>NC_140592.1:1285840588-1288340588 GCF_964204655.1 Triturus cristatus | reverse complement strand
ACCCTGAACCGTGAGCTGCCGACAAGTCTGGACAATATAGACAACTTTGAGAGAGACATTGCCAACTGGCAATTGAACGCCATTAACACTCATGCCCCTTTACAGGCTCAAACCTCTCGTGTCAGGCGGCATGAAGCATCTAAATGGTCTACTGCTGACCTAAAATTAGCAAAACTCAGAATACGCTAGGCACAGAGGAAATGGCGTAACTCCTATTGGACAGAATCTAGAGAACATATAATGGGAGCCTAACGGTATATAAAAAAGCCATCCTGGAGGCAAAAACAAAGTACTAAACTCAAATAACAACACAAAAGATATCTTCAGCATAGTAAGGGAGTTATCAAACCCTGTTTGTGTGACCCCCACCCCCCCATCATTGCTACACAGAAATTATGTAATGACTTAAACTCCTTTGTTGTAGATAAAATCAGGAAAATCCAAGAATCCATAGATTCCAACTACAAGAATGTGGAAGAGTTTTCAAGAAACACCAAATCCAAACTTATGGCCGCTTTTCCACACCTAAATTAAGAACATCTCACTGAACTCCTAAATAAAATAAATCAGGCTGCCCTAAAGATGCCTGCCCGCCGCCCCCCCCCCCTATACAAATATCCATTTTTATTGCATTCCCGGAGATTATCCTTGCCCTGCTGAATCTATCCTTGACGGGAGGGACTGTGCCGTCAGTCTATAGAGAGGCAGTGATTATTCTGCTTAAAAAATGCAGTGTATTGACCTTCAGAAGCTGGACATCTACAGGCCAAATATGCCTTCTTCCCTGTCTGGCTAAACTTCTGGAGACACATGTCGCCAAATCGTTTAGTGCCTTTATAGAGGGGACCCATTTTTTAGACTCCCATCAGACAGGTTTTCGACCTTCCCACTCCACCGAATCTATCACACTATCCGCCATGGACGATCTGGAAGGAAAGGTGGATGAGGACTGCACTCGGGCCTTGGTTCTCGTGGACCTGTCTGCAGCCTTCGATACCGTCAACCACGACATATTGGACGTTGGAGATTTTGACGATGAAGACTGGAGGGAGGCCCTGGCATCACCACGGGAAGTGGCTATCCGCTCCCGTTTCAAGCTTATCCAACTAAAAATACTCCACAGAGCGTACTACACCAGCACTGCGATAGTGAAAATGGGTCTGCTGCTGTCGCCAGTCTGTCCCCGGGAGTGTGGGCGACCGGGTGCTTTTTTACACTGGTGGTGGGAATGCCCCAATCTCCAGGAATTCTGGAGAGAGGTAGTTTCAGCTTTTGTCTCGAATATGTCATAAACCAATTGAAGCCTCCCCCCGACTGAGTCTTTTGAATATCTGGGAGGCCACGGATTTAACCAGGTTTGAAAGGATTTGGGTCACACTGGGCTGCATGGTGGTAAAACGAAATATTGGTAGAACATGGAAAGGAGGAGTGACATTGCGGCATGCTGATTGGGAGTCTGATGTGGATTGGTGTACGAAAGCAGGGGGTGCCCCGGAAAATGGACCAAAATATGGGGTCCATGGAACGAGAGCAGAGGATTGCTTTGTGCCCCCTTTGGAGATGCAATTTCAGAATTGATAGAGAATGTGACAGTGTCAAGATGCTCTTCTGTTGATCCGATGTGCTGTATGATTGCAGCTGTAATTTTTCTTACTTTGGTGCTTGCTTTACGTTTGAAGGCTGCATTGGTTTGGTTTAAGTTTGATTTATGTTTTCTGTCAATAAAAAGATTTATTTTAAAAAAAACATGACATATTGATGGAATGTGTAGCTGCAGCAGGTCTTAAAAGTCTGCTCTAGATTGGTTTAAGTCTTGTTTAAAGGACCGGAAGCAATCGGTGTGGCTTTCGCCCTACAAATCCGACATTGTTAACATGAACTGACGAGTACCGCAGGGATCTTCTCTATCCCCACTCCTCTTTCATGGCTACATTCACCCCCTCATATTTATGCATCGTCAAATGGGGGTAAAGATCTATAACTACGCTGACGACTTGCAGCTGGTCTTTTCCATCGATGATTCAATAAACTCCAATGAGTTTCTCAGGAACGCCATACTGTTCATCAGTGATTGGATGAAGAAAAATCAATTAAAACTAAACTCTGAAAAAACTGAAATCAGAATTCCCAAAAACAAACCCCTGCACTGGACTCCTGCACACTGGCCCCTGGAGCTAGGCCCTTCCACCTACTCCAAAGAATACGATTAAGAGTCGACTCGGATCTTTCCATGAGCTCGCAGATCGGCTCGGATCTTTCCATGTGCTCGCAGATCGGCTCAGATCTATCCATGAGCTCGCGGATCGGCTCGGATCTTTCCATGAGCTTGCAGATCGACTCGGATCTTTCCATGAGCTCGTGGATCGGCTCGGATCTTTCCATGAGCTTGCGGATCGACTCGGATCTTTCCATGAGCTCGCGGATCGGCTCGGATCTTTCCATGAGCTCGCGGATCGGCTCGGATCTTTCCATGAGCTCGCGGATCGGCTCGGATCTTTCCATGAGCTCACGAATTGGCTTGGATCTTTCCGTGAGCTCGTGGATCGGCTCGGATCTTTCCATGAGCTCGCGGATCTGCTCGGATCTTTCCATGAGCTCGCGGATCGGCTCGGATCTTTCCATGAGCTCGCGGATCGGCTTGGTTACCTCCGCATGTTTTTTCCAACTCTGGGAATTGCGAAAAATCTGAAGGTTTTTCAGCAGAGAGGCCAGCATCCAAGTCATTATTGCCTTGATCTTATCAAAAATGGATTATACAAATGCGATTTATTTAGGCCACCCGTACAATCAGAAACACCGTCAGCAGCTGATACAAAATCAAGCCACCAGAATCATCTATCAACACGGCAGACGATGCCACGTCAGGCTGCTACTGAAAGAGCTCCCCTGGCTTCCTGTGGAGCAGAGATCCATGTTCAAAACTGGATGCCTCCTGTTTAAAGCGATACACGGCACAGGTCCTAAGTACATATCCTCAAGAATTCACAAATACTCCCCACAGCGCACCCTAAGATCCATGCATATGAATCTATTGGTGGTTCCCAGATTCAGACGCAAACGGACAGGAGGGTTGCGTTTCTCATTACAGGGAACTATCTGCCCACATCTCTGAGATTAGAAACAGACCATTTGCAAGTTAGAAAGCTAAAGCCCTGGCTTTTTACCCAAGCGCACAGTTGGACATGGACTTCTCAAACGGTGACTCCAGAATAAGAAATTCAGCGCCAAGAGACCTGTTGGTGAATGTGTGCTGTAGAAATTTATAATAACATAGTAAAGAAACCAGCAGGAAGAGGGCACAAAACCGAACAAGAATCAAGTGCACCCTGCAGCAGTCCAAGTAGAGTGAAGACAGAAAGAGAAGGGTAGGATCAAAGCAAACTGACCATGAATGAGGAGCAGACACACTCTCGAAGTAAAGACACCAAATGAACCAAGTGCAAAGACAACCAACACAGAGGGAAGAAGGCACCAAAGAGACCAAGAATCAAGTGCACACTGCAGCAGTCCCAGAGTAGAGAACAGACTGAAACACAAGGGTAGGAGCAACCAAATCCAACCAAGAACAAGAGAAAACAGAGACACTCAAGAAGTAAAGACACCAAAGGAAACAAGTGCAAACAAACCAACACAGAGGGAAGAGTGTAATTAAAGAAGTGACAGGAAGTAAACATAAATCAGGAGTAAAGAGCTACTGAATGAGACAAAAAATGAAAAACACAATCAAAGAGACCAAAAAAGAAGAGTACAGAACAGACAGACCAAGCAATCTGTCGTTTGCTGGTGCCGGACACCGATGCGCCCTCCCGTTCTGAGTGTTGGAGAACGCCTGAGTCTACAGGTAAGCCTTACCGTTGCAGTGCATCTACCGCCATATGGGAGAGGGGTTTGTAGCATTCAAGCTGTGCTGATGGGAACAGAGGCACTTAAAATATCCATCCATGTGGCCGCCGGATGGTTAAAAGAAAGGGAGGATGCTGCTGAGATCATATTCAGCGAAGAGGGAGACATGCCCGAGACAGGTTCAAAAAAGGGAGACATGCCCGAGACAAGTTGGAAGAAAGGGAGGATGCTGCTGAGATCATATTCGGCGAAGAGGGAGACATGCCAGAGACAGGTTCAAAGAAAGGCAGGATGCTGCTGAGATCATATGCAGTGAAGAGGGAGACATGCCCGAGACAAGTTCAAAGAAAGGGAAGGATGCTGCTAAGATCATATTCAGCGAAGAGGGAGACATGCCCAAGATAGGTTCAAAGAAAGGGAGGATGCTGCTGAGATCATATTCAGCGAAGAGGGAGACATGCCCGAGACAGGTTCAAAGAAAGGGAAGGATGCTGCTAAGATCATATTCAGCGAAGAGGGAGACATGCCCAAGATAGGTTCAAAGAAAGGGAGGATGCTGCTGAGATCATATTCAGCGAAGAGGGAGACATGCCCGAGACAGGTTCAAAGAAAGGGAAGGATGCTGCTAAGATCATATTCAGCGCAGAGGGAGACATGCCCAAGACAGGTTCAAAGAAAAGGAAGGATGCTGCTAAGATCATATTCGGCGAAGAGGGAGACATGCCCAAGACAGGTTCAAAGAAAGGGAGGATGCTGCTGAGATCATATTCAGCGAAGAGGGAGACATGCCCGAGACAGGTTCAAAGAAAGGGAAGGATGCTGCTAAGATCATATTCAGTGAAGAGGGAGACATGCCTAAGATAGGTTCAAAGAAAGGCAGGATGCTGCTGAGATCATATTCAGCGAAGAGGGAGACATGCCCGAGACAGGTTCAAAGAAAGGGAAGGATGCTGCTAAGATCATATTCAGCGAAGAGGGAGACATGCCCAAGATAGGTTCAAAGAAAGGGAGGATGCTGCTGAGATCATATTCAGCGAAGAGGGAGACATGCCCGAGACAGGTTCAAAGAAAGGGAAGGATGCTGCTAAGATCATATTCAGCGAAGAGGGAGACATGCCCGAGACAGGTTCAAAGAAAAGGAAGGATGCTGCTAAGATCATATTCGGCGAAGAGGGAGACATGCCCAAGACAGGTTCAAAGAAAGGGAGGATGCTGCTGAAATCATATTCAGCGAAGAGGGAGACATGCCCGAGACAGGTTCAAAGAAAGGGAAGGATGCTGCTAAGATCATATTCAGCGAAGAGGGAGACATGCCCGAGACAGGTTCAATGAAAGGGAAGGATGCTGCTAAGATCATATTCAGCGAAAAGGGAGACATGCCCGAGACAGGTTCAAAGAAAGGGGGGATGCCGCTGAGATCATATTCAGCGAAGAGGGAGACATGCCCGAGACAGGTTCAAAGAAAGGGAGGATTCTTTTGAGATCATATCCAGCGGAAGAGGCAGACATGCCCGAGACAGGTTCAAAGAAATGGAAGGATGCTGCTGAGATCATATTCAGCGGAAGAGGGAGACATGCACTAGACAGGTTCAAAGAAAGGGAGGATGCTGCTAAGATCATATTCAGCGAAGAGGGAGACATGCACGAGACAGGTTCAAAGAAAGGGGGGATGCTGCTGAGATCATATTCAGCAAAGAGGGAGACATGCCCTAGACAGGTTCAAAGAAAGGGAAGGATGCTGCTGAGAACATATTCAGCAAAGAGGGAGACATGCCTAAGACAGGTTCAAAGAAAGGCAGGATGCTGCTGAGATCATTTTCAGCGAAGAGGGAGACATGCTCGAGACAGGTTCAAAGAAAGGGAGGATGCTGCTGAGATCATTTTCAGCGAAGAGGGAGACATGCCCGAGACAGGTTCAAAGAAAGGGAGTATGCTGCTGAGATCATATTCAGTGAAGAGGGAGACATGCCCGAGACAGGTTCAAAGAAAGGCAGGATGCTGCTGAGATCATATTCAGCGAAGAGGGAGACATGCCCTATACAGGTTCAAAGAAAGGGAGGTGTTGGAAGGCGGACCTCGGGGGAGTCGGAGAGACCCCCCAAGGGGGCACCCACACTGTACGAAGTAGCCGAGCGCTGCCGAGAAGCCTCCTAGGAGAGGTCCTTCTCCTATACCGTACTAGCACAGTAACACCACCACACAGGACTCGAGGATGTTTATCAAGACGAGCAATTCTTTATCAGCATTTAGGAAGTTACGGTTATCGGTATATACAAGGGGGGATCGAGGGATCCACAAGAGTCTCAAAGTCTTTGGTAGGGACGGGGTAGCGGGACAGTCTTTAGTAGCAGCTGGGTATGAGGGTACCTTAGGCCCAGTTCTTGATCCTCAAGCTGAAGGGACTCTGGGTCTCGGAGTGGTCGAGCCGCGACGGCGTCAGCAGGGCTCTGGCGATCAGTTCGTGGAGCTTGAGCCGCGACTAGGTCAGCAGGGCTCTTAAGGTGTTTCAGTTCAGCTCGAGCCGCGACGACGTCAGCAGGGCTCCGGGGGAGGTTTCAGCGAGGTTGGGCCGCGTCAGCGTCAGCAGGGCCCCGATGTTCCGTGAGGTTCCTTGTCTCAATAAGGTAGAGCCGCAACACAGTCAGCAGGGCTCGTGGTATAGTGACAAGCAAGAGTTCTTCTCCGTAGGGTCAGCCGCGATTCCATCAGCAGGGCTCTTGACTCCGGGATACAACTGCTGTCCCATTGCGGGGTTGCCCCAGATATAGGTCTGGAGCCCTTTGATGTCCGGACCCTTGCGCCTGAGGGGGCAGAGAGGCCGGGCTGGGAGAGGCCAGACGCCCAGCGGGAGAGGCGCCAGGCCCGGGGAGGCCGGAGGACGATCACACCTAGGTGTTGAGGGACGGTGGGGGTCCCATCGAAACTCTCCTCCTCCGGGAGTGGTGAAGTGGCAATGCGGTGCCCCCTGGCCAGATCTTGGTGCCTCGATGTCGGAGCTTCGCTGGGGCCGAGGCCGGAGGGAGCCGGGCTGCGTGGGCTGGTGCGTGGAGCAAGCATGGGGGGGACCCCAAAGGGATGAGGGGTCCCTGTGCGGCCTGGGTACAATCCAAAGGGGACCACGAAGGGAGGAGGGGTCCCTGGCGGCCTGAAAGGGCGGCCCGTGTAGGCCGGTGCGGGGGACGAGCATAATCCAAGAGGTTTAAGACCACGCCACGAGGCCGGGTCCAACAGGAGGATGCTGCTGAGATCATATTCAGCAAAGAGGGAGACATGCCCGAGACATGTTCAAAGAAAGGGAGGATGCTGCTGAGATCATATTCAGTGAAGAGGGAGACATGCCCGAGACATGTTCAAAGAAAGGGAGGATGCTGCTGAGATCATATTCAGTGAAGAGGGAGACATGCCCGAGACAGGTTCGAAGAAAGGGAGGATGCTGCTGAGATCATATTCGGTGATGAGGGAGACAGGCCCGAGACAGGTTCGAAAAATGTGAGGATGCTGCTGAGATCATATTCAGTGAAGAGGGATGTAGGAAGGTGGATATCTGACTATGGTTACCCCCAACTTTTTGCCTAGTGTCTAGCTGGTTTTTCGACTTAGTTGGCCTGAGATCCTGCCATTCAGGGTCTCAGGCTGTCTGCTCTCTCTGCAAAATGGACTCCATGTACCCTAGGTACATACACAATTGGTAAGGATCACCTTATTGGACCCTGTACAGTGTACCCTAGGTACCCAGGGCATAGGTGTACCCTAGGCCTCCCAGGGGCTGCAGCATGTATTATGCCACCCCTGGTCTGGCCTTCCAATCAGACACAACTGGCTGATCACTCAGCTGGGGCAAGGTCGTGTAATCACTCCTTGCTTAGGTATAGTATGCCTATATCTACCCTTATATATAGACACATGTGAACCTATCAGTCACTCCTATGGCAGGCCTTAACAATCCTGGAGGCAGAGTGCTTGGTAACATGTGAGATGGTGCTCTAGCATGAGCTGAGCCTGTCTGCAGCTTTCGGAATCATGTCCTTATAGCTGTTCTATGATATAGCCTACCATATACTCTTAAAGTGCCTTATAATCTTAAACGGTTATGGTAACTATGGTTTGGCTTTATCAAAACATGTCGTGTAAGGTGTCTAACACTTTGGAATAATACCCCCATACCATTTCTGGTGATGAGGATATTATCCCTCCCTTCTAGAGGGAGAGACATGTTAAAATCCTACTTTGCTGTTTAACTCTAACCAAAGCCTCAGCATCACAAAATGGATGCTGCTGCCAGACACAAGTCTGACCTCCTGCTGCTGGGAGTGATCCCAGCCAGGGAGGCCTGGACAATAGGTTTCCTGCTTGGGGAGGTGCTAGCACCTCCCCAGACAGCCTTTAGTGTATTGGGGCAGGGTGGGCTGAAAGGAATGAGACATGCCTGGGGCACACAAGGTGTTCCTTGCATAGTCCAGTTCAAACCGGCGCTGGGGCACTCCAGCCCCAGCTCTGGCGCGAAACTGGACAAAGGGAAGTGGGTGTAACCACCCCCTCCCAGGTCCCACCCATAAGGCGTGACCTAGCAGGTATCCCAGCCCCCCAGATTAGTATAAGAGTGGGAGTTGGGCCTCAAGACTTTAGATTATCCTGAACCTGCAAAACTGAACAGAAAACTCTGGACCTTCGACATTCGACGAAAGAAGAAGACTGAAGAATCTCCCTTGTAGCCAAGGAGTGGCTACCCTGTGCAAACAGGCACCATCAAGAGACTACCCTTTGCTTTGCGACCGTTCTACGAGGAACCGACTGCAGAGCCCGACCAGAGCCTTGACTTCCAGACTTCTCCGACCCTCATCCACATCTGCAGCAGAGCTGAGATCCGTGGAGGCGACGAGCGACGTGGGACCGGCTACCTGGAAAAAGTGGCTAGTAACTTACAGCGCAGCTTCTGAGGTACCCTCGAAGTTGTGCACCGGGGATTGAGAAGCCCCAACCCCAAGCACCATCTGCACCGAAGATCAGCCCCCCACACTCCACGAGTCCTGCGTGGGGCCCTTCAGCATTTTCCTGCTTGCCGCGTCTGTCCGGTTGCTTGCCCGCTGGCTAGTGGCCTCTGTGACGACGCACCCTGAAATCTTCTGCGCTGGTTTGGCTCCTCCAGACTGGCTCCCGCTTCTCTGCAAAGAAGAAGCACCCCAGACCTTCCTGGTCTGCACCAGAAGCAAGTCCTTCGTTCTTCGTGGGTTCCGCTTGCCAAGGCTTGGTGAGTCCTAGTCCAACTTCGATGCCGCCGACAGCAAGAGCCTTCGTGGGACAGCTCGCCTCCTGGTCGTCCTCGACGCTTCCTGGTCCTCCTGGCTGCAGCGACAAGCTTCACCTTCACCTGCAACTCTTCACGACATCGCCTGGTTCCTTCCTGGTTCCACGTGGTCACTGGCTAGTGACCTTGACTCTGTCCCTTCTGCTTGCAGGTTTCTTCTCTTCTTGATCCCAGCCTTGGGATCCACCGGACACTCTTCACTGACTGCCTGTCAGCATCTTTCTTCAGGCATCCATAGGAGTCGACGACGAAAACGACGCATCTTCACCCCTATGCACCCGCAGCCTGTGGGCTAGGTAACTTGGGTTCTCCGGTGCTCATCAGGATAGTGACTATCCTAGTGTCTAGTTTTCAAGTCTCAACTTCCTAGCTACTCCGGAAGTGTCCTAAATCTACCGTTTTCTAAACTGTACTATTGCTATTGACTTTTACGCATTACGCGTGAGTGTTTCCACTCTGCACACGAATCCCGTGGGCCTCCCACTTCCTAACTAACGCTAGTGTAGTGTAGTCCCAGCGATTCCCTAGGCCTAGGCCTATCCTATTTCCGTGACAGTGGTTCTTATACCACTTACTTAGTATATGGTTTGCGTGGCCCCTAGGGCCTAACTGTATTACTTACCTGTGTGACTTAATGTATGCTTAAATAAGACTGTGTTGTACTTACCTCTAATCTCATAAAGAGTGCTGAGGGTTTGCTTAGAATAAATACACTTTATTTTATATATATATCTGTTGTGGTGTCCTTTCATTTGGTATTCAAGGGATTGTATATGGTATCACAGCTGGCTTCACATGCCATTCAGAGTTTAGCCTAAGACTGCTCTTGTCCATGCTACCACTAGGATAGCTGGTCTATAAGGTTGACTTTACAACCAATCACCATAAGGGTATTTGGACTGATATAAGGTGTACACTATAACTAGTGACATCATACATCAGGCCAACTTCTCACATTGGTGAGCAGCGGTTGGGATCTGAGCTTGCTGTTGTAATACCATTGTAATCTTGAGATACTAAATTGAAAGATCACACAGATATTGTCTAGGTACATATAACATAGATTATTATACTTAAGTCCTACTGGACTTTGTAGTTGTAGGTGGAAGGGAGTAACACACCCTGACTACAACTACTAGAGAGGTTTAGTAGATACAACTAGTGTAGGTAGGTGCACACACCACACCCTCACTAGATCATGCCTCTGGGAGGAGATCAAGTAGATGCTCTCTCAGGAGGGGCAGGTCTGCAGAAGACCCCCTCTAGGTATGATACCTTAACATTCCAGGAGATGAGACATTTGTGTACCTCCAGAGGAATAAAACAGGGTTCCAACCCTACCCTTAGACAGCTAGTGGAGCTTCTGGAGGCCTATGATGCTGAAAGAGCTGCCAGGGATGGTGCCATAGCTGTAGATAAGGGTCTACCCACCACAGATGAGTCAGATGGGACTTCAGAGGAAGAGGTAGACAGCCAGAGCCAAGTAAGGAGACTTAGCCAGGCTAACCTAAGTTTACATGGGAGTTTGCATGGGGTCCCCCCATACAGACCCCCAAGTAGGCTTTCACAGAGAAGCAGGAGGGACAGATCCCCTTCAAGGGAATCCATCCACTCCCATGTTTCTAGCATCTCTAATGCTTCCTCTCACAGGGGAATGACTTCACCTGAGAGAAAGGAGCATAAAGCCAGAATGAGGGAAGCTAATCTGAGGATTCAGAGGGAAGAAATTGCCCTTGCCAAAGAGAAGCTTGCTCTGGCTAGAGAGCAAAAATTGTGTGGGTCAGAACCCACTGGTGGCAGCAACATTCGTAGAGATAGGGATAGGTCTTATGACCATAGAAACCTAAGCAAGATAGTCCCCCCATATCAGAATGGTGATGACATCCACAAATGGATGACTGCTTTGGAGAGGGCCTGCAAAGTACAGCAGGTACCCCAGAGTCAGTGGGCAGCTATCTTGTGGCTCTCCTTTTCTGAGAAAGGTAGAGACAAGCTCCTCACAGTCAGTGATGAGGATGCAAACAATTACAAAGTCCTGAAGAGTGCTCTGATAGATGGGTTTGGCTTAACCACTGAGCAATATAGGTTGTTGTTCAGAGACACCCAGAAGACACGGACACAGGACTGGTCTGATTTTGTGGATTGTGCCACTAAGGCTTTGGAAGGTTGGTTAAATGGCAGCAAGGTGCAGGACTATACAGGATTGTACAACTTGATTATGAGGGAGCAGATCCTTAGTAATTGTCAGAACCAGCTTCTCCATCAACACCTGGTAGACTCAGATTTGACCTCTCCCCAAGAATTGGGAAAGAGGGCAGATAAATGGGTCAGGACCAGGATTAGGCCTAAAAATCAGGGTGGTGACCAAAAGAAAGATACCACCAAACCTCAAGAGAAGGGTGGGGATAAAGCAAAAGAGAAATCTTCCTCAGGGCCCCAAAACTCCACACAGGGTGGTGGGTCCCAAGCTCCCTCCCCTACCACAGTTAAAAAGCCTTACTGCCATGTGTGTAAAACACCTGGGCATTGGAAAACTGACAGCAGTTGTCCACAGGCTAAAAACAAAACTGTTCCTCCAACTACTCCTGTCACACCACCTATTACTGTCAGCAGTAATCCCCCAGGTGGTGGGAGTGCCCCAAAAAATTTGGTTGGGTTTTCTTGGGGAACACAGGGGGATCCTGGCTTAGCCAATTCCCCTACAGCAGCTACTCTTGTCTGTGATGGTGGCATGGGGTTTGCAAACTTCACTGCCTGTCCCAACACTTTGGGTAGGTACAGACAGGAGCCCTACATCAATGGTAGAAAAGCTGAGGCCTACAGAGACACTGGAGCTAGCATCACTATGGTGGCCCATAGGCTAGTTCCCTCTGAACAGCTTTTGCCTGGTTTCTCATACCAGGTAACTAACATTGATGGCAAACAGAACAGTCATCCCATGGCAGAGGTATGTCTCAGCTGGGGAGGTGTCACTGGCCCTAAAAGGGTGGCAGTGTCTCCAACCTTGCCTGTGGACTGCTTGCTGGGGAATGACTTAGAACTCTCAGCTTGGGCTGGAGTTGAACAAGACACCCATTCTAAAATGGTAGGCCTTTCCAAAAAGGGTAGTGGGGTTGTGCCAGTCACAACCCCTGTCCAAGTAGCTTTCCTCCCTGAAAAGGTTGGAAGGGCAGTGGTAGCCACAGCCCAGGCACAGACAGACTTCCCTGTAGAAATTGGCAGAGCTGTGACAGTCACAGCTCAAACACAAACTGAGTGCCCCCCTGAAAAGGTTGGCAAGGCTGTAATGGTCTCAGCCCATACTCAGACTGATATAGGTGTAGTGAAGCCTGAAACTATGGATCACTCCACACAAACAGAGAGTAGTGGGGAGGAAGAAAAGTCTCCCTCTCCCCAGACATTAGGAAAAGGTCAGCCTCCTCAGGGATCTGACCTCACCCCTTGTGAAGGAACTGCCCCAGAGGTAGCCAGGCCTGGCCTGGCAGAGCCTCTGATGTCAGTGGCCCCTTCCAAGGTGGGACCCAGTCTGGTGCAGGTAGCCTGCCTCTCTCTACCCTGCCTCAGTCAGCCCAGGGCTGCAGAGGTCAGGGAGGCCAGTGGACCCCAAGAGGGCCCCTGTCCACAAGAACCCCCCCATCAAAAGAATGAGGATTGCCTGGCTAGTAGCCCTAGCCAGGTGATGGGTAAAAACATTCCTGAGGGATCCCCTTCACAGGTAGTTAGGGACCTCCCCCAGAGGGATTCTGTTGGGCACAGGCAAACATGGGACCTTAGGGCCCCAAACCTGACCTGTCCCTCCAGTAAGCCCAAAAAAGGGACCCAGCCTCCAGCTTTAGGTAGCCAGAGGCTGACCCTGAGAGCACAGTGCAACTCAGTTAGAGAAAGTAAGGCATCCAGGGTGGAGGATGATTGGAGGAAGCTGAGGCCTCACTTTGAGGACACTCACTTCAGTACTCCATCTCAACACCAGCCTTTTACTTTGCAAAGACACACCAAAGGTAGAGATTCCCTATGGTGGAGACCCTATGATATCTTTAGGAAGAGGGATTGCTTAGTGGACCATGAGACAGGGGGTAACCATGCCAGTGCTGGTTCTTCCTTATATGGCCACTCAGGCAATAGAGGCTTACCTTGTCAAGGCCAGCCTTATCTCCTTTCGTTTGGGGGGGGGTTGTGTAGGAAGGTGGATATCTGACTATGGTTACCCCCAACTTTTTGCCTAGTGTCTAGCTGGTTTTTCGACTTAGTTGGCCTGAGATCCTGCCATTCAGGGTCTCAGGCTGTCTGCTCTCTCTGTAAAATGGACTCCATGTACCCTAGGTACATACACAATTGGTAAGGATCACCTTATTGGACCCTGTACAGTGTACCCTAGGAACCCAGGGCATAGGTGTACCCTAGGCCTCCCAGGGGCTGCAGCATGTATTATGCCACCCCTGGTCTGGCCTTCCAATCAGACACAACTGGCTGATCACTCAGCTGGGGCAAGGTCGTGTAATCACCCCTTGCTTAGGTATAGTATGCCTATATCTACCCTTATATATAGACACATGTGAACCTATCAGTCACTCCTATGGCAGGCCTTAACAATCCTGGAGGCAGAGTGCTTGGTAACATGTGAGATGGTGCTCTAGCATGAGCTGAGCCTGTCTGCAGCTTTCGGAACCATGTCCTTATAGCTGTTCTATGATATAGCCTACCATATACTCTTAAAGTGCCTTATAATCTTAAACGGTTATGGTAACTATGGTTTGGCTTTATCAAAACATGTCGTGTAAGGTGTCTAACACTTTGGAATAATACCCCCATACCATTTCTGGTGATGAGGATATTATCCCTCCCTTCTAGAGGGAGAGACATGTTAAAATCCTACTTTGCTGTTTAACTCTAACCAAAGCCTCAGCATCACAAAATGGATGCTGCTGCCACAGACACAAGTCTGACCTCCTGCTGCTGGGAGTGATCCCAGCCAGGGAGACCTGGACAATAGGTTTCCTGCTTGGGGAGGTGCTAGCACCTCCCCAGACAGCCTTTAGTGTATTGGGGCAGGGTGGGCGTAAAGGAATGAGACATGCCTGGGGCACACAAGGTGTTCCTTGCATAGTCCAGTTCAAACCGGCGCTGGGGCACTCCAGCCCCAGCTCTGGCGCGAAACTGGACAAAGGGAAGTGGGTGTAACCACCCCCTCCCAGGTCCCACCCATAAGGCGTGACCTAGCAGGTATCCCAGCCCCCCAGATTAGTATAAGAGTGGGAGTTGGGCCTCAAGACTTTAGATTATCCTGAACCTGCAAAACTGAACAGAAAACTCTGGACCTTCGACATTCGACGAAAGAAGAAGACTGAAGAATCTCCCTTGTAGCCAAGGAGTGGCTACCCTGTGCAAACAGGCACCATCAAGAGACTACCCTTTGCTTTGCGACCGTTCTACAAGGAACCGACTGCAGAGCCCGACCAGAGCTTTGACTTCCAGACTTCTCCGACCCTCATCCACATCTGCAGCAGAGCTGAGATCCGTGGAGGCGACGAGCGACGTGGGACCGGCTACCTGGAAAAAGTGGCTAGTAACTTACAGCGCAGCTTCTGAGGTACCCTCGAAGTTGTGCACCGGGGATTGAGAAGCCCCAACCCCAAGCACCATCTGCACCGAAGATCAGCCCCCCACACTCCACGAGTCCTGCGTGGGGCCCTTCAGCATTTTCCTGCTTGCCGCGTCTGTCCGGTTGCTTGCCCGCTGGCTAGTGGCCTCTGTGACGACGCACCCTGAAATCTTCTGCACTGCTTTGGCTCCTCCAGACTGGCTCCCGCTTCTCTGCAAAGAAGAAGCACCCCAGACCTTCCTGGTCTGCACCAGAAGCAAGTCCTTCGTTCTTCGTGGGTTCCGCTTGCCAAGGCTTGGTGAGTCCTAGTCCAACTTCGACGCCGCCGACAGCAAGAGCCTTCGTGGGACAGCTCGCCTCCTGGTCCTGGTTGTCCTCGACGCTTCCTGGTCCTCCTGGCTGCAGCGACAAGCTTCACCTTCACCTGCAACTCTTCACGACATCGCCTGGTTCCTTCCTGGTTCCACGTGGTCACTGGCTAGTGACCTTGACTCTGTCCCTTCTGCTTGCAGGTTTCTTCTCTTCTTGATCCCAGCCTTGGGATCCACCGGACACTCTTCACTGACTGCCTGTCAGCATCTTTCTTCAGGCATCCATAGGAGTCGACGACGAAAACGACGCATCTTCACCCCTATGCACCCGCAGCCTGTGGGCTAGGTAACTTGGGTACTCCGGTGCTCATCAGGATAGTGACTATCCTAGTGTCTAGTTTTCAAGTCTCAACTTCCTAGCTACTCCGGAAGTGTCCTAAATCTACCGTTTTCTAAACTGTACTATTGCTATTGACTTTTACGCATTACGCGTGAGTGTTTCCACTCTGCACACGAATCCCGTGGGCCTCCCACTTCCTAACTAACGCTAGTGTAGTGTAGTCCCAGCGATTCCCTAGGCCTAGGCCTATCCTATTTCCGTGACAGTGGTTCTTATACCACTTACTTAGTATATGGTTTGCGTGGCCCCTAGGGCCTAACTGTATTACTTACCTGTGTGACTTAATGTATGCTTAAATAAGACTGTGTTGTACTTACCTCTAATCTCATAAAGAGTGCTGAGGGTTTGCTTAGAATAAATACACTTTATTTTATATATATATCTGTTGTGGTGTCCTTTCATTTGGTATTCAAGGGATTGTATATGGTATCACAGCTGGCTTCACATGCCATTCAGAGTTTAGCCTAAGACTGCTCTTGTCCATGCTACCACTAGGATAGCTGGTCTATAAGGTTGACTTTACAACCAATCACCATAAGGGTATTTGGACTGATATAAGGTGTACACTATAACTAGTGACATCATACATCAGGCCAACTTCTCACAAGGGAGACATGCCCGATACTGGTGCAGAAGGAGCTTGAGGTGGAACTAACCAGACAGTGGATGTGCACACCACATTAAAGAAAAACTCCATAGAAATGAGACTTCGAAAGGGTAGGAGATTAAGTCTCTCCAAAAACACCTGGAAGAGGGCCACACCTAGAGAGGTGTACGCATTCAATGCACCCACATAGAGGTTTACCCTTTCAAATACACCCACATAGAGGTTTACGCTTTCAAATGAACTCACATAGAGGTTTACGCATTCAATGCACCCACATAGAGGTTTACGCTTTCAAATGCACCCACATAGAGGTTTATGCTTTCAAATGCACCCACATTGAGGTTTACACTTTCAAATGCACCCACATAGAGGTTTACGCTTTCAAATGCACCCACATAGAGGTTTACGTATTCAATGCACCTACATAGAGGTTTACGCTTTCAAATGAACCCACATAGAGGTTTACGCATTCAATGCACCCACATAGGGAATGAGTGGAAAACAACTCCGATGCATCGAAAAGAATGAGGGCAATGTTAGTGAAATACGCTGACATTGACCGCAAGAGCCTGCTTGAAGAATAGAGGTGCTCAGGAAAGATTGGAAAGATGGCCCAGAGCAAGAACTAGTCAATAGTTTTGAAATGGATATGAAAGGACGCTTGTCCAGAAATGAGCTGTCAATAAAATATCGGAAAACTACCAAGTTCAGGCATAATAAGCTGGACTACCGAAGAGGGCACATATTCACATTTTTGACAACATGCGTAGACATAAAATGTTGGAGAGCACCCAAACAAGTTTTTATTCTAAATACACAGAGGCAGATTTACAAGAAACTGATGCATCTGTAGAAATGCGGCAGTTTCCCTGAGCCAGCCTGCGATACCCTTGCGCCGCCATGGATGCACCGTATTTACAATACAGCGCACCAAGGCACAAGCATTTACAGATGCGTAAGAAATTCTGATGCATCTGTGGCCGAAATGTCATGCATTGCTGGAGTCGTGCCACATGACGCAACTCCAGCAACGCATGGGGAGACCTATACTTATTGTGCTGCTTCACTCCTTATGCCTGCTTCAAGCAGGGGTAAGGTTTTAACACAGTGGCATGCTAGAAATGGTGCATTGAAATCTTGTAGATTTCACTGCGTCACTTTTACGAGGCTTTCCCGTGAGGGAATACCCACCCTGCATACATTATACCTGAAGCAGGAATAATGTAGCGCAATGTTTTACAACGTTGCGCATCTCCCTAGATGCTTCACGTTGTAAATTGGCCGCATTGTTTGCACTGCCGCTGTATCATAAAAGTGACACAACGGCGGTGCAAAAGTGTTGCAAGGGGCTTGTAAATCTGCTCCACAGAGACCAGCTCGGAATTCAGCTCAGAAGTAGAGACCGACCCGGACAAAGAAGGATCTGGAAATGTGGGTCCAACAAAAGATATTCCTTCTGTGGTGGAAAAGCTACGTTTTTTTGTGTCTAGACAGGACATTAAACCGCAGGCCACAACCAAATCATGAAAGGAATCCGAAAGGAGTAAGAAGAGAAAAAACAGATGCCACAGAACAAAAACAAAAGCACAAGCCCAACCAGAGCAGGTACACAAAGATCAAACCATCGTGAACTTGTCAGATATTGAACTGTCCAAAGGAGAAGAACACATTTAATCTCTGGGCCTTACATACTGTGCACTGGCAACATTTAATGATGTCCAAATGAGAATTGACTTATTCAAGTAAATCAGGATGTTGAAATTATGGAAATATCATTGCAGTAAAACGTCAGCTAACCGGGTCAATGAAAGTAATTCCCAGCGTGGTGCTATCAACCTTCAGGTTTCTGATATGAAACTGATGTTGGAATTGGATCTATTGGAAAGAGAAATCTCTGGAATAAATGAAACACTATCTGCACAGAATATGAATGGCATTCAGGGACTGGATGTGTATGAGAGCACACCAACGCCCTCTACACCAACGTCATCCTTTGCACCAATACTGCTAAATAGATTCCATTGATACCTTTTCAAAGTTTGTGGTGCCAGATCTGAAGAATTTGCAAATCACTGTTAACCAGCCAAAGAAAGGCATTGCTGATAACCACCAAGCCAAGTACTATCAGCTTATGGACAAATTGAAGCGCAGTCAGGATGTGGCCATCCCACAGTCCGACAAAGGAGGAAATATCATCCTCTGGCCTCTATCCATGTACAAACAGAGGGACTGAGACAGATCGGTGACACGGCCTGCTATTGTGAAATGACCGAATCTGACATTGTTGATGTTCAGGTAGCAAATCATCTTAAATTATCACAATGACGTGTGGTGGACTTGATAATACAGGGCGAGTACCAGTTTTTGAAAAATGATTCCCTCAAAATACCTCTACTGTATCTCATACGAAGGTACATACAAATACCACTTTTTACACAGGTAGGGCAATAATAACAGCCATCGGAGCCTATTTGAAAGTACAAACAGGTAGATTGATTTTTTATTGTTTAAGAATATGCCCACAATCCGTCCTCATATATTCAGGACACTGGGGACTTCTTAAGGAGGATTTCTGATATGGCCTGGAAGGAGAGTTATGTACTAATAACCATAGATGTGACATCTCTGTATACAAGCATTTCCCACCAGGATGTTATAAGGGCTATAGAATATTTCCTTGGTGCCAGACCTGCCCCTTTTACAAACATACACAAATGCTGCTGTCCATGATACATTGGTACCTTCAAAACTTCTTCCTGTTTGACAAAGAGGTCTACAGGCAGATGAAGGGAACAGCTATGGGCACCAGCTTTACCCCCAGCTTTGTGAATTTGCATATTGGAGGAGCAGGTGCTCACACAGCAATTTGCTGTAGAGTGGTCAGAGAACGTGGTCTTTTGGACACGTTTTATTGATGATTTATTTGTCATTTGGAGGGGGACTGAGGCCTATGCTAGAATATTTACAGGGAGGTTAAATAACAACAATCTAAACTTACAATTTGCCAGCTCCATCAGCAAACAGGACGTTCACTTCTTAAATTTAACTGTATATGTGAAGAGAGGCAGGATCCACACAAGAACATATATGAAACCTACTGCTGGAAACTCCACACAGCATGTTCTAAGTTTTCACACCAACAGACTAAAATACAGCATCTCCCATGCTGAGAATCTGTGCATGCAACATACCTGTAGTGACCAGCATCAGCTGGCGGAAGCACCAGATGAGTTAGCAAACAGATTCTTAGAAAAAGCTTAAAGTCAGGGTGTTGTTGAATTAGCCAGGCTAACACAAAGGAGTGTGAGACTCTTTTGTTCACCAAGAAAGTTCACCAAACTCAACGTGAACATTATATCAGGATGATCACAGGGTACTATTTAGAACATCAAAGGTTTAGGAAGATACTAACCAAGCATTGGCACCTTATAAAAAGGGACCTGACTATTGGACACACAATGCAAAACAAACCTCTGATGACCTTTAGTAGGGCAAAGTCAACTCGGCAGGAAGTTGTAGTGAGCAGTCTTAAGATGACAGTATCAGAAGGCTGGCTAACGGGTAACCTAGGTTTCAGAATGTATCATGAATGTAAAGCTGTTGCTATGGGGTGAATGCAACCAAAGTCATGTAATCTTTGCTGAATACTTCTGATAAGATCCACAAAACCTTTCACTACAAAAGCATGTTTATTCTATATATAATAAGGTGCACATGCCCCAAACTGTATGAGGAAAGCATACTTTTGAAAGTCCACAAGGGAATCCATCAGCATGTAAGGGCCAGCCAAAAAAGCAAAGACCACAGTTACCATGTGGCAAGACATTTTGAAAAGCGGCACAACAGTAATAATAATGCAGATCTCAGTTATTCTGTTATTGAATCTGTGCCTACCAACATCAGAGGTGGAACAGAGAACAGCAGCCGAGGAGGCTTGAACCCCGATATATACTCAACCTGAACAGCAGAATACCCGTTGGGTTGAACACGGAGGTGGAGCGATATGCATATCTTTAGGTTTGTTTCCCTGCTCTTTCACCTGTCAAGTGATATTTTTGTGCCATTTCAGTTTTTGTTTTTGTTTTGCTTCAGTTAAGGCCTATCAATGAAGAAACACTAGCGGAAGGAATAGCTCTTTTCTATTAAGTTCTGGGTTTGTTGTGCTATCACGCTTTTGATGTTTGGATTGTCCATCAGGCATTTACATGCCAATCAATTCTGAAAGATCAAGGTTAGGGGTGGGCGGAATTTGCGGAATTAACCTTCGCAAATTATCGCGAGAATGTTTAAAATTATCGCAAACAAGCAGAAATATCGCGAAGATGCGGAAGTTTTTTTCCGGCACGTTCGCGAGATTTTCTGCATGGTTGCGGGTCGCCAACTTACCCATGTGGTTGCTTGCGGGCGCGGCCATCTTGTTTTGAGTTGTTCTCGCGGTGCATGATCGCGAGAAGAAAGACGTGATCGCGCGACGCATGACGTCACTGCGGGCGCGAACTGTCGCGAGACAGCGCAAATGGCTAAAAACAATACAACATCTCATGGAGAACGCGACCGGATCAAGAAAACTTGTCAGCGAACGCAGGGATTCAGGTAAGGCGATCGCGCGCGCGCGAGAATGTATCATTTTACAGCGCGAGCAAGAAACAAATTATCGCCAAGCTGCGGAAACCGGAATTTTTGACATTTTCGCGCTCTCCGCGGAACGCAAAAATGTCAAATTATCGCAATTTCCGCGAACGGAACGAAATTTTTGCCCAGGCCTAATCAAGGTCCATTAAAACAAGAATCAATTTTTTTTGCACTAGGACAGAGTGCTCTGTTTGTACATTAAGATGTTTTACCCAATACTGAAATGATAATTGGTGCTTAATAGCTTTAATAGATTAGTGGAATAGACAAGGCGCACTTAGGCTTCACGCATACACGAGCTCATTAAGGATGTTTTCATATCATTATTGGAACAATGTCGAATCTAGAAAACATTGACATCCACAAATGAATGTTCAACAGCTCTATTCGATGAGCGCAGTCAGACGCAGCCCACTTGGGTCACGGTATAGAATAAAGGAGGCATCCTTCTGAATGAGCTTGATTTAGTCATGTTGATAACATTGACCTCGCACTGATCAAGTACTATTTTAATCCAGTTTGATTCCATTTCCGAGTGATTTAAGTTGTTTTGTATATCAGGCAATGCAGTTCTATGCACATTAATTTGTCAATATGCACTTCTCTACGATATATATTTCATTAATTATTTCACATTTATTGCTTGCAAACATCGACATGATATACTTTTGGAATGAAAGTAATTTGAGCCTATTTGGCATGTAGGACTAATCGTGAAGTTAAAGAGACAGGTTTTCAGTGTCTAATGCCGCAAAAAGTGTTTCTTCTATGTTCACGATAAATGCGTCATGGTATAAATGAAGGTAACAAAATGGCGCTCATTGTGTGAAAAAGACCGGTCATATGGCCGAAACGTGTTAATGATGGTCACACTAATAGACCTATTGTGTGTAAACGGATCCCGTGTTGTGTCCGAGCCTGTTCTGTCACTCGAAACAGGTGGTGGGTGATACTGCCAAAGTAGTTGTAAGTCCTGCACTACAACTGGAAAACCATCCCATTGAAAAAAACAGAGGTAGGGACCTTAAATAAACCCCAAAGGAACTAACACTACAATAAATTAAATGACTTTAATTAGTTAAAAAATATAAATATGTTTAAAATAATATTACAAAATATATACAAATAGTAAACATTTAATTATTATTTAAAATATTTTAGCAATCATTTTTAATATAAAAATATAATACAATTAGCTGTAATTCATTCTGTACTTCTCATTTATTAGTTATTGAAACATAACAAAAATCATTTTCATGGGAAGTTTATTATGTAACGTAAACTTCAAAAAAGTATTTTAATTTAATTAAATAGATGTACATGATTCAAATAATTGATTCAAAATAAATGTAGTAGTGTTGTAAAAAAATTATTTTCTTCTAGATTAAAAGTAAATATATAAAATCTATTCACATTAATAGTTAATATAAAAATATGTTAAAAGTTTTTTTCGAGTTAAACATAAATTTTTATTTTTCCCTATAATTTACGATACTGCGTAATCTCCCTCTGGTTGGAGACACGCCTAGCACTCTGGTTGATGGCTGGCCTGGGTCATCTAGAAGATGGCTGGCAGACCAGACATCCAGAGAGACAGCTGGCATGGCTAGCTCCGAGTTGTGCCTCCACCTGGGTTTGTCAACCCTGCTATGAGGACTTAGCAGTAGAAGAAAAATGACTTCCTGGGGCTGTGGACTTAACCCTGCTTGACTCCCTAGGCATGTTTTCCAGGAAGGTGGAAGGCAGCCAGTGTCAGTCTTGGCTGATGGGCTGAAGTGGCAGCTCAGGCCCATTCAGGGCACAGTGTTGGTAGACCAGGGAGGAGGAGGCCTCTCGTGTTCCACCAGGACATGGGGCTGAGACAGTACATCTGTGTAGTTCTAGCCGGTGCCCGGCTTTGGCCATAAGAAGCTCTCAGGCTCAAACAAGCCCCAGTGAGATCTCTGAAAACCCTTGTGGATGCCTGGGGCCAAGCTTCTGGGCACCAACCACTGATGTACCAGGCGACCAAGAGTGCACCTCTGCAGGCTCAGGAAGGGTCCCCCTCCTTGGTTGGGGTGGGAAGCACTTACAAGGCCTTTGGTCAGAGCTGTGTCAGGTCCAAGGCCTGTGCCCTGGGCCTCAGGTGCCAGGTAAGAGTTGGTTTCCCAAGCTACAGATCACACACACCTGCAGGACTGGGCAGGGTTCCATTTCTCAGGTGGAGAGGGAGGCTGTGACCAGGTCCCTGGTCAAGGCTGCATTAGAGCCAAGGTGAGTGTCTGAGCCTGGATGGAATGACCTTAAGAGACTGGTGCTGCTGCAGCCAACGCTTTGAGTGAAAGAAGTGTCTCAAACAAGGCAAGAGGCCATGATAGGCTCTGAGGGCACAACTGCCAGAAAGACACCACCATATGAGACTCAACCTGGAAGCTGCAACTGCTGCACCAGCACGCCTGTCTGCAGCCACATTAGTACATCTGTCTGCAGCCACACCAGCACATCTGTCTGCAGCCACACCAGCACATCTGTTCGCAGCCGGCCTGGAGGCCTCCACCACCACAGATAAGGGCTGTCACACCAGCACAGCTACCCGCCGCAGGCCTAGAGGCCTCTGCCACTAAAGATAAGTGCTGCCACAGCAGCACACCTGTCTGCTGCTGGCTTGGAGGCCCTCCCCACCAAAGATAAGTGCTTAAAAACTAGCACATCTGTCTGCAGCCACACCAGCACACCTGTCTGCAGCCCCACCAGCACATCTGTTCGCAGCCGGCCTGGAGGCCTCCACCACCACAGATAAGGGCTGTCACACCAGCACAGCTACCCGCCGCAGGCCTAGAGGCCTCCGCCACCACAGATAAGTGCTGCCACACCAGCACACCTGTCTGCTGCTGGCTTGGAGGCCCTCCCCACCAAAGATAAGTGTTTAAAAACTAGCACATCTGTCTGCAGCCACACCAGCACACCTGTCTGCAGCCACACCAGCACATCTGTTCGCAGCCGGCCTGGAGGCCTCCACCACCACAGATAAGGGCTGTCACACCAGCACAGCTACCCGCCGCAGGCCTAGAGGCCTCTACCACTAAAGATAAGTGCTGCCACAGCAGCACATCTGTCTGCTGCTGGCCTGGAGGCCTCCCCACCAAAGATAAGTGCTTCAAAACTAGCACACCTGTCTGCAGCCACACAAGCACATCTGTCTGCATCCACACCAGCACAGCTGTCTGCAGCCACACCAGCACACCTGTTCGCAGCCGGCGTGGAGGCCTCCGCCACCAAAGATAAGTGCTGCCACACCAGCACATCTGTCTGTAGCCGGCCTTGAGGCCTCCATCTCCAAAGATAAGTGCTGCCACACCAGCACAACTGTCTGCTGCCACACCTGCACACCTGTCTGCAGCCACACCAGCACATCTGTCTGCAGCCACACCAGCACGCCTGTCTGCAGCCACACCAGCATGCCTGTCTGCAGTTACACCAGCACACATGTCTGCAGCCACACCAGCACACCTGTCTGCAGTCACACCAGCACATCTGTCTGCAGTCACACCAACACACCTGTCTGCAGCCACACCAGCACATCTGTCTGCAGCCACACCAGCACATCTGTTCGCAGCCGGCCTGGAGGCCTCCGCCACCAAAGATAAGTGCTGCCACACCAGCACATCTGTCTGTAGCCGGCCTTGAGGCCTCCATATCCAAAGATAAGTGCTGCCACACCAGCACAACTGACTGCTGCCACACCTGCACATCTGTCTGCAGCAAAACCAGCACACCGATCTGCAGCCACAACAGCATGCCTGTCTGCAGCCACACCAGCACACCTGTCTGCTGCCACACCAGCACATCTGTCTGCAGCCACACCAGCACGCCTGTCTGCAGCCACACCAGCATGCCTGTTTGCAGCCACACCAGCACACCTGTCTGCAGCCACACCAGCACATCTGTCTGCAGCCCCACACCAGCACGCCTGTCTGCAGCCACACCAGCACACCTATCTGCAGCCACACCAGCACATCTGTCTACAGCCACACCAGCACACCTCTCTGCAGCCACACGAGCACATCTGTCTACAGCCACACCAGCACACCTCTCTGCAGCCACACGAGCACATCTGTCTACAGCCACACCAGCACACCTCTCTGCAGCCATGTTAGAAATGGGGATCTCTGGTTGGCACAGGTAGGTACTTGTGACAAGCAGGGACCCTCTACTCTTGGCGCAAGCAGACAAGGCTTATCTCAGAGCGTTACAGGTTAAGCATTTGTGACCATATACAGTAACTCAGTGACAACACCACAAATGGACACCACACTAGATTTATATCAAAAATAAGATCTTTTATATAAGGACTTAGCACAAGACCAAATAACGACAAAAATGACATACAGTTCAAGAATATGATTTTAGAAAGAGTTCTAAGGTTAGCGACAAAATCATTCACCTTAGCGTCCGTTTTAACCCACAGTACCTTATGATGCGATAAAAGTTCCTAGCGGCACTCCAGCGTTGAAAATCAAGGTGTCGCTTATCCGGTAGAAATCTACTCGCTAAGGCATAATGCGACAAAATTCGGCCCGATAACGAGCGGGGCGAATATTTCACCAGCGGTTATCTTGATTGGGTCTGCGACGATTTTCGCAGCGATAAAATTACTCACGCTAACGAGCGGTGCGATGATCTTGGCTTGTTCTGAAACGATTTCACACAGCAGCGGCAGGCTCTGCAACGAAGTTCACAGCTATGGAATTCTTCGCGCTAACAGGCGAAGCGTAGATCTTGACTGGTAGCGATCAAATTCGGTCCGCTAACGAGCGGGGCGATGATTTTTCCAGCGCTGATCTGGCTCAGCGGCAGCAGGCTCTGTGACGATGTTCGCAGCAATAGAATTCTGCCCGCTAACAGACGGAGCGGGGATCTTGGGCTGGTAGCGATCAAATTCGGCCCGCTAACAAGCGGGGCGACGATTTTCCCAGCGCTGATCGGGCTCAGCGGCAGCAGGCTCTTCGACGATATCCTTAGCGATAAAATTCTGCACGCTAACGAGCAGTGCGACGGAAATTTTCTCGCTAAGCCGGCTGTGCATGAAAAAGTGGAGATCTTTGGTTTCTTTCTTCTTGGCCAGCTTCCCAACAGCAGGCACAGCTCCCAAAGGCCCCAAACCTGGTTCCAGCACTCTAGGAGGGGCAGTACTCACACAGCAGAGTTCAGGGGGAAGCTGGGGGTGAAGTCCTTTTGTTCCTGGGACTGCTTTACAGGAGGCCAGCTCTACTCAGGCCCTTGGAGATCTTTTTAAACACAAGTTGAAATAAAGTCTTTTGTAGTCTTTCTCCTCTCCTTCAGCAGCAAGGCAACCACTGCAGGCCAATCCCCCAGGTCAGGGACAGTACTCCTCCTTACAGCTTTCCCAGTTCCTTCTCCTCAGGCAGGGGTTCTTCTTGTCAAGCAGGATCTAATTTCTTGGGAGCAGGGTCCCAATACTTATACCCCTAATTCCTTTGTTCCTCTGGGGTAGAGGGGCCTTTGCCCAGTCCAAACCAGTTCCTGAGCACTTTGTTGACATGTCTCTGACTTTCCATTCAGAGTGCAGGGCAGAGACATCAGCCGCTCCACAGGAGGTGGAGCCAGCATTGTGGTGGAAGAGCACAGCCCTATTCAGAGCCCAGGTGTACTCCTCCCACCCATCTGGATGTAAATCTCTCTATTCACCACCGGGCTGCCCCAGCCTGTCTCCTGGAATTCCCCAGCCCTGTCACTCACAGAAACCAGACAGAAGATACACATCCTAGCAGAGGCGGGCTGAAATGGTTAGGCAAGCAAATACCAGCTTTCTAAAAGTGGCATTTGCAAACACTGAATATTAAAATAAACTTTAGTAAAAGATGTATTTTATTATTCTGAGTTCAGGCACACTAAACTCGAATTTCTACCATGTTCCCTGGGTCGGTTAGGATCATAGAATGTAACATTTCTAACAGCCCATTCTGGCCTATGGAGAACAGGTAGCCTTGCAATAGTGAAAAACGAAATTGGCTGTAATTCACTATTAGGACATGCCACACACATCAGGGCTTGTCCTACCTTATGCTTACAATGCACCCTGCCCTTGGGCCTACCATAGGGGTGACTAATATGAAGTTAAGGGAAGGTTTAGGGACTGGCAAGTGTGTGCACTTGCCCAGTCAGCATGACAGTACCAGACTGCACGCAGGTTCTGCAATGGCAGACCTTAGACACATTTTACTAGGCCGCTTCTGTGGGTGGCACAACCAGTGCTGCGAGCCCACCAGCGGCATTTGTATTTACAAGCCCTGGGCACCCCTGGTGCACTTTACTGGGGTCTGACAGTAAATCAAATAAGCCAATCATGGAATCCAACCAACATATACATTTTACAATAGGGAGAGCATATGCACTTTAGCACTGATCAGCAGTGGTCAAGTGCCCAGAGTCATAGAACAGCCAACAACAGGTCAGAAAAAATACAGGAGGAAGGCAAAAAGTTTAGGGATGACCCTGCAAAAAGGGCCAAGTCCAACAAGCCACAACAGCACATAAGTGTTCAGCCGAACCTGCACACCTGTCTGCAGCCACACCAGCACATCTGTCTGCATCCACACCAACACACCTGTCTGCAGCCACACCAGCAAATCTGTCTACAGCCACACCAGCACACCTGTCTGCAGCCACACCAGCACATCTGTTCGCAGCCGGCCTGGAGGCCTCCACCACCACAGATAAGGGCTGTCACACCAGCACAGCTACCCGCCGCAGGCCTGGAGGCCTCTGCCACTAAAGATAAGTGCTGCCACAGCAGCACACCTGTCTGCTGCTGGCCTGGAGGCCTCCCCACCAAAGATAAGTGCTTCAAAACTAGCACACCTGTCTGCAGCCACACAAGCACATTTGTCTGCAGCCACACCAGCACACCTGTCTGCAGCCACACCAGCACACCTGTCTGCAGTCTCACCAGCACACCTGTCCGCAGCCACTCCAGCACGCCTGTCTGCAGTCAAAACAGCACATCTGTCTGCAGTCACCCCAGCACACCTGTCTGCTGCCACACCAGCACATCTGTCTGTAGCCACACCAGCACATCTTTCTATAGCCACACCAGCACACCAGTCAGCAGCCACACCAGCACATCTGTCTGCTGCCACACCAGCACACCTGTCTGCAGCCACACCAGCACATCTTTCTACAGCCACACCAGCACACCAGTCAGCAGTCACACCAGCACATCTGTCTGCAATCACACCAGCACATTTGTCTGCTGCCACACCAGCTCACCAGTCTGCAGCCACACCAGCACATCTCTCTGCCGCCACACCAGCACACCTGTCAGCAGCCACATCAGCACACCTGTTTGCTGCCACACCAGCACATCTGTCTGCAGCCACACCACCACATCTCTCTGCAGGCACACCAGCACACCTGTCCACAGACAACCTGAAGGCCTCTGTCTCCAATGATAAGTGCTGCCTGTAGGAAGCTGGCTCTTTATATATTACACCAAAGTTAGGTATAGTGTGCACAGAGTCAAGGGAGTCCCCAGAGGTATACCAGAGGCTAAATTAGGTAAGTAGTGACAGCTCTCTTTATGGTGGTGTGAGCGAGCAGTTAGGCTTATCCAGAGGGTGCATTAAGCATTTATTGTATTCACTCAATCAAGGCTTGTCACACACTCAGAGAATGAATCCAGACCAATTAGGTTAGTATAAAAAAGGTATGCTTATGTTTTATTTCTAGAACCAAGTACAACTTGACACAGGTAAGTAAAAAATACTTTCAAATGCACAACTTACAGCTCAACAACATTTTACAAACAAAAACTCGTACATTTGTTCCTATGGGAGTACATAATTATCTGTTTCACAGGTAAATAATGACTTACAAGTGGGAATTTTTGGGCTTGGCACCAAGGTTCCCCAAGGTCTATGTAGGCACTCAAGTTGCATCACCCGCGGCACTGGAGCGGCCAGGTGCAGAGTGCAGGAAGCCAGGAACCCAACTTTAGCCAATAGGGGCTAAGGGGGCCTTTGGTCAGGGACTTCTTATGACAAAGCCACTCGGGTGTGGGAGCAAAGCTTCTGGGGTTACGATCAGCACTGCGGGGGCTAACAATCAGCACAGGAGCTACACCACCAGCGGTTCAGGGGCGGCCAGGTGTAGTGCGCCAGGGAGACGTTGGTGACCCTTTGGATTTCAATGAACATTTTCGGTTTGGCTAAAAGGCTCCAGGCTCGGGCAGGGAGACCTCCAGAAGGCGATCACCGGCTGGAGAGGTAAGTTGGGTTCTTGGGGGATGCCTGGATACTGTCGGTTGGGCCACCCAAGGATGTGGGGTGTCGGGTGCAGGGGTTTCTTTTGGCATCGGGTCTTCTCATCAGCTTCAGTTACGGTCGGGGGGACCTTTCAGGTTGAGGCTGCAGGAATCGTCTTGCAGCTTGAGGGAGGTCGGGATTCACCAAATCCCAAGTCAGGATCACTGGGGCAACCTCCTCGTGGTGATGGGCCACTCAAACTCAGGCTGTGGGTGTCGGGTGCAGAGTGGTGCAAAATCGCAGAGCTGCCTGGAACCGGATTCTGTGGGTAAGTTTCTGCTTGAGGAAATCCGGTGCTCACGAGAGACAGAGTCTGTTAGATGAGTGCAGGGCAGGTCCTCCAGGCTCTGGGGGGGTGCTGCTGGCTGCTGGACACACCGAGATTCTTGCTGCAGGCATATTAAAGTCAGCACTGGCCGGTAGGGCTGGGGTCAAAGCAGTAAGCATCCTCTTCTTCCTGGGTCAGCAGATCTTCGGGCCTTCTTCTTTCTTCCTCAATTCTGATGAGGCAAGTTTCAGGGTCACCCCTAAATACTAAATTTAGGGGCGTTTACAGGGATGTGCAGGTTGGGACCAATGGGTCCCTTCCTTGGGGTGGGTACACCCCCTATTATGCCACCCTCCTGTGGGAGGGGACATGAGCCTCTGTCTAGTTGGCTGTGTCCCCTACTCTTCAGGATGGATGGGACTGAGATGTGTGCATCACCTCACCACCCCTCCTGAGGGGTGGGGTTGTCAAAGGTGGACACACCTCTCCTCTTAACTAGTTTTTATGGCGGATTCTCCCACCCAAAGTGGGGTTCAGAACCAGTGGGAGCCAGCTCATCCTGGGAGAGGAGGCATGACACCTCTGCCTAGGATGGCCTTTGTTTCTGAACATTGAAATCTTATAGATTTCACTATGTCACTTTTACGAGGCTTTCCCGTGAGGGAATACCCACCCTGCATACATTATACCTGAAGCAGGAATAATGTAGCGCAAGGTTTTACAACGTGGCGCATCTCCCTAGATGCTTCACGTTGTAAATTGGCCGCATTGTTTGCACTGCCGCTGTATCATAAAAGTGACACAACGGCGGTGCAAAAGTGTTGCAAGGGGCTTGTAAATCTGCTCCACAGAGACCAGCTCGGAATTCAGCTCAGAAGTAGAGACCGACCTGGACAAAGAAGGATCTGGAAATGTGGGTCCAACAAAAGATATTCCTTCTGTGGTGGAAAAGCTACGTTTTTTTGTGTCTAGACAGGACATTAAACCGCAGGCCACAACCAAATCATGAAAGGAATCCGAATGAATGAATGAGGAGGTTCTTGTATCGCGCGTACTTAGCCCAGTGGGCGTCAAGGCGCCTAGATTAAATACAGCAACTAAAGACCCTACCTAGTCCTATTTAATCATGAGTAGGCCTTCTTAAAGAAATACGTTTTTAGAGCCTTTTTGAAAGAGTCGATGGAAGGGAGAGTTTTTATCTCCATGGGGAGGGAGTTCCACAATTGCGGAGCGACTACGGAAAAGGCTCTGGCTCCCCATCTGACAAATTTGATGCGGGGGACAGCTAGTTGACAGAGTCCCGCAGAGCGCAGGTTTCTTGTGGGGACATAGCGCGAGAGAAGAGAGCCAATGGCACTAGCAGGACTGTCCATCAATGCTCTGTGGGTGAGACAGAGGATTTTGAAGGCGATTCTGTGCTGTACCGGAAGCCAATGAAGCTCTTTCCTGGCTAAGGTGGCAGAGGAGGCTTTGGGGAGATTCAAAACAAAGCGTGCTGCAGAGTTCTGAAGAGTCTGCAAACGGTGGATCAGCCCTTTGTTGACTTCCATATAGAGGGAGTTGCAGTAATCCAGTCTCGAACCCACCAGGGCGACTGCAACCTGTTTACGCGCCTGGGGGGAAAGGTACCCACGGATTTTGTTGAGTACCCGGATCACACCACAGCAGGTAGCAACGGTCCTGTTGACTTGCAGGGACATAGAGAGTGAGGTGTCAAATATCACTCCCAGATTTTTGGCAGATAGGGAGGGGGTGGGGCAGATACCAAGAGAAGAGGGCCACCACTCGCTCGACCAAAGATTCTGGTTCTTCCCAAATATCAACACCTCGGTTTTTTCACCATTCAGCTTCAGGGAAAAAACAGATGCCACAGAACAAAAACAAAAGCACAAGCCCAACCAGAGCAGGTACACAAAGATCAAACCATCGTGAACTTGTCAGATATTGAACTGTCCAAAGGAGAAGAACACATTTAATCTCTGGGCCTTACATACTGTGCACTGGCAACATTTAATGATGTCCAAATGAGAATTGACTTATTCAAGTAAATCAGGATGTTGAAATTATGGAAATATCATTGCAATAAAACGTCAGCTAACCGGGTCAATGAAAGTAATTCCCAGCGTGGTGCTATCAACCTTCAGGTTTCTGATATGAAACTGATGTTGGAATTGGATCTATTGGAAAGAGAAATCTCTGGAATAAATGAAACACTATCTGCACAGAATATGAATGACATTCAGGGACTGGATGTGTATGAGAGCACACCAACGCCCTCTACACCAACGTCATCCTTTGCACCAATACTGCTAAATAGATTCCATTGATACCTTTTCAAAGTTTGTGGTGCCAGATCTGAAGAATTTGCAAATCACTGTTAACCAGCCAAAGAAAGGCATTGCTGATAACCACCAAGCCAAGTACTATCAGCTTATGGACAAATTGAAGCGCAGTCAGGATGTGGCCATCCCATAGTCCGACAAAGGAGGAAATATCATTCTCTGTCCTCTGTCCTTGTACAAACAGAGGGACTGAGACAGATCGGTGACACGGCCTGCTATTGTGAAATGACCGAATCTGACATTGTTGATGTTTAGGTAGTAAATCATCTTAAATTATCACAATGACGTGTGGTGGACTTGATAATACAGGGCGAATACCAGTTTTTGAAAAATGATTCCCTCAAAATACCTCTACTGTATCTCATACCGAAGGTACATACAAATACCACTGTTTCCCCAGGTAGGGCAATAATAACAGCCATCGGAGCCTATTTGAAAGTACAAACAGGTACATTGATTTTTATTGTTTAAGAATATGCCCACAATCCGTCCTCATATATTCAGGACACTGGGGACTTCTTAAGGAGGATTTATGATATGGCCTGGAAGGAGAGTTATGTACTAATAACCATAGGTGTGACATCTCTGTATACAAGCATTTCTCACCAGGATGTTATAAGGGCTATAGAATATTTCCTTGGTGCCAGACCTGCCCCTTTTACAAACATACACAAATGCTGCTGTCCATGATACATTGGTACCTTCAAAACTTCTTTCTGTTTGACAAAGAGGTCTACAGGCAGATGAAGGGAACAGCTATGGGCACCAGCTTTACCCCCAGCTTTGTTAATTTGCATATTGGAGGAGCAGGTGCTCACACAGCAATTTGCTGCAGAGTGGTCAGAGAACGTGTTCTTTTGGACACGTTTTATTGATGATTTATTTGTCATTTGGAGGGGGACTGAGGCCTATGCTAGACTCTTTACAGGGAGGTTAAATAACAACAATCTAAACTTACAATTCCCCAGCTCCATCAGCAAACAGGAAGTTCACTTCTTAAACTTAACTGTATATTTGAAGAGAGGCAGGATCCACACAAGAACATATATGAAACCTACTGCTGGAAACGCCACACAGCATGTTCTAAGTTTTCACCCCAACAGACTAAAATACAGCATCTCCTATGCTGAGAATCTGTGCATGCAACATACCTGTAGTGACCAGCATCAGCAGGCGGAAGCACCAGATGAACTAGCAAACAGATTCTTAGAAAAAGCTTAAAGTCAGGGTGTTGTTGAGTTAGCCAGGCTAACACAAAGGAGTGTGAGACTCTTTTGTTCACCTAGAAAGTTCACCAAACTCAACGTGAACATTATATCAGGATGATCACAGGGTACTATTTAGAACATCAAAGGTTTAGGAAGATACTAACCAAGCATTGGCACCTTATAAAAAGCAACCTGACTATTGGACACACAATGCAAAACAAACCTCTGATGACCTTTAGTAGGGCAAAGTCAGCTCGGCAGGAAGTTGTAGTGAGCAGTCTTAAGATGACAGCATCAGAAGGCTGGCTAACGGGTAACCTAGGTTTCAGAATGTATCATGAATGTAAAGCTGTTGCCATGATGTGAATGCAACCAAAGTCATGTAATCTTTGCTGAATACTTCTGATAAGATCCGCAAAACCTTTCACTACAAAAGCATGTTTATTCTATATATAATAAGGTGCACATGCCCCAAAATGTATGAGGAAAGCACAATTTTGAAAGTCCACAAGGGAATCCATCAGCATGTAAGGGCCAGCCAAAAAAGCAAAGACCACAGTTACCCTGTGGCAAGACATTTTGAAAAGGGGCACAACAGTAATAATGCAGATCTCCGTTATTCTGTTATTGAATCTGTGCCTACCAACATCAGAGGTGGAACAGAGAACAGCAGCGGAGGAGGCTTGAACCCCGATATATACTCAACCTGAACAGCAAAATACCCGTTGGGTTGAACACGGAAGTGGAGCGATATGAATATCTTTAGGTTTGTTTCCCTGCTCTTTCACCTGTCAAGTGATATTTTTGTGCCATTTCAGTTTTTGTTTTTGTTTTGCTTCAGTTAAGGCCTATCAATGAAGAAACACTAGCGGAAGGAATAGCTCTTTTCTATTAAGTTCTGGGTTTGTTGTGCTATCACGCTTTTGATGTTTGGATTGTCCATCAGGGTAGATGATCTTGCATTCACATGCCAATCAATTCTGAAAGATCAAGGTCCATTTAAACAAGAATCAATTAGTTTTGCACTAGGACAGAGTGCTCTGTTTGTACATTAAGATGTTTTACCCAATACTGAAATGATAATTGGTGCTTAATAGCTTTAATAGATTAGTGGAATAGACAAGCACAGGGCGGTAGGGTTGGGGTCAAAGCAGTAAGTATCCCCTTCTTCCTGGGTCAGCAGGTCTTCGGCCTTTTTCTTTCCTCCTCAATTCTGATGAGGCAAAGTTCAGGGTCACCACTAAATACTAAATTTAGGGGCGCTTGCAGGGATGTGCAGGTCAGGACCAATGGGTCCCTTCCTTGGGGTGGGTACACCCCCTATTATGCCACCCTCCTGTGGGAGGGGGCATGAGCCCTTCTCTAGTTGGCTGTGTCCCCTCCTCTTCAGGATGGAGGGGACTGAGATGTGTGCATCACCTCACCTACCCCACCTGAGTTGTGGGGTTGTCAAAGGTGGACACACCTCTCCTCTTAACTAGGTTTTATGGCCGATTCTCCCGCCCAAAGTGGTGTTCAGAACCAGTGGGAGCCAGCTTATCCTGGGGATGGAGGCATGACAGCTCTGCCCAGGATGGCCTTTGTTTCTGGACCCAGAGAGCGGAGGCTCTCTACCAAGGGGTGCAGAAACCTGTCTGGTGATGGCAAATGGTGGTCAGCTATTCAAGAACCACATCAAGGCTGGTCGTTTTTCAGGGTGCATCTCTAAAATGCCCTCTGTGCCCATTTTACATGAAATCCCACACTGGCTTCAGTGTGGGTTTAATGTGCTGAGAAGTTTGCTACCAAACTTTCCAGGTTTAAGCAAAGTCATTATGGTGCTTTGGAGTTTGTATTGACCGACTCCCAGACCATATACTCTTTATGACTTTACTGCACTTACAATGTCTAACAATGGACTTAAACACTGTAGGGGTACACTGCTCATGCAATTGTACCCTCACCTTAGGGGTAGTGCACCCTGCTAGAGGTGTGACTTACCTAGGCCTCAGACAGTGGGTTGCAGATACGGCACACAGGGATGTGTGCCATGTCGACTCTTCACTTTTCTCTGCACCTAAACACGCAGCCTGCAAAGGCAGTGCATGGGTGTTAAGGTACAGGGCCTCTAAGGGTGGCACAATAAGTGCTGCAGCCCTTGGAGGCCTTCACTGGTCACAGTGCCCTTGGTATCCATGAAACCTTCTACAAGGAGCCTACCTGTGGGCAAAGATGTGCAAATTGTGGGAAAAACGTACAGCTTTGGGAAGGAACACAGGCCCTGGGAACATGATTGGCAGGGACCCAGGGCACACCATGCCAAAGTGTATCATGTGTAAGGCAAAAAAGTGGGGCGTAACTGTGAGAAGGTGGCCTGATATATGCTGTCCACTAGTTCTAGTGGGCACCTTGTATCAGTCCAAACAACCCCTTATGGTGAATGGTTAAAGACAACCTTTAGTGAAAGCTATCCTAGTGGTAGCTATGGAGAGCAGCCTTCAGGCTAAGTCTTGAAGGAATGTAAAGGTGCTTGTTTTACCAGTCTATAATCTCTTGAATGATCAAATGAAAGGACAACCACACCAGGTATATATTCAAAATATATGTATTTAGGATAAAACACACCCCTCTAGTCTCTTTATGAGACTGGAGTTCAAAGTACTTTGTTTACAAGTTAGCAATTATCAGTAATAGCACAAATACACGTTTGGGCCCTAGGGGCGTACCAAACCATATACCAAAAATGTGGTATAAGAACCACCACGACTGGAATAGACACAAGGCCTAGAGCCTGTAGAATCACTGGAACCCCAAGGAATCACCCAAGGTAGTGACACAGGGGACCCACGGGGACTGTATGCAGTGTGTAAACACAACCGCGGGTTCCTGTTATCTTCTATGGGCAATGTCGCGATTGGAAATTTAAAGATTAGGGAAACTTAGAATCGAGTCAGGACCAAACCCTTTTGGACTTAAGAACTTCTAGGGCTAGCACCCACGGGAGCACTGGAGTACTCGAGTTACCTCACTCAGGGAGCCCAGGTGCATAGGTGTCTTTTGCTGTTGGGTCACGTCGTCGATTTCAATGGAAGCCTGCAAAGAACTGCTGCTGCCGTATAGAGAAGTGTCCGAAGAGATCCAAGCCTGGATCTAGGATGGAAGGAACCTGAAAGCAGAGGGGACAGAGTCTGGGTCACTAGCCAGTGACCGAGGGCAGGATGGACCAATGCCCACAGTTGTCGGGTGCTTCAGGTGAGTTGATGGGTGTCTTGACTCTTCAGCCACGATGTCCCGGATGTGAGAAGGTGGCCTGATATATGCTGTCCACTAGTTCTAGTGGGCACCTTGTATCAGTCCAAACAACCCCTTATGGTGATAGGTTAAAGACAACCTTTATTAAAAGCTATCCTAGTGGTAGCTATGGAGAGCAGCCTTCAGGCTAAGTATTGAAGGAATGTAAAGCAGCTTGTTTTACCAGTCTATAATCTCTTGAATGACCAAATGAAAGGACAACCACACCAGGTATATATTTAAAATATATGTATTTAAGATAAAACACACCCCTCTATTCTCTTTATGAGACTGGAGTTCGAAGTACATAGGGGGGCAGATTTATGTTTCCTGGCGCATCCCTGCAAATCGGCAGGGATGCGTCAGGAAAGATGCGTCACGCAAGTTTACCCTTGCGCCACCACAGATGCGCCGCATTTACAATGCAGCGCATCATAGCGCAAGGATAAACAGATGCGTGACGCATGTGATGGCATAAGGGCGGCGCATTGCTGGAGTCGTGTCGCAAGCACGACGCAACTCCAGCAATGCTCAAGGGCTGCCCATACCGAACATGCTGCGTCATGCCTTATGCCTGCTTCAAGCAGGCGCAGGGTTTTGACGCAGCAGCGTCGGAAAAGTGACTCAGTGAAATCTTGTAGATTTCACTGCGCCACTTTTCCGAGGCTTTTTCTGACGGAACGCCCACCCTGCGTACATTAAACCTGAGGCAGGTTTAATGTAGCGCAGGGCTTTACAACATGACGCATCTCCCTAGATGCGTCACGTTGTAAATCTGTCGCAGCATGGCGCATGGCTAACGCCGCCGCTGCGTCACAGAAGTGACACAACGGCGGCGTAAATGTTTCGTAAGGGGCTTGTAAATCTGCCCCATAGTTTACAAGTCAGCAGTTATCAGTAATAGCACAAATACACGTTTGGGCCCTAGGGGCGTACCAAACCATATACCAAAAAGTGGTATAAGAACCACGACTGGAATAGACACTAGGCCTATAGCCTCTAGAATCGCTGGGACCCCAATGAACCACCCAAGGTAGTGACACAGGGGACCCACGGGGACTGTATGCAGTGTGTAAACACAACTGCGGGTTCCCGTTATCTTCTATGGGCAATGTCGCGGTTGGAAATTTAAAGATTAGGGACACTTCTAATAGAATTAGGACCAAACCCTTTTGGATTTAAGAAGTTCTAGGGCTAGCACCCACGAGAGCACCGGAGTACTTGAGTTACCTCACCCAGGCAAGCCGGGTGCATAGGTTTCTTTTGGTGTCGGTTTGCGTCATCGATTTCAATGGGAGCCTGCAAAGAACTGCTGCTGCCTTGAAGAGGAGAAGTGCCCACAGAGATCCAAGCCTGGATCTGGGATGGAAGGAACCTAAAAGCAGAGGGGACAGAGTCTGGGTCACTTGCCAGTGACCTAGGGCAGGATGGACTAATGCCCACAGATGTAGGGTGCTTCAGGTGAGTTGATGGGTGTCTTGACTCTTCAGCCATGAGGACCAGGAGGCGTCGACGAAGTCCATGAGCTGGATTCGAGCTGTCCCACAAAGTCTGTCGCGTGCTGCAGTGTCGGTGACCAGAATGGACCCAACAAGCCTTGGCAACAGCAAGCCACTGGAATTCAGAGAAAGGACTGCGGTGCAGACCAGCAAGGTCTGAAGGACTCACCCAGCAAGGGTAAGTCAGGGCACGTCTGGAGCAATCAGGAAAGCCCAAGTAGAAAAGGAGTTGCATTCGTGGGGACCTGCTAGCCAACGGGCTAGTGATTGCGAAGGAGCCTCGAGTGGTCGTACTTGAAACTGGCCCACGGGTCACTCATGGAGTGAAGACCAGCAATCTTCGGTGCAGGAGGTGCTCAAGGCTGGGGCTACTAGGAGCCCAAAGCACAACTTCGAGGAAGCCCAGGAAGATGCTGTTGCTGCAAAAGATCACGGTGTCTAGGGGTCACGGTTTCACATCACCCACGATAGCCACGGGCCTCAGCTTTGCTGTGGACTCTGGGTAGCCTTGGCGAAGTCTGGAAATCCACCTCTGGTGATGCAAAGATGTTGGCGTCCGGCAGGAGCTTCAGCGATGCAGACCGGTCAGTTGCTTCTTTGGTGCCTGCCAAGCAGGAGAGTCACTCCTTGACCCCAAGGGAGATTTCTTCTGTCTTCTAGTTGTGATAGAAAGTTGAAGGTCCAGGATATATGTTGCAGAGTTTCGTCCAGGGTAATCTAAATTCCTAGGGACTGGATTCCTATACTTATACTAAGTTCAGGGGATGGACTAACTCTAAGGCCCACCTATGGGTGGGTTTGGAAAGAGGGGTGGTTACACCCATTTCCTTTGTCCAGTTTCGTGTCGGAGCGAGGGCAGGTAGCCCCTGTAACTGGTTTGAACTGGGCTATGCACAGGGACAGCAAACGTGACCCCAGTGCAGGACTTCAAAGCACCAGAGAGTGCTCTCGCCCAGCCCCAATACACATCTGTCTGTCTGGGTAGGTGGTCACACCTCCCTTCGACAGGAAACCTATTGTCCAGGCCTCCCCTGCCGGAGTTTCGGTCAGCAGCAGAAGGCCAGACCCGTGTCTGTGGCAGAGTGTTGGACTTGGCCCTTTTTCCCAGAAATTTTTCGCTTTTCTGGGAAACCACATGTGTAAATGCAAAGATTGAATGTGTGCAGACTGAGTTTCCCCATTTAAAAAATGCAATTTAAAATGGATGCCAAAGCTGTGTGGTTGCGCCGTTTGACTGAGCTAGGTTGACAGTCTAGTGGTTATTTCCCAGCAGGCCCAGCTTTTGGAGGGAAGCCTGGCACCCAGGTGCTCTACCCCTCCCCCTAGGCCAGTTAGAGCCAGTTTCCCCAGACGCTTCTAGAAGCATCTGGCACTGTCTGGAAGGTGGGGTGAGAGGCGTATAAAGGTTGGAGCTGGGTTGCCATGTGTTCAGTCAGTCAGAGGGTGGACCTGAGAGAGAGGGGACCTGCTGCCAGGGGTTACCGCCACATGGGCCTGTGTGCTGGGCCCTGAGCCTACCTACCCCCCCTCTACTGTCCCCAGGGCGAGGGAAAGCTATAGTTGGGACAACGCCGTCCTGGAGAAGCCTTCGCAGGAGTTTTAGGCGGTAGGGTTAGTCAGGGACCTATGCCTCTGAAAGTGACAGGGCTTAGGTGCTGCCTTTCAAGTGAGTGAGGGATGTTGAACTGCCCACTGATCTGGCCCGGCGAGAGGAGAACCCAGGGGCGACCGGCGGAGACTAGTTAGTCTACCGTCAGCCCCCAACGCAACTCCCCCCCTCCAGAAACCCTCAACCAAGGGGCAGGAACCAGAGAGCGCTATTTACAAGCTGCTTGCAGAGAGAGAGCGCTATGTCCAAGCTGCCCCTGGAAGGAGAGCGCTATATTTGGTGAGCGCTATCTTTGAATGGACTGTGCACAGCCCCTAAAGCTGGTGGGACCGCCTAGCGCCTGGAAAGCGCTATACATCATGGCCCAAAGGAGGTGAGGAGCGTGTGGCCAGGGAGAGCTGGGCGCTGAAAGATATAACGGGAGCCTACCCCGCGTGCCAGCCTCATTAGGAGCCCAGCGGGAGCCCACCCCGCTTGTGTGCCCTTCTGCGCGGGTGCCAACTGCATCGGCGCCTATTTACAACAGCGGGAGCCCACCCCACATTTGAAGATTGCCGCGGGTGCCCACCCTGCTTGGGATCACGAGTTGGCAGGGAGCCTACCCCTCATCGCCGGCCGGGATCACCGCCCGGGCACTGCTGTGGAGGAAGCGCGGGGCCTAGGCCGCGCGAGGGCGCGTTGCCCGGCAACCAGGGCGCCGACCGCGTCATCGGCCGTGCCCCCATGACGCCAGGAAGCAGCCCGGAAGACAGGGCCAAGACCGGAGGAAGCCAGCCGGAGAAGTCCTGGGAGAGCGGGAGCCTACCCCGCCTCCTCCCTGGCAAGAAATTGACGCGCGGGGCTCCCAGGTGGAAGGGAGAACCCCGCGTGTTTTCCATGAAATCCCGGGCCCCAGGAGCGGGACCCGGGTGAAGAGCGAGTAGAGGCAGCGGAAGTGCTGTTGGTCGCCGGCGGGACCCCGTGGTGGAGGGGGAGCCCCACGAGCCGTGCCTGAGAGTCCCGGGTTCCAGGAGGGGGCCCGGGTGAAGACCCGAACGGTGTCCTGGCGGGCGGGGCTCTCGCGAGGTGAAGAGAGCCCCGCGAGCTCAGCTGCCCAGGAGTGAGGCGGAAAAGGGGGGGGGGGCCGAGGCGCATTGTCGGCGCCTGCCCCCACCGCCTGGGATTCCTGCTGCCTTCCCGGTGGGCCGTGGAAGCCTCCCCAGCCGGGGGAGAGAAGAGTCCTGCAGGAGTTCGACGTGTCCCTGTGCCGGTCATCGGAGCTGCAGCGAGAGGGATGGGAGTGTGGCCCTAAAGAGCGGAGTCGTCAGTGAGCCCGGTGAGTGGGGCTCAGCCTTGCCTTGGTGGGGGGGTGAAGTCGGGGAACACAGTCGGTGCCCGCCCCCTGTGGCTGCACGGAGGGCCCGTGGGGCCCATACTTACTTTGGGGGCATTGTGACGACAAGAGCCCCGGAAGAGGGGCCCCCACGCTCCCAGTTGGCAAGGACCTTGACTCAACTGCCCCCACTGGACAGTGGGCAGTTACAACCAGTGGGCATTTGTTGCAGATGGCACTAGGTGTTCCCTGTTTTTCCCTTACTAGGTATGGTGTATCTTTAAGCCTCGCGATGTGGCCTTTTGGGCTTATGATCTAGGCCCCATTATGACAGGAGGGTGTCCTGGGTAGTCCTACTGGTGCCTGCAAAATGTCCGGGATGCTCCAGGATTGGGGAATGACATATATTGATGGCCAGATGGATTGTCGGGACCCTGGATGGCCCCTATGTACAAGGTCGGAAGCGTGATAGGTCTCTTCTGCTGCTGATTGGTACCTAAGGCAGGTTTTTATAATGCGACGGGGTCTGTTCCCTAGGGCCACCATGTTGGTGTGCTGCCTCGTGAGCTCTGCCTAATTTTTTATGTCCACAGGTTCAGGCTCGGGGGTAATGTCTTTACATCTGTTAATGCCTAATGTGATGTTGCCTGGCGTTTTACCCTAAGGAGGAATGCGTCCTGCCTGCTATGTTTGAGTCCACAGATGGTTGCCTAAATTTTCCCCTTACAGCGTTTCTGCCTCAGGGGTTATTCATGTTGTTTACCCTCAGGGGATATCCTTGATGTTCAGGTATATGGTGATACCATGATATTTTCTTGCAGGTGTTCCGGACTAACGGCCAATGTTAGGCACTGATGTGTCTTATTGCAGGTTGGAGGCTGATGGACTTATTTTTATTGTTTGCTAAGCCGCAATGATTCCGGCAGGGGCCCGATTGGCCCTGCCCTGTATATAATTCCCCCCCTGTAAATTTGAACCGAGCGCCAGTTGGCGCAGTGTAGAGATTACCTGACATACTGTGTTTGGACAATACAAAAGTAGTTTTTACCTAAACCGGTGTAGTGTGCCTTGTGTGTCGCCTGTGTGTACTGCGTGGATGCTTTGCACACTTCCTCCAGAGTTTGGCCCGCCCGCTCTGCACCACGCTACCCGTTTCCAACATTGGTGTTCAGCGGTGGGATAGTACTTGTGTTTGCGCAGTACCGCAGCGACAACGGGTTGCACTGCAAACTGAGCCGTGATGTAATCTCAGGGTTTTGGGGAATTATTGTTTTTTCCTTGATTGTGCTTTCCTCCTAGAAGTGGTGTTTGTAAATTGTGTTCCCCTGTTGCACTGTGGGTGGTGTGTCCCGGGTGTACCTCACCAGGATGGGGTTAACCTATAACGAGGATGACCTTGGGGGGTACACGGAGCAAGAATTGATTTATTTCTGCAGAGAGAGAGGGATACCCCAGTAGGCAACACACGCAGGAAGTTATTTCTCTATGAGGCCCTCAAGAGGGGGGAACCCTTAGAGATTGGTGGGGACCTGTCAGATTACCCCTCCGCATATTTAAAGGGTGGATTTAGGAGAGACCCGGAGGAGGACTTCCAGTGTAGGGAGAACTCCGAGACTGAGGGGGCCCAATCCATAACCCAGGAGGGGGGTGACACTGACGAGGAGGAGGAAGATGACCGGGGGGAGATGCCAGTAGCGAGGGAGGACACCAGAGTTAGGGAGTCCCGCGCTGGGTCCAGTCCCGGGGGCACTGCCCCGTCCCTTTCCCTGTACCCAGAAGAGTGGGTAGATAGGAGGGAAGAAAGGGAGCATCAGCTGGCGCTGGAAAGGCTCAAGGTGGAGCTAGCGCGGCTGAGTGTGGAGGAGAGGAGGCTAGAGACGGAGAAGGTCCTAGCGCAGGAAAGGATGGCGGAGGCAGAGAGGGCCTTTTCCAGGGAGAGACTTGCTCGGGAGGGTAGGTTGTCCCCTGAGAGTGGTTTCTGTGGTCTGGATTCACCAGTGAGGGTTGGATCCAGTGGTGGCAGCGAGAGTGGATCCAATGTAGGGTGTCCCACTCCCAGAGCCCAGGAGACGGCGCCTGATTCCCAGGAAGAGGGGGACAGGTTAGAGTTCAGGGGCAGGGTAAAACTGTCCCAGCAGTCCTGGGGGAGTTTGCGGAGGTGTGTGGGACTGCATTGGAGGATTGGGTGGTAAGGAGTGCAGTGAATGAGTGGGAAGGGCTGTGCCAGGTAGTCATCCGGGAGCAAATGCTCAGGAATTGTTCCCCCAGGTTGCGTCACCACCTAGGACAGTGTGGTTTCTCCGACCCCAGGGAGCTTGCACGGGAGGCAGACCTCTGGGTGAGGGCCAGGGTGTCTGAGGAGGCATTGGGGAATGACCCTGAAGGGGGTGGTGCAGGGATCTTCCAACCCAGCGAGGTGGGAGAGGTGGCGAATAGCCCAGCTAGGTCCCCGGGAAGAGAGAGGGTTGTAGGGCCTCACGTCCTATCCATAGGAAGGAGTGAGACGGGGAGGTGTCCAGAGGTGCCCCAAACGCAGTCTCAGGGCCTGGAGAGTTCCGTAAGGGAGCCCCAGGTTGGGAGCCTAGGCTGTCCTGATGTGCCGCCTGGTGAGGGGGAGCCCCTAGTGTCAGGAGGACCCGGGGCATCTGTAATCAGAGCTCCTGAGGTTCTGGGGTTGGCCCAGTTGCAGGGTTTAGATCCTGGGCTGGGATGCCAGGTTCAGGGGTTGCCTGACCTGGCGGGTGGGGCATCTGTTAACAGTGTCCCCCCGGAATTTACTTCCAGGGGTACTTTTCCAGGTGGGAGGGTGCGGAACTCTGGAAGGGGGTGCAGAGCGAGGAAGGTCTCGCCTCGGGCACCGGCTCAGCCACAGGGCTTAGATCCTGGGTTGGGAGGCCAGGGATGGGTACTGCCTGACCTGGCGGGTGGGGCATCTGTTAGCAGTGTCCCCCCAGAAGTGTCTTCCAGGGGTACTTCTCCCGTTGGGAGGGTGCGGAACTCTGGGAGGGGGTGCAGGGGGAGGGAGGACTCGCCCCTGACACTTATGCAGCCTAAGAGTTAAGACCCGAGGCTGGGGAACCAGTTGAAGGGTCAAGGCCCTGGACTGGGGAGAGAGTGGTGGTCTGAGGGTGCCTCGCATGGGAGAGTGAGGAACCCCAGAAGGAGAGGTAGGGGGAGGAGAGCCTCGCCCCTGGTGGCTGGTCAGCCTGAGGGTGCGGACCCCAGGTGGGAGGACCAGTGGCAGTTTGGAACTGCAAGGAGGAGGAGGAGAGTGGTCAATGGGTACTACGGGCCTGGGGTTACTGCCCCCCACTCTGTGAGACCGCAAGGGCCAGAGACATCTGGATGGCCTAGGGGCCAGTCTTGGCCACAACCAGCTAGGGAACCCCAGGGTGGTGGCTTAGTCCGTCGAGGAAGGTTGGAGAGAGGGAACCTTCGGGTTCCAGAGTGGAGGAGAACCTGCGGGTGCTCCTGCAGTTGCGGGCCTGCGTCCACCTTTTCTCGCCCTAAGCAGGGAAGCCCTTCAAGGCATTGATCGGTCTACCCTGGCTTTTGGCTGGAAGGGGGTTGTGTTGGACTTGGCCCTTTTTCCCAGAAATTTTTCGCTTTTCTGGGAAACCACATGTCTAAATGCAAAGATTGAATGTGTGCAGACTGAGTTTCCCCATTCTAAAAATGCAATTTAAAATGGATGCCAAAGCTGTGTGGTTGCGCCGTTTGACTGAGCTAGGTTGACAGTCTAGTGGTTATTTCCCGGCAGCCCCAGCTTTTGGAGGGAAGCCTGGCACCCAGGGTGCTCTACCCCTCCCCCTAGGCCAGTTAGAGCCAGTTTCCCCAGACGCTTCTAGAAGCTTCTGGCACTGTCTGGAAGGTGGGGTGAGGGGCGTATAAAGGGCGGAGCTGGGTTGCCATGTGTTCAGTCAGTCAGAGGGTGGACCTGAGAGAGAGGGGACCTGCTGCCAGGGGTTACCGCCACATGGGCCTGTGTGCTGGGCCCTGAGCCTACCTACCCCCCCTCTACTGTCCCCAGGGCGAGGGAAAGCTATAGTTGGGACAACGCCGTCCTGGAGAAGCCTTCGCAGGAGTTTTAGGCGGTAGGGTTAGTCAGGGACCTATGCCTCTGAAAGTGACAGGGCTTAGGTGCTGCCTTTCAAGTGAGTGAGGGATCCTGAAGTGCCCACTGATCTGGCCCGGCGAGAGGAGAACCCAGGGGCGAGCGGCGGAGACTAGTTAGTCTGGCGTCAGCCCCCAACGCAACTTCCCCCCCCCCTCCAGAAACCCTCAACCAAGGGGCAGGAACCAGAGAGCGCTATTTACAAGCTGCTTGCAGAGAGAGAGCGCTATGTCCAAGCTGCCCCGAGAGCGCTATATCCAAGCTGCCCCTGGAAGGAGAGCGCTATATTTGGTGAGCACTATCTTTGAATGGACTGTGCACTGCCCCTAAAGCTGGTGGGACCGCCTAGCGCCTGCAAAGCGCTATACATCATGGCCCAAAGGAGGTGAGGAGCGTGTGGCCAGGGAGAGCTGGGCGCTGAAAGATATAACGGGAGCCTACTCCGCGTGCCAGCCTCATTAGGAGCCCAGCGGGAGCCCACCCCACGTGTGTGCCCTTCTGCGCGGGTGCCAACTGCATCGGCGCCTATTTACAACAGTGGGAGCCCACCCCGCATTCGAAGATTGCCACGGGTGCCCACCCCGCTTGGGATCACGAGTTGGGAGGGAGCCTACCCCTCGTCGCCGGCCGGGATCACCGCCCTGGCACTGCTGTGGAGGAAGCGCGGGGCCTAGGCCGCGCGAGGGCGCGTTGACCAGCAACTGGGGCGCCGGCCGCGTCATCGGCCGTGCCCCCGTGACGCCAGGAAGCAGCCCGGAAGACAGGGCCGAGACCGGAGGAAGCCGGCCAGAGAAGTCCTGGGAGAGCGGGAGCCTACCCCGCCTCCCCCTGGCGAGAAAGTGACGCGTACGGGGCTCCCAGGTGGAAGGGAGAACCCCGTTTGTTGTCCATGAAGTCCCAGGCCCCAGGAGCGGGACCCGGGTGAAGAGCGAGTAGAGGCAGCGGAAGTGCCGTTGGTCGCCGGCGGGGTGCCTGTGGTGGAGGGGGAGCCCCACGAGCCGTGCCTGAGAGTCCCGGGTCCCAGGAGAGGGCCCGGGTGAAGACCCGAACGCTGTCCTGGTGGGCGGGGCTCTCGCGATGTGAAGAGAGCCCCGCGAGCTCAGCTGCCCAGGAGTGAGGCGGAAAAGGGGGGGGGGGGGGCGAGGCGCATTGTCGGCGCCTGCGCCCACCGCCTGGGATTCCTGCTGCCTTCCCGGTGGGCCGTGGAAGCCTCCCCAGCCGGGGGAGAGAAGAGTCCTGCAGGAGTTCGCCGTGTCCCTGTGCAGGTCATCGGAGCAGCAGTGAGAGGGGCGGGAGTGTGGCCCTAAAGAGCGGAGTCGTCAGTGAGCCCGGTGAGTGGGGCTCAGCCTTGCTTTGGTGGGGGTGTGAAGTCGGCGCACACAGTCGGTGCCCGCCCCCTGTGGCTGCAGGGAGGGCCCGTGGGGCCCATACTTACTTTGGGGGCATTGTGACTTCGAGAGCCCCGGAAGAGGGGTCCCCACGCTCCCAGTTGGCAAGGACCTTGACTCAACTGCCCCCACTGGACAGTGGGCAGTTGCAACCAGTGGGCATTTGTTGCAGATGGCACTAGGTGTTCCCTGTTTTTCCCTTACTAGGTATGGTGTATCTTTACGCCTCGCGATGTGGCCTTTTGGGCTTATGATCTAGGCCCCATTATGACAGGAGGGTGTCCTGGGTAGTCCTGCTGGTGCCTGCCAAATGTCCGGGATGCTCCAGGATTGGGGAATGACATATATTGATGACCAGATGGATTGTCGTGACCCTGGATGGCCCCTATGTACAAGGTCGGAAGCGTGATAGGTCTCCCCTGCTGCTGATTGGTACCTAAGGCAGGTGTTTATATTGCGACGGGGTCTGTTCCCTAGGGCTACCGTGTTGGTGTTCTGCCTCGTGAGCTCTGCCTAATTTTTTATGTCCACAGGTTCAGGCTCGGGGGTAATGTCTTTACATCTGTTAATGCCTAATGTGATGTTCACAAAAACAACACCAAATGCACCACTTAAACAATGTAATTTAAATAAGTCCAAGTTCTTAAGGTATTTTTCGTTTTTCAAAAAAGCTCTTCTTTATTATGCAGTGAATATTGCAATTAGAAAACAAATTTTCAAACACAGCCAAAGCAGCCGACGCGTTTCGTCCACCTCTGGACTTCTTCAGGGCAAGAAAGTTTGTGAGGGATTGACACCGTCTTCGGGTTCTACATTTCTTGTTTCCGCTCCCTCTTGAACTCAGTTATCAGATTTGTTGGAGATAGAAGTCAAAGTTTTTATTGTAAAGTAAAGAACTGAATAGATGGTTGCCGCTCGACAGGACAGGTGTACTTTGACCTCACCTCCAAGATACGGACTCGGGTATCTCTAACCATGTGATAGCTGCCTTCACAATTTGAATGAATACTGATACTGACCTTCACTATTTTTGTCAAGCCGCATCTGGGCCAATCAACAGATAACTTCGCTATTCCGATTATTCAGTTCTTTACTTTACAATAAAAACTTTGACTTCTATCTCCAACAAATCTGATAACTGAGTTCAAGAGGGAGCGGAAACAAGAAATGTAGAACCCGAAGACGGTGTCAATCCCTCACAAACTTTCTTGCCCTGAAGAAGTCCAGAGGTGGACGAAACGCGTCGGCTGCTTTGGCTGTGTTTGAAAATTTGTTTTCTAATTGCAATATTCACTGCATAATAAAGAAGAGCTTTTTTGAAAAACGAAAAATACCTTAAGAACTTGGACTTATTTTAATTACATTGTTTAAGTGGTGCATTTGGTGTTGTTTTTGTACATGTATTTTCCAGTTACTGGAACGGCATTGTGCTGGCGGGTGTCAACCAAAATTGCACACTTAGGGTGAATAGACTATATCACCAACGATTATACTGAGTTATCTTAAATCTGGTGCTGCTCTAGAGGGCTACCGCTAGCATTGTGGTTTGGTTTTTCCTAATGTGATGTTGCCTGGCGTTTTACCCTAAGGAGGAATGCGTCCTGCCTGCTATGTTTGAGTCCACAGGTGGTTGCCTAAATTTTCCCCTTACAGCGTTTCTGCCTCAGGGGTTATTCATGTCGTTTACCCTCAGGGGATATCCTTGATGTTCAGGTATATGGTGATACCATGATATTTTCTTGCAGGTGTTCCGCACTAACGCCCAATGTTAGGCACTGATGTGTTTTATTGCAGGTTGGAGGCTGATGGACTTATTTTTATTGTTTGCTATGCCGCAATGATTCCGGCAGGGGCCCGATTGGCCCTGCCCTGTATATAATTCCCCCCCTGTCAATTTGAACCGAGCGCCAGTTGGCGCAGTGTAGAGATTACCTGATATACTGTGTTTGGACAATACCAAAAGTTGTTTTTACCTAAACCGGTGTAGTGTCTCTTTTTGTAGTATGCCTTGTGTGTCGCCTGTGTGTACTGCGTGGATGCTTTGCACACTTCCTCCAGAGTTTGGCCTGCCCGCTCTGCACCACGCTACCCGTTTCCAACACAGAGGCATCTATTTTGTGATGCCAGGGCTCAGGAAAGCCCTACCGAGTTTAGCCAGTGTGAACATGTCTCTCCCTCTAGATGGGTGGAATGCTACCCCCCCCCCCACCAGAACTGGTGGGGGGGGGTAGTATTCCAAAGTGTTTGACACCAAACACGACATGTTTTGATGCAGCCATTCCAAAGTTAGCATTTACCGCGAGGTTATAATGCACTTAAGAGTATATGGTATGGCTGTATCACAGAACAGCCATAGGGAAGTATTTCCGAAAGCTGCAGAGGGGCTCAGCTCATGCTTAGGCACCCTCTCACGTAAAACCAAGCACTCTGCCTTCAGGATTGTCAAGGCCTGCCATAGGAGTGACTTACAGGTTTATATGTGTCTGTATATATATATGTGGATATAGGTAGCCTATACCACTGTAAGGGGTGCAAGCACACCCTTACCCAGGCTGCAGTAGCAGACCTGTGTTGCCATGTTGGAGTGCTTCCCAGGGGTGGCATATTACATGCTTCAGCCCCTGGTAGGCCTCTGAGATACCTATGCCCTAGGTACATAGTATACTATATACTAGGGGCTTATAAGGCACTCCAGAATCCAATTAGACATGTACCTAATGTACATGCAAAACATTTTAGAGAGGAAGCAGCTAGGCTGGGGTCCTGATTAGCAGGGCCACAGCCAGACTGAGGTCGAAAAACAGTGAAACACCAGGAAAACGTGGGAGTATCCATGTGAAGCAGATCCTACTCTCCTACAGTAACTGTGAGAAGTTGGCCTGGTATATGATGTTCACTAGTTAAAGTGACCACCTTGTACCATGCCAAGCAACCCTTATGGTGTGGTTGTAAGTCAACCTTTTCGGACTAGCTGCCCTAGTGGTAGCGTAGGCTAAGCAGTCTTTGAGGCTAAACTCGTGAAACGTGTTAAGCAAGCTGTTTTACCAAATGCAACCCCCTTTTATACCAATGAAAGGACACCACACAGATATATATTCAAAATATATATGTATTTATTTCTCAAAGTAACCCCTAGTCTCTTTATGAGCACAGGAGCACAAATCGTCAAACAAGATTACAGTAGAATACACAGAAGTTGCACTTTATATGGATAGGCCCTGGTGGCCGCTCAAACCATATACTAAAATAGTGGTATAAGTACCACGAACAGGAAAGGGAAAAGGCCTAGGGCCTCTAGAATCGCTGGGCCTACAAGGAGCTAACTTCAGTTAGTGACCAGGAGGTCCACGGGTTGCGTGTGCAGAGCAAATAGTCACACGCGTGCTCCCATAGGTTTTCAATGGGTGCGTAAAAAGTACAAAGTTACTGCAAAAAGGATCTTCCAGATGGACTATGAACTTAAGATTCGAAACACAGACACTAGAGATGATACTCTACACTTGGGCACCGGAGTGCCAGCTTTACCTCACCCACAGGAAGCGGGTGCGTAGGTGTCGAAGTGCGTCGGGTTTCTTCCATCTGTTCAATGGAGCTTGTGGACAAAGATGCTGCAGGCGATCGGTCCGGAAGAGATGCGGTGGATCCAAGAGTGGATCGGAGTTGTAGAAGACCTGTAAGCAGAGGGGACAGTGTTCACAGTCACTAGCCAGTGACCAGCGTAGCACCAGGTGGGTACCAGGCGATGTCGGGTGCAAACAGGAAGAAAGGTGTAGCTTGTCTCTGCAGCCACGTGGTCCCTGAAGGTCGACGACGCCCAGAAGTCGGTTCACGAGCTGTCCCACGCAGGTTCTCGCTGTCGGCGGTGTCGTCGACTTAGTCGAAGCAAACAAGCCTTGGCAAAAGCAATTGTTGTGGAAAACGAAATAAGCTGATGGTTCTGACCAGCAAGGTCAGAGGGACTGCTCCTTTGGAGGGGAGCAAGGGCCAGTCTGAAGCAACCAGACCAGCGGTGTATTTCTTGAAGTTCGTTGCCAAGATGGCCACTAGCCAGCGGGCCAGCAACCGTTTAGGCGCGTCAAGTGGCAAAATGCAGAAGGGCCCCACGCAGATCGTGGAGATGCTGGAGGGCTCACCTTTGGTGCAGATGCTGCTCGGGTGTTGGGCTTCTCAGATCCCAAAGCACAACTTGGAGGGAGCCTCGGTTGTTGCGCTTGCAGCTTGTCGTGGTCTTTTCAAGATGGCTGGCTCCACGTGTCTCGGTGCCTCCACGGGTCTCCTCTTTTCAGGGACTGTGGATCGGGCGGTGAGAGGTCTGGAGGTCCAGGTCTTGTCAGTCTCTGGGCTCGGGCTCCGGCGGGAGGCGGCGGCAAAGCAGACGTTAATTCGCTGGATGGTGCTTGCGTTAGCAAGGTGGTCACTCCCTGACCACAGGGGAGATTGGCTTCAGTCCTCTGTGCGGCAGAGCGTCAAAGTTCCCGTCTTCTTCTTAGTTTCAAGTTGATTCCAGGATGTCTGAAGTCTTAGGACACAGCTCCTACCTTTAAGCGGATTCTAGGGGCCGGACTACCTGCTAGGTCCCTCCCTAAGGGTGGGACCAGGAAGGGGGGTGGTTACACCCCCAATCCTTTGTCCAGCTCGCCCCAGGCCCGGGACTGGTGTGCCCCATGACCGGTTTGAACTGGCATATGCACCGAGGCTCCTTGTGAGCCTCAGGCATGTCTGGTTTCTTTCAAGCCCTACCTGACCAATACACAAAATCCTGTCTGGGGTGGTGCACGCACCTCCCCTGGCAGGAAACCCTTTGTCCACACCTCCAAAGCTGGAAGGACTCCCAGCAGCAGGAGGGCAGACTTGTGTCTGTGGTGGCAGCGTCCATTTTGTGGAGCTGAGGCTATGTCTGATTTTACCTGGGTTTCAGGTACTGTACATGTCGTGTCCCTCTAGAAGGGTGGAATGCTAACCCCGTCGCCAGAATTGGCGAGGGGTTAGTATTCCAATTCGTATGACACCTTACTCGACATGTTTTGATAAAGCCAAACCAAAGTTAGCATTTAACCGCGAGGTTCATAATGCACTTAAGAGTATATGGTATGACGATATCTGGAAACAGTAGAAGGAAGTGGTTCCGACCACTGCAGACAGGCTCAGCTCATGCCAGAGCACCATCTCACATGGAACCAAGCACTCTGCCTTCAGGATTGTTAAGGCCTGCCATAGGAGTGACTTATAGGTTAACATGTGTCCCATTTAAGGTTAGGTATAGGTATACTACACCTAAGTAAGAGGTGGTTACACCAACTTACCCCAGCTGAGTGATCAGCCAGTTGTGTCAAATTTGTTAGGCCAAGCCTGGGGTGGCATAATACATGCTTCAGCCCCTGGCAGGCCTTAGATACACCAATGCCCTGGGTACCTAGTGTACACTGGTACAGGGGCTCACAGGGTGATCCACTTCCAATTGGTTATGCACCTAGGGTGCATAGTGTGAATTTAGTAGAGAGAACAGCAGGCTGGGGGTCTGATTGGCAGGCCCACAGCCTCAATATGTCTAAAACCAGTGAAGCAAAAAGCAAAAATTTGGGGTGACCATAGGATAGCAGACCCTACTCTCCTACAGTAACCATGCAGAAAAGGGCACTTTCCTACACTGCCACACCAGCATACCTGTCTGCAGGCCTGGAGGGCCTCCACCACCATGGATAAGTGCTGCCACACCAGCACACCTGCCCGCAGCCGGCCTGGAGGGCTCTTCCATCACAGATAAGTACTGCCACACCAGCACATCTGTCTGCAGCCGGCCTGGAGGTCTCTGCCACTAAAGATAAGTGCTGGCACACACTTCTGTCACATTGGTCACCCTGTCACTTCGTCCAGAATGAGGTTGCCACGGCAGCCCCTGCAATAGAGGAGTTGCTGCCAAGAGGACAAGGGGGCAGGTGCCTTTATCACATCTGCCATACATCCCAAACTGCTACAATAACCTGCAGGTAAATCTTAACTCCTACAACCTAATGGGGCAAGAGACTGAGCGCAGGTGAATGAGTCCACGGTTGATGCCGCTGAGTCCACGGTGGATGTGGTTGAGTCCACGGTGGATGTGGTTGAGTCCGCGGTGGATGCGGCTGAGTCCGCAGTGTAGAGACACTGAATGGAGTAAGACCCGTGAGAGCGTCTGATGCGGCTGCATCTGACCCTGCCTAAGTCTGAAGTGTTTTGGGGCCAGGAGGTAAGGGTCTCCCTTACAGGCCTTGCAGTGCAGGGGGCCCAAACCTTAATGGGCACCCACAACCCTTCAAGGGGCCCCCACTGAGCCCAAGGCCAATGAATATGTGTGAGATATGGGAGACTCAGGGCCCTCTTCCCATTCTGCAGAGGGATTCCATCATTTTACACTACACCACTGGAAGTGCAATCTCTGCTATAGCAGGAGAAAGGGAGATACTACGAGCATACCGTGAAAAATGGGGTGCAGCACCTGACTGTTTGTCACAACCTTGTCTGTCATTTTTAATAAATTGTGTGGTATTTAGTTCTGCTGTGTGATAAAAAGACTTTATTTTTACATAAAATATAAGCACTGCTCTGGCTATTACATGACTGTGTTTGGTGCTTGACTGTTGAGTACTGAGCCCTTGTACCCCCACGATAACCTCCCCGAGAAGCAAGCGACTGCTCCCTCTTTCCATCTCTGGGGTCAAGTGCAGATAGGTTTCTACTTGGTCTAGTTTCCATAACTGTAGGCGGAAGGACCATTGGGTGCCAGTGACAGACTAGCTGAACCCCCATGGATGGGGCTCAGTTACCTTGTCTGCTCCTGGTCCCCAGAGGGCGCGCATTGTGTTCTGGCAGGCTCTGTGTTCTGATCCCTTCGCAGTCATGAGATGACTCCCTCAGACCCTCACAGGGGGTTTTGTGTCTTCTGCCATGTCTGGTTAAAGTGATGGTGACCCATAGAGGCCTGAGTTTGCTCACCAATGGTGACCCATAGGGGCCTGAGTTGAACCCCCAAGGGTGACCCATATGGGCCTGGGTTGGCCCTTCAATGGTTACCCATTAGGGCCTGGGTTTGCCCCCCTAGGGCATGCCCTTTCTTACTGCTACTGACTCGCTTTAGTTGAAGCATTTAATACCTCTCCCTGTACTCCTGGGCTGGCCCTCCCAGACTTGCATTCATGAAGCCTGTTCATGCCGCTGCCATTGGTGGATTGAGTCCACCTCCTTTTCTTCACAGACTATTATAGCCTCAGAGCCTTTGTATGGCTGAAGATGCCCTGATGGCCTTCAAAACTCTAAGCTAGCCCTTCAAAGCCCTCAGCTAGCCCTTCAAAGCCCTCAGCGGGCCCTTCAAAGCCCTCAGATGCCCCTACAAAGCACTCAGCCAGCCCTTCAAAGCCATCAGCTGGCCCTTTAAAGCCCTTAGCTTGCCCTTCAAGCCCTCACCTGGCCCTTTAAAGACCTCAGCTAGCTCTTCAAAGCCCTGAGCTGGGTCTTCAAAGCTCTGAGCTGGCCATTCAAAGCCCTGAGCTGGCCTTTCAAAGCCCTCAGCTGGCTCTTCAAAGCTCTGAGATGGCTCTTCAAAGCCCTGAGCTGGCCCTTCAAAGCCCTGATCTGGCCCTTCAAAGCCCTGAGCTGGCTCTTCAAAGCCCTAATCTGGCCCTTCAAGGCCCTCAGCTGGCTCTTCAAAGCCCTGATCTGGCCCTTCAAAGCCCTCAGCTGGCCCTTCTAAGCCCTCGGCTGGCTCTTCAATGCCTTGATCTGGCCCTTCAAAGCCCTAAGCTGGCTCTTCAAAGCCCTGATCTGGCCCTTCAAAGCCCTCAGCTGGCCCTTCAAAGCCCCCAGCTGGCTCTTCAAAGCCCTGATCTGGCCCTTCAAAGCCCTCAGCTGGCCCTTCAAAGCCCTGAGCTGGCTCTTCAAAGCCCTGATCTGGCCATTCAAAGCCCTCAGCTGGCCCTTCAAAGCCATCAGCTGGCCCTTCAAAGCCCTGAGCTGGCTCTTCAAAGCCCTGATCTGGCCATTCAAAGCCCTCAGCTGGCCCTTCAAAGCCCTGATCTGGCCCTTCAAAGCCCTCAGCTGGCCCTTCAAAGCCCTGCGCTGGCTCTTCAAAGCCCTGATCTGGCCATTCAAAGCCCTCAGCTGGCCCTTCAAAGCCATCAGCTGGCCCTTCAAAGCCCTGAGCTGGCTCTTCAAAGCCCTGATCTGGCCATTCAAAGCCCTCAGCTGGCCCTTACAGATGCTCCGAGGGCAGTCAGTCTCTTCTTTCAGCGCCATGTTTGGCCTGATGCTTCAAGGAGCTTCGGTGCCTCAATCACCTCTCAAAGGGCCCACAGCTCTTCTTTTAGCTGTTACTTCCTTCTGGATGCAGCGATGACCCCCAGAGCCATGAGTGGATTGATTATCGGCGGGGGGAGGGGAGAGGGGGCCTCTTTTTCAGCCTCCAGTTCTGGTCCAAGCCTTGATAAAGTTTTATCCTTCAGACCCAGCTGTGCTCATGTCAAGGGGAAGTGGCTGAGTTCTGTCCAGCGGTCTGGCACAAGACCACAGGCCCAAACCACAAACATAAAAATAAACTAACCACCGCCACACAAGCACAGAGGACACAAGAGCTCGGACGTGGACGCCAGGCAGCTGCAGCCGGCGAGGGCTGGACGCCAAGGAGAGTTTGCATCCCAACATCTGACAAGAAGCTATTTTCAACATGACAAATATTCAGCCCTGGCTTCAGCCCAGGCCCAGGGCCTGGAGCTGGACTGGCGTGTGGCCACCTCTCAGGGGCAGGATAGCACACCCAGGCTGAGGCATCCACGGGGGGGGGGGGGGGGCAAGGAGCAGCCTCCTGCCAACACGGCAGACACTGACATCTCTATTGACGACTTAGACTGAGGTGAGTGAGTGTCAGACTTCAGGGGACTGAGGGCACATTATCCATCAGCCATCTCTGCTGGAAACGACATGGTTCCAAATCCCAGCGTTCATCTCTATAGGAAGTGACATCACTTTATTTGTAATCATTCACCTCTTCAGGAAGTGACTTCACTGCCCTCCCATCAAAAGCATCTTTCAAAGAAGAAGCAGACTTCATTCTCCTTCATCCAGAGCCAGGCATTGACATCATGGCATTTCACAGCTTCCATTTCTAAAGGAAGTGACATCATGGCATTTCACAGCATCCATTTCTAAAGGAAGTGACATCATGGCATTTCACAGCTTCCATTTCTAAAGGAAGTGAAATCATGGCATTTCACAGCTTCCATTTCTAAAGGAAGTGACATCATGGCATTTCACAGCTTCCATTTCTAAAGGAAGTGACATCATGGCATTTCACAGCTTCCATTTCTAAAGGAAGTGACATCATGGCATTTCACAGCATCCATTTCTAAAGGAAGTGACATCATGGCATTTCACAGCTTCCATTTCTAAAGGAAGTGACATCATGGCATTTTCTAGCATTCACCTCTTCCGAAGTGACATCACTGGTTCCTGCCAGAAAGGACTCCCTTACTTTGGTATAGTTTACACAGAGCCAGCCTCCTACATCTTGTTAAAACCCTCAAGGGTCTTGGGCCACAAATGCGGTTCCTCTGCAACCTGCGGAGTAACATATAACCATGGGCCTCGCCCAGCACCCCCACAATCACACCTGGACGTAGACCACACACTCACATTACATCCTCACAACACAGAGACCCGACCTCTTACACATCTGCCCTCCATCGCAAACCACCGACCACACATTCATGCGCATGAAAGCATCCAAGCTCCTCTGCGCTCCGGACATCACACACGTCGACACATCTCACAAGCTTGGTGCGCTCTTCATCACAGAAACAGGGTTCAGCCCAACATCTCACACCTCCGGGACAGTCTTGTTCTCGCAGGCTGCAGGATCTACAATGCGACCAGGCATCAGAAGGGAGGCCTCCCCGTGCTGCAGACCCGGCGCATCAGAGGGGAGGCCTCCCCGTGCTGCAGACCCGGCGCATCAGAGGGGAGGCCTCCCCGTGCAGACCAGGCGCATCAGAGGGGAGGCCTCCCCGTGCAGACCAGGCGCATCAGAAGGGACGCCTTCCCATGCAGACCAGGCGCATCAGAAGGGAGGCCTCCCCGTGCAGACCACGCGCATCAGAGGGGAGGCCTCCCCGTGCTGCAGACCCGGCGCATCAGAGGGGAGGCCTCCCCGTGCAGACCCGGCGCATGAGAGGGGAGGCCTCCCCGTGCAGACCAGGTGCATCAGAGGGGAGGCCTCCCCGTGCAGACCAGGCGCATCAGAAGGGACGCCTTCCCATGCAGACCAGGCGCATCAGAAGGGAGGCCTCCCCGTGCAGACCAGGCGCATCAGAAGGGACGCCTTCCCATGCAGACCAGGCGCATCAGAAGGGAGGCCTCCCCGTGCAGACCAGGCGCATCAGAGAGGAGGCCTCCCGTGCAGACCAGGCGCATCAGAAGGGACGCCTTCCCATGCAGACCAGGCGCATCAGAGAGGAGGCCTCCCGTGCAGACCAGGCGCATCAGAAGGGACGCCTTCCCATGCAGACCAGGGGCATCAGAGGGGAGGCCTCCCCGTGCTGCAGACCCGGCGCATCAGAGGGGAGGCCTCCCGTGCAGACCAGGCGCATCAGAAGGGACGCCTTCCTATGCAGACCAGGCGCATCAGAAGGGAGGCCTCCCCGTGCAGACCAGGCGCATCAGAGAGGAGGCCTCCCGTGCAGACCAGGCGCATCAGAAGGGACGCCTTCCCATGCAGACCAGGCGCATCAGAGAGGAGGCCTCCCGTGCAGACCAGGCGCATCAGAAGGGACGCCTTCCCATGCAGACCAGGCGCATCAGAGGGGAGGCCTCCCCGTGCTGCAGACCCGGCGCATTAGAGGGGAGGCCTCCCCGTGCAGACAAGGCGCATCAGAGAGGAGGCCTCCCGTGCAGTACAGGCGCATCAGAAGGGAGGCCTCCCCGTGCAGACCCGGCGCATCAGAGGGGAGGCCTCCCCGTGCTGCAGACCCGGCGCATCAGAGGGGAGGCCTCCCCGTGCAGACCAGGCGCATCAGAGAGGAGGCCTCCCCGTGCAGACCAGGCGCATCAGAGGGGAGGCCTCCCCGTGCTGCAGACCCGGCGCATCAGAGGGGAGGCCTCCCCGTGCAGACCAGGCGCATCAGAGAGGAGGCCTCCCCGTGCAGACCAGGCGCATCAGAGAGGAGGCCTCCCCGTGCAGACCAGGTGCATCAGAAGGGAGGTCTCCCCGTGCAGACCCGGCGCATGAGAGGGGAGGCCTCCCGTGCAGACCAGGCGCATCAGAAGGGAGGCCTCCCCGTGCAGACCCGGCGCATCAGAAGGGACGCCTTCCCATGCAGACCAGGCGCATCAGAGAGGAGGCCTCCCCGTGCAGACCAGGCGCATCAGAGAGGAGGCCTCCCCGTGCAGACCAGGTGCATCAGAAGGGAGGTCTCCCCGTGCAGACCCGGCGCATGAGAGGGGAGGCCTCCCGTGCAGACCAGGCGCATCAGAGGTGAGGCCTCCCGTGCAGACCCGGCGCATCAGAGAGGAGGCCTCCCCGTGCAGACCAGGTGCATCAGAAGGGAGGTCTCCCTGTGCAGACCCGGCGCATGAGAGGGGAGGCCTCCCCGTGCAGACCCGGCGCATCAGAAGGGAGGCCTCCCCGTGCAGACTAGGCGCATCAGAGGGGAGGCCTCCCATGCAGACCAGGCGCGCAAGCGCATCAGAGGGGAGGCCTCCCCTGTAGACCCGGCGCATCAGAGGGGAGGCCTCCCGTGCAGACCAGGCGCATCAGAGAGGAGGCCTCCCGTGCAGACCAGGTGCATCAGAAGGGAGGTCTCCCCGTGGAGACCCGGCGCATGAGAGGGGAGGCCTCCCGTGCAGACCAGGCGCATCAGAGGTGAGGCCTCCCGTGCAGACCCGGCGCATCAGAGGGGAGGCCTCCCCATGCAGACCAGGCACATCAGAGAGGAGGCCTCCCCGTGCAGACCAGGTGCATCAGAAGGGAGGTCTCCTTGTGCAGACCCGGCGCATGAGAGGGGAGGCCTCCCCGTGCAGACCTGGCGCATCAGAAGGGAGCCGTCCCCGTGCAGACCCGGTGCATCAGAGGGGAGGCCTCCCCGTGCAGACCAGGCGCATCAGAGGGGAGGCCTCCCGTGCAGACCCGGCGCATCAGAGGGGAGGCCTCCCGTGCAGACCAGGCGCATCAGAGAGGAGGCCTCGCCGCGCAGACCAGGCGCATCAGAGGGGAGGCCTCCCCGTGCAGACCAGGTGCATCAGAGTGGAGGCCTCCCCGTGCAGACCAGGCGCATCAGAGGGGAGGCCTCCCCGTGCAGACCAGGTGCATCAGAAGGAAGGTCTCCCTGTGCAGACCCGGCGCATGAGAGGGGAGGCCTCCCCTGCAGACCCGGCGCATCAGAGGGGAGGCCTCCCGTGCAGACCAGGCGCATCAGAGAGGAGGCCTCCCGTGCAGACCAGGTGCATCAGAAGGGAGGTCTCCCCGTGGAGACCCGGCGCATGAGAGGGGAGGCCTCCCGTGCAGACCAGGCGCATCAGAGGTGAGGCCTCCCGTGCAGACCCGGCGCATCAGAGGGGAGGCCTCCCCATGCAGACCAGGCACATCAGAGAGGAGGCCTCCCCGTGCAGACCAGGTGCATCAGAAGGGAGGTCTCCCTGTGCAGACCCGGCGCATGAGAGGGGAGGCCTCCCCGTGCAGACCCGGCGCATCAGAAGGGAGGCCTCCCCGTACAGACCCGGTGCATCAGAGGGGAGGCCTCCCCGTGCAGACCAGGCGCATCAGAGGGGAGGCCTCCCGTGCAGACCCGGCGCATCAGAGGGGAGGCCTCCCGTGCAGACCAGGCGCATCAGAGAGGAGGCCTCGCCGCGCAGACCAGGCGCATCAGAGGGGAGGCCTCCCCGTGCAGACCAGGTGCATCAGAGTGGAGGCCTCCCCGTGCAGACCAGGCGCATCAGAGGGGAGGCCTCCCCGTCATCCATCAGCCATCCTGACCCGTATCTCAGGATCGCGCGTGAGCCTCAGCTGCACGCAGCTCGTCTTCCCACTCTTCAGCACGGTCCGCCACCTTCCATATCATATGCGGATCCCCCGAATTTAACAAGGGCAAAATCTTAGATCAAGCCACAGCCCTGGCCCCTCCGACACGCCCACACCTCTCTCCTGGTCGACATCAACTTCTCAGACAAGGAAAGATTGAATACAAAAAAGAGATCCCATCCTCAACCTGACTAAAACAATCCAAAGTCTGTATCCTCGACCTTGTCTTTCTCCCATCACCAGCAACGTCATGCAAAGCACCCATGTCTCAGGACCAAGCACTGCTATCCCCCTGCCCAGTATCTATCCTCACACCAGGGCCAATGCAAAGGAGAAGAGTAGACCTCGGCATCCTTCGAAGACGTCTCCATCTACAATCCAAGGTTTGAAGTCCTCACTGACTCTCCCAACTCCACATCTGATGTCAACACCCTTCGAAACAGCTTCAAGGATTGTCTGGAAACCATGTGAACACCAGCATTCCAACTCAACAAGCACTTGCAAGCCAAGCGCTTCCACATCCTGGTATTTCAAAGACCCTACCAGCAACAAAAGCTCCATCCACAGACAGGAAAGAAAACTGAAGAAAAATAGGACCCGACCTACCTCAAGCTACTGACGTCCATCCGCACAATGCAAAGACAACTCATCACAAAGCGCCTTGAGACCCTCGCGGGTGAATAGCTGCCCCATACAAACCCCTGATTGACTGATTGATCACATCAGCCAAAGTAAAGCATTACAACAACGCCACCAACCAAGCTGCCACCGGGGCAGGGTGTCTTCAACACAAGCACTGCATCAACCCCCGGCGGACCGGCCTATCCCACACGCGCAGTCCAGGACAACGACAAGAACCTCTCCTTCAGTGACCAGCACAGAAGATGTGACAGGAGGTGAAAGGCACCAAGCCTGCTTCTACAACGCTCTTCCTTCAAAGCCTGACTCCTCACAGATCCTCTGGCAGACCTGAGTCCCTCCAAGCCACCTCCTAAGAAAGCGCCGTCTTACCCTTGCCAGGCATCAAAGGTGTTCTCTCCAGACAGCTCCCTGTCAGACTCGACGCTTCTCTGCACTGAGGTCTGGCCTTCGGTGCTGCTCTGTGTCAACCATCCTGAGCTCCGACACTCCCAGCAACAAAGAGAGAAAGGGGAACTGGGGAGAACCCAAGCCGCTGTGTGGCACCCTCTGTAGGATCTGGCGTGGACTTTTCTTACGCATCTCTGTCCTAAAGAGAGTAAATGAACCACACGGCTCCTTACTCTCCTGAGCTGAATCACTGGATGTACTTTATGTGATGTATCTTTTGGAGTTGGGTAACACTCGGCAGCGGCCTTTGCTCCTGAAGTCAGAATGGTCCACCTGCAGCATATATTGGAAAGTGTCAGCGTAAAGTGTGACTCCTCTGAGTGCAATGGTATGTGTCTGCAAAGTAACCATTCAACTGTCTCCAATAACAGGGAGTAAAGTTCTCAATATGTTCAGTCAGCTAACTCAAATATGTAATTCAAAATCTATAGAAAGAAAGAGCGACTGTCACTCCAAATCATGAATGTAACTTTAGTTCACTAAAGTTTACCACAAACGATACCACCTTTGAGGAAGATTTCCGCGTCCGTATGGAAGCTGATGGCGGCACTCCAGCAACCAGGGGATGCCACAGACTAGAGCAGGTTTCAGTCTTGATCCAGTCTTCAGACTCATCAGGACGTGAGCAAACAATGCGGCCATCGGGAGGCGCCTTGAGACACTGGAGTTAAATGAGTCTAGTTCACGTTTGTCCATGTTTGACATGAGACCTTCATTGCATGGGCGCCATATTGGTTTGGTATAGATGTAGTAGACACTCAGCTGTTGCTGTGAACAAACATTGGAATGTTGATGCTCCGGGCTTGTACCGGCCGTTAGACGCCCGGAGCACTCCGCTGTCTTCAAGGGCGAGCTCAACATTCCAATGTTACAATGTTCACAGTATAGTGTAACTGACTTCAGGAAACATTAAACATTGGAATGTTGATGCTCCGGGCTTGAACCGGCCGTTAGACGCCCGGAGCACTCCGCTGTCTTCAAGGGCGAGCTCAACATTCCAAAGTTACAATCTTCACAGTATAGTGTAACTGACTTCAGGAAACATTAAACATTGGAATGTTGATGCTCCGGGCTTGAACCGGCCGTTAGACGCCCGGAGCACTCCGCTGTCTTCAAGGGCGAGCTCAACATTCCAAAGTTACAATCTTCACAGTATAGTGTAACTGACTTCAGGAAACATTAAACATTGGAATGTTGAGAGCTCCATTGGAGGTGGTGGAGCAGCTCAGGGCTTATAATGCTTGCTGTAAGCCCGGACGTTTGCCTTCATGTTTCTCTCTTTTTTATTTAGAATTTTCTACCCCCAGTGGGTAGAATGTTCTAATAGCCTTATAGCCCTTCTCCCTCTGGCCATCTCAGTTGTTGAAGTCCCTCTCCCTCGTTATAATCCCTCACCTGCAGCTCAGGCCTATAACTCGGATTCAGGGCCTTTAACAACCGGTATAGCCCTCGACTGCAGGCTATGACACTATTATATTTCCTCACGTCAGTTACAATATACTGTGGTAATAATGAGGAATTTGCCCATTGTGTGTGAATGAAATGTAAGTGAGTGAAAGTGTGCTTAGTACAATACACTTGTTCCGAGTAACATTTTTTATTTTGCTACATTTATTTTCACTGCCATCGCTATCTCTAGCCCTCGTCCTTACATCTCACTTCTCTATAGCCCTCATCCCTTGTCCTTACTCCTCACCTCTCTCGCCCTCAGCCATCGTCACCTCTCTATAGCCTGTGACCCTTGTCAGCCCTTGTCTTTACAACTCACCTCTCTCTACCCCTTAACCTTCACTCTTTCACCTCTCATCTTTCTAGCCCTTAGCCCTCGTCCTTACAACTCACCTCTCTCTTGCCCTCAGCCCTTGTCCTTACACCTTACCTCTCTCTAGCCCTCAGCCTTTGTCCTTCTCCTCACCTCTCTTTCCCCCTCAGCCCTTGTCCTCACTCCTCACCTCTCTCTATAGCCCTCAGCCCTCGTCCTAACGCCTCACCTCTCTCTAGCCCTTAGCCCTCGTCCTTACTCCTCACCTCTCTCTCGCCCTCATCCCTTGTCCTTACTCCTCACCTCTCTCTCGCCCTCAGCCCTCATCCTTACTCCTCACCTCTCTCTCGTCCTCAGCCCTCGTCCTTACTCCTCACCTCTCTCTTGCCCTCAGCCCTTGTCCTTACACCTTACCTCTCTCTAGCCCTCAGCCTTCGTCCTTCTCCTCACCTCTCTTTCCCCCTCAGCCCTTGTCCTTACTCCTCACCTCTCTCTAGCCCTCAGCCTTCGTCCTTCTCCTCACCTCTCTTTCCCCCTCAGCCCTTGTCCTTACTCCTCACCTCTCGCTCGCCCTCAGCCCTCATCCCTTGTCCTTACTCCTCACCTCTCTCTCGCCCTCAGCCCTCGTCCTAACGCCTCACCTCTCTATAGCCCTCATCCCTTGTCCTTACTCCTCAGCTCTCTCTATAGCCCTCAGCCCTTGTGCTTACTCCTCAGCACTCTCTCTAACCCTCAGCCCTCGTCCTTACTCCTCACCTCTCTCTCGCCCTCAGCCTTCGTCCTAACGCCTCACCTCTCTATAGCCCTCATCCCTTGTCCTTACTCCTCACCTCTCTCTCGCCCTCAGCCCTCGTCCTTACTCCTCACCTCTCTCTATAGCCCTCAGCCCTTGTCCTTACTCCTCACCTTTCTCTCGCCCTCAGCCCTCGTCCTAACGCCTCACCTCTCTATAGCCCTCAGCCCTTGTCCTTACTCCTCACTCCTCTCTAACCCTCAGCCCTCGTCCTTACAACTCTCCTCTCCCTAGCCCTCAGACTTGTCCTTAAGCCTCACCTCTCTTTAACCCTCAGCCTTTTTCCTTATACCTCAGCAATCATAACAAACAGAAGTGTCGGGGACTAACCAAGTTAGACAGCATTCAAATGACATCACGGCGTGTGACATCACAGTGCAACAACATGGCGCAGCATCACAGGAAGAGGCATCACAACCCTTGACCTCATAGGGAGTAATACCACAAGAAGTGACATGACTTGTTTCGCCAGTCTACCGTGAGTACATTTAAGTGCATTAAAAGATTTACCAAATGAAAATTGCATCTGGGTTGTGCCAGAACAGTGACACAAGGGTTGTGCCAGAACAGTGACACAACCCCTGACACAAAATATGGGCCTCAAACTATACACTTAGTTTTTTAAACTCTGCCACAAAGAAATTGGTAACATGGAGAAATGTGGCAGTAAATCGATTCTGCTTAATTGGCTGCAAAGTCTGCCTTTTAAAATATCTTATGGGGTTGAGGCACCTGCTGCAGCGATCTTTGTGTGCCTAGTAAATCTTAGGGACTAATAATAATGGTAAGATAACTCTGGAGGTCAATGCACGTGCTGGAGAGACATGCACTTTGTCTAGTCCCAGTTTTGAATCAACGTAGCACAGAGGGTTAATGTGTCTCCTGCAAAGCACATCATGTAAAATGCAGATTACAGATTTTTATGTTATGTAGCGAGGTAAGTGTGTCACTGCTTCTAAAACAGAGATCTTGTAGTTCATAAAGTGTAATCCTTCTAACAAAGCACAGAGAAGTAAGAAGGATACGTGACTCCTACGCCTTGTAAACCCTCGTGCTGTATACTGATTTACATATTTATATGATTTATTGTCAATGTTTAATGTGTACGTGTGACGTAAAGGGCTCTGACAACCTGCGTTGGGATAAGTTCTGCTATAAAAGAAATGAAACAAGATAGTGGTATTTAAATTGCTATTTCTGCAGCTACTGGGACAGACCAACCCATCTGACATCCTCACTGTGTTTGCACATCTCCTAAATACAGAGATTGAACATCATAAAAAGCTGCCTCTCTTAAGTACCTGTGAAGAAATAACAAGCTGTGGCCTTTGTTTCTCCTCCTTTGCATGTGCATCTAGGCGTGAGGCTCCAGATAGCACCAAGCCAGAGCAGTGGAACAAATGGAGGCCTGATGGCCCTTCAAATCCGGCCTTTGTTATGGGCACAGCTGGAGTCTGAAACATCAAAGCAACACCTTGCTGCTCTGAGGAAAGCAGACAATCTACAGGCGCTGCTGAAGGTGTCTCAGAGTCTGAAACTTACACTGAGCGAGTTCAGCATATTTCAGTGGGGCCCAACTTCTTGGCAGGGAGGACGAATTCCACACTGCAAATGGAGGGTGGACACTGTCTACTCGGGTGAACCCCCGACTTGTGCTCTGCACCCATAACTGGCTTTCAAACCTCATCCATATACATCTCCTTTCTCTGGGGCTCGTCCTTACATCTCACCTCTCTCCAGCCCTCGCCCTTACACCTCACCTCTCCCCAGCCCTCGCCCTTACACCTCACCTCTCTCTGGCCCTTACACTTCACCCCCTTTACCCCTCGCCCTTACACCACACTTCTCTCTAACCTTCTACCTTACACCTCACCTCTATCAAACCCTCACGCTTACACCTCACATCTCTCTAGCCCTCTCCCTTACACCTCACCTCTAACTCTCTCCCTTACATCTCACCGTTCTTTGGCCCTTGCCTTTACACACATTGCCTCTTTCTAGCCCTCACCCTTTCACCTCACCTCTCTCTGCCTTCGCCTTTACACCTCAACCCCTTTACCCTTTGCCCTTACACCTCACCTCTCTCTTGCCCTCGCCCTTAGATCTCTCCTCTCTTCAGCCCTAGCCATTACACCTCATCTCTTTCACACCCTTGCCCTTACACCTCACCTCCCTCTGGCCCTCGCCCTTACACCTCACCTCTATCTAACATTCTACCTTACACCTAACCTCTCTCAGCCCTCGCACTTAAACCTTACCTCTCTCAGCCCCGTCTTACACATTACCTCTCTAGCCCTAGCCCTACACCTCACCACTCTCTACCCCTCACCCTTACACCTCACCACTCTTTAGCCCTCGCCCTTACTCCTTACCTCTCTCTAGCCCTCGGTCTTACACATCACCCCTCTCAAGCCCTCTCCCAAAAAACTCACCTCTCTCTAACCCTCTCCCTTACACCTCACCTCTCTCTACCTCTCACCCTTACACCTCACATCTCGCTAGCGCTCAACCTTACACCTCACCTCTATCAAACCCTTGCCCTTACAGCTCACCTCTCTCTAACCCTCTCTCTTACACTTAACATCTCTTTAACCCACTCCCTTACAACTCACCTCTCTCTCTACCCCTCGCCCTTACACCTCAACTCTCCATACCCCTCACTTTTACACCTTACCTCTCTCAGCCCTCGACCTTACACCTCACCCCTCTACCCCTCGCCCTTACACCTCACATCTTTCTAGCCCTTGCCTTTACACCTCACCTCTCTAACACTCTCCCTTACATCTCACCTCACTCTATCCCTCTCTCTTACAACTCAACTCTCTCTAACCCTCGCCCCCACACCTCACCTCTCTCTAACCCTCACCTTTACACCTCACCTCTCTCTAACCCTCTCCCTTACACCTCATGTCTCTCTAACCCTCTCCCTTACACCTCACCTCTAACTCTCTCCCTTACATCTCACCGTTCTCTGGCCCTTGCCTTTACACACATTGCCTCTTTTGAAGCCCTCACCCTTTCACCTCGCCTCTCTCAGCCTTTGCCTTTACACCTCAACTCCTTTACCCTTCGCCCTTACACCTCACCTCTCTCTGGACCTCGCCCTTAGATCTCTCCTCTCTCCAGCCCTAGCCATTACACCTCATCTCTCTCACACCCTTGCCCTTACACCTCACCTCTATCTAACATTCTACCTTACACCTCACCTCTCTCAGCCCTCGCCCTCGCCCTTAAACCTTACCTCTCTCAGCCCCATCTTACACATTACCTCTCTAGCCCTAGCCCTACACCTCACCAATCTCTACCCCTCACCCTAACACCTGACCACTCTTTAGCCCTCACTCTTATGCCTTACCTCACTCTAGCCCTCGGTCTTACACATCACCCCTCTCTAGCCCTCTCCCAAACAACTCACCTCTCTCTAACCCTCTCCCTTACACCTCACCTCTCTCTACCCCTCACCCTTACACCTCACGTCTCGCTAGCAATCAACCTTACATCTCACCTCTATCAAACCCTTGCCCTTATAGCTCACCTCTCTCTAACCCTCTCCTTTACACCTAACATCTCTTTAACCCTCTCCCTTACACCTCACCTCTCTCTCTACCCCTCGCCCTTACACCTCAACTCTCCATACCCCTCACTTTTACACCTTACCTCTCTCAGCCCTCAACCTTACACCTCACCCCTCTACCCCTCGCCCTTACACCTCACATCTTTCTAGCCCTTGCCCTTACACCTCACCTCTGTAACACTCCCTTACATCTCACCTCTCTCTATCCCTCTCTCTTACAACTCAACTCTCTCTAACCCTCGCTCCCACACCTCACCTCTCTCTAACCCTCACCCTTACACCTCAGAGCTTTCTTACCCTCTCCCTTACCAATGAACTCTCTCTATTCCTCGCACTTACACCTTACCTATCTCTGGCATTCTCCTTTAAACCTTACCTCTCTGTGGCCCTCGCCTTTACACCTAACCTCTCTTTAGCGCTCACCCTTACACCTCACCCATCTCTAGCTCTCGCCCTTACACCTCACCTCTCGTACCCCTCGCCCTTTCACCTCATGTCTCTCTTGCCCTTGCCCTTACACATCAACTCTCTATACCCCTCCTCCTTACACCTGTCTCTTTAGCCCTCACCCATACACCTCACCTCTCTCTGGCCCTGCCTTACACCTCACTGCTCTCTAACCCTTCCCCTTACACCTTAGGTCTCTCTACTCCTTGATCTAACACATCACCTCTCTCTACCTGTGGCCCTTACACTTCACCCCTCTCTAGCCATCGCCCTTACACCTCACCTCTCTCTAACCCTCTCCCTTACACCTCACCCCTCTCTGGCCCTCGCCCGTACACCTCACCTGTCTCAACCTCTCGCTATTACACCTCACCTCTCTAGCCCTCGCCCTTATACCTCACCTCTTCTACCCCTCTCCCTTACACCTTACCTCTCTCTACCCCTCCCGCGTACACATTCACCTTTCTCTAGCACTCTCCCTTACAACCTCACCTTTCTCTAACCCTCTCACTTACTCCTCATCCCTCTCTGGCCCTCGCCCTTACACCTCAACTATCTCTACTCCTCACCCTTACACCCAACTTCTCTCTGTCCCTTGCCCTTACACCTCAAGTCTCTCTACCCATTTGCCTTAAAACTCAAGCTTCTCTACCCATCTACCTCACTACTCACCTCTCTCTAGCCCTTGCCCTTACACCTCACCTCTTCTACTCCTCTGCCTTACACCTTACCACTCTCTACCCCTCGCCATTACAAGATCACCTTAGTCTAGAGTTGCCCTTACACCACACCTTTCTCTATCCATCGCCCCTACACCTCACCTCTCTCTGGCCCTCACCCTTATACCTTACCTCTCTCTAGCCCTCACCCTTACACCTCACTCCTCTTTAGCCCTCGCCCATACACCTCACCTCTCTCTGACCCTGCCTTATACCTCACCCCTCTCTAACCCTGCCCTTACACCTTAGGTCGCTCCACACCTCACCCTTACATCTCAACTCTCTGTACCCCTTGACCATACACCACACATCTCTCTAGCCCTCACCCTTACACCTCACCGCTCTCTACACCTCTGCCTCACATCTCAGCACTCTGTGGCCCTCACCTTTACACTTCACCTCTTCTACCCCTATCCCTTAAACCTTACTTCTCTCTAGCCCTCGCCCATAAACCTCACCTCTTCTACCCCTCCCGATCACACCTTACCTCTCTCTCAACCCCTCACCCTTACATGTTTACCTCTCTCTAGCCATTTGCCGTACACCTCACTGCTCTCTACTACTCTGCCTTACACCTCACCTCTCTCTACGCCTCACCCTTACACCTCACCTCTCTCTACCCCTGGCCCTGAAACCTCATTCCCTCTCTAGCTCTCGCCCTTACACCTCACCTCTCTCTATCCCTCATCCTTACACCTCACCTCTCTCTACCCCTATGCCTTAAAACTCACCTTTCTCTACCCCTCGATCTTACACATCACCTCTCTCTACCTGTGGCCCTTACACCTCACCCCTCTCTAGCCCTCGCCCTCACAGCTCACCTCTCTCTACCCCTCGCCCTTATGCCTCACCTCTCTCTAACCTTCTCCCTCACACCTCACCCCTCTCTGGCCCTCGTGCTTACACTTCACCTCTCTCTACCTCTTGCCCTAACACTTCAACTCTCTAGCCCTCGCCCTTACACCTTACCTCTCTCTGGCCCTCGCCCTTACACCTCACCTCTCTCTACCCTTTGCCCTTACCCCTCACACATCTCCACCCTTCTCCCTTATACCTCACCTCTCGCTAGCCTTCGCAATTATTCCTCACCTCTCTTTATCCTACATCCTTACAGCTCACTGCTCTCTAACCGTCTCCCTTATACCTCACCTCTCTCTGCCCCTCAGCCTTACCCCTCACGACTCTATAGCCCTCACACTAACACCTCACCTCTCTCTAACCCTTGCCCTTACACCTCACCTCTCTCTAACCCTCTCACTTACACCTCACCTCTCTTTATCCCTCGCCCTTACACCTCGCCTCTCTCTAACACTTGCCTTTATACCTAACCTCTCTCTGGCCCTCGCCTTTACACCTTACCTCTCTCTGGCCTTCACCCTTACATCTCACCCCTCTCTAGCCTTTGCCCATACACCTCACCTCTCTCTAACCCTCTCCCTTACACATCACCTCTCTCTACCCATCGCCCTTACCCCTTATGCCTCTCTAGTGCTCGCCCTTACACCTCAACTCTCTCTACCACTCTCCCTTACACCTCAGATCTCTACCCCTTTGCCTTACATATCACCTCTCTCCAACTGTTACCCTTACACCTCACCTCTCTCCAGCCCTCACCCTTACACCTCACGTCTTCAAGCCCTCACCCTTGCACCTCAATTCTCTCTACCCCTCTGCCTTACAACTCACCTCTCTCTACCCCTCGATATTACATATCACCTCTCTCTACCTGTGGCGCTTACACCTCACCCCTCTCTAGACCTCACCCTTTCACCTCACCTCTCTCTACTCCTCGCCCTTACACCTTACCTCTCTCAGCCCAGGCCCTTACACCTCTCCTCTCCCTAGCCCTCGCCCTTACGACCCACCTCTTCTACCCCTCTCCCTTACACCTTATCTCTGTCTACCCCTCTGCTTACACAGTCACCTCTCTCTAGCCCTCCCCCTTACACCTCAACTCTCTCTACCCCTCTCCCTTATACCCCACTTCTCTCTATCCGTCGCCCTTACACCTCACCTCTCTCTACCCATTTGCCTTACAATTCACCCCTCTCTACCTATCTGCCTCACACCTCACCTCTCTCTAGCCCGCACCCTTACACCTCACCTCTTCTACCCCTCTCCGTTACACCTTACCTCTCTCTACCCATCGCCATTACAAGTTCACCTCTTTCTAGAAATGCCCTTACACCTCACCTCTCTCTAACCCTCTACCTTACACCTCACCTCTCTCTCTCTTACACCTCACCATTCTATATTCCTCACCCTTACACCTCACCTCTCTCCCTTACACCTAACTCCTCTCTACTCTCTGCCTCACACCTCACCTCCCTCTTGCCCTCGCCCTTACAACTCACCTCTTCTAACCCTCTCCCTTACACCTTACCTCTTTCTACCCCTTGCCCATACACGTTTACCTCTCTCTATCCCTCACCATTACTCCTCACGTTTCTCTACCTCTGGCCCTTACACCACACCCCTGTTGTCAAGCCAAATACCTGATCAAGGTTCTTCCACAGTGTTGGAAGGCGGACCCCGAGGAGTCGGTGAGACCACCAAGGGGGGCCCTCTCACTGCATGAAGTAGCTGAGCGCTGCCGAGAAGTCTCCTGAGAGATCCTTCTTCTATCACGTACTAGCACAGTAACACCACCACACCGGACTCAAGGAGGTTGTCTCAAGACAAGCAATTCTTTATCAGCAATAAAAAGGTTACGAGGTCAATATTTACACGAAGGGATCGAGGGATCCACCAAAAGTCTCAGTGTCTCTTTGGAAGGGTAGGGGTAGCGGGACAGTCTTTGGCAGGAGTGCGGTACGAGGGTACCTGGGGCCCAGTTCTTATCCTCAAGCTGGAGGACCTCCGGATCTCGGATGGGTCGAGCCGCGACGGCGTCAGCAGGGCTATGGCGTACAGTTCGTGGAGAGCCGCGATTCAGTCAGCAGGGCTCTCAAGATGGTTTCTGCTCAGCTCGAGCCGCGACGTCGTCAGCAGGGCTCCGAGGAAGGTTTCAGCGAGGTTGGGCCGCGACAGCGTCAGCAGGGCTCCGATGTTCCAGGTGGTTCAGAAAGGGTTCACAAGAAGGAGCCGCGACGCAGTCAGCAGGGCTCGTGATGGTTCCGACAAGAGTTCTTCTCCGTAGGGTCAGCCGCGATTCAATCAGCAGGGCTCTCGACTCCGGGATACAACTGCCGAGCTGTGGTGGGGTCGCCCCAGATATAGGTCTGGAGCCCTTTGATGTCCGGACCTATGCGCCCGAGGGGGCGGAGTGGCCGGGTGGAGGTGGCCAGACGCCCAGCAGGAGAGGCGCCAGGCCCATGGGAGTTGCAGGGCGATCACACCTCGAGAGGGGAGGACAGTTGGGGGTCCCATCGATACTGTCCTCCGCCGGGGGCGATGAATGGTTCCTGCGGCACCCCCTGGCTAGTTCGTGGTGCCTCGATGTCGGGGCTTCGCTGGGGTTGAGGCCGGGTTGAGCGGGGTCACGCCGGCTGGTGCACGGTGTGACGTGGATGCCAACAAGATGGCGGAGCCACGAGGAGTATGCGACCACGTGCAGCTCCGGGTGAAGGGCCTTGGTGCAGTTCAGACGGGTGGCCCGTGACGGCCGGGGTGGGGAACGGGCACAATCCAGGGGGTTAAGGACCACGCCACGAGGCCGGGTCCAACAGGCGTCCCCCCCAGCCGAAGGCATGGAGAGTCACCCATCTCCTTGGGGATTCTCCTCGTCAAGGCGGAAGAAGCGGGACAGGCCGTCGGCGTTGGCGTGGTCATTGCCGGGCCGGTGTTCGACGTCAAAGTCCATCCCTTGTAGCGAGATGGACCATCGCAGCAGCTTGGGGTTCTCGCCCCGCATTCGCATTAACCATTGCAAGGGCCGGTGGTCGGTCTGGACCCGGAAGTGGGCGCCAAAGAGGTAGGGCCGGAGCTTCTTGAGGGCCCACACCACAGCGAAGGCCTCACGCTCAATAGTGCTCCAGCGTTGCTCTCGGGGCAGTAGTCGTCGGCTGATGAAGGCCACTGGTCGGTCGAGCCCCTTTTCGTCGGCTTGGGATAGGACGGCCCCGATCCCATACTCGGAGGCGTCCGTCTGTACCACGAACTCCTTCTGGTAGTCCGGGGCCTGCAGCACCGGAGCAGTACACATGGCTGTTTTTAGGGTGTCGAAGGCTGTTTGGCAGCGGGGTGTCCAGTGTACCTTCTTGGGCTGCTTTTTGGACGTTAACTCTGTGAGGGGGCCAACAATGCTCCCATAGTCCCGGATAAACCGCCGGTAGTATCCGGTGAGGCCCAGGAAGGCCCAGACAGCGGTCTGGGTAGTGGGGGGTTCCCAGGTCTGGATGGCATCTATCTTCGCTTGGAGGGGGGCCACCTGCCCGCTCCCCACTTGATGGCCCAGGTAGGTCACGGATCCGTGGCCGATTTGACATTTGCTGGCCTTGATTGTGAGCCCGGCCTGCTGGAGGGCGGCCAGGACGGCCTTCAGGTGAAGGAGGTGCTCGGCCCAGTGGTTGCTGTACACGGCAATGTCATCTAAGTAGGCCGCGCTGAAGGCCTCAAGCCCGGCCAAAACCTTGTTCACCAGTCTTTGGAAGGTGGCCGGGGCGTTCTTCATTCCGAAGGGCATCACCCGAAAGTGGTAATGCCCATCCGGAGTCGAAAAGGCGGATCTTTCTTGGGCGCCGGGGGTGAGCTGGATTTGCCAGTACCCGGCGGTGAGGTCCAGCGTGCTCAAGTAGCGAGCGGCCCCTAGGCGGTCGATGAGTTCGTCGGCCCGGGGTATCGGGTGTGCGTCTGTCTTGGTTACTGCATTCAGGGCTCGGTAGTCCACGCAGAATCGCAACTCCGGGGGGTGACCGGGAGCTGCGGCCTTGGGCACCAGGACGACAGGGCTGGCCCACGGGCTGTCGGAAGGCTCGATGACCCCCAGGGCCAGCATCTTCGCTACTTCGGCCTGGATGCATGCCCGCACTCGGTCAGGCACCCGGTAGGCTCTGTGTCGTATGGGGGGGCTCTCCCCGGTGTCGACGTCGTGGACGCACCAGTGAGTCACCCCCGGGGTGAGAGAGAAGAGGGCTGCGTAGTCCCGCAGTAATTGCTGGCAGTCGTTGCGCTGTTCCGGGATCAGGGACGAGGCGAGTTGGACCCCTTCGATCGATCCATCGTGAATGTCGGATTGCAAGAGGTCGAGCAAGGGCTAGGAGTCGTCCTCGCCCCCCTCGTCGGTCGCCAGCAGCAGGCTCAGTTCGGTCCGGGCGAAGTGGGGTTTTAGCCTGTTAGCATGTAGGACCCGGAGAGGGTTCCGGGGGGACTCCAGACCGACCCGGTAGGTGACGGGACTTTTCTTCTCCACCACCTTGAAGGGCCCAGTCCACTTGTCCTGAAGGGCGCCGGGTTCGACCGGGGCCATGACCCATACTTTCTGACCTGGCTCGAATTCTACAGTAGAGGTGTTGCGATCGTACCACCGCTTCATGTCCTCCTGGCTGGCCTCGAGGTTGGCTTCGGCCATGGCTCGGAACTTGCGGGTCTGGTTTCGGAGGGTCAGGAGGTATCGGTAGACGTCAGGAGGGGCGCCTCGGGGCTTCATCTCCCAGCCCTCCTTGACCAGGCTGAGCGGTCTGCGGACCGGGTGTCCATACAATAGTTCAAACGGGCTGAACCCCAGGGACTTCTGCGGGACCTCCCGATAGGCAAACAGGAGGCAGGGCAGCAGGACATCCCATTTCCGCCTGAGGGGTTCTTCCAGGCCCTGGATCATCCCTTTTAATGTTCGGTTGAACCGCTCAACCAGTCCGTTCCCCTGAGGGTGATAGGGGGTCGTGAACTTGTATGTGACCCCGCACTGTTGCCACAGGGACCGCATGTACCTGGAGATAAAGTTCGTTCCGCGGCCGCTCACCACTTCGCTGGGGAATCCCACTCGGGAGAAGATCCCCATCAAGGCCCGGCCTACCACAGGGGCCGTTATAGTTCTTAGCGGGACCGCCTCCGGGTACCTGGTGGCGTGGTCCACGAGGACCAGGATGAAGCGGTGGCCCAGGGCGGTTTGGGGGTCCAGGGGTCCCACAATATCGATTCCGACCCACTCGAACGGGGTGCTGACGGCGGGAAAGGGCTGGAGGGGGGCCTTGACCCGACCCCCCGTCTTTCCGCTGGCTTGGCAGGTCTGGCAGGACCGGCAGTGGTTGTCCACATCTCTCCGCATCCGGGGCCAGTAGAAGTGGGTCACCAGACGACTGTACGTTTTGTCTTGCCCCAAGTGTCCGGCGAGGGGCACGTCATGGGCCAGGTTGAGAAGGAACTCCCGGAAGCGGAGGGGGACCACCAACATGCGGCTGGCCCCGAGTTCTGCTACTTTCTGTTCACTGTACAACAGGCCCTCGGCCCAGTAGATCCAGTGGGTGCCGGTCTGGTCACCGTTGGCTTGCGCGGTCGCCTGTTGTCGGACCCCTTCGAGAGAGGGACAGGACTGTTGCTCTTGCTGGAACTGCTCTCGGGTGGGGCCCCCTTCGGGTTGCCATTGCGTCAGTTCTGGTAGGGCGCTCGGAGAAGCCATCTCTTCGGGGGAGGATTCGCTGGGCCCAGGGTCGGTGTCCGCCTCCTCCTCGCTGCTGGTGGGAGGGGGTGTGGGCCCCTCGGGTTGGGCGGTCCCGGAGGTCGAGGATGAGCGGGGGGCCTGGGCGGTCATGGACCGGGTGATGGCGCAGGCCCAATCAGCCAGTCCCAACATTCGGAGGTGCTCTCGTCGTTCTACTTGAGCCCAGGGGGAACTTTCCAAGTCGTTCCCCAGGAGGCAGTCGACCGGGGCGTCGTCGCGCACCGTCACCTTCAGCAGGCCCGTCACCCCTCCCCACTCGAAGGGGACCAGGGCCATCTGGCATAGGCTTTCACTGTTGTCGGCCGTCCGTACAGGGCACAGCACATTCGGTAGAATCTGTTCAGAGGTCACCAGGTGGCAGCGGACAGCGGTGATACTGGCGCCTGTGTCGCGAAGGGCTTCGGCCCGTTGTCCGTTGACCGTGACCTGCTGCCGGTACTTCTGGGTGTTGGTTGGGATGGGGGTGCAGGGTACCATCTCTCGGCTACCCAGGCAGACCAGGGACATGGCTGCCGGCTCCCACTCAGTGTTCTCTCGGTCGAGGGCCTCCTCTTCCTCTTCTCCTCCCCCCAAGGCGGCGGCTGTCAGCTGCCGGGGCGGGGGCCCGCCGGCCCCGTTTCTTCGGTTCAGAGGGCAGGCCGGATCGCTGGCAAAGTGTCCGGTTTGTTGGCAGCCATAGCAGGTCACTGGTGGCCGTGGTCCGGGTCGGGCCGGGCCCACCCTTCGAGCTAGGCTCGGGGAGAGATGTGGCTGCGGTGGCCCTCGAGGGGGGCTCCTGGGGGCCCCGGCGGGAGGGTCTCGGTTCCTGTTCGGCCATCCCCCCCACCGCGCTGGCGTGGGGGTCCGTTGGGGTTCCTCTGGTACTCCCCCATTGAGCTCCGGGGGACCCGGGAGTTGACCCATCGATCGGCCTCGACGGCAAGTTTTCGCGGGTCGGTCATTTTGCTGTCGAGGAGGTGCTGTCTCAGTTCCACGAAGCAATTGTTGGAAAGATGTTCCCACACGATGAGGTCGGCCAGCTGCCCGTAGGTGGTTACTTTGCTTCCTTTGATCCACCCTTCTAGGGCCCGACTGAAAAAGTCCACATATTCCACCCATGTGGTACCCGGGATTTTCTTGCAGTCTCTGAACCGCTGGCGGTACATTTCCGCTGTTAGCCCGTAGCGGGTGAGCAGGGCCTCCTTCATGTGATCGTAGGAGGTCATCACCTCCTCCGGTAGCTGGAGCAGCGTGTCCCGCCCTTCACTCAGGAATCGCCCCCACAGGCCTGCGCCCCAGTCTTTTCGGGGCACCCGATGGGAGGTCATGGCCACCTCGTAGGCCTTAAACCATTGTTGGATGTCGTCATTCTTGTAATACTCCTTGACGACCTCTTTCGGGATATGTACCTTGGCCTCGGGAGGCGGTAGAGTGTCTCTAGTACTGGGGGTGTCGGTCCCTCCGTTCTTGGCCTTGATCTCGAGCTCCTTGAGACTGCGCTCGTGCTCAAGAGTTAGTTTCTTTTCCTCCAACTCCCGGTGTCATCTCTTCTCTTCTATCTCTTCTTGAAGGCGTAGCTGCTCGAGGGCCAGTTTCTTTTCTGCCAGCTGGAGTTCGCCGTCCAGCCGCAGTCGGGCGAGCTCTAACTCGCGGCTCCGGACCTTTTCCCGCTCTCGTATTTCTTCTTCGGAGAGGCCGGTTTCTAGGCTCTTTCTTCCTCCGGTTGCCGGAGTCAGTGCGGTTGCTGTGGTCTCCGTCAGGGGCAAGGGCCCTTCTTCCTGGGAGGGGCCTGCCCCGGCCTCCAACCATGCCCTCAGAGCTTTCTGCATCTCTTCTTTGGTACCTAGGCTGGTGGTTGCAATGCCTTTGTCTTTGCAGAACTGTTTTAATTCTTTGTGCGTATATTCTTCCAGCCGTTCGGGCTGGAACTCCATTGTCGCGTTGTTTTCCTGGCTGCTCATGATGCTATTCATTTGGATGGGTAGCTAGTGGGTACTGGCTGGTACGTACTGCGTTCGGCTCGGATCCCGTCGCTGGCCACCAAATGTTGGAAGGCGGACCCCGAGGAGTCGGTGAGACCACCAAGGGGGGCCCTCTCACTGCACGAAGTAGCCGAGCGCTGCCGAGAAGTCTCCTGAGAGATCCTTCTCCTATCACGTACTAGCACAGTAACACCACCACACCGGACTCAAGGAGGTTGTCTCAAGACAAGCAATTCTTTATCAGCAATAAAAAGGTTACGAGGTCAATATTTACACGAAGGGATCGAGGGATCCACCAAAAGTCTCAGTGTCTCTTTGGAAGGGTAGGGGTAGCGGGACAGTCTTTGGCAGGAGTGCGGTACGAGGGTACCTGGGGCCCAGTTCTTATCCTCAAGCTGGAGGACCTCCGGATCTCGGATGGGTCGAGCCGCGACGGCGTCAGCAGGGCTATGGCGTACAGTTCGTGGAGAGCCACGATTCAGTCAGCAGGGCTCTCAAGATGGTTTCTGCTCAGCTCGAGCCGCGACGTCGTCAGCAGGGCTCCGAGGAAGGTTTCAGCGAGGTTGGGCCGCGACAGCGTCAGCAGGGCTCCGATGTTCCAGGTGGTTCAGAAAGGGTTCACAAGAAGGAGCCGCGACGCAGTCAGCAGGGCTCGTGATGGTTCCGACAAGAGTTCTTCTCCGTAGGGTCAGCCGCGATTCAATCAGCAGGGCTCTCGACTCCGGAATACAACTGCCGAGCTGTGGTGGGGTCGCCCCAGATATAGGTCTGGAGCCCTTTGATGTCCGGACCTATGCGCCCGAGGGGGCGGAGTGGCCGGGTGGAGGTGGCCAGACGCCCAGCAGGAGAGGCGCCAGGCCCATGGGAGTTGCAGGGCGATCACACCTCGAGAGGGGAGGACAGTTGGGGGTCCCATCGATACTGTCCTCCGCCGGGGGCGATGAATGGTTCCTGCGGCACCCCCTGGCTAGTTCGTGGTGCCTCGATGTCGGGGCTTCGCTGGGGTTGAGGCCGGGTTGAGCGGGGTCGCGCCGGCTGGTGCACGGTGTGACGTGGATGCCAACAAGATGGCGGAGCCACGAGGAGTATGCGACCACGTGCAGCTCCGGGTGAAGGGCCTTGGTGCAGTTCAGACGGGTGGCCCGTGACGGCCGGGGTGGGGAACGGGCACAATCCAGGGGGTTAAGGACCACGCCACGAGGCCGGGTCCAACACACAGGAACTGAATGGCCGAAGTAGCCCGATGAATGTTTCCCAACTCCCCTATGCCTCTAAAGCAGAATCTCTCCGATATCAGAAGCAGGGGGGAAAGGGGAATGGGACAGAAAGAGAGACTGCCACACCGGTGACTTCACTGGATACTACCCAAGAAGGATCTATCCGCACCTGCAACAATAAACACAAAATTATTACAGCTCTGAACTCCTAAAAGGGGCGGAACCTCAAATTCTTTATTCTGTATTTTTAACTTCTAGGGAAGTGTGGTTACCTTGACTTGTGTGGAATCTTGCCTCTCTCTTATTTATTAGTTTTACGTCTTCATATTATAATTTTAAAGATGTCTTTTCTACTGACTAAACGCAGTGATTAAATAATTGTCTTTTTCTCTTTCAGTCTTTTCTTCCTCAGGAAAGAAGTTCCAGGGCAGGTGCTGCTGTGTTGGTAAGTACTATATATATATATATATATATATATTCCTGCTTACTTGTTGAGAAGCAAAGCTGAAAACACCCAACTGCTAAAAATTCGATGTTTGAAGGACCTTAAGTAAATTCCCTCTTCTAGTTTTCTCTGTTGCAGCTAGATGAGTAAGTTATCTTCTCATAGACGAAAAGTCTCTGTGGTATTCCAAAGATTAGTTTTGGGAGAAAAAATAACAAGTTCTTGCGGAGAAATGGAACACTGAAACAATATGTCTGTAGCCTAGCTGCGAAAATCGAGGTACAGACAAGGATTGGCCCGCTGAGTTCCTTATCTGGAAATAATTACTTAGCGCTGACACCCAAAAAGGATACATTCACTGGGAAAACAGGTGCGCTGAGGAACTGCTCATTCTCTCTCAGAAAATACGAAATACCTCACCAAAGGCGGCACTGTGGAAATGCGAGCGTAGGAACCTCGCGGGAATGCTGCGGGGAGTTGCAGATAGGGATTCAAAGAGTCTGGAAACAAGCAGGGAAATGCGTTTTCTGAGGAGACAGAAGACGCGTTCAAACCAGCGAAGTACTTCAGTTGAAGTGCGCCGATAATCAGGGGAGCGCGCTCGATACAGCTGAGCTACAACTAGAGCGCTAACCTACAAAGGGGGCCGCCATGTTGGGACAGTGTGAGGAGTATATGTTTCCTAACTTATGATTTTGCAATTACCCTAGCCACTAACTGAGACCAATTAATGGGGGAATTCAACAGTGAGTAACCTTGCTTAGATTTAAAGGTTGGACCCAATCGCTTAGACTCGAAACACCTTTGACCAATCCTGACACCTGTCTAGCCCTCAACCTTACACCTCATTTCTCTCTACCCCTCGCCATAACACCGCACCTCTCTCTAATCCTCTCCTTTACACCTCACCCCTTTCTATCCCTCGTCCTTACACCTCGCCTCTCTCTACCCCTCTCCCTTGCACCTCACCTCTCTCCCTTACACCTCAACTCTCTATCCCTCACCCTTACACCTCACTTCTTCTACCCCTCTCGCCTACACCTTACCTCTCTCTCCCCCTTGCACTTACACATTCACCTCTCTCTTGCCCTTACACCTCACCTTTCTCTACCCCTGGCCTTTACACCTCACCCTTCTCTGGCTGTTGCCCTTACACCTTACCTCTCTCTACCCCTTGCCCTGACACATCACCTCTCTCTAACCCTCTCCCTTACACCTCACCCCTCTCTGGCCCTCACCTTTACACCTCACCTCTCTCTACCCCTTGCCCTTACACCTCACCTCTCTCTAGCCCTCGCCCTTACACCTTACTTCTCTCAGCCCTTATATATAACCTCTTCTAACCCTTTCCCTTACACCTTATGTAAGAAGTTGGCTTGGCATATGCTGTCGACTAGTTATAGTGGGCACCTTGCACCAGTCCAAACAACCCTTATTGATGATAGGTTTAAAGACAACCTTTATTGAAAGCTATCCTAGTGGTAGCTATGGAGAGCAGCCTTCAGGCTAAGTCTTGAAGGAGTGTAAAGCAGCTTGGTTTACAAGAATATAACCTCTTGAATTACTAAATGAAAGGAGTTCCACACAAGGTATATAAAATATATGTATCTATTTCTAAACACTCACTATTAATCTCTTCATGAGATTAGAGTCCAAGATACACAATAATACAGTTCTAAAACGACAGTAAATAGCACAATATACAATGGGCCTTAGGGGCGGACCAAACCATATATTAAGAAAGTGGTATAAGAACCATGACTTGACTAGACACAGTGCCTAGAGCACGTAGAATCGCTGGGACCCCAAGGAAGCACTCAAGGTAGTGACACAGGAGACCCACGGGGGACATGTGCAGTGTGAGAACACAACCGCGAGCCCCATACTATTCTATGCGAAAGTCACGGTTGGAATTTTAGAAGTTAAGGACACTTAGGAGAGGATTTTGAGCAAACCCCTTTAGACTTAGGGGGTTCTAGGGCCAGCACTCATGGGAGCACCAGAGTACTCGTGTTACCTCACCCAGGTATGCCGGGTGCATAGGAGTCAAATGGTGTCGGCAATCGTCGTTGATTTCAACGGCGATCTGCTGCAAAGTGCTGCTTCCGGGAAGGAGAAAAGTGTCCGGTGTGATCCAAGCCTGGATTGAAGAGCAGAAGAACCTGAAAGCGAGTGGACAGAGTCTGGGTCACTTGCCAGTGACCAGGGGAATGATAGACGAATGCCCACCGATGTCGGGTGATTCAGGTGCGAAGAGGTGAACCTTGACTCTGCAGCCACGAGGACCAGGAGGCGTTGACGATGACCAGGAGCTGGATTCGCGCTGTCCCACAAAGGATGTCGAGGGCTGCGGTGTCTGTGCCCGGATTGGACCCAACAAGCCTTGGCTACAGCAACCCATGCAGGAAGAGAAAAGATGCTTCGGTGCGGACCAGCAAGGTCCTGCCGATTCCCGAAGTGAATGAGAGTCAATCAATCAATCAATCAATCATATCATTTGTAAAACGCACTACTTACCCGTGAGGGTCTCAAGGCGCTGGGGGGTTGGGAATGCTGCTACTGCTCGAAAAGCCAGGTCTTGAGGAGTCTTCTGAAGGTCAGCATGTCTAGGGTCTGCCGTAGGTGGATGGGGAGGGTGTTCCAGGTCTTGGCGGCGAGGTGGGAGAAGGATCTGTCGCCGGAGGTCGCTCTTCGGATGTGGGGGACTGTGGCGAGGGCGAGGTCAGTGGAGCAGAGCTGGTGGGTGGGGGTGTAGAAGCTGAGTCGTCTGTTGAGGTACGCTGGTCCGGTGTTGTGGAGTGCCTTGTGTGCTTGGGTGAGGAGCTTGAAGGTTATCCTCTTGTTGACGGGGAGCCAGTGCAGGTCTCTCAGGTGGGGTGTGATGTGGCTGTGGTGAGGGATGTCGAGGATCAGGCGTGCAGAGGCTTTCTGGATGCGTTGAAGCCGTCTCAGGAGTTTGGCCGTGGCTCCTGCGTAGAGGGCGTTTCCGTAGTCCAACCTGCTGCTGACGAGGGCCTGGGTGACCGTTCTTCTCGTTTCAGTGGGGATCCACTTGTAGATCCTGCAGAGCATGTGGAGGGTGTTGAAGCAGGAGGAAGAGTCAGGGCACGTCTGGAGCAACCAGGTAAGCCCAATTAAAGTTAAAGTTGCCTTCACAGGTACCCACCAGTTGACGGACAAGGCATCGCGAAGGGACCTTGATAGAAAACTCAAAGGGCCAGCTCCCAGAACACTTGTGGAGTGTAAGCGGGCAATCTTCGGTGCAAATGCTGCTCGGGGTCAGGGCTACAAATAACCCAAAGCTCAGCTGTAGGAGTCATTGGAAAGCTGATGCTTCTGCAAATGGTCGCGGTGTCCAGGGGCTCAGGTTGCACGGTCTTCCACAAGGGATACAGGCCTCAGAATTGCTGAGTGCACAGATCAACCTTAGAGACCACGGGAACCTACCTCCTGTGTTGCAAAATTCTTCGGATTGCGGCGGGAGCTTCGGAGATGCAAACCAGTCAGATGTGTCTTTGGTGTCTGCCTTGCAGGGGAGTAACTCCTTTACTCCAAGGGAGATTCTTCAGTCATCTAGTTCCAGGATTCAGTATCAGAGTTTCGTCCAGGTGTAATCTATAGTTCTGTAGCCAGGGGTTCCGTTCTTATACCCAAGGAAGGGGTGGGAAAAACTCTAGGGACCCACCTGTGGGAGGGTCAGGAAAGAGGGGTGGCTACACCCATTTCCTTTGTCCAGTTTCGCACCAGAGCAGGGGCTGGTAGCCCCTGCAACCGGTGTGAGCTGGACTATGCACAGGGACACCAAATGTGCCCCCCGTGCTGAACGTCAAAGTACTCTTGGAGTGCACCCACCCAGCACCAACACACTAAAGCCTGTTTGGGAGGTGGTGACACCGCCCTGTGAAAGGAAACCTTTTGTCCAGGCCTCCCCTGCTGGAGTTTCGTCCAGCAGCAGGAGGGCAGACTTGTGTCTGTGGCTGGCAGCATCTATTTTGTGATGCCAAGGATCTGTTAGCTGGCACCAGGTATACCCGTGCTGTCATGTCTCTCCCTCTAGAAGGGTGGGATCATACTCTCACATCAGTTACTGGTGTGGGGGTATGATTCCAAGGTGTTTGACACCAAACACGACATGTTTCCGTGCAGCCATCCCAAAGTTATCATTTACTGTTTGGTTATAATGCACTTAAGAGTATATGGTTTGGCTGCATCACAAACAACCCCGGAATAAAGGTTCTGAAGGCTGCAGAGGGGCTCTGCTCATGCATGGGCACCCTCTCACATAAAACCCAGCACCCTGCCTTCAGGATTAGTAAGGCCTGCCATAGGGGTGCCTGATAGGTTTATATGTGCAGTGAAAAGGAGAAATATAGGGAACCTATATCTCAGTAAGGGGTGCATGCACCACCTTACCCAGGCTGCAGTAGCAGTCCTGTGGTGTCATTTTGGAAGGCTTCCCAGGGGTGGCATAATAGATGCTGCAGACCCTGGTAGACCTCTGGGGTACCTATGCCCTGGGTACATAGTATACCATATACTAGGGACTTAAAAGGGTACCCCAGAATCCAATCTGGAGTGTACCTAAAGTACTGGTAATCAATTTAGAGAGGAAGCAGCTAGGCTGGGGTCCTGGTTAACAGGGCCCCAGCCAGACTAAAGTAAAAAAAACAGTGAAACATCAGCAAAAAGTGGGGGTAACTATAAGAAGCAGATCCTACTCTCCTACACCTTACCTCTCTCTATTCCTCACCCTTATACTTTCACCTCTCTCTCGCCCTTACACCTCACCCCTCTCTACCCCTCTGCCTCACACCTCACATTTCTCTGGCCCTCTGCCTTACACCTCACGTCTCTCTACCCCTCTCCGTTACACCTCACCCCTCCCTAACATTCTGCCTCATCATACCTCACCTCTCTCTAACCCTCTTGCTTACACCTCTCCTCTCGCTGTCCCTCGGCCTTAAACCTCACCTCTCTCTAACACTTGCCTTTATATCTCACCTCTCTCTGGTTCTTGCCTTTATACCTTGCCTCTCCCTGGCCCTCACCCTTACACTTCATCCCTCTCTAGCCCTCCCCCTTCCACCTCACCTCTCTCTAACCCTCTCCCTTACACCTCACCTCTCTACCCATTTGCCTTACATGTCACCTCTCTCCAACCCTCACTCTTACACCTCACCTCACCTCTCCCTACCTCTCTCCCTCCACCTCACGTCTCTCTAGCCCTCGCCCTTACACCTCACCTCTCTCTACCCCTCTGCCTTTCACCTCACCTCTTTCTATGCCTCGATCTTACACCGCACCTCTCTCTACCCGTGGCCATTATACCTCACCCCACTCTAGCCCTCACCCTTACACCTCACCTCACTCTACCCCTCACCATTATACCTCACCTCGCTCTAACCCTCTCCCTTACACCTCACCCTTCTCTGGCCCTCACCCTTACACCACACCTCTCTCCACCTCTCACCCTTAAACCTCACCTCTCTAGCTCTCGTCCTTACACCTTATCTCTCTCCCTTATACCTCAGCCCTCTCTACCCCTCTGCCTCACACCTCACCTATCTCTTGCCCTCACCCTTACAACTCATCTTTTCTACCCATCTTCCTTACACCTTACCTCTCTCTACCCCTCGACCTTACATGCTTACCTCTCTCTAGCCCTCACACTTACACCTCATCTCTCTCTACCCCTCGCCATTACACCGCACCTTGTTCTAACCCTCTCCCCTACACCGCACCCCTTTCTACCCCTTGTCCTTACACCTCACCTCACTCTACTCTTCGTCCTTACACCTCACCTCTCTCCCTTACCCCTCACCTCTCTCTATCCCTCACCCTTACACCTCACTTCTCTCTACCCTTCTACCTTACACCTCACCCCTCTCTATCCCTCTGCTTCACTGCTTACCTCTCTCTAGCCCTCTCCCTTGCCCTTCCTCCTCACCTTTTCTACCCCTATCCCTTACACCTTGCCTCTCTCTACACCTCACACTTCACGTTCACCTCTCTCTTGCCCTTACACCTCACCTCCCTCTACCCCTGGCCCTTATACCTTACACCTCTCTGGCCGTCGCCCTTACACCTCACCTCTCTCTACCCCTCGCCCATACACCTCACCTCTCTCTAACCTTCTCCCTTGTACCTTACCCCTCTCTGGCCCTCGCCCTTACACCTCACCTCTCTCTACCCCTTGACCTTATACCTCACCTCTCTCTAGTCCGCGCCCTTACACCTTACCTCTCTCAGCCCTCGCCCTTACATATAACCTCTTCTAACCCTCTCTCTTACACCTTACCTCTCTCTACCCCTCGCCCTTACACTTTCACCTCTCTCTCACCCTTACACCTCACCCCTCTCTACTCCTCTGCCTCACACCTCACCTTTCTCTGGCCCTCTGCCTTACACCTCACCTCTCTCTACCCCTCTCCCTTACACCTCACCCATCCCTAACCCTCTGCCTTACACCTCACATCTCTCTAACCCTCGCCCTTACACCTCCCCTATCTGATAACACTTGCGTTTATACCTAACCTCTCTCTGGCCCTCGCCTTTACACCTAACCTCTCTCTGGCCCTCACGCTTACACTTCACCCCTCTCTAGCCCTTGCCCTTACCCCTCACCTCTCTCTAGAGCTTGCCCGTACACCTCACCTCTCTCTTCCACTCCCCCTTACACTTCACCTCTCTACCCCTTTGCCTTACATGTCACCTCTCTCCAACCCTCACTCTTACACCTCACCTCTCTCTACCACTCACCCTTCCACCTCACGTCTCTCTAGCCCTCGCCCTTACACCTCACCTCTCTCTACCCCTCTGCCTTAAACCTCACCTCTCTCTACCCCTCGATCTTATACCTCACCTCTCTCTACCCGTGGCCCTTACACATCACCCCTCTCTAGCCCTCGCCTTTACAACTCACCTCTCTACCTCTAGCCCTAAACCTCACCTCTCTAGCCCTAGCCCTTACACCTTACCGCTCTCAGCCCTTGCCCTTACACCTCTCCTCTCCCTAGCCCTCGCCCTTACACCTCACCTCTTCTACCCCTCTCCCTTACACCTTACCTCTCTCTACCCCTCCTGCTTACACATTTACCTCTCTCTAGCCCTTGCCCTTACACCTCACCTCTCTCTAACCCTCTCCCTTACTCCTTATCCCTCTCTGGCCCTCCCCCTTACACCTCACCTCTCTCTACCCCTCTCCCTTACACCCCACCTCTCTCTATCCCTCTGCCTCACCTCTCTCTAACCCTCTTGCTTACACCCCACCTCTCTCTAGCCCTCGCCCTTTCACCTCACCTCTCTCTAACACTTGCCTTTGTACCTCACCTCTCTCTGGCCCTCGCCTTTACACCTAACCTCTCTCTGGCCCACACCCTTACACTTCACCCCTCTCTTGCCCTCGCCCTTACACCTCACCTCTTTCTAACCCTCTCCCTTACACATCAACTCTCTCTACCCATCGCCCTTACCCCTCACCTCTCTCTAGCACTCACCCTTACACCTCAACTCTCCCAGCCACTCTCCCTTACACCTCACCTCTCTACCCCTTTGCCTTACATGTCACCTCTCTCCAAACCTCACCTTTACACCTCACCTCTTTCTACCCCTCACCCTTCCACCACACGTCTCTCTAGCCCTCGCCCTTACACCTCACCTCTCTCTACCCCTCTGCCTTACACCTCACCTCTCTCTACCCCTCAATCTTACACCTAACCTCTCTCTAACCCTTACACCTCACCCCTCTCTACTCCTCTGCCTCACACATCACCTTTCTCTGGCCCTCGGCATTACACCTTACCTCTTTCTACCCCTCTCCCTTACACCTCACCCCTCCCTAACCCTCTGCCTCACACCTCACATCTCTCTAACCCTCTTGCTTACAACTCACCTCTCTTAATCCCTCGCCCTTACACCTCACCTATCTCTAACACTTGCCTTTATACCTCACCTCTCTCTGGCCCTTGCCTTTACACCTAACCTCTCTCTGGCCCTCACCCTTAAAGTTCACCCCTCTCTATCCCTTGTCCTTACCCCTCACCTCTCTCTACCACTCTCCCTTACACCTCACCTCTCTACCACTTTGCCTTACATGTCACCTCTCCCCAACCCTCACCCTTACACCTCACCTCTCTCTACCCCTCACCCTTACACCTCACGTCTCTCTAGCACTCACCCTTACACCTCACCTCTCTCTACCCCTCTGCCTTAAACCTCACCTCTCTCCACCCCTCGATCTTACACCTCACCTCTCTCTACCCATGGCCCTTACACCTCACCCCTCTCTAGCCCTCGCACTTACACCTCACCTCACTCTACCTCTCACTCTACCTCTCACCCTTAAACCTCACCTCTCTAGCCCTCGCCCTTACACCTTACCTCTCTCTACCCCTCGCCCTTACACCTCTCCTCTCCCTAGCCCTCGCCTGTACACCTCACCTCTTCTACCCCTCTCCCTTACACCTTACCTCTCTCTACCCCTCGATCTTACACCTCACCTCTCTTTACCCGTGGATCTTACACCTCACCCCTCCCAAGCCCTCGCCCTTACACCTTACCTCTATCTACCCCTCGCCCTTGCACCTCACCTCGCTCTAACCCTCTCCCTTACACCTCACCCCTCTCTAGCCCTTGCCTTTACACCTTTCCTCTCTCTACCCCTCGCCCTTACACGTCACTTCGCTCTAACCCTCTCCCTTACACCTCACCCCCCTCTAGCTCTCGTCCTTACACCTTATCTCTCTCCCTTACACCTCAGCCCTCTCTACCCCTCTGCCTCACACCTCACCTATCTCTTGCCCTCACCCTTACAACTCACCTCTTCTACCCCTGTCCCTTACACCTTACCTGTTTCTACCACTCGCACTTACACGTTTACCTCTCTTTATCCCTCACCATTACTCCTCACGTCTCTCTACCCCTGGCCCTTACACCTCACCCCTGTCTAGCCCTCACCCTTACACCTCATCTCTCTCTAACCCTCACCATTACACCTCACCTCTCTCTAAACCTCTTCCTTACACCTCACCCCTTTCAACCCCTCCTCCTTACACCTCACCTCTCTCCCTTACACCTCACCTCTCTCTATCTCTCACCCTTACACCTCACTTCTCTCTACCCCTCTCCCTTACACCTCACCCCTCTCTAGCCCTCTGCCTCACTCCTCACCTTTCTCTAGCCCTCGCCCTCACACCTCACCTCTTCTACCCCTCTCCCTTACACCTTTCCTCTCTCTACCCCTCACACTTACACGTTCACCTCTCTCTTACCATTACACCTCACCTCTCTCTACCCCTGGCCCTTACACCTCACCCCTCTCTGGCCATCGCCATTACACCTCACCTCTCTCCACCCCTCGCCCTTACACCTCACCTCTCTCTAACCTTCTCCCTTACACCTCACCCCTCTCTGGCCCTTGCCCTTACACCTCACCTCTCTCTACCCCTTGCCCTTACACCTCACCTCTCTCTAGCCCTTGCCCTTACACCTCACCTCTCTCTAGCCCTTGCCCTTACACCTTACCTCTCTCAGCCCTCGCCCTTACATATAACTTCTTCTAACTCTCTCCCTTACACCTTACCTCTCTCTACCCCTCACCCTTACACTTTCACCTCTCTGTCGCGCTTACACCTCACCCCTATCTACCCTTCTGCCTCACACCTCACCTTTCTCTGGCACTCGGCCTTACACCTCACCTCTCTCTACCCCTCTCCCTTACACCTCACCCCTCTCTAACCCTCTGCCTCACACCTCACCTCTCTCTAACCCTCTCGCTTACACCTCACCTCTCTCTATCCCTCGCCCTTACACCTCACTTCTCTCTAACACTTGCCTTTATACCTCACCTCTCTCTGGCCCTTGCCTTTACCCCTCATGTCTCTCTAGCGCTCACCCTTACACCTCAACTCTCTCTACCACTCTCCCTTACACCTCACCTCTCTACCTCTTTGCCTTACATGTCACATCTCTCCAACCCTCAGCCTTACACCCCACTTCTCTCTTCCTCTCACCCTTCCACCTCACGTCTATCTAGCCCTCGCCTGTACACCTCACTTCTCTCTAACCCCCTGCCTTACACCTCACCTCTCTCTACCCCTCGATCTTACACCTCACCCCTCTCTACTCGTGGCCCTTACAGCTCACCCATATCTAGCCCTCGCCCTTACACCTCACCTCTCTCTACCCTTGCCCTTACACCTGACCTCACTCTAACCCTCTCCCATAATCCTCACCCGTCTCTGGCCCTCGCCCTTACACCTCACCTCTCTCCTTTAAACCTCACCTCTCTAGCCTTCGCCCTTACACCTTACCTCTCTCCACCCTTGCCCTTACACCTCTCCTCTCCTTAGCCCTCACCCTTAAACCTCACCTCTCTCTAATCCTCGCCCTTACACCTCACCTCTCTCTAATTTTCTCCCTTACTCCTCATCCCTTTCTGGCCCTCGCCCTTACACCTCGTGACCTCACCTCTCTCTACCCCTCTCCATTACACCCCGCATCTCGCTATCCCTCGCCCTTACACCTCACCTCTCTCTACCCATTTGTCTTACAATTCACCTCTCTCTACCCATCTGCCTCACACCTCACCTCTCTCTAGCCCTCGTCCTTACTCCTCACGTCTCTCTTGCCCAGGCCCTTACACCTCACCCCAGTCTAGCCCTCACCTTTACACCTCATCTCTCTCTACCCCTCGCCCTTACACCTCACCTCTCTCTACCCTTCGCCCTTACACCTCACCTCTCTCTACCCCTCTCCCTTACACCTCACCTCTCTAACCCTCACCCTTACACCTCACCTCTCTCCCCCTCGCCCTTACACCTCACTTCTCTCTACCCCTCGCCCTTACACCTCACCTCTCTCTACCACCTCACCTCTCTTTACCCCTAGCCCTTACACCTCACCTCTCTAATCCTCGCCCTTACACTTCACCTCTCTCTACCCCTCGCCCTTACACCTCACTTCTCTCTATCCCTGGCCCTTACATCCCACCCCTCTCTGGCTGCTGCCTTTACACCTCTCTCTACCCCTCACCCTTACACCTCACCTCTCTCTAACCCTCTCCCTTACACCTCACCCCTCTCTGGCCCTCTCCCCTACACCTCACCTCTCTCTACCCCTTGCCCTTACACCTCACCTCTCTCTAGCCCTCTTCCTCTCTCTTACACCTCACCTCTCTCTACCCCTGGCCCTTACACCTCACCTCTCTCTACCCCTGGCTCTTACACCTCACCTCGCTCAACCCCTCTCCCTTACATCTCACCTTCTACCCCTCTCCCTTACACCTCACCTCTCTCTACCCCTCTCCCTTACATCTCACCTCTTCTACCCCTCTCCCTTACACCTCACCCCACTGTACCCTTCTGCCTCACACCTCAACTCTCTTGCCCTCGCCCTTACACCTTACCTCTCTACCCCTCACTCTTACACCTCACCTCTCTCTACCCCTCGCAATTACACCTCACCTCTCTCTACCCTTCTCCCTTACACCTCACCTCTCTCTACCCTTCGCCCTTACACCTCACCTCTCTCCCCCTCACCCTTACACCTCACCTCTCTACCCCTCTCCCTTACTCCTCACCTCTCTAACCCTCTCTTTTACACCTCACCCCTCCCTTACACCTCACCTCTCTCTACCCTTCGCCCTTACACCTCACCTCTCTCTAACCCTCTCCCTTACACATCAACTCCCTCCCCCCTCGCCCTTACACCTCACCTCTCTCTACCCCTCGCCCTTACACCTCACCTCTCTCTACCACCTCACCTCTCTCTACCCCTCGCCCTTTCACCTCACCTCTCTCTAACCCTCTCCCTTACACCTCACCTCTCTCTACCCCAGGCCCTTACACCTCACCCCTCTCTACCCCTGGCCCTTACACCTCACCTCTCTCTACCCTCTCCCTTACATCTCACCTCTTCTACCCCTCTCCCTTACACCTCACCCCTCTGTACCCTTCTGCCTCACACCTCACCTCTCTCTTGCCCTCGCCCTTACACCATACCTCTCTACCCGTCACCCTTACACCTCACCTCTCTCTACCCCTCGCCCTTACACCTCACCTCTCTCTACCCTTCGCCCTTACACCTCACCTCTCTCTACCCCTCTCCCTTACACCTCGCCTCTCTCTAACCCTTGCCCTTACACCTCACCTCTCTCCCCCCTCGCCCTTACACCTCACCTCTCTCTACCCCTCGCCCTTACACCTCACCTCTCTCTACCACCTCACCTCTCTTTACCCCTAGCCCTTACACCTCACCTCTCTCTAATCCTCGCCCTTACACCTCACCTCTCACCTCTCTCCCCCTCGCCCTTACACCTCACCTCTCTCTACCCCTCGCCCTTACACCTCACCACTCTCTACCACCTCACCTCTCTTTACCTCTAGCCCTTACACCTCACCTCTCTCTAACCCTCGCCTTTACACTTCACCTCTCTCTACCCCTTGCCCTTACACCTCACCTTTCTCTCCCCCTCGCCCTTACACCTCACCTCTCTCTACCCCTCGCCCTTACACCTCACCTCTCTCTAACCCTCGCCCTTACACCTCACCTCTCTCTACCCCTCGCCCTTACACCTCACCTCTCTAACCCTCTCCCTTACACTTCACCTCTTTCCCCCCTCGCCCTTACACTTCACCTCTCTCTACCCCTCGCCCTTACACCTCACCTCTCTCCCCCTTGCCCTCACACCTCACCTCTCTCTACCCCTTGCCCTTACACCTTACCTCTCTCTACCACCTCACCACTCTCGACCCCTCGCCCTTACACCTCAGCTCTCTCTAACCCTCTCCCTCAAACCTCACCTCTCTCTACCCCTTGCCCTTACACCTCACCTCTCTCTACCCCTGGCCCTTACACCTCACCTCTCTCTAACCCTCTCCCTTACACCTCACCTCTCTCTACCCCTGGCCCTTACACCTCACCTCTCTCTAACCCTCTCCCTTACACCTCACCTCTCTCTACCCCTGGCCCTTACACCTCACCTCTCTCCCCCTCTCCCTTACATCTCACCTCTGCTACCCCTCTCCCTTACACCTCACCCCTCTGTACCCTTCTGCATCACACCTCACCTCTCTGTACCCCTCTCCCTTACACCTCACCTCTCTAACCCTCGCCCTCACACCTCACCTCTCTAACCCTCGCCTTTTCACCTCACCTCTCTAACCCTTCGCCCTTGCACCTCACCTCTCTACCCCTCGTTCTCACTACTTTCTCAGAGCTGGGAGCAGAGCCCCCATGAGTGTGGCTTCTCCTCTCATGTACTTCCCGCCCAGGGCAGCAGCGCTTGTTTTCTTTGTGTTTTTCCCACAATCCTTGGCTCCTGCAGCCCGTGTTTTGCAGCCTGCGGGGGTTGTAAATCAAACGCTTGACAGAGTCTGCATGAATCAAATGTAAGATTTCTGCATTTTCTTTGCGTGTCCTTAACTAACAGATAACAAGGCTGTCAGAGGCATCTGTTCCAGATCTGGGCTCCCTGCAGCGGCCAATCACAGGCTGCGCTCCGTCACTGAGGCCGCGGCCTGCGCTCCCTCACTGAGGCCTGTCCTCCCAGCACTCACCCCTCATTACAGAGTGTTTATTGAATGCAGAAGGTTTCCATCCCTCCAGGACGTTTACATCCGTGAAAGCAATCCTAGACATTGCTGGCCAGTGAGCACGGCCGGGGGCTTCCGTCTGAGAGTCACACTGCGCTTAGAGCAGGCGCTTCTCGGCGCGTGGAGGGTCTCTAGGGAGCATTTCAGAGCCCTGCCTAGGGCCCTGCCTGATACATGAACAAGAAGGCGGTGTTATGTTCTCAGCATCTGCATAGCGCCTTCCAACAATAGAGCGGTCCTGTAGCGCCTTCTCGTCCAGTTCCAGCACTACCTGCGTTGGGCGGAGTGGTCACAAGGCCCAAGGGTGGTGGTGGAGGGTGATGGGGGAGGGGGGTGCCTTGGGCGGTTTATGCCAGCCTGGGCCCCTAGAGTCACTGCACACAGGGCTGGCATGCCAGAGTGACTTTAAGTTCCCCCTCTTTGTACCCCCTGCTCCTCCTCTGCCCTGGCACGGGCTGCCACACCCACCCTCTTGGAAGTCTCTGCATCTGATCGTGACCCCTCTTCCATCACCTCCTCGCGAGCCTTCAGCCTCGCCCATCGCCAAGTTTTCAGTCACATTGGAACCCTTGGCTTCGATTGGCTGAAGCAATGATTGACAGGTGCGCTTACTGAATCACAGCTCAGCCCATCGCCCGAAGAGCCCGCCTCTTGGCCCCACCGCTTTCAGCCACAGCTCCGCACAGCTCACTTTAGTGGCCAGTAAAGGAACTTCAAGGACTCGACGGAGGGACGAGCGGGAATATATGTCATTACATTGTGGAATACAGGGCTCGAGTCGGGGTACCACGCGGGTGGACGGCGTCCCCCCACTTATTTTACCAGGTTTTTCCGGGTGGACGCCGTCCCCCCTGCCCAAAAGCTGGACAGCATTGTGTGAGCAGAGAGCCCGGGTGGGAGGGAAGTTTACCGTAAATTGCCAAAGATATGCTAATATTTGTAATTGGAGACTTTAAGAGGCACCGGTGGTGTGTGCAGGCTGGAGTGATTGGGAGGCGGAGCGAGCAGGCGTTGGCGGTTAACGCTTGGAATGTGTGTCCTTCTGAATCGATTCTTGTGCACTTTTGAGCACTTCGTTGTGCAACTGGGGCACCCCCTCGGGGGAGGGGGGGTTGCAAAGGACATCGAGGAAAAGACCAGGGGTAGCAGTGCTGTGAAATGCCCCGTCATCTAAAGGCATATGAATACTCATGAGATTCCTGTTGTGACGTCACTTCCGGTGACAGCGTCCCCCCACTTCTTTTGTTGAGATTCCTGTTGTGACGTCACTTCCGGTGACAGCGTCCCCCCACTTCTTTTTTTAGGACTTGTGCCCTGGTGGAATATGTTTTATTTTTTAGGAAAAAGAGCCTTTCAAGTGGAGAGCTTTATTCTAGATAATGACACTTCATTGCGGGCACTCTGGTGCGACACTGAGTAACCTTTAACCCAGAATCTAGTAACATTCACAAACTAGTCGACGGTGGGGCCTAGGGTAGCAAAGCTTGTGAGTGGAACCTGGTTATGCAAATTAACTTCAATTGCCTCTTTGTCCAATATTCTATCGGCGCCATTTCCCCGAACCCACTGTACATGCTCCAATCAAAAGTCAAAAGATACTTCATTCGACAAATCAATGCCATAAGAGTGAACATATGGGAGGAAACATTTCATCAATAAAAAGACATTGCTTTACAAATGACAATTACAATTCAAAGTTTTGTAAACCAGAAGATAAAGTTAACATTATTGGATAGAGCAGAGAGTTGCATATAAAGTGCATAGTGCCAAATTCATATCACTCGATACAATAAGCAAGTTAAAATTCCTAACTGGGGCAGATGATAACGTATAAAATATGGAATACTAACTGGTGGAGTAGAAAATACTGCATTCACATTATCATAAACAATTGGACAAATGTTAATATTTAAGAAGTGAATTTTAGTGCTCACAGTATAGTAGACGCTACAATTTAAAATGACTAAATAGAACAGGGGGTATCCAGTGACGTGCAAAATGCTGTAATATAAAGTGCAACGTGCTAAATTTACAATTTAAATAACAGTAAAAATTCAAGTAATCATGATTACATAAACAAAAAAATGATTTGATAGTAATTGTTAAAATGACAGCTTTTTTCTACCTCTAATGGCTTCTGATAAAAAACTTGCAACCCCAAAAGAGACCATAGGTGAAGATAGCATTTAGAGGTACAGCAAAGCGGGCCTAACTTGAAAAAAATGGCAATCTTTAAGAAGGGGAAGAATAAATCTTTTACGCAGCTGAGCATAAAAATCAAAGAAAAAGATAAAATGTGAGGTTTCTTGATCTGAAAAATCGTCACAAGGACAAGGTTTACGAGTACCTTGTTTCGAAAAACCTTGTGGGACGGCTAAAAACCAAGGGATCAAGTGTAATCGAAATCTTGTTAACAGAAAACGATGAAAAGCATTATTTACAATCAGTAAATATGGTTGAACTTGATTATGCAGAGGTAATGTGATATATCTTCTAACCGTCGGTTTTATTAGCTCCTTTTCCTCCCTAAGGCCCTGTTGCTTCTCCAAGAACTGTGATTTAATGGCTCTAATTTTAGATTTGCTCATCGGTTTCGGCCTCTTGTATAAATCTGGGCACCCTAGCCATTGAGTCAGGTCCATTGTATACTTCAGCCATGGAATATCCAAGGCTCTATCCAAGGCTATACAAGCCATGATTACCAATTGGTTTAGTTTTGTGCTGGGGCTAGCCCAAACTCTGAGCCAACGTAGCCAATGGGCTATCCAAGGCTATACAAGCCATGATTACCAATTGGTTTAGTTTTGTGCTGGGGCTAGCCCAAACTCTGAGCCAACGTAGCCAAGGGGCTATCGCCATCTCATCCTCGATATACCCCAACCCAGCCTCTTCATGTAAAATAAACGCCGGGGTGGTGGAAGGAACCGCCAAAAGTTTACGTAAAAACGTATCTTTGCCTCTTTGAAACTCTTTACCTTCCTTATAGCCCCAAATATCCCAACCGTAGGAGGCCATGGGCATACACTTTTCTTTATAAATTTTCAACAGGGCGGGTAAAGGTTTGGTTCCTAGCTTGTTTGCAAAATTTAGGGTAGCCCCGGTGCTCTGGTCAAGGTATTCTTTTTTTGTATAGTTTGTGCTCCCCACGACCCACGGTCATCAAAGAGTCCCCCCAAATATGGAAATGTTGGGACTCTTGTTAGTTCGACCCCCCTGCAATGAAATTTGAACTTCGGGGGTTTTCGGGAGCCAATAGACATTATATGTGACTTTTTAAAATGTATTGATAGATCTAACAAGTCCATAAAAACTATAAAACCATCTAGTAATCTTTGGAGCCCCACAGCTGTTCTCGCAAGTAAAACCGTATCATCTGAATATAACAATGCGGGTATTTTCTTGTCACCAACCCTAGGGATATCTATACAGATAGTTGTTAAAAAATCCCCCAGCTTATTTATATACAGAGTAAAAAGGAGGGGGGCCAGTATACATCCCTGATGTACCCCCCTCTTTACATCCCAAGTGCTTGTCAAGTCACCATTTTTATTATATCTAACTGCGGCCGTGTTTTTTTCATGAATAAAAAAGCCACTAACTGGGGTTCAAGGCCCATATCCCTTCAAATGAGCCATAGTTTGGACCTATTTACGCAATCACACGCTTGCGTCAGATCCATAAGAGCCAAGTGTAGCGCTCCCTTTCTGGCAATCGTACACTTTCCTATGACTAGATGGAAGTTAAGACATTGGTCCAGAGTCCCTTTGCCCGCCCTAAAACCATATTGTAAATCGGAAATAACGTTTAAAGGGTCTAGCCAAGTCTTCAGGCGCTCTAGAATGACTTTGCCCATAATTTTAACAGCAGAGTCTTCAAGAGAGATCGGCCTATAACTTATAGGGTCGTCTCGTGCACCTTTTTTAAAAATAGGGACAATGGCTGCCTTTCCCCAGGATGACGGGAGACTTTGTGAACACGTTAAAAACATGTGCTAAAATTCTCGACCAAACACTAGCATCAGCCTTAAACAGGTCTGCCTGAACCCCATCGGGGCCCGGAGCCTTTCTCCCCGCTGTGGATAAAATTGCGTTATAAACTTCCTCTACGCTAAAAATGAGCTCTGCACTAATACGCTCATCCTCCACGGGCTCTATACTGGCATCATTAAAAATACGGCTAAAGTGCGTAACCCATTGGTCGCTGGAATTAAACACTCTATTTACATTTTTGGAATCAGAGAGGAAAGAGCTTTTGACGACTGACCAGAAATGTGCGCTATCTTTCAATACGCATGCTTCGCTCAGGGCTTCCCACGCCTGCTCTTTTAACTGCTTCTTTCTGTTTTGAATAGCCCATTTGTAGGCCGTCCTTTTAGCTCTAATTTCTATTGCATCTCTGGGGATACGTTTGATGGCCGGTAAAAGCTCCCTCTGAGTTTTAGAACAAGAGCTATCAAACCATCTTGCGGCCTTCGAACCGCTGACCTTGCTCACAACAGTAAGGTCTGTAGAGATTTGTTTTGTTAATGTTTCGAAGGCTTCTAAAATGGTATGGTCATCCGTGGATGAATCTAGGCAGAGTAGGATTTCCGAAGCACAAGAAGTGTACAGGGTTTCAAGGAAGCTATCTGGGATAATCCTTTCCCATTTTAACCTGCGATTTTGATCTTTAGTTGTGATATCTTTATTTATAATATGGGTAGTTATCGCCTCGAGTTCAATCGCAGCGAGTGAGATCGTAAGTATTAGGGGATTATGGTCACTGTAACATGACCAAGAAACTGTAAAGTCCACAATATTTGAGGCTAGTGATGCAGTCAGAAAGATATAGTCAATGGTACTGGACCTTCCATTCCCTTTATAAGTTGGTACTGACTCCACGCTGTTTTTTTGCCAAGGACATAGTAAATTATGGGTTGAAAGGGTATTTTCCAGCAAAGTGCCACCTGGTGTATGTTCAAAATGATTTAGTGTAAGGGGAAACTTCCCTTGGTCCAGTTCGATAATACAGTTAAGTGCACACAAATAAATATTAAAATCCCCCAAAATTATTAAATCATAATGTGAAGATTTACCCTCCTCATAATTTTCCAGAAACTCCTCTAGGATTAGCTAATGTTCTAGCTCGTAATCTCTGGAGAAGGAATTATAAAAATGTACTACTAGCAAAGTGGCACGAGTTATAAATGAAAATTCTACCGCTAGCAAGTGGTGAGATTTACATTCAACCATTCTGAATTTACAGGAGAGTTTTAGTGAAAACATTAAAGGTAAACCCCCTTGTGCTCTACCCATATTGGAGAGAATAGCATATTTACAAAACGATTTAAAACCATCTAAATAGAAACAGTCATTTACCTCTCACGTTTCCTGAAAGGCAATGATATGATGATCTGCTAGAGAAATTTCCCAATTTAAAGGGCCTCTTTTTGACCTTAGGCCCGCTATATTCCATGACAAAATTTTCTCATGGATATTCAAAGATGAGGGCGTTATAATGTGGCGGTTCACAAGCTCAATAAGAGGTAATATACAGGTAGACAAATTTGAAGAACAGAGATTGATCAAAGTGTTATCTAATAATGCCGGTGAAACCAGTCAATCTTGTTGGTCTAGGTCCGATAGGGGAGAAAACCTATGATGTGTTTTAGTAATGAACGGGGCTGTACTTTTATGCTCAGTGGAGAGCTTATAAAAATGACCTAGGTGAAACGGCCAGAGCTTAGTTGTTCTGGCAAAGTTTGATCCATATGATGACAACAGAGACCTCACCATTTTTGGGTGACGGAAATTAATAACAATACAGTCACCCTGGATGTCCTTAATATGAGTCCCAACCCACCCAACCCTGCGGGCCATAATGATTTCTCCAATCTGTGACTCCCGGAGGCCCCTATGTTTTATGAGCCAGTCTGCACATTTATTTCGGAGTTGGTCCCCAGATTCTCCCTGATTCCTTCTAAGAGGGGGTGCTCCGGCTAAAACTAGCACGTATGGGCAAGCAGCGGGAGGTACGTTTAATAACTCATTGCAGGGTATTGAATCACCTAAGGCCTCGGGAGATGATGTATCCTCTCTCTGTGGTTCCGAAATCGAGTTAGTCGGGCCCTGATGGGTGTGCGGCACTACGTTAGGGTTGGAAAGTGAGGGGGCATTTATAGGTGGTGAAGGTGCTATGCTTCCAGCATCACTGGGGGTCCCTCTTCTAGGCTGTGCTTCTACTGATGATGGTACCACTCCTAATGTAAAACATCCCTTAATTTGAATCCTTAGGGATGGAGGAGGACAACAATGGCTGTGAATTTGGATTTGTAATGATAGCAGGTTCACAAATAGTCCCATTGATTCTTCCCCCCACAGTCGTTACCTGCTAAACGGATTTTATTTGAGAACTTATATTATTAGACAAGGTGTCTAATCAGTCTAAGCGTTTCCATAGGGTGGTGAAATGTTATCAATCAGGCCTTTAATACTGGTTGAAACAATGTTCACAATGTTGTCTATAAGATTTTTGTCCAAAGAACCACCCAAAGGGCAGGAAGAATAACAGTCAGTCTGAGTAGCAATCGACCTGCTTGCAATAGTGACAGAAGCGTCTGCCACAGGGTTAGCAATAGAGGTAGAGACGAAAGGAGGGCACTTAAGCCGTGAACTCATTGATGTACAAGAAGGGATATTACGTGGCGGTTGTTTCCTTTTAGTGCACACAGGTTTGGCCAACTCCCTTTTACTTTTAGCGCCCAGAGTAGGAGACATAGTTGTGAAATCCGAAGTGCCCGGTAAATTAACCATGTTATCCTCATTGCCTGAGACACAAAGTAAGTCATTATTAATGGCGTTGGTAATGTCGCCTACATGGCTCAGAGTTGTAATTAGACCTTGCAGGGGGCTGATTATGTTCAGTTGCGGAGTTCAGGTAGAAACAGATGGACTGAGCATAGAATCCAATGCAACCACCTCCAGCAAAGGCCCAACCTGACCAGACGTGGTCCCCATAGATAGGCGCCTCTCCGACAATGCTTACAGCTCGATCTAACATACTGTTTATACTTGTGGTGGGACGAGTACAGGAGCTCCCGCTCTTCTTCCCCATTATTACTGCAGTGTTGAACTTTAACTGTGTAGAACTGACATGATAAAAACCACACTCACCTGCCAATGAGAATCCAGGTACAGATATCAGGGGTCCGCCGTTGTCAGCAAGTGGGCAGAACAAAGCAGACAGCTAAGAGATCACTAATGGCTGTCTTCGTTAGAGCGGACTTACTTTGATCCAATTCTCCAAGGTTAACGTTAGAGGGGTAGCCCAGCCTCTTTAGGGCTCTGATGGGCGCGGACAGGCCTGCCCTTGGCCCGCGCACGCCCGCGCGTGTCCCGTGCTGCGGGAGCCCTGCTGCTTTTTTAAAGCGCCTCCAGGCGCGTCTCGCGGGTGTTGGTGGCAGTAGCAGCCGCTGAGGATCCTGGGACCTTGAGTCTTGTCCCGATCCTGCTCCCCCTCCAAATGGCGGCAAATGCGGGTGAGAGGCTGACTCGCGAGGCTTCCCCACCAACAATCATCTTTGGGGCATAAATCATAAGATAGATGTAAGTAGAGCCGACACGTGTTTCGCCCTCGCCTGCCATCAGGCAGGGTTTCTTCAAGGCTATTGAATCTAAGAGTCAATATTCATATTTAATTAAAGAACCGTGAACCCGTGTGGGCACTTGTGAACTTCTGACACAGGAAACTAGTGTTACACACCTGTAAAGAAGGCAATGGCTAAAAACAGTGCAGGGGAGAGGTGATTGCTTGCTTGTGCACAGAACAAGAATACTATTACCTATGTGTGTAGTAATGGAGAATAATGCACTCTGGAGTGATGGCAAACTGTGGAAACAGAAGTGTAACCCAAAAGGTACCCGGCATCACTTGCGAGCATACCGCAGGGGCGGAACTGAGGCCGCCCCAACCCAAGGGGCCGCACGCTCCCAGCCCTGGACTGCCACGGCTCCACAGCAGGCCAGCCATGTCCTGAAACTACAGACCCGAGCTACTGAGGCCGCCCGGACCCGCGCTCCCAGCACTGGACCACCACGGCTCTACAGCAGGCCAGAAATGTCCAGAACCTACAGACCTGAGGTGAGAGGCCTCCTTCAGGGGCCCAGCACTAAAGGGCCCGCATTCTACTTTTAATCACTTCAGACTCAACTATGGCCAATCCTTCGAGGGTCCCCTTTTATTCCAGAGGATCGCACCGAGGTACCGGCCTTGTTACATTTCTTTTTCCTCATCTCCCATGACTTCAGATCACACTATGGTCCTTTACTATACACACAGATAGTAGTATTTATTCACCAATTAACTCTTCACTTCTTTTTTTTCAAGTGTGTTCACTACTGAGCTGCGTCACAAGTTCACGAGTGCCCGCATGGGTTCACGATGCTCAAAGGAGTAGGATTCTTGGCTGTTCAACCCCCACATTATGGAGCGATAATGACAAGAACTGGAACCAATCGAATGTTAGACGAAGAGTCAATTTAACTTACTTTATATAATCAATTGGAACTTACACACTTGGGTTTCATTGGCCACATCTTGGACATTTTGGAATGTGTCTTTATTGTCCATTTGTGTGCGGTGGAGGTGCCGCCATTCCTTAAAACATAGAACAAAGCACGCCAAGAGGGTTGAGGCAAGAGCCCGCACCTGTCACTTCAAATGGCTACCTAGTTTTGTGATGGTGATTGAAAACCAGAAAGTGCACCCCTCTACACCTCCTATTGGGGTGATTCCCCAAAAAACGAGCACAAAAAAAGTGGAATCAGCACACATCAAATTAAAGTATTCTTTAGAGTTCAAATGATAGCAATTGTCCAAGATGACTTGAAGAAATTGCCAGCTCCAGATATCTCTTCGTAATCAAAAATATTTCCTTTATTGATGAATAAGTGCAGTCATTAAAATCCAATATTCACACATTTCATTGAGCCATTTAGCTAACATGTTTCGCTTCGAGAGAGACTTCTTCAGGGCTCTAGAGAGTATAGATGTATTATGTCCAAAATCCAATAATAATGAAAAAGACTTGTAAAAACAGATAAGATCACGTTTCAAAGTAACAATCTCTAATCAATGATGATAAAGTTAACATCATCATTAAGTGGCAGGGTGGCCAGCAACAATTGTCTCAGCGTGTGTCTCCAACAACCCACTGTTAACTTTATCATCATCGATTAGAGATTGTTACTTTGAAACGTGATCTTATCTGTTTTTACAAGTCTTTTTCATTCCTTAAAACATATCTTTTGAACACAAAGGTGGCGGTGTGCCAAGTTGGCACTGGTGGTCTGTGTGCACTGGTGGTCTGTGTTAGACGCTGGCACTGGTGGTCTCTGTTATAAGTTGGCACTGGTGGTCTGTGGTAGAAGCTGGCACTGGTGGTCTGTGTGCACTGGTGGTCTATGTTAGAAGCTGACAATGTTGGTCTGTGTGCCCTGGTGGTCTGTGTTAGAAGCTGGCACTGGTGGTCTGTGTGCACTGGTGGTCTGTGTTAGAAGCTGGCACTGGTGGTCTGTGTGCACTGGTGGTCTGTGTCGGAAGCTGGCACTGGTGGTCTTGTGTTAGAAGCTGGCACTGGTGATCTGTGTGCACTGGTGGTCTGTGTTAGAAGCTGGCACTGGTGGTCTGTGTTAGAAGCTAGCACTGGTGGTCTGTGTGCACTGGTGGTCTGTATTAGAAGCTGGCACTGGTGGTCTGTGTGCACTGGTGGTCTGTGTTAGAAGCTGGCACTGGTGGACTCTGTACTGGTGGTCTGTGTGCACTGGTAGTTTATGTTAGAAGCTGGCACCGTTGGACTGGGTCAGGAGCTGGCACTGGTGGGCTGTGTGCACTGGTGGGCTGTGTTAGAAGCTGGCACTGGTGGGCTGTGTGCACTGGTGGTCTGTGTGCACTGGTGGTCTGTGTTAGAAGCTGGCACCGGTGGTCTGTGTGCACTGGTGGGCTGTGTGCAATGGTGGTCTGTGTTAGAAGTTGGCACCGGTGGTCTGTGTGCACTGGTGGTCTGTGTGCACGAGTGGGCTGTGTTGGAAGCTGGCACTGGTGGTCTTTGTGCACTGTTGGTCTGTGTGCACTGGTGGTCTGTGTTAGAAGTTGGCACTGGTGGTCACAGACAAAAAAGCAGACACTTTTGCTTTTGGAGAAGATGAAGCTCAAAGGATCTATCCATTGATAGATGAAATTGAGACGATCGCCGCAGGATCTGGAACAGTGCAAAGCAATATCAAACAGTTAACTTATTTAACAAAACGTGAAATCAGTCAACGCCTTCATGCCATCACGCCTATCAAATATCACCGTGCACAACGCGTCCCTAGAGGTTAAAGAATTTCACTCAAACCATCACTCTGTAAGAATGACCCGAAATACATAGACAGATGGTATGGCATTCTAAACAAATGCTCTTTGGATTTAATCCTATTGATTATAGAAGAACTATTACAAATTTTGGAAGAACTTAATACCAAAATTTCGCAACTCAAAAGTGAATTGTCCTACAAACTTACCACAGAAGACTGGTCACAGATATTGACGGACATCAACGAACAACTATCCCGACACACACAGCAAATCAATGAACGCAAAGTTCGTAAATTTCGCAGGGACACTATAGATTATAAACTCGGAGAGGTATACAATTAGGCTGAAGTATATGCAAGAAGGAGACAAAACAGACCTCCTAACAAGTCATCTGAAACAGACACATCATCTGCCAGTAGCGATTCAGAAACCAACAAACGCAGACCTAGACCTACGAACCAGAAGGAACAACCTATTTTGGATTCTTTATCAACCACAACCACACCTTCCACTTCTATCTCTACATCTTCATCTGCAGTTCCTTTTTTAGGAACAGGCCACCTGGGCAACGAAGAACCAGGTTGGGCAAAATGAGGGGTCGTCCCCGAGTCCACAATAGAGAAACGTGTAACCCACAGTCAGAAGTAAACGACAAAGAAAACCTTGTAATCAACATCGCTTCATTTTCGTTGAACAGCCACGAGATCAAGGTGTTACATAAAGGATCTTCATTTGTGCCAACATACACTTCAAACATTTTAGAGGCAGAAGTCAGCATATACAAATTCATGCACACATTGAGATTGAGACACTTTTCCGAAAATGTCATGAAAGAACCATTTGAAAAGAAAGAAAATACATTAGCGGGGTTAAAAGTTAAAAGTACCTATATGGCCCCTATAAGCCATAAAATGCTTGACACTTTTGAAACACTAGTCAAGAATGATTTACAAAAGGTTTTCAAACATAACAAAATCAGATACTCCAATCTCACCATGAAGGACAAGAACACATTCAAACGTTTGGCAAACAACACAAATATCTTGTGCACCAATGCAGACAAAGGAGGAGCGCTGGTCATAATGGACACGTCCCACTATAATCTAAAAATCGATGAACATGTACATGACTCGACCACCTATTCCAAGATATGATTTAATCCTACTGAACATTTCCAACAAACACTCAAAACCATCCTTGGCAAAGCGGTCAATGACAACACCATTGGAGAAACAGATCGCAAATACTTAATTCAGGAATTTCCTGTATGTCCAACATCACGGATGTTACCCAAGATTCACAAAAATCTTTTGAACCCACCAATGAGACCCATAGTGTCTACAAGAGGATCGATTCATGAACCAGTAGGCAAGTACTTAGACAAACACTTACAGCCTTTGGTACAACAAATGTCAACTTATATAAAAGACACCACCCAATTTCTAACTAAAATTCAAACCATTCCAATACAGTGGAACGAGAACATGCTTTTTTGCAGAATTGATGTGACAGCATTATATACTTCGATACCCCACAATCTAGGTACAGAAGCCATTGAATATTTTCTACTACAGGCTGATCTCAATCAATAATTCAAATTTTTTCTAATGGAACTCCTTCAATTCACTTTGCACCATAGCTATTTCTCTCATAAAGATACATTTTACCTACAACTCACTGGTACATACATGGGGAATTGCGCAGCTCCCAGCTACGCAAATCTATTCATGCACAAATTCGAACTGGACCACATTCTCAATTATGCCATCTGGAGTACATATTTGTTATCATTTTTTCGTTGCATCAATGACATTTTTTTAATTTGGCATGGTCCTAAGACAACGTTGATCACTGCAATAGATCAATCAAATTCAGTGGATGACAGACTAAAATTCACTTATAACATCGACAGTTCTCAGATAAATTACTTGGATATTTTGGTATATATCAAGAATCAAAAAATAGAAACCACCTTATACAGGAAAGACACCGATCGAAACAATTTACTACACTTTAGTAGTTTCCATCAACCAGCTTTAAAAGCACATTTACCTTATTCTCAGCTATTGAGGATTGAGAGAATTGCGTCGAATCCAGATCAACTTTCAACTAACACTTCGGAGATGGAAAATCACTTTCGCAATCGGGGCTACCCTAAAGAGATCATAACCGAAGCAAAAACACGAACATCTTCAATCTCCTGACCCCAACTACTAACCCCTAAGAATCAAACAAAGGTTACACCTAGAGTGGCAATTGCGACTAAATTTTCAACCGGAAGCAGAAGCTTCAAAAAAATCATACTGAAGCATTGGCCTATGCTCCAAGTCGAACAAGATTTTAGAAACATTTTTTCTGGAAAAACCTCTGTTTGCGTACAAGAGAAGCAAGAATTTAATTGAACTTCTTAAACCACGCGCAACTGTGGAATCAAACACTTCATACAAAGGAACCATACCATGCCATAATTGCAACAACATCATTAGAGGAAATACCACCTGTGAGACCGGCCTCACGGCGTTGCCCTCACGATCATACCGCCAACCTGCAACCACCCCCCAAGACACGGCATCGCCGACTCCGGCCGCCCCAGCCACACAGACCCGAGGGCCGGCCAGAGTCCTCGACAGACTCGACACCCTACCACGCATGTCCGACCGAGGGAGCGGGAACCCCCGAGCCAAACCAGGAGGCGCCAGCCCAGTCACACCTCGGATTGCCTTGCCCCGGGAGGACTCGATCGGCCACCAGGCCCCTGGGGAGCAGGCGCCTCGCCCGCCAAGCGTCTGGGGACCCTCCCAGACCCACCTGAAAAGACCAAAGAAACGAGCGGCAGGAAATCCCGCCGGACCCCCCTCAGTCACAAAAGGCCCCGCTCTGCGAGGACTCCGGACTTCAAAGGGCAGGGGGAGTATAATAGGGGGTGCCGGAGGAACGAATGGCAGAGAAGACCTGGAACCATCAGAGCCTGCTGACGCTGTCGCGGCTCCTAACGCTGAACCACCTGGGCCTGCTGTGTGACTCGCAGGCCTCCAGCCATTGAACCAACTGAGCCCTGCTGACGAGGTCGCGGCTACCGAACTCCGAACCACCTGGGCCTGCTGAGTGACTCGCGGCCCCCAGCCATTGACCCATCCGAGCCCTGCTGACGAGATCGCGGCTCCCGAACTCCGACTACCTGTGCCTGCTGAGTGACTCGCGGCGCTCCCCTCGAGGACGACTCGGCAAGAGATCGCCCAGAGACACGACACCCTCCAGCTCGAGGATTGTGAGCTATACGCAGGGAATTTCGCAGAGACACTACCTTCAAAGACTGTCCCGCTACCCCCATTCCCCAACCACCGATTTGTGGTACCTTGTGCCACTGCCTGTACTGCTTGCACCTTGGATCATAAAGATCCCTTGAAACCATCGATAAAAGAACCTATCGTCCTGCAAAGAATACGTGTGGTGTCACTCTGTTCGTAGTGTAAGCTCAGGGTGTGCGCGCCTGGTTCGGCCTACTGGGGAGAGGTGGGTCAAAGGGGTGGGCAAGACGTGTATCGAACCCCCCTAAGGCGAACGCCTTTCCAACATTTGGTGGCAGACGACGGGATCCGATCCGACACCGAAAGAGAGCGTGCAGTGAACGACTGACGCACTACCAAACAGAGATGGAAGGAGAAACCTCCCTGGGTGCCGCAGGTACCGAAATAAGCTCAGCGTTCCGAGAGGATCAATTGGACTATAACACGCATAGAGAATTAAAACAGTTTTGCAAAGACCTTGGCATCGCTACCACCGGATTAAGCACGAAAGAAGACTTCCAGAAAGTATTGAAGACCTGGGTCGAGACGGGGGCGCCCCCGACCCAAACGGAAGGAGACTCAGCCCATGAACCACAAAGCATCCCGGTGAGAAACAACGGGCCAGAGGGGAACCTGTCCCCCGAGGAACTAGCAGACCGAGAGAGAAGCCGCAACCACGAACTTGAACTGGCAAAGCTAAAAATCGAGGGAGAAATAAAACTGGCCGAGAAAAAGTTAGCCGTCGAGCAGTTACGGCTACAAGGGGAACTCGAGGAAAAGAGACGCCAAAGAGAGCACGACGAAAAAAAACTCCAGCTGGAACATGAACGCAGCCTGAAAGAGATCGAGTGGAGAGCCAGAAGCGAAAAGTCACAACCTTCCGGGAATCTACCATCGGCTCCCACCGTGGAAGCCAAAGTCCACATCCCCAAGGATGTGGTAAAAGAGTATTACAAGAACGACGATATCCAGCAGTGGTTTAAGGCCTACGAAGTCGCCATGACCTCTCACCGAGTCCCGCAGAAGGATTGGGGGGCTGGCCTATGGGGCCGGTTCCTAAGCGAAGGGAGAGATACCCTGCTGGACCTTCCCTCCACGGTCATGAACTCCTACAGCCACATGAAGGAAGCCCTCGTGGGCCGGTATGGACTCACCCCCGAAATGTACCGGCAACAGTTCCGAGATTGCAAGAAGATACCGGGCACCACATGGGTAGAATACGTGAACTTTTACAGCCGGGCCTTGGACGGGTGGATCAAGGGCAGCAAGGTCTCCACCTTCGAAGAGCTGTTTGATCTGATCGCCTGGGAACATTTAGCGGCCAATGGCTTTGTAGAACTGCGCCAACATCTCCTGGACAGTAAGCTCACCGACCCTCGGAAGCTGGCCGCCGAGGCTGATCGTTGGGTGAACACCCGGGCCACCGAGGCCCCGTGGGGGACTACGGTCGCCACAGTCAAGGACCCCCCGCCAGAGGGGCGGAGGGAACCACAGCCGACCAAGAGACTTCCCAGGGGGGCCCTCGCACAGCCCTCCCAGCAGCCCACCAGCGGCAGGTCCAGCCCCGTCCCCAGCCAGCGCCGGAGCCCCAGGGCGGCTAGGGCCACAAACCAGGATCACCTGCTTCCGCTGCCAACAGCCCGGACACTACGCCAATGACCCCCAGTGTCCCCAGTATCAACGAACCGCAACGACCAACCCCCGGCCCGGCAGATGGCCTCCGTGGCCCTAGGGGAAGAGATGGAGGACTCCGAAGAGTGGGAACCAGCGGCCATGGCCCTGGTCTCCCTGGGTGATCGAGAAATGGTCCCCGGGACACCCTTGCCCGCCAACACAAAGAAGTACAGACAGCAGGTGACCATCAACGGCCACCGAGTCGAAGGCCTCCGCGATACCGGGGCAAGTGTCACCGCGGTCCACCACAGCCTAATCTCAGAAGACCAGATCCTACCCGGTGCCCTCTGTCCGGTCATATCCTCCGACAATTCTGAGAGCCTCTGCCAGATGGCTCTGGTGCCTTTCGAGTGGGGAGGAGTCTCCGGAGAATTGAAGGTAGCCGTCCGAACATCACAGCCCGTAGACTGCCTCCTGGGCAACGACCTGGAGAGTTCCCCGTGGGGGCAAGTGGAACGAAGAGCCCATCTCGAGATGATGGGCCTACCCGAATGGGTCTGCGCCACCACACGCTCCATGACCGCACGATTGCCTCTCTCCGAGGGCGGCAAGGGCCTCTCCCCGAACACTGTCCCCGAGAACCGGGACACCCTACCAGAACCGGACGACCCTCCTTCGGAGGGAGGAGAAGCCACTAACCCGGGAGAAGGGCCGGAACCTTCCGCCCCTGAGGCACTGACTGAGCTCGGAGAACTGCCCGAGATGGCCCAATGGCGCTGTGAGGGAGGGCCCTCCCGTGAAGAGTTCTGCCGAGAACAGGCCACCTGCCCTTCCCTCGTGGGACTCAGACAACAAGCCGAAGCCCAGACCGCCGGTGACCGGACCGGAACCCATTGGGTCTATTGGGACAATGGTCTCCTATACAGCGAACAAAAGTCAGCCGAGCTAGGTGCAGCCCGAGTACTGGTGGTACCCCTGCGCTTCCGGAGCCTCCTCCTGGGCCTGGCCCATGATGTACCCTTGGCAGGACACTTAGGCCAAGACAAAACATATCAGCGATTAGTTACCCACTTCTATTGGCCCAAGATGCGAGCGAATGTAGAAGTCCACTGTAAATCCTGCCTCACGTGCCAGGGCAGTGGGAAAAGTGGTGGAAAGCGCAAAGCTCCATTACAACCCTTTCCCGTTGTGAGTACCTCGTTCGAGCGGGTCGGCATCGACATCGTGGGACCCCTGGATCCGAAGACGGCCCAGGGCCACCGCTTCATCCTTGTCCTGGTGGACCATGCCACCCGCTACCCCGAGGCCATTCCCCTCCGCACCGTGACGGCTCCCGTGGTGGGCTGGGCTCTCATGGGGATCTTCTCCCGTGTTGGATTTCCCCGCGAGGTTGTGAGTGATCGAGGCACTAACTTTATATCCCGCTACATGAAGTCCCTGTGGCAGCAGTGCGGAGTCACATATAAGTTCACGACCCCCTACCACCCCCAGGGCAACGGCCTGGTGGAACGCTTCAACCGAACCCTGAAGGGGATGATCCTGGGCCTCGAGGAGCCCCTGCGCCGAAGATGGGACGTCCTCCTCCCTTGCCTCCTGTTCGCGTACCGAGAAGTTCCCCAAAAGTCTCTGGGGTTCAGCCCATTCGAACTACTATACGGACACCCCGTCCGGAGGCCCCTGAGCCTGGTCAAAGAGGGCTGGGAGACAAGCCCCCGGGGGACCCCCCCGGATGTGTTCCGCTACATCCTGGCGCTCCGCAACCAGACCAGGAAGTTCAGAGAACTCGCAGAGGCTAACCTCGAGGCCAGCCAAGAAGAAATGAAGCGCTGGTATGACCAGAACGCAACTCTGGTCGAGTTCCAGCCGGGCCAGCAGGTTTGGGTCATGGCCCCGGTGAAGCCTTGCGCCCTACAAGACAAATGGACTGGTCCCTTCAAGGTGATCGAGCGGAAGAGTCAGGTCACGTACCTGATCGATGTACAGTCCCCACGGAACCCCCTCCGGGTCCTCCACGTGAATCGTCTCAAGCCCCACTTTGTGAGAACAGAGTTAAGTTTGCTACTGGCCACCGACGATGGGGCGGAAGAAGACACTGAACCCCTGCCCAACCCCTTGTGCGCTAAAGACCTGGATGGTTCCGTGGAGGGAGTGAAACTTTCAACCACCCTCACTCCCCAACAGTCCGACGACTGCCGCCAGCTGCTCAGACAATTCGCAGACCTCTTCTCCCTCATTCCAAGGGTCACCGACTGGTGTGTCCACGACGTGGACACCGGCGACAGCCCACCTGTGAGACACCGAGCCTACCGGGTGCCTGACCGGGTCCGCACCTGCATCAAGACCGAAGTACAGAAGATGCTAACCCTTGGGGTGATCGAACCCTCCGACAGCCCCTGGGCCAGCCCGGTAGTCCTGGTCCCGAAAGCGGCTTCCCCTGGGGTCGCCCCCGAACTAAGATTCTGTGTGGACTACCGGGGGCTCAATGCGGTCACCCGAGCGGACGCTCACCCTATTCCCCGTGCCGACGAGCTCATCGACCGCCTTGGGGCCGCACGTTTCCTCAGCACCTTCGACCTGACCTGCGGTTACTGGCAGATTGCGCTCACGGAGGGAGCCAAAGAACGCTCCGCCTTCTCCACACCAGATGGACACTACCGCTTCAGGGTCATGCCGTTCGGGATGAAGAATGCCCCGGCCACGTTCCAGCGGTTGGTGAACAAGGTCCTGGCCGGACTCGAGGAGTTCAGCGCGGCGTACCTTGACGACATAGCCGTATTCAGCTCTCAATGGCACAAGCATCTCCAGCACCTCCGGCAAGTACTGATGGCCCTGCGCCAAGCTGGCCTAACCGTGAAGGCCAGCAAATGCCAGCTCGGGCAAGGCTCCGTGGTCTACCTGGGGCATCAGGTGGGCAGCGGGCAGGTCGCCCCTCTCCAACCGAAGATCGACGCCATCAAGTCCTGGGAGCCCCCCACCCCTCAGACGGAAGTCCGGGCCTTCCTGGGCCTCACAGGATACTACCGGCGGTTCATTAGAAACTATGGTAGCCTCGCAGGGCCTCTCACGGAGTTGACCTCCAAAAAGCTCCCGAAGAAGGTGCAGTGGACCCCCGCGTGCCAGCAGGCGTTCGACGCCTTGAAAACCGCCATGTGCACCGCCCCCGTGCTCAAGGCCCCCGACTACTCCCGTGAGTTTGTGGTCCAGACCGACGCATCCGAACATGGCATCGGGGCCGTCCTCTCGCAGTTCAACGACAAGGGCATAGATCAGCCCATAGCCTTCATCAGCCGAAGGCTGCTGCCTCGAGAACAGCGTTGGAGTACCATAGAACGAGAGACCTTCGCCGTAGTCTGGGCCCTCAAGAAACTACGGCCCTACTTGTTCGGAACCCACTTCCGAGTACAGACGGACCACCGGCCCTTGCGGTGGCTGATGCAGATGAGGGGGGAGAACCCCAAGCTATTACGATGGTCCATCTCGCTCCAAGGGATGGACTTCACTGTAGAGCATCGCCCCGGGACGGATCATGCCAACGCCGACGGCCTGTCCCGGTTCTTCCGCTTCGGCGAGGAGAACCCCCCAGTGGATGGGTAGTTCTCCACGCCTTTCAGCTGGGGGGGACGTGTGTGAGACCGGCTTCACGGCGTTGCCCTCACGATCATACCGCCAACCTGCAACCACCCCCCAAGACACGGCATCGCCGACTCCGGCCGCCCCAGTCACACAGACCCGAGGGCCGGCCAGAGTCCTCGACAGACTCGACACCCTACCACGCATGTCCGACCGAGGGAGCGGGAACCCCCGAGCCAGACCAGGAGGCGCCAGCCCAGTCACACCTCGGATCGCCTTCCCCCGGGAGGACTCGATCGGCCACCAGGCCCCTGGGGAGCAGGCGCCTCGCCCGCCGAGCGTCTGGGGACCCTCCCAGACCCACCTGAAAAGACCAAAGAAACGAGCGGCAGGAAATCCCGCCGGACCCCCCTCAGTCACAAAAGGCCCCGCTCTGCGAGGACTCCGGACTTCAAAGGGCAGGGGGAGTATAATAGGGGGTGCCGGAGGAACGAATGGCAGAGAAGACCTGGAACCATCAGAGCCTGCTGACGCTGTCGCGGCTCCCGAACGCTGAACCACCTGGGCCTGCTGAGTGACTCGCGGCCTCCAGCCATTGAACCAACTGAGCCCTGCTGACGAGGTCGCGGCTACCGAACTCCGAACCACCTGGGCCTGCTGAGTGACTCGCGGCCCCCAGCCATTGACCCATTCGAGCCCTGCTGACGAGATCGCGGCTCCCGAACTCTGACTACCTGTGCCTGCTGAGTGACTCGCGGCGCTCCCCTCGAGGACGACTCGGCAAGAGATCGCCCAGAGACACGACACCCTCCAGCTCGAGGATTGTGAGCTATCCGCAGGGTATTTCGCAGAGACACTACCTTCAAAGACTGTCCCGCTACCCCCATTCCCCAACCACCGATTTGTGGTACCTTGTGCCACTGCCTGTACTGCTTGCACCTTGGATCATAAAGATCCCTTGAAACCATCGATAAAAGAACCTATCGTCCTGCAAAGAATACGTGTGGTGTCACTCTGTTCGTAGTGTAAGCTCAGGGTGTGCGCGCCTGGTTCGGCCTACTGGGGAGAGGTGGGTCAAAGGGGTGGGCAAGACGTGTATCGAACCCCCCTCCGGCGAACGCCTTTCCAACACCACCCGCCATCCTACACATGGTCACAACATCAAACTTTATGCTACGTCCACATGTGATTCCAAAAACCTTGTATATCTATTGAAATGCCCTTGAGGACTGGTATATATTGGCAAAATAGAGAGGAAAATAAAAACTAGACTCAATGAGCATAAAAGCAACATATGAAACAAAAATCTGATATCTGTTGTGGCTACACACTTCCTTGATCACAACCACATCAGTCAATTGCAATTTTTAGTATGTGAAATAGTGGATATAAAAGAAGGAAGAGACAACAAAAAGTATTTATTACAACGAAAAACTTTCTGGATCAAGAAAATTAACTCATTAGTGCCGCATGGCTTGAATGATTGTATTGAATACAGCTGTTTTCTATGAATGATTGGATTGTCCTTTGCACTATTTCCAGAAGCCTTTCTTCTAATTGTTTCTAATTGTTTCAATTTTTCCTAATTTTTTTTTAATTTTTCCTACTTTTTTGTAATCTTCTCCAATTTGTTCTAATCTGTTCTATTTTTCTTTCTCCACATATTCTTTCCAATCTTTTTCCATTTCTAATTTCACCCCTTATCAAAATACACACACTCCTTTCTCCTTTCATCATTATCCACCCATACCCTTTTGTTTCCCTGTTTTCTTCTTCTCTTTTAACTTTATACACTTCACATCAGGTTTCCTTATTTTCAGTTCGCACATTTGATCAATATTGTCAACTTACATACATTTTGAGCCATTTTTTACCACACTTTATTTTCTCAACATTGTCACCACAATGATCGTTGCACCTCTCTTTATGGAATGAGCTATTTTATTTTTCCACAGACACACTATATTTCTCCACAGACACACTATACTTTCCAACATGTCTTCCACCATTTCCCATGTCAATCACTGTTTGTCTTCGTTGGTACCTTTTCACTTTCCAATACCTTTGGGGCTATATTCGGCATCAGCGTGCAAAGGACGGGTACACCAACCGCGGGAGTAATGCTGCGGATTTCACCATTGGACTAAGGTAACACTGCACCTACTGATCCAGCGTGTGCCCACAGCACTCGCATTTGTGATTTTAATTGCGTTATTTTCACAGCCGGTTTCGCTCTCATTTTGAGCACCGATACTTACAAATTTCGTTACGTGCACATTCGCGAATATCCTTCTGAGTGTTTTCACTATTAACAACAGGCACAGTGGGCCCGATTCACAGAACTAACTTAAGACAAAATCCTAAACTTACTACCATTTTCGTATTCACAGAAGGCACTTATTAATTTCGGTATTCACAGAAGGCACTTACTCACTTCGGTATTCACAGAAGTTAGGAGCCCTAACTTTAGGACTCCTAAATGCCTTCTGTGAATACCGAAAGTCTGAAAATTAGGATTTTTCTCAGTTTAGGAGTCCGAAAGTTAGGACTCCTAACTTTACTACTACTAAACTGAGAAAAATCCTAATTTTAAGGCTTTCGATATTCACAGAAGGCATTTAGGAGTCCTAAAGTTAAGAGTCCTAACTTTACTACTACTAAATTGAGAAAAATCCTAATTTTAAGACTTTCGGTATTCACAGAAGGCATTTAGGAGTCCTAAAGTTATGAGTCCTAACTATACTACTACTAAACTGAGAAAAATCCTAATTTTAAGGCTTTCGGTATTCACAGAAGGCATTTAGGAGTCCTAAAGTTAGGACTCCTAACTTCTGTGAATACCGAAATGAGTAAGTGCCTTCTGTGAATACCAAAATGGTAGTAAGTTTAGGATTTTGTCTTAAGTTAGTTCTGTGAATCGGGCCCAGTATATTTTTATATACTCGCAGCACCCGCCCTGGTAACTGTTATCGCATTAACGTTATAGCAACTTTTGGACTTTCACTTCGAGCACCAACATTTTCACAGTTTGTCACGTGAACACCGCGCGCATCCTTTATAACAACCCACAGTATTTTTATTTATTTGCACGAGGTTTTCTCTGCATTCCATTTTCGTCTCACCACTCAGTGCCACAACCTTGGGTATTTCATTAAACTGCTTCTTCGCTTTATGTTGAACCTTCAAGTTAACAACTCTCACCCCCACGAGATTCCTGTTTGAGCTTGTTTTTTTTTCTCTGCGATTTCACTCTCGCATTACCTCTATCACATTTGTTCACTGGTACTTTAAAACATGGCCAACATCGCGATGATTGGATCACTAGCCTCACTGTTTAACATTATTCGTCTCGGTCACATGTACATTTTCTCACCGTCAATCTAACATTACATTCATACTTCAGACATTCAGGTCGCATTGGGGTTTTCATCCAATATCCTTCGACACCCTTTGCCACCGCCCTTTCGCAATTTTCTCCATTTTATACACCCGTTGGTGCAAGATTGAGAGGCACTTTATAATAAACTAATCTAAAGCTATCAAGGAGACTTGCACTGAGACCTATGATAGTGACCACGTTTTTGCCTACCTTCTTTCCCTAGCCTAAAGATTCTTCCTCGCCAAGAGAGTCATGGATTTTGAAAACCCATTAATGACAGATGTGGTACGTAATGCTCCTAGTCAAATAGACATTTTCACTTGTAAATACTCCTCACACTTTTTATAAGTCCTGACCAGTATTCGTATTTTTTATAAATAGATATCACCAGTCCGTCGTACAAATATATCCACCCTGATGAAGACCTCTGATATAAGAAGCGCCACGCAGAAGGTTGAAACGCGTTGGTTAATTTTCCTATGAGGCGAGCCTAAAAGAACCCAGGATAAATTGATGTCAAGACATTGTGACTACTTATAGTCCCTCTAATACGCTTTCTTGGACCTGGTTTCTAGACTTAGAGGAGACCTCTTTTTGGCATTAAAAAAGACTATCGTATAGCGAGGACCTCATGAAAAGGAGTCCCTGTACCTTTATTTAAAGAAGAGCGTAGGACTTTTTTCTGCACACAAAACTATAGAGCTTGACGTTTGTTATCTGTATAAGAATTTTTCATGTGTTTATTGTATAATTTGTTTTCTTGCTATTTGTACAGATGTAAGCTTCTGCCTACACATTCTTTTCTGTGTTTTTTTCTATGAATTTATTGTACACTGTCTTGAGCACTTAGTCATCTTTTAAGTAGGCTTTGCATAGGGACAACATGTCTTGATGAAATACAAAAATAGATTCGATATGCATCTAATTGCAATCCAGAGATAAATAAAAAATCCCTCTGGCAAGCAAAATTACGTATTATCCATGGTGTCAGAGGTAACATTTTTTTTTATTACATTATTGGGATTCCAACCTCTGTACTCCTTAACAGAATCATTCCCCTGTTTTTTATAACACTTACATAAGTGAGCATCATATACCCAGCCGTCCTCCGACACCCCAAGAATGCCAGTGAGTGTTTGGGGCAGTTTTCATGGATGCTGCTGTGCGTCCCTACTGCTGTCCCTTTACATTGTCCACCGCATTGGATGGGAGTGCCCGGTATAAACCGGAGGTTAACGCCTTCCTTCTGCCCATTGAATTCTTCAGGGGTACTAGTTGATTTGTTGGGTTCTGACTCTGTGACCCCTGCCCCTCCTCTGCCACCGCCTCTCTGTGGAATCCTTGAACTGCCCAGAGCTGAAGGTTCACCTCTACCCAGCTGTGGGGCCAGTCGTAAGGCTCAGCTCAGGACACCCGTGGTAAAAGGCTCTGAGTAACACAGTCTGAACCCAGTGCCCCCTGCCCGGCCCCTGCGTGGCCCCTGCCTGGCCTCTGTGTGAGAAGGTGGCCTGATATATGTTGTACACTAGTCATAGTGGGCACCTTCTATCAGTCCAAACAACCCCTTATGGTGAATTGGTGAAAGACAACCTTTATTGAAAGTTATCCTAGTGGTAGCTATGGAGAGCAGCCTTCAGGCTAAGTCTTGAAGGAATGTAAAGCAGCTTGTTTCACCAGTCTATAATCTCTTGAATGATCAAATGAAAGGACAACCACACCAGGTATATATTAAAAATATATGTATTTAAGATAGAACACACCCCTCTAGTCTCTTTATGAGGCTGGAGTTTGAAGTACTTAATTTACAAGTAAGTTATTAACAGTTATAGCACAAATACACGTTTGGGCCCTAGGGGCATACCAAACCATATACCAAAAAAGTGGTATAAGAACCACGACTGAACTAGACACAAGGCTGAGAGCCTGTAGAATCGCTGGGACCCCAAGGAACCACCCAAGGTAGTGACACAGGGGACCCACGGGGGCCGTGTGCAATGTGTAAACACAGCCGTGGGTTCCCATTAGCTTCAATGGGCAATGTCTCAGTTGGAAATTTAAAGATTAGGCACACTTAGAATCGAGTCAGGACCAAACCCTTTTGGACTTAGGAAGTTCTAGGGCTAGCACCCATGAGAGCACCGGAGCACTCGTGCTACCTCACCCAGGGAAGCCGGGTGCATAGGTGTCTTTTGGTGTCAGGTCGTGTCGTCGATTTCAATGGAAGCTGGCGAAGAAGTGCTGCTGCCGTGAAGAGGAGAAGTGATCCAAGCCTGGTTCTAGGATGGAAGGAACCTGAAAGTAGAGGGGACGGAGTCTGGGTCACTTACCAGTGACCAAGGGCACGATAGACCAATGCCCACAGATGTTGGGTGCTTCAGGTGAGTTGACAGGTGTCTTGACTCTTCAGCCACGAGGACCAGGAGGTGCCGATGATTACCAGGAGCTGGATTCAAGCTGTCCCACAAAGTCTGTCGAGTGCTGCGGTGTCGGTGACCAGATTGGACCCAACAAGCCTTGGTAATGTCAAGTAAGTTGAAATCAGAGAAAGTTTCGCGGTGCAGACCAGCAAGGTCTGGGGGACTCACCCAGCAAGGGTAAGTCAGGGCACGTCTGGAGCAACCAGGAAAGCCCAATTAGAAGAAGAGTTGCCTTCATGGGGACCTACTAGCCAACAGGCTAGCGATCGCGAAGGAGCCTCGAGTGGTCGCACTTGAAACTGGCCCACGGGTCACTCGTGGAGTGGAGGCCAGCAATCTTCGGTGCAGGAGGTGCTCACGGCTTGGGCTACTCGGAGTCCAAAGCACAACTGCGAGCAAGGCCAGGAAGATGGTGTTGTTGCAAAAGTTCACGGTGTTCAGGGGTCATGGTTCCACTGTCCCGGCACATCACGGCGGCCGCTGAGGAACACTGCGAACCCATCGGCGTTGCCATAGAAATCGCCGCTGGGAAGGACCACTCTTCCCATGAGGCACCGGGCAAAGACGCTTGTGACATCATCACGCCACCGGAAGCCGATATGAGGGCTTTCAGGGCACTGGACGATGCCGTTGATTCCTGTGAATACCTGATCCAGACGAGCGCCAGGAGGGCGGGTAGGGGTGCCTGGAGCACCAATCCTTCTTTCAAACCTCCTGATTTCTTGTATTTACCTTTGCATCTTGATTCGTGTGAATTGTTCGTGGTCACGAACTACGCCCCGTTGGACGAGCCGATAACGGCTCTTGCGGGGCGTTCAAAGTAACGTTTGGGACTGTGCTCATTCCTAATAACTGCCATATCGTAGCGGTATCCACCGGCTGCGATAACTCCACTCCCAAGCCCCGGGAGCTACAATACCCAGCGGCTGCTGGGAAAAACCCCAGTCAAACCTCATTGCCTTTTGCTTGACATTGTGTTGGCCGAGGGGGTACATCGGCCTCATTTGGGTGGAGAACTTCTTACCTTCTCTGTGTGAAGCTTTACTTTATTCTTTGTTGTGAAGTCAAGAGTGCTAGTAGTGTCCTGTCCTTTGTGTGCACAAAACGTTTTCATGTGACAAAGTACCTATGAATGGTCCAAGCCTTTGTTGGTAAACCGTAACTCAGATAGAGCATGTTAAAGGGTTCATGTTCTGCATGAAGTGAAGTGGCATTGCGGTGGCTTGTCTTCTTTTGTATTCACATCAGGGGAAAAGCGTAATAGGTCCAGTTGGTCACTCCGCTCCTCCTCCCCTGTTTTAACGCCACCTATGAGCATATAGGTTGCTAGTTGCTGCACTCCACGCTTGTATTCTGGTTCACGGATATCCACACTGTTCTTTTCCTTTACAGGTCTCCCTCCCTGCTGTCCCCTTCCTTTCCTTCCCTCACTTGATCACTCCAACGAGTCTGTTAGTTCACTCAAACCTTGGGGCTATCAAGGGGTGGAACCCAGTGAACATCGTACAACTCTGAGGATTAAAGGTCCTGACAGAATCAACGGCCCACGGATTGTTATCCTCCCGGTCATACGGTGATATGGACAGCCTTGGATGACGTAATGGCTGCTTTGGCCCTGGTACAAGCCGAACTAGCGGCCTCCAGGGCAGAAACAGCAACCTTACAGGCTCAAGTAGACAGAATGGCTCGAAACCCGTTTGATGCAGGGCTATCTCATGTTTCTCACCCGGCCTCAGTGGTAGTGGAGGTCCCTACGCCCATACCATTAGCCACACCTGAAAGGTTTTACGGAGACACTAGTAAGGTTCAGGTGTTCCTCACACAAGTCCTGCTACATTTCACGTGCAAGATAAATGCATTTAACACCAACCATGCTAGAGTAGCCTTTTTAATATCCTACCTAGCAGGGGATGCGGCCCAGTGGGCAGTGCCATTGGTAAAGAGGGCCGATCCCTTACTGTACGATTGGGATTCCTTTCTCAAGGAATTCAAGAGAACTTTTAATCATAGGGCAGCCACTCTCTCAGCCGATCGAGACCTATTGCAACTGAAGCAAGGAAACCGGGACCTGATCGTGTACCTCAACGATTGGTGACGGAAACTGAATGGCCAGAGTCTAATCAGGGGGCAAACTTCCATCAGGGGCTTCGGGAGGAAATGAAGGACGTCCTAGCCCAGATCGACCCCCACCCAACAACGTATGAGGACCTCATAAGCCTGGTTTTAGGGCTGGATCATTGCATAGGCAAAAGAAAGGGGGAGCATAAGAGGAGGGACAGGTACACCCCACGTTTGGATCACTCCCGACCATAAGACCACAGGCAGGAGTCGAAACCGGAACCGATGGAGATCGGAACGGTTTGTGTGCCCCTTACCATGGAGGAAAGAGAATATCGTCGTAAGAAAGGGTTGTGCATGTACTGTGGGAAGAAGGGTCACTTCATAAGAGACTGCCCGTTGAAGTCTAGGTATCCACAGACGGAGTCCTAAAAGGTGTCTGCGACTACGTCCAAATTCCCTATGGGAAACGGCCAAGCTTGAAGACGGAGGAGGGGACCACTTCAAGCCAAGTGCACATCCTTTCACTGGAAGGAGAAGTAATGAAAGAAAAACACAATTTCTTCGTGGAAATACGCCTGTTGGGTCAAGACGAGTGGCGTTTGGTTCAGGCCATGCTGGACTCCGGAGCCACCAGTTTTTTTATGGACCAAGAGTAGGCTCTGTTGTTAGGCATACCGTTGCACGAGAAGGAAACACCAGAAGCGGTATTTTCTGTGGATGGGAGACGGTTGAATTAGGGACCCATTTGTCTCCAAACAGGAGCCCATACGATGATACAAGGAAGAGACCACCAGGAGGACATGGTTTTTAACATTATCCAAGCTCCCCAATACGGCATCATACTGGGACTTCCTTGGCTCTGAAGACACAACCCCCAAGTGGATTCGGAAAAACAAACCCTACGGTACACCTCAGGTTACTGCAGGAGTCATTGTATACCACCACATACTAATCCGGCGATGGCATTGGCTTTCACACACCACGCCGCTACAGCCATAGAACACGATGTAACCCTACCAGAGGCATACCACGAATACGTGGAAGTATTCAACGCGACCAAAGGTGGAAGAGCTGCCCCCACATCGTCCCTACGACTGCCAAATAGATTTGGTACCAAGGACAGTTATACCAGCCGGAAGGGAATACGCCCTCACAGAGCCTGAGAACGTTCATCTTCGTGCCTACCTTGATAAATACTTGGCGTTGGGGTTCATACGTGTCTCCAAATCCCCTGCAGCCTCTCCATTGTTTTTTATTCCTAAAGCTAACGGTGAGTTGCGTGCCTGTGTGGATTTTAGAGCTTTAAATGCCATCACCGTTTAAAACAGATATCCACTCCTGTTAATTAACGTATTGCGAGAACAATGTAAGAAGGCTGTGATTTACACGAGGCTGGATCTGAAAGGAGCCCATCATTTAGTCCGTATGCGGAGCGGGGACGAGTGGAAGACAGCGTTTAAGACACATTACAGGTTATATGAGTACCTGGTGATGCCATACGGCTTGTGCAACGCCCCGGCAGCATTCCAATTCTTCCTTAATGATGTTCTGCGGGAGTACACAGACCACTTCGTGGTGGTATACATAGAAGACATCCTGATCTATTCGTCCAACCCGGAAGAACATGTAAAACACATACGTTCCATTCTACGGACATTGCAGGAACACCATTTGTACTGTAAGATCAGCAAATGTGAGTTCAGCGTGTCGTCGGCCGAATTCTTGGGGGTGAACCTGACTCCCTGGGGGCAGGAAATGTCCGAACGAAAGATCAAAGCCATTAAGGAGTGGCCTACAACGAAGAATACCCGAGACATCCAATGTTTTCTTGGCTTCGCCAATTTCTATCGCCGTTTTATCAACCATTTCTCCCCCCTCACACGATTGCTGAGAAAGAAGGTCGTATTTCAGTGGTCGGAGGAGGCTCAAACAGGGTTTGAGGCTTTGAAACACACCTTTACCTCAGCACGCGTTCTGGTGCATGCCGATCCCGACCGACCTTACATCGTTGAAGCTGATGCTTCAGATTCGGCGGTGGGGTCAGTGCTCTCCCAACGTCATACAGTAACGGGCCAGTTGCACCCGGTGGCATATTTGTCAAGAAAACTGAACCCCGCGGAAAGGAACTATGCAATAGCCGAAAAGGAGCTACTCGCCATAAAACAAGCGTTTCTAGATTGGAGGCACTTTCTGTTGGGGGCCAAGCACATATTAGCCGTATTCACCGACCATCGAAATCTCCAATTTATGACCGCAGCCAGACATCTAACTCCGAGGCAGCTGCGATGGATGCTGTTTTTTGCAGAGTTTAACTTCATAGTCACCTACCGACCAGGAAGTGAAAACAAGAAAGCCGATGCTTTAACCCACCAGGCCTCTCCTTTGTGCACTGAAGAAACTCCCCAGAACACCATAATCAATCCACAAAATATAACCAGTGCTATCTGCACTGATATGTTCCTGCAAAGTATCACGCGTACCATTGGCAGCAGAAAGTGGAAAGAATGGTTAAAGAAGAACAAGGACTGGAAAGTAACCAAGGGACTCCTGGTTCGGGGAAAGCAACTCCTGTAACCTATCTGTTCCCTGCGCAAACAAGTCTTTCAATGGTGCCACATCTTGCCTTGTGCAGGACACAACGGCAAGGAAAAGACTCTGGACAGAGTGCTGCACCAATTCTGGTGCCCCACTGTCAATAAAGAGAACCTCCTGGGTTGCTGATTGTACAATATGTACCCAAATGAAACCCTTGCATGGTCGCCAGGTAGGGCTTCTACAACCTCTTCCCACTCCAGAACAACCCTGGGAACACATCTCAATTGACTTTGTGGTGGGGATGACAGCTGATAAAGGACACATGATCATCTTAGTTGTGGTGGACTACTTGACCAAGATGGCACACTTTACTGCTTGTAAACAAATGCCCTCTGCGAGTATGTTAGCTCAGCTGTTACTAACCTACATAGTAAGGTTACATGGGATCCCCAGGGTCATAATCTCCGACAGGGAGGGTCAGTTCACGGCAAAATTCTGGAGGATGTGGTGTTCGGCACTGGGAATAGCGGCTCACACATCAACTAGCTTCCACCCACAAACAGATGGCTAGACAGAAAGGGTGAACCAAACCCTTAAACAGTACCTTAGATGCCACACTGACACTTCCACTGAAGCCTGGGTAGGAAAGCTCTGGTTAGCCGAAGTAGCATATGACAGTGCGACCCATAGTTCAACAAAGTTCGCCCCCTTTTATTGCGCTTATGGGTACCATCCAGTTTTTACCCCTTCTTACATCCAGTACGCACAAAACAGGTGCCTGAGGTGCAGGATAGAATTGACCATATACAGGCCACCCTGAGGGCAGCACAGAAAAACCTAAAAACCGCTAAAGCACATTATAAGGCCTATGCAGACAAAACCAGGTGCCCAGGGCCTGTGTACAGAGTGGGGGAGTATGTATGGCTCTCGACCAAAAATAGCAGATTAAAAAAATATAGCATATTCAATCCCAGGTACATTGGGCCCTATAGAATTACCAAGCTGATTAATCCTGTGGTAGTTAAGTTGGCCTTACCCTCCACCCTGAGAATACACATTGCTTTTCACGTGTCCCTTGCCAAACCAGCTCGCAAACAAAACTATAGGAGGCCTCCACCACTTTTGGTTAATCACGAGGCAGAGTACGAAGTGAGGGGTATTGTTGACTCTAAAATATACCGGACAAGGCTCTGGTATTTGGTGGCTTGGAAAGGGTACGGAAACGAGGAGAACTCTTGGGAGCCGGCCACGGGGGTTCACGCTCCTCGGTACCCCTAACTCTTTCATAAAAAATACCCTTTGAAACCATGCCTCTGTCAGTGTTCCTCGGGAGAGGGATGTACTGTCACGGCACATCACGGCGGCCGCTGAGGAACACTGCGAACCCATCGGCGTTGCCATAGAAATCGCCGCTGGGAAGGACCAAACTTCCCATGAGGCACCGGGCAAAGACGCGTGTGACATCATCACGCCACCGGAAGCCGATATGAGGGCTTCCAGGGCACCGGACGATGCCATTGATTCCTGTAAATACCCGATCCAGACGAGTGCCAGGAGGGCTAAAAGGGGTGCCTGGAGCACCAATCCTTCTTTCAAACCTCCTGAGTTCTTGTATTTACCTTTGCATCTTGATTTGAGTGAATTGTTCATGGTCACGAACTACGCCCCGTTGGACGAGCTGATAACGGCTCTTGCGGGTCGTTCAAAGTGACGTTTGGGACTGTGTTCATTCCTAATAACTGCCATATCGTAGCGGTATCCACCGGCTGCGATAACTCCACTCCCAAGCCCCGGGCGCTACAATACCCAGCGGCTGTTGGGAAAAACCCCGGTCAAGCCTCATTGCCTTTTGCTTGACATTGTGTTGGCCGATGGGATACATCGGCCTCATTGGGGTGGAGAACTTCTTACCTTCTCTGTGTGAAGCTTTACTTTGTTCTTTGTTGTGAAGTCAAGAGTGCTAGTAGTGTCCTGTCCTTAGTGTGCACAAAACGTTTTCATGTGACAAAGTACCTATGTATGGTCCGAGCCTTTGTTGGTAAACCGTAACTCAGTTAGAGCATGTTAAAGGGTTCATGTTCTGCATGAAGTGAAGTGTCATTGCGGTGGCTTGTTTTCTTTTGTACTCACATCAGGGGAAAAGCGTAGCAGGTCCAGTTGGTCGCTCCGCTCCTCCTCCCCTGTTTTAACGCCACCTATGAGCATATAGGTTGCTAGTTGCTGCACTCCACGCTTGAATTCCGGTTCACGGATATCCGCACTGTTCTTTTCCTTTACAGGTCTCCCTCCCTGCTGTCCCCTTCCTTTCCTTCCCTCAGTTGATCACTCCAACGAGTCTGTTAGTTCACTCAGACCCTGGGGCAATCAAGGGGTGAAACCCATTGAGCATCATCTGAGAATTCAAGGCCCTGACATCCGCATCACCCACAATAGCCACGGGCCTCAGCTTTGCTGTGGACTCAGGGTAGCATCGGGAAAGTCTGGAAATCTACCTCTGGTGATGCAAAGACTTCGGCATCCGGCGGGAACTTCAGTGATGCAGACCGGTCAGTTGCTTCTTTGGTGCCTGCCAAGCAGGATAGTCACTCCTTGACCCCAAGGGAGATTTCTTCAGTCTTCTAAGCAAAGTAGAACGTCGAAGATCCAGGATATATATTGCAGAGTTTTGTCCAGGGTAATCTAAAGTCGCAAGGTCTGGGTTCTCATACTTATACAAAGTTTTGGTGTTGGACATACTCTAGGGACCCACCTATGGGAGGGTTTGGAAAGAGGGGTGGTTACACCCATTTGCTTTGTCCAGTTTCATGCCAGAGCAGGGGCAGGTAGCCCCTGCAACCGGTTTGAACTGGACTATGCACAGGGACACCAAGTGTGCCCCCAGTGCAGGACTATTTCGGTCAGCAGCAGGAGGCCAGACCCGTGTCTGTGGCCGAGGCATCCATTTTGTGATGCCAGGGCTGTAGAAAGTCCTACCGGGTTAGACCAGTGTGAACATGTCTCTCGCTCTAGAAGGGTGGAATGCTACACCCGCCACCAGAACTGGCGGGGGGGGGTAGTATTCCAAACCATTTGACACCAAACACAACATGTTTCCGTGCAGCCATCCCAAAGTTAGCATTTACCGCAGGGTTATAATGCACTTAAGAGTATATGGTCAGGATGCACCGCAAACAGCATCAGAGGAGGTACTCCAAACACTGCAGAGGGGCTCTGCTCATGCAGGGGCACCCTCTCACATAAAAACCAAGCACTCTGCCTTCAGGATTATTAAGGCCTGCCATAGGAGTGACTTGTAGATTTTATATGTGTGTGCAATGGTAGTGATATAGGTAGCCTATACCAGTGTAAGGGGTGCAAGCACACCCTTACCCAGGCTGCAGTAGCACACCTGTGGTGCCATTTTGGAGTGCTTCCCAGGGGTGGCATAATACATGCTTCAGCCCCTGGTAGGCCTCTGAGGTACCTATGCCCTAGGTACATAGTATACCATAAACTAGGGGCTTATAAGGCACTCCAGAATCCAATTAGAAATGTACCTAATATACATGGAAACCATTTTAGAGAGGAAGCAGCTAAGCTGGGGTCCTGATTAGCAGGGCCACAGCCAGACTAAGGTCGAAAAACAGTGAAACACCAGCAAAAAGTGGGGGTACCCATGTGAAGCAGATCTTACTCTCCTACACCATGCGTGACCCCTGACTGGCCCCTGATTCCTGTTAAAGCTCTCAGAAGGGTGGAGAGGACACAGGGCAGTGCACAGACAAGCACTCTATGACCTTTTGTGTAGTTGTATCTCAGAGTCTGGCAGTGAAGTAGCAATGCTAGTGAGAGAGAGATACAGGGAGCGCAGGCGCACAGAGGGGCGCAGGATTAGGGAGAGACGGAGCACAGAGAGGGGTGCAGAGTTAGGGAGAGAGGGAGCACAGGAGCACAGAGAGGGGTGCAGAGTTAGGGAACGAGGGATAGCGGGGAGCGCATGGAGGCGTGCAGAGTTAGGGAGAGAGGGATACAGGGAGCGCAGGCACAAAGAGAGGGGTGCAGAGTTAGGGAGCGAGGGATAGCAGGGAGCACAGGCGCATGGAGGGGTGCAGAGTTGGGGAGAGAGAGATACAGGGAGCGCAGGCGCACAGGGAGGGGTGCAGAGTTAGTAGGAGAGAGGGATACGGGGCAGGTGCACAAACAGTGGTGCAGAGTTAGTGTGCGAGGGATAGCATGGAGCGCAGGCGCACAGAGAGGGGTGCAGAGTTAGGGATACAGGGTGCATAGACACACAGAGAGGTGCAGAGTTAGGAATTTAGGGATAGCAGGTGCACAGAGAGGGGTGCAGAGTCAGGAAGAGAGGGAGCGCAGGCGCACAAGGAGGGGTGCAGTGTTAGGGAGAGAGGGATACAGGGAGCACAGGTGCACAGAGAGGGGTACAGAGTTAGGGAGAGAGGGATACAGGGAGAACAGGAGAACACAGTGGGATGCAGAGGGATACAGAGTCAGGGAGAGAGGGATACAGGGAGCGCAGGCGCACAGAGAGGGCTGCAGAGTTAGTAGGAGAGAGAGATACGGGGCAGGTGCACAAACAGTGGTGCAGAGTTTGGGAGAGAGGGATACAGGGATACAGGGAGCGCAGGCACACAGAGAGGGGTGCAAAGTTAGGGATAGAGGGATACAAGGAGCGCAGGCACACAGAGAGGGGTGCAGAGTTAGGGATAGAGGGATACAAGGAGCGCAGGCACACAGAGAGGGGTGTAGAGTTAGGGAGAGAGGGATATGTTATGTTATGTTATAGTTTTGGTAGAGCGCAAACAGCTGCCCCAGCGAAGAGGCATCCCGGCGCTAAAGAGCCACAGAACCAACCTGAGAGTGAAAGGAGTAGGGGTAAAAGTGGCCTAAAGAGAGGGGAACAGGGAGCGCAGGCGCTCATAGGGGTGCAGAGTTAGGGAGTGAGGGATACAGGGAGCGCAGGGGCACAGGGGGGTGCAGAGTTAGGGAGAGAGGGATACAGGGAGCACAGGCGCTCATAGAGGGTGCAGAGTTAGGGATACAGGGTGCATAGACACACAGAGGTGCACAGTTATGAATATAGGGATAGCAGGAGCACAGAGAGGGGTGCAGAGTCAGGGAGAGAAGCAGCACAGGCGCAATAGGAGGGGTGCAGAGTAAGGGAGAGAGGGATACAGGGAACGCAGGTGCACAGAGAGGGGTGCAGAGTTAGGGAGAGAGGGATACAGGGAGAACAGGAGCACACAGAGGAATGCAGAGGGATGCAGAGTCAGGGAGAGAGGGATACAGGGAGCGCAGGCGCACAGAGAGGGGTGCAGAGTTAGTAGGAGAGAGAGATACGGGGCAGGTGCACAAACAGTGGTGCAGAGTTTGGGAGAGAGGGATACAAGGAGGGCAGGCACACAGAGAGGGGTGCAGAGTTAGGGAGAGAGGGATACAGGGAACGCAGGTGCACAGAGGGGTGCAGAGTTCGGGAGAGAGGGATACAGGAAGTGCAGGTGCACAGAGGGGTGCAGAGTTAGGGATACAGGGATACAGGGAGCGCAGGCACACAGAGAGGGGTGCAGAGTTAGGGAGAGGGGGATACAGGGAGCGCAGGCACACAGAGGGGTGCAGAGTTAGGGAGAGAGTGATACATGGAGCGCAGGCACACAGAGAGGGGTGCAGAGTTAGGGAGAGAGGGATACAGGGAACGCAGCTGCACAGAGGGGTGCAGAGTTAGGGAGAGAGGGATACATGGAGCACAGGCGCACAGAGGGGTGCAGAGTTAGGGAGCAAGGGATACAGGGAGCGCAGGGGCATAGAGGGGTGCAGAGTTAGGGAGAGAGGGATACAGGGAGCGCAGGGGCATAGAGGGGTGCAGAGTTAGGGAGGGGGATACAGGGAGCGCAGTCACACAAAGAGGTGTGCAGAGTTAGGGAGAGAGGGAAACAGGGAGCGCAGGTGCACAGAGAGGGGTGCAGAGTTAGGGAGAGAGGGATACAGGGAGAACAGGAGCACACAGAGGAATGCAGAGGGATGCAGAGTCAGGGAGAGAGGGATACAGGGAGCGCAGGCGCACAGAGAGGGGTGCAGAGTTAGTAGGAGAGAGAGATACGGGGCAGGTGCACAAACAGTGGTGCAGAGTTTGGGAGAGAGGGATACAAGGAGGGCAGGCACACAGAGAGGGGTGCAGAGTTAGGGAGAGAGGGATACAGGGAACGCAGGTGCACAGAGGGGTGCAGAGTTCGGGAGAGAGGGATACAGGAAGTGCAGGTGCACAGAGGGGTGCAGAGTTAGGGATACAGGGATACAGGGAGCGCAGGCACACAGAGAGGGGTGCAGAGTTAGGGAGAGGGGGATACAGGGAGCGCAGGCACACAGAGGGGTGCACAGTTAGGGAGAGAGTGATACAAGGAGCGCAGGCACACAGAGAGGGGTGCAGAGTTAGGGAGAGAGGGATACAGGGAACGCAGCTGCACAGAGGGGTGCAGAGTTAGGGAGAGAGGGATACATGGAGCACAGGCGCACAGAGGGGTGCAGAGTTAGGGAGCAAGGGATACAGGGAGCGCAGGGGCATAGAGGGGTGCAGAGTTAGGGAGAGAGGGATACAGGGAGCGCAGGGGCATAGAGGGGTGCAGAGTTAGGGAGAGGGATACAGGGAGCGCAGTCACACAAAGAGGTGTGCAGAGTTAGGGAGAGAGGGAAACAGGGAGCGCAGGTGCACAGAGAGGGGTGCAGAGTTAGGGAGAGAGGGATACAGGGAGCGTAGGCACACAGAAAGGGGTGCAGAGTTAGGGAGAGAGGGAAACAGGGAGCGCAGGCGCACCGAGGGGTGCAGAGTTAGGGAGCGAGGGATGGCGGGGAGTGCAGGCACATAGAGGGGAGCAGAGTTGGGGAGAGATGGATACAGGGAGTGCAGGCGCATTGAGGGGTGCAGAGTTAGGGAGAGAGGGATACAGGGAGCGCAGGCGCTCATAGTGGGGTGCAGAGCTTGGGAGAGAGGGATACAGGGAGTGCAGGCACACAGAGCGGTGCAGAGTTAGGGAGAGAGGGATACAGGAAGTGCGGGCGCACAGAGAGGGGTGCAGAGTTAGGCAGAGAGGGATACAGGGAGCGCAGGCACACAGAGAGGGGTGCAGAGTTAGGGAGAGAGGGATACAGGGAGCGCCGGCGCACAGAGGGGTGCAGAGTTAGGGAGCGAGGGATGGCGGGGAGCGCAGGCGCATAGAGGGGTGTAGAGTAAGTAGGTGAGAGGGATACATGAAGTGTAGGTGCATTGAAAGGTGCAGAGTTAGTAGGAGAAAGGGATACAGGGAGCGCAGGCACATAGAGGGGTGCAGAGTTAGTAGGAGAGAGGGATACAAGGAGTAAAGGCGCATAGAGGGGTGCAGAGTTAGGAGGAGAGAGGGATACAGGGAGCGCAGGCGCACAGAGAGGGGTGCAGAGTTAGTAGGAGAGAGGGATACAAGGAGCACAAACGTACAGAGAGGGGTGCAGAGTTAGGTAGCGAGGGATACAGGGAGTGCAGGAGCACCAAGAGGGGTGCAGAGTTAGGGAGCGAGGGATGCAGGGAGCACAGGAGCACAGAGAGGGGTGCAGAGAGGGGTGAGAGGGAAACAGGGAGCGCAGGTGCACAGACAGGGATGCTGAGTTATGGAGAGAGGGATACAGGGGGCACAGGTGTACAGAGAGGGGTGCAGAGTTAGGGAGCACGGGATACACGGAGAGCAGGAGCACACAGAGTGATGCACAGTCTGGGAGAGAGGGATACAGGGAGTGCAGACACACAGAGAGGTGAGCAGAGTTAGGGATAGAGGGATACAGGGAGCGCAGGCACACAGAGAGGGGTGCAGAGTTAGGTAGAGAGGGATACAGGCCAGGTGTACAAACAGTTGTGCAGAGTTAGGGAGCGAGGGATAGCATGGAGCACAGGCGCACATAGAGGGGTGAAGAGTTAGGGAAACAGGGTGCATAGACGCACAGAGAGGTGAAGAGTTAGGAATATAGGGAGAGCAGGAGCACACAGAGGGGTGCAGAGTCAGGGAGAGAGGGAGCGCAGGTACACAAGGAGGGGTGCAGAGTTTGGGAGAGAGGGACACAGGGTGCATAGACGCACAGAGAGGGGTGCGGAGTTAGTGGGAGAGAGGGATTCACGGATTGCAGTCACACAGGGGAGGCTACAAAGTTAAGCAGAGTGGAGGAAGGCTGAGTGGGGTGCATGGTGAGGCAGAGGGGGCACTCAGGCTGCACAGGTATGCAGGGTCTACCCTCCTGTGTAGTCAGATCACAGCTTCCCCTTTTGGAAGCCTCCACAGAGGCCTCGGTGCTGAAAAGGCCCAGGGGCACCCCGGTGCTCACCTTTCCCCTCCAACATTCCGTTGCTCTTGTTTCAATTTATTTTTCACACACTCTGAAAATGAGGAACACATGTGCTCCTGAGAGATTCCTCTCACCAGAGACAACGGGAGGAGGAAATTAAAGAAGGAAACGTGAGTAGGGGACAAAGAAAGAGAGAGCTGGTGGGGAGGTGAACCCCCACATCCAGTTACAGAGGAGAGCAGAGCCCCACAACCAGGACAGAGGAGAGTAGAGCCCCACATCCAGGACAGAGGAGAGCAGAGCCCCCACAACCAGGCCAGAGGAGAGGAGAGCCCCCTCAACCAGGACAGGAGAGCAGAGCCCCCGCAACCAGGACAGAGGAGAGCAGGGCCCCCACAACCAGGACAGAGGAGAGCGGAGACCCCACAACCAGAACAGGAGAGCGGAGCCCTCACAACCAGGATAGAGGAGAGCAGAGCCCCCACAACCAGGAGAGAGGAAGGCAGAGCCCCAACAACCAGGAAAGAGGAGAGCAGAGCCCTCACAACCAGGACAGGAGAGCAGGGCCTCCACAACCAGGACAGAGGAGAGCAGAGCCCCCACAACCAGGACAGAGGAGAGCAGAGCCCCCACAACCAGGACAGAGGAGAGCAGAGCCCCCACAACCAGGACAGGAGAGCAGAGCCCCCACAACCAGGACAGAGGAGAGCAGAGCCCCCACAACCAGGACAGAGGAGAGCAGAGCCCCCACAACCAGGACAGAGGAGAGCGGAGCCCCCGCAACCAGGACAGAGGAGAGCCAAGCCCCCACAACCAGGACAGAGGAGAGTGGAGCCCCCACAAGCCGGACAGTGGAGAGAAGAGCCCCCACAACCAGGACAGGAGAGCAGAGCCCCCACAACCAGGACAGAGGAGAGCAGAGCCCCCACAACCAGGACAGGGGAGAGTGGAGCCCCCACAACCAGGAGAGAGGGGAGCAGAGACCCCACAACCAGGACAGAGGAGAGCAGAGCCCCCGCAACCAGGACAGAGGAGAGCAGAGCCCCCACAACCAGGACAGAGGAGAGCAGAGCCCCCAAAATCAGGACAAAGGAGAGCAGAGCCCCCATAAGTAGGGCGGACCCCCACAACCAGGACAGAGGAGAGCAGAGCCCCCACAACCAGGACAGAGGAGATCAGAGCCCTCAACCAGGACAGGATAGCAGAGCCCCCGCAACCAGGACAGAGGAGAGCAGAGCCCCCACAAGCAGGACAGTGGAAAGAAGAGCCCCCACAACCAGGACAGGAGAGCAGAGCCCCCACAACCAGGACAGAGGAGAGCAGAGCCCTCACAACCAGGACAGAGGAGAGCAGGGCCCCCACAACCAGGACAGAGGAGAGCGGAGCCCCCACAACCAGGACAGGAAAGCGGAGCCCTCACAACCAGGACGGAGGAGAGCAGAGCCCCCACAACCAGGACAGAGGAAGGCAGAGCCCCAACAACCAGGACAGAGGAAGGCAGAGCCCCCACAACCAGGACAGAGGAGAGCAGAGCCCCCATAACCAGGACAGAGGAGAGCAGAGCCCCCACAACCAGGACAGAGGAGAGCCGAGCCCCCACAACCAGGACAGAGGCGAGCCGAGCCCCCACAAGCAGGACAGTGGAGAGAAGAGCCCCCACAACCAGGACAGGAGAGCAGAGCCCCCACAACCAGGACAGAGGAGAGCAGAGCCCCCACAACCAGGACAGAGGAGAGCAGAGACCCCGCAACCAGGACAGAGGAGAGCAGAGCCCCCGCAACCAAGACAGGAGAGCAGAGCCCCCACAACCAGGACAGAGGAGAGCAGAGCCCCCAAAATCAGGACAAAGGAGAGGAGAGCCCCCATAAGTAGGGCGGACCCCCACAACCAGGACAGAGGAGAGCAGAGCCCCCACAACCAGGACAGAGGAGATCAGAGCCCTCAACCAGGACAGGATAGCAGAGCCCCCGCAACCAGGACAGAGGAGAGCAGAGCCCCCACAACCAAGATTGAGGAGATCAGAGCCCCCAAAATCAGGACAAAGGAGAGCAGAGCCCCCATAAGTAGGGCGGACCCCCACAACCAGGACAGAGGAGAGCAGAGCCCCCACAACCAGGACAGAGGAGAGCGGAGCCCTCACAACCAGGACAGAGGTGAGCAGAGCCCCCACAACCAGGACAGAGGAGAGTGGAGCCCCCACAACCAAGATTGAGGAGATCAGAGCCCCCAAAATCAGGACAAAGGAGAGAAGAGCCCCCACAACTAGGGCGGACCCCCACAACCAGGACAGAGGAGAGCAGAGCCCCCACAACCAAGACTGAGGAGAGCAGAGCCCCCACAACCAGGACAGAGGAGAGCAGAGCCCTCACAACCAGGACAGGAGAGCAGAGCCCCACAACCAGGACAGAGGAGAGCAGAGCCCCCACAACCATGACAGAGGAGAGTGGAGCCCCCACAACCAGGACAGAGGAGAGCGGCGCCCCAACAAACTGGACAGAAGAGAGCAGAGCCCCCACAACCAGGAGAGGGGAAGGCAGAGCCCCCATAACCGGGACAGAAGAGAGCAGTGCACCCACAACCAGGGCAGGGGAGACCAGGGCCCCCACAACCGTGACAGAGGAGAGCAGAGCCCCAACAACCAGGACAGAGGAGAGCGGAGCCCTCACAACCGGGACAGGAGAGCAGGGCTCCCACAACCAGGACAGAGGAGAGCAGAGCCCCCACAACCAGGACAGAGGAGAGCAGAGCCCCCACAACCTGGTCAGGGGAGAGCAGGGCCCCCACAACCAGGACAGAGGAGAGCAGAGCCCCCTCAACCAGGACAGAGGAGAGCAGAGCCCGCACAACCAGGACAGAGGAGAGCGGAGCCCCCACAACCAGGACAGAGGAGATCAGAGCCCATGCAACCAGAACAGAGGAGAGCAGAGCCCCCACAACCAGGACAGGAGAGCAGAGCCCCCACAACCAGGACAGAGGAGAGCAGAGCCCCTAAAATCAGGACAAAGGAGAGCAGAGCCCCCATAACTAGAGCGGACCCCCACAACCAGGACAGAGGAGAGCAGAGCCCCCACAACCAGGACAGAGGAAGGCAGAGCCCCAACAACCAGGAAAGAGGAGAGCAGAGCCCTCACAACCAGGACAGGAGAGCAGGGCCTCCACAACCAGGACAGAGGAGAGCAGAGCCCCCACAACCAGGACAGAGGAGAGCAGAGCCCCCACAACCAGGACAGAGGAGAGCAGAGCCCCCACAACCAGGACAGGAGAGCAGAGCCCCCACAACCAGGACAGAGGAGAGCAGAGCCCCCACAACCAGGACAGAGGAGAGCAGAGCCCCCACAACCAGGACAGAGGAGAGCGGAGCCCCCGCAACCAGGAGAGAGGAGAGCCAAGCCCCCACAACCAGGACAGAGGAGAGTGGAGCCCCCACAAGCAGGACAGTGGAGAGAAGAGCCCCCACAACCAGGACTGGAGAGCAGAGCCCCCACAACCAGGACAGAGGAGAGCAGAGCCCCCACAACCAGGACAGGGGAGAGCGGTGCCCCCACAACCAGGAGAGAGGGGAGCAGAGACCCCACAACCAGGACAGAGGAGAGCAGAGCCCCCGCAACCAGGACAGAGGAGAGCAGAGCCCCCAAAATCAGGACAAAGGAGAGCAGAGCCCCCATAAGTAGGGCGGACCCCCACAACCAGGACAGAGGAGAGCAGAGCCCCCACAACCAGGACAGAGGAGATCAGAGCCCTCAACCAGGACAGGATAGCAGAGCCCCCGCAACCAGGACAAAGGAGAGCAGAGCCCCCACAAGCAGGACAGTGGAGAGAAGAGCCCCCACAACCAGGACAGGAGAGCAGAGCCCCCACAACCAGGACAGAGGAGAGCAGAGCCCTCACAACCAGGACAGAGGAGAGCAGGGCCCCCACAACCAGGACAGAGGAGAGCGGAGCCCCCACAACCAGAACAGGAAAGCGGAGCCCTCACAACCAGGACAGAGGAGAGCAGAGCCCCCACAACCAGGACAGAGGAAGGCAGAGCACCAACAACCAGGACAGAGGAAGGCAGAGCCCCCACAACCAGGACAGAGGAGAGCAGAGCCCCCATAACCAGGACAGAGGAGAGCAGAGCCCCCACAACCAGGACAGAGGAGAGCCGAGCCCCCACAACCAGGACAGAGGCGAGCCGAGCCCCCACAAGCAGGACAGTGGAGAGAAGAGCCCCCACAACCAGGACAGGAGAGCAGAGCCCCCACAACCAGGACAGAGGAGAGCAGAGCCTCCACAACCAGGACAGAGGAAGGCAGAGCCCCAACAACCAGGACAGAGGAAGGCAGAGCCCCCACAACCAGGACAGAGGAGAGCAGAGCCCCCACAACCTGGTCAGGGGAGAGCAGGGCCCCCACAACCAGGACAGAGGAGAGCAGAGCCCCCTCAACCAGGACAGAGGAGAGCAGAGCCCGCACAACCAGGACAGAGGAGAGCGGAGCCCCCACAAGCAGGACAGTGGAGAGAAGAGCCCCCACAACCAGGACAGGAGAGCAGAGCCCCCAAAACCAGGACAGAGGAGAGCAGAGCCCCCACAACCAGGACAGAGGAGAGCAGAGACCCCGCAACCAGGACAGAGGAGAGCAGAGCCCCCGCAACCAGGACAGGAGAGCAGAGCCCCCACAACCAGGACAGAGGAGAGCAGAGCCCCCAAAATCAGGACAAAGGAGAGGAGAGCCCCCATAAGTAGGGCGGACCCCCACAACCAGGACAGAGGAGAGCAGAGCCCCCACAACCAGGACAGAGGAGATCAGAGCCCTCAACCAGGACAGGATAGCAGAGCCCCCGCAACCAGGACAGAGGAGAGCAGAGCCCCCACAACCAAGATTGAGGAGATCAGAGCCCCCAAAATCAGGACAAAGGAGAGCAGAGCCCCCATAAGTAGGGCGGACCCCCACAACCAGGACAGAGGAGAGCAGAGCCCCCACAACCAGGACAGAGGAGAGCGGAGCCCTCACAACCAGGACAGAGGTGAGCAGAGCCCCCACAACCAGGACAGAGGAGAGTGGAGCCCCCACAACCAAGATTGAGGAGATCAGAGCCCCCAAAATCAGGACAAAGGAGAGAAGAGCCCCCACAACTAGGGCGGACCCCCACAACCAGGACAGAGGAGAGCAGAGCCCCCACAACCAAGACTGAGGAGAGCAGAGCCCCCACAACCAGGACAGAGGAGAGCAGAGCCCTCACAACCAGGACAGGAGAGCAGAGCCCCACAACCAGGACAGAGGAGAGCAGAGCCCCCACAACCATGACAGAGGAGAGTGGAGCCCCCACAACGAGGACAGAGGAGAGCGGCGCCCCAACAAACTGGACAGAAGAGAGCAGAGCCCCCACAACAAGGAGAGGGGAAGGCAGAGCCCCCATAACCGGAACAGAAGAGAGCAGTGCACCCACAACCAGGGCAGGGGAGACCAGGGCCCCCACAACCGTGACAGAGGAGAACAGAGCCCCAACAACCAGGACAGAGGAGAGCGGAGCCCTCACAACCGGGACAGGAGAGCAGGGCTCCCACAACCAGGACAGAGGAGAGCAGAGCCCCCACAACCAGGACAGAGGAGAGCAGAGCCCCCACAACCTGGTCAGGGGAGAGCAGGGCCCCCACAACCAGGACAGAGGAGAGCAGAGCCCCCTCAACCAGGACAGAGGAGAGCAGAGCCCGCACAACCAGGACAGAGGAGAGCGGAGCCCCCACAACCAGGACAGAGGAGATCAGAGCCCATGCAACCAGGACAGAGGAGAGCAGAGCCCCCACAACCAGGACAGGAGAGCAGAGCCCCCACAACCAGGACAGAGGAGAGCAGAGCCCCTAAAATCAGGACAAAGGAGAGCAGAGCCCCCATAACTAGAGTGGACCCCCACAACCAGGACAGAGGAGAGCAGAGCCCCCACAACCAGGACAGAGGAAGGCAGAGCCCCAACAACCAGGAAAGAGGAGAGCAGAGCCCTCACAACCAGGACAGGAGAGCAGGGCCTCCACAACCAGGACAGAGGAGAGCAGAGCCCCCACAACCAGGACAGAGGAGAGCAGAGCCCCCACAACCAGGACAGAGGAGAGCAGAGCCCCCACAACCAGGACAGGAGAGCAGAGCCCCCACAACCAGGACAGAGGAGAGCAGAGCCCCCACAACCAGGACAGAGGAGAGCAGAGCCCCCACAACCAGGACAGAGGAGAGCGGAGCCCCCGCAACCAGGAGAGAGGAGAGCCAAGCCCCCACAACCAGGACAGAGGAGAGTGGAGCCCCTATAAGCAGGACAGTGGAGAGAAGAGCCCCCACAACCAGGACTGGAGAGCAGAGCCCCCACAACCAGGACAGAGGAGAGCAGAGCCCCCACAACCAGGACAGGGGAGAGCGGAGCCCCCACAACCAGGAGAGAGGGGAGCAGAGACCCCACAACCAGGACAGAGGAGAGCAGAGCCCCCGCAACCAGGACAGAGGAGAGCAGAGCCCCCAAAATCAGGACAAAGGAGAGCAGAGCCCCCATAAGTAGGGCGGACCCCCACAACCAGGACAGAGGAGAGCAGAGCCCCCACAACCAGGACAGAGGAGATCAGAGCCCTCAACCAGGACAGGATAGCAGAGCCCCCGCAACCAGGACAAAGGAGAGCAGAGCCCCCACAAGCAGGACAGTGGAGAGAAGAGCCCCCACAACCAGGACAGGAGAGCAGAGCCCCCACAACCAGGACAGAGGAGAGCAGAGCCCTCACAACCAGGACAGAGGAGAGCAGGGCCCCCACAACCAGGACAGAGGAGAGCGGAGCCCCCACAACCAGAACAGGAAAGCGGAGCCCTCACAACCAGGACAGAGGAGAGCAGAGCCCCCACAACCAGGACAGAGGAAGGCAGAGCCCCAACAACCAGGACAGAGGAAGGCAGAGCCCCCACAACCAGGACAGAGGAGAGCAGAGCCCCCATAACCAGGACAGAGGAGAGCAGAGCCCCCACAACCAGGACAGAGGAGAGCCGAGCCCCCACAACCAGGACAGAGGCGAGCCGAGCCCCCACAAGCAGGACAGTGGAGAGAAGAGCCCCCACAACCAGGACAGGAGAGCAGAGCCCCCACAACCAGGACAGAGGAGAGCAGAGCCCCCACAACCAGGACAGAGGAAGGCAGAGCCCCAACAACCAGGACAGAGGAAGGCAGAGCCCCCACAACCAGGACAGAGGAGAGCAGAGCCCCCATAACCAGGACAGAGGAGAGCAGAGCCCCCACAACCAGGACAGAGGAGAGCCGAGCCCCCACAACCAGGACAGAGGCGAGCCGAGCCCCCACAAGCAGGACAGTGGAGAGAAGAGCCCCCACAACCAGGACAGGAGAGCAGAGCCCCCACAACCAGGACAGAGGAGAGCAGAGCCCCCACAACCAGGACAGAGGAGAGCAGAGACCCCGCAACCAGGACAGAGGAGAGCAGAGCCCCCGCAACCAGGACAGGAGAGCAGAGCCCCCACAACCAGGACAGAGGAGAGCAGAGCCCCCAAAATCAGGACAAAGGAGAGGAGAGCCCCCATAAGTAGGGCGGACCCTCACAACCAGGACAGAGGAGAGCAGAGCCCCCACAACCAGGACAGAGGAGATCAGAGCCCTCAACCAGGACAAGATAGCAGAGCCCCCGCAACCAGGACAGAGGAGAGCAGAGCCCCCACAACCAAGATTGAGGAGATCAGAGCCCCCAAAATCAGGACAAAGGAGAGCAGAGCCCCTATAAGTAGGGCGGACCCCCACAACCAGGACAGAGGAGAGCAGAGCCCCCACAACCAGGACAGAGGAGAGCGGAGCCCTCACAACCAGGACAGAGGTGAGCAGAGCCCCCACAACCAGGACAGAGGAGAGTGGAGCCCCCACAACCAAGATTGAGGAGATCAGAGCCCCCAAAATCAGGACAAAGGAGAGAAGAGCCCCCACAACTAGGGCGGACCCCCACAACCAGGACAGAGGAGAGCAGAGCCCCCACAACCAAGACTGAGGAGAGCAGAGCCCCCACAACCAGGACAGAGGAGAGCAGAGCCCTCACAACCAGGACAGGAGAGCAGAGCCCCACAACCAGGACAGAGGAGAGCAGAGCCCCCACAACCATGACAGAGGAGAGTGGAGCCCCCAAAACCAGGACAGAGGAGAGCGGCGCCCCAACAAACTGGACAGAAGAGAGCAGAGCCCCCACAACCAGGAGAGGGGAAGGCAGAGCCCCCATAACCGGGACAGAAGAGAGCAGTGCACCCACAACCAGGGCAGGGGAGACCAGGGCCCCCACAACCGTGACAGAGGAGAGCAGAGCCCCAACAACCAGGACAGAGGAGAGCGGAGCCCTCACAACCGGGACAGGAGAGCAGGGCTCCCACAACCAGGACAGAGGAGAGCAGAGCCCCCACAACCAGGACAGAGGAGAGCAGAGCCCCCACAACCTGGTCAGGGGAGAGCAGGGCCCCCACAACCAGGACAGAGGAGAGCAGAGCCCCCTCAACCAGGACAGAGGAGAGCAGAGCCCGCACAACCAGGACAGAGGAGAGCGGAGCCCCCACAACCAGGACAGAGGAGATCAGAGCCCATGCAACCAGGACAGAGGAGAGCAGAGCCCCCACAACCAGGACAGGAGAGCAGAGCCCCCACAACCAGGACAGAGGAGAGCAGAGCCCCTAAAATCAGGACAAAGGAGAGCAGAGCCCCCATAACTAGAGCGGACCCCCACAACCAGGACAGAGGAGAGCAGAGCCCCCACAACCAGGACAGAGGAAGGCAGAGCCCCAACAACCAGGAAAGAGGAGAGCAGAGCCCTCACAACCAGGACAGGAGAGCAGGGCCTCCACAACCAGGACAGAGGAGAGCAGAGCCCCCACAACCAGGACAGAGGAGAGCAGAGCCCCCACAACCAGGACAGAGGAGAGCAGAGCCCCCACAACCAGGACAGGAGAGCAGAGCCCCCACAACCAGGACAGAGGAGAGCAGAGCCCCCACAACCAGGACAGAGGAGAGCAGAGCCCCCACAACCAGGACAGAGGAGAGCGGAGCCCCCGCAACCAGGAGAGAGGAGAGCCAAGCCCCCACAACCAGGACAGAGGAGAGTGGAGCCCCCACAAGCATGACAGTGGAGAGAAGAGCCCCCACAACCAGGACTGGAGAGCAGAGCCCCCACAACCAGGACAGAGGAGAGCAGAGCCCCCACAACCAGGACAGGGGAGAGCGGAGCCCCCACAACCAGGAGAGAGGGGAGCAGAGACCCCACAACCAGGACAGAGGAGAGCAGAGCCCCCGCAACCAGGACAGAGGAGAGCAGAGCCCCCAAAATCAGGACAAAGGAGAGCAGAGCCCCCATAAGTAGGGCGGACCCCCACAACCAGGACAGAGGAGAGCAGAGCCCCCACAACCAGGACAGAGGAGATCAGAGCCCTCAACCAGGACAGGATAGCAGAGCCCCCGCAACCAGGACAAAGGAGAGCAGAGCCCCCACAAGCAGGACAGTGGAGAGAAGAGCCCCCACAACCAGGACAGGAGAGCAGATCCCCCACAACCAGGACAGAGGAGAGCAGAGCCCTCACAACCAGGACAGAGGAGAGCAGGGCCCCCACAACCAGGACAGAGGAGAGCGGAGCCCCCACAACCAGAACAGGAAAGCGGAGCCCTCACAACCAGGACAGAGGAGAGCAGAGCCCCCACAACCAGGACAGAGGAAGGCAGAGCCCCAACAACCAGGACAGAGGAAGGCAGAGCCCCCACAACCAGGACAGAGGAGAGCAGAGCCCCCATAACCAGGACAGAGGAGAGCAGAGCCCCCACAACCAGGACAGAGGAGAGCCGAGCCCCCACAACCAGGACAGAGGCGAGCCGAGCCCCCACAAGCAGGACAGTGGAGAGAAGAGCCCCCACAACCAGGACAGGAGAGCAGAGCCCCCACAACCAGGACAGAGGAGAGCAGAGCCCCCACAACCAGGACAGAGGAGAGCAGAGACCCCGCAACCAGGACAGAGGAGAGCAGAGCCCCCGCAACCAGGACAGGAGAGCAGAGCTCCCACAACCAGGACAGAGGAGAGCAGAGCCCCCAAAATCAGGACAAAGGAGAGCAGAGCCCCCATAAGTAGGGCGGACCCCCACAACCAGGACAGAGGAGAGCAGAGCCCCCACAACCAGGACAGAGGAGATCAGAGCCCTCAACCAGGACAGGATAGCAGAGCCCCCGCAACCAGGACAGAGGAGAGCAGAGCCCCCACAACCAAGATTGAGGAGATCAGAGCCCCCAAAACCAGGACAAAGGAGAGCAGAGCCCCCATAAGTAGGGCGGACCCCCACAAACAGGACAGAGGAGAGCAGAGCCCCCACAACCAGGACAGAGGAGAGCGGAGCCCTCACAACCAGGACAGAGGAGAGCAGAGCCCCCACAACCAGGACAGAGGAGAGTGGAGCCCCCACAACCAAGATTGAGGAGATCAGAGCCCCCAAAATCAGGACAAAGGAGAGCAGAGCCCCCACTACTAGGGCGGACCCCCACAACCAGGACAGAGGAGAGCAGAGCCCCCACAACCAAGACTGAGGAGAGCAGAGCCCCCACAACCAGGACAGAGGAGAACAGAGCCCTCACAACCAGGACAGGAGAGCAGAGCCCCACAACCAGGACAGAGGAGAGCAGAGCCCCCACAACCATGACAGAGGAGAGTGGAGCCCCCACAACCAGGACAGAGGAGAGCGGCGCCCCAACAAACTGGACAGAAGAGAGCAGAGCCCCCACAACCAGGAGAGGGGAAGGCAGAGCCCCCATAACCGGGACAGAAGAGAGCAGTGCACCCACAACCAGGGCAGGGGAGACCAGGGCCCCCACAACCATGACAGAGGAGAGCAGAGCCCCAACAACCAGGACAGAGGAGAGCGGAGCCCTCACAACCAGGACAGGAGAGCAGAGCCCCCACAACCAGGACAGAGGAGAGCAGAGCCCCTAAAATCAGGACAAAGGAGAGCAGAGCCCCCATAACTAGAGCGGACCCCCACAACCAGGACAGAGGAGAGCAGAGCCCCCACAACCAGGACAGAGGAGAGCGGAGCCCTCACAACCAGGACAGAGGAGAGCAGAGCCCCCACAACCAGGACAGAGGAGAGTGGAGCCCCCACAACCAAGACTGAGGAGATCAGAGCCCCCAAAATCAGGACAAAGGAGAGCAGAGCCCCCACAACTAGGCCGGACCCTCACAACCAGGACAGAGAGCAGAGCCCCCACAACCAAGACTGAGGAGAGCAGAGCCCCCACAACCAGGACAGAGGAGAGCAGAGCCCTCACAACCAGGACAGGAGAGCAGAGCCCCACAACCAGGACAGAGGAGAGCAGAGGCCCCACAACCATGACAGAGGAGAGTGGAGCCCCCACAACCAGGACAGAGGAGAGCGGCGCCCCAACAAACTGGACAGAAGAGAGCAGAGCCCCCACAACCAGGAGAGGGGAAGGCAGAGCCCCCATAACCGGGACAGAAGAGAGCAGAGCCCTCACAACCGGGACAGGAGAGCAGGGCCCCCACAACCAGGACAGAGGAGAGCAGAGCCCCCACAACTGATGAATACAAGCCCCAGCTAGGCCCGCAAGAGACAAGGGTTCGCTCTTCTGTAACGAGATCTATAAGGAAGTTGGCACGGAAACTGCAAAGTACAAAAACAACGTTTATTAACCCTTAAGGGTGGTCCTACAATCCACACAACACTCTTCAGTATTGCAAGGAGTAGCACAAAGAACATTCGTACACAGTCCCCTTTTATACACAACAGAGGGGCTCATAAGTGGGTGGATACAACATGAGGCCGTAGAACATTACCATTTATGGTCATTCTCGATACTGAATCAATACATGGGCGGAGCTAACACACTCCTTGGGCCCGCGAAAACACATGGTCAAGCAGAGCTAATTATAACAGATGTGGTCAAGTCTGGGCATGCGCCAGATAGACAAGAAGGCTATTTATAACTGTTACTAGGCAGATTACAAGAGCAACTAACACAGAGGTCGGACTCTCTTCGTGGCGAACACGTGGCAGCATGTCAATACAAAATGGAGTCCGGACTTCGGCCAACATAATGAGGAAAACACGATAAAAGGGAAGCATTAATGTTTTCAGTAAATGCTTAATCACATTCTGCTTTAATTTACAACAGACGACCCTTTCAGCATTTACTGAAGACATCTGGTTTCCAAGAATAATCATCGTATATGTCAATTATCATCATTCCTTTAACTTCTTTAGCTAGACCCTTCTGGCGGGCAACATCGGCAATAGCTTTCTTATCTGGAATGCAGAATGAAATGCATACGGAACAGCACAATGGTCCACATTGAATACACATACAGAAAAGGAACAGAATTGCTACAATAATACAGAGACCAGTTAGAACCTTCCAACCCCAGGCAGTAACCAACGCCCAAAACCATCCAGAAAAGGACCAAGTGCCGTTTTCTGTGTGGATTTCAGCTGCTATTTTATGCAGCTTGTTAATGGCGTTATAAACGGATGGCGTATGATCAGGAATGAACACACAGCAGCTACTTCCAATAATTTTACAGGCTCCTCCTCGATCAGCTAGCATTACATCTAATACCATACGATTCTGCAATGCAACAATCCTAGTAATTTGTAATTCTTTCGTAAGATTCCCAAGAGCAGCAGCAGTTTGATTAGTCACAGCTTCTACCACTCTCGTTAATCTTCGGATCTTCCTACTATTCAAAGCGGCTCCAACAAAAAAGAACAATCCTAAGTTAAAATCAATATACTGTTGCAAGCTGGTATCTGTTTGATCCACCTCATCAATTGATAGAGTACGTTTATATCTATTTACAGTCACATTATTCAACAGTTTCAAATCCTTATGATATGACGCGGGTGCTAAGAATACAGGAGGCAATAGGAACGATACATAGCATACCCCAGACCACCCAGCCGGCAAACGGTAATAACCTTTATTTCCACATACAAAGTAGGTATTATGGGATGCTAGGAAGGTACTGTTATTTAACCCATCGATGTTTAACACGGTTATGCAATCACTGACACCAACAGGGATAAAACCCACACTCTGGACACACAGGTCCGCTTGGGCTTGTGCTACTTGGATTACGAATTTGTCCTTCCCCACAGTGTCTCTGGTGTTCGTGAAGATATAGGGGATGGATTCATTGTCCGGTCGGTACTCTTCCCATTCCCAAATTGTCCCATTCGCTTGTGGATATCCATTCTTGTCCTGATGGCATTCTTTATTAAGTCTGAAAAGCAATCGTCCCACTGTCGGTTTCCGAGTGGCAAACAACAAAGTGTACCATGCTCTACAAGAGCCATTGTGAGAGAAAGGAAGTGGTATGAATGGCGTACCTCCTTTCTTCTGATGGGCTGGCATCATCCCACATATCCAACAGTTCGTAGCATTTGTAGCAACATGGGTGTGATGCAGCATCTGAATGAAAGTGTTATTCAAATAGGATTGTCGATGCTTCAACTCTTGATATGGCAATGTATAAAAGTAGTGCTCCGCAGGCACTGGAGTCGTCAACACAAGCGTCTCTCGAGCAGGAGTTGCCTCCTCCACAAACCATGTGGTTATACCAACGATAGCTACTGTTAGCATGAACCCCAACGCACAAAGAATTTTCTTCTTCTCCATGTCAAAGGAAACAATACCCTGATATCTTCCTGAAACTAAAAAGGTCTGTCAGAACTCTTCCCCTTGGGCAGCGGTTGATTTCTTCACCAGCGGGCCAAGACGGGTGTCACTACACTAATGCAGGGCTGATCCCCCCCCCTTGCCTCATCGGCTCTCCGTTTCACTAACCCAAGGGCCGTTCTGACAGTATGTCCCGGTACTGGAAATCTCACTTCCTTGGTCGCAGATGATATCGCCTTCCTCCAGAAGTCGTGTGGTCCGAAAAGAGCTCCTCAGTGTCGTTTGGCTCTGCAGCACGGCCTGTCTCTGCTGCTAGGATGTCTCGTTGATCGGTCAGCACGGCAGACTCCACCAATCCGGGCGGTACCTTTCGACAGTGCAAGGAATGGATCCAATTCTTCCTGTTCGAGACTCGCACTGCCGTCCTCGTTGCAAGAAGGACTTGCTCAGGTCCTACCCATCTCGGCTCCAAACTGTTCGATCTGTCGAAAACCTTTATCATTACATGATCTCCAGGCCGGAGACCATGTCCTTCGCCAGTAGACCGATCAGGGAGCGCCTCTCGGACCTGTTGATGAATAGAAACCAAGTTATCCGTTAACTGTGCCAGATAATCACTCATCATCACACAAGGTACATCATACACAGCCTTAGGCCTTGGTGGACCCCAAATATTCATTGGGCGTCCAAATACAATCTCATAGGGTGTAAGGCCGGTTCGAGAGTGTGGCACCGACCTAATTGACAATAACGCCAGTGGCAAGGCGTCTGGCCAAGTCAAAGATGTTGAAGCTTGGATTTTGGCGATCTTAAGCTTCAGCGTACAATTATACTTCTCGACTAGTCCTGCAGATTGGGGGTGGAACACGGCGTGGAACTTCTGGGTGATGCCTAGGCCCTTCAAGACATACTTTATAACATCCGCTACAAAGTGAGGGCCATTATCACTCCACAGAAGTCTACAGACGCCGTATCGGGGGAAAAACTCTTTCAGCAATAGCTTCGCTGTAGTCATTGCAGTATTGTCTTTCGCAGGGTACGCCTCAACCCATTTACTGAAGGCGCAAACCACTACTAGAACATACTTCAAATTGTTACAGCGCTCAAGCTGGATGTAATCCATCTGCAGAACCTCAAAGGGTGCAGTGGGTGTCGCAAATCCTCCTGCTGGAGTTCGAGTGCCTTTCCCTGGGTTATACTTCAGACAGATCATACAGGTCTGCACCACCCTCTTTGCCGTGCTAGCAATCTCTGGATGCTTCCAGACTTGGGTAAGCAATTTCACAATTGCGGAAGCTCCAACATGTGCTAGCCCATGTGCCATCTGGACCATAGGTTGTACAAAAGCCGTGGGTAATTTCCATCTATCCATCTGCTTATTTCTCCAGCAACCCTCGTCATCCAGTTCTCCTTCGCTAGCACATTGTTCCCGCTCTTTGTCAGAAGCGGTCTTTTGTATTTCTCGCACTTCCTCCTTCGCATCATGCCATCTCTCCACCTGTGACTTCACTACATACATGGCAGTAGTACCGGGCTGCATCGCAGTCTCCCTTGCTACTCGATCCGCTAACGCATTCCCTTCTCCAACCTTATCAACTACTTTCCTATGGGCGCTACACTTAACAATGGCAATTCTCTTCGGGTATGTCAATGCAGTTAAAAGATTGTGGACTAACTCCCCATGCATTATCTGTACCCCATGTGACGTTAGAAACCCTCTCTCCTTCCAGAGTAGGCCGAAATCGTGCGCTACTCCGAAGGCATAGCGGCTGTCTGTGTAAACATTCACACACAATCCTGTACTGAGCTCACACGCTCGTGTTAACGCTATCAGTTCCGCTGCTTGAGCTGATTTCTGTGGTATGCGTGCTGTCTCCACTATCGTCTGTAACGTGGTAATTGCATACGCTGCTGAAGTCGTACCATCTGGTAGCTTCAGGCATGATCCATCCACCCACAGTTCTCCATCTACATCTGGAAAGGGCGTATCCTGGAGATCAATACGACCCTTTGTTTGTTCCTCAGTCACAAGAATACAATCATGCGCTTTCTGTGCCTCAGGCTGGGTCTCGGGATATGGCAACAATGTGGCCGGGTTTAATGTCACGCACCTTTTTAACGTAATATGAGGAGCTAAAAGCGTCAACTCATATCCCGTTAAACGGGCACTGGTCAAATGCTGCGTCTTTGTTTGATTAAGCAGGGCATCAACAGCGTGGGGAACTAACACCAACAGTTTATGGGATAACACAATTCCTTCACTCTGCCGTATTGACACAGCTGTCGCCGCAACCGAGCGAAAACACCCTGGCAATGCTCGGGCGACAGGATCAAGTATAGCCGAAAAGTATGCACAAGGGCGCTGCTTATCGCCGTGCATCTGCACTAAGACTGATAATGCACATCCATCTTTCTCATGCACATACAACGAAAAGGGTTTTGCATAATCAGGGGTCCCTAACACTGGTGCTGAACAAAGGGCCTGTCTCAATTGCTGAAAAGCAGCGTCACACTCATCTGACCAGGGGATCGGGATGGGCGTGTCTTTTGTCAAGAGAGCTAGTAATGGCTTAGCTATGTGTGAAAACCCCAATATCCACTGTCTACAAAAAGAAACAAGACCCAAAAATGCACGCACATCCTTCTGCGTGGATGGCCTCGGTGTGTCCAAAATTACTTGGATACGATCTGGTGTGAGTGCACGCCCCTCCTTAGACAAAAGGTGACCCAAATAAGTCACCTTTGGTCTACAGAATTGCAATTTCTTCCTAGAGACCTTGTGATTGTGGGATGCTAAAAAGGAAAGTAAGGCTATCGTGCTTTTCTCGCACAATTCCAGGGTGTCAGCCGCCAACAGGATGTCATCGACATATTGAATGAGGGCGACCCCCTCGAGTAAAACAAAGGAATCCAACTGTCGCTTTAAAGCCTGACTATAAATACTAGGGCTTTCTGTATAGCCTTGGGGAATTCTACAAAAACGATAAGATCTATTGTTTAATGTGAACCCAAAAAGAAATCGGCTATCAGGGTGAATGGGAATAGAAAAGAAGGCATTTTTCAAATCAATCACTGAGAACATGGTCGCCGTAGGCGGGACCAAGGTAAGCAACGTCGTGATATCGGAAACCACCGGGTACTGAGGTATCACGATCTTGTTTACCTCCCTCAAATCAATTATGAACCGATAGACCCTTGCATCCGTGTCCTTTTTCAGAATAGGGAGAATCGGACTGTTACAGATATTATAGGGAACTTCTTCCACTACTCCTACTGCGATCAAATCTTGCACAATCTGTATGAGAGCTTCCTCGCCCTCCTGGGAAATACGATACTGTGGGAGGCGCGGTAGTACCGCCCCCTCCTGGACACTAATGTGGACCGGAGGAATCACCATTTGTCCGACATCTGTGTCCGAAGTCGCCCATAAAGCTCGGGGGAGGGTAGCCAACAACGCATCCTCTGAGATCGTACACATCCGCCCAGATCGGGGGTAGTTGTCATTTAAAATCACCCTCACACCCTCAGGGGAACAGCGGATTGTAGCCCTAAAGTACTTTAACATATCAAGGCCCATAATGTTATCCGGTGTGTACGGAGCAAGCAGAAACGGACAAGGCGCAGAAAAACAATCAACTTTAAATGCAAGGGGCTGTGAAAGAGGGCTTCGGGAGAGTGTACCGTCAAACCCTACCGATGTAACTATTGAGCCGGATGGGGGAGCCCCCGGAACCAAGTACCTAGACAATGCACTACGTGTCGCTCCTGTATCCACTAGGAACTGATCAGTAGAACCTAAAACCTCAGCCGATACATAAGGACCCGTCTGATCGACCGGCACCTCAACTGATTCGGACCCCCATCCTACGCATTCCTATGCATGCTGAGAATCATGATATCCCGAGCGATCGATGTCCGATACATGATACTGGTGCTGGCGATCAAAAACATTTGAGCTATCTCGGTGCTGTCCAGCAGTATCGAAACGGACATTATCGTTGGAATTCCCTCTGAAGTTCGAGAAGCCCCCTCTACCTCTCGGGCCACCCGGAGTGTGCCCCTGACGCGAAGCACGCAACGCTGGGCAATCCCTGGCCCAATGGCCCAGCTGCTTGCAATACGCACACTGGTTCCTATTCAAATCAGATCGGCCCGAAGGGGGACCATAAGATCCGCCCCTTCCTCTATTATTATTACCCCGTCGGGGCGGGCCATATACTTGTGCTAACATCACTTTGGTTTTGAGGTCTTTCGATTTCTTCTCCTCCTGGCCCTTCGCCTCGTGCTCCTGACGCTCATAATACTGGGCGATGGTCAGAAGGGCCGTCGGTGTCGCGGAGGACCAAGAACTCTCACTCGCTTTTAACCGGGCCGCAACTGCCGGCAGCAGATTAGCCACATATTTGTCCGCGAAAAGGTGGCGGCCCGTGTCGTCAGTAAGCGACTGGCCACTAAAATCATGAAACGTCTCCTCAAAGCGCGTAAAGAAGTCCGCGACTGACTCGTCAACTTTCTGTTTACATGCAGCTAACATATTCCAGTCAATCTTTTTAGGGGGGATAATCGTCTTCAACTTAGCCACAATAGCCGCAGGGAGATCTAAAATATTCTGGGGTGGTTTCTGTGCGGGCTTCCGTTCCCTATCCTCATCCTCAAGGTCAGACCACCGGGCCTTGAAGGCAACCGCATCATCTACCTTTCGGACAGAGCGCCACGTATCCGGCGGTAGGATAAGGCCAAAGAACAAGTCTATATCCGCTAAGGTCATAATGCAAGAATTCAAGGCCCCCTCGACTTCTTCATAGAAGGCCGCTGGATTCTTGCGGGGGTCAGGCAGCGCATTCTTTAATGCCATAACATCGGCCCTATGCCATGGAGTATAAACCCAATTATACACAAAATATCCCCTAGCATCGACAGAATTAATATCCGAGCTAGTCCCTGCTCCCTTGGGAGGAATATACAAAGGCGCCGCCTCTCGCATTGGTTTAACATGCACTATGTCATCCTTATCTGACTGGGAGGCGGATGGGTGGCCCCCTGTTGCAGACGAATCCGACTGCTTCTCCTCCTCCATTTGTTGACGTGCTTTCTCTCTAAGGGCCAGCACCTCGTCCCGCAAAGCGAACAGCCGCCGAGCCGCCTCAGAAGCCTGAAGGGGAGAAAAAACACCATTACGTAATGCTCCGGCATCCGAAGACACTTCGTCAGGCTCAAGGATACTAGAATATTTTCGGAAAGCAGCAATTACTTCTTCTGAAAAATGAGATAGAAAATACACCCTCTCTCTATCTTGCCACGACCCCCAAGTATGGAACAACTCATCCTTAGACATCTTGCCCTTAAGTGCACGGAGGGAAAGTTTCCGAAGATCAGCCATATGCTCGGTCGATAACATGGACCGTGTGTCGACCTTACCCGGAGCCGGGCCAGAATCTTGCGGCCGCGGAGCAGATGCGCCAACATAAGGGGGCGGAGAGCGATCTAGTAAATGAAAATCGTCATCAGGATTATTAAGGACAGGATAAAGTGGCTGACGAACAACATATTGACCCGAAACTTGTAGCCTACGCTCTTTCTCTTGTCTGTCCGTTTGCTCTTTGTCCTCCCGACGCTTCGCTTCCTGAGCTCGCACATGATCATTCTTTCGCTGCTCCTTATCAAACAGCGCTTTCTCACGTTTCTCTCGCTCACGCACTTCCTTCACCCATAATCGCACACACTCAAACATATCCTGACGAGCACGTCGCTTACACATACACTGTTCCACATACTCAATCTTACGTATATCAAACGATCCATACAAAGGCCATCGCAACTCAGGATCCTTCCTCGTATATTTCCTCCATAACGTGCTGTACATTATGGAAGAAAGACCATGCTTCACGTACATATCCCTATTAGGAGTCCCCTCTGGGGGAGCTGGAGCAGATTCCTCGAGGTTCAACCGGTTCCCAAAACAGCAGCACCACTTACGAAGTGCGCTAAAAGCAGGCATGCTAGGAATAATGCAAAATATGCAGTATTATCAAGAAAAATGGCACTTAATCGTTGCGCCGTTCAAAGTTTACACAGCTCCGGAGAAATTTCTCCACATTACCTGCCTATATGTGTTGCAACGCATATATTTTCACAAAGACAAATTCAAAATATGACTAGTCACCATCAATCAAACTCAAATAGCCAGACCAGGCTTCAAAACTCGGAGCAAGTACCGTACAACGGTTCTTACCAATCAAGAGTCCAGGTTCCAACTGCCAAGCTCCACAATCGCCCAAAACGGCTCTCACGGCAGGACCGACAGAAGAGGTCTCAGTCGATGACCGGCGCCACCCAGACGGTCAGCTCGGAAGGGAAGGAAGAAAAACCTCGGGATGCCAGGGCTAAGACGCCGCTGGCAGTGATCACGTCCCCGGCCAAACTCCTCACCTTCGTCGCGACCAGTCCTTCGAGCATCCGAGTCGCCGATGAGCCCCACGTGACGGGCGCCAATTGATGAATACAAGCCCCAGCTAGGCCCGCAAGAGACAAGGGTTCGCTCTTCTGTAACGAGATCTATAAGGAAGTTGGCACGGAAACTGCAAAGTACAAAAACAACGTTTATTAACCCTTAAGGGTGGTCCTACAATCCACACAACACTCTTCAGTATTGCAAGGAGTAGCACAAAGAACATTCGTACACAGTCCCCTTTTATACACAACAGAGGGGCTCATAAGTGGGTGGATACAACATGAGGCCGAAGAACATTACCATTTATGGTCATTCTCGATACTGAATCAATACATGGGCGGAGCTAACACACTCCTTGGGCCCGCGAAAACACATGGTCAAGCAGAGCTAATTATAACAGATGTGGTCAAGTCTGGGCATGCGCCAGATAGACAAGAAGGCTATTTATAACTGTTACTAGGCAGATTACAAGAGCAACTAACACAGAGGTCGGACTCTCTTCGTGGCGAACACGTGGCAGCATGTCAATACAAAATGGAGTCCGGACTTCGGCCAACATAATGAGGAAAACACGATAAAAGGGAAGCATTAATGTTTTCAGTAAATGCTTAATCACATTCTGCTTTAATTTACAACACAACCAGGACAGAGGAGAGCAGATCCCCCACAACCAGGTCAGGGGAGAGCAGGGCCCCCACAACCAGGACAGAGGAGAGCAGAGCCCCCTCAACCAGGACAGAGGAGAGCAGAGCCCGCACAACCAGGACAGAGGAGAGCGGAGCCCCCACAACCAGGACAGAGGAGATCAGAGCCCCCGCAACCAGGACGGAGGAGAGCAGAGCCCCTACAACCAGTCAAAGCGGAGAGCACCACCCCCACAACCTGGACAGAGGAGAGCAGAGCCCCCACAACTAGGGCAGACCCCCACAACCAGGACAGATGAGAGCAGAGCCCCCACAAACAAGACTGAGGAGAGCAGAGCCCCCACAACCAGTACAGAGGAGAGCACAGCCCCCACAACTAGGGCGTACCCCCACAACCAGGACAGAGGAGAGCAGAGCCCCCACAACTAGGGCGGACCCCCACAACCAGGACAGATGAGAGCAGAGCCCCCACAAACAAGACTGAGGAGAGAAGAGCCCCCACAACCAGGACAGAGGAGAGCACAGCCCTCACAACCAGGACAGGAGAGCAGAGCCCCCTCACACAGGACAGAGGAGAGGAGAGCCCCCACAACCAGGACAGGAGAGCAGAGCCCTCACAACCAGGACATAGAGCATAGTCCCCCCAACCAGGACAGAGGAGAGCAGAGCCCTCACAACCAGAACAGGAGAGCAGAGCCCCCACCGCCAAGACTGAGCAGAGCAGAGCCCCCACAACCAGGACAGAAGAGAGCGGAGCCCTCACAACCGGGACAGGAGAGCAGGGCCCCCACAACCAGGACAGAGGAGAGCAGAGCCCCCACAACCAGGACAGAGGAGAGCAGAGCCCCCACAAACAAGACTGAGGAGAGCAGAGCCCCCACAACCAGTACAGAGGAGAGCACAGCCCCCACAACTAGGGCGGACCCCCACAACCAGGACAGAGGAGAGCAGAGCCCCCACAACTAGGGCAGACCCCCACAACCAGGACAGATGAGAGCAGATCCCCCACAAACAAGACTGAGGAGAGAAGAGCCCCCACAACCAGGACAGAGGAGAGCACAGCCCTCACAACCAGGACAGGAGAGCAGAGCCCCCTCACACAGGACAGAGGAGAGGAGAGGCCCCACAACCAGGACAGGAGAGCAGAGCCCTCACAACCAGGACATAGAGCATAGCCCCCACAACCAGGACAGAGGAGAGCAGAGCCCTCACAACCAGAACAGGAGAGCAGAGCCCCCACCACCAAGACTGAGCAGAGCAGAGCCCCCACAACCAGGACAGAAGAGAGCGGAGCCCTCACAACCGGGACAGGAGAGCAGGGCCCCCACAACCAGGACAGAGGAGAGCAGAGCCCCCACAACCAGGACAGAGGAGAGCAGAGACCCTAAAATCAGGACAAAGGAGAGCAGAGCCCCCATAACTAGAGCGGACCCCCACAACCAGGACAGAGGAGAGCAGAGCCCCCACAACCAGGACAGGAGAGCAGGGCCCCCACAACCAGGACAGAGGAGTGCAGAGCCCCCACAACCAGGACAGAGGAGAGCAGAGCCCCAACAACCAGGACAGAGGAGAGCGGAGCCCCCGCAACCAGGACAGAGGAGAGCCGAGCCCCCACAACCAGGACAGAGGAGAGCGGAGCCCCCACAAGCAGGACAGTGGAGAGAAGAGCCCCCACAACCAGGACAGGAGAGCAGAGCCCCCGCAACCAGGACAGAGGAGAGCAGAGCCCCCACGACCAGGACAGAGGAGAGCAGAGCCCCCAAAAGCAGGACAAAGGAGAGCAAAGCCCCCATAACTAGGGCGGAACCCCACAACCAGGACAGAGGAGAGCAGAGCCCCCACAACCAAGACAGAGGAGATCAGAGCCCTCAACCAGGACAGGATAGCAGAGCCCCCGCAACCAGGACAGAGGAGAGCAGAGCCCCCACAAGCAGGACAGTGGAGAGAAGAACCCCCACAACCAGGACAGGAGAGCAGATCCCCCACAACCAGGACAGAGGAGAGCAGAGCCCGCACAACCAGGACAGAGGAGAGCAGGGCCCCCACAACCAGGACAGAGGAGAGTGGAGCCCCCACAACCAGAACAGGAAAGCGGAGCCCTCACAACCAGGACAGAGGAGAGCAGAGCCCCCACAACCAGGACAGAGGAAGGCAGAGCCCCAACAACCAGGACAGAGGAAGGCAGAGCCCCCACAACCAGGACAGAGGAGACCAGAGCCCCCATAACCAGGACAGAGGAGAGCAGAGCCCCCACAACCAGGACAGAGGAGAGCCGAGCCCCCACAACCAGGACAGAGGCGAGCCGAGCCCCCACAACCAGGACAGTGGAGAGAAGGGCCCCCACAACCAGGACAGGAGAGCAGAGCCCCCACAACCAGGACAGAGGAGAGCAGAGCCCTCACAACCAGGACAGAGGAGAGCAGAGCCCCCACAACCAGGACAGAGGAGAGCAGAGCCCCTGCAACCAGGACAGAGGAGAGCAGAGCCCCCACAACCAGGACAGGAGAGCAGAGCCCCTTAAATCAGGACAAAGGAGAGCAGAGCCCCCATAACTAGAGCGGACCCCCACAACCAGGACAGAGGAGAGCAGAGCCCCCACAAACTGGACAGAAGAGAGCAGAGCCCCCACAACCAGGAGAGGGGAAGGCAGAGCCCCCATAACCGGGACAGAAGAGAGCAGTGCACCCACAACCAGGGCAGGGGAGACCAGGGCCCCCACAACCATGACAGAGGAGAGCAGAGCCCCAACAACCAGGACAGAGGAGAGCGGAGCCCTCACAACCAGGACAGGAGAGCAGAGCCCCTAAAATCAGGACAAAGGAGAGCAGAGCCCCCATAACTAGAGCGGACCCCCACAACCAGGACAGAGGAGAGCAGAGCCCCCACAACCAGGACAGAGGAGAGCGGAGCCCTCACAACCAGGACAGAGGAGAGCAGAGCCCCCACAACCAGGACAGAGGAGAGTGGAGCCCCCACAACCAAGACTGAGGAGATCAGAGCCCCCAAAATCAGGACAAAGGAGAGCAGAGCCCCCACAACTAGGCCGGACCCCCACAACCAGGACAGAGGAGAGCAGAGCCCCCACAACCAAGACTGAGGAGAGCAGAGCCCCCACAACCAGGACAGAGGAGAGCAGAGCCCTCACAACCAGGACAGGAGAGCAGAGCCCCACAACCAGGACAGAGGAGAGCAGAGGCCCCACAACCATGACAGAGGAGAGTGGAGCCCCCACAACCAGGACAGAGGAGAGCGGCGCCCCAACAAACTGGACAGAAGAGAGCAGAGCCCCCACAACCAGGAGAGGGGAAGGCAGAGCCCCCATAACCGGGACAGAAGAGAGCAGAGCCCTCACAACCGGGACAGGAGAGCAGGGCCCCCACAACCAGGACAGAGGAGAGCAGAGCCCCCACAACCAGGACAGAGGAGAGCAGAGCCCCCACAACCAGGTCAGGGGAGAGCAGGGCCCCCACAACCAGGACAGAGGAGAGCAGAGCCCCCTCAACCAGGACAGAGGAGAGCAGAGCCCGCACAACCAGGACAGAGGAGAGCGGAGCCCCCACAACCAGGACAGAGGAGATCAGAGCCCCCGCAACCAGGACGGAGGAGAGCAGAGCCCCTACAACCAGTCAAAGCGGAGAGCACCACCCCCACAACATGGACAGAGGAGAGCAGAGCCCCCACAACTAGGGCAGACCCCCACAACCAGGACAGATGAGAGCAGAGCCCCCACAAACAAGACTGAGGAGAGCAGAGCCCCCACAACCAGTACAGAGGAGAGCACAGCCCCCACAACTAGGGCGGACCCCCACAACCAGGACAGAGGAGAGCAGAGCCCCCACAACTAGGGCGGACCCCCACAACCAGGACAGATAAGAGCAGAGCCCCCACAAACAAGACTGAGGAGAGAAGTGCCCCCACAACCAGGACAGAGGAGAGCACAGCCCTCACAACCAGGACAGGAGAGCAGAGCCCCCTCACACAGGACAGAGGAGAGGAGAGCCCCCACAACCAGGACAGGAGAGCGGAGCCCTCACAACCAGGACATAGAGCATAGTCCCCACAACCAGGACAGAGGAGAGCAGAGCCCTCACAACCAGAACAGGAGAGCAGAGCCCCCACCGCCAAGACTGAGCAGAGCAGAGCCCCCACAACCAGGACAGAAGAGAGCGGAGCCCTCACAACCGGGACAGGAGAGCAGGGCCCCCACAACCAGGACAGAGGAGAGCAGAGCCCCCACAACCAGGACAGAGGAGAGCAGAGCCCCCACAAACAAGACTGAGGAGAGCAGAGCCCCCACAACCAGTACAGAGGAGAGCACAGCCCCCACAACTAGGGCGGACCCCCACAACCAGGACAGAGGAGAGCAGAGCCCCCACAACTAGGGCAGACCCCCACAACCAGGACAGATGAGAGCAGATCCCCCACAAACAAGACTGAGGAGAGAAGAGCCCCCACAACCAGGACAGAGGAGAGCACAGCCCTCACAACCAGGACAGGAGAGCAGAGCCCCCTCACACAGGACAGAGGAGAGGAGAGGCCCCACAACCAGGACAGGAGAGCAGAGCCCTCAAAACCAGGACATAGAGCATAGCCCCCACAACCAGGACAGAGGAGAGCAGAGCCCTCACAACCAGAACAGGAGAGCAGAGCCCCCACCGCCAAGACTGAGCAGAGCAGAGCCCCCACAACCAGGACAGAAGAGAGCGGAGCCCTCACAACCGGGACAGGAGAGCAGGGCCCCCACAACCAGGACAGAGGAGAGCAGAGCCCCCACAACCAGGACAGAGGAGAGCAGAGACCCCGCAACCAGGACAGAGGAGAGCAGAGCCCCCGCAACCAGGACAGGAGAGCAGAGCCCCCACAACCAGGACAGAGGAGAGCAGAGCCCCTAAAATCAGGACAAAGGAGAGCAGAGCCCCCATAACTAGAGCGGACCCCCACAACCAGGACAGAGGAGAGCAGAGCCCCCACAACCAGGACAGAGGAGAGCGGAGCCCTCACAACCAGGACAGAGGAGAGCAGAGCCCCCACAACCAGGACAGAGGAGAGTGGAGCCCCCACAACCAAGATAGAGGAGATCAGAGCCCCCAAAATCAGGACAAAGGAGAGCAGAGCCCCCACAACTAGGGCGGACCCCCACAACCAGGACTGAGGAGAGCAGAGCCCCCACAACCAAGACTGAGGAGAGCAGAGCCCCCACAACCAGGACAGAGGAGAGCAGAGCCCTCACAACCAGGACAGGAGAGCAGAGCCCCACAACCAGGACATAGGAGAGCAGAGCCCCCACGACCATGACAGAGGAGAGTGGAGCCCCCACAACCAGGACAGAGGAGAGCGGCGCCCCAACAAACTGGACAGAAGAGAGCAGAGCCCCCACAATCAGGAGAGGGGAAGGCAGAGCCCCCATAACCGGGACAGAAGAGAGCAGTGCACCCACAACCAGGGCAGGGGAGAGCAGAGCCCCAACAACCAGGACAGAGGAGAGCGGAGCCCTCACAACCGGGACAGGAGAGCATAGCCCCCACAACCAGGACAGAGGAGAGCAGAGCCCTCACAACCAGAACAGGAGAGCAGAGCCCCCACCGCCAAGACTGAGCAGAGCAGAGCCCCCACAACCAGGACAGAGGAGATCAGAGCACTCACAACCAGGACAGGAGAGCAGAGCCCCCACAACCAGGTCAGGGGAGAGCAGGGCCCCCACAACCAGGACAGAGGAGAGCAGAGCCCCCACAACCAGGACAGAGGAGAGCGGAGCCCCCACAACCAAGACTGAGGAGAGCAGAGCCCCCAAAATCAGGACAAAGGAGAGCAGAGCCCCCACAACTAGGGCGGACCCCCACAACCAGGACAGAGGAGAGCAGAGCCCCCACAACCAAGACTGAGGAGAGCAGAGGCCCCACAACCAGGACAGAGGAGAGCAGAGCCCTCACAACCAGGACCGGAGAGCAGAGCCCCACAACCAGGACAGAGGAGAGCGGAGCCCCCACAACCATGACAGAGGAGAGGGAGCCCCTACAACCAGGACAGAGGAGAGCGGCGCCCCAACAACCTGGACAGAAGAGAGCGGAGCTCCCACAACCAGTAGAGAGGAAGGCAGAGCCCCCATAACCAGGACAGAAGAGAGCAGTGCACCCACAACCAGGGCAGGGGAGAGCAGGGCCCCCACAACCAGGACAGAGGAGAGCAGAGCCCCAACAACCAGGACAGAGGAGAGCGGAGCCCCAACCAGGACAGAGGAGAGCAGAGCCCTCACAACCAGGACAGGAGAGCAGGGCCCCCACAACCAGGACAGAGGAGAGCAGAGCCCCAGCAACCAGGATAGAGGAGAGCAGAGCCCGCACAACCAGGACAGAGGAGAGTGGAGCCCCCACAACCAGGACAGAGGAGATCAGAGCCCCCACAACCAGGACAGAGGAGAGCAGAGCCCCTACAACCAGTCAAAGCAGAGATCACCACCCCCACAACCAGGACAGAGGAGAGCAGAGCCCCCACAACTAGGGCGGACCCCCACAACAAGGACAGATGAGAGCAGAGCCCCCACAAACAAGACTGAGGAGAGCAGAGCCCCCACAACCAGGACAGAGGAGAGCACAGCCCTCACAACCAGGACAGGAGAGCAGAGCCCCCACACACAGGACAGAGGAGAGGAGAGCCCCGACAACCAGGTCAGGAGAGCAGAGCCCACACAACAAGGACAGAGAGCATAGCCCCCACAACCAGGACAGAGGAGAGCAGAGCCCTCACAACCAGGACAGGAGAACAGAGCCCACCCCCCCACCAAGACTGAGCAGAGCAGAGCCCCCACAACCAGGACAGAGGAGAGCACAGCCCTCACAACCAGGACAGGAGAGCAGAGCCCCCACAACCAGGTCAGGGGAGAGCAGGGCCCCCACAACCAGGACAGAGGAGAGCAGAGCCCGCACAACCAGGACAGAGGAGAGCGGAGCCCCCACAACCAAGACTGAGGAGAGCAGAGCCCCCAAAATCAGGACAAAGGGGAGCAGAGCCCCCACAACTAGGGCGGACCCCCACAACCAGGACAGAGGAGAGCAGAGCCCCCACAACCAAGACTGAGGAGAGCAGATCCCCCACAACCAGGACAGAGGGGAGCAGAGTCCTCACAACCAGGACAGGAGAGCAGAGCCCCACAACCAGGACAGAGGAGAGCAGAGCCCCCACAACCAGGACAGAGGAGAGCAGAGCCCCCACTACCAGGACAGAGGAGAGCAGAGCCCCCACAACCAGGTCAGGGGAGAGCAGGGCCCCCACAACCAGGACAGAGGAGAGCAGAGCCCCCTCAACCAGGACAGAGGAGAGCAGAGCCCCCTCAACCAGGACAGAGGAGAGCGGAGCCCCCACAACCAAGACTGAGGAGAGCAGAGCCCCCAAAATCAGGACAAAGGAGAGCAGAGCCCCCACAACTAGGGCGGACCCCCACAACCAGGACAGAGGAGAGCAGAGCCCCCACAACCAAGACTGAGGAGAGCAGAGGCCCCACAACCAGGACAGAGGAGAGCAGAGCCCTCACAACCAGGACCGGAGAGCAGAGCCCCACAACCAGGACAGAGGAGAGCAGAGCCCCCACAACCAGGACAGAGGAGAGCAGAGCCCCCACAACCAGGACAGAGGAGAGCGGAGCCCCCACAACCATGACAGAGGAGAGGGAGCCCCTACAACCAGGACAGAGGAGAGCGGCGCCCCAACAACCTGGACAGAAGAGAGCGGAGCTCCCACAACCAGTAGAGAGGAAGGCAGAGCCCCCATAACCAGGACAGAAGAGAGCAGTGCACCCACAACCAGGGCAGGGGAGAGCAGGGCCCCCACAACCAGGACAGAGGAGAGCAGAGCCCCAACAACCAGGACAGAGGAGAGCGGAGCCCCAACCAGGACAGAGGAGAGCAGAGCCCTCACAACCAGGACAGGAGAGCAGGGCCCCCACAACCAGGACAGAGGAGAGCAGAGCCCCAGCAACCAGGATAGAGGAGAGCAGAGCCCGCACAACCAGGACAGAGGAGAGTGGAGCCCCCACAACCAGGACAGAGGAGATCAGAGCCCCCACAACCAGGACAGAGGAGAGCAGAGCCCCTACAACCAGTCAAAGCAGAGATCACCACCCCCACAACCAGGACAGAGGAGAGCAGAGCCCCCACAACTAGGGCGGACCCCCACAACAAGGACAGATGAGAGCAGAGCCCCCACAAACAAGACTGAGGAGAGCAGAGCCCCCACAACCAGGACAGAGGAGAGCACAGCCCTCACAACCAGGACAGGAGAGCAGAGCCCCCACACACAGGACAGAGGAGAGGAGAGCCCCGACAACCAGGTCAGGAGAGCAGAGCCCACACAACAAGGACAGAGAGCATAGCCCCCACAACCAGGACAGAGGAGAGCAGAGCCCTCACAACCAGGACAGGAGAGCAGAGCCCACCCCCCCACCAAGACTGAGCAGAGCAGAGCCCCCACAACCAGGACAGAGGAGAGCACAGCCCTCACAACCAGGACAGGAGAGCAGAGCCCCCACAACCAGGTCAGGGGAGAGCAGGGCCCCCACAACCAGGACAGAGGAGAGCAGAGCCCGCACAACCAGGACAGAGGAGAGCGGAGCCCCCACAACCAAGACTGAGGAGAGCAGAGCCCCCAAAATCAGGACAAAGGGGAGCAGAGCCCCCACAACTAGGGCGGACCCCCACAACCAGGACAGAGGAGAGCAGAGCCCCCACAACCAAGACTGAGGAGAGCAGATCCCCCACAACCAGGACAGAGGGGAGCAGAGTCCTCACAACCAGGACAGGAGAGCAGAGCCCCACAACCAGGACAGAGGAGAGCAGAGCCCCCACAACCAGGACAGAGGAGAGCAGAGCCCCCACTACCAGGACAGAAGAGAGCAGAGCCCCCACAACCAGGTCAGGGGAGAGCAGGGCCCCCACAACCAGGACAGAGGAGAGCAGAGCCCCCTCAACCAGGACAGAGGAGAGCAGAGCCCCCTCAACCAGGACAGAGGAGAGCAGATCCCGCACAACCAGGACAGAGGAGAGCGGAGCCCCCACAACCAGGACAGAGGAGATCAGAGCCCCCGCAACCAGTCAAAACAGAGAGCACCACCCCCACAACCTGGACAGAGGAGAGCAGAGCCCCCACAACTAGGGCGGACCCCCACAATCAGGACAGAGGAGAGCAGAGCCCCCACAACCAGAACAGGAGAGCGGAGCACTTACAACCAGGACAGAGGAGAGCAGAGCCCCCACAACCAGGACAGAGGAGAGCAGAGCCCCAACAACCAGGAGAGAGGAGAGCGGAGCCCTCACAACCAGGACAGAAGAGCAGGGCCCCCACAAACAGGACAGAGGAGAGCAGAGCCCCCACAACCAGGACAGAGTAGAGCAGAGCCCCCACAACCAGGACAGAGGAAAGCAGAGCCCTGACAACCAGGACAGGAGAGCAGAGCCCTCGCAACCAGGACAGAGGAGAGCAGAGCCCCCACAACCAGGACAGAGGAGAGCAGAGCCCCCACAACCAGGACAGAGGAGATCAGAGCCCCCGAAACCAGGACAGAGGAGAGCAGAGCCCCCACAACCAGGACAGAGGAGAGCAGAGCCCCCACAACCAGGAGAGAGGAAGGCAGAGCCCCAACAACCAGTACAGAGGAGAGCAGAGCCCTCACAACCAGGACAGGAGAGCAGGGCCCCCACAACCAGGACAGAGGAGTGCAGAGCCCCCACAACCAGGACAGAGGAGAGCAGAGCCCCAACAACCAGGACAGAGGAGAGCGGAGCCCCCGCAACCAGGACAGAGGAGAGCCGAGCCCCCACAACCAGGACAGAGGAGAGCGGAGCCCCCACAAGCAGGACAGTGGAGAGAAGAGCCCCCACAACCAGGACAGGAGAGCAGAGCCCCCGCAACCAGGACAGAGGAGAGCAGAGCCCCCACGACCAGGACAGAGGAGAGCAGAGCCCCCAAAAGCAGGACAAAGGAGAGCAAAGCCCCCATAACTAGGGCGGAACCCCACAACCAGGACAGAGGAGAGCAGAGCCCCCACAACCAGGACAGAGGAGATCAGAGCCCCCGCAACCAGGACGGAGGAGAGCAGAGCCCCTACAACCAGTCAAAGCAGAGAGCACCACCCCCACAACCTGGACAGAGGAGAGCAGAGCCCCCATAACTAGGGCGGAACCCCACAACCAGGACAGAGGAGAGCAGAGCCCCCACAACCAGGACAGAGTAGAGAGGAGCCCCCACAACCAGGACAGAGGAGAGCAGAGCCCCCACAACCAGGACAGAGGAGAGCGAAGCCCCCACAACCAGGACAGAGGAGATCAGAGCCCCCGAAACCAGGACAGAGGAGAGCAGAGCCCCCACAACCAGGACAGAGGAGAGCAGAGCCCCCACAACCAGGAGAGAGGAAGGCAGAGCCCCAACAACCAGTACAGAGGAGAGCAGAGCCCTCACAACCAGGACAGGAGAGCAGGGCCCCCACAACCAGGACAGAGGAGTGCAGAGCCCCCACAACCAGGACAGAGGAGAGCAGAGCCCCAACAACTAGGACAGAGGAGAGCGGAGCCCCCGCAACCAGGACAGAGGAGAGCCGAGCCCCCACAACCAGGACAGAGGAGAGCGGAGCCCCCACAAGCAGGACAGTGGAGAGAAGAGCCCCCACAACCAGGACAGGAGAGCAGAGCCCCCGCAACCAGGACAGAGGAGAGCAGAGCCCCCACGACCAGGACAGAGGAGAGCAGAGCCCCCAAAAGCAGGACAAAGGAGAGCAAAGCCCCCATAACTAGGGCGGAACCCCACAACCAGGACAGAGGAGAGCAGAGCCCCCACAAACAGGACAGAGGAGAGCAGAGCCCCCACAACCAGGACAGAGTAGAGCAGAGCCCCCACAACCAGGACAGAGGAGAGCAGAGCCCTGACAACCAGGACAGGAGAGCAGAGCCCTCGCAACCAGGACAGAGGAGAGCAGAGCCCCCACAACCAGGACAGAGGAGAGCGAAGCCCCCACAACCAGGACAGAGGAGATCAGAGCCCCCGAAACCAGGACAGAGGAGAGCAGAGCCCCCACAACCAGGACAGAGGAGAGCAGAGCCCCCACAACCAGGAGAGAGGAAGGCAGAGCCCCAACAACCAGTACAGAGGAGAGCAGAGCCCTCACAACCAGGACAGGAGAGCAGGGCCCCCACAACCAGGACAGAGGAGTGCAGAGCCCCCACAACCAGGACAGAGGAGAGCAGAGCCCCAACAACCAGGACAGAGGAGAGCGGAGCCCCCGCAACCAGGACAGAGGAGAGCCGAGCCCCCACAACCAGGACAGAGGAGAGCGGCGCCCCCACAAGCAGGACAGTGGAGAGAAGAGCCCCCACAACCAGGACAGGAGAGCAGAGCCCCCGCAACCAGGACAGAGGAGAGCAGAGCCCCCACGACCAGGACAGAGGAGAGCAGAGCCCCCAAAAGCAGGACAAAGGAGAGCAAAGCCCCCATAACTAGGGCGGAACCCCACAACCAGGACAGAGGAGAGCAGAGCCCCCACAACCAGGACAGAGGAGATCAGAGCCCTCAACCAGGACAGGATAGCAGAGCCCCCGCAACCAGGACAGAGGAGAGCAGAGCCCCCACAAGCAGGACAGTGGAGAGAAGAACCCCCACAACCAGGACAGGAGAGCAGATCCCCCACAACCAGGACAGAGGAGAGCAGAGCCCGCACAACCAGGACAGAGGAGAGCAGGGCCCCCACAACCAGGACAGAGGAGAGTGGAGCCCCCACAACCAGAACAGGAAAGCGGAGCCCTCACAACCAGGACAGAGGAGAGCAGAGCCCCCACAACCAGGACAGAGGAAGGCAGAGCCCCAACAACCAGGACAGAGGAAGGCAGAGCCCCCACAACCAGGACAGAGGAGACCAGAGCCCCCATAACCAGGACAGAGGAGAGCAGAGCCCCCACAACCAGGACAGAGGAGAGCCGAGCCCCCACAACCAGGACAGAGGCGAGCCGAGCCCCCACAACCAGGACAGTGGAGAGCAGAGCCCCCACAACCAGGACAGAGGAGAGCAGAGCCCCCACAACCAGGACAGAGGAGAGCAGAGCCCCCGCAACCAGGACAGAGGAGAGCAGAGCCCCCGCAACCAGGACAGAGGAGAGCAGAGCCCCCACAACCAGGACAGGAGAGCAGAGCCCCTAAAATCAGGACAAAGGAGAGCAGAGCCCCCATAACTAGAGCGGACCCCCACAACCAGGACAGAGGAGAGCAGAGCCCCCACAACCAGGACAGAGGAGAGTGGAGCCCTCACAACCAGGACAGAGGAGAGCAGAGCCCCCACAACCAGGACAGAGGAGAGTGGAGCCCCCACAACCAAGACTGAGGAGATCAGAGCCCCCAAAATCAGGACAAAGGAGAGCAGAGCCCCCACAACTAGGGCGGACCCCCACAACCAGGACAGAGGAGAGCAAAGCCCCCACAACCAAGACTGAGGAGAGCAGAGCCCCCACAACCAGGACAAAGGAGAGCAGAGCCCTCACAACCAGGACAGGAGAGCAGAGCCCCACAACCAGGACAGAGGAGAGCAGAGCCCCCACAACCATGACAGAGGAGAGTGGAGCCCCCACAACCAGGACAGAGGAGAGCGGCGCCCCAACAACCTGGACAGAAGAGAGCAGAGCCCCCACAACCAGGAGAGGGGAAGGCAGAGCCCCCATAACCGGGACAGAAGAGAGCAGTGCACTCACAACCAGGGCAGGGGAGAGCAGAGCCCCAACAACCTGGACAGAGGAGAGCGGAGCCCTCACAACTGGGACAGGAGAGCAGGGCCCCCACAATCAGGACAGAGGAGAGCAGAGCCCCCACAACCAGGACAGAGGAGAGCAGAGCCCCCACAACCAGGTCAGGGGAGAGCAGGGCCCCCACAACCAGGACAGAGGAGAGCAGAGCCCCCTCAACCAGGACAGAGGAGAGCAGAGCCCGCACAACCAAGACAGAGGAGAGCGGAGCCCCCACAACCAGGACAGAGGAGATCAGAGCCCCCGCAACCAGGACGGAGGAGAGCAGAGCCCCTACAACCAGTCAAAGCGGAGAGCACCACCCCCACAACCTGGACAGAGGAGAGCAGAGCCCCCACAACTAGGGCGGACCCCCACAACCAGGACAGATGAGAGCAGAGCCCCCACAAACAAGACTGAGGAGAGCAGAGCCCCCACAACCAGTACAGAGGAGAGCACAGCCCCCACAACTAGGGCAGACACCCACAACCAGGACAGAGGAGAGCAGAGCCCCCACAACTAGGGCAGACCCCCACAACCAGGACAGATGAGAGCAGAGCCCCCACGAACAAGACTGAGGAGAGCAGAGCCCCCACAACCAGGACAGAGGAGAGCACAACCCTCACAACCAGGACAGGAAAGCAGAGCCCCCACAACCAGGACAGAGGAGAGCACAGCCCTCACAACCAGGACAGGAGAGCAGAGCCCCCACAACCATGACAGAGGAGAGCAGAGCCCCCACAACCAGGAGAGGGGAAGGCAGAGCCCCCATAACCGGGACAGAAGAGAGCAGTGCACCCACAACCAGGGCAGGGGAGAGCAGAGCCCCAACAACCAGGACAGAGGAGAGCGGAGCCCTCACAACCGGGACAGGAGAGCAGGGCCCCCACAATCAGGACAGAGGAGAGCAGAGCCCCCACAACCAGGACAGAGGAGAGCAGAGCCCCCACAACCAGGTCAGGGGAGAGCAGGGCCCCCACAACCAGGAGAGAGGAGAGCAGAGCCCCCTCAAGCAGGACAGAAGACAGCAGAGCCCGCACAACCAGGACAGAGGAGAGCGGAGCCCCCACAACCAGGACAGAGGAGATCAGAGCCCCCGCAACCAGGACGGAGGAGAGCAGAGCCCCCACAAGCAGGACAGTGGAGAGAAGAACCCCCACAACCAGGACAGGAGAGCAGATCCCCCACAACCAGGACAGAGGAGAGCAGAGCCCGCACAACCAGGACAGAGGAGAGCAGGGCCCCCACAACCAGGACAGAGGAGAGTGGAGCCCCCACAACCAGAACAGGAAAGCGGAGCCCTCACAACCAGGACAGAGGAGAGCAGAGCCCCCACAACCAGGACAGAGGAAGGCAGAGCCCCAACAACCAGGACAGAGGAAGGCAGAGCCCCCACAACCAGGACAGAGGAGACCAGAGCCCCCATAACCAGGACAGAGGAGAGCAGAGCCCCCACAACCAGGACAGAGGAGAGCCGAGCCCCCACAACCAGGACAGAGGCGAGCCGAGCCCCCACAACCAGGACAGTGGAGAGCAGAGCCCCCACAACCAGGACAGAGGAGAGCAGAGCCCCCACAACCAGGACAGAGGAGAGCAGAGCCCCCGCAACCAGGACAGAGGAGAGCAGAGCCCCCGCAACCAGGACAGAGGAGAGCAGAGCCCCCACAACCAGGACAGGAGAGCAGAGCCCCTAAAATCAGGACAAAGGAGAGCAGAGCCCCCATAACTAGAGCGGACCCCCACAACCAGGACAGAGGAGAGCAGAGCCCCCACAACCAGGACAGAGGAGAGTGGAGCCCTCACAACCAGGACAGAGGAGAGCAGAGCCCCCACAACCAGGACAGAGGAGAGTGGAGCCCCCACAACCAAGACTGAGGAGATCAGAGCCCCCAAAATCAGGACAAAGGAGAGCAGAGCCCCCACAACTAGGGCGGACCCCCACAACCAGGACAGAGGAGAGCAAAGCCCCCACAACCAAGACTGAGGAGAGCAGAGCCCCCACAACCAGGACAAAGGAGAGCAGAGCCCTCACAACCAGGACAGGAGAGCAGAGCCCCACAACCAGGACAGAGGAGAGCAGAGCCCCCACAACCATGACAGAGGAGAGTGGAGCCCCCACAACCAGGACAGAGGAGAGCGGCGCCCCAACAACCTGGACAGAAGAGAGCAGAGCCCCCACAACCAGGAGAGGGGAAGGCAGAGCCCCCATAACCGGGACAGAAGAGAGCAGTGCACTCACAACCAGGGCAGGGGAGAGCAGAGCCCCAACAACCTGGACAGAGGAGAGCGGAGCCCTCACAACTGGGACAGGAGAGCAGGGCCCCCACAATCAGGACAGAGGAGAGCAGAGCCCCCACAACCAGGACAGAGGAGAGCAGAGCCCCCACAACCAGGTCAGGGGAGAGCAGGGCCCCCACAACCAGGACAGAGGAGAGCAGAGCCCCCTCAACCAGGACAGAGGAGAGCAGAGCCCGCACAACCAAGACAGAGGAGAGCGGAGCCCCCACAACCAGGACAGAGGAGATCAGAGCCCCCGCAACCAGGACGGAGGAGAGCAGAGCCCCTACAACCAGTCAAAGCGGAGAGCACCACCCCCACAACCTGGACAGAGGAGAGCAGAGCCCCCACAACTAGGGCGGACCCCCACAACCAGGACAGATGAGAGCAGAGCCCCCACAAACAAGACTGAGGAGAGCAGAGCCCCCACAACCAGTACAGAGGAGAGCACAGCCCCCACAACTAGGGCAGACACCCACAACCAGGACAGAGGAGAGCAGAGCCCCCACAACTAGGGCAGACCCCCACAACCAGGACAGATGAGAGCAGAGCCCCCACGAACAAGACTGAGGAGAGCAGAGCCCCCACAACCAGGACAGAGGAGAGCACAACCCTCACAACCAGGACAGGAAAGCAGAGCCCCCACAACCAGGACAGAGGAGAGCACAGCCCTCACAACCAGGACAGGAGAGCAGAGCCCCCACAACCATGACAGAGGAGAGCAGAGCCCCCACAACCAGGAGAGGGGAAGGCAGAGCCCCCATAACCGGGACAGAAGAGAGCAGTGCACCCACAACCAGGGCAGGGGAGAGCAGAGCCCCAACAACCAGGACAGAGGAGAGCGGAGCCCTCACAACCGGGACAGGAGAGCAGGGCCCCCACAATCAGGACAGAGGAGAGCAGAGCCCCCACAACCAGGACAGAGGAGAGCAGAGCCCCCACAACCAGGTCAGGGGAGAGCAGGGCCCCCACAACCAGGAGAGAGGAGAGCAGAGCCCCCTCAAGCAGGACAGAAGACAGCAGAGCCCGCACAACCAGGACAGAGGAGAGCGGAGCCCCCACAACCAGGACAGAGGAGATCAGAGCCCCCGCAACCAGGACGGAGGAGAGCAGAGCCCCTACAACCAGTCAAAGCGGAGAGCATCACCCCCACAACCTGGACAGAGGAGAGCAGAGCCCCCACAACTAGGGCGGACCCCCACAACCAGGACAGATGAGAGCAGAGCCCCCACAAACAAGACTGAGGAGAGCAGAGCCCCCACAACCAGTACAGAGGAGAGCTTAGCCCCCACAACTAGAGCAGACCCCCACAACCAGGACAGGAGTGCAGAGCCCCCACAACCAGAACAGAGGAGAGCAGAACCCCTAAAATCAGGACAAAGGAGAGCAGAGCCCCCATAACTAGAGCGGACCCCCACAACCAGGACAGAGGAGAGCAGAGCCCCCACAAACAGGACAGAGGAGAGCGGAGCCCTCACAACCAGGACAGAGGAGAGCAGAGCCCCCACAACCTGGACAGAGGAGAATGGAGCCCCCACAACCAAGACTGAGGAGATCAGAGCCCCCAAAATCAGGACAAAGGAGAGCAGAGCCCCCAAAATTAGGGCGGACCCCCACAACCAGGACAGAGGAGAGCAGAGCCCCCACAACCAAGACTGAGGAGAGCAGAGCCCCCACAACCAGGACAGAGGAGAGCAGAGCCCTCACAACCAGGACAGGAGAGCAGAGCCCCACAACCAGGACAGAGGAGAGCAGAGCCCCCACAACCATGACAGAGGAGAGTGGAGCCCCCACAACCAGGACAGAGGAGAGCGGCGCCCCAACAAACTGGACAGAAGAGAGCAGAGCCCCCACAACCAGGAGAGGGGAAGGCAGAGCCCCCATAACCGGGACAGAAGAGAGCGGAGCCCTCACAACCGGGACCGGAGAGCAGGGCCCCCACAACCAGGACAGAGGAGAGCAGAGCCCCCACAACCAGGACAGAGGAGAGCAGAGCCCCCACAACCAGGTCAGGGGAGAGCAGGGCCCCCACAACCAGGACAGAGGAGAGCAGAGCCCCCTCAACCAGGACAGAGGAGAGCAGATCCCGCACAACCAGGACAGAGGAGAGCGGAGCCCCCACAACCAGGACAGAGGAGAGCAGAGCCCCCACTACCAGGACAGAGGAGAGCAGAGCCCCCACTACCAGGACAGAGGAGAGCAGAGCCCCCACAACAAGGACAGAAGAGATCAGAACCCTCACAACCAGGACAGGAGAGCAAAGCCCCCACAACAGGACAGAGGAGAGCAGAGCCCCCACAACCAGGACAGAGGAGAGCGGAGCCCCCACAACCAGGTCAGAGGAGAGCAGAGCCCCCACAACAAGGACAGAGGAGAGCAGAGCCCCCACATGCAAGACTGAGGAGAGCAGAGCCCCCAAAATCAGGACCAAGGAGAGCAGAGCCCCCTCAACTAGGGCGGACCCCCACAACCAGGACAGAGGAGAGCAGAGCCCCCACAACCAGAACAGGAGAGCGGAGCACTTACAACCAGGACAGAGGAGAGCAGAGCCCCCACAACCAGGACAGAGGAGAGCAGAGCCCCAACAACCAGGACAGAGGAGAGCGGAGCCCTCACAACCAGGACAGGAGAGCAGGGCCCCCACAAACAGGACAGAGGAGAGCAGAGCCCCCACAACCAGGACAGAGTAGAGCAGAGCCCCCACAACCAGGACAGAGGAGAGCAGAGCCCTGACAACCAGGACAGGAGAGCAGAGCCCTCGCAACCAGGACAGAGGAGAGCAGAGCCCCCACAACCAGGACAGAGGAGAGCGGAGCCCCCACAACCAGGACAGAGGAGATCAGAGCCCCCGAAACCAGGACAGAGGAGAGCAGAGCCCCCACAACCAGGACAGAGGAGAGCAGAGCCCCCACAACCAGGAGAGAGGAAGGCAGAGCCCCAACAACCAGTACAGAGGAGAGCAGAGCCCTCACAACCAGGACAGGAGAGCAGGGCCCCCACAACCAGGACAGAGGAGTGCAGAGCCCCCACAACCAGGACAGAGGAGAGCAGAGCCCCAACAACCAGGACAGAGGAGAGCGGAGCCCCCACAAGCAGGACAGTGGAGAGAAGAGCCCCCACAACCAGGACAGGAGAGCAGAGCCCCCGCAACCAGGACAGAGGAGAGCAGAGCCCCCGCAACCAGGACGGAGGAGAGCAGAGCCCCTACAACCAGTCAAAGCGGAGAGCACCACCCCCACAACCTGGACAGAGGAGAGCAGAGCCCCCACAACTAGGGCAGACCCCCACAACCAGGACAGATGAGATCAGAGCCCCCACAAACAAGACTGATGAGAGCAGAGCCCCCACAACCAGTACAGAGGAGAGCACAGCCCCCACAACAAGGGCGGACCCCCACAACTAGGTCAGAGGAGAGCAGAGCCCCCACAACTAGGGCGGACCCCCACAACCAGGACAGATGAGAGCAGAGCCCCCACAAACAAGACTGAGGAGAGAAGAGCCCCCACAACCAGGACAGAGGAGAGCACAGCCCTCACAACCAGGACAGGAGAGCAGAGCCCCCTCACACAGGGCAGAGGAGAGGAGAGCCCCCACAACCAGGACAGGAGAGCAGAGCCCTCACAACCAGGACATAGAGCATAGCCCCCACAACCAGGACAGAGGAGAGCAGAGCCCTCACAACCAGAACAGGAGAGCAGAGCCCCCACCGCCAAGACTGAGCAGAGCAGAGCCCCCACAACCAGGACAGAGGAGAGCAGAGCACTCACAACCAGGACAGGAGAGCAGAGCCCCCACAACCAGGTCAGGGGAGAGCAGGGCCCCCACAACCAGGACAGGGGAGAGCAGAGCCCCCACATCCAGGACAGAGGAGAGCAGAGCCCCCACAACCTGGTCAGGGGAGAGCAGGGCCCCCACAACCAGGACAGAGGAGAGCGGAGCCCTCACAACCAGGACAGGAGAGCAGGGCCCCCACAAACAGGACAGAGGAGAGCAGAGCCCCCACAACCAGGACAGAGTAGAGCAGAGCCCCCACAACCAGGACAGAGGAGAGCAGAGCCCTGACAACCAGGACAGGAGAGCAGAGCCCTCGCAACCAGGACAGAGGAGAGCAGAGCCCCCACAACCAGGACAGAGGAGAGCGGAGCCCCCACAACCAGGACAGAGGAGATCAGAGCCCCCGAAACCAGGACAGAGGAGAGCAGAGCCCCCACAACCAGGACAGAGGAGAGCAGAGCCCCCACAACCAGGAGAGAGGAAGGCAGAGCCCCAACAACCAGTACAGAGGAGAGCAGAGCCCTCACAACCAGGACAGGAGAGCAGGGCCCCCACAACCAGGACAGAGGAGTGCAGAGCCCCCACAACCAGGACAGAGGAGAGCAGAGCCCCAACAACCAGGACAGAGGAGAGCGGAGCCCCCACAAGCAGGACAGTGGAGAGAAGAGCCCCCACAACCAGGACAGGAGAGCAGAGCCCCCGCAACCAGGACAGAGGAGAGCAGAGCCCCCGCAACCAGGACGGAGGAGAGCAGAGCCCCTACAACCAGTCAAAGCGGAGAGCACCACCCCCACAACCTGGACAGAGGAGAGCAGAGCCCCCACAACTAGGGCAGACCCCCACAACCAGGACAGATGAGAGCAGAGCCCCCACAAACAAGACTGATGAGAGCAGAGCCCCCACAACCAGTACAGAGGAGAGCACAGCCCCCACAACAAGGGCGGACCCCCACAACTAGGTCAGAGGAGAGCAGAGCCCCCACAACTAGGGCGGACCCCCACAACCAGGACAGATGAGAGCAGAGCCCCCACAAACAAGACTGAGGAGAGAAGAGCCCCCACAACCAGGACAGAGGAGAGCACAGCCCTCACAACCAGGACAGGAGAGCAGAGCCCCCTCACACAGGGCAGAGGAGAGGAGAGCCCCCACAACCAGGACAGGAGAGCAGAGCCCTCACAACCAGGACATAGAGCATAGCCCCCACAACCAGGACAGAGGAGAGCAGAGCCCTCACAACCAGAACAGGAGAGCAGAGCCCCCACCGCCAAGACTGAGCAGAGCAGAGCCCCCACAACCAGGACAGAGGAGAGCAGAGCACTCACAACCAGGACAGGAGAGCAGAGCCCCCACAACCAGGTCAGGGGAGAGCAGGGCCCCCACAACCAGGACAGGGGAGAGCAGAGCCCCCACATCCAGGACAGAGGAGAGCAGAGCCCCCACAACCTGGTCAGGGGAGAGCAGGGCCCCCACAACCAGGACAGAGGAGAGCAGAGCCCCCTCAACCAGGACAGAGGAGAGCAGAGCCCGCACAACCAGGACAGAGGAGAGCAGAGCCCCCACAACCAGGACAGGAGAGCAGAGCCCCCACAACCAGGACAGAGGAGAGCAGAGCCCCTAAAATCAGGACAAAGGAGAGCAGAGCCCCCATAACTAGAGCGGACCCCCACAACCAGGACAGAGGAGAGCAGAGCCCCCACAACCAGGACAGAGGAGAGCGGAGCCCTCACAACCAGGACAGAGGAGAGCAGAGCCCCCACAACCAGGACAGAGGAGAGTGGAGCCCCCACAACCAAGACTGAGGAGATCAGAGCCCCCCAAATCAGGACAAAGGAGAGCAGAGCCCCCACAACTAGGGCGGACCCCCACAACCAGGACAGAGGAGAGCAGAGCCCCCACAACCAAGACTGAGGAGAGCAGAGCCCCCACAACCAGGACAGAGGAGAGCAGAGCCCTCACAACCAGGACAGGAGAGCAGAGCCCCACAACCAGGACAGAGGAGAGCAGAGCCCCCACAACCATGACAGAGGAGAGTGGAGCCCCCACAACCAGGACAGAGGAGAGCGGCGCCCCAACAAACTGGACAGAAGAGAGCAGAGCCCCCACAACCAGGAGAGGGGAAGGCAGAGCCCCCATAACCGGGACAGAAGAGAGCGGAGCCCTCACAACCGGGACAGGAGAGCAGGGCCCCCACAACCAGGACAGAGGAGAGCAGAGCCCCCACAACCAGGACAGAGGAGAGCAGAGCCCCCACAACCAGGTCAGGGGAGAGCAGGGCCCCCACAACCAGGACAGAGGAGAGCAGAGCCCCCTCAACCAGGACAGAGGAGAGCAGATCCCGCACAACCAGGACAGAGGAGAGCGGAGCCCCCACAACCAGGACAGAGGAGATCAGAGCCCCCGCAACCAGGACGGAGGAGAGCAGAGCCCCTACAACCAGTCAAAGCAGAGAGCACCACCCCCACAACCTGGACAGAGGAGAGCAGAGCCCCCACAACTAGGGCGGACCCCCACAACCAGGACAGATGAGAGCAGAGCCCCCACAAACAAGACTGAGGAGAGCTGTTGGACAGGCCACATGAAGGGCTTGCTCCCTCCCCGCATGACAGGGCCCGAGCCCCGGCCCTCCAGGTGTTACCCACAGAAACAACCCGCACCCCGTCTCCAGACGGGACTCCTGCCCCCGGACATCTCTGTATCATGGGGCCGAACCACTACCGGCTCCCTCGCCCAGCCCGGCCGCCATCTTGGACACTGCACCACGAGGCCGCGTGGCCTCAGCTCGACCCTAACCCTGGGCCTGGCCAGGCCCCGACATCCCGGCACCACCATCCACCCAGGAGGTGAACGGACCACTTGGCAGGTCGATGGGAGGAAGAAGTGTCGATGGCTCTCCCACGCCAGGTGCCGATCGCCCCCCAGCTCCCCTGGGCGCTGGCTCCACCCCCCTGCTGGGTGTCTGGACTCCCTCATCCCGGACCTCCCGACCTCCAAGTGCGAGGGTCCGGACATCAAAGGGCGCCAGACCTATAACTGGGGCAGCTCCAGAGCAGGAAGGCAGTTGTATCCTGGAGTCGAGAGACACCGTGAAGAACTCATCCCTGACGGACTACTGGCGCTGCCGTAGCCCTGCCTTGTGAACTATCATCCTGCCTGCTGGCGCTGCCGTAGCCCTGCCTTGTGAACTATCATCCTGCCTGCTGGCGCTGCCGCGGCCTTCTGCATCCTCCATCCTCGTCGGGACCTGCTGGCGCTGCCGCGGACCGTTGTAACTACCACCTTCACTGGGACCTGCTGGCGCTGCCGCGGACCGTTGTAACTATCACCTTCATTGGGACCTGCTGGCGCTGCCGCAGACCGTTGTAACGACCACCTTCACCGGGACCTGCTGGCGCTGCCGCGGCCCGTCCAGCTAGAACACCGAGCTCGAAGATTGTGAGCTATCCATCATATCATCGCATCTACCAGATTGGTAACAAGACTGTCCCGCTACCCCCTTTCCCAACCAAGAGACTAGAATCGAGGGGACCCCTGAGTCCTGACCTCCTTGTACCATTCTATCGTACCTAAAGATTGCTTATAAAGAACGTTAAACCTTATCTTTGTGTGGTGTACATCTGTGGGGGGGAAGTTACTCGTCTGTACGATCGCTGGAGACGGCTCTCCCCGGAGACCTCTCCCCTTGTCCTCGGCCGACCCTCCCGGTCCGTCTAACATTGGTGGCCAGCGGCGCGATCCGAATCAACGCGTAATCGTACAGAGAGTAGCTCACCCCACGACGAAACCACAATGTCAACCAAAGAGAGCGGATCCACCGAGAAATTCCAGATGGAGAAATTGGAAGAGTACAGCCATCGTGAATTGAAACAATTCTGCATTGAACTAGGCATTGCTACCACCCGCCTGAGTACCAAAGACGATTTCAAGCACGCCATTGAGTCGTGGGCAGAAACCGGGGCCGCGGGATCCCCGGACCAAAACATTGCAGCATCAGAGAGGAACACCACGGCTCCCGAGGAGCGACGAACGGGTCTCTCGCAGGAAGAGATCCAAGAGAGAGAAAAAAGCAGACTACATGAGCTAGAAATGGCACGGCTCAAAATGGACGGTGAACTAAAATTAGCCGAACAAAAACTGAACCTAGAACATCTGCGGCTCCGAGAAGAACGGGAAGAAAAACAGAGGCAGAGAGAGCTCGAAGAAAAGAGATTAGCGTACGAACACGAGCGCAAACTGGCAGAAATAGACCTACGGAAGCAGAACAAAGAACTGGAGGTGCCCGAGCGACCGCGCACCCTGGGAGCGACAGAAAAGAAAGTCCACATCCCCAAGGATGTCGTTCGAGAGTATGTCCGAGAGGACGACATACAACAGTGGTTCAAGGCCTACGAGATCGCCATGACCTCCCACCGGATCGATCGAAGTGACTGGGGAGCCGGTCTATGGGGGAGGTTCGTCAATGAAGGCCGCGATGCCCTGTTACAGCTCCCAGACCATCTGATGTCATCCTATGACCACATGAAGGCTGCCCTCCTCACCCGATATGGGCTCACACCCGAAATGTACCGCCAGAGGTTCCGAGACTGCACCCGGATCCCGGGTACAACTTGGGTGGAATATGTCAACTATTTCAGCCGAGCCTTCGAGGGTTGGATCAAGGGAAGCCACGTAACGACCTACGAGCAACTTTTAAATCTTATGGTGTGGGAGCACCTCTCTAACAACTGCTTCGTCGAGCTCAGGCATCACCTCTTCGACAGTAAATTGACTGACCCACGGCAACTCGCCGCCGAAGCTGACCGGTGGGAAAGCACCCGAGTGGGCCGGAGAGGGCCGCACGAACAGAACCGGAACAGCCAAGGTCAGCACCGTCCCCGAGGAGGAGGCCAGGGACGAGGAAGAGACCCCGTCCCGGCCGCTCCCGCTGCCAGCACCCCGCCCCCGGCCAGCCGGGGCAACCCCCCGATGCGGCCGGGGTTCCGAGCCAATGTCACGTGTCACCGATGCCAGCGAGTCGGCCACTACGCCAATGACCCGAACTGTCCACAGAACCAAACTCCGAGACCCCGCCAGGTAGCTGCCGCCGCCCTGGGGGGAGAACAAATCTCCAAAGAACAGGAAGAATACGAGCAGGAACAACAAGAGTGGGAACCGGCCGCCATGGTTCTAGCGTGCCTAGGGGGAAGAGACATGGTCCCGCGGGCTCCCCTACCCGCCAACACCAGAAAATATAGTCAGTGGGTAAACATTAATGGACGCCGGGCCGAAGCACTACGTGACACGGGGGCCAGTGTGACGGCCGTCCGCTGTCACCTGGTAAAACCAGAGCAGATCCTGCCGAACATTCTCTGCCCCGTCCGTTCAGCCAACAACTCGGAGAGTCTATGTCGGATGGCCTGCGTCCCCTTCGAATGGGGAGGAGTCTCCGGCATGTTGAAGGTGACGGTCCGAGATGATGCCCCCGTGCCCTGTCTCCTGGGGAATGATCTTGAGAGTTCCCCGTGGGCCGCCGTAGAAAGAAGAGAGCACCTGGGGATGTTGGGCCTCCCGGACTGGGCGTGCGTAACCACCCGGTCCATGGCCGCCCGGGCCATCCCCCGATCAGAAGAACCAGAATGGCCAGCACCTCCTCCCCCGATCGCTCCAGTAGAGGACACCGACCATACCGACCCCCCAGAGCAAACCCCCGAAGGGCTCGCTCAGCCCCAGGACCTTCCCGACCTGGCTCAGTGGCGTCAAGAGGGGGGGCCCACCCAGGAACAGTTCCGTCAAGAACAGAAGACCTGTCCCTCCCTCGAGGGACTCCGCCAGCAAGCCCTCGCCCAGAGCGCAGGGGACACCACAGGAGCCCATTGGATCTATTGGGACAACGACCTATTGTACAGTGAACAGAGAATCGCAGAGTTAGGGGCCAGTCGAGTGCTGGTGGTGCCCCTCCATTTTAGAGACTTCCTGTTAAATTTGGCCCACGATGTCCCTCTGGCTGGACACCTGGGCCAGGACAAAACCTACAGTCGCCTGGTGACCCACTTTTTCTGGCCAAAGATGAGAAACGACGTCCTCAACCACTGCCGGTCCTGCCCCACGTGCCAGGCCAGCGGGAAGAGCAGCCGCAAACTCAAAGCACCTCTGCAACCCTTCCCAGTTGTCACCACCCCGTTCGAGAGGGTGGGAATAGACATTGTGGGGCCCCTGGACCCCCGTACAGCACAAGGACATCGGTTCATCCTGGTACTGGTGGACCACGCCACCCGCTACCCCGAGGCTGTGCCCCTGCGAACTGTAACAGCCCCGGTGGTCGGCCGGGCCTTAATGGGGATCTTCTCCCGGGTGGGCTTCCCCCGAGAAGTCGTCAGTGACAGAGGCACAAACTTTATTTCGAAATATATGAAGTCCCTCTGGCAACAGTGCGGGGTCACCTACCGATTCACGACCCCCTATCACCCTCAAGGAAACGGACTAGTCGAGCGGTTCAACCGCACGCTCAAGGGAATGATTAGGGGGTTGGAAGAGCCCCTCCGTCGCCAGTGGGATGTGCTACTTCCGTGCCTCCTCTTCGCCTATCGAGAAGTTCCCCAGAAGTCCCTCGGCTTTAGCCCTTTCGAACTCTTGTACGGGCACCCTGTGCGAGGGCCCCTCAGCCTAGTCAAGGAAGGTTGGGAGATGGCCCCCCTAAAGACCCCTCCAGACGTCTTCAAGTACCTCCTGACCCTACGCAATCAGACCAGGCGATTCAGAGAAATGGCGAAAGCGAACCTTGAGGCCAGTCAGGAGGACATGAAAAAATGGTACGATCAAAATGCCTCCTCCATCGAATTCGAACCTGGCCAACAAGTGTGGGTGATGTCCCCCACCGAACCATGTGCCTTGCAGGACAAGTGGACGGGGCCCTTCAAAGTGGTCGAACGCAAGAGCCCCGTCACCTATCTCATCGATATGGAATCTCCCCGGAACCCCCTCCGGGTCCTCCACACCAACAGACTCAAACCCCACTTTGTGCGCTCGGAGCTCAGCCTCCTGATGGCTACAGACAGTGGAGCGGAAGAAGACTCCGAGCCCCTCCCTGATCTCCTGAAAACGCGTGAGAAAGATGGTTCCGTGGACGGGGTCCGGCTCTCCGATGCCCTCACCCCGGAACAGCGCCAAGGCTGCCGGGACCTCCTGCTGCAGTTTGCTACCTTGTTTTCCCTCACCCCAGGGGTCACCCCCTGGTGCTTGCACGACGTGGACACTGGGGACAGTCCCCTTATCAGACACCGGGCGTACCGCGTACCAGATCGGGTACGGGCCTGCATCCAAGAGGAGGTATCAAAGATGCTCACGCTCGGGGTCATCGAGCCCTCGGACAGCCCCTGGGCCAGCCCGGTCGTGCTGGTCCCCAAAGCTGCTGCCCCCGGCACCACTCCTGAGCTCCGATTCTGCGTCGACTATTGGGGCTTGAATGCTGTCACCAGAACCGACGCTCATCCCATCCCCCGAGCGGATGAACTGATCGACCGCATGGGGGCTGCCCGCTACCTCAGCATCTTCGACCTGACAGCGGGCTACTGGCAGATCGGTCTCACACCCCGGGCCCAACAACGATCCGCCTTTTCTACCCCCGATGGCCACTACCACTTCAAAGTCATGCCCTTCGGCATGAAGAATGCCCCAGCTACCTTTCAGCGACTGGTGAACCAGGTCTTGGCGGGGCTCGAGGAGTTCAGCGCCACCTACCTGGACGATATCGCTGTGTACAGTCGCCACTGGTCTGACCACCTCCACCACCTCCGAGAGGTCCTGCAGGCCCTCCAACGGGCCGGCCTCACAATCAAGGCCAGCAAGTGCCAAATTGGTCAGGGGTCCGTGACCTATCTCGGACACCAGGTGGGAAGCGGTCTGGTGGCCCCTCTGCAACTCAAAATCGCTGCCATCCAGTCCTGGCAGCCTCCAGTCACGCAGACCGAGGTCCGAGCCTTCTTGGGGCTCACCGGCTACTACCGGCGGTTCGTGAGGGACTATGGCAGCATTGTGGGGCCCCTCACGGGACTCACATCCAAAAACCACCCGAAGAAGGTCAACTGGACCCCAGACTGTCAAGCGGCCTTCGAGAAGCTGAAAGCCGCCATGTGCACTGCCCCTGTGCTCCAGGCCCCCGACTACAGTCAGGAATTCATCGTACAAACAGATGCCTCCGACCATGGCATCGGGGCGGTCCTCTCCCAGCTGAACTCCGAGGGACTTGACCAACCGGTGGCCTTCATCAGCAGACGCCTCCTGGCCCGAGAACAGCGCTGGAGCACCATCGAGACGGAGGCCTTCGCAGTGGTGTGGGCCCTCAAAAAGCTCCGGCCCTATCTCTTCGGTACCCACTTCCGGGTGCAAACAGATCATCGACCCCTGCAGTGGCTAATGCAGATGCGGGGGGAAAACCCCAAACTATTGCGTTGGTCCATCTCCCTGCAGGGGATGGACTTCACTGTGGAACATCGACCGGGCCAAGACCACGCCAACGCAGATGGCCTGTCACGCTTTTTCCGCCTCGACGAGGAGAGTCCCCAAGAGGATGGGTGACTCTCCCCGCCTTCAGCTGGGGGGGACGCATGTTGGACAGGCCACATGAAGGGCTTGCTCCCTCCCCGCATGACAGGGCCCGAGCCCCGGCCCTCCAGGTGTTACCCACAGAAACAACCCGCACCCCGTCTCCAGACGGGACTCCTGCCCTCGGACATCTCTGTATCATGGGGCCGAACCACTACCGGCTCCCTCGCCTGGCCCGGCCGCCATCTTGGACACTGCACCACGAGGCCGCGTGGCCTCAGCTCGACCCTAACCCTGGGCCTGGCCTGGCCCCGACATCCCGGCACCACCATCCACCCAGGAGGTGAACGGACCACTTGGCAGGTCGATGGGAGGAAGAAGTGTCGATGGCTCTCCCCCGCCAGGTGCCGATCGCCCCCAGCTCCCCCGGACGCTGGCTCCACCCCCCTGCTGGGTGTCTGGACTCCCTCATCCCGGACCTCCCGACCTCCAAGTGCGAGGGTCCGGACATCAAAGGGCGCCAGACCTATAACTGGGGCAGCTCCAGAGCAGGAAGGCAGTTGTATCCTGGAGTCGAGAGACACCGTGAAGAACTCATCCCTGACGGACTACTGGCGCTGCCGTAGCCCTGCCTTGTGAACTATCATCCTGCCTGCTGGCGCTGCCGTAGCCCTGCCTTGTGAACTATCATCCTGCCTGCTGGCGCTGCCGCGGCCTTCTGCATCCTCCATCCTCGTCGGGACCTGCTGGCGCTGCCGCGGACCGTTGTAACTACCACCTTCACTGGGACCTGCTGGCGCTGCCGCGGACCGTTGTAACTACCACCTTCATTGGGACCTGCTGGCGCTGCCGCGGACCGTTGTAACGACCACCTTCACCGGGACCTGCTGGCGCTGCCGCGGCCCGTCCAGCTAGAACACCGAGCTCGAGGATTGTGAGCTATCCATCATATCATCGCATCTACCAGATTGGTAACAAGACTGTCCCGCTACCCCCTTTCCCAACCAAGAGACTAGAATCGAGGGGACCCCTGAGTCCTGACCTCCTTGTACCATTCTATCGTACCTAAAGATTGCTTATAAAGAACGTTAAACCTTATCTTTGTGTGGTGTACATCTGTGGAGGGGAAGTTACTCGTCTGTACGATCGCTGGAGACGGCTCTCCCCGGAGACCTCTCCCCTTGTCCTCGGCCGACCCTCCCGGTCCGTCTAACAAGAGCAGAGCCCCCACAACCAGTACAGAGGAGAGCACAGCCCCCACAACTAGGGCGGACCCCCACAACCAGGACAGAGGAGAGCAGAGCCCCCACAACTAGGGCGGACCCCCACAACCAGGACAGATGAGAGCAGAGCCCCCACAAACAAGACTGAGGAGAGAAGAGCCCCCACAACCAGGACAGAGGAGAGCACAGCCCTCACAACCAGGACAGGAGAGCAGAGCCCCCTCACACAGGACAGAGGAGAGCCCCCACAACCAGGACAGGAGAGCAGAGCCCTCACAACCAGGACATAGAGCATAGCCCCCACAACCAGGACAGAGGAGAGCAGAGCCCTCACAACCAGAACAGGAGAGCAGAGCCCCCACCGCCAAGACTGAGCAGAGCAGAGCCCCCACAACCAGGACAGAAGAGAGCGGAGCCCTCACAACCGGGACAGGAGAGCAGGGCCCCCACAACCAGGACAGAGGAGAGCAGAGCCCCCACAACCAGGACAGAGGAGAGCAGAGACCCTAAAATCAGGACAAAGGAGAGCAGAGCCCCCATAACTAGAGCGGACCCCCACAACCAGGACAGAGGAGAGCAGAGCACTCACAACCAGGACAAAGGAGAGCAGAGCCCCAACAACTAGGGCAGACCCCCACAACCAGGACAGAGGAGAGCAGAGCCCCCACAACCAAGACTGAGGAGAGCAGAGCCCCCACAACCAGGACAGAGGAGAGCACAGCCCTCACAACCAGGACAGGAGAGCAGAGCCCCCTCACACAGGACAGAGGAGAGGAGAGCCCCCACAACCAGGACAGGAGAGCAGAGCCCTCACAACCAGGACATAGAGCATAGCCCCCACAACCAGGACAGAGGAGAGCAGAGCCCTCACAACCAGGACAGAGGAGAGCGGAGCCCCCACAACCAAGACTGAGGAGAGCAGAGCCCCCAAAATCAGGACAAAGGAGAGCAGAGCCCCAACAACTAGGGCAGACCCCCACAACCAGGACAGAGGAGAGCAGAGCCCCCACAACCAAGACTGAGGAGAGCAGAGCCCCCACAACCAGGACAGAGGAGAGCAGAGCCCTCACAACCAGGACCGGAGAGCAGAGCCCCACAACCAGGACAGAGGAGAGCGGAGCCCCCACAACCATGACAGAGGAGAGGGAGCCCCCACAACCAGGACAGAGGAGAGCGGCGCCCCAACAACCTGGACAGAAGAGAGCGGAGCTCCCACAACCAGTAGAGAGGAAGGCAGAGCCCCCATAAGAGGGACAGAAGAGAGCAGTGCACCCACAACCAGGGCAGGGGAGAGCAGGGCCCCCACAACCAGGACAGAGGAGAGCAGAGCCCCAACAACCAGGACAGAGGAGAGCGGAGCCCTCACAACCAGGAGAGGAGAGCAGGGCCCCCACAACCAGGACAGAGGAGAGCAGAGCCCCCGAAACCCGGATAGAGGAGAGCAGAGCCCGCACAACCAGGACAGAGGAGAGCGGAGCCCCCACAACCAGGACAAAGGAGATCAGAGCCCCCGCAACCAGGACAGAGGAGAGCAGAGCCCCTACAACCAGTCAAAGCGGAGAGCACCACCCCCACAACCAGGACAGAGGAGAGCAGAGCCCCCACAACTAGGGCGGACCCCCACAACCAGGACAGATGAGAGCAGAGCCCCCACAAACAAGACTGAGGAGAGCAGAGCCCCCACAACCAGGACAGAGGAGAGCAGAGCCCCCACAACCAAGACTGAGGAGAGCAGAGCCCCCACACACAGAACAGAGGAGAGGAGAGCCACAACAACCAGGACAGGAGAGCAGAGCCCTCACAACAAGGACAGAGAGCATAGCCCCCACAACCAGGACAGAGGAGAGCAGAGCCCTCACAACCAGGACAGGAGAGCAGAGCCCACCCCCCACCAAGACTGAGCAGAGCAGAGCCCCCACAACCAGGACAGAGGAGAGCACAGCCCTCACAACCAGGACAGGAGAGCAGAGCCCCCACAACCAGGTCAGGGGAGAGCAGGGCCCCCACAACCAGGACAGAGGAGAGCAGAGCCCGCACAACCAGGACAGAGGAGAGCGAAGCCCCCACAACCAAGACTAAGGAGAGCAGAGCCCCCAAAATCAGGACAAAGGAGAGCAGAGCCCCCACAACTAGGGCGGACCCCCACAACCAGGACAGAGGAGAGCAGAGCCCCCACAACCAAGACTGAGGAGAGCAGATCCCCCACAACCAGGACAGAGGGGAGCAGAGTCCTCACAACCAGGACAGGAGAGCAGAGCCCCACAACCAGGACAGAGGAGAGCAGAGCCCCCACAACCAGGACAGAGGAGAGCAGAGCCCCCACTACCAGGACAGAGGAGAGCAGAGCCCCCACTACCAGGACAGAGGAGAGCAGAGCCCCCACAACAAGGACAGAAAAGATCAGAGGCCCCACAACAAGGACAGAAGAGATCAGAGCCCTCACAACCAGGACAGGAGAGCAAAGCCCCCACAACAGGAGAGAGGAGAGCAGAGCCCCCACAACCAGGACAGAGGAGAGCGGAGCCCCCACAACCAGGTCAGAGGAGAGCAGAGCCCCCACAAGCAGGACAGAGGAGAGCAGAGCCCCCACAAGCAAGACTGAGGAGAGCAGAGCCCCCAAAATCAGGACCAAGGAGAGCAGAGCCCCGACAACTAGGGCGGACCCCCACAACCAGGACAGAGGAGAGCAGAGCCCCCACAACCAGAACAGGAGAGCGGAGCACTTACAACCAGGACAGAGGAGAGCAGAGCCCCCACAATAAGGACAGAGGAGAGCAGAGCCCCAACAACCAGGACAGAGGAGAGCGGAGCCCTCACAACCAGGACAGAGGAGCAGGGCCCCCACAAACAGGAGAGAGGAGAGCAGAGCCCCCACAACCAGGACAGAGTAGAGCAGAGCCCCCACTACCAGGACAGAGGAGAGCAGAGCCCTGACAACCAGGACAGGAGAGCAGAGCCCTCGCAACCAGGACGGAGGAGAGCAGAGCCCCCACAACCAGGACAGAGGAGAGCGGAGCCCCCACAACCAGGACAGAGGAGATCAGAGCCCCCAAAACCAGGACAGAGGAGAGCAGAGCCCCCACAACCAGGACAGAGGAGAGCAGAGCCCCCACAACCAGGAGAGAGGAAGGCAGAGCCCCAACAACCAGGACAGAGGAGAGCCGAGCCCCCACAACCAGGACAGAGGAGAGCAGAGCCCCCACAAGCAGGACAGTGGAGAGAAGAGCCCCCACAACCAGGACAGGAGAGCAGAGCCCCTGCAACCAGGACAGAGGAGAGCAGAGCCCCCACATCCAGGACAGAGGAGAGCAGAGCCCCCAAAAGCAGGACAAAGGAGAGCAGAGCCCCCATAACTAGGGCGGACCCCCACAACCAGGACAGAGGAGAGCAGAGCCCCCACAACCAGGACAGAGGAGATCAGAGCCCTCAACCAGGACAGGATAGCAGAGCCCCCGCAACCAGGACAGAGAAGAGCAGAGCCCCCACAAGCAGGACAGTGGAGAGAAGAGCCCCCACAACCAGGACAGGAGAGCAGAGCCCCCACAACCAGGACAGAGGAGAGCAGAGCCCTCACAACCAGGACAGAGGAGAGCAGGGCCCCCACAACCAGGACAGAGAAGAGCGGAGCCCCCACAACCAGAACAGGAAAGCGGAGCCCTCACAACCAGGACAGAGGAGAGCAGAGCCCCCACAACCAGGACAGAGGAAGGCAGAGCCCCAACAACCAGGACAGAGGAAGGCAGAGCCCCCACAACCAGGACAGAGGAGAGCCGAGCCCCCACAACCAGGACAGAGGCGAGCCGAGCCCCCACAAGCAGGACAGTGGAGAGAAGAGCCCCCACAACCAGGACAGGAGAGCAGAGCCCCCACAACCAGAACAGAGGAGAGCAGAGCCCCACAACCAGGACAGAGGAGAGCAGAGCACCCACAACCAGGACAGAGGAGAGCAGAGCCCCCGCAACCAGGACAGAGGAGAGCAGAGCCCCCACAACCAGGACAGGAGAGCAGAGCCCCCACAACCAGGACAGAGGAGAGCAGAGCCCCTAAAATCAGGACAAAGGAGAGCAGATCCCCCATAACTAGAGCGGTTCCCCACAAACAGGACAGAGGAGAGCAGAGCCCCCACAACCAGGACAGAGGAGAGCGGAGCCCTCACAACCAGGACAGAGGAGAGCAGAGCCCCCACAACCAGGACAGAGGAGAGTGGAGCCCCCACAACCAAGACTGAGGAGATCAGAGCCCCCAAAATCAGGACAAAGGAGAGCAGAGCCCCCACAACTAGGGCGGACCCCCACAACCAGGACAGAGGAGAGCAGAGCCCCCACAACCAAAACTGAGGAGAGCAGAGCCCCCACAAACAGGACAGAGGAGAGCAGAGCCCTCACAACCAGGACAGGAGAGCGGAGCCCCACAACCAGGACAGAGGAGAGCAGAGCCCCCACAACTAGGGCGGACCCCCACAACCAGGACAGAGGAGAGCAGAGCCCCCACAACTAGGGCGGACCCCCACAACCAGGACAGAGGAGAGCTGAGCCCCCACAACTAGGGCGGACCCCCACAACCAGGACAGATGAGAGCAGAGCCCCCACAAACAAGACTGAGGAGAGCAGAGCCCCCACAACCAGGACAGAGGAGAGCACAGCCCTCACAACCAGGACAGGAGAGCAGAGCCCCCACAACCAGGACAGAGGAGAGCACAGCCCTCACAACCAGGACAGGAGAGCAGAGCCCCCACAACCATGACAGAGGAGAGTGGACCCCCCACAACCAGGACAGAGGAGAGCGGTGCCCCAACAACCTGGACAGAAGAGAGCAGAGCCCCCACAACCAGGAGAGGGGAAGGCAGAGCCCCCATAACCGGGACAGAAGAGAGCAGTGCACCCACAACCAGGGCAGGGGAGAGCAGAGCCCCAACAACCAGGACAGAGGAGAGCGGAGCCCTCACAACCGGGACATGAGAGCAGGGCCCCCACAATCAGGACAGAGGAGAGCAGAGCCCCCACAACCAGGACAGAGGAGAGCAGAGCCCCCACAACCAGGTCAGGGGAGAGCAGGGCCCCCACAACCAGGACAGAGGAGAGCAGAGCCCCCTCAACCAGGACAGAGGAGAGCAGAGCCCGCACAACCAGGACAGAGGAGAGCTGAGCCCCCACAACCAGGACAGAGGAGATCAGAGCCCCCGCAACCAGGACGGAGGAGAGCAGAGCCCCTACAACCAGTCAAAGCGGAGAGCACCACCCCCACAACCTGGACAGAGGAGAGCAGAGCCCCCACAACTAGGGCGGACCCCCACAACCAGGACAGATGAGGTTAGAGCCCCCACAAACAAGACTGAGGAGAGCAGAGCCCCCACAACCAGTACAGAGGAGAGCACAGCCCCCACAACTAGGGCGGACCCCCACAACCAGAACAGAGGAGAGCAGAGCCCCCACAACTAGGGCAGACCCCCACAACCAGGACAGATGAGAGCAGAGCCCCCACAAACAAGACTGAGGAGAGCAGAGCCCCCACAACCAGGACAGAGGAGAGCACAGCCCTCACAACCAGGACAGGAGAGCAGAGCCCCCTCACACAGGACAGAGGAGAGGAGAGCCCCCACAACCAGGACAGGAGAGCAGAGCCCTCACAACCAGGACATAGAGCATAGCCCCCACAACCAGGACAGAGGAGAGCAGAGCCCTCACAACCAGGACAGGAGAGCAGAGCCCCCACCGCCAAGACTGAGCAGAGCAGAGCCCCCACAACCAGGACAGAGGAGAGCACAGCCCTCACAACCAGGACAGGAGAGCAGAGCCCCCACACACAGGACAGAGGAGAGGAGAGCCCCGACAACCAGGACAGGAGAGCAGAGCCCTCACAACAAGGACAGAGAGCATAGCCCCCACAACCAGGACAGAGGAGAGCAGAGCCCTCACAACCAGGACAGGAGAGCAGAGCCCCCCCCCCCCACCAAGACTGAGCAGAGCAGAGCCCCCACAACCAGGACAGAGGAGAGCACAGCCCTCACAACCAGGACAGGAGAGCAGAGCCCCCACAACCAGGTCAGGGGAGAGCAGGGCCCCCACAACCAGGACAGAGGAGAGCAGAGCCCGCACAACCAGGACAGAGGAGAGCGGAGCCCCCACAACCAAGACTGAGGAGAGCAGAGCCCCCAAAATCAGGACAAAGGAGAGCAGAGCCCCCACAACTAGGGCGGACCCCCACAACCAGGACAGAGGAGAGCAGAGCCCCCACAACCAAGACTGAGGAGAGCAGATCCCCCACAACCAGGACAGAGGGGAGCAGAGTCCTCACAACCAGGACAGGAGAGCAGAGCCCCACAACCAGGACAGAGGAGAGCAGAGCCCCCACAACGAGGACAGAGGAGAGCAGAGCCCCCACTACCAGGACAGAGGAGAGCAGAGCACCCACTACCAGGACAGAGGAGAGCAGAGCCCCCACAACAAGGACAGAAGAGACCAGAGCCCTCACAACCAGGACAGGAGAGCAAAGCCCCCACAACAGGACAGAGGAGAGCAGAGCCCCCACAATCAGGACAGAGGAGAGCGGAGCCCCCACAACCAGGTCAGAGGAGAGCAGAGCCCCCACAACCAGGACAGAGGAGAGCAGAGCCCCCACAAGCAAGACTGAGGAGAGCAGAGCCCCCAAAATCAGGACCAAGGAGAGCAGAGACCCCACAACTAGGGCGGACCCCCACAATCAGGACAGAGGAGAGCAGAGCCCCCACAACCAGAACAGGAGAGCGGAGCACTTACAACCAGGACAGAGGAGAGCAGAGCCCCCACAACCAGGACAGAGGAGAGCAGAGCCCCAACAACCAGGACAGAGGAGAGCGGAGCCCTCACAACCAGGACAGGAGAGCAGGGCCCCCACATACAGGACAGAGGAGAGCAGAGCCCCCACAACCAGGACAGAGTAGAGCAGAGCCCCCACAACCAGGACAGAGGAGAGCAGAGCCCTGACAACCAGGACAGGAGAGCAGAGCCCTCGCAACCAGGACAGAGGAGAGCAGAGCCCCCACAACCAGGACAGAGGAGAGCGGAGCCCCCACAACCAGGACAGAGGAGATCAGGGCCCCTGAAACCAGGACATAGGAGAGCAGAGCCCCCACAACCAGGACAGAGGAGAGCAGAGCCCCCACAACCAGGAGAGAGGAAGGCAGAGCCCCAACAACCAGTACAGAGGAGAGTAGAGCCCTCACAACCAGGACAGGAGAGCAGGGCCCCCACAACCAGGACAGAGGAGAGCAGAGCCCCCACAACCAGGACAGAGGAGAGCGGAGCCCCTGCAACCAGGACAGAGGAGAGCCTAGCCCCCACAACCAGGACAGAGGAGAGCGGAGCCCCCACAAGCAGGACAGTGGAGAGAAGAGCCCCCACAACCAGGACAGGAGAGCAGAGCCCCCACAACCAGGACAGAGGAGAGCAGAGCCCCCAAAAGCAGGACAGAGGAGAGCAGAGCCCCCATAACTAGGGCGGACCCCCACAACCAGGACAGAGGAGAGCAGAGCCCCCACAACCAGGACAGAGGAGATCAGAGCCCTCAACCAGGACAGGATAGCAGAGCCCCCGCAACCAGGACAGAGGAGAGTGGAGCCCCCACAACCAGGACAGAGGAGAGCGGCGCCCCAACAACCTGGACAGAAGAGAGCAGAGCCCCCACAACCAGGGCAGGGGAGAGCAGAGCCCCAACAACCATGACAGAGGAGAGCGGAGCCCTCACAACCGGGACAGGAGAGCAGGGCCCCCACAATCAGGACAGAGGAGAGCAGAGCCCCCACAGCCAGGACAGAGGAGAGCAGAGCCCCCACAACCAGGTCAGGGGAGAGCAGGGCCCCCACAACCAGGACAGAGGAGAGCAGAGCCCCCTCAACCAGGACAGAGGAGAGCAGAGCCCGCACAACCAGGACAGAGGAGATCGGAGCCCCCACAACCAGGACAGAGGAGATCAGAGCCCCCGCAACCAGGACGGAGGAGAGCAGAGCCCCTACAACCAGTCAAAGCGGAGAGCACCACCCCCACAACCTGGACAGAGGAGAGCAGAGCCCCCACAACTAGGGCGGACCCCCACAACCAGGACAGATGAGATTAGAGCCCCCACAAACAAGACTGAGGAGAGCAGAGCCCCCACAACCAGTACAGAGGAGAGCAAAGCCCCCACAACTAGGGCGGACCCCCACAACCAGGACAGAGGAGAGCAGAGCCCCCACAACTAGGGCGGACCCCCACAACCAGGACAGATGAGAGCAGAGCCCCCACAAACAAGACTGAGGAGAGCAGAGCCCCCACAACCAGGACAGAGGAGAGCACAGCCCTCACAACCAGGACAGGAGAGCAGAGCCCCCTCACACAGGACAGAGGAGAGGAGAGCCCCCACAACCAGGACAGGAGAGCAGAGCCCTCACAACCAGGACATAGAGCATAGCCCCCACAACCAGGACAGAGGAGAGCAGAGCCCTCACAACCAGAACAGGAGAGCAGAGCCCCCACGGCCAAGACTGAGCAGAGCAGTGGCCCCACAACCAGGACAGAGGAGAGCACAGCCCTCACAACCAGGACAGGAGAGCAGAGCCCCCACACACAGGACAGAGGAGAGGAGAGCCCCGACAACCAGGACAGGAGAGCTGAGCCCTCACAACAAGGACAGAGAGCATAGCCCCCACAACCACGACAGAGGAGAGCAGAGCCCTCACAACCAGGACAGGAGAGCAGAGTCCCCCCCACCAAGACTGAGCAGAGCAGAGCCCCCACTACCAGGAGAGAGGAGAGCACAGCCCTCACAACCAGGACAGGAGAGCAGAGCCCCCACAACCAGGTCAGGGGAGAGCAGGGCCCCCACAACCAGGACAGAGGAGAGCAGAGCCCGCACAACCAGGACAGAGGAGAGCGGAGCCCCCACAACCAAGACTGAGGAGAGCAGAGCCCCCAAAATCAGGACAAAGGAGAGCAGAGCCCCCACAACTAGGGCGGACCCCCACAACCAGGACAGAGGAGAGCAGAGCCCCCACAACCAAGACTGAGGAGAGCAGAGCCCCCACTACCAGGACAGAGGAGAGCAGAGCCCCCACTACCAGGACAGAGGAGAGCAGAGCTCCCACAACAAGGACAGAAGAGATCAGAGCCCTCACAACCAGGACAGGAGAGCAAAGCCCCCACAACAGGACAGAGGAGAGCAGAGCCCCCACAACCAGGACAGAGGAGAGCAGAGCCCCCACAACCAGGTCAGAGGAGAGCAGAGCCCCCACAACCAGGACAGAGGAGAGCAGAGCCCCCACAAGCAAGACTGAGGAGAGCAGAGCCCCCAAAATCAGGACCAAGGAGAGCAGAGCCCCCACAACTAGGGCGGACCCCCACAATCAGGACAGAGGAGAGCAGAGCCCCCACAACCAGAACAGGAGAGCGGAGCACTTACAACCAGGACAGAGGAGAGCAGAGCCCCCACAACCAGGACAGAGGAGAGCAGAGCCCCAACAACCAGGACAGAGGAGAGCGGAGCCCTCACAACCAGGACAGGAGAGCAGGGCCCCCACAAACAGGACAGAGGAGAGCAGAGCCCCCACAACCAGGACAGAGTAGAGCAGAGCCCCCACAACCAGGACAGAGGAGAGCAGAGCCCTGACAACCAGGACAGGAGAGCAGAGCCCTCGCAACCAGGACAGAGGAGAGCAGAGCCCCCACAACCAGGACAGAGGAGAGCGGAGCCCCCACAACCAGGACAGAGGAGATCAGAGCCCCCGAAAGCAGGACAGAGGAGAGCAGAGCCCCCACAACCAGGACAGAGGAGAGCAGAGCCCCCACAACCAGGAGAGAGGAAGGCAGAGCCCCAACAACCAGTACAGAGGAGAGCAGAGCCCTCACAACCAGGACAGGAGAGCAGGGCCCCCACAACCAGGACAGAGGAGAGCAGAGCCCCCACAACCAGGACAGAGGAGAGCAGAGCCCCAACAACCAGGACAGAGGAGAGTGGAGCCCCTGCAACCAGGACAGAGGAGAGCCGAGCCCCCACAACCAGGACAGAGGAGAGCGGAGCCCCCACAAGCAGGACAGGGGAGAGAAGAGCCCCCACAACCAGGATAGGAGAGCAGAGCCCCCGCAACCAGGACAGAGGAGAGCAGAGCCCCCACAACCAGGACAGAGGAGAGCAGAGCCCCCAAAAGCAGGACAAAGGAGAGCAGAGCCCCCATAACTAGGGCGGACCCCCACAACCAGGACAGAGGAGAGCAGAGCCCCCACAACCAGGACAGAGTAGATCAGAGCCCTCAACCAGGACAGGATAGCAGAGCCCCCGCAACCAGGACAGAGGAGAGCAGAGCCCCCACAAGCAGGACAGTGGAGAGAAGAGCCCCCACAACCAGGACAGGAGAGCAGAGCCCCCACAACCAGGACAGAGGAGAGCAGAGCCCTCACAACCAGGACAGAGGAGAGCAGGGCCCCCACAACCAGGACAGAGAGAGCGGAGCCCCCACAACCAGAACAGGAAAGCAGAGCCCTCACAACCAGGACAGAGGAGAGCAGAGCCCCCACAACCAGGACAGAGGAAGGCAGAGCCCCAACAACCAGGACAGAGGAAGGCAGAGCCCCCACAACCAGGACAGAGGAGAGCAGAGCCCCCATAACCAGGACAGAGGAGAGCAGAGCCCCCACAACCAGGACAGAGGAGAGCCGAGCCCCCACAACCAGGACAGAGGCGAGCCGAGCCCCCACAAGCAGGACAGTGGAGAGAAGAGCCCCCACAACCAGGACAGGAGAGCAGAGCCCTCACAAACAGGACAGAGGAGATCAGAGCCCCCACAACCAGGACAGAGGAGAGCAGAGCCCCCGCAACCAGGACAGAGGAGAGCAGAGCCCCCACAACCAGGAAAGGAGAGCAGAGCCCCCACAACCAGGACAGAGGAGAGCAGAGCCCCTAAAATCAGGACAAAGGAGAGCAGAGCCCCCATAACTAGAGCGGACCCCCACAACCAGGACAGAGGAGAGCAGAGCCCCCACAACCAGGACAGAGGAGAGCGGAGCCCTCACAACCAGGACAGAGGAGAGCAGAGCCCCCACAACCAGGACAGAGGAGAGTGGAGCCCCCACAACCACGACTGAGGAGATCAGAGCCCCCCAAATCAGGACAAAGGAGAGCAGAGCCCCCACAACTAGGGCAGACCCCCACAACCAGGACAGAGGAGAGCAGAGCCCCCACAACCAAGACTGAGGAGAGCAGAGCCCCCACAACCAGGACAGAGGAGAGCAGAGCCCTCACAACCAGGACAGGAGAGCAGAGCCCCACAACCAGGACAGAGGAGAGCAGAGCCCCCACAACCATGACAGAGTAGAGTGGAGCCCCCACAACCAGGACAGAGGAGAGCGGCGCCCCAACAACCTGGACAGAAGAGAGCAGTGCACCCACAACCAGGGCAGGGGAGAGCAGAGCCCCAACAACCAGGAGAGAGGAGAGCGGAGCCCTCACAACCGGGACAGGAGAGCAGGGCCCCCACAATCAGGACAGAGGAGAGCAGAGCCCCCACAACCAGGACAGAGGAGAGCAGAGCCCCCACAACCAGGTCAGGGGAGAGCAGGGCCCCCACAACCAGGACAGAGGAGAGCAGAGCATCTCAACCAGGACAAAGGAGAGCAGAGCCCGCACAACCAGGACAGAGGAGAGCGGAGCCCCCACAACCAGGACAGAGGAGATCAGAGCCCCCGCAACTAGGACGGAGGAGAGCAGAGCCCCTACAACCAGTCAAAGCGGAGAGCACCACCCCCACAACCTGGACAGAGGAGAGCAGAGCCCCCACAACTAGGGCGGACCCCCACAACCAGGACAGATGAGAGCAGAGCCCCCACAAACAAGACTGAGGAGCACAGAGCCCCCACAGCCAGTACAGAGGAGAGCACAGCCCCCACAACTAGGGCGGACCCCCACAACCAGGACAGAGGAGAGCAGAGCCCCCACAACTAGGGCGGACCCCCACAACCAGGACAGATGAGAGCAGAGCCCCCACAAACAAGAGTGAGGAGAGCAGAGCCCCCACAACCAGGACAGAAGAGAGCACAGCCCTCACAACCAGGACAGGAGAGCAGAGCCCCCACAACCAGGACAGAGGAGAGCACAGCCCTCACAACCAGGACAGGAGAGCAGAGCCCCCACAACCATGACAGAGGAGAGTGGAGCCCCCACAACCAGGACAGAGGAGAACGGCGCCCCAACAACCTGGACAGAAGAGAGCAGAGCCCCCACAACCAGGAGAGGGGAAGGCAGAGCCCCCATAACCGGGACAGAAGAGAGCAGTGCACCCACAACCAGGGCAGGGGAGAGCAGAGCCCCAACAACCAGGACAGAGGAGAGCGGAGCCCTCACAACCGGGACAGGAGAGCAGGGCCCCCACAATCAGGACAGAGGAGAGCAGAGCCCCCACAACCAGGACAGAGGAGAGCAGAGCCCCCACAACCAGGTCAGGGGAGAGCAGGGCCCCCACAACCAGGACAGAGGAGAGCAGAGCCCCCTCAACCAGGACAGAGGAGAGCAGAGCCCGCACAACCAGGACAGAGGAGAGCGGAGCCCCCACAACCAGGACAGAGGAGATCAGAGCTCCCGCAACCAGGATGGAGGAAGGCAGAGCGCCTACAACCAGTCAAAGCGGAGAGCACCACCCCCACAACCTGGACAGAGGAGAGCAGAGCCCCCACAACTAGGGCGGACCCCCACAACCAGGACAAATGAGAGCAGAGCCCCCACAAACAAGACTGAGGAGAGCAGAGCCCCCACAACCAGTACAGAGGAGATCACAGCCCCCACAACTAGGGCGGACCCCCACAACCAGGACAGAGGAGAGCTGAGCCCCCACAACTAGGGCGGACCCCCACAACCAGGACAGATGAGAGCAGAGCACCCACAAACAAGACTGAGGAGAGCAGAGCCCCCACAACCAGGACAGAGGAGAGCACAGCCCTCACAACCAGGACAGGAGAGCAGAGCCCCCTCACACAGGACAGAGGAGAGGAGAGCCCCCACAACCAGGACAGAGGAGAGTGGAGCCCCCACAACCACGACTGAGGAGATCAGAGCCCCCCAAATCAGGACAAAGGAGAGCAGAGCCCCCACAACTAGGGCGGACCCCCACAACCAGGACAGAGGAGAGCAGAGCCCCCACAACCAAGACTGAGGAGAGCAGAGCCCCCACAACCAGGACAGAGGAGAGCAGAGCCCTCACAACCAGGACAGGAGAGCAGAGCCCCACAACCAGGACAGAGGAGAGCAGAGCCCCCACAACCATGACAGAGTAGAGTGGAGCCCCCACAACCAGGACAGAGGAGAGCGGCGCCCCAACAACCTGGACAGAAGAGAGCAGTGCACCCACAACCAGGGCAGGGGAGAGCAGAGCCCCAACAACCAGGAGAGAGGAGAGCGGAGCCCTCACAACCGGGACAGGAGAGCAGGGCCCCCACAATCAGGACAGAGGAGAGCAGAGCCCCCACAACCAGGACAGAGGAGAGCAGAGCCCCCACAACCAGGTCAGGGGAGAGCAGGGCCCCCACAACCAGGACAGAGGAGAGCAGAGCATCTCAACCAGGACAGAGGAGAGCAGAGCCCGCACAACCAGGACAGAGGAGAGCGGAGCCCCCACAACCAGGACAGAGGAGATCAGAGCCCCCGCAACTAGGACGGAGGAGAGCAGAGCCCCTACAACCAGTCAAAGCGGAGAGCACCACCCCCACAACCTGGACAGAGGAGAGCAGAGCCCCCACAACTAGGGCGGACCCCCACAACCAGGACAGATGAGAGCAGAGCCCCCACAAACAAGACTGAGGAGCACAGAGCCCCCACAGCCAGTACAGAGGAGAGCACAGCCCCCACAACTAGGGCGGACCCCCACAACCAGGACAGAGGAGAGCAGAGCCCCCACAACTAGGGCGGACCCCCACAACCAGGACAGATGAGAGCAGAGCCCCCACAAACAAGAGTGAGGAGAGCAGAGCCCCCACAACCAGGACAGAAGAGAGCACAGCCCTCACAACCAGGACAGGAGAGCAGAGCCCCCACAACCAGGACAGAGGAGAGCACAGCCCTCACAACCAGGACAGGAGAGCAGAGCCCCCACAACCATGACAGAGGAGAGTGGAGCCCCCACAACCAGGACAGAGGAGAACGGCGCCCCAACAACCTGGACAGAAGAGAGCAGAGCCCCCACAACCAGGAGAGGGGAAGGCAGAGCCCCCATAACCGGGACAGAAGAGAGCAGTGCACCCACAACCAGGGCAGGGGAGAGCAGAGCCCCAACAACCAGGACAGAGGAGAGCGGAGCCCTCACAACCGGGACAGGAGAGCAGGGCCCCCACAATCAGGACAGAGGAGAGCAGAGCCCCCACAACCAGGACAGAGGAGAGCAGAGCCCCCACAACCAGGTCAGGGGAGAGCAGGGCCCCCACAACCAGGACAGAGGAGAGCAGAGCCCCCTCAACCAGGACAGAGGAGAGCAGAGCCCGCACAACCAGGACAGAGGAGAGCGGAGCCCCCACAACCAGGACAGAGGAGATCAGAGCTCCCGCAACCAGGACGGAGGAAGGCAGAGCGCCTACAACCAGTCAAAGCGGAGAGCACCACCCCCACAACCTGGACAGAGGAGAGCAGAGCCCCCACAACTAGGGCGGACCCCCACAACCAGGACAAATGAGAGCAGAGCCCCCACAAACAAGACTGAGGAGAGCAGAGCCCCCACAACCAGTACAGAGGAGATCACAGCCCCCACAACTAGGGCGGACCCCCACAACCAGGACAGAGGAGAGCTGAGCCCCCACAACTAGGGCGGACCCCCACAACCAGGACAGATGAGAGCAGAGCACCCACAAACAAGACTGAGGAGAGCAGAGCCCCCACAACCAGGACAGAGGAGAGCACAGCCCTCACAACCAGGACAGGAGAGCAGAGCCCCCTCACACAGGACAGAGGAGAGGAGAGCCCCCACAACCAGGACAGGAGAGCAGAGCCCTCACAACCAGGACATAGAGCATAGCCCCCACAACCAGGACAGAGGAGAGCAGAGCCCTCACAACCAGAACAGGAGAGCAGAGCCCCCACCGCCAAGACTGAGCAGAGCAGAGCCCCCACAACCAGGACAGAGGAGAGCACAGCCCTCACAACCAGGACAGGAGAGCAGAGCTCCCACACACAGGACAGAGGAGAGGAGAGCCCCGACAACCAGGACAGGAGAGCAGAGCCCTCACAACTAGGGCGGACCCCCACAACCAGGACAGATGAGAGCAGAGCCCCCACAAACAAGACTGAGGAGAGCAGAGCCCCCACAACCAGTACAGAGGAGAGCACAGCCCCCACAACTAGGGCGGACCCCCACAACCAGGACAGAGGAGAGCAGAGCCCCCACAACTAGGGGGGACCCCCACAACCAGGACAGATGAGAGCAGAGCCCCCACAAACAAGAGTGAGGAGAGCAGAGCCCCCACAACCAGGACAGAAGAGAGCACAGCCCTCACAACCAGGACAGGAGAGCAGAGCCCCCACAACCAGGACAGAGGAGAGCATAGCCCTCACAACCAGGACAGGAGAGCAGAGCCCCCACAACCATGACAGAGGAGAGTGGAGCCCCCACAACCAGGACAGAGGAGAGGGGCGCCCCAACAACCTGGAAAGAAGAGAGCAGAGCCCCCACAACCAGGAGAGGGGAAGGCAGAGCCCCCATAACCGGGACAGAAGAGAGCAGTGCACCCACAACCAGGGCAGGGGAGAGCAGAGCCCCAACAACCAGGACAGAGGGGAGCGGAGCCCTCACAACCGGGACAGGAGAGCAGGGCCCCCACAATCAGGACAGAGGAGAGCAGAGCCCCCACAACCAGGACAGAGGAGAGCAGAGCCCCCACAACCAGGTCAGGGGAGAGCAGGGCCCCCACAACCAGGACAGAGGAGAGCAGAGCCCCCTCAACCAGGACAGAGGAGAGCAGAGCCCGCACAACCAGGACAGAGGAGAGCGGAGCCCCCACAACCAGTCAAAGCGGAGAGCACCACCCCCACAACCTGGACAGAGGAGAGCAGAGCCCCCACAACTAGGGCGGACCCCCACAACCAGGACAAATGAGAGCAGAGCCCCCACAAACAAGACTGAGGAGAGCAGAGCCCCCACAACCAGTACAGAGGAGAGCACAGCCCCCACAACTAGGGCGGACCCCCACAACCAGGACAGAGGAGAGCAGAGCCCCCACAACTAGGGTGGACCCCCACAACCAGGACAGATGAGAGCAGAGCCCCCACAAACAAGGCTGAGGAGAGCAGAGCCCCCACAACCAGGACAGAGGAGAGCACAGCCCTCACAACCAGGACAGGAGAGCAGAGCTCCCTCACACAGGACAGAGGAGAGGAGAGCCCCCACAACCAGGACAGGAGAGCAGAGCCCTCACAACCAGGACATAGAGCATAGCCCCCACAACCAGGACAGAGGAGAGCAGAGCCCTCACAACCAGAACAGGAGAGCAGAGCCCCCACCGCCAAGACTGAGCAGAGCAGAGCCCCCACAACCAGGACAGAGGAGAGCACAGCCCTCACAACCAGGACAGGAGAGCAGAGCTCACACACACTGGACAGAGGAGAGGAGAGCCCCGACAACCAGGACAGGAGAGCAGAGCCCTCACAACTAGGACAGAGAGCATAGCCCCCACAACCAGGACAGAGGAGAGCAGAGCCCTCACAACCAGGACAGGAGAGCAGAGCCCCCCCCACCAAGACTGAGCAGAGCAGAGCCCCCACAACCAGGACAGAGGAGAGCACAGTCCTCACAACCAGGACAGGAGAGCAGAGCCCCCACAACCAGGTCAGGGGAGAGCAGGGCCCCCACAACCAGGACAGAGGAGAGCAGAGCCCGCACAACCAGGACAGAGGAGAGCAGAGCCCCCACAACCAAGACTGAGGAGAGCAGAGCCCCCAAAATCAGGACAAAGGAGAGCAGAGCCCCCACAACTAGGGCGGACCCCCACAACCAGGACAGAGGAGAGCAGAGCCCCCACAACCAAGACTGAGGAGAGCAGATCCCCCACAACCAGGACAGAGGGGAGCAGAGTCCTCACAACCAGGACAGGAGAGCAGAGCCCCACAACCAGGACAGAGGAGAGCAGAGCCCAGACAACGAGGACAGAGGAGAGCAGAGCCCCCACTACCAGGACAGAGGAGAGCAGAGCCCCCACTACCAGGACAGAGGAGAGCAGAGCCCCCACAACAAGGACAGAAGAGATCAGAGCCCTCACAACCAGGACAGGAGAGCAAAGCCCCCACAACAGGACAGAGGAGAGCAGAGCCCCCACAACCAGGACAGAGGAGAGCAGAGCGCCCACAACCAGGTCAGAGGAGAGCAGAGCCCCCACAACCAGGACAGAGGAGAGCAGAGCCCCCACAAGCAAGACTGAGGAGAGCAGAGCCCCCAAAATCTGGACCAAGGAGAGCAGAGCCCCCACAACTAGGGCGGACCCCCACAACCAGGACAGAGGAGAGCAGAGCCCCCACAACCAAGACTGAGGAGAGCAGATCCCCCACAACCAGGACAGAGGGGAGCAGAGTCCTCACAACCAGGACAGGAGAGCAGAGCCCCACAACCAGGACAGAGGAGAGCAGAGCCCCCACAACGAGGACAGAGGAGAGCAGAGCCCCCACTACCAGGACAGAGGAGAGCAGAGCCCCCACTACCAGGACAGAGGAGAGCAGAGCCCCCACAACAAGGACAGAAGAGATCAGAGCCCTCACAACCAGGACAGGAGAGCAAAGCCCCCACAACAGGACAGAGGAGAGCAGAGCCCCCACAACCAGGACAGAGGAGAGCGGAGCCCCCACAACCAGGTCAGAGGAGAGCAGAGTCCCCACAACCAGGACAGAGGAGAGCAGAGCCCCCACAAGCAAGACTGAGGAGAGCAGAGCCCCCAAAATCAGGACCAAGGAGAGCAGAGCCCCCACAACTAGGGCGGACCCCCACAATCAGGACAGAGGAGAGCAGAGCCCCCACAACCAGAACAGGAGAGCGGAGCACTTACAACCAGGACAGAGGAGAGCAGAGCCCCCACAACCAGGACAGAGGAGAGCAGAGCCCCAACAACCAGGACAGAGGAGAGCGGAGCCCTCACAACCAGGACAGGAGAGCAGGGCCCCCACAAACAGGACAGAGGAGAGCAGAGCCCCCACAACCAGGACAGAGTAGAGCAGAGCCCCCACAACCAGGACAGAGGAGAGCAGAGCCCTGACAACCAGGACAGGAGAGCAGAGCCCTTGCAACCAGGACAGAGGAGAGCAGAGCCCCCACAACCAGGACAGAGGAGAGCGGAGCCCCCACAACCAGGACAGAGGAGATCAGAGCCCCCGAAACCAGGATAGAGGAGAGCAGAGCCCCCACAACCAGGACAGAGGAGAGCAGAGCCCCCACAACCAGGAGAGAGGAAGGCAGAGCCCCAACAACCAGTACAGAGGAGAGCAGAGCCCTCTCAACCAGGACAGGAGAGCAGGGCCCCCACAACCAGGACAGAGGAGAGCAGAGCCCCCACAACCAGGACAGAGGAGAGCAGAGCCCCAACAACCAGGACAGAGGAGAGCGGAGCCCCTGCAACCAGGACAGAGGAGAGCCGAGCCCCCACAACCAGGACAGAGGAGAGCAGAGCCCCCACAAGCAGGACAGTGGAGAGAAGACCCCCCACAACCAGGACAGGAGAGCAGAGCCCCCGCAACCAGGACAGAGGAGAGCAGAGCCCCCACAACCAGGACAGAGGAGAGCAGAGCCCCCAAAAGCAGGACAAAGGAGAGCAGAGCCCCCATAACTAGGGCGGACCCCCACAACCAGGACAGAGGAGAGCAGAGCCCCCACAACCAGGACAGAGGAGATCAGAGCCCTCAACCAGGACAGGATAGCAGAGCCCCCGCAACCAGGACAGAGGAGAGCAGAGCCCCCACAAGCAGGACAGTGGAGAGAAGAGCCCCCACAACCAGGACAGGAGAGCAGAGCCCCCACAACCAGGACAGAGGAGAGCAGAGCCCTCACAACCAGGACAGAGGAGAGCAGGGCCCCCACAACCAGGACAGAGAGAGCGGAGCCCCCACAACCAGAACAGGAAAGCGGAGCCCTCACAACCAGGACAGAGAAGAGCAGAGCCCCCACAACCAGGACAGAGGAAGGCAGAGCCCCAACAACCAGGACAGAGGAAGGCAGAGCACCCACAACCAGGACAGAGGAGAGCAGAGCCCCCATAACCAGTACAGAGGAGAGCAGAGCCCCCACAACCAGGACAGAGGAGAGCCGAGCCCCCACAACCAGGACAGAGGCGAGCCGAGCCCCCACAAGCAGGACAGTGGAGAGAAGAGCCCCCACAACCAGGACAGGAGAGCAGAGCCCCCACAACCAGGACAGAGGAGAGCAGAGCCCCCACAACCAGGACAGAGGAGAGCAGAGCCCCCGCAACCAGGATAGAGGAGAGCAGAGCCGCCACAACCAGGACAGGAGAGCAGAGCCCCCACAACCAGGACAGAGGAGAGCAGAGCCCCTAAAATCAGGACAAAGGAGAGCAGAGCCCCCATAACTAGAGCGGACCCCCACAACCAGGACAGAGGAGATCAGAGCCCCCACAACCAGGACAGAGGAGAGCGGAGCCCTCACAACCAGGACAGAGGAGAGCAGAGCCCCCACAACCAGGACAGAGGAGAGTGGAGCCCCCACAACCAAGACTGAGGAGATCAGAGCCCCCAAAATCAGGACAAAGGAGAGCAGAGCCCCCACAACTAGGGCGGACCCCCACAACCAGGACAGAGGAGAGCAGAGCCCCCACAACCAAGACTGAGGAGAGCAGAGCCCCCACAACCAGGACAGAGGAGAGCAGAGCCCTCACAACCAGGACAGGAGAGCAGAGCCCCACAACTAGGACAGAGGAGAGCAGAGCCCCCACAACCATGACAGAGGAGAGTGGAGCCCCCACAACCAGGACAGAGGAGAGCGGTGCCCCAACAACCTGGACAGAAGAGAGCAGAGCCCCCACAACCAGGAGAGGGGAAGGCAGAGCCCCCATAACCGGGACAGAATAGAGCAGTGCACCCACAACCAGGGTAGGGGAGAGCAGAGCCCCAACAACCAGGACAGAGGAGAGCGGAGCCCTCACAACCGGGACAGGAGAGCAGGGCCCCCACAATCAGGACAGAGGAGAGCAGAGCCCCCCCAACCAGGACAGAGGAGAGCAGAGCCCCCACAACCAGGTCAGGGTAGAGCAGGGCCCCCACAACCAGGACAGAGGAGAGCAGAGCATCTCAACCAGGACAGAGGAGAGCAGAGCCCGCACAACCAGGACAGAGGAGAGCGGAGCCCCCACAACCAGGACAGAGGAGATCAGAGCCCCCGCAACTAGGACGGAGGAGAGCAGAGCCCCTACAACCAGTCAAAGCGGAGAGCACCACCCCCACAACCTGGACAGAGGAGAGCAGAGCCCCCACAACTAGGGCGGACCCCCACAACCAGGACAGATGAGAGCAGAGCCCCCACAAACAAGACTGAGGAGCACAGAGCCCCCACAACCAGTACAGAGGAGAGCACAGCCCCCACAACTAGGGCGGACCCCCACAACCAGGACAGAGGAGAGCAGAGCCCCCACAACTAGGGCGGACCCCCACAACCAGGACAGATGAGAGCACAGCCCTCACAACCAGGACAGGAGAGCAGAGCCCCCACAACCAGGACAGAGGAGAGCACAGCCCTCACAACCAGGACAGGAGAGCAGAGCCCCCACAACCATGACAGAGGAGAGTGGAGCCCCCACAACCAGGACAGAGGAGAACGGCGCCCCAACAACCTGGACAGAAGAGAGCAGAGCCCCCACAACCAGGAGAGGGGAAGGCAGAGCCCCCATAACCGGGACAGAAGAGAGCAGTGCACCCACAACCAGGGCAGGGGAGAGCAGAGCCCCAACAACCAGGACAGAGGAGAGCGGAGCCCTCACAACCGGGACAGGAGAGCAGGGCCCCCACAATCAGGACAGAGGAGAGCAGAGCCCCCACAACCAGGACAGAGGAGAGCAGAGCCCCCACAACCAGGTCAGGGGAGAGCAGGGCCCCCACAACCAGGACAGAGGAGAGCAGAGCCCCCTCAACCAGGACAGAGGAGAGCAGAGCCCGCACAACCAGGACAGAGGAGAGCGGAGCCCCCACAACCAGGACAGAGGAGATCAGAGCTCCCGCAACCAGGACGGAGGAAGGCAGAGCGCCTACAACCAGTCAAAGCGGAGAGCACCACCCCCACAACCTGGACAGAGGAGAGCAGAGCCCCCACAACTAGGGCGGACCCCCACAACCAGGACAAATGAGAGCAGAGCCCCCACAAACAAGACTGAGGAGAGCAGAGCCCCCACAACCAGTACAGAGGAGATCACAGCCCCCACAACTAGGGCGGACCCCCACAACCAGGACAGAGGAGAGCTGAGCCCCCACAACTAGGGCGGACCCCCACAACCAGGACAGATGAGAGCAGAGCACCCACAAACAAGACTGAGGAGAGCAGAGCCCCCACAACCAGGACAGAGGAGAGCACAGCCCTCACAACCAGGACAGGAGAGCAGAGCCCCCTCACACAGGACAGAGGAGAGGAGAGCCCCCACAACCAGGACAGGAGAGCAGAGCCCTCACAACCAGGACATAGAGCATAGCCCCCACAACCAGGACAGAGGAGAGCAGAGCCCTCACAACCAGAACAGGAGAGCAGAGCCCCCACCGCCAAGACTGAGCAGAGCAGAGCCCCCACAACCAGGACAGAGGAGAGCACAGCCCTCACAACCAGGACAGGAGAGCAGAGCTCCCACACACAGGACAGAGGAGAGGAGAGCCCCGACAACCAGGACAGGAGAGCAGAGCCCTCACAACTAGGGCGGACCCCCACAACCAGGACAGATGAGAGCAGAGCCCCCACAAACAAGACTGAGGAGAGCAGAGCCCCCACAACCAGTACAGAGGAGAGCACAGCCCCCACAACTAGGGCGGACCCCCACAACCAGGACAGAGGAGAGCAGAGCCCCCACAACTAGGGGGGACCCCCACAACCAGGACAGATGAGAGCAGAGCCCCCACAAACAAGAGTGAGGAGAGCAGAGCCCCCACAACCAGGACAGAAGAGAGCACAGCCCTCACAACCAGGACAGGAGAGCAGAGCCCCCACAACCAGGACAGAGGAGAGCATAGCCCTCACAACCAGGACAGGAGAGCAGAGCCCCCACAACCATGACAGAGGAGAGTGGAGCCCCCACAACCAGGACAGAGGAGAGGGGCGCCCCAACAACCTGGAAAGAAGAGAGCAGAGCCCCCACAACCAGGAGAGGGGAAGGCAGAGCCCCCATAACCGGGACAGAAGAGAGCAGTGCACCCACAACCAGGGCAGGGGAGAGCAGAGCCCCAACAACCAGGACAGAGGGGAGCGGAGCCCTCACAACCGGGACAGGAGAGCAGGGCCCCCACAATCAGGACAGAGGAGAGCAGAGCCCCCACAACCAGGACAGAGGAGAGCAGAGCCCCCACAACCAGGTCAGGGGAGAGCAGGGCCCCCACAACCAGGACAGAGGAGAGCAGAGCCCCCTCAACCAGGACAGAGGAGAGCAGAGCCCGCACAACCAGGACAGAGGAGAGCGGAGCCCCCACAACCAGTCAAAGCGGAGAGCACCACCCCCACAACCTGGACAGAGGAGAGCAGAGCCCCCACAACTAGGGCGGACCCCCACAACCAGGACAAATGAGAGCAGAGCCCCCACAAACAAGACTGAGGAGAGCAGAGCCCCCACAACCAGTACAGAGGAGAGCACAGCCCCCACAACTAGGGCGGACCCCCACAACCAGGACAGAGGAGAGCAGAGCCCCCACAACTAGGGTGGACCCCCACAACCAGGACAGATGAGAGCAGAGCCCCCACAAACAAGGCTGAGGAGAGCAGAGCCCCCACAACCAGGACAGAGGAGAGCACAGCCCTCACAACCAGGACAGGAGAGCAGAGCTCCCTCACACAGGACAGAGGAGAGGAGAGCCCCCACAACCAGGACAGGAGAGCAGAGCCCTCACAACCAGGACATAGAGCATAGCCCCCACAACCAGGACAGAGGAGAGCAGAGCCCTCACAACCAGAACAGGAGAGCAGAGCCCCCACCGCCAAGACTGAGCAGAGCAGAGCCCCCACAACCAGGACAGAGGAGAGCACAGCCCTCACAACCAGGACAGGAGAGCAGAGCTCACACACACTGGACAGAGGAGAGGAGAGCCCCGACAACCAGGACAGGAGAGCAGAGCCCTCACAACTAGGACAGAGAGCATAGCCCCCACAACCAGGACAGAGAAGAGCAGAGCCCTCACAACCAGGACAGGAGAGCAGAGCCCCCCCCACCAAGACTGAGCAGAGCAGAGCCCCCACAACCAGGACAGAGGAGAGCACAGTCCTCACAACCAGGACAGGAGAGCAGAGCCCCCACAACCAGGTCAGGGGAGAGCAGGGCCCCCACAACCAGGACAGAGGAGAGCAGAGCCCGCACAACCAGGACAGAGGAGAGCAGAGCCCCCACAACCAAGACTGAGGAGAGCAGAGCCCCCAAAATCAGGACAAAGGAGAGCAGAGCCCCCACAACTAGGGCGGACCCCCACAACCAGGACAGAGGAGAGCAGAGCCCCCACAACCAAGACTGAGGAGAGCAGATCCCCCACAACCAGGACAGAGGGGAGCAGAGTCCTCACAACCAGGACAGGAGAGCAGAGCCCCACAACCAGGACAGAGGAGAGCAGAGCCCAGACAACGAGGACAGAGGAGAGCAGAGCCCCCACTACCAGGACAGAGGAGAGCAGAGCCCCCACTACCAGGACAGAGGAGAGCAGAGCCCCCACAACAAGGACAGAAGAGATCAGAGCCCTCACAACCAGGACAGGAGAGCAAAGCCCCCACAACAGGACAGAGGAGAGCAGAGCCCCCACAACCAGGACAGAGGAGAGCAGAGCGCCCACAACCAGGTCAGAGGAGAGCAGAGCCCCCACAACCAGGACAGAGGAGAGCAGAGCCCCCACAAGCAAGACTGAGGAGAGCAGAGCCCCCAAAATCTGGACCAAGGAGAGCAGAGCCCCCACAACTAGGGCGGACCCCCACAACCAGGACAGAGGAGAGCAGAGCCCCCACAACCAAGACTGAGGAGAGCAGATCCCCCACAACCAGGACAGAGGGGAGCAGAGTCCTCACAACCAGGACAGGAGAGCAGAGCCCCACAACCAGGACAGAGGAGAGCAGAGCCCCCACAACGAGGACAGAGGAGAGCAGAGCCCCCACTACCAGGACAGAGGAGAGCAGAGCCCCCACTACCAGGACAGAGGAGAGCAGAGCCCCCACAACAAGGACAGAAGAGATCAGAGCCCTCACAACCAGGACAGGAGAGCAAAGCCCCCACAACAGGACAGAGGAGAGCAGAGCCCCCACAACCAGGACAGAGGAGAGCGGAGCCCCCACAACCAGGTCAGAGGAGAGCAGAGTCCCCACAACCAGGACAGAGGAGAGCAGAGCCCCCACAAGCAAGACTGAGGAGAGCAGAGCCCCCAAAATCAGGACCAAGGAGAGCAGAGCCCCCACAACTAGGGCGGACCCCCACAATCAGGACAGAGGAGAGCAGAGCCCCCACAACCAGAACAGGAGAGCGGAGCACTTACAACCAGGACAGAGGAGAGCAGAGCCCCCACAACCAGGACAGAGGAGAGCAGAGCCCCAACAACCAGGACAGAGGAGAGCGGAGCCCTCACAACCAGGACAGGAGAGCAGGGCCCCCACAAACAGGACAGAGGAGAGCAGAGCCCCCACAACCAGGACAGAGTAGAGCAGAGCCCCCACAACCAGGACAGAGGAGAGCAGAGCCCTGACAACCAGGACAGGAGAGCAGAGCCCTTGCAACCAGGACAGAGGAGAGCAGAGCCCCCACAACCAGGACAGAGGAGAGCGGAGCCCCCACAACCAGGACAGAGGAGATCAGAGCCCCCGAAACCAGGATAGAGGAGAGCAGAGCCCCCACAACCAGGACAGAGGAGAGCAGAGCCCCCACAACCAGGAGAGAGGAAGGCAGAGCCCCAACAACCAGTACAGAGGAGAGCAGAGCCCTCTCAACCAGGACAGGAGAGCAGGGCCCCCACAACCAGGACAGAGGAGAGCAGAGCCCCCACAACCAGGACAGAGGAGAGCAGAGCCCCAACAACCAGGACAGAGGAGAGCGGAGCCCCTGCAACCAGGACAGAGGAGAGCCGAGCCCCCACAACCAGGACAGAGGAGAGCAGAGCCCCCACAAGCAGGACAGTGGAGAGAAGACCCCCCACAACCAGGACAGGAGAGCAGAGCCCCCGCAACCAGGACAGAGGAGAGCAGAGCCCCCACAACCAGGACAGAGGAGAGCAGAGCCCCCAAAAGCAGGACAAAGGAGAGCAGAGCCCCCATAACTAGGGCGGACCCCCACAACCAGGACAGAGGAGAGCAGAGCCCCCACAACCAGGACAGAGGAGATCAGAGCCCTCAACCAGGACAGGATAGCAGAGCCCCCGCAACCAGGACAGAGGAGAGCAGAGCCCCCACAAGCAGGACAGTGGAGAGAAGAGCCCCCACAACCAGGACAGGAGAGCAGAGCCCCCACAACCAGGACAGAGGAGAGCAGAGCCCTCACAACCAGGACAGAGGAGAGCAGGGCCCCCACAACCAGGACAGAGAGAGCGGAGCCCCCACAACCAGAACAGGAAAGCGGAGCCCTCACAACCAGGACAGAGAAGAGCAGAGCCCCCACAACCAGGACAGAGGAAGGCAGAGCCCCAACAACCAGGACAGAGGAAGGCAGAGCACCCACAACCAGGACAGAGGAGAGCAGAGCCCCCATAACCAGTACAGAGGAGAGCAGAGCCCCCACAACCAGGACAGAGGAGAGCCGAGCCCCCACAACCAGGACAGAGGCGAGCCGAGCCCCCACAAGCAGGACAGTGGAGAGAAGAGCCCCCACAACCAGGACAGGAGAGCAGAGCCCCCACAACCAGGACAGAGGAGAGCAGAGCCCCCACAACCAGGACAGAGGAGAGCAGAGCCCCCGCAACCAGGATAGAGGAGAGCAGAGCCGCCACAACCAGGACAGGAGAGCAGAGCCCCCACAACCAGGACAGAGGAGAGCAGAGCCCCTAAAATCAGGACAAAGGAGAGCAGAGCCCCCATAACTAGAGCGGACCCCCACAACCAGGACAGAGGAGAGCAGAGCCCCCACAACCAGGACAGAGGAGAGCGGAGCCCTCACAACCAGGACAGAGGAGAGCAGAGCCCCCACAACCAGGACAGAGGAGAGTGGAGCCCCCACAACCAAGACTGAGGAGATCAGAGCCCCCAAAATCAGGACAAAGGAGAGCAGAGCCCCCACAACTAGGGCGGACCCCCACAACCAGGACAGAGGAGAGCAGAGCCCCCACAACCAAGACTGAGGAGAGCAGAGCCCCCACAACCAGGACAGAGGAGAGCAGAGCCCTCACAACCAGGACAGGAGAGCAGAGCCCCACAACTAGGACAGAGGAGAGCAGAGCCCCCACAACCATGACAGAGGAGAGTGGAGCCCCCACAACCAGGACAGAGGAGAGCGGTGCCCCAACAACCTGGACAGAAGAGAGCAGAGCCCCCACAACCAGGAGAGGGGAAGGCAGAGCCCCCATAACCGGGACAGAATAGAGCAGTGCACCCACAACCAGGGTAGGGGAGAGCAGAGCCCCAACAACCAGGACAGAGGAGAGCGGAGCCCTCACAACCGGGACAGGAGAGCAGGGCCCCCACAATCAGGACAGAGGAGAGCAGAGCCCCCCCAACCAGGACAGAGGAGAGCAGAGCCCCCACAACCAGGTCAGGGTAGAGCAGGGCCCCCACAACCAGGACAGAGGAGAGCAGAGCATCTCAACCAGGACAGAGGAGAGCAGAGCCCGCACAACCAGGACAGAGGAGAGCGGAGCCCCCACAACCAGGACAGAGGAGATCAGAGCCCCCGCAACTAGGACGGAGGAGAGCAGAGCCCCTACAACCAGTCAAAGCGGAGAGCACCACCCCCACAACCTGGACAGAGGAGAGCAGAGCCCCCACAACTAGGGCGGACCCCCACAACCAGGACAGATGAGAGCAGAGCCCCCACAAACAAGACTGAGGAGCACAGAGCCCCCACAACCAGTACAGAGGAGAGCACAGCCCCCACAACTAGGGCGGACCCCCACAACCAGGACAGAGGAGAGCAGAGCCCCCACAACTAGGGCGGACCCCCACAACCAGGACAGATGAGAGCACAGCCCTCACAACCAGGACAGGAGAGCAGAGCCCCCACAACCAGGACAGAGGAGAGCACAGCCCTCACAACCAGGACAGGAGAGCAGAGCCCCCACAACCATGACAGAGGAGTGTGGAGCCCCCACAACCAGGACAGAGGAGAGCGGCGCCCCAACAACCTGGACAGAAGAGAGCAGAGCCACCACAACCAGGAGAGGGGAAGGCAGAGCCCCCATAACCGGGACAGAAGAGAGCAGTGCACCCACAACCAGGGCAGGGGAGAGCAGAGCCCCAACAACCAGGACAGAGGAGAGCGGAGCCCTCACAACCGGGACAGGAGAGCAGGGCCCCCACAATCAGGACAGAGGAGAGCAGAGCCCCCACAACCAGGACAGAGGAGAGCAGAGCCCCCACAACCAGGTCAGGGGAGAGCAGGGCCCCCACAACCAGGACAGAGGAGAGCAGAGCCCCCTCAACCAGGACAGAGGAGAGCAGAGCCCGCACAACCAGGACAGAGGAGAGCGGAGCCCCCACAACCAGGACAGAGGAGATCAGAGCTCCCGCAACCAGGACGGAGGAAGGCAGAGCGCCTACAACCAGTCAAAGCGGAGAGCACCACCCCCACAACCTGGACAGAGGAGAGCAGAGCCCCCACAACTAGGGCGGACCCCCACAACCAGGACAAATGAGAGCAGAGCCCCCACAAACAAGACTGAGGAGAGCAGAGCCCCCACAACCAGTACAGAGGAGATCACAGCCCCCACAACTAGGGCGGACCCCCACAACCAGGACAGAGGAGAGCAGAGCCCCCACAACTAGGGCGGACCCCCACAACCAGGACAGATGAGAGCAGAGCACCCACAAACAAGACTGAGGAGAGCAGAGCCCCCACAACCAGGACAGAGGAGAGCACAGCCCTCACAACCAGGACAGGAGAGCAGAGCCCCCTCACACAGGACAGAGGAGAGGAGAGCCCCCACAACCAGGACAGGAGAGCAGAGCCCTCACAACCAGGACATAGAGCATAGCCCCCACAACCAGGACAGAGGAGAGCAGAGCCCTCACAACCAGAACAGGAGAGCAGAGCCCCCACCGCCAAGACTGAGCAGAGCAGAGACCCCACAACCAGGACAGAGGAGAGCACAGCCCTCACAACCAGGACAGGAGAGCAGAGCTCCCACACACAGGACAGAGGAGAGGAGAGCCCCGACAACCAGGACAGGAGAGCAGAGCCCTCACAACTAGGGCGGACCCCCACAACCAGGACAGATGAGAGCAGAGCCCCCACAAACAAGACTGAGGAGAGCAGAGCCCCCACAACCAGTACAGAGGAGAGCACAGCCCCCACAACTAGGGCGGACCCCCACAACCAGGACAGAGGAGAGCAGAGCCCCCACAACTAGGGGGGACCCCCACAACCAGGACAGATGAGAGCAGAGCCCCCACAAACAAGAGTGAGGAGAGCAGAGCCCCCACAACCAGGACAGAAGAGAGCACAGCCCTCACAACCAGGACAGGAGAGCAGAGCCCCCACAACCATGACAGAGGAGAGTGGAGCCCCCACAACCAGGACAGAGGAGAGGGGCGCCCCAACAACCTGGAAAGAAGAGAGCAGAGCTCCCACAACCAGGAGAGGGGAAGGCAGAGCCCCCATAACCGGGACAGAAGAGAGCAGTGCACCCACAACCAGGGCAGGGGAGAGCAGAGCCCCAACAACCAGGACAGAGGAGAGCGGAGCCCTCACAACCGGGACAGGAGAGCAGGGCCCCCACAATCAGGACAGAGGAGAGCAGAGCCCCCACAACCAGGACAGAGGAGAGCAGAGCCCCCACAACCAGGTCAGGGGAGAGCAGGGCCCCCACAACCAGGACAGAGGAGAGCAGAGCCCCCTCAACCAGGACAGAGGAGAGCAGAGCCCGCACAACCAGTCAAAGCGGAGAGCACCACCCCCACAACCTGGACAGAGGAGAGCAGAGCCCCCACAACTAGGGCGGACCCCCACAACCAGGACAAATGAGAGCAGAGCCCCCACAAACAAGACTGAGGAGAGCAGAGCCCCCACAACAAGTACAGAGGAGAGCACAGCCCCCACAACTAGGGCGGACCCCCACAACCAGGACAGAGGCGAGCAGAGCCCCCATAACTAGGGTGGACCCCCACAACCAGGACAGATGAGAGCAGAGCCCCCACAAACAAGACTGAGGAGAGCAGAGCCCCCACAACCAGGACAGAGGAGAGCATAGGCCTCACAACCAGGACAGGAGAGCAGAGCCCCCTCACACAGGACAGAGGAGAGGAGAGCCCCCACAACCAGGACAGGAGAGCAGAGCCCTCACAACCAGGACATAGAGCATAGCCCCCACAACCAGGACAGAGGAGAGCAGAGCCCTCACAACCAGAACAGGAGAGCAGAGCCCCCACCGCCAAGACTGAGCAGAGCAGAGCCCCCACAACCAGGACAGAGGAGAGCACAGCCCTCACAACCAGGACAGGAGAGCAGAGCTCCTACACACTGGACAGAGGAGAGGAGAGCCCCGACAACCAGGACAGGAGAGCAGAGCCCTCACAACAAGGACAGAGAGCATAGCCCCCACAACCAGGACAGAGGAGAGCAGAGCCCTCACAACCAGGACAGGAGAGCAGAGCCCCCCCCCCCACCAAGACTGAGCAGAGCAGAGCCCCCACAACCAGGACAGAGGAGAGCACAGCCCTCACAACCAGGACAGGAGAGCAGAGCCCCCACAACCAGGTCAGGGGAGAGCAGGGCCCCCACAACCAGGACAGAGGAGAGCAGAGCCCGCACAACCAGGACAGAGGAGAGCGGAGCCCCCACAACCAAGACTGAGGAGAGCAGAGCCCCCAAAATCAGGACAAAGGAGAGCAGAGCCCCCACAACTAGGGCGGACCCCCACAACCAGGACAGAGGAGAGCAGAGCCCCCACAACCAAGACTGAGGAGAGCAGATCCCCCACAACCAGGACAGAGGGGAGCAGAGTCCTCACAACCAGGACAGGAGAGCAGAGCCCCACAACCAGGACAGAGGAGAGCAGAGCCCCCACAACGAGGACAGAGGAGAGCAGAGCCCCCACTACCAGGACAGAGGAGAGCAGAGCCCCCACTACCAGGACAGAGGAGAGCAGAGCCCTCACAACCAGGACAGGAGAGCAGAGCCCCCACAACCATGACAGAGGAGAGTGGAGCCCCCACAACCAGGACAGAGGAGAGGGGCGCCCCAACAACCTGGAAAGAAGAGAGCAGAGCCCCCACAACCAGGAGAGGGGAAGGCAGAGCCCCCATAACCGGGACAGAAGAGAGCAGTGCACCCACAACCAGGGCAGGGGAGAGCAGAGCCCCAACAACCAGGACAGAGGGGAGCGGAGCCCTCACAACCGGGACAGGAGAGCAGGGCCCCCACAATCAGGACAGAGGAGAGCAGAGCCCCCACAACCAGGACAGAGGAGAGCAGAGCCCCCACAACCAGGTCAGGGGAGAGCAGGGCCCCCACAACCAGGACAGAGGAGAGCAGAGCCCCCTCAACCAGGACAGAGGAGAGCAGAGCCCGCACAACCAGGACAGAGGAGAGCGGAGCCCCCACAACCAGTCAAAGCGGAGAGCACCACCCCCACAACCTGGACAGAGGAGAGCAGAGCCCCCACAACTAGGGCGGACCCCCACAACCAGGACAAATGAGAGCAGAGCCCCCACAAACAAGACTGAGGAGAGCAGAGCCCCCACAACCAGTACAGAGGAGAGCACAGCCCCCACAACTAGGGCGGACCCCCACAACCAGGACAGAGGAGAGCAGAGCCCCCACAACTAGGGTGGACCCCCACAACCAGGACAGATGAGAGCAGAGCCCCCACAAACAAGGCTGAGGAGAGCAGAGCCCCCACAACCAGGACAGAGGAGAGCACAGCCCTCACAACCAGGACAGGAGAGCAGAGCTCCCTCACACAGGACAGAGGAGAGGAGAGCCCCCACAACCAGGACAGGAGAGCAGAGCCCTCACAACCAGGACATAGAGCATAGCCCCCACAACCAGGACAGAGGAGAGCAGAGCCCTCACAACCAGAACAGGAGAGCAGAGCCCCCACCGCCAAGACTGAGCAGAGCAGAGCCCCCACAACCAGGACAGAGGAGAGCACAGCCCTCACAACCAGGACAGGAGAGCAGAGCTCCCACACACTGGACAGAGGAGAGGAGAGCCCCGACAACCAGGACAGGAGAGCAGAGCCCTCACAACTAGGACAGAGAGCATAGCCCCCACAACCAGGACAGAGGAGAGCAGAGCCCTCACAACCAGGACAGGAGAGCAGAGCCCCCCCCCACCAAGACTGAGCAGAGCAGAGCCCCCACAACCAGGACAGAGGAGAGCACAGCCCTCACAACCAGGACAGGAGAGCAGAGCCCCCACAACCAGGTCAGGGGAGAGCAGGGCCCCCACAACCAGGACAGAGGAGAGCAGAGCCCGCACAACCAGGACAGAGGAGAGCAGAGCCCCCACAACCAAGACTGAGGAGAACAGAGCCCCCAAAATCAGGACAAAGGAGAGCAGAGCCCCCACAACTAGGGCGGACCCCCACAACCAGGACAGAGGAGAGCAGAGCCCCCACAACCAAGACTGAGGAGAGCAGATCCCCCACAACCAGGACAGAGGGGAGCAGAGTCCTCACAACCAGGACAGGAGAGCAGAGCCCCACAACCAGGACAGAGGAGAGCAGAGCCCAGACAACGAGGACAGAGGAGAGCAGAGCCCCCACTACCAGGACAGAGGAGAGCAGAGCCCCCACTACCAGGACAGAGGAGAGCAGAGCCCCCACAACAAGGACAGAAGAGATCAGAGCCCTCACAACCAGGACAGGAGAGCAAAGCCCCCACAACAGGACAGAGGAGAGCAGAGCCCCCACAACCAGGACAGAGGAGAGCAGAGCGCCCACAACCAGGTCAGAGGAGAGCAGAGCCCCCACAACCAGGACAGAGGAGAGCAGAGCCCCCACAAGCAAGACTGAGGAGAGCAGAGCCCCCAAAATCTGGACCAAGGAGAGCAGAGCCCCCACAACTAGGGCGGACCCCCACAACCAGGACAGAGGAGAGCAGAGCCCCCACAACCAAGACTGAGGAGAGCAGATCCCCCACAACCAGGACAGAGGGGAGCAGAGTCCTCACAACCAGGACAGGAGAGCAGAGCCCCACAACCAGGACAGAGGAGAGCAGAGCCCCCACAACGAGGACAGAGGAGAGCAGAGCCCCCACAACCAGGACAGAGGAGAGCACAGCCCTCACAACCAGGACAGGAGAGCAGAGCTCCCTCACACAGGACAGAGGAGAGGAGAGCCCCCACAACCAGGACAGGAGAGCAGAGCCCTCACAACCAGGACATAGAGCATAGCCCCCACAACCAGGACAGAGGAGAGCAGAGCCCTCACAACCAGAACAGGAGAGCAGAGCCCCCACCGCCAAGACTGAGCAGAGCAGAGCCCCCACAACCAGGACAGAGGAGAGCACAGCCCTCACAACCAGGACAGGAGAGCAGAGCTCCCACACACTGGACAGAGGAGAGGAGAGCCCCGACAACCAGGACAGGAGAGCAGAGCCCTCACAACTAGGACAGAGAGCATAGCCCCCACAACCAGGACAGAGGAGAGCAGAGCCCTCACAACCAGGACAGGAGAGCAGAGCCCCCCCCCACCAAGACTGAGCAGAGCAGAGCCCCCACAACCAGGACAGAGGAGAGCACAGCCCTCAAAACCAGGACAGGAGAGCAGAGCCCCCACAACCAGGTCAGGGGAGAGCAGGGCCCCCACAACCAGGACAGAGGAGAGCAGAGCCCGCACAACCAGGACAGAGGAGAGCAGAGCCCCCACTACCAGGACAGAGGAGAGCAGAGCCCCCACAACAAGGACAGAAGAGATCAGAGCCCTCACAACCAGGACAGGAGAGCAAAGCCCCCACAACAGGACAGAGGAGAGCAGAGCCCCCACAACCAGGACAGAGGAGAGCGGAGCCCCCACAACCAGGTCAGAGGAGAGCAGAGTCCCCACAACCAGGACAGAGGAGAGCAGAGCCCCCACAAGCAAGACTGAGGAGAGCAGAGCCCCCAAAATCAGGACCAAGGAGAGCAGAGCCCCCACAACTAGGGCGGACCCCCACAATCAGGACAGAGGAGAGCAGAGCCCCCACAACCAGAACAGGAGAGCGGAGCACTTACAACCAGGACAGAGGAGAGCAGAGCCCCCACAACCAGGACAGAGGAGAGCAGAGCCCCAACAACCAGGACAGAGGAGAGCGGAGCCCTCACAACCAGGACAGGAGAGCAGGGCCCCCACAAACAGGACAGAGGAGAGCAGAGCCCCCACAACCAGGACAGAGTAGAGCAGAGCCCCCACAACTAGGACAGAGGAGAGCAGAGCCCTGACAACCAGGACAGGAGAGCAGAGCCCTCGCAACCAGGACAGAGGAGAGCAGAGCCCCCACAACCAGGACAGAGGAGAGCGGAGCCCCCACAACCAGGACAGAGGAGATCAGAGCCCCCGAAACCAGGACAGAGGAGAGCAGAGCCCCCACAACCAGGACAGAGGAGAGCAGAGCCCCCACAACCAGGAGAGAGGAAGGCAGAGCCCCAACAACCAGTACAGAGGAGAGCAGAGCCCTCACAACCAGGACAGGAGAGCAGGGCCCCCACAACCAGGACAGAGGAGAGCAGAGCCCCCACAACCAGGACAGAGGAGAGCAGAGCCCCAACAACCAGGACAGAGGAGAGCGGAGCCCCTGCAACCAGGACAGAGGAGAGCCGAGCCCCCACAACCAGGACAGAGGAGAGCGGAGCCCCCACAAGCAGGACAGTGGAGAGAAGACCCCCCACAACCAGGACAGGAGAGCAGAGCCCCCGCAACCAGGACAGAGGAGAGCAGAGCCCCCACAACCAGGACAGAGGAAAGCAGAGCCCCCAAAAGCAGGACAAAGGAGAGCAGAGCCCCCATAACTAGGGCGGACCCCCACAACCAGGACAGAGGAGAGCAGAGCCCCCACAACCAGGACAGAGGAGATCAGAGCCCTCAACCAGGACAGGATAGCAGAGCCCCCGCAACCAGGACAGAGGAGAGCAGAGCCCCCACAAGCAGGACAGTGGAGAGAAGAGCCCCCACAACCAGGACAGGAGAGCAGAGCCCCCACAACCAGGACAGAGGAGAGCAGAGCCCTCACAACCAGGACAGAGGAGAGCAGGGCCCCCACAACCAGGACAGAGAGAGCGGAGCCCCCACAACCAGAACAGGAAAGCGGAGCCCTCACAACCAGGACAGAGGAGAGCAGAGCCCCCACAACCAGGACAGAGGAAGGCAGAGCCCCAACAACCAGGACAGAGGAAGGCAGAGCCCCCACAACCAGGACAGAGGAGAGCAGAGCCCCCATAACCAGTACAGAGGAGAGCAGAGCCCCCACAACCAGGACAGAGGAGAGCCGAGCCCCCACAACCAGGACAGAGGCGAGCCGAGCCCCCACAAGCAGGACAGTGGAGAGAAGAGCCCCCACAACCAGGACAGGAGAGCAGAGCCCCCACAACCAGGACAGAGGAGAGCAGAGCCCCCACAACCAGGACAGAGGAGAGCAGAGCCCCCGCAACCAGGACAGAGGAGAGCAGAGCCGCCACAACCAGGACAGGAGAGCAGAGCCCCCACAACCAGGACAGAGGAGAGCAGAGCCCCTAAAATCAGGACAAAGGAGAGCAGAGCCCCCATAACTAGAGCGGACCCCCACAACCAGGACAGAGGAGAGCAGAGCCCCCACAACCAGGACAGAGGAGAGCGGAGCCCTCACAACCAGGACAGAGGAGAGCAGAGCCCCCACAACCAGGTCAGAGGAGAGCAGAGTCCCCACAACCAGGACAGAGGAGAGCAGAGCCCCCACAAGCAAGACTGAGGAGAGCAGAGCCCCCAAAATCAGGACCAAGGAGAGCAGAGCCCCCACAACTAGGGCGGACCCCCACAATCAGGACAGAGGAGAGCAGAGCCCCCACAACCAGAACAGGAGAGCGGAGCACTTACAACCAGGACAGAGGAGAGCAGAGCCCCCACAACCAGGACAGAGGAGAGCAGAGCCCCAACAACCAGGACAGAGGAGAGCGGAGCCCTCACAACCAGGACAGGAGAGCAGGGCCCCCACAAACAGGACAGAGGAGAGCAGAGCCCCCACAACCAGGACAGAGTAGAGCAGAGCCCCCACAACCAGGACAGAGGAGAGCAGAGCCCTGACAACCAGGACAGGAGAGCAGAGCCCTCGCAACCAGGACAGAGGAGAGCAGAGCCCCCACAACCAGGACAGAGGAGAGCGGAGCCCCCACAACCAGGACAGAGGAGATCAGAGCCCCCGAAACCAGGACAGAGGAGAGCAGAGCCCCCACAACCAGGACAGAGGAGAGCAGAGCCCCCACAACCAGGAGAGAGGAAGGCAGAGCCCCAACAACCAGTACAGAGGAGAGCAGAGCCCTCACAACCAGGACAGGAGAGCAGGGCCCCCACAACCAGGACAGAGGAGAGCAGAGCCCCCACAACCAGGACAGAGGAGAGCAGAGCCCCAACAACCAGGACAGAGGAGAGCGGAGCCCCTGCAACCAGGACAGAGGAGAGCCGAGCCCCCACAACCAGGACAGAGGAGAGCGGAGCCCCCACAAGCAGGACAGTGGAGAGAAGACCCCCCACAACCAGGACAGGAGAGCAGAGCCCCCGCAACCAGGACAGAGGAGAGCAGAGCCCCCACAACCAGGACAGAGGAAAGCAGAGCCCCCAAAAGCAGGACAAAGGAGAGCAGAGCCCCCATAACTAGGGCGGACCCCCACAACCAGGACAGAGGAGAGCAGAGCCCCCACAACCAGGACAGAGGAGATCAGAGCCCTCAACCAGGACAGGATAGCAGAGCCCCCGCAACCAGGACAGAGGAGAGCAGAGCCCCCACAAGCAGGACAGTGGAGAGAAGAGCCCCCACAACCAGGACAGGAGAGCAGAGCCCCCACAACCAGGACAGAGGAGAGCAGAGCCCTCACAACCAGGACAGAGGAGAGCAGGGCCCCCACAACCAGGACAGAGAGAGCGGAGCCCCCACAACCAGAACAGGAAAGCGGAGCCCTCACAACCAGGACAGAGGAGAGCAGAGCCCCCACAACCAGGACAGAGGAAGGCAGAGCCCCAACAACCAGGACAGAGGAAGGCAGAGCCCCCACAACCAGGACAGAGGAGAGCAGAGCCCCCATAACCAGTACAGAGGAGAGCAGAGCCCCCACAACCAGGACAGAGGAGAGCCGAGCCCCCACAACCAGGACAGAGGCGAGCCGAGCCCCCACAAGCAGGACAGTGGAGAGAAGAGCCCCCACAACCAGGACAGGAGAGCAGAGCCCCCACAACCAGGACAGAGGAGAGCAGAGCCCCCACAACCAGGACAGAGGAGAGCAGAGCCCCCGCAACCAGGACAGAGGAGAGCAGAGCCGCCACAACCAGGACAGGAGAGCAGAGCCCCCACAACCAGGACAGAGGAGAGCAGAGCCCCTAAAATCAGGACAAAGGAGAGCAGAGCCCCCATAACTAGAGCGGACCCCCACAACCAGGACAGAGGAGAGCAGAGCCCCCACAACCAGGACAGAGGAGAGCGGAGCCCTCACAACCAGGACAGAGGAGAGCAGAGCCCCCACAACCAGGACAGAGGAGAGTGGAGCCCCCACAACCAAGACTGAGGAGATCAGAGCCCCCAAAATCAGGACAAAGGAGAGCAGAGCCCCCACAACTAGGGCGGACCCCCACAACCAGGACAGAGGAGAGCAGAGCCCCCACAACCAAGACTGAGGAGAGCAGAGCCCCCACAACCAGGACAGAGGAGAGCAGAGCCCTCACAACCAGGACAGGAGAGCAGAGCCCCACAACTAGGACAGAGGAGAGCAGAGCCCCCACAACCATGACAGAGGAGAGTGGAGCCCCCACAACCAGGACAGAGGAGAGCGGTGCCCCAACAACCTGGACAGAAGAGAGCAGAGCCCCCACAACCAGGAGAGGGGAAGGCAGAGCCCCCATAACCGGGACAGAAGAGAGCAGTGCACCCACAACCAGGGCAGGGGAGAGCAGAGCCCCAACAACCAGGACAGAGGAGAGCGGAGCCCTCACAACCGGGACAGGAGAGCAGGGCCCCCACAATCAGGACAGAGGAGAGCAGAGCCCCCCCAACCAGGACAGAGGAGAGCAGAGCCCCCACAACCAGGTCAGGGGAGAGCAGGGCCCCCACAACCAGGACAGAGGAGAGCAGAGCATCTCAACCAGGACAGAGGAGAGCAGAGCCCGCACAACCAGGACAGAGGAGAGCGGAGCTCCCACAACCAGGACAGAGGAGATCAGAGCCCCCGCAACTAGGACGGAGGAGAGCAGAGCCCCTACATCCAGTCAAAGCGGAGAGCACCACCCCCACAACCTGGACAGAGGAGAGCAGAGCCCCCACAACTAGGGCGGACCCCCACAACCAGGACAGATGAGAGCAGAGCCCCCACAAACAAGACTGAGGAGCACAGAGCCCCCACAACCAGTACAGAGGAGAGCACAGCCCCCACAACTAGGGCGGACCCCCACAACCAGGACAGAGGAGAGCAGAGCCCCCACAACTAGGGCGGACCCCCACAACCAGGACAGATGAGAGCACAGCCCTCACAACCAGGACAGGAGAGCAGAGCCCCCACAACCAGGACAGAGGAGAGCACAGCCCTCACAACCAGGACAGGAGAGCAGAGCCCCCACAACCATGACAGAGGAGTGTGGAGCCCCCACAACCAGGACAGAGGAGAGCGGCGCCCCAACAACCTGGACAGAAGAGAGCAGAGCCCCCACAACCAGGAGAGGGGAAGGCAGAGCCCCCATAACCGGGACAGAAGAGAGCAGTGCACCCACAACCAGGGCAGGGGAGAGCAGAGCCCCAACAACCAGGACAGAGGAGAGCGGAGCCCTCACAACCGGGACAGGAGAGCAGGGCCCCCACAATCAGGACAGAGGAGAGCAGAGCCCCCACAACCAGGACAGAGGAGAGCAGAGCCCCCACAACCAGGTCAGGGGAGAGCAGGGCCCCCACAACCAGGACAGAGGAGAGCAGAGCCCCCTCAACCAGGACAGAGGAGAGCAGAGCCCGCACAACCAGGACAGAGGAGAGCGGAGCCCCCACAACCAGGACAGAGGAGATCAGAGCTCCCGCAACCAGGACGGAGGAAGGTAGAGCGCCTACAACCAGTCAAAGCGGAGAGCACCACCCCCACAACCTGGACAGAGGAGAGCAGAGCCCCCACAACTAGGGCGGACCCCCACAACCAGGACAAATGAGAGCAGAGCCCCCACAAACAAGACTGAGGAGAGCAGAGCCCCCACAACCAGTACAGAGGAGATCACAGCCCCCACAACTAGGGCGGACCCCCACAACCAGGACAGAGGAGAGCAGAGCCCCCACAACTAGGGCGGACCCCCACAACCAGGACAGATGAGAGCAGAGCACCCACAAACAAGACTGAGGAGAGCAGAGCCCCCACAACCAGGACAGAGGAGAGCACAGCCCTCACAACCAGGACAGGAGAGCAGAGCCCCCTCACACAGGACAGAGGAGAGGAGAGCCCCCACAACCAGGACAGGAGAGCAGAGCCCTCACAACCAGGACATAGAGCATAGCCCCCACAACCAGGACAGAGGAGAGCAGAGCCCTCACAACCAGAACAGGAGAGCAGAGCCCCCACCGCCAAGACTAAGCAGAGCAGAGACCCCACAACCAGGACAGAGGAGAGCACAGCCCTCACAACCAGGACAGGAGAGCAGAGCTCCCACACACAGGACAGAGGAGAGGAGAGCCCCGACAACCAGGACAGGAGAGCAGAGCCCTCACAACTAGGGCGGACCCCCACAACCAGGACAGATGAGAGCAGAGCCCCCACAAACAAGACTGAGGAGAGCAGAGCCCCCACAACCAGTACAGAGGAGAGCACAGCCCCCACAACTAGGGCGGACCCCCACAACCAGGACAGAGGAGAGCAGAGCCCCCACAACTAGGGGGGACCCCCACAACCAGGACAGATGAGAGCAGAGCCCCCACAAACAAGAGTGAGGAGAGCAGAGCCCCCACAACCAGGACAGAAGAGAGCACAGCCCTCACAACCAGGACAGGAGAGCAGAGCCCCCACAACCATGACAGAGGAGAGTGGAACCCCCACAACCAGGACAGAGGAGAGGGGCGCCCCAACAACCTGGAAAGAAGAGAGCAGAGCTCCCACAACCAGGAGAGGGGAAGGCAGAGCCCCCATAACCGGGACAGAAGAGAGCAGTGCACCCACAACCAGGGCAGGGGAGAGCAGAGCCCCAACAACCAGGACAGAGGAGAGCGGAGCCCTCACAACCGGGACAGGAGAGCAGGGCCCCCACAATCAGGACAGAGGAGAGCAGAGCCCCCACAACCAGGACAGAGGAGAGCAGAGCCCCCACAACCAGGTCAGGGGAGAGCAGGGCCCCCACAACCAGGACAGAGGAGAGCAGAGCCCCCTCAACCAGGACAGAGGAGAGCAGAGCCCGCACAACCAGGACAGAGGAGAGCGGAGCCCCCACAACCAGGACAGAGGAGATCAGAGCCCCCGCAACCAGGACGGAGGAGAGCAGAGCCCCTACAACCAGTCAAAGCGGAGAGCACCACCCCCACAACCTGGACAGAGGAGAGCAGAGCCCCCACAACTAGGGCGGACCCCCACAACCAGGACAAATGAGAGCAGAGCCCCCACAAACAAGACTGAGGAGAGCAGAGCCCCCACAACAAGTACAGAGGAGAGCACAGCCCCCACAACTAGGGCGGACCCCCACAACCAGGACAGAGGCGAGCAGAGCCCCCATAACTAGGGTGGACCCCCACAACCAGGACAGATGAGAGCAGAGCCCCCACAAACAAGACTGAGGAGAGCAGAGCCCCCACAACCAGGACAGAGGAGAGCATAGGCCTCACAACCAGGACAGGAGAGCAGAGCCCCCTCACACAGGACAGAGGAGAGGAGAGCCCCCACAACCAGGACAGGAGAGCAGAGCCCTCACAACCAGGACATAGAGCATAGCCCCCACAACCAGGACAGAGGAGAGCAGAGCCCTCACAACCAGAACAGGAGAGCAGAGCCCCCACCGCCAAGACTGAGCAGAGCAGAGCCCCCACAACCAGGACAGAGGAGAGCACAGCCCTCACAACCAGGACAGGAGAGCAGAGCTCCTACACACTGGACAGAGGAGAGGAGAGCCCCGACAACCAGGACAGGAGAGCAGAGCCCTCACAACAAGGACAGAGAGCATAGCCCCCACAACCAGGACAGAGGAGAGCAGAGCCCTCACAACCAGGACAGGAGAGCAGAGCCCCCCCCCCCACCAAGACTGAGCAGAGCAGAGCCCCCACAACCAGGACAGAGGAGAGCACAGCCCTCACAACCAGGACAGGAGAGCAGAGCCCCCACAACCAGGTCAGGGGAGAGCAGGGCCCCCACAACCAGGACAGAGGAGAGCAGAGCCCGCACAACCAGGACAGAGGAGAGCGGAGCCCCCACAACCAAGACTGAGGAGAGCAGAGCCCCCAAAATCAGGACAAAGGAGAGCAGAGCCCCCACAACTAGGGCGGACCCCCACAACCAGGACAGAGGAGAGCAGAGCCCCCACAACCAAGACTGAGGAGAGCAGATCCCCCACAACCAGGACAGAGGGGAGCAGAGTCCTTACAACCAGGACAGGAGAGCAGAGCCCCACAACCAGGACAGAGGAGAGCAGAGCCCCCACAACGAGGACAGAGGAGAGCAGAGCCCCCACTACCAGGACAGAGGAGAGCAGAGCCCCCACTACCAGGACAGAGGAGAGCAGAGCCCTCACAACCAGGACAGGAGAGCAGAGCCCCCACAACCATGACAGAGGAGAGTGGAGCCCCCACAACCAGGACAGAGGAGAGGGGCGCCCCAACAACCTGGAAAGAAGAGAGCAGAGCCCCCACAACCAGGAGAGGGGAAGGCAGAGCCCCCATAACCGGGACAGAAGAGAGCAGTGCACCCACAACCAGGGCAGGGGAGAGCAGAGCCCCAACAACCAGGACAGAGGGGAGCGGAGCCCTCACAACCGGGACAGGAGAGCAGGGCCCCCACAATCAGGACAGAGGAGAGCAGAGCCCCCACAACCAGGACAGAGGAGAGCAGAGCCCCCACAACCAGGTCAGGGGAGAGCAGGGCCCCCACAACCAGGACAGAGGAGAGCAGAGCCCCCTCAACCAGGACAGAGGAGAGCAGAGCCCGCACAACCAGGACAGAGGAGAGCGGAGCCCCCACAACCAGTCAAAGCGGAGAGCACCACCCCCACAACCTGGACAGAGGAGAGCAGAGCCCCCACAACTAGGGCGGACCCCCACAACCAGGACAAATGAGAGCAGAGCCCCCACAAACAAGACTGAGGAGAGCAGAGCCCCCACAACCAGTACAGAGGAGAGCACAGCCCCCACAACTAGGGCGGACCCCCACAACCAGGACAGAGGAGAGCAGAGCCCCCACAACTAGGGTGGACCCCCACAACCAGGACAGATGAGAGCAGAGCCCCCACAAACAAGGCTGAGGAGAGCAGAGCCCCCACAACCAGGACAGAGGAGAGCACAGCCCTCACAACCAGGACAGGAGAGCAGAGCTCCCTCACACAGGACAGAGGAGAGGAGAGCCCCCACAACCAGGACAGGAGAGCAGAGCCCTCACAACCAGGACATAGAGCATAGCCCCCACAACCAGGACAGAGGAGAGCAGAGCCCTCACAACCAGAACAGGAGAGCAGAGCCCCCACCGCCAAGACTGAGCAGAGCAGAGCCCCCACAACCAGGACAGAGGAGAGCACAGCCCTCACAACCAGGACAGGAGAGCAGAGCTCCCACACACTGGACAGAGGAGAGGAGAGCCCCGACAACCAGGACAGGAGAGCAGAGCCCTCACAACTAGGACAGAGAGCATAGCCCCCACAACCAGGACAGAGGAGAGCAGAGCCCTCACAACCAGGACAGGAGAGCAGAGCCCCCCCCCACCAAGACTGAGCAGAGCAGAGCCCCCACAACCAGGACAGAGGAGAGCACAGCCCTCACAACCAGGACAGGAGAGCAGAGCCCCCACAACCAGGTCAGGGGAGAGCAGGGCCCCCACAACCAGGACAGAGGAGAGCAGAGCCCGCACAACCAGGACAGAGGAGAGCAGAGCCCCCACAACCAAGACTGAGGAGAACAGAGCCCCCAAAATCAGGACAAAGGAGAGCAGAGCCCCCACAACTAGGGCGGACCCCCACAACCAGGACAGAGGAGAGCAGAGCCCCCACAACCAAGACTGAGGAGAGCAGATCCCCCACAACCAGGACAGAGGGGAGCAGAGTCCTCACAACCAGGACAGGAGAGCAGAGCCCCACAACCAGGACAGAGGAGAGCAGAGCCCAGACAACGAGGACAGAGGAGAGCAGAGCCCCCACTACCAGGACAGAGGAGAGCAGAGCCCCCACTACCAGGACAGAGGAGAGCAGAGCCCCCACAACAAGGACAGAAGAGATCAGAGCCCTCACAACCAGGACAGGAGAGCAAAGCCCCCACAACAGGACAGAGGAGAGCAGAGCCCCCACAACCAGGACAGAGGAGAGCAGAGCGCCCACAACCAGGTCAGAGGAGAGCAGAGCCCCCACAACCAGGACAGAGGAGAGCAGAGCCCCCACAAGCAAGACTGAGGAGAGCAGAGCCCCCAAAATCTGGACCAAGGAGAGCAGAGCCCCCACAACTAGGGCGGACCCCCACAACCAGGACAGAGGAGAGCAGAGCCCCCACAACCAAGACTGAGGAGAGCAGATCCCCCACAACCAGGACAGAGGGGAGCAGAGTCCTCACAACCAGGACAGGAGAGCAGAGCCCCACAACCAGGACAGAGGAGAGCAGAGCCCCCACAACGAGGACAGAGGAGAGCAGAGCCCCCACAACCAGGACAGAGGAGAGCACAGCCCTCACAACCAGGACAGGAGAGCAGAGCTCCCTCACACAGGACAGAGGAGAGGAGAGCCCCCACAACCAGGACAGGAGAGCAGAGCCCTCACAACCAGGACATAGAGCATAGCCCCCACAACCAGGACAGAGGAGAGCAGAGCCCTCACAACCAGAACAGGAGAGCAGAGCCCCCACCGCCAAGACTGAGCAGAGCAGAGCCCCCACAACCAGGACAGAGGAGAGCACAGCCCTCACAACCAGGACAGGAGAGCAGAGCTCCCACACACTGGACAGAGGAGAGGAGAGCCCCGACAACCAGGACAGGAGAGCAGAGCCCTCACAACTAGGACAGAGAGCATAGCCCCCACAACCAGGACAGAGGAGAGCAGAGCCCTCACAACCAGGACAGGAGAGCAGAGCCCCCCCCCACCAAGACTGAGCAGAGCAGAGCCCCCACAACCAGGACAGAGGAGAGCACAGCCCTCACAACCAGGACAGGAGAGCAGAGCCCCCACAACCAGGTCAGGGGAGAGCAGGGCCCCCACAACCAGGACAGAGGAGAGCAGAGCCCGCACAACCAGGACAGAGGAGAGCAGAGCCCCCACTACCAGGACAGAGGAGAGCAGAGCCCCCACAACAAGGACAGAAGAGATCAGAGCCCTCACAACCAGGACAGGAGAGCAAAGCCCCCACAACAGGACAGAGGAGAGCAGAGCCCCCACAACCAGGACAGAGGAGAGCGGAGCCCCCACAACCAGGTCAGAGGAGAGCAGAGTCCCCACAACCAGGACAGAGGAGAGCAGAGCCCCCACAAGCAAGACTGAGGAGAGCAGAGCCCCCAAAATCAGGACCAAGGAGAGCAGAGCCCCCACAACTAGGGCGGACCCCCACAATCAGGACAGAGGAGAGCAGAGCCCCCACAACCAGAACAGGAGAGCGGAGCACTTACAACCAGGACAGAGGAGAGCAGAGCCCCCACAACCAGGACAGAGGAGAGCAGAGCCCCAACAACCAGGACAGAGGAGAGCGGAGCCCTCACAACCAGGACAGGAGAGCAGGGCCCCCACAAACAGGACAGAGGAGAGCAGAGCCCCCACAACCAGGACAGAGTAGAGCAGAGCCCCCACAACCAGGACAGAGGAGAGCAGAGCCCTGACAACCAGGACAGGAGAGCAGAGCCCTCGCAACCAGGACAGAGGAGAGCAGAGCCCCCACAACCAGGACAGAGGAGAGCGGAGCCCCCACAACCAGGACAGAGGAGATCAGAGCCCCCGAAACCAGGACAGAGGAGAGCAGAGCCCCCACAACCAGGACAGAGGAGAGCAGAGCCCCCACAACCAGGAGAGAGGAAGGCAGAGCCCCAACAACCAGTACAGAGGAGAGCAGAGCCCTCACAACCAGGACAGGAGAGCAGGGCCCCCACAACCAGGACAGAGGAGAGCAGAGCCCCCACAACCAGGACAGAGGAGAGCAGAGCCCCAACAACCAGGACAGAGGAGAGCGGAGCCCCTGCAACCAGGACAGAGGAGAGCCGAGCCCCCACAACCAGGACAGAGGAGAGCGGAGCCCCCACAAGCAGGACAGTGGAGAGAAGACCCCCCACAACCAGGACAGGAGAGCAGAGCCCCCGCAACCAGGACAGAGGAGAGCAGAGCCCCCACAACCAGGACAGAGGAAAGCAGAGCCCCCAAAAGCAGGACAAAGGAGAGCAGAGCCCCCATAACTAGGGCGGACCCCCACAACCAGGACAGAGGAGAGCAGAGCCCCCACAACCAGGACAGAGGAGATCAGAGCCCTCAACCAGGACAGGATAGCAGAGCCCCCGCAACCAGGACAGAGGAGAGCAGAGCCCCCACAAGCAGGACAGTGGAGAGAAGAGCCCCCACAACCAGGACAGGAGAGCAGAGCCCCCACAACCAGGACAGAGGAGAGCAGAGCCCTCACAACCAGGACAGAGGAGAGCAGGGCCCCCACAACCAGGACAGAGAGAGCGGAGCCCCCACAACCAGAACAGGAAAGCGGAGCCCTCACAACCAGGACAGAGGAGAGCAGAGCCCCCACAACCAGGACAGAGGAAGGCAGAGCCCCAACAACCAGGACAGAGGAAGGCAGAGCCCCCACAACCAGGACAGAGGAGAGCAGAGCCCCCATAACCAGTACAGAGGAGAGCAGAGCCCCCACAACCAGGACAGAGGAGAGCCGAGCCCCCACAACCAGGACAGAGGCGAGCCGAGCCCCCACAAGCAGGACAGTGGAGAGAAGAGCCCCCACAACCAGGACAGGAGAGCAGAGCCCCCACAACCAGGACAGAGGAGAGCAGAGCCCCCACAACCAGGACAGAGGAGAGCAGAGCCCCCGCAACCAGGACAGAGGAGAGCAGAGCCGCCACAACCAGGACAGGAGAGCAGAGCCCCCACAACCAGGACAGAGGAGAGCAGAGCCCCTAAAATCAGGACAAAGGAGAGCAGAGCCCCCATAACTAGAGCGGACCCCCACAACCAGGACAGAGGAGAGCAGAGCCCCCACAACCAGGACAGAGGAGAGCGGAGCCCTCACAACCAGGACAGAGGAGAGCAGAGCCCCCACAACCAGGTCAGAGGAGAGCAGAGTCCCCACAACCAGGACAGAGGAGAGCAGAGCCCCCACAAGCAAGACTGAGGAGAGCAGAGCCCCCAAAATCAGGACCAAGGAGAGCAGAGCCCCCACAACTAGGGCGGACCCCCACAATCAGGACAGAGGAGAGCAGAGCCCCCACAACCAGAACAGGAGAGCGGAGCACTTACAACCAGGACAGAGGAGAGCAGAGCCCCCACAACCAGGACAGAGGAGAGCAGAGCCCCAACAACCAGGACAGAGGAGAGCGGAGCCCTCACAACCAGGACAGGAGAGCAGGGCCCCCACAAACAGGACAGAGGAGAGCAGAGCCCCCACAACCAGGACAGAGTAGAGCAGAGCCCCCACAACCAGGACAGAGGAGAGCAGAGCCCTGACAACCAGGACAGGAGAGCAGAGCCCTCGCAACCAGGACAGAGGAGAGCAGAGCCCCCACAACCAGGACAGAGGAGAGCGGAGCCCCCACAACCAGGACAGAGGAGATCAGAGCCCCCGAAACCAGGACAGAGGAGAGCAGAGCCCCCACAACCAGGACAGAGGAGAGCAGAGCCCCCACAACCAGGAGAGAGGAAGGCAGAGCCCCAACAACCAGTACAGAGGAGAGCAGAGCCCTCACAACCAGGACAGGAGAGCAGGGCCCCCACAACCAGGACAGAGGAGAGCAGAGCCCCCACAACCAGGACAGAGGAGAGCAGAGCCCCAACAACCAGGACAGAGGAGAGCGGAGCCCCTGCAACCAGGACAGAGGAGAGCCGAGCCCCCACAACCAGGACAGAGGAGAGCGGAGCCCCCACAAGCAGGACAGTGGAGAGAAGACCCCCCACAACCAGGACAGGAGAGCAGAGCCCCCGCAACCAGGACAGAGGAGAGCAGAGCCCCCACAACCAGGACAGAGGAAAGCAGAGCCCCCAAAAGCAGGACAAAGGAGAGCAGAGCCCCCATAACTAGGGCGGACCCCCACAACCAGGACAGAGGAGAGCAGAGCCCCCACAACCAGGACAGAGGAGATCAGAGCCCTCAACCAGGACAGGATAGCAGAGCCCCCGCAACCAGGACAGAGGAGAGCAGAGCCCCCACAAGCAGGACAGTGGAGAGAAGAGCCCCCACAACCAGGACAGGAGAGCAGAGCCCCCACAACCAGGACAGAGGAGAGCAGAGCCCTCACAACCAGGACAGAGGAGAGCAGGGCCCCCACAACCAGGACAGAGAGAGCGGAGCCCCCACAACCAGAACAGGAAAGCGGAGCCCTCACAACCAGGACAGAGGAGAGCAGAGCCCCCACAACCAGGACAGAGGAAGGCAGAGCCCCAACAACCAGGACAGAGGAAGGCAGAGCCCCCACAACCAGGACAGAGGAGAGCAGAGCCCCCATAACCAGTACAGAGGAGAGCAGAGCCCCCACAACCAGGACAGAGGAGAGCCGAGCCCCCACAACCAGGACAGAGGCGAGCCGAGCCCCCACAAGCAGGACAGTGGAGAGAAGAGCCCCCACAACCAGGACAGGAGAGCAGAGCCCCCACAACCAGGACAGAGGAGAGCAGAGCCCCCACAACCAGGACAGAGGAGAGCAGAGCCCCCGCAACCAGGACAGAGGAGAGCAGAGCCGCCACAACCAGGACAGGAGAGCAGAGCCCCCACAACCAGGACAGAGGAGAGCAGAGCCCCTAAAATCAGGACAAAGGAGAGCAGAGCCCCCATAACTAGAGCGGACCCCCACAACCAGGACAGAGGAGAGCAGAGCCCCCACAACCAGGACAGAGGAGAGCGGAGCCCTCACAACCAGGACAGAGGAGAGCAGAGCCCCCACAACCAGGACAGAGGAGAGTGGAGCCCCCACAACCAAGACTGAGGAGATCAGAGCCCCCAAAATCAGGACAAAGGAGAGCAGAGCCCCCACAACTAGGGCGGACCCCCACAACCAGGACAGAGGAGAGCAGAGCCCCCACAACCAAGACTGAGGAGAGCAGAGCCCCCACAACCAGGACAGAGGAGAGCAGAGCCCTCACAACCAGGACAGGAGAGCAGAGCCCCACAACTAGGACAGAGGAGAGCAGAGCCCCCACAACCATGACAGAGGAGAGTGGAGCCCCCACAACCAGGACAGAGGAGAGCGGTGCCCCAACAACCTGGACAGAAGAGAGCAGAGCCCCCACAACCAGGAGAGGGGAAGGCAGAGCCCCCATAACCGGGACAGAAGAGAGCAGTGCACCCACAACCAGGGCAGGGGAGAGCAGAGCCCCAACAACCAGGACAGAGGAGAGCGGAGCCCTCACAACCGGGACAGGAGAGCAGGGCCCCCACAATCAGGACAGAGGAGAGCAGAGCCCCCCCAACCAGGACAGAGGAGAGCAGAGCCCCCACAACCAGGTCAGGGGAGAGCAGGGCCCCCACAACCAGGACAGAGGAGAGCAGAGCATCTCAACCAGGACAGAGGAGAGCAGAGCCCGCACAACCAGGACAGAGGAGAGCGGAGCCCCCACAACCAGGACAGAGGAGATCAGAGCCCCCGCAACTAGGACGGAGGAGAGCAGAGCCCCTACAACCAGTCAAAGCGGAGAGCACCACCCCCACAACCTGGACAGAGGAGAGCAGAGCCCCCACAACTAGGGCGGACCCCCACAACCAGGACAGATGAGAGCAGAGCCCCCACAAACAAGACTGAGGAGCACAGAGCCCCCACAACCAGTACAGAGGAGAGCACAGCCCCCACAACTAGGGCGGACCCCCACAACCAGGACAGAGGAGAGCAGAGCCCCCACAACTAGGGCGGACCCCCACAACCAGGACAGATGAGAGCACAGCCCTCACAACCAGGACAGGAGAGCAGAGCCCCCACAACCAGGACAGAGGAGAGCACAGCCCTCACAACCAGGACAGGAGAGCAGAGCCCCCACAACCATGACAGAGGAGTGTGGAGCCCCCACAACCAGGACAGAGGAGAGCGGCGCCCCAACAACCTGGACAGAAGAGAGCAGAGCCCCCACAACCAGGAGAGGGGAAGGCAGAGCCCCCATAACCGGGACAGAAGAGAGCAGTGCACCCACAACCAGGGCAGGGGAGAGCAGAGCCCCAACAACCAGGACAGAGGAGAGCGGAGCCCTCACAACCGGGACAGGAGAGCAGGGCCCCCACAATCAGGACAGAGGAGAGCAGAGCCCCCACAACCAGGACAGAGGAGAGCAGAGCCCCCACAACCAGGTCAGGGGAGAGCAGGGCCCCCACAACCAGGACAGAGGAGAGCAGAGCCCCCTCAACCAGGACAGAGGAGAGCAGAGCCCGCACAACCAGGACAGAGGAGAGCGGAGCCCCCACAACCAGGACAGAGGAGATCAGAGCTCCCGCAACCAGGACGGAGGAAGGCAGAGCGCCTACAACCAGTCAAAGCGGAGAGCACCACCCCCACAACCTGGACAGAGGAGAGCAGAGCCCCCACAACTAGGGCGGACCCCCACAACCAGGACAAATGAGAGCAGAGCCCCCACAAACAAGACTGAGGAGAGCAGAGCCCCCACAACCAGTACAGAGGAGATCACAGCCCCCACAACTAGGGCGGACCCCCACAACCAGGACAGAGGAGAGCAGAGCCCCCACAACTAGGGCGGACCCCCACAACCAGGACAGATGAGAGCAGAGCACCCACAAACAAGACTGAGGAGAGCAGAGCCCCCACAACCAGGACAGAGGAGAGCACAGCCCTCACAACCAGGACAGGAGAGCAGAGCCCCCTCACACAGGACAGAGGAGAGGAGAGCCCCCACAACCAGGACAGGAGAGCAGAGCCCTCACAACCAGGACATAGAGCATAGCCCCCACAACCAGGACAGAGGAGAGCAGAGCCCTCACAACCAGAACAGGAGAGCAGAGCCCCCACCGCCAAGACTGAGCAGAGCAGAGACCCCACAACCAGGACAGAGGAGAGCACAGCCCTCACAACCAGGACAGGAGAGCAGAGCTCCCACACACAGGACAGAGGAGAGGAGAGCCCCGACAACCAGGACAGGAGAGCAGAGCCCTCACAACTAGGGCGGACCCCCACAACCAGGACAGATGAGAGCAGAGCCCCCACAAACAAGACTGAGGAGAGCAGAGCCCCCACAACCAGTACAGAGGAGAGCACAGCCCCCACAACTAGGGCGGACCCCCACAACCAGGACAGAGGAGAGCAGAGCCCCCACAACTAGGGGGGACCCCCACAACCAGGACAGATGAGAGCAGAGCCCCCACAAACAAGAGTGAGGAGAGCAGAGCCCCCACAACCAGGACAGAAGAGAGCACAGCCCTCACAACCAGGACAGGAGAGCAGAGCCCCCACAACCATGACAGAGGAGAGTGGAGCCCCCACAACCAGGACAGAGGAGAGGGGCGCCCCAACAACCTGGAAAGAAGAGAGCAGAGCTCCCACAACCAGGAGAGGGGAAGGCAGAGCCCCCATAACCGGGACAGAAGAGAGCAGTGCACCCACAACCAGGGCAGGGGAGAGCAGAGCCCCAACAACCAGGACAGAGGAGAGCGGAGCCCTCACAACCGGGACAGGAGAGCAGGGCCCCCACAATCAGGACAGAGGAGAGCAGAGCCCCCACAACCAGGACAGAGGAGAGCAGAGCCCCCACAACCAGGTCAGGGGAGAGCAGGGCCCCCACAACCAGGACAGAGGAGAGCAGAGCCCCCTCAACCAGGACAGAGGAGAGCAGAGCCCGCACAACCAGGACAGAGGAGAGCGGAGCCCCCACAACCAGGACAGAGGAGATCAAAGCCCCCGCAACCAGGACGGAGGAGAGCAGAGCCCCTACAACCAGTCAAAGCGGAGAGCACCACCCCCACAACCTGGACAGAGGAGAGCAGAGCCCCCACAACTAGGGCGGACCCCCACAACCAGGACAAATGAGAGCAGAGCCCCCACAAACAAGACTGAGGAGAGCAGAGCCCCCACAACAAGTACAGAGGAGAGCACAGCCCCCACAACTAGGGCGGACCCCCACAACCAGGACAGAGGCGAGCAGAGCCCCCACAACTAGGGTGGACCCCCACAACCAGGACAGATGAGAGCAGAGCCCCCACAAACAAGACTGAGGAGAGCAGAGCCCCCACAACCAGGACAGAGGAGAGCATAGGCCTCACAACCAGGACAGGAGAGCAGAGCCCCCTCACACAGGACAGAGGAGAGGAGAGCCCCCACAACCAGGACAGGAGAGCAGAGCCCTCACAACCAGGACATAGAGCATAGCCCCCACAACCAGGACAGAGGAGAGCAGAGCCCTCACAACCAGAACAGGAGAGCAGAGCCCCCACCGCCAAGACTGAGCAGAGCAGAGCCCCCACAACCAGGACAGAGGAGAGCACAGCCCTCACAACCAGGACAGGAGAGCAGAGCTCCTACACACTGGACAGAGGAGAGGAGAGCCCCGACAACCAGGACAGGAGAGCAGAGCCCTCACAACAAGGACAGAGAGCATAGCCCCCACAACCAGGACAGAGGAGAGCAGAGCCCTCACAACCAGGACAGGAGAGCAGAGCCCCCCCCCCCACCAAGACTGAGCAGAGCAGAGCCCCCACAACCAGGACAGAGGAGAGCACAGCCCTCACAACCAGGACAGGAGAGCAGAGCCCCCACAACCAGGTCAGGGGAGAGCAGGGCCCCCACAACCAGGACAGAGGAGAGCAGAGCCCGCACAACCAGGACAGAGGAGAGCGGAGCCCCCACAACCAAGACTGAGGAGAGCAGAGCCCCCAAAATCAGGACAAAGGAGAGCAGAGCCCCCACAACTAGGGCGGACCCCCACAACCAGGACAGAGGAGAGCAGAGCCCCCACAACCAAGACTGAGGAGAGCAGATCCCCCACAACCAGGACAGAGGGGAGCAGAGTCTTCACAACCAGGACAGGAGAGCAGAGCCCCACAACCAGGACAGAGGAGAGCAGAGCCCCCACAACGAGGACAGAGGAGAGCAGAGCCCCCACTACCAGGACAGAGGAGAGCAGAGCCCCCACTACCAGGACAGAGGAGAGCAGAGCCCCCACTACCAGGACAGAGGAGAGCAGAGCCCCCACAACAAGGACAGAAGAGATCAGAGCCCTCACAACCAGGACAGGAGAGCAAAGCCCCCACAACAGGACAGAGGAGAGCAGAGCCCCCACAACCAGGACAGAGGAGAGCGGAGCCCCCACAACCAGGTCAGAGGAGAGCAGAGCCCCCACAACCAGGACAGAGGAGAGCAGAGCCCCCACAAGCAAGACTGAGGAGAGCAGAGCCCCCAAAATCAGGACCAAGGAGAGCAGAGCCCCCACAACTAGGGCGGACCCCCACAACCAGGACAGAGGAGATCAGAGCCCCCACAACCAGAACAGGAGAGCGGAGCACTTACAACCAGGACAGAGGAGAGCAGAGCCCCCACAACCAGGACAGAGGAGAGCAGAGCCCCAACAACCAGGACAGAGGAGAGCGGAGCCCTCACAACCAGGACAGGAGAGCAGGGCCCCCATAAACAGGACAGAGGAGAGCAGAGCCCCCACAACCAGGACAGAGTAGAGCAGAGCCCCCACAACCAGGACAGAGGAGAGCAGAGCCCTGACAACCAGGACAGGAGAGCAGAGCCCTCTCAACCAGGACAGAGGAGAGCAGAGCCCCCACAACCAGGACAGAGGAGAGCGGAGCCCCCACAACCAGGACAGAGGAGATCAGAGCCCCCGATACCAGGACAGAGGAGAGCAGAGCCCCCACAACCAGGACAGAGGAGAGCAGAGCCCCCACAACCAGGAGAGAGGAAGGCAGAGCCCCAACAACCAGTACAGAGGAGAGCAGAGCCCTCACAACCAGGACAGGAGAGCAGGGCCCCCACAACCAGGACAGAGGAGAGCAGAGCCCCCACAACCAGGACAGAGGAGAGCAGAGCCCCAACAACCAGGACAGAGGAGAGCGGAGCCCCCGCAACCAGGACATCGGAGAGCCGAGCCCCCACAACCAGGACAGAGGAGAGCGGAGCCCCCACAAGCAGGACAGTGGAGAGAAGAGCCCCCACAACCAGGACAGGAGAGCAGAGCCCCCACCACCAGGACAGAGGAGAGCAGGGCCCCCACAACCAGGACAGAGGAGAGCGGAGACCCCACAACCAGAACAGGAGAGCGGAGGCCTCACAACCAGGATAGAGGAGAGTAGAGCCCCCACAACCAGGAGAGAGGAAGGCAGAGCCCCAACAACCAGGACAGAGGAGAGCAGAGCCCTCACAACCAGGACAGGAGAGCAGGGCCCCCACAATCAGGACAGAGGAGAGCAGAGCCCCCACAACCAGGACAGAGGAGAGCAGAGCCCCCACAACCAGGACAGAGGAGAGCGGAGCCCCCGCAACCAGGACAGAGGAGAGCCAAGACCCCACAGCCAGGACAGAGGAGAGCGGAGCCCCCACAAGCAGGACAGTGGAGAGAAGAGCCCCCACAACCAGGACAGGAGAGCAGAGCCCCCACAACCAGGACAGAGGAGAGCAGAGCCCCCACAACCAGGACAGGGGAGAGCGGAGCCCTCACAACCAGGAGAGAGGAGAGCAGAGACCCCACAACCAGGACAGAGGAGAGCAGAGCCCCCGCAACCAGGACAGAGGAGAGCATAGCCCCCACAACCAGGACAGAGGAGAGCAGAGCCCCCAAAATCAGGACAAAGGAGAGCAGAGCCCCCATAACTAGGGCGGACCCCCACAACCAGGACAGAGGAGAGCAGAGCCCCCACAACCAGGACAGAGGAGATCAGAGCCCTCAACCAGGACAGGATAGCAGAGCCCCCGCAACCAGGACAGAGGAGAGCAGAGCCCCCACAAGCAGGACAGTGGAGAGAAGAGCCCCCACAACCAGGACAGGAGAGCAGAGCCCCCACAACCAGGACAGAGGAGAGCAGAGCCCTCACAACCAGGACAGAGGAGAGCAGGGCCCCCACAACCAGGACAGAGGAGAGCGGAGCCCCCACAACCAGAACAGGAAAGCGGAGCCCTCACAACCAGGACAGAGGAGAGCAGAGCCCCCACAACCAGGACAGAGGAAGGCAGAGCCCCAACAACCAGGACAGAGGAAGGCAGAGCCCCCACAACCAGGAGAGAGGAGAGCAGAGCCCCCATAACCAGGACAGAGGAGAGCAGAGCCCCCACAACCAGGACAGAGGAGAGCCGAGCCCCCACAACCAGGACAGAGGCGAGCCGAGCCCCCATAAGCAGGACAGTGGAGAGAAGAGCCCCCAAAACCAGGACAGGAGAGCAGAGCCCCCACAACCAGGACAGAGGAGAGCAGAGCCCCCACAACCAGGACAGAGGAGAGCAGAGCCCCCACAACCAGGACAGAGGAGAGCAGAGCCCCCGCAACCAGGACAGAGGAGAGCAGAGCCCCAACAACCAGGACAGGAGAGCAGAGCCCCCACAACCAGGACAGAGGAGAGCAGAGCCCCTAAAATCAGGACAAAGGAGAGCAGAGCCCCCATAACTAGATCGGACCCCCACAACCAGGACAGAGGAGAGCAGAGCCCCCACAACCAGGACAGAGGAGAGCGGAGCCCTCACAACCAGGACAGAGGAGAGCAGAGCCCCCACAACCAGGACAGAGGAGAGTGGAGCCCCCACAACCAAGACTGAGGAGATCAGAGCCCCCAAAATCAGGACAAAGGAGAGCAGAGCCCCCACAACCAAGACTGAGGAGAGCAGAGCCCCCACAACCAGGACAGAGGAGAGCAGAGCCCTCACAACCAGGACAGGAGAGCAGAGCCCCACAACCAGGACAGAGGAGAGCAGAACCCCCACAACCATGACAGAGGAGAGTGGAGCCCCCACAACCAGGACAGAGGAGAGCGGCGCCCCAACAACCTGAACAGAAGAGAGCAGAGCCCCCACAACCAGGAGAGGGGAAGGCAGAGCCCCCATAACCGGGACAGAAGAGAGCAGTGCACCCACAACCAGGGCAGGGGAGAGCAGGGCCCCCACAACCAGGACAGAGGAGAGCAGAGCCCCAACAACCAGGACAGAGGAGAGCGGAGCCCTCACAACCGGGACAGGAGAGCAGGGCCCCCACAATCAGGACAGAGGAGAGCAGAGCCCCCACAACCAGGACAGAGGAGAGCAGAGCCCCCACAACCAGATCCGGGGAGAGCAGGGCCCCCACAACCAGGACAGAGGAGAGAAGAGCCCCCTCAACCAGGACAGAGGAAAGCAGAGCCCGCACAACCAGGACAGAGGAGAGCGGATGTGGAAATTTAGTTCGTAACTGAACATTATCTGCGCCATCTTATCTCTCCCCAAGCGCCACACGCAGAAAACGCACGACGGCCATTTTAGTCACCATGACCTCATTGCCGATCGCCAGCGCGTCCCTCTGGCGCTGCGAACATCCCCCTGCGCGCTGACCACCCCCGCTCTCTCATACATGGGCCATAAACCCTCTCCTTCTGCGCGACCCTGCCATGGAACCACATCCCACGCCTGACCGACACCTCCTTTCATCCCATACATGGTCATACATCCCTTTGATAACCCCCTTCCTCTGCGCCCGATTGTCCGAACTGAGGTTCTGGACTTTTAAGAGTCCAGAGGTGTCAGGGAAACAACACCCGAAGACCCCTGAGTTCCTCCTGTCTCGGTGCACAAAATAAACAGAGACGCGGGTTTCTCGATGGCGGCGTCAAAGACCAAGGTTTATTTACTGCAGGGACACAGAAGTCATAGGAACCACACAGAGGTCGAATCTACGAGACTGTTCAAATTGTATTAAGTGGGTTGCTCCTTAAATACACGAAAAATGTCTTTAGGCAACATTACACGAATATTTCTCATGCCCAACCCGGTATCCCAAACAGACAATAAATATACATCAAACAATAATTAGTCGTAGGTTTTCGGTATTCGATCAGATCCCCTTGTCAGTTCTCCATTCTTTGCCCGATCCTCCCCATCATAAAAATCGTAACCTCCCCATTGTAAAAGCCCAGAAGGAGAGGAGCAGAGCCAGGTGCAAAGGATTGAAAAGCAGGATAAGAGGTGTTTATGGATCATAAACGGGCATGGCTATCGTCTTCGGCCTCTCGGTCAGGACAATGGACACGAGAACCAGTATAGCAGGACTGGCCTCGGGCAAGGGAGGCAGCTTGATTCTGCCTAGTCATGTAGCGTCAGCCTTTCTCGGGGCTCGAGCTTACGTGTCCTTAACAAGGTGATCCTGCCGGGGTCATCGTCCGTTCATTGACTATGTGAGGGCAAGAAACAAAATGGACGCCGTATCTAAAATGGATGCCATGACTTGACAACAGAATGCCCTATTCTTCAAGGAATTCAAGCTCGTTGCGTAGCGAAAATACTGTCATGTATATAATGGATCATTTGCGGTTCATTGGTACCAAAATCGTGTCAGTACTACGATACCGAATACTCGGGTTCGGATCGCTACGGAACCTCAGACCGTCCTTTTGCCCTTACATAGGCAATAGCTTACTCTATGTCAGAGTCCATTTCTATGTTCATTAGGTCACTGATATGTTGCTGTAGCATTACTCTATCCCGTGGCGTATCTCTAAAAACAGGTGGTCTTCTTACGCATGACGAAACACAAACGCTACATAAGGCAGGACCACACTGAACGATGAGACAGCACGAAAATAAAAATACCAACGCAACACCAGTGACCATCAGAACCTTCCATCCCCACGCAGATAACAGGCTCCAGAACCATCCCATTAATGACCAGTCACCTTCCTCTACATGAATGGAGTCAGAGATTTTGTGCAACTTAGAGATGGCCTTGTATACCGTTGGCGCATTATCTGGGATAAAAACACAGCAACTTGATTGGATCATCTTACATACCCCACCTCGATCTGCAAGTAACACGTCAAGAACCATACGGTTCTGTAACGTCATGAGGCGATCCGCTTGAAGCTCAGCCGTTAGGTTACTAAGGGCACCCGCAGTTTCGGTAATGGTGGATTCAACTACCCGTGTTAGTTGACGTAGGTTTCTACTGTTGGCCATAGGCCCCCAGAACGGGAGGAAACCTTTGAAAAAGTCTCCTGCTTCTTGGCCAGCAGTATCTTCTTTACTGAAAACACCTCTCACAACTATCGTTTTGTGATAGTCCGGTGCAGCAGTGTATGTCGGAGGTAACAGTTGAGCGATATAACATGAGCCTGAGAAATCAGCGGGCAGCCATGTGTATGCTCTGTCTTGACAAACAAAATAGGTACCCTTAGCAGCTAAAAATGCAGGGGAAGATTGTGACGGGAAAACGTATGTTTCGATACAGTCACTCTTCCCTAGTCGAGCTTTCGGATTCCTCCCATTTCCTTGCAAGCAGACTTGACCTTGGTGAGGTACGACCCAGATCGGAGTCGAGCTTTTACGTTTGTTCTCACCCAAAGTAATGCCATATTCTGTAACGTTCCACCCCATGTAAACTCGCAATTCATCCTTGGGAATAAACGGAGTGTTATTGACGTCTCTAACCATGTCAGTAATTCCCTTTACCAAGGCTCTGTTAGCGGAGTAATACCTAGTGGAACGCGGAGGACGTGGGGGATAGGTCTCTAGAGCATAGGCGAACATGGTCTGAAATGCCCAGAATGATCCATTATAACTAAAGGGCAAAACTAGATAAGGGATGCCCTTATCCATGGTATGTGGTATCAAGCCACATACCCAACAGTTCGTTGTGTTTACCACTAGTTGATGTTGGTGCAAGAGCTGAATGAAAGTGTTATTTATAAACTCGGAGCGTCGAGCTTGCTCGTGTGCAGGAAAAGGATGGAAAGAATGAATAGAAACAATAGTCGGGGAAACAGAAATACGGGGAGATACTGTAGACGTAACAGGTGCAAAGATCAATTGAATACCAAAAATAATTCTGCCTACCAAAGTTATAAAAACAATCAGAAGTGTCAGGGCACATTGCATTAGGAAACATTTGCTATATAATATATCATATAGTTTGGTCTTGTGCACATTTATGACGTTAACCCGTCGCAGTTCAGGAAGCTCCATCTTCTACAACCGTTCGCAACGGATGGTTTGTACCTGTTAAAAATTGCCTCTGTTTACCTTGGGAGTTCCCAAAGTAGACAGAAGAAACCGACCTTGTGTCTGGTTCCCTGCAAGTTTAAAACAAGGCACACGTTACGACCCTACGGTAACCCAGACGGCAAGGTGAGAGAACAGTAAAAACAAAAAGATAAAAAATTAAAGCAAACTTCCTGACTGAATGGAATGCAACAAGATCAACACAGTTTTCAAACAGAAAAGTAATTAAGCAACGTCATTAGTTCATAGCATGAGAACGTAGATTATATCTGTACTTTCCAGGTCTTGTCTGATCTTGAAATAGCTGGTCTACAGGTGCAGAAATGTTCGACTCCACAGGTGATAAATGTTCACTTTGTACAACACTCTGTTCAGGGTTTGAAAGAGCAGTTCCTGCTGAGGTGTCAGAGTTTTGCGTTTCAGTTTGTTTGTCCGTTATGTACTCTGCATCGCTGAAGGGGATGAGCCTAGGAACAGGTTCTGTCTCGGATACACCAAATCCCTGTCTAACCCAGTTGTCGTAGGGGAGTGGGAGAGGGACACGTTTCGTATGGCTAGCGTGTACCCAGTTCTTTTTCCCAGCTAGTCGTACAGCAGTTCTCGTTGCCAGGAGCACCTGGTACGGGCCCACGAATCTTGGCTGGAGGTTCCGAGTTCGTTCGAAATTCCGTACAACCACCTGGTCTCCTGGTTTCAGCGTGTGGCCTGGACTTTCTGGCAGTTTAGGCAAGGATTCAAATACCTGTTGACGAATAAGGCTTAATTTAGTAGTCAGATCAAAAAGGTAATCAATTAACATAGGATATTCGATCTGTTTGAATTCCTTTGGCCTAGGGACTCCCCAAACATTGGCAGGACGACCGAACACAATCTCATATGGGCTAAGCCCTACTCGAGAGTGTACAGTCGCTCTGGTGGACAGTAGAGCTAAAGGCAGTGCGTCTGGCCCGGAAAGACCAGTGGAAGCTTGAATTTTAGCAAGTTTCAGCTTCAAGGTACCATTGTACCCTTCAACCAAACCTGCTGACTGTGGGTGATTCGCACTGTGAAACTTCTGTACAATTCCCAGACCTGCACACACACTCTTCATAACTTTCCCTACAAACTCACTTCCGTTGTCTGACCAAACAATCCGTGGCATACCATATCTGGGGAAGTATTCTTTGAGGAGGATTTTGGCAGTGGACATAGCAGTGTTATCCTTTAATGGGTATGCCTCTACCCATCTTGAAAAGGCACAGACTACCACCAGGACATACTTAAGATTGTTACACCTGTCCATGTGGATATAATCCAACTGAATCACTTCAAAGGGACAAGAAGGGGGAGCAAAATGACCGACTGGGGTTGGGGTTCCCTTACCAGGATTATGCATCAGACATATCATGCAATTTTTCACCACTCTTTCCGCACACTTAGTGATTCCATCATTCTTCCATACTGGAGCTAACATTTTACAGATCCCTTTCGAACTGATGTGCGCCGCTCCGTGCGCCATCGTGACTACCGCAAGCACATACGCATCAGGTAACATCCAACGCTGATGCTCAGACAAATCAACCCAACATCCACTTGAATCTATTTTACCCGTTCTCTCCCTCCACGCATTCTTCTCATTTTCAGTTGCTTCAATCTGGATTGCCTTCACACTTTCAATCGTATTCTCACACATCCCTGACTCAGCAATCCATCTTGCAGACGTCGCAACGTACATTCGACTCGTCATGTTCTTGGCCGTTTCTTTAGCGACCTCATCAGCAAACGCATTCCCACGGCCAACATCATCCGTAATCTTTCGATGTGCACTGCACTTCACAATCGCAACTTCATTCGGTAGGGTCAGGGATTCCAATAGATCGCTGACTAACTGTCCATGTTGGATTTTAGTCCCATGGGACGTGAGAAAACCTCTTTCTTTCCACAGGCGTCCAAAGCTATGTGCTACGCCGAAGGCGTATTGGCTATCAGTAAACACATTCACTCTCTTTCCCTCAGCTAAAACACACGCTCTTGTCAATGCAATTGATTCTGCAGCCTGGGCAGAATTCTGACTCACTCTTGCGGTCTCCACAATTGTACTCAAGGTCGTAACTGCATACGCGGCCGTCACATCACCATTCTGTAGTTTGAAACACGACCCATCGACATATAAAGTGCCGTCTGGATCTAGTAATGGAGTATCTTTTAAATCAATCCGACCTTTTGTCTCTTCCTCAGTTCTGAAACAACAGTCATGGGGCTCTGATTCACTCGACTCCTGAGTAGTCGGCAACAGTGTTGCTGGATTCAATATGTTGCATCGCTTGATCTGAATGTGACTTGCCAAAAGCGTCAGCTCATAGCCTGATAGTCTAGCACTGGTGAGGTGCTGAGTTTTCGTTCGATTCATGAGTGTATCCACAGCATGTGGAACCATGACTACTAACATGTTGTTCATGACTAGTCCAGCAGACTGTCGGATAGACACTGCAGCTGCTGCTGTGGCTCTCAAACAACTTGGCAATGCTCTGGCTACCGGATCTAATGTGGATGAGAAATACGCACAAGGCCGCTGTTTGTCACCAAATTGTTGTGTTAATACACTTAATGCACAACCTTCTCTTTCATGGACATATAGTGTAAACGGCTTACTGTAGTCAGGAGTACCCAACACAGGAGCTGAACACAGCGCATCACGTAAGTTGGAGAAACTCTGTTGACATTCATCAGACCATGGCAAAGGGCTCGGAACACCTTTTCCAGTCAAGGCTACCAATGGTTTTGCCATGAGGGAAAAATTTGGGATCCATTGCCTGCAGTATGACGTAATACCCAAAAACGCACGCACTTCTCTCTGTGTGCTTGGTACAGTCATCTGCGAAATTGCTTTGATTCTCTCTGGGGTCAACCTTCTTCCCTCCTTTGACAAAAGATGACCTAAGTAGGTCACTTCTTGGCAACAATATTGCAGTTTAGAAGGTGACACCTTGTGATGTAAGTCTGACAAATGACGTAATAAAGAAATTGTAGCTGTTTTGGAAGTTTCCTTGTCATCGGCAGCTAGTAAGAGATCATCTACATATTGGATCAGAGCAACACCAGGAGGAAGTACAAGAGCATCTAATTGACTCTTCAATGCTTGGCTATAAATCAAAGGGCTCTCACAATAGCCTTGTGGAGCGCGCTTGAACCTGAAACTGCGACCTCCTAGGGAGAAACCAAAAATGTCTCTACTTTCCTCCGCTATCGGAATGCTGAAAAATGCATTTTTCAAATCGATCACTGTAAACCATGAGGCCGATGCAGGAATCAATGTCAATAATGCAGTGATATCTGGTACCACTGGAAACTGAGGAATCACAATTTTGTTAACCTCTCTGAGGTCGATCACAAATCTGTAGATTGGAGGTTTGGAAGGGTCAGTGCGTTTCAAAATCGGCAGGACAGGACTATTGCAGACATTTCCTCTCGTTTCCTCTATCACATCTTTCTGTATTAAGTCTTTCACGATCAGTAAGAGTGCCTGTTCACCTTCATTCGAAATCCGATACTGTGGGATTCGTGGGAATTTAACATTCGCTTTTAGACTTACCACATAAGGGGGAATTTCCAAAAGGCCTACATCGTTAGGACCAGTCGCCCAAAGAGTATCAGGGAGAGAACGCAGCTCCGGTGGGAGCTTATCCATCGACATGTACATTGGAGAGATGACTCTTTTGCCTAATGTGAGCTGTACTCCCGAAGGAGAACAGTACAATGTCGCATGCAGGCGTTTCAACAGGTCTAAACCAAGCAGATTCTCATTACAACCGGTTGTTAGGATAAGGGGTGCTTCTAGCTCGCATGGCCCAACAGAGATTGATAAAGGACTAGACACAGGATTGTGAACAGGGGCGCCTGAGAAACCTACTGAAGTGTTCGTTAAGCCAGACAAAGGTGCGCCAGGGAGTTTCGCATGCATGATTGAACTTTTTGCCGCACCAGTATCCAACAGAAACGGTTCGACCACGCCTGATGTAACTACTGCGACATAAGGTCCACTCTGATCAACTGGAACTGATACTACTCCCTCTCTTTGCCTGTGGCTGTCCTAGTACTCGCTTCTCTGAATCTGTTCATTATGATCGTAGTAATCCTCAACATGATACTGCGGAGATCTACCTGGCTGCGTAGGTTGTACATTTCGCTGGTCGAAATAATTTGATGGGCGATCGGCCTGTGGTATCATAGTACCACGTCCTCTACCCCTAGGGGTTTGCATAAACCCAACATTACCTCTCTGAGCTGGGACACCACTAGTCTGTGCGTGCAGTACCGGACACTCATTCTTATAATGACCCTCCTTTTTACAATAGGCACACTGATTCCATGCTAACTGTTGTCGAGGAAATCCATAATTAAATCTTTGGGACTTCCCTTGCTGGAATTGCGGCTGTTGCTGAAACGGGGATCGCTGCTGTAAATCTGACTGGTTCGAGCGAGGCGGATATGCCTGTTGCAATAGTACTTTAGTCTTTAAATCTTTTGTTTTCTTTTCTGACTTTTCCTTCTCTTCTTTCTCTCTATTCTCGTAATACTGGGCAGTTGCAAGTATCTGTGCTGTCGTCGATACTGCCCATGCGCTTTCGGAATCCTTTAACTTATTACTAAGCTCAGGTAGTAAATTAAACATGAACTTATCGACAAACAACCTCTGACCTCCCTCAGTACTCATATCTTGCCCACTGTGGTCTACGAAGGTCTCTTCGAATCTAGTGAAAAAGTCGGAGACGCTTTCTTCCTTCTTCTGTTTGCATGCCGATAGTTTATCCCAATTTACCCGTAACGCTGGCATCAGCGTTTTCATCAGATTAATTATTCTGCCAGGTAAGGCAGCAATCAGAGGTTCAGGTTTAGCACCGCCAACTTGTTGTGCGTCTGCCGCTACAATAGCTGGCCAATCACCTCCTAAGGCGACTGGGTGGTTCTCTTGCCGAATCTTGGCCCATATAGGCTGTGGTACTACGTTGCCAAATAGCATTTCAATATCTGCCAAATTCATGACACACGCTTGGACTGTTTGCGTCAACTCTTTATAATAACCAGCAGGATTTTTACGCGGGTCTGGCAATGCTTGTTTTACTGCTAATACTTCAGCTCGCTTCCAAGGGATGTGTATCCACACTCTGGAATTGTGCTGGAGCAGCTGCAATACCATTAGCCGCATCAGCTTGAACTGCATCACGCCATATCGGCGGAACTTCCCTCATTGGATACTGACCTCGTCTTTTCCTAGTAATCGGTGAGCCATCAGGGTCCCTTGGCATTCGAAGAGGGGAATCATCCCTATACGTTAAAATCAGTTCTATCGCTTTCCCTACTTCTGAACCTATCACCATTCCTGCGGCGAATTTCTGCTGAATATTTATCAGATCAGAGGGGACAGAATCTAAGTCATCATCATCCCATTCTTCACGCACAAGAGAACACATCACGTCAAAAATATAACGTTGAGTTGGTTCGTTCCATTGCATAAAGGTGTCTAACACTCTTTGTGCATCATACTTCGCAGCTTTCGACATCCACCTAAGAGCTGTCGAATCTAACATTTCTCGTTCCTGGGGACCAGGAAGCTGGCTACGTCTCTGTATAGAGTCAGAAACGGGGGTCCCAATTAAAGACCTGTAGAGAGGAGTTAAGATGTTAGTTACAGAGTCGGTTATCTTCCGACGAACGGAAAGCGGAGTCAGAATGACAGGGCTTGGGGAGAGGGCAGCTGAAGCAGATGATATAGTAAGGGTGGGAGTAGTAGGTAAAGCAGTTTGCGAAACGACAGACAAAGGCGGAATAGGTGACCCAGGAAGAGGGGGCGCCGTGGGATCATTAACCACGGGAAGGACAGGAGCTGGAATCAAAGGAAGTGGAGCACCTATTCCAGGCTGACCAGCAGCTGGCTGTACAACAGGTAGTAACTGTGGTGCTGTAATACCCTGTGCATACGGTGGAGGTGAGCTCAACAGGTAAGACAACAGAGGATCCTTTTCAAGGTCCTCTATCGGCTTAGCAGGACAAGATGGCAATACAGGGTAACATTTATCAATTGCCAAATTATATTTTCTATTCGCCATCTCCATTGCTTTCTCAGTCTCGTTGACATGCAGCTGCCTAGCAGACTCCATTAAAGTCAACCCTTTCTCTTTCTGTTCTTTCTTCGTCTTCCTAATTTCTCTCTGTTTGGCTTCTTTACGCCATACGCGAAAAGAATCAAACATTGCCGGCCGGGCTTTCCTCTTAAACAACTTCATTTCTAGATTGTCTAGGATTTCACTTTCGAAGCTACCATGCGGTGGCCAACTAAGGACACCATCTTTTCTGGTATAACGAACCCATACTTCATTATACGCAATAGGACCCACACCATGTTTACAATAGAGCTCATATGTAGGAGTTCCAATCGGAGGAACCGAACACGAATCCTCCAACCGGGAATCCCCGTTGCAACGTAACCAGGACAAGAAACAATTACTACTTTTAGTCATGACAAACGAAGACAAATTCCAACCAAAATGCGCAGAGAACTTAGGCCTACCAAAATGAACCAATACCGAAAACAAAGATTATCCTAACAAGAGCAACCAATGATAATCTACGAATCCAAAACAAACGTATCCAGACAACCAAACTGAGCATGACCCACTTAATACTTAACTGAAATGTGGAAGACGTCACCAAGGAGAACCCGTCTACGTCTCGCCGTACTAAGGTCTGCACCTCGGGTCCAAGACAGGGCGACAGTCAGGGCAGCGGTCCTCTGTAGCAGTCTGGGAACGGGAACCCTCGTGGAAGAGATCGTTGGGCCACTTTTACGACATGCAGGGATCGATGAAGCGGGGTACCTCCCTCCGGAATCTTCACACGAAGCTCCTCGAACTTTTCAGGCTTTGCACCGGTACCGGATGACGTCGCCCCACGTTGGGTGCCAAATTGAGGTTCTGGACTTTTAAGAGTCCAGAGGTGTCAGGGAAACAACACCCGAAGACCCCTGAGTTCCTCCTGTCTCGGTGCACAAAATAAACAGAGACGCGGGTTTCTCGATGGCGGCGTCAAAGACCAAGGTTTATTTACTGCAGGGACACAGAAGTCATAGGAACCACACAGAGGTCGAATCTACGAGACTGTTCAAATTGTATTAAGTGGGTTGCTCCTTAAATACACGAAAAATGTCTTTAGGCAACATTACACGAATATTTCTCATGCCCAACCCGGTATCCCAAACAGACAATAAATATACATCAAACAATAATTAGTCGTAGGTTTTCGGTATTCGATCAGATCCCCTTGTCAGTTCTCCATTCTTTGCCCGATCCTCCCCATCATAAAAATCGTAACCTCCCCATTGTAAAAGCCCAGAAGGAGAGGAGCAGAGCCAGGTGCAAAGGATTGAAAAGCAGGATAAGAGGTGTTTATGGATCATAAACGGGCATGGCTATCGTCTTCGGCCTCTCGGTCAGGACAATGGACACGAGAACCAGTATAGCAGGACTGGCCTCAGGCAAGGGAGGCAGCTTGATTCTGCCTAGTCATGTAGCGTCAGCCTTTCTCGGGGCTCGAGCTTACGTGTCCTTAACAAGGTGATCCTGCCGGGGTCATCGTCCGTTCATTGACTATGTGAGGGCAAGAAACAAAATGGACGCCGTATCTAAAATGGATGCCATGACTTGACAACAGAATGCCCTATTCTTCAGTGAATTCAAGCTCGTTGCGTAGCGAAAATACTGTCATGTATATAATGGATCATTTGCGGTTCATTGGTACCAAAATCGTGTCAGTACTACGATACCGAATACTCGGGTTCGGATCGCTACGGAACCTCAGAACCGATCCCAGGCCATCACCTAGCCCTGCGGATGCAGTTTATTGCCCCTACTGTAAGGGAAACACCCCACATCAAAGGGATTACAGTAGATCAAGACCCCCCACCCCCTGAGACCCGACCAGTCGCACACACCCCCGGGAATTGGCGGAATGTCCAGCTGTGTGATAGCCATCTCCTACTGTGGGTGGGGTGGGAACTTCTACTGTAGCTATGTGTGGGAGCGGATCTGAGCCGGGGATTCTGAGGATGTTCTTTCATGTATCAAAGCGATCTCAAGAATGTGCCATGTATGATAAACCTGCAATAAAGTCATAAACCTGTGTCTAAGAGGCCAGGCCTCAGAGATGTGGTTAGAGCACCTCGTGACGATACCTTGCTGTCTGATCTGATGTGTTCTACTCCGACGGAATAAAACTTTGTTTCCTGCCTTCCAGTCTCCTGCGCCTGCCTCTTTGTTGGTTAATTATCGGATGGTATAAGAGGCGATTACCGCCGGGCAATACTTGAAAGGTTATCGACTGCGACCGCCCTCTACCTTTTAACAATTGGCGTCCCAAGCGTGGGGCCCATCAGCGACACGTGGATCCAGTGGGAGAGGTCCTGACGACAAAGTGAACGACTGCAACGATCGGGAGAGCTCCTGCCCGATAGACCCTCGTCTGGCAGCCGATCATCCGAACTTCACTGGTTCCGAGCAGACCTCTCTCGAGTGATCTACGGTCCTGACTGGGAACCATCAGGAGTGCCGCGGCAAATACGGAGAGTAGAGGACGATCGGGCGCTGGAGGCGGAAGACGAGAAACTGTCCATGCGGTCCGGGTAAGGTCGTGAAACACGACAAATTGCGAAACGATTGATTGATTGATTGAAAATACTAGTATTGCTTATTGATTGTTCTCTTTGAGATATTCGCTGTCTACAAACTGAGAAAAGTAGAAATACTCTCTCTTCCTTTGCAGATAGTGAAGGGTAGGTAACGCAGACTTTTGTCCCCATTGTAACCCATCGTGCCTATTTTTATCTCCCCACTGATTGATTGTCCGAACATTGATTGTTTTGAAGAATAGTGCTCTTTGAGATATTCTCTGTTTGCAAATAACGTAGAATAGAAATATTCTGTCTAGTCTTTGCAAATAGTGAAGGGTAGGTAACGCAGACTTTTGTCCCCATTGTAACCCGTCGTGCCTATTTTTATCTCCCCATTGATTGATTGATTGTCCGAACACTAGTTGTTCGATATTGGTTCTTTGGAGGTATTCTCTGCTTGCAAATAACGAGGAATAGAAATATTCTGTCTAGTCTTTGCAAGCAGTGAAAAGATAGGTAGTGCAGACTTTGTCCCCGTTGTAACCCGTCATGCCTGTCTTCTCCCCACTGATTGGTAGTTGGTTCTGCCCGGACCGCTTATTAGAGGTGAACCATCCGGCTCCACTGGAAGGCACCCCTAATAAGGACATGTTCACTAAATATGGACTAGTCGCCGTAGCTTATAGCAAACTATGGCATAAATATACAAAGGGGGACCCCGAGAGTCAGTGGCCACTGATGGGATCCTTCGATGATCACAAAATAGAAACACTAGAAATAGTTCTACGTAGTAATAAAACAACGCCTACTATGCTTGACAGTATCGGCAACGCAACGAAAAAAAGAGAGAAGAAGTAAAAGCAGAAAAGGAATTACGAAAGGTAGCTCACCTTGCTGCTAGAAAGTTAGAGGAAGAGATAAAGGAGAGAAAGGAAGCTAAACTAAAACAAGAGTCTGAAACATCAGGCCAGTGCCCTGTTAGGACCTCCTCTACGCTCTACCCTGAGTTACCTTCCAAGCAACGAGCGAATGACGAATTACTATTAGGTCCCCGATCATCTACATGCCCCCTCCATACGCCCCCTTCCAACCTGTAGTACAGCACCCACAACCCCCAAACGCAAGTGAAAGCAGTACCAGGGCCTCGGTCCTCACGGCCTCCGCGCTGGCCGAGCCTCTCGTACTGAACACAACGTTAGCAATAACGTTAGATGACCCTGAGATGAGAAAGAAAGATTCCGCCAGAATGAATCGACTAACAAAGGATGAACAAGCCGGAATCGATAAGGTAGTAAGGACACTAGTAGAACGAAAAGAAAGTGAGGAATATGTAACAGACATGTACAACTCGTATGCTGACAACCGCAGACGGTACTTTGTCGTACGACTTTGTTATCGCACCCTGAATGCCTATGAGGATAGGTACCAAGATAGAAGTCCCGAAGGCTTAGCGACCTTGTATAGGAAGGTAGACATTGGGGAGGAAGGAGCGGGCGATGTGACGAACCTCTTCACTCGTACACTCGAAGTCTTCCGGCATCTTAGAGAACACAGACAGACAACCAAAGCAGAGGCCCCCATAGCAACTGAACCCCAGGCAGGGAAGGCTGATACCATGATGCCCATCAAAGAAGCTGCCCCCTACTGGGTCCCCCCACGAGGTCAGGGAACACACGACGACATCAACCACCAGGATGCGAAGGGAGGGTTGTATATAACTGGGTTTACCAACCATGGGACCGACAAGACATCTTGACCTTTAGAAAAACCCTACCCGACTTAAGAAAGAACCCGACGGCCTTCTACACCGAACTAGGTACGGCCTTAGGTTCAACCATAATGACCTTAGCGGATATCGATTTGTTCTTCGCTCCTTCCTGGACAATCCTCCTTCTGTGTGGCCATTCCTCCCTTCTCATCCAGTTTTCAGCCTCTGGCCATGGGGGTCCCGCAAGGGTCTTCGCTAAGCCCCACGTTGTTCAACCTTTACGTGAGACCGCTGGCTGAGGTCGCGAGGCAGTGGGGCCTTACTTTGGTCTCATATGCCGATGACACTCAGCTGGCGGTTACTCTTAGCGGAGATGTCCATCTAGACGCCCCTAGGTTTCAGTCCGGACTGAAGGCGGTGGCTTGCTGGTTGACAGAAAACTGTCTCCAGCTTAATGCCACAAAAACAGAGGTGATGGTTGTTGGGAAGGGAGTAGAGCTTTGGGGGGATCAGTGGTGGCCTTCTGAGCTGGGCCCCACTCCGACCCCTGTGTCGGAGGTGAAAAATCTGGGGGTCTGGTTGGACGCCGGCCTTTCCTTCGCAGGACATACAAAAAAAACAGCAGCTTGTTGTTTCGGCCTATTAAGAGGTCTTAGACCAGTCCTCAAATACTTCGATGCCCCTACCAGACAGCTTGTAGTCCAGGCTACTATCATCTCTCGCCTGGACTACGCTAGCTCTCTTCTGGTTGGTGCGAATCAGGCTGAGCTAACTCGCCTTCAGCGGGTTCAAAATGCTGCGGCTAGAGCCATTGTCGGCCTGCCCAGAGTTTGCCCGGTGGCGAATGTCCTCCGATCCTTGCATTGGCTCCCTGTAAGGAAGCGTATTCTTTTCAAGGTCCTCTGCTTGGCTTTTAAGATACTTAGAGGTATCGGCCCTGAAATTTTGTCCAATCTTATCTCCTTTTATGTTCCCACTCGTAGCCTCCGTTCTCAGGGCCAGGCCCTTGCTGTGGTCCCCAGATTTAGACTCTGTCGGATGGGGGGTCGTTCCTTCAGCGTGAAAGCTGCACTAATTTGGAACACCCTCCCAGTTGAAATCCAACAGTTAGACGATCTGCTTTCCTTCCGTAGAGCGATTAAGACTTTTCTATTTTAGCTGTTTATTTTGGGCGTCATTGTTTGCTGTGTTGTGTTCCTCCTTGTCTTTGCGCCGGGACGCTCCTTGGCTGGAGTAGCTGTGCGCATAATAAATCAACTTAACATAACATAACATAACAGATGTCTGCCGGCTGATGTGTGGAAGCAAATCCGGAAAGTCGACCACGCTGAACCGTTCGGATACACCTGGGTGCAACTCGATACCATAGATAACCAGCGAGAACCTGGACAAAAACCCCTAAAAGCCATATTGGAACTCCCAGACAAGATCGTACAGAAATTGAAGACTCTAATCCCAGAAAGGAAGGTAGACTGGTCAATAGTGACGGCCTGTCGCCAGAAACCCCAGGAGGATGTGTCTGAATACTTCTCTCGATTCGAGACAGTGTTTTCCGATTATAGTGGCCAGGACATGACCACTGCAACCGGACATCACCTCTTTGTCCAGAATTACGTGAAGGGTCTGTCACAAGAAGTCTCCCAGAAGCAACAGACCAGTGAGAGTAGTTGGGCGGCCTCCAAACCCGCAGCTATCCTCCAGATGGCCCAATACTACGAACATCAAAAGAATGAGAATGATAGGGCGTCCGAGAGAAAGAAAAAGGAACTGAAGGAGAGGGTAATGATTGCACAGTTGCAAGGGGTGACCATAGGAAGGGAGCCCCCTAAAGGGAATTACCAACCAACCGCCCCTAGAAAGCTACCCCCTAGAGACCATACACCTGCACCCTACGCTGGACGAAGAGACTTAGACGGGAACCAATGTGCGTTCTGTAGAGGGTTCGGACACTGGAAATCCCAGTGCCCGGTCCTTCTGGATATGAACAAAAATAGAGACACCAGAGACATAGCATATGACCCCAGAAGTAGAGGACAGGGATGAGGGTACACGAACGACACCGCCAACGATAGGCCAGGCAGACCAAACACCTTTGATCGCCCCCGACAGAACCAGTGCCAGCAGTCCGACTACGAAAACACCCATGACTTTGCATAGGACCGCCAGGGGCAAGGGAGGGATCCAGTCGAACTCCGTGTTGACCAGCAAGGTCCTTACGTCACTGCTAAGGTCTTGGGCACAAAGTCTCCATTTCTGGTAGATACTGGGGCGACACGTAGTGCGTTATCTAAACGACTGATTCCTAGGGCACCCTTGTCTGGCTCACACGTAACCTCAATAGGCTTTGATGGAACGCCCTCCACTAACCCCTTGTCAGCACCAATCTCCTTTGACTTAGAAGGTAACACCACTGACACGACATTCCTGCTCTCCTCCAACACCCCCGATGCTATCATGGGACTTGATTTGCTAAAACATTTCCGAGCTACCATCAGATGTTCCCCAGACGGAGTGCGAGTCATCCTGCACGATAACCCGGATCTGTTCAGGTCTTGTCTCACACGACGTATGTTCTCCATAACCAATGCTGACTTGTCCCTACTCGACACGTTACCCTCACACCTATGGGCAAAAACTGACTCGGACGTAGGACGCATGGTGATCGACCCCGCACACATAACTGTCCGACCGGACGCAGTGCTCCCAAAGCTTCCACAGTATCGGGTATCGCCCGAAGGCGAGAAGGCATTGGTGGAAATCATCCAGTCCCTAGTCGATGCAGGAGTGGTAGAAGAAGTAGTCAGTAATGTTTGCAACAGCCCTATCCTACCTATTGTAAAGAAGCAAGGCGAGGGAGATGAGAAAGCATACCGCTTCATTGTTGACTTGCGAGAGGTTAACAAAGTAGTCATACCTCAGTACCCCGTGGTCTCGGACATCACCACCATCCTCACCCTGATTCCGTCCACTGCCACCACCTTTACCGTTATTGATCTCAAGAACGCATTCTTTTCCATCCCCATCCACCCAGACAGCCGCTACCTGTTCGGCTTCACCCTAAAAGCCCGTTCATACAGATTCTGTAGGGCACCCCAAGGCTACACTGAGAGCCCCAGCATCTATAGCCAAGCCCTCAAGAGACAACTAGATGCAGTCCAACTACCAGATGGAGTGGCGTTAATACAGTACGTCGATGACATTCTTTTGGCGGCCGACACCACTCCACTTGCAGCCACCATTCACCTCCTCCACTTCCTTGCGGAGAACGGTCACAAGGTCTCCAGGAAGAAGTTACAATTCTGCCAACCCCAAGTGACATACCTAGGCCACCTCCTATCCAAAGACGGGAGGAAACTTACACCTTACCGAATTCAGACCATCTTAGAAACCCCTGTCCCCAAAACTCAGAAGCAAGTGCGGTCCCTGGTCGGCCTCACCTCCTTCTGTCGACAGTGGTTGCCAAACTTCAGCCTTATTGTAAAACCTCTGCTTTCCTTGCTAGCTAAAGACGCCCCCTTCCCCCTCCCCTGGACACACGAATGCCAGTCTTCCTTCAAAGAATTGCGAAATGCCCTTTGTTCAGCACCAGTCCAATGAACCCCAGACTACACTAAACCTTTCTCCCTCTACACCCACGAAAGGGAGGGATGCGCGTTGTCTGTCCTAACCCAGTCCATAGGTCCTAAACAACGCCCTTGTGCCTACTTCTCTGCCACTCTTGACCCTGTAGCCAGAGCTTTGCCCGCCTGCCTTCGAGCAGTAGCCGCCGCTGCTGTCTCTATCCGGCAAAGTGAGGGGATCGTGCTCTCGAACCCCCTCACTGTGTTAGTACCCCATGCAGTTGACACCCTCCTGAACCAGACCAAGACTCAACACCTGACTAGCGCACGACTGACTGGTTATGAACTGACTCTGCTTGCACCCCACATCACACTGAAACGATGCACCACTCTGAATCCAGCTACTCTGCTACCTCTCCCTGACACTGACCCCAACGCGTCCCCTATACATGACTGTGTGACCCTCACTGACGAACAGACCAAGAGTAGGGTTGACCTCCGAGATACTGCCTTCCCAGATCCTGACGGAGAGCTGTGGGTAGATGGCTCATGCATCAAGCTCCCCGACGGCACCACCTCAGCCGCCTATGCAGTTACCACGGCCCGAACAGTTGTTGAGACAGCCCGCATCACACAGCGATCCGCACAGGCGGCTGAACTGATTGCTCTCACCCGAGCATGCATCCTAGCAGCAGGGACAACCGCAAACATTTACACCGACAGCCAGTATGCCTTCGGGGTGGTTCACCACTTTGGGCTCCTATGGAAGGAGAGGGGATTCCTGACTTCCCATGGCACACCCATCCTACATGGAGATCTAGTCTCCGCTCTGACCGAAGCAGTCCTCCTCCCCACACGGCTGGCTGTGATCAAATGCCAGGCACACAAGAAGGTGACAGACCTTATAGGACAGGGAAATGCACTGGCTGACATTACTGCCCGAACCACAGCCGAGAATAGGTCCACGACCCGCATGTACGTGACCAGGTCACAAACTGAGAAATGGAAGGATGCTAGAGAAACGATTAGGGACATCCAATTAGCCAGCTCACCACACGAATTGACGGAATGGGCACGGGTGGGATTGAAAGATGATGACGGTTGCTGGCGAACTAAAAACACGAACAAATGGTTGCTACCCGACTCATTCCTGATTCCCATGCTGACCATGACACACTCCCCCGCACACATAGGGTCTGCCCCCATGATCGAACTCATCTCTAAGGTTTGGCACAACGACAAGATCCCAGACTCAGCCAAACGCCTGGTCCAACAATGCCTGGTATGCCTCCAACACAACCCTGGTAAAGGAACTGCTGTACCCCGGGGAGGGTTTGGGGTTCCTAATCATCCCTTTGAGGTCCTACAGATGGATTACATCCAGTTAGAAAGGTGCCAAAGCCTGAAGTACGTACTTGTCGTTGTGTGTGCTTTCAGCAAGTGGGTAGAGGCCTACCCAACCCGCGATAACACTGCTATGACTACCGCAAAGGTATTGCTGAAAGAATTCTTCCCCCGTTACGGCCTTTGTCGAATTTTGTGGAGCGACAACGGCCCCCACTTCGTAGCCGAAGTTATCCAACTCATCCTAAAGGGGTTGGGTGTAAAACAAAAGTTCCATGCGGTCTTCCACCCCCAATCTGCAGGCTTGGTTGAGCGACATAATGCCACATTGAAGCTCAAAATAGCCAAAATAGTCGCCACCACAGGACTGAAATGGCTAGACGCCCTCCCACTAGCATTGCTATCAATGCGTTCCACTCCTACCAAACACCACTTAACCCCCTACGAGGTCGTCTTCGGGCAGCCCATGAACCTTTGGACTGCCCCAAAACCAACATCCATTCACGACGTCCCGGACGTCCTCATGTCTGACTATTTGTACAACCTAACTAAAACGTTGTCTGTTATCCATCAGCAGGTGCTGCAAGCCATTCCCGATGCTTCCAGGGGCCCCGGACACAATATCCAACCAGGAGATTACGTCCTAGTGCGTAATTTCCAGCGCGCAAGGAGTCTGGAGCCCCGGTGGACGGGCCCCCTGCAAGTCCTGATCACCACCCGAACAGCTCTTCGAGTGGAGGGGAAGCGCAATTGGCTGCATGCACATCATTGCAAAAAGGTATCACCGACCCTGACGACAACCGGCAACATCGTCGGCCAAGAAGAACTCCTGGACAAAGACCGACCATCCCTGAGCTGCTACCCGGATACAGAGACACTTGAATTAATTAAATACCCCGATCCCACTGTGCCATCCAAAGAAGGGTATAACCTGCGACGAAGGGAGGGAACTTCGGCTAAGCAGACCACGAGCTAAGTTGAAATCTCGAACCGGTAGCCTAATCACCTCAAAGGCCCCCAGAAGAGAAACTAAACAAAGTCTGTGGTTCTGCCCGCTACCGAGTCCCTTGAAGGTGATGGAAGCGCCCGACATGAAGATGATGGAAGCAACCGGACGTCCGCATATCCACTACAAAAACCCAAAGACTGACAGAATGCACAGCTCAAAGACTATTGCACTTTTTATTACCCTCCTCTTTTGCCTTCTCCTCATGGTCACCTTCTGGATCATGGAAGAGAGCGCACCCGCCCATAAGACATTGCTGACCACCGTTCAACCAACCACCATGAAAGAACACCATCTGGTCTCACTTTCACCCCAACTCCAAGAAAGGCGTAAGGAGTTCTAGAATAACTCTTTTGTGCAGTTGCTCCACCAACACAATCTTGCCGCCAATGCCACTAACTGCTGGATCTGTGGATTGCTACCACATGCCACTGGACACTCTATCCCTTTTATCCCTTCCCCTTTCTCTGTCCATGGCTCCTGCCTCGCATGGCTAATCCTCCTGCAAGAAAGCTATAAGGACAATGCCACTTCCGGCAAAACTGTGTCGCACTTCTACCATGGGTTCTGGCTGAATAAAACTGGAAGAACTTCTGCCCCCTTCTGTCCTCTGAGATCAAACACTCCCTTTCACATGGACATCCCTGCCAAAGAACGAGTTGAAATGCAGGTGTTCAACAACCCAGCCAGACCCACCTTCTCTTACCTCCGGAAGCGAACGGCCGCCACCCTAACAGTGGCCCTATCCGTCCTCAACATCACCGGTCTTGTGTGCCTCGAAGGCCTGGGGACACAGCTGGTGGGCCACAGTTCCTGTCTCATCACCCGAACATTGGACTCAGCTGATCCACCCTCCTTTGTTACCTCCCCAAATATGTACTTCGTCTGTGGTACTAAGGCCTACACCTGGCTTCCGAAAGGTTGGGGAGGCACCTGCTACATAGCTTTTGTCCTTCCTCCGACATATGTGGCTCCAGCAAACCATCACCGGCAGAAACGTGCCAAGGACATTGTACAAGCCGACTCCACTGGAGCACAGTTCATGGATGCAGTAAAAGGACTTGTTCCACTGTGGGGTCCAATGGCAAACAGCCGTGCCATCCGACACCTGACCCAGGCAGTCGAAACCACAATGAACATTACAGCCGGCATCCTCACCAACAACACCGCTGAGCTTCAGGCCGTCCGCCTGGTGGCTCTTCAGAACCGCCTCGTCCTAAATGTGGTTCTGGCCGATCGTGGAGGAGCATGCCGCATCATTGGATCCAGCTGCTGTACCTACGTACCGGACAACTCACCATCAGTCTACAAGGCGATCGAACACCTCCACAGACTTTCCTCAGAAGTTCATCAGGAGCAAGAAGGATGGTCGCTTGGGAGTTGGTTTTGGGACACTATTAAAAGTTGGGGGTGGAAGTTGTTTGCGTTTATCCTAATACCAATTGTGATCCTATGTGGATGTTGCCTGGGGATTCAGTGTTTGCCACCTTTATGTTCACTTCTCATAAACGGCATCTGCCCTAAGACTCTGAACTTTGAAGCAGAACATATGAAAGCGTTATATGAAATAGAAGTACAAGGTATTATGGGGATAGATCCGAACTAAACAAGCTGGCGAGATATATTGAAAGGGAGGACTGTGGAAATTTAGTTCGTAACTGAACATTATCTGCGCCATCTTGTCTCTCCCCAAGCGCCACACGCAGAAATCGCACGACGGCCATTTTAGGCACCATGACCTCATTGCCGATCGCCAGCGCGTCCCTCTGGCGCTGCGAACATCCCCCCGCGCGCTGACCACCCCCGCTCTCTCATACATGGGCCATAAACCCTCTCCTTCTGCGCGACCCTGCCATGGAACCACATCCCACGCCTGACCGACACCTCCTTTCATCCCATACATGGTCATACATCCCTTTGAAAACCCCCTTCCTCTGCGCCCGATTGTCCGAACCGATCCCAGGCCATCACCTAGCCCTGCGGATGCAGTTTATTGCCCCTACTGTAAGGGAAACACCCCACATCAAAGGGATTACAGTAGATCAAGACCCCCCACCCCCTGAGACCCGACCAGTCGCACACACCCCCGGGAATTGGCGGAATGTCCATCTGTGTGATAGCCATCTCCTACTGTGGGTGGGGTGGGAACTTCTACTGTAGCTATGTGTGGGAGCGGATCTGAGCCGGGAATTCTGAGGATGTTCTTTCATGTATCAAAGCGATCTCAAGAATGTACCATGTATGATAAACCTGCAATAAAGTCATAAACCTGTGTATAAGAGGCCAGGCCTCAGAGATGTGGTTAGAGCACCTCGTGACGATACCTTGCTGTCTGATCTGATGTGTTCTACTCCGACGGAATAAAACTTTGTTTCCTGCCTTCCAGTCTCCGGCGCCTGCCTCTTTGTTGGTTAATTATCGGATGGTATAAGAGGCGATTACCGCCGGGCAATACTTGAAAGGTTATCGACTGCGACCGCCCTCTACCTTTTAACACGGAGCCCCCACGACCAGGACAGAGGAGATCAGAGCCCCCGCAACCAGGACGGAGGAGAGCAGAGCCCCTACAACCAGTCAAAGCGGAGAGCACCACCCCCACAACCTGGACAGAGGAGAGCAGAGCCCCCACAACTAGGGCGGACCCCCACAACCAGGACAGATGAGAGCAGAGCCCCCACAAACAAGACTGAGGAGAGCAGAGCCCCCACAACCAGTACAGAGGAGAGCACAGCCCCCACAACCAGGTGAGGGGAGAGCAGGGCCCCCACAACCAGGACAGAGGAGAGCAGAGCCCGCACAACCAGGACAGAGGAGAGCGGAGCCCCCACAACCAAGACTGAGGAGAGCAGAGCCCCCAAAATCAGGACAAAGGAGAGCAGAGCCCCCACAACTAGGGCGGACCCCCACAACCAGGACAGAGGAGAGCAGAGCCCCCACAACCAAGACTGAGGAGAGCAGATCCCCCACAACCAGGACAGAGGGGAGCAGAGTCCTCACAACCAGGACAGGAGAGCAGAGCCCCACAACCAGGACAGAGGAGAGCAGAGCCCCCACTACCAGGACAGAGGAGAGCAGAGCCCCCACTACCAGGACAGAGGAGAGCAGAGCCCCCACAACAAGGACAGAAGAGATCAGAGCCCTCACAACCAGGACAGGAGAGCAAAGCCCCCCCAACAGGACAGAGGAGAGCAGAGCCCCCACAACCAGGACAGAGGAGAGCGGAGCCCCCACAACCAGGTCAGAGGAGAGCAGAGCCCCCACAACCAGGACAGAGGAGAGCAGAGCCCCCACAAGCAAGACTGAGGAGAGCAGAGCTCCCAAAATCAGGACCAAGGAGAGCAGAGCCCCCACAACTAGGGCGGACCCCCACAACCAGGACAGAGGAGAGCAGAGCCCCCTCAACCAGAACAGGAGAGCGGAGCACTTACAACGAGGACAGAGGAGAGCAGAGCCCCCACAACCAGGACAGAGGAGAGCAGAGCCCCAACAACCAGGACAGAGGAGAGCGGAGCCCTCACAACCAGTGACAGGAGAGCAGGGCCCCCACAAACAGGACAGAGGAGAGCAGAGCCCCCACAACCAGGACAGAGTAGAGCAGAGCCCCCACAACCAGGACAGAGGAGAGCAGAGCCCTGACAACCAGGACAGGAGAGCAGAGCCCTCGCAACCAGGACAGAGGAGAGCAGAGCCCCCACAACCAGGACAGAGGAGAGCGGAGCCCCCACAACCAAAACAGAGGAGAGCAGAGCCCCTACAACCAGTCAAAACGGAGAGCACCACCCCCTCAACCACGACAGGGGAGAGCAGAGCCCCCACAACTAGGGCGGACCCCCACAACCAGGACAGATGAGAGCAGAGCCCCCACAGCCAAAACTGAGGAGAGAAGAGCCCCACAACCAGGACAGAGGAGAGCACAGCCCTCACAACCAGGACAGGAGAGCAGAGCCCCCACAACCAGGACAGAGAAGAGGAGAGCCCCCACAACCATATCAGGAGAGCAGATCCCTCACAACCAGGAAAGAGAGCATAGCCCTCACAACCAGGACAGAGGAGAGCAGAGTCCTCACAACCAGGACAGGAGAACAGAGCCCCCACCACCAAGACTGAGCAGAGCAGAGCCCCCACAACCAGGACAGAGGAGAGCAGAGCACTCACAACCAGGACAGGAGAGCAGAGCCCCCACAACCAGGTCAGGGGATAGCAAGGCCCCCACAACCAAGACTGAGGAGAGCAGAGCCCCCAAAATCAGGACAAAGGAGAGCAGAGCCCCCACAACTAGGGCGGACCCCCACTACCAGGACAGAGGATAGCAGAGCCCCCACAACCAGGTCAGGGGAGAGCAGGGCCCCCACAACCAGGACAGAGGAGAGCAGAGCCCCCACAACCAGGACAGAGGAGAGCGGAGCCCCTACTACCAGTCAAAACGGAGAGCACCACCCCCTCAACCAGGACAGGGGAGAGCAGAGCCCCCACAACTAGGGCGGACCCCCACAACCAGGACAGATGAGAGCAGAGCCCCCACAGCCAAAACTGAGGAGAGAGAGCCCCCACAACCAGGACAGAGGAGAGCACAGCCCTCACAACCAGGACAGGAGAGTAGAGCCCCCACAACCAGGACAGAGAAGAGGAGAGCCCCCACAACCATATCAGGAGAGCAGATCCCTCACAACCAGGAAAGAGAGCATAGCCCTCACAACCAGGACAGAGGAGAGCAGAGTCCTCACAACCAGGACAGGAGAACAGAGCCCCCACCGCCAAGACTGAGCAGAGCAGAGCCCCCACAACCAGGAGAGAGGAGAGCAGAGCACTCACAACCAGGACAGGAGAGCAGAGCCCCCACAACCAGGTCAGGGGATAGCAAGGCCCCCACAACCAGGACAGAGGAGAGCAGTGCCCCCACAACCAGGACAGAGGAGAGCGGATCCCCCACAACCAAACTGAGGAGAGCAGAGCCCCCAAAATCAGGACAAAGGAGAGCAGAGCCCCCACAACTAGGGCGGACCCCCACAACCAGGACAGAGGAGAGCAGAGCCCCCACAACCAAGTCTGAGGAGAGCAGAGCCCCCACAACCAGGACAGAGGAGAGCAGAGCCCTCACAACCAGGACAGGAGAGCAGAGCCCTCACAACCAGGACAGGACAGCAGAGCCCTCACAACCAGGACAGAGGAGAGCAGAGCCCCCACAACCAGGACAGAGGAGAGCAGAGTCCCACAACCAGGACAGAGGAGAGCAGAGCCCCCACAACCAGGACAGAGGCGATCAGAGCCCTCACAACCAGGACAGGAGAGCAGAGCCCCCACAACCAGGACAGAGGAGAGCAGAGCCCCCACAACCAGTACAGAGGAGAGCGGAGCCCCCACAACCAGGACAGAGGAGAGCAGAGCCCCCACAACCAGAACAGGAGAGAAGAGCACTCACAACAAGGACAGAGGAAAGCAGAGCCCCCACAACCAGGACAGAGGAGAGCAGAACCCCAACAACCAGGACAGAGGAGAGCAGAGCCCTCACAACCAGGACAGGAGAGCAGAGCCCCCGCAACCAGGACAGAGGAGATCAGAGCCCACGAAACCAGGACAGAGGAGAGCAGAGCCCCCACAACCAGGACAGAGGAGAGCAGATCCCCTACAACCAGTCAAAGTGGAGCGCACCACCCCCACAACCGGGACAGAGGAGAGCAGAGCCCCCACAACTAGGGCGGACCCCCACAACCAGGACAGATGAAAGCAGAGCCCCCACAACCAAGACTGAGGAGAGCAGAGCCCCCACAACCAGGACAGAGGAGAGCACAGCCCTCACAACCAGGACAGGAGAGCAGAGCCCCCACAACCAGGACAGAGGAGTGCATAGCACTCACAACTAGGACAGGAGAGCAGAGCCCCCACAACCAGGTCAGGGGATAACAGGGCCCCCACAACCAGGACAGAGGAGACCAGAGCCCCCACAACCAGGACAGAGGAGAGCGGATCCCCCACAACTAAGACTGAGGAGAGCAGAGCCCCCAAAATCAGGACAAAGGAGAGCAGAGCCCCCACAACTAGGGTGAACCCCCACAACCAGGTCAGAGGAGAGCAGAGCCCCCACAACCAAGACTGAGGAGAGCAGAGGCCCCACAACCAGGACAGAGGAGAGCAGAGTCCTCACAACCAGGAGAGCAGAGCCCCCACAACCAGGACAGAAGAGAGCAGAGCCCCCACAACTAGGGCGGACCCCCACAACCGGGACAGAAGAGAGCAGTGCACCCACAACCAGGGCAGGGGAGAGCAGAGCCCCCACAACCAGGACAGAGGAGAGCAGAGCCCCCACAACCAGGACAGAAGAGAGCAGATTCCCCACAACCAGGACAGAGGAGAGCAGAGCACTCACAACCAGGACAGGATAGCAGAGCCCCCAGGACAGAGGAGAGCAGAGCCCCGACAACCAGGACAGAGGAGAGCAGAGCCCCCACAACCAGGACATAGGAGAGCAGAGCCCCCATAACCAGGACAGAGGAGAGCAGAGCCACCACAACCAGGAGGGAGTAGGGCAGAGCCCCCCACAACCGGGACAGAAGAGAGCAGTGCACCCACAACCAAGACAGAGGAGAGCAGAGCCCCCACAACCAGTCAAAGAGGAGAGCAGAGCCCCACATCCAGGACACAGGGGAGCAAAGCCCCCACAACCAGAACAAAAGAGAGCAGAGCCCCCACAACCAGGACCGAGGAGAATAGAGCCCCCACAACCAGTCAAAGGAAAGAGTAGAGCAAGCCCCCACAACCAGGACAGAGAAGACCAGAGCTCCCAGAACAGAAGAGAACAGAGCCCCCACACACAAGACAGAGAGCAGAGCCCCACAACCAGGAAATAGGAGATCAGAGCCCCCAAAACCAGGAGAGAGGGGATCAGAGCCCCCACAACCAGTCAAAGAGGAGAGCAGATCCCCACAACCAAGAAAGAGGAGATCAGAGCCCCCACAACCAGGACAGAGGAGAGCAGAGCCACCACAACTAGAACAGAGGAGAGCAGAGCCCCACAACCAGGACAGAGGAGAGCAGAGCCCCCACAACCAGGACAGAGGAGAGCAGAACCTCCACAACTAGGACAGAGCAGAGCCCCACCAACCAGGACAGAGAAGAGCAGAGCCCCTACATCCATTTCAGAGGAGATCAGAGGCCCCACAATCAAAGAGGAAAGCAGAGCCCCTGTCATGGCCCAGCAGAGGGGGCGCCGTAGAGCAGGAAGGGCGTGAATGCGTATGACTGAGGGGCCGGTACACTACAACTCCCACAGTGCACTGGGAACCACTGCCGTCAGTATATAAGCCCCGCCCCCACGCAAGGCGGTGCTTGACACTCAAGTTCCGAATCTATGCCGTGAAGCTTCGCTTCACGTAACGCTGTTTACCTCGAGCCAACAAGGAAGGAACCGCAGCACGGAAGCCTGCTATCACCCGCACCTGCTTCGCACCACAGAGACTCTCCCGCCGCGCGGGAGAACCGCGATACCTGAACCCTGCCGATCCGCCACACTGTCCCTGGAAGGCGGTTGGCCTCCGCGCACCCTTGACCCGACGGGACGCAGAGAAACACTCTCTCCCCTGCGGGACTCGCAGCAGGCTCTTCGAACAGTAGGAGAGCGCTGCGCATGCTCCCTGCACCAGTCATTACTCCGCTACCTCCACCGCCCTAACTTCAGACGGAAGCTGGGTGAACTCCAACCTGTGTCCCCACACTTTATTCTTTACTGGCATACCGGTGACGATGCCCTGGGAGGATTGAACTTTCCTGCCGGAGACTCTCCCAACGCGACACTGCCACGGAGTCGCGCTCCTCCCCCGCAAGAGTCCCTGGTTGTCAGCGTCCCCCTTGCCAGAGTGCTGTTAACCTTGGTACAGGAGGGACTGTTCTTCACATGGTGCGCTTATGATAGCGCTGGATTTCAGCTGGAAGAAAGTCAACGTCGGTGCCAGACTTGCCGATCTTGGCGTGATTGGATAAGTATCCTGCAACTTCCTTATTCAAGACTGTTGTATAAGTCTAGAGCTGCATTATTGATCTTAAGAATTCGCTTGTTTCTACGACTGCTTCCTTGCGGATACACATTGTGAGCTACAGTCTAAAGAGGTGGGAGGAGGTTGGGAAACGCTGGATTGTAGAACCTGCTGAATGTATGTTGTGCTCTCATTTCAGAGACTAGAGGGAGGAGCTGAAGCAAGACCTCATCCTTCCCGCCAAGTGCGTCCGCAGTGCAGGCGACAAATCTATTTTTTGTTTCCTTTGTCCCTTTTTTTCCCTTCCCCGGTAGGAGTGTTATCTGTGCCGCATATATATACGCTGCGCGCAGGTGTCACTTCTGAGGGGAGGAGATTACCTAGCATCGTTCCTGCTGTATCCGGCTGTCAGGTTAGTGGCACTCGATTATACCTGACCACGACAGAGTGTCAAGCCCACGGATACATACAGCCCGAACGATGGACACTAACACCGTCCTCACGTCAGTATTAGAGACCATGACCGCCCTCAGGATGGAAGTAGATGCGTTTCGGGGGGATGCGCTAGAACTGCGTAGTGAGATGAGCACGATGCGAAGGGAGGTTGCGGGGCTATCTCGCCCAGGTCCCAGCACGCAGAGAGGAGCGCAGTACATTAGGCAATGGACCCTACCTCCGCCTCACACTAGCAGTTCCCATGCAGGGCATGCCTCACAGACAGACGGGGGTGCAGGAGGTCCGGCTACCATCCAGGTTATTCAGGCCGCCCACTTGCCTTTAGCCCCCCCTGAACGTTTCTTTGGGGACCCTAAGAAATTTGGTAATTTCATGGGGCAGTGCAAACTCCATTTCATGTGCAAACCTGCTGTATTTCCAGATGACCAGACCAAAACCGCCTTTGTAATGTCCTATCTAGGAGGAGACGCGGCCAGCTGGTCCTTCCCGCTCATAGAAAGAAATGACCCGGCTCTGAGAGATTTTGACTCCTTCTGCGAGGAAATGCGCTAATTGTTTGATCGGAAGGCCCATGCCCTCTCCCTAGACCGAGAACTAATCACCCTGAAACAGGGGAATCAAGAACTATTGACTTACATTACCTCGTTTAATAGACTGGTTTCCGAAACAGATTGGCCTCAGGAGAAGCGCACATCCTTATACTATCAGGGGTTACGAGGCGAATTGAAAGATGTCCTCGCGCAGGTGGTGCATCTCCCCACTTCATGTGATGAACTCATCGATCTCACAGTCCAATTAGATCATCGCTTACAAGAACGGCGAGGGGATAAAACCCGCATGGAAACCCGTTATACTACCCCGCGACCTCGACCTATTAGCACCGCTCCTACCCTGGTCATGGACGGGGTAGAACCCATGCAAATCAGTGGTATTCGTGGCCCTCTAAATCAAGAAGAAAGGGAGAGACGGCGGAAGCTACGTCTGTGCCTTTATTGTGGAAAATCCGGGCATTTCATAAAGGAATGCAAGGCCAGAACCCGGGCCCCTTACAAAGACGTAAAAAGCCCACAAAAAGTGAACACCACAGACACCCTGTTTGAACCGTCGGAAAACTAGCCAGCTCAGACAAGAACCAGACCCCTTGTTTGAGGCCCGGAGAGAGAGAGGTCTGTCCTGCCCTTGCCAATACTATACAAAGTGCAGTAGCTCACATGAATGTATGCGTGGAATTAGCAGCTACGGAGGTCGGAGTGGTCTCAGGTCACGCCTTACTTGATTCCGGTGCAACCGGTAACTTTATGGATCAGACATACGCAAAAGAAACAGGGTTTCGAACTGTAAAAAAGTCTATCCCCGAGATGGTAAAAGCCGTGGACGGCACAGAGTTAACCTCTGGACCAGTGGAGTATCACACACAAACTCTCGCGATGACCATAGGTGGGAACCATCGTGAAGACATTCAATTTGATTTGATCGACGCCCCTCAGTTTACCTTGATATTAGGGATGCCCTGGTTAACCCTCCATGACCCTCTCATTCAATGGGCCGCACGCACAGTATCTCTGAATTCAACGTATTGCAAAGAACACTGCACTCTCTGTCAAAAGGAAGGACCGGCAAAGAAAGACAACCCTGCAGCATTCCTGGCTAGCGGAAGTAGCTCCCCCAATATAGGCTGTACGTCACAGGTACCCCCAGAATACCACAAGTATCAAGACGTGTTCGATGAGCAAGAAGCCAACAAACTACCTCCGCACAGGGCCTATGATTGCGTCATTGACTTGGAACCAAGGGCCAGTATCCCGTGTAGCCGCATTTACGCTCTGACGGAAGCGGAAACCACCTATCTACAGCAATATCTGAATTCGTTACTGGCCAACGGATTTATCAGACATTCCTCCTCCCCTGCGTCATCTCCTTTATTTTTCATTCCGAAGCGTGAAGGAGGATTGCGGGCCTGTATAGACTATAGAGCCCTAAACAGGATTACCAAGAAGAACAGGTATCCCCTTCCCCTCATTCCGGTACTTCTGGATCAATTAAAAGGAGCCAAATTCTTTACGAAACTGGACCTCAGGGGAGCGTATCATCTGGTCAGAGTGCGGCAGGGGGATGAATGGAAGACGGCATTCAGAACAAAGTTTGGCCTATATGAGTACCAAGTCATGCCCTTTGGTCTTTGTAATGCCCCTGCCGCCTTCCAATACTTCATGGATGAGGTATTGAGGGGCCTCTTAGATGTATCCTGTATCGTCTACATTGATGATATCCTCATCTACTCAACTTCATTAGAGGAGCACAAGCGCCACGTAGCAGCGGTATTGGAGAGGCTCCAGAATTCCTCACTGTATGCCAAACTAGAAAAATGCTTCTTTCACACTCAGGAGGTGGAATTCTTGGGTTATGTCATTGGGCCCAATGGGGTGTGCATGGATACAAAGAAAACGCAGGCCATCCAAGAGTGGAATTCCCCTTCTAGCGTTAAGGCCTTACAGAGTTTCTTGGGGTTTGCGAACTTCTATAGAAGGTTCATACAGAACTTCTCTACCCGCATCCAACCCATGACCTATCTACTGAAGAAAGGAGCTTCCTTCAAGTGGACAGCTGAAGCAGAAGAAGCCTTCCAAGACCTAAAAAGATGTTTTTCCAGGGCCCCGATTCTGAGACATCCGGATGCCCAACTGCCCTTCATACTGGAAACAGACGCGTCCTATTACGCGTTAGGAGGAATCCTGTCTCAAAGACATCCGGACACCGGGCAACTTCACCCTGTTGCCTTCTTTTCGAAGAAATTGACAAGCTGTGAAATCAATTACAGCACCACTGATAAGGAGCTGTTGGCCATAAAACGCGCCTGTGAGGAGTGGAGACACTATCTGCTAGGGGCTAAGCACACCGTTGAAATCTATACGGATCACAGAAACCTATTGTTTTTGAAGAGTGCTAGGGCTTTGACCCCTCGACAGCTACGATGGTCCCTGTTTTTCGCGGATTTCGATTTCCTCATTAAATACCGACCAGGACCACAAAATGGAAAGGCAGATGCCTTGTCGAGGCCCGTGCTCGAGGGTCCTTCAGTACCTGAGACTGTAGAAGAGCCTCCTATCATTTTACACAAGGCGTCATTCCCGACGATGTCCACGGCTGCTCTCTCTACCCAGCTCTTCCTTACCGAAGTAAAAAGACAGGTGATGGCTATGGATAGAGCCGCCTGGGTCCAGAAAGGGCCTCATCTGAGAAAAGACATGGATGGTCTACTATTTCAAGACGATAAACTGTATGTTCCCAGTAAGTCGTTGCGAGAACAAGCCTTACACTGGGTCCACGACACTATTTTAGCCGGTCATGTCGGAAGACAAAAAACAGAACAAGCGGTGTCACGCTATTTCTGGTGGGAGACATTACACCAAGACACCGCCACCTATGTGGCAGACTGTGCCGTGTGCACCCAGGCAAAGGCATCTCACCAAAGACCCAGCGGTCTTCTGAGACCTATTCCCACGCCCCCGGCTCCTTGGCACACCATATCCATGGATTTTATAGTGGAAATGCCGCCCAGCTGTAACAACAATACCATCCTGGTGATTGTAGACCATCTCACCAAGATGGGGCACTTCATTGCCCTCCCCAAGTTACCCACGGCAGCAGAAGTGGCCTCCGTCTTCCTCCAACAAGTGATTAAACTACATGGAATACCTGCTGTCATCATCACGGACCGAGGGACCCAATTCACTTCCAAATTCTGGAAAGAACTGTGTGCCATACTGAAAGTAGACGCCAGACTATCTTCTAGTTATCACCCCCAAACGGATGGGAAAACAGAAAGGCTCAATCAAACCTTAGAGCAATATCTCAGATGCTTCACCTTGATACACGCAGAGGAATGGAGTACACTCCTATGGACAGCGGAGTTTGCCTACAATAATGCCACCCATTCCTCCTTAGGATGCTCTCCGTTCTTTTGTCTTTTTGGCTTCCATCCCAACATGTTACCTTTCGTCAATCCCGTCATCTCCAGACTCCCTTCCATTCAAGAACATCACGCACACCTCAAAACCGTGTTGGACACAGCTAAGGCACATCTCGAGGAAGCCCGGATACGAGATAAATCGCAGGCTGATAAAAAACGGACACTTGAACCCGCATACACTGTCGGAGATAAGGTCTGGTTGAGCACAAAACATCTGAGACTCAAGGGTAATAGTAGACTAGCTCCCAAATACATAGGTCCGTACCCTATCAGCAAAATCATCAATCCTGTGGCCATGAAACTCACTCTGCCCTCCTCATGGCATATCCACCCCGTAATTCATGTGTCCCTTCTGAAACCCTGCCGTGCCAGCACACGACTTCCCGATAGGCCTCCTGCTATAGAAGTAGACGGGGAGGATGAATATGAGGTGCAGGCTATTCTAGATTCCAAGATCCTACGAGGTCAGATCCACTATCTCATAGAGTGGAAGGGTTATGGGCAAGAAGACAGGTCCTGGGAACCCAAGAAAAACATACATTGCCCCGGGTTAGTGAGACGTTTCCATAACCAACATCCCTCTAAGCCAGGAGGTCCACCGAGACGGCGGACATTGAGAGGGGGTACTGTCATGGCCCAGCAGAGGGGGCGCCGTAGAGCAGGAAGGGCGTGAATGCGTATGACTGAGGGGCCGGTACGCTACAACTCCCACAGTGCACTGGGAACCACTGCCGTCAGTATATAAGCCCCGCCCCCACGCAAGGCGGTGCTTGACACTCAAGTTCCGAATCTATGCCGTGAAGCTTCGCTTCACGTAACGCTGTTTACCTCGAGCCAACAAGGAAGGAACCGCAGCACGGAAGCCTGCTATCACCCGCACCTGCTTCGCACCACAGAGACTCTCCCGCCGCGCGGGAGAACCGCGATACCTGAACCCTGCCGATCCGCCACACTGTCCCTGGAAGGCGGTTGGCCTCTGCGCACCCTTGACCCGACGGGACGCAGAGAAACACTCTCTCCCCTGCGGGACTCGCAGCAGGCTCTTCGAACAGTAGGAGAGCGCTGCGCATGCTCCCCGCACCAGTCATTACTCCGCTACCTCCACCGCCCAAACTTCAGACGGAAGCTGGGTGAACTCCAACCTGTGTCCCCACACTTTATTCTTTACTGGCATACCGGTGACGATGCCCTGGGAGGATTGAACTTTCCTGCCGGAGACTCTCCCAACGCGACACTGCCACGGAGTCGCGCTCCTCCCCCGCAAGAGTCCCTGGTTGTCAGCGTCCCCCTTGCCAGAGTGCTGTTAACCTTGGTACAGGAGGGACTGTTCTTCACATGGTGCGCTTATGATAGCGCTGGATTTCAGCTGGAAGAAAGTCAACGTCGGTGCCAGACTTGCCGATCTTGGCGTGATTGGATAAGTATCCTGCAACTTCCTTATTCAAGACTGTTGTATAAGTCTAGAGCTGCATTATTGATCTTAAGAATTCGCCTGTTTCTACGACTGCTTCCTTGCGGATACACATTGTGAGCAACAGTCTAAAGAGGTGGGAGGAGGTTGGGAAACGCTGGATTGTAGAACCTGCTGAATGTATGTTGTGCTCTCATTTCAGAGACTAGAGGGAGGAGCTGAAGCAAGACCTCATCCTTCCCGCCAAGTGCGTCCGCAGTGCAGGCGACAAATCTATTTTTTGTTTCCTTTGTCCCTTTTTTTCCCTTCCCCGGTAGGAGTGTTATCTGTGCCGCATATATATACGCTGCGCGCAGGTGTCACTTCTGAGGGGAGGAGATTACCTAGCATCGTTCCTGCTGTATCCGGCTGTCAGGTTAGTGGCACTCGATTATACCTGACCACGACAGCCCCACAACCAGAACAGAGAGCAGAGCCCCACAACCAGGACAGAGGAGAGCATAGCCCCCATAATGCAGGACAGAGGAGAGCATAGCTGCCTTAATGCAGGAGTGAGGAGAGCAGAGCCCCCCCAATCAGAGCAGAGGAAAGCAGAGCCCCCACATCCAGGACAGAGGAGAGCAGAGCCCCCACAGCCAGGTCAGAGGAGAGCAGAGCCCCACAAACAGGACAGAGGAGAGCAGAGCCCCTACAACCAGTCAAAGCGGAGAGCACCGCCCCCACAACCAGGACAGAGGAGACCAGAGCCCCAGCTCCAGGACAGAGGTGAGCAGAACCACCACAACCAGGTCAGAGGAGAGCAGAGCCCTCATAATGCAGGACAGAGGAGAGCAAAGCCTCTACAACCGGTCAAAGAGGAGAGCAATGGTCCCATCACAACCAGGCAGAGAGCAGAATACAGTCCCCACTGCTAGTCAGAGAGGAGAGCAGAGCACCCACAAGCCAGAAAAGAGGAGAGTACCCCCCCCACAAACAGGAGAGCAAAGTACAGGGCCCCCAAACATACAGAAGAGAACAGTGAAGAGCTTTCCAAAACCAGGAAATAGAAGGGCAAAGCCCCCACTACCAGGAAAAAGGAGAACAGAGGCTCACCCACAGCCAGGAAAAAGAAGAGGAGAGCCCCCATGTAGGAGTATGGGTTACTGGTTGAGGGGGGTGAGAAATGTACCTCAAATCCTGGTCGCACAGTGTTGCACTTCGCAGCTGCAGTTCTGAGGAGGGATGCAAGGTCGGCATTCAGGTTGCGTCACGCAGCAGGGGTTCAGATTAGCTGTGAGCGGTGTAATGCGGGCTTGCAGCATTACTGTGCCATGCTGAGTCAGTTCCGGTGATGCACTGCGAAGAGCTGCGTCTGGTTGGCGTTGCAATTTGTCAGTTCAGGTAGAGACCACAGCTGGGAAGCAGAGATCTGTTAGCCCAACTTCTAAGGGGCTAGGTCTGATATGGAGGGGGGGGGGGGGTTGGACTCACAGCAGGTAGAGTTCAGATGCAGGGTTCAAGATGGTTTGAGCTTTTTCTGTACTTATGGCTGTTAACAGGATGCCAGGCAACCAGCCCTTTGAGTCACTCTGGTGGTCCCCGGCTCAAAATGCAGGTCCAGTCCTTCTCACTCAGACAAAAGGGAAGAAGTGCAGCAGCACAGCAGGGCAGCAGAGCAGGCGGGCTGGCCTTCTTGTAGCAGCACAGCAGGGCAGCAGGGCAGCAGGGCAGGCCTTCTTGTAGCAGCACAGCACGTCAGCAGGGCAGGCCTTCTTGTAGCAGCACAGCAGGGCAGCAGGGCAGGCCTTCTTGTAGCAGCACAGCAGGGCAGCAGGGCAGGCCTTCTTGTAGCAGCACAGCAGGGCAGCAGGGCAGCAGGGCAGACCTTTTTGTAGCAGCGCAGCAGGGCAGCAGGGCAGGCCTTCTTGTTGCAGCACAATAGGGCAGCAGGGCAGACCTTGTAGCAGTGCAGCAGGGCAGGAGGACAGGCCTTCTTGAAGCAGCAGAGCAGGGCAGCGGGGCAGGCCTTTTTGTAGCAGTGCAGCAGGGCTGCAGGGCAGGCCTTCTTGTAGCAGCACAGCAGGGCAGGCCTTCTTGTAGCAGCACAGCAGGGCAGGCCTCCTTGTAGCAGCACAGCAGTCATTCTTCTGAATCTTCCACCAGTCCAGAAGTGTAATTAAGAGTTGAGTCTGAGGGTACACTATTTATACATGGAGCCCACTTTGAAGTGGGAGAAGCTTCTAAAGTCCTCCCCCTGCCAAAGTGACTGTAATTTCTTGCCTCCCTGCCCTGGCCCCAGCTGGTCTGGGGGCAGAAAAGACAAGTGTCAAACCATTTGTGAGTCTGCTGAGACAGAGTCTTTGTGATATGCAAGTGCGGTAGATGACAGATCCCCCCCTCATCCTGACAGAGATGGCCCATCCTGCTAACACCTTTTCCCCTTTTTCCTCACTGTCTGGGAGGAACGCACAAAGGTCAACTGCCAGCTGCACCTAGTCATGTGACCCAGGATAGAGGCTGCAGGCACAAATGGTTGGAACGAGAAAATGCCAACTTTATAAAAGTGCCATTTTCTGAATTATGACTTAGAGTCCAATTTTACCATTAAAGAGGGTTTTAATTTGCAAATTGTTTTAGACCAAACTCAACTTTTCTACCTGCTCCTAATTGAAAATTATTATTTATGAAATGTAATAAGGTAACCAATGTTATTTTGAGGAAGATGCAAGACTTGTAGTGAACAAATAATTAAAAAGCGTTTCACTACCAGTACATGTAAGAGTTAAAAGTACAGGTCAACCAGGACAGAGGAGAGCCGAGCCCCCACAACCAGGACAGAGGCGAGCCGAGCCCCCACAAGCAGGACAGTGGAGAGAAGAGCCCCCACAACCAGGACAGGAGAGCAGAGCCCCCACAACCAGGACAGAGGAGAGCAGAGCCCCCACAACCAGGACAGAGGAGAGCAGAGCCCCCACAACCAGGACAGAGGAGAGCAGAGACCCCACAACCAGGACAGGAGAGCAGATCCCCCACAACCAGGACAGAGGAGAGCAGAGCCCCTAAAATCAGGGCAAAGGAGAGCAGAGACCCCATAACTAGAGCGGACCCCCACAACCAGGACAGAGGAGAGCAGAGCCCCCACAACCAGGACAGAGGAGAGCGGAGCCCTCACAACCAGGACAGAGGAGAGCAGAGCCCCCACAACCAGGACAGAGGAGAGTGGAGCCCCCACAACCAAGACTGAGGAGATCAGAGCCCCCAAAATCAGGACAAAGGAGAGCAGAGCCCCCACAACTAGGGCGGACCCCCACAACCAGGACAGAGGAGAGCAGAGCCCCCACAACCAAGACTGAGGAGACCAGAGCCCCCACAACCAGGACAGAGGAGAGCAGAGCCCTCACAACCAGGACAGGAGAGCAGAGCCCCACAACCAGGACAGAGGAGAGCAGAGCCCCCACAACCATGACAGAGGAGAGTGGAGCCCCCACAACCAGGACAGAGGAGAGCGGCGCCCCAACAACTTGGACAGAAGAGAGCAGAGCCCCCACAACCAGGAGAGGGGAAGGCAGAGCTCCCATAACCGGGACAGAAGAGAGCAGTGCACCCACAACCAGGGCAGGGGAGAGCAGGGCCCCCACAACCAGGACAGAGGAGAGCAGAGCCCCAACAACCAGGACAGAGGAGAGCGGAGCCCTCACAACCGGAGCAGGAGAGCAGGGCCCCCACAACCAGGACAGAGGAGAGCAGAGCCCCCACAACCAGGACAGAGTAGAGCAGAGCCCCCATAACCAGATCAGGGGAGAGCAGGGCCCCCACAACCAGGACAGAGGAGAGAAGAGCCCCCTCAACCAGGACAGAGGAGAGCAGAGCCCGCACAACCAGGACAGAGGAGAGCGGAGCCCCCACAACCAGGACAGAGGAGATCAGAGCCCCCGCAACCAGGACGGAGGAGAGCACAGCCCCCACAACCTGGACAGAGGAGAGCAGAGCCCCCACAACTAGGGCGGACCCCCACAACCAGGACAGATGAGAGCAGAGCCCCCACAAACAAGACTGAGGAGAGCAGAGCCCCCACAACCAGTACAGAGGAGAGCACAGCCCCCACAACTAGGGCGGACCCCCACAACCAGGACAGATGAAAGCAGAGCCCCCACAACCAAGACTGAGGAGAGCAGAGCCCCCACAACCAGGACAGAGGAGAGCACAGCCCTCACAACCAGGACAGGAGAGCAGAGCCCCCACAACCAGGACAGAGGAGTGCATAGCACTCACAACTAGGACAGGAGAGCAGAGCCCCCACAACCAGGTCAGGGGATAGCAGGGCCCCCACAACCAGGACAGAGGAGAGCAGAGCCCCCACAACCAGGACAGAGGAGAGCGGATCCCCCACAACTAAGACTGAGGAGAGCAGAGCCCCCAAAATCAGGACAAAGGAGAGCAGAGCCCCCACAACTAGGGTGAACCCCCACAACCAGATCAGAGGAGAGCAGAGCCCCCACAACCAAGACTGAGGAGAGCAGAGGCCCCACAACCAGGACAGAGGAGAGCAGAGTCCTCACAACCAGGAGAGCAGAGCCCCCACAACCAGGACAGAAGAGAGCAGAGCCCCCACAACTAGGGCGGACCCCCACAACCGGGACAGAAGAGAGCAGTGCACCCACAACCAGGGCAGGGGAGAGCAGAGCCCCCACAACCAGGACAGAGGAGAGCAGAGCCCCCACAACCAGGACAGAAGAGAGCAGATTCCCCACAACCAGGACAGAGGAGAGCAGAGCACTCACAACCAGGACAGGATAGCAGAGCCCCCAGGACAGAGGAGAGCAGAGCCCCGACAACCAGGACAGAGGAGAGCAGAGCCCCCACAACCAGGACATAGGAGAGCAGAGCCCCCATAACCAGGACAGAGGAGAGCAGAGCCACCACAACCAGGAGGGAGTAGGGCAGAGCCCCCCACAACCGGGACAGAAGAGAGCAGTGCACCCACAACCAAGACAGAGGAGAGAAGATCCCCCACAACCAGTCAAAGAGGAGAGCAGAGCCCCACATCCAGGACACAGGGGAGCAAAGCCCCCACAACCAGAACAAAAGAGAGCAGAGCCCCCACAACCAGGACCGAGGAGAATAGAGCCCCCACAACCAGTCAAAGAAAAGAGTAGAGCAAGCCCCCACAACCAGGACAGAGAAGACCAGAGCTCCCAGAACAGAAGAAAACAGAGCCCCCCCACACAAGACAGAGAGCAGAGCCCCACAACCAGGAAATAGGAGATCAGAGCCCCCAAAACCAGGAGAGAGGGGATCAGAGCCCCCACAACCAGTCAAAGAGGAGAGCAGATCCCCACAACCAAGAAAGAGGAGATCAGAGCCCCCACAACCAAGACAGAGGAGAGCAGAGCCCCACAACCAGGACAGAGGAGAGCAGAGCCCCCACAACCAGGACAGAGGAGAGCAGAACCTCCACAACTAGGACAGAACAGAGCCCCACCAACCAGGACAGAGAAGAGCAGAGCCCCTACATCCATTTCAGAGGAGATCAGAGGCCCCACAATCAAAGAGGAAAGCAGAGCCCCACAACCAGAACAGAGAGCAGAGCCCCACAACCAGGACAGAGGAGAGCAGAGCCCCCATAATGCAGGACAGAGGAGAGCATAGCCCCCTTAATGCAGGAGAGAGGAGAGCAGAGCCCCCCCAATCAGAGCAGAGGAAAGCAGAGCCCCCACATCCAGGACAGAGGAGAGCAGAGCCCCCACAGCCAGGTCAGAGGAGAGCAGAGCCCCACAAACAGGACAGAGGAGAGCAGAGCCCCTACAACCAGTCAAAGCGGAGAGCACCGCCCCCACAACCAGGACAGAGGAGAGCAGAGCCCCAGCTCCAGGACAGAGGCGAGCAGAACCACCACAACCAGGTCAGAGGAGAGCAGAGCCCTCATAATGCAGGACAGAGGAGAGCAGAGCCTCTACAACCGGTCAAAGAGGAGAGCAATGGTCCCATCACAACCAGGCAGAGAGCAGAATACAGTCCCCACTGCTAGTCAGAGAGGAGAGCAGAGCACCCACAAGCCAGAAAAGAGGAGAGTACCCCCCCCACAAACAGGAGAGCAAAGTACAGGGCCCCCAAACATACAGAAGAGAACAGTGAAGAGCTTTCCAAAACCAGGAAATAGAAGGGCAAAGCCCCCACTACCAGGAAAAAGGAGAACAGAGGCTCACCCACAGCCAGGAAAAAGAAGAGGAGAGCCCCCATGTAGGAGTATGGGTTACTGGTTGAGGGGGGTGAGAAATGTACCTCAAATCCTGGTCGCACAGTGTTGCACTTCGCAGCTGCAGTTCTGAGGAGGGATGCAAGGTCGGCATTCAGGTTGCGTCACGCAGCAGGGGTTCAGATTAGCTGCGAGCGGTGTAATGCGGGCTTGCATCATTACTGTGCCATGCTGAGTCAGTTCCGGTGATGCACTGCGAAGAGCTGCGTCTGGTTGGCGTTGCAATTTGTCAGTTCAGGTAGAGACCACAGCTGGGAAGCAGAGATCTGTTAGCCCAACTTCTAAGGGGCTAGGTCTGATATGGAGGGGGGGGGGGGTTGGACTCACAGCAGGTAGAGTCCAGATGCAGGGTTCAAGATGGTTTGAGCTTTTTCTGTCCTTATGGCTGTTAACAGGATGCCAGGCAACCAGCCCTTTGAGTCACTCTGGTGGTCCCCGGCTCAAAATGCAGGTCCAGTCCTTCTCACTCAGACAAAAGGGCAGAAGTGCAGCAGCACAGCAGGGCAGCAGAGCAGGCGGGCTGGCCTTCTTGTAGCAGCACAGCAGGGCAGCAGGGCAGGCCTTCTTGTAGCAGCACAGCACGTCAGCAGGGCAGGCCTTCTTGTAGCAGCACAGCAGGGCAGCAGGGCAGGCCTTCTTGTAGCAGCACAGCAGGGCAGGCCTTCTTGTAGCAGCACAGCAGGGCAGCAGGGCAGGCCTTCTTGTAGCAGCACAGCAGGGCAGCAGGGCAGCAGGGCAGACCTTTTTGTAGCAGCGCAGCAGGGCAGGCCTTCTTGTAGCAGCACAATAGGGCAGCAGGGCAGACCTTGTAGCAGTGCAGCAGGGCAGGAGGACAGGCCTTCTTGAAGCAGCAGAGCAGGGCAGCGGGGCAGGCCTTTTTGTAGCAGTGCAGCAGGGCTGCAGGGCAGGCCTTCTTGTAGCAGCACAGCAGGGCAGGCCTTCTTGTAGCAGCACAGCAGGGCAGGCCTCCTTGTAGCAGCACAGCAGTCATTCTTCTGAATCTTCCACCAGTCCAGAAGTGTAATTAAGAGTTGGGTCTGAGGGTACACTTTTTATACATGGAGCCCACTTTGAAGTGGGAGAAGCTTCTAAAGTCCTCCCCCTGCCAAAGTGACTGTAATTTCTTGCCTTCCTGCCCTGGCTCCAGCTGGTCTGGGGGCAGAAAAGACAAGTGTCAAACCATTTGTGAGTCTGCTGAGACAGAGTCTTTGTGATATGCAAGTGCGGTAGATGACAGATCCACCCCTCATCCTGACAGAGATGGCCCATCCTGCTAACACCTTTTCCCCTTTTTCCTCACTGTCTGGGAGGAACGCACAAAGGTCAACTGCCAGCTGCACCTAGTCATGTGACCCAGGATAGAGGCTGCAGGCACAAATGGTTGGAACGAGAAAATGCCAACTTTATAAAAGTGCCATTTTCTGAATTATGACTTAGAGTCCAATTTTACCATTAAAGAGGGTTTTAATTTGCAAATTGTTTTAGACCAAACTCAACTTTTCTACCTGCTCCTAATTGAAAATTATTATTTATGAAATGTAATAAGGTAACCAATGTTATTTTGTGGAAGATGCAAGACTTGTAGTGAACAAATAATTAAAAAGCGTTTCACTACCAGTACATGTAAGAGTTAAAAGTACAGGTCAACCAGGACAGAGGAGAGCCGAGCCCCCACAACCAGGACAGAGGCGAGCCGAGCCCCCACAAGCAGGACAGTGGAGAGAAGAGCCCCCACAACCAGGACAGGAGAGCAGAGCCCCCACAACCAGGACAGAGGAGAGCAGAGCCCCCACAACCAGGACAGAGGAGAGCAGAGACCCCACAACCAGGACAGAGGAGAGCAGAGCCCCCACAACCAGGACAGGAGAGCAGAGCCCCCACAACCAGGACAGAGGAGAGCAGAGCCCCTAAAATCAGGGCAAAGGAGAGCAGAGCCCCCATAACTAGAGCGGACCCCCACAACCAGGACAGAGGAGAGCAGAGCCCCCACAACCAGGACAGAGGAGAGCGGAGCCCTCACAACCAGGACAGAGGAGAGCAGAGCCCCCACAACCAGGACAGGAGAGCAGAGCCCCCTCACACAGGACAGAGGAGAGGAGAGCCCCCACAACCAGGACAGGAGAGCAGAGCCCTCACAGCCAGGACATAGAGCATAGCCCCCACAACCAGGACAGAGGAGAGCAGAGCCCTCACAACCAGAACAGGAGAGCAGAGCCCCCACCGCCAAGACTGAGCAGAGCAGAGCCCTGACAACCAGGACAGGAGAGCAGAGCCCTTGCAACCAGGACAGAGGAGAGCAGAGCCCCCACAACCAGGACAGAGGAGAGCGGAGCCCCCACAACCAGGACAGATGAGATCAGAGCCCCCGAAACCAGGACAGAGGAGAGCAGAGCCCCCACAACCAAGACTGAGGAGAGCAGAGCCCCCAAAATCAGGACAAAGGAGAGCAGAGCCCCCACAACTTGGGCGGATCCCCACAACCAGGACAGAGGAGAGCAGAGCCCCCACAACCAAGCATGAGGAGAGCAGAGCCCCCACAACCAGGACAGAGGAGAGCAGAGCCCTCACAACCAGGACCGGAGAGCAGAGCCCCACAACCAGGAGAGAGGAGAGCGGAGCCCCCACAACCATGACAGAGGAGAGGGAGCCACCACAACCAGGACAGAGGAGAGCGGCGCCCCAACAACCTGGACAGAAGAGAGCGGAGCTCCCACAAACAGTAGAGAGGAAGGCAGAGCCCCCATAACCGGGACAGAAGAGAGCAGTGCACCCACAACCAGGGCAGGGGAGAGCAGGGCCCCCACAACCAGGACAGAGGAGAGCAGAGCCCCAACAACCAGGACAGAGGAGAGCGGAGCCCTCACAACCAGGACAGGAGAGCAGTGCCCCCACAACCAGGACAGAGGAGAGCAGAGCCCCCGCAACCAGGATAGAGGAGAGCAGAGCCCGCACAACCAGGACAGAGGAGAGCGGAGCCCCCACAACCAGGACAGAGGAGATCAGAGCCCCCGCAACCAGGACAGAGGAGAGCAGAGCCCCTACAACCAGTCAAAGCGGAGAGCACCACCCCCACAACCAGGACAGAGGAGAGCAGAGCCCCCACAACTAGGGCGGACCCCCACAACCAGGACAGATGAGAGCAGAGCCCCCACAAACAAGACTGAGGAGAGCAGAGCCCCCACAACCAGGACGGAGGAGAGCACAGCCCTCACAACCAGGACAGGAGAGCAGACCCCCCACACACAGGACAGAGGAGAGGAGAGCCCCGACAACCAGGACAGGAGAGCAGAGCCCTCACAACAAGGACAGAGAGCATAGCCCCCACAACCAGGACAGAGGAGAGCAGAGCCCTCACAACCAGGACAGGAGAGCAGAGCCCCCCCTACAAAGACTGAGCAGAGCAGAGCCCCCACAACCAGGACAGAGGAGAGCACAGCCCTCACAACCAGGACAGGAGAGCAGAGCCCCCACAACCAGGTCAGGGGAGAGCAGGGCCCCCACAACCAGGACAGAGGAGAGCAGAGCCCGCACAACCAGGACAGAGGAGAGCGGAGCCCCCACAACCAAGACTGAGGAGAGCAGAACCCCCAAAATCAGGACAAAGGAGAGCAGAGCCCCCACAACTAGGGCGGACCCCCACAACCAGGACAGAGGAGAGCAGAGCCCCCACAATCAAGACTGAGGAGAGCAGATCCCCCACAACCAGGACAGAGGGGAGCAGAGTCCTCACAACCAGGACAGGAGAGCAGAGCCCCACAACCAGGACAGAGGAGAGCAGAGCCCCCACAACCAGGACAGAGGAGAGCAGAGCCCCCACTACCAGGACAGAGGAGAGCAGAGCCCCCACTACCAGGACAGAGGAGAGCAGAGCCCCCACAACAAGGACAGAAGAGATCAGAGCCCTCACAACCAGGACAGGAGAGCAAAGCCCCCACAACAGGACAGAGGAGAGCAGAGCCCCCATAACCAGGTCAGAGGAGAGCAGAGCCCCCACAACCAGGACAGAGGAGAGCAGAGCCCACACAAGCAAGACTGAGGAGAGCAGAGCCCCCAAAATCAGGACCAAGGAGAGCAGAGCCCCCACAACTAGGGCGGACCCCCACAACCAGGACAGAGGAGAGCAGAGCCCCCACAACCAGAACAGGAGAGCGGAGCACTTACAACCAGGACAGAGGAGAGCTGAGCCCCCACAACCAGGACAGAGGAGAGCAGAGCCCCAACAACCAGGACAGAGGAGAGCGGAGCCCTCACAACCAGTGACAGGAGAGCAGGGCCCCCACAAACAGGACAGAGGAGAGCAGAGCCCCCACAACCAGGACAGAGTAGAGCAGAGCCCCCACAACCAGGACAGAGGAGAGCAGAGCCCTGACAACCAGGACAGTAGAGCAGAGCCCTCGCAACCAGGACAGAGGAGAGCAGAGCCCCCACAACCAGGACAGAGGAGAGCGGAGCCCCCACAACCAGGACAGAGGAGATCAGAGCCCCCGAAACCAGGACAGAGGAGAGCAGAGCCCCCACAACCAGGACAGAAGAGAGCAGAGCCCCTACAACCAGTCAAAGCGGAGAGCACCACCCCCTCAACCAGGACAGGGGAGAGCAGAGCCCCCACAACTAGGGCGGACCCCCACAACCAGGACAGATGAGAGCAGAGCCCCCACAGCCAAAACTGAGGAGAGAAGAGCCCCCACAACCAGGACAGAGGAGAGCACAGCCCTCACAACCAGGACAGGAGAGCCGAGCCCCCACAACCAGGACAGAGAAGAGGAGAGCCCCCACAACCATATCAGGAGAGCAGATCCCTCACAACCAGGACAGACAGCATAGTCCTCACAACCAGGACAGAGGAGAGCAGAGTCCTCACAACCAGGACAGGAGAACAGAGCCCCCACCGCCAAGACTGAGCAGAGCAGAGCCCCCACAACCAGGACAGAGGAGAGCAGAGCACTCACAACCAGGACAGAGGAGAGCAGTGCCCCCACAACCAGGACAGAGGAGAGCGGATCCCCCACAACCAAGACTGAGGAGAGCAGAGCCCCCAAAATCAGGAATGTTAGACCTGGCGATTTCTGGTTGGCTAAGGCTTGCGCCAAAGTCAGGCAGAAACCACCACTCTAGTCAGGGCAAGGAAGTTACACGCCAAAGATAACCCCTGCTCACCCCCTTGGTAGCTTGGCACGAGCAGTCAGGCTTATCTCTGAGGCGATGTGTAAAGCGTTTGCGCGCGCACCCAGGAACAACACCCAAGGCCCACCACAAAGGAAACTCCACACAAGGTATTCTATAAAAATAACCTTTGTATTATACACAACACATTAGATAAAAACACACACTTTACAATGTGCCAACAGGCACGGGCAGAATTTACAAGGGATTATGTACAAGACAGGGCCACCTGGACCACTGTCAGGAATTAGCACTTTTTAGATATTTAGCACACAAAATATATAAAATCACTGTAGCACAAAAATAATCTGTATAGCACACAACCAGTACTTACTGGTATCGGGGAAGTACCACCTACGTAACCCTAACTACTTTAGGAGACTGTCACGCAGGGAACTAGAACCTCACTAGCACCACCTGTACTAGGAGAAAGCAACAACCACCTACGTATCACAATACCTGTAGGGGTAAGAGAACGTTACACATGATGCCTAAAACGTTCAGAGGTGTAGAGCAATGGCACATGACGCATCAAAACACATTCAGAGGTGCACGGAAGGAACACACATGATGCATAAAACATTCAGAGGTGTAAAAGCAATGGCACATGATGCATCAACACACATTCAGAGGTGCACGGAAGGAACACACATGATGCATAAAACATTCAGAGGTGTAAAAGCAATGGCACATGATGCATCAACACACATTCAGAGGTGCAAGTAGGAACAATTGCGCAAGACTCCACATGAGCCACCACCTGTGGCAGTCCCTGGGCCATCTGGCCTGGAAGGGGCTAGGACGCCCTGCGTTCAGCAAAGTCAGGCTGCGCCAGCTGCGCAGACTAAAACAAGAATGGTCCCCCACCTAAACGTGGCAGCTGCCCACTAAGTGCTGGGCAGCTGGAAAACGAACTTCAGGCACTCTGCGTGCCTCTGGAACCCTCTCTGGGCTCTGTTCATTAAAGATATGCCCTCTAGAGCCCTCGTGGCTCTGCACAACGTTGGAGCCTCACTGGGCTCAAACAACAATGCCCCGGGAGCCTTCACGGCTCTGAACCAACATGCCCCCGAGGTCGGAGCGTTCACTGCGCTCTTCGTTGGAGTCCCTCTCCGGGACTCGAATCACCACAATGCCCCCGTTGGTTGGAGCGTCAACGCTCGAGGTGCTCAGGCCCCCTAGAGCCTCGCAGGCTTTAAGTAACGTTGGAGCCTCTTGGGAGAATCAGCCGGACTGGGACCGGCACCCACAGGCACACGCACGGAGTCCCCCAGCCCTCCTGACTTACCGGGCTGCTCGCAGGGGACTCCCGCGCTGTCTCCGCTCCTCTTGGTCCGCTCCACGGAACCGGCAGCACTCCTCTCCTCCGTCCAGCGCGGGGTAGACTCCCGCCTGGATCCTCGCTTCTCCGACCGGGCTGCACCCGCGGTGCTTGGCAGGAGGCGGGGTAGGCTCCCGCCCTCCTTCTCTGAGTTCCGGTTGTCCCGGAGGCCCGCCCCCAGCCGCCTGACTTCCGACTGAAGCCCGGCCGCGGCGGTGACGTTCCCAGCGGCAATGAGGGGTAGGCTCCCTCGAAATAATCGCAAATAAGCGGGGTGGGCACCCGCTATCAGATTCCAAGCGCTCACAGCGCTATAAAGCAAAACAGCGCTCCCAGCGCTATGAAGATAGCAAAGCCCAGAAAAACAGCGCGTACAGCGCTCCCAAGTCCAGGAAGCGCTCCCAGGCGCTATAAGCAAGGTCCAGCACCCAAAAAGGTCCTTCAGAGAGCAGGGGGCAAAGGCTGGGCCCAGAGCCAGCTCACAGGGCCCTCCAGCAGGAAGGCAGTCCCCAGTGGCGGTCTCTCCTGGCGCCCAGCAGCAGCAGGCCCCCCCTCAAGTGGATCCTGGAAGAGAACAACATGTAAGGGGACACAGCCCCTTTTTATACAGTACAAGGCCTTGTCTAAGGTGCAGGGAAGGGGCGAACCAGTTCCAACAGGTTCCTGAGCACTTCGTTTTGCTCAGCCCCTCTCCCTATTCACTGGCAGGGCTAGGGTCATTAGACGCACCACAGGGGCCGGCGCCAGCATTGTGTGGGGGAAGCCCTGTCCTATTCAGGACCCAGGTACACTCCTCCCCAGCCATCAACATGCTAACTCCTCATTCACCACTGGGTGACTCCTCCTGACTCTGGGGAATTCCCTAGTCCGTCACCTGACCTCACCAGCCAATCGCCAGACAAGCCACACATTTCAGACTGCACACTGAAGTGCCCACTTCTAGAAGTGGCACTTCCACACCAGGTACATGCACGCCGCACACATCAACGCGCAGCATTCACTCACACGTGTCCGCACATACCAAACACGGGCCTGCACACCCCACGCATCAGGAACTACCGGGACACATACATTCCCCCATGCATTCCTATGGGAGGGCAGGCCAACCTCACAACACGCATGCACTTTACCCTGAGACACAGCGGTAAAGTGCGCAGAAACCAAAATCCATTACACCAAGTCACAATATTAAGCAAAAAGTCTCGGGGGTGAACCTGCCAGAAGGGCCAAGTCCAACACGACCCCCTTCCAGCCAAAACGCAGGGTAGACCAATCACCACCGTGATGGTCTTCCCTGCTTGGGGCGATAAAACACGGACGCAGGCCCGCCACGGCAGGGACACTCTCCGGTTTGACGCCACTCTGAACTCACAGGGTTTCCTCTGAAAAAACTCGGCGGACCAACTGGGCTACCCCCCTGGTACTCCTCAGCTGTCCGTGGCCAGGACCAGGCCCTAGACCACCTAGGCGCCACTGGTCCTGGCCTAACCACAGAGTGGGGGGTAGTAACCCCTGGCACATAGTGACCATTTTCCACTCTACCCCTCATCAGGGCAGTTCTAAACTGCCACTGATCCTCCAGCCTAGGGTCCGTACCCTCAGACTGACCAAAAGTCACGGGTGAGGCTCTCCTCCCCCTACCTCTTCTCCTAGGGTTCCGCCCTCTCTTCCTCTGAGAGGCGACCCCGTAACATAACTCACCAACCAGCTCAGGACCCCTCCCTGAGAACTGGTCTCCCAACCTAGGGTTTAACCCCTCAGGTTGCACCGGGGTCAGAGGTGGGCTCTCCCACCCTCTGCACCCCCTTCCAGAGTCCTGCTCCCTACCAACTGGGGCGGTACCTCTGGAAGAAGAACCGGTCAGGACACTTGTTACAGTAGTCCTACCCTTCAGGTCAGGCTGCTCCTGAACCTGGCCTCCCAACCTCTGGTCTAGAACCTTCGGGGGAATAATTGCCTGGCACTCCAGGACTTCTGGGGATTTACACACCATCCCCCCGAGAGTAACATATGCCTCATATGTTGCATGACCGTCTGCCTGGCGCAGATCTCCCGTCCCCTGTCCACCTGACAGTGCGCGAAGATCCCCCAGGCCAGACGTGTAGTCGCCATGGTCACTTCTAGGGGACTCAGCCCTCCCGGCTGGTCTCTGACCCACTGGCTCCTCCACCGGGGAACACAGCCCCATGCCACTCCTCTCGCTGGACTTCTGTACCCTCCCTACGGGAGCGGTACTGCCAGACACTAGAACCACAGGAGCCCTGTTTACAGGCGCTCCCGGTCCTCTACTCACTAGGTGATCCTCCTCAAATGGGCTAACAGGGCAGCCTAGGTCCCCAACTTGGTGTTCCCTCATGAAACCACCCAAGTCCTGAGGCAGGGTTTCGTACGTCTGGGGACCCTCAGTCACCCACTTACTCCCGCTCCACTGAGCCAGGCCGTAAGCCCCTACACCCTCCTCGCTATACTGGGACCTAGCTGGGCTACACGGAGCCTCTTCCACCACGCTGGGCTGGAAGATCCCTGAACCACTACTTTTGGAGTCACACCCTAATGACTCTAGCGAACCTTGGGCCCTTTCCCAACGGTCTGCTTCCTCTGCAAGGTCCCCTGGACTAGCAAACCCATACTCCAACAGGTGTTGGCGCAGCTCGGGACAACAACTCCTGAGCATCTGCTCTTTAACAACCAGACCATACACGGTGGAATAACTGCATTTCGGGTTCAGACTCGCCCAATCGTCCAGTGCCTCCTCACATTCACCCAAAAACTCGTCCCAAGACTGGTGAGACAGCTTCCTACTGCTTCTGAATTTCAACCTCTCATTCCTCCTCTCGGGAACTAGGTACCAGACTGGGGGAACTGGGACTTCCTATACTGAAATCTATCTCGCTGCCACCACTGGACTCAACCCTCCCTGGGGAGCCCAGAAAACCAAGACTGCGCGCAGGGGATGGTCTACTCTCCAGCGCTGATTTCTCCCTGGTGAAGGCCCTCTCAGCCTCCTCTATCCTCTCCTGCGCTAAGACCCTCTCGGTCTCCAGCTTTTTCTCCTCTATGGTCAGCTGCGCCATCCCCCGGGCATGCTCTAACCTGAGCTTCTCCATGGCCAGCTGATGCTCCCTCTCTTCCCTCCTATCTACCCACTCCTCTGGGGACAGGGAAAGGGATGGGGTGCTGCTCCTGACACTGGACCCAGCAAGGGACTCCCTATCTATGGGGTCTTCACTCTCTACTGGCGTCCCTGTCAGGTAACCTTCCTCCTCCTCAGATTCCTCAGGGCCCCCCTCAGACCCACCACCCTCTCGGCGTGCGGCCCGGGCCCTATCTTCCTCGCTGCGCTCTCGCTCCCACTCCTCCTTTTGCCAAAGGATCAGGTTGTCCCTCAGTTTGGACTGGGTATCTGACTCACCCACCTCTATGTCCCTCTCCTCACAGAACCCTACCAGCTCCAACCTACTGTACCTAAACAGACTACAGAAGTTAAAAGCAGGCTCCATTTTGGCGGACGTTCCTGAGAAGAGTTCAACACAAGGAACCTGGGGGTCGGAGCTACACAGGAGTACACAATTCACAAAAGGTTTCAGTGAGCTCTCTATCCTGGAGAACTCACACTCACTGTCTAATGCCACACACACCATCCACACACAACCCTCCCCTCGGACTGGTAAGGCAGTTTCTACCACCCCTGATCCCTCAACCTGACCACCACGTGACACAGGTACCAAACTCTGGGCGCAGGGCGGGGGACAAATGTACTGGACACAATTACACAATGATACCTTCAGGAGAAGAAATAAAGGAACTTCAAGACAATAATTCCTAAAATGTGATTATCTAATGCAGAGTTTTGTGGTGTAGCCAGTCGCTGCTGCGGTACAGCGCAAACGCAAGTCCAAATCCCACCGCTGATCACCAATGTTAGACCTGGCGATTTCTGGTTGGCTAAGGCTTGCGCCAAAGTCAGGCAGAAACCACCACTCTAGTCAGGGCAAGGAAGTTACACGCCAAAGATAACCCCTGCTCACCCCCTTGGTAGCTTGGCACGAGCAGTCAGGCTTATCTCTGAGGCGATGTGTAAAGCGTTTGCGCGCGCACCCAGCAACAACACCCAAGGCCCACCACAAAGGAAACTCCACACAAGGTATTCTATAAAAATAACCTTTGTATTATACACAACACATTAGATAAAAACACACACTTTACAATGTGCCAACAGGCACGGGCAGAATTTACAAGGGATTATGTACAAGACAGGGCCACCTGGACCACTGTCAGGAATTAGCACTTTTTAGATATTTAGCACACAAAATATATAAAATCACTGTAGCACAAAAATAATCTGTATAGCACACAACCAGTACTTACTGGTATCGGGGAAGTACCACCTACGTAACCCTAACTACTTTAGGAGACTGTCACGCAGGGAACTAGAACCTCACTAGCACCACCTGTACTAGGAGAAAGCAACAACCACCTACGTATCACAATACCTGTAGGGGTAAGAGAACGTTACACATGATGCCTAAAACGTTCAGAGGTGTAGAGCAATGGCACATGACGCATCAAAACACATTCAGAGGTGCACGGAAGGAACACACATGATGCATAAAACATTCAGAGGTGTAAAAGCAATGGCACATGATGCATCAACACACATTCAGAGGTGCACGGAAGGAACACACATGATGCATAAAACATTCAGAGGTGTAAAAGCAATGGCACATGATGCATCAACACACATTCAGAGGTGCAAGTAGGAACAATTGCGCAAGACTCCACATGAGCCACCACCTGTGGCAGTCCCTGGGCCATCTGGCCTGGAAGGGGCTAGGACGCCCTGCGTTCAGCAAAGTCAGGCTGCGCCAGCTGCGCAGACTAAAACAAGAATGGTCCCCCACCTAAACGTGGCAGCTGCCCACTAAGTGCTGGGCAGCTGGAAAACGAACTTCAGGCACTCTGCGTGCCTCTGGAACCCTCTCTGGGCTCTGTTCATTAAAGATATGCCCTCTAGAGCCCTCGTGGCTCTGCACAACGTTGGAGCCTCACTGGGCTCAAACAACAATGCCCCGGGAGCCTTCACGGCTCTGAACCAACATGCCCCCGAGGTCGGAGCGTTCACTGCGCTCTTCGTTGGAGTCCCTCTCCGGGACTCGAATCACCACAATGCCCCCGTTGGTTGGAGCGTCAACGCTCGAGGTGCTCAGGCCCCCTAGAGCCTCGCAGGCTTTAAGTAACGTTGGAGCCTCTTGGGAGAATCAGCCGGACTGGGACCGGCACCCACAGGCACACGCACGGAGTCCCCCAGCCCTCCTGACTTACCGGGCTGCTCGCAGGGGACTCCCGCGCTGTCTCCGCTCCTCTTGGTCCGCTCCACGGAACCGGCAGCACTCCTCTCCTCCGTCCAGCGCGGGGTAGACTCCCGCCTGGATCCTCGCTTCTCCGACCGGGCTGCACCCGCGGTGCTTGGCAGGAGGCGGGGTAGGCTCCCGCCCTCCTTCTCTGAGTTCCGGTTGTCCCGGAGGCCCGCCCCCAGCCGCCTGACTTCCGACTGAAGCCCGGCCGCGGCGGTGACGTTCCCAGCGGCAATGAGGGGTAGGCTCCCTCGAAATAATCGCAAATAAGCGGGGTGGGCACCCGCTATCAGATTCCAAGCGCTCACAGCGCTATAAAGCAAAACAGCGCTCCCAGCGCTATGAAGATAGCAAAGCCCAGAAAAACAGCGCGTACAGCGCTCCCAAGTCCAGGAAGCGCTCCCAGGCGCTATAAGCAAGGTCCAGCACCCAAAAAGGTCCTTCAGAGAGCAGGGGGCAAAGGCTGGGCCCAGAGCCAGCTCACAGGGCCCTCCAGCAGGAAGGCAGTCCCCAGTGGCGGTCTCTCCTGGCGCCCAGCAGCAGCAGGCCCCCCCTCAAGTGGATCCTGGAAGAGAACAACATGTAAGGGGACACAGCCCCTTTTTATACAGTACAAGGCCTTGTCTAAGGTGCAGGGAAGGGGCGAACCAGTTCCAACAGGTTCCTGAGCACTTCGTTTTGCTCAGCCCCTCTCCCTATTCACTGGCAGGGCTAGGGTCATTAGACGCACCACAGGGGCCGGCGCCAGCATTGTGTGGGGGAAGCCCTGTCCTATTCAGGACCCAGGTACACTCCTCCCCAGCCATCAACATGCTAACTCCTCATTCACCACTGGGTGACTCCTCCTGACTCTGGGGAATTCCCTAGTCCGTCACCTGACCTCACCAGCCAATCGCCAGACAAGCCACACATTTCAGACTGCACACTGAAGTGCCCACTTCTAGAAGTGGCACTTCCACACCAGGTACATGCACGCCGCACACATCAACGCGCAGCATTCACTCACACGTGTCCGCACATACCAAACACGGGCCTGCACACCCCACGCATCAGGAACTACCGGGACACATACATTCCCCCATGCATTCCTATGGGAGGGCAGGCCAACCTCACAACACGCATGCACTTTACCCTGAGACACAGCGGTAAAGTGCGCAGAAACCAAAATCCATTACACCAAGTCACAATATTAAGCAAAAAGTCTCGGGGGTGAACCTGCCAGAAGGGCCAAGTCCAACACGACCCCCTTTCAGCCAAAACGCAGGGTAGACCAATCACCACCGTGATGGTCTTCCCTGCTTGGGGCGATAAAACACGGACGCAGGCCCGCCACGGCAGGGACACTCTCCGGTTTTACGCCACTCTGAACTCACAGGGTTTCCTCTGAAAAAACTCGGCGGACCAACTGGGCTACCCCCCTGGTACTCCTCAGCTGTCCGTGGCCAGGACCAGGCCCTAGACCACCTAGGCGCCACTGTTCCTGGCCTAACCACAGAGTGGGGGGTAGTAACCCCTGGCACATAGTGACCATTTTCCACTCTACCCCTCATCAGGGCAGTTCTAAACTGCCACTGATCCTCCAGCCTAGGGTCCGTACCCTCAGACTGACCAAAAGTCACGGGTGAGGCTCTCCTCCCCCTACCTCTTCTCCTAGGGTTCCGCCCTCTCTTCCTCTGAGAGGCGACCCCGTAACATAACTCACCAACCAGCTCAGGACCCCTCCCTGAGAACTGGTCTCCCAACCTAGGGTTTAACCCCTCAGGTTGCACCGGGGTCAGAGGTGGGCTCTCCCACCCTCTGCACCCCCTTCCAGAGTCCTGCTCCCTACCAACTGGGGCGGTACCTCTGGAAGAAGAACCGGTCAGGACACTTGTTACAGTAGTCCTACCCTTCAGGTCAGGCTGCTCCTGAACCTGGCCTCCCAACCTCTGGTCTAGAACCTTCGGGGGAATAATTGCCTGGCACTCCAGGACTTCTGGGGATTTACACACCATCCCCCCGAGAGTAACATATGCCTCATATGTTGCATGACCGTCTGCCTGGCGCAGATCTCCCGTCCCCTGTCCACCTGACAGTGCGCGAAGATCCCCCAGGCCAGACGTGTAGTCGCCATGGTCACTTCTAGGGGACTCAGCCCTCCCGGCTGGTCTCTGACCCACTGGCTCCTCCACCGGGGAACACAGCCCCATGCCACTCCTCTCGCTGGACTTCTGTACCCTCCCTACGGGAGCGGTACTGCCAGACACTAGAACCACAGGAGCCCTGTTTACAGGCGCTCCCGGTCCTCTACTCACTAGGTGATCCTCCTCAAATGGGCTAACAGGGCAGCCTAGGTCCCCAACTTGGTGTTCCCTCATGAAACCACCCAAGTCCTGAGGCAGGGTTTCGTACGTCTGGGGACCCTCAGTCACCCACTTACTCCCGCTCCACTGAGCCAGGCCGTAAGCCCCTACACCCTCCTCGCTATACTGGGACCTAGCTGGGCTACACGGAGCCTCTTCCACCACGCTGGGCTGGAAGATCCCTGAACCACTACTTTTGGAGTCACACCCTAATGACTCTAGCGAACCTTGGGCCCTTTCCCAACGGTCTGCTTCCTCTGCAAGGTCCCCTGGACTAGCAAACCCATACTCCAACAGGTGTTGGCGCAGCTCGGGACAACAACTCCTGAGCATCTGCTCTTTAACAACCAGACCATACACGGTGGAATAACTGCGTTTCGGGTTCAGACTCGCCCAATCGTCCAGTGCCTCCTCACATTCACCCAAAAACTCGTCCCAAGACTGGTGAGACAGCTTCCTACTGCTTCTGAATTTCAACCTACATTCCTCCTCTCGGGAACTAGGTACCAGACTGGGGGAACTGGGACTTCCTATACTGAAATCTATCTCGCTGCCACCACTGGACTCAACCCTCCCTGGGGAGCCCAGAAAACCAAGACTGCGCGCAGGGGATGGTCTACTCTCCAGCGCTGATTTCTCCCTGGTGAAGGCCCTCTCAGCCTCCTCTATCCTCTCCTGCGCTAAGACCCTCTCGGTCTCCAGCTTTTTCTCCTCTATGGTCAGCTGCGCCATCCCCCGGGCATGCTCTAACCTGAGCTTCTCCATGGCCAGCTGATGCTCCCTCTCTTCCCTCCTATCTACCCACTCCTCTGGGGACAGGGAAAGGGATGGGGTGCTGCTCCTGACACTGGACCCAGCAAGGGACTCCCTATCTATGGGGTCTTCACTCTCTACTGGCGTCCCTGTCAGGTAACCTTCCTCCTCCTCAGATTCCTCAGGGCCCCCCTCAGACCCACCACCCTCTCGGCGTGCGGCCCGGGCCCTATCTTCCTCGCTGCGCTCTCGCTCCCACTCCTCCTTTTGCCAAAGGATCAGGTTGTCCCTCAGTTTGGACTGGGTATCTGACTCACCCACCTCTATGTCCCTCTCCTCACAGAACCCTACCAGCTCCAACCTACTGTACCTAAACAGACTACAGAAGTTAAAAGCAGGCTCCATTTTGGCGGACGTTCCTGAGAAGAGTTCAACACAAGGAACCTGGGGGTCGGAGCTACACAGGAGTACACAATTCACAAAAGGTTTCAGTGAGCTCTCTATCCTGGAGAACTCACACTCACTGTCTAATGCCACACACACCATCCACACACAACCCTCCCCTCGGACTGGTAAGGCAGTTTCTACCACCCCTGATCCCTCAACCTGACCACCACGTGACACAGGTACCAAACTCTGGGCGCAGGGCGGGGGACAAATGTACTGGACACAATTACACAATGATACCTTCAGGAGAAGAAATAAAGGAACTTCAAGACAATAATTCCTAAAATGTGATTATCTAATGCAGAGTTTTGTGGTGTAGCCAGTCGCTGCTGCGGTACAGCGCAAACGCAAGTCCAAATCCCACCGCTGATCACCAATGTTAGACCTGGCGATTTCTGGTTGGCTAAGGCTTGCGCCAAAGTCAGGCAGAAACCACCACTCTAGTCAGGGCAAGGAAGTTACACGCCAAAGATAACCCCTGCTCACCCCCTTGGTAGCTTGGCACGAGCAGTCAGGCTTATCTCTGAGGCGATGTGTAAAGCGTTTGCGCGCGCACCCAGCAACAACACCCAAGGCCCACCACAAAGGAAACTCCACACAAGGTATTCTATAAAAATAACCTTTGTATTATACACAACACATTAGATAAAAACACACACTTTACAATGTGCCAACAGGCACGGGCAGAATTTACAAGGGATTATGTACAAGACAGGGCCACCTGGACCACTGTCAGGAATTAGCACTTTTTAGATATTTAGCACACAAAATATATAAAATCACTGTAGCACAAAAATAATCTGTATAGCACACAACCAGTACTTACTGGTATCGGGGAAGTACCACCTACGTAACCCTAACTACTTTAGGAGACTGTCACGCAGGGAACTAGAACCTCACTAGCACCACCTGTACTAGGAGAAAGCAACAACCACCTACGTATCACAATACCTGTAGGGGTAAGAGAACGTTACACATGATGCCTAAAACGTTCAGAGGTGTAGAGCAATGGCACATGACGCATCAAAACACATTCAGAGGTGCACGGAAGGAACACACATGATGCATAAAACATTCAGAGGTGTAAAAGCAATGGCACATGATGCATCAACACACATTCAGAGGTGCACGGAAGGAACACACATGATGCATAAAACATTCAGAGGTGTAAAAGCAATGGCACATGATGCATCAACACACATTCAGAGGTGCAAGTAGGAACAATTGCGCAAGACTCCACATGAGCCACCACCTGTGGCAGTCCCTGGGCCATCTGGCCTGGAAGGGGCTAGGACGCCCTGCGTTCAGCAAAGTCAGGCTGCGCCAGCTGCGCAGACTAAAACAAGAATGGTCCCCCACCTAAACGTGGCAGCTGCCCACTAAGTGCTGGGCAGCTGGAAAACGAACTTCAGGCACTCTGCGTGCCTCTGGAACCCTCTCTGGGCTCTGTTCATTAAAGATATGCCCTCTAGAGCCCTCGTGGCTCTGCACAACGTTGGAGCCTCACTGGGCTCAAACAACAATGCCCCGGGAGCCTTCACGGCTCTGAACCAACATGCCCCCGAGGTCGGAGGGTTCACTGCGCTCTTCGTTGGAGTCCCTCTCCGGGACTCGAATCACCACAATGCCCCCGTTCGTTGGAGCGTCAACGCTCGAGGTGCTCAGGCCCCCTAGAGCCTCGCAGGCTTTAAGTAACGTTGGAGCCTCTTGGGAGAATCAGCCGGACTGGGACCAGCACCCACAGGCACACGCACGGAGTCCCCCAGCCCTCCTGACTTACCGGGCTGCTCGCAGGGGACTCCCGCGCTGTCTCCGCTCCTCTTGGTCCGCTCCACGGAACCGGCAGCACTCCTCTCCTCCGTCCAGCGCGGGGTAGATTCCCGCCTGGATCCTCGCTTCTCCGACCGGGCTGCACCCGCGGTGCTTGGCAGGAGGCGGGGTAGGCTCCCGCCCTCCTTCTCTGAGTTCCAGTTGTCCCGGAGGCCCGCCCCCAGCCGCCTGACTTCCGACTGAAGCCCGGCCGCGGCGGTGACGTTCCCAGCGGCAATGAGGGGTAGGCTCCCTCGAAATAATCGCAAATAAGCGGGGTGGGCACCCGCTATCAGATTCCAAGCGCTCACAGCGCTCACAGCGCTATAAAGCAAAACAGCGCTCCCAGCGCTATGAAGATAGCAAAGCCCAGAAAAACAGCGCGCACAGCGCTCCCAAGTCCAGGAAGCGCTCCCAGGCGCTATAAGCAAGGTCCAGCACCCAAAAAGGTCCTTCAGAGAGCAGGGGGCAAAGGCTGGGCCCAGAGCCAGCTCACAGGGCCCTCCAGCAGGGAGGCAGTCCCCAGTGGCGGTCTCTCCTGGCGCCCAGCAGCAGCAGGCCCCCCCTCAAGTGGATCCTGGAAGAGAACAACATGTAAGGGGACACAGCCCCTTTTTATACAGTACAAGGCCTTGTCTAAGGTGCAGGGAAGGGGCGAACCAGTTCCAACAGGTTCCTGAGCACTTCGTTTTGCTCAGCCCCTCTCCCTATTCACTGGCAGGGCTAGGGTCATTAGACGCACCACAGGGGCCGGCGCCAGCATTGTGTGGGGGAAGCCCTGTCCTATTCAGGACCCAGGTACACTCCTCCCCAGCCATCAACATGCTAACTCCCCATTCACCACTGGGTGACTCCTCCTGACTCTGGGGAATTCCCTAGTCCGTCACCTGACCTCACCAGCCAATCGCCAGACAAGCCACACATTTCAGACTGCACACTGAAGTGCCCACTTCTACACCAGGTACATGCACGCCGCACACATCAACGCGCAGCATTCACTCACACGAGTCCGCACATACCAAACACGGGCCTGCACACTCCACGCATCAGGAACTACCGGGACACATACATTCCCCCATGCATTCCTATGGGAGGGCAGGCCAACCTCACAACACGCACGCACTTTACCCTGAGACACAGCGGTAAAGTGCGCAGAAACCAAAATCCATTACACCAAGTCACAATATTAAGCAAAAAGTCTCGGGGGTGAACCTGCCAGAAGGGCCAAGTCCAACAAGGAAAAAGGAGAGCAGAGCCCCCACAACTAGGGCGGACCCCCACTACCAGGACAGAGGATAGCAGAGCCCCCACAACCAGGTCAGGGGAGAGCAGGGCCCCCACAACCAGGACAGAGGAGAGCAGAGCCCCCACAACCAGGACAGAGGAGAGCGGAGCCCCCACAACCAAGACTGAGGAGAGAAGAGCCCCCAAAATCAGGACAAAGGTGAGCAGAGCCCCCACAACTAGGGCGGACCCCCACAACCAGGACAGAGGAGAGCAGAGCCCCCACAACCAAGTCTGAGGAGAGCTGAGCCCCCACAACCAGGACAGAGGAGAGCAGAGCCCTCACAACCAGGACAGGAGAGCAGAGCCCTCACAACCAGGACAGAGGAGAGCAGAGCCCCCACAACCAGGACAGAGGAGAGCAGAGACCCCACAACCAGGACAGAGGAGAGCAGAGTCCGACAACCAGGACAGAGGAGAGCAGAGCCACCACAACCAGGACAGAGGCGATCAGAGCCCTCACAACCAGGACAGGAGAGCAGAGCCCCCACAACCAGGACAGAGGAGAGCAGAGCCCCCACAACCAGTACAGAGGAGAGCGGAGCCCCCACAACCAGGTCAGAGGAGAGCAGAGCCCCCACAACCAGGACAGAGGAGAGCAGAGCCCCCACAACCAGAACAGGAGAACAGAGCACTCACAACCAGGACAGAGGAGAGCAGAGCCCCCACAACCAGGACAGAGGAGAGCAGAACCCCAACAACCAGGACAGAGGAGAGCAGAGCCCTCACAACCAGGACAGGAGAGCAGAGCCCTCGCAACCAGGACAGAGGAGAGCAGAGCCCTCACAACCAGGACAGGAGAGCAGAGCCCCCCCCTACCAAGACTGAGCAGAGCAGAGCCCCCAACACCAGGACAGAGGAGAGCACAGCCCTCACAACCAGGACAGGAGAGCAGAGCCCCCACAACCAGGTCAGGGGAGAGCAGGGCCCCCACAACCAGGACAGAGGAGAGCAGAGCCCGCACAACCAGGACAGAGGAGAGCGGAGCCCCCACAACCAAGACTGAGGAGAGCAGAGCCCCCACAACTAGGGCGGACCCCCACAACCAGGACAGAGGAGAGCAGAGCCCCCACAACCAAGACTGAGGAGAGCAGATCTCCCACAACCAGGACAGAGGGGAGCAGAGTCCTCACAACCAGGACAGGAGAGCAGAGCCCCACAACCAGGACAGAGGAGAGCAGAGCCCCCACAACCAGGACAGAGGAGAGCAGAGCCCCCACAACCAGGACAGGAGAGCAGAGCCCTCACAACCAGGACAGGAGAGCAGAGCCCTCACAACCAGGACAGAGGAGAGCAGAGCCCCCACAACCAGGACAGAGGAGAGCAGAGCCCACACAAGCAAGACTGAGGAGAGCAGAGCCCCCAAAATCAGAACAGGAGAGCGGAGCACTTACAACCAGGACAGAGGAGAGCAGAGCCCCCACAACCAGGACAGAGGAGAGCAGAGCCCCAACAACCAGGACAGAGGAGAGCGGAGCCCTCACAACCAGTGACAGGAGAGCAGGGCCCCCACAAACAGGACAGAGGAGAGCAGAGCCCCCACAACCAGGACAGAGTAGAGCAGAGCCCCCACAACCAGGACAGAGGAGAGCAGAGCCCTGACAACCAGGACAGGAGAGCAGAGCCCTCGCAACCAGGATAGAGGAGAGCAGAGCCCCCACAACCAGGACAGAGGAGAGCGGAGCCCCCACAACCAGGACAGAGGAGATCAGAGCCCCCGAAACCAGGACAGAGGAGAGCAGAGCCCCCACAACCAGGACAGAGGAGAGCAGAGCCCCTACAACCAGTCAAAGCGGAGAGCACCACCCCCTCAACCAGGACAGGGGAGAGCAGAGCCCCCACAACTAGGACGGACCCCCACAACCAGGATAGATGAGAGCAGAGCCCCCACAGCCAAAACTGAGGAGAGAAGAGCCCCCACAACCAGGACAGAGGAGAGCACAGCCCTCACAACCAGGACAGGAGAGCAGAGCCCCCACAACCAGGACAGAGAAGAGGAGAGCCCCCACAACCATATCAGGAGAGCAGATCCCTCACAACCAGGACAGAGAGCATAGCCCTCACAACCAGGACAGAGGAGAGCAGAGTCCTCACAACCAGGACAGGAGAACAGAGCCCCCACCGCCAAGACTGAGCAGAGCAGAGCCCCCACAACCAGGACAGAGGAGAGCAGAGCACTCACAACCAGGACAGGAGAGCAGAGCCCCCACAAACAGGTCAGGGGATAGCAAGGCCCCCACAACCAGGACAGAGGAGAGCAGTGCCCCCACAACAAGGACAGAGGAGAGCGGATCCCCCACAACCAAGACTGAGGAGAGCAGAGCCCCCAAAATCAGGACAAAGGAGAGCAGAGCCCCCACAACTAGGGCGGACCCCCACTACTAGGACAGAGGATAGCAGAGCCCCCACAACCAGGTCAGGGGAGAGCAGGGCCCCCACAACCAGGACAGAGGAGAGCAGAGCCCCCACAACCAGGACAGAGGAGAGCGGAGCCCCCACAACCAAGACTGAGGAGAGCAGAGCCCCCAAAATCAGGACAAAGGAGAGCAGAGCCCCCACAACTAGGGCGGACCCCCACAACCAGGACAGAGAAGAGCAGAGCCCCCACAACCAAGTCTGAGGAGAGCAGAGCCCCCACAACCAGGACAGAGGAGAGCAGAGCCCTCACAACCAGGACAGGAGAGCAGAGCCCTCACAACCAGGACAGGAGAGCAGAGCCCTCACAACCAGGACAGAGGAGAGCAGAGCCCCCACAACCATGACAGAGGAGAGCAGAGCCCCCACAACCAGGACAGAGGAGAGCAGAGTCCCACAACCAGGACAGAGGAGAGCAGAGCCCCCACAACCAGGACAGAGGCGATCAGAGCCCTCACAACCAGGACAGGAGAGCAGAGCCCCACAACCAGGACAGAGGAGAGCAGAGCCCCCACAACCAGTACAGAGGAGAGCGGAGCCCCCACAACCAGGTCAGAGGAGAGCAGAGCCCCCACAACCAGGACAGAGGAGAGCGGAGCCCCCACAACCAGGACAGAGGCGATCAGAGCCCTCACAACCAGGACAGGAGAGCAGAGCCCCCACAACCAGGACAGAGGAGAGCAGAGCCCCCACAACCAGTACAGAGGAGAGCGGAGCCCCCACAACCAAGACTGAGGAGAGAAGAGCCCCCAAAATCAGGACAAAGGAGAGCAGAGCCCCCACAACTAGGGCGGACCCCCACAACCAGGACAGAGGAGAGCAGAGCCCCCACAACCAAGTCTGAGGAGAGCTGAGCCCCCACAACCAGGACAGAGGAGAGCAGAGCCCTCACAACCAGGACAGGAGAGCAGAGCCCTCACAACCAGGACAGAGGAGAGCAGAGCCCCCACAACCAGGACAGAGGAGAGCAGAGACCCCACAACCAGGACAGAGGAGAGCAGAGTCCGACAACCAGGACAGAGGAGAGCAGAGCCACCACAACCAGGACAGAGGCGATCAGAGCCCTCACAACCAGGACAGGAGAGCAGAGCCCCCACAACCAGGACAGAGGAGAGCAGAGCCCCCACAACCAGGACAGAGGGGAGCGGAGCCCCCACAACCAGGTCAGAGGAGAGCAGAGCCCCCACAACCAGGACAGAGGAGAGCAGAGCCCCCACAACCAGAACAGGAGAGCAGAGCACTCACAACCAGGACAGAGGAGAGCAGAGCCCCCACAACCAGGACAGAGGAGAGCAGAACCCCAACAACCAGGACAGAGGAGAGCAGAGCCCTCACAACCAGGACAGGAGAGCAGAGCCCTCGCAACCAGGACAGAGGAGAGCAGAGCCCTCACAACCAGGACAGGAGAGCAGAGCCCCCCCCTACCAAGACTGAGCAGAGCAGAGCCCCCAACACCAGGACAGAGGAGAGCACAGCCCTCACAACCAGGACAGGAGAGCAGAGCCCCCACAACCAGGTCAGGGGAGAGCAGGGCCCCCACAACCAGGACAGAGGAGAGCAGAGCCCGCACAACCAGGACAGAGGAGAGCGGAGCCCCCACAACCAAGACTGAGGAGAGCAGAGCCCCCAAAATCAGGACAAAGGAGAGCAGAGCCCCCACAACTAGGGCGGACCCCCACAACCAGGACAGAGGAGAGCAGAGCCCCCACAACCAAGACTGAGGAGAGCAGATCCCCCACAACCAGGACAGAGGGGAGCAGAGTCCTCACAACCAGGACAGGAGAGCAGAGCCCCACAACCAGGACAGAGGAGAGCAGAGCCCCCACAACCAGGACAGAGGAGAGCAGAGCCCCCACTACCAGGACAGAGGAGAGCAGAGCCCCCACTACCAGGCCAGAGGAGAGCAGAGCCCCCACTACCAGGACAGAGGAGAGCAGAGCCCCCACAACAAGGACAGAAGAGATCAGAGTCCTCACAACCAGGACAGGAGAGCAAAGCCCCCACAACAGGACAGAGGAGAGCAGAGCCCCCACAACCAGGACAGAGGAGAGCGGAGCCCCCACAACCAGGTCAGAGGAGAGCAGAGCCCCCACAACCAGGACAGAGGAGAGCAGAGCCCCCACAACCAAGACTGAGGAGAGCAGATCCCCCACAACCAGGACAGAGGGGAGCAGAGTCCTCACAACCAGGACAGGAGAGCAGAGCCCCACAACCAGGACAGAGGAGAGCAGAGCCCCCACAACCAGGACAGAGGAGAGCAGAGCCCCCACTACCAGGACAGAGGAGAGCAGAGCCCCCACTACCAGGCCATAGGAGAGCAGAACCCCCACTACCAGGACAGAGGAGAGCAGAGCCCCCACAACAAGGACAGAAGAGATCAGAGTCCTCACAACCAGGACAGGAGAGCAAAGCCCCCACAACAGGACAGAGGAGAGCAGAGCCCCCACAACCAGGACAGAGGAGAGCGGAGCCCCCACAACCAGGTCAGAGGAGAGCAGAGCCCCCACAACCAGGACAGAGGAGAGCAGAGCCCACACAAGCAAGACTGAGGAGAGCAGAGCCCCCAAAATCAGGACCAAGGAGAGCAGAGCCCCCACAACTAGGGCGGACCCCCACAACCAGGACAGAGGAGAGCAGAGCCCCCACAACCAGGACAGAGGAGAGCGGAGCCCCCACAACCAAGACTGAGGAGAGCAGAGCCCCCAAAATCAGGACAAAGGAGAGCAGAGCCCCCACAACTAGGGCGGACCCCCACAACCAGGACAGAGGAGAGCAGAGCACCCACAACCAAGTCTGAGGAGAGCAGAGCCCCCACAACCAGGACAGAGGAGAGCAGAGCCCTCACAACCAGGACAGGAGAGCAGAGCCCTCACAACCAGGACAGGAGAGCAGAGCCCTCACAACCAGGACAGAGGAGAGCAGAGCCCCCACAACCAGGACAGAGGAGAGCAGAGCCCACACAAGCAAGACTGAGGAGAGCAGAGCCCCCAAAATCAGGACCAAGGAGAGCAGAGCCCCCACAACTAGGGCGGACCCACACAACCAGGACAGAGGAGAGCAGAGCCCCCACAACCAGAACAGGAGAGCGGAGCACTTACAACCAGGACAGAGGAGAGCAGAGCCCCCACAACCAGGACAGAGGAGAGCAGAGCCCCAACAACCAGGACAGAGGAGAGCGGAGCCCTCACAACCAGTGACAGGAGAGCAGGGCCCCCACAAACAGGACAGAGGAGAGCAGAGCCCCCACAACCAGGTCAGGGGAGAGCAGGGCCCCCACAACCAGGACAGAGGAGAGCAGAGCCCGCACAACCAGGACAGAGGAGAGCGGAGCCCCCACAACCAAGACTGAGGAGAGCAGAGCCCCCAAAATCAGGACAAAGGAGAGCAGAGCCCCCACAACTAGGGCGGACCCCCACAACCAGGACAGAGGAGAGCAGAGCCCCCACAACCAAGACTGAGGAGAGCAGATCCCCCACAACCAGGACAGAGGGGAGCAGAGTCCTCACAACCAGGACAGGAGAGCAGAGCCCCACAACCAGGACAGAGGAGACCAGAGCCCCCAAAATCAGGACAAAGGAGAGCAGAGCCCCCACAACTAGGGCAGACCCCCACAACCAGGACAGAGGAGAGCAGAGCCCCCACAACCAAGACTGAGGAGAGCAGATCCCCCACAACCAGGACAGAGGGGAGCAGAGTCCTCACAACCAGGACAGGAGAGCAGAGCCCCACAACCAGGACAGAGGAGAGCAGAGCCCCCACAACCAGGACAGAGGAGAGCAGAGCCCCCACTACCAGGACAGAGGAGAGCAGAGCCCCCACTACCAGGCCAGAGGAGAGCAGAGCCCCCACTACCAGGACAGAGGAGAGCAGAGCCCCCACAACAAGGACAGAAGAGATCAGAGTCCTCATAACCAGGACAGGAGAGCAAAGCCCCCACAACAGGACAGAGGAGAGCAGAGCCCCCACAACCAGGACAGAGGAGAGCGGAGCCCCCACAACCAGGTCAGAGGAGAGCAGAGCCCCCACAACCAGGACAGAGGAGAGCAGAGCCCACACAAGCCAGACTGAGGAGAGCAGAGCCCCCAAAATCAGGACCAAGGAGAGCAGAGCCCCCACAACTAGGGCGGACCCCCACAACCAGGACAGAGGAGAGCAGAGCCCCCACAACCAGAACAGGAGAGCGGAGCACTTACAACCAGGACAGAGGAGAGCAGAGCCCCCACAACCAGGACAGAGGAGAGCAGAGCCCCAACAACCAGGACAGAGGAGAGCGGAGCCCTCACAACCAGTGACAGGAGAGCAGGGCCCCCACAAACAGGACAGAGGAGAGCAGAGCCCCCACAACCAGGACAGAGTAGAGCAGAGCCCCCACAACCAGGACAGAGGAGAGCAGAGCCCTGACAACCAGGACAGGAGAGCAGAGCCCTCGCAACCAGGACAGAGGAGAGCAGAGCCCCCACAACCAGGACAGAGGAGAGCGGAGCCCCCACAACCAGGACAGAGGAGATCAGAGCCCCCGAAACCAGGACAGAGGAGAGCAGAGCCCCCACAACCAGGACAGAGGAGAGCAGAGCCCCTACAACCAGTCAAAGAGGAGAGCACCACCCCCTCAACCAGGACAGGGGAGAGCAGAGCCCCCACAACTAGGGCGGACCCCCACAACCAGGATAGATGAGAGCAGAGCCCCCACAGCCAAAACTGAGGAGAGAAGAGCCCCCACAACCAGGACAGAGAAGAGCACAGCCCTCACAACCAGGACAGGAGAGCAGAGCCCCCACAACCAGGACAGAGAAGAGGAGAGCCCCCACAACCATATCAGGAGAGCAGATCCCTCACAACCAGGACAGAGAGCATAGCCCTCACAACCAGGACAGAGGAGAGCAGAGTCCTCACAACCAGGACAGGAGAACAGAGCCCCCACCGCCAAGACTGAGCAGAGCAGAGCCCCCACAACCAGGACAGAGGAGAGCAGAGCACTCACAACCAGGACAGGAGAGCAGAGCCTCCACAACCAGGTCAGGGGATAGCAAGGCCCCCACAACCAGGACAGAGGAGAGCAGTGCCCCCACAACCAGGACAGAGGAGAGCGGATACCCCACAACCAAGACTGCGGAGGACAGAGCCCCCAAAATCAGGACAAAGGAGAGCAGAGCCCCCACAACTAGGGCGGACCCCCACTACCAGGACAGAGGATAGCAGAGCCCCCACAACCAGGTCAGGGGAGAGCAGGGCCCCCACAACCAGGACAGAGGAGAGCAGAGCCCCCACAACCAGGACAGAGGAGAGCGGAGCCCCCACAACCAAGACTGAGGAGAGCAGAGCCCCCAAAATCAGGACAAAGGAGAGCAGAGCCCCCACAACTAGGGCGGACACCCACAACCAGGACAGAGGAGAGCAGAGCCCCCACAACCAAGACTGAGGAGAGCAGATCCCCCACAACCAGGACAGAGGGGAGCAGAGTCCTCACAACCAGGACAGGAGAGCAGAGCCCCACAACCAGGACAGAGGAGACCAGAGCCCCCAAAATCAGGACAAAGGAGAGCAGAGCCCCCACAACTAGGGCAGACCCCCACAACCAGGACAGAGGAGAGCAGAGCCCCCACAACCAAGACTGAGGAGAGCAGATCCCCCACAACCAGGACAGAGGGGAGCAGAGTCCTCACAACCAGGACAGGAGAGCAGAGCCCCACAACCAGGACAGAGGAGAGCAGAGCCCCCACAACCAGGACAGAGGAGAGCAGAGCCCCCACTACCAGGACAGAGGAGAGCAGAGCCCCCACTACCAGGCCAGAGGAGAGCAGAGCCCCCACTACCAGGACAGAGGAGAGCAGAGCCCCCACAACAAGGACAGAAGAGATCAGAGTCCTCACAACCAGGACAGGAGAGCAAAGCCCCCACAACAGGACAGAGGAGAGCAGAGCCCCCACAACCAGGACAGAGGAGAGCGGAGCCCCCACAACCAGGTCAGAGGAGAGCAGAGCCCCCACAACCAGGACAGAGGAGAGCAGAGCCCACACAAGCCAGACTGAGGAGAGCAGAGCCCCCAAAATCAGGACCAAGGAGAGCAGAGCCCCCACAACTAGGGCGGACCCCCACAACCAGGACAGAGGAGAGCAGAGCCCCCACAACCAGAACAGGAGAGCGGAGCACTTACAACCAGGACAGAGGAGAGCAGAGCCCCCACAACCAGGACAGAGGAGAGCAGAGCCCCAACAACCAGGACAGAGGAGAGCGGAGCCCTCACAACCAGTGACAGGAGAGCAGGGCCCCCACAAACAGGACAGAGGAGAGCAGAGCCCCCACAACCAGGACAGAGTAGAGCAGAGCCCCCACAACCAGGACAGAGGAGAGCAGAGCCCTGACAACCAGGACAGGAGAGCAGAGCCCTCGCAACCAGGACAGAGGAGAGCAGAGCCCCCACAACCAGGACAGAGGAGAGCGGAGCCCCCACAACCAGGACAGAGGAGATCAGAGCCCCCGAAACCAGGACAGAGGAGAGCAGAGCCCCCACAACCAGGACAGAGGAGAGCAGAGCCCCTACAACCAGTCAAAGCGGAGAGCACCACCCCCTCAACCAGGACAGGGGAGAGCAGAGCCCCCACAACTAGGGCGGACCCCCACAACCAGGATAGATGAGAGCAGAGCCCCCACAGCCAAAACTGAGGAGAGAAGAGCCCCCACAACCAGGACAGAGGAGAGCACAGCCCTCACAACCAGGACAGGAGAGCAGAGCCCCCACAACCAGGACAGAGAAGAGGAGAGCCCCCACAACCATATCAGGAGAGCAGATCCCTCACAACCAGGACAGAGAGCATAGCCCTCACAACCAGGACAGAGGAGAGCAGAGTCCTCACAACCAGGACAGGAGAACAGAGCCCCCACCGCCAAGACTGAGCAGAGCAGAGCCCCCACAACCAGGACAGAGGAGAGCAGAGCACTCACAACCAGGACAGGAGAGCAGAGCCTCCACAACCAGGTCAGGGGATAGCAAGGCCCCCACAACCAGGACAGAGGAGAGCAGTGCCCCCACAACCAGGACAGAGGAGAGCGGATACCCCACAACCAAGACTGAGGAGAGCAGAGCCCCCAAAATCAGGACAAAGGAGAGCAGAGCCCCCACAACTAGGGCGGACCCCCACTACCAGGACAGAGGATAGCAGAGCCCCCACAACCAGGTCAGGGGAGAGCAGGGCCCCCACAACCAGGACAGAGGAGAGCAGAGCCCCCACAACCAGGACAAAGGAGAGCGGAGCCCCCACAACCAAGACTGAGGAGAGCAGAGCCCCCAAAATCAGGACAAAGGAGAGCAGAGCCCCCACAACTAGGGCGGACCCCCACAACCAGGACAGAGGAGAGCAGAGCCCCCACAACCAAGTCTGAGGAGAGCAGAGCCCCCACAACCAGGACAGAGGAGAGCAGAGCCCTCACAACCAGGACAGGAGAGCAGAGCCCTCACAACCAGGACAGGAGAGCAGAGCCCTCACAACCAGGACAGAGGAGAGCAGAGCCCCCACAACCAGGACAGAGGAGAGCAGAGCCCCCACAACCAGGACAGAGGAGAGCAGAGTCCCACAACCAGGACAGAGGAGAGCAGAGCCCCCACAACCAGGACAGAGGCGATCAGAGCCCTCACAACCAGGACAGGAGAGCAGAGCCCCCACAACCAGGACAGAGGAGAGCAGAGCCCCCTCAACCAGTACAGAGGAGAGCGGAGCCCCCACAACCAGGTCAGAGGAGAGCAGAGCCCCCACAACCAGGACAGAGGAGAGCAGAGCCCCCACAACCAGAACAGGAGAGCAGAGCATTCACAACCCGGACAGAGGAGAGCAGAGCCCCAACAACCAGGACAGAGGAGAGCAGAACCCCAACAACCAGGACAGAGGAGATCAGAGCCCCCGAAACCAGGACAGAGGAGAGCAGAGCCCCCACAACCAGGACAGAGGAGAGCAGTTCCCCTACAACCAGTCAAAGTGGAGAGCACCACCCCCACAACCGGGACAGAGGAGAGCAGAGCCCCCACAACTAGGGCGGACCCCCACAACCAGGACAGATGAGAGCAGAGCCCCCAAAACCAAGACTGAGGAGAGCAGAGCCCCCACAACCAGGACAGAGGAGAGCACAGCCCTCACAACCAGGACAGGAGAGCAGAGCCCCCACAACCAGGACAGAGGAGTGCAGAGCACTCACAACCAGGACAGGAGAGCAGAGCCCCCACAACCAGGTCAGGGGATAGCAGGGCCCCCACAACCAGGACAGAGGAGAGCAGAGCCCCCACAACCAGGACAGAGGAGTGCGGATCCCCCACAACTAAGACTGAGGAGAGCAGAGCCCCCAATATCAGGACAAAGGAGAGCAGAGCCCCCACAACTAGGGTGAACCCCCACAACCAGGTCAGAGGAGAGCAGAGCCCCCACAACCAAGACTGAGGAGAGCAGAGGCCCCACAACCAGGACAGAGGAGAGCAGAGTCCTCACAACCAGGAGAGCAGAGCCCCCACAACCAGGACAAAAGAGAGCAGAGCCCCCACAATTAGGGCGGACCCCCACAACCGGGACAGAAGAGAGCAGTGCACCCACAACCAGGGCAGGGGAGAGCAGGGCACCCACAACCAGGACAGAGGAGATCAGATCCTTCCCAACCAAGACAGGATAGCAGAGCCCCCACAACCAGGACAGAGGAGAGCAGAGCCCCCACAACCAGGACAGAAGAGAGCAGATTCCCCACAACAAGGACAGAGGAGAGCAGAGCACTCACAACCAGGACAGGATAGCAGAGCCCCCAGGACAGAGGAGAGCAGAGCCCCGACAACCAGGACAGAGGAGAGCAGAGCTCCCACAACCAGGACATAGGAGAGCAGAGCCCCCATAACCAGGACAGAGGAGAGCAGAGCCACCACAACCAGGAGGGAGTAGGGCAGAGCCCCCCACAACCGGGACAGAAGAGAGCAGTGCACCCACAACCAAGACAGAGGAGAGCAGAGCCCCCACATCCAGTCAAAGAGGAGAGCAGAGCCCCACATCCAGGACACAGGGGAGCAAAGCCCCCACAACCAGAACAAAAGAGAGCAGAGCCCCCACAACCAGGACCGAGGAGAACAGAGCCCCCACAACCAGTCAAAGAAAAGAGTAGAGCAAGCCCCCACAACCAGGACAGAGAAGACCAGAGCTCCCAGAACAGAAGAGAACAGAGCCCCCACACACAAGACAGAGAGCAGAGCCCCACAACCAGGACAGAGTAGAGCAGAGCCCCCACAACCAGGACAGAGGAGAGCAGAGCCCTGACAACCAGGACAGGAGAGCAGAGCCCTCGCAACCAGGACAGAGGAGAGCAGAGCCCCCACAACCAGGACAGAGGAGAGCGGAGCCCCCACAACCAGGACAGAGGAGATCAGAGCCCCCGAAACCAGGACAGAGGAGAGCAGAGCCCCCACAACCAGGACAGAGGAGAGCAGAGCCCCCACAACCAGGACAGAGGAGAGCAGAGCCCCCACAACCAGGACAGAGGAGAGCAGAGTCCCACAACCAGGACAGAGGAGAGCAGAGCCCCCACAACCAGGACAGAGGCGATCAGAGCCCTCACAACCAGGACAGGAGAGCAGAGCCCCCACAACCAGGACAGAGGAGAGCAGAGCCCCCACAACCAGTACAGAGGAGAGCGGAGCCCCCACAACCAGGTCAGAGGAGAGCAGAGCCCCCACAACCAGGACAGAGGAGAGCAGAGCCCCCACAACCAGAACAGGAGAGCAGAGCACTCACAACCAGGACAGAGGAGAGCAGAGCCCCCACAACCAGGAAAGAGGAGAGCAGAACCCCAACAACCAGGACAGAGGAGATCAGAGCCCCCGAAACCAGGACAGAGGAGAGCAGAGCCCCCACAACCAGGACAGAGGAGAGCAGTTCCCCTACAACCAGTCAAAGTGGAGAGCACCACCCCCACAACTGGGACAGAGGAGAGCAGAGCCCCCACAACTAGGGCGGACCCCCACAACCAGGACAGATGAGAGCAGAGCCCCCAAAACCAAGACTGAGGAGAGCAGAGCCCCCACAACCAGGACAGAGGAGAGCACAGCCCTCACAACCAGGACAGGAGAGCAGAGCCCCCACAACCAGGACAGAGGAGTGCAGAGCACTCACAACCAGGACAGGAGAGCAGAGCCCCCACAACCAGGTCAGGGGATAGCAGGGCCCCCACAACCAGGACAGAGGAGAGCAGAGCCCCCACAACCAGGACAGAGGAGTGCGGATCCCCCACAACTAAGACTGAGGAGAGCAGAGCCCCCAATATCAGGACAAAGGAGAGCAGAGCCCCCACAACTAGGGTGAACCCCCACAACCAGGTCAGAGGAGAGCAGAGCCCCCACAACCAAGACTGAGGAGAGCAGAGGCCCCACAACCAGGACAGAGGAGAGCAGAGTCCTCACAACCAGGAGAGCAGAGCCCCCACAACCAGGACAGAAGAGAGCAGAGCCCCCACAATTAGGGCGGACCCCCACAACCGGGACAGAAGAGAGCAGTGCACCCACAACCAGGGCAGGGGAGAGCAGGGCACCCACAACCAGGACAGAGGAGATCAGATCCTTCCCAACCAAGACAGGATAGCAGAGCCCCCACAACCAGGACAGAGGAGAGCAGAGCCCCCACAACCAGGACAGAAGAGAGCAGATTCCCCACAACCAGGACAGAGGAGAGCAGAGCACTCACAACCAGGACAGGATAGCAGAGCCCCCAGGACAGAGGAGAGCAGAGCCCCGACAACCAGGACAGAGGAGAGCAGAGCTCCCACAACCAGGACATAGGAGAGCAGAGCCCCCATAACCAGGACAGAGGAGAGCAGAGCCACCACAACCAGGAGGGAGTAGGGCAGAGCCCCCCACAACCGGGACAGAAGAGAGCAGTGCACCCACAACCAAGACAGAGGAGAGCAGAGCCCCCACATCCAGTCAAAGAGGAGAGCAGAGCCCCACATCCAGGACACAGGGGAGCAAAGCCCACACAACCAGAACAAAAGAGAGCAGAGCCCCCACAACCAGGACCGAGGAGAACAGAGCCCCCACAACCAGTCAAAGAAAAGAGTAGAGCAAGCCCCCACAACCAGGACAGAGAAGACCAGAGCTCCCAGAACAGAAGAGAACAGAGCCCCCACACACAAGACAGAGAGCAGAGCCCCACAACCAGGAAATAGGAGATCAGAGCCCCCAAAACCAGGAGAGAGGGGATCAGAGCCCCCACAACCAGTCAAAGAGGAGAGCAGATCCCCACAACCAAGAAAGAGGAGATCAGAGCCCCCACAACCAGGACAGAGGAGAGCAGAGCCACCACAACTAGAACAGAGGAGAGCAGAGCCCCACAACCAGGACAGAGGAGAGCAGAGCCCCCACAACCAGGACAGAGGAGAGCAGAACCTCCACAACTAGGACAGAGCAGAGCCCCAACAACCAGGACAGAGAAGAGCAGAGCCCCTACATCCATTTCAGAGGAGATCAGAGGCCCCACAATCAAAGAGGAAAGCAGAGCCCTACAACCAGAACAGAGAGCAGAGCCCCACAACCAGGACAGAGGAGAGCAGAGCCCCCATAATGCAGGACAGAGGAGAGCATAGCCCCCTTAATGCAGGAGAGAGGAGAGCAGAGCCCCCCCCCAATCAGAGCAGAGGAAAGCAGAGCCCCCACATCCAGGACAGAGGAGAGCAGAGCCCCCACAACCAGGACAGGAGAGCAGAGCCCCTACAACCAGTCAAAGCGGAGAGCACCGCCCCCACAACCAGGACAGGAGAGCAGAGCCCCCACAACCAGGACAGAGGAGTGCAGAGCACTCACAACCAGGACAGGAGAGCAGAGCCCCCACAACCAGGTCAGGGGATAGCAGGGCCCCCACAACCAGGACAGAGGAGAGCAGAACCCCAACAACCAGGACAGAGGAGAGCAGAGCCCTCACAACCAGGACAGAGGAGAGCAGAGCCCTCATAATGCAGGACAGAGGAGAGCAGAGCCTCTACAACCGGTCAAAGAGGAGAGCAATGGTCCCATCACAACCAGGCAGAGAGCAGAATACAGTCCCCACTGCTAGTCAGAGAGGAGAGCAGAGCACCCACAAGCCAGAAAAGAGGAGAGTACCCCCCCCCCACAAACAGGAGAGCAAAGTACAGGGCCCCCAAACATACAGAAGAGAACAGTGAAGAGCTTTCCAAAACCAGGAAATAGAAGGGCAAAGCCCCCACTACCAGGAAAAAGGAGAACAGAGGCTCACCCACAGCCAGGAAAAAGAAGAGGAGAGCCCCCATGTAGGAGTATGGGTTACTGGTTGAGGGGGGTGAGAAATGTACCTCAAATCCTGGTCGCACAGTGTTGCACTTCGCAGCTGCAGTTCTGAGGAGGGATGCAAGGTCGGCATTCAGGTTGCGTCACGCAGCAGGGGTTCAGATTAGCTGCGAGCGGTGTAATGCGGGCTTGCATCATTACTGTGCCATGCTGAGTCAGTTCCAGTGATGCACTGCGAAGAGCTGCGTCTGGTTGGCGTTGCAATTTGTCAGTTCAGGTAGAGACCACAGCTGGGAAGCAGAGATCTGTTAGCCCAACTTCTAAGGGGCTAGGTCTGATATGGAGGGGGGGGGGGGGTTGGACTCACAGCAGGTAGAGTCCAGATGCAGGGTTCAAGATGGTTTGAGCTTTTTCTGTCCTTATGGCTGTTAACAGGATGCCAGGCAACCAGCCCTTTGAGTCACTCTGGTGGTCCCCGGCTCAAAATGCAGGTCCAGTCCTTCTCACTCAGACAAAAGGGCAGAAGTGCAGCAGCACAGCAGGGCAGCAGAGCAGGCGGGCTGGCCTTCTTGTAGCAGCACAGCAGGGCAGCAGGGCAGGCCTTCTTGTAGCAGCACAGCACGTCAGTAGGGCAGGCCTTCTTGAAGCAGCACATTAGGGCAGCAGGGCAGGCCTTCTTGTAGCAGCACAGCAGGGCAGCAGGGCAGGCCTTCTTGTAGCAGCCCAGCAGGGCAGCAGGGCAGGCCTTCTTGTAGCAGCACAGCAGGGCAGCAGGGCAGACCTTCTTGTAGCAGCGCAGCAGGGCAGCAGGGCAGGCCTTCTTGTAGCAGCACAATAGGGCAGCAGGGCAGACCTTGTAGCAGTGCAGCAGGGCAGGAGGACAGGCCTTCTTGTAGCAGCAGAGCAGGGCAGCGGGGCAGGCCTTTTTGTAGCAGTGCAGCAGGGCTGCAGGGCAGGCCTTCTTGTAGCAGCACAGCAGGGCAGCAGGGCAGGCCTTCTTGTAGCAGCACAGCAGGGCAGGCCTCCTTGTAGCAGCACAGCAGTCATTCTTCTGAATCTTCCACCAGTCCAGAAGTGTAATTAAGAGTTGGGTCTGAGGGTACACTATTTATACATGGAGCCCACTTTGAAGTGGGAGAAGCTTCTAAAGTCCTCCCCCTGCCAAAGTGACTGTAATTTCTTGCCTCCCTGCCCTGGCCCCAGCTGGTCTGGGGGCAGAAAAGACAATTGTCAAACCATTTGTGAGCCTGCTGAGACAGAGTCTTTGTGATATGCAAGTGCGGTAGATGACAGATCCCCCCCTCATCCTGACAGAGATGGCCCATCCTGCTAACACCTTTTCCCCTTTTTCCTCACTGTCTGGGAGGAACGCACAAAGGTCAACTGCCAGCTGCACCTTGTCATGTGACCCAGGATAGAGGCTGCAGGCACAAATGGTTGGAACGAGAAAATGCCAACTTTATAAAAGTGCCATTTTCTGAATTATGACTTAGAGTCCAATTTTACCATTAAAGAGGGTTTTAATTTGCAAATTGTTTTAGACCAAACTCAACTTTTCAACCTGCTCCTAATTGAAAATTATTATTTATGAAATGTAATAAGGTAACCAATGTTATTTTGTGGAAGATGCAGGACTTGTAGTGAACAAATAATTAAAAAGCGTTTCACTACCAGTACATGTAAGAGTTAAAAGTACAGGTCTAACTTTTTAAATACACTGTATCCTGCCCTAAGAGCTCTTTGGCCCTTGCCTAGGGATAGAGGAGTACCTATCCTAGGGGTGACTTATATGTATTATTAAGGAAGGTTTAGTCCTAGCAAAAGGTTTATTTTTGCTACGTTGAAATGGCCGTATAACCGTACACTCAGACAGGCCCGAGACATGTTTTACAGGGCTACTGAAGTGGGATGCACAATCAGTTCAGCAGGCCCTCTAGTGTACAAATAAAGTGTTCCTTGAGGAATTATTTATACTTAAGTCAGTAGTATGTTGGTCAATAAAATGATGCAGCTGTAAACCATCAGTAGAGCACTCACATGTTCCAATCAGTGGCATACTGTTGTAAACACAAATATGTTTTTAGGGATCAGTCAGATTACAGTACTTCAATTGTAAAAATTATAGTATAAGAAAAGCAAGTATATGCAACAATATAACACTACTGGCCCCTCCCACATGATCCTACTGCCGTTGTAGTATACATTCAATCTTAAGATCTGGGGAGGCCAATATCCTCTTAACCAGAGAGGTTCATAGATCCACAGTTACATGTAGTTTAATCCTTTTGTTTCAAGTAGTCAGAGACGTTGAAGAGGACAAACTGTTGATGTTTCGGTCTCAGACGGCCCGGCGGGTCCACACGACCGTCATCACAACCTAGAAATACTAACACAAACCACAAAAACACAGATGAAACACAAAAAGAAAACAATATGGCAGACTCCTGTGTGCATCGCTTGCCCACAATATACCAAGACACAAAACATGCTACAAGGGAGCCATGAGGATGCGTGCAGCCAAAAACCAAATTAATGTTAAAGTTAATCAAACAACTGTGAGCTCAACAACACCTGGAGACATTCAAATATTCGATATCTCACCCAATGCATGAGTTTCAAGTGGGGAACTCATTCTGCGGAAGAATGATACTACTGAGTATTCAGAGCAAACAGCATCGATGGCTCAATAGTGGCAAGCAACCCGTCTCCACCAAAGATTGAGAGGAGGTACTTTTACAACGCAAGCTGTCGACCGGTAAAGTCACCATCAGCGTGTTAAAGTCTCAGCGGTACAGAGGCAATCTAAGTGAAGTGCGTCGGCACATCTGAAACGCTCCTTACCTGTCACATGTTTAACTCAATACTATGAGGACTATCTTGTAAGGGCTCTGGTCACATACACAAAACATAGTATTTGTTTATTTTTTTTATTTTTTTTTTTTTTTTGAAAATTTTATTGAACAATAAAGCAATTACAAGCATGGGCCTACAACCACCAGGGCCGGCCGCTAGATTCGGGAAGGATCATACAGAGGTTAAGGCAGTAGTCGACTCCCGGGGTCCAGCCCCGTACATGACTCCGGATAGTCCTAGGGAAGCAGGATACATAGGTTTAACATAAATAACAAATAAAAACAAAAGGCGAGGCGTAAGCGCAAAAAATGTGGGTCTGGCTACATCCGGGGGACTCTACTTCTGACCGTCAAATAGCTACTAAAAGGAAGGAGTAATGATAGGTCGGGGGGGGGGTCACGGGAGAGGAACGTCTATATTCGATTATCCCAAAAGTCGCAGGGAACCATCAAGGGTCAGGGGGACAGGGCAATATCGGTGTCCACTAGGGGGGGAACACAGATACCCCCACGATACGCGTTCCATTGCCCCCAGATTCTACCCCATGCCCCCGGTTTGCCACGAGCCACATACACGGTCTTCTCCCTGAACATGCACCAGTCCATGTTCTCCTTCCATACGGACACGGTGGGAGGCCGCTGGGAACCCCAAAGCTGCGCTATATCTCTCTTGGCAATCATGTTCCCCAGGGCCGCCCACCGAGTCTGAGCCGCGTTATAGTCATTGGGCTCCCACACATTCAGGACACAGCGACGCACCTCCGGCAGCAGCACTACCCCGGTGACTTGTCCCATGGTCACATGAACCCGACGCCAGTATTCCGCCACCTCGCGACACTCCCAAAGGATATGGAGAAAGGTGGCTCTGAGTCCACATCCCCGCTTACAGAGCCCGTCTTCAGAAAATCCCATCGAGACCAAACGGGGACCCGTCACATACACCCGGTGGAGAATCTTAAGTTGGACCAGGCGGAGACGGGCTGGAATGGCCACTTCCTTGGGGGACGACAGTGCGGACTGCCAGTCCTCGTCGTCCAGTTCCACCCCATCCCCCGTCCACGCCTCCCGGAGGCGCACCAAGAGGTCAGCCCGATTATTGATAAGTTTTTTATAAATTAATGAAATAGTACTGTCGGGGACATGACCGTCGAGTATGCGGTCCTCGAGGGGCGAAGAAGCCGGGATATTGGTCCCCTCCCCAAAAACGGAGAGCAGGGCATGCCGAATCTGGGCGTAGCGGAAGAACTCCCTTTCCGTAAGTTCGTATTCGCTCTGGAGCGCCGCGAATGTTTTAACAGCACCCTTAATCCATAAGTCTCCCACTCTACTAATACCAATCGTGTCCCAACGTTCAAACCCCTTCGTTGTCCAAAGGCTTCCCAGGCGGTCGGAGGCAAACAGAGGAGTAGCACATGTTAAACGCTCACTCCAGCCCAAGGCTACATTGGCCGCCTTCCAGATCCGTACCGCAATCTTAGTAGGGCCCGTAAGGGTCCGTCCAGCCGAGCTGGAGTAAAGTGCCCTGTTATAGTTGCCGCCGGGAAGCAGGAATTTATCCATCTCATACGCCGGATTCAAGCCAGGCGCATACGTGGCATGGTTAATGGCCGACAGCTGTGAGGCCCAATAATACCTGCGGATGTCGGGAAGCGCGATGCCCCCGTCGTACCAGGGGAGAGTAAGCTTTGCCAGAGCGATACGCGCCCGTCCGTCCCACACCAATCTCCTCTGCAGGCTCTCCACCTCCCGAAAGTAGGACACAGGAATAACATCGAAGGAGTTCTGAAGTGCATAGAGAAATCTGGGAAGAGACATCATTTTAAACAGTGCTGCCCGACCCAGCGGGGACAAGGGCAGCTTACACCACCGAGCCGTGTCCTCCCTCAAACGCCGAAGTGGAAGCAGGAGATTCTGCTCATAGCGAGCCACCGGGTCCAGCGAGACGTATATTCCCAGGTATTTAAAGCCGGACAGAGATAACGGGATCGGAAGCCAAGGCGGCAAGAGAGGAGGGTCACCGGAGATAGGATAGACACAGGATTTAGACCAGTTGATCGTTAGACCCGAATTTCTCCCAAAGGAAGTCAAAACATCAAAGAGAACATTAAGCGACTGCCGCGGCGAGGTGAGATACAGGAGAATATCGTCCGCATACAACGAGACCCGATCATCGAAGCCCGGGGCCCAACGGATCCCTCTGATCGAGGGCTCCCAGCGGAGCCAAGCAGCGAGCGGCTCCAAGGCAAGAGCAAAGAGCAGAGGGGACAACGGGCACCCCTGCCTCGTACCCCTACCGAGAGCGAAGGGCCGAGAGACCCGCCCATTAACCACCACCTGAGCCATGGGTCCCGTGTAAAGAAGCTTCACCCAGCCAAGAAATCCCTCCCCAAAGCCGAATTTGGTCAAGACAGCCCAGAGAAATGGCCACTCGATGGTGTCAAAGGCCATCGTGGCGTCTAAAGAAACCAGCACGGCTGGTTCGGAAAGATATTCCGCCCTGGCGAGGGCGCCGTGAAGACGCCGCAAGTTAAGAGCGGTGTTACGGTGAGGGATGAAGCCGCATTGATCAGGATGAATCAAATCGCAGATGACGCTCAACAAACGGTTGGCAAGGACTTTCGCCAGGATTTTAGGCTCTGCATTTAGCAGCGAAATAGGCCTGTAGGAGGCACAGCGGTCTCGTGGCTTACCGTCCTTGGGGATCACGACTATCGTTGCCAGACGTTGGTCATCAGGAAGGGAGCCTGCCTCAAGGGACTCCTGAAACATACGACGGAGGAAGGGCGCGAGTTTATCCGGGCGCAACTTATATAATTCAATAGGCAGCCCGTTGGGGCCCATCGCCTTGCCCGAACGAAGGGACCGAATCGCCGTTGCAATTTCATCTACAGACAAGGGGGCGTCCAGCTGCTCACGGTCTTCGACAGACAGGCCGGGCAAAGCAATATCCCTCAGCAGAAGGCGAGAGTCTTCTTCATCCCTATCAGTCACCGGGGAGTATACGGCCCGGAGGTGGTCAGCGAAACATTCCACAATCTCACCAGGCTCAGTCACACACACTCCATCCGAGACACACAGCTCCGGGACCACACGGTTCACTCTCTCCTTCCTATCCAGCCACGCAATCAACTTTCCCGCCTTGTCCCCGGCATCATACAATCGACCCTGCTGTTCCCTATACAACGTTTTGGCGGCGTCAGTGACAAGAGACCTGTATTCAAACTGTTTCAGGCTGAGGGCATGGAGCCCGTCCGGAGTGACACCCGCCTCCAAGGCCGACTCCAGCCCCGAGATGTCAGTCTCCAGCTTCACCACTGCCTCACTCTTGAGTTTCTTAGCCACCACTATCTGGGAGAGGGCGTGTCCGCGGATTACGGTTTTAAAGGCTTCCCACAGGGACATTGCGGACGACACCGACCCCTCGTTGTCAAGGAAGTATTGGTCCATGTCCTTAACCAGGCTGTCGCGAGTCATAGGGTCTCGCAGGTACCACGGGTTAATGGGAGCAATCCGCCCTGCAGACCGCGTCTCGGTGTCAAAGAGCAGCCAAAGCGGGGAGTGATCGGAAATACCCCGCGCCAGGTGCCTAACCTCCCGAATCCGACCAGTCTGTGCCGCGGGCATAAGGAAATAGTCTAACCTAGAAAGACTCCCATGCGCCCCAGAGTGAAAGGTGTACTGACATTGGGTCGGATGCATTAATCTCCAGCTATCTACCAGGCCGAAGGTCTCCAGCAGGCCACCAAGCCATGCCTGGGCAGCGGGGAGGGCCCTGGGTGGGTGACGATCCAGGTCACCCGAAACCACCGAATTAAAATCCCCGCCCATAAGCAAAAGGCCATCCGGAAGTTCAAGCAGCATTCGACCCAAGTCTGCGAAGGTGGAGTTCTGGAGGCCCGGGGGGACGTAAACTGAGACCAGGGAAAGGGGCTGCCCCTCCCACCTCCCAGACAGACACACATAGCGCCCTCTGTCATCCGAGATTACCCTAGTGATATCCAACGGAAGTGAGGATCGCAGGAGAATGCCCGCCCCCCTGGAACCAGTTGTGAAACCAGAATGGGCCACGAGGCGGTATCCTCCCCTGTTCATTGCACGACAGACATTGCCCACCAGATGCGTCTCCTGGATAAACACCACATCAGGAGTAAGACGACGCAAATACTGCAGTACTATACCCCGTTTGATACGATCCCCCAACCCATTGACGTTCCATGACATCAGTCTCAACCCGTCCCCCCCCATCCCCTCCAATAGATCAAAGGCCCCCCAGTCAGTAGCACAGTTCCCGTATCTGGACAAAAATCAATACCTCGCCCTGTAAACAGAAAACACACAGCAAAACAACCCCTCCCTCCCCCCAACCCCCCCCCCAAATCCAACTCCCCCCACCCTGCACCCCTGCGGGCCTGAAAACCCCCCCAACTTGCAGTGTGCCTGTCGCCCTACTAACCCCATTCTACGAAAAGACCCTGGAGGAGGAAAGGGACCCGTCCCCGCCCGCCCCCCACACAGGTCCTAGTGAGACAAAATGAACAAAAGAAGTAAAACCCAGCTGAACAGTGCAAAATGACAAAATCAAGGACCAAAAGTCACTCCAAAGGGGACCCGTCACCTTCGGCGCCTGCAGAGGGCCCGGGACGGTCACCTCTGTCCGGCAACGAGTCCAGCCAGTCACTCACGGCCACAGGAGAGTCAAAAAAGGCAGTCCGATCCTCATGTTCCACCCGGAGTTTTGCAGGGTAGAGCATAGAGTACTTTAGGCCCAGTTCACGGAGACGGCGCTTCACCCCCTGGAATCCCATCCGCTGTTTCTGAACAAGTTGGGTAAAGTCCGGATAAAAGTTAATGGATGAGTTCTCATGACGCACCGGGCCGTGGACCCGTGAGGCCTACAGAATCGCATCTCGGTCTCTGTAGTGGAACAGTTTGGCCACGATAGGCCTCGGGGGGGCCCCCAGCCGTGGCCGACCGCCCGGAACTCGATGTGCCCGCTCCACGGCAAAGAACTTACTTAGGCCTGCAGGGGCCAACTGTTGGAGGATGAGTTCCTCAACCAGGAGGTCAACCGGGCGGCTATCGGAGGACTCCGGTACGCCTATGACACGGATGTTGTTGCGTCGGGCCCGTCCCTCGAAGTCCTCCAGCCGCCGGGCCATCCGGTCGTTGACCGCCTTAATGTCACCAAGCGCGGCCTGCAGGTCCGACACATCCGTACCAAGGGTGGAGGTCCGCACATCGAGAGCCTGGACCCTCTCATTTGTTTTGGAGAGATCTGCCCGAATTAAGGTGACATCAATCGCCACCGTGTCGATTTTACGGGCCAGGGCCTCGTATTGCGTGGCGATGGTTTCCCTGATGCCATCAATGGCGCCCATGATGTCCTGCAGGGAGAGCTCCGGAGAGACGGTCGTGCCACCACCGACGGCATCCGGGGGGGGGGCAGTCACTCCAGGGGACCCTCCGCCCTGAGTATAGCGGTCCATGTTGTTGGCCTGGACCGGTCCCCCGCGGAGGGAGGCCTTAGTCTTGCGCCCCTCGGGGCCCCCCTTGCCCCCCATGTGGTCACGGACACCGAAGGGGATCGCTGATCAAGAGTCGTAGGGGCAACGGCACCGCAGACCAGCGCCTCACCAGAGACCACAAAATAACGGTGCGGGGGGACCCAAGGCGATGGGCACTCTAGTGGCCGGTGGTGACAAGGCCTCGCACAGAGGCCAAGGAAACACCCCGCCACATCAATTGCATTCGCAGGCCAGCCACCTGAAGTCCAAAAGTGAAACCGAAAGTGGTAGAGCGGCCACTGGCACCGCGCTGCGGCCGCTGTTGTTCAATTACGACACGGCTCCACGGTTCACCTTCGCCCCGGGCACCTCCGTCGGGTGGGTCCCAAAAGTTCGAACAACGACAACTCCGGATTCCCAGGTCCGATTCGAGTTCTGAAAAGAGATACGTGCTCAGCCGGTCTTCATCTGCCAGATTCCACAAACCACATCAGGATATTCTCAGGATAAATTCCGAGGAGCAGCAAGGGTCCGGGGAGCCCTGTGCTCACGCGACCATCTTGGATGCGCGCTAGGCTCCTCCCCCTAGTATTTGTTTATTGATGCGTTTTTATATAGCGCAAACTTTACCCGAAGGTGTCAGAGCGCTTTACAATAGAACCAGTTACATTACATAAGGACTTCAGAGTGCATGAATTCCATAAAAGATCCAAAACAGATAAACTCTAAACTCACATAAGAATGGTAGTAAGTACATATGTCTAGTACAATCATTATAATTTCTCCTAATTCAAAACTAGAGGTGTAGGAGAGTAGGATCTGCTTCACATGGGTACCCCCACTTTTTGCTGGTGTTTCACTGTTTTTCGAACTTAGTCTGGCTGTGGCCCTGCTAATCAGGACCACAGCCTAGCTGCTTCCTCTCTAAAATGGTTTCCATGTACATTAGGTACATTTCTAATTGGATTCTGGAGTGCCTTATTAGCCCCTAGTATATGGTATACTATGTACCTAGGGCATAGGTACCACAGAGGCCTACCAGGGGCTGAAGCGTGGATTATGCCACCCCTAGGAAGCACTCCAAAATGGCACCACAGGTCTGCTACTGCAGCCTGGGTAAGGGTGTGCTTGCACCCCTTACAGTGGTATTGGCTACCTATATCACTACCATTGCACACACATCTAAAACCTATAAGTCACTCCTATGGCAGGCCTTAACAATCCTGATGGCAGAGTGCTTGTTTTTTATGTGACAGGGTGCCCCTGCATGAGCAGAGCCCCTCTGCAGCGTTCGGAGTACCTCCTCTGATGCTGTTTGTGGTGCAGCCTGACCATATACTCTTAAGTGCATTATAACCTCGCAGTAAATGCTAACTTTGGAGTGGCTACCCGGAAACATGTTGTGTTTGGTGTCAAACACCTTGGAATCCTACCCCCACACCAGTAACTGGTGTGGGAGTATGATCCCACCCTTCTAGAGGGAGAGACATGACAGCACCGGTTGGACTTTCTTGAGCCCTGACATCACAAAATGGATGCCTCTGCCACAGACACGGGTCTGGCCTCCTGCTGCTGAGCGAAACTCCGGCAGGGGAGGCCTGGACAATAGGTTTCCTGTCCCAGGGAGGTGTAACCACCTCCCCAGACAGGCAGATGTGTATTGGGGCTGGGCGGGAGCACTCTGGTGCTTTGAAGTCCTGCACTGGGGGCACACTTGGTGTCCCTGCGCATAGTCCAGTTAAAACCGGTAGCAGGGGCTACCTGTCCCTGCTCTGGCGCAAAACTGGACAAAGGAAATTGGTGTATCCACCCCTCTTTCCAAACCCTCCCATAGGTGGGTCCCTAGAGTATGTCCAACCTCCAAACCTAGTATAAGTGTGTGTTGGACTTGGCCCTTTTTGCAGGGTCATCCCTAAGCTTTTTGCCTTCCTCCGGTATTTTTTCTGACCTGGTGTTGGCTGTTTTATGACTCTGGGCACCTTACCACTGCTGACCAGTGCTAAGGTGCATATGCTCTCCCTATGGTAAAATGTATACATTGATTGGTGTCCATGTTTGGCTTATTCGGTTTACTATCAGCCCCTAGTAAAGTGCACCAGGAGTGCCAGGGCTTGTAAATGCGAATGCTGCTGGTGGGCTTGCAGCACTGGTTGTGCCACCCACAGAAGCGGCCTAGTAAAATATGTCTAAGGTCTGCCATTGCAGGACCTGCGTGCAGTCTGGTACTGTCATGCTGGCTGGGCAAGTGCACACACTTGCCAGCCTCCAAACCTTCCCTTTGCCTCATGTTAGTCACCCCTATGGTAGGCCCACGGGCAGGGTGCATTGTAGGTGTAAGGTAGGACAAGCTCTGAGTGTGTGGCATGTCCTAATAGTGAATTACAGCCATTTTCGTTTTTCACTATTGAAGGCTACCTGCTCTCCATAGGCCAGAATGGGCTGCTGGAGTCACTACACGCTGTGACCCCAGTGGACTCATAGAGCATGGTAGAATGTCAAGTTTAGTATGCCTGAACTCAGAATAATAAAATACTTCTTTTAGTAAAGTTTATTTTAATATCCTGCGTTTGTAAATACTACTTTTAGAAAGTTAGTATTTACTGACCTGGCCATTTCAGTCCGCCTCTGCTGTGTGTGTGTTCTGCCTAGCAACAGTAAGGAGCAGGGTTGGGGAATCCCCAGAGACAGGTTGGCTGCCAGGTGGTGGGTAGAGAGATTACACCAGGATGGGTGGGAGGAGTACACCTTGACTCTTGAATAGACCTGTGCTCTGCCACCACAAAGCCGGCTCCATCCCCTATGGAGCGGCTGATGTCTCTGCCCTGCTGCTGGAAGGAAAGAGCAGAGTCACCATAACGAAGTGCTCCAAAACCGGACTGAGCCAGGCCCAGGCCCCCTGGCGACAATGAACAAAAGAATTGCTGTATAAAAGTAGGAGCCTGGCTCCTAAGAAATCAGAATCCTGTTTACCACAAAGAACCTCTGCCCAACTAGGAGGAGAAGAAGACGCTGGAAGGACTGGCCTGCTGCTTGCCTTGCTGAGAAAGGAGAGGAAGAGACTTGCTGAAAAGACTTTGCTGCTTTGTGCTTGAACATTCTCCAAGGGCTTGATCTGAGCTTGCCCCCTGAACTGAACCCCAGGACCAGTGGGTTCTCTGTGCCTTTGCTCGTCCTGAAATTCGAGCTGTGTTTGCATCCCGCTGGAGAAAGACTGCGCCCCTCATCGCCCCTCCTAGGGCCGTGCACTCAGGAGCTTGCCTGCCTCAACCCCGTGAGAGCCCCGCTCCGTCCGGAGCCGCTCTCTGTCCCCGGGCTAGGTTGTCTGTGCCTCTGTCACCGCCTGCCACTGGAGCGCGCTGAAAGCGCTGTCACCCCTCCCGCTGGAATCCTTCCGACGATCGTGATCTTCGCCGGGCCACCAGCTGCACGGACCGTGCCCTGTGACCCCGCTTCGCAATCCTCGGAACACCTCAGGCCTCGCCGCCCCCGCTGTCGAGACCCCCCTGCACCGCCGTGCCAAGAGTCGCTGGCCGCGCCTGCCTACCTGCCCACACCCGCTGATTGAGGACCCAAGAACACTTCCCAAAGCTGAGCGTCGCACCGACCCGTGCCGACTCTCCACACAACGTTGCTAAAGGAGTTCCAGTATCGGGCTCGGGGCCCGCACCGCCTTACTTCCCCGCAAATCCTCACCGCACCGCACGCCTGTCTCACCTCCCGCTGCCCCGGAGCCGCCGGGGGGAGCTGTGCACGGTCAGGCGTGCCCACGACAGATGCGTGAGCCGCGGTAGGCCTGAAGTAAGTCAAGACTGGAATCCCCCAAGTGACATTGGTAAAAGACTAAAGAAGCATCCGCTTAAGGAACCGTTTGCCTGCTTTATAATCTGGTGGCATAGAAACAACGTTACTAGTCTTGTGATAAGTCTGCATATTGAGATAACTATTTTTATATAAAGAAGCCTATTTTCACATACCTAAGCCTGGTGTCCATTTCTGGGGGAGATTAATGTCTTTACTGTGTGTGTGCTTATAATTGCTTAACCAACAACGCCTGAAGAATCGCCTTGGCTGCTCACGCCACGCACCTAGAGGGTGAGCAAGGGTCATTCCAAAAGGGGTTATCCTTTGCCCTGACGTGGAGGAGAGGGTCCCTGCTTGACACAAGGACATCCTTGCGCCAATCAGAGATCCCCGAGTCTAACATTGGTGGCAGCGGCTGGGATTTCGGATTTGCATTTGTAATTTGCATACAGTGAATTATTAATCACCAGATAGTGAGAGCAGACCAAGTAACGCAGCCACAGGTTTTCATTTTTTAACTTTGTTGAGACATCTGACATTATTGCAACCATGCCTGGCTCACTCCCTGCTGGAAGAGCACTCTCTGTGATTTCTGGAATGGATGAGGTGGATTGGGAGAGACTGGAAGGCTACACACAAGAGCAATTGAAAGGCTACAGTGTAAAATTCAGAGTTCCCCATGCCGGATTAAAGAGAAAGAACCAGTACCTCAAGGCGTTGAGAGCCTGGAAAGAGTCAAGAGACCCACAGAATGCGGGGGACATCGTCCCACCCGACAACCTTGTGGAGCCCAGCAGAGTCCTGTCCCCAGAGGAGCTGGCAGACAGGGCAGCAGACCGGGCGCATGCAATGGAGATGGCAAAGTTGGCAGGACAAATGGAAATGGAGAAGCAGAAGTTGGCCTTGGAGGCACAACGCCAAATGGATCATGATCTAAAAATGAGGGAGTTGGATCTCAAGCTCAAGAGTTTAGACCGCTCTCCCTCTGGTGGCAGCAATATTGAGTTTTACAGTGCTGAGAGAGTAGTACGCACACCCAGAGATGTGGCGCCTGACTTGAAGGAGGGGGTTAACATACACCAGGAGGTTCAAGGGCATGAGGTAGCTCCAGTAGTGCGCAGTATACCTGAAGGGAATAGGGTAACTGGCGCAGGGGTTCATAGTCCTAGTGGAGGGAGGGACACTCTACTGACTCTAGCTGAGAGGCGCAGGGAGAGGGGTTCCCCCAACATTGAAGTCCTGGTGGGTGAGTGTGAGGACCGCCCAGAAGAGTGTGGGTTGTGGGACAGAGACAGTCAGATACTGTCTTGCCAGTCTCAGGAGAGTGGTGTGGAGTACGTGTGTGAGGCACAGGATGGTAAGGTGAAGGATGGTTTGGTTAACCCTGATAGGGGGCTGTGTGATCCAATTGTGGGAGAGCATATTGTAAGTCCCTGTTTTCCAGAGCTATGCCAACACCTGTGTGAGGGTGAGTTCTCTGACCGCAGAGAGCCCACATTGGAGGCAGACCTTTTGGTGGATTCCAGAGGCTCTGGAGAGGCATTGGGGAGTGACCCCGTGGGGAGTGGCTCAGGTATCTTCCAACCCAGAATGATGGAAGTGGTGCAGAGTAGCCCAGCTAGGTCCCCTGGTAGTGGGAGGGGTGTAGGGGCTCACGTCCTGTCTCAGTGGAGAAGGAGTGAGTGTGGGGCTGCGTGCCCCCAGGTGCCCGAAACCCAGTCTCAGAGCCTGGATGGTTCTTTAACCCCTTCAGTGCCCGCCCCTTTCCCCGCCCTGTGCCGGCCGTTGCATTAGCGGGCGGGGTCTATGACGAGCTGGACTCGTCATGGGCACAGCGCAACCGCGGCCCATGACGAGTCCAGCTCGTCATGGGCACTGAAGGGGTTAAGGGAACACCAGGCGGGGAGCCTAGGCTGTCCTGATGGGCCGCCCGTTGAGGGGGATCCCCTAGTGTCTGGTGAGCTGGGAGTGTCTGTAAGCAGGCCTCCATCAGTTCTGGTGTCTGGCTGTACCGCTCCAGTTGGGAGGGTGCAGAGGTCCAGATTGAGGGGTGAGAGGGGGAAAGAGTCCCCAGTGGAAGAACCAGTGGGTCAGGGGCCAGCCAGAAGGGCTGCGTCCCCCGTGAGTGACCATGGTGACACCACTTCTGTCCTGGGGGATCTTCAGGCACTGTCAGATGGACAGGGGTCGGGAGATCAGCGCCAGGCAGACTGTCACACGACACATGAGTTATGTGTCACACTCAGGGGCGGCATGCGTGCTCCCCGGGAAGTCCTGGTGCGCCAGGCGAGCGTTCAACCGCATGGGTTGGTCCCAGGGTTGGGAAGCCAGGTTCAGGTGTTGTCTGACCTGGAGGGTGAGACTACTGTAATCAGTGTCCTGACCCATGTTGCTTCTGGGGGTACCACGCCAGTTGGGAGTGGGCAGTACTCTGGAAGGGGGTGCAGAGGGAGGGAGTCCTCGCCTCTGACCCCGGCTCAACTGAAGGGTTTAGACCCTAGGTTGGAGGGCCAGGTTCAGGGTGTCCCCCCTGACCTGGACGCCCAGTTGCAGGATAGAACACCTGAACTGGTGGGCAAATTGCTCAGGACACCTGCCCCAGGTGCCCTGGCAATTCTGGAAGGAGGTACCACTCCAGGTGGGAGGGTACAGAGCCCCCAGGAGAAGGACCGGGTGTGGGAGAGGCCACCCCAGTCTTGGGTCCAGCCGCCGGGTACAGTCCTGGGGCTGGTGGGTCAGTGCCAGGATGTCATACCTGACCTGACAAGGGGGAGAATGGACAAAGGGTGCCAAGCACCTGGGGGTACTGCCCCCCGCTCCCTGGCGCCACAGAGGATTGAGAGCCCTGAGAGGCATACGGCCTGAGTCTCATCCCTGACTACTGTCAGTGGCCACTGTAGCATTTTGCTGTCTGTCTGTTGGGACACACCTATGGGCCAGTTAAGGTTAGGTGCTGCACAGGTGGTGTCCACAGGTGAGGAGAAGGGCTCCCCATGGATTGGCTTGGTGGGCCCTGAGAGTATGGACAGAGGGAGTCCGATAGGTTCAGATTGGCGTAGAAATGGAGTCTGCCCCTGCAGTTGCGGGCCAGGTCCTTGTTCTATCGCCCCAAGCAGGGAAGACCATCACGGTGGTGATTGGTCTACCCTGCGTTTTGGCTGGAAGGGGGTTGTGTTGGACTTGGCCCTTTTTGCAGGGTCATCCCTAAACTTTTTGCCTTCCTCCGGTATTTTTTCTGACCTGGTGTTGGCTGTTTTATGACTCTGGGCACCTTACCACTGCTGACCAGTGCTAAGGTGCATATGCTCTCCCTATGGTAAAATGTATACCTTGATTGGTGTCCATGTTTGGCTTATTCGGTTTACTATCAGCCCCTAGTAAAGTGCACCAGGAGTGCCAGGGCTTGTAAATGCGAATGCTGCTGGTGGGCCTGCAGCACTGGTTGTGCCACCCACAGAAGCGGCCTAGTAAAATATGTCTAAGGTCTGCCACTGCAGAACCTGCGTGCAGTCTGGTACTGTCATGCTGGCTGGGCAAGTGCACACACTTGCCAGCCTCCAAACCTTCCCTTTGCCTCATGTTAGTCACCCCTATGGTAGACCCACGGGCAGGGTGCATTGTAGGTGTAAGGTAGGACAAGCCCTGAGTGTGTGGCATGTCCTAATAGTGAATTACAGCCATTTTCGTTTTTCACTATTGAAGGCTACCTGCTCTCCATAGGCCAGAATGGGCTGCTGGAGTCACTACACGCTGTGACCCCAGTGGACTCATAGAGCATGGTAGAATGTCAAGTTTAGTATGCCTGAACTCAGAATAATAAAATACTTCTTTTAGTAAAGTTTATTTTAATATCCTGCGTTTGTAAATACTACTTTTAGAAAGTTATTATTTACTGACCTGGCCATTTCAGTCCACCTCTGCGCTGTGTGTGCTGCCTAGCAACAGTAAGGAGCAGGGTTGGGGAATCCCCAGAGACAGGCTGGCTGCCAGGTGGTGGGTAGAGAGATTACACCAGGATGGGTGGGAGGAGTACACCTTGACTCTTGAATAGACCTGTGCTCTGCCACCACAAAGCCGGCGCCGCCCCCTGTGGAGCGGCTGATGTCTCTGCCCTGCTGCTGAAAGGAAAGAGCAGAATCACCATAACAAAGTGCTCCAAAACTGGACTGAGCCAGGCCCAGGCCCCCTGGCGACAAAGAACAAAAGAATCACTGTATAAAAGTAGGAGCCTGGCTCCTAAGAAATCAGAATCCTGTTTACCACAAAGAACCTCTGCCCGACTAGGAGGAGAAGAAGACGCTGGAAGGACTGGCCTGCTGCTTGCCTTGCTGAGAAAGGAGAGGAAGAGACTTGCTGAAAAGACTTTGCTGCTTTGTGCTTGAACATTCTCCAAGGGCTTGATCTGAGCTTGCCCCCTGAACTGAACCCCAGGACCAGTGGGTTCTCTGTGCCTTTGCTCGTCCTCCAATTCGAGCCGTGTGTGCATCCTTCTGGAAAGACACTGCGCCCCTCATCGCCCCCTCCTAGGGCCGTGACACTCAAGAGCTCGCCGCCTTAACCCCGTGAAAGCCCCGCTCCGTCCGGAGCCGCTCTCTGTCCCCGGGCTAGGTTGTCTGCACCTCTGTCACCGCCTGCCACTGGAGTGCGCTGAAAGTGCTGTCACCCCTCCCGCCGGAATCCTTTCGACGATCGTGATCTTCACCCGGCCACCAGCTGCACGGACCGTGCCCTGTGACCCCGCTTCGCTATCCTCAGAACACCTCAGGCCGCGCCGCCCCCGCTGTGGAGACCCCCCTTGCACCGCCGTGCTAAGGGTCGCTGGCCGCGCCTGCCTACCTGCCCACACCCGCTGATTGAGGACCCAAGAACACTTCCCAAAGCTGAGCGTCGCACCTACCCGTGCCGACTCTCCACACAACGTTGCTAAAGGAGTTCCAGTATCGGGCTCGGGGCCCGCACCGCCTTACTTCCCCGCAAATCCTCACCGCACCGCACGCCCGTCTCACCTCCCACTGCCCCGGAGCCGCCGGGGGGAGCTGTGCACAGCGCAGGCGCGCCCACGACAGATGCGTGAGCCGCGGTAGGCCTGAAGTAAGTCAAGACTGGAATCCCCCAAGTGACATTGTTAAAAGACTAAAGAAGCATCCACTTAAGGAACCGTTTGCCTGCTTTATAATCTGGTGGCATAGAAACAACGTTACTAGTCTTGTGATAAGTCTGCATATTGAGATAACTATTTTGATATAAAGAAGCGTATTTTCACATACCTAAGCCTGGTGTCCGTTTCTGGGGGAGATTAATGTCTTTACTTTGTGTGTGATTATAACTGCTTAACCAACAACGCCTGAAGAATCGCCTTGGCTGCTCACGCCACGCACCTAGAGGGTGAGCAAGGGTCATTCCAAAAGGGGTTATCCTTTGCCCTGACGTGGAGGAGAGGGTCCCTGCTTGACACAAGGACATCCTTGCGCCAATCAGAGATCCCCGAGTCTAACAGTGTGGGAACCCAGTCCTTGCGACTTTAGATTACCCTGGACGAAACTCTGCAACATATATCCTGGACCTTTGATGTTCGACTTTAACTAGAAGACTGAAGAAATCTCCCTTGGGGTCAAGGAGTGACTTCCCTGCTTGGCAGGCACCAAAGAAGCAACTGTCCGGTCTGCAATTCTGAAGCTCCCGTTGGACGCCAAAGTCTCTGCATTCCCAGAGGTGGATTTCCAGACCTCCCCCTAGGCTACCCTGAGTCCACAGCAAAGCTGAGGCCTGTTGCTATCGTGGGTGACGTGAAACCATGACCCCTGGGCACCGTGATCTTTTGCTGATCCATCATCTTCCTGGTCTTCCTCAAAGTTGTGCTTTGTGCTCCAAGTAGCCCATGCACTGAAGATTTCTGGCCTCCACTCCACGAGTGACCCGGGTGCCAGTTTCCAGTGCGACCGCTCGAGGCTTCTTCATGATCGCTAGCCCGTTGGCTAGTGGGTCCCCATGAAGGCGAGTCCTCTTCTGATTGGGCTTTCCTGGTTGCTCCAGACGTGCCCCGACTTACCCTTGCTGGGTGAGTCCCCCAGGCCTTGCTGGTCTGCACCGACTTCCTTTTTCTATTTTCAAGTGACTTGCCATTGCCAAGGTTTGTTCGGTCCAATCTGGTCGCCGATACCGCAGCACTCGATAGACTTTGTGGGACAGCTCAAATCCAGCTCCTGGTTGTTGTCAACGCCGTCTGGTCCTCGTGGCTGAAGAATCAAGACTTTATAGCACACTAGAAAGGAAGATGTGGGGGGTCCAAGGGAATAAATATTTAAAGACCTGCCAGAAGTTTTTCCCCAGTAAACATTCACTATAAACACAGTAAACTTCTTGGGTCTAGACAAGCTCAAAGCGTAGGCACGAAGAAAAGAATGAAAAAGTAAATCAGTGTCTCAATAACAACAACCTAATAGGGGAGCAATCCCTTTATAGGGTGAATGCCCTCACTCACCAGAGGTGACATGCTTCATCATTTGGGCTTTCTCCTCCCAGTGGGAAAGCCTAGTCCCACTGAGGGCTACGACCACCTCTCTGAGGGGTGGGAGCTCAGGGATGTTTTCAATTGTGTGGAGAATCTGGATGCTAAAATCCCAAAGAGAAGCAATATAGTGATGTAAGGGTGCTGCGCAAAGAAAAATAATAAGTGAATGAGACGTGAAAATCTAAAACTTCCTAGTCCCTATCCTGTCCACACTAGTCAGATGTTCAGTCAAGGCATCTGTGATGTAAATGTCGTCAATGAACGATAAACCCTCGAAAACTTCACATAAGATCCCCATGATTCTTGCTTCAAATAAACCACGCCCGCTCTGTAGCCCTGAGGCAATCCTTTAACGCAATATCGATTTCTATTGAATGAAAAAGTGGTTAAATATTGGCTTTCAGGCACTACATTCTGACTAGTAAAATATTGGAAATGTCCTGGATTGTTTTGTAGTCTTTACAAAATAGATTTGTCATGAGTTGTTTGCTGTGAGCAAAAAGAAAGGAATTCATTGGAGAACTGCGTGGCACGATAATGCCTTGATAAGGAAGTTGAGCTAAGATGGCTTTTATGTCACATTCTGGCTCCAGAGAATATTGAATCCATGCCAGGGGCTCACTCCTTAAAGGAATGGCATGCGGAGTTGAATTTTTGTCCTACCTCGCATAGTTCGTAAATAAGGCCACAATTAGGGGTGGGCGTAACTCATGTAATTCTGTGTAGCGTAACCACGTGGAATTGCCTAAGATTATCCTTGAATTACGGGAGAAGGGTCATTTTGTATTTAGCACAATTTCTCAGCGCAAAAATGCCCCCTCGCATTCAAAATGGGCACAAGAATGCCATTTACACTGAGAAATAGTGCTAAATGCAACAGAACGCTCGCTGTACAGAAATGGCTCTTCTTGTATGGTCACCCCCAAGTTTTTAGACTGATGCTGCTGGTTTCTCGACTCCAAGAGTGTACTGAGGCCTGATAACCATTCCTCAGTGCCTGTGCCCTTACTCTTAAACTGGTATGATGAACTGGCTCATATCTAATTGGCTGAACTAACTTTCCTGTACGTCTGTCGTAATTGGTACCCAGGGCATGTAAGTTAGAGGGTCCGCCCAGGAATTGCAGCACTGGTTGTGCCACCCTGGGTGGGACACAAGTAAAACAAGACTCGCCGCGTGCCATTTACAGCCTTGAAGAGCACTTTTAACTGCTGGCGCCATTTTGCCATTTTAAGCAATGGCAGAGACAGACTTCCCCTTGGTGTGCATGTAAGTCACCCATATGACAAGCCTATTGAGTCCAAAGACATGGTTCAACATGAATATGTGGCGTTACAATACGATGATTTACAGCGCGGTAAGTTACATCGCAGTTATTACAACGCAAGTTGTTACAACGACTTGCGTTGGAGGACGCTGAATTTAGGAATAATATGATTTACTATTCCAACTCCAGCCTACGTAACAGTAGGGAAGATGTTGGAATAGTGTATAGCGCCATCCAGTGCAAGTCGTTATAACGACTTGCGTTGTAATGACCGCGATGTAACTGTATCGCGGTGTAACAACTGCGTTGTAAAGGTCGTTCGCCGGTTCAACATATCTCATGTGCATAACATGTAACTCTACATGTGCTGATAGTAAAAATGCGTAACCGTCCTTTTTAATGTGGAGAAGCTTGGATGCCCAATTGGTGAGTGCAGAGTTACATGCTGACCCTTCAGCTGTGCTATCTCTAGAATGGTGCGAGCAAAGATGGTCATTCAAGGTATCAAACAACTTGTTACCTTAAACCCGACATGGTTCTCAGGTCAAAATTAATGTAATGTGTTGCACTGTCCAACTTTAGCAAAGTTGCAACGTTTTTCCACTAGTCCCCTGTGCTCATACTGCTTTGCCATGGGGGCTTGAGAAAAACAGCTTTCTGCCCTCTTGGGGAGATGTACAAATGATTCCCAAGAATAGATACAATAGGGGCCCACTCTGGAAAGAGATGTCACCAGCCTCCTGCATGAAGCCACTCAGGTGTTGGACCAAAAGGCGAGCTTCAAAGGAAAAGCCACCTCTGAAGGGCAAATGGGTAACACTTGGGTGAGGGGCACTCTATTGTTCAGGCAGACAGGCTAGCGCTTGGCACAGGAGAGGGAAAACAAACCAGTTTTTCAGAGGCTTGTAGACCCCTTGGTGGCCACACTTCTGGGTTGGGCTAGGGAGCTCCACACACCGGGAGAGGGGTTCTACAGTATTGGAAGTGGACAGAATGGTGCATCCTGGGATGCCCAGATGCCACACTTCGCAGAAAGTGGTCATCCGGTGGGAGGAAACCTGGGAGCCCATTGGCTACTGACCGCTTCCTGCCCTGAGGACATTTATTTTGCATAAGTAGGGCACCCTTGGCAACCCAAACTCAGATCTTGACTGAACTGGAAGAAGACTGAAGTAGGACTGCCCTGCTGCACGAGGAACCATCACAGAGAGATTGCACTGGTGTGGACTGCACCTGCTGCCCCCAGTGGATAGCAAAGGAAAGGGATTGTGCCTGTCATGTCCTGCTCTGAGAGACTATGTCTCCAGAGCCCAGCACAAGCCAAGAGGCACCAAGGGCCATCTGACTGGCTTCCTGTTCACAGCACAGGGACACCGCAGATGAAGAAGCCTGATGGGGCATGTTGGTAGCCCAAAGTCTTCAGCCACTGCAAACCACTGCCAACCACCACCGTGCAGCACCAAGGACCAAGAACCAACACACACAGTTGTACCCGAGTTCGCTGAGCCTGGGAATTCTGTTGGAATGAAGCTGGGACCTCCAGATGACAAAGTATTGGCCTAGGAAGGATCGGCCTGTGACCGCAGTACTGGACGACCGCATTGAACCTAGCCCAACTTTCTGGGGACATTTTTTCTAAGAGTCAGATTCATTCACTTTGCTAAGGTTTGTTTGCGGTTGAGTGAAGCACTTTGATTTGCGATCTCTTGTCAATTCTGTATCTCCAGAACCCTCCAGCGGATCTCTTTCGTTCTGCTGTGTAAAAATTCATAATAAAACGGACTATTTTTATAAATTGGTGTTGGTTTACTTTAGTGTCTCTTCTATTTCTTCTTCAATTGTTTTGCTGCTGTGTACATGCTTTACACGGGTTCCTTTGTGTAAGCCTTGCTGCTCAGAACCACAGCTACTCAGAGTTGAGTAGAAGGCTTGACATACAAATCCTACTAGACATAAAGGGGTTGGTAAGTTAATGTTAATGCTAACTGGATTTGTAGAGCGCTCTGTCACCGTGAGGTATCCTGGCGCGAGCTCCCTGACCTGGGCACCGTGGGTTCTTATCGCAGTCACCTCATTGCTGAAGAGCAGGTTTTTAAGGCCTCTCTAAAGGCCAGCATGTTCGGTGCAGACGGATCTCTGAAGGAAGTTCATTCCAGGCCACAATACTTCCTGTGAAGGAACTTCTGCCGCCCCAATACATTTTTTTAAACCTGGGTTCTACCAAAAATTTAGAATTGGCAGATCTGAAGGTCCTACTGGGAACATACCACCTAGACGTATGTGTGAGGTAGGAAGGTCCCTGGTTGCGCAGTGCCTTGTAGGCGATACACAGTGCTTTAAATGTTATCCTCCTTTCCACTGGCAGCCAGTGCAACCTTTGAAAACAGTCCTCATCGATGAAAATGTGGGTATACGCTGCCGTATTTTGCAGCGCCTGCGGTTTTTTAGACGTTGTTTCTGTAAGTTCAGCTATAGACTCTTGCAGTCGTCCAGGCTGGCCATAGCTAAGGCCGATATGACCATTGTTGGGAGTTTGGAGGAATAAAAGCTAAGATCCTTTTCATCTTTCTGGGAATAAAAAAATAGATGATGTTACTGCGTTAACCTGACCAGAAAAGGAGAGCTTGTTATCGATAATTACTCCCAGAGTTTCAGCTTTATCAATCGGCGTAGGTAAGCAGCCCAACTCTTCCGGCCACCAACCGGGGGACCAAAGAGAGGGATCTTTCACGATCAGGGCCACCTCCGTTTTGTTGGAGTTCAGTTTTAAACAACTTCTGCTCATTCAGGTGCTGACTGCTGTCAGACGGTCATGGGTGTTTTTCCAATGGTACTCGGCTGGTAGGTGTATTATACAGTGAGGTCACACAGCCACACCATATAATACACCCCATTTCATCACACTCTGATTATCTGCACTCCCTGCTGCCAAAGGATAGCTCCCTGCACTACCCCTGCACCGCTGCAATCCGTGCTGCTCCAGGGATAGCTCCCTGCTCTACCCCTGAGCCGCTGCAATCCGTGCTGCTCCAGGGATAACTCCCTGCTCTACCCCTGAGCCGCTGCAATCTCTGCTGCTCCAGGGATAGCTCCCTGCACTACCCCTGAACCTCTGCAATCTGTGCTGCTCCAGGGATAGCTCCCTGCACTACCCCTGAGCCGCTGCAATCCGTGCTGCTCCAGGGATAGCTCCCTACACTACCCCTGAGCCGCTGCAATCCGTGCTGCTCCAGGGAAAGCTCCCTGCACTACCCCCGAGCCGCTGCAATCCGTGCTGCTCCAGGGATAGCTCCCTGCACTACCCCTGAGCCGCTGCAATCCGTGCTGCTCCAGGGATAGCTCCCTGCACAACCCCTGAGCCGCTGCAATCCCTGCTGCCAAAGGCTAGCTCCCTGCTCTACCCGGGAACTGCTGCAATCTGTGCTGCCCCAGGGAAAGCTCCCTGCACTACCCCTGAACCGCTGCAATCCGTGCTGCTCTAGAGATAGCTCCCTGCTCTACCCCTGAACCGCTGCAATCCGTGCTGCTCCAGGGATAGCTCCCTGCACTACCCCTGAGCCGCTGCAATCTCTGCTGCTCCAGGGATAGCTCCCTGCACTACCCCTGAACCTCTGCAATCTGTGCTGCTCCAGGGATAGCTCCCTGCACTACCCCCGAGCCGCTGCAATCCGTGCTGCTCCAGGGATAGCTCCCTGCACTACCCCTGAGCCGCTGCAATCCGTGCTGCTCCAGGGATAGCTCCCTGCACTACCCCTGAACTGCTGCAATCCGTGCCGCTCCAGGGATAGCTCCCTGCACTACCCAAGCCGCTGCAATCCATGCTGCTCCAGGGATAGCTCCTTGCACTACCCCTGAACCGCTGCAATCTCTGCTGCTCCAGGGATAGCTCCCTGCACTACCCCTGAACTGCTGCAATCCGTGCCGCTCCAGGGATAGCTCCCTGCACTACCCGAGCTGCTGCAATCCGTGCTGCTCCAGGGATAGCTCCTTGCACTACCCCTGAACCGCTGCAATCTCTGCTGCTCCAGGGATAGCTCCCTGCACTACCCCTGAACCTCTGCAATCTGTGCTGCTCTAGGGATAGCTCCCTGCACTACCCCTGAGCCGCTGCAATCCGTGCTGCCTCAGGGACAGCTCCCTGCTCTACCCCTGAGCCGCTGCAATCCGTGCTGCTCCAGGGAAAGCTCCCTGCCCTACCCCGAGCCGCTGCAATCCGTGCTGCTCCAGGGATAGCTCCCTGCACTACCCCTGAGCCGCTGCAATTTGTGCTGCCTCAGGGACAGCTCCCTGCTCTACCCCTGAGCCGCTGCAATCCGTGCTGCTCCAGGGATAGCTCCTTGCACTACCCCTGAACCGCTGCAATCTCTGCTGCTCCAGGGATAGCTCCCTGCACTACCCCTGAACCTCTGCAATCTGTGCTGCTCTAGGGATAGCTCCCTGCACTACCCCTGAGCCGCTGCAATCCGTGCTGCTCCAGGGATAGCTCCCTGCACTACCCCCGAGCCGCTGCAATCTGTGCTGCTCCAGGGATAGCTCCCTGCACTACCCCTGAGCCGCTGCAATTTGTGCTGCCTCAGGGACAGCTCCCTGCTCTACCCCTGAGCCGCTGCAATCCGTGCTGCTCCAGGGATAGCTCCTTGCACTACCCCTGAACCGCTGCAATCTCTGCTGCTCCAGGGATAGCTCCCTGCACTACCCCTGAACCTCTGCAATCTGTGCTGCTCTAGGGATAGCTCCCTGCACTACCCCTGAGCCGCTGCAATCCGTGCTGCTCCAGGGATAGCTCCCTGCACTACCCCTGAGCCGCTGCAATCCGTGCTGCTCCAGGGATAGCTCCCTGCACTACCCCTGAACTGCTGCAATCCATGCCGCTCCAGGGATAGCTCCCTGCTCTACCCCCGAGCCGCTGCAATCCGTGCTGCTCCAGGGATAGCTCCCTGCCCTACCCCTGAACTGCTGCAATCCGTGCCGCTCCAGGGATAGCAACCTGCTCTACCCCTGAGCCGCTGCAATCCGTGCTGCCCCAGGGAAAGCTCCCTGCACTACCCCTGAGCCGCTGCAATCCGTGCTGCTCCAGGGATAGCTCCCTGCACTACCCCTGAACTGCTGCAATCCGTGCCGCTCCAGGGATAGCTCCCTGCACTACCCGAGCCGCTGCAATCCGTGCTGCTCCAGGGATAGCTCCTTGCACTACCCCTGAACCGCTGCAATCTCTGCTGCTCCAGGGATAGCTCCCTGCACTACCCCTGAACTGCTGCAATCCGTGCCGCTCCAGGGATAGCTCCCTGCACTACCCGAGCCGCTGCAATCCGTGCTGCTCCAGGGATAGCTCCTTGCACTACCCCTGAACCGCTGCAATCTCTGCTGCTCCAGGGATAGCTCCCTGCACTACCCCTGAACCTCTGCAATCTGTGCTGCTCTAGGGATAGCTCCCTGCACTACCCCTGAGCCGCTGCAATCCGTGCTGCCTCAGAGACAGCTCCCTGCTCTACCCCTGAGCCGCTGCAATCCGTGCTGCTCCAGGGAAAGCTCCCTGCCCTACCCCCGAGCCGCTGCAATCCGTGCTGCTCCAGGGATAGCTCCCTGCACTACCCCCGAGCCGCTGCAATTTGTGCTGCCTCAGGGACAGCTCCCTGCTCTACCCCTGAGCCGCTGCAATCCGTGCTGCTCCAGGGATAGCTCCTTGCACTACCCCTGAACCGCTGCAATCTCTGCTGCTCCAGGGATAGCTCCCTGCACTACCCCTGAACCTCTGCAATCTGTGCTGCTCTAGGGATAGCTCCCTGCACTACCCCTGAGCCGCTGCAATCCGTGCTGCTCCAGGGATAGCTCCCTGCACTACTCCTGAGCCGCTGCAATCCGTGCTGCTCCAGGGATAGCTCCCTGCACTACCCCTGAACTGCTGCAATCCATGCCGCTCCAGGGATAGCTCCCTGCTCTACCCCCGAGCCGCTGCAATCCGTGCTGCTCCAGGGATAGCTCCCTGCCCTACCCCTGAACTGCTGCAATCCGTGCCGCTCCAGGGATAGCTCCCTGCTCTACCCCTGAGCCGCTGCAATCCGTGCTGCCCCAGGGAAAGCTCCCTGCACTACCCCTGAGCCGCTGCAATCCGTGCTGCCCAGGGAAAGCTCCCTGCACTACCCCTGAACCTCTGCAATCCGTGCTGCTCCAGGGAAAGCTCCCTGCACTACCCCTGAGCCGCTGCAATCCGTGCTGCTCCAGGGATAGCTCCCTGCTCTACCCCTGAACTGCTGCAATCCGTGCTGCTTCAGATAGCTCCCTGCACTACCCCTGAACTGCTGCAATCCGTGCCGCTCCAGGGATAGCTCCCTGCTCTACCCCTGAGCCGCTGCAATCCGTGCTGCCCCAGGGAAAGCTCCCTGCACTACCCCTGAGCCGCTGCAATCCGTGCTGCTCCAGGGAAAGCTCCCTGCACTACCCCTGAGCCGCTGCAATCCGTGCTGCTCCAGGGAAAGCTCCCTGCCCTACCCCCGAGCCGCTGCAATCCGTGCTGCTCAAGGGATAGCTCCCTACACTACCCCTGAACCTTTGCAATCCGTGCTGCTCCAGGGATAGCTCCCTGCACTACCCCTGAGCCGCTGCAATCCGTGCTGCTCCAGGGATAGCTCCCTGCACTACCCCTGAACTGCTGCAATCCGTGCCGCTCCAGAGATAGCTCCCTGCTCTACCCCTGAGCCGCTGCAATCCGTGCTGCCCCAGGGAAAGCTCCCTGCACTACCCCTGAACTGCTGCAATCCGTGCCGCTCCAGGGATAGCTCCCTGCTCTACCCCTGAGCCGCTGCAATCCGTGCTGCCCCAGGGAAAGCTCCCTGCACTACCCCTGAGCCGCTGCAATCCGTGCTGCTCCAGGGATAGCTCCCTGCTCTACCCATGAACCGCTGCATTCCGTGCTGCTCCAGGGATAGCTCCCTGCACTACCCCTGAGCCGCTGCAATCCGTGCTGCTCCAGGGAAAGCTCCCTGCCCTACCCCCGAGCCGCTGCAATCCGTGCTGCTCCAGGGATAGCTCCCTGCACTACCCCTGAGCCGCTGCAATCCGTGCTGGTCCAGGGATAGCTCCCTGCACTACCCCTGAGCCGCTGCAATCCGTGCTGCTCCAGGGATAGCTCCCTGCTCTACCCCTGAGCCGCTGCAATCCGTGCTGCCTCAGGGAAAGCTCCCTGCACTACCCCTGAACCTCTGCAATTCGTGCTGCTCCAGGGAAAGCTCCCTGCACTACCCCTGAGCCGCTGCAATCCGTGCTGCTCCAGGGAAAGCTCCCTGCCCTACCCCCGAGCCGCTGCAATCCGTGCTGCTCCAGGGATAGCTCCCTACACTACCCCTGAACCTTTGCAATCCGTGCTGCTCCAGGGATAGCTCCCTGCACTACCCCTGAGCCGCTGCAATCCGTGCTGCTCCAGGGATAGCTCCCTGCACTACCCCTGAACTGCTGCAATCCGTGCCGCTCCAGGGATAGCTCCCTGCTCTACCCCTGAGCCGCTGCAATCCGTGCTGCCCCAGGGAAAGCTCCCTGCACTACCCCTGAGCCGCTGCAATCCGTGCTGCTCCAGGGATAGCTCCCTGCTCTACCCATGAACCGCTGCAATCCGTGCTGCTCCAGGGAAAGCTCCCTGCCCTACCCCCGAGCCGCTGCAATCCGTGCTGCTCCAGGGATAGCTCCCTGCACTACCCCTGAGCCGCTGCAATTTGTGCTGCCTCAGGGACAGCTCCCTGCCCTACCCCCGAGCCGCTGCAATCCGTGCTGCTCCAGGGATAGCTCCCTGCACTACCCCTGAGCCGCTGCAATCCGTGCTGCTCCAGGGATAGCTCCCTGCACTACCCCTGAGCCGCTGCAATCCGTGCTGCTCCAGGGATAGCTCCCTGCTCTACCCCTGAGCCGCTGCAATCCGTGCTGCCCCAGGGAAAGCTCCCTGCACTACCCCTGAACCTCTGCAATCCGTGCTGCTCCAGGGAAAGCTCCCTGCACTACCCCTGAGCTGCTGCAATCCGTGCTGCTCCAGGGAAAGCTCCCTGCCCTACCCCCGAGCCGCTGCAATCCGTGCTGCTCCAGGGATAGCTCCCTACACTACCCCTGAACCTTTGCAATCCGTGCTGCTCTAGGGATAGCTCCCTGCACTACCCCCGAGCCGCTGCAATCCGTGCTGCTCCAGGGATAGCTCCCTACACTACCCCTGAACCGCTGCAATCCGTGCTGCTCTAGGGATAGCTCCCTGCACTACCCCTGAGCCGCTGCAATCCGTGCTGCTCCAGGGATAGCTCCCTGCACTACCCCTGAGCCGCTGCAATCCGTGCTGCTCTAGGGATAGCTCCCTGCACTACCCCTGAGCCGCTGCAATCCGTGCTGCTCCAGAGATAGCTCCCTGCACAACTCCTGAACTGCTGCTATCCGTGCTGCTCCAGAGATAGCTCCCTGCACTACCCCTGAACTGCTGCAATCCGTGCCGCTCCAGGGATAGCTCCCTGCACTACCCTTGAACCGCTGCAATCCGTGCTGCTCCAGGGATAGCTCCCTACACTACCCCTGAACCGCTGCAATCCGTGCTGCTCCAGAGATAGCTCCCTGCACAACCCCTGAACTGCTGCTATCCGTGCTGCTCCAGAGATAGCTCCCTGCACTACCCCTGAACTGCTGCAATCCGTGCCGCTCCAGGGATAGCTCCCTGCACTACCCTTGAACCGCTGCAATCCGTGCTACTCCAGGGAAAGCTCACTGCACTAACCCTGAACTGCTGCAATCCGTGCTGCTCCAGGGATAGCTCCCTGCACAACCCCTGAACTGCTGCTATCCGTGCTGCTCCAGAGATAGCTCCCTGCACTACCCCTGAACTGCTGCAATCCGTGCCGCTCCAGGGATAGCTCCCTGCACTACCCTTGAACCGCTGCAATCCGTGCTACTCCAGGGATAGCTCCCTGCACTACCCCTGAACTGCTGCATTCCGTGCTGCTCCAGGGATAGCTCCCTGCACTACCCCTGAACTGCTGCATTCCGTGCTGCTCCAAGGATAGCTCCCTGCACTACCCCTGAGCCGCTGCAATCCGTGCTGCTCCAGGGAAAGCTCACTGCACTAACCCTGAACTGCTGCAATCCGTGCTGCTCCAGGGAAAAGCCCCTGCACTACCCCTGAGCTGCTGCAATCCGTGCTGCTCCAGGGATCGCTAGCTGTGCTATTCACAATTAGCTTTAATCCCTGGGGCCCCCTGGGACAGCGAACTACGCTACTCCTGATTGGCTGCAATCCCTGGTGCCCTTGGATACGCTTACTGTGCTACTCCTGATTGGCTGCTATCCCTACTGCCACAGGACAGGTGACAGTGCTGATCCTCATTGGCTGAATGTCTGCTGCCCATGAGATAAGTCACTGTGCTACCTTGATAGGCTGCAATCCAAGCTGTCCCTGTGATAGGGCACTGTGCTCCAGGTGGCTGGCTGCTATGCCTACCCTCTTGGTGATAGCTCACTCTGCTACCCAGGATTCACTTCAATTCCAGCTACTCAATAATGCTACCCATATTGGTGCACAGCTCAAGGTGCCACCCCTGATTGGCTGTAATCTTTACTATCCCTGTGAGGGTACTACTCCTGATTGTCTGTAACCCAACTGCCCCTGTAATGGTGCTGCCTCTGATTGGCTGTACCCCAACTGCTCCTGTAATGGTGCTGCCCCTGATTGGCTGTAATCCTTACTGGTCCTATGACATTGCTACCACTGATTGGCTGCAATCCTTACTGCCCCTAGGACAGTGCTACCGCTGACTGGCTGCAGTCCACGCTGCCCGTGGACAGGTCACTTTGCTCCACTTTGCCTCGTGGATAGCTCGCTGTGCTACCCCTGGATCCAGGAGCTCTGCAGCCGCTGTGCTGGACCTTCGCCTCTCGTGGCTTGGCAGGGCCGAGTGCGAAGGATTCCTGTAAAGTTCATGCATTATTAATGGTGTTTGCTCCCCCTCCGCCCCTCCAGCTGGCCTTGGGTCGGTGGCGGCACACTTCATGTGTCTGGCCAGCTTCCTGGAGCCTCAGTAGCAACTAGTCTAAGCAGGAGCAGCCTGTGCGCCTCTGGACAGGGGGAGCTGTGGAGGCCAGCTCCTGGACAGGGGGTGAAAGGTCACTGAGGACCAGAGCAGCGGTGTCAATGGCACTGACTGCTCCTGGACAGGGGGTGAAAGGTCACTGAGGAAGAGTGCAGCGGTGGTGGACAAGCGAGGCCCTGGTGACTGAGGACCAGTGCAGAGGTGGTGGACAAGCGAGGGCCTGGTGACTGAGGGCCAGTGCAGCGGTGGTGGACAAGCGAGGGCCTGGTGACTGAGGGCCAGGGCAGCGGTGGTGGTGACTGAGGACGAGTGCAGCGGTGGTGGTGACTGAGGACCAGTGCAGCGGTGGTGGACAAGCGAAGGAATGGTGACTGTGGACCAGTGCAGCGGTGGTGGTGACTGAGGACCAGTGCAGCGGTGGTGGTGACTGAGGACCAGTACAGCGGTGGTGGTGGCTGAGGACCAGTACAGCGGTGGTGGTGGCTGAGGACCAGTGCAGCGGTGGTGGTGACTGAGGACCAGTACAGCGGTGGTGGTGGCTGAGGACCAGTGCAGCGGTGGTAGTGGCTGAGGACCAGTGCAGCGGTGGTGGTGACTGAGGACCAGTACAGCGGTGGTGGTGGCTGTGGACCAGTGCAGCGGTGGTGGTGACTGAGGACCAGTGCAGCGGTGGTGGTGACTGAGGACCAGTGCAGCGGTGGTGGTGACTGAGGACCAGTGCAGCGGTGGTGGTGACTGAGGACCAGTGCAGCGGTGGTGTTGACTGAGGACCAGTGCAGCGGTGGTGGTGACTGAGGACCAGTGCAGCGGTGGTGGTGACTGTGGACCAGTTCAGCGGTGGTGGTGACTGAGGACGAGTGCAGCGGTGGTGGTTACTGAGGACGAGTGCAGCGGTGGTGGTGACTGAGGACGAGTGCAGCGGTGGTGGTGACTGAGGACCAGTGCAGCGGTGGTGGTGACTGAGGACGAGTGCAGCGGTGGTGGTGACTGAGGACGAGTGCAGCGGTGGTGGTGACTGAGGACCAGTGCAGCGGTGGTGGTGACTGAGGACCAGGGCAGCGGTGGTAGTGGCTGAGGACCAGTGCAGCGGTGGTGGTGACTGAGGACGAGTGCAGCGGTGGTGGTGACTGAGGACCAGTGCAGCGGTGGTGGTGACTGAGGACCAGGGCAGCGGTGGTAGTGGCTGAGGACCAGTGCAGCGGTGGTGGTGACTGATGACGAGTGCAGCGGTGGTGGTGACTGAGGACCAGTGCAGCGGTGGTGGTGACTGAGGACCAGTGCAGCGGTGGTGGTGACTGAGGACGAGTGCAGCGGTGGTGGTGACTGAGGACGAGTGCAGCGGTGGTGGTGACTGAGGACGAGTGCAGCGGTGGTGGTGTCTCAGCTCCTGTTGATGGGGAGACCCCCCACAGTAGACCAGGCAGCAGCGGTGGTGGTGACTGAGGACCAGTGCAGCGGTGGTGGTGACTGAGGACGAGTGCAGCGGTGGTGGTGACTGAGGACGAGTGCAGCGGTGGTGGTGACTGAGGACCAGGGCAGCGGTGGTAGTGGCTGAGGACCAGTGCAGCGGTGGTGGTGACTGAGGACGAGTGCAGCGGTGGTGGTTACTGAGGACCAGTGCAGCGGTGGTGGTGACTGAGGACCAGTGCAGCGGTGGTGGTGACTGAGGACGAGTGCAGCGGTGGTGGTGACTGAGGACCAGTGCAGCGGTGGTGGTGACTGAGGACCAGTGCAGCGGTGGTGGTGACTGAGGACCAGTGCAGCGGTGGTGGTGACTGAGGACCAGGGCAGCGGTGGTGGTAACTGAGGCCCAGTGCAGCGGTGGTTGTGACTGAGGACCAGTGCAGCGTTGGTGGTGACTGAGGACGAGTGCAGCGGTGGTGTTGACTGATGACCAGTGCAGCGGTGGTGGACAAGCGAAGGCCTTGTCACTGAGGACCAGTGCAGCGGTGGTGGTGACTGAGGACGAGTGCAGCGGTGGTGGTGACTGAGGACGAGTGCAGCGGTGGTGGTGACTGAGGACGAGTGCAGCGGTGGTGGTGACTGAGGACCAGTGCAGCGGTGGTGGTGACTGAGGACCAGTGCAGCGGTGGTGGTGACTGAGGACCAGTGCAGCGGTGGTGGTGACTGAGGACCAGGGCAGCGGTGGTAGTGGCTGAGGACCAGTGCAGCGGTGGTGGTGACTGAGGACGAGTGCAGCGGTGGTGGTTACTGAGGACCAGTGCAGCGGTGGTGGTGACTGAGGACCAGTGCAGAGGTGGTGGTGACTGAGGACGAGTGCAGCGGTGGTGTTGACTGAGGACCAGGGCAGCGGTGGTGGTAACTGAGGACCAGGGCAGCGGTGGTAGTGGCTGAGGACCAGTGCAGCGGTGGTGGTGACTGAGGACGAGTGCAGCGGTGGTGGTGACCGAGGACGAGTGCAGCGGTGGTGGTGACCGAGGACGAGTGCAGCGGTGGTGGTGACTGAGGACCAGTGCAGCGGTGGTGGTGACTGAGGACCAGTGCAGCGGTGGTGGTGACTGAGGACGAGTGCAGCGGTGGTGGTGACTGAGGACGAGTGCAGCGGTGGTGGTGACTGAGGACGAGTGCAGCGGTGGTGGTGTCTCAGCTCCTCTTGATGGGGAGACCCCCCACAGTAGACCAGGCAGCAGCGGTGGTGTCTCTGGCACGGCCAGGTACTGTTAATGGCAGCAGTGCTCCCCCTTTTCTACTTCATGACGATGGAGCAAACCATCTGTAGGGGACTCCGCCAGCGGAGTGTCCTGGTTTCAGGTGATCAGTGACCTCAACGTAGAGGGGTCTCCTGCACAACCCCACCTTGCAGACGGCAAATATACAGCCTTTATGCAAAGTGTCTGAGAAGGCCACTTCCTGCAGGAGAAGAAATCTGGCTATGGGGACCTTTGATGCAGCGTCTACAGCAGGACCTGTGGCTTTGGTCCACTGTAACCACAAGCGTAGGGCCGCAAGAGTCTTTCACTCAAAGAACGTGTAAGGACATAAACGTACTTTACTCGTTGAAGGTTTACAGCCCTAGACGTACGTGCAACCTTATGTGTGTTGAAGCACAATTTAAATGTATGTGTGTCCTTGTGCGTGCAGGGCCACAGATGAACGTCTGTCCTACAGTGTGTAGGGATCCCCTTTGAATCACTTCTGGAAGCGTTGGGCCAGGATCCAAGAAGTGACCATGATTTTGCTGCTTGGATTAGAATTCCTTCGAAAAAACAGAAGACAAGAGGTGCCTGGAGAACAGTTACAGGCACGAGGTCTGAGGGCTCTTATGATACACATTGGGTTTATGTGCATCCTATATACAATATCACAACAAGCAATGAAAGTTTCCACCATATAAGGTGAGGAATGGTGGCTGCTGCCTTGAGTCATACATTATTGGTCAAATGGTTACTACAGGTGGTTCTCGACTGTAAGACCTGGGGTCACCAAGCCCTAAGGGGGTAACGTGACTCGAGCGGCTGGGCACCCAAAGGCTTATGTGTAAAGCGACCATACAACACACACATCCTCTGAAGCAAGGAACACACACAATAAGGGACGCCACACTGTAGAATGTATGCAAATAACTCAAGTTTATCCCAGCAGGAAGATGTAAATGCAGTTCCTTATATATAGATGCAGTTTGTGAGATATAAATGCAGTTCATGAGATAACAATGGCATGGCTCACATAGAGTAGCATTGGATTCACCAGCATCATATTCACCAGCACTTTCCCCCGAGGCCCTAGGCCACCTTGGTAGATCCTAACCTTGGTTGTAAGGACTGGGGATTGTAGCACCACCCCTGGGGACAAGCAGGGACTCGGGGCAGACTTTGCGGGCTTAACCCTACCCGTGGTACCCTTCGCGCCTCAGTGGGCGATTTCCGCGCTATACGCGTCAATCGGGCCTGGTACACCTGTGGACAAAGCCTACGATCACAGCACTACTCGTAATAACTAAGCAGTGGACACTTCAGAGTAAAGCCTACGATCATAACGCTACTCGTAATACCTAAGCATTGGACACTTCTGAGTAGAGCCTACGATCATAACGCTACTCGTAATACCTAAGCATTGGGCATAGGCTGCAGGCTGACTCCGGGCCCCACTGAAGCCGGTAGGGCACAGACAACCATCGAGCCTAAGCAGGGGCTCGGCGGGAGTGCCCCAGAGCGCCAGACCGGAATCTTTGAGTAACGCGAGGGGGCCCCGGACGAAGCCTGGACCTCGGTGCAGTCGTCCTCCCCTGCCTACAAGGCTTTGCCGGATGCTGCAGCTGCGGCCTGCCCTTGAGCCAGTTCCCTCGGCCGCGAGACTGCGGAATACAGCATGTCACCTCCCTGAGGCCTAGCGGACTGTAGGGTGACATTTGGTGTTCTTTTACCCTGCAGAAGCGCCGGTGGAGGCGCCGTGAAAACACTGGCACCCGCTGCGCTTTGAAAACTTCCGGACCTCCTCTAGTGGACAGGCTGCAAGAGTATTAAACCTCTACATACTGAGAATCCAAAACCAGCTCAAGAGACACCAGAGATTCCTACGCACACTCTGTGGAATTATAAGGGTTCCAAACACTGCGACTGGGGAGAGATTTTCAAATCCACAGCCCTCAGAGCCTCACAGTCCAACGCAGCACCTCTTACCTGGCTCTTGGGGTCAGGGGCAGAGCACCTTCCACCTCTCTGCACTGTCGCTGACAGTCCGCTACGCCGCCTCCAGTTCAATCGAGGCCGCCTGCGAGGAGGACTACAGCCCCCAGCGTCCACTCGGCGTCCCGCCCACATCCGCCGGAGAAGCGCGCCCGGAGGCGCTACATCAACAGACGCTTCCCCCGCGTCGCGGGACGCGCGCGGGCGTGGCCGGCCGTCTGTGGCCGTCAGAGGCAGGAGGAGGCTGGGCTGGGCCACATCCCTTGTTTCTGCTAGACCTGTGAGTACATATTCCGGTTTCGTACCTACTAAACTATGTCTACCCGTTCTGGTAAACTGTTAAGGAATGAAGGCGTAAGGGGGCCAGATACAGCAAGCCCCATTATTGGATCTATGGACCGCTTCATTACCAGGGTGGCGGCGGTGATTGATAAGGAGATTGCAATGTCTGAGCGGCGTTTATCTGAGGTCTACCTCCCTTCGAGACGTTCATCCCTGGGGGGCGATGCTCAATCATCACTTATAACTGCAAGTACCCAGTCCCAGGACGATATTGCGCCTAGTGTTTTTGGTACTTCCTTAAACCCACCCCAGTTGGTCGACATTGAACAAAATATAGGAAGGCTAGAAAGTTTGGCTGCTCTTTTTCCAATAGTCACCATGGAGCCGGATGGTCTTGGTAAACAGATTGCATCATCATCCATCAATGTCCCAAGTGAACCCACTACTGTTGTGGATCCTCTATTTTCGTCCACCTCGCTCTTGGGATTACCAGTAGGGGAGATAGATAGGTCCCCCAATAATTCCCAAACAACCATCATTAGACAGGAGAATAGGCCCTTAAGCAAAAAGGTTCGTAAACGTAAAAGGGGCTGCCCAGTTAGACAGGCCGCGCTTTATCAAAATTCAAGAAAGCCTTTTGGAGTGGGTATGAGAACTTCAAGGGCCAACGCTGTAGCGAATAAACTGGCCATACCCGGGGATGTTGTAAACTCTCCTGAGGAGCCACACTCTGGCCCAAATAGCGCGAAACTTTTAAAGTTTACGGACTTAGCAACGGTAGGAAATATTCTTGAGAAGGTTTATAGACTCTTGAATCCGTTGCTAACTCAAGTCAAAGGCCTTGGGGATAGGATCGACAAACTCGAGCAATCAACCCTTGACGGCTTTCACGCACTTAAAGTAGCAGTTAAACAAACAAGTAGAGTGACCGAAGCTAAGAACTTGGTCGCAACCGGAAACGTGCCTTCATCTCAGGGAGCCTCTAAGCATCCACTATGTTGTGAGAAGGGAGCTTCTAATAGCCCATCTACTACAGCTTCCACATCCATTCCAAGTCCCAAAGCAGGACTTTTGCAAAAGGGTCCTCAATCCCAGATAGTGCCCGATAAAAATAAACCTAAGTCTCCCCGACAGAAGCAACCACAGGTAGTGAGTCGTATAATGGAAATTCCTAAAAAACAAGGGGCTTGCACCAACTCTAGCAGGGTAGAGCCTACGATCATAACGCTACTCGTAATATCTAGCATTGAACACTTCGGAGCAGAGCCTGCGAACATAGCGTTACTCGTAAATGAGCTTAAAAGCTATGTAATGTCAAAGGACCAGATACGGTTACAGTAGTTTGCGAAGAAAAGCAAGGGCAAGTCTCAGAGTAATGCTCCGGAGCATTACTCTGAGACTGAGCGGCGCTGCCCGTAATTCGACGCGGAATCTATTTGAGGTGGAAATATTTGCACTATCCTGCTCTCTGCCTACAAAAAGCACCGCATTTTTTGACCGGCCATCGTCCTAAAGCCGTGATTTTATCATCTCTATTCTTAAATTGACCTATAGATTGCTTTAGGTCTGGGGGCTAGCATTTGATATACCCCCCCTTTGTCTATTCGAACTACTACTATCGTAACTGGATACCCGTGGCTACAAAACTTACTAATATACCGACATATAAACAACTTTAAGGTGCAGTAATCATCATCTTAGGCACCCTTGCTTTTCTTCGCAAACTACTGTAACCGTATCTGGTCCTTTGACATTACATAGCTTTTAAGCTCATTTATACGTATCAACAATTCCTACTTCTCCGTGTTCTCAATTACCAATATTTGTCCGCACTGATCTTCCCTATCTGTGTATATCTGGATATATTTTTACGCTACCTTATATATACACAAGATCACCGGTAGCAAAGAACATTCACCTACCACTTTAAGCAATAGACGGTTTCCTGACGAAGGCTGAAAGGCCGAAACGCGCGTAGTTCCATCGACCGCCTTGCTTGTTTAACATCTACTGTATTGTTTTTATGAACTCCATGTCCATACTGTTTGCATAATTGTCCATAGAAAATATGTTGTATGCAAAACAGCAACAAAATGAATGATGGATTAAAATGAAATGATTAACAATAAATCCACTTTTTCATAATCAATATCTGTTTGTGTAAGAAAATATTTTCTCTCTCTTTTTTTATATCATTGTTTGATATTCCATGGACTAGTTTTCACTATACACCTAGTTTTATATATATTCACTTGCTATAGTTACTTACCTAAATAGCTCTTTTCCCTACATATAGCAAGCCTATTAGTTGAGTAGGGGTCCCCTGTTTTTCCAAATAGCTGGGGTGAATGTATGACATTGTTCTGCATTCTGTCAATCACTGGTTTTTTTGTATTTGTCACCCCGAGTGGGAAGGGTATGCCCAGACGTGGGTCCCGTGCTCTCCATGCCACTGGAATCAAGCTATCCTGGCTGAAGAGGGGTGAAACCCCGAAACCGGTCCTAGGATGCTTGTTTCCAGTCCAGGGAGGACCTGGCTTGGCAGTTCGGGCTGAACTGTACCCATGAGGCACAGGGTCAAGACTGATTTGCATATGGCTGAGTTCAAGCTGGAACGGCATGGTGAGCAAAAAAACGATGGATTTAGGCCCAGATCTCTGTACTGGGGTGAATGTATGACAATTTTCTGCATTCTGTCCATCACTGTTTTTTTTGTATTTGTCACCCGAGTGGGAAGGGTATGCCCAGACGTGGGTCCCGTGCTCTCCATGCCACTGGAATCAAGCTATCCTGGCTGAAGAGGGGTGAAACCCCGAAACCGGTCCTAGGATGCTTGTTTCCAGTCCAGGGAGGACCTGGCTTGGCAGTTCGGGCTGGACTGTACCCATGAGGCACAGGGTCAAGACTGATTTGCATATGGCTGGGTTCAAGCTGGAACGGCATGGTGAGCAAAAAAACGATGGATTTAGGCCCAGATCTCTGTACTGGGGTGAATGTATGACATTGTTCTGCATTCTGTCCATCACTGTTTTTTTTGTATTTGTCACCCCGAGTGGGAAGGGTATGCCCAGACGTGGGTCCCGTGCTCTCCATGCCACTGGAATCAAGCTATCCTGGCTGAAGAGGGGTGAAACCCCGAAACCGGTCCTAGGATGCTTGTTTCCAGTCCAGGGAGGACCTGGCTTGGCAGTTCGGGCTGGACTGTACCCATGAGGCACAGGGTCAAGACTGATTTGCATATGGCTGGGTTCAAGCTGGAATGGCATGGTGAGCAAAAAAACGATGGATTTAGGCCCAGATCTCTGTACTGGGGTGAATGTATGACATTGTTCTGCATTCTGTCCATCACTGTTTTTTTTGTATTTGTCACCCCGAGTGGGAAGGGTATGCCCAGACGTGGGTCCCGTGCTCTCCATGCCACTGGAATCAAGCTGTCCTGGCTGAAGAGGGGTGAAACCCCGAAACCGGTCCTAGGATGCTTGTTTCCAGTCCAGGGAGGACCTGGCTTGGCAGTTCGGGCTGGACTGTACCCATGAGGCACAGGGTCAAGACTGATTTGCATATGGCTGGGTTCAAGCTGGAACGGCATGGTGAGCAAAAAAACGATGGATTTAGGCCCAGATCTCTGTACTGGGGTGAATGTATGACATTGTTCTGCATTCTGTCAATCACTGGTTTTTTTGTATTTGTCACCCCGAGTGGGAAGGGTATGCCCAGACGTGGGTCCCGTGCTCTCCATGCCACTGGAATCAAGCTATCCTGGCTGAAGAGGGGTGAAACCCCGAAACCGGTCCTAGGATGCTTGTTTCCAGTCCAGGGAGGACCTGGCTTGGCAGTTCGGGCTGGACTGTACCCATGAGGCACAGGGTCAAGACTAATTTGCATATGGCTGGGTTCAAGCAGGAACGGCATGGTGAGCAAAAAAACGATGGATTTAGGCCCAGATCTCTGTACTGGGGTGAATGTATGACAATTTTCTGCATTCTGTCCATCACTGTTTTTTTTGTATTTGTCACCCGAGTGGGAAGGGTATGCCCAGACGTGGGTCCCGTGCTCTCCATGCCACTGGAATCAAGCTATCCTGGCTGAAGAGGGGTGAAACCCCAAAACCGGTCCTAGGATGCTTGTTTCCAGTCCAGGGAGGACCTGGCTTGGCAGTACGGGCTGGACTGTACCCATGAGGCACAGGGTCAAGACTGATTTGCATATGGCTGGGTTCAAGCTGGAACGGCATGGTGAGCAAAAAAACGATGGATTTAGGCCCAGATCTCTGTACTGGGGTGAATGTATGACATTGTTCTGCATTCTGTCCATCACTGTTTTTTTTGTATTTGTCACCCCGAGTGGGAAGGGTATGCCCAGACGTGGGTCCCGTGCTCTCCATGCCACTGGAATCAAGCTATCCTGGCTGAAGAGGGGTGAAACCCCGAAACCGGTCCTAGGATGCTTGTTTCCAGTCCAGGGAGGACCTGGCTTGGCAGTTCGGGCTGGACTGTACCCATGAGGCACAGGGTCAAGACTGATTTGCATATGGCTGGGTTCAAGCTGGAATGGCATGGTGAGCAAAAAAACGATGGATTTAGGCCCAGATCTCTGTACTGGGGTGACTGTATGACATTGTTCTGCATTCTGTCCATCACTGTTTTTTTTGTATTTGTCACCCCGAGTGGGAAGGGTATGCCCAGACGTGGGTCCCGTGCTATCCATGCCACTGGAATCAAGCTATCCTGGCTGAAGAGGGGTGAAACCCCGAAACCGGTCCTAGGATGCTTGTTTCTAGTCCAGGGAGGACCTGGCTTGGCAGTTCGGGCTGGACTGTACTCATGAGGCACAGGGTCAAGACTGATTTGCATATGGCTGGGTTCAAGCTGGAACGGCATGGTGAGCAAAAAAACGATGGATTTAGGCCCAGATCTCTGTACTGGGGTGAATGTATGACATTGTTCTGCATTCTGTCCATCACTGTTTTTTTTGTATTTGTCACCCCGAGTGGGAAGGGTATGCCCAGACGTGGGTCCCGTGCTATCCATGCCACTGGAATCAAGCTATCCTGGCTGAAGAGGGGTGAAACCCCGAAACCGGTCCTAGGATGCTTGTTTCCAGTCCAGGGAGGACCTGGCTTGGCAGTTCGGGCTGGACTGTACTCATGAGGCACAGGGTCAAGACTGATTTGCATATGGCTGGGTTCAAGCTGGAACGGCATGGTGAGCAAAAAAACGATGGATTTAGGCCCAGATCTCTGTACTGGGGTGAATGTATGACATGGTTCTGCATTCTGTCAATCACTGGTTTTTTTGTATTTGTCACCCCGAGTGGGAAGGGTATGCCCAGACGTGGGTCCCGTGCTCTCCATGCCACTGGAATCAAGCTATCCTGGCTGAAGAGGGGTGAAACCCCGAAACCGGTCCTAGGATGCTTGTTTCCAGTCCAGGGAGGACCTGTCTTGGCAGTTCGGGCTGAACTGTACCCATGAGGCACAGGGTCAAGACTGATTTGCATATGGCTGGGTTCAAGCTGGAACGGCATGGTGAGCAAAAAAACGATGGATTTAGGCCCAGATCTCTGTACTGGGGTGAATGTATGACATTGTTCTGCATTCTGTCCATCACTGTTTTTTTTGTTTTTTTTGTATGTAGCAGGGGCCTGTGGCAGCCATCTTGGGAGAGGGGAACACCTGCACCTAAACACTGGTTATTTGATCTAACATGCATTAAAAAACGAAAAAATTCAGGGAAAAAGGGCCAAGTCCAACATCGACCTTGCGTGGACACAATTTGGCTGGTGGTGAATGTGTCAATGTCCGGCATGGGCAGGGGGTGATCACTATGTGTGCTAGGTCCTGATTGGCTATGTATTTCTAACTCATGTGGCATCTGAATTTATGGTTATTAGAAACGGGGTAGCGTGGTGCGGAGCGGGTGGGCCAAACTCGGAGGCATTGTGTAAAGCATTTGCGCAGCACTCACTGGCGACACACCAGGCACTCTACAAAAAGAGACCACACCAGGCTGCATGAAAATAACATGTGTATTATGCAAAACACATCAGTAGGCAATCACAGTTGCAAAAGCACTGTGCCAACTGGCACCAGGTAGGAATATATAGGGGGGGCAGGGCCAATCGGGTCGCTGCCAGAACCATCACCAGCACAGGTTGCAAAGGAGAAGTGAAAGTCCATGGCCAACAATAAACGCAACCAGTCAGTACCAGTTGGGTAAAAGAAATGAACTTAGCGTAATCACCTTATGCAGAACAGTAACTGTAAACTCACCAGTACCTACTGGTGAATAAAGGACCTCAGCACCCTCCCCTCAGCAAAAGAGACTCACATGAGGATTAGGCATAAATCACCTTTGTGTGAGGCATAAACTTAGGAACACAGCGGTGTCATCATTAGCATGAATCAGAGTAGGTCTAAACATGTGCATGGGGCATCCCAATAGGCATAATAACACGTCAGGCACAACAATAGGCATAGCCACACAGTACACATTAAAGCCGGCATGAACAACAGTAGGCATAACATATAAATCTCTTCTGCATCACATGAGGCCTACTCATAGTAGCGCGGTATAAGCCACCTTATCAGGTATCAGCACATTCTGCAGAACACCAGCCAGGTAAGCCTTGGGCATAAGCAATGCCGCACGCGCAACATCGACATACGAAGCGTTATCAGCATAGATGCATAGACACAACTCAAGAGGCAGAAAACCCATGACGCATAGAACCAGCAGGGCAGCTATATTTTACATAACATTAGCATGCAAGCACCTTATGCCGGAAATCCTATGAGGCCGCAGGCCTCGCAAGCATAAACACTGTGTGCCCCAATCGTTGCCACTGCCCACTGTCCAGCGGGGCAGTTGTGTGGGGTAAAGTTAGCAAAGGTCCGTTGGAGCCTCTCTCTGGGGCTCAGTGATCAAAAATACCCCCACTGGGGATCCCGAGTCACAGTTGCTCAAAAGAACACTGACCCGTTGGAGCCCTCCTCCCGGGGGCTCTGGAGTAAAAGAAAAATGCCTAAAACTGGGCAGTTGCCCGCTGTCAGCAGGGGTAGCTGTAAAATCAGCACGGGCACCACGGCACCCTTAGAGCGAGATAGGGGGGAGGCTGGCACTGACAATGTGCCCCGACACCACCCCCAACCAAGCTAGGACTGAGCCCCACTCACCGGCATACTGGGACCTCTGGCTGCAATCGGCTCCCCTTTTCCGCCGTTGCTCTGGACATGCGGGTCTCTCCTCTCCAGCACGGGAGCCCCGCCAGCAGCAGCTCCTTCCTGGCGGCTCTCCTCCTCAGCTGCTCTTGTCGCGGCTGTGCTTCCACTCTTCACCCGGTCCCTCTCCTGGGGCCGGGGCTTCGGTATTGAGCTGGCGGGCTCCTGACTCTTCTCCTCACCACCACGGGGTTCTCCCAGACTCACGGGAGCCCTGCTCAGCCACGCGACCACTGCCTGACTCTGCCCCGCCCATGCCAGGCAATCTGCACACCTTCCGGGTCGCCACAGGCAGCGCGGCGCCTCTTCCCTTGCCCTGGCCCGGGCGGCGGCGGTGATTTTGCGGTAATCTTGAAGTGCGGGGTGGGCTCCTGCTAATTTGGCACCATGATCGCGGGGTGGGCTCCCGCCGGTCAGAACAAGCCAAAGGGCAGCATAAAACGCGTGGTAGGAACCCGCTTAATTAAAACCTCCTAAATGCGACACACGTGGGGTGGGCTCCCGCTTACCGTAAATAAGCGCAGCGTGGCGCAAATGCCGGGTGGGCACCCGCGAAGGCAGCAACCGGCGGGGTATGCTCCCGCTTGGAGTAAATAAGCAAAGTGCAGCAAAATAACACGGGGGCACCTGCTCCTCTTCTCCTGGCAATTTGGATATAGTGCTTGGACAGCACAGCACTGCAGGCGTCACGCACCTTCTTCTACTGGGCAGGTGCTGCAGGCAGCGCTCACGAGGCGCTAGATGGCTCACAGTCCCAGGGTCCCAATGAGTAAAGTAGCGCCCATGCTCCTCACCTCCTTGGAGTGCAGGCAGACAGATGATAGCGCTCACGAGGCGCTAGGTCAGGAGAGCAGGCAGGCAAGATCAGCAGACAGTGGGCACTCATCAGTACAGGACAGCAGTTCCTGGAAACGGTCAACTCCCATAAAGTGGCACTCCTCCTGGCATAGCAGTCTTTACTCCAGTGAAGGGCACTCTCTGGCCCTGTGGACATAGAGGGGTACAGATGGGCACAGGGGCCAGCACACAGGCCCTTGTGGCGGTACCTCCTGGCAGAGTGTCCCCTCTCAAGCAATGTCCACGCCCAGCACTGTCACATGGAGCCTCAGCTCCTCTATATATGCACTCCTCTCCCACCTACCAGAAAGGGCCAGAACTGTCTAGAAGGCTCTCTGGGGAAACCGGTCCCAACTGGTTTTGGGGGAGGTGTAGGGCACCCTGTCTGCCAGGTTTCCCTCCAAGAGTTGGGGGTGTGTGAGACGGACACACCCCAGGGGGGCAGAGTCAGCCTTGGTCACCTCAAACACTAGACCTGCAGACCACTTCAGGCCGGCACAAGCGCACAGACAGGGTGACATTTTAAAAGTGACATTTTCTTCAATGGTAAAAATAAACCCATGTGCATCCAACCAGACATATTTATTGTGTTTCCTTTCAAACCACCAATTCCAAGTTAGCAAAATAAACTAGGGGAACGGCAAAAAGTTCCGGGATGACCCTGCAAGCAGGGCCAAGTCCAACAATGGTGTCTTCAGAAGCGCGCGTACTGCCGCTGGCCATGTGTGCTTTAATGGGGACAATCTCCCGTGGCCACTGGAACGTCGCAGCGCCTGTCTGTGGGATTTATCCAGAGTTCCCTGCCCAAGTTGCGCCATTGCGCCGGGACACTGTAGTTGAGTGGCTGTGTGCTATACAAGTGTCTTCAATCACTCCAGGTGTTTGCTTGACTACACCGCAACGGCTGTGCGGACTACCCACCCGAGAGCTGTGAACAGGCTATCCCATAGGCACCGATGAATAAGGTGGTCTCCCCCTTTCTCTTGTCCTCAGGAAGACCCGCGAGCTTAGGATACAATTTACCCTCTATGCATCTAAGTCGGGTCGAAACGCCGACATTCATTTTCCAAGTGGGCCTGTACCCTATGCCACCACTACCCGGTCCAACCCACAGATGATGTCTTTCTGTTTCCTTGGCAATGATCAAAAACTACAAATAGAAATGTTTCATGAGGGGCAGGCCTGGACTAGCTGGTCTTGATGCAACTTATAACCAGTTTTGTTTATTTATAAATAATTTAGTTTTTTTTTTAACCTACCCTCCTTTTTTCCTTATCTATTCCACACATGAGCTCTATTCTTTTCACTCCCCCTTTTAGAGCAACCTCCTATCCTGTTATTGAGTATGGTGATGTCTTTACATGTTTATAATGTGTCTGTGAATTAAAACAGATATCTTCTCAAGAAAGCAATGGGTGCCATTTGTATTATTATGTGAAGGTGCACAGTTGTGAACTTTGTATGTATTTGTTATTTTTTGCCAATCATATGCCTATCGAATTTGTATCTCAAAACATAAATATTCTTACAACACAATTTGTGCGATGAATGAGTCTGGGACCAACTGTTTTCTATACTCATTGTGTGTGTCAGGCATAGATGTATGTTTGTCCTTGTGCCTGTGGAGTCACATATGTATGTGTTTTCTTGTGTGTGTATGGTCACAGATATATGCTTGTCCTAGAAGCATGTAGTTCCACCAGTACACATGTGTCCCTGTATGTGTAGTGCCATAGTTGGACATGTGTCCTATTGTATGTAAAGCAGCAGATGTTTGTGTCCTTCTGCGTGTAGGGCCAGAGATGTACATGTGTCCTTTTGCATGTTGTCCTTGCTTGCATCCACACGGATACACGTGTCCTGGTACGTGTTGCACCACAGATGCATATGTGTCTTTGTGAATGTAAGGTGACACAAGAAGTGTTCAAAATGGTGATGAATGGATGCTTGAATTAATCTCAGTCACTGGTGATCACTTGGGCCGCATCCAAAGCCATCGTGAGGTTGCACACCAGGCCACCTCGGTCTGGACCCAGCTATATGCAAATTAGTCTTGACGCTGACCAGTCTAGACCATGCCACGTCTTGTGAATGTAGGGTCAAAGATGTATGTGTTTCCTAGGTCATGTAAGGACACACATGTGTGTGATCACAGATGTTTGTATGTCCTTGTGTATGTAGGGTCATAGATATATGTTTGTCCTTGTACATGTAGGGCCACAAATGTCTGTATGTCCCTGTGCATTTAGAGCCACTGGTGTGTGTGTCCTTCTTTATCCTGGCCCACAAATGCCTACATGTTCCTGTGTGTGTACAGCCACAGATGCACATGTGCCATTGTGCGTGTAGGGTCACAGATCTACATGTGTCCTTGACCATGTAGGGTCACAGCTGTGTATATTTCTTTCTTCTCCTGGTGCCACAGATGGACATATGTCCTTGTGCATGAAGGGCCACACATGTACTGGTGTTGTTGTGCATGGAGGGCCCCAGGTGTATGTATGTCCTTGTGTAAGCAGGGCCACAGATGTAATTATGCTGTTGTGCATTGAGGGGCACAGATGTACGTATGCCGTTGTGCATTCAAGGCCACAGATGTATGTATGTCCTTGTGCATGTACGAACACAGATGTATATATGTCCTTGTGCATGTCGGGCAACAGATGTACCTATGTTCTTGTGCATGCAGGGCCAAAGATGTACTTATCTCCTTGTGCACGTAGGGCCACCAGTGTACATACGTCGTTGTGGATGTACAGCCACCTATGTACGTATATCCTGGTGCATGTAGGGCCACAGATGTATGTATGTCCTTGTGCATGGTGGGCCACAGAAGTACGTATGTCCTGGTGCATGTAGGGCCACAGAAGTACGTATGTCCTGGTGCATGTAGGGCCACAGATGTACGTATGTCCTGGTGCATGTAGGGCCACAGAAGTACGTATGTCCTGGTGCATGTAGGGCCACAGAAGTACGTATGTCCTTGTGCATGTAAAGCCACAGATGTATATATCCTTGTGCAAGCTGGGCCACAGATGTACGTACGTCGTTGTGCATTCAGGGTCACAGATGTATGTATGTCCTTGTGCATGTACGAACACAGATGTATATATGTCCTTGTGCATGTCGGGCAACAGATGTACCTATGTTCTTGTGCATGCAGGGCCAAAGATGTACTTATCTCCTTGTGCACGTAGGGCCACCAGTGTACATACGTCGTTGTGGATGTACAGCCACCTATGTACGTATATCCTGGTGCATGTAGGGCCACAGATGTATGTATGTCCTTGTGCATGGTGGGCCACAGAAGTACGTATGTTCTGGTGCATGTAGGGCCACAGAAGTACGTATGTCCTGGTGCATGTAGGGCCACAGATGTACGTATGTCCTGGTGCATGTAGGGCCACAGAAGTACGTATGTCCTGGTGCATGTAGGGCCACAGAAGTACGTATGTCCTGGTGCATGTAGGGCCACAGATGTACGTATGTCCTGGTGCATGTAGGGCCACAGAAGTACGTATGTCCTGGTGCATGTAGGGCCACAGAAGTACGTATGTCCTGGTGCATGGTGGGCCACAGAAGTACGTATGTCTGGGTGCATGTAGGCTGCAGATGAACGCGTGCCTCTGCTCCCCCAAAGAAACACCATATCATGCCCAAGCCTTGCTGTTCTCTTCACAGCTGTCCATAGAATACGCATTGTTGTATTGTTAATATTGTCACTGCTCCACTTGAGGAATTTACTCCAAACCTCGTGAAAGCAGAAAGTTTGGACTCCACCATAAAACATTTTGCACTGATTGAAGGAAGGAGTGGAAGGAATTTAAGAGAGCTGCCAAAAAGTGTTCTTTTCCATTTTTATTTGACATTTTACAAAGAAAACTTTACCACAAAACCAACAAACAGCTGAAGGAGGGCGCGCCGGGACTGGCAGCCGCGGAGGACGCAGCTCCATATTACATTTAATATCTTGGCAATCTTTGGTCGAGCCGTTATTAAGGATTTCTTTTAGTTAAATCACCAAGTGATCGTTATTTGTCAGCTTTTTGTATATTTACTTCAATGATCACAAACATGATGAGAATGTAAAAACGAAAGCAATTTGATTGGCTGAATTTTCCCGATATTCCTGAACTTCACCTAATGTCATTTTTGGAATCCTTTTTAATGGACCGTCATCTGGTTCACCTCGCATTTGATGACACCTTTTAAGAACACGAAATAGGGAAACACCCCCCCTGGGTGTGTGTTTAACTATGGAAAAAAAGATACACCATTGTTTAAATAATGGGCATTTATTCTTGATGAGGGTAAAACCATCCGCCTGCAGCAAGAAGGCTGGGGTTTGGGGACTGTGGAAGGCTTCAAAGACCCACAGCAGGAAATCGGAAGCTGCGTTCCCGGAAGGGGCGGAACAGGCCCCGCCCACTGACGCAGCTCTCTCGCCAGGCCCTTCTGCAGACTGGGAGGAGGAGATGAAGAAAGCATTGGCAACCCTGGCAAGGGCCTGTGGGCCCTAGAGGCTTTGCTGTGCCCGATGCTGCGCAGCATGGCTAAAGAAAAAAAAAAAAAGGTTCCATGACGTCGCAGTGGTCTCGTTTTGTAGCTGCAGGTGAGCAGAAACAAAATGGAGGACATGGATAGAAGAAAACAACATGGAGGGTGCAGGTGAGCAGAAACAAAATGGAGGACACGAATAGAAAGAAACAACACGGAGGGCGCAGGTGAGCAGTGTTGGAAGGGGCGTTCTCCGGGGGGCTTCGGAATACGTTCCTGACCACCCGTTGACCCACCTCTCCCAGAGTTAGGCCGAGCACTGGCGGGGAGGCCCTTCCGGGAAGGGACTCGTTCCTAGGATCGTACATGCTGAACTTACACTCTCTGATAGAGGGACACCACACAGTAGTTCTTAGTAAGACAGTATACTTTATCAGAAGGGCAGGGGATCTTTATGATCCGTGATACAGCCATAGATCAATGCCGCAAGCGACGGCGGTCTCGGGATTGGGGTATTGGGGTAGCGGGACAGTCTTTAAGTTCAGTGTCTCTGCGGAGTATCCTTCGCACAGCTCTCAATCCTCGAGCTGGAGGATTTGGGTTCACTCGGCAATCTCCGCCGATCTTTCTGGATAGGAGCGCCGCGAGTCTCTCAGCAGGCACAGGTGGTTTCCGGTTCTCGGGAGCCGCGACGGTGTCAGCAGGGCTCAGATGGTTCCGAGTTCGGGGAGCCGCGACAGCGTCAGCAGGGCTCAGATGGTTCAGAGTTCGGGGAGCCGCGACAGCGTCAGCAGGGCTCAGATGGTTCAGAGTTCGGGGAGCCGCGACAGCGTCAGCAGGGCTCAGATGGTTCAGAGTTCGGGGAGCCGCGACAGCGTCAGCAGGGCTCATGTAGGTCCAGGTCTTCTTTGCCTCCCGTCCCTTCAGCACCCCTTGTTATACTCCCCCTCCTCTTTGAAGTCCGGAGTCCTCGCGGAGAGGGGTCTTGGTGCCTGGGGGCGGTGTGTCGGGATTTCCGGCCGCTCGGCCCTTTGATCTATTCAGGTTAGTCTGGGAGGGACTCCAGACGCCCAGTCATGCGAGGCGCCCGCTCACCGGGGGCCTGGTGGCCGATCGAAACCCTCCTTGGGGAGGAGATCAGAGGTGTGACCGAGACGCATGCCCTCAGCCGGGCATGCGTGGTAGTGTTGTGGGTTCGGCTGGGGCCCCGGCCGGCCATCGGGTTTGTTGGGTCATGGTGGTCGGAAGTCTGTGACATTGGGGATCAGGTGCGGTTGCAGGGTTGCTTGCTGGTCGGGAGGGCCCACACCACGAGGCCGGTCTCACACGTGCCCCCCCCCAGCTGAAAGGTGGGGAGAACTACCCATCCACTTGGGGGTTCTCCTCGCTGAAGCGGAAGAATCGGGACAGGCCGTCAGCGTTGGCGTTTTCCATCCCGGGGCGATGCTCCACAGTGAAGTCCATCCCCTGGAGGGAGATTGACCATCGTAGCAGCTTGGAGTTTTCTCCTCTCATTTGCATCAGCCACCGTAAGGGTCGATGATCCGTCTGAACTTGGAAGTGGGTTCCGAACAAGTAGGGCCGCAGCTTTTTGAGGGCCCAGACTACTGCGAAGGTCTCTCTTTCAATGGTGCTCAACCGAAGGCTATGGGCTGATCTATGCCTTTGTCGTTGAACTGTGAGACGACTGCCCCGATGCCGTGTTCCGAAGCGTCCGTCTGGACCACAAACTCCTGAGAGTAGTCGGGGGCTTTGAGTACCGGAGCAGTACATATAGCGGCTTTCAAGGCGTCGAACGCTTTTTGGCACGGGGGAGTCCACTGTATTTTCTTCGGGTGCTTTTTGGAGGTTAACTCTGTGAGGGGGCCTGCGAGGCTGCCATAGTTCTTAATAAACCTCCAGTAGTAACCGGTGAGGCCCAGGAAGGCCCGGACTTCCGTTTGGGTCGTGGGGGGTTCCCAGGACAAGATGGCGTCGATCTTCGGCTGGAAGGGTGCGACCTGCCCGCTCCCCACCTGGTGCCCCAGATAGATCACTCAGCCTTGTCCAATTTGACATTTGCTGGCTTTGATGGCTAGGCCGGCCTGGCGCAGGGCCAGCAGTACTTGTCGGAGGTGCTGGAGGTGTTCGGTCCATTGGGAGCTGAATACTGCTATGTCGTCTAGGTACGCTGCGCTGAACCCCTCTAGTCCGGCCAGGACCCTGTTCACCAGTCGCTGGAAGGTGGCCGGGGCATTTTTCATTCCAAACGGCATAACCCTGAAGCGGTAGTGCCCATCCGGGGTGGAGAAGGCGGAGCGCTCCTTGGCTCCCTCAGTGAGCGCAATCTGCCAGTATCCGCAGGTTAGGTCGAAGGTGCTGAGGTAGCGAGCGGCCTGAGGCGGTCGATGAGCTCGTCTGCACGGGGGATAGGGTGAACGCATTGAGTCCCCGGTAGTCCACACAGAATCTCAGCTCGGGGGCGACACCAGGGGTGGCTGCTTTCGGGACCAGGACTACCGGGCTGGCCCAGGGGCTGTCGGAGGGTTCAATCACCCCTAGGGCCAACATCCTGGTTACTTCGGTCTGGATGCAGGTCCGGACCCGGTCAGGGACTCGGTAGGCTCGGTGTCTCACCGGCGGGCTGTCGCCGGTGACTACGTCGTGGACACACCAGTCGGTGACCCTAGGGGTGAGGGAGAAGATTTCTGTGAATTGTCTCAATAGCTGGCAGCAGTCGTTGGACTGTTGGGGGGTGAGGGTGGATGACAGTCTCACCCCCTCTACGGAGCCATCTTTCTCTTTAGCACACAGGGGGTCCGGAAGGGGTTCTGTGTCTTCTTCCGTCCCATCGTCGGTGGCCAGAAGCAAACTCAACTCCGTCCTCACGAAGTGGGGTTTGAGGCGGTTTACGTGGAGGACCCGGAGGGGGTTCCGAGGAGACTGACATGATTTGTACTCTTAACATGATTTGTACTAATTTCCCTACTTCTGTCATGGAGCCGCGCCCTGTGTCATGGTCAGATCATTTTCCCATATTTTTCTCCTGGGCATTACAAGACGCTTGGAGACCGCCCAACAGTTATCGCCCGCCTCTTTCATTGAAGTTGGTTTCCACCCAGCTTAGCCTCGCGCTTGATGCCTCTCGACCCGTCTTTGGCTCAGTTCTGGAGGCTAATCTTATCCAATTCAATGAGTGGATTACAGGTGCTGTTGCTTCGGTGTCGGCGGCTCGCAGCCCAGGTTGAGAAGAGAGTCCCCCTCCAAACCATGGTTCACCCCCTTGCTATGGAGTCTTAAGCACAGCTGCAAAGTTGCAGAAAGGTCCTGGCGCTCCGGTGGATACCAGCTCCACGACAAAGTGCTTCTTAGATCTAAGCAAAAACGCTATTATAGAGCGACTGGGGAGGCCAAGGGCCTGTACTATGCTGCTCGTATTGAACGGGCTAATAACAACGCTATAGAGATCTTGGCCATAGTGCAGACTTTCCTTGCCCCTACTGCTCAGGTAGCTGTGGCCCCCGCATCGGACAACTGGTGCAACACTCTGGCATCTTTTTCAAGGATAAGATTATCAGCATCCAGGAGACATTTCGGCCTCTGATGAAGTCGGTTAGCATTGAGCTGGTTCCCACCCTGCCTAAGATCTCTTCAATCTCCTGCTTCTCTGAGTTCTGTCCGATTGACTTACTCGATTCTCTTAAAATTCTTAAAGCCCTCAAGTCTGGCTCGCCGTACGATCCGTGCGCCGCCAGATTACTTTCTGATCTGGCAGATACCATCAACTCTGAGGTCAACTATTTGGTCAATCAATCACTTAGGGAAGCACTTGTACCCATGGCATGGAAACTTGCTCTAATTCTGCCACTTCTCAAAAAGCCCTCCCTTGATCCTCTGCTCCCAGAGAACTATCGACCCATTTCACTCTTGCCTAGTCTGGCCAAAGTCTGCAAGAAGGCAGTCACGTTCCAACTGACTAATTATGTTGAGGCGGCTGGTGTTCTTCATCCTGCGCAGTCTGGATTCCGCGCCTCCAACAGCACCGAATCCGCACCAGTTGGAGGTTTCGGAGTCGATTCGTGAGTGTCTGGACGCCGGCGGGAAAGCGGCACTTATATTGCTTGATCTCTCGGCGGGGTTCGACACGGTGCCCCACGCCATGCTCCTTGCCCGCCTCTCGGACATTGGAGTGTCTGGGAATGCTTTGCTTTGGATCAGGTCCTTTTTGGAGGGAAGGCTGCAGCAGGTCTGGCTCCCTCCGTGTGCTTCGGTCCCCTTGAGGGTTACCACGGGGGTACCGCAGGGGTCGTCACTTAGCCCTCTGCTTTTAAATATCTATGTGACTCCGCTGGTTTTCCTGGCGGAGTCCTTGGGGGCTAAAGTGATGGCCTACGCGGACGATACCCAACTGCTGTTCACTTGGAACAAAGAAGACGACTCGGTGGCCAGACCTCATCAGTGTCTGTCCTCGGTCTTTCAGTGGTTGGCCAATGCACAGCTGAAATACAATGAGGCAAAGTCGGAAGTCCTGCTGTTCGGCTCTTTTTCCTCTGAGTTTAGAACAAGACTTTGGCCTTCGGGCTTTCCATGTCCCCCAGCGATCAATGGAGCCGTTAAAAACCGCGGCGTTTGGTTTGATGAAAACCTGAGCTTCGCCTCGCATATAAAAAAACTTGCTGGCACCTGCTTTGGGCTGTTGATGAGTCTCAAGAAGTTTCTACCCTTGCTCCCAGTTAGGGACAGAGAGACGGTGGTGCGTGCCCTGCTTCTCTCCCGTCTAGACTATGCTACCGCCCTCCTGGTAGGGAGCCCTGGACACCTTGTAAGGAAATTGCAGGTGGTCCAGAATTCGGCAGCTAGACTTCTGGGCGGCCTGTCCTCCCGGCAAAGTGCCGGGGCCCAACTGCGGGCACTTCATTGGTTTCCCGTCGAGTCACGTCCTAAATTTAAAATGTTGTCTATTGTACAACAGGCCCTTCACGGTCTGGGCCCTAAGTATCTGCAGGACAGATTCTCCTTTTATATTCCTAGGAGACAGCTGAGGTCATCCTCATTGCTGCTCATGCAGACCCCAAAATTTAAGCGTGCTCGTTTGGGGGACAACTCGTTCGCCCGTAGAGCCTGCCTTGCCTGGAACGCTCTTCCCCTGTCTCTGAGGGCTATCTGTGACCCGCACCTGTTTAGAAAATCCCTGAAGACACTGCTGTTTTGATGGATATCGGTGGATGGCTGCCTTTTCTGTTGCTAGCGCCGGGACACTTCCGAGTATCTGTGCGCTCAATAAATCAAAATAACATAACATAACATAACTGAACATCAACCAGATACGTGACTTGACTCTTCCGCTCGACCACTTTGAAGGGTCCAGTCCATCTGTCTTGGAGGGCGCAGGGTTTCACCGGGGCCATTACCCAGACCTGTTGGCCCGGCTGAAACTCGACCAGCGTGGCATTCTGGTCATACCAGCGCTTCATCTCTTCTTGGCTAGCCTCGAGGTTTGCCTCGGCGAGCTCCCGGAACTTCCGGGTCTGGTTGCGGAGCGTCAGGATATAACGGAATACATCGGGAGAGGTTCCTCGGGGAGCCGTTTCCCAGCCCTCTTTGACAAGGCTCAGGGGTCCCCGGACGGGGTGTCCGTAGAGTAATTCAAACGGGCTGAACCCCAGAGATTTTTGGGGAACCTCCCGGTAGGCGAACAGGAGGCAAGGGAGGAGGACGTCCCATCTCCGGCGAAGGGGTTCTTCGAGGCCCATGAACATCCCTTTCAGGGTCCGGTTAAATCGTTCGACTAGGCCATTGCCTTGGGGGTGGAAGGGGGTGGTGAATTTGTACGACACCCCGCATTGTTGCCATAGGGACCTCATGTACTTGGAGATAAAGTTCGTGCCACGATCACTCACGACTTCGCAAGGGAACCCCACGCGGGAGAAGATCCCCATCAAGGCCCGGCCCACCACGGGGGCCGTCACGGTGCGGAAGGGAATGGCCTCTGGGTAGCAGGTGGCATGGTCCACCAGGACGAGGATGAACCGGTGGCCCTGGGCGGTCCTGGGATCCAGGGGTCCCACGATGTCAATCCCCACCCGCTCAAAAGGGGTACTAACAACGGGGAAGGGGTGGAGCGGAGCCTTGCGCTTCCCACCACTTTTTCCGCTGGCCTGGCACGTGAGACATGACTTGCAGTGGGCCTCTACATTCGCTCGCATCTTGGGCCAATAGAAGTGGGTCACCAAGCGATGATAGGTTTTGTCTTGGCCTAAGTGTCCTGCCAGGGGTACATCATGGGCTAGGCCTAGGAGGAAACTTCGGAAGTGCAGGGGTACCACCAGTACCTGGGCTGATCCCAGCTCGGCCGACTTCTGTTCGCTGTACAGGAGGCAGTTTTCCCAATATACCCAGTGAGTTCCGGACTGGTCGCCTGCTGCCTGGGCTTCGGCCTGCTGTCAGGTTCCAATGAGGGAAGGGCAGGTGGCTTGTTCCCTGCAGAATTCTTCTCGGGAGGGACCTCCCTCGCAGTGCCATTGAGCCATCTCGGGTAGGTCCCTGAGCTCGGTCGGTTGTTCGGGGTCTGGACGCACTGACCCGTTATTGGGAATGGGTTCTTCTTCCGGAAGAGGGTCTTCGGGCTCGGGTAGCGCGTCCCGGTCCTCGGGGACGGCGACTGGGTTCAGGGGTAAGGCTTCAACCCCCTCGGGGGACGCCGAGCGGGCAGCCATGGAGCGCGTGGTGGCGCATACCCACTCGGGTAGGCCCATCATTTCCAGATGGGCTCTTTGTTCCACTTGTCCCCACAGGGAGCTCTCGAGGTCGTTGCCCAGGAGGCAGTCTACTGGTTGGGAGGTTCGGACTGCCACTCTTAATTTACCGGTGACTCCCCCCCATTCGAAGGGTACCAGGGCCATTCGGCAGAGGCTCTCGAGTTGTCCGAAGATATGACTGGACAGAAGGCGTCGGGCAGGATCTGGTCTTCGGATACCAGGTGGCAGTGGACTGCTGTGACACTCGCCCCGGTGTCGCGGAGGGCCTCGACTCGGTGGCCGTTGACCGTCACTTGTTGTCGGTATTTTTCCGTGTTGGCGGGTAGGGGTGTTCCGGGAACCATCTCTCTGTCGCCGAGGGAGACCAGGGCCATGGCCGCCGGTTCCCACTCTTAGGAGTCTTCCATCTCTTCTCCTAGGGCTACGGAGGCCATTTGTCGTGCTGGAGGGGCCGTCGCTGCAGGTCGTTGGTACATGGGACACTGGGGGTCACTGGCATAGTGTCCGGTCTGTTGGCAGCGGAAACAGGAGATCTTGACTCGGGGTCCCTGCCCCCCCGGGGGCCCTGTGCTGGCTGGAGGCAGGGCGGGAAAGTTCGGGGGTTGGCCTCTGGGGGGACTATGCTGGGAACCCGCCTGGAATTCCCTCGGTTAGCCTTGGTTCCCTCCGCGCCTCTGGCGGGGGGGTCCCTGGCTGTGGCGACCGTAGTCCCCCACGGGACCCCGGGAGGCCCGGGTGTTCACCCATCGGTCAGCTTCGACCGCCAGTTTCCGAGGGTCAGTGAGTTTGCTGTCCAGGAGGTGCTGGCGTAACTCCACAAAGCAATTTGCGGAGAAGTGTTCCCTTGCTATTAGGTCAAACAGTTCCTCAAAGGTGGAGACCTTGCTGCCCTTGATCCACCCGTCCAAGGCCCTGCTGTAAAAGTTCACGTACTCCACCCACGTAGTACCGGGTATCTTTTTGCAGTCTCAAAACTGTTGCCGGTACATCTCGGGGGTGAGTCCATATCTAGCTAGTAGGGCCTCTTTCATGTGGCTGTAGGAATTCAGCACTGTGGAAGGCAGGTCCAGCAGGGTATCTCTCCCCTCGCTCAGGAACCGGCCCCACAAGCCAGCCCCCCAATCCTTCTGCGGAACTCGTGGGAGGTCATGGCGACTTCGTAGGCCTTGAACCACTGCTGGATGTCGTCGTTTTTGTAGTATTCCTTCACCACATCCTTGGGGATGTGGACCTTTGGTTCCACGGCGGAGGAGGTCGGTTGGTTTCCCGTGGTTCTGGACTTCTCACTTTTGGCCTTGAGTTCGATTTCTTTTAGGCTGCGTTCGTGTTCTAGTTGAAGTTTCCTTTCTTCATGTTCTCGCTGGCGTTTCTTTTCCTCGAGTTCCCCTTGGAAGCGTAATTGTTCTACGGCTAACTTCTTTTCGGCCAATTTTAGATCTCCCTCTATTTTTAGTTTGGCTAGTTCTAGTTCGTGGTTGCGGCCCCTGTCTCGATCCGCTAGCTCTTCCGAGGATATTCCCCCCTCTGGGGCGTGGCTCCTTACCGGGATGCTTTGTGGTTCGGTTGGTGGTTCTTTTTCTTGGCCGTCCCCTTCGGTCTGGGGCAGGGAAGCTCCTGCCTCGACCCAGGTTTTCAATGCTTCCTGGAAATCTTCTTTCGTGCTTAATCCGGTGGTAGCGATTCCAAGGTCTTTGCAGAACTGTTTTAGTTCTCGATGCGTATAATATTCCAAGCGGTCCTCTCGGAACGACGGGCTTGTGTTGGTTCCTGCGGTACTCATGGTGATTTCTCCTTCCATCTCCTTTCGGTAGTGCGTCAGCCGTTTACTGTACGATCTCTAGGTGTCGGCTCGGATCCCACCGCTGCCACCAAATGTTGGAAGGGGCGTTCTCCGGGGGGCTTCGGAATACGTTCCTGACCACCCGTTGACCCACCTCTCCCAGAGTTAGGCCGAGCACTGGCGGGGAGGCCCTTCTGGGAAGGGACTCGTTCCTAGGATCGTACACGCTGAACTTACACTCTCTGACAGAGGGACACCACACAGTAGTTCTTAGTAAGACAGTATACTTTATCAGAAGGTCAGGGGATCTTTATGATCCGTGATACAGCCGTAGATCAATGCCGCAAGCGGCGGCAGTCTCGGGATTGGGGTATCGGGGTAGCGGGACAGTCTTTAAGTTCAGTGTCTCTGCGGAGTATCCTTCGCACAGCTCTCAATCCTTGAGCTGGGGGATTTGGGTTCACTCTGCAATCCCTGCCGATCTTTCTGGATAGGAGCGCCGTGAGTCTCTCAGCAGGCACAGGTGGTTTCGGGTTCTTGGGAGCCGCGACGGTGTCAGCAGGGCTCAGATGGTTCAGAGTTCGAGGAGCCGCGACAGCGTCAGCAGGGCTCAGATGGTTCAGAGTTCGGGGAGCCGCGACAGCGTCAGCAGGGCTCAGATGGTTCAGAGTTCGGGGAGCCGCGACAGCGTCAGCAGGGCTCATGTAGGTCCAGGTCTTCTCTGCCTCCCGTCCCTTCAGCACCCCTTGTTATACTCCCCCTCCTCTTTGAAGTCCGGAGTCCTCGCGGAGAGGGGTCTTGGTGCCTGGGGGCGGTGTGTCGGGATTTCCGGCCGCTCGGCCCTTTGATCTATTCAGGTTAGTCTGGGAGGGACTCCAGATGCCCAGTCATGCGAGGCGCCCGCTCACCGGGGGCCTGGTGGCCGATCGAAACCCTCCTTGGGGAGGAGATCAGAGGTGTGACCGAGACGGCGTCTCCTGGTCTTGCTTGGGGGTTTCCCGCTCCCTCGGCCGGGCATGCGTGGTAGTGTTGTGGGTTCGGCTGGGGCCCCAGCCGGCCATCGGGTTTGTTGGGTCATGGTGGCCGGAAGTCTGTGACATTGGGGATCAGGTGCGGTTGGAGGGTTGCTTGCTGGTCGGGAGGGCCCACGCCACGAGGCCGGTCTCACAAGCAGAAACAAAATGGAGGACACGGATAGATGGAAACAACATGGAGGGCGCAGGTGAGCAGAAACAAAATGGAGAACACGGATAGAAGGAAACACGAAGGGTGCAGGTGAGCAGAAACAAAATGGAGGACACGGATAGAAGGAAACAACACGGGGGCGCAGGTGAGCACAAACAAAATGGAGGAAACAGATAGAAGGAAACAACACGGGGGCGCAGGTGAGCACAGGTGAGCACAAACAAAATGGAGGAAACGGATCGAAGGAAACAACACAGACGGTGCCTGTAGGGGGAGAGCAGGGGTGTGAAGGAAGAACCAACCGCTACGAGAGAGAGCAGCGTGGAGAAGGAGGAGAGAAGCACATGGGTGAGACAGCAACATGGGAAGGAATTACACAAGGGCGAGCGCAAAATGGAGGGGTTAGGGGAAGCACACAACCAACTGAGAGCAACATGGACTGTGTACACAAGGGAGGCGGCTGGAAAATACATGCACTTTCATGAAGTGCTTAACCCAAAAGAAAAACAAGCAGTGTTTGAAAAGCAAGCAGTGGATGGAGACAATCGCTGCACCCATGCTCCAGCAGAGGGACAGACACAAGAAGAGGAAGGAAAGTCCACACATTCTAATGAATGAAACGCAAGAGAATGAAAGTGACAGTTTAGCCAACCATTGGCAAACAGTGGGCGGACTCTAGCCCACAGTAGGCTTCTTATACTGTCTAGAAGGTGAGACCTTAGACAAGTGAGGGTCTGCACGCCTGCCACTCCAGGACCAGGGCCTTAAAACGACTGTTAATGTTGATAAACTTGATGCGCATGTTTATAATGATACACTCGCATATATGAGCAAAATCGCATCACTTTTAAGAAACTCGCCCGTCATGGACTCTCCGTCAACCCTGACTCAAAATGCGTGGTCAGGAAGGCTCTGCGACATAGGCCTGAGATTACTGATTGACAGGTCACAGGTGGATGGCACGGCATACAAACACATGAAGAGGAAACTCAGGTCCATCCATCAGATAAGCGCAGCGACACCACAGTTGTCCAAGTAGATTGGCTCCAATAAAGCACACATGGCCGTAGGGGTGCACTCATCCCCAAAACATCATAAAGTCAGATGCTACATGAAGTTAGGAACACATAGCCAATCAGGACACAGCACATACAATACACGCAGGGATCATGCACCCCTCATGCTGGAAATCTGGACATGTTAGCCATTGGCCCCATTGTGTCCACACAAGGTCGAGGCCCACCTGGATTAGTTATCCGGGGCCTTATTTATGACTCCACAGAGAAGTCCTGCATTCTTTTACTAAACAAGGAGCGCTGGGAGTACTTTTTCGATACCCAAAAACAGTATGAAAACTCGCTCAGATCGATTGTACTTTGAGACAGTCCTGAGACCTGCTTCTGTAACTGCTCCCGGCCAAAGCGTTTAATTAAACCAACTGTTCCTGTTTTGCCAAATGCCTCTTGTCTTTTGTTTTTTCAAGCTAAATTAATATTTGAGTAACAAGACACATGTGTTTTTCATAGGGCTAAAGTTGAAAAGCAACCCTCCACAACCTTCCCAAGCGTCTGTGAAGGTTTAAGTAGCGCTCCCGCCTCAGTATCTTTCCTTGCTAGGCAGGGTGTATCAGCGCCTCTCCAAAGTACAAACACAGAAGTTATTCACAGAACTTTTTTATTAGCAGCCCTGGACTGGTTCAGCCTCTCCAGCAATTCCCCATTAGCTGCCTGACTATGTATCCAGAGTATACCAGAACATTGAACCAGAATAGAGAACCAGAACCAGCGCACAGAACCAGAACACAGAACCAGGACACAGATCCAGAGCACAGAATCAGAACACTGAACCAGAGCACAGAACCAGAACACAGAAATAGAACCAGAGCACAGAACCAGAACACAGGTCCAGAACCAGAGCTCAGAATCAGACCACAGAACCAGAACACAGAAATAGAACCAGAGCACAGAACCAGAACACAGATCCAGAACCAGAGCTAAGAATCAGACCACAGAACCAGAACACAGAAATAGAACCAGAGCACAGAACCCGAACACAGGTCCAGAACCAGAGCTCAGAATCAGACCACAGAACCAGAACACAGAAATAGAACCAGAGCTCAGAATCAGACCACAGATCCAGAACCAGAGCTCAGAATCAGAACACAGAACCAGAACACAGAAATAGAACCAGAGCTCAGAATCAGACCACAGACCCAGAACACAGAAATAGAACCAGAACACAGATCCAGAACCAGAGCTCAGAATCAGACCACAGACCCAGAACACAGAAATAGAACCAGAGCACAGAACCAGAACACAGAATGAATGGCACTAGAAATACTGGTTGAAGATGGCATTGCAATAACGTACAGTTTTACTAACCTTATGGAAACTCTAATGCTTCAAGGGGGTCCTATAATTGTCCACAGGCTGGGAAGGTTTCCATATGCCCACCCCTTTCTTGTTGAGGGTGGGAGGAATAGTTGCACTGTTTTTAGGTCGAGACAGCACAAGCTGCCTGGTTGCGAAATAACTATTGCGGGCTTGCCAAGAGCTTGTAGAGGCCTTAAAGTCTGAGCATTGCTTATCATTGGTGAGCTTTCTTGTCACTCATTTATTGGACTCTTATTCCATGGCTTTTCTTGTGCCAGCTTGTCTATGTTGTGTTTGTCTCTCCCCTAGAGCTTAGCCTCTTTTCCATGTCTCCGATTCGCTGACTTCTATCCTTGCGCTGCACAATTTGAAGTCTTTCTGCTCTGGAAGTGACGAGCTGAGCGGCATGTAAGTGTTACCCATGTTTACTTACGTTGGTTGCTTTCTTAGACTGTCGCGCCCTGAGACACAGAGCCCATCAGCAGATTGTCATGACCAATGTGCAGATCTCTAAATTCAGAGCTTTTTAGATGGAAAAAGAGTCCAGTTCACAGAACATGGCAGCGGGAGGGTCAGTGAGGAATCCGCAGTTCGATAGAGTATCCACCGGAACGATCATTGCTGAAGATAAGTAACTTGTTCTTCTGATGGAGACTTCTATCCACAGATTCCTCGCTCTGTGATTAGATACCAAAGCAGAACCTCCGAAACTGGTGGGTCTATAAACTGGGTCAAACTAAAAGGTTCTGGAGGACCGAGCGGCCAAAATGTCCATCTGAAAGGACCTAACTCCCAAGACAGTGAATGTATGGACTGACGCCCACGTAGCTGCCTGACACATGTCCAGGACGTGCACTCGGCATACCAATGCAGTGGCAGCAGCTTAAGCTTTATTGGAATGAGCCCCAAGCCTTCGGGGGACTGCCTCTTGACCAGTGCACAGAAGCTCTAGATGCAGAGATCGGTCTATCAGGAGATGTTCCTTTTATGCATTTCTTTACCCTCCTTTGCTTCTGAGAACCCTACAAAGAGCAGATCATCCAACCGATGGTCTTTGGTGCAATCAATATGAAAGCTTTGGACCCTCTTAGGGTCTTAGAGGGGTGAGGTGAGGCAAAGAATGCCGAAAGGGTGATAGCTTGCCGACATGAAATGGAGTGACCAATTTAGGCAGAAATAAAGCTCAGGTCTTCAACACCAACTTCTCTGGGGGAATGTTGTATAAGGTGGGTTGAAAGGAAGAGCCTGCAGCTCGCTCACACGTCTAGCCAGTGTTATGGCAATGAGAAGGAACATCTTCAGTGCCAGAAGTTTTAATGGACAAGTGCGCATTGGCTCAACAGGGGTGCACGTCTAAACGTCCTGCTGAGGCATCAGGGTAATGATGAAAACAAGTGTAGCAAACCTTTCAAAAATTTCATCACAGCAGGTGAGTTAACTAAAGAAGGCTGATCTGGGAATCATAAACAAGCCAAAGAGCCAATAAATAGCCTTTAACACTCCCCTAAGTAAGTCCTTGCCAACCCGGCGATGGGGCAAACAACAAAACTTCAGACAATTTGGCTTGTAGTGGATCGGTTTGTCAGGTATTGCACCAAGGCACAAATTGTCCCAGTGATTCACATGCACCTATTTTGTAGAGGAATGCCTCACCGCCAAGATGACATCACAAGTTCAGGAGCAAGGTCAAAAGAGGTCAACTACTGCTGCTCGATCTTTAAGCATGGTCTTGTAAATTGTGCAGGCCCAGTTGCAGAACCCTGCCCTGCTGCTGTAACCGAACATCCTCCTGACGTGGCAGCTTGATCAGAGGACAGATGCTGATGTCCGTGGGATCCAGGTACCACACTCTCCTGGCCCAATCTGAAGCTACTGCGATGACTTGGGCCCGGTCATCTTCATGAGAGGCAGTGGGGGCAGGCACACAGAGTAACAAGCCCCACTCTGGATTTCCAGCATCTCCAAGAGAGACGCATTTTAAACTCCAAAGCACAAAAGTCCTGACACTGCACGATCCCGGGTGTAGTGATATGACTGAGCCAGTGTTCTCCCAGTGATGGTAGACGTCTGAACTACCCCCTGGTGTAACTGCCATTTGCAATCCGTTAAGCATCAGCGGCTGAGTTCTCCCCCTCGGCATTTAAAAATCCCACCTGGTGATTCACCAAGCATAAGTTTCAACATGTCTAACTATACTTGCCTCCAAGGCTTATCGTATTTCCATGCAATCATATGTTTACACACATTACCTCTATGCTGTATGTGTATATGGTGTTATCAGTGATGTCATTTGTGATATCATCAATGGTGTGATTTGGGATGTCATCAGTGACTACATTAATGATATCATTATGTTGTGTAGTTCCTATAAAACCTATACAGGATCTGCGTGTTTAGACAACATACCCTGTAGGATTGGTGTCAGACTGACTCTGAACACCCCCACCGGGTATTTTGGCCTTTTGTACTAGCTAGCGCACAGTGCCACTAGAATCTCCTCTTACCAAGGAGAGAATAGCTCTTGGCAACCATCGAACATGACAACCCTGATCCCTCAGGACAGTGGAAATAATACAGTACTTTTCGCTCAGTCACTCGTGCTCACTTAGTTCGTCTCAGACATACACAGAATAAACAGGCGTTTTCAATAAGAATTTACGGAACAACTGTTTTTCTGGCGTAAAATAGATGAGCTGCAACAACAGTTAGACAGTAGCAGATATACATGATTAGCAGTACTATGAAAGTAAAAGGATGATAGAGTTCTACCATCTAGTGATAATAATGAATACATACGGGTATATAAAATACATGACAATAAAAAGATGCGAACTCCCACGATGCCTCTAATGTGTGAAGGTGTTAAGCCAAGAATCCCTCTAGGATAAAGTTAACCCCATTACCTGAAGTGAGAGACCGTGAGACCCCGCCCTGGTCTCAAGTCGAGGGATCTTTTTAGACCACTGCAAGCCAGAGTGCCTGCATGCAGGAACCTCAGCGTCTCTGGTCAGTGTGTCGGCCGGGAAGTTCTGGTCTCTGCCATCTATCTTAGCAAGATGAGATGTATATATACCCATAGGTCTCCCCAGGGGTCCTACCTCGCTGTATTACTGTGTCAGACTAAGGATGACGTCGGGCATGAGCTTTATACATAGGTATTATACAGGAGATGGTAGTCCTGCTGTGCTTCCAAGAATCCTCATGCATAATGTATGAGATTTCGAACTAGGGAAAACCTGCATTCTGAATGCAGTGTCGTATCTAGGTAAAAGGTCAGTCCCTGTAAACCGTTATGAGTGTAATATATAGAAGAATATAGGTGAAAGGTTATGAAGTTACCTGGGCCTGTATCAGGGTACCTATATGGAATATAACACCCACTCCTCTTCCGAATGGACAACATAGTTAAATTCTAAACGTACTACTAAGCTGACTAGATACTGGTACGCAATTAGGTACAAAAACATTAGTTTTCGCGTACATTTTTTTTAAAAGATCTGAAAAATCTTTAAAAAGTTTAAAAAGGAAATTGTCACTCAAGCTATCGCTCTAATGTGTCCGTTGGTATAGTTTGAACTACTACAAGCATTTGAAAGCCATGCATGCCCAAAAAGAATGTAAATTTTGTTTTGGAGTTCCAATTTTAGTTTTTTTCTAAAAAGTCGAATTTCTCCCAGCACACGACGGGCCAAATGAGTCAAATGTATAAATGTCCTGGCTGGTAGATGCAACATTATCGTTGCCTGCCTCCGCAGACGACGCTACCTGAAACACCTGGCAGATTATGTCAACTAAGCACAGATGATCTTCCGTACTGTTCACAGTTGATGCTGGGGCCATCGACTGAGCCATCCAAGGCCTGGTGTCGGAGGAGGAGCCGATGTCCATACCAACAGGGGTCAATACTACCAGTGGCGGCTCTAAGAATGCCGCCATCAACATTGGAATACGCTGGGGACACTGAAGAACATGGGCTGTTATCGGGTCCAGTAAAGCATCAACATCATGTTGCGCACATGATGGGAGTGTCAGACAGTGATCCAACACGCATTCTTCCCCGTAAAACAGGCATCGGAGGTAAGATGCAGTTCATCCAGACTGGTCTAAAAGACAGGAACCAAGACGCACTTAGTTCTCTCAGGCGAGGTGTGCCTAGATGTTGTACCATGCGATCATGGTATTTACGTTCCTGGAGTGCCTTTTCCATCTCCTTGATTACTGCGATGTCCATTGCGTAGCAGAAAAATAACAATCAGGATACCTGCTAATGTAAACAGGATCAGCGGCAGTCATCCAAAAATGCTTCCATATAGTGTGTATAAAGTTTGGTATAACTCCGAGGACCGTCTAAAAGGTACTTAATAGTCCAGAACCTATGGTCTTAAATAGGGGGATAATGCCTGTCGTATCAGACATGTTAAAGATATGATTTACCATTTCTGCAAAATTGAAGGGGCAGTTCGTACGTATGAGCGCCTGCATCTCTGCTGAAGACCTTGCGATCTGGAGGTCAAAAGTCTCTCGAGCGTATGTTAAGGGCACAGACTTCTGTAAAAGTATGGCTTTCATTCTGCTCAAAGCATTAAACCGTATGAATGAAACATTTAGCGACGGCTATAGTGGCACCTCCCTAACTGTATGTGTTGGTGAAAAGAATACTTGCATACAGTAGGTAACACTGCAGCTCACGATTACCAGATACGCAATACCCGGAAGCATCACAACAACCCTGATCGTTCACCATCAAGTAACTCCCATTTGAAAGTAGCCTGAACACTGGAGTAATCACGGCTGCCGGGCTACCCTTCAAGTGACAGATAAGTTTGCTACTGAACCGTTACAGGCCCCATGCAGCAATATATCCTGGCATATGAGTGATCCACCTAAAGCGTTCTCACCTTTTATACCACTTAGAAAGACCTCTCCATCCCTACTCCGGCATCACAATCTGTACAGTAATTCCCAAGATTCCTTGATGGATTCCCTACCCATCTCCTCATATCTGCCTGTCTGCTTTTGTTCAAGGCAATATTGAAACTGTAAAGTTCTGACTGGTAGAGTTATATGGCCATGGATTAACCATTCTGCGGACGGTGGCTCTACCACTGTAAAAGCGAATCTGTCCAGTTTTTCAATACGCAGCATTGTATATTTTGCTCCCCTTTGTGCCATCTGTATATGTTTTTCTGTTAGATTGTATGCCGAAAACAGAGACATACTGTTTATGAAACGCCAAGGCACTTAGCCGGTGTGCAAAGATTGCAGCGTCCAGCACAATAATATAATGGAACGCAATTGAGATTGCCCGTGCTGTAGTATGGACAAGTCCTGTTTTAATATATCTATTGCAGAAGATACAATGATGCCCAGTGAATAAATGCTGGAAGTTAACATAGTCGTACCATTGTCAACTGTGGCTAATGCTTTTTCTAAGTTAATCCTATCTACTTCTCGTAGTCTCTCCGCTGCTTCTTGTTGGCAGATTTTCCAAATTTAATTATAGACAGCATATAAGAAACATTTTTGTCGTGGCTTTCTGTTACCCAATAAAAAATCCCGTAGGTCCTAATTCTCTGTAAGTAAGGATAAGTGTTGTTTCACCTGTGTGAGGTTTTTAGCCAATCGAGGCATAACTTCCCAACACTGTATGATGTCACTTCCCCTGGGTGTTCTCTCAGTACACAGCGTGGATCTGGCCTGTGGATACTAAACCCTTTGGCTGTACCCTTGAACGTTTCCTGACATCTATTTGTGTCTGTGGGCCAAATTAACCATTCCTTCCATATGGGGTCTGATCTATTGTATTGCATGATGTCCTTTAGCGTAATCCCTTCCCGTGATGTATTGTTACCCTTGGTGTGTGATGGTGTTGGCAACCGAGGTGAGTTCAAATCGTTGTTCTTGGCTATTCCAAGACAGGTAGTTTGTTGCACAGTTTCATTCAAAAACATGATTTACTGAGGAATGAGGTATGCTCGAAAAAGCGCTTCTGTTACCTGGACCTGCCAGTCTCTAGTACCCCAGACAGATTTTAAGTCTATAGTGTCCTTCAATAAGTCGAAACCTTGTTCAGACAACTGGGTAGTAAAAGAAGCAGACTAAATTTGTATGGTGTTTGTCAACATATCTTTCTGCACTGGTATCGGTGCAACCTTATAATAAAACGAGGCTGGGTCTGACGTGTTAAACCCCGAAAAATATGAACATTTCTATACAAATGTTATTGAACTGCTTTTTGGCTGTGTTGGGCAATGTTCCCATTGGTGGTAGGTAAAAACATTTCTGGGATTAGCAGATTCATGGAGAAAGTGATGACCATAATGCTGATTACAATACACTACTTCAAAATTTGATGTGTCTTCCAGCAAGACACTATTAGAAAAGGCAGCAGATTTTTCCAAATCAGACAACATGTTATTAACAGTTTCAAAATCCCAAACATCTGAAAATGTTTTGGAGGTAATTATATCACTCAATGTTATTTGTAAATACATGTGGAATTTTTTAAATGTTTGGTATATCTTAATCAACCTTGTCCCACACTATACCATCAGGTATAGGAACTGCTGTAATGTTCACTGATGACAAGTCTCTTTGTTCACGATGTGATGATAGGTGAGGTTTCAGAAACAGATTCACTTTTTGAGCTGCAGAGTTTTGTTGAAGGTAAGTTCAATTTAAAAGAATGCTAAAAACAGTTTCTGAGCCTATCCAGAAAAGAAAGAAAAGTATCCCGGTAATTACCCAGAGTTCTATCCAAGGTGATACCAGGTAAGTCTTTTTAAGAAAGTTCAGAAAGCCTTTAATTTGCTGGCATCATTTCAGGTTCACTTGGATTCGATGAAAAGGTATCAAAGTCTATGAAGTAGCCAGATGCTGTTCGATCAATTTGTGATATTTCCACAGGTCCTGTGGAAACTGTAGCTTGCTCTTGTTGAGGCATGTTGATGTAGACATCTGTGTTTGGTCAAATTGAAATTTGTCTTTCATTTTGATTTTGAACTTCAGTTTCGAGAGGAACGAGTTCCATGACATTATTGAATAGTCCATCATTCCGTGTAGGGGACTCTTCAAACGTGATCAGTCTTTCTGTTTGAACTTCTTGTATGGTAGCGAGAGGAGGGTGATGGATACTCAGGAGTCCATGAGGCCTACTATTTAGTATCGGCCACATAGTGTGGGTTGATTAGGTCAATTGAGACAAATCTTTTCTCCTTTTTTCTGGCAAGAGGCGACAGAAGTACAGTTCTTGTTCCTTCAACAGCCAGGACAGGTACAGGCTTTCTGTATAATGGCCCACATTTTCTCCCTGACCAGATCCCCAACTTTAGGGACCCAGACAGGTCTTGCTGTGACTGACTTGACTTCCCCAGTGGAGGACCGCTTTACCTGGACGTTGCTTTTTTGTGTCCTGGATTCATTTAGCTCCTGTAAAACAGCCAAACGTTTATGGATGTCAAAAGGTTTCTCATCCACCACTGTGCCTTCACAATCAAGATCAGGTACCCACATTCTTGTCCCAACTAGGACCTCATAAAGAGCAACACCCCCTAGAGGACTCCTTGGCATATTATTCAATGCTCGTTGAACTCCATACAAGTGTTTTACCCAACTCTCACCTGAGCCTAATACTCTAGCTGTTAAGGACAGCTTTAGGTCCCGGTTTTTCCTTTCCACTGCTGAATTTCCCTAGGAATGGTATGGAGAGGAGTACCGCAATGCTACACCCAAAACTCCCATGGCTTCTTTGTAATCCCTATAGCTAAACGCGAGGCCATGGTTAGAATGTAATGTGCCAATTGCGTATGTCCCTATAAAGACTCGCAAATATTTTATAACAGTTCGAGTGTCAGCCGAGCACTGGGGCTACACCTATAGGAATCTAGAGCAGGAACCTATTGCAACCATGATATATCTGTAATCCCTATCTGTTTGTAACGGGCCACAGTGGTCCAAATAAACACACGCGAGTGGTGTGTATGATGTTAGCAGTGGTGTCTGCACTGGACGTGTTATGGTGGAGCCTTTCATCTGCTGACAGATGTCACATTTCAAGACATAATCTTAAATCTGCTTTGTTAATCCTGGCCACCAGCAGCGTTGTTTCAGTAGGGAAACAGTCGCCGTAACTCCTGCATTTGCGGAACCTATACCCTCGTGTGCTGCTGGAATTAAACCTAACCTGCGATCCATATTTGGTATTACTCTATCCCCCACTCCAGGAATCTGAGCAAATAGAACATTGTTGGCACCTAACTTGTAGGAGTACTTGAGTGGGAACCTTTTCGGGAGTGCCGATTTATTGCGTGTAGCAATAATTGCAACCATAATCTCACTGTCTATTCTCGTTTTTGAACGAGTGATTGCAGCTACGGAAGCCATGCGTATAGCCCCCTTTGCGGCTACATCAGCCAATGAATTCCCTTCATCACGTTGATGACTCAGTGTGTGTATCATGTGAGCTCTTGGAATTTCATTTTTCAACTCTACTACCTGTTCCTATAGCTTTTTGAGCATAATTGTGCCACCTTTTGCATCTTTGAATCCATTCTGACCCAGGTGGTGTAAGTACTCATTGAACGACTGTACACAGTAAAACGAATCACACACAATTAGTGAGGGGAATTCTTGATCCGTATTTACCAGTACCAGTAACAGGGCTTTTAATTCTGCTAACTGCGCCGTGCAATCTCCTACAAATTGTATTTTTGTACAACATGGATGAAATTTTCCATCCTGCATGCGAACTTTAATGATTGCGCATGCGGTGCTGTATTGCTGTTTACATCCTGTGGCCGGCTGAGCAGATCTGTCAGTGTATTATATATTCATACTGATCTAGAGGCATTATTTCATTAGGGAGAGGATATTCCTGTTTGCATTGCAAGAATGCTTGTGTTTTTAGACTTGTGTCGTACCTTTATTCTACATCTGTTGCAGTGAAAGAATTAGCCCATTATATCCATCTAGGATGTAAGGCTTTAGCGTTAGTAACTCTAGTCTTTGTTGCAGCCTCTAAGGCTGGTACTGGGGTTACGTCAATTATTTGTTTCCCCTGAGCCAGTGCTCTTTCTCTCACTACAGCAGTCTGTACTGCTGTAAGAATGTTTTCTGTTGATGCAAAGCACATCTCAGCATTCGTGTACAAATGCGATTTGTATGTGATTGGTACTGTTCACCTTCATTGTATGTTAGGTAGTGTACCCTGATTGACCCACAACTGTATGGATCACCAGGTTGCGTATATTTACGCGTGTCTGTAAGTGTTTTGAAGCTATCATGTCAGCTTGTAGGGAACGAAGAATATCTGTGTGTTCCTGTATCCATTGTCTAACTGAAAAGTCAGGTTTTATCAAAGTTCAGGAATCCCAGGATTGATTGTACGTTCTTTAATGATTTCGGAGGTTGGAGCAGCTCACATTTTTCTAAAAAGTTAGCTGCTAGACTTTTCCCTTCACATGAAAGTTTATATCACAGAAAAAGCACATTGAGGTGGGCTATCTTTGATTTTTTTAAATGTAATTTGTATCCCTCAGAGGCAAATCCCAGTATTATGGTATTCACTCTGTTCAAGTGTTCCTCCAGGTCATCATCCATTAGATAAATATCATCCACATAGGACAACGCCTCTTCATCCAGATTTTGAAGTAATTCAGTTACTCTGGCCGAAAACAACCCCGGGCTGTTCTTATACCCCTGGGGGAGTCAACAAAATTGACTCTTTGAGACTAACATTGAAAATGCGGTTAAATACCTGCTTTTAGGCGCTATATTTTGGCAAAAAATAATCCATTTGAGAAATCTAGTGTTGTTTTGTATATTTTCTGCACAATATTATTCATTAGTGCGGCACTGTGTGCATTTTGTACTGCAAATGTCTTTATGCAAGTGTTTAAATGTCTCTAATCTAAAACTAGACAATATGAATTCTCAGGTTTCATTACGGGAAACAACGGATTATTCATTTGAGAGGTGCAAGTTTCAAGCATCCCTTGGTATTCAAGTTGATCTAAGATCTTCGTGACCTGTTTTTTAGCTTCTTGCTTTATTGGATACTGTCTCTGTGTAGTCGGAGTATTTTTTCATGGAATTATGTGGTGGGTTGAATCCTCATCACATCCAACATGGTTTTTATATAATGCCGAGGCTAGGGCTACCACCCACTCCCGTGCATATGTGTATTTTAGATATTTGGGAACAGGGTTAGAAAAGGCTGGTAAAATTACTGTTTCTCCCCTAGGGCAGTCCATGACCAATGCTGGCGGACAATCTTGTGCAGCTAATAGGATGTCATAACCAAACGTCAGGTTGTCCCAAAAGAGACCTCTAACTTTCCTGGGCTTGAAGTGTTATTTCATATAATGTATGTGGGACACTTACCCTAGTATCAGGTGTTTCCACCGTGATATAATCATTCAAGTCCGCTGTTACCAGAAATTCCATCAGGTGCTGGCGAGCTATTGTTACTTGTCAAAGTATGCTTTATTCGAATGATATTCATAAAAGCAAGGTACAATATACAATAACAATTCATTAAATAAGTTAAAAAACTATTAAATTCAATACATTTCGATACTACATACTTTAAACAAATTGTGATTAAATTACATCCATAAGGGAGACATTATTTCATTTAGCAGCGGTGTTGTTTGTATCACATGCGGGTAGACATAATTGAAGCCCTGGGTTGAACATTCCGCAATAATAACAGTGGATACTAATTATTAAAAACAAAGACATTTAATTGATTAAAAATTTTTAAAACAGGTTACATATGATAAAATGCTAAAAATTAGCAAGGGGGAGAATAGTAAAAAGACTAGCAGTCTCCCCCTGTTCAAGAGAATAGTCAAATGACTAGCAGTCTCAATCTAATCATCCACGCCCATCCTAGATACTTTGCAGTGGCAGTTGAAATCCAAGGCAATGTGCTGGTGCATATAATGCGTAGAGCAACAGTGCCACTAGTAGTTCCTAAATTTTTGCACATTGGAGTAAGCCATATACGCCGTGGAGCAGCATAGATTTTACAAGAAAACAAAAAGTGACCAATAGTTTCATTGTTTGTACCACAGGCAGGGCAGACAGCACTAGTTCCCACCTCCCATTTTGCTGTTAAAGATCTAAGGGGAAGTGCTCCAGCTCTTAGTTGAAAGAGAAGCTTCCTATCTCTGGGCTTGGTTATGATATCCCAGTAAGGTTCAAGATGGGGGTACATCTTGGCCTCTAGGAACTCTCTAGTCATATTGCCAGCACTGGAGCTACACCAATTCCGCTGGGCAACCCTCTCCCAATAGATGGTCTTGAGCATACTTTTAGAAGGGACGGTTGAACCTACAGGATCTTCCCAAAGTGTGCTCAAACCAAGCTCAAGCAAGGATGCCCTAAGCGCTTTTAGCCAACCTATTTTATGGTGAAGGTCAGTTCTTATGATGTCTAGAAAGCCCCCTGCATAGTGAGAAAGCGCAGGCGTTGTCCATAACCTGCGCCAGTACAATATTGGGCGGAGCCGCGCCATATCTAAAATGGCTCTTCTACCCAAGTCATACTTAAGGGGCAGCAGCGGGGTACTTTTAGGAACGCCTGTAATGGCCCTTAAAAATTTATTTTCTGAGTGTTGAAGAGCCGGCATTTTTTCAAACCCCCACAGCTCAGCACCATAAAGTACAGAACCCAGAGCTTTAGCTTCATAAACCTGTAAAACGGGTTTCACAGGTTTAGTGAGGGATTTTCTGTGCTCTGAGCTGATTGCGCCTGCCAATTGCCTATGTTTGATTGTTGCAATTTCGATATGATGCCGCCAGGCCTTCGCATTGGATATATGCATACCCAAGTAAGTGAAATTGTTCACTACCTCCAGCGGACGATTGTTTAAGGTAATTTTTGTCTTAAAACTACGATGGGGATTGAAAGTCATCAGCTTAGTTTTGGTAATGTTTACTTCGAGGCCATACTCTTTGCAAAATTGGTCAAAGATTGACAGAGCACACTGCAGTCCACTTAGCGTTTTAGCTAGGATGAGTGTGTCATCCGCGAACATTAAAATAGGAATTTTAATACCATCTAAAAAAGGAGCATCCACTTGAGCGGAAGTCATACGTGCTACAACATCATTGATATAAAGTGTGAAAAGGACTGGGGCCATCGAGCATCCCTGTCTAACGCCCCTTTCTACTGGGAAGTCTGAGGTAACCGAGCCTAAGCCACCCCACTGTATTCGTGCATAATTTGATTCGTGGAGTCTCATTATCATGGATAACAAATCGTTTGGGATGCCCTGCTTCTGTAGAACCGACCATAACTTTAGTCGAGGGACCAGATCAAAAGCAGCCCGTAGATCGACAAAGGCCGCATACAAGCTTCCTTTGCCGAGCACCACCGTCCTCCATTGAATCATGGTAAAACGAAAGACCTGATCCACCGTACTTGTGGATCGTCGAAAGCCAGCCTGGAAGGTTGAAAGGGCATTGGTCTCTTCCGCCCAGTCCAGGAGCCTATTGACGATCACACGCCCCACTACCTTTTGGATGGTGTCTATAAGGCTTATAGGGCGGTAATTACCTGGCAATGATCGATCTCCTTTTTTGAAAAGGGGAATAATTACTGCACCCTGCCAGTCATCATCCATTAGATAAATATCATCCACATAGGACAACGCCTCTTCATCCAGATTTTGAAGTAATTCAGTTACTCTGGCCGAAAACAACCCCGGGCTGTTCTTATACCCCTGGGGGAGTCAACAAAATTGACTCTTTGAGACTAACATTGAAAATGCGGTTAAATACCTGCTTTTAGGCGCTATATTTTGGCAAAAAATAATCCATTTGAGAAATCTAGTGTTGTTTTGTATATTTTCTGCACAATATTATTCATTAGTGCGGCACTGTGTGCATTTTGTACTGCAAATGTCTTTATGCAAGTGTTTAAATGTCTCTAATCTAAAACTAGACAATATGAATTCTCAGGTTTCATTACGGGAAACAACGGATTATTCATTTGAGAGGTGCAAGTTTCAAGCATCCCTTGGTATTCAAGTTGATCTAAGATCTTCGTGACCTGTTTTTTAGCTTCTTGCTTTATTGGATACTGTCTCTGTGTAGTCGGAGTATTTTTTCATGGAATTATGTGGTGGGTTGAATCCTCATCACATCCAACATGGTTTTTATATAATGCCGAGGCTAGGGCTACCACCCACTCCCGTGCATATGTGTATTTTAGATATTTGGGAACAGGGTTAGAAAAGGCTGGTAAAATTACTGTTTCTCCCCTAGGGCAGTCCATGACAAATGCTGGCGGACAATCTTGTGCAGCTAATAGGATGTCATAACCAAACGTCAGGTTGTCCCAAAAGAGACCTCTAACTTTCCTGGGCTTGAAGTGTTATTTCATATAATGTATGTGGGACACTTACCCTAGTATCAGGTGTTTCCACCGTGATATAATCATTCAAGTCCGCTGTTACCAGAAATTCCATCAGGTGCTGGCGAGCTACTGTTACTTCTGCCGCACTGTCTAGCATCGTCAGAGCCCATTCCCTGTTCGTTAGTTGAGTCTGAATTCTGGGCATGTCTAAGCTTTAGACACGCAACCTTCTTCTTTTTGAACTGAGGTTTTGGTTTGGCTTTATCTTCTTTTTTGGAAGTATAATCTTGAGCGTGCTACTTGTCTCTGGACTTTGTACACTCTTCTTGCCTGTCTGACCGTCCTTTCCTTTCCGAGTTTTTCGTTGAACCCTGAAAGATTATACCTCCTTTCAGAGGGCTCCTGTGGAGGAGATCTACCTGGGGATTGAGCTCTATTCTCTTTAAAGTTTTGTTGTTTTTTATTGTCCCACTTCTTCTTTGATGAAGCAGGTGTTTGTTTAAGGTGTCCTTTTCGGGACTACCCATCAGTTGTGGTTTTAATGCTTTCCCACCCAAACTGTCTCTTACTAACTCTGCATAGGCAGTCTCAATTATTTTAGGTAATTCCTGTTGAAAAGGACTGAACTCCCTTAGGCGTTGATGGATTGCCACTGATGCTGCCTCCCCTTTAATATTTGCTAATATTATAGCTGATACCTGGGCAAAATTACCTAGCAATTTCATCACTCGGTTCAGAGCAAGTTCTGGTCCGTACTCATTTTGTATTGGTCTTAATAAATCTGGTATTACTGCTAATGATGGGATACCATGTGTTCTGGTATATATGGCAGCAAAAACGGTACCCCAGGAGGTACAATCCTCTATCTGTAGTTTTATCCCCATGGGCAAGCAGATTGTCAGTATTCTGTGTTTTCCATAAGGGCTGGTATTCGGGAATACTGCTTCTAGCTGTGTTATTTTCTGAGCTACCCAGAATGGCATTTGTTCACGTTTCTTGGGCATTTTACCCATTACTGCATGTAAGGTTTGTGGTGTGACGTCCTTCACATCTAACATCTAACATCAATTGGAATTCCATAGAGCATATTATCAAGCCCATTATCGCCGTTTTAGCTGCCGTTTTCGGCCGCTAAAGAGGCGATAATTTTATCGCCTGTCTTGATAATATGCCCCCTAGATTTTGCACAACTCTATCCCCTGCCTCAATCATTGTTTTTAAAAAAGAAGAGCTTTTCAATCTAACTAAGATAAGGTGTTTTGCACAGTTTTAGGAACAATGTGTCCTTCAAGCTTGCTTAACCAACAGCCAATAAATAGGATTTTGCCTACTCAGCTGTGGCGGAGTTTGTGCCCACCCACTCCAGGCGTCTCTGGTGTTTTGTGAATAAGGGTCTCTGAGACTAGCATGACTGAACTACTCAGATTCTACTGTTAAACAAGTACCCAACCAATGTTGGTAGAGTCATGTCGTGTAGTTCCTTTAAAATCTATACAGGATCTGCGTGTTCGAACAGCATACACTGTAGCATTGGTGTCAGACTGATTCTGAACAACCCCACCGGGTGTGTTGGCCTTGTGTACCAGCTAGCGCACGGTGCCGCTAGAATCTCCTCTTACCAAGGAGAGAATAGTTCTAGACAACCATCGAACATAACAACCCTGATCCCTCAGGACCGTGGAAACAGTGTTTTACTTTTTGCTCAGTCACTCGTGCTTACTTAGTCTGTCTTAGAGAGATACACAGAATAAACAGGCCGGGCATTTTCAATAAGTATTTATTGAACAGTTGTTATTCTGGTGTAAAATAGATGAGCTGCAACAACCGTTAGACAGTATGAGATATAAATGATTAGCAGTACTATGGAAGTAAACGGATGGTAAAGTTCTACCATCTTGCAGTAATCATGAATACATACAAGCATATAAAATACATGTAATAAAAAAATGCGTACTCCTACGATGCCTCGCTAAATAGATGTACCTAAGTGTACCTAGCCTGTGTGTAGGTGTTAAGCCAAGAATCCCTCTAGGATTTAGGCAACCCCATTACCTGAAGGGAGAGGCTGTGGGACCCCATCCCGGTCTCGAGTTGGACACCCCGCGAGGGGTGTTTTTAGGCCACTGTGAGCTGGAGTGTCTGCATGCAGGAACCTCAGCGTCTCTGGTCAGTGTGTCGGCCGGGAAGTCCTGGTCTCCTCTGTCTATCTTAGCAAGATGGGATGTATATAGACCCATAGGTCTCCCCAGGGGTCCTACCTCACTGTATTACTGTGTCGGACTAAGGATGACGTCGGGCATGAACTTTATACATAGATATTATACAGGAGATAGTAGGTCTGCTGTGCATCCAAGAATCCTCATGCAGAATGTATGAGATTTCGAATTAGGGAAAACCAGCGTTCTGAATGCAGTGTTGTATCTAGGTAAAAGGTCAGTCCCTGTAAACTGTGACAAGTGTAATGTAGGGAAGAATATAGGTGAAGGGTTCTGAAGTTACCTGGGCCTATATCAGGGTGCCTATAGGGAATATAACAATTAGTGATGTAATATGTACAATCCTAAGCAGTGGAAGGTGGAAGGCACTTTGTAGCTAGCTCAGTAAACTATAACTTGTGAATTTCAGTGTTTGTTTTACTTTTTAAACAATCATTTTAATCTTATTTCAACACTTAACTATAACATAACTTTCCTGTTTTTGTTTAACGCAAGCTAAGATTTTAATACCATACCTAACTATAACTTCACCTTATACCAGTCACGCTACAAGAATTTAGAAACAGGCACACCAAGAGAATTAATCTGAGTTATTTAATCGCCAGTGCAAAAAACAGATACATTTAGGCTTGCAGTCTTGATCACTGTGTCACATTGTTGTCCCTTCACCTTTTTGTGCATTTCAAATACAGACATGGACATAGAAAAAGGAGAGCCCTTTCAGGAGACTATGCACGGATTACAATGTCAGCCATGTTAGACTGGTAAACTTCAATTCTTGGAGTATACCACGATGGATTCTGTAATCTATGATTACGATGTTTTGCTAGCCATTCACCTACGATTATTGTCATTTATCAATACCATATTGCAATCTATTATATGCGACACTAATCAAGATTATCATTTGGTAAACTGATTAATACAATTTCGAAAATAATACTGGACTGGATATCAATCATTGGCAAAGATGAAACCCTCCTACATTGCATTAATGCCCTTAAGTATCACTAGACTATTCGGGAGATCTGGAGCATGTCAGAATACTGCCACATCGAGAGTGTTTCTCTTTTGGGTGGTCATTGTTACAGCCACAAATAGGAATAGCTATTGTCACCTGCTTCACCCTGTTCTGCTTGGGTTTTCAGATCGGATGGAACCCGCTCCACAGAGCCCTTCTGACCCAAACCAGAACGTTTCCTCCTCCCTAGGGCCTTTTTACACCTAAATGACCACATATATATGTACCACCTAAGGACAGGGAATTCCTATTATATATATATATATATATATATATATCAAGACCTCACAGCCCAACCACAGTCTCGCGGCCTTCAGCAGACCCAGAATCTCCTACCCAGACGGCAGCAACACACACAGTCTCGCGGCCTCAGTCAGACCCAGAATCTCCTACCCAGACGGCAGCAACACACATAGTCTCGCGGCCTCAGTCAGACCCAGAATCTCCTACCAGACGGCAGCAACACACACAGTCTCGCGGCCTCAGTCAGACCCAGAATCTCCTACCCAGCCGGCAGCAACACACACAGTCTCGCGGCCTCAGGCAGACCCAGAATCTCCTACCCAGACGGCAGCAACACACACAGTCTCGCGGCCTCAGTCAGACCCAGAATCTCCTACCCAGACGGCAGCAACACACATAGTCTCGCGGCCTCAGTCAGACCCAGAATCTCCTACCCAGACGGCAGCAACACACACAGTCTCGCGGCCTCAGTCAGACCCAGAATCTCCTACCCAGCCGGCAGCAACACACATAGTCTCGCGGCCTCAGTCAGACCCAGAATCTCCTACCCAGACGGCAGCAACACACACAGTCTCGCGGCCTCAGTCAGACCCAGAATCTCCTACCAGACGGCAGCCTTAGCACGAGCTCATCCTATTATTACCGTAGTACATGACAGGGGAATCGGGATTACTATATATCAGATCACACAAAGACTATTAGTTGAGCACAACCTGTTCTCTAGTTCGAGGGGCTCGTTTCCCCCTCATCCAGTTACCACTTACCTGACCAGGATTAACCTCTGTTCATGTTGAGTTAACTCTGACTAAAAGAATAGGCTATCCTCCTATACAAAAATACACAACACATGCTAACTCACGACAAGCTAAATACTTTATTTAAAGGCCACATGCACATTCGCAGAATACATCATATATATATAACCTGCAAGGAAAGTGAAAGGTTAAGTTATACACTTCAAAGAAAAAGGGGTCGACATCACCTGAATTGTATGTAGCCTGTGCTCAATGGTCATCTAGGTTCCCTTCTCCCTCTGTGCCTCGGCTTCGCCTGGAAGTCACACCTCCGCAGTCGCGGATCTACTCCCTTCTCCCTCTCCGAGTCACTGGAACCTCTTCCTCATCGGCTACTCTCTCCTCTTTAGATTCAAGTTCGTCATCTGTCTTCCCTGGAATAAGTAGTAGCTTTTTCTGCTAACGGCCAGATGCCGCCTATGGTCTAGAAGCAAGTGCCCATATCTAACTCAGACTTTCACTAATATAGAGGTGCATTCTCTCATGGAAATTTCCAGCTCGGAACCTGCCGCCCACCAAATTCCTGTACCTCCCCGTGCCAAGGACACGTTCCCAGCCGGCCGGCCTGATGTAGTGTCTTCGGCAGGGGAAAAATACACTCCTTCGATAAGGGCCGGCCTGAACCGGTTCTCTCCTAGCGAATAACACCTCATAACTAAAACATCGCCCTCCCTCTAGAAGTGACCCAAGCTGCCGGAGCAGAAAGAAAGATGGAGTCTCTCCTGTCTGAGGCCTACCAGGCCTGAATTCAGCACGACTCCATGAAATACCCTCACTATAGGGCAAGTTATCCTCGATGCTAACGAATCTATCCCCTAGGCTATGTATGTAGGCCCTGATCTATGGGTAGGAGCACGGGATTGTGTCAAAGTGTCTAATAGATAGGCCCTATTCACTACTCTAGTCCGTAGACTTGGATGGAAAGAGACTGAAGTCATATTGATCGCTCTACAACATAAGAAGGCCAGGAAAATCAAGCAGTACATTTCACCCTTGACTTCAGTCTATTATACATACATTAAACAGAACTAACATCGGTGGAAGAATAATATGAAACAAAACTAACCGATCTATGTCTAGTACCAGATGTGCAGAATTGAAGCAGTGAAGGAATACACTGAATAAAACAACAGATAGAAATCAAAACAGCAATAGCAATCAAAATGCCACCTAATATGTAGCGTAGCATATGCATGTCCGGTAACCAATTAAAGAGCCAGTCAAACCAGCCCTGATCAATGTGTTTTCTAACTTCATCGGTTAAGTCATGCAATTTATCTATGTGTGCACGAATGGATTGTGTATGATCAGATAAGTTAAAACAGCAGAGGCCTTCAAAATCTGAGCAACCATGTCCATGTTTAAGCAAAAGATAATCAATGGCTGCTCTATTTTGCAAAATGGCCCTACGTTCACCCTGGGCGTCTAATAGCAAGTCAGACAAGACTGTAGAAGTATGATTAATGGATTTAACCATCCAGCAAGCCATTTTCCCAATGGATTTGGCATTGTAAACCGCCAAAGCAGGAACACCAATAATTGAAACAGCTAGGCTAAGGTATTCAGACTTGGAATATAAATGCAAAGATGAGTCACAATCCTCCTGTAACATCACTGTATCTCGAAGCACACGAGAGTTGGCATTTGGATGGGAGGAAAACATGAGTAAACTCAGTCTAGTGATGGCACACGGGCCTCCGGAAATGTTTGCAGGGACATATGGCCAGGAAGTATTACCACATGAGAAAAGCCATCCGGCAGGTAGCAACATCGCACGATAGTGACTGGGAGTAACTACCAAACTATTGCAAGTCATATTGTTCTGGACTGAGACACATGTCGTCGGTGTCCTCTGGAAACACAAAGTTCGTTCGTGAGGTGTAAAGGAAGTGGCGCCCCTTAACTTGAGGCGTAGGCATTCAGAAATTGCATTAGGATTACATGTAAGAAAGAAGCATAGGTCACCTTGTATAATATTATACGTAATTATTTGGGACTGGATGGGGAGTTGCTCATTCGGCAGTTCAGTACACAAAGGACAATATACATGGGTAGCAAAATCACCCAGGATAATATTCGGACGAGCCTTCGAAATGTTAAAGATACTGATTAAAGTCTCCAGCGAGGCGGGGACAGCAACTAGGCAGGTCGCAAGAATATCGTGCACAGATCTCATCGGTGTCAAACAGAAGTGAGGGGCATCAGTTACTCTTTTGGCCAGTAAGGTCCAAAAGTTCGATGATGAATCCCACGCATTGAAGGAACGCAACACTCGGGTTCCCAGTTCATCCCGGGTTGATGGGATCCCTTCTCTCTCGCCGAAATAGTCCGAAGGGAGTCCAATGCCGGCACATCCTGCAGCAACAATCCAAAGAATGATCTGAAAAAGAACCAAATACAGGCATTAATCATTCTCGTAAATAACATTTATCAGCTGGGACAGCTTCCCAGCTATCTTTCCCTGGCCTCATAACCAAAATGGTATTATCCTGACCGGTGGCAATAACCTCTGCTTGTTCAGGGGGATTCTTAGGCGATTGCACCCAAACCTTGGCCCCAGGGTTATCCGTAGAGCCAAAGCCTTTCTGGCCACGTACAGTTAGCAAAGTTGGGGCAGTGCCTTTCATTATTTCACCACTGAAAACAGGCATAATGAGTAATTGAGCCACTCGGTCAGTACGATGTATCAGCAAGTCAATCTCACTGCTATTTAGCAGAAGTACCTTAATCTCTCCCTGATAGTCGCTGTCGATAACTCCTCCAAGCACCTGGATGCCTTTTACAGCCAGCCCCGATCTAGGGGCGATCAATCCAAAATTCCCCGGTGGTATATGAATACCAACACCGGTAGCAATGATGACCCGATTTTTACTTTCCAGAACGGTGTCATCCATAGCATGCAAGTCTAAACCTGCCGACCCTGGGGTCGCTCTGCATGGAGCCAGAGCTCCGGAAGTAATTTCCCAATACATCACAGTTTCATTGATTACATTAGGCATAGTCTCAACATTTTGGGGAAACGAACGCATAAGCGGAGATTCAGCATTTAAAAAAGGACGATTATTCAGGATCAATAGTGCTTGGGGTAAAAAGTCTCGCCAATTTTTATACTTGTCATCTGTTAACTTTCGTAACTGATCCTTTAGCAGGCCATTCAATCTCTCCACCAGGCCTGAGGCCTGCGGGTAATAGAGTATATGAAATATCCATTCAATATTATTTTCCACACAGAATTCCTGTACCAATCTTCCACGAAAATGGGATGCATTATCAGATTGAATTTGGAATGGCACACCATAATACATCATAATCAATTCTAATGTTTTTATGGTATTCAATTGGGTGGCTTGCTTACATGGAAGAGCTACCAGTAAGCCACTATATGTATCGACAATTGTGCAAACATATTGACAATTTCTACTCATGGGAAGGGGCCCGATGTAATCAATCTGCCAAATTTGAGCGGGCAGTTTCCCGCGATGTAAATGGCCTCTAACAATTTGGGGTACCTTACGCTGTCTGATATGTTGACAGACGGGACAATGTAAGATAACATTTTTGATTAGATCCAGGGGAATATAAATTCCTCTATCAGCAGCCCACCTGCTAGTGGCCTTCTCTCCAAAGTGTCCTGCCTTCTGGTGTGCCCATTTCGCCAATCCCGCAATATCAGGATCTTGTCTGTCCACCACTGCCTCAGCAATTTTAGATTTTTCATCTGCAATGTTATGAAAAAATTTGTCAAGGGAGTCTATTGGGGTGTGAGCATCCACATGGAAGATGGTAACAGTACTCTGTGGGAGCATCTCCCAAATCTCTTGCCATAACTCTTTTCCCCACAATTCTTTGGAGTGTAACCTCCAATTATGGGAATGCCAGGTCGGCAACCAAACAGCCAGTCCATTGGCAGTGGACCAGGAATCGGTGAAAATGTGGCATGTACCGGGTAACTCTTGTTTCAAAACTTGGTAAACAGCGTAAAGCTCGGCAAATTGGCTACTCTTCCCTTCACCAGTTGTGCTCAACAGTTTCTGTGTGATCGGATTATAAGACACCGCCTTCCAGTGCCGTGTCGTTCCAATAAACTTCGCCGACCCATCTGTAAACCAAACATGGTTTCTGTCCTCAGCGGACAAATCATCAAAAGATCTACCCCACTTGACAGGGGACTCCTGTTCTAAAGGTACGGAACACTCACTCTCAGTCTCAGTCGATGGTGCTTGCGCCACTTGCTCATGTAAAAACGCAACTCCTTTCGGACCCACACGTGCCCTGTCTTGTATGTACCATTTCCATTTAATCACACTCGCCTCCTGAGCATGCCCAATTCGATGAGTTTTTGGTGAACTCAAAACCCACTGCATAATAGGAATTTCAGGACGCAAAAATATGTCATGTCCCAAAGTCAATTGCTCGGTATCCACCAAAGCCCAATAACAAGCAAGTAGCTGTTTCTCAAAGGGTGTATAACGCTCACCAGCATCAGGTAGCTTTTTGGTCCAAAACCCTAACGGTACCTTACTCCTGCCTTGTTTCTGCCATAGACTCCAATTTGCATAAGGGCCTTGCACAGACACATTCAAATCCACATCACCATCACGTACAGGCCATAGATCCATAGCATGTTGAATTGCCTCTTTCGCCAGACTAAATGCATCTTGCTGTTGCTTACCCCATTCAAATGCATTCTTTTTACGTGTAATTCGGTACAAAGGGGCCAATATTTGACTCAAATGAGGAATATGCTGGCGCCAAAAACCAAATAAGCCAATGAAGCTCTGGGCTTCCTTCCTATTCCTCAGAACCGAAAAATCAAGAATCTTCTGTTTAACTTGAGGGATCACCTCGCGGTGTCCCTCGTGCCAATTAATACCTAAAAATTTTACAGCTTGAGACGGACCTTGTAATTTATCCGGATTGATCTCCCAACCTTTCCCACGCAGACACTCAATGACTCTATCTAATTGTGTCTGAACATCCTCTTGTGTTTCGCCTTGGATCAAAACATCATCAATATAATGACATATCTGAATTTTGGGATGAACTGGTACTTCAGCCAAATGTTCTGCCACCAGCCGGTGACAAATCGTAGGACTATGCACATAGCCCTGAGGAAGACTTCTGAACGTCATCTGACGCCCGTTCCACGTAAAACTGAACTGTTCCTGACACTCAGGGGCAATTGGAATAGAAAAGAAAGCATTAGCAATATCGATGGACGCATACCATGTACCTGGATGTGTTTGGATTCTTTCAATCAGGGTGATAACATCCGGTACTGCAACAGTCAAAGAGGGCGTGTGTTTGTTCAATTCTCGATAATCAACAGTCATGCGCCAAGAATTATCACTCTTACGCACCGGCCAAACAGGATTATTCCAAGCAGAAGTAACTGGAGTTATAACGCCTGCATCAACCAACTCCTGAATGGTGGTACTAATCTCTTCATGACCACCCGGAATGCGATACTGCTTCTGACAAACCACTTTGGTCGCCTGGGGAACTTGTATAGGGGGCATCCTTAAACGACCAACCCGTATAGGTCTGGACGAGATATAATGCGTCGTTCCAAATTGGTAACACCCATCATCAAGATGCAACGTCATTCCCTTCAAAATATCAATTCCAATTATGAATTCTAAGAGTGGCACCACTAATACAGAATATTCCTTTCTAGGGATTCTACCTATTCTCATTTCAAGCAAAGTTTGAACTGCAGGGGTTTCTTTTCCTCCTAATCCGGTAATAGTAAAAGGCTGCCCTGTAAATTTCCTTGATTTTCCATGAATAAGAGTGGCCTCCGCTCCTGTATCAACTAATGCTCGGGCCCTTTGGATATTACGATGTCTCCAATAAATATCAATATCTACATAGGGTCTATTATCTCTGTGAGCCCATCTGTGTACCGGAGCTTGACCTATTTCCTAGTCATTCTTACTGCATTCTGTGTACCAGGACAAATCAGGATAAAGACTCTCACGTTTCTTAGGTATCGATACCTCCTGTTCATATCCATCTCTATTACGAAATGGATTCCTGTCCTCTGCATTGTACTGCGGGTTTCGATCGGCCAAACTGTGTCGATCCTCTCTCCTTCTCAACTCAGGGGATTGATCCCTATCATCTCTACGTCTGCTGTAAGCATGATCATTTCTCCCCCTTTCCTTTTCCCCCTCTCTCTCCCTGTCCCGCTCTCGACGGGGAGACAGATCACGTACAGGACGCCGATCATCACGACGATCAGAGCGCCCACGGCGATCATCATCACTGCTACCATCAGAACAACCACGATCACACGCAGTCGTTCGAACACGCCGGGCACCCTCCTTCCGATCCAAGCCCCGTTTGCGAAACATCTCCCACAAACGAGCAGTAGTCTCACCATCAATGTCCTCCCGACGCACACCATCAGCCAAAAGACCAGTAAAGATATCACGTCTAGTAAATTTATATTCACCAGGAGTACGAGTGTCAGGCCGGGACTGACGTTCAGGTTTAAACCACTCACCCAACTCACCGAGTTGGCGTACCGATTCCAACACTGTAGATAGTACATTACCAGTCTGGTTAATCAACAAAGTCATCATGACCTGCTTGTAGGCAACAGGAGAAGAGCGAATGATACGATTTCGCACAGAAGAAGTCAACATCCCATCAAGCAACCTGTCAGCAGTGCCCAGAAAAATAGCCGTTTTCATCACTTCTTCCTTAAGGGCAGTCAGATTCAGTAGGATACTTCAAATTACAACCCTCAGTCGCCAATTGGAGCAAAGAAATTTGACCACCACCATTATAGTTACGGAAATGATCTTGCACAGTAGAATCCAAACTCAAAGAACAAAATTTCAAACAATCGCCAGTATCCAACATAATACCAGCAGCGCCTAGTTCATAAAGGCGCACCATCCATGTGAGCAAAGCCTCACCAGTCCGCTGCCGAAAGCGCAGCAAAATGTCACTAATTTCTTGTTGGGTAAAATCTTCTAAACAGTCTAAAGAAATACCCTGCGGAGCATTGGGAGACTGCTGCAACTTCCGACGAAAAACCGGATGCGCAGAGACCACGGGACGAGCATCACAAGGAGCTCGAGCAGTACTAGTAGAGGGACAATCAGTGTAAGAAGCATCGATGCCGCCCGAAGAGCGAGCGTAATCACGGGGTGCACCATCAGAGGTGCGAGAAGCAGACTTACATTCATGACGGGAACGAGAAGACTCGTGCTTGACAGACTCCTCACCCGAGGAACAAGACGTAGTCGAGTCCCAGATATTACCATCCCATTCATCAGGGTTCCAATCTAGTCCAGCTTTCGCCACGACCAGACGCACCTTACGCGTCGAAACTCGACCACGCCTGTTCTTGTACTTATAACGAGCAATCCGCACAGCCGCCCTTTCGGCAACCGTTTGGTAAGTGTCAAGTTTGTCAGAAAGCAACTTATTTTGACACCGCAATAAAGTATTAGAATTCTGAGTTTCAACAAAGTGTGCCTCCACATCCTTAAGAGAGATCTGCAATTTCAACAATCTCTCATGCAGAATCCGATACGCAGACAGAATAACCCAACCTCTGCGCCCCAAAGCGGGAACCTCCTCACCCTTCAATACAGGTGCCGTCTGCAAACAAGTAATCACGTCAGCCGGTTCCGCTGACTCCAAAGAAGAGTTCCAATTTTCACTCAGACCAGTAGAGTCAGCCCACTCACGGGCTAAGGCTCCATAAGGCGTTGAATCCCATCCGGGAATATCAACGGACAATTTAAGAGTAGATTTAGATTTCTTAGAAAACATCGCGAAAAAGAAAGAAAAAGAAACGCAGAGAAAGAGAAAAAAAAAGGAAGAGAGAAAGAAAGAGAGAAAAAACTATACACGCAAATATATAAAAAAGAAAACCACGCACACGCTGAAAGCAAACACAAGACAATGACAACGCACACAGGTTTCGTAAACAGTTCGTGACGCCAAATGTTCTGCTTGGGTTTTCAGATCGGATGGAACCCGCTCTACAGAGCCCTTCTGACCCAAACCAGAACGTTACCCCCTCCCTAGGGCCTTTTTACACCTAAATGACCACATATATATGTACCACCTAAGGACAGGGAATTCCTATTATATATATATATATATATATATCAAGACCTCACAGCCCAACCACAGTCTCGCGGCCTTCAGCAGACCCAGAATCTCCTACCCAGACGGCAGCAACACACACAGTCTCGCGGCCTCAGTCAGACCCAGAATCTCCTACCCAGACGGCAGCAACACACATAGTCTCGCGGCCTCAGTCAGACCCAGAATCTCCTACCAGACGGCAGCAACACACACAGTCTCGCGGCCTCAGTCAGACCCAGAATCTCCTACCCAGCCGGCAGCAACACACACAGTCTCGCGGCCTCAGGCAGACCCAGAATCTCCTACCCAGCCGGCAGCAACACACACAGTCTCGCGGCCTCAGGCAGACCCAGAATCTCCTACCCAGACGGCAGCAACACACACAGTCTCGCGGCCTCAGTCAGACCCAGAATCTCCTACCCAGACGGCAGCAACACACATAGTCTCGCGGCCTCAGTCAGACCCAGAATCTCCTACCCAGACGGCAGCAACACACACAGTCTCGCGGCCTCAGTCAGACCCAGAATCTCCTACCCAGCCGGCAGCAACACACATAGTCTCGCGGCCTCAGTCAGACCCAGAATCTCCTACCAGACGGCAGCCTTAGCACGAGCTCATCCTATTATTACCGTAGTACATGACAGGGGAATCGGGATTACTATATATCAGATCACACAAAGACTATTAGTTGAGCACAACCTGTTCTCTAGTTCGAGGGGCTCATTTCCCCCTCATCCAGTTACCACTTACCTGACCAGGATTAACCTCTGTTCATGTTGAGTTAACTCTGACTAAAAGAATAGGCTATCCTCCTATACAAAAATACACAACACATGCTAACTCACGACAAGCTAAATACTTTATTTAAAGGCCACATGCACATTCGCAGAATACATCATATATATATAACCTGCAAGGAAAGTGAAAGGTTAAGTTATACACTTCAAAGAAAAAGGGGTCGACATCACCTGAATTGTATGTAGCCTGTGCTCAATGGTCATCTAGGTTCCCTTCTCCCTCTGTGCCTCGGCTTCGCCTGGAAGTCACACCTCCGCAGTCGCGGATCTACTCCCTTCTCCCTCTCCGAGTCACTGGAACCTCTTCCTCATCGGCTACTCTCTCCTCTTTAGATTCAAGTTCGTCATCTGTCTTCCCTGGAATAAGTAGTAGCTTTTTCTGCTAACGGCCAGATGCCGCCTATGGTCTAGAAGCAAGTGCCCATATCTAACTCAGACTTTCACTAATATAGAGGTGCATTCTCTCATGGAAATTTCCAGCTCGAAACCTGCCGCCCACCAAATTCCTGTACCTCCCCGTGCCAAGGACACGTTCCCAGCCGGCCGGCCTGATGTAGTGTCTTCGGCAGGGGAAAAATACACTCCTTCGATAAGGGCCGGCCTGAACCGGTTCTCTCCGAGCGAATAACACCTCATAACTAAAACATCGCCCTCCCTCTAGAAGTGACCCAAGCTGCCGGAGCAGAAAGAAAGATGGAGTCTCTCCTGTCTGAGGCCTACCAGGCCTGAATTCAGCACGACTCCATGAAATACCCTCACTATAGGGCAAGTTATCCTCGATGCTAACGAATCTATCCCCTAGGCTATGTATGTAGGCCCTGATCTATGGGTAGGAGCACCGGATTGTGTCAAAGTGTCTAATAGATAGGCCCTATTCACTACTCTAGTCCTTAGACTTGGATGGAAAGAGACTGAAGTCATATTGATCGCTCTACAACATAAGAAGGCCAGGAAAATCAAGCAGTACACACCCCCATCTACGCGAACCTCTTCTTTGTATTGTTTAGCCCGGGCGGACAACAATACAGACTGATTGGAACATCTCAACCTATGCATGACATACATTGACGATCTTTTTTATTGACTAGAAAGAGGGAATCCAGATGGCGAAGCAGTTCATTGCTGAAATGAACAACAACATCCTCAATCCACACTTAACTAGTACCATGAGCATGCAGGAGGTCCATTTTCTAGATCTTACATTGGCCAATAAAGATAATATTCAAAGTACGTTTTCAGAAAAGCAGCTGCTGGCAATAGCATCTTACAAGGTTCAAGGAACCATCCTAGGAAACTCAAGCGGTCGAGCGGAGTCTCCACTATGGGGAGTAACTCATTTTGAGGATTACAAGCAAGTACAAAAAGAGATGATAAGAGGTTCAGAGAACGTTGTTATCCCACAGAAGCACTGACTAAAGCTATTGAACACGTAAAGACCACACCCATCAAAAATTAATAGAGAGCAGGATGCCAGCGCCGCAAGAAGCAGAGATTCGATTTATAACTTCTTTCTCTACTGATACAGCTCGGGTACATAAGATATTGTGCAAGGATTGCCACATACCTACATCAGAAACAGTGATGGGACATGATCGAATCACACCGACAGGTAACATATGGGAAAAGTGTCTTGATACAGGGTTTTCTAGCACACAGTCATGTCATGCCTGTTAGTAATACCAGGAAAGTGTTGTCTGAAAAGGCTTTTTTCCAAGCACGCAATGCAAAGCATACATACAGCAGTAAGACATCTAGATACAATCTGAGATCTTCTATTCCTGGGTCACATTTCCGCTGTGGATGCTAATGATAATACTTTTCATGAATAAACAGTGCCACAGGTACCTAATGCATATAGTCCATAGGCGCTTCTTGAAATTCCTCTTACTGTCTGGGAATATCAGACATGGTGTATGGGTGCCCTTCCAAGTATGAAGGAAGGTACCCCCTGTTTACTTTTAGGTCCAAGAGGAGGGGGAAACAACAACAAGTAAGAGAAAACCTCTAATCTTGTAGTGTAGTTCCTATATCCCTGATAGGCTCTGCGCATTGGAATAACATACACTATAGATTTGACATAGGACTACGGTCAGTATGTCTCTACCGAGTATATTAAACTTAATTCATTGTGTATACCAGCTAACTCAGAGGTCACTAGAAACTTCTTGAATATACAAAAAGGGATTTGTCTCTGACAACCGCATAAACATGACAACTTTGTTTCCCTTTAGAATCGGAACAGTCTCAGAATCGTGGAAACAATAGATTACAGTTCACTCAGTCAATCGTGCATGCTTCGTTTCTACAGAGTTGCACAGAAATAGAGAGATGGGCGTTTAAATAAAAGGGTTTATTGAACTGTCTTATTTCTCATGCAAGAGATATGAATTGCTACAATTGTAAGACAGACTGTGAAGTACAATATGTACGAGGTTAGCAGTAAGATAAAATAATACTGCAATAGCATGGTTTGTAGCTATGACATATGTTAATCAAAATACATACATAAATAACACAAGCTAAAATGTGATACTCATCTGATGCTTCTAAATTGTTCTACCCCAGTGTACCTAACCTGAGTGCAGTACGAGGTTCGAAGTAGGTGCTGTTTCTAAAGTATAGCTAGCTATATTTTAGTTTAGCCAAGAGTTGCCAAAAGTTTCTCTAAGTTCTAGTCAGCTCCATATCTTAGAATGAGGGAGGTTGGAATCTCTTTTCTGGACTCGATAGTCTAACCACCCGCAAGGGAAGTCAGAGAGCACCGGAGCTGGATTCTCTGCGAGGAGGATGGCAGCGTCAGGTCAGTGCATCAGGCTGGAACTCGATCTCCTTTCGAACTTGCCGCTGTGAACCTCGTAGTCTGGGTTGGATCGAATCCTCCGGGAACCGCAATTTGCCAGGGCAAGTGCAGGTATATTTATTAGGCCTGGGCTAAAATTCCGTTCCGCTCGCGGAAATTGCGATAATTTGACATTTTCGCGTTCCGCGGAGAGCGTGAAAATGTCAAAATTTCCGCAATCCGCATTTTACCGGAACTTTTTTGCTTGCTCGCGCTGTAAAATAATACATTCTTGCGGGCGCGCGATCACCTTACCTGAATCCCTGCATTCGCCGACAAGTTTTCCCGATCCGGTCGCGTTCTCCACAAGATGTTGGATTGTTGGTAGCCATTTGCGCTGTCTCGCGACAGTTCGCGCCCGCTGTAATGTCATTCGTCACGCGATCACGTCTTTCTTCTCGCGATCATGCACCGCGAGACAAGTGAAAACAAGATGGCCGCGCCCGTGAGCAACCGCATGGGTAAGTTGTCGAGCCGCGACCACGCAGAAAATACCGCGAACGGGCAGGAAAAAAACTTCCGCATCATCGCGATATTTCCGCGTGTTTGCGGAGATTTTTAACATTTTCGCGATCATTTGCGAAAGTGAATTTCGCAAATTCCGCCCACCCCTAATATCTATACCTTGAAGGTGTCTAGGAATTCCAGTATTGACCTAAAAGTCGGTCAGAGGAACGTCATGAATGAACCCCTAAGGAATAGATGTTCATGCATACCTAATGAGTTCTTGGAGAAATCAATATTCAAGCTGAGGGAAATTCCTAAAGGCTTATGGGTCTGGTTTTCCAAGAATTTGTTGTGACGTGGATGGACGGATGTAGGTGGCCATGCCTGTATTTGGTTTGTATGGACAATGTCTAAATTAGGGCCGGATTTCTATGTCCAAATAAGGGCAATGTGAATTGTACCTATATAAGGGCATAAATCGGGAAACCTATATACGGAATCTAAATCTGCACACAACACCCACTCCAGTTTCGTATGAACGACGTTACTAAATCCTATACGTTCTAAACATATCTTAAAATAGAGTATCGCATGGGATTGCTTAAATAAGCTAAAAAAATATCTAAAATATATGTCCTAAAAATACATTACAAAACTATTGCTATGCATAAAGTGTTGTACATATTAAAGGGAATGTTCCATTCTAAGCATAGGATCACATTGGAATGCTAAATTAATGAACCACAATATATACATGTGATGAAATGGCTCGTAAATACAGAAGAAAAAAGGGGCCGAAACCATTTCATATCAGGATACACAAGTCAAAATGTTATTCATGACAAGGTTTCCTCTCGTACCTCAGCAGTAGCATGTGGCATTTGTGAGATCTCAATAAATGCCGCCATCAGGATTGGTAGCAGCTGGGGACAACACATAGCATGGGCCGTTATCGGGTCCAGCAGAGTATCGATATCCATAGGCATGACTGATGGGAGTGTTAGACAGATGTCTAGCACGCATTCTTCACCGCATAGCAGGCAGCGTAGAACAGGTAAGATGCAATCTTCCCAGATTGGTCTGAATGACAGAAACCAAGTGGTGTTTAATTCTCGTAGGCGAGGTAAACCCAGAATTTGGACGATGCGCTCACGACACTTCATCTCCAATAGAGTTCTTTCTATGGTGAACTGGGTGTCGCTGGTGATTTGGCTTGCCATATCATAGCAGTAGGAGAAAAAATAGTATCCCTGCAACGAGTGCTAAATGGAGTGGCAGTCCGCCAAACACACAGTGCACGAAGTTTGGAAAAATTCTGTGTACTGCTTGAAAAGGTGCTAACAGTCCTGCACACACGTTCTTAAATGCATGTACAATACCGATCGTATCAGACATGTCTAAGATTCGACCTAACAAATGCACAGGGCAGTTTGTATACAAAAGGGTATGTATTTCTGCAGAAGTCCTTGCGACTTGGAGATCATAGGTTTCTTTAGAAGAGGTCAAAGGCACAGTTTTTTGTAAAAGAATGGCTTTCATTCTGCTTAGAGTATCAATTCGTATAGAAGAGATATTCAGTGAAGGCCATAAAGGCTACTCCCTGACTATGTCTATTTGAGGAAACAAGACCTGCATACAGCAAGTGACCCTGGATGTAACCGTTACTAGATATGGGATACCCGGCAGCATGCCACAGCAGCTGTGATCATTCAGCATAATGTAACTCCCATTTGAAAGTTGACCAAAGATTGGATTAATCACTGCTGCCGGTGAACCGTGCAGGTGGCAGGATAAGTTTGTAGTGGAACCGTCCCAGGCCCCGTGTAACTTAATACCCTGACAAAGGAGAGAACCGCTTAGTGCGTGTTCACAGTTTTCACCACTAAGAAACACTTCACGTCCCCCACTCCAACATCTGTGCGTGTAAGGTAAATCCCAGGATGTCTTGATGTATTCTTTACCCAACCTTTCATATTTGCCTGCTGGTATATTTTTTAGGCAATACTGAAAATGGAAAGTCGTAACAGGCAGAGTAATCTTACCATGAATGATCCACTCAGTAGCTGGTTTTTCTGCCACTGTGAATGGTAATTTCTCCAGTTTTTCCGTGCTCAGCACCGTATAGTCTGCTCCCCTTTGTCCCAGTTTGATCTGTCTATCAGTGAGATGGAATTCTGCAAACAGTGACGTAGTATTGATTAAACGCCAAGGCACAGAGCCAGAACGCAGGTTTTGAAGCATCCAGCCTAATAGCATGATAGAACGTAGCTGTGACTCACAATGTTGCAACATGACCAAGTCTTGTTCCATGATGTCTATGGCAGAAGACACAATGCTGTCCAAAGAATATATCCTGGATGACAGAGTCGTTAACCCATTGTCCACTACAGAGAGAGATTTCTCTAAATTAATACGACCAATTTCTCGTATTTGTTCTGCAGTCTCTGCTTGGGTGACCTTCCATGCTTCATTATAAGCGGCATAGATACCCGCATATATGAAACGTTTTTGACACAGTTTTCTTGGTCCTAGCAAGAATTCCCTAAGGTCTGCGCCTTCTTGAAGTAAAGTTAAGTGTTGTTTTACATCCTTCAGTGTAGCTTTCTGTAGCCAATCAAGGCGAAGTTTCCCTACACTGTAAGTTGTTACTAACCCCGGATGCTGTCTTTGGACACAACGTGGGTCTGGCCTATTAAAGGTGAAACCTTGTGTTTTGTTCAGGAATCTATCTTGACAGTTGTTTGTGTCTAAGGGCCAGAGCAACCATTTTTTCCATTCAGGATCTGATCTGTTATTATTCAAAATAGTATGTACGTCGACCTCCCCCTCTGTAGTGCTTTCACTTGTAGGTGCAGGTATAGACGGAGTGTTCATGTCTTTTATCTTGGCTATTCCAAGGTATGACGTTTGTTGGACAGTGTCGTTCAAAAACATAATTTGCTCAGGGATGATACAGGCTCTAAACAAAGCTTCTATTCCCTGTACTTGCCAATCTTTAGTACCCCAGACAGTTTTCGTCTCAATGTTGTCTTTCCAAAAGTCGTAACCCTGTCTAGACAGTTGGGCAATAAAGGCTGTAGAATAAATCTGTTTGGTATTCGTTAACATACTTTTCATTCCTGTCTTGTTGACATTCTTAAAGTAAAGTGTCTCTGCATTCGAGATATTAAACCCTGAAAAATATGGAAATTTTATTGCAAATGTTTTCGAGCTACCCTTTGGTGGCGTAGGACAATGTTCCCATTGGTTATACATAAATACATTTCTAGGTGTTGCAGATTTATGCAAGAGATGATGACCATAGTGGTTATAACAATACAGTTGTTCATAGTCTGATGAACCTTGTAAATATTCATTATTAGTGAATGCATTTGACATCTCTAGATCAGACATCATATTATTAACAGTCTCGAAGTCCCAATCATCAGAAAAGGTACTGGAGGTAATAAATTCACCTAATGAAAATTTAAATAATTGTGAAATCTTCAAAAGCTCAGACGGGCAAAAAATGTCATATTCGGTTTTGTCCCAAACTATACCATCCGGTATAGGAATTGCTGAGATGTTCGCTGCTGACAAGTCTCTTGCTTCACGATGGGATGATTTGTGTGGCTGGGGAAGTAAGTTAACTCTTTTACTTGCTGTGTCCATTTGAATATATCTTCCATTTATCAGCACACCCAGAGTTATTACCAGAGCTAACCAAAGTAGAAAGAAGAATATTCCCAAAACAATCCATAGTTCAATCCATGGTGAAACCAGATAAGTCTTTTGTCAAGAGTTGAAAAAAGCCTGTTGCTTGTTCTTTGAAAGGTCTTTGTGCTGGCGTCGTTTCAGGCTGCTGGGATCCTCAGAAAACGTATCAAAGTTCATGAAATAGCCAGAAGCAGTTCTGTCAATGGTTGGAATTGCATCCGTATTTGATAAAATTGCTGGAACCAGTTGATCACTTGTTACTTCGTTGTTAACAGGTGTATCAGGACGAACTGTTATTTGGGTCTCAAGAGGTACAAGGTCCATAGCATTGTTGCTTAGTCCTCTATTTCTTACTGTCAAATCTTCAAAGGTGATGAGTCTCTCAGTTTGAACCTCTTGGATTGTAGCTAGAGGAGTGCATCTGCTACATTGGCGGAGTCCACTTGGCCGACTGCTTAGTATCGGCCACATATTGTGGTTTGATCAGGTCGATGGACACAAATCTTTTCTCCTTTTCACCAGCAAGGGGCGGCAAAAGTACTGTTCTTGATCCGTGGATTGCTAGGACAGGTACTGGTTGTCTGTAAGAAGGCCCAAATTCCTTCTTATCTGCGATCTTTTCTCTGACTAGATCCCCAAGCTTTGGGATCCAGACAGGCCTTGCTGGGACGGCCGGATTTTTCTCAGTGGTGGTTGGCTTCAGAACCACGTTGCTTTGTTGCGTTCTTAGTTCATTTAAGTCCTGTAAAACAGCCAAACGATTTTTGAAATCAAATTGTTTGTTTTTCACCACTGTGACTTTCATATCTAAGTCCGGAACCAACATTCTAGTCCCAAACAGGACCTCAAATGGTGTAATACCCCCTAGAGAACTTCTTGGCAAGTTGTTTATTGGGCGCTAGACCCCATATAAATGTTTGACCCACCCATCACCCGAACCTAATACCCTAGCTGTTATAGATTACTTTATGTCACGTTTTTTTCTTTCCACAACAGAATTTCCCTCAGGATGGAATGGAGAAGAATACCGCAATGCTACGCCCGACTGGCCATGGCTTCTTTGTAAGCCTTAGAGCTAGACGCAGGACCCTGGTCAGAATGCAGTGTGCCTATTGCGTATGTGCCGATAAAGACTTGCAAATCTTTTATAACAGTTCAAGCGTCAGCCGAGCGCTGAGGCCACATCCATAGGAACCTAGACTCAGTGTTTCTGGGATAGCATTCGTCCATGAGGACGCATGTATATCGTTAGTCTGATGCTATCTAACAATGGTGTCTGAAGTGGGCTAGCTACATTGTAGTCAGGTGTCTGGTGGTGTTCTGTACTGCGAGCTCTATTGCATGCTATACAGTTAATAATGAAGATGTGAATTAAAGTATTCATCTCTGGCCACCAGTACATCTCTTTTAACTCTAAAATTGTCTTTGAGATCTCCTGATGTATCAGACCCTCTCCCAGATGCGCTTCGTAAATCAAAGCTGCTCTATGTTCCCTGTTTGGAAATACTCTATCCCCCACTCCAGGGATTCGAGCAAACGGAACGCCATTCGCATCAATTATATATGAGTATTTGAGTGGAAACTTTTTAGGTAATGCCGCACCGCTACCTTGACAGCCAGCATTATTTTGCTCTCTGTTTTCGTTTTTGAAAGAGTGATTGCAGCTACGGAAGCCGTTTGCACAGCCCCTTTTGCGGCTTCATCAGCCAATGAATTCCCTTCAACGTGAACGCCATCACGTTGATGACTCAGCGTGTGTAACACGTGAGTGTTTTGTAGTCCGTTTCGCAACTGAACTACTTGTTCCCAAAGCAATTTGTGCTTGATTGTGCCACCTTTTGCATCTTTGAAACCATTTTGAATCCAAGTCTGTAAATATTCATTGTAAGATTGAACACAGTAAAAAGAATTGCAAACTATCAGTGTGGGGAATTCGCGATCTGTATTTTCAAGTGCCAACTTAAATGCTTGTAGTTCAGCTCGCTGAGCTGTACAATCTCCTGGAGATTGGGTTTTTGTGACCATTGATCTGAATTTGCCATTTCGCATGCGACCTTTAACGATAGCACACGCTGCACTGTAAGCTTGTTTACTCCCCGTAGCGGGCTGTGCAGATCCGTCAGTATAAATTATAAATTCGTACTGGTCAAGAGGGAGAATTTCAGTAGGCAGAGGACATTCGTGTTTGTATTGCAGGAATGCTTGTGTTTTTAAATATGGATCAAAAACATATTCAACATCGCTCTGAAGCCCACCGTGCTTACCGTGAGGGGAACGGTTCCATTTGGAAGCATTTATCACATCTCCTGACTCACCCTGCACTAGCATCCTTACATCCGTGAGGGGAACGGAACAGCCTGTGCGGGGAAGGAAAACCACAGCCCCCAGAAGGCACAGCGCTGCCAGCGCGCACGTCGACAGCTGAGGCGTGGGAGCCCTCAAAAGTCCGAGGCATCTATCGCAGTGCGGGACGCGCGATGGCAGCGCCCGGGCGAAGCCCGGGCCAAGGGCGGGCCCGTCCTTGCCCGTCAAGGACCGTTCAAGGCCGGGCTGGGCCTATACTCTGACATTTGCCGCTGGACTTCGGAACTGTAAGTGTCGCTAGCGGCCATCTGGCTATGCAATTTCCCCCGTGTAGTTGCTCATTATCGAAATAACATTGTTCAACTCATTGGCACTAATCTGCAGGCTTCCCTGTATTATTTTTGCCTCTGTGCTACGTGACCTATATAGATCTGGTCACACCTTCTGGCATCGCCCCTTAAGATATAAGTTGTTAGTAACTGTGGGCTGCCGGGGGATGTAGAGTGGGTCCTTTGGTACCACATTTTATAATCTAGTGAATTGAGCATGGGTGTGCATAAAGCACAAGCAGCAGTCTGGAGGCGGATATCCTGCTGAGAGAGCCCCGCGTGTTGCCGGGTGGCCGGAGAAAAGTGAGGTTGCCGTGCTAGGGGGCTCCCGTGTGAAGAGGCAGTGTGACCGAAGCAGAGAGCCAGCAGGAGTTTGCTTGGACAGCGGGATACTTTGGAGTCGCTCTCTTGCCTGATTGAACCATCAGTGCGAGGGAGACGCCATTTCAGAGGCCATTCAGAGGCTAAAACCGCCGGGTCTGCGAAGACCAGGGTGCTTGTTGCCCAGTTTACCTTGCGCACCTGCTTCGCGGATTCAGGAAGGTGAAAGCTGCTTCTAGGCGCTGGGTTCCGGAGGCGCTGGGGGGGTAACATCGAACTGGCGTTGTAGCAGGGACTCGAAGATCCAGGAGTCCCTGCTCTCACAGGCGGACACGCCCACTACCAGCCACGCCCCCCGCCTGCAACACTCTTTGATTTAACGCTCTGTCAGGCCCTCTGCGAGACGCGAGCGGGACGCCGAGCGAAGCCCGAGCAAAGGGTGGGCAGTCAGGGGCTGTCAAGGCTGGGCTGGGCCACGTCCCTTTCCTCTCTATCAACAGTGAGTGCATACGCCCGGTGTGTGTCCCTGTTCTGTTTCCCGAAACCATGTCTACTCGTTCTGGAAAGCTTCTTAGGAGTGAAGGCGTAAGGGGGCCAAATGCCGCAAGCCCTGTTATAGGAGCTATGGACCGCTTTATCACCAGGGTGACGGCGGTGATTGAAAAGGAGATTGCTATGTCTGAGCGGCGTTTATCTGAGGTTTACCTCCCCTCAGGACGTTCATCCTTGGGGGTCGCCGCTCAATCGCTTACACCGGCCAGTGTCCGGGTTCAATCTGCTTCCCCACCTAGTGTGCCTGGTGTTTTCATAGACCCCCCCCAGTTGGCTGGTATAGAGCAAAATATAAGTAGGCTGGAAAATCTGGCCGCTCTTCTCCCTATAGTTACAGTGGAAGACGGTGGCCTTAGTAAGCTGTCCACACCATTATCACCATTATCACCTAATCTCCCAAGCGAAGCCATCAGTGATCCTGAGCCCCCAAAACCGCTCACTCCCTCCATAGTTATATCAGAAGGGGAGTCAGTTAGGGCTTCCCCTAACACCCAAACTTCCGATACTAGGCAGGAGAATAGGCCCTTAAGCAGAAAGCCACGAAAACGCAAAAAGGGTTGGCTAGTGAGACAGGCCGCTCTTTACCAAAGAGTGAGAAAGCCTTCTGGATCTGGTACGAGAACCATAAGGGGTACGCCTATAGTGAATGAGATTGACATAGAAGGGGATGTGCTGATCTCTCCCAAGGGGCTACACCCAGACGCTAACACTGCCAAGGTTTCAAAGCTCCCTGACTCAGTAACAGTTGAAAATATCTTTGAGAAGGTATATCGCCTCTTGAAACCGTTACTAATACAAGTCAAGGGTCTAGGGGAGAGGATAGACAAATTAGAGCAATCAACCCTTGACGGGTTTCACTCACTCAAAACAACACTTAAACAAATAACCAGAGTGACTGAAAATAAGGACTTGGGCGCAAAGGGGAATGAACCATCATCTCAGAGAGACCCTAAGCCCCCAATATGTCTAAACAAAGTCGTCCCTAATAGTCCATTAATTCCAGCTCTTAAATCTCCTCCCCGTCCCAAAGCAGGGCCAAAACATAAGGGTCCATCAACACACTTAGAGCCTGACAAAAATAAGCTTAAGCCTCTTCCACAAAAGCAGCCACAGATAGCTAGTGGCAAAACGGAAGACTCCCAAAAACCAGGGGCACGCAGCAAATCCAACGGGTTAGCGACAGGGGAAGCCCCTAGGTCTGTATCCCAACCTATTGCCCCATCTACCCCCTCACCGGCCCCCAGTAATCCAGTACGACGGATCCCCCCAGTAAACCTCCCACCAGACTGTCAACCTTTTGTTGCTGTCATGGTTAATGTGCCCCCTTTAAAGGAAGGCCAGTTGGAAAACCACCAATCACTCAAGAACAAGTGTATCCACTGGCTGAAGGCAAACAAGCCAATCCCGCTGGGTGTGGATGGTATTATCTTAAGTGTCCGCAGAGTGGATTGGGTAGGGCAGGGGAAAAAAACGCAGGAGGGGGATTGCATAATCATAAATTTCCAAGACCCAAGAGTAGTACCATCGATTTGCACTCCTATTAAAAGTATGGGGGCTCCGGGGGTTAAAATGGTAGATCTTTCTTATTTTTACCCCAGGCAAATTGTTAGCCCAACTGGAGGAAGTTTAAGTTCCCCTATTTTTGGTCAAAACTGGGCTGGGGTCTCTGGGGGTATCAGGGAGAACCAATTGTGGGCACCAGGGCCTTACTGACTGGAAACTGGGAGTAGAGCAGACCCAGCTGGAGTATCACCCACCAAACTAAATCTTACAAGTGGGATAGGCGACTTTATATCCACCCCACATGATCCCTGTTCCCCTCATATTCCTCCGAGGGGGTCCATAGACAGGGGCATTCTGGCGCCCAGCGACACTTCAGCTGTGACGGACCTAGTTTTTAAGGTTTTCAGCTGGAATGTCGCAGGGATTGCAAGAAAACTGGCTCTACCGGATTTTACTGCTTGGGTTGATGAGCACTCCCTGTGCCTTTTCCAAGAGACATGGAGCTTGGTGCCGGTCCACAGGGTGGGATTTTCTTCCTATTCCTCCCCTGCGCAAGTCTCGGAAACAGGGAGAGGGCGACCTTCGGGTGGCCTTCTCATCTGGGTCGCGGCTTCTTTAGACTGCAGAGTAGTGGAGTCTCCCACAGGTTCCCCTGACATACAAAACATCACCCTAATAGATCAAAGGGGAAGAATTGTCTTAAATGTTTATAATGTTTATGCCCGGGGAACCAAGGGCGGGAGAAAGTCTCCTGTAATATCTCTCCTCGAGACCTTGCTAAATAATACTCCATATAAGACTCGTACATTGGTTGCAGGTGATATGAACTGTACGTTCGAGCCCTTGGGCTCGGACGTCTCCCTCGACCAAGACGAGGAGGATACCAGGTTGGGGATCCCGGTACTGGAAATCCCACCGATCAGAAGGTGGACAGAAGTGGCGCTCCAGATATACTCCCTGAGCCTCGAATTCAACTTAAGGGCAGCTAATGGGAGGACATCCTCGGATAGGGGGGGTGCCCACACGTACAATAGACCAGGACACACCTCTAGGCTAGATTATTTCCTAATAGATGTATACTTATGTAAGGGACATGCAGGTGGTCCCCTCGCCGGAAAGTGACCACAATTCACTCTCCTTAAGTATGGTCCAGTGGTGGCGCCCCTTAAGGAAGGACAACATTAACCTGGTAGCCGCACCCCCGGATGAGTCTGAAGTCTCCCCTTGTGGTAGACGAATAAAATGGGCGAAATTGGTTTTATCCGAGGCAAAGGTAGGGGAAATTCAATCCCATTTAAACCATGCGGTAACAACCCTCGGAACCTCCTTAGAAGGGGTGGGTAGAGCGAGTGGGCTTTTTGTCTCCTTGGTAGAAGCCTTAACTAACGTGTTCACCGTATACCCTAACAAGTCGGGCAACAAAGAATTTAAAAAACCAGTCGATGGTTGGTATACCCAAACATGTAGTGTTCACAAGGCCAAGTTAGTTGAGGCGGTTAAACTCAAGTCCCGTAGTGTGATACAGGAAGCAAGGAAGACCTATAATAAGTCCCTTAAATTTGCCAGGAGGGAGTGGGAAGACAAATTCTGGGAAGACCTGCTCCAGGCTAGTAAAATCAGGGATTTAAGGGCCTTTTGGAATCTCATAAGCACACGGAATAAACCCGATGCATCTGTGAGACCCTGCAACATCCCGCCTCAAAGCTGGGTAAAACACTTTGGGACCCTATACCTCCCCCCAGATGGGGAACTGAACGTGGGGATGGACCTTACACGAGCAATTGAACCTCATGCCTATGATCTCTTCACTCCTTTAGAGATTGAGGGGGTTATAGGGTGGGTAGCGCCTCGCAAGGCAGCGGGCCCAGACGGCCTTCCGGGGGACCTTATGAGGGCATACCCAGCGGAATGGGCAAGGGTCATAGCAGCTCTCCTAAACGATATCATGATGGGAGGGGCTGTGCCAGAATCCTGGAAAGGGGCGGTGGTGGTCCCGATTTATAAAAAAGGGTGCAGGGAAACACCAGGGAACTATCGCCCTATAAGTCTGATAGACTCCACCCAAAAGATAGCTGGTAAAGCTATCCTTGGAAGGATTCTCCATTGGGTGGAGGAGAATAAAATCCTATCAGACTTTCAGGCAGGTTTTCGGGCTGGTATGGGGACAATAGAGCAGGTGTTTAGGCTGGCACTATTGGGGTGGAAGGTGGTGGAACTAGGCAAGGGTAGTCTTTATTTGGCCTTTATAGACCTGAAGACTGCCTTTGACCTAGTCCCCCGGGAAGAGCTCTGGAGGGTGCTTTATGAGCTGGGATTACCCCCTTACATCTTGTCCCTTCTCATTAGCCTTCATGCCCATACCTTTGCACAGGTCCGTCGGGGTAAAAATGGAGAGCTCACTGAGAAGATACCAGTGTCCCGGGGCGTAAGACAGGGCTGTGTCTTGGCACCCACCCTATTTTCACTATATGTGAATGGGGTGGTAAAACATCTTCAACAAGAACCAGCCGACGCCCCCTGTCTCGGAGGAGTCCGTATCCCCACCCTGCTTTTTGCGGATGACACGCTCCTGATCTCGAAGACCCCACAAGGCCTCCAGAAATTGCTAACACGATTCCAGGAGTTCTGTGCTACAAAAGGCTTAACAATAAATGTGGACAAAACTAAATACCTAGTCCTAAATCCTCCTAAGAAACTGGGCCGCCCACCTACACTTAACTCGATTCCCTTAGAGAAAGTAGCCGAATTCGATTACCTCGGTATTCGGATTACGGATAGGATGTCCTGGGCAAATCATATTGACAAAATGGTCCTCAACCATAGGAGAGTAGGAGGAGCTCTCATGAGGGAGTTCAGGGCCTCACCTAGGAGATCACTTACCCCAGTAATCGATATTTACAAGACCAAAGTAGTGACATCAGCCTTGTATGGGGCAGAACTGTGGGGCCACTGCCGATTGGACGCCCTAGTGACAGCGGAGAGCAAGCTACTGAAATCCATTATCTCCATTCCACTGAGCACACCATCTGTACCAGTGTGGTTGGACACGGACTGTAAAAACATCAAAGATCAGGCCCAGCTTCGCCCGCTCCTGCTATGGACACGAATCTGGAGGGGTGAAGAACTAAAATCCTATGCTGATGCCCTGGGGGAAATAATGAGTTTGGGGGGTTGGGCTAAGATAAGATGGCTAAGAGAAACTAAAAAGCTTCTGGAGAAGATCGGACTAGGAGACTGTTGGTCATCACGTTCAGCCCCTCCAAAAGAAGTTGTCAAGGCGCTCTACTGGAAATGGACTGCGGAGCGTCTAATTACAAACCCTAACCACTGCAAGTCCACTGTCGCCTTTTTACAAATCAAAGACATTGTGGCTTTTGAACCCTACTTGGACCTGATCACCCTCCCCTTTGACCGAGCCCTTTATTTTAAATTTAGAGTTGGATCCCTTCCCCTAGGTGCTGTGGTATCGAATTGGACATCAGCGGCCCGTACTTCTCCAAACTGTGCATGTTGCCTGAGTAGGGTTGAGTCCATTGCGCATGTCCTATTTGAATGCCCGGATTATGCAAGGCCTAGGAGTTTTTGGTTGAAACCTCTTTGTCGAAATATGGGCACACGTAGCCACCTAGCAGCCTTGCGTATCCTAACCACGGATACTTCCCCCCCTATAGTGTGTGGAACAGCAACATTTTTAAAGCAGTTTTGGCTTATTCGTTGTAAGAGATTGTCAGTAGCTGTTTAATTCCTTTTTTAGCTAATTTAGTAACGGGCATTTTATGTCCTTTTATCTTTTTTAATGAATTTTATACTGGCTTCTTGTAGCAATGCTTTTTTGTACACTGTAATGATTGTATTCTAATTGTGCTTATAAGATATCTTGCATATCGAATAAAAGCTTAAAGTAAGTAAAAAATATTCAACATCAGTTGCAGCAAGAGAATTAACCCACTGTATCCATCTCGGATGTAAAGCTTTTGCATTTGGAATGCTAGACTTTGTAACTGCCTCTAGGACTGTTACAGGAGTCACAACCGTAATGCGTTTCCCCTGTGCTAGGGCTCTTTCTTTTGCTACAGCGATTTGAACTGCTGTCAGAATTTTTTCTTTATAAGTGAATTTCATTTCTGCTTGTGTATACAAGTGGGATTTGTATGCAATTGGTACTTTTTCACCTTAGTTAAGAGTTAAGTAGGTGAATCCGCATTGACCCGGAATTATTCGGATCACTAAGTTGCGTATGTTTACGCGTGTTTGCAAGTATTTTGTTGCAAATATTGTCTGTTTGGAGTGAACGCAAAATTTTTGTGCGTTTTTGACTCCAATGTGTTATTTTAAAATCAGGTTTGATTAATTCGTAGAGAGGTTTAACCCTTTCTGCGTAATTTAAAATGTAAGTCTTTCCAAAATGCAGGAAACCTAGAATTTTTCAGCATTTTTGGCGGTTGGAGCAGCGCACACTTTTCTAAAGAGTTGGCTGCCAAGCTTTTGCCTTCACTTGATAGTTCATATCCTAGGAACAGGACGTTGTGGTGGGCAATTCTTGACTTTTTAATGTTGAATTTGTAACCCTCTAAGGCGAAGCCCAATATTATGGTGCTCACCCTGTTCAAGTGCCTATCCAGGTCATCGTCTGTCAGATATATATCATCGACATATGACAATGCCTCGTCATCATAAGTTTGTAGAAACTCTGTTACCCTTGTTGAGAATAACCCCGGTCTGTTTTTGAATCCCTGGGGCAGTCAACAAACTTGACACTGGGTCCCCATTATTGAGAAAGCAGTCAAATATCTGCTTTCTGATGCAATATTTTGACAAAAGAAACCATTTTAAATGTCTAATGTGGTTTTATATTCTTTGCGCACAATGGTATTCATTAATGCTGTGCCATGTGCATTTTTCACTGCAAATGTTTTGCAACAAGAATGTAAGTATCTGTAATCCAAAACTAGACAATATGTATTATCTGGTTTGGAGACAGGAAACAAAGGATTGTTCATAGATGAGGTGCATGTTTCAATCACCCCCTGATGTTCAAGTTGATCTAAAATATCCCTGACCTGTTTTTTAGCTTCTTGCTTAACTGGGTACTGCCTTTCGGTTGATTTTTTAACTGGATTCTATGGTGAGGTGAGTCCTCCTCATCCCATCCTACATGATTTTTATACAGTGCTGGGGCTTGGGCTACTGCCCATTTCCTGGCTAATGTATATTTTAAATGAACTGGAACATGGTTGGAGAAGGCCGGCATAATGATGTCCTCGCCATGTGGGCACTCCCTGACAAATTCTGGTGGCCTGTCCTGTTCTGCTAGAAGTATATCATAACCCTTTGAAAGTCGCTCCCAAAAGAGTGCTTTCACTTTTCTTGGTATGTCTCCCTCCATCCGGAGTGTTATTTCATATAACCTATGTGGAGAACTAACCCTGGTGTCTACAGTCTCAACTTGTATGTCTTCATTCAAGTCCACTGTCTCCAGAAGTCCCTTCAGGTTCTGGCGAGCTATTGTAACTTCTGCTGCACTGTCCAGCATGGTCTGGGCCCATTCTCCATTCCTGAGTTGGGTTCTCAGTATTCTCGGCATGTCTGATCTTCAGACCTGCTACCTTTTTCTTGGAAAATTGAGGTTTTGCTTTATTTTTCTGAACGTGTTGATCGTCTTTGGACTTCACGACTTCTTTCTCATTTTCTGACCGTCCTCTTCTTTCAGATGTCTGTGACGATATCTGAAAGGTACGAGAGGGACGTGTATCATTATTAGGGCTCCCGGTTTTCCATATTTACGGATTTATACATATAAATACAGACGGAAATCGATATTTCCTTTGTCTGTATTTATATTTATAAACGGTAAAATACGAGTAAATGTTGCCGCGCTGCCGTGCCTCAACACGTTTTTAACATAACTTATTCGGTTTTGAGAAAGTGCCCTTTTTGTCCCTTTTCGCCATCTGTTGACACATTCTAGTGTATGTGGACGTATCTGGGCAGGGTCCAGCTGGCGTGCGCTGACGGTGACACGTTGCTTGTGGTCGGCAGAACTGCTGAGTCAGAGAGGGAGCTGGGAGATGGGACCCTCGACAGGCAGACTGTCCCGTCCCCTGAGGACTGATAACACAGCCACGCAGAGTCTATCAGTGCAATCGTTGATGCTGCCAAATGTTATCCATGCACACATGCACACAGAGGCGCAACTAGAGCCAAATTTCGGGGGGGGGGGCTAAGCAAAAATTTCGGGGGGGCTGAATCTTTAAACAGTAGGCAGAGTGGCGCTGATTTTGGGGGTGGGGGTGCTGAATCTAGGCAGAGTGGAGCTGCAGGGGCTCTTAGAAGGGGTGAAACAACAGTGAGGCCTCATTAACATGCAAATGGTCTTTTTAAAGACCTGTGAAGTGCTCGGGTGCGGCTTTGTGTGTGCCTGGAACCTGTCTCATCCCGGGCTGCCACACACGACGGGGGAGGCTGAAGCCCTTTGAGTCCAATGGGTGTTGCGCGCCTTCGACGCGCACATACACAACATTTCGCCCTGCCCCCCAGCCCTAAACACAAACAATGGAACACGCAGAAGCCCCCAATCACAAAGCCAACAGCTGCACTCCCGCCTCAGCCTTTGCAGGGCAGGCTGACAATGATAATGTGACAGTGATAATGTGTAACACCATCTCTGCTCTCAGCTCTGCATAATTTATTTATAGATGCAATATCTATTGCTTGCATCTATTTAGGAATGCCCTTTTTTAAATAAAATGCTGGGAAGTGAAACGCTATACGTGCTGCCTTAAAGATGAATTAATTAGCCCTACTTAGAAAAGCTGCAGCGGGCTCAAACAAAACGTAATAGGCGTAATAGGCGAAAGATGGTTAATTGCTTATTTCTGCTCTGGGAGAATTGATTCTGTCATCAAGTTTGTTGCGGATTTCCTACGGTCCTAACTATAACTATCTACTGGCGACCGCCAGTAGATAATATATATATATATATATATATATATATATATACATTCTATTTGGAATAACTTTGGCGCCGGTTGACGTATCCTCGCGAAATTTTCAAAATAGGTGGGGCGCTCCGCTCCGCTCCTACCCTGAAAGTCTCGGGGGGATTCGTCAAGCGGGGGCTGAGAAAAAAGGGGGGTCCCAAACACGTTTTTCCCATGCAATTTTCCATAGGGACCTTTAGTCCAAGGTACAGCCCGAACGGCTGAACAGAATTACTTGAAATTTGGCAACGAGGTAGTCCTCAGGTCAGGCATGTGCCTTTTGCATATATGGTGTAAATCTGTTCAGTAGTTCCTGAGAAAATCAAAAGTAAAATCACATACATATCTGGGCTGAGCCTAACCACACATCTCATTGTGAGATCTGATTGGCTGTCAGCACTTCATCCCAGAAGTGTTGGCAGCCATCTTGGGACCAATATACATGATAGCACCTCATTAAAAAGCATTGCAGTTAATAGAAGGTTTTAAGACTTTAGTTTGTTGATGGTACCATACTCATTTTAGGAATTGTGGTGTGTTCTAAGGTGATTTTACCATGTGAAAAAGCCTTCTGCTGTGATATCACGAACCATGTTTGAGAGAAAACTATTTTCTCATGCTTTTCCCACAGAGGTTTGGAAGGTGATCTATAAGCTAAACTGAGAGCATATTTTCTGTAAATTCACATTATCTTTCTCAGTCATGTAAGAATGAAGTCTGACATTCTCAGTAAAACGTACATCCAACAAGGGCAGAGACTGTCAGTTGATTCCTTTGTGTTCCACTGCAGCTTCCCAGAGTGTTCCAAAGAACAACTAGAGCGCTAACAGTCCTACTTATGACAAAAGTATGGCACACCTGAAGCCATCTTGATTGGAATAAAGTGGTAACACTTAAAACATTTAATTTACAAAGGAACAAAATGAGGGGGTTCATTTTGCCATATAAATTATGATTAGTGCTGCAGAAAAAAAAACTAGGGCACATTTTGACTTCTGAAATCCTCTTTTATTTCATAAAAACATTCTGACATGCAGACTGAAACATGTGCTGCAGATCAGAGCTTATGAATTCTCCCTACTTTCACGGACAGAGTAATTTCACAGTCATGCGCACATACACTCATCATACGCTGGTGGGGCCCATTACACCAACATTTATTCTATTACTCTATCCACACTGAATATAAGAGAGAATTCCTAAATCAATCTGCACCTAATTGGCGGTCAATGCAACCAAATTGAATTGTCTTGAGTCATGATTTAAACAATTTAAACACATTTGAGATCTCAATAACATGACAAAGAAATAACCACCCGACACTGTAATTCAAACAGGAATTATTTTATCTAAATTAATTAATAAGAAAGCCATTTAATTGCAAAATTGTTATTCTCATATTTACCTATTCTGGCTAAATTTCGTACTCTAAGTCAGGACAAGTCCGTCCCTCAGCAAAGAATTAAAGTCTCTCGAGTTGCCGTCAATCAGCATCGGTCTTCTGAGCATAAGTTCAGGAAGAAGTGGCCTTAGACCCTCTCTAGTCTAGTAATATTTATACTAAAATTTACATACTAAAAGTTACAAACAAAAACTCTAAAACGTCCGTTGAGCAGAGCAGGAAAGGATGTCAGCTTGCAACATTAGAAAAATCTCCGCTCTCGGATATCTTGAAATTCAAAACAAGGAAATAGGAAGTCCAAAGTAATTTGCAACATCCATGGATGCTCTTCTCCGGAATTGTATCACTCGCAGTGAAGCCACCACAAGTTTATCAAAATGTTCATTTGTGACAAATGTTCTCTACCAAGGATAACTGGCGGTCATCCCAGAGTTGTCATCTTTTTCATAACTTTTAGTTCAGGCAGAGGCCGAGGTCACAATCAGCGAGGCCTCTCTTCATATTTCATCTACTCAAATGCAGGCTGTAGATGTCGGCCATTTTCTTAGCAGGCCAAAATGGACAACTTAATTAAAAAGAAACACAAAACAACGTTACTACATTGTATTGATTATACAGTGTTAATTCCCACTAATACCCTTATGTGTATGTATTTATCTAGCCATTTGTGACATAGAAAAGCATTAAAGCATATTATTTAAAAGCGCAATCACATATCACATAACAAATATCACATAAGCCACACTTATTTAATTAATTTGCTCACCAACTTAGTTCACTTATTAATTTAGCCATGCAATTGCATTCCCACGTATAATTCTTTCATTAGTAAGGTTGATTAGTAAAAAAGACTCAACAAAACTTAGTACTTAATAATTAATCATTAGTAATTTTAATTATGACATACAAAAATATAAACTGATGTTTGGGTTTAAATAGAAAACCCTGCTCCAGCACATGCACTTGGAATACCAGCAGCAGACTTGCCTGGTGAGCAGTAGCTTTACTACAGTGATCTAATGAGAAACTAGAGTGCTAACATTCAGAATTTATGGAAAATGTGTGACACATCTGAATGCCTTCTTGATGGAACCAAGTAAAAAACTGAAAGTATTTCCTACTGAGGAGACTGCAGTAAATGAGGAAATTAGGAAACTTCATAACAAATAAATCTCCCAAGATGGCCACCAGACACAAAAGAGCCTAAATGCAGCACAAATATCACCCAGCTGTAGCCCAAGTATAGCCCAATGACAGAAAGTCCCAGAGTGTTCTAACAAACAACTAGAGCGCTAACAGTCTTACTTATGACAAAAGTATGGCACTCCTGAAGCCATCTTGAATGGAATAAAGTGGTAACACTTAAAACATTTAATTTACAAAGGAACACAATGAGGGGATTCATTTTGCCATAGAAAAAGCAAACTGCCATGGATTGTTTACGTACAGGAAGGTCCCCCTTCCTCTACATAAACAATCTTAAAAGAAAAATCTATTTTGTGACTTCCATTTGTGCTGCATGAAGCAGCACACATGAAAGTCACACAATGGCATTTTAGGATTGTTTATGTGCAGGAAGGGGCACCTTCCTGGTCATAAACAAACCTCCCTGCTTGCAGACACCCTTGCTCTATGGTGCAAGGGTGCCTGCATTGGCGCTACACTGCTAAGTGTTAAGTAAGAACAATGTCCACAAGGAACTTATTCACAATGATTAGCAATTATGGAGTAAAAGTTTTACTCCCAGCTGATTTAATCAAAAAGCCAAGGAAAAAGTACTTAATTAGTCTGGAGAACTTATTTACTTCAACAGGAGCAAAAGCAATTTATTGCACAATTCACAATTATATCATAAACATTTTCGTTTTCAGGCACAAAGAAAGATAGTGAAAAAGGTGAGAATAGAGCCCAGTGAGAATAATCGTAGCCTACAAAGTGAACTTAGTGTTTAAGAGGTCTTTTTTTAAAAAAACAATGAGGAGCATGTAAGAGTGTAACGAGTCTTTTTTGCTCTCCATTTGTTGGTGTCGACGACGTTTCAACCCTCTCTGGGTACGGGGTCTCTTCAGGACAATATCTGGGGACTACAAACGAGGAAGGAATGAGTGCCCGAAATATACTAGACTTATTAGTTGACTCAAGACTCCAGTTATTTATTGGCTTACCTAATTGTATTCAAATTTGGAATTGAAGATGAATAGTTGGTAATATGTCTGACGAAGTCTAAAAATACAAAAGGGATATATAAGGAATTTAAAATTTATCCTTATAGGGTATATCTATCTCTATACTGTTAATGAGAAAACTTTATTTTAAGCCCATAAGCAATTAATCAAATTATGAGCGTAACATTAATTACAGGGCCATCTTCCTGATAGGGCCTGGCCCTATCTTAGTACATACCCAGCGAAACCTAGGTTGGCAATATACACTATAATAATCATCATTCCATAATGTCACTTACTTGGAGCATCTAATGTCTCCGCTGTGTCCGTGAACACTGGCAATGCTTGTCAAATACAAGGACCAATTAACCGGTCCATATAATGATCTACAAATAAAATAGAATAAGGAACAATCGGTACCGGAGACTAAAGTGCAATTAGTTACTTATTATCTGTATGTAACAACTACTCACAGAACAGCTGTGGGGACACGGGGTATCCGTGATCCAAATCCGACTGTAAATAATGTTTCTGTAGTGACTACCTGTTGGACATTGAGGCCAAAGTTACTGCCAGAACATCACAAAAGGAGATAATTTAGAAGGAACGATATGCGTGAGTGACTTACTTTTTACAAAACCAACAAGTGAAGCATCCGATTCCGAACGAGTGAAGCATCCGATTCCGCCGCGTGAGTCGGTGGACAGTCTCCCAAGATCCGGAAGTATATAAATCAACCCGGAAGTGTGCGCATGCACAGGGGAGGGAATTTCGATTCAATGGCGGCCATCTTAGAAAGCTCACTCACCCGATGACATCAGGTGGCAGGTAATTGCACTTTAGTCTCCGGTACCGATTGTTCCTTATTCTATTTTATTTGTAGATCATTATATGGACCGGTTAATTGGTCCTTGTATTTGACAAGCATTGCCAGTGTTCACGGAGACAGCGGAGACATTAAATGCTCCAAGTAAGTGACATTATGGAATGATGATTATTATAGTGTATATTGCCAACCTAGGTTTCGCTGGGTATGTACTAAGATAGGGCCAGGCCCTATCAGGAAGATGGCCCTGTAATTAATGTTACGCTCATAATTTGATTAATTGCTTATGGGCTTAAAATAAAGTTTTCTCATTAACAGTATAGAGATAGATATACCCTATAAGGATAAATTTTAAATTCCTTATATATCCCTTTTGTATTTTTAGACTTCGTCAGACATATTACCAACTATTCATCTTCAATTCCAAATTTGAATACAATTAGGTAAGCCAATAAATAACTGGAGTCTTGAGTCAACTAATAAGTCTAGTATATTTCGGGCACTCATTCCTTCCTCGTTTGTAGTCCCCAGATATTGTCCTGAAGAGACCCCGTACCCAGAGAGGGTTGAAACGTCGTCGACACCAACAAATGGAGAGCAAAAAAGACTCGTTACACTCTTACATGCTCCTCATTGTTTTTTTAAAAAAAGACCTCTTAAACACTAAGTTCACTTTGTAGGCTACGATTATTCTCACTGGGCTCTATTCTCACCTTTTTCACTATCTTTCTTTGTGCCTGAAAACGAAAATGTTTATGATATAATTGTGAATTGTGCAATAAATTGCTTTTGCTCCTGTTGAAGTAAATAAGTTCTCCAGACTAATTAAGTACTTTTTCCTTGGCTTTTTGATTAAATCAGCTGGGAGTAAAACTTTTACTCCATAATTGCTAATCATTGTGAATAAGTTCCTTGTGGACATTGTTCTTACTTAATAGTAATACCCAGTTCACAGGGACATATGGGTTGCTCTTGTTTGTTATAAACACTGCTAAGTGTAGCACCATCGCAGGGGGAAACGCAAGGCTGCACCATATTGTTGTAAATATGGTGCAGCCCTGCGTTTCAGAAGTGGTGGAGTGCGGCGTTAGGCCATGACAGCTAACACCTTACTCCGCCACTTCTATTGTATGTATCCCCCAGAATGAGCATGGGGCAGGTCCTGCCCTCGATATAGGGTTGAAACTTATGAGAAATTTCCCTGAAATGATTCTTTCTAATGTTAAAGGTGAGGTAGCGCCTTTGGCTATACGCCCCGCAACTTGCCTCGGTGGCAGTAGCTGACCGCGAACGTGAGTAGCCTGTCATTATTGCTAATGTGTACACGTCTCTAGGATGTAATAGTTTGGAGAACAGACATTCTATACCACCACTTGGCCAGCCTAGTTCAAGCAAGGATGCCAGGCCTGCCCGTGAGTTTCCTAAAAACCCATGGGATAAATCTAAACAACGAAAAACAAAACAACGTGGAGGCACTCTACCCCGGAGTCCTCTGTCCTCGGTTATGAGCTTTGTGACCGTACTGAAATTTGGACTCCTGACAGGTATCAGTCTTCTGATACACATTGTCCTCGTTTTTTCAGGAATCATCTAATCAATCATATGACAGGGTAGGGGGATCTGATCACAGACAAGGAGAGTGGGTCCAACCGAAACGGGAGACACAACTTGTAAGAAGTTGGCCTGGTATATGCTGTCCACTAGTTGTAGTGGGCACCTTGTATCAGTCCAAACATCCCCTTATGGTGAATGGCTAAAGACAACCTTATATGAAAGCTATCCTAGTGGTAACTATGGAGAGCAGCCTTCAGGCTAAGTCTTGAAGGAATGTAAAGCAGCTTGTTTTACCAGTCTATAATCTATTGAATGATCAAACGAAAGGACAACCACACCAGGTATATATTTAAAATATATGTATTTAGGATAAAACACACCCCTCTAGTATCTTTATGAAACTGGAGTTCGAAGTACTTAGTTTACAAGTGAGCAAGCATCAGTAAAAGCACAAATACACGTCTGGGCCCTAGGGGCATACCAAACCATATACCAAAAAAGTGGTATAAGAACCACGACTGGAATAGGCACTAGGCCTATTGCCTCTAGAATCACTGGGACCCCAAGGAACCACCCAAGGTAGTGACACAGGGGACCCACGGGAGCTGTATGCAGTGTGGAAACACAACCGCGGGTTCCTATTATCTTCTATGGGAAATGTCGCGGTTGGAAATTTAAAGATTAGGGTCACTTCTAATCGAGTCTGGACCAAACCCCAGGGAAGCCCAGTGCATAGGTGTCTTCTGGTGTCGGGTCGCGTTGTCGATTTCAATGGAAGCCTGCAAAGAACTGCTGCTGCCGTGAAGAGGAGAAGTGTCCGAAGAGATCCAATCCTGGATCTAGGATGTAAGGAACCTGAAAGCAGAGGGGACAGAGTCGGGGTCACTAGCCAGTGACCAAGGGCAGGATGGACTAATGCCCACAGATGTCGGGTGCTTCAGGTGAGTTGATGGGTGTCTTGACTCTTCAGCCACGAAGTCCAGGAGGCGTCGACAGAGTCCATGAGCCGGATTTGAGCTGTCCCATGAAGTCTGTCGAGTTCTGCGGTATCGGCGACCAGAATGGACCCAACAAGCCTTGGCAACAGCAAGTCACAGGAATTCAGAGAAAGTACAGCGGTGCAGACCAGCAAGGTCTGAGGGATTCACCCAGCAATGGTAAGTCAGGGCACATCTGGAGCAACCAGGAAAGCCCAATTAGAAAAGGAGTTGCCTTCGTGGGGACCTGCTAGCCAACGGGTTAGTGATCATGAAGGAGCCTCAAGTGGTTGCACTTGAAGCTGGCCCACGGGTCACTCGTGGAGTAGCGGCCAACAATCTTTGGTGCAGGAAGTGCTCAAGACTGGGGCTACTTGGAGCCCAAAGCACAACTTCGAGGACATCCAGGATGATAGTGTTGCTGCAAAAGTTCTTGGTGGCCAGGGGTCAAGGTTCCACGTCACCCACAATAGCCACGGGTTTCAGCTTTGCTGTGGGCTCAGGGTAGCCTCAGGGATGTTCGGAAATTCACCTCTGGTGGTGCAAAGTCTTCGGCGTCCAGCTGGAGCTTCAGCGATGCAGACTGGTTAGTTGCTTCTTTGGTGCCTGCCAAGCAGGGGAGTCACTCCTTGACCCCAAGGGAGATTTCTTCGGTCTTCTAGTCAAAGTAGAACATCGAAGGTCCAGGATATATGTTGCAGAGTTTCGTCCAGGGTAATCAAAAGTCCTAGGGACTGTATTCCTATACTTAAACCAAGTTTAGGGGATGGACTAACTCTAAGGCCCCACCTATGGGTGGGCTTGGAAAGAGGGGTGGTTACACCCATTTCCTTTGTCCAGTTTCATACCAGAGCAGGGGCAGGTAGCCCCTGCAACCATTTTGAACTGGACTATTCACAGGGACACCAAGTGTGCTCCCAGTGCAGGACTTCAAAGCACCAGGGAGTGCTCCCGCCCAGCCCCAATACACATCTGCCTGTCTGGGAAGTTGGTTACACCTCCCTTCAACAGGAAACCTATTGTCCAGGCCTCCCCTGCCGGAGATTCGGTCAGCAGCAGGAGGCTAGACCCGTGTCTGTGGCAGAGGCATCCATTTTGTGATGCCAGGGCTCAGGAAAGTCCTACCGGGTTTGACAAGTGTGAACATGTCTCTCCCTCTAGAAGGGTGGAATGCCATCCACGCTGCCAGAACTGGCGGGGGGGGGGGGGTAGTATTCCAAAGCGTTTGACACCAAACACGACATGTTTTGATGCAGCCATTCCAAATTTAGCATTTACCGCAAGGTTATAATGCACTTAAGAGCATATGGTATGGCTGTATCACAGAACAGCCATAAGGAAGGATTTCCGAAAGCTGCAGAGGGGTGCAGCTCTTGCTTGGTCACCCTCTCACACAAAACCAAGCCTCTGCCTTCAGGATTGTCAAGGCCTGCCATAGGAGTGGCTTATAGGTTTATATGTGTCTGTATATATATGTGGGTATAGGTAGCCTATACCACTGTAAGGGGTGCAAGCACACCCTTAACCAGGCTGCAGTAGCAGACCTGTGGTGTCATTTTGGAGTGCTTCCCAGGAGTGGCATAATACATGCTGCAGGCCCTGGTAGGCCTCTGAGGTACCTATGCCCTAGGTACATAGTATACCATATACTAGGGGCCTATAAGGCACTCCAGAATCCAATTAGATATGTACCTAATGTACATGGAAACCATTTTAGAGAGGAAGCAACTAGGCTGTGGTCCTGATTAGCATGGCCACAGCCAGACTAAGGTCGAAAAACAGTGAAACACCAGCAAAAAGTGGGGGTACCCATGTGAAGCAGATCCTACTCTCCTACACAACGCTCATCTGGCGTGAAGATAAAAAAGGAGGATAGACCTCCAACGTATAAACCCCCTTTTCAGAAAAAGCAGGTTGCTGCATTAACTGCAAAGTCTGCCAAAGACAGCGAGAACCCTCCTCCTGAATAGGAGTTGGGCAGTGACTCTCCTTGACAGAGCAGCAGAAGTCACCATGGTATACCTGAATCTCCACCAAATTCTGGTAACAAGAGTAACTGAAACATATATTACAGTTGAAACCACGGATGCCCGTGTGTCCCCTCCAGACAGACTATGTCATTTAGATATACAAATTGAAGGTGACATCACACATACAATTAAATCAATATTTTGGGACACTTCAACTACGTCTTATGACATTCTCTTGGCAGAGGTTGATGGCCCCCACCTTTTGTTCCTGTCTGTTCCCAGGGTGAGGATATCATTCTCCCTTCTTTCTCTCACCTTGTCCCAGATTTGTTTAAACAAGCATATGCCTCTGAATGGGCCCCCTGCAGTGACTCCTGCACCGCATGTCATTAGTTAAATCCTTTTGATATAATTTAGGCCACCAGGAATTATATGACGAACCTAGTACAATTAGTGCGATATCCAGAAAATACCTTAAAAATTATTGTCTAAATTTACTGAGTGAAAAGAGATTAAGGTGCCGATTACGATCTGGTAAAAACCGGGTACGAACCGTCGGTCGGAGCGTATTCTCCGTCCGACTCGTACCCGGTTGTAAAACATTACAAACATGGAATTACGATTCGCACGGAAACACCATTTCCGTACGAATCGTAAAAAACACCGACCGACGAAAATATGCATACGAATGTGATCCGGGAATGCTGCGACGTGACGTCGGGACGCTTCTAGGCAGCGTTTCACGACCCAGGAATCACGATTCGAACCGACAGCAGTCCGGACGGCAATATTTTCACGGCACCCAAAAAGTGCCGCAAATGCGAAGTACGGCGCGAAACGACCAGAGTAGGTGGCCCGGTAAGCGCCGTACCCCCCCCCCCCAGCCCCCGCATGTACGCGCCGTACCCCCGCAGCCCCCGCATGTACGCGCCGTACCCCCCCCTGCCCCCGCATGTACGCGCCGTACCCCCCCCAGCCCCCGCATGTACGCGCCGTACCCCCCCCAGCCCCTGCATGTATGCGCCGTACCCCCCCCAGCCCCCGCATGTACGCGCCGTACCCCCCCCTGCCCCCGCATGTACGCGCCGTACCCCCCCCAGCCCCCGCATGTACGCGCCGTACCCCCCCAGCCCCCGCATGTACGCGCCGTACCCCCCCCTGCCCCCGCATGTACGCGCCGTACCCCCCCAGCCCCCGCATGTACGCGCCGTACCCCCCCCCAGCCCCCGACCAAAACTGCAGCAGCCACAGCTCAAATCGCAGCGAAATCTCACTCTAAAACTTGTATTGATAATGATATCTTGGCTGCCATGACTGCATTTAATAGCGACGCTCCTTTACCAGAGGGCTTTCCTTCAAAATATTCTTATCACCTAAATGATCAAAATGTTCCTTTTGTAACCATTCCTGGAGTTGGTGGTCGTGTGACTCCCAAAGCAGACTGCAGACATCATTTAGTTTTAGCTGTACATGAAGGTGTGGCTTCCGCTCATGTCCGTGTGGCTGCCACTATTTCGCTCTTACAGCAACGCTCATACCAACAAGCCAGAAAATATGTCTTAACTTCTGAAATTTGTCAACAAATCAAAAGTTCCACTGTGTACGTTCACCACAGACACATCTGTTTATTTCCAAACAGCCTTTTGGCTGCATTTACTTGCATCATTGTGGTCCACTGATCTCAGATGCTGCATTTAAATATATTTTGGTTGCAGTTGATTCTTGCTCTTGATTCCCCTGAGTTTGCCCACAGCGCTTGGCTGAATCTTGAACTGTTATTAAAGAATTGCAAGTCTTTATTGGGTCACATGCCAGTGGCACATTCTACTCGGACCAAGGTCAGGCATTCACTTTTAAAGCGTAATATGATTCGATGAAGCCCATGTGTCTGCAAGTGCATTTTTCTTCTCCGTATGGACTCGAGGGTAATTCTTTGTGGAGAGAAGGCACCGTGAATTAAAGCAGTCCCTAACGGCAAGTGTATTAGTTACAGGGCGTTGTTGGTTGAACCATCTACATGGGGTTCTGTTATGATTCGCAATGTACCCCAATATAGGCCTGGGTAGGCTCCTAACCTTTCACCTACATTTACATAACAGGTTTGGTGCTGACCTTTTACCTAGTTGGGTGCTGCATATATGTTGTGTGGTTTTCTCCGAAAACTAGCCTAATTTATTATGCATGAGGGTTCGCAGAATCCCAGCAGGATTACCTCTTCTGCATAATAACTATGTATAAGGTTCATTACTATCGTCAACCTCATCTGACATGACACAGCAAGATAGAATCCTCTGAGGGCACCTTTTGGGTATATAAACACCATATCTTTGCTGAGGCTGGCAGAGGAAAAAGACCTCCATGCTGACACATCTGACATGAGAGTGACGCTGAGGTTCCTGCACGCAGACACTCCAGCACGCAGTGGTCTGAAATCCCTCAGGTGGTGTCCATCTGGAGACCAAGATGGGGTCCTTCGTTCTCTCACATCAGGTAAAGGGGTTGGCTTCTTTTTAGGGGGGTTCTTGGCTATACACCTACATACATGCCAGGTACACTTAGGGACATATAGTTAGGGTTTGCATCGTAGGAGTACACATTATTATTATCATGTATTTATATGCTGCATATATTCATTGTTTTAGCACTATGGTAGAATTCTACCATCTATTTACTCTGTTGGTGCTAATACCATTATACATCTGTTTCTGTCTTGTGGTTGTTACAGCACATGTATTTTATACTAGAATGACGCTGGTTCAATAAATGCTTATTGGAAAAAGTCCCCACAGTTTATTCTGTGTATTTTTCTGAGACAAAGTGAGCACGAGTGACTAAGCGAAAAGTACTGTACTGTTTCCACAATCCCTGATGGGACAGAGTTGTCATGTTCGATAGTTGCAAAGAACTATTCTCTCCTTGGTAAGAGGGGTTTCTAGTTGCACTGTGAGCTGGCTGGTATACAGGCCAGCGTACCCTATGGGGGTGTCTGGAATCAGTCTGGACACCAAGCCCACAGTTTATGTTGTCTAAACGTGCAGATCCTACATAGATTTGTAAGAACTACACAACAGTTCAACAGGCATTAAATATCCTCCTTAAAAGATTTCTGGGTGGGCGAGCCCCGTAAATAGTGTTTTTCAGCATCAAGATGTATGTTCCAGACCTCGATGTCAAGACGCTGTGGCTGTTGCCGCAACCTTTGCCATGGATAACCATCGGGCTGTCTTACCGAACCTCCAAAAGTTCAGTGACACTCAATCTCGCAAACACTTGCCTGAGTCTCACTCTTCCAGTGCTGTGGATCAAATTCCAGTTTCTGTCTGTCTTCCAAAAACAAGAGATCTGGTTCAAGAACAGGGAGCCATCAAAAGGAATTCATCCCGACATACTGTGCTCCTGTTCCGGTCCTTGGCCTTCGAGGTATTCAAACTGTGAGTTTGCCACCGCTCCCTGGATATAAAGACAATCGCTTTGTCTCCATTGAACATGTCAAGCTACACCATGTGGCCCACTCTTAATAGTATGCCATGGAATAGCAGGTTTTTTGCACGACTTTTCTTTGCAGCCTGTGAGCACCACTGATGTTGATACTCCCTGGCTGAGGGAGGGGGAGGGGGAGGGGGAGGCGGAGTCCTCCGCCAACAATTTCCCTGACACGATACCTGCTTCTAATATAACGTCTTCTACAACAGATGTGATTGATGATGAACCACCATTGGCGAGTTCATCTGAGTTGGCTTTTTCAAGTCCTACTGCTGAGTCCAAACCTCTTGTTTTTCAGCTGAGTACCTCCGGGTACAATATGGCTCAAGATAATTTTTCTTACAACCGTTCTTCTATTTTATACACGCCTCCTGCACGGATTTGTGTTTTTATTTCATAGTTAAAACACACTTATCTAGTCCTTCCTTGGAAAGATGTCAGGATCATACATTACTTGGAGGGATATTCTCAAGAACGTGTGAAAACTACCGCAAAAGTAGCTTAAATCAACTCTTCACATCGCAGTCCATCGAGGTGAATTAACACCGTGGTAACACCCACACAGTAGAACAGAGGACACAACTGGCTGCGCTCATGCACTGAAACAGGCCAACCATATCTAACAGAGCAGAAAACTGTGATAAGGAAATGTACGCGTACAACCTCACATCCGTCATGTAGCCCAAATGTCCTCTGTCCCGCATCATAATCCAGCACCTCCCAAACAGTCACAATGTACATAGTCATACAGTCTGTAAACAAGAACAATGTGCCAACATACATGTCAACACAATGTCAACATGTATCTCCCCATCACATTGCAGAGGGACAAACAACACCACCAGCAGAGCAGACCAGACAACTCACCAGTGATGCTGGAGAGGACCTCCACACCTTCGACACCGCCACCCCACAACAGTTCATGGACATCCCAGGCAACCCACCACCAGGACCAGGGTAGCCAAGCTACATAGAGGAGAACCCAGTCCCTTCACAGACCACACAGCAGGAAGCACCCGCCAGCACGGCTGGCTCCCAACACCTCACCGAGCTACACATGGCATTCAAATGCCAGGTGTCAGGATGCCAAACGGAGGTGGCCGAACAGGTGTGGGTGGTGTCTAAACCCATGAAATACGAACTGGATCACATGCATGGGTATCTAATTCCCCTCAGGGACCACCTACACCACACAAAGGAGACCCACACTGCCACAGAGACACATGCATTTGCAAATTTCCAGTACTGACCACGCCTAGAGGCACGCAATTATCATACACACACCCACACTGGACCTGCGTACGACGTCCCAGTACACTCCTCTTACGTATTGAGTGGGTGATGATAAAGCTACATGTCCAAGGTCTAACACGTTACCTGCTGTGACATGTTGGCATCCACTGTACACAACACAATGTAATGCATACATAATGACCACAAGGACACACGCAGATAGTTTGTGGAACTGGCCACGGGCACATGCGCCCAGGCCCTTTATTGGCAGGGCCACATGTACTGTGCTGGATGTGTGGGGGGGGGGGAGTGAGTGTTAGCCAGCCCGCAAGGAGTGGTTGGTGCTGACAAAAACGTGAACAGTGAACAGCATTAAAACAGAAACAGATAACACCAGCATAATAGAGACAACTGCAGAGCATCAAGTAGGTAGCTGGAGCTAGTACAGAGGTCATCCAATATGCAAACAGAAGTGTCCGTGAGTTGCAGTGCACTGGGGTTGGGGCACCTGGAGTGCCAAGCAGGGTACCAGTAAGATGATGGCATCCACCCCAGGTGTGAGCAACTCTGTTAGTCTGTCCGTACGACTGTTTCGACTCTAGCAGTTGGCGTTTGAGGGTGGACCTGGCGGTGGTGGTGTGTGCCTCCTGCAGGTATGCGTCGTCCGGGCCGGTCAGGACCTGATTTGATGTGTGAGCCCTGGTGTAACGCAGTTGAGTCCGGAGGCAGCGGACAGCGCAGGGCCACATACACATGGCGTCGCTGACCTCAAGGCCATCATCTCAGAGGCCATCCAATACCTCAGGAGACAGGGTCCCTGACTTCAGTTGCAAAGAGTTAGTGGCCCCGGATGCACTGCGGCCTTCTCAGGCACACTGCCACTGGACAATAATAATAATAATATAATACGGTGACTTACGGTGCAGTCAGATGGGCCACGTGAGCTGAGCGGGTCCTCATTGATGTCCGAGGTGAATGTGGCGGAGGGTTGCGGGGGACAGTGGAAGGTGTCCTCCAGGGCATGATGCAGAGGGTGGAAGCCATCCGGAAGCAGCAAATGGAGGAGTGGAATGCTACTGCCTGGTTTTTGCCACAAAGTTAGTATCACCGACGATGGTGACGACAAACTCCAGTCCATGGACTCAGTCGCCACCAAGGTTCAACAAGAAAGTGTCCTTGGACCTCGGGGAACAGACTTAGTGGCACCGGAGCTGAAAGGGGATGCAGTCTGCGATGAGGCCAGTACAATGACATCAAGTCAGCCATAAATAAATCAAGACCGAGTTCAAAATGTGTGGCCTACTCGGCCGCAGTGTAGGCCCGAGGCAACGGTCAGCAGGGGCCCACAGCCGCGTGTCTTTGGCTTGCGATACACAGAGTTAGTGAGACCAGGGCAGTTGTCGGTAGTGTTCGATCACCTCTGTAACCAGGGTCCTTTTTTCCTCCTGACGGAAACGCGTCATCCCCTCACACCTCTCCTTGCGTGCAATGATATGTACTCTGCCATTGAAAAATCAAGACTCCGTTCCAAAGTGCCTCAGTGTTGGTCCGGGAGGGCAGCAGGGGGTTAGAGGAGGGTCCTGGGGGTGATGGCGGAGGGTGTTGTGGCCCTGTTGGGGCTTTAAGCTGCGTGATCGTTGGCTCCATGGCATCTGTTGTTCTTCAGGTGTGGCTCTGGGCTGGGCTTCATTTTCTGGTGAGATGTTCTGCTACCATCTTTATAGACACCATTTTCTACATAGAGCTGGTAGACAGTGTCGTCCATTTTAATTATACCCAATTTGAACATTGTACAACTCCCCCTCCAGAAAGTTCCAAAAAAACAAGTATACTTATTTCACGGGATGACACTTCAGACCGCATGTCATATTGTTTTAAATTAACTCCAACACCACCAAAGAAATATATGCTTACTCAAACTAAGCTTATATATACAACTACGTTCATCAATCAGTTACCCCTAAACGGTTACAATTATTGGAAGGACACTATTGAATTTAAATCGATTTGGGGAATGAAGTCCTGGCAGTTATTTCGAGCCTGTTTGGTTCCCACACAGATGATTTTCCTGAATGAAACAATCCAGCAGGCTACTTGTTTGGTATTGGCCAAAATTACAGAAAGGAATGCTTCGACCATTCCCTCGGTTGCCCATTTTGTTTATTGACAGAATCAGACAAATTACAGAGAAGAACAATTAAATAGCATGGTGCAGAACGGTACATTTAAATCTTCGCTTTTGAGTTTTCGGGTAGTTATTGTGACCAGTGGACATTAATGGTTGTCATACTCGTTTTCTCAATTCCACACCTGGGTTTAAGTCATGTAGACCTGAACCCCGATAATCTCATTCAACACCTTCTGGTACTGTTAACACCTATTCGGTGGGAAAGTTATGTCAACAATGGTTGGATCATTCCACACTGTCTGCAGTAAAACCACATCTTTCTCGCTTAGCCAAAAACATTAATTTATCATATTTTTCTTTTAGGCCAAAAATCCCTGTGTTCTTAAAGATTTGTATATGCTTCTTATACTGAAATTTGGAAATAATTCCAAATGGAAGCTGCTGTGCGTTTAAGACAAACTGACCAAGATAATTTGGAAAAAGTGCTAACTGTTGTTGATGATAGTATTAATACGTTGTCATCTCATATTTATTACTGGAATAATATTGTGTTGTCTGTTATTGATATTGTGCAGAGTGACATCTCAACATTTGAAACATTTAAAAATAGGCGCGTTCCATGGCATTACTTGAATTGCAGTGATTTGTTTCTGCCTTTTAATTTAACACGTAAACAACGATGGATGGCCATGAAAGACGCAACCTATACAATGGTGCAATTAGAAAAATTAGTGCTCCCATTCACTGTAGCTGAAACGCCTTCGGCGGTATGGTCAATACATGGTGTTATTTCACTGCCTATATCGACATTTCAAACATTTTCCTGTAAGTAGATCCGAGCCCCTGGGTAGCAGCTACATACATGAAGTATGGTCACTTCCCTTTGCTTATCGTTGTGAACGTAGTGACAAGGACTTTTTTATCACTGGTGACGAATGCAACTCTACTGTTGGACATTCTCTTGTTGGTACACATGTTAAAATTCATGGCGCGTACAACACTTCAGCGCCTAATTTGGTTTATTATTTAAAAGGAGTCCCGGCCCCCGCAATTCTCCCCTTCGTCACTGTACTCTCTAACAGGAGTTACATCATGCTGAGTGATTAAGACTGTTACGGAATGCGGGCTGGAGTTCAGAATATTTTGCCTGTTTCCCAGTTAGTCACTTGTTGGAACAGCATCCTGTTTCCCCATCCTCATGGGATAATAGATAGCTCATTGTGGCCTTCTATTCCAACTTTGAAGGCAAATGAGCAGTATCAAAGCATTATTGTTTTAACAAGAAGTAGCTCTTACATCGGCTTGTGAGACCTTCAAATTACAGGTGACTGGAGCGTCTAGTGAAATACTAGACGCTAACCTTTCCATGCATTTGGAGTGTTAGTGCATCAACTCTTTAATGCCTCAAGTACGGCCGGCCTTGCCCACTCTTTTAAGGTTGTAGTCACCGACTGGCCTCGTTAGCTCTTTTCAGACCATCTTTGCAGTAATACGGACTTTTATCCACTCCATTTTCTTTAGTATATTCATAGGATTTCCTTTGCTGTTATTTCTCATTTGCTGTATTCTTATCTTATCTCTACTTCTCTGCAATGGATGCTCCTTTTGTCGGCTCTTCGGAACTGGTATCGCTCCAAATCCCCCGTGAGCCTATGAATCATATCTTTGGAATGCTCCTGATACAAAATCTGGATCTTGATTGGTCTCTGATATTCCAGTGGGCCTGGTTTACCTGCGTGCAACCCGTGTTCCACTACATCTGATGCGCCTTCGAATGGGCACTGGACAAATGCTTGTCTTGGCAAAAACCCTTGCCTTGGATTTTGGACTGCTGGTGAGTCTCATAGCGACCCATTTTCATAACTGACCTTTGGGGTGCAGCTTCTTCACAATGCAAAGGTTTGAGCATTTGGCCTATGAGGATCTGTGTGCATCGGCACATGGATCACAAGATACAGGCACTGTTGACACGGACACAGGTTGCCTGGTAACTGTCTCAGCATCGGCTGAGACCGGAGAGCATGTTTGTTCTTTGGAGCTTGTGACTTGGGCTGTTGACCAATCATCGGAGTCAGATTCCTTCATGGACACTTTCGCCTATTAAATAGTGAATAACATTATGGATTCCTTCGATCAGTTTAATTTGATCGTTTTTCCAAATTGAGATTTCCTTTTGATTTTAGTTTTCAGTTATTCCCATCTCTGGAAACACGGCTTTGAGTCTATTTACATTCAAATCACATTTATCAGATCCAATATCATTCTAAGTGTTTTTATCCTGACGAAAGGGAGGGCGTTGTGTGTCTCCTACGTAGCCCATTGTAGTTTTCCTATGTTAGCCTAACTGTGCATGGTGTAGGCCTCATTTTCTTTTGCACTTGTTACTAAATAAACACGCTTGCTTTTGTGCCACATTGTACTTTCACATGGAACCTGCATATGTTTTCACGTTCTGTTCTTGTCCTGGGATTTAGTCTGAACACCAAAGACAACGTCAAACAGCAAAGCCCCTTGTTCTTCTTCCCGGCCAGGCACTAGCTCCTAGACATAACACAAGAACGCAGATGTTGTTTATGTGCACACATTTCCTACCATATAGACGAGCTCATGAGCCAAAAACACACACATGGAATGAGAGCTGCTGAGATGTAAAACATCCATCTGTGAATGCTAAATTACGGGGTCTGCCAGTAATCCCAGAGATCTTTGATATAAAATCCTTTAGCCTCATTAGCAAGGGGGGGGGGGGGGGGTTAGGTTACGCTGTCCTATAAAATGACAGCGCTTTTCTTGTAGATGGATTATTAACCATGCTAACAGTTTTGAAATTATGCATTTGTTTCTAATTGTGGCATGAATACTGCATTTTAGAACTTGATAGTTTAAATAAATATTCTAAGCTTCCTTCGTGTCTCCTGGCTATCTTATTGTGGACAAGTGAGAGCGAAAGGGTTTGTCCTGTTACCGCGATCCCTGAGAGGGTCGAGAGTGTTGTGTTCTGGGGGTGCCATCTCACTTGTATCTCTGGAAAGGTTAGGAGGGCACGTGAGGCACTACGGCTAGTTGGACTCATAGATATTGAGGTGGTATGGTGACTCAGTCCCTACATGCTGTTGTTTAATGGTCCTAACCATAGTTTTGTTCCGGGGCAGAATCCCTGCAACAATACCAGGGTGGCGAATAAGGAAGCCTGCCACATTATGTGGGAGAGACCCCACCTCATCAGGGTCAGATTTATCAAACCTTCATGCAACGCAATGCAACGCAGCCAGCACCTTGCTGTGCTACACAAAGGACAAAGGGCGGTAATACACAGGGGTAGATTTACAAGCCCAATGCGCCACTTTTGCGCCACTGTTGCGTCACTTTTGTGACGCAGCGGCGGCGCAAAGCTAGCGCCATGCTGCGACAGATTTACAACGTGATGCATCTAGGGAGATGCGTCACGTTGTAAAGCCCTGCGCCACATTAAACCCGTGTCAGGTTTAATGTATGCAGGGTGGGCGTTACGTCGGAAAAAGCCTCGGAAAAGTGATGCAGTGAAATCTACAAGATTTCACGCAGTCACTTTTCCGACGCTGATGCGTCAAATCCTTACGCCTGCTTCAAGCAGGCGTAAGGCGTGACGCACCATGTTAGGGATAGGGCAGGTTGGAACAGTGCTGGAGTTGCGTCGCGCTTGCGATACAACTTCAGCACTGCGCCAACCTTACGCCGGCAGATGCATCACGCATCTGCTTGTCCTTGTGCCACGATGCACCGCATTGTAAATGCGGTGCATCTGCGGTGGCGCAAGGGAAAACTCGCGTGACGCATCTTCCCTGGCGCATCCCTGCTGATTTGCAGGGATGCGCTAGGGAACGTAAATCTGACCCTTAGTATTTAACATCAACGTTGCATTCTTGTGCACTCCCTTGTGCTGGTGCACTTCTGGATGCTTAGCGCCAACGCAGGAACCCTTGCACCATAATGCAGGGGTGCCTGCGTTGTAAGCATGACTGTGTTTGTGAGGCATTTTTCTCTTTCCATGTGTGCTCTAGGAAAGAATTAGGAGAAATAAAGATATTTCTCTTTGTTTTGCCACCCCTGGGGAGGCACAACATTCCCGGGTCTACCACTAATGGTAAATCTGGGAATGGGGAAAAACCCATGGGCGGATGCGTGGGACCACCCACGTTCCACCCATGGAACACCTCCCTGCGGCAGAGCAACACAAGGCAACGATTTGCGCTCAGTTGCGTTAGTACAGACATATCAAGTCCTGCAGGGCCACGGAAGGGGCCCTTGCGTGGCTTGATAAATCTGACTTTGTTGTTGGGTCGCCCTTGCTCTCCCTTGTCTTGCAAAGGGGCGATGCAACACAAAGAGAAATTTGCACCCGATATATGACATTTTGGGATTGGATAATCGCCAGGTTGAATAGGACTCAAGCGTAGAAGAGTAGGAACCCTCCCGCAAGTGATGCCTCACCGCGCTCTTCTTTGGTGGTTATGAGTTCCGGGAGGCAGCGCGTGAGTGGGGCCTCCATTTCTCTTCTGGTGATAACATATGTAAAACTCCTTAATTTCCCACTTGTTGTTGGGATCCCTCGTGGCGTGGGTGCCATGTGCATGGGAGTGGATTCCTGTGTTGTATCTGTCACTCCCAAAGATTTTCAAAACGGGCAAACGATGGAGTCATTTGGGGGCATATCAGCAACACCCGGCGATAATTATCGCTCAGCGCTCTTAGCGCTAGGATAATTATCGCCGGCTAGCGTGGATTTTTATCGCTGAGATAGCGTGCTATTAGCAACGCTTATCTCCTCAGCGATAAAAATCCTCACGCTAACTGCCTAACGTAAGAATATAACTGGAAACCCAGCGATAATCTCACGTAGTGTGGCGTCAGCTTGCTGATAGGGACTCACAAACTTAGCCATGATATCCACCCTCCATAGGATATCATGGCTAAATCAGTCCTGAAGCAGGCGTAAGGAAAGTAGCAATAACAGGGGTTATCGCTACTTTTCCTGCCGCTATGCTTCATAGCGTGGGGCTGAATGATAGGAGAAATGTCGCTCAGCATCATTTCTCCTGTCATGTCAGGTCAGGAACGCCCACTTTGCATCTCATTAGAGATGCAAAGTTTGGCGTTAGGAATTCCTACGCTAAAGCAAGTTTTCACACGTTAGCGTGACCTCGCTAATTAGGCGATAAAATTATCGCCGCTTTTTGGCCGAAAGCGGCCGCAAAAGCGGCGATAATTCTACCGCCTCGCCTTGCTGATATGCCCCCAAAAGAATTAATCTGTGTTATTTAATCACCAGTACAAAAAAAAAACGTTTCGGCTTGTCAGCCTTGGTCACTGTGGCCTCTATATATATGTGTGTGCTTACGTAGTCAAGGCCAATAGATAGAGGTTTGTTTTGTATGTAAAACTTTTTTGTAGGAAATCCACCTTTTCTGCATGGTCGGTCCACATTTTATGCCTGTTGCTGGTCTCTATATTATCGATGGTTTTAGCAGTCTGTCAACTTTACCTCTTGTAACTAGTAGCAAAGTACCTGTGCTTCCCCTTGAAATACGGTCGCATTGGCATATGCTTTTTGATATGTTTAACTTACCTATAAACCTTTAGGGCCTCGTTTATGGAGAATAGGTGAAGGGCAGGGCCGCAAGTCTTCTTGATCCCCTGCTCTACACAAATGTGAAAGGCGAGGAATGCATCGAATCTATTCAGCCCCCCTCGCTCTGGCTCGTTTCCTGTCCTTTTCCATGCGCTGGTGCACAATTTCCTGCCTAGTAGCAACACAGGCAAGGTGCAAGGGTGTCTGTGTTGCATGCAGGATTGTTTTTGTGCAGGAAGGGGAAGCTTCCTGCAAAAAAACAATCCATGGATGCGTTTTCCTCTTTCTATGTGTACCTCAGAAGGCAGCACACATGGAAAGAGTCAAAATCGAGGGGAAATAAAAAATATTTCTCCTCGCTATGCCTGTTCTGAGTCGTAATGTTTTGGCGCTGCCCCAGGTTTACATGATTAAGTAAATCTGGGGCAGCGTCAAAATCCATGGATGTTGCATGGGAAAACCTAGAGCAACGCCCATGGAACTCCTCCCTGGCGCAGAGTAACGCAACGCAGTGACTTGCTTTGTCTTACTCCATATCTATGAGGCCGTGCAAAGGCACGCAGAGTGGCTTTAGGTGACCTCATAGATATGGCTGAGAGGCTTGCGCCGCCGGAGCGTCGGAATAAATTACGCTCCTGTGGCGCACGCCTCTCATAAATAAGACCCTTAGTGTATGGAACAAGGGGTAGCCAGGGTCTGGAAGGTAAATGCCACTAGTGGGCTGCCACACCTATTGCACCATACACTTTAGTGATGGTGTAAACATGGTTTCAGGCCTGACTGTAGTTGTGTAAAAACTTCAACTCAACATGTCAAAATAATCCCTTTCAACAGGTCAAAACCTCTCGTTTAATTATTAATAAGTCACCTGTAGTACGCCTCGTATTCCACAAGGCAGGGTCCATGGTATTTCAAAGTAGGACATATAGACATTTCATGTTCTTACATTAACTGGTGCTATGTAGAAAACCAGGGAACAGATCAAAAATCCTAATTTTATATCTCAGGAATCGGAGTAGCTAGAAAAATAATTAAACAACAATTTTAAATACTTATGAAAAATCTAATTCAAAAGTGAAGTTGGATTGTTAATTTGAGGAAAAATTACTTTAGTAAAGTTACCTTTTTCCTGCCTAAGGTTGCTGAAGGTTCTTGAAGCCGATGAGTAGCATTTAAATAGGTGTGAAAAAGGCGTGAAATTCCTCCCAGGATCAAACAATGGGCTGAACTGAATGGGCAGAGATGCCTCCTTTGAACCTCCCAGAATATGCAGGGTGGGACTGTGAGCAGCCTTTTTGACATTCCAGTGCAAAATCCTATGTGAGTGTCAAAAGAATATAACACTCAAGAGGAGAAACAGGGAGCAAATTTAGAAGACGCTAGGTCCAGTACCGTTGATCCCTAGGACTAACATGCAATCACTGTGTGGTAACTGTTCCCAAAGTTAGGGTCCATAACCGATTTGGTTATGATCAAAAAAGGACAAAATGGAAAAGAAGGAAGTCTCTATACGTATTGCCCCACGGATGGGGGTGAGGGTAATTTCTCCTTTAGGAATTAGTGCCCTCACACACCCTTGCGAGTGTCATGCTTCATCATCGGGCGTTGCTCCTCGTGGGGGTGGCGCTGCTGTCCCTCAAGGGCCCCGCGAGAGGGCTCTTTGTTGGAGATCACCAGTCTCACCGCCCTCCCCAGCGCAACACATACCAAGCCTCCTCCCACCACCTCACTTCTGCCTCTCCGTACGGAGTCCTAACTATACTACTACTAAACTGAGAAAAATGCTAATTTTAAGACTTTCGGTATTCACAGAAGGCATTTAGGAGTCCTAAAGTTAGGAGTCCTAAACTTAGGACTACTAAATTGAGAAAAATCCTAATTTTAAGACTTTCGGTATTCACAGAAGGCATTTAGGAGTCCTAAAGTTAGGACTCCTAACTTCTGTGAATACCGAAATGAGTAAGTGCCTTCTGTGAATACCAAAATGAGTAAGTGCCTTCTGTGAATACCAAAATGGTAGTAAGTTTAGGATTTTGTCCTAAGTTAGTTCTGTGAATCGGGCCCATTGAGTTTAGGGGATGGACTAACTCTAAGGCCCTACCTATGGGAGGGTTTGGAAAGAGGGGTGGTTACACCCATTTCCTTTGTCCAGTTTCGCACCAGAGCAGGGGGCAGGTAGCCCCTGTAACCGGTTTGAACTGGACTATGCACAGGGACACCATGTGTGCTCCCAGTGCAGGACTTCAAAGCACCAGAGAGTGCTCCCATCCAGCCCCAATAAACATCAGCCTGTCTGGGGAGGTGGTTACACCTCCCTGGGACCGGAAACCTATTGTCCAGGCCTCCCCTGCCGGAGGTTTGGTCAGCAGCAGGAGGCCAGACCCGTGTCTGTGGCAGTGGCATCCATTTTGCGATGTCTGGGCTCTAGAAAGTCTTTACCGGTCAGACCAGTGGATACATGTCTCTCCCTCTAGAAGGGTGGAATGCTACCCCCGCTGCCAGAACTGACGGGGGGAATGGTAGTATTCCAAAGTGTTTGACACAAAACACGTCATGTTTCCGTGCAGCCAGTCCAATGTTAACATTTACCGCGAGGTTATAATGCACTTAAGAGTATATGGTCAGCATCAGAGGAGGTACTCTGAACGCTACCGGGGGGCTCTGCTCATGCAGTGGCACCCTCTCACATACAAACCAAGCACTCTGCCTTCAGGATTGTTAAGGCCTGCCATAGGAGTGACTTATAGGTTTTATGTGTGTGCTATGGTAGTGATATAGGTAGCCTATACCACAGTAAGGGGTGCATGCACCACCTTAACCAGGCTGCAGTAGCATACCTGTGGTGTCATTTTGGAGTGCTTCCCAGGGAGGGCATAATACATGCTTCAGCCCCTGGTAGGTCTCTGAGGTGCCTATGCCCTGGATACATAGTATACCATATACTGGGGACTTATAAGGCACTCCACAATCCAATTAGAGATGTACCTAATGTACATGGAAACTATTTTAGAGAGGAAGCAGCTAGGCTGGGGTCCTGATTAGCAGGGCCACAGCAGACTAAGGTCTAAAAACAGTGAAACACCAGCAAAAAGTGGGGGTACCCATGTGAATCAGATCCTACTCTCCTACAATACCTCTGGGGGATCCGCTCGCTGTGCCGGTTGGCACCGTGCCCCCCCCAGTTTCGTGCCGGGTTGCAGGCGCTTTCAGAGCGGGTGGTGAATTTCCGGGCAATCTGGGAACTTCGACCCCCGCAGGTCTTTTTGAGGCAGCCAGCTTTGATTTCACATGCCTAGGCGCTGGGGGATGCCCACGGCCGATGGTTGGTGACACGTTGGGGAGGCCTCGCCCGGTCGCGGGTCGGTCCTCCTGGGTTTCAGCTCAACGGCGCAGGCCGGGCTCCCAGGCAGGCTGCCGCAGCAGGCTGGGGGATGTACCTGGGTCTGGGAGACCGTGAGCCTGCCTCGAGCTGGTGCCATGGGGTTTTTCGTTGGCCTTGGGGCTCACCCCCCCTTCCAGTTGGGTGCCATGGCAGGGGGGTCAAGCTACAGCTCACGGTGCGTGGTACCCAGCTGGGCTGGTGTGCACCGGGCAGCTGTTTTGCATGGCAGGGAGGGTGGAGCGCTAGCTTACAGCCCTAGTCTCTCCGCAGGCATCGGTCCGGCCCCAGTGCTATCGGTTATCCCTATCGCTCATTTTCCCTGGTCTGATGTTATGTTTTCAAGTTCGAGCGGGCCTGGTCCTATGGCCTCGGCCCGCAGGTGAATCGGGTAGCACGCTAGGGGTGCAAGGGAGCGGTGAGTCATGGGTGGCTCCCTCTCCTTCCCATTGTTTTATCTTCTGGTGGCGTCTGTCTGAGGGCCCCGGTTCGAGTGGGCCGGTGGTTGCAAGGGGGGGAGGGGGCAGTGAGCATCGCGGCACAATGGCAGTTGCGGCCGGGGTAATGCGAGAAATGTTTTGCGCTGTTCATTTCACTACCACTGCGTCGCTTGCCCCCCCCTCCTGCCATGCACGTGTTGGCTGCGACGGGCCCTGCTAAGTGGGCGGCCTGCAGTTGCTGGCTCGTGACTATGCCTGCTGCACCCTAGCGAGACCAAGGATTGGTAGCTGGGCTGCACCGCATAAGCGAGGTATGTACAGGCGCGCAGGCAGCCCGCTGCTCAGCTGATGGTAGTGCAGAGTAAGGACGCGGTCAACATTTTAAACGAAGAAACTGTGATGGAATAGCGTTTCTCGCAGGGCTATTGCAAGACAAATCAATGCATTTCCTTGCACGCCGCCTGATTGAGTCATGCCATCTGTATGACATATTAATGTTTCTTATTGTGTTGCAGGGACGTTTGGGGTGCCCGTAGTGCAGTGGTTAAGACCGGCGGCTCCGCAGGCTGCACTGAGGGGTTCGATTCGCACCATATTTAAGAGGGACAAACGTGATGCATAAATCAATATTTCAGTAGTAATTATGACTGGGATGGAAGTACAAGTGGGGGGGCATTGTGTTAATGCCTGTTTGTTTTCTGTTCCAGTTATTCGCACGGTGTAACAGTTGCTGTCAAGCGCCCAAAAGACATGGCTGCCCAAGGCTCAGCAACAGGTACAGGTTTGAAAGGGTCACACGGTGGCGTTGCGGTCAGGAAAGCAATGTGTCAGGAGGCAGGAATATCCCGACATGGAGTGTAACGTTTTTCTATTTACAGGAACGACAGGATCAACCATTCAGGCTTTCCACAAAGAGGGGATTGCTGGGAGCAGGATCGTGTGTGGCCAGGGCTCGCGTGGGTGGGGAAATGTTCAGGCTTATCGCGGCGTATAAGGTGTTCTGATGTGCAAATTTCAATTACAGCTAGCACAGGCCCTCGGGCCAGCAAACAAGGTCTCATCGCTCCCACGCACGCTCCGGCCATCAAGGATACTAGAAGCCCTCCCCGGAACCGCTCGCCAGGATAGGTATCAGGAGAGCAAGAGACGAAGTAAGTACGGGGTTGGATGTGGGTTGGACACGAAACAGGGCGTACGGGCATGGGGCTCGCGTGACAGTCATGTGGTGGCGCAATCAAGGAAATGTGGGGAGCAGCTATTTACGATCCTTTATTCCCCTTAGGACTCGCATAGAAGCCGTCAGTCCGACAAGTCCAGAGCCATGCATAGCCAAGGAACCCACGCCCTCTTGTTTTCACAAACTAGCTGTGTGGATGAGTCCCAACCCGGCACATCACAGGATGCAATCTGGGCGGATTTTATGGCAATGGCTAAAGCCAAAGGAGTCGATTGGGCCAAAGAAATGCTCAACTCCCGAGAGCAAGAAGATTCAGGTGTGGTGGCAGACTCACCAGTTGCCCCTCATTTAGGACCGGTTGAAGTAGGACCAGGCAGGGCTAAATGGGCCCACCAATAAGGACTTCCCATCAGACCCCCCGGCTCCAAAGGTCAGGGTAGTGGCCAACCTGCAGGAAGCAGGGACAGTGCTGTCGGCACCAGTGGGTGCACCGAGCACTTCCGTTGCTGGCGATGGGAGCATGAAGAAGATGGAAATTGTGTCCAACCCCATAGTCCCTCCCATTGTGGTGCCCTTGCCAACCGCTCCCCAGGCAGTGAGCATTCACACACCTACGGCTGAACCAGCCAAAGCGGCTGTGGCACCCCTGCCACTCGTCACGATGGCACCACTGGTGTCCGGGCATTGCTCCTTGGCATGGGAGGTGTCTTTAGCGGCAAAGGAGGGGATCTGGAGGCGAGAGTTCATCGACATATTCACCTTATTGATGCATGGGGCAGATGGGGTGGACACCAGGAAGATGGGGGAAAGGGGGAGGATAAGAAGGCGCGATTACAAGCTTGGCCTGAGAAAACAATTGCAACATGGGGGCAAGCTTTCGCCATCTTAGCGGCAGTGATCATGGAGAAATACCCAGAGCAGGGGCCGGGGTTGTTCCAGTATGCCCAAACCATAACTAATAAGGCAGAAACAAACGGGGGAATGGGTTGGTACAACTATGACAGCGAATTCCAGAAAGAGATGGCAATTGAGGTTCTGTAATTCTCGAGTCTGACTCCATTTTGTTCTCTGCCACCATTTTGTGTTGCCCTCACATAGGCCTGTGAAGGTAGCCCGGCGAATAAAGTGGCCTGGCCTTCTTAGTTCATGTATATATTAACTAGGTTTCTTTTTGACTTTGAAATGACTGTAAGAAACTGACCTCTGCACCTGAAACTGACCCCGCAAAGCCAATTTCCCTGATCGATCTTTGTCTGAGATTGCCAATCAATGTTCAGGACATCGATAACTTTTAGTTTCCTTGCACATGCCTTATCTTGTTCAGCATCTGTTACCGTTTCCTTTTTTATGTTTCTTCATTACATGGGTTATGCTTTCGATTATAGGTTTGTCCGGCTTGTGGAGATTGAATTTGGCACATTCCTAATAATTAACTTTTGGGTTGGGATACAGTAAATTGAGTTTTTGTTATGTGACACTTTGTTTGAAAATGTACCTTATTGGCTAGAATTTTGTGCAGTGGGTGTACATTTATAATGTGAATATTGGGTATAAAAGGAGACGTCTCGCCTTAGTAAAATGAGCAGTCTCCTGAGAATTTACACCCTGATGTATTTCTAGGATCACTGTTACTAGCTGCAGCTAATAAACTTGGTCTCTGATGCCATCCAGAAGTATTCCGTGTCTCTGTATACCAAGACAGGTGAACTCGAAGATCTTAGGCGTGCCCCTGACGCCGCTGGGTTAAACCCCGGTTCTTCAACTGGCGCCCAACGTGGGGCGACTTCAGCGGTACTGGTCCAAGCCCGAAGATTGTGAGGAGCCCCGTGAGGAAATTCTGGAGGACCCCTGCATGTCGACATGGACCGAAGGTTTTTTTCTGCGAGGCTTCCCATTTCCGACGGCTGTGAAGGACTGCTGCCCTGACTGTCGCCCTGTCTTGGACCCTCTTGTGATGATTTGTAAGGCGAGACGTTAGACGGTCTTCTGGTGGTATGACAGACATTTTGGTTAAGTATAAGTGGGTCGCTCCCACGACTTTGTTTTGTTTCTTGGTTTTGATTCGGCCATTGCAATAGTCGAAGCCGGGGGGGTTCGTATATTTGCGAGTGTATCATTTTTGATAACCCCTTGAAGTTTGAAGCAAGACTAGTGAGCTAAAAGATGCCTGGTTTTAGCAAATTTAGGAAATGGTTTTGTTGTTGTTGTAATAGGGATTCCCGATTGGAGGACTCATGTCCGATACCTCCGCTTGGAACTCCAACTTATGAGCTCTATTCAAAGCATGGTGTAGGTCCCATCACCTTTAATGAAGTATGGGTCCGTTATACAAGGAAAGATGGTGTTTTACGATGGCCCCAACATGGTAGTTTTGAATCAGATGTTTTAGATAACCTAGAAGTTGCGCTATTTAAGAAGAAAGCCCGGCCGGCGATGTTTGACTTTTTCCGCCTTTGGCGTAAGGAAGCCAAACAGCGAGAAATTAAGCAAGCTAAGAGAGATAGGAAGGAAAGAAATATATCGGTAATGCAAGCTGCTAGGCAGTTTAAGGCAGATGAAGAAGATCGTGCGATTGAAGTGTCAGATAGACAACATTGCATGGCCATTGACAAATGTTACCCGGCTTTGCCACCTCCCCTTTCAAATGTGACTGTAGACACTGAAAAGGATCCTTTGATGTCACATCTACTGAGATTACCACCCCCTTATGTGCAGGGTGCTACTGCACCTCCGTTACCTCCAGTTGTTGCACCCCTTGTTGTCATTCAACCCCCTGTTGTTGTTCAGCCACCCATTGCTTCACAGGTGGTTCTTCCTCCCCCGGCACAGCCCCCTCCAGGGCCGCCAGCCTTGCCACCAGCCTTGCCTCAAACTCCTTTGCCTTACACTCCTTTATCTTCGACTTCTCTTATTTCTGTCCCTACGTCTCTGTCACCTCAAAACACTTTGTCTCCTGTCCTCATGTCAACTTATTCTCCTTCTGCTCGGCAACGAATGACTGAGACTGTCACTAGTCTTTTGTCTCCTTTCTTTGGGTCACTGAATATGCCCTCTGTTTCTGAACGTAAGCAGAGACGTAGTCAGCTCCCTGGTCCCGAAGAGCGGGCAGTGTTTGATCTCCTTGCTCGTAGATGGGTTTCGAATACCTCCAAGTACAGTCCACAAGTGGTTATGGATATCTTCCTACAGTGGGAGGCACCAAAACAAAGGTATGTTTTTGATGTCATGTGTACCTTCCTTCGTCAGGACTGGGAAGATAATGAGTTGGATTTAATTCCACTGGAATTGCTTAATGTTCAGTCTGAATTTGCTAAAGGGACGATAGTGGGTTCCGATGTTGAGGAAGCGGTAGAGACACTACTCACTTTTAGGTCTAGACTTCCACCTCAGTCATTGTTCGAACCTGACCCTTCTATTAGGAGAAAAGTGAAGCAGTATCCTATGAGAGAGGTTCCCCCTGTATGGAGAGAGGCAGTTGTGGCTGATGCCGCTCATGGTATTGCGGCTGCACCGGCTCATTTTCAGCGAGTGTGGGTGCATGTCCCTTGGAAGAGAGCTGAGGTCCTGGCTCTTAAGCAGACTTTGCCTGACCCCCGTAAAAATCCTGCTGGTTATTATAAGGAGTTGTCTCAGACAGTTGATGCGTGTGTTATGAATTTAGCTGACATAGATATGTTGATGGGTAATGTAGTTCCTCAACCCTTGTGGGCGAAGATCCGTCACGAGGATCACGCGCCAGAGTTAGGAGATACGTGGGGTAATATTACTGCTGCAGATGGTCGGCAGGTAGGAGGTGCCAAACCTGAACCCTTAGTTGCAGAACTACCTGGTAGGATTATTAATTTAATGAAAACTATGATGCCTCCTCTGCGGGTGAATTGGGACAAGTTAGCAGCATGCAAACAAAAGAAAGACGAGAGTGTGTCTGATTTCTTCACTAGGTTTGAGGAAACATTCATTGATCATAGTGGTCAGAATATGAGTACAGAAGGTGGTCAGAGGTTGTTTGTAGATAAGTTTGTTTTTAATTTACTTCCTGAACTTTCTAATAAGTAAAAGGACAATGAGAGTTCATGGGCTGTTTCTTCTTCGGCTCAGATATTGGCTACTGCACAATACTATGAGAATAGAGATAAAGATGAGAAGGATAAAGTAGAGAAGAAGACTAGAGAATTAAAAACAAAAGTCCTTCTGCAGCAGGCTTATCCGCCTCGCCCTAATCAGCGTCAGTTTCAGCAACCTTCCCAGTTTCAGCAACCCCTACAGTTTCAGAAACTGTTGCAGAAGCCTGAGTCTTTTGCTTCGCGACTCCCGCTAGGCCCTAATCAGTGTGCTTATTGTAAAGAAGAAGGTCACTTCAAGAATAGTTGCCCGATCTTGCTACAGCGTACGAATGGTATGTCTGGTCTGAAAGGTCGTGGTGGTTTCCAACAAGTACCTAGGGGTAGGGGACGTGGTACGTTTCCCCAGAATGAACGTTCCTTTTCCCCTCAGATTTCTATGAATTATTTTGACCAACAGAATGTTCCGACTGTCCAGTCCGCTCAGTACTACACTGATGATTATTATGTTGGAAGTGAGAGTGCTGGTTTTAATGATAGTTAGGACAGCCATGGACAACGGGAGGGAGTAGTGTCAGTTCCAGTAGACCAGAGTGGACCTTATGTTGAAGTGATTACATCAGGTGTGGCAGAACCTTTTCTTTTGGATACTGGTGCAGCAACGAGTTCTATCATGCACTCTAAACTCCCCGGCGCACCTTTGTCTGGCTTGACCAATGTTTCAGTAGGATTTTCTGGCGCCCCAGTTCGGTAATCCGGTTTCTTGTCCTTTGCCCCTTTCTATTGGTCCCTGTGAATTCGAGGCTCCCCTTATTCTAACGACGGGCTGTGGCGAGAATCTGTTGGGTTTGGACTTGTTGAAAAGATTGCATGCGACATTACATTGTTCTCCTTCGGGAGTACATCTTACAGTGGGTAAGAAAGTGATATCCCCGATGTATCTGTCTAAGAATCGCCTTCCACTGAAACTGCGTTCTCTCCCTGATACACTTTGGGCTACAGGTCCCAATGATGTTGGTCTCTTGCAGATTCCACCCTACGTTGTTACCCTTAAGTTGAATGCTAAATTACCTCACATTCCCCAGTACAAAATTTCCAGTGATGGCGAAAGAGCTCTTTTAGCGATTATCTATGATTTGGTTGAGAAAGGTGTGGTTGAAGAAAGGAGAGGTAATGTGTGTAACAGTCCTGTTCTGCCTGTCCTTAAGCGTACTGACTCTTCTCAGCCACCTGTGTATCGGTTTGTGCTCGACCTTCGAGAGGTCAATGAGATCGTTGTGCCACAGTTTCCTGTTGTCCCGGACATTACTGCTTTATTGACTATGATCCCTGCCTCAGCTGCTTGGTTTTCTGTTATTGATCTGAAGAACGCTTTCTTCAGTATTCCGATTGCTGAGGAAAGTAGGGATATTTTTGGCTTCTCTTTAGGAGGCCGCAGTTTCCAGTTTAAGCGCGCTCCTCAAGGTTATTGTGAGAGTCCCTCCATTTACAGTCAGGCTTTGAAAACTCAGCTTGATACTCTTGCATTGCCTTCTGGTGTTACTCTTATCTAGTATGTTGATGATCTGTTGGTTGCTGCTGATGATGAAGAGATTTGTAAAGAAGTTACTCTTTCTTTGTTGCAACAACTGTCTGACCTTCATCATAAAGTGTCACCTTCGAAGTTGCAGTATTGCCGCCAAGAAGTGACCTACTTAGGTCATCTCTTGTCGAAGGAGGGAAGGCGATTGACCCCAGAGCGTATTCAAGCGATTGCCCAAATGACTGTGCCATGCACACAGAGAGAGGTGCGTGCCTCCTTAGGTATCACCTCCTATTGTAGACAGTGGATTCCGAATTTTTCTTTGCTAGCGAAACCTTTGTTGGCACTTACTCTTAAGGACACACCACACCCTCTTCCTTGGTCTGACGAATGTCAGAAGAGTTTTTCCGAATTGCGTGATGCATTGTGTTCTGCTTCGGTGTTGGGTACCCCCGACTACAGTAAACCTTTTACACTTTATGTACACGAGAGAGAAGGTTGTGCGTTGTCAGTGTTGACGCAACAATTTGGAGACAAGCAGCGCCCATGTGCATATTTTTCAGCTACTTTAGATCCGGTAGCTAGGGCGTTGCTTAGTTGTCTAAGAGCTACAGCGGCAGCGGCTGTTTCTATCCAACAGTCTGCTGGTTTGGTATTGGATAATACATTGATTGTGATGGTCCCACATGCAGTGGATACCCTATTGAATAGAACGAAGACTCAACATCTTACCAGTGCGCGTTTGTCAGGTTATGAGTTTACGCTTTTGGCTAGCCATGTGCACATCAAGCGGTGCAACACATTGAATCCAGCTACATTGTTGCCGATTTTTGTAGAGACAGATGCTCAGGAACAGCATTACTGTTTTCTCCGGACAGAGGAGGAAACGAAGGGTAGAGTTGATCTGAAAGATACTCCTCTTTTGAATCCTGATGGTACCCTATGGGTAGATGGTTTGTGCTTTAAGCTTCCGAATGGAGAGACGACTGCAGCATATGCTGTCACAACTTTGCACACGATTGTTGAAACAGCACGTATTGAACAGAATTCAGCACAAGCAGCGGAGTTGATAGCATTGACTAGAGCGTGTGTGTTGTCAAAAGGAAAGAGAGTGAATGTTTATACTGATAGCCAATACGCATTTGGCGTGGCTCACAGTTTTGGTCGTTTGTGGAAAGAGAGAGGATTTCTTTCTTCCCATGGTACGAAAATTCAGCATGGACAATTAGTGAGTGAACTTCTTGAATCACTTACTTTGCCGACCCAAATTGCGATAGTGAAGTGTAGTGCGCATAAGAAGGCTGCAGATGATGTGGGTCAAGGGAATGCGTTTGCAGATGAAGTAGCGAGAGAAACGGCGAAAGATGTGACAAGTCGGATGTATGTTGCAGGTCCTGCCAGATGGGTTGTGGAAGGAGGAATGTGTGAAGATACAACAGAAAGTGTGAAGATGATTCAGGCAGAAGCTACTGAGAAAGAATTGAGTATGTGGAGAGAGAGTACGGGAATGATGGATTCAACAGGCTGTTGGGTTGGGCTGTCAGAGCACCAGCGATGATTGTTGCCGAATGCATATGTGCTTCCGGTGGTTACTATGGCTCATGGGTTGGCTCACATTAGTTCAAAAGGGATATGTAAGTTGTTGGCTCTGGTATGGCAGAATGGTGGAATTCCTAAGTGTGCTGAAAATTTGGTTAAACACTGCATGATTTGCTTGATGCATAATCCTGGAAAGGGAACCCCAACTCCAGCGGGTAATTTTGCTCCTCCAACGTATCCGTTCGAGGTGCTGCAGATAGACTATATTCATATGGAAAGATGCAATAACTTGAAGTATGTCCTTGTGGTTGTTTGTGCCTTTTGCAGATGGATAGAGGCCTACCCCCTAAAGGATAATACTGCCTTGTCTACAGCCAAGGTTTTGCTCAAAGAATTTTTTCCCAGATATGGCTTGCCGAGGATGGTATGGAGTGATAATGGAAGTGAATTCGTAGGTCAGATTATGAAGAAAGTATGTGCGGGTCTGGGTATTAAACAGAAATTCCACGCTGCGATTCACCCCCAGTCAGCAGGCCTGGTCGAGTGCTATAATGGCACTCTGAAGCTGAAGTTGGACAAGGTGCAAGCGAGCTCTGGTCTTACATGGCCCGATGGCTTACCATTGGCACTTTTGTCCACGAGAACGACAGTACATTCTCGCGTGGGACTTAGCCCATACGAGATTGTTTTTGGACGCCCGGCGAATGTCTGGGGTGTGCCGAGGCCTAAGAAGTACAGTGATATCGAGTACCCTATGTTGGTTGACTACTTACATGATTTGACTGCTAAATTGTGTGTTCTTCACCAACAGGTCCATGACACTTTGCCTTCAGTTTCTGTAGACGCAGGCCACACGATTCAACCTGGCGACTGGGTTCTAACCAAGAATTTCCAGAGGTCAAAGAACTTGGAACCAAGATGAACCGGTCCATACCAAGTCCTGTTATCAACTCGGACTGCTATTAAGGTGTTCGGCAAGAAACACTGGGTACATGGTACCCATTGTAAGAAGATACCTTTGCCCTTACCGTACGATAAGTGGGTCCGGGAAGGTGTTGCCGATTCCGAGAGTGAAAGGGTTCCGAGATTTGTACCTTTTAGCGATGCACATCTGAAATGGACTCAGTCAGAACGTGCGGATGATAAAGTCTTGCAGGAAGCTGTGTCGCCGTGTTTGAGACTTGATACTACGCACCCAGAGACACTCTTTCAGGATCAAACTGTGCCTGGTAAAGAACGCTACAACTTAAGGTCTAAAAAGGACAAATAAAATTAGAATTTTTTTGTGAAGTACACTCTTTCAGACAAGAGACTATTTTTCTTCTTCTTTTTCGAACCACCATCCGGGATCAGCGCAGGGTCACGGTATAAGAACTTAAGGGGTGGCCCGCGTATTGACGAAAGGTCTGCGGTTCTAGGGACGTCTAGGACGCCTGGACGCACACTTGAGTGAAGAAGGAAAATGGCCGCGAGCAGCACGTTAGAGGATGGAGTCTGTTGTAACTGAAAGAGATGTTGAGAGAATAGATCTTAAGACAAGATTTTGTACATTGATACATAGCAAATGTTTTATAATATTGTGCTTTTTGATGTTTTTAAGTATCACATTAGCTTGTGTGGGTTGGACTGTCTATGCTACACAACAGACATCTGCACCCACCTCCCAACCTATGCTTTCTTTCACTACTGTTTCTTTGCACCAGTTGTATACTTTGCCTGAACATGAACAGACAAGGAGATCAGAATTTGTCAACAACTTGTTTATACAGTTGTTGCATCAGCATCAGTTAGTAGTAAATACCACTAATTGTTGGGTTTGTGGTCTTATGCCTCATACGACAGATAAAGGTATGCCATATTTGGTTTTGCCTTTTCTTTTAATGGGTCTGTGTGGGCTTTTCAGACCATGTTTATCTATGCAAATGAGATACGCCCCTTACGTTCCCTTAAAGATAACTCGAGCAATAGTGCCTTAATAAGGGGAATAGTAGCTATGATCCGAGATATTGATAAATATAATGCTATCCCTAAGGATGAGGTGCAGGCTTACGTTGGTTGGAACGTGACTGGATATAGTACCAGTTTGACAGAGAAGGAGAGACGAAAAAGGTCTCCCCCTATTTGGATTGTACCCCACCGAGGCCACTTTTGTTTTCAAGGTAATGGTCGGAATCCGAAAGCTCAGCTAGGTAAGAGTGTGTGTGCTCAAACCTATGTCTATTCATGTCGGACTTCTCCACCATTTGTGCCAGCTAAAGGCACATATTTTGTTTGTCATGACAGAGCCTACACATGGTTGCCACCTGATTTTTCAGGAACGTGTTATGTGGCGTTTCTACTGCCCCCTACATACACCACTGCTTCAGACTATCATAGAACGAGATATGGTAGAGGTGTCTTCAATAAGGAAGATACCGCAGCACACGAAGTAGGAGATTTCTTCAAGGGCTTCTTGCCCTTTTGGGGTCCTATGATCAATAGTAGGCATATTCGACAGCTTGTCCGCGTTGTTGAAGCTACTATTAATGAGACAGCAGGTGCTCTTAGTAATGTTACGGCTGAGCTTCAAGCGGTCCGCCTTATGACTTTGCAGAACCGTATGGTATTAGACATCATACTTGCAGATCGAGGAGGAGTATGTAAATTGATTGGATCCAGTTGCTGTGTTTACATACCAGATAATGCCCCTACAGTGTACCAAGCCATCTCTAGGTTGTATAAAATCTCTGAGTCTATCCATGTAGACGAAGGAGACTGGTTATTGGCGGGATGGTTTTGGGGACTGCTGTCCAAATGGGGATGGAAGATTTTGACATTCCTTTGTATGGTTTTAACCATCCTTTTCTCTTGTTGTCTTTGCATCCAGTGTGGTCCCGCCATTTGTAGTCTTTGTGCTACTATGTGTGTTCGGAGACCTGTTCCGAGAGAAGTAGAGAATAATAAGATGATGCTACAGCAACACCTTGATGACCTAATGAATATCGACATAGACCTAGATTCAGATTAACATGAGTCTTAGGTTATTGCCTACGTAATGGCAAAAGGAGGGTCTGAGGTTCTGTAATTCTCGAGTCTGACTCCATTTTGTTCTGTGCCACCATTTTGTGTTGCCCTCACGTAGGCCTGTGAAGGTAGCCTGGCGAATAAAGTGGCCTGGCCTTCTTAGTTCATGTATACATTAACTAGGTTTCTTTTTGACTCTGAAATGAACTGTAAGAAACTGACCTCTGCACCTGAAACTGACCCCGCAAAGCCAATTTCCCTGATCGATCTTTGTCTGAGATTGCCAATCAATGTTCAGGACATCGTTAACTTTTAGTTTCCTTGCACATGCCTTACTTGTTTAGCATCTGTTACCGTTTCCTTTTTTATGTTTTTTCATTACATGGGTTATGCTTTCAATTATAGGTTTGTCCGGCTTGTGGAGATTGAATTTGGGACATTCCTAATAATTAACTTTTGGGTTGGGATACAGTAAATTGAGTTTTTGTTATGTGACACTTTGTTTGAAAATGTACCTTATTGGCTAGAATTTTGTGCAGTGGGTGTACATTTATAATGTGAATATTGGGTATAAAAGGAGACGTCTCACCTTAGTAAAATGAGCAGTCTCCTGAGAATTTACACCGTGATGTATTTCTAGGATCACTGTTACTAGCTGCAGCTAATAAACTTGGTCTCTGATGCCATCCAGAAGTATTCCGTGTCTCTGTATACCAAGACAGGTGAACTCGAAGATCTTAGGCGTGCCCCTGACGCCGCTGGGTTAAACCCCGGTTCTTCACAATGTGTCCTGAACTAGAGTGGAACCAAATGGAAGTTCGGCTCTGGGTCCAGCATATGGGGAAGGACACGTCTGGAATGAAGGATAAGGCAAGTACAAACACGAAAGGGGGAGACAAACCCAAGAGGCAGAAGCAGGCAGGGAAAGGCCAGTTAAAGCAGCCCTTTCGAGGAGGTCAGGGAAGTGGTCAGCAGCAGGGGGGTAAAAAATTAAACGCTGGTACCTGTAGGTTGTACAATGCGGGGTCCTGCTCCTAGGGTAAAGCTTGCAAGTTTGCCCATAGCTGCAGTAAGTGTGGGTCCAACCATCCAGCCACCTCTTGTAGCACCAAGCGAGAGGGTCCCCCAACACTTGCCGGACGGCATGACAAGTAGTCTAGTTTCGGTGTCCAGCCCTCCCGGGATCCCATCCGCCCCGGCACCTCCTTTATCACTCAGCGCTGACACCCTTGCCTCGCCTGCCCAGCTGGGGTCCTTCAAGGTTCCCAAGGAGAAGGGCCTTCCCCCATCATCATCCGCAACCTCCTCACCCTGATTTGAGACTACCCGAACCACAAGGACAGACTGCCCCTAGCAGAGGGTTTTATGGAGGGATTCAACACTCCATTTCTAGGTCCTTTAGTTTGCAGGGATGCAGAGAACCTTAAGTCTGCCAGGGAGCTGACCGAGGTGGTAATGGAGGAAGTTTGTAAGGAAGCTACCCTGGGTAGGGTGGCAGGCCCATTCACGCAGCCCCCCTCCAGAATTTTGTAATCTCCCCGCTGGGGGTGTCCCGAAGAAAGAGCCAGGGGCCTTCTGGTTGATCCACCACCTGTCCTACCCTGAAGACAACTCAGTTAACTTCTGGTTAGAGGAACCGTCATATAATAAGTCCTTTATAACGGAGGTTAGGGGCGAGGGCGGTACACTCCGCACTACACCCACCGAGATTCGGGACGAATTCCTGGCCTACTTCTCGACTTTATACAAGACCAAGCAGAGCGAAACCCCGACTTTGCGTGACGCCTACTTATCGGAGATCGCGCTGGTATTCCTTGACAAGGGAATGCAGGAGTTCATGGCGGAACCCATAACGGTGACTGAGGTTCGTGGGGCGATTAAGGTACTTCAAAGCTCCTCGGCCCCGGGCCTTGATGGTTTCTCCGGGGATTTTTACAAGGCCTTTTCCGACCTTCTGGCTCCCAAGCTAATTGAGGTATATGCGGAGGCCTTGCAACGGGAGATTCTCCCACCCACCCTTAGTGAGGCAGTCATAGTTCTGCTCCCGAAGCCGGACTAGGACCCGGCGCTGTGTGGATCTTATAGGCCCCTCTCCCTATTAAACATCGATTATAAGATTCTTGCTAAAATAGTGGCCAATAGAATTTCCCAACTGATGGAATTCATCATAGCGCCCGCTCAATCAGGCTTCATACCCCATCGTTCAACGTCATTAAACATGATACAGGAAATCCTTCGCTTCGGCCGCCATTCGGGGCTGGGCATCAACTGGCATAAGTCTATAATATTCCCACTGACTAGCGGCACCTCCCCTTGGCAGTGTGAGTTTCTGCTGGAATGGTGCTCCGACTCGGTACGATATCTGGGCATACATATACACCTGAGCGTGGACGAAATTATCCGCCTCAACTATGGCTGCGCGGTTGCGAAGCTTGAGGCACAGGTGGACGGGTGGCTGCGACTTCCGCTCTCCAGGGCGGCCAGGATCGCCATTATCAAAATGATAGTGCTTCCTAAATTTTTGTATCTTTTTAATAACATCCCCATTCCCCTCACCCAATCCTTTTTCGCCACCCTACGGTCCCAATTGATTAGACTGGTCTGGGGCGGAAAACACCCCCGGATCCGTTGGAAGATTCTCACGCTCCCACATGACAGGGGCGGCTTCGGAGTACCGGATTTGTATTTGTACTATCTGGTCGCTCAGTGTGCACACGCCTTTGCCTGGTACCACCCTGACGCTCGGATTCCATTTCTTCATCCTGAGGCGGATTTTGTTCTCCCGGGTCGCTTGTCGGCAGTGTTGCTCAGGGGTATCCCCCGGAGTCCAGTAGATATTCAAATGGTGTCCACCACCAGCTGGGCCTGGAATAGACTGTCTCGCTATTTGGACCAGCCCATACTATATTCCTCATCTCTCCTGCTTCCCAATGCAGGTTGGTTGCCGAGCACTGGCGAGAAACTTGTGCAACGCACTTTAACGAAGTTTAACCTCACCAAGATTGGGGATCTATACACGGGGGGGCACATATTTTCGGTATCGGAAGAGGCACGATTTAGCGAAGCCACTTTCATGGACAAATTCATCCTGAACCGGCTTTACTTTACGGTCAGGTCAGAAATTAAGGGATTCCCCCTCGAGCTGGCTTCCTTTGAACCCCTCACCCTCCTCATTGATACGGATACAGGGGCACACATTATTTCTAAATTGTACAGGGCATGCGCCGCGCTGGTTCCTTGTGCGGATGACCAGTTGCGGGCGGCCTGGGAGGCGGACTTGGGTAGACCTATTACGGACAAACAATGGTCCGCTTGTTGCAAGGTCGCTAGCACGATATCGCTCAATAGTCGTCATAAACTTCTGCACTATAGGTTTTTTCACCGCAGCTATATGACCCCGGAAAGGCTCCACTCCATTGATCCCACGCGGCCTCACACCTGCTGGAAATGCACTGCACCTCATGCTGATTTTGCACCCATGACCTGGACATGTCCGCTATTACATTCATTCTGGACGCAAGTGCACAAACTCCTTGATGAGATGTTAGGGCTTACGTTGGTTCCCACTCCTGAGGTTGCATTGCTGGGCTACACTGCAAATTTCCCCAAGACAGTTCGGAGGCTTGCGTCTGTGGGCTTTCTACTAGCCAAGTGGGAAATTGCTCGACACTGGGGTGGTGGGGCAGCTCCCAGGGCCACGGCGTGGCTTACGGCCATGGCTTTTTGCAACACGAACAGCGAGATTTACCCTAGTCTCCTCCCCACCGTGGCCCGTCCCAAAGATATCTGGGGTCCGTATAAAACATACATCGCGAACCTACCAAGCGCCTCTCAATCACACGCCAGCTCGGGGATAGTGCCCACAGGGGTTGGATAGGTTAGACACCAGCGGGGATGCATATTCAGATGGGCCATGAGATGGTTGCAGTGCTATGGGCCTCTCCGCTTCGGGCCCGGAGTCGTGGGCTGCGCAGGGCTTGACTTTTGCAAATATGAAGATTGAAGTTCTGGGGGGCATTGCTGGGCGGATGGAGGGTCCATGTTCCGGGGTATTCCTGTCTGTGTTCGAGGGGTGGAAATGCTATGATGGTTGTTAGGACCTTGATGCCCGGGGCTTTGCTTATATGTTCTTTGTGGTCTATGGAACGGAATTGTCGTAATGTATCTATTACACTGAAGTCTATAATGCACACCGCTGAGATCTCTGTATTGTTTTCTATTTCAATCAAAAACAATAAAAAAATTAATTAAATAAAAAAAACTTCTGGTTAGAGGAGGGGACGTGTTCTGTTTCCTACAGCTCCCTCGATATGGCAGTGGACATGGTGAGGAGAGCGGGCAGGGGGGCATGGCTGGCAAAGGCAGACATTGAGTCAGCATTCCGCCTCCTGCCAGTCCACCCGGAAAGCCAGTATCTTCTGGATTTCAAGTGGCAGGGTAATTTCTTCTTTGACAAGCGCATGCCCATGGGGTGCTCCGTATCTTGCGCCTACTTTGAGGCCTTCAGCTCTTTCCTTCAATGGGCGCTCTCTGGGACAGACAACATTGAGGGAGTGACCCACTACCTGGACGTCTTTCTGTTCATAGGGGGCACAGGTACACAGGATTGTAGCAGGGGCCTGCAGTGTTTTAAAGACCTGGCGGGGCACCTAGGGGTCCTGTTAGCACCTGGTAAGACTGAGGGTCCGGCGCAGGTTCTCACTTTTTTAGGCATTGAGCTGGACACGATTAAGGGCGAGTCCAGACTCCCTGTGGATAAGGTGCAGTCTCTGCGTCAGGACATTCAGGCATTACTGGAGAAGGACAAAGCCACCCTGGGTGCCATCCAATGCCTCTTAGGAAAGCTGAATTTTGCAGCTCGAGTGATCGCCGCGGGTAGGGTTTTTGCCAGAAGACTAGCTAGGGTAACAGTGAAAGTCAGCAAGAAACATCACCTGGTTCGGCTGGTGAAAGGCTTGAAGAAGGTCCTGGCAATGTGGCACGAGTTCCTCATGCATTTTAATGGAACGGTGATCTGGAGAGCACCCTGGGCGGAGAGTCCGGATCTCTGCCTTTTCACGGACGCATCAGGCAGAGAGGGCTTTGGGGTAATATTGGGTACTGAATGGTGTGCCCAGGAAAGGCCCAACACCTGGCGCAAGCGTAAAATCACAGCAAACATCACTGTCCTAGAATTGTTCCCCATTGTCATTGCATTTCATTTGTGGTCCAATGCGTTATCAGCCAGAAAGGTCCTGTTCTGGTCCGCTAATATGGCAGTGGTGCAGGCCATCAATGGGCAGACAGACAAGTGCCCATTGGTACCGTGTTTGCTGAGAGAGTTAGTCAGGGCACGCCTGAGCTGCAATGTTGGGTTTAGGGCGAGGCATACTGAAGGGGTCAAGAATGTGGCGGCTGATGCTCTCTCTCGTTTTCAGTGGCTCCGTTTCCAGGAGGCCTGGCCGCGAGCGAGAACGGAGATGACCCCCTTCCAGGCACACCTCTGGCGGATCTTGAAATGGAAGAACGATTGAGAGCACTGGGCGAACGCTCTCTGGCACCAGGTACCAGGAAGAGATATAAGGCGCACCTTACCACATTCTTGGAAGTTTCACAAACTCAGGGCCGCTGCCCACTGCCCCTGGAACAGAGGGTACAGGCATTCATACTATGGGCAAAGGAACAGGGGACGAGCCATTCTTGGGTATGCGGCCACTTGGCGGCAGTAAGCCATGACGCCAAACTTAGGGGTGGGCACGATCCAACCAAGTCCTTCATCATCAGGGCATACCTCAAGGGTTGGGCCAGGGAGGAGGTCAGGGTCCTAGACAACAGGGCCCCCATTGATCTCCCCACACTCCAAGGCCTGTTGAACGTGATCGAGCAGGTCATGTACTCACAGTTTGAGGCCAGACTCTTCTCAACGGCCTTCTGTCTGGCGTTCTTCGGGGCTTTTTGAATCAGTGAACTGGTTGCCAGGTCTAAGGCAGATAGGTCAGGCGGTGCCTTATGCAGACAGGACGTCACCCTGGATGGTACCCTAGCCATCCATATCAGAAAGTCCAAAACTGATCAGACAGAACGAGTGGCTGATGTGGTACTAAGGCCTCCTGGGGAATCACAGAAACTGCCCAGTCGCCAAGGTAAAAGAGTACTTGGTGCTACGCCCCAACGTCCCTGGCTACTTCCTGATCCACGCCGACCAGGGCCCCAGACCAAATCTCAGATTGAGCGCATAATGAGGGCTTGCTTAACACGGGCAGGTCTTGCCCATCCTGACAAAAAATACTCTAGTCACTCCTTCAGGATTGGGGTGGCCACGGCTGCGTTCAAGGCAGGCATGGAGCCTGAGGGTATAAAAAAGGCGTTACATCCGCCCTTGGAGGCAATTTGTATATAGTAATTATAGCGTGCAGTGACATGGAGTGTACTAAATGTCAAATTATACGTGATTACAATGAGCATTAACGAAAAAGCAGAGTGTAAAGATGGCGTCCTTTACTTTACCAGGATTCCAGGTATGGGTGATCGGGCACTCATTCGGCGCCAGGGTGGTGCAGTGGGCTGCGCGCCGGAACTAGATGTGGGGATTTTCGCAAACACAGTTTGTGTGGATGGGGTTCCCCGGAATGAGAAGCAGCAGCCTCAGGAACAGAGACTACTCCAAGGGGGGGTCCCCCCTAATTTCTTAGTGATACACCTGGGGGGCATGGGAAGGAGGTCACTCTTACAAGCCGTGAAAGCTGACTCGGGGGAGATCAGTAAATACATGGGGCAATGTGAGCTCTGGTGGTCCGAGTTAATTCCACGCAGAGTGCGGCACGGGCCAAATCAGAGGAGGCCGTTGAACATTCCCGGAAGAGGGTGAATAGTTCAATGCGTACGCTCACAGATCAGAGGGGTCTGGGTTTCATCTGACATGAGATGATTCAAGCTAAGGTTAAAGGATACTTTGATAGAGATGGGGTTCATTTATCACCAGTAGGAATGGATCTCTTCCTTCTAGATTTGAGGGAGGCGCTAGAGAGGAAAGGTTGCAGGTAAGACCATGGCTGTTTGGTGGGGGACTCTGGCGGCGACAGAGGCCGCCTCCAGAGCTGTGGCGGAGTTACAGGGCGACCTGGAAGCAAATAGGTACAGAAGGGTACCTCTGCAGGGCACAATAGGGGTGCCAGAGCCAAATCCCAGGAGCCTCATGGGAGGGTCCTGGAACAATTACGCTGGCGCCCCGTTAGTCCTTCGGGCGGTTGTGGGCCTGAACAACCGGGGGCTTGCCTTGCTACGCTCCGCCCTGAAAGGGGCGTGAGAAATAAGGAACCAATGTGTCACGTGATGCGGGAAGAGGATCACACCCTAAGGGGTAGCACAGATTGGGTTCTCCCCAGTGCTGCTTGGCTCATCAGGCGGGCAGGGCAGCATAGGTTGGTTACAGCTGCCCGCCCTTGGATCGCCCGTAAGATAACCCACCATATTGCGTACTGTTGTATGCAATAAACCTGCAGCAATATTTGCCCACACAAAAGCTGTGTTGTGTATTTATTTATGCAGCATGCATGCTCTGTGTTTGTGTGGGTGGGGAATGTTGCCAATGGTGGCACTATGCTTGATGTAGTGAGTGGCCCTGTTGATTTCTTATGTTGCATGGGGAATCGCAGGCCCATTTCCAGCGGGCGCACGCGATCATCTGCTCTTGGACACTAGTTGTGGTGCATTGGCAGGGCAGCAGTATGCCAGTGGACTCGAGCGAACAGAAGCTGCCCTACAATATACCTCGAAAACATTAGCAAAGTCAATCTCTCTGGCTAAACACTAATAGAGCCACAAAAGCGAGACCTATTGGCTATGCCAATGCTTGTTTGCATCCCTCTCAGTGCCCTGGAGGGCGCTTGTAGGTCCCTCTTCCACGCTGCAGCAGGGGCAGGGTCTGGGGGTGACACAGCTCTGTAAGAGGTGACCTCACAGCTGCCTCAAAGCACATTTCGTCCTCTGGCGCACAGCCCCGCAGATGTCCCCGGCCCCCCTACATTCCCCCGCCCCCCCCCCCCCACACACACACACACTCTCAGCTTATGATCACGGTGGGAACACACCCGGGCCTTTCCACCCCCAGAAGTCACTGAGGGGGCTCCGCGGATTCTTTCCACGGGACTCCCTCCTCCGTCATGGGAAACGTTCACTCAATTGGAATGTGGGGTGAGCTCACCCCTGTATGCTGGCCCTGGCCCAGGGAGGCTGCGAGGCTGTGGAAGGGAAAGGGCGGCTAGCTTTCAATGGACAGCCGCATACTACCACACAATCCACTCTTACCAATGGCACAGGGAGATCCTGTGAAAGGGAAGAGAACAGATCACCACACAGCGAACTGCCGCATAATACCGCATAATGCACTCTTCCCCATGACACACAGAGATCCTATTGCCACACTATCTCTGGTCCAAGGAGGGCCGATAAAAGGAAGACAACTTACCACCACACACCAAACTACCACATAAGTCACGCTTCTGTCTGGCCTAATGCCGGCCTGTGAAACTAAGAGATCCGATCACCGTGACTACCACATAATTCATTCTTCTCCCTGGCCCAGTAAGGACATGTGAAAGAAAGCTAAGCCATCACCATAGAGCGGACTACCACATAATTCACTCTTTATCACTTGGCCTAGGAGGTCCAGGAGGGCTTGTGAAAGAAAACGAACCTATCATTACACACTGGAAATACCGCATAACTCTCTCCTGTCCATGGCGCAGGGAGGTCAGCCGGGGAGAGGGCACGAATCGCGAGATGTTCCGCGTAACTCAGCACCCCACAAGGACATTGAATCCAGCCGCATAACTGCCACTCACTTATCAAAACAGTGGAGCTGAACGCATCCCACACAGCCAAGGATACACATTAGCACACACCAGGCATGACCTTAACACTGCTCCTTTGAGCCATCACCACATAAATTGAATCCACTCCATCACCGCACAACTGTGGCTTTCCACCTTACTTAAAACTTGGGCGGAAGCTTCCACTATCACACTGGGCGATACCAACTGTCTGGAGGGCAGGCGGCAGACTGAGGGAGCGGAGTGTCCGCTCCGTGAGGGCAGCTCATCTAAGAGGCGTGAGTGAGTGGGAACCACCAGCGATTAAACCATCAACAAGGGAAAGGGTGAGTGCGAGCACAGAGAGTAACCCCTTGGCGGAGGGAGGGTGAGTGTGAGCACATTAAGGTCACTCACCAGGGGGCGGTGAGTGTGAGCACAGACATTAACCCCTCGGCGGAGGGTGGGTGCACATTAAGGTCACTCACCAGGGGGCGGTGAGTGTGAGCAGAGACATTAACCCCCTTGGTGGAGGGTGGGTGAGTGTGAGCACATTAAGGTCACTCACCAGGGGGCGGTGAGTGTGAGCACAGACATTAACCCCTCGGCGGAGGGAGGGTGAGTGTGAGCACATTAAGGTCACTCACCAGGGGGCGGTGAGTGTGAGCACAGACATTAACCCCTCGGCGGAGGGAGGGTGAGTGTGAGCACATTAAGGTCACTCACCAGGGGGCGGTGAGTGTGAGCACAGAGAGTAACCCCTCGGCGGAGGGTGGGTGCACATTAAGGTCACTCCCCAGGGGGCTGGGGGTTAGTGTGTGCACACAGATATTAACTCCTCGGCAGACGGTGGGTGACTGTAAGTACATTAAGGTCACTCCGGGGGGCGGGGGGGGGGGGGGAGTGGAGTGTGAGCACACTGATATTACCCCTTCGGCGTAGGGTGGGTGACTGCGAGTACATTAAGGCCCCGCAGGAGAGTGGTGACGGAGTGTGAGCCTGCAGACATTCACTCCTCGGAGGAGGGTGGGCGGGGCACGCGGAGATGCATCTGCCGCCGAACCGTGTGATCTTCCACAATGTACAACACACTGGAGCTTGTAAGTTGGCCCCCGGCCAGGCTGAGTCATCCTTGCAAGGCAGACAGATGTGTCTGGCCCTGACAGGTACGAGTGGTGGAGGCCCTGGATTCCTGGAAGCTCGCCTGCCCCCTGTTGCGTGAGCGGAAGTGACCTGTGCGGGCCTGGCTGCTGGGGGCTGCTGCTGGTCGCTGGGCCCCTGGCCCCCAGGTGCAGCGCGCACACCCTGGCCCAGGGCCCGCAGGTTCCCCGAACTCTCCCCGGAGATGATCCCGGCCTGGCTAGCTGCTGGGCTCTGCTGGGGGCTGCTGCTGGGGGCTGCTGCTGGTCGCTGGGCCCCTGGCCCCCAGGTGCAGCGCGCACACCCTGGCCCAGGGCCCGCAGGTTCCCCGAACTCTCCCCGGAGATGATCCCGGCCTGGCGAGCTGCTGGGAGCTGCTGGGCTCTGCTGGGGGCTGCTGCTGGTCACTGGGCCCCTGGCCCCCAGGTGCAGCGCGCACACACTGGCCCAGGGCCTGCAGGTTCCCCGAACTCTCCCCGGAGATGATCCCGGCCTGGCTGCTCCTGGCGGCCGCAGATGTTGGTGTTGGCGCTCACCCCGGGGAGGGGATCCGGGTAATCTCTTTAAGCTCCTGGAGAAATCCCGCTGCCTCCAGCCCGAGGACAGGGTGGCTTCCGCCAGGGAGGCCGAGAAGCTGTGAAGGCGCCCGAGGTGCCTGCACCCCTGCACAATGTCCTGCTGAGTGTGTCATGTTACACCCCGCCTGTGCCCTACACATGCACCCATGTGCACACATCCTGCTGTGTGCCACAGCTCCTACTGTGACCCACACCACCCACTGTGACCCACACATCCAGAAGTGTGCCACACATCTCAGGGTGCCCTAGACATGCTGCCATGACCACACATTCTGCTGTGTACCACACTCACTACTGTGATCCACACCTCCCACTGAGACCCGCACATCCAGCTGTGTGCCACACATCCCAGGGTGCCCTACACATGCAGCCATGTCCACACCTCCCACTGTGACCCACACCTCCCACTGTGACCCACACATCCAGAAGTGAGCCACACATCTCAGGGTGCCCTAGACATGCTGTCATTTCCACAAACCCTGCTGTGTACCACATCTCCCACAGTGACCCACACCTCCCACCGTGACCCACACCTCCCACTGTGACCCACACCTCCCAGCGTGACCCACACCTCCCACTGTGACCCACACCTCCCACTGTGACCCACACTTCCCAGTATGCCTCACACTTACAGCAGTGTGCCACACATCCTGCTGTGTACCACACTCACCACTGTAACCCACACCTCCCACTGTGACCCGCACCTCCCACTGTGACCCGCACATCCAGCTCTGTGCCACACACCCGAAGGTGTCCTAGACATGCTGTCATTTCCACACATTCTGCTGTGTACCACAGTCACCACTGTGACCCACACCTCCCACTGTGACCCACACCTCCCACTGTGACCCACACATCCAGAAGTGTGCCACACATCCCAGGGTGCCCTAGACATGCAGCCATGTCCACACCTCCCACAGTGACCCACACCTCCCACCGTGACCCACACCTCCCACTGTGACCCGCACATCCAGCTGTGTGCCACACACCCGAAGGTTGCCTAGACATGCTGTCATTTCCACACATTCTGCTGTGTACCACAGTCACCACTGTGACCCACACCTCCCACTGTGACCCACACCTCCCACACTTCCCAGTATGCCTCACACTTACAGCTGTGTGCCACACACCTCAGGGTACCCTACACACGCTGCCATGACCACACATCCTGCTGTGTACCACACTCACCACTGTAACCCACACCTCCCACTGTGACCCGCACCTTCCACTGTGACCCGCACATCCAGCTGTGTGCCACACACCCGAAGGTGCCCTAGACATGCTGTCATTTCCACACATTCTGCTGTGTACCACAGTCACCACTGTGACCCACACCTCCCACTGTGACCCACACCTCCCACTGTGACCCACACATCCAGAAGTGTGCCACACATCCCAGGGTGCCCTACACATGCAGCCATGTCCACACCTCCCACAGTGACCCACACCTCCCACCGTGACCCACACCTCCCACTGTGACCCGCACATCCAGCTGTGTGCCACACACCCGAAGGTTGCCTAGACATGCTGTCATTTCCGCACATTCTGCTGTGTAACACACATCCCAGGGTGCCCTATACGAGCTGCCCTGTCCACACAGCCCATGTGTCGCAGCCGGGTCTGGTGGCGTAGTGGACTAATGTGTCCACTGTAGGGACTGTTTTTGACCTCATAGTCACAGGTTCATATCCCAGCATGTCCACTCAGCCTTTCGTCCTTCTGAGGTTGATAAAATGAGTACCATTGAGCTGGTAACAAAAAAGCATCTGCCATTCAGCGCCAAGGTGCTTATGGGTGAAAGTGTGCTTTGCAAATAAAGGCTTTATGTCCCACACTTCCATCCAGGTCCCTCACAGCTCGCCGCTCGTGCTCACCCATCACATGGACCTTTTGAAATGCAGAATATTGTACAGAAGTATAGGTTCATGGGCCCACTCTTATTTCTGTCTCTCTCTCTCTCGCACTCTTCTCTAGCACTCTCTCTCATCTCTGGATTTCTTTCCTCTTCCTCTCCCCTCCTCTCTCTCTTTATCTCCTCTCCCTCTTCTCTCTTTCTCTCTCTCTCTGTTCCTCTCTCCCCTTTCTCTCTTTCTCTGGCTCTTTCTTTTTCTCTCTCTCTGTGCCCCCTTCTTTCAGTAATGTTGCACGACCCGCTTGGCTAAGGTCACTCGTTCTACAGGCATCTTACACAGCACAACAATTAAAACAAAGGCTGGCATGCACCCATTAGAGCTATTGCTTGAACATGATATACTTTGAAAAAACAAGAGACCTTTGGCAAAACAGGAACTGTTTGTTTAATTAAATTAATGCGGCCCGCAGCACAGTCAAAAGCATAGGGTCTGAGGACTGTCTCCGTTTACAACCGGTCTAACAGAGGCTTTTATACAGTTCATTGAATGCAATAAAATGTTTCCAACGACCCTTCTTTGGTGAGGAAGCAGAACCTCGGTCTTAGGAGGCATAAATTAAGGTATTGGATGAGGAATCAATCCAGATGGGACTCAACCTTGTGTGGACACAATGCAGCCAGTGGGTAACGTGCCCAGATGTCCGGATGGGGAGCGCGGGATCAAAGTGTTCCTAACTTCATGTGGCACCTGACTTTATGGTGTTTTGGGAACGTGCGCACTCCGCCTGCCATGCGTGCTTTATTGGGGCCAATCTCACAGGAGCGTTGTGGCCTCACTGCGCCAATTTGTGGGCTCAATCTGGGATTTCCTGTTCACGCGTTTGTCTGCTGGCTCCGTACCCACCACCTGTGATCTGTCAATCAATGACCTCAGGCCTGGGTTTCAGCGCCTGCCTGCCAACGTATTTCTGAGTCAGGTTGACTTGGAGTTCTCAACCGGAGAATCTGTCAATAAAAATCCAATTTTGTTTTTCATGAATGTATCATTAGTCATATTGACCTTGACTTTTTCAATATGAACATTCCCTCCTGTAGTTGAATTTTCAACCACACTATCTAACCCATACTTCATGGCAGTTACATTATCGGCGGACTGCTCTTCGGTTTTGACAATTATCACTTTCCTAGTTATTTGCATTCTACCCAATTTGGGGACTGTGTTTTTATAGCATGAAATCCCCAATTGCAGGGAGCCACACACAAACAAGAACACAATGAGAACAGGTAGCAATGACGTGAACTATCCGGAAAGCCACCAGGGCTTCCTGGAGAACCAGGTTGAGAACCACTCCTGCCCAGGAGCACCTCCCTCCGCACTCATGTCTCTTTGTAAACAGTGCAGTGCTGGGATGGAAATAGTCAATGTCCCATTATTCAGGTAATTCCCGGAATAAACATTCAGCATGACTTGCCAATCTTGGCACACACCCCTCCCTCCATCGCAGTCATTAAGTCTAACACATACCAATTCTGCATCACCATGAGACGGATTGCTCTCAGTTCTTCCTTGATTAAATAAAGATCGATCTCAGTGCTGTTCATCATTTGAAGCATTTCTCATCTAGTGATTTAAAACCTTTGGGCTTTGGCTCTCGTCTGCACAGTCAAGAAGGGTATGGACCTTCCCCGACACTTGTGAGTCTGAGAACAGTCTGAATTCTTCTGGAATGTCCTTGTACTGAGCCCAGCCAAAATAATCTGCAGTTCATTTTTCATAAACCTGATGCAGCAAGGTTTGCGAGTACCCGTGGTGTAGGGCCATTGGGCTGGTCAGATTCACTACCACTCTGTGGGGCTTCATCTTGTTGAGTTGGATTTTGTCCCTGACTCTGCATAGGTTTAAGTGAAGAAGGCATTTTGCTCTTTCAGGGGCCACCTCTTGGGACAAGTAAAGTCTGTCTGCGCCTACTGCATGCGGTATCAGTGTACAGACGTAACACGCCCTGGCTGATGTCTCAGAGCCCACAGTGGTCATGTGCTGATGCCATGTGTTGTGTGAAAGGGCGCTGTGTAGTGCATGTGGAATGCTAGAGTTGGGGTTAGTGTAATTATAAGAGACTTGGGAGAGATCCCTATGCAAGGGCTGTGATAGTTTCTGAACAGACTCTATAGGAGGCTGGCTTAGTATGATGCACACTTATTTAAGTGAAGCACCCTGCACTAATCCAGAAAACCCTTAGGGTGATTTTAGTGGTCTTAGATAACCTTAGAAATCTCTCTAAGTGGTAGCTGTGGAGAGCAGCCGTCAGGCTTAGTTCAGAAGGGGTGCAAGGTCGCTTGCTTTACCACATTTAACCAACAGTATAGATTAGATGAAAAGAACCACACAATGGGGCATATTAACAAGGAACAGGGAAAATTAACGCTAAGGGCGCTTAGCGTTAATTTTTTTAACGCCCGCTGTCGCTGAATAATATCGCCTGGTTATCGCGTTATTAACAACGCTAACCGCCTAGGCGATAAGAAATCCAGCGATAGCGGCATTTTGGGAGGTTATCGCTGGTAATGCAGCGATAAAACTACAAGAATAGGGATATCCTTGTTGATAGCCCATGGTGGACTTAGCCATGTAATCCACCTCCCATTGGATTACATGGCTAAATCTGAAAATTAGCAGACGTAAAAAAGCAGCGTTTACCGTGGTTAGCGCTGCTTTTTTTGTCTCTAACAGGGTTAGCGTGAAGCTTGATAATAGGAGAAATGTCGCTTAGCAACATTTCTACTATTATTTTGCCTTGGAACTCCCACTTTGCATCTCATTAGAGATGCAAAGGGAAGTGTAGTGAAAAAGGGTGCTAACGTAATTTTGCATGTTAGCACCCTGTTGTTGATAGGGCGATATTTTTATCTCCGCTTCTTTGGCTTTTAAAGCCAAAAAGGCGGAGATAAAGCCCTTGTAAATATGCCCCAATGTTTTATAAACGTATGTCTATATTATTACGCACACTATCACTAACACATCAGCATATCTCCCACACATAGATATCAACACAATACTCAAGAATACCTTCCAATATTCAAGTGAGTAGCACAACATACAGTAGTTTCCAGGGGGAGACCAAACCGTAGATTAAGAAAGTGGCATGCGAACTGCAAAGGAGAATATGACTTGGATCAGAAGGCCCAGAGTAGTCAGGAACACAAGGAACCATCCAAGGTAAGTACCCAGAAACCCCATGGAAGCCACGTGCAGAGTGGGAATACCAGCTGCGTGACTTATGGAAGTCAATGGAGAAGTCGTGGTTGCAGTTTTAAAGAAGAAGGACCCTTCCCGGAGGACCCAGAGGAAATCCTTTTAAGACAGAAGGTTGGAGAGCCACCCCACCCGTGGAAGGCCCAGGAACCAGGTTACCTGCACCAGGGACGCCGGGTGCAGAGGGATGAAGTGATGTCAGAACCTGCCGTAGACAGCAATAGGAGACTTTAAAGATGTCTCTCGAGAAGACTGTAAAGGAGTCCTGTGGAATCCCAGTGTGAATTCTGGAAGTGAAGAACCTGCAAGCAGAGGGGACAGAGTCTATGCCACCCTGGAGTGACCAGGAAGCACAAAAGTCAAATGACCACCAATGTCAAGAAGATCTGAAGAGACAGCGGTGACCTTATTGCTGCAGCTGTGAGGACCAGGAGATGCTGAGGAAAACCAGGAACTGTGCGCGAGCTGTCCCATGTCAGATATCAGTGACTAGGTGGTCAGTGTCCAGCTGAAGCTCAAACAAGCCTTGATAGCTGCAAGTGACGTGGATAATGAAAAGGAGAAAATATTGAAACCAGCAAGATCCAAGGGACTCATCAAAAAAGGAGAGTCAGGGCAGGCCCGAGCAAGCAGGGGAGCCCACTCGAGCACGAGAAGGCTCTCAGGAGGACCCACAGGCCGGAGGCACTAGAGTCGCAAAACGACCTTGAGCAGCTCTTAAAAGATGGAGGCCTACGATGCAGGAGATGCAGGGAGGACTCTGTCCTTCAGGAAGTGAGGTGCTGGAGCTTCTTGTAGCCCAAATATCTCTGGAGTGCAGAGACAACAATCCTTGTCAATGACAATTTGATGCGATGCACAGGGGTTATCTCCCCAGCAGCCCGACGAGGGATACTGTCCTCCAAACTGCAGGGAAGACAGGCCAGGCCTCTAGGGAGCCACAGAACCACCACCTGTATTGCTGGGCCTCAGGATGTCCTTGAGACGTCAGGAGTAGCAGACCAGTCAGCTTCGATGCTGTGCCTGCAGATGCAGAGGAGTGAATCCTTCACTCCAAAGGAGATTACTTTGGGTGTCCTTGATGCCCGCAGATCTATTGACGAACCTGGATGAAGCGCAGACACAGACGAGGAAGAAGACTTGAAGAACAGCGAGTCCAGGAGCAACAGGAGTCTTCCTTGGTGCAGTCTCGGTTCCAGTCAAAGCCCAACGAAGTCCAAGTATCCAGACGATTGAAGAGTGATGTAGTTTCAGGGTTGAGTCTCGTCCCACGACGAATCTCTGGATCCATCCACAGGGGAGTCCTTAAATACCCTGAGCAAATGGTTAGGACTACTCGGGGGAACTCCCAGAGGAAGGGCTGGATAGGGGGAGGACACTCCTAAGTCCTTTGTCCAGTTTCGCATCAGAGTGGGAACCAAGGATTCCTGAAATGGCTCAAACCGGAGTATACAAGGAGGGCACCAAATGTGCCCTTGAAAGTAGTCTGGTGGCACTGGAGAGTGCTCCCACCTCAGCCCAATACACCAAGTCCTGTGTGGGAGGTGGTCACACCTTCCTGTGACAGAAAACCTATTGTTCTACCTTTCCCCTCTCAAGCTCAGCTCAGCAGCAGGAGGGCAGAATCGTGGCTGCAGGCCGGCAGCAGCACTAGCTTACTGTCAGACCATGAAAGGCTGTTACCAGGAGTACAGTGGGTCCGCCAAGGAGCACCCAAATACACGGGATCATATTTCCAGCACCAGAATCGGTGTTTCGGGTATGATTCAAACATGATTGATACCAAACATGACTGGGTTCGGTGCAGCCGCTACATAGTTAGACATCTCGTAATGACTGAGGTCCACTATATGTATTAAAATGGCTGACCGCACTTACAAAGCCTGGAGAATTGACTCTGGGGTTTGTAGGGGTGTCCTGCTCATGCTGGGGCACCCTCACACTTGTAACCAAGCTCCCTGCTCTCAGGCCTGAAGAGCCTGCCACGGGGTGACTTATAGGTCTTAAGTGCTGAGACCTCAGATGTAAGGACCTTTATATCTATTGTGAAAGGTGCAAGAACCAACTCACACAGACTGCAATGGCAGGCCTGTCATCACAGTTTTAAGTGCACTCCCATGAGTGGCATAATACGTGCTTCAGCCCATGGGAGACCCCTGGGGTACCTATTCCCAGGCTACCTTAGTACCATATACTAGGGGCTTTTTAGGCGTCCACCAGTAGCCAATTGTGGTGGTACCAAAATACTTACCATGTCACTCTAGAGGAAAAAGCACAGAGGCTGGGGTTCTGCTTAGCAGGAACCCAGCAGACTAAGTCAAAAATACACTGACACCAGGCAAAAAGTGGGGGTAACCACGCTAGAAGGATCCAACCTTCATAGAGATTAATTAGACCAGGTGGCTCTTTGGCAGCGAATAGGTGCAGCAGCACTCAAACTAAACGAAGGTACATAGACGTGCAAAAATACATACCCTGTAATTAAACTTTGAAGGTCTTTGATATGGATCCAGGGAAGATGTCTGTGATCCTCTCGTTATCGGGTGTTTTTGTTTAATAGTTCAATTAAAAAATTCACAGTGCAGTTTGTAAGTTTTATTCACACACTTTAGATCCATGTTGAGATGATGATGTGGCAGCTGAAAGGTGGTGCATTTGAGGGCTTGATTGCTGACCTGTCGGATAAGACCTCGGTTCTTTTGTTAATTCAGAAAAACATTGCATGTGTGCCGTTGTTAAAGATCGGTTTCTTTGGGGTTCCTGTATCTGCCTCGGGTGCGTTCTCCACATTGCACTAACGTAAATGTTTAGTGGAGCACCAGCAGGTGGCCCTGGTCATGGTATCTTTTTGGGGGTTAAAGCTTAAATGTGGCTTATGGGTAATCAGGAGAATGGATCTATTTTATGAGCCTTCATACTTAACTGAATGCTTGGATCATTGTTTTATGGGGTGGTCTTGTGGTCATAGGAATGGATAGATCAGTTATTATCTAGTGTTTTATGGGCGTTGCCACTTTCCTGAGACCCTGTCTCTCCTGATGTGTGCCCGGGGGCGCCATCTGTGTGGGCTGCTTTCAATCTACATGTGTTCAGGACTGTACAAGGAGGGGCTGTGTCTCTACTAAGTGGTTTTAGTGGTTGAATATGCCCCGAGATCGGTGTGTCTCGACATGCAACGTGCCCCTCCCCTGCGGCGCCAGATCTGTCAGTGCCATCCTTTCTCTAGACGCTTCTCTTTTTAGGCTATCTTTGGGCTTCTTTTCTTTTCTGTGCTTCCGTCGATCTTGCATGATCTGCTATTTTACCTATCATGAGGCAGATGGAGCCAGAAGGTATCTCCATGGCCCCTATATGCCCCAGATCTTGTAGTGTCCGAGGTTGGGTCTTACTGATTTCTCAAAGGCTCACGTAGATGGACCAACACATGTCAGCATCAACCGCTGACAGGGAACTCAGCCCAACAGGGAACGGTCCACAACCCCAGCAGGGAGGGGTAACTGTCTGGGAAGGTAGCACCTTCACACAATCACAGGTCCAAAATGCGCAGTAAGATAACCCCCAGCAAAAGTAAGTAAGAATAATTAGCACCCACTCACACTTTTCCCCAAAAACTGAATCAAACCAAAAGAAGGAGAGATGAGACAACAATGGGGTTCTAATTTCTGCTTGCATCCAGGGATTCCGAGCGACAGAACTGTGTCGACCGGGTATCCTCAACCCTATGGGAGCATCGAATGGCCAGGTTACCGGAGGCTCTTCTGGGAGCCAAGGCCACTCTCTGCTGCTGATCCCCCAGAGTCACATCCCAGGGGAAAGGCAGTCAGATGAGGGGGCAGGCGGCACCCAGAGAATGTATTTAAAAAGCAGATACCACGTCCCGCATCCAAAAAGTCCATGGGGATGAGTTACAATGACCAAATCAAAAGGTTTACATCCTTGGGCATCCCGCCCGGCACCAATGTTTCCATCATGACGTGTAGTCCAAACAGCACCCCCAAATAGGTAGACGTCTCCACCCAACGGAGGACGCCTTTCAGTTCTAAAAGGAAGCTGTCCGCAGTAGCGGGAACCAGGCTTCCTCTATGCCTGGGATGGTGGAAACCCTACAAACTCCACAGCACACGCACACAGAGCCAGTAAGCTGTGAGGCATCCGCATGGCATCGAGTTGGTGGGAGGGTTCCCCAGGGTGACAATCCTGGTTCATCACAATCACCCGGGCCGGCAGACTTTTGCACATGTTTCTGGTCAATGACGGGTTTTCCAAATTATTTTGTTCCCAGACCTGTTTTTTTTATTTCTAAGGTCTGACCACCATGCCACACACCTCCAAAATAGCAATAAAAACATAACAGATCATTAGGAGATCCTAGCCACAAGCTAGTGGCAGCAGGCCCAAATAAGTTGAAAGGCAGCAGGATGTGTTTCCGAGGGAGAGGGGGGTGCCTGGGAGTGGGGGAATCACCAATGTCCACTAAAGCTCCGGGCGAAGGCAGGACACCAGAGGCGCTCGCCCACATTATAGGTCGAGCAACCAACAGACACCCTAAGCCTTGCATGCACCATCCAGAAAAAACAGGAGGCCCTGACCTCAGTCACCACAAGACGGCATATTGCAGGGGCAAATGGGGGTCATGTAGTATTCTCCGACCCACTTCGCCTCATGACAAATGAGGTAGTAGGTCACGCGACACTTAGGGAAAACACCCAAAACAAGCAAACACAGCTCAATGTTAACCCAAAAGGAAGCTTCCAGAGAGAGGACAGAGTCGAAATACCTGGCGCCACTAGGGAGGGTTATGTTGCACACCACATCCCAGGAACTGGAAGGTACATATACATGTAATCTTGGGACACATCGCAACCACCATCAACACTTAATTACGACACACCCCCTCATTGCATATTCCCTGCCAAAACATGATGTGACCCATCCACATGCTCATGAGACCACCGCATAAATATTTTGCACTAATCTAAGCTTCCAGTTCGGTAGGAAGGAAGGTAGGGTTCAATGGCTCATAAAGAGATTAATATGTCTGCTAATCAATATTCACCCTTAATTTTCACAAAATCTATCAAAAGATTCCCCAACTGGGGCCATCTTCTGGTGCCTCACTAAAATCGTGTGGGGAACACAGCCCTTAGGGGAATACAGGAACCCCGGAAAACCATTGAGTATTGCACACTTGCAATGTTTCTGAAGTAACAAATGAACTGAGTTCTTATCCAAGCAGTCAACAACAGAATCTCCAAGCGCACCATCACCCAGTTGCCAATCAAACACCCCAGCACAGACAAGAAGTGTGCAAGGAAGACTTTGAACTAACACCACAAACCTTTTGTTTGAACTGATTAGGGAAACCTCATTCGCCTGTGGACCACAGACGCCTCATTGGGGACCCATACCAAGATCTACCATGTCAACTGAGAAGTTACTTATGATTACATTGTTATGCAACCTCCGTCTGCTACGGGTGATACCCCACTTATTCCTTGTTCAGGAACAGCCTAGTCAAATGGAGTCTGTTCAAAAATGTTGGAGGGAGGACCACCGGGGAGTCGGAGGGACTACTCCGGCACCTTCCTACCGCCAAGTTATAGCCGAGCGCCGCTGAGAAGCCTCCTAGGAGAGGTCCTTCTCCTATAATCGTACTAGGCTCAGTAACACCACCACACAGGACTCTGTATCAGTTGCTTATCTTGGTTCTTTTATATAAACAAGGAGCACGGTCAATCTGTACAGTGGGATCGAGAGATCCAGTAATAGTCTCAATGTCTCGAAAGGAATAGGGTAGCGGGACAGTCTCAGTACCAACCAGGTACGGGGGAGGGGGCTCTGTGCCAGACCTTGGATGCTGTCTCAGAGCGGCTCGGACGTGGAGAGCCGCGACGGCGTCAGCAGGGCTCGGGTGGTAGTTCCGCTTGGGTCGAGCCGCGACACAGTCAGCAGGGCTCAGGTGGTAGGTCCGCTTCGGTCGAGCCACGACGAGGTCAGCTGGGCTCTGATGGCAAGTTCAACAAGGTCGGGCCGCGACGGCGTCAGCAGGGCCCCAAAGGTTCGTGAAGGTCTTGTAAGCACGATGGAGCCGCGACGTCGTCAGCAGGGCTCAGCAGGTAGTTTCAGGCAGAGTCTTTCTCCGTAGGGTCAGCCGCGATCCGATCAGCAGGGCTCTTGACTCCAGGATACAACTACTCTCCTGTTGTCGGGTCGCCCCAGATATAGGACTGGAGCCCTTTGATGTCCGGACCCTTGCGCCCGGAGGGGGCGGAGAGGCCGGGTAGGGAGCGGCCAGACGCCCAGCAGGAGAGGCGCCAGGCCCCAGAGAGCTGTGGGGCGATCGCACCTAGGTGTGGAAGGACGGTTGGGGGTCCCATCGATACTGCCCTCCGCCGGGAGTGGGAAGAGTTCACGTGGTATCCCCCGGGCCAGGGGTTGGCGCCTCGATGTCGGGCCTCGTTGGGACAGAGGCCGGGTGAAGCGGGGTCACAAAGGTGGTCACGTGGAGTGACGTATAGTCCAAAATGGAGGAGCCCCGAGGTGCATGGGACCTCGTGCGGCTTAGCGCGGGGAAACAGGACCACGCCACGAGGCCGGCTCCCACATGCATCCCCCCCAGCTGAAGGCAGGGAGAGTCACCCATCTCCTTGGGGGTATTCCTCGCCGAGGCGGAAGAATCGGGACAGGCCGTCAGCATTGGCGTGGTCGTTGCCGGGCCGGTGTTCCACAGTGAAATCCATCCCTTGCAGCGAGATGGACCAGCGCAACAGCTTGGGGTTCTCGCCCCGCATTTGCATGAGCCACCGCAAGGGCCGGTGGTCAGTTTGGACCTTGAAGTGGGTGCCGAAAAGGTAGGGCCGGAGCTTCTTGAGAGCCCACACCACTGCGAAGGCCTCCCGCTCGATGGTGCTCCACCTCCGTTCTCGCGGCAGCAGTCGGCGGCTGATAAAGGCCACAGTTCGGTCGAGGCCCTTGGCGTCCACCTGGGAGAGGACCGCCCCGATCCCGTACTCCGAGGCATCGGTCTGGACTACAAATTCCTTGCTGTAGTCAGGGGCCTGTAGCACAGGGGCAGCGCACATGGCCGCCTTGAGAGCATCAAACGCGGTCTGACAGCGGGGCGTCCAGTGCACCGCCTTGGGCTGTTTCTTTGAAGTGAGCTCCGTAAGGGGGCCCACAATGCTGCCATAATCCTTGATGAATCGTCGGTAGTAGCCTGTGAGGCCTAGGACGGCCCGGACAGCAGTTTGGGTTGCGGGGGGCTCCCACGCCTGGATGGCGTCGACTTTTAACTGGAGGGGCGCCACCTGGCCACTCCCCACCTGGTGGCCCAGATAGGTCACAGATCCTTGACCGATCTGGCATTTACTGGCCTTAATGGTGAGCCCGGCTCTTTGGAGAGCGGCCAGGACTTCCCCAAGGTGTCCTAGGTGCGCGGCCCAGTGGTCGCTGAAGACTGCAATGTCGTCGAGGTAGGCCGCGCTGAAGGCTTCTAGTCCGGCCAGGACCTTGTTCACCAGTCTCTGGAAGGTCGCTGGGGCGTTCTTCATACCGAAGGGCATTACCCGAAAGTGGTAGTGCCCATCGGGGGTGGAAAAGGCGGATCGTTCCTGGGCGCCGGGGGTGAGCTTGATCTGCCAGTACCCAGCGGTGAGATCAAAGGTGCTCAAGTAGCGGGCGGCCCCTAGGCGATCGATCAGCTCGTCTGCTCGTGGCAAGGGGTGGGCATCAGTCTTGGTGACGGCGTTCAGGCCCCGGTAGTCGACACAAAATCTGAGTTCCGGGGCAGTGCCGGGGGCGGCGGCCTTCAGCACCAAGACTACCGGGCTGGCCCACGGGCTGTCGGAAGGTTCGATGACTCCGAGGGCGAGCATCTTGGCGACCTCGGTCTGTATGCAGGCTCGGACTCGGTCAGGTACTCTGTACGCGCGGTGTCGCACAGGGGGGCTGTCCCCCGTGTCCACGTCGTGAACGCACCAGGGGGTCACCCCGGGCGTGAGAGAGAAGAGGGCAGCGAAGGGTTGCAGTAGCTTCTGGCAGTCATGGCGCTGTTCTGGTGTCAGGGTGGCAGAGAGGCGGATGCCCTCCAAGGAGCCGTCTTGGCCCGAGGACCCCAGGAGGTCTGGTAGGGGCTCGGAGTGACTTTCGCCCCCATCGTCGGTAGCCAGCAGTAGGCTTAGTTCAGTTCGGGCAAAGTGGGTCTTGAGCCGGTTGGCGTGCAGGACCCGGAGGGGGTTCCTCGGGGACTCCATGTCGACCAGGTATGTGACGGGGCTCTTCCTCTCAACTACCTTGAAGGGCCCGGTCCACTTGTCCTGCAGGGCGCAAGGGTCCACGGGTGACATGACCCAGACTTGCTGACCCGGCTCGAACTCGATGGCTGAGGCATTTTCGTCATACCAGCGTTTCATGTCTTCTTGGCTGGCTTCGAGGTTGGCTTCTGCCAGGGCCCGGAACTTATGAGTCTGTTTCCGCAGGGTCAGGAGGTACCAGTAGACGTCAGGTGGGGCATCTTGGACTTGTGCCTCCCAGAACTCCTTGACCAGGCTGAGGGGCCCTTGGACGGGGTGCCCATATAACAATTCGAAGGGGCTGTGGTACCACCCGATAGGCGAACAGGAGGCAGGGCAGCAGGACATCCCATCTCCTCCTCAGGGGCTCTTCCAGGCCCTTGATCATCCCTTTCAGGGTTCTGTTGAACCGCTCGACCAGTCCGTTCCCCTGGGGGTGGTAAGGGGTGGTGAATTTGTAGGTGACCCCACATTGTTGCCAGAGGGATCTCATGTACTTCGAAATAAAGTTCGTACCCCTGTCGCTCACCACTTCTCGGGGGAACCCCACCCTGGAGAAGATGCCCATCAGGGCCCGGCCCACTACTGGAGCTGTCACGGTGCGGAGTGGGAGGGCCTCGGGGTATCGGGTGGCGTGGTCGACCAGTACCAGGATGAAGCGGTGCCCCAGGGCGGTTCGGGGGTCGAGGGGTCCCACGATGTCGATTCCTACTCGTTCGAACGGGGTGTGTACGGCTGGAAATGGTTGGAGGGGGGCTTTCACTCGCCCCCCAGTCTTCCCGCTAGCTTGGCAGGTCGGGCAGGACCGGCAGTGATGGTCCACGTCTCTTCTCATTCGGGGCCAATAGAAATGGGTCAGTAGGCGGCTGTAAGTTTTGTCCCGCCCGAGGTGTCCGGCGAGGGGCACGTCATGTGCCAGGTTCAGGAGGAACTCTCGAAATCGGAGGGGGACCACCAGCACCCGGCCGGCCCCTAGTTCGGCGACTTTCTGCTCGCTATACAACAAGTCCTTGTCCCAATAGACCCAGTGGGATCCCGTGGGGTCCACCGCAGCCTGGGCGGCCGCTTGCTGTCGGGCCCCCTCGAGGGACGGGCAGGCCTTCTGCTCTTGCTGGAATTGTTCACGGGTGGGGCCCCCGTCTTGGCGCCACTGGGCCAGCTCGGGGATCTCGCTGAGGGAGGCGGCCTCGTCGGGGAAAAGTTCGGCTGGCCCGGCCTCCTCGTCAGGTTCCTCTGTGCCGGAGGAGGGTGATAGTTCGGGGCCCGTCGGCTGGTCGGGGGCCGTGGTAGCGGCTGGTTGGGCGGTCATGGACCAGGTGGTGGCGCAGGCCCACTCGGGTAGTCCTAGCATCCCCAGATGCTTTCGGCGTTCCACCTGGGCCCAGGGTGAGCTCTCTAGGTCGTTCCCCAGGAGGCAGTCTACTGGGGCGTCGTCACGGACAGTTACTTTTAGGGTGCCGGACACTCCTCCCCACTCGAAGGGGATCCTGGCCATCCGGCACATGCTCTCGGTGTTGTCCGCGGTCCGGACAGGGCATAGGACATGCGGCAGGATTTGTTCGGGGGTCACCAGGTGGCAGCGGACAGCGGTCACACTGGCCCCAGTGTCCCGGAGGGCCTCGGCACGTCGTCCATTGATGGTGACCCACTGTTGGTACTTCTGGGTGTTGCTTGGGATGGCGGCTCGGGGCACCATTTCTCGGGAGCCCAGGCATACAAGCGACATGGCAGCTGGTTCCCACTCGGGGGACCCGTCGTTGTGGTTTTCCTCCTCTTCTTCTCCCTCCCCCAGGGCTGCGGCGGCTATTTGCCGGGGAGGGGGCCCAGCGGTCCCGTATTGTCGGTTCACGGGGCAGGCCGGGTCGCTTGCATAGTGGCCGGTCTGCTGGCAGCCGAAGCAGGTCACTGTCGGTCGGGGTCCAGGCCGTGCGATAGGGGTCCCTCTTCGGCCCTGGGTCGGGGAAGTGTGGTTGGTGGCTTGGCCTCGTGGCGGGCTTCTGGGCGGCCCGGCCGGGAACTCTCGACTGCGGTGGGACCCCCCTCCTCCACCTTGCTGGCGGGGAGGTCCCGTGGTACTCCGTTGGTAGTCCCCCACTGGGTTCCGGGGGACCCGGGTGTTGACCCATCGGTCTGCTTCGGCGGCGAGCTTCCGGGGCTCGGTCAGTTTACTGTCCAGGAGGTGTTGCCTTAGTTCAACAAAGCAGTTGTTGGCGAGGTGCTCCCAGACAATGAGGTCGAACAGTTCATTGTATGAGGTGACCTTGCTTCCTTTTATCCACCCTTCCAATGCTCGGCTGAAGAAGTCCACGTATTCGACCCATGTGGTACCGGGGAGCTTCTTGCAGTCCCGGAAGCGCTGCCGGTACATCTCGGCTGATAGTCCGTAGCGTGTGAGTAGGGCTTCTTTCATGTGGTCGTATGAGGTCATCACCGCGTCGGGGAGTTGCAGCAGGGTATCCCGGCCCTCGCTGAGGAACCTCCCCCATAGGCCGGCACCCCAATCCTTCCGGGGCACCCGGTGGGAGGTCATGGCGACTTCGTACGCTCGGAACCATTGCTGGATGTCGTCATTTTTATAGTACTCCTTGACGACATCCTTGGGGATGTGAACCTTTGGCTCGGTCAGGGGCAGAGCGTCCCGGGCTCCGGGGTTGCTGGTCTCCCCTGTTTTAGCTTTTAGTTCAAGTTCCTTAAGGCTCCTCTCGTGCTCGAGGGTTAGCCTTCTCTCCTCTAGTTCCCGATGCCGTTTCTTTTCCTCGATTTCTTCTTGCAGCCGTAGTTGCTCCAAGGCTATCTTCTTCTCCGCCAGTAGGAGCTCACCGTCCAGCCGGAGTTGGGGAGGTCCATTTCGTGTGTCCGGACCCTCTCCCGTTCTCGCATTTCTTCGGGGGAAAGGCTGGTTTCTGGGACGGTTCGCCCTCCATCTGTCAGGGTCGGCAGGTTTCCGTCCCGGGCCGAGGTCCCTTCGGCTCGGGGTGGAGTGGTCTCGGGTTCTGTCCAGGCTTTCAGGGCTTTCTGCATCTCTTCCTTGGTGCCCAATCCTGTGGTTGGGATCCCTTTGTACTTGCAGAATTGTTTCAGTTCTTTGTGGGTGTATTCTTCCAACCTTTCCGGCTGGAAGGTTGCAGCCACGGTTGCCTCTTGGCCGTCCATGGTTCCCTTTTCTTTTTCCGTCTGGTTAGGTAGTGGGTGCGTTAATTGCCTGTACGATTGCGTCTGGCTCGGATCCCGTCGCTGGCCACCAAATGTTGGAGGGAGGACCACCGGGGAGTCGGAGGGACTACTCCGGCACCTTCCTACCGCCAAGTTATAGCCGAGCGCCGCTGAGAAGCCTCCTAGGAGAGGTCCTTCTCCTATAATCGTACTAGGCTCAGTAACACCACCACACAGGACTCTGTATCAGTTGCTTATCTTGGTTCTTTTATATAAACAAGGAGCACGGTCAATCTGTACAGTGGGATCGAGAGATCCAGTAATAGTCTCAATGTCTCGAAAGGAATAGGGTAGCGGGACAGTCTCAGTACCAACCAGGTACGGGGGAGGGGGCTCTGTGCCAGACCTTGGATGCTGTCTCAGAGCGGCTCGGACGTGGAGAGCCGCGACGGCGTCAGCAGGGCTCGGGTGGTAGTTCTGCTTGGGTCGAGCCGCAACACAGTCAGCAGGGCTCCGGTGGTAGGTCCGCTTCGGTCGAGCCGCGACGAGGTCAGCTGGGCTCTGATGGCAAGTTCAACAAGGTCGGGCCGCGACGGCGTCAGCAGGGCCCTAAAGGTTCGTGAAGGTCTTGTAAGCACGATGGAGCCGCGACGTCGTCAGCAGGGCTCAGCAGGTAGTTTCAGGCAGAGTCTTTCTCCGTAGGGTCAGCCGCGATCCGATCAGCAGGGCTCTTGACTCCAGGATACAACTACTGTCCTGTTGTCGGGTCGCCCCAGATATAGGACTGGAGCCCTTTGATGTCCGGACCCTTGCGCCCGGAGGGGGCGGAGAGGCCGGGTAGGGAGCGGCCAGACGCCCAGCAGGAGAGGCGCCAGGCCCCAGAGAGCTGTGGGGCGATCGCACCTAGGTGTGGAAGGACGGTTGGGGGTCCCATCGATACTGCCCTCCGCCGGGAGTGGGAAGAGTTCACGTGGTATCCCCCGGGCCAGGGGTTGGCGCCTCGATGTAGGGCCTCGTTGGGACAGAGGCCGGGTGAAGCGGGGTCACACAGGTGGTCACGTGGAGTGACGTATAGTCCAAAATGGAGGAGCCCCGAGGTGCATGGGACCTCGTGCGGCTTAGCGCGGGGAAACAGGACCACGCCACGAGGCCGGCTCCCACAAAAAACTATCACAGCGCTTGTGTAGGGATCTGCCTCGTGTTACCTACAATTACACTAATCTAAACATTAGCATCCCACATGCCACATGCACTACACTGCACCCTTGTGCACAACACATGCTATCAGCACATCGGCGAGCTCCTAAAAATCAGCCTGGTCATGCTACGTCTGTTTGTTGTTCTGCATACAGTAGGTGCAGACAGATTTTACTAATCGCAGGAGGTAGCCCCCTAAAAAGCAAAATGCCTTCTTCACTGATACCTATGCAGACTAAGGGCCAAGATCCAACCCAACAAGGTAGAACCCCACAGAGTTGAATCTAACCCATTACGAGACCAACCCAATGGCTCTTTACCTTTTCATCGGGCCTAGTGACATCAGCATTTCTAGTGCTGGACAGGAAGCACAGAAAGGTCACCATAGGGGGAATACTGTGTGGTGCCGAGACTTCCCAGAGCAGAGATTCTTGGAGGTAGAAAAAAAAACTCAATGCACAAACTCCTCTGCTCCCGCCTCCATTTGTGGTCCAAGGGTGACCCTTAGCATGTGTGGGGCAATCATTTTTGACAACAAGTGGACCCCAGACATAGAGTTCCTGTGTAGGACTGTCCAGCATGGTGATACAAAGGGAAATGAGTCTCATGATGGAGGGTTGAATGAGAGCATGACCACCCCCTGTCAGGAAGTCTGGGAAGCCAAGGTAAGTGGATACACTTTGCTAGAAGGGAAGGGGGCAACCCCTAATTGTACAGAAACTTACACTGTATTCTTTATGTTTTAGAGGTAAAGGAATGCTTCCACTGGGCACGAATGCTAGCTGGGGAGCTATTATCCACATTCCGGATATACAATGTGGCACCTCCACGCTGATGGATTTCTACTGGCAGTGTGGCCGCAGCTCGGCCCCGGATGGTGTGGACTTTGTTCTCTGGTCACCATACACATCTAGATCCTGGTCATTCCCAGAAAAAAACTGCCGTCATGTACCGGAAGTTGCAAAGGAAGAAGAAAACTTTGCTGCATCAAGCATATGAAAAAGAACTGCTGAATATTTTGGCTGTGCTCAATACAAGGACATACCGGAAGAATTCAGACTGTTCGCAGACACACAAGTATCGGCAGGAGGGTCTATACCCTTCTTTACCCTATAGACAAAAGCTAATGCCCGCTGGCTGCAAATAACGAGGAGGGAGATGCTTAAAATGATGAACAGCACTGTGCTCATCCTCAATTCAATCAAGGAAGAACTGAGAGCAATCCACCTCATGGTGCTGCAGCACCGATATGTGTTAGACTTAATGACCAATGGAGGGAGGGGTGTGTGCTAAGATCTGTGCGTCATGCTGCACATTTATTCCAGGGAATGATATGGAGAACGAAACGTTAACTCTTGGCATCCAAGCACCTTACAGCTTACAAAGAGACATGCGTGAGGTGGAATGTCTCCACTTAGCAGGAGGGGTTCTTGAAATGGTTCTCCTGGCTTCCACAATGGATCTCTGGTCTGTACACATCATTGTTGCCAGTTTTCACTGTGTTCTTGTGTTTGTGTGGGTCTGTGCAATTAGGGATTTCCTGCTGTAAAAACACAGTCCTCAAAATGGGAATAACTGCAAATAACTAGGAAAGTAGTGGTTGTCGAAAGCAAGCGTAAAATAAACAGGTGCCCAATAAAGTAAGTGTCACGAGGTATGAGTTAGTGTAGGAAAAAAAATCAACTGGGCTGGGTAATGGTAAAATGGAAAAAGCCAATGCTGGCATGAAAAACAATACATTCATTTATGTGAACAGGATCACGTCTTTATTAACAAATTTGCCATTGTGAACTCCACATCAACACCAAATTGCAAATACATAGTCAGGCCAGCACTGAGTCCTAGGCCAGAGGTTATTGATTGACAGGTCACAGGTAGGGTGGCATGTAGGAGGCAGACAAACCATGGACAGGAAACCTTAGATCAATCCCACAGATACGTGCAGCAACACTACAATGGTCAAGGGAGATAGGCCCAACAAATTAAACATGGCCGGAGGTGGTAGGAGCACTTCTAAAACACCATAAAGTCAGATGTCACATGAGTTAGGAACATATAGCCAATCAGGACGCAGCACAAGCAGTGATCATGCGCTCCAGATACCGGACATCTTGGCACGATACCCACTGGCCTCTTAGTATCCATGCACGGTCGAGGTCCACCTGTATTATCCATTAGACAATTATTTATGACTCCAGAGACAACAACGTCAATTCCTCACCATACAAGGGTCGCTGGAAACATTTTATTGCCCATGAAAAACTGTATTTAAGACAGTCACAGACGGATTGGAAATTGAGACAGTCCTCAGACGCTGTGCCCGTCACTGATCTCGCCTCGTCTCTTGATATTTTCAAGGTATTCCACGTTCAAGCAAGACCAGCATTGGCTTCAATTGATGGAATCTCTTGAAGCTTACTGATGACACTGATTGACTTTCTGAGAGGTATTGTAAGGAGTCACTAGCTGAGCTGAGCTGTGAAGTGTAAGCTGTTAAAGGACAGTTATTAACAAGCATTGGCATAGCCAATAGGTCTCGCCTTTGGGACCTTATAAGCATTTAGTTATGCAGCACAATATCCTTGGTGCAACAACATTAACTGTTGCATGGCTAAGCACTTATAAGGTCCCAAAGGCGAGACCTATTGGCTATGCCAATGCTTGTTTATTCCTGGGGGTGGGGTAGGGACATGGGGGGGGGGATGTTCCTAAATCCAGTAATATGTTGCTGTGCTGATGTGCCAGAAGGCAGTGGGGCAGGCAGGCTGGTTGTAATGTAATTATCACAGCCCTCCCTCTGGGGCATGGGGCTCGAAGCTCGTGGTGATGAGCTCAAATGTGGCTGTTTTTACAGTTGTAGCACAATGCTGCTCTTGAAATACTGTGAAAAAAAAATTTTGTTACAACTTTAATAAAACAGCAACACGGGTGCACTGTCTCTTTAGGCAGCGGGATCCTGGGGATGTTTTTAGAGTTTTAGCCAAATGCAGCTTTTCACGGCCTATGAAAAGCAACATTTATGTTTTCTTTCTTGCATTTTTAATAAGCGTGACCTCGACTCGAAGGTATTGGAGCGAGCGCTTTACATTTCACAGAATCCAAAGCAGACGGGTGTGTAGTACACACATTATTATGTCATTGTTAGCCACCGCTTTACTCGTACTACGTTTCTGCAACATACCTCATTACAATGTCTGCGCGAGCACCGTGTAATTACTTTTCTCATTCTTCTCAATAGAATCGCAGTGTTCTCCCCCTTTCATAATGATTGATCCTTGCAACATCTGCGGTGCCCTTGCCTCAGTTCAGTGCTTTATACACAGATATAAGTGTCAGGTTAAACGCGGTCTAAACTCCGTATGCGTTCCAAGAATTAAATGAAATGTGTGCAAAAGTAAACTACCATTTAATTACACTGTGTGCAAAGCAATCTCCTTGCACATTTGTAAGTATTTGTGACAGGAAAATTATAACTTTCCTTAGTAAACGCAAACTATTAAGACAAAACTTGCACCAGGACAGCGGTTCGTCATCTCACGGCATATATGAAGAATATTTATGTGCCACTAAGGAGACCAACGAGTAGAAAAATTATCTAAGACATAATTTTAAAGATACCATACCTTGAGCGAACTCTCCAGGGCCCCAGACGTTCTAAAAGCACACAAGTGGTGCGCGCACGCGCCACTGCGAGCAATCTGTTTTCAATGATCACGCCTGTGTCTTGGCCCGATAATTCAAAACAGATGTCGCCCGTGTGGGTAACCGCAAGCATTAGGCCGTGGGCGGAGCAAAGGCGGAACATGCATTCACCTTTGCCCAATTGCATGCTGTCTTTCCTAGAAAGACACACGCAAAGGCCAATAGCCTGTGACAAAAACAAAAACACACTCATGAGCATGTGGTCAGATTTTTGAAGCCCCTAACAAAAAGTGTTGCAGTGCAGCGCATGTGCGCTGGCTCAGGCGAGACCTAAAAAACGGGCACCAGGTACCCTCTGGGTATTATGAAATCTGTGTTTCGGATGCACTTTTTTATCCTAAACCTTTTGCACATTATGCAGCAGCCTATCTTATAGTGTGTGCAATCAATGCAAGTTTAATGTAATGTCTTACGGATTCCTAGCGCTTTCTGTCACCGGCTGGGACCTCGTAGCACTAAACATACACAAGTCACTCTTCTCCTCTGCAACAACCAGGATTCGATTCTGGGGCACTCTGGTTACACACACAGACCTCTGCAGCGCAGTAACTGATAGAGGTTTCAATCAATCAATCAATCAATGAATCAGTCAATCACCCGGTAGAGTATGATAATGAATTTCCCAATGAAATTTCCTGACTTAACACGCATTTATTTTTTAATTAACCTGTGCGTGGTTTTATATGTAGTTACCGGAAGGTGGAAACCAGAAAAAAAGTTACAGAATATTTAGTTTTTTTAGCCACTCCTTTGACCCCGCCCCCACGCTCGCTAACCCCGCCCCCGCTGCGCGCAGCAGGACTGGTCCCTTACGTTTTTTTAATGCACTTCGACCTTTAGTCACACAGCACCAGGAGCGTCGCTTGCTCAGTAAGATTGGGGGGGGGGGGGTGGGGGGGGGGGATTCAGGTTTTTCAACAATCACACAGGCAAATAATGTTAAAATACATTATAGGACAAGCTGGGCGCGTGGGAGGGGCTTGGGCAGCGGACAGGAAAGGAATGGGGATTGGTAAAGTTACTCAGAGTAAACACGATATGTTGTAAACTAGCCAACATTTGTTAAGACTTTCAAAACAGAGACAGGGCTCTGCCCAGCACCGCCCCAATTCAAGAGCCCGCGGGACCTCCGGGGAGAGCGTGCTTCCCGTCTGCAAAGCACCGCAGCGCCTCGACGCGATGAAAAGCGCGTTATAAAGAAGCAGACCGTGTTTTAGTATTTATAGAAGGAATGGAGAGGCAGAACAGGCCGGGCCACCTCGGGCTCCCACGTGCCAGGGCCATGAGACATGCCAGCCTGGCTTCTGTGGGCGCAGCAGGCCGTGGGCAGGCGGCAGCGGGCACCAGGCTTGGCATGGGAAGACGCTGCTGTCTGTGCCGGGGGCGGGTGGGGCCCCGGCAGGCAGGGGCCCCAGCTGCGGCCAGGAGGTGCCTCGACACCCAGATGTTTACCAGCCCAGGAATGTAAACACGAGGTGGTGCGTGTGACTGCACGTGAAGTGTGAGGGGCCCGAGACAGCTCTGAGCCAGAGGTCACCCGAGGTCGGTAAGTGGGGGGGGGGGGGGCTCACCAGCATCCCAGACATGCACGAGCAGGCACACACCGCAGAGACACACGAGGACACGAGACAAGCACGTGCAGGCACTCTTACACAAGCAGGCGCTAACCACCTCGAGGCACACACATGCAAACACACGTACAGCGCACGCACCGCACAGACAGACCAGAGGACACGAGACAAGCACGTGCAGACATCCACCATCACGAGGGCACGAGGCACGCACAGGTAGTGATGAAGATGCATGGCACAGAACGGCACAGAAGACACAGGGCACAGAGAGGCATGGACCGCATAGCACAGGGTGGTAGGAGAGACATGGAACAGAATGGCATGAGATAGATGGCGCAGAAGGGCACGAGAGTGGCACAGAACTGCAGACAGCATGTGCCCAAAAAAAACCAGCAGGAGTCATGTGGCATGGAATGGCACAGGAAACATTACACAGAACTCACTGCGCCTCTGAGCACTGCACCTCTGAGCACTGCACCTCTAAGCACTGAGCCTCTGAGCACTGCAACTCTAAGCCCTGCGCCTCTGAGCACTGCACCTCTAAGCACTGTGCCTCTGAGCACTGCACCTCTGAGCACTGCACCTCTGAGCACTGCACCTCTGAGCACTGCGCCTCTGAGCACTGCGCCTCTGAGCACTGCGCCTCTGAGCACTGCACCTCTAAGCACTGCACCTCTAAGCACTGCACCTCTAAGCACTGCACCTCTGAGCACTGCGCCTCTGAGCACTGCACCTCTAAGCACTGTGCCTCTAAGCACTGAGCCTCTGAGCACTGCACCTCTGAGCACTGCACCTCTGAGCACTGCGCCTCTGAGCACTGCACCTCTGAGCACTGCGCCTCTGAGCACTGCACCTCTAAGCACTGCGCCTCTGAGCACTGCGCCTCTGAGCACTGCACCTCTAAGCACTGTGCCTCTGAGCACTGCACCTCTGAGCACTGCACCTCTGAGCACTGCGCCTCTGAGCACTGCACCTCTGAGCACTGCGCCTCTGAGCACTGCACCTCTAAGCACTGCACCTCTGAGCACTGCGCCTCTGAGCACTGCACCTCTAAGCACTGAGCCACTGAGCACTGCGCCTCTGAGCACTGCACCTCTAAGCACTGAGCCTCTGAGCACTGCAACTCTGAGCACTGAGCCTCTGAGCACTGCACCTCTAAGCACTGAGCCTCTGAGCACTGAGCCTCTGAGCACTGCACCTCTGAGCACTGTGCCTGTGAGCACTGCACCTCTGAGCACTGAGCCTTTGAGCACTGCACCTCTGAGCAATGCACCTCTGAGCACTGCACCTCTGAGCACTATGCCTGTGCCTGTGAGCACTGCACCTCTGAGCACTGAGCGTCTGAGCACTGCGCCTCTGAGCACTGTGCCTCTGAGCACTGCACCTCTGAGCACTGCGCCTCTGAGCACTGCGCCTCTAAGCACTGCACCTCTGAGCACTGCACCTCTGAGCACTGCACCTCTGAGCACTGCACCTCTAAGCACTGAGCCACTGAGCACTGCGCCTCTGAGCACTGCACCTCTAAGCACTGAGCCTCTAAGCACTGCACCTCTGAGCACTGCACCTCTGAGCACTGCACCTCTAAGCACTGAGCCACTGAGCACTGCGCCTCTGAGCACTGCACCTCTAAGCACTGAGCCTCTGAGCACTGCAACTCTGAGCACTGAGCCTCTGAGCACTGCACCTCTGAGCACTGCACCTCTGAGCACTGAGCCTCTGAGCACTGCACCTCTGAGCACTGTGCCTGTGAGCACTGCACCTCTGAGCACTGAGCCTGTGAGCACTGCACCTCTGAGCAATGCACCTCTGAGCACTGAGCCTCTGAGCACTGCACCTCTGAGCACTGAGCGTCTGAGCACTGCGCCTCTGAGCACTGTGCCTCTGAGCACTGCACCTCTGAGCACTGTGCTTCTGCCTCTGAGCACTGCACCTCAGAGCACTGTACCTCTGAGCACTGCACCTGTAAGCACTGAACCTCTGAGCAATGCAACTCAGAGCACTGCACATCTGGCACTGCACCTGAGCACTGCACCTCTGAGCACCGCACCTCTGAGCACTGCACCTGTAAGTGCTACACCTCTGAGCACTGCCCCTGTAAGCGCTACACCTCTGGTCACTGCACCTGTAAGCACTACACCTCTGGTCACTGCACCTGTAAGTGCCACACCTCTGAGTACTGCACCTGTACAAAGCCAGCATCTTCATCACACCCCACCTGCGCAACGTCATCAATCTCTCCCTCGAGACTGCGACCTTCCCAGAGAGCTGGAAACACGCCGAGATCAACGCCCTACTCAAAAAACCCAAGGCAGACCCTAGAGACCTCAAGAACATCCGGCCCATCTCTCTGCTCCCGTTCCCGGCCAAGGTCATCGAGATCGTCAACAGACAGCTAACCCAATACCTGGAAGAAAACAGAATCCTGGAACCTTCCCAGTCACGGTTCCGCAGCAACCACAGCACCGAGACCACCCTCATCACCGCCACCGACGACATCAGGACCCTGCTGGACAATGGTGAGACCGCAGCTCTCATCCTCCTGGACCTCTCCGCCGCCTTCGACACCGTCTGCCACCGCACACTACGTGCATGCCTTCATGCCGTAGGGATCTGCGATAAAGCTCTGGACTGGACCGCCTCCTTCCTCTCCGGCAGAACCCAGAGCGTCTGCCTCCCCCCATTCCGATCCGAAGCCTCCGAGATCATCTGCAGCGTACCCCAGGGATCCTCCCTCAGCCCGACGCTGTTCAACATTTACATGGCTCCGCTCGCACACGTCGCCCGACAGCACAACCTCTCCTACGCCGATGACACTCAACTGATCCTCTCCCTCACCAAGGACCCCATCACCGCCAAAGCCAACCTCCGCGAAGGAATGAAGGCCGTCGCCGACTGGATGAAGAGCAGCCGACTGAAGCTGAACATGGACAAAACGGAGGTCCTCATCCTCGGATCTAACGGATCCAACGGATCCAAGGATGACTCCTGGTGGGCGACGGCACTGGGGGCAGCCCCGACACCCACCGACCACGCACACAACCTGGAAATCATCCTCAACTCAACGCTCTCCATGACCAAGCAAGTCAACGCCGTCTCCTCTGCCTGCTTCAACACCCTCCGCATGCTCTGCAAGATCTACAGCTGGATCCCAACAGATACAAGAAGAACAGTCACCCAGGCCCTTGTCACCGGCAGACTCGACTACGGAAACGCCCTCTACGCGGGAGCCCCGACCAAGCTCCTCAAACGACTGCAACGCATCCAAAACGCCTTGGCACTACTGATCCTCGATGTACCATGCCACGGCCACATCACCCCCCACCTGAGGGACCTGCACTAGCTCCCCGTCAACAAGAGGATATCCTTCAAGCTCGTCATCCACGCACACAAGGCACTCCACAAGACCGGCCCTGCCTACCTCAACAGTCGACTCTCCTTCTACATCCCCAACCGCCAGGTACGCTCGGCCGACCTCTTACTCGCCACCATCCCGCGCATCTGAAGAACAACCACTGGCGGGAGATCCATCTCCCACCTCGCCGCCAAGACCTGGAACACCCTCCCACTGAGCCTACGACAGACCCAAGACCTGTTGACCTTCAGGAGGACACTCAAGACCTGGCTGTTTGACCAGTAGCACCCCCCCTCTCAAAGCGCCTTGAGACTCTCACGGGTATGCAGTGCACTCTACAAATGTTTGATTGATTGTTGGCACAGAACAGCATGAAAAACACGGCAAAGAACAGCATGAGACAGAACGGCAGGAGACACACAGCACAGAATGGCAAGAGACACATAGCACAGAACAGCAGGAGACACACGGTACAGAACAGCAGGAGAAACATAGCACAGAACGTCAAGAGACAGAACGGCAGGAGACACATAGCACAGAACGGCAGGAGACACACAGCACAGAATGGCAAGAGACACATAGCACAGAACAGCAGGAGACACACGGCACAGAACAGCATGAAACACACGGCACAGAACAGCATGAGAGAGATCAGCTGGAGACACATAGCACAAAACAGCAGGAGACACACGGCACAGAACAGCATGAAACACACGGCACAGAACAGCATGAAACACACGGCACAGAACAGCATGAGACAGAACGGCAGGAGACACACAGCACAGAATGGCAAGAGACACATAGCACAGAACAGCAGGAGACACACAGCACAGAACAGCAGGAGACACACGGCACAGAACAGCAGGAGACACATAGCACAGAACAGCATGAAACACACAGCACAGAACAGCAGGAGACACATAGCACAGAACAGCATGAAACACACGGCACAGAACAGCATGAAACACACGGCACAGAACAGCATGAGACAGAACGGCAGGAGACACACAGCACAGAACGGCAAGAGACACATAGCACAGAACAGCATGAAAGACGGCACAGAACAGCATGAGACAGAACGGCAGGAGACACACGGCACAGAACAGCAGGAGACACACGGCACAGAACAGCAGGAGACACATAGCACAGAACAGCATGAAACACACAGCACAGAACGGCAGGAGACACATAGCACAGAACAGCAGGAGACACACGGCACAGAACAGCAGGAGACACATAGCACAGAACAGCATGAAACACACAGCACAGAACGGCAGGAGACACATAGCACAGAACAGCAGGAGACACACGGCACAGAACAGCAGGAGACACATAGCACAGAACAGCATGAAACACACGGCACAGAACAGCATGAAACACACGGCACAGAACAGCATGAGACAGAACGGCAGGAGACACACAGCACAGAACGGCAAGAGACACATAGCACAGAACAGCATGAAAGACAGGACAGAACGGCAGGAGACACACAGCACAGAACAGCAGGAGACACACGGCACAGAACAGCAGGAGACACATAGCACAGAACAGCATGAAACACACAGCACAGATCGGCAGGAGACACATAGCACAGAACAGCATGAAACACACGGCACAGAACAGCATGAAAGACGGCACAGAACAGTATGAGACAGAACGGCAGGAGACACACAGCACAGAATGGCAAGAGACACATAGCACAGAACAGCAGGAGACACACAGCACAGAACAGCAGGAGACACACGGCACAGAACAGCATGAGAGAGATCAGCTGGAGACACATAGCACAAAACAGCAGGAGACACACGGCACAGAACAGCATGAAACACACGGCACAGAACAGCATGAAACACACGGCACAGAACAGCATGAGACAGAACGGCAGGAGACACACAGCACAGAACAGCAGGAGACACACGGCACAGAACAGCAGGAGACACATAGCACAGAACAGCATGAAACACACAGCACAGAACGGCAGGAGACACATAGCACAGAACAGCAGGAGACACACGGCACAGAACAGCAGGAGACACATAGCACAGAACAGCATGAAACACACAGCACAGAACGGCAGGAGACACATAGCACAGAACAGCAGGAGACACACGGCACAGAACAGCAGGAGACACATAGCACAGAACAGCATGAAACACACGGCACAGAACAGCATGAAACACACGGCACAGAACAGCATGAGACAGAACGGCAGGAGACACACAGCACAGAACGGCAAGAGACACATAGCACAGAACAGCATGAAAGACGGGACAGAACGGCAGGAGACACACAGCACAGAACAGCAGGAGACACACGGCACAGAACAGCAGGAGACACATAGCACAGAACAGCATGAAACACACAGCACAGATCGGCAGGAGACACATAGCACAGAACAGCATGAAACACACGGCACAGAACAGCATGAAACACACGGCACAGAACAGCATGAGACAGAACGGCAGGAGACACACAGCACAGAATGTCAAGAGACACCACACATCTGCACAGCCTTTAACATCGGGGAATAGTGCAATACGATGACCAAAGTTTGCTCTGTTATGAGTCCTGTGTAGAGTGAAGGAAATAAACGCAACATCCAAAATTCTATGAAAAAAATTCCCTGCTCCACAATTACTCCCGGGCAAGTCCCAGACGCTGAAAGCTGTGGGGAGCTGAGCGTGTGTCCGCGCGCTGGGATTCATTTACTCCTGTCTCTTACTCTTTATAGAAGGGGTTGTAAATCAGCAATTACATCTAAGATGACCAGAGTTCTAAGCCTATATCTGTCTGAGATCTCCTCCCCTAGCTGTCTGCTCGAAACAGGTTATCCTAACCCTAGACGTCCTCTGGTGTCTGCTCTTCTTCCTGTGCGCAGCGGCCAAAGCCCTCCTCCTCGTCGCCAACACACACAGACACACACACAGAGAGGCTGGTGCATTCTGGGGCTGTTTCTATCGGCTGCGCCCGATCACCTTCGGATTCAAGCACGTGCAAAAACCCTTTCAGGCCCTCGTGTATAAAACCGTATTACAAGGCCTCATTCACAAAGGTGAACTCACACTTCTAGTATATGTTCACTATTGTTTGCTATTCACAAACTACGAGTGTAGTTTTACGCGTGGTACCTTCACACTGCAGGGCTGTCCTCTCGTTTTTTGTGCAGAATTCTCCGCAATGGCGACGATACCATGTTTAAACCACAGTCCTCGTTTGTGAATAGCAAAGACACAGTGAACGTGCACCAAAGTGCACGTTTATGTTTGTCATTAATGCCCTCGGTCAGTAAGGCTCCAAATCCGACCCTTTACGACTGTAAAAGGCCACTTTGTATTCACCAAGGATCTTTCTGAAGCACTAATTGCGTTTGCGACTAAATACCGAGTCGGTATTCCGAAGGGGCGTGTCGAGGGCGCCCCTTCCCGATAAGCTGTGTATTCATGTTTTGCGACCTAAATCCGGTTGTCAAAATCCAATGGATTCGTTAGAAGTCAGTGCGCAAATTGCGCCCACTTCAAATATTCATGTTTGTTCTTTCCATTTAAGGAAATGCGGATTTTGAATCGTTATTTATCTCAAATTTATGATTCCTTCGGTGGAATCTTTGTACAGGAGGGCCTCCGTGACGCGGCGCATTTTGAAAATGCTTGATACATACAAAGACTATATCGCTATTAGGAAATCTCTAGAAGCGATTTGCTATTTGGAGTCACAAAAATACTGATTCGGTATTCATTGAGTTCGCTAAAATAGCGAAGCGAACGCTGTTCGTAGGCACAAAAAGGCCTTTTTGCATTTGCAAACTACCCAATTTAGCAATTCGGACCTTCTAGGTATGCAAACAGTCTTGGCACATTCGGCCCCTGGCTCATGGGGGCAATGGTGGGCACAGGAGATGTTCCCGTTACCAAGGATGACACCAACTCAAACACTCCCCGCCATGACTGGTCGGCTTCAGGACACAGGCCAAGGACGTGCTGGGGCCCCTGGAGAGGGGCAGGTTGGGTACTGGCCCCACACCAGTGTCGCACAACCTCACCGTGGGCTTGGGAAGAAGTTTAACCTCTGACCCTGAGCTGTGACACCTCCCATGGACCAGCACTGAGAGTGAAGCAGCTCCGGGTCCTGGACACTCCTCTGCTTGGACTTGGGGCCCCTGCTCATTCCTGGGTGGTGGGTGTCTGCGTGACTTTATGTTTGGTGCCTTCTCAGCCATTACATGCTCACCTATTTGTGTGTCCGAAGTCGGCACAATGTGTTCCTCAAGGACACACAACCTAAGCAGCGGCAGCTGGCTCACAGCTGTCGCCAGGATGCTCTGTAAAGGGAGTAGTAAGCTACTCTGTGAATGTTTAAAGGGAAATGAATCTTCTCTTTCTGCAGAGCTCGGAGGTATGTTTCAGGGGCCGGTTTAGGACTTTTCATGAGGTCCCCTGTTCTTGCCATGTTTTCTGACCCCAACCTGCCCGAAGCATGTCACTGACATGGTTGTGGGGTGAAGTGAAGTCAGGGTCTCAGGTCTGGTCTCTGGGCACAGTCCCTCAGACTCTACTTGCCACTGGCTTGTTGGGTGAAGTCAGGGGCTCAGGTCTGGTCTCCGGGCACAGCTCCTCAGACTCTACTTGCCACTGGCTTGTTGGGTGAAGTCACGGGCTCAGGTCTGGTCTCCAGGCACGGCCCCTCAGACTCTACTTGCCACTGGCTTGTTGGGTGAAGTCAGGGGCTCAGGTCTGGTCTCCAGGTACAGTCACTCAGACTCTACTTGCCACTGGCTTGTTGGGTGAAGTCACGGGCTCAGGTCTGGTCTCCAGGTACAGTCACTCAGACTCTACTTGCCACTGGCTTGTTGGGTGAAGTCACGGGCTCAGGTCTGGTCTCTGGGCACAGCCCCTCAGACTCTACTTGCCACTGGCTTGTTGGGTGAAGTCAGGGGCTCAGGTCTGGTCTCCGGGAACAGTCCCTCAGACTCTACTTGCCACTGGCTTGTTGGGTGAAGTCAGGGGCTCAGGTCTGGTCTCTGGGCACAGTCCCTCAGACTCTACTTGCCACTGGCTTGTTGGGTGAAGTCAGGGGCTCAGGTCTGGTCTCCGGGCACAGTTCCTCAGACTCTACTTGCCACTGGCTTGTTGGGTGAAGTCAGGGGCTCAGGTCTGGTCTCTGGGCACAGTCCCTCAGACTCTACTTGCCACTGGCTTGTTGGGTGAAATCAGGTGCTCAGGTCTGGTCTCCGGGCACAGTCACTCAGACTCTACTTGCCACTGGCTTGTTGGGGGAAGTCAGGGGCTCAGGTCTGGTCTCCGGGCACAGCTCCTCAGACTCTACTTGCCACTGGCTTGTTGAGTGAAATCAGGGGCTCAGGTCTGGTCTATGGGCACAGTCCCCCAGACTCTACTTGCCACTGGCTTGTTAGGTGAAATCAGGGGCTCACGTTTGGTCTCCGGGCACAGTCCCTCAGACTCTACTTGCCACTGGCTTGTTGGGTGAAGTCAGGGGCTCAGGTCTGGTCTCCGGGCACAGTCCCTCAGACTCTACTTGCCACTGGCTTGTTGGGTGAAGTCACGGGCTCAGGTCTGGTCTCCGGGCACAGTCCCTCAGACTCTACTTGCCACTGGCTTGTTGGGTGAAGTCAGGGGCTCAGGTCTGGTCTCCAGGCACAGTCACTCAGACTCTACTTGCCACTGGCTTGTTGGGTGAGGTCAGGGGCTCAGGTCTGGTCTCCGGGCACAGCCCCTCAGACTCTACTTGCCACTGGCTTGTTGGGTGAAGTCAGGGGCTCAGGTCTGGTCTCTGAGCACAGCCCCTCAGACTCTACTTGCACTGGCTTGTTGGGTGAAGTCAGGGGCTCAGGTCTGGTCTCTGGGCACAGCCCCTCAGACTCTACTTGCAACTGGCTTTTTGGGTGAAGTCAGGAGCTCAGGTCTGGTCTCCGGGCACAGTCCCTCAGACTCTACTTGCCACTGGCTTGTTGGGTGAAGTCAGGGGCTCAGGTCTGGTCTCTGGGCACAGCCCCTCAGACTCTACTTGCAACTGGCTTGTTGGGTGAAGTCAGGAGCTCAGGTCTGGTCTCCGGGCACAGTCCCTCAGACTCTACTTGCCACTGGCTTGTTGGGTGAAGTCAGGGGCTCAGGTCTGGTCTCCGGTTATAGTCACTCAGACTCTACTTGCCACTGGCTTGTTGGGTGAAGTCAGGGGCTCAGGTCTGGTCTCTGAGCACAGCCCCTCAGACTCTACTTGCACTGGCTTGTTGGGTCAAGTCAGGGGCTCAGGTCTGGTCTCTGGGCACAGCCCCTCAGACTCTACTTGCCACTGGCTTGTTGAGTGAAATCAGGGGCACAGGTCTGGTCTATGGGCACAGTCCCTCAGACTCTACTTGCCACTGGCTTGTTGGGTGAAATCAGGGGCTCACGTCTGGTCTCTGGGCACAGTCCCTCAGACTCTACTTGCCACTGGCTTGTTGGGTGAAGTCAGGGGCTCAGGTCTGGTCTCCGGGCACAGTCCCTCAGACTCTACTTGCCACTGGCTTGTTGGGTGAAGTCAGGGGCTCAGGTCTGGTCTCTGGGCACAGTCACTCAGACTCTACTAGCCACTGGCTTGTTGGGTGAAATCAGAGGCTCAGGTGTGGTCTCCGGGCACAGCCCCTTAGACTCTACTTGCCACTGGCTTGTTGTCCAGTCGTGGTTTGATGCTAGTATGTGTGCGTGTGTGTATGTGGTGGTTCTATCTGCGAACCAAGACAAAAGTACCCCGCCGCGAGCTATCATTGATCGCATACTGCACTATAAGGGCAGAGATTGTGGGGCTTATTTACAAGCGCCTTACGCCTCCGATGCGTCACTTTTAAAATGGGACAAAGTGACGCACCGGCAGCGCAAGGAGCTTGTAAATAAGCCCCGTATCCTTAAGGCAGCCAGAGACACTGACATTTTGATAATCAACCATGATCCATTTATCTGGATCATATCCATAGAGTGCAAGTTGCTCATAAAACTTTCTTGGAAGTAACGGCGAAACTACGCGCCGTGGGCCTACGCCATATGTTATTGTACCCGGCCAGGCTGAGAGGATTGTCTGGTGGAAAATGAAAATCTTTTGACTATTCTGATAATGTGTGGAGGGAAACGCCGGGGGATCCACGCAAGCCACACCTCCCTGGACTCCCCTGGATCCCGGAGGCCGGGACAGGGGACCCAAGGACTGCACAGGATCCTGGAGTCTTGGACAGGGGAACCAAGGACTGCACTGGATCCTTGAACAGGTGACCCAAGGACTGCACCAGATCCTGGAACAGGGGACCCAAGGACTGCACCAGATCCTGGAGGCCAGGACAGGGGACCCAAGGGCTGCACTGGATCCTGGAGTCCGGGACAGGGGACCCAAGGACTGCACTGGATCCTGGAACAGGGGACCCAAGGACTGCACCCTATCATGGAACAGGGGACCCAAGGGCTGCACTGGATCCTGGAGGCTGGGACAGGGGACCCGAGGGCTGCACCAGATCCTTGAGGCTGGGACAGTGGACCCAAGGGCTGTAACAGATCCTGGAACAAGGGATCCAAGGGTGTTTGACTTGGCCCTTCTGGCAGGTTCACCCCTGAACTTTTTGCTTTTTATTGGTGACTTTGTGTGGTGATTTTTCGTTTCTGTGCACTTTCCCTGTGTCCCAGGGTAAAGTGCGTGCGCACTCTGAGTGCCTGTGGTGAGATAGGCCTGCTCTCCCATAGGAATGCATGGGGAATGTATGTGTCCCTAGTAGTTCCTGATGCGTGGGGTGTGCAGGCCCGAGTTTGGTATGTGCGGACTCGTGGGATTGAATGCTGCGCGATGATGTGTGCGGCGTGCATGTACCTAGTGTGGAAGTGCCACTTCTAGAAGTGGGCACTTCGGTGTGCAGTGTGAAATGTGTGCCTTGTCGCGTGATTGGCTGGTCATGTCATGTGACGGGCTAGGGATTCCCCAGAGTCAGGATGAGTCACCCAGTGGAGAATGGGGAGATCAGCAGCTAGATGGGTGGGAGGAGTACACCTGGGTCCTGAATAGGGCAGGGTTTTCCCGACACAATGCTGGCTCCGCCCCCTGTGGTGCGACTGACGACCCTAGCCCTGCCAGTGAATAGAGTGAGGGGCTGAGCACATCAAGGGTGCTCCCCAACCAGCTGCGACTGGTTTTCCCCCTCACCCTGAACCCAGAACAAAGGGGTTTACTGTATAAAAATGGGGCTGTGTCCCCACAGAAACTGTTCTCTGCCAGGATCTTACCTGAGGGGGGCTGCTGCTGCTGCCGCTGGACCAGAGGACCGCCACTTGGACTACCTCCCTGCCTGGAGGCCAAGTGAGCTGGCTCTGGGTCCAGCCTTGCCCCCCACCCCGGCCTTGCTGTGTGCAGGGGAGAACTTTGCTGGACTTTGTTGTTATCCCTCTTAAAGCGCTGGGAGCGCTTTATTTGCATCCCTAAGTGCCCGGAAGCGCTGTTATTTGTCCTAGTGCTAGGAGCGCTTTATTGCTGCAAGCCGGTGCCCACCCGGCATTTCCCCCGTGCGGTGCCAATCCTGAAATCCCCTGGCAGGTGCCCACCCTGCCAGGGACCTTGCCGTGCTCGTTGGCGGGTGCCCACCCCGCTTATTTGTTTATTTCACGGCGGGTGCCCACCCCGCCGTACATCCACTGTAACGAGGGAGCCTACCCCTCTTATTGCCGAGTTTTGAAATCACCGCCGCGGCCGGGCTCACAGGAAGTCAGGCAGGCTGCAGGCGGGACTCCGGGACAACCGGAAGTAGGAGGGCGGGAGCCTACCCCGCCTCCTTCCGAAGGACTCGCAGCTGTTTTCTGGGCCCCGGGAGCAGGCAGGAGCCGACCCTGCGCCCCGGTGCCCTTGCCCGAGAAGAGGACTGGAGCAGCACCGCCGGCAGGGAGCAGAGAGCCTCCCGCCGCGATTAGAGACCGGCGCCTTCTTCCCGGTAAGTGGGGCTCTGTCCGGGAGGGTGTGCAAGGCAGCCTAGGTGGTTGCTGAGCGCGTGTGCGCTCCAACGCAACCCCCCCAGCTATTTCAGAGCCGGCAAGGCTCAGGGGGGGCATCAGCGTCCGTCAAGATTCCCCCGAGTCCCGAGGGACTCCAGCAAAGGGGACAGTGGTTCCGAGCCCCGAGGGGCTCCAACGAGGCACTCCTTGTTTCTAGAAGAGCCCAGGGAGGCTCTAAACCTACGGGGGCATTCGGGGGCATATAAGAGCGGCCCCGAAAGGCAGCGGGCCGCTCCAACGTCGCCCCCAACTTGTGTAAAGAGCCTGCGAGGGCTCCAACGACGGGGGCATTTCGTCCATGACCAGAGCGGCCCCGGAAGGCAGTGGGCCGCTCCGACGTTATTTAGAGGGGCACATTTGTTTATTGAGCCTGTGAGGCTCTAACGGGGGCATTGCTTTATCGTCCAGAGCCCTGAGAGGGCTCAAGAGGCACGCCGGTGCCAGGTTCTTTTTCCCAGCTGCCCAGCACTTAGTGGGCAGCTGCAACGTTTAGGTTGTGGCCTCTGTGTTTTGGCTTGCGCAGCTTGCGCAGCCATGCCCTGACTTTTCTGGACACAGGGCGTCCTTGCCCCGACAAGGCCAGTTGGCCTAGGGACTGCCACAGTGGTGGCTAATGTGAGTTTGGCGTTATTGTCTCCCTTCCTGCACCTCTGAATGTGTTTATGCGTCATGTGCATTGCTTTACACCGCTGAATGTATTTTAGGCATCATGTGTTTTCCTTCCCTACACCTCTGAATGTGATGCATCATGTGTTTATGTGCTTAGACCCCTATAGGTATTGTGATACTTAGGTGGTTGTTTTCTTCCTAGTACAGGTGGTGCTAGTGAGGTCCTGATTCCCTGCGCAATATTTTCCTAAGGTGGTTAGGGTTGCGTAGGTGGTACTTACCTGATACCAGTAGATACTGGTTGTGTTCTACATGTACACTTGGTAATTTGTGTAATGTTCTAAGAGTGCTAATTCCTGACAGTGGTCCATGTGGCCCTGTCGCCTGTACATATAATCCCTTGTTAATTCTGCCCGTGCCTGTTGGCACAGTGTAAAGTGTGTGTTTCTATCTATTGTGTTGTGTATAATACAAAGGCTATTTTTATAGAATACCTTGTGTGGAGTTTCCTTTGTGGTGGGCCTTGGGTGTTGTTGCTGGGTGCGCGCGCAAACGCTTTACACATCGCCTCAGAGATAAGCCTGACTGCTCGTGCCAAGCTACCAAGGGGGTGAGCAGGGGTTATCTTTGGCGCGTAACTTCCTTGCCCTGACTAGAGTGGTGGTTTCTGCCTGACTTTGGCGCAAGCCTTAGCCAACCAGAAATCCCATTTCTAACAAAGGGCCTCACTGGATCCTGGAGTCTGGGACAGGGGACCCAAGGGCTGCACCAGATCCTGGAACAGGTGACCCAAGGACTGCACTGGATCCTGGAACAGGGGACCCAAGGACTACACAAGATCCTGGAGGCCAGGACAGGGGACCCAAGGGCTGCACTGGATCCTGGAGTCCGGGACAGGGGACCCAAGGACTGCACTGGATCCTGGAACAGGGGACCCAAGGACTGCACCCTATCATGGAACAGGGGACCCAAGGGCTGCACTGGATCCTGGAGGCTGGGACAAGGGACCCGAGGGCTGCACCAGATCCTGGAGGCTGGGACAGTGGACCCAAGGGCTGCACCAGATCCTGGAACAAGGGATCCAAGGGCCTAACTGGATCCTGGAGTCTGGGACAGGGGACCCAAGGGCTGCACCAGATCCTGGAACAGGTGACCCAAGGACTGCACTGGATCCTGGAACAGGTGACCCAAGGACTACACCAGATCCTGGAGGCCAGGACAGGGGACCCAAGGGCTGCACTGGATCCTTGAACAGGGGACCCAAGGACTACACCAGATCCTGGAGGCCGGGACAGGGGACCCAAGGACTGCACAGGATCCTGGAGTCTGGGACAGGGGACCCAAGGACTGCACTGGATCCTTGAACAGGGGACCCAAGGACTGCACCAGATCCTGGAGGCCAGGACAGGGGACCCAAGGGCTGCACTGGATCCTGGAGTCCGGGACAGGGGACCCAAGGACTGCACTGGATCCTGGAACAGGGGACCCAAGGACTGCACCCTATCATGGAACAGGGGACCCAAGGGCTGCACTGGATCCTGGAGGCTGGGACAGGGGACCCGAGGGCTGCACCAGATCCTGGAGCCTGTGACAGTGGACCCAAGGGCTGCACCAGATCCTGGAACAAGGGATCCAAGGGCCTCACTGGATCCTGGAGTCTGGGACAGGGGACCCAAGGGCTGCACCAGATCCTGGAACAGGTGACCCAAGGACTGCACTGGATCCTGGAACAGGGGACCCAAGGACTACACCAGATCCTGGAGGCCAGGACAGGGGACCCAAGGGCAGCACTGGATCCTGGAGTCCGGGACAGGGGACCCAAGGACTGCACTGGATCCTGGAACAGGGGACCCAAGGACTGCACCCTATCATGGAACAGGGGACCCAAGGGCTGCACTGGATCCTGGAGGCTGGGACAGGGGACCCGAGGGCTGCACCAGATCCTGGAACAAGGGATCCAAGGGCCTCACTGGATCCTGGAGTCTGGGACAGGGGACCCAAGGGCTGCACCAGATCCTGGAACAGGGGACCCAAGGACTGCACCGGAACCTGGAACAGGGGACCCAAGGGCTGCACTGGGTCCTGAAGGCTGGGAGAGGGGACCCAAGGACTGTGCCTGGATCCTGGAGGCCGTGCAGGGGACTCAAGGACTGCACCGGATCCTGGAGGCCAGGACAGAGGACTCAAGCACTGCACCGGATCCGGGAAAAGAGACAGGGAACCTAAGGGCTGCACCAGATCCTGGAACAGGGGACCCAAGGGCCTCACCGGATCCTGGAGGCCGGGACAGGGGACCCAAGGGCTGCATCAGATCCTGGAGGCCGGGGCAGGGGACCCAAGGACTGCACCGGATCTGGACCCAAGGGCTGCACCGGATCCCGGAGGCCGGGGCAGGGGACTCAAGGGCTGCACCGGATCCCAGAGGCCAGGGCAGGGGACCCAAGGGTTGCACCAGGGACTGGGGCAGGGGACCCAAGGGCTTTACCGGAAACCGGAGACCGGGACAGGGGACCCAAGGACTGCACCGGATCCCGGAAGCTGGGACAGGGGACCCAAGAGCTGCACCGGATCCGGCAGACCGAGATGCAGAGGTTGTCTGCTGAGGATGGCTCCAGCTGTTTCACTGGGAAGGGTATTGAATCGGGGTTCCTTCTGCAGTGAAGCTAAGCTAAAGATGCGCTGTTGCCTAACTCTTATTCTCTCCATGGCTGGGATGGTGTCTGTGTGAAGGAGATGTTGTTTCACTACATGTTTATTATGCATTCTGTGCGCAGGGGAGCCACATGCAACCACCATCAGCTTGATGTTGAGTGCTGGGGGGTTGGTAGTGCAGTGACCGGTTGTGGACACGAGTATAAGGAGTAGCATTTGTTAGACCTGGCACCTTGGCGTGAGTCTCCCTTCCACTTTTTGTCGCTGTACCTCATGTGTTTTTATGGTGTTGGCCGCTCAGAGCACCATGCCACTGCCAACCAGTGCCACAGTGCAAGTGCTCCCTATATAAAATGTATATGTTGGTTGGATTCCATGATTAGCTTATTTGGTTTACTATCAGACCCCAGTAAAGTGCACCAGGAGTTCCAGGGCGTGTAAATACAAATGCCGCTGGTGGGCTCGCAGCACTGGTAGTGCCACCCACAGAAGCGGCCTGGTAAAATGTGTCTAGGTCTGCCATTGCAGAACCTGCGTGCAGTCTGGTGCTGACATGCTGACTGGGCAAGTGCACACACTTGCCAGTCCCTAAACCTTCCCGTAACTTCATATTAGTCACCCCTATGGCCGGCCCAAGGGCAGGGTGCATTGTGAGCATAAGGTAGGACAAGCCCTGATGTGTGTGGCATGTTCTAATAGTGAATTACAGCCATTTTCGTTTTTCACTATTGTAAGGCTACCTGTTCTCGTAGGCCAGAATGGGCTGTTAGAATTGTTACATCCTATGATCCTAACAGACCCAGGGAACATGGTAGAAAATCGAGTTTAGTATGCCTGAACTCAGAATAATAAAATACATCTGTTAGCAAGGTTTATTTTAATGTTCTGTGTTCGCAAACACCACTTTTAGAAAGATGGCCTTTGCTTGCCTAACCATTTCAGCCCGCCTCTGCGCTGATGTGTATCTGCTGTCTGGCTTGCGTGAGTGACAGGGCTGGGGAATCCCAGATGGGCAGGGCTAGGTAGCCTGGTGGTGAATAGGATGATTGACAGGTAGATGGGTGGGAGGAGTACACCTGGACTCTGAATAGGACTGTGCTCTGCCACCACAATGCCGACTCCGCCCCCTGTGGAGCGTCTGATGACTCTGCCCTGCACCCTGAATGAAGAAGCCTGCATCGCGTCAACAAAGTGCTCCAGAACTGGACTGAACTAGGCAAGGGCCCCCCTGGCCTGGGAGAAAAAAAGAAGTGTAGTATAAAGGTAGTAGCCCTGACCCTAAGAAATCAGATCCTGCTACACGACGAACCTCTGCCTGAGGGGAAGGAACCGGGAAAGCTGTAGGAGGAATACTGTCCCTGACCTGGGGGATTGGCCTGCAGTGGTTGCCTTGCTACTGAAGGAGAGGCGAAAGATTGCTGAGAAACTTTGCTTCAACTTGTGCTGTTTAAGGTCTCCAAGGGCTTGTGCTGAGCTTGCCCCCTGAATGAAGTCCCAGGACCAGTGGACTTCACCCCCCTTGAGAACCGCCGCTCTCCCCGTGAAGCTGACGCCGAGAAAAGTGTTCGCCTCTCAACTTGGCGCGTACTTGGGCAGGCTTGTGCCCCCCTGCCCGGCCCGAGCAACGCGACTAAGGCCCCTCGAACCGTAGCTCGCAACACAAGGGAAGGACTTTGTGACATTTGCTGTTTGCCCCTCTCCGCATCGTACCCCTTGTGCGTGCCCCCCTACCCTTTCTGAGGGCAGGCTGTGGTGCATCGAGTGGTTGGCACGCGGCTGCCCCCGGTAATACTGCCTGCTTCGCATCATGCTGAGAACAAAGGCGCTGCTCTCAAGGTACAGCTCGAACGCCGCAACGAAGAGCCAACGCACCGCACACCCGCATTGTCCCCCTGAGCAATGCGACTGAGGCCCCTTTCGAGACGTAGCTTGCACCCGAATCAAAAGGACATCGCGCCGTACAAATGCGCTGGAATTCACTGCACCGTCCGTGATGAACTCCTGAAAGATAAAGGTACTGTGCCCCCTTCGCACCGTAAGGTGTACGCATCGCCCGGAGCATCTGCAAACGCTTGTGAGCCCCGCTCGTGAGCCTCTTACAGTCACACGAACGGCCCGACGGGCAAGAAGCGCAGAGAACTTCGGAAATACGCTTAACCTCAAGAACTACTTATTGCAAAGTATTGTGGGCCCGTTTTACCGTTATTGGGTCTTGTGCTAAGTCTGCTTAAATATAAAATACTTATTATTGATAAACCCAGTGTGGAGCCCATTTGTGGGGGTATCATTGAATTGTTGTATATGGTCCCAAATGCTTAACCATTACGCCTAAGATAACGCCTTGTCTGCTCGCACCAAGCTACCTAGAGGGTGAGCAGGGGTTATTGTTAGAGTGTAACCCCTTACCCTGACTGGAAGAAGGGATCCCTGCTTGACACAAGTCCCTACCTGTGTCAACCAGAGAACCCAGATTCTAACACCATTTATGTTATGTTATGTTATGTTAAAATGTTTCTACAGCACTCGAATACCCGTAGGTGTCTTGGCACTGGTCGGTTGGTAGAGAGGTAAGGATAATGGGCAACTAGAGGTTAAAAAGCCAGGTTTTTGTTAGCTTCCGGAAACTCAATAGTGTGGGGGCTGTTTGATGCTCATTGGCAGGCTGGTCCATAGAACCGGGGCTTCAGTGGTGAAGCAACTGCCTCCCCATTTCAGTCTCTTAAAGCTGCGTCGTGACACTGTCAGGGTGTTTTTGGATCGAAGATCTCTGTTTGGAGCGTACCATGAAAGGAATGTTTTAAGATAGCTGGGACGTAGATCATGCAAGGCTTTATAGGTAAGGCATAATGCCTTGAATTTAATGTGGTTATGTACCGTCAGCCAGTGCAGTTCCTTTATTGAAGATGAAACTGGGTGGAATTTAGGCGGGTCAAAGGCAAGTCTAGCTGACGCATTCTGTACACACTTAAGTTTCTTCATATGTTGTTTTTGGAGCTTAGTTAAAAGACCATTACAGTAATCAAGGTTTGCTAGGATTAATAGAGAGACAACTGTTTTTCTGGTGGTTAGAGGAATGAAAGTAAGAATCTTTCTAATGATTCTCAGAGTGTTAAAACTGGCCGAGACAACTGAGCTGATGTGTTAATTAAAACTCAGCTTGTCATCTATGATTATACCTAAATGTTTTGCTTTTTGAGCCGGGGTAGGGAGGGTTCCAAGCTCTGCAGGCCAGCATGCCGGGCTCCAGAAACTTGGAGGCATATTTACAAGCAGGCGATAAAAAATGATTGCCGCTTTTGTGGCCGTTTTCGGCCGAAAAGCGGCGATAATTTTATCGCCTAATTACCAAGGCCACGCTAACGCGTGAAACCTTGCTTTGGCGTGAGGATTCTTTACAACCAGCTTTGCATCTCTAATGAGATGCAAAGTGGGCGTTCCTGACCTAGCATGACGGGAGAAATGTCGCTAAGCGACATTTCTCCTATCATCAAGCCCCACGCTATGAAGAATAGCGTCAGGAAAAGTAGCGATAACCCCTGTTATCGCTACTTTCCTTACGCCTGCTTCAGGACTGACTTAGCCATGATATCTTATGGAAGGTGGATATCATGGCTAAGTTTGTGAGTCCCTATCAGCAAGCTAACGCCACATTGCGTGAGATTATCGCTGGGTTTCCAGCGATAATCTCACGTTAGGCAGTTAGCGTGAGGATTTTTATCTCTGAGGAGATAAGCGTTGCTAATAGCACGCTATCTCAGTGATAAAAATCCACGTTACCCGGCGATAATTATCCTCACGCTAAGAGCGCTGAGCGATAATTATCGCCGGGTGTCGCTGATATGCCCCTTGGTTTGTTACCAAAGAGGATCACCTCGGTTTTCTCTGAATTTAATTTGAGACAGTACCTTCCCATCCAGCCACTAACCACTCTCATACAGTTGTGAAACTGAGAGATGGTTACTTATGTGTTGTTGGCGGCCGACACCATGATTTGGGTGTCACCTGCATAAGAAGTAGGGGAAAACACGAAAGATCTGATCAAGGAGGCCAACTCTGAAACATAGACATTAAAGAGCTAAGGGCTTAAAGAGAATCCCTGTGGGACCCCGCACGGAAGTAAATAAGAGTTCGAAAAGAAAATCTCAAGCATGACTGAGTGACATCTGTTAGTAAGAAATGATTGAAGCAGAGCCAAGGCTTTGTCGGCAATGCCCAACTTTTTAAGACGGTTGACAAGAATGATTTGGTCAACCGTGACGAAGGCTGCTGACAAATCCAGGAGGATGAGTGCTGCCGAGCCTCCTTTTTCCAGGATGATCCTTAATTCATCTGTGTTTTTTATTAATGCCGTCTCAGTGCTATGTTCGGCCCTGAAGCCAAACTGAGATGGATCCAACAGATGATTATCCTGAACGAACTTTGACACTTGTGTGTTGATCCATTTTTCCACAAGTTTGGCTGGAAAGGGTAACCTAGAGATGGTGCGGTAGTTGGCTGGGTTGTCGGGGTCAAGGTTTGATTTCTTTAGGAGTGGTAAAATGGAGTCCCTTTTCCAAAGATCAAGAAAGATACCGGTGCTAAACATCCCATTGAAGATGCTAGCTAGAAGTGTGGCAATCGGAGCATTATACTGTGCTGGAGATTCTGTGGATGTGTTCTTGTTTTCTCAAACTCTGGGGACCCTCTCCACATTAGTGGTTCGGGAGAGGTGATTCAGGCTGTGGCTCCTGACAGAGGAAGAACGATTGTATTTGCCGTGGTATGTGTTGTTGTTTTGCTGCATTTCCGGGAGGGGGGATGGATTTCTTTCCAATTTGTGTTTTCATCCCCCAGGTGGGGCCATTCGTTTGCTCTATTACAGTGCGGGATGATCGGCTGTGCACAGCTGTCGCTGATTGGTGGATCTATAGTATGGCAGCTGGGTGGGTTGAGTCTGGGGGGAGGGTGCCGAAAGTGCTATATTACGTCTATGGCAGATCACGTTGATATAGTCACTCATAATGTTATGGGTCTTCGGGGCTAAGTCAAACGATATAGGATCCGTTTATTCCTGAAGCGACACAAAATACAAATCGCCAATCTCCAGGACACACATCCCAAGGCGGAGGCAACGCAGAAGCTACACAAGAAATGGAGGGGTCAACTGAACGCAGCCTCCTATTCCTCCTATGCTAGGGGGGTGGCCATCTGGGTGGCCCTGGGTGACCCACTTAAGCACATCAATAGTGAAGCGGACGTGGAAGGAAGGTGTGTCCTCTTGCAGGGCACTCACGATGGTAAAAAGCTCACACTACTGAATTTATACACCCCGAATGTTGATGATCACCACTTTTTAAAGGGTCACAGGACCTGTTAGAGAGAGGCTTGGGCACACCTCCATCTGGGCTGGGGACTTTAGCTGTATATTGGACCGGGCGCTAGATCACTGTCCGCCCAAGGAAGGCACTAATGGCAGCTGCTGAGGGCGATGCATAATTTAGGGTTACTGTACAGATGGCGTGCGCTGCACCCTGGGGGCAGGGAATGTACTTGTCATTCTCAGACCCACGATACTTATAGCCATTGGATCGCTTCCTCATAGGTGGTCTTGATTATTCCCATCTTGCTGCGGTTACACATTTGGGGAGGTTCTTATTGGGCCATGCCCCAACACTGCTGTTCGTTGCATGGGGTGAGAAACTGGGTGGGGTGGATCCTGGCAGGTGCCAGTGGACCTCCTCACAGACCAGGTGCACAGGGACGACTTGAAGAAGGCTCAGGAGGACTTCCTGGCAGCAAACTGGGGGTCTATTGATACTCGAGCGATGGACTGGGAGGCCCTCAAGGCAGTAGTCAGGGGAACTTTGCATCAGGACTGTCAGTGGAGTTTGGAGGGGCCTTATGGCAGACCTCACAGAGCTAGATTTGACATATTTGTGACACACAGGGACAATTCCAGACTGGGCCACAGGACATTCTCTTGACTCTGCTCGAGCATTTTAAGTTAATGTATTGGGTGGGCCTGCTGGATTCAGACGGTGAGTCAGATGGGTTCTTGGCCAGAGTGGGGCTTCTGCAGCTCCGTGATGCTCTCAAAGTAGAACTAGAAGAAGATATCTCCATGGCGGATGTGGGTGCTGCTATGAAGGCACTCAACAGGTCCAAGGCCCTGGGTGGGGATGGGTTCCAGCGGAATTTTATCTGACATACTCCGCTATACTCAAAGAGAACCTACTAGAGGTCTTTCAGGAGGCAAGGAGGAAGATACTTCTTCCACAGACCATGCGTGAGGGGATAGTGTGCCCGACGCTCCAGCCTGAGGGTGACTCGACAGATCCTTCCTCTTATAGAAAACTCACTATGCTGAATACAGACCTTAAAACATTGTGTAACATACTTGCAAGCAGGTTGCTGGGTTGATCCGGGAGTTGGCCCATGCGGTTTCATGCCGGCACGCAGCACCACTCACAACCTACATAGGGTGACACACACATTGCAAGCTGCTTTGGCTAGAGGGAGGGAGATGGTTCTGGTCTCCCTCGACCGTGAAAAAGCATTTGACACGGTAGAATGGTGCTTTCTGATGTCAGTGTTGCGGGGAGCGCATCAGGGATACCCCCTCTTGCCCCTTCTCTTTGTGCTGGCAGTCATGCCTCTTAAATTACTGTTACGCAAATAGCTGGAACCTTGAGGGATCTGCATGGGCGCTGCTACCCACATAGGGCCATAATATCAAGAACGGGAGATAACATTATCGCCGCTTTAGATGCAGGAAACTGCTGCTAAAGCGGCAATAAGGGGCTTGATAATATACCCTACAGAATTCCAATAGAAGCTCCAGGTTGGTTGTCCTTCCCACCAGAACCTGGCGTCTATTGGAATTCTCTAGGGCATATTATCAAGCTCCTTATCGCCCGTTCTTGATAATTTGGCCCATAGTCTCATTATATGCTGATGATGCATTGGTGTATGTTCACTCCCCCAGGGAGTCCGGCCCGCTGTTGTTGAGGCTGTTAAGCTCCTTTGAGGATGTTTCCAGCTCGAGGGTCAATGCCCGGAAGTCACTACTGTTTCCTTTAGGGGGATTGATTGGTGAAAGTTCGTATCAGCTGCCCAATTTAGGGCTTCGGTGGGAATTGGAGGGGTTATGATACCTTGGGATTTGGGTGACTCACACTGAGACCCAACACCAGCATCACAATGTTGACAGGGTTTTAACGGGGCTCACCAAGTCCATTCCGTTCTGGACGAGACTTCCTCTTCCAGAGACGGGGAGAGCGGCCACAGTGAAAATGATCTTACTTCCACACTGTTTATACCTCGTCCAAAATCCATTATTGCACCAGAGAGAGGGGTTTTCTGTAGGCTGGATAGCCTATTGAGGGCTCAGCTATGGGCCAGGAGGTGAAGCAGGGTGTCGCTGGCGACTCTCAAAAGGGACCAGGAGGCGGGTGGGATTGCTATCCCGGATATGCAATGCTATTATTATGCTGCGCAACTACAGCATGCTGCTCGATGGCTCATTGACACTGAGAACTGGGAAAAGGGACCTGTGGGGGCCGGGGCAGAAGGTGTCTCTCTACCATAGGTATTAATGTGAGGGGGCAGGTCAGAACTTCCAGTCTCATACCTGATTTAAACCACGCCGCCAGCACTACAGATGGTGATTCATAAGTCAGACAACCCCATAGTCAATCTATCTAATCATGTACTCACTCCTAATGAACAGGAAATTCTCTCCAAAGGTCTCTCATTTGTCCCCACATGTATGCCCAATGACTTCAACTTAAAACTGGAATTACATCAATTCTTCAGGAAAATCCGGCTGAAACAGTTTTTCCTTAAAACTCCTTATAAACCTGTCTTCTCTGGCAGTGGCCGCCGACCTCCATCCAAGTTTAATCCCCCAACACACACTGTACCACACAAAATACTGGCTTATGAACAAGTGGTGAGGAGGGATGTGGGAGCTGCCCTTTCCAAACGACAATATGTTAGGTATAACATAACCAAAGAAGAACGGAATGCTTTAGAATCCTTGAGGACAAATGGCAATATAGTAATCAAACCCGCTGATAAGGGGGGTGCCATTGTCCTGCAGAATACAGAGGACTACAAGAAGGAGATCCAGTTACAATTAACTGTGGAAGGCAATTACTCTAGACTGAAAAAAGACCCTACACAGGACATAGGGAAGTTGATAAGTAAAGTCACAAAAGATGGCCTGGATGGGGGTTTTTTGAGCAAGCTAGAGCACGAGTATTTAAATAATAAACATCCCAGATTACCCACCATCTACACTCTCCCCAAAATACACAAGCGGATGAAAGACCCTCCGGGAAGACCAATAGTTTCCGGTTGCGGATCTATTCTGGAGCCCCTATGCAAATATATCAATGTCTTCTTGAAACCCCTAGCCGAGAACACTGCCACTTATTTAAGGGACTCCATGCAGACCATTCAATTGGTGGATGATTACCCTTTTGACTCCAACGCCCAAATACTTGCGACCATGGACATATCTGCCTTATATACCAACATCCCCCAAGCCCAGGCATTGATATGCATGGAACAGGCCCTTGACACGAGATCGGCACCACACCCTGTCCCCACAGAATTCATTATCAAACTCCTTGAGATTGCAATGACCAGGAATTATTTTAACTTTCAGGGACAATTTTTAAATCAAACAAAGGGCGTAGCAATGGGGGCTAGCTTTGCGCCGAATCTGGCCATTGTTTATATGAGTAACTATGAACAACTTTATGTCTTTAGCGATCTTAACCCTTACAGGGCAAAGATTGAACTCTGGCGACGTTATATTGATGACGTGCTCATCATTTGGCGTGGGGATGTGGAGGACCTTCAAAGATTCCATCATTGGCTTAATACATGTTCGACCGATATACAATTCACCATGGAATACAGTAGAGAAAAGATCAATTTCCTTGACATCCTTATAATATCTGAGCAGGGCAAACTCCACACGAATCTCTACAGAAAAAGCAGTGAAAGGAACACTCTACTTCGTTACTCGAGCCATCATCCTCGTAACCTCAGAGATAACTTACCCTTTGGACAGTTCCTGAGGTTACGTAGGAATTGCTCTAGGAAAGAAGACTTTTTGCTGAGTCTGCCGGACTTCTAGCACGGCTGGTGGAACGTGGCTACCCTATCAGGCTCCTTAAAAAAGCCCGGAAAAGGGCATGGCACAACCACAGGGAATTTCTTTTGATCCCTAAATCTAAGGAGACCCCTAAGGAAGAGCGCTTGGTATGTGTCACGACATTTTGTACAAAGAGTAATGAGATCAAAAAGATAGTCAACAAGCATTGGCACCTAGTATCCGACGAATTGGGTAACACACCAATCCCCTTACATGCATTCAAGAAAGGGAAAAACATACGAGATCAATTGGTCAAATCGTTACTACCGATGCCCCCCAATATCGGTCAGACCACTTTATGGGATATTCCGTCTGCCACGGGACACCACAAATGTGGTTCTTGCAAAGCTTGCCCATTGACCAAAGAAATGAATACGTTCACATACCATGAAAAGGTACATACACTTAAAGGTTTCAGTAATTGCAACTCATCGGGGGTCATATACGCAATTGTTTGCCCCTGTGACTTCATGTATGTGGGACAGACGACTCAAAAAGTTAAGTGTCGCATCCTTCAGCATTGCAGCCGTATACGCTGTAAAACAGTGGGAGCACCCTTGGTTGACCATTTTACGAAGTTTGGCCATGCAGCAGACAGTTTAAAATGGTGGGTTCTTGAAAAGATCAAGCCTAATCCCAGGGGAGGGGACTTCAGTATCACACTTAACAGAAGAGAATGCAGATGGATAGACTCCTTGGACACTATCCATAGAGGATTGAACGAGTTGGAGGAGATTAATAGACAGATTTCCATTATGAGTACTGGGTAGTATAGCCTTGGCATCAATCTCTTACCACTGGTATATTATTCATGATGACAACGGATGTACTTTTTTGACATGTGGCCTGTTCTGCTAATCCACTGCTTCATGTATATTGTGAATGTGGCCATTCTGCTAACCTACTGCCCTTAACTACAACCGGTCAACATTGTACTTTTTGGCCCCTACATTGATTCCCTATGTTATGTTAAACAATACGTATGTTTTATTTAATATATGTTGGAACGATTGTTCTATTGTCTGTCAGGTTATATTCATTTATTGTAAGTTTAGAAATGTTGTTATTTCATGATCTGCATATTCGTTATATCGGATTCACTGATACATGACCATAATTGGTAAGACTGTGTGCCGATTAATCATTTGAATTCGGAGTATTGTTTTAAATCACTGTTCCAATTGTATCCCACCCCCGGTACACACAGACCTCACTAGCCCCGTTGGAACTACAGAGGCATTGCCCCGGTGAGTCTTTCTACTCTGACTCTCTTAACGACGCACCGTCACGACGTGCTCGGTTACCCGGTGCGCTTCATATAATTAGAGCGCATGCGCCCCCGGTTCCTCCGGTTGAGACGCCACGGGAACACACTCTGCATTAGATGCAGGTAAGAACGCTAGGATACCTTCAGTTCCTAATCCACGACGCGGGCCTACTGGTACCCATATCATTCACCTTGGTTTCCCCTTAGAACGACTGCCGTAATTGAATTCCGGTTCCCTGGAACAAGCTGCCGAACGGATTGAGTCCGCGTTACAGAACGGCCCTTGTCCGTGTTACACTGCTGATCGGATTGAGTCCGCGTTGCAGGTATTGTGAATTTTAAACAATCTTATGCCCCCACATGCGCAATCTGAGCGAATAGATCGCCGACTTGGCCCTGACACTGTCCACTTCTGTTTAATTTCAGTTCCAGTGTCTGTGGACCACACACATGGTTTTTGAATTATTGCCACTATTGAATTCTGGTTGAACCTTTCCTGGATTCACGCTAGGTAAGCATACACCCGCTCTGTCAGGTGTTAATCTAATGAGCTATACAACATCCTGATCATCTAACTGACACCTCCCCTCCCCCCCCTTTTTAGACCCCCAAGTCAAGTTGAGGACTCCGTCAGGTTGCCCCTCCTTCTCTATTGTCCTGAAGAAGACCCGCATGGTCAAGGCATCAAATTACCGCAGTACCCTAAGACGGGTCGAAACGTCGACACCCCCTTACGAATGAGCCTGGTACACGTCCCTTACCCAACGTGCCAAAATATGAATTGGATTCTATATTGAAAATTGTGACTCTATCTATTTATACGTGACCAGGACACCTTGTACGGTGAATTGTAAACCGTTAAATTGTTATTCATCTTAATTCTTCTATTGTTTTCTGAGAATTTTCTCTTCACACACTCACTTCTCAGCACCCTTATTCTATGCACGTTCCCTCTGGAGCAACCCTGCGCCGAACTTTTATATGAATTGTTGTAAATAAATAAATACCGCTAAATCAAATGTAGGATGTTGTATTGCTTCAAATTTAGTTTCTTGAGCTATGATAAATGAAATTCAGCTCCAAACGTAACGAGATGACACATTACTGAATTGTGAAGTATTGAGTCAGGACCATTGTTTGTTGTACTAATTCGATTCCCAGGTCTCTGCCTCTTGGGAAAACCCCATTTTTGCAATGGCTGATTTAAACCACGGCAGGGATCTCGGAGAGGGTGGTGCAGACGGTGCTCTGTAGAGTGGTCCGGCGCCCCCCTTGAGTAGAGTGGTCCGGCGGCCCCCTTGAGTAGAGTGGTCCGGCGGCCCCCTTGAGTAGAGTGGTCTGGCGGCACCATTGAGTAGAGTGGTCCGGCAGTCCCTTGAGTAGAGTAGTCCGGTGGCCCCCTTGAGTAGCGTGGTCTGGCGGCCCCTTGAGTAGAGTAGTCCGGTGGCCCCCTTGAGTAGAGTGGTCCGGCGGCCCCCTTGAGTAGAGTGGTCCGGTGGCCCCCTTGAGTACAGTGGTCCGGGGCCCACTTGAGTAGAGTGGTCTGGCGGCTCCCTTGAGTAGAGTGGTCCGGCGGCCCTCTTGAGTAGAGTGGTGTGGCGGCCCCCTTGAGAAGAGTGGTGTGGCGGCCCCCTTGAGTAGAGTGGTCCGGCAGCCCCCTTGAGTAGAGTGGTGTGGCGGCCCCCTTGAGTAGAGTGGTCCGGTGGCCGCCTTGAGTAGAGTGGTCTGAGAGCCCCCTTGAGTAGAGTGATCCGGCGGTCCCCTTGAGTAGAGTAGTCCGGTGGCCTCCTTTAGTAGGGTGCCACGGTTGACCCCCTTTAGGAGAGTTCTTCGGTGTGGACCTAGTTCCCTTTAGGAACATAAACAGGGATATGTCCATGGAGCGATGGAGGTGGGAGGAGGCCAGGCTGTGAGGGCCATTACCTGGAGAAACATTCATTACTTTCCAGGAAGCTCAGGACACTTCTGAGATCAGTGCTGCACATGTTTTGCATTATGCCAAGTTAGCAAGTGTTGCGAGGCAACTCTGGATGGAGTTCCGTGCAGCGCCTCGGCCTTCTGGGGTTCTGGACGGCCTCATTCGTCGAGGGCACGGGAGACACTTGATCACACTCTTCTACAAAGCGATGAGGGGTGACATGACACACAAACAGTAGGTAGCTGGTGCAGCCTGGGAAAGGGACCTTGAAATGGCCATCTCTTATTCGAGCTGGCAGAAGATGGCAGAATGGGTGCACAGTGTCATGCAACAATAGACTCATGCTGCCTCTTTTGCGTTTTTCACACCTTACATTCGTCACACTCTACAAACTGAAAAAAATGGATCCCTACATGGGGCTAAATGTGTGCACTGGTGGGTGGAAGAGGCGTCCTTTTTCCACCTGGCTTGGGACTGTGCTCAGGTAAAAGGATTATTGGGGTCAGGATAGAGAATGGTGCTGGTCTAAAGATCCCAGAACCCTGCCGGCATGCCTTTTGGACATGCAGATCAGGCCCAAGGGGAAGAAATGGGTGCCCAAAGGGCTAGCTATGCCACTGCTCAGCTGGGCCTCCTCAGTAGCAGCTGGCATGGCACACGGGTGTGGGAGCGGGCATGGGGGGTCGTGCAGGGAGGGCAGGTCGCGCAATTGGAGGTCATAATTGGAGAATTTTTCTTTTCAATACCTACCTTTCCGCCGGGTCCCACGTCTTCTCTGCTCCTGTTCTCCTGCCTCCAACAAGAACAGGAAACGGGCAGCCAGACTCCCTCCCCTAAGCCAATCACAACGCTGCATGCAGCGTTGTGATTGGTCTGGAGGGTGCCCAGCCAGCGGGTAGTGGAGTGGGCATGTTCTTTATGCAATGCAGCCTGCCTGAAGAAGGGCACAGTGCGAATGACTGATTTGGGTGACCCGAGAAGGCCGAACAAATAGTCTTTGCGCACTCAGGAGTGGGCAAACTACTCCTCCCCTGCCTTGCTCGGAGAGCAGAGCAGGCCCTCTGCAAAGCAAACATAAAATGGTAATAACTAACAGTTATTCATATTTTATGTTTTGGCTTCTCGCACTACGAGAGAGCAGTGGGGCGATGCTCCTTCACCATAGCGGAGGAGCCGCCCCTGGCTCTCCTACTGGCAAGTGTTGGGTGGCCACTGGACGGCTAGGTGCTAGGGTGGCGTAGTTAACCCTTTGGGTGAGGCACTCAAAGGAATGGGGGGCAGAGAAGCAGCATATGAAACTCTCAAGGACTGACGAAGGGGCAGCTGATGAGATATATTGTGACCAATGGTTAGCCTCGTTTCAAGAGGAGTAGGACTCGAATCCTGACGGCAGCTCTGATTCCACGAGTGATCTGTAAAGATGGGTGTCCAAGCTGGTGATTCCTCGAGACGACCCAATGTGTGTTTACAATGCCTTGGACTGTACGACTGATACTCAAGACTCGGTCTCATTCGATGACCCGCAGTTTATGCGCTGTTTGCAGCGCATCAGTGGCTGCTGCCTGGGTTTGTATCAGGTCCTGACTGTACCTGAGGTTAAATATGTCATTGCTGGGAGTTGTGTATGGAACAGATCTTTTGCACTGAATGTTTTCTTTTTCTTATGTTTAAAAATCTATTTAAATACAGTTTAAAAAATGTATGTGGTAGAAGTGTTAGATTTATATCAGCTAGACATTTGCTCAATCTGGTATTATGAGACAATTCAGTGAAATTGTTTAAAATTAGTATTATATTGTAGGAGAGTAGGATCTGCTTCTTATAGTTACCCCCACTTTTTGCTGGTGTTTCACTGTTTTTGACTTAGACTGACTGGGATCCTGCTATTCAGGACGCCAGTCTATCTGCGTTCTCCTCTAAATTGATTGCATGTACTTTAGGTACACTCCAGATTGGATTCTGGGGTACCCTTATAAGTCCCTAGTATATGGTATACTATGTACCTAGGGCGTAGGTACCTCAGAGGCCTACCAGTGGCTGTAGCATGTATTGTGCCACCCCTGGGAGGCCATTCAAAATGACACCACAGGTCTGCTACTGCAACCTGTGTAAGGTGGTGCATGCACCCCTTACTTAGATATAGGTTACCTATATCTATTTTAAAATCACCGCACCTATAAATATGTCAGTCATGCCTATGGCAGGCCTTATCTAACCTGAAGGCAGGTTGCTGGGTTTTATGTGAGAGGGTGCCTCTGCATGAGCAGAGCCCCTCTGCAGCCTTCGGAACCTAATTTACGGGGTTGTCTGTGATGCAGCCAACCACATATATTTAAGTGCATTATAACCTCGCGGTAAATGCTAACTTTAAAACGGCTGCTTCGAAACATGTTGTGTTTGGTGACAAACACCTTGGAATCATACCTCTCCACTAGTAACTGGCGGGGGAGGTATGATTCCACCCTTCTAGAGGGACTTATGTGAAACACCGGTACACCCGTCACCAGCTTTCTCGACCTGGGAATCACAAAATGGATGCTGCCAGCAACAGACACAAGTCTGCCCTCCTGCTGCTGAGCCAAGCTGTGGAAGAGGAAGACCTGACAATAGGTTTCCTGTCACAGGGAGGTGTGACCACCTCCCAGACAGGCTTCAGTGTATTGGGGCTGGGTGGGTGCACTCTGAGCGTGCCAGAAAGTCTGCACTGGGGTACATTTGGCGTCCCTGTGCATAGTCCAGCTCAAACCGGTTGCAGGAGCCATTTGTTCCTGCTCTTGTGCAAAACTGGACAAAGGACATGGGTGAAGCCACCCTTCTGTCCATACCCTCCCATAGGTGGGTCCCCAGAGTTTTTCCAACCCCTTCCTTGGGTATAATGTAGGAACCCTGACTAAAGGACTTTAGATATTACCTGGACTAAACTCTGCAAGCAGAAACCACGTACTTCGACGGCATACACTTCGCTGGACGACAGAAGAATCTCCCTTGGAGTAAAGGAGTTACTCCCATGCAGCAGAAGGTGGGTTCCCAAGTGTCTCTGAGGTTGATCTGCTCTCTCAGCAATTCTGAGATCAGTATCCCTCGTGGGGACCATGCAACCCGAACCCCTGTGCACTGTGTACTTTTGCAGTAGCATATGCTTTTTGGCAATCCCTGAGGCTGTGCTTTGGGCTACATGTGGTCCTGACCCCGAGCAGTATTTCCACTGAAAATTTTCGACCTACACTCCACGAGTGTTCCATGGGCTGGTATTTCGTGATTCAGCTTGAGGTTCCTTCGCTATCCCTGGTCGGTTCGCCTGTGGGTCTCTGTGAAAGTAAGTTTGACTTTCCTTGGGCTTTTCTGGTTGCTCCAGACATACCCTGACTCTCCATTGCTTGGAGAGTCCACAGGACCTTGCTGGTCCTCACCGTAACTTGTTTCCTCTGTCCGCGTGGGTTGCCGTTGCCAAGGCTTGTTATTGTTCAATCCGGACACTGACCCCCCCAGCACTCGACATCCTTTGTGGGACAGCTCACCTCCGGACTTTGGTCATTGTTGATGTCTCCTTGTCCCAGTGGCAGCAGAGTCAAGCATCCAATCTTCTCACCTGAAGCACCCGACATCGGTGGGCATTCGTCTACCTAACCCCTGGTCACCCTGAAGTGACCCAGACTCTGTCCCCTCTGCTTTCAGGTTCTTCTCACCTCGGATCCAGGCTTGGATTCCATCGGACATCTTTCATCTTCCCGACAGCAGCATTTCTCCGCATCACGCCATTGAAAACGACAAGGGTTTCCGACACCACTTGACACCCATGCACCCGGCTCCTCTGGGATAGGTAACACGGGTACCTCGGTACTCACAAGGGTTCTGGCCTTAGAACCTTCTATGTTCCAAAGGGTTTGCTTGAATTCCTCTCCGAAATGTCCTTAAACTGTAATTTTCCAACCGCGACTTTCCCATAGAGTTGTACGGAGCTCCCGTCTGTGTTCCCACACTGCACCTGTCCTCCGTGGCTTCCCTGTGTCACTCCTTTGGGTCGTTCCTTGGGGTCCCAGTGATTCTACTTGCTGTAGGTACTGTGTCCAGTCAAGTCGTTGTTGTTATACCATTATTTTTGTATATGGTTCGGTGTCCTTCTGGAGCCCGCTGTGTATGGTGCTATTAACTGTTGTGCTATTGATAAAGTATTGTGTGCCTTGTGCTCTAATCTCATAAAGAGGTTAGTAGAGAGTGTCTAGTGATAAATACATATATTTTATATAACACTTGTGTGGTTGTCCTTTCATTTGGTCATTCAGGAGGTTCTGATATGGTAAAACAAGCTGCTTTACATTCCTCCAGAGACTTAGCCTGAAGGCTGCTCTCCACAGCTACCACTAGGATAGCTTTCAATAAAGGTTGTCTTAAACCTATTCACCATAAGGGGTTGTTTGGACTGATACAAGGTGCCCACTAGAACTTGTGGACAGCATATACCAGGCCAACATCTCACATTGGTGTGCAGCGTGTGGGTTTCAGTTTGCTATTGTTTTACCAGATAATCTCAATTGAGTGACTAACTGAAAACCACTAAAGGTATTAGGTACATATAAATCAAGGCTAGAGTAAGTAAGTTCTACTGAACTTGGAGTTGGGTAGTCAAGGGTCCAGCACACCCTTTCTCCTACTCAAGAGAGTTTAGTTCCCACTAGGTTAGGTAGGTGCCTACTGTAGGAGAGTAGGGTCTGCAATCCTATGATCACCCCGACTTTTTGCTTTTGCTTCATTGGTTTACGACTTTCCCCGGCTGTGGGCCTGCCGATCAGACCCACAGCCTAGCTGTTCTCTCTCGAAATTAACACACATGTACATTAGGTGCATCCACTAATTGGAACTGGGCCGCCTTGTCAGTCCCTGTCTCAGCATACCACAGGTATCCAGGGCATCGGTGTACCCAGGGCCTACCAGGGGCTGCAGCATGTATTATGCCACCCCTGGAATGGCCGCCCAAATCTGACACAACTGGCTGCACGACAGCTGGGGCCACGTGGTGTAATCACCCGTTGCTGTAGGTGTAGTATTCCTACACCTAACCCTAAAATGGACACATGGATTCCTATCAGTCACTCCTATGGCAGGCCTTATCAATCCTGAAGGCAGAGTGCGGGGAGTCATGTGGGATGGTGCTCTGGCGCGAGCCGAGCCCGTCGACGGCTTGCGGAACCAAGTCCTAATAGCCGTTCCATGGTGACGCGGGCCAACTATTTGCTAACTTTGGCATCGCATCACCTACACATGTCGAGTAAGGTGTCATACGAATTGGAATACGAACCCCTCGCTAGTTCTGGCGACGGGGTTAGCATTCCCCCCTTCTAGAGGGGCACGACATGGAAGTAACCCTGAACCCCGGTTAAAGTTGACTCAAGCCTCAGCATCACAAAATGGATGCTGCCACCAGACACAAGTCTGACCTCCTGCTGCTGGGGGACCTTCCAGCGAAGGGAGTTTGGACAAAGGGTTTCCTGTCGAGGGCGGTGTTAGCACCATCCCAGACAGGGTTTGTGTATTCCAGGTAGGCAGGGCTGAAAGGAAGGTGATTGCAAGTGACACCCCGGTGCTCACTGTGCATAGCCCGGCTCAGACCAGTTTCGGGGGCACACCAGCCCCTGAGCTGGCGCGAAGCCGGACAAATGATAGGGGTGTAACCACCCCCCTCCTGGCTCCACCCATAGGTAGAACCTAGTCACGGGCCAACCCCTTTTTCTTAGAATAAAGGTAGGAGCGAGTCCCCTTCCCAAATTGGATAATCAGATAATCGGATACCTCCGAATCACGAACCACTTTCCACAAAAGGAACTCTTGACTATTTCTGAAGACTCTCCCTTGTGGCTAAGGAGTAGCCACCCTGCACCAGCAGGCACCACCTAAGCGCTTGCGGTTTGCTGTAAGTCTCTCCTACGGATCAAGACTGCCCAGCTCGACGAGACCCGAGTTCCCTGCCATCTCTGACCTTTTACCTGCCTCATCAGCCCAGCTGAGAGTCGTAGGTGTGACGAGACCTGCGGGACCGGCTATCTTCAGAACCTGCACGACGCTTATCTAGCACGCCCACCGAGGGACCCTCGAGTGAGTGCACCTAGGGTTTGAGAAGCCCTAAACCCTGAGCAGCTCCAGCTTCGAAGTCTGTCTCCCCAGCATCCACGAGATCTGCGTGGGGGCCATTCCGCTCCTTGCTGTTCACCGCGTTGTCCGACCACTTGCCGACCGGCTTGTGGCCCTCTTCACGACGCTCCAAGATTATTTTGCATCCCCGGTCTGGTTGCTCCAGACTGGCTCTTGCTCCCCTTCAACAGAGGAGGACCCCGGACCCTCCTGGTCCACTCCCGACGCCATCTCGACTCCCCCGCTTGGGTTGCCACTGCCAAGATCCGCTGCCCCTTCCTGGGCCCAGCATCATCGACAGCAGACACCTTCGTGGGACAGCTCGCCCTCCATCCTGGTCGCCGCCGCGCCTCCTGGTCCGAGGAACAGCCGAGTCCGACGTCACCCACTCACCTGGTCGAGGTGACTTCAGCCGGTACCCTCCTGGTACCCACACGATCGCTGGCTAGCGGTTGAGAACTGAGTCCCCTCTGCTTTCAGGTTTTCCTTCATCACCGATCCAGGCTTGGATCGCCCTGAACATCGTCACTGGTCGCCTGCCAGCAACTTCTTCTTTCAGGCTCCTGAGACTACACGAGGACTCCCGACATCTTGACGAACCTCACGCAGCTGCAGCCTCCGGGCTAGGTAACTCGAGCATCTCGGTGCTCCATCGCAGGTTCGCTCTACAAGTGTCCAGTTCCTTTTTCGTCTAGTCCCACTGATCGGATCACTCCGGGATCAGTATCTCCAGACTCTAACCATTCGCATTTCACTGTTAGTGTAGGTGGTTTCTCGTGCCCCTCGGGCATTTGTGTAAATTGTGCAACTGAAGTATTTTCCTAAGAGTTTTGTAGTGTGCTTAGCTCCCTGACTCATAAAGAGCCAGGGTAGTCTTGTTATAAATAAATATCCTTTTATTTTCATAACAACTTGTGTGGTGTCCTTTCACTTGGTGTTCAAGGGGTATATGTGATGGTAAACAGCCGGCTTAACACGCCCTCTAGAGTTTAGCCTAAGACTGCTCGTATCCACGCTACTAGGATAGCTGGTCTAAAAGGTTGACTTACAACCAATCATCAATAAGGGTCGTTTGGAATGATACACAGTGATCACTAGAATAGTGAGCACTACATATCAGGCCAACTTCTCACATTGGTGAGCAGCGGTTGGGATTTGAGCTTGCTGTTGTTTTACCACACACGTATCCTAAGAATATCGCAGTGAAAGATCACATAAGTACCCAGGTACATATAACTTAACTTAGAATACTCCGAGTTCTACTGAACCGGCTGTTGTAGTGTAACAGGGCTTAGCACACCCTGACTACAACTCCTAGCAAGGGATCAGTAGGTAAACCCATAGTGTAGGTAGGTGCAACAATTACACCTCACTAGAAAAGCATGTCGATCCACGGAGAGTCTTCGCAGACTCCCTTAGTGGTCAGTGACCCTCCACAGGTCGTGTCACGATATGCAACTCTTAGCTTCAAGGAGATGCGACAACTGTGTGCCTCCAGGAAGCTAAACCAGGGTTCTAACCCTACCATCGCAATTCTGATAGGTCTCTTAGAGGCGTACGATGCTAGGAGGTCCTCTAACACAGGTCCCCCCAGTGCAGATGGGAACATGCCTCCCTTAGAGGGAACCCTCGGTGACCCCGACCTCGACCTCCACACAGAGGAGGAGGACGAGGACGAGTTATCGGGAGACGAGGCAGACAAAGGTCCAGTGGTAGTCAGCAGGCTTACAAGGACCAACTTAAGCAGGCATGAGAATGGAACTGGGGGAGCCCCGGGCCCACGCTCAAGCAGGCTTAACCTTGGGAACGGACGAGCTAGGTCTCTCTCCAGAGGCTCCGGCAGATCGGTTCATACACATGTCTCTCAGGCATCTTCTCAGAGAGGAATGACGTCCCCTCAGAGAAGGGAGCATGAAGCGAAGATGAGGGAAGTCAATCTGAGGATCGAGCGGGAAGAACTTGCCCTCGCCAAAGAAAGACTTGCCCTGGCCCGAGAGCAGAAATTAAGTGGGTTAGATCCCACTGGTGGCAGCAGTCTCAATAGAGAGAAAGACAGGGGTATAGACACTAGACACCTGAGTAAAATAGTGCCCCCCTTTAAACAAGGGGACGACATCCACAAGTGGATAACTGCCTTGGAGAGGGCCTGCACTGTCCAGTGCGTCCCCCCAAGTCAGTGGGCAGCTATACTGTGGCTTTCCTTTGAAGGTAAAGGAAGGGACAAGCTCCTCACTACTAGAGCTGAGGATGCTAACAACTACCAAGTCCTGAAGAACACACTGATTGATGGGTTCGGCTTAACCACGGAACAGTACCGGGTGCTGTTCCGGGACACCCAGAAAATTCAGTCTCAGGATTGGGCTGACTTTGTCGATTGTGCCACTAAGGCTTTGGAAGGCTGGTTGCTGGGTAGCAAGGTTACTGATTACACAGGATTGTACAATCTTATCATGCGAGAACAGATTTTAAACAACTGTCAGAACCAATTGTTGCATCAGCACCTTGTCGACTCGGATCTGACCTCTCCCCAAGAATTGGGAAAGAAGGCAGACAGATGGGTCAGAACAAGGGTCAAGCAGAACCAGAATCAGAACCAGGGTGGTCAGAAGAAAGCAGACCAAAAGGGTAACAAGAACGAACAAAATGACCAGAAGTCTTCGACAGGTCCCCAACAAACCAAAGAGGGTGGGGGTCAGGCTTCACAGAAGAAGAAGACTCAAGAAGGCCAGTCAAAAAGGTGGTGCCAATACTGTAAAAGTAAGACTCACTGGTTTAGTGAGTGCACCAAGAAAGGAGGGCAAACTCCTACCACGGCAGCCCCTAAGGCACCTGCGCCCCCTAGTACAGTCAGCAGTGGTAGTGCGCCTCCCAAGGCATTAGTTGGGTTAACCTTGGGAACCGAGGGGAGTGACGACTTAGTCAGCACGCTCACTCAGGCCGTCCTTGTCTGTACAGGGGATATGGATATGTCCCCTGATGCCAGTCCCAATACTTTGGGCAAATACAGACAGACACCTTTGATCAATGGAAAAGTGGCTCAGGCCTACAGGGACACTTGTGCCAGTGTCACCATGGTGACGCCTAACTTTGTGGACCCTGGACAGATCATGCTAGGTACCAGTTACCTAGTGACCAATGCCAGCAACGTCACTACCAATCACAGTATGGCAGTTGTTGATTTCTCCTGGGGAGGGGTAAGTGGCCCGAAAAAGGTTGTGGTTAGTTCAGACCTCCCCGTAGAATGTCTGTTGGGCAATGATTTGGAAACGTCACAATGGTCAGAAGTGGAGCAGAGGACTCACATGGAGATGTTAGGCTTGCCAGCACATGTCCTTGCTGTGACCAGGTCACAGGCCAAAAGATGCCCCACTGAACAGGTGCTGGATCCTGGAAGAACGGACCAGACACCTTCCAAGAAAAGGAGCAGTAAGGGTAAGGCTTCGCCTTCCCCCTTGCCCCAGGTCGTGGATCAAGTCTCCGAGGAGGCTGACCTTAAGGAACTGAGGGAAACTGAGCCGCAAGAGCTTGAACCTGGTCAGGTTGAGTTTCTGGGCTCAGGGGGACCCTCCAGGGAAGACCTGGGGAAGGCACAGTTAGACTGCCCCTCACTTGAACCCCTCAGACAGCAGGCCGCTGCTGAGGCTGCAGGGAACGCCACAGGTACCCACAAAGTGTACTGGGACGATGGACTCCTGTACTCCGAGGCAAGAGACCCCAAACCTGGTGCGACCAGGAGGTTGGTCATCCCCTTGTCTCTGAGAGGTTTCCTTCTCACCTTGGCCCACGAGATTCCCCTTGCAGGTCACTTAGGCCAGAATAAGACTTGGGACAGACTTGTTCCACACTTTCACTGGCCCCACATGTCCGAAGATACGAAGGAGTTTTGCCGCTCCTGTGTCACTTGCCAAGCCAGTGGTAAGTCAGGTGGCACGACAAAGGCCCCCCTCATACCCCTACCAGTGGTGGGGGTACCCTTTGAGCGAGTGGGGATCGACATTGTCGGACCAATGGAACCCCAGACAGCATCAGGGCACAAGTTTATACTGGTGGTGGTGGACCACGCCACCAGGTATCCTGAAGCTATTCCCCTTAGGACCACTACAGCACCTGTGGTGGCCCGGGCCCTACTTGGAGTGTTCTCCAGAGTGGGCTTCCCTAAGGAGGTCGTCTCAGACAGAGGTGCAAACTTCATGTCGGGATATCTGACTGCTATGTGGAAGGAATGTGGTGTCAATTACAAATTCACCACACCCTATCACCCACAATGCAATGGGCTTGTTGAGAGATTCAACAGGACCCTAAAAGGGATGATTCACGGACTACCTGAAAAGCTTCGGCGGAGATGGGATGTCCTGATACCCTGCCTCTTGTTCGCCTACAGAGAGGTCCCGCAGAAGGGGGTTGGCTACAGCCCTTTTGAGCTTCTGTTCGGACATCCTGTAAGGGGACCCCTTTGTTTGGTAAAGGAAGGATGGGAGAGACCTCTCAGAAAGCCGGCATCAAACATTGTGGACTATGTGCTCGGTCTCCGCTCGCGGATGGCGGAGTACATGGAAAAGGCGTCTAAAAACCTTGAGGCGAGCCAAGAATTACAGAAAGCTTGGCACGACCAAAAGGCTGTCCTGACTGTGTACCAGCCTGGACAGAAGGTGTGGGTGCTGGAGCCAGTGGCCCCAGCAGCACTCAAAGACAAATGGTCTGGGCCCCACACGATCATTGAGCAAAAGGGAGAGGTCACCTACCTGGTAGACCTGGGAACTCCCCGGAGCCCCCACAGGGTGCTCCATGTAAACAGGCTCAAGGCATATGTCGACAGGGAGGGCATGGGCTTGCTCATGGCCACAGATGAGGGACAGGAGGAGGAGAGTGACCCTCTCCCGGACCTGCTCTCTCAGAACCCTGACGATGGATCAGTAGATGGTGTTGTCTTTTGTGGCAGCCTCTCTGGACATCAACAAAAGGATTGTAAACAGGTTCTTCAATCCTTTCGACATATGTTCTCTCTGACACCCAGTCAGACCAATTGGTGTACCCATGAGGTCGACACTGGGGACAGTCTACCCGTAAAGAGTAAAATCTATCGGCAACCTGATCACGTCAGAGACTGCATCAAGACAGAGGTGCAGAAAATGTTGGAGCTGGGAGTCATTGAACCCTCGGACAGCCCCTGGGCTAGTCCCGTAGTGCTCGTGCCGAAACCTCACACCCAGGGCGGTAAGAAAGAGATGAGGTTTTGCGTGGACTACAGAGGTCTCAATGCAGTCACTAAGACTGACGCCCACCCGATACCAAGAGCAGACGAACTTATCGACCGGTTGGCCTCGGCCAACTACTTAAGTACGTTTGACCTGACAGCTGGGTATTGGCAAATCAGGTTAGCTGAGGAGGCCAAGCCCAAAACAGCATTTTCTACCCCGGGTGGGCATTATCAGTTCGTGGTAATGCCCTTTGGTTTGAAAAATGCACCTGCCACCTTCCAAAGGCTGGTGAATCGAGTTCTCACTGGGTTGGACGACTTCTGTGCGGCGTATCTGGACGATATCGCTGTCTTTAGCTCCACCTGGGAGGATCACCTGGTCCACCTGAGGAAAGTGTTAGAGGCCCTGCAGAAGGCAGGCCTCACTATCAAGGCCACCAAGTGCCAGATAGGGCAGACACAGGTTGTATACCTAGGCCACCTTGTAGGAGGGGGTCAGGTTCAACCGTTGGAGAGCAAAATACAGGCCATACAGGACTGGGCTCCTCCAACCACCCAGACTCAGGTTCGAGCTTTCTTGGGCCTGACTGGTTATTACCGGAAATTTGTCAGAAATTATGGATCCATTGTGACCCCGCTAAACGACCTGACAAGTAAAAAGATGCCAAAAAAAGTTCAGTGGACAGCAAGCTGTCAGAAGGCATTCGATGACCTAAAGCAGGCCATGTGCACAGCACCTATCCTAAAGAGTCCAGACTACTCCAAACCATTCATTGTCCAAACAGACGCTTCGGAGCTGGGTGTGGGAGCTGTTCTATCGCAACTGAATTTTGATGGTCATGACCAGCCCATAGCTTTTATTAGCAGGAGGCTGACCCCCAGAGAGAAGAATTGGTCAGCTATTGAGAGGGAGGCCTTTGCTGTGGTTTGGGCCCTGAAGAAGTTGAGGCCATACTTGTTTGGCACTCACTTCAAGATTCAGACCGACCATAAGCCCCTCTTGTGGCTAAATCAAATGAAGGGTGAAAACCCCAAACTACTTAGGTGGTCCATTTCCCTACAGGGGATGGACTTCACAGTGGAGCATAGACCTGGCACTGATCATGGCAATGCAGATGGGCTCTCCAGGTATTTCCACTTAGAGCAAGAAGACTCACCTGGTCAAGGTTAGCTTATTGTCCCAAAGTTTGGGGGGGGGTCATGTAGGAGAGTAGGGTCTGCAATCCTATGATCACCCCGACTTTTTGCTTTTGCTTCATTGGTTTACGACTTTCCCCGGCTGTGGGCCTGCCGATCAGACCCACAGCCTAGCTGTTCTCTCTCGAAATTAACACACATGTACATTAGGTGCATCCACTAATTGGAACTGGGCCGCCTTGTCAGTCCCTGTCTCAGCATACCACAGGTATCCAGGGCATCGGTGTACCCAGGGCCTACCAGGGGCTGCAGCATGTATTATGCCACCCCTGGAATGGCCGCCCAAATCTGACACAACTGGTTGCACGACAGCTGGGGCCACGTGGTGTAATCACCCGTTGCTGTAGGTGTAGTATTCCTACACCTAACCCTAAAATGGACACATGGATTCCTATCAGTCACTCCTATGGCAGGCCTTATCAATCCTGAACGCAGAGTGCGGGGAGTCATGTGGGATGGTGCTCTGGCGCGAGCCGAGCCCGTCGACGGCTTGCGGAACCAAGTCCTAATAGCCGTTCCATGGTGACGCGGGCCAACTATTTGCTAACTTTGGCATCGCATCACCTACACATGTCGAGTAAGGTGTCATACGAATTGGAATACGAACCCCTCGCTAGTTCTGGCGACGGGGTTAGCATTCCCCCCTTCTAGAGGGGCACGACATGGAAGTAACCCTGAACCCCGGTTAAAGTTGACTCAAGCCTCAGCATCACAAAATGGATGCTGCCACCAGACACAAGTCTGACCTCCTGCTGCTGGGGGACCTTCCAGCGAAGGGAGTTTGGACAAAGGGTTTCCTGTCGAGGGCGGTGTTAGCACCATCCCAGACAGGGTTTGTGTATTCCAGGTAGGCAGGGCTGAAAGGAAGGTGATTGCAAGTGACACCCCGGTGCTCACTGTGCATAGCCCGGCTCAGACCAGTTTCGGGGGCACACCAGCCCCTGAGCTGGCGCAAAGCCGGACAAAGGATAGGGGTGTAACCACCCCCCTCCTGGCTCCACCCATAGGTAGAACCTAGTCACGGGCCAACCCCTTTTTCTTAGAATAAAGGTAGGAGCGAGTCCCCTTCCCAAATTGGATAATCAGATAATCGGATACCTCCGAATCACGAACCACTTTCCACGAAAGGAACTCTTGACTATTTCTGAAGACTCTCCCTTGTGGCTAAGGAGTAGCCACCCTGCACCAGCAGGCACCACCTAAGCGCTTGCGGTTTGCTGTAAGTCTCTCCTACGGATCAAGACTGCCCAGCTCGACGAGACCCGAGTTCCCTGCCATCTCTGACCTTTTACCTGCCTCATCAGCCCAGCTGAGAGTCGTAGGTGTGACGAGACCTGCGGGACCGGCTATCTTCAGAACCTGCACGACGCTTATCTAGCACGCCCACCGAGGGACCCTCGAGTGAGTGCACCTAGGGTTTGAGAAGCCCTAAACCCTGAGCAGCTCCAGCTTCGAAGTCTGTCTCCCCAGCATCCACGAGATCTGCGTGGGGGCCCTTCCGCTCCTTGCTGTTCACCGCGTTGTCCGACCACTTGCCGACCGGCTTGTGGCCCTCTTCACGACGCTCCAAGATTATTTTGCATCCCCGGTCTGGTTGCTCCAGACTGGCTCTTGCTCCCCTTCAACAGAGGAGGACCCCGGACCCTCCTGGTCCACTCCCGACGCCATCTCGACTCCCCCGCTTGGGTTGCCACTGCCAAGATCCGCTGCCCCTTCCTGGGCCCAGCATCATCGACAGCAGACACCTTCGTGGGACAGCTCGCCCTCCATCCTGGTCGCCGCCGCGCCTCCTGGTCCGAGGAACAGCCGAGTCCGACGTCACCCACTCACCTGGTCGAGGTGACTTCAGCCGGTACCCTCCTGGTACCCACACGATCGCTGGCTAGCGGTTGAGAACTGAGTCCCCTCTGCTTTCAGGTTTTCCTTCATCACCGATCCAGGCTTGGATCGCCCTGAACATCGTCACTGGTCGCCTGCCAGCAACTTCTTCTTTCAGGCTCCTGAGACTACACGAGGACTCCCGACATCTTGACGAACCTCACGCAGCTGCAGCCTCCGGGCTAGGTAACTCGAGCATCTCGGTGCTCCATCGCAGGTTCGCTCTACAAGTGTCCAGTTCCTTTTTCGTCTAGTCCCACTGATCGGATCACTCCGGGATCAGTATCTCCAGACTCTAACCATTCGCATTTCACTGTTAGTGTAGGTGGTTTCTCGTGCCCCTCGGGCATTTGTGTAAATTGTGCAACTGAAGTATTTTCCTAAGAGTTTTGTAGTGTGCTTAGCTCCCTGACTCATAAAGAGCCAGGGTAGTCTTGTTATAAATAAATATCCTTTTATTTTCATAACAACTTGTGTGGTGTCCTTTCACTTGGTGTTCAAGGGGTATATGTGATGGTAAACAGCCGGCTTAACACGCCCTCTAGAGTTTAGCCTAAGACTGCTCGTATCCACGCTACTAGGATAGCTGGTCTAAAAGGTTGACTTACAACCAATCATCAATAAGGGTCGTTTGGAATGATACACAGTGATCACTAGAATAGTGAGCACTACATATCAGGCCAACTTCTCACACCTACAACACACCACACTAGTATGTCTTCTAGGCCAGAAGCCAGTGGGTCTCTGACATCTAGATATGACCATCTCTGATTTCAGGAATTGAGAAATATGCGTACATCCAGGAAGCTGAGGACAGGGAGACGTGCAAGCACCCAACGTCTCATAGAGATGCTGCTCTTGGATGACCTCAGAAAGACCCCAGGGTCGGATGAAGTAGAAAGAGTGGGTGGGACAGGAGGTGAGGACAGAGCAGGAAGTGAACACTTCTCTGACATGGACTCTAACCTTGGCCAGGAGATCAAAATGATTCCAACCTGGAGAATCCAACTCTTCCTTCAGGCGGAGGAGAAGGCCCGAGTGGCCCCCTCTTTACTCCACCAGGGAGAGTACAACGTTTACCTAGAAGATCAAGACCTTCTTCTGAGAAATCTAATCATTCTGGTACTTCTCTAGGGACCTCTGCTTCTCATGGAAGAGAATCCTCTTGTGATAAGAAGTGCCAATTACTAGAGTGTGAGAGAATCAAACTCAGGCTCAAAAGGGAACAATTGGCCTTAGACAGGGAATCCCTGGAGCTCCAGAGAGTTTTCAGAAGGTTATGACTAGAGCCCCATGGTGGCAGCAACAGTGTCCCTAGAACTAGAGAGTATACTCATGATCATAGGAACCTGAACAAGATTGTCCCTCCCTACCAGAGTGGGGATGACATCCACATGCATAACTGCACTGGAGAGGGCCTGTAAAGTACAGAGGGTCCCTCAAGAGCAGCGGGCAGCAATCTTGTGTCTCTACTTTGCTGACAAAGGTAGAGATAAGTTTCTCACTGTTAGAGAAGAGGATGCTGACAATTACACAGTCTTGAAGAGTGCACTGATTGATGGGTTTGGCTTAACCACTGAACAATACAGGATTACGTTCAGAGACACTCAGAAGACACAGACCTAGGACTGGGTGGACTTTGTAGATTGTGCTACTAAGGCTCTGGAAGGCTGGTTACTTGGCAGTAAAGTGTGTGATTTGAAAGGATCTTACAATGTAATTATGAGGGAGCAGATCCTTAATAATTGCCAGAACCAGCTGTTGCACCAGTACCTGGTAGACTCTGATCTGACCTCTCCCCAAGAATTGGGAAAGAAGGCAGACAAATGGGTCAGAACCAGGGTGAGGCAGAAAGCTATATATTTTATATAACACTTGTGTGGTTCTCCTTTCATTTAGTAATTCAAGAGGTTATAATCTGGTAAACCAAGCTGCTTTACATTCCTTCAAGACTTAGCCTGAAGGCTGCTCTCCATAGCTACCACTAGGATAGCTTTCAATAAAGGTTGTCTTTAACCTAATCATCAATAAGGGTTGTTTGGACTGGTACGCTTTTTTAAATTAAGCAATGTTGGCGGGCCATAATTAATTATATTGTTATTTTAAGTTGCTTGTTTTCTTGTGATTTTTATGTTTTTAGTTCATTTTGTATTTCCTGTAATAATTGTATCTACTCAAACAATAAAGATTTAGAGACAGATTTACAAGCCCCTTGTGCTGCCAGTATGTTACTTTTTGTGATGCACCGGCAGCGCATTACACTGCCCCATATTTACAAGGAGAGGAAAAGCCACCCTGCGTGGCTTTTCCTGTCCTTGTAAATATGGCCCCTTCACATGCAGCACTTTGCGTGAAAGGGACGTTCCATGGGTGTTGCTGTGGGGTGTTCCCACGCAACACACAAGGAACCAGACACATTTCCTGATTTACGAGGATTCATAAACCTGGAAATGCGTCAGTATGCTACGCTACCCTAGGGGTGGCTAAGCGAGGCTCAATGAGGAGAAAAGTTTTCATTTCTCCTCATGTTGTTCCTCTTTTGATGCGTGCTGCATTCCACAGCACGCATTGAAAGAGGAAAATGCCTGTGGTGATTGATTTTGTGCAGGAAGGTGCCCCTTCCTGCACAAAAACAATCTCCCCATGACGCAGGCATCCTTGCACCATGGTGCAAGGATGCCTGTGCCGGCGCATGACAGCTGTTTGTGGACCTGCGCAGGGGAGAGCACAGGAATATGACATATCCTTGTAAGTATGTCGCATTCCGGTGCTCAGAAAGTGCCACAGCGTGTCGCAGCCAGAGGGCTTGATGTGCCGCGCTGCGGCACTTTCTTGTAAATCTGCCCCTTAATATTATATACCACATCCACACATGTCCCACACAATAGGAAGCAAAGGATCCCTGGTTCAGGGACACCTTCCTAAACAGTCATTCATGGTGATTTGCTGGAACAGCAAAAATGAGGAGAAATTAAACATTTCTCTTCGTGTTAAGACCAGGTTTTTTAAATCTTAATTTTGGCACTGCTCCATATTTATACCACCCTTGTAAATAGGGGACAGCGTCAAAATCAATGGATGTTGTGGCGGAACGCCCACCGCAACACCCATTGCCCACCCCTTTCACGCTAAGTATAGTGTGAAAGGGGGCCTTATTTACAAGGCAGCGTTAAGCCAGTTTAAGTGGCTTACCACAGGTTTGCAAATAAGGAAAAGCCCCTATCGTCATGGGAACGTCAAAATAAGTGACATTCCTGTGGCTATAGGGGCTTGTAAATATTTACCTAAGAGGGAGTGCGTTGCTGCTAGCTTCTGTTGTTCGCGTCCTGTAGCATTTAGTGCTATTTTCTTAGAGCAAAATGCATTCCGGGGCCCATTTTGCACTAAGAAAATAGCAATAAATGCTGGATTACGCTTCTCATGTGCTTACGTATAATTAGAAGTAATTTTGAGGTTTTTACGAGTAATTACGCTAGAGAGAATTGCACCAGTTACTCCCACCCCTAAAGTTCACCTCTTCTGTCTGGAGCTCGGGTTGACTTTTCCTCGAGCACCGCTCCACAGGCGCAGCCCTCTCTCTACTTGCGACCAGGAGCAGCCAGTACAGTCCAATCTTTGGGGAAGCCTCACAGTGCCAGGCCCCGGGAACAGCAGGCCAGTCCTTATTCTGCCTTCTCTCCGCTACAGGGTGCCAGGAGTGCCACTTTTATGCCCACAACTTTCCCTTGGAGAATGCAGTGACTACCACCGAATGGACTAACAGGTTACCTTCTACCTGATGACGCTTTCCTGCAACGAGTAGCATCTGGCTATCCCAGAATGGAGCATTCTGCCCGCTCGCAAAATGGTAGAACCCCTCTCTTGGTGTGGGGAATTTAGTGGCCCACCGAGAGGTGCGGTGCCCTGAGTGCTGCACAGTCACGGTTAAACTGACTGATTTGGCAGCTGTCTACCCCTCTCCGTTCCAGACACCAACCGGTGTACCCAAATAAAAGAGCAGCCCCTCTCATATTCGGGTACAGATGTGATCTGAGGTCTGAGTGCCATCTTTTATGCCCACTCTTTGCCCTTGGGGGATGCGGTGACTACTGGTCAATGGGCTACCATATCCCCTCCCAACTGATGACGACTTCCTGCAAAGTGTGGCATTTAGCTATCCCAGAGTACAACATTCTGCCCATTCCCAAGATGGCTGAACCCTTTTCTTGGTGTGTTGAGCTTGGTAGCCCACCGTAAACGTGTGGCTACATGAGGGCTCCTCGACCACTGCAAAACTGCTTCCCTCTCTCTGTCCCTGACGCTAACAGGTCTACCACAACAAAAGAGAAGCCCCCCTCGTCTGTTTCCACTGTTTGCCCTTCAATGGCGGCTTCCCCTTTGAAGCTTGCATTTTGAACTGACCCCCTGTGCGACTTCCTGCCAGGGAGAGGAAACGCCTCTTCTCACCGCAGGTCTCTGTTGTGTCCTTTCCTGGGAGTCATTCACACTTCTCTCCAGGGGTGCAGAGGGCTGTCTTGTCACCAACATCTGCGAATGGCCATTAGAAATTTGGGCAACAGAGTGGCAACTTTCTAAGTTTCCTTTTATTCAAAAGTTAAATTAAATTCGACTTGGGTATCAAGCTGGGTTTAATGCAACAGTTCTTGTGATACCTTGAAGTACCATCTTTAGTAGCCCCATTCAGGAGTCAGCGCAGCTGAGTGGTCAGCGTGCAACCCTGTACTTTGTAATGGGGCTACCAGCCTTTCCACATATAAAATAACATGTTCTACTTTTTAATATACAGGAGCCTGCCTTAGGGCTTGATAGGTCTACGTCAGGAATGACTTATGAATACTGAAAAGGGAGGTCTGGACTTTTTTATTAGTGTAAATGGCAAAGTCAAGTTAGCAGTTTAAAACTGCTCTACGGGTCTGTGGTGGCACGAGGGAGATATGTTTTACCTTGTCACACTCATGGTGGCACAATAAGTGCTGCAGACCATGAGGGGAACATTAACTCACAGGCCTTGAGTACACCTGGTTCCACATACTAGAAACTTATAAGTAAGTTAACTTATGTCAATTGGGTACATGCCAATCAAACATACAGTTTTGAGGGTCAGAGCGCTGGCACTGAGTGCTGGTTAGCAGGACTCAGTGCACTCTCAGAGTTCAAAACCAGCAGCTTCAGTCCAAAACTTTTGGGGTGATCGTGCAAAAAGTCTCATTTCCTCATAGGTGGTAAAAGCACTTACTAGGCAATGAAATGTTAAGTGCTGTAGTTGAGTACCAAGGGGCTGGGGTACTAGCCTGCACCACCTCACCCGAGTAGGCCTTGGGCTGCTCTTCCTAGCTGTCCTGAAAGAGTCAACCGCTACCGTGGAGGATTTAGTTCTCAGTAACAAGAAAGTTGTGGACTTATTACTTGTGGGTGACTCACGCCGTTCAGAACTGATCACCCAGGGCCTCATTTACAAGAGGCCTTCACCAACTGAGTGTCACTTTTTGTGATGCTCTGGGGGCGCAGGCCTCTCAGTCATATCCGTGAGGCGATGCAAGGCCCCCGTGCACAGCCCTGAATGGCCTCTTAGATATGGGGTGAGGCAAGCAGCGCAAAGCTCTGAGTCAAGAAGGCGTTGCATGGGTGTTGCTGCGGGTTTTCCCACACAGCACCCATGGATTTTGACAGCTTCCCAGATATACTAGGATCTGTAAACCTGGGAATGCTTCAAAACCGTGCACCTCCTCAGGGCACACCTAGAAAGAGGGAAAATGCCTCCATGGATTGTTTTGTGCAGTAACAATTGTGCCAACAATGCAGGCACCCTTGCACCGTGGTACAAGGGTGCCTGCGTTGGCTCTAGGCACCAATGTGAGCACCGGCGCAGGCAGAAGGGACAGGGAGGCATCGTATTTAATGAACATGGCTCAGTTCAATTCAGTTCATTCAAGTTTTGGACTCCAATGAGGTGCAGTTAAAAGGATCCAAAGCGCAATAAAACCGCGGAAGGATACAGAAGGACAAGGCCGTCCGAACACATCTAGCAGTATCAAGAGATAAAATTTAAAATTTAGCAGCCAACAATGAGGACACGGCGCATATCCGGAGTTGTGCAAGTAGCGATTAGAAAGCAGCCGGGACAACATAAAGCACCTTCATGGGTCAAAGTTTGAAATTAGCAGCCAACAATGAGAGAACAGGGCATATCCAGAAATGTGAAAATAACAAGTAGAACGCAACCAGATCATGTGCCAATTTACAAATTAAGGTTAAAAATGAGATGAGCATAAAGCCTTTAGAATGGAAGACAAAACAATGCGAAATACATTCGTAATTAAGAGAGGATAAAACAACTACAAAGAAGTCAACGATTCAGAAATTATATCCCACTTGGAAAATACACAGTTAAAATATGTACATAAATTCCTTTAAAAAGTTGAACAATTTTACGCACACTGCTTCATTTTTGGGATTAAAAAGAAATTTGCGAGCTGAAGCTACATCCTTAACACCATTTTGTAAAAACATCGGCCTAAGCCAGCGACGGCGATGAAAGGCCTGTGCCGGACAAACAAACACAACATGATCCAAGTTCTGGATGCTCAGTTCACAAAAATTTCAATTTTTTCCATTTTTCGGATTATGAGCCCAGTGTGCTGTTAAATCATTTAGAGATAGGAGATTTAATCTAAATAAGGAGAACCAGCGTCTTGTTCCAAGATCTAAGTTCCAAGTTAAATATTTCTGAGCAAGTTTCGGGGAAGTAGTCCTTGCTATTATCTTTAGTCTCTCTTTAGTATTACAGAACTCAATATCTCTATTAAAGCTGATCTTACCACTTAAGAGGCATAGTATCTAGGACGGCGTTAAAAATTATCTCCGGTTTAGCGGCAGAAAACTGCCGCTAAAGCGGCGATAATGAGCTTGATAATATGCCCTTGTGAATTCCCATAGAAGCCCAGGTTCTGGTGTCAACATGGGCTTCTATTGGAATTCTCCAGGGCATATTATCAAGCCCATTATCGCCGCTTTAGCGGCAGTTTTCTGCCGCTAAACTGGAGATAATTTTAACGCCGTATGTTGGACTTGGCCCTTTTTCCCTGTTTTTTTTCGTTTTTGTAGTGTTAAGGTGCAGGTGCTTACTTCTCCCAAGATGGCTGCCACAGACCCCTGCTACTGCAGGGTGGTCGTTTTTCATAGTAGCACCCTAGCTGCCAGGAGCTGGCTGGGACCCACAACAATGTTGCGACACCAGCCCGCCTTTTTGTCCCATAGTTAGAGTGGGGAAGCTCCTGGAAGAAGCTGGAACCTTCTAGAAGGGAGGTGGGGTTTTACTTTTGCCGCCTTAGGAGGTGGTCACCTGACCTAGGGCTACTTAACAGAGGGAGGGAACTTTTTCTAGTTAGTTGGGGTAAAGCAGACCTGGGGAACCCACGCAGGAGTTTTAGGCGGTAGGGCCTAGACAGGGACTTATGCCTCTGAAGGTGACAGGGTTTAGGCACTGCCCTTTAAGTGAGTGAGGGACCCTGTACTACCCACTGATCTGGCCCAGCGATAGGGAGACCCCGGAATGACCTGCCAAGCCTGACTAGAAGGGAACTAGTCACCAACTCACCCCCCCCCCAAGGAACAGAACTTTTAAGGGCGCGAGAACCAACTGCGCCACCAAGACTGCAAAAACCTACTCCTGAAACTCTGCTGAAGCTGACCGCCGGAATCTAAGGCTGAAGCTGAGGGCGGAAACTAACTACTGAAACTTATTACTAAAGACTCCCTGCTGGACTGCTGGGGGATCAACCAGGTACTAGCGCTGTGACCCCTGCGCTCCCCGACCTTGCCTGGGATCCCCCTAGTCAGTCCTGTGCCAGGCGCTGGTCGCCGCAGTCGCCGCTTAATTTCAGCCCCCCCCTGCCCGGGGAATTCGAGGCGCACTCACCGCTGCGGCCCGGGGCCGGGAAACGGCCCCCTGTCATCACCGGGGCCCGCGGAGAAGCCCGGGGCCCCGCCGCTGCCGTCGCAGCCGAAGAATCGCGCCCCAACGCCGGGAAGGCCTCGTTGGGCCCAGGCGTCTTGCCGCGGCCGCGTAGGCCTGAAGCCAGCACCCGTATCACCTGACGGGGGCGGACTGTCAAACGCCGCCCCCGCCGTAGCGCCATTGGACGATCAGGCCGCGCCCCCCGCAGACCGCACTGCCATTGGCGGCTGCGGGCGCGGGCCTCTACCGCCGTGAGGAGATCCCTGGAGGCATCAGCGAACCCTGCGGAGCTCCCCGGCCACGTCTGGCCCGTCCGGGAGCCCCGCGCTATCTCCGTCGACCCGGACATCGCCGGGTGGATCCCAGGAGTGCCCGCTTCGCCTGCCCCGAGAAGAAGGAGCCCGTCACCGGGACACGCGAGGGATCGTCGACCCAGGTAACCCCCGGGAAGAGGGCGGGAGGCCCACGAGGAGCCCGAAGCACGCCCCTCCCCCAGGGGGGACCCACTGTCCCATCTGTGGCCCCCGATCATCAAGCGCTGGGACTGCCTACCAGGAGAAGCGCTGGGACTTCCTACCCGCTGTCATGCCGGAAGCCGCGAGGAGATCACCCGGTGAGCGCCTCAGTGACTGTGAGGTCTAACGCGCCAAAGATAGGAGGGTTAGCACGGTGGTGAGCTCGTCCATTTAGCGCCCCCGTGCTAAGTTAGCTAACGCTTCCGTGACTTACCAGGCTAGTGCTGCCATACCCTGCCCTGTTTAATGCGCCAAGGCGATCCCATGTGGCTGGCTACCTTGTAATGCCTAGTTCAGCAGCGCCACGTTAAATGACATGTGGGGAAGCGCTATTCAGGTGTTAGGCGCTATGTTCCTGCAGCCTGGTTTTAAGCGCTATCAAATTGCTGAGGGCAGCGCTATGTTCCTGCAGCCTGGTTTTAAGCGCTATCAAATTGCTGAGGGCAGCGCTATGTTCTTAGAGCCTGGTTCACCGTGCTATCAAATTGCTACTTGCAGTGCCATGTTCCTGCAGCCTGATTTCAAGTGCTATTAATTGTTGTGCGCAGCACTATCTCCCTAGAACCTGATGTTTTATGGTAGCCAGGGGTGGTCAGGTTAAAGTTTAATGAGTTGCCTTTGAACTGAAATGCCTCTGCATGTATAATGATACTGTCAGTGAGAATCTAATGAATTGCATTTGAACTAGATAAACTTGATTGATTTTTAAGTGAACCTACTGTGTGGTGTCAATTATTGTGTGCGCTTTATGCTTCAGGGGATGTGTGTGCTGTATGGTTGCTTCACACGTAAGCCTTCGGGTGCCCAACCGCTCGAGTCACGCTACGCCTTTAGGGCCCGGTGACCCCAGGTCCTACATTGTTGGCGAGCGGTGGGATAAGGACCTGTGACCATACAGCACCCTCCAGTGAAGCGGAGGGCGCCGCAATTAGACGCCTTTTGTGGTTAGGCTCTTCAACTGTTGATTACTGCATGGAGTGAATTCCACTGTCCAGACTGAGGGTGTAGAATCCCAGTAGCCGGAAACTGTCCCCCACATCCTAGGATTTTTTTTCCTCTTCTTCCTTAGTATCTAGGTCCCCGCCTGTCACGATGGAGTTCCGGTTAGCTGACCTCGAGGGGTACACTGTGAGGCAACTGAGGGAATTCGGGCAGGAGATGGGGGTGCCTGGGGTGCGGAAGGTCAAGGGACCGGAACTCCGCACCGCCTTAAGGGCATGGGTAGAAGCCCACCCAGAGGGGAGAGGGGATGAGGGACAGGAGGCGCAGGATGCCCCTCAGGAGGAGAGCGCGCAGGAGGTACTAGACCTGATCAATGGGGATGTGTCCGAAAAGGGGCCACCAGGGAGACGTTCTGGGGCCAGCAGTAGGGCAGGGTCCAGGAGAAGCGCGTCTCCAGAGGAATATGAGGACAGGAGGGAGGAGAGGCGGTTGAAGTGGGAGCTAGCCAAGTTAGAGCAGGAAAGAGAAAACAAGAAATGGGCAATGGAGGAGAGGAGGATGGCGCACGAGCTTCGGATGAAGGAGTTGGAGCTGCGTGCCCTCCAGATGAGTGTGTCCAGTGAGGACACTGGTGGCAGCATACCGGAAGCTCCACAGGAGCTAGGATTTTATTTACCCCAGGATGACATCACTAGGGTGTCTGAGGAGGCATTGGGGTGTGACCCTGAAGGGGGTGGTGCAGGGATCTCCCAACCCAGCGAGGTGGGAGAAGTGGCAGATAGCCCAGCTAGGTCCCAGGGAGAGAGGGTTGAAGGGCCTCACGACCTATCTATAGGAAGGCGTGAGACGGGGAGGTGTCCCGAGGTGCCCCAACCGAAGTCTCAGGGCCTGGAGAGTTCCGCAAGGGAGCCCCAGGTTGGGAGCCTAGGCTGTCCCAATGGGCCATCCAGTGCAGGGGAGCCCCTAGTGTCAGGAGGACCCAGGGCGACTGTAACCAGCGCGCCTGAGGTTCTGGGGTTGGCCCAGTTTCAGGGTTTAGGTCCTGGGCTGGGGTGCCAGGCTCAGGGGTTGCCTGACCTGGCGGGTGGGGCCTCTGCTAACAGGGTCCCCCCGAAATTGACTTCCAGGGGTACTTTTCCCGTTAGGAGGGTGCTGAAATCTGGAAGGGGGTGCAGAGGGAGGAAGGTCTCGCCTCGGGCACCGACTCAGCCTAAGGGTTTAGACCCTAGGTTGAGGGATCAGTTGAGGGGTCAAGGCCCTAGACTGAGGAGGAAGTGGTGGTCTGAGGGTGCCCTGCAGGGTAGGGTGAGGAACCCCAGAAGGAGAGTTAGGGGGAGGAGAGCCTCGCCCCTGAAGGCTGGTCAGCCTAAGGGTGTGAACCCCAGGAGGAAGGACCAGAGGCAGTTTAGGACTGCAAGGAGGAGGACCGGAGTGGTCAACAGGCACTACAGGCCTGGGGCTACTGCCCCCCACTCCGCGAGATCACCCGGGCCAGAGACATCTGGACGGCCCAGGGGCCGGTCCTGGCCACAACTAGCTAGGGAGCCCCAGTGGGGTGGTTTCGTTGGTCCAGGGAGGTTTGTGAGGGAACCATTGGGTTCCAGAGCGGCGGAGAACCTGCGGGTGCTCCTGCCGTTGCGGGCCTGCGTCCACCTTTTCTCGCCCCAAGCAGGGAAGACCATCAAGGCATTGATCGGTCTACCCTGGCTTTCGGCTGGAAGGGGGTTATGTTGGACTTGGCCCTTTTTCCCTGTTTTTTTTCGTTTTTGTAGTGTTAAGGTGCAGGTGCTTACTTCTCCCAAGATGGCTGCCACAGACCCCTGCTACTGCAGGGTGGTCGTTTTTCATAGTAGCACCCTAGCTGCCAGGAGCTGGCTGGGACCCACAACAATGTTGCGACACCAGCCCGCCTTTTTGTCCCATAGTTAGAGTGGGGAAGCTCCTGGAAGAAGCTGGAACCTTCTAGAAGGGAGGTGGGGTTTTACTTTTGCCGCCTTAGGAGGTGGTCACCTGACCTAGGGCTACTTAACAGAGGGAGGGAACTTTTTCTAGTTAGTTGGGGTAAAGCAGACCTGGGGAACCCACGCAGGAGTTTTAGGCGGTAGGGCCTAGACAGGGACTTATGCCTCTGAAGGTGACAGGGTTTAGGCACTGCCCTTTAAGTGAGTGAGGGACCCTGTACTACCCACTGATCTGGCCCAGCGATAGGGAGACCCCGGAATGACCTGCCAAGCCTGACTAGAAGGGAACTAGTCACCAACTCACCCCCCCCCCAAGGAACAGAACTTTTAAGGGCGCGAGAACCAACTGCGCCACCAAGACTGCAAAAACCTACTCCTGAAACTCTGCTGAAGCTGACCGCCGGAATCTAAGGCTGAAGCTGAGGGCGGAAACTAACTACTGAAACTTATTACTAAAGACTCCCTGCTGGACTGCTGGGGGATCAACCAGGTACTAGCGCTGTGACCCCTGCGCTCCCCGACCTTGCCTGGGATCCCCCTAGTCAGTCCTGTGCCAGGCGCTGGTCGCCGCAGTCGCCGCTTAATTTCAGCCCCCCCCTGCCCGGGGAATTCGAGGCGCACTCACCGCTGCGGCCCGGGGCCGGGAAACGGCCCCCTGTCATCACCGGGGCCCGCGGAGAAGCCCGGGGCCCCGCCGCTGCCGTCGCAGCCGAAGAATCGCGCCCCAACGCCGGGAAGGCCTCGTTGGGCCCAGGCGTCTTGCCGCGGCCGCGTAGGCCTGAAGCCAGCACCCGTATCACCTGACGGGGGCGGACTGTCAAACGCCGCCCCCGCCGTAGCGCCATTGGACGATCAGGCCGCGCCCCCCGCAGACCGCACTGCCATTGGCGGCTGCGGGCGCGGGCCTCTACCGCCGTGAGGAGATCCCTGGAGGCATCAGCGAACCCTGCGGAGCTCCCCGGCCACGTCTGGCCCGTCCGGGAGCCCCGCGCTATCTCCGTCGACCCGGACATCGCCGGGTGGATCCCAGGAGTGCCCGCTTCGCCTGCCCCGAGAAGAAGGAGCCCGTCACCGGGACACGCGAGGGATCGTCGACCCAGGTAACCCCCGGGAAGAGGGCGGGAGGCCCACGAGGAGCCCGAAGCACGCCCCTCCCCCAGGGGGGACCCACTGTCCCATCTGTGGCCCCCGATCATCAAGCGCTGGGACTGCCTACCAGGAGAAGCGCTGGGACTTCCTACCCGCTGTCATGCCGGAAGCCGCGAGGAGATCACCCGGTGAGCGCCTCAGTGACTGTGAGGTCTAACGCGCCAAAGATAGGAGGGTTAGCACGGTGGTGAGCTCGTCCATTTAGCGCCCCCGTGCTAAGTTAGCTAACGCTTCCGTGACTTACCAGGCTAGTGCTGCCATACCCTGCCCTGTTTAATGCGCCAAGGCGATCCCATGTGGCTGGCTACCTTGTAATGCCTAGTTCAGCAGCGCCACGTTAAATGACATGTGGGGAAGCGCTATTCAGGTGTTAGGCGCTATGTTCCTGCAGCCTGGTTTTAAGCGCTATCAAATTGCTGAGGGCAGCGCTATGTTCCTGCAGCCTGGTTTTAAGCGCTATCAAATTGCTGAGGGCAGCGCTATGTTCTTAGAGCCTGGTTCACCGTGCTATCAAATTGCTACTTGCAGTGCCATGTTCCTGCAGCCTGATTTCAAGTGCTATTAATTGTTGTGCGCAGCACTATCTCCCTAGAACCTGATGTTTTATGGTAGCCAGGGGTGGTCAGGTTAAAGTTTAATGAGTTGCCTTTGAACTGAAATGCCTCTGCATGTATAATGATACTGTCAGTGAGAATCTAATGAATTGCATTTGAACTAGATAAACTTGATTGATTTTTAAGTGAACCTACTGTGTGGTGTCAATTATTGTGTGCGCTTTATGCTTCAGGGGATGTGTGTGCTGTATGGTTGCTTCACACGTAAGCCTTCGGGTGCCCAACCGCTCGAGTCACGCTACGCCTTTAGGGCCCGGTGACCCCAGGTCCTACACCGTCCTTGATAATATGCCCCTAGGTTTTTGACAAAGGATTTAAATTCTAATGGCGGGAGAGAAATCACAGATTCCTCTTGAACACAAAACAATTTTAGAGCCAGAGAGAAATCTCGATTTAAAGAGTATTTCTCCCCCATACCTCCGAAAATTTCCTTACTCATGAAACCTCTTAGTGAATAAAATTCACTATTTTTTAACTGGCATCCCCAGCATAAAACTCTGGAGATGCCTTGAATATAGGTGCTTATCAGTCCAAATTTCAATCTAATAGCAGCTGGCGAAACTAACGTATTAAAATTACATAATTTTCGTAAAATCTGGCCTTCTATCTTCTCTAAAAAACTCCATTCCTTTACAGGGATTGATTCAATAGCATAGAGTAAGGTTGAGGGAATTTTTGCTTTTAACATCGGCAGTAGCTGTAGAAAATGCCTTCTACCCATTGTATTGTAAAAAATGTGCAGACCAGTAGCGTGGGACATAGCTTTACTGGAGCTGTGTTCGATATGAAGTTTATTCTTCGTATTGCTTGCGATTCATTTCCCTAGATATAAATATGAATCAACCACCTCCAACTTTTCAAGACCAATATGCCAATGAAATTTACTTAATTTTCTGCTTCGGTCACTTTTCATAATTAAAATTTTACTTTTGGAAACATTGATCTTCAAAAAATGAGACGTCGTAGACTTCTGTAATGATGACAACTATTTGTTGAGCCTTATAGGAGTACGATCCATCACTACTATATCGTCTGCATAAAGGAGACATGCGAAAGGACGGCTACCTATCTTTGGAGCATCGCCCTCTTGCTGAGAAAGACAGTTGAGTAAATCTGCTAAATGTAAGGAAAAAGTAGATGGGCTAATAAACAACCTTGTTTCAAACCATCTTCTATTGGAATTACAGATGTTAATACTTGGCTTCCTCACATTAATACCCGACACCAGGTTTGAGAATGTAATGCGATGATTAAGGACAACAGGGGAGCAGGCAATCCCATATTTTGTAGTTTCCTCCAAAGAAGCGGCCGATCTACCTTATCAAAGGCCGTAGAAAAATCTATGAAGGCCAAGTAAACATTTGATCTGCGAGATAGCGTATATTTCTCCTCTATTAATTTCAACATGGTAATATTACCCAGGGTGGAATGATTTTTCCTGAAACCTGCATGTTCTATAAGAAGGACCTTATTCTCCATGACCCATTCCATGAGATGATCGAGAATACTGCGTGCAAATATTTTTCCCACTGCATCTAATAAAGCTATTTGCATGTAATTACCCAGATAAGTTCTAGGGCCCTTTTTGTGTAGAGGGATTCAAATACTTCCGTACCACGACTGCAGTGTCTTCCCCTGAGAATAACAAAAGTTAAACAGAGGGGCTAAAAACGTAGCCCACAAAAGTGGTTCCTTTTTAATTACTGTCATCGGTATTTCGTCTGGACCCATTGCTCCTGAGGATCTCATTTATTTAATGAAACCAACTATGTCACTCACCGAGTGTACACAGTTGGGTATATGAGTTTCCAAAAGGTCAGGGTCAGTGGGGAGGAAACTAGGAGAATTAGTATTTGCTGCGTAGAGTTCTACCAAGTGGATTTTCCAATCCTCTTCTTTAACAGGAATGGGGAGAGGTTTTACTCTTGTACCGCAGCAGTCAGCAATTATTTCCCAGAATTTTTGGGAGTTGTGTTTGGAGGCTGCCTTTTTTAACTGCACCCATGCACCATCTTCCTTTAATTGCTTCAAAGAGCGTTTTTCCCTCAGCCTTTTCCTCTTCAATAAGTTGATTAAATTACTACGTTCATTAGAAAAGTTTAGGAACTCTGCCCTCACCAATTTGTTGATTTCCCTATTTAGAATAAGCAATGGATTATAATAAGATTTCTGTTTAATTGGAACACACGATGATTTACTTGATGCAGCCAAAGAACCGATCTTATGGGAAAAAACTTCCAGAAGATCAATTTGAAACGAATCATATTCGAGCATGCCTAAGTAGAGCTGATTTGTTATCAGAGCTGTTAAATGTGCTTTTTCTTTGACTGTCGCTTGAGTGTTCCAATGAATTCTACCATCATTTACATTAAACCCTACATTACTGCCTCTAAAGTTCCACGGGTCTACCTTAGCACAAGTATAATTAAATTTAAAACAGATCAACATGTTATCACTAAAATCAGATCCCAAGACTTCCATGCTTATGAGATTACAAAAGAAGTCGGAGGAGACTATTAAATAATCTATAATAGAATTCCCTGTTGTGGCCTTAAGAGTAGAGTTTGCAGGAATTTCGATTTCTAACCTCCCATTAGCATTTATAAGATCTAAGCTTCTCAGACCTTCCAGTAATAAGGCGCCCCTCTTATCTGTCCTGCTTTTATTCGGAAATCGGGCCGTAGGGATTTTTAGGGCTTCATTTTTTTCAGAGTTGGAAAATACCCTGATACTATGGGCCATATGTAGGAAGCCTAATACCGGTCGGTAACGGCCGATTTTCGGTAAATATCCCGTTACCGACCGGTATTTAGGCTTTTGCTATGTAGGGGGCACATTTCAGGATTCGGTAAATTACCGAATCGGTAAAATTACCGAATCGGTAATTTTACCGATTCGGTAAATACCGAATCCTGAAATGAGATGTAGGTGACACTCAAATGAGTGATGTGTAGGGAAAATAATTAGGTATTTAGCACCAAGTATATGTTGGTGCTAAATACCAAATACATTGGAAAAAGCAATATTTTGCTGGACTAACAGTGCCATGTGGCAGACATACATGCCCTTAGGGCATGTATGTGCGCCACATGTGCACACATGCAGGAATCAGGGGTGCAACAGGGTGTCACTGTGACACCCTGCCACCCTTGATTGTGCTCCCCCCATTACCGAATCGGTAAATACCGATTCTAAATTACCGACCCATTCCGAATCGGTAAATATTACCGATAGATTACCTACATATCATTTACCGCTTCATAAATACCGAATCGGTAAAATTCGATATTTATGAAGCGGTAAATGTTAGGCTACCTACATATGGCCCTATGTGCGGAGATTTTAGCATTCATATCACCTACTAGCATAAGAGACTTACAATCTTCCCTTTCCAGAATAGAGGAAATAAAAACAAATGGATCTTTTAATAGGTGGGCATGAGATGCATCTGGAGGTAGGTAAGCGTTTACAATTCACAGAGTGTTTGAATGATCTTGGGGATCCTTAAGATGTAACTTAATTGCCTGAATCAAGTTAGAATCATGGAAAAATTCTTTATAGGACCAGCTAAAATTAGCACTAAGCATAATAGCGATTCCTCCTTCAGCATGTCCTCTATTCACTTGGAGCGCAGGCCGGCTCAGCATCGTATAATCTTCAATGGACCAATCCATTGTGATCCAGGTCTCTTGTAGGCAGATTATGTCCGCGTTCAGATCCTTCAATAATAAGAATTTATTTTTATTGGAGTTTAGGCCGGCTGCGTTCCAAGATATTACGGAGATATTCCTGCTAGGAGGAATGCCCACAATTTAAATCTAGGGATTTATTTTTATTCAGAGCGCCTGCCACCCAACTCCATTTCTTATCTTCCTCATTTATAGGGGGATCATACTGATTCTTTTCCTCTGTGAGTAGCGAGACCCTCCTGCCTTCTTTCCTAAGGAAACCTGCAAAATGCTTTCTCTCTTCGTATGGGGAAGGCCCCTGTTAGAGACTTCAGAATATGAATTAGATTGCAGATTTTGAACCACTTTTTTTAAAGCTAACTCTACTTCAGGAATAAGAACATCAATGCCACAACAAGGCAATTTATCGCTATGCATCATTATCAAATGGGAGATAGCTTTAGATGTGAACGCTACTCTAGCTCCCCTAGGATTATTATACTTTTGAACCAGAACCAGAGCAAGGTCATTGCTTCGGATCATTTGAAGGCCGGGGATTTCGGAAAAACATCCTAACAAAAAAGATCTATTCATAAATGGTTCATGATCAAAAATAAATGAAAAATCCAGGGAGTGAGGTGCAGAGGGCAGATGGTGGATCTGACAAGATACCTCAGAGTTATTCTCAGTGGCATTGTAAATGACATTGGAACCTACAGAGGAAGCAAACAGAGAGGCATTAGGGTTCAGGGTACTCTGATCCATAGGAGGCGCACTTATAGCAGATCCCGAAGGCTCTTGGGAGACATGAGTTGGGGTACTGAGGCTCAAAAGAGGTGTACAAGGTCCCAATAGGTTGGATTCAACTAGTCCATCTTCCTTCTTCAATACATTTAGGTCCTGGGCTATTGGTAGATTATAGATTACGTTAGGGTCGAGGCGAAACCTTTTTGCCCTTTTTTAATGAATTCTTCGTCTTTTTTCCCTTTTTTCCTTCTTCTTCTAACTGATGATATTAGATTTGTTCTTAATGTCGTTTTCTTTAGGAGAGAGGGGCTACCAACAATTAGATCCTTCACTGAAGTACACGTAGGTGGATTTACGCCTATTTTTAGAAAAATAGGAAACACTTTACAGGATGTGCCTAGAATACCCTTTTTTTCCTTGTGCGACTGATGTAGATACTCCCTCTGGAACCAAACTCTAAGGATCAAAAAGTTCTTGGAGAATGGAGGAGTGTAGATTATCAAATATATCTTCGCTTTCATTCAATTTCATTTTATTTTTCCTCCTAAATAAAGGCTTACCAGCCTGCACACCAAAGTCCCGCCCTTTAGCAGGCTGAGGAGAGGATATTTGAAAAGGATGTGGCTGGATAGAGTTATCCTCTATAATTAAAGGTGGAGAAGGCCTCTTCACGATATTAGGCATACAAGGTGGAAGTAGGTCAGTTTTACCCAGCGAGCGTCTTTGCTAAGACACTAATGACTCAGTAAGGGACAACAGTGAATCTGTTGGACTTGGCCCTTCTGGCAGGTTCACCCCTGAACTTTTTTCTTTTTACTGATGACTTGGTGTGGTGATTGTTTGGTTTCTGCGCACTTTCCCTGTGTCCCAGGGTAAAGTGCGTGCGTGCTCTGAGTGCATGTGGTGAGATAGGCCTGCCCTCCCATAGGAATGCATGGGGAATGTATGTGTCCCTAGTAGTTCCTGATGCGTGGGGTGTGCAGGCCCGAGTTTGGTATGTGCGGACTCGTGGGAGTGAATGCTGCGCGATGATGTGTGCGGCGTGCATGTACCTAGTGTGGAAGTGCCACTTCTAGAAGTGGGCACTTCTGTGTGCAGTGTGTCTGTCGCGTGATTGGCTGGTCATGTCATGTGACGGGCTAGGGATTCCCCAGAGTCAGGATGAGTCACCCAGTGGTGAATGGGGAGATCAGCAGCTAGATGGGTGGGAGGAGTACACCTGGGTCCTGAATAGGACAGGGTTTTCCACACACAATGCTGGCCCCGCCCCCTGTGGTGCGACTGACGACCCTAGCCCTGCCAGTGAATAGAGTGAGGGGCTGAGCACATCAAGGGTGCTCCCCAACCAGCTGCGACTGGTTTTCCCCCTCACCCTGAACCCAGAACAAAGGGTTTGCCTGTATAAAAATGGGGCTGTGTCCCCACAGAAACTGTTCTCTGCCAGGATCTTACCTGAGGGGGGGCTGCTGCCGCTGGACCAGAGGACCGCCACGTGGACTACCTCCCTGCCTGGAGGCCCAGTGAGCTGGCTCTGGGTCCAGCCTTGCCCCCCCACCCCTGCCTTGCTGTGTGCAGGGGAGGACTTTGCTGGACTTTTGTGCTTATTTTCCCCTAAGCGCTGGGAGCGCTTTATTTGTATCCTTAAGGCGCCTGGGAGCTTTTTGTTGGCCTTTAGCGCTACGAGCGCTTTCACATTTTCTCCCTAGCGCTAGGAGCGCTGTATTTCTGGGAGCCGGTGCCCACCCGGCATTGTTACCACCATAGCGGGTGCCCACCCCGCCAGGGACCTGGCCGTTTTCTTGTGGTCATCCTCGCGGGTGCCTACCCCGCTTATGTGAGGTGATATCCTCGCGGGTGCCCACGCCGCATCACAGCCATCGTAATCACCGCTGCGGCCCCCGCGAAAACGGAAGTCAGGCAAGCCAGGTGAGGACGTGGGCGGGACCCTAGGCAGGAAGCGACGGGAGCCTACCCCGCGCGCCTGCGGAAGAGGAAGGGAGCGAGGCAGCGAGACGCGCTGCTCGGCCGGAGTGTTACCGGCAACAGAGACGCCGGAGTGGTGAATCCGCCCGGGGCTCCCGCGCAGTCACGGGAAGCCCCGCGCCGAGAGGAGACGCCGCCGGCAAGGGAAAGAGCCCCGCCGCCACCGGAGACGTCCAACCAGCGCCTGGAGAGTCCGGTGAGTGGGTTCTCTTGCCGGCCTGGTGAACGGAGCCAGCATTGGGTGTTGAGAGCGCTAGTGGCGCTCCAACGGAGAGGGGCACCTGCAGTCAGTCCAGAGCGGCCCCGCTTGGCAGTGGGCCGCTCCAACGAGGCCCCCCTCCCTCTAACTGTTGGAGTAGTATCATTGAGAGCCTTGAAGGCTCTACAGGGGCATATTCGTTTTCCGAGCCCACGAGGCTCCAAAGAGGCACATGGTCCTCGAGCCACAGAGGCTCCAACGGTTGGGGCATATTTGTTTTCAGAGCCACAGAGGCTCCAACGGGGCACATTTGTTTTCAGAGCCACAGAGGCTCCAACGGTGCACATTTGTTTATTGAGCCCACCAGGCTCCAACGTCAGGGGCGCATTCTTGTTATAGAGCCTGCGAGGCTCAGGGGGCATTTCTCGTGTGGAGCCCAGAGGGGCTCAGGGGGCCACGAGTGTTTGCTCAGAGCCCAGCGAGGCTCCAACGGAGGCCATACTTGTTTTAGGGCCCAGAGGTGCCCAGGCCTCAGTCCCTACAGCTGCCCAGCACTTAGTGGGCAGCTGCCACGTGTAGGCCCCCCCCCACTGACATTGGGACATAGGGCGTCTTGCCCCTTCAAGGCCAGTTGGTCTAGGGACTGCCACAGATAGTGGCTAATGTGAGTTTTTGCGCCATGGTACCTTTCCTGCACCTCTGAGTGTGTTTATGCGTCATGTGCTGGGCTTTACACCTCTGAATGTTATGCATCATGTGTTTATGTGCTTAGACCCCTACAGGTATTGTGATACTTAGGTGGTTGTTTTCTCCTAGCACAGGTGGTGCTAGTGAGGTCCTGATTCCCTGCGCAATATTGTCCTAAGGTGGTTAGGGTTGCGTAGGTGGTACTTACCTGATACCAGTAGCTACTGGTTGGGTGCTACATGTTCTATTTTAGTGCTACAGTGATTGTAAGTGCTATGGTCTAAAGTATTATTCCTATGTTCTAAAAAGTGCTAATTCCTGACAGTGGTCCAGGTGGCCCTGTCCCCTGTATATATAATCCCTTGTAAATTCTGCCCGTGCCTGTTGGCACATTGTAGAGTGTGTGTTTTTATCTAATGTGTTGTGTATAATACAAAGGCTATTTTTATAGAATACCTTGTGTGGAGTTTCCTTTGTGGTGGGCCTTTGGTGTTGTTGCTGGGTGCGCGCGCAAACGCTTTACACATCGCCTCAGGGATAGGCCTGTCTGCTCGTGCCAAGCTACCAAGGGGGTGAGCAGGGGTTATCTTTGGCGTGTAACTTCCTTGCCCTGACTAGAGTGGTGGTTTCTGCCTGACTTTGGCGCAAGCCTTAGCCAACCAGAAATCCCATTTCTAACATTGGTGGCAGCGGTGGGATTTGGACTTGCGTTTGCGCTGTACCGCAGCGGCAACTGGCCGCACTACAAAACTCTGCATTTAGATAAATCACATGGTATAGGGATTATTGTTTTAAAGTTTGTTTTTAATTGTCATTTCTTTGGAAATGTGGTTTTGTGCACTGTGAGTTAGGTGTCCCTAGCTCGGGAGGGTAGATCATCCCCCTTAGTGCATTGTGTTTCTGGATTCACCAGAGGGTGGGATCCAGTGGTGGCAGCGTAATAGTGTCCTGTACATTTGTCCCCCGCCCTGCGACCAGAGTTGGTACCTGTGTCACGTGGTGGTCAGGTTGAGGAATCAGGGGTGGTAGAAACTGCCTTACCAGTCCGAGGGGAGGGTTGTGTGTGTGGATGAATGGTGGGTGGCACTAGGCAAGTGAGTGTGAGTTCTCTGGGTTAGAGAGCTTGCTGAATCTTTTTGTGAATTGTGTGCTCCTGTGTGAAACTCAGACCCCTAGGTTCCCTGTATAATTGTTACCATAACGTCCGCCAGAATGGAGCCTGCTTGTGATCCCTATGAGCTAGCTTGGCGCCAGAGGCAGGAGTTAGAAAGGTACTGTACAGAGGAAGAGTCAGAAGAGGAGGTAGAGGATGACAATACCTGGACGCCAGTAGAGAGTGAGGACCCCATAGGTAGGGCGTCCCGTGCTGGGTCCAGCGTAGGAGGCAGCGCCTCATCCCTTTCCCTGTCCCCAGAGGAGTGGGAAGATAGGAGGAAAGAAAGGGAGCACCAGCTGGCGTTAGAGAAGCTCAGGTTAGAGCATGCTCAGGCGATGGCGCAGCTGGAGGCCAGGAAGCAACAGCGAGAGACTGAGTGGGTCTTGGCGCGGGAGAGGGTAGAGGAGGCTGAGAGGACCTCCACCAGAGGCAAAGTAGCTCTGGAGGGTAGACTATCCCCTGCGCGCAGTTTTACCTTTCTGGGCTCCCCAGGGAGGGTTGAGTCCAGTGGTAGTAGCGATGGAGATTCCAGTGTAGGAAATCCCAGTCCCAGTTCCCCCAGTCTGGTACCTGTTCCCCAGGAGGAGGAGTTAAGGTTGAAGTTCAGGGGCAGTAGGAAACTGTCTCACCAGTCTTGGGAGGAGTTTGTGGATGAATGTGAGGATGCACTGTTTGATTGGATAAGAGTTCCCGCAGAATCTGATTATGATAAACTGTGTGATCTGATTCTCAGAGAACACCTGCTCAATTGTTGTGCACCGGGGTTGCGCCAACACCTGTTGGGGTGTGGGGTGTCTGCCCCATTTGAGCTTGGAGATGAAGCAGAGCGCTGGGAAAGGGCTAGAGGTTCTCTAGAGTCATTAGGGAGTGACTCCAAAGGTAGTGGGTCAGGTATCTTCCAGCCCAGCGTGGTGGAAGAGGCTCAGTGTAGCCCAGCTAGGTCCCAGGATAGCGAGGAGGGTGTAGGGGCTCACTGCCTGGCTCAGTGGAGCAGGAGTGAGAGGGTGACCGAGGGTCCCCGGACGTACGAAACCCTGCCTCAGGACTTGGATGGTTCCATGAGGGAACACCAAGTTGGGGACCTAGGCTGTCCTGTTAGCCCATTTGAGGGAGATCTCCTGGTGAGTAGAGGACCTGGAGCACCTGTAACCAGGGCTCCTGTGGTTCTAGAGTCTGGCAGTATCGCTCCGGTAGGGAGGGTACAGGAGTCCAGTGTGAGGAGTGATTGGGGGATGAGTTTCCCAGTGGAAGAGCCTGTGGGTCAGGCACTACCCAGTTGGGCTAGGATCCCGTGTAGTGACCAGGGTGGCACCACTTCTGTTCTGGGGGATCTCCGCGCACTGTCAGGTGGACAGGGGACGGGAGATCAGCGCCAGACAGACAGTCGCTCGACATATGTGTCCTTTGATAGCCTCAGGGGGATGGAGTGGAAATCCCCAGAAGTCCTGGAGTGCCAGGCAATTATTCCACCAAAGGTTCTAGGCCGGAGGTGGGGAGGCCAGGTTCAGGATCAGCCTGACCTGAAGGGTGGGACGTCTGTAATCAGCGTCCCGACCAGTTCTTCTTCCAGAGGTACCGCCCCAGTTGGTAGGGAGCAGGGTTCTGGAAGGGGGTGCAGAGGGTGGGAGAGCCCACCTCTGCCCCCGGTACAACCTGAGGGGTTAAACCCTGGGTTGGAATGGCGTTCTAGGTGTACCCCTCGCCAGAGGAGGAGGAACCCTAGGAGAAGAGGTAGGGGGAGGAGAGCCTTCCCTGAGACTCCTGGTCCGCCTGAGGGTGTAGACCCTAGGCTGGAGAACCAGTGGCAGTCTAGTCCTGTCTTTCAGAGAGGAAGAGTGGAGAATGGCCGCTATGTGCCAGGGGTTACTACCCCCCACTCTGTGGTTAGGCAAAGACCAGTGGCACCTGGGTGGCCTAGGGCCTGGTCTTGGCCGCGGACAGCTTGGGAGTACCAGTGGGGTAGCCCAGTTGGTCCAGACAGAGGTGTTAAAAAGAATTCCATGGGTTCACCGTGGCGTAGAACCGGAGGGTGTCCATGCAGTTGCGGGCCCGCGTCCGTGTTCTATCGCCCCAAGCAGGGAAGTCCATCACGGTGGTGATTGGTCTGCCCTGCGTTTTGGCTGGAAGGGGGTTGTGTGTTGGACTTGGCCCTTCTGGCAGGTTCACCCCTGAACTTTTTTCTTTTTACTGATGACTTGGTGTGGTGATTGTTTGGTTTCTGCGCACTTTCCCTGTGTCCCAGGGTAAAGTGCGTGCGTGCTCTGAGTGCATGTGGTGAGATAGGCCTGCCCTCCCATAGGAATGCATGGGGAATGTATGTGTCCCTAGTAGTTCCTGATGCGTGGGGTGTGCAGGCCCGAGTTTGGTATGTGCGGACTCGTGGGAGTGAATGCTGCGCGATGATGTGTGCGGCGTGCATGTACCTAGTGTGGAAGTGCCACTTCTAGAAGTGGGCACTTCTGTGTGCAGTGTGTCTGTCGCGTGATTGGCTGGTCATGTCATGTGACGGGCTAGGGATTCTCCAGAGTCAGGATGAGTCACCCAGTGGTGAATGGGGAGATCAGCAGCTAGATGGGTGGGAGGAGTACACCTGGGTCCTGAATAGGACAGGGTTTTCCACACACAATGCTGGCCCCGCCCCCTGTGGTGCGACTGACGACCCTAGCCCTGCCAGTGAATAGAGTGAGGGGCTGAGCACATCAAGGGTGCTCCCCAACCAGCTGCGACTGGTTTTCCCCCTCACCCTGAACCCAGAACAAAGGGTTTGCCTGTATAAAAATGGGGCTGTGTCCCCACAGAAACTGTTCTCTGCCAGGATCTTACCTGAGGGGGGGCTGCTGCTGCTGCCGCTGGACCAGAGGACCGCCACGTGGACTACCTCCCTGCCTGGAGGCCCAGTGAGCTGGCTCTGGGTCCAGCCTTGCCCCCCCACCCCTGCCTTGCTGTGTGCAGGGGAGGACTTTGCTGGACTTTTGTGCTTATTTTCCCCTAAGCGCTGGGAGCGCTTTATTTGTATCCTTAAGGCGCCTGGGAGCTTTTTGTTGGCCTTTAGCGCTACGAGCGCTTTCACATTTTCTCCCTAGCGCTAGGAGCGCTGTATTTCTGGGAGCCGGTGCCCACCCGGCATTGTTACCACCATAGCGGGTGCCCACCCCGCCAGGGACCTGGCCGTTTTCTTGTGGTCATCCTCGCGGGTGCCTACCCCGCTTATGTGAGGTGATATCCTCGCGGGTGCCCACGCCGCATCACAGCCATCGTAATCACCGCCGCGGCCCCCGCGAAAACGGAAGTCAGGCAAGCCAGGTGAGGACGTGGGCGGGACCCTAGGCAGGAAGCGACGGGAGCCTACCCCGCGCGCCTGCGGAAGAGGAAGGGAGCGAGGCAGCGAGACGCGCTGCTCGGCCGGAGTGTTACCGGCAACAGAGACGCCGGAGTGGTGAATCCGCCCGGGGCTCCCGCGCAGTCACGGGAAGCCCCGCGCCGAGAGGAGACGCCGCCGGCAAGGGAAAGAGCCCCGCCGCCACCGGAGACGTCCAACCAGCGCCTGGAGAGTCCGGTGAGTGGGTTCTCTTGCCGGCCTGGTGAACGGAGCCAGCATTGGGTGTTGAGAGCGCTAGTGGCGCTCCAACGGAGAGGGGCACCTGCAGTCAGTCCAGAGCGGCCCCGCTTGGCAGTGGGCCGCTCCAACGAGGCCCCCCTCCCTCTAACTGCTGGAGTAGTATCATTGAGAGCCTTGAAGGCTCTACAGGGGCATATTCGTTTTCCGAGCCCACGAGGCTCCAAAGAGGCACATGGTCCTCGAGCCACAGAGGCTCCAACGGTTGGGGCATATTTGTTTTCAGAGCCACAGAGGCTCCAACGGGGCACATTTGTTTTCAGAGCCACAGAGGCTCCAACGGTGCACATTTGTTTATTGAGCCCACCAGGCTCCAACGTCAGGGGCGCATTCTTGTTATAGAGCCTGCGAGGCTCAGGGGGCATTTCTCGTGTGGAGCCCAGAGGGGCTCAGGGGGCCACGAGTGTTTGCTCAGAGCCCAGCGAGGCTCCAACGGAGGCCATACTTGTTTTAGGGCCCAGAGGTGCCCAGGCCTCAGTCCCTACAGCTGCCCAGCACTTAGTGGGCAGCTGCCACGTGTAGGCCCCCCCCCCACTGACATTGGGACATAGGGCGTCTTGCCCCTTCAAGGCCAGTTGGTCTAGGGACTGCCACAGATAGTGGCTAATGTGAGTTTTTGCGCCATGGTACCTTTCCTGCACCTCTGAGTGTGTTTATGCGTCATGTGCTGGGCTTTACACCTCTGAATGTTATGCATCATGTGTTTATGTGCTTAGACCCCTACAGGTATTGTGATACTTAGGTGGTTGTTTTCTCCCTAGTACAGGTGGTGCTAGTGAGGTCCTGATTCCCTGCGCAATATTGTCCTAAGGTGGTTAGGGTTGCGTAGGTGGTACTTACCTGATACCAGTAGTTACTGGTTGGGTGCTACATGTTCTATTTTAGTGCTACAGTGATTGTGTGCTATGTTCTAAAGTATTGTTCCTAAGTTCTAAAAGTGCTAATTCCGAACAGTGGTCCATGTGGCCCTGTCCCCTGTACATATAATCCCTTGTAAATTCTGCCCGTGCCTGTTGGCACATTGTAGAGTGTGTGTTTTTATCTAATGTGTTGTGTATAATACAAAGGCTATTTTTATAGAATACCTTGTGTGGAGTTTCCTTTGTGGTGGGCCTTGGGTGTTGTTGCTGGGTGCGCGCGCAAACGCTTTACACATCGCCTCAGGGATAGGCCTGTCTGCTCGTGCCAAGCTACCAAGGGGGTGAGAAGGGGTTATCTTTGGCGTGTAACTTCCTTGCCCTGACTAGAGTGGTGGTTTCTGCCTGACTTTGGCGCAAGCCTTAGCCAACCAGAAATCCCATTTCTAACAGAATCTAAAATGGAGTCGGAATTATTTACTGATTTCTCCATTAGTGCTAATATAGAAGACATCACTCTTTCCAAACAGAGTAGTGAGTCCGACATCAACATTTTTGACTCTCCGTCCCATGCGGGGCCATGGCAGGGAAGAGGAGGGATGCGCACTATAAAGCGCTCATGTGGCTTGGCTCTCCGTCCTAGGCGGGGCCATGGCAGGGAAGAGGAGGGATGCGCACTGTAAAGCGCGCATGTGGTTTGGCTCTCCGTCCTAGGCCGGGCCATGGCAGGGAAGAGGAGGGATGCGCACTGTAAAGCGCGCATGTGGTTTGGCTCTCCGTCCCAGCCTGGGCCATGACAGGGAAGAGGAGGGATGCGCACTGTAAAGCGCGCATGTGGTTTGTCTCTCCGTCCCAGGCCGGGCCATGGCAGGGAAGAGGAGGGATGCGCACTGTAAAGCGTGCATGTGGTTTGTCTCTCCGTCCCAGGCAGGGCCATGGCAGGAAAGAGGAGGGATCTGTACTGTAAAGCGCGCATGTGGTTTGGCTCTCTGTCCCAGACCGGGCCATGACAGGGAAGAGGAGGGATGCGCACTGTAAAGCACGCATGTGGTTTGGCTCTCGGTCCCAGGCCGGGCCATGGCAGGAAAGAGGAGGGATCTGCACTGTAAAGCGCGCATGTGGGTTGGCTCTCCGTCCTAGGCCGGGCCATGGCAGGGAAGAGGAGGGATGCGCACTGTAAAGCGCGCATGTGGTTTGGCTCTCCGTCCTAGGCCGGGCCATGGCAGGGAAGAGGAGGGATGCGCACTGTAAAGCGCGCATGTGGTTTGGCTCTCCGTCCCAGGCCGGGCCATGGCAGGGAAGAGGAGGGATGCGCACTGTAAAGCGCGCATGTGCGTTGGCTCTCCGTCCTAGGCCGGCCATGGCAGGGAAGAGGAGGGATGCGCACTGTAAAGCGCGCATGTGGTTTGGCTCTCCGTCCTAGGCCGGGCCATGGCAGGGAAGAGGAGGGATGCGCACTGTAAAGCGCGCATGTGGTTTGGCTCTCTGTCCTAGGCGGGGCCATGGCAGGGAAGAGGAGGGATGCGCACTGTAAAGCGCGCATGTGGTTTGGCTCTCCGTCCCAGGCCGGGCCATGACAGGGAAGAGGAGGGATGCGCACTGTAAAGCGCGCATGTGGTTTGTCTCTCCGTCCCAGGCCGGGCCATGGCAGGGAAGAGGAGGGATGCGCCCTGTAAAGCGCGCATGTGGTTTGGCTCTCCGTCCCAGGCCGGGCTATGGCAGGGAAGAGGAGGGATCTGTGCCCTGTAAAGCGTGCATGTGGTTTGGCTCTCCGTCCCAGGCCGGGCCATGGCAGGAAAGAGGAGGGATCTGCACTGTAAAGCGTGCATGTGGTTTGGCTCTCTGTCCCAGGCCGGGCCATGGCAGGGAAGAGGAGGGATGCGCACTGTAAAGCGCGCATGTGGTTTGGCTCTCCGTCCTAGGCCGGGCCATGGCAGGGAAGAGGAGGGATGCGCACTGTAAAGCGCGCATGTGGTTTGGCTCTCCGTCCTAGGCGGGGCCATGGCAGGGAAGAGGAGGGATGCGCACTGTAAAGCGTGCATGTGGTTTGGCTCTCCGTCCCAGGCCGGGCCATGACAGGGAAGAGGAGGGATGCGCACTGTAAAGCGCGCATGTGGTTTGTCTCTCCGTCCCAGGCCGGGCCATGGCAGGGAAGAGGAGGGATGCGCACTGTAAAGCGCGCATGTGGTATGTCTCTCCGTCCCAGGCCGGGCCATGGCAGGAAAGAGGAGGGATCTGTACTGTAAAGCGCGCATGTGGTTTGGCTCTCCGTCCCAGGCCGGGCCATGACAGGGAAGAGGAGGGATGCGCACTGTAAAGCACGCATGTGGTTTGGCTCTCCGTCCCAGGCCGGGCCATGGCAGGAAAGAGGAGGGATCTGCACTGTAAAGCGCGCATGTGGGTTGGCTCTCCGTCCTAGGCCGGGCCATGGCAGGGAAGAGGAGGGATGCGCACTGTAAAGCGCGCATGTGGTTTGGCTCTCCGTCCTAGGCCGGGCCATGGCAGGGAAGAGGAGGGATGCGCACTGTAAAGCGCGCATGTGGTTTGGCTCTCCGTCCCAGGCCGGGCCATGGTAGGGAAGAGGAGGGATGCGCACTGTAAAGCGCGCATGTGCGTTGGCTCTCCGTCCTAGGCCGGGCCATGGCAGGGAAGAGGAGGGATGCGCACTGTAAAGCGCGCATGTGGTTTGGCTCTCCGTCCTAGGCCGGGCCATGGCAGGGAAGAGGAGGGATGCGCACTGTAAAGCGCGCATGTGGTTTGGCTCTCCGTCCTAGGCGGGGCCATGGCAGGGAAGAGGAGGGATGCGCACTGTAAAGCGTGCATGTGGTTTGGCTCTCCGTCCCAGGCCGGGCCATGACAGGGAAGAGGAGGGATGCGCACTGTAAAGCGCGCATGTGGTTTGTCTCTCCGTCCCAGGCCGGGCCATGGCAGGGAAGAGGAGGGATGCGCACTGTAAAGCGCGCATGTGGTTTGGCTCTCCGTCCTAGGCCGGGCCATGGCAGGGAAGAGGAGGGATGCGCACTGTAAAGCGTGCATGTGGTTTGGCTCTCCGTCCCAGGCCGGGCTATGACAGGGAAAAGGAGGGATGCGCACTGTAAAGCGTGCATGTGGTTTTTCTCTCCGTCCCAGGCCGGGCCATGGCAGGAAAAAGGAGGGATCTGTACTGTAAAGCGCGCATGTGGTTTGGCTCTCCGTCCCAGGCCAGGCCATGGCAGGGAAGAGGAGGGATGCGCACTGTGAAGCGCTCATGTGGCTTGGCTCTCCGTCCTAGGCGGGGCATGGCAGGGAAGAGGAGGGATGTGCACCGTAAAGCGCGCATGTGGTTTGGCTCTCCGTCCTAGGCGGGGCCATGGCAGGGAAGAGGAGGGATGCACAGGGTCGTCTGCAGCTTTTCAAAACCACATGCACGCTTTACAGTGAGCATCCCTCCTTTTCCCTGCCATGGCCCGGCCTGGGACAGAGAGCAAAACCACATGCGCGCTTTACAGTGCGCATCCCTCCTCTTCCCTGCCATGGCCCCGCCTAGGACGTAGAGCTAAGCCACATGAGCACTTTATAGTGCGCATCCTTCCTCTTCCCTGCCATGGCCCCGCCTGGGACGGAGAGCCAAACCACATGCGTGCTTTACAGTGCGCATCCCTCCTCTTCCCTGCCATGGCCCGGCCTGGGACGGAGAGACAAACCACATGCGCGCTTTACAGTGCGCATCCCTCCTCTTCCCTGTCATGGCCCGGCCTGGGACGGAGAGCCAAACCACATGCACGCTTTACGGTGCGCATCCCTCCTCTTCCCTGCCATGGCCCGGCCTAGGACGGAGAACCAAACCACATGCGCGCTTTACAGTGCGTATCCCTCCTCTTCCCTGCCATGGCCCCGCCTAGGACAGAGAGCCAAACCACATGCGCGCTTTACAGTGCGCATCCCTCCTCTTCCCTGCCATGATCCGGCCTGGCACGGAGAGCCAAACCACATGCGCGCTTTACAGTGCGCATCCCTCCTCTTCCCTGCCATGGCCCGGCCTGGGACGGAGAGCCAAACCACATGCGCGCTTTACAGTGCGCATCCCTCCTCTTCCCTGCCATGGCCCGGCCTAGGACGGAGAGCCAAACCACATGCTCGCTTTACAGTGCGCATCCCTCCTCTTCCCTTCCATGGCCCCGCCTAGGACGGTGAGGCATGCCACATGCGCGCTTTACAGTGCGCATCCCTCCTCTTCCCTTCCATGGCCCCGCCTAGGACGGTGAGGCATGCCACATGCGCGCTTTACAGTGCACATCCTTCCTCTTCCCTGCCGTGGCCCCGCCTGGGATGGAGAGCCAAACCAAATGCGCGGTTTACAGTGCGCATCCCTCCTCTTCCCTTCCATGGCCCCGCCTAGGATGGTGAGCCAAACCACATGCGCGCTTTACAGTGCGCATCCCTCCTCTTCCCTTCCATGGCCCCGCCTAGGACGGTGAGGCATGCCACATGCGCGCTTTACAGTGCGCATCCCTTCTCTTCCCTGCCATGGCCCGGCCTAGGACGGAGAGTCAAGCCACATGAGCGCTTTACAGTGCGCATCCTTCCTCTTCCCTGTCATGGCCCCGCCTGGGACGGAGAGCCAAACCACATGCGCGCTTTACAGTGCGCATCCCTCCTCTTCCCTGCCATGGCCCGGCCTGGGACGAAGAGCCAAGCCACATGTGTGCTTTACAGTGCAGATCCCTCCTCTTCCCTGCCATGGCCCCGCCTAGGATGGAGAGCCAAACCATATGCGCGCTTTACAGTGCGCATCCCTCCTCTTCCCTGCCATGGCCCGGCCTGGGACGGAGAGCCAAACCACATGCGCGCTTTACAGTGCGCATCCCTCCTCTTCCCTGCCATGGCCCGGCCTAGGACGGAGAGCCAAACCACATGCGCGCTTTACAGTGTGCATCCCTCCTCTTCCCTGCCATGGCCCCGCCTAGGACGGTGAGGCATGCCACATGCGCGCTTTACAGTGCGCATCCCTCCTCTTCCCTTCCATGGCCCCGCCTAGGACGGTGAGGCATGCCACATGCGCGCTTTACAGTGCACATCCTTCCTCTTCCCTGCCGTGGCCCCGCCTGGGATGGAGAGCCAAACCACATGCGCGCTTTACAATGCGCATCCCTCCTCTTCTCTGCCATGGCCCGGCCTAGGACGGAGAGTCAAGCCACATGAGCGCTTTACAGTGCGCATCCTTCCTCTTCCCTGCCATGGCCCGGCCTAGGACGGAGAGCCAAACCACATGCGCGCTTTACAGTGCGCATCCCTCCTCTTCCCTGCCATGGCCCCGCCTAGGACAGAGAGCCAAACCACATGCGCGCTTTACAGTGCAGATCCCTCCTCTTTCCTGCCATGGCCCGGCCTGGGACGGAGAGCCAAACCACATGCGCGCTTTACAGGGCGCAGATCCCTCCTCTTCCCTGCCATGGCCCGGCCTGGGACGGAGAGCCAAACCACATGCGCGCTTTACAGGGCGCATCCCTCCTCTTCCCTGCCATGGCCCGGCCTGGGACGGAGAGACAAACCACATGCGCGCTTTACAGTGCGCATCCCTCCTCTTCCCTGTCATGGCCCGGCCTGGGACGGAGAGCCAAACCACATGCGCGCTTTACAGTGCGCATCCCTCCTCTCCCTGCCATGGCCCGGCCTAGGACGGAGAGCCAAACCACATGCGCGCTTTACAGTGCGCATCCCTCCTCTTCCCTGCCACGGCCCGGCCTAGGACGGAGAGCCAACCCACATGCGCGCTTTACAGTGCGCATCCCTCCTCTTCCCTGCCATGGCCCCGCCTAGGACAGAGAGCCAAGCCCCCACAGTGCAAGGGGCCCTCTGAGCTCCAGGGGCCCCCTCTGGAAATGGCAGGTCCCTGGCCTGAGAGCTCTGGATTGGTTCTGGAGCATGGGGGTCCCCCCTGCATGTACTTTGCAGGGAGGCACCCTCAAGTTTTGTTACGCCACTGGAGCCTGTGCTTTGTGACCCAGAGACTGCCGGGAGGTGAGAAGCACCGAGGCGGCCGGCAGCGTCAGTGGCAGGACAGGTAAGTTTGAAAAAATTAATATTAATTATTCCTCTAATCCTCCATCAACACGACCCCCCACAATCAATCAATCAATCAAAGGCATTTATAACGCGCACTACTCACCTGGAGGGTCTTCAATGCGCTTGGGGGGGGTGGTCCGCTACTGCTCGAACAGCCAGGTCTTGAGCTTCTTCCTGAAGGAGAGGGGGTCTTGGGTCAGGCGTAGGTCGGGAGGGAGGGTGATCCAGGTCTTGGCGGCCAGGTGGGAGAAGGACCTTCCTCCTGTTGTCGCTCTTCGGATGCAGGGGACGGCGGCGAGGGCGTGACTGGTAGATCGGAGATGGCGTTTGGGAGCGTAGAAGTTGAGGCGGCTGTTGAGGTAACTCGGGCCTTTGTTGTGTAGGGCTTTGTGTGCGTGGGTGAGGAGCCGGAAGGTAATTCTCTTGTTGACCGGGAGCCAGTGCAGGTCTCCCAGGTGTCTGGAGATGTGGCTGTGTCTGGGGATGTCGAGGATGAGTCTCGCTGAGGCGTTCTGGATCCGCTGGAGTCTCTTCTGGAGCTTGGCGGTGGTTCCGGCGTAGAGGGCGTTGCCGTAGTCCAGACGGCTGGTGACGAGGGCCTGGGTGATCGTCTTCCTGGTCTCGGTGGGGATCCACCGGAAGATCTTACGTAGCATGCGCAGGATGTTGAAACAAGACGAGGAGACGGCGTTGACTTGTCTGGTCATGGAGAGGGAGGAGTCCAGGATGAAGCCCAGGTTGCGTGCGTGGTCTGTCGGTTTGGGTGCGGTGCCCAGGGCAGGGGGCCATCCGGAGTCGTCCCAGGCGGAGGGCGAGGAGCCCAGGATGAGGACTTCCTTCTCGTCTGAGTTCAGTTTCAAGCGGCTGGTCGTCATCCATTCGGCTACGTCTTTCATCCCTTGGTGTAGGTTGGCTCTGGCGGTGGCGGGGTCGTTGGTGAGGGAGAGGATCAGCTGTGTGTCGTCGGCGTAGGAGATGATGTTGAGGTTGTGTTGGCGTGCGATGGCCGCAAGGGGGCTCATGTAGACATTGAAGAGGGTGGGGCTGAGCGAGGAGCCTTGGGGAACGCCGCAGATGACTTCTGTTGCTGCAGATCTGAACGGGGGTAGGCGAACTCTCTGTGTCCTTCCAACGAGGAAGGAGATGATCCAATCCAGTGCCTTCTCCTGGATTCCGACGTTGTTGAGGCGCTGCACTAGGGTGGGGTGGCAGACAGTGTCGAATGCCGCGGAGAGGTCTAGGAGGATGAGGGCCGCTGTTTCTCTGTTGTCCAGCAGGGCTCGGATGTCATCGGTGGCAGCGATGAGGACGGTTTCGGTGCTGTGGTTGGCCCGGAAGCCAGACTGTGAGGGGTCGAGGGATCCGTTCGTCTCGAGGAAGGCGGCCAGCTGCTTGTTGACTGTCTTAGTCAATAGTTTTGCGGGGGCACCCCTACTTACATATATTGAAAAGGGAAGCTTGGGGCTTGCCATTACTTTAAATGGCAACGTCAAGTTATCAGAACTGCCCTTTCAATGCACAGCGGCAGACTTGGAGCCATGTGTTACCTTGTCCCACTCAGGTTGACACAACAAGTGCTGCAGTCCCTGAGGGGGGACACTCATTTTCAGGCCCTAGGTGCCCCTGGTACCATATACTAGAGCCTTACAAGGAAGTCGGGTTATGCTAATTGGGGACAAGCCAGTTAAAAATGCACAATTGAGAGGGTCCGAGCACACACAGTGAGTCCTGTTTAGCAGGGCTGGGGCATTCCAAAGCCATTACACCAGTACCTTGCAGTCAAAATGGGAGCAAAATGTGTTGGGGGGTAAACCCGCAAAAGGCCCGTTTGCTTCTAACCCATTTTCTGTTAAAATGGCCACGAGATTTGCGTTGACGCAGCTACACTGAGAAAACTATAGAGGGCCCGAATGATAATATGCGGGCATCGGGTACATGAAATGTCCATCTTTTGTGCATCATCAAGTGAAGTGTCTGGATTTCTTTCGAGCGATTACAATTGTTGTTTCCATCACACTTCAGAATTGTAAGCAGTGTGCTTCAATCGTGCTGTCCCGATTGCTGATGGATCGTGAAATGTGTCTGGTTCATAAACAGATATTTACATTTTGTTGTGTGTTAGAAAACCAGGGCCCAATTCACAGAACTAACTTAAGACAAAATCCTAAACTTGCTACCATTTTGGTATTCACAGAAGGCACTTACTCACTTCGGTATTCACAGAAGTTAGGACTCCTAACTTTAGGACTCCTAAATGCCTTTCAGTGAATACCGAAAGCCTTCAAATTAGGATTTTTCTCAGTTTAGTAGTAGTAAAGTTAGGAGTCCTAACTTTAGGACTCCTAAATGCCTTCTGTGAATACCGAAAGCCTTAAAATTAGGATTTTTCTCAGTTTAGTAGTAGTAAAGTTAGGAGTCCTAACTTTAGGACTCCTAAACTGAGAAAAATCCTAATTTAAAGACTTTCGGTATTCACAGAAGGCATTTAGGAGTCCTAAAGTTAAGACTCCTAACTTCTGTGAATACCGAAGTGAGTAAGTGCCTTCTGTGAATACCAAAATGGTAGTAAGTTTAGGATTTTGTCTTAAGTTAGTTCTGTGAATCGGGCCCATTGGGACCTCACCGCCTTTCCTTTCACTCCCTGTCTCCCTACAATACTGCCCCCTCGGTCACGTTTACAAAATGCTGCCAGTCAGAGAATGGTGAACACCAGCTTTGTTGTTACACAACATAAGCATCATATTGTCAGAAGACATGCCTGGCAGTGACCCTTGTCCTTGAAGTGTGACAGGATAGATGCAAACTGTGAAGGTACCTCTCTGAGCTCCAAGACTCTACAGTGGGGTGCTGTGGCGCCCTCCCTCCGGCGCCAGTGCCTTTCCTCCGTCTCTGCAGCCCGCTCCCCCACTGACCCCGGGTATTTGTGTTTTGGTTTCTGTTGCTCTTCCTGAATACGCTTTGCTCCTTTCCGCCCTTTCTTTAGTTTTCTCTCACATGCTCCTAGCTCTGTTCACTTCACTCTTCACTTGTCTTGCGTACCTGTTCTGTGTGCTTTTTAGGTCGAGCCTGGGCAGCGCATGCGCTGCTCTGCGAGGCATGCTGTATTGAGGGAGGGCAGAAAGGCTCCGCCCATTTACTGCCCATCTTTTCAATTGGCTCCTGTTACTGTCCTTGCTTAATCGTTTCTTTTCATTTGTAAATAGGCTTGTTAGTCCCGCCTTGGTGCCGCCTTGTCTGCATTTTTAACCTCCCATAACAACTGGACTTTTTACTCGTGTTGTTACACGGTCTGCGTAATGTACCCGGTGAGCACTATTTTATTCAATGATCTTGCCGTATTTCACCATCGACATCACAGCACGCGGCCCACGGCGCGCTTTTATATTATTAGTAATGTATTTATTGAAATTACAGAGCGGTCCGTGTTACCTATAGCAACAAGCTCTTTTAATTATTTAATGTACGCCGCGGTCCACTCTCACATTAGTGGCCGCGCTTAGTGAAATATATAATTTACAGCGCAGGTCACTTTCACTTTAGCGTCAGCACATATTTAAATATATAACTTACAGCGCAGGTCACTTTCACTTTAGCATCAGCGCTTATTTAAATATATAATTTACAGCGCAGGTCACTTTCACTTTAGCATCAGCGCTTATTTAAATATATAATTTACAGCCCAGGTCACTTTCACTTTAGCGTCAGCGCTTATTTAAATATATAATTTACAGCGCAGGTCACTTTCACTTTAGCGTCAGCGCTTATTTAAACATATATGGCCTCATTTATGAAAAGTGACGCATCACTGCGTGAAAACAGTGATGCGTCACTTTTCACTGCGCCCTCCCTGCGACTCCAATGATGCGTCATATTTACAGTATGACGCATCATGTCGCAAGGAGTCACAGATACGTCAGTATTTCTGACGTATCTGTAGGCGCAAAAGTGACGCATTGCTGGAGTGTGTCACAAAAGTGACGCAACTCCAGCAATGTGTCCTTTCACATGGGGCAAGCCCCATGTGAAAGGGCCTGCGTCAGTCTTAGGCCTGCTGTGAGGCAGGCGCAAGATATTGACGCATTTGCACCCTAGAAGTGGCGCAGTGAAATCTCGTAGTTTTCACTGCGTCACTTCTACGATGCTTACTTACGTGGGAACGCCCACCCTGCATACATTATACCTGACGCAGGTATAATGTAGTGCAGGGGTTTACAAAGTGACGCATCTAGGTAGATGCGTCACTTTGTAAATATGGCGCATCATGGCGCATGTTTTACGCCACTGGTGCGTCACAAAAAGTGATGCACCGGTGGCGCAAAAGTGACGCAGGGGCTCATAAATGAGCTCCATAATTTACAGCGCAGGTCACTTTCACTTTAGCGTCAGCGCTTATTTATTTATTTGATTTACAGCGCGGCCGCTTTCACTTTAACAGCCGCACCACAGAAGCTTTCTTATAAAAAAAAGTTTTATGTTTTGGGTGAAAGCGCCCCATATGCGCTTTCACTTTAAAGTTGTCCGCGCCCCTTTCTTTAGACGCTGATCACTGTCACCTTAATACGGCGAGCAGCATCTAAAGAAAGGAGCGCGGCCACCATTAAAGTGGTCGAGCATTTGCGAGAGACAGAGCTTTTGGCATTAGAAATAACAAAGCCTTTTATATGTGTGTTGCTTTTAAAAACACATAAATAAAAGGCGTTGTCATTTACGCTGCCAATAGCTTAAACGCTCACAAATGCGAGACCTATTGCATTGTAAATGCTAATTAATCCTATTACTTATGCGATGTCTTTAAACGTCACTGACAGCGTCGCTGCATCTGTTTGAATAACTCACATTCAACAGGACAAGCCTCCTGTTCTCCCATGAGCCTCTTGTTCCTTCTCTGCGTCACGTGCTTCCCGCTCCCAGGTCCCGGGGGTGGCACAGTCCGACTCCTGCTTGCGGCTTTAATTCCTTCATTCTTTCCTGGGACTCGTTTTCCCAAGGCCTGTCACAATAATTCTAGATTTCACTTTTCCTTCATGTTCATGAATTTTATTTTTGCAATAGTTGCTCTCTTTCAGTTTCATTTTTTGTACCAGCTCTTGACGGCGCCCAGATATGAGTATGTCACGTGTAACACGGGCTCCATCATGTAGGGCAGTACTACTGCTAGAACGGGCAGGGTTGGAGCCAGAGGCGCAAATAGAGCCAAATTTCGGGGGGGGGGGGGCTGAGCAAAAATTTCGGGGGGGGCTGAACTTTAAGCAATTGGCAGAGTGGAGCTGCAGGGGCTCTTAGAAGGGGTGAAACAACAGCGAGGCCTCATTAACATGCAAATGGTCTTTTAAAGACCTGTGAAGTGCTCGGGTGCGGCTGCTTTTTTGCCCGGGAAGCTGCCTCATCCCGGGCTGCCACACACGACGGGGGGGGGGGGGCTGAAGCCCTTTGAGTCCAATGGGTGTTGCGCGCCTGGTTGGAGCCCTTGTAGTGTTCACGCGTCTGTTGCCCCAGATTCTAGGTGCGCGCGCAAAGAACGTCGTCCTCAGATCTTTCCCTTGTTGCATGTTCTGGCTCTTGGTTTGGAGTTGTCTGGCTTGGGGGGGTCCGAAGGAGGTAGTTTATCGGCCACGTGTTTATAGGATAGTATTCCATACCCTTAGTGGCGGCCGGCACGGATCTGGGCTGGCGGGCAGGTGAAAGGAGGGGTTGGGGCGGGGGCAAGCGGGTCAAAAAAAATACACTTACCTCCTGCAGCGTGTCTCCCACATCGTCTCTCCTCCACGTCAGGCCGAAGTCACAGAACAGGAAGCACATCCAGGGTCCCCCAAGCCAATCACAACGCTGTAATGCAGTGTTGTGTATGGCTCCTCTAAGCCAATAACAATGCTACTGTGTAGCGTTGTGATTGGTCTGAGCGCCATAGTTTGGCGCTCAGATGGGGACTGGGGGCCAGGGCTTTTTCCCCACCCAGGCTGTAATGCAGCCTGGGTGGAGAACGTATAGCACATCTTTACAACGCATGCGTTTTACACGCATGCCATTACAACTCAAGTCGTAACAACAACTTGCTGTGGGGGGGGCGTTGGAGTTTGGAATAGTATAATTTACTACTTCAACTCCAGTGTGTGCAACAGTAGGGAAGGTGTTGGATTGAAAATCCAACAAATCCAACACCTTCTGCCCCCTACAGCGCATGATTGTTTGGCCGGCCCATTGGGCCGGCCAAACCGTCACATGTACTTCAGTGTGCCACCACTCCTCCCCCTGCCGTGCTCTGTAAGCAGAGCAGTCCTGCCCCACCCCCCAAGCAGTGGTGCGACGCTCCGTCGCCTTAGCAGAGGAGCCACCACTGTATACCCTTGGTGCGCAGGTGGAGAAAGCCGCCTTCTGTTCGTTCCCTTGTTGCATTTCTTCGTATCCAGTCCGCTGATGTTCTGGTTCCTGGTTTGGTGTTGTCTGCTTTGGTGGGTTGAGGGGGTTAGTTTATCGGCCAGGTGTTCAGAGGATAGTATTCCATACCCTTGGTGCGCAGGTGGAGAAAGCCGTCTTCTGTTCTTTCCCTTGTTGCATTTCTTCGTATCCAGTCCGCTGATGTTCTGGTTCCTGGTTTGGTGTTGTCTGCTTTGGTGGGTTGAGGGGGTTAGTTAATCGGCCAGGTGTTCAGAGGATAGTATTCCATACCCTTGGTGCGCAGGTGGAGAAAGCCGTCTTCTGTTCTTTCCCTTGTTGCATTTCTTCGTATCCAGTCTGCTGATGTTCTGGTTCCTGGTTTGGTGTTGTCTGCTTTGGTGGGTTGAGGGGGTTAGTTTATCGGCCAGGTGTTCATAGGATAGTATCCCATACCCTTGGTGCGCAGGTGGAGAAAGCCGTCTTCTGTTCGTTCCCTTGTTGCATTTCTTCGTATCCTGTCTGCTGGTGGTCTGGTTCCTGGTTTGGTGTTGTCTGCTTTGGGGGGCGGAAGGGGGGTGATAGTTTATCAGTCAGGTGTCCTCAGAATAGTATTCCATACCCTTGGTGCGCAGGTGGAGAAAGCCGCCTTCTGTTCTTTCCCTTGTTGCATTTCTTTGTCTCCAGTCTGCTGATGTTCTGGCTCCTGGTTTGTAGTTGTCTGCTTTGGGGGCGGAAGGGGGGTGATAGTTTATCAGTCAGGTGCCCTCTGGATAGTAGTCCAGATCCTAGGTGCGCGGGTGCAGAAGGCCATCTCCGGGTCTTCCCTTGTTGCATTTCTTCGTCTCCAGTCTGGTGATGTTCTGGCTCCTGATTTGGTGCTGTCTGCCTGAGGGGGGTAGTTTATCAGTCAGGAAGGGTGGGGCTTCATTCCACACACCCTCGATATACTGACATGAATCTGGTGTTTCTGCTACACTTTTTCAGCTCTAGATTTCCCTTAAGCAGCGTCAGACGGCATTTCGGCGTTGGCAGCTCAGCCATGGCCTACTCCAATATGAAAGGGAGAAATGCACCGTATTTATACAATGCGGGGCACTCCTGTTCTTTCTCCCAGCACTGGCACCGTTTTGGCAGCCTAGCGTCAATGCAGGCACCCTTGCATCATGGTGCTAGGGTGCCAGCGTTGCAGGCAGGATTGTTTTTGTGCAGGAAGGAACACCTTCCTGCACAAAAAGAATCTTACAAGACATTTTCCTCTTTGTATGTGTGCTGCACACCGTGTGTGCTGCTGCAGCGCACATGGAAAGAGGAAATCTTCTTGTTACGCCTCACCTTGGGAGATATACAGATTTTACGCTGCCCCAGGTTTACATCACTTTGTAAATCCGGGGCAGCGTCAAATTCCATGGGTGTTGCACAAGAAAACCCACTGCAACGCTCACGGAACGCCTCCCAGGCCCAGAGTAAGGAGACGCAGCGGTATTTGCTGTGTCGTCTTACTCACGGTTTATGAGGCCACTCAGTGTCACGCAGGGTGGATTTGCGTGGTTTCATAGGGAAAGAGCCGTTACACCACAAGCGTTACAACGCATGCCATTACCCCGTATGCCGTTGCAACGCGAAAGATGTGTAGCGGGGGTAGAAGGAGTTCGATATAACTCCAACACCGTCCCTACTGCTGCACAGTCTGGAGTTGGAAGAGTAAATTCAACTATTCCAACTTCCAGCACGCCCGCAACAGCGAGTCGCGGTAAGGATTTGCGTTGCAACGACATGCATTGTAACGTCCTACAACCGGTTTCATAAATGTTCATGAGAGCCTTGCGTCATGCATGTACCACTCCATGGGGTGCTAAAGTGAGGCAGGGCTGCCATAAGCCCCTGAGTTTACAGGTTTGCTTCAGAAACTCTAAATGATGAAATATATAAAAAGTCACGAGAATCTCAGACATGCCTTTCCGAAGATGTGTAACTGCGGCTCCTACATCAGGAGTTCACAGCGCTCTTTCAACAAAAGGAGAAACACGTGTCACACTCTGGTGAAGGGTGTGCGTGGGGCGCGCAGTACTGACTGCTAGTTCCGTTAGTACTAAAATCCCCGGGGCAGATTTATGTTCCCTGGCGCATCCCTGCAAATCAGCATGGATGCGCCAGGGAAGATGTGTCACGCAAGTTTGCCCTTGCGCCACCGCAGATGCGCTGCATTTACAATGCGGTGCATCGTGGCGCAAGGACAAGCAGATGCGTGACGTATCTGCCGGCATAAGGTTGGCGCAGTGCTGAAATTGCGTCGCAAGCGCGACGCAACTTCAGCACTGTTCCAACCTACCCCATACCTAACATGGTGCGTCAAGCCTTACGCCTGCTTCAAGCAGGCGCAGGGTTTTGACGCATCAGCGTTGGGAAAGTGACTCAGTGAAATCTTATAGATTTCACTGAGTCACTTTTCAGGGGTGTTCCTGCGACGGAACGCCCCCCCTGCGTGGAAACGCCCACATGAAACTTGACGCAGGTTTCATGTGGCGCAGGGTTTTACACCGCGACGCATCTCCGTAGATGCGTCACGATGTAAATAGGGCTCAATGTGGCGCAGGGTTTACGCCGCCGCTGCGTCACAAAAGTGACGCAACAGCGGCGTAAAAGTGGCGCAACTGCAACATAGATCTGCCCGCCCATTTTTAGTGGAATTACTGTCCTGGACATGTCTTGCACAACGCCGCATAACTCGCATTGCATTGGAGGCGCCGCATAATGACCAGGAGGGGGTGGGATTCCTGGGAGAGCTGCGGCCTCCACTCACATGTTCCTAATCGTGCGGGATTGGGCAGAGGAGATCATCTATCAAAAAGGATCCCAACAAGCACCGGATTAAAGCAAGGCTGCGTACTCGCCCCATTACTCTTCAATCTTTTTATGGCAGAGCTCTCAACTACCCTAAATGGAAACAACTCGCCTGCACCAAAGATAGGTGGGCTCCAGCTCTCTAACTTACTTTATGCAGATGATCTGGTCCTAATAAGTCAGACACCGGTGGGCTTACAGCGCCTGCTTGACTTAACATCTCAGTTCTCCGAGGGGAATAAACTCAGAATCAACAGAGAAAAAACTAAAACACTCTGTGTGAACTGGCGCAAAAAAAAGAAACAACCACAATGGTTCCTGGCGTCACGGAAACTGGAGGCAGTTCAAAGCTACAAGTACCTGGGAATCATGATCGATAACAAAGGGAATTACACAGCGCAAACTGAGGCCATAAAAAAAAGGGGACTAATGATCGATGTGGCGCGAAGAAACCTTAAAAATAACATCTCTGGACCAAACCTCCTTCCCTTAATTAGAGTGATCCAGGCTAAACTGCTACTGTCGATAACTTATGGAAGCGAAGCCATGAGAGGGAGAGACGCCGACACACTGGACCACACAATAACAAAAGCAATTCGATTGATCTTTGGGCTTCCAAGGTACACATCCCCCGCACAACTGAGGCTGGAGTTCGGGTTTCAAAGGCAAGAGCTCGCTCGCAGAGGGGCATTCATTAAAAGCTGGTTTAAAATCAAAAGAGGTCCGCCTGACTCATTAAATATGTACCTGTGGAAAGAACTGAAGAACAAGGGGACATGCCCAGCCCGACACTATCTGGACAACTCATTAAGCTAATTGGGCCTGCAGGAACTCTGGGAGCTACCAACATCAACTGCTAGCTTTAAAAAAATGGTAAACAAAGTGATAAAAAAAGAGTCACTCATACAGGACAAAGCTGCCTTGTCAGAACGCTCCCACGGCTGGTTCACCCTACAGACCTACCGCATGGCCTCACCTCAAGCATACCTCCTGGCTAGCTTCTCAAGAGCGACAAAAGAGAAATTCTTGAAACTTCGCTTAGGCATATTACCATCTGCATATCATATGCCACCTTGGCTACGCCCTTCGTTGCCCGCATTTGCCGCCTCTGCGGGGAAGGGGATGAGGATATAGTGCATCTGGAAGGCCCTAAAACCGGCTCGACGAACTCTGTTAAGACCCATCTTTAACATGAAAGCCATTCGAACCTGCAGACAAGCAGTAAAAGCACCCTTCTCCGGCGAGGATGTCCAATTAAGCTGTCGGCTGGTAAAATTTCTATCTGTTGCAGAAACAACCATGAAAAAGGCAGACCTCCAGGTTACAGATTGAAATACTGCTGAGCTGCTTGCGGTTCTTTGATTCATCTTACACAGGTCAATGCTTGTACTGCCGGTTTAAACAGGAAATTCAGTTACATCAGGACTAGCAGACTTAGTGCTTTAAAGGACCGTATAGCTGCTGCAGAACTGTCATCTTAGTAAACGTTAAAGATTAATACGCTATGTACCTAAAATGCTAATATTAGGTGGAAAGCCCCTCAAATATCTCACTCTCGCTGGCCAAGCATAACCCTCAACTTCGCACCCTGTACCTCCCTTCTCTACTTCCCTAGCTGCCCGTCATTGCGTTTTGTAACCTAATGCTACTTTTAGGCTCTCCCTTTATTGAGATTTACTCATTTTAGTGTGTTTTAACATCGATCAATTTTAAGTATATGGAAAAAAATGTATAATGTATGATTGTAAAGGTTTTAATTAACTGCACAATAAATTTAAACTAATCGTGCGGGATGCAGGAGGGCGCGTGCGTGGGCTCCTTGACACACATGTATAAGCCTTTGTGAATGGACCAAGGCGTGGCACTGGGTTTGGGGCACTCTGAGGGTCGATGCGAGATGATGACGTGGGCGTGGTCAGAACCGCCCCTGCTTTTACCGCATCATTACCTCTTTCAGGGCTCAGCCTGAACATTGGCCACTGGGGCCACGAGTACTGAAACAGGATTCAGAAAAAAAGGATTTCAACATGCGCACCGCAAGTGCATTTACATCTCACAAACCGACCTGTGTATTACAAGTTCACAAAATGCCTTAACAGTGGGTCCCAGTTCGAACGGTCTCATTAATATTAATAGGGTAAGTTGCAAACTCGGACCCACTATGATTGGCCACATTCATAGGGATGGTGGTCTGCAGGGGTCAGCAGATCATGTCGGTGACTGGGTTTAAATCAAGCAATATTTGTTTTAATGGAATCCGTTTAAGTATTTAATAACGAAAATGAAATCCTTTGCAAACATTTTTTAGGAGCAGGCAGAGATCCAACAGACCCGTGTCTGCTCCTACGAAATGTTTCTGTGCACATTCAAGAAGGGGAAGGGGTCCTTTGAGGTAACATAGTAATGTTTTGCAACTGGATTCAGTCTCACATTATTACCTCCGTAAGGACTTGCTGTTTGGGAGAGACGCCATTAACACACCCCTTCCAAGTATTGATTCCTTATGGTTTCCTAAATCCATTTAACTTTTCAAACATTTCACAAAGTATTGTAGGGTTTGCAGCCATTCTGTTTACCGAACCACAGGGTTTGCAAATGCTAGACCCGTAGTTATGCGAGGCCCTGAATCGGTGTTCGAGCAGTGTTTCCTGGGGGCATGTCATGATGGGCGTAGGGTGACCAACTGTCTGTAAATTTCACGGACTGTCCATAATTTGGACTTCACATCAGTTGTCCGTGAGGATCCCTTTTACGGACGCCTTTTGTCTGTAATTATGGCCCTTACAGGGAGCGGCGCTGCGCCCCTGCGAGAGGCTCAGCCCCTGATGGGCCGCCTCGCACTCCTCTGAGCACAAGAGCAGCCCTACCCGCCCACTGTCATTCTCTACGCCAATGACCGACTGACAAATAGGGGTGGGCGGAATTTGCAAAAGTGACTTTCGCAAATTATCGCGAAAATGCTAAAAATCTCCGCAATCACGTGGAAATATCGCGAAGATGCAGAAGCTTTTTCACGCCCGTTCGCGGTATTTTCTGCGTGGTCGCGGCTCGCCAACTTACCCATGCGGTTGCTCGCGGGCACGGCCATCTTGTTTTCACTCTTCTCGCGGTGCATGATCGCGAGAAGAAAGACATGATCGCGCGACCAATGACATTACTGCGGGCGCGAACTGTCGCGAGACAGCGCAAATGGCTACCAACAATCCAACATCTCGTGGAGAACGCGACTGGATCGGGAAAACTTGTCGGCGAACGCGGGGATTCAGGTAAGGCGATCGCGCGAGAATGTATTATTTTACAGCGCGAGCAAGAAACAAATTATCGCTAAGCTGCGGAATGCGGAAATTTTGACATTTTCGCGCTCTCCGCGGAACGCGAAAATGTCAAATTATCGCAATTTCCGCGAGCGGAACGGAAATTTAGCCCAGGCCTACTGACAATGGGCCAGTCTGGGCTGGTAAAGCATGTGGCGGCCTCCTCCAGCCTCTGTGTAGGGCAGGACATGCTATCAGATGGATAAAAGGTAGAACGCCCTGCTGCAAGGTGAGAATACGGTTTATATAAGAAGCCTGTGAAACAAGTTCAAAAGAAGGGGCTAGAGCTCTTTCACCGTCTCATTTTCGAACTGACGCATTTTCAATATTAGATTCAACAAAGCCATGGTTGCTGCTATTTTATTTTATGCAACTAACAACCATTGACAAAACCAATAGTCCTGGCTTGTTGTTGTGTAATGATACTTGCTGTATTATATATCTGGATGCAATGACAGAAACATCATAATACCAGTGGCGGAACACTATGCTAAGCACAGATTTTTAGCTTAGATGTTGTAAGCCACACCCTTAATTGTATTGTATTGTATTGTGAATTTGTATAGCGCTAAAACTGTCATCCTGCGGGTACACTGGCGCTGCGATGTGCCAAGTTGTCACTAGGCAGAACAGATATTCTGAACGCTGATTTGGGCAGCTCATATCACTCGTCCCTACGGAAGAGCCCCGTCTTTAAGCTCTTTCTGAATGTGCACAGAGACTTTGTCTGCCTGATGTGCAGGGGGAGAGTGTTCCAGATTCGTGAGGCTGCGATCCCAAATGCTCTACCACCCAGCCTGGTCTTCTTATATCTGGCAGTGGTTACCAGACTTGCACTGGAAGAGCGGAGGCTTCTCCCGGGCTTGCGCCCGGTGAGTTTCTCCTGCATGGACGTTGGACCCAGACCGTGCACTGTTCTGAACACGATGCAGAGATTTGAAGTGAATTCTCTCCTTAATGGGCGGCCAATGCAGGACCTTTAATGCTGCCATCGAACACCCCCTTTGAAGAGACCCCCAGTTTTTTTACCCCACTTAAAGCCCCGGAAACAACACCATGTCACATTCACCTCACGTCCTGGCTCTGTGAATCATGCATGACTTCTAAGTTTTCAGATTGCCTATGTGCAGGGGCTTAGTGAACCCTCCCCCACCCCACCCCTTGCTTTAGGAGCTACAGCGAGGTGAAGTCCTTGATGGGCCTCTTCTGTCTTAAGTTCCGCAGACAGAGGATCAGCTCATAACTTGAAAATGTGGGTGAGTAAATAAGCGAAGGAATGTGTGAATGGCTGGATGGATAAGTGAAAGGATGAATGAAAGGATGAATGGATAGATAATGAAAGAAAGGATGGATGGATGAGTGAGTGAGTGAGTGGAAGGATGGATGAGGGAAAAGGTAAATAGATGGATGGGTGAAAGGATAGATGGATGAGTGAAAGGGAAGATGATGGGATAGTGAATTAGTGGATGGATGAGTGAAAGGATGGATGGATTGATGAATTGATAAGTGAAAGGGTGAATGGATGGACGGATGAATGAAAGGGTGGATGTACGGATTGATGAGTGAGTGAAAGGGGGGTAGATGGACAAAAGGATGGATAGATGAGTGAAGAGGTGGAAGGGTGGATGGATGAGAGTACAGATGGATGGAGGAGTGAAAGGATGGATTAGTAATAGGGTCAATGGATAGATTTGTGAACGGATGAGTAGGTGGGTGGGTGTGAAGAAATCAAAACCTTCTCAGGGGTTTCACTGATACACCTGCTCCTTTTAAACCAACAAAGAAGAGATTGGCACAGAAGCTGTAATATAAAAGACATCTTTTTTATTAACCTCAGATGAGGGAGATTGCGTCACACAGTAATCTCAAGTCACTGTAGGAGGCATTCTAAGGAGTACAGAGAACAGGGGCCTTATATACCCACACAGGGGCTCAAAAGAAGGCGGTACAAGTACACATGACAAGAGTTACACACATAGATGGTCATACAGAAAATGCACAGTCGACAAGTAGTAGGAGCAATGAGTTGCTGACATCAGTTAGAACAGCCTGACAGTTCTATACTAGGAGCAGGTGCATTCTACTAGCTAGGCCCTTCTGAGCATGTGCAAGGCTCTGGAAGAGGAAGAAAGCAAATGGCCAGCATATAGCTAACTAAAATGGCTGCCAAGTACAAAATGGCTTTCAGCTCATGCTAACAGATCCCTGTAATCTTTAACAGAGGGTCCTTTTAGCATGAGCTAAAGACATTCCTATGATCCAGTAGGAACATAGAAAATATTTTGCACATTAATTTTCATAAATTTATCAATATCCTAATTCATTGCTAGGTGGGCATTTCTCATTCTAAATATTGTTAAGCGGGTATATATAAGGTATAGGCAGGAGTACAAAGGGAACAGAGCATTGGGTCACACAGATAGCAGGAGAGAGTAATGACTATTATCACAAGCAGAACTATTAACTTCCTAGTCCTAAGCAAATCCCAGAAACATCCAGTAAAAACATTTTCAAGGCTCCTATGTATTTCAGTGACCATCCATTTCAACTTCAGAAAAGCCAACAGCACATATCTAATAAAAACATTTTCACTAGACTTTTCCAGTGTTTCCTTTATGAGGGCTAGAGTATCAAGGAAAGGGTAAAGTAAGATTTGTCAACTGCTCAGATGAACGTTTCTCTCGCAGAATAAACATTATTCCTAAAGCAAATATTAAAGCAGTCAGACATATTATTACAAAAATGATCCTGGATCCAGAGGACCAGGAGGACCACACAGGGCCATGAGAATTAGAACGAGGAGCTGCAAAGGGCTGCTCCTCCTCAAAAATGGGACGTCCAAAGGGGAACATTATTAACAAAAAAGAAAAAGTCCTTATGAAATTGAAGCCGCTGTACAACCAGCCAGAGGGGAGTTTTCTCCCTGAGTCCGTTTGAGCCTCACAGGCAGGCTCTTATTGTTCCCACGGTGGAGCTGCACAACTCGCAACTCAAGAATCACGGCCCAGTTTCAAGGGAAAAGTTTCTTCTTTCTGGATAGGGCAATCACCCACCAGGGCAAATGCCCTCAGCGATCCTGTCCAGTGTCTCAGGCAGTGCACCAGTTTTCTTCACTTTAATCTTACAGGCAGCAGAGACACAGCACCTGTACCCTGAACTCAAGTCCTTCCCTAACTCCTGTATTGCTCTGCTGGCACACTGCTCTTTCATTGGGGCCACAGATTGTATCCAGTGTGCCCAGGTATCTCTTAATCAACAACCAAAGGTGCAGACTTTACAGCCAACATTCAGGAGTGTGATGCTGAAGTACCTGAAGCAACCCTTGTTTCAAAAGGGGTCACCTCAAGCAAAAACTTCCTTGCCGTTCTGGTCGGTCTGTGACTCCCAGCTGGGCATTAAAAATGATGTTGCAAAGTCATCCTGTGCCCTGGGCACCCCCCAACTTTTTACTGACTGGGAACTGGTGGTAACTGACTCTGACTGACCCTGGGCTCTGCCTAACCAGGCCCAGGGCCAGTGCCAAGCTGAAAGGAACACATTGGAATACAGTTAAAATGCCCAGCATGCACTAGGGTACACTATGGTATGGTGGGGTACCCCTGTATTTGGCATGACCTACCCCATAAGCCCCTAGTATATAATAGGGCAGGGGATTGAAACTGCCTAGAAGTCCCCAGTACCCTGTTGGATTTTTATTTTGTGTTGTGTCTTAATTTGTTACTGAAATTGTGTTTTCAAATGCTTTACATACCTGTCTTTGAAGTTAAGCCTGTCTGCTCGCAGCCCCGTTACCAAGACTTGAGCATAGGAATAATTTTCTAAGACCTATGCTGGGTCCTATTATGTGTTAGTGGCCTTATTGCCACTGGCAGACCTACATTTGCCCCTACCAATAACCCACTTTCCAACACACCATTTCTCCTTTCTGATTTGTGACCCCGTCTTTCGCCCAAGACAGTGGCAGGGGTACACACTTCACATCCCAGTGCTTCCGGCCTTCTACCTTCACTGAGGTCCTGGTTGCCAGCAATGCCTGTGCTGGTTACCTTCACCTTGACTTCAAGCTGGACTGGTGCTGACTCCTCAAGCTGGATCTGATGTCCGGGCCCCTCTGGCAATGGTTGCAAGGTAGCAAATATCTATTGGTGGACAGAACAAAAAGGTCTTTAGACAAAGCACAGAAATAATCTATCAACAGAGAGGATAGTCTCAGAATACTTCCTAGTCTAGGGGCGCCCGATGTATTAGCAAGGCACCCAAGAACCACTTCATTTATCCATGTGAGAGTAAAAAAACTAACAGCCTGGACCTAGTGGCAAGTATAAAAGGAACTCTTTGGTAAACTGACAAGAGTAATACGTCACCCAATCCCAAGCAGCCTGTGTTGATTTACTAAATTCTGAGGAAAAGGGAAAAACAATACAGACATACTCCAAATCCTTACATCTGTGTATTCCTATATTCATCTGAAGACCCTCAAGAAAAAAGGAAATGTTCTACACTTTTATCAAAGTGTAGGAACTGGGTTCACCAGTTCCCCAGGGGGTAGCTTGGCGCGAGCTGGTAGGCACCCGAAATCTTAGGTGTAAAGTGACCATACAGCACACACATCCACTGGGACAGGAAACGCACGCAATGACTGACACCACACCAGTGAGTTTGAGTAAAAATCAAATAGCTTTTATCTAGATCAGAGTAAGGGTAATCAATAATCACGGTATTTCTATTTCATCAGAGCATTTCCTGAAGCAGGAATAAACATGACATTTCATTAGAGCGTGAAACATGGCATTTCATTAGAGCGCTAAACATGGCATTTCAGCAAGAATGAACATGTCATTTAATGCAACTAATCAACTTTAAGCATTAGCAAACAGTATCCCCTGAGACAAAAGATGACCAGTTCATGAGGCCAAGATCAGTGTTTCATTAGGCAAACATTAACTTCCTGTCAGGCAAGAATGAACTTTCTGTCAGGCAAGAATGAACTTTCTGTCAGGCAAGAATTAACATTCCCCTCAGCCTGGGTTGCAGTAGCCCACAGTATTTCATTTGGCCAACTCTCTCCAGGATTATTCCCCTGCTCCTGGGGCAAGTGGGGCCGACAGGGCTCAATGACAGCCTTCCCCGGGGGAGGGGCGAGCTCCGGGCCTTCCTCTGGCCTTCCGCCCTCCTCCCCGGGGGTTACCTGGTTCTCTGGCCTCGCGAAGGCCCTGGCAGCGGGTCCCAGGCAGGGCCGGGGCTCGCTCCTCGTGGAGCCCCACCCACCAGCAGTGCAGGCTCTCCGGTGGGCCTGGGTCGAGAGGGGGCTTCGGGGGAGGCCCTGAGGTGGGCAGAGCTTCGTGGGGCCTCCGGCGGGTCTGGGGGCTGCCAGGGAGCCCCTGCGCTGACAAAAGGCCAGTCCCGGGCCCTCCGAGGGCTCCTGGGGCCCGGGTACCGGTGGTGATGGCCACAGTAGAGGCGCGCCCGCAGCCGCCAACAGCAGCGCGGCCTGCGGGGGCACGGCCTCGAGCACCAATCGGCAGACGGTGGGGGCGGCGTCCAGGAGACCGCCCCCGTCACATGATGAGGGCAACGGCTTCAGGGCCTAGCGCGGCCTACTCTTGCGTCTGGCGGCCCTCTCCTTGCTCGAGGGCCGTCACGGGGGGATCGCCAGCCACTGGGCCCACGTCGGGGGGGCGCCCCGGTCGCGACGGCGATGGCGGGGCCCCGCACCCTCCCGGGGGCCCTGGAGACGTCGGCGACACCGGGCTGCAGCGGTGAGTTTGCTTTTAGTGCCCCAGCAGGGGTGGGGGGGCTTCCAGGCCCGGCCCGCAGTTTAGGCGATATCGCCGGCACCCAGCGCTCACTGAAGCTCAGCGGGGGAGCGCAGAGACTCAGGGCAGTGCAGGTTGAGGTGGGACAGGCCACACAACAGTGCCAGTTCAGAACAGGGGTCCCAGGTGGAGTCAGAGAACGCAGGGGTGGCACAGCGCTAATACCTGGTCGATCCCCGAGCAGTCCTGTGGGAATTTATGAGGTCTTCTTCGGCGCTTGCTGGTTCCTGCGCCCTTAGTAGTTGGTTTCTTGAGAGGGGGGGGGGGTTGAGTTGGTGATTGAAGGCAGGTTAGTCAGTCACTGCAGGTCGTAAATGGAGCAATGGGGAAAGTTGTTGATTTTGTTAATTATCCAAATAGAGATGGAATTACATTTTTGAAGGTTAAATTTGATCAGATTGAAGAGGCAAAACAGATTGGACGTTGTGCTGTTCGTTTTATGCTTGTTAAAGACTTGTATGTTCGTAGAAAATAGCTTCCTTTTTCTTTAGCATATGCGGTGACCTTTTATAAATCTCAAGATTTATGTGTAGACAGTGCTTTGGTAAACATTGGAAGTACAGTATTTAAAGAGGGCATGGCATATGTTGCTTTGTCTCGAGTAAGAACATTATCTGGATTGTATTTGATTGATTTTGATGAGAGAAAGATTAGTGCAGATGCAAATTGTGTAAGAGAGTATAATCGGTTAAAAAGCATGCATGCTCCCAACTTAGGTGAATATCCCGTATATGAAAAGCGTGTAGTATGTCCAAAACGAACATATGAGAAACACTGTAGTAAGGTTGGAAAGAAAAAAAAAAACAAGAGAATAATGAGGCTCAAAGAAAATGAAAATGGACACTGTTGATGAAATTGTAGGATACCAGTTAGAAAATAGTTCAGGTATCAACTGCTGTGCTAATGTAATTGTGAACGTCCTATTTTTTCTAGAAAATCTTTATCATCAAATTATGGAGAATTGAGAAAAAAAAATGTTCTTTGTTGCATTATATTTTTGAAAAATTGATAACTGATAAAACTAAAATCCAAACTGCTTCTGGCATTCGGCATCTTTTGGATATATGTTCTGGTTCTTCCAAATCTACACTTAATGTACAACAAGATGCTCAAGAATTTCTAATGTTTATGCTTGCAGTATTGGAAGGTGAAGGAATACAAATTGAAAATCTGTTTGGAGTACGTTACAGATGAGATCATAAATGTGAAGACTGTTCATTTTTTTCTACCACTGAAATAGACACTGAACTATTCATATATTTGACAATACCAATTTGCAAAACAGTGTCTTTTAACAAATTAGTAAAATCAGATAATCAAAATATGGAATGTACTCAGTGCAATCTGAAATGTTATCAACATTATTTATAGAAAGATTTGGACAATATGTCATTTTAATGCTACAACGTTGTAGAGCAGATGGAAGAAAATTAGAAACCAAAATTAAAACTTTTGTGGCAAGTCAACTGTCAATTTCAGGAAGAACTTTTAAAGCAGAGGCTATTAGTTTCCACGATGGACCTTCAACAACATCTGGACACTATACTGTGTATTTAAAGTGCAATAAAGGATGGACACATTGTAATGATGCCCATTTGGAATTCAAATGTCGGTTGCCTAATGAATTACCAAATTCATATCTGATATTTTTGGTGGCAAAGTTTTGAAAACATCATTTGGCCTGTTGGGAAGATGTAAACGTCTATTAACTACTTTATTTTCGATGTTTTCAATTCAAATGACTTCGTAAACATCATTCGGCCTATTGGGATGTCAACAATTTCTGTTTGAATCATCGTCTCTGTTTCTTGATATTATATTTAGAAAATTGTTTTTGAAAGAAGCAGTTCATATATTTGATCTTTTTATTATATGCAATGTTATTGAGCGTGTTTATTTTTGAAAATGTAAACAGATAGTTGAGTTTGTTGTAAATATTTTGAACACAGATTTGTTTTTTTAACAATCTTATTGATTGTAATTTTTTGTGCGCTGTTAAATGATGATCAACATTGAAATCACTGTGAATGGTGAAAATCAACAGTAAAAAAAGCAAACAGAATATGTTATGTAATTCTAAACTTATGTTGTGTTCTTAAAACTATAATATTATATGCAATAACAGTATTTTTTCTTCTCTTTTACAGAAACTAATTCTAAAGTTTGAAGATATTTTAAATTTAGATTATAAAAAAACAACTGAAAAAATAGTTTCAATGAGTTTCATATCTACTTCAAAAAAGAAGGTAAAATAAAGTAATGTAATAAACATAATGTTATAAAATAATATTTACAGTCACTTTTATTGCAGTCATTCATTTTTTAAAACTGAATCATCTCACTCATCAAATTACTTCACCAGAACCCATGCTCTTCTTCAATCTCTGAAATATAACCTCTGTAGTTACAAAATCACCTATGCATTACTAATATACATCTTTGTTCACTGTGGTAGTACCCATACAGCTCTGTAATCACCCAAGGAATACCTGTGCACTTACAAAATTACTCAGGCACAACCCATGTACTCCTGCAATCACAGAGTCACTAGTTATCCAATCATGCAACGACTTAGGCATTACCCATGCACTTCTCCAATCATCTATCAACTACCCACTCATGCAGTTCTGTAATCATCTAGACACTAATTCCCCAACAATTAGTCTTGGACTTATCCAATCACTCTGCGAATACCCATGCACTTATAAAATCGCCATGCACTATCCGTGCAGTCCTCCAATCATCCAGGCAGTACCCATGTACTCATGCAAGACCCAGGCCCTAACCATGTATTCAACCAATCATCCAGACATTACCTATAAACTCATGTAATTACCCAGGTTTTAAGCATGCACTTGTAAAATCAACCAAGCAATACCCATGCACTTAGAAAATCATGCAGGCACTACACATGTAAAAACTTATGCAATTATAACTAAATGATCCTGGATCCAGAGGACCAGGAGGACCACACAGGGCCATGAGAATTAGAACGAGGAGCTGCAAAGGGCTGCTCCTCCTCAAAAATGGGACGTCCAAAGGGGTACATTATTAACAAAAAAGAAAAAGTCCTTATGAAATTGAAGCCGCTGTACAACCAGCCAGAGGGGAGTTTTCTCCCTGTGTCCGTTTGAGCCTCACAGGCAGGCTCTTATTGTTCCCACGGTGGAGCTGCACAACTCGCAACTCAAGAATCACGGCCCAGTTTCAAGGGAAAAGTTTCTTCTTTCAGGATAGGGCAATCACCCACCAGGGCACATGCCCTCAGCGATCCTGTCCAGTGTCTCAGGCAGTGCACCAGTTTTCTTCACTTTAATCTTACAGGCAGCAGAGACACAGCACCTGTACCCTGAACTCAAGTCCTTCCCTAACTCCTGTATTGCTCTGCTGGCACACTGCTCTTTCATTGGGGCCACAGATTGTATCCAGTGTGCCCAGGTATCTCTTAATCAACAACCAAAGGTGCAGACTTTACAGCCAGCATTCAGGAGCGTGATGCTGAAGTACCTGAAGCAACCCTTGTTTCAAAGGGGGTCACCTCAAGCAAAAACTTCCTTGCCATTCTGGTCGGTCTGTGACTCCCAGCTGGGCATTAAAAATGATGTTGCAAAGTCATCCTGTGCCCTGGGCACCCCCCAACTTTTTACTGACTGGGAACTGGTGGTAACTGACTCTGACTGACCCTGGGCTCTGCCTAACCAGGCCCAGGGCCAGTGCCAAGCTGAAAGGAACACATTGGAATACAGTTAAAATACCCAGCATGCACTAGGGTACACTATGGTATGGTGGGGTACCCCTGTATTTGGCATGACCTACCCCATAAGCCCCTAGTATATAATAGGGCAGGGGATTGAAACTGCCTAGAAGTCCCCAGTACCCTGTTGGATTTTTATTTTGTGTTGTGTCTTAATTTGTTACTGAAATTGTGTTTTCAAATGCTTTACATACCTGTCTTTGAAGTTAAGCCTGTCTGCTCGCAGCCCCGTTACCAAGACTTGAGCATAGGAATAATTTTCTAAGACCTATGCTGGGTCCTATTATGTGTTAGTGGCCTTATTGCCACTGGCAGACCTACATTTGCCCCTACCAATAACCCACTTTCCAACACACCATTTCTCCTTTCTGATTTGTGACCCCGTCTTTCGCCCAAGACAGTGGCAGGGGTACACACTTCACATCCCAGTGCTTCCGGCCTTCTACCTTCACTGAGGTCCTGGTTGCCAGCAATGCCTGTGCTGGTTACCTTCACCTTGACTTCAAGCTGGACTGGTGCTGACTCTCCAAGCTAGATCTGATGTCCGGGCCCCTCTGGCAATGGTTGCAAGGTAGCAAATATCTATTGGTGGACAGAACAAAAAGGTCTTTAGACAAAGCACAGAAATAATCTATCAACAGAGAGGATAGTCTCAGAATACTTCCTAGTCTAGGGGCGCCCCATGTATTAGCAAGGCACCCAAGAACCACTTCATTTATCCATGTGAGAGTAAAAAAACTAACAGCCTGGACCTAGTGGCAAGTATAAAAGGAACTCTTTGGTAAACTGACAAGAGTAATACGTCACCCAATCCCAAGCAGCCTGTGTTGATTTACTAAATTCTGAGGAAAAGGGAAAAACAATACAGACATACTCCAAATCCTTACATCTGTGTATTCCTATATTCATCTGAAGACCCTCAAGAAAAAAGGAAATGTTCTACACTTTTATCAAAGTGTAGGAACTGGGTTCACCAGTTCCCCAGGGGGTAGCTTGGCGCGAGCTGGTAGGCACCCGAAATCTTAGGTGTAAAGTGACCATACAGCACACACATCCACTGGGACAGGAAACACACGCAATGACTGACACCACACCAGTGAGTTTGAGTAAAAATCAAATAGCTTTTATCTAGATCAGAGTAAGGGTAATCAATAATCACGGTATTTCTATTTCATCAGAGCATTTCCTGAAGCAGGAATAAACATGACATTTCATTAGAGCGTGAAACATGGCATTTCATTAGAGCGCTAAACATGGCATTTCAGCAAGAATGAACATGTCATTTAATGCAACTAATCAACTTTAAGCATTAGCAAACAGTATCCCCTGAGACAAAAGATGACCAGTTCATGAGGCCAAGATCAGTGTTTCATTAGGCAAACATTAACTTCCTGTCAGGCAAGAATGAACTTTCTGTCAGGCAAGAATGAACTTTCTGTCAGGCAAGAATTAACATTCCCCTCAGCCTGGGTTGCAGTAGCCCACAGTATTTCATTTGGCCAACTCTCTCCAGGATTATTCCCCTGCTCCTGGGGCAAGTGGGGCCGACAGGGCTCAATGACAGCCTTCCCCGGGGGAGGGGCGAGCTCCGGGCCTTCCTCTGGCCTTCCGCCCTCCTCCCCGGGGGTTACCTGGTTCTCTGGCCTCGCGAAGGCCCTGGCAGCGGGTCCCAGGCAGGGCCGGGGCTCGCTCCTCGTGGAGCCCCACCCACCAGCAGTGCAGGCTCTCCGGTGGGCCTGGGTCGAGAGGGGGCTTCGGGGGAGGCCCTGAGGTGGGCAGAGCTTCGTGGGGCCTCCGGCGGGTCTGGGGGCTGCCAGGGAGCCCCTGCGCTGACAAAAGGCCAGTCCCGGGCCCTCCGAGGGCTCCTGGGGCCCGGGTACCGGTGGTGATGGCCACAGTAGAGGCGCGCCCGCAGCCGCCAACAGCAGCGCGGCCTGCGGGGGCACGGCCTCGAGCACCAATCGGCAGACGGTGGGGGCGGCGTCCAGGAGACCGCCCCCGTCACATGATGAGGGCAACGGCTTCAGGGCCTAGCGCGGCCTACTCTTGCGTCTGGCGGCCCTCTCCATGCTCGAGGGCCGTCACGGGGGGATCGCCAACCACTGGGCCCACGTCGGGGGGGGCGCCCCGGTCGCGACGGCGATGGCGGGGCCCCGCACCCTCCCGGGGGCCCTGGAGACGTCGGCGACGCCGGGCTGCAGCGGTGAGTTTGCTTTTAGTGCCCCAGCAGGGGTGGGGGGGCTTCCAGGCCCGGCCCGCAGTTTAGGCGATATCGCCGGCACCCAGCGCTCACTGAAGCTCAGCGGGGGAGCGCAGAGACTCAGGGTAGTGCAGGTTGAGGTGGGACAGGCCACACAACAGTGCCAGTTCAGAACAGGGGTCCCAGGTGGAGTCAGAGAACGCAGGGGTGGCACAGCGCTAATACCTGGTCGATCCCCGAGCAGTCCTGTGGGAATTTATGAGGTCTTCTTCGGCGCTTTCTGGTTCCTGCGCCCTTAGTAGTTGGTTTCTTGAGGGAGGGGGGGGTTGAGTTGGTGATTGAAGGCAGGTTAGTCAGTCACTGCAGGTCGTAAATGGAGCAATGGGGAAAGTTGTTGATTTTGTTAATTATCCAAATAGAGATGGAATTACATTTTTGAAGGTTAAATTTGATCAGATTGAAGAGGCAAAACAGATTGGACGTTGTGCTGTTCGTTTTATGCTTGTTAAAGACTTGTATGTTCGTAGAAAATAGTTTCCTTTTTCTTTAGCATATGCGGTGACCTTTTATAAATCTCAAGATTTATGTGTAGACAGTGCTTTGGTAAACATTGGAAGTACAGTATTTAAAGAGGGCATGGCATATCTTGCATTGTCTCGAGTAAGAACATTATCTGGATTGTATTTGATTGATTTTGATGAGAGAAAGATTAGTGCAGATGCAAATTGTGTAAGAGAGTATAATCGGTTAAAAAGCATGCATGCTCCCAACTTAGGTGAATATCCCGTATATGAAAAGCGTGTAGTATGTCCAAAACGAACATATGAGAAACACTGTAGTAAGGTTGGAAAGAAAAAAAAAAAACAAGAGAATAATGAGGCTCAAAGAAAATGAAAATGGACACTGTTGATGAAATTGTAGGATACCAGTTAGAAAATAGTTCAGGTATCAACTGCTGTGCTAATGTAATTGTGAACGTCCTATTTTTTCTAGAAAATCTTTATCATCAAATTATGGAGAATTGAGAAAAAAAAATGTTCTTTGTTGCATTATATTTTTGAAAAATTGATAACTGATAAAACTAAAATCCAAACTGCTTCTGGCATTCGGCATCTTTTGGATATATGTTCTGGTTCTTCCAAATCTACACTTAATGTACAACAAGATGCTCAAGAATTTCTAATGTTTATGCTTGCAGTATTGGAAGGTGAAGGAATACAAATTGAAAATCTGTTTGGAGTACGTTACAGATGAGATCATAAATGTGAAGACTGTTCATTTTTTTCTACCACTGAAATAGACACTGAACTATTCATATATTTGACAATACCAGATTGCAAAACAGTGTCTTTTAACAAATTAGTAAAATCAGATAATCAAAATATGGAATGTACTCAGTGCAATCTGAAATGTTATCAACATTATTTATAGAAAGATTTGGACAATATGTCATTTTAATGCTACAACGTTGTAGAGCAGATGGAAGAAAATTGGAAACCAAAATTAAAACTTTTGTGGCAAGTCAACTGTCAATTTCAGGAAGAACTTTTAAAGCAGAGGCTATTAGTTTCCACGATGGACCTTCAACAACATCTGGACACTATACTGTGTATTTAAAGTGCAATAAAGGATGGACACATTGTAATGATGCCCATTTGGAATTCAAATGTCGGTTGCCTAATGAATTACCAAATTCATATCTGATATTTTTGGTGGCAAAGTTTTGAAAACATCATTTGGCCTGTTGGGAAGATGTAAACGTCTATTAACTACTTTATTTTCGATGTTTTCAATTCAAATGACTTCGTAAACATCATTCGGCCTATTGGGATGTCAACAATTTCTGTTTGAATCATCGTCTCTGTTTCTTGATATTATATTTAGAAAATTGTTTTTGAAAGAAGCAGTTCATATATTTGATCTTTTTATTATATGCAATGTTATTGAGCGTGTTTATTTTTGAAAATGTAAACAGATAGTTGAGTTTGTTGTAAATATTTTGAACACAGATTTGTTTTTTTAACAATCTTATTGATTGTAATTTTTTGTGCGCTGTTAAATGATGATCAACATTGAAATCACTGTGAATGGTGAAAATCAACAGTAAAAAAAGCAAACAGAATATGTTATGTAATTCTAAACTTATGTTGTGTTCTTAAAACTATAATATTATATGCAATAACAGTATTTTTTCTTCTCTTTTACAGAAACTAATTCTAAAGTTTGAAGATATTTTAAATTTAGATTATAAAAAAACAACTGAAAAAATAGTTTCAATGAGTTTCATATCTACTTCAAAAAAGAAGGTAAAATAAAGTAATGTAATAAACATAATGTTATAAAATAATATTTACAGTCACTTTTATTGCAGTCATTCATTTTTTAAAACTGAATCATCTCACTCATCAAATTACTTCACCAGAACCCATGCTCTTCTTCAATCTCTGAAATATAACCTCTGTAGTTACAAAATCACCTATGCATTACTAATATACATCTTTGTTCACTGTGGTAGTACCCATACAGCTCTGTAATCACCCAAGGAATACCTGTGCACTTACAAAATTACTCAGGCACAACCCATGTACTCCTGCAATCACAGAGTCACTAGTTATCCAATCATGCAACGACTTAGGCATTACCCATGCACTTCTCCAATCATCTATCAACTACCCACTCATGCAGTTCTGTAATCATCTAGACACTAATTCCCCAACAATTAGTCTTGGACTTATCCAATCACTCTGCGAATACCCATGCACTTATAAAATCGCCATGCACTATCCGTGCAGTCCTCCAATCATCCAGGCAGTACCCATGTACTCATGCAAGACCCAGGCCCTAACCATGTATTCAACCAATCATCCAGACATTACCTATAAACTCATGTAATTACCCAGGTTTTAAGAATGCACTTGTAAAATCAACCAAGCAATACCCATGCACTTAGAAAATCATGCAGGCACTACACATGTACTCCTGTTATCACCCAGGCACTACTCATGCACTTATGTAATAACACAAGCACTACCCATGCACTGCTGCAATCATGTGTGCACTACCCATGCAGTCCTCTAATCACCTAGACACTACTCATTCACTCCTTCAATTACCCAGGCACTACCCATGCACTCCAGCAATTACCCTGTCACTATCCATGCACTCCTCCAATCACCCAGCCAGTACCATGTACTTACCCAATTACTCCACCAATACCTAAGCACTAATGAAATCACCATGCGGTATCCCTCCACTCCTCCAGGCAGTAGCCATGTACTCATGCAATGACCCAGGCACTAACCATGTAGTCAACCAATCATCCAGACATTACCTATAAACTCTTGTAATTACACAGGCATTAAGCTTGCACTTGTAGAATCAACCCAGCAATATCGATGCACTTAGAAGATCATGCAGGCACTACACATGTACTCGTGCTATCACCAATGCACTACTCATGCACTTACGCAATATCCCAGGCACTACCCATGCACTGCTCCAATCACCCGTGCACTATCCCATGCACTCCTACAATCACCCATCCAGTACCATGTACTTAACCAATCACTCCGCCAATACCCAAGCACTTAGAAAATCATGCAGGCACTACACATGTACTCCTACTATCACCCAGGCACTACTCATGCACTTATGAAATAACCCAAGCACTACCCATGCACCGCTACAATCATTTGTGCACTACCCACACAGTCCTCTAATCACGTAGACACTACTCATTCACTCCTTCAATTACACATCACTACCCATGCATTCCAGCAATCACCCTGTCACTACCCATGCACTCCTACAATCACCCAGCCAGTACCATGTACTTAACCAATCACTCCGCCAATACCCAAGCACTTATAAAATCACCATGCACTATCCTTGCGTTCCTCTAATCATCTAGACAGTACCCATGTACTCATGCAATGACCCAGGCACTAACCATGTATTCAACCAATCATCCAGACATTACCTATAAACTCATGTAATTACAAGGGCATTAAGCATGCACTTCTATAATCAACCAAGCAAAACCCATGCACTTACAAAATCATGCAGGGACTACACATGCACTCCTGCTATCACCCAGGCACTACTCATGCACTTATGCAATAACCCAGGTACTACCCATGCACTGCTCTAATCACCCGTGCACTACCCCATGCACTCTTACAATCACCCAACCAGTACCATGTACTTATCCAATCACTCCGCCGACACACAAGCACATATAAAATCACCATGCAGTATCCTTGCAGTCCTCTAATCATTCACGCAGTACCTATGCACTAATTATACACATACCCATATATTCCTCTTACTACAATTCATACAACACTTACAAATGTTTTCTTTTTTTAAACCAAATAGGTAGTTCTGAAAATATCTATTTTTTCTTCTTTTTTAGTTTGATATATTTTTTTGTATTTTTAAAACTCTTTTTTACATTGTTTTGGTGGGTTTTCTTTGTTACATTTTTTTTTTAAACCCAGAACCAACAAGGAAAACAATGAAAAACTTATGCAATTATAACTCATTACATAAAGAAAAAAAGAAACAGAACGAGCACTTGTGGTTCTCAATTGCAATGAGGATTGCATTAACTGACTGCTCCCCTACACACAACGATTTTCCACACTTCAAGCTGCACTGCTTCACTTGAGACAAAAGTGGATGAACATTGATGACGGAAGTTATTGTATTACCAGAAGAGGTACTGGGTCCACAACTGCTGTTCTCAGCACCATCCTTTCCTTGCGGGCGTCGCAGTTGTTCTTTTGTGAGCCGTCAAGGGTGTATCGTCTGGAGGTGTTTCATCATAGACGACGTACCGCAAGAGTACTTTTTTACAGATCCGCGTGATGGTACAGCTTCGCAGATCGTGCATGTTACCTTCATGGCATTAACTTTTTTCTCACCAGGTGGGATGCTAAAAAAATGCCCAGACAACGCTCTCAAATCTCTTCTTCCTGGGCTCTTCGAGATCTTTCTCATTCTCTGGTGGAAACTGCTGTGGTGGTTGTCCAGCTGCCATTTCTTACCAGTGTAAAAAAATACCAAATAGATGTAAGACAGAACTCTAAAAGAGAACAGGTCTATCTCCTTAGATGGTCCTAAAAGAATGAAAAAAATGGGTGGGGCCCTTTAAATTCTAGAATCAAAAGCTTCTAAACCAATGAAAGTCTTTCTTTTGAAGTCACATGGGATTCGCGCACCGCACCCACAATCAGCGCGCACCCAACGCGACTTCCGGAAAATACATTTAACAATAATATATCCTTATTCCAGTCACATAAACATGATATTTACAATTAACTTTATTCATGTCTTGGTATATTATTTATAATAAAGTTTTATACATATACTTTTAAAACTTCAAAGTTTGCGATGGATTCGCACACCCGGCGCCACCACCAGAGCCAATTACATGATGTTGCACGGGGCCGGAACCGCGCACCCGTCTCTGACGAAATGCACATCCTAAACAACTTAACCAATATGGCGGCAAAATACTTAGATTCGCACACCCATCGTGATAGAAACACGATGGGTGCGCAAAGTCATTTTTTATATTTTTTAGAAGAATATTTGTAATTCAAAAAAGAGAAAACATTATAATATTTTTAGAAGATCTTAAAATCTAAAGAAATATTTTTTAGACATCATACTTACAAAATATCATTTAAAAAACCTTTGAAATCCACTGAAAAAAACCATAGGTTTCAGGATTGCTATAATTAGAAATTAGCATTCAAAAAACCTTTGAAATCCACTAAAAAAACGATAGGTTTTAGGAACGCTATAGTTAGAAATTAGCATTTAAAAAACCTTTGAAATTCACTGAAAAAACATAGGTTTCAGGGACGTTATAGTTAGAAATTAGCATTTAAAAAACCTTTAAAATTCACTGAAAAAACCACAGGTTTCAGGGATGTTATAGTTAGTTGGACATTTCACTCGTACAAAACCAAAGAAATTCGGCCGTTATAGTTAGTTGAGCTAACTATAACTTGAGCCCCCGCAATGCACTGCTGATGACATCACATATTATATCGCTCATGACATGGTCAGTGACATCCCTGATGACATCACTGATGACATCTCAAATGACATCACTGATGACATCATCCACGTGATAATCTGATGCACCTCCTCACACCCTAATATAACTAACCCTGGGCGTAGTTCGCAAAGTGCACTTCGCACTAGGCGAGCTACGTGTAGCACTTCATGAACTGCATAGTACCCTGTTCGCACTGTGCAAGATGCCGTTTTCAATGATTGCACAGTGCGGACAAGCATCCGGCACTGTGCAATCATTGAAAACGGCATCTTGCACAGTGCGAGCTGTAGTTTTCTGCTGATTGAGTAGATTTTTATTCGAGTGGCAGCTTTCTCAACGCGGACTGGTAGTTTCTCATCGCCAGCGGTCGCGAGCATACACGACCACTCGCAATGAGAAACCTGACCTCACCGTGTTGAGAATCTCGCCGGGATGTCATTTTGCTTGCTCGCAGTCGCCAACTTGACGTTGAGGACCGCGAGCAAGCAAAAATGACCGCTGCACAACGCTACGCTGTGCGTGTTTGCACTGTGCTACGTGTAATTCGCGTAGTGCGAAGTAGCGCAAACTTCACAAACTACGCGAGCGTAGCGTAGTGCTTTGCCCAGGTTTAAATATAACCTTTGAGACACCCACTCTAAAATACAGACTACCATTATCGAAACCATAGACACACCAATGTCAGTTACTACTTACCCTCTCACTGATTCCTACGTCTACACACATCCACTCCCTCATCTATACAGTCATTATACTCACACTGCCACTCACCCATAGAGTTACTTACACAGCTAGTCAGTCATGCAAAGAATCAATCACACTCCTATTTACTCACCTACACAGTTATACACACACTACCTCACTTATTCATACAGATACTAACACATACTTCCTCTCTTATACAATCACTGACACAAGCACACACTCATCCATATGGCCACTCTCACAATCACTCATTCTCACATATAGTGATTTATATACTCCAACACTCACATATAATGCCTTTCACACATGTAGTTACTCACATATGTACCACTGATACATCCATTCAGCCACCAACACACCCATGCACACACTCACCCACCGATACAGCCCCTTACATACACACTCTTTAACTCATACACCCAGTGAATCACCCACTCATACATCCATGCAGGGAGTCACACATACCCCACTCACCCACACAGACACTCAGGCACCAATTTAGGTACTTAGACAACCAATCAAAAACCAATATAGAGACTCATATAGCTACTCACCAACCTAAGCAACCACTAACAAACCAACTCACACATTGATACAGACAGTCATAAAGATTAGTCAGTCACACATGTATTAGAAAGACACGTTTATTCACTCACTTATACAGTCAGTCAAACACCTACTAAAACAGCTATTCAGACAGCCATACACTCACTCATTCTTCAATACACCTTGGCCTATATATATAAAAAAAGATATTTAAAATTTACAGAAGTACACAGACACTAGATGATGTCATTAGTGATGTCATCAGTGATGTCATCAGTGATGTCACTGACCATGTCATGAGTGATGTAATATGTGATGTCATCAGCAGTGCATTGCGGGGGTGCGAGTTATATTCAGCTCAATTAATTATCTGTGCCTCAAGTTCAGTCTGGAGATGTTCAGTGGAATATTTATATAAAATGTCACCAGCAGTGATGGCCCTGAGTGTAGCCCATTTAAATATTTAACCATTTTGGAATGACCAACCCTGATGAAGTCCTAAGGGACAAAACAAGTTGGCTGGGCTGATTGGAAAACGTTTTGTTTTTACAAAACATAAATGAATAAAAGTTGGATTCTGAACGCATTAGCAAGACTCTTGGAAATTCAAACTATTCACTTTTCATCTGTTTCTGGACATTTTTTTCTTGAATCTTGGCTGAGAATAAAGTACAAAAAATTGTTTAATACAGTTGACGCTCCTTTTGTTAGTGGAATATTCATATTGAAGCAGTTGAAAGACTATTCTCTGATGAGCCAGGCATTCTGCTGGAGAGGCACAACTTTTTCAACTGTAGACAATTTGCCGCGGAAGGCGGAGAGGAGTATGTGTCAGCTTGGAGATTGGAGATTGGAGAATCTTGTCTGCAACATGTAGACATGGAGTGAGTTTAGATACTTCTATTCAAGATCAATTTGTAATTAACAGTTTTTCTAGGCAGATCAAAGAAAGATTGCTGAGCTGTAGGAATCCCACACTTACCGAGGTCATCAACTTCGACAAAAGTATTGAGAGTTCCTTGATTTCTTTGAAAGTATTAAAGCTGCGATTAAGGCCTCGTCTCCGTCAGATCTGGACTAAGAGACAGAGTCCATGTGTGTAGTTAACACACATAGAACAACTGTGAGGAACATTATCAAGAGGTCTACAGGCATTTGTTACAGGTGTCGTTCAAAGAACAATCTTGGCAATTTTACAGAATGTCCTGCAACTGGCAAACATTGTTTGTTGTGCAAAAAAAGGGGTGATTTTCAGATTGAATACAAGAGCTGCAGCACCCGAGTGAGAATTGGGAGCGTTGATCCTGAGGTCTGCACTTGTTCAGAAATGCTCCGCAATGTAGTTCTGACGGTTGAATGTAATTCTGTAAAAGGGCCACTTTGTGGTGCTGTCATTGACAACATTCCTGTACAGGTGGTGGTTGATTCTGGATTCCCTACCACCATTCTGACAGACACTACTTCTATAGTAAGTGGAATAATAAGGTGTTCCTGGAACCTTATGATGTGAATATGAAAGCTTTTGGGGAAAAGAATATTGAGATGTTAGGGTACTTTGCATCTAAAGTAGAATGCTGGTGTAGAGAAACTGTCACCAAAATGTACGTAGCCTTCAAGGGCAGTGACATAATTGGTTGGCAGGGCTTGGCTAGGATGTGCTTGTATCTTGCACTAGGGGTGGGCGGTGGACACCGTCTGCCAGCGGATTTCACAGAGTTTTACCACTATGCGCTCTGCCACCCACCGGAGTTTTCTGGCATGCCCACCAGAGCACTCAGAGCCTCATTAATAGAAAATATTGTATCGTTGCGTGAAAACAGCGATGCAACACTTTTCAGTTCTCCCTCCTTGCAACATGATGGATGCACCATATTTATTGTATGGTGCACCATGTTGCAAGGAATGACAGATATATTAGGAATCCTGACGTATCTGTCAGCACAAAACCAACGCATTGCTGGAGCTGTGTCGTTAGCATGACGCAACTCCAGCAGTGCATGGGAGAAGCCTATTCCCATTGCCTGCTTTGATAGATTTCACTGCGCCACTTCTATGAGGCTTTTTCATGGGAACGCCCACCATACATACATTATACCTGAGGCAGGTATAATGTAGCACAGGCATTTACAAAGTGACACATCTACTTAGATGCGTCACTTTGTAAATATGGCGCAACATGGTGCATTATTAACGTCCCTGCTGTGCCACTTAACTGCGGCATAAAAGTGTCTAAACCCATCATAAATAAAACCCTAAATGGTTTGAATGACAGGTGGAAGTGCGGAGACGTAGATGCTGTCAGTTTACATGCTTTTGTGCCGTGCTTTTCGGGGTTATGTGTGTCGCAGCCTTGAGCTGCTTTGGGGGTCAGGCTCTTAATCAGAGGAATGTGTTTGAGGGGCGCCACGCTCCTGGATGATCGCATGGGTCTGGGGGTGTTCCAGGTGCTCGTTTTTGCTCTCGGCTTTCTGTTGAATGGATGGAGGTTGTTTTTTTGGGAAGTGCTGTCTAGATTTTGGAACATTCCAGTGGGTGTGGAAAGTCCATGCGTCAATGGTACATGCGGGAGGAGCCGGGGAGGGGCTGAGGTGTCCTTCTCTCTGCTTGCATGAGGGCCATCTCGCCATGGGTGTGCTCTGGAGGTCGAGTGGTGGTCAATCGGGTGTGAGGTCGGTGGCCTAGATGCTGCATCAAGATGCGCACGTGGCAAGGTTGTATGATCCAGGCCGGATCACTTGGTGTCCAGGTTCTCTTGTCTGCCAATCTTTGGAGCACTTGAAAACAGTGATGCTCATGCGAGGTGTTCTGCAGAGTGCTAGGCAGCCCTGGTTGAGTGCCAGGCAGTTCAAATGAGCATGCTTGAGTGGAGGTGGACGAGAGCGCAGCTGGAGGCCTAGGGTGAAGTGGGGACCCCAGGTGCAAACCCCAGTGCAAATGTGGGCCCCAGCCAGAGGTCCTGTCCCTGCCCAACTTCAGAGCCAGTTTCATTTTGGGGCATTCTTTGGTCCCTGGTCATTGGCTTTGATGGATGGGCACACAGTGTTTAAGTGGTAAACCTTTTCTGTGCAGTCTGGAGCAGTAATATGGGATCCTTCTGTGGCACGGTGGGACATTTGCAGAGACAGTGGATCACCATGGTGGGCCCCGCTCCTCTGAGGCCACAGAGTTGTTTGGATACCAAGTGAGGGACAGCAGCACTGCCTTCTACGCTGTGGGGGAGTGCCTGACATCCCAGGTTGGTGCTCTGGAGCTCACATGTTTCAAGACAGTTTGCTAATCTTGATCACTGTTTGGAAGTCCTGGTGTTCTTGGAAATATGTAATTTAACAGGCTGTGTTTTACTTGCAGGGCTCAGACGTATATGAACGTGCAATCCAGGCTGCGCTGGCCTGGGGCAGTCTTGTCGAGTTCATTTGATATTGAACCACTGACATCATCTGTTTCAGTGGAGATCTGTGATTGGATGACGGTATAATCTGATGTTTTTGTGGTTTCGGCATCCTGTCAGGGTCGGGGGCACTTGGTGTGGATTCAGGCGAGGGACGCTGCTATGCAGGGGACTGGGGAATTGCTCGGTCGGCTGTATGAATGTATCGAGTTGTTGGAAGAAGGCAATATTGGGTGTCTTGAGGTGCCAGTATGAGTAGCTGCTCTGCTTGTGGACTTTCTGAGAGTCAAGGGGGCGTAGTCAAGTGGTGGAGACAGCCCAGAACATATGGGGGATTCCCATCACGCAAGCTGTTGACCCGCAGCACGAGGTGAGGCCCTTGTGTAAACTGGGACTTTATTGTCACATCACTGGAGCTTTCTCTAGTGGTGGGGCATTCTCTTGTGTGTCAATCCAATTGAAGCCTGTATAGTTGAGGGCACATTCGCAGATCGGCCCATTGCTGCAGTGGAGTACCGCTCCGACTTTCTAAGGGAAACAACAACAGTGAATGTGTGTGCGCATAGTCCTAACTTGATTGGTTAAATACTTGATTTGCTTTGGGAAATGTGTGCTGTGAATGTGGAAAGAGGAGGATGGTTCTAGTGTGAGGGAGCAAAGAATGGCAATTCAGGTAAATAGTGTGGAAACAACTTAGTGACAACGGAAGAGGGCAGCATCTCTTTATTTGATTGTTTACCAATTTAACAGTGCTGTGACGGTGTGACCTCTCTATGAGCAGTAGATGCAATGGTGTTGAGCACACGATATAGTGAAAGGATCGTCTATTTCTGCACACAGCACAAGGATGGATGTGCTGCAGTGGTGTGTGTCAGGAGCTTTCTTGGCCATGGCATCTTCCACAGGCAGGGTCGAGGTACATCTCTGACGCAAATGTGTTGTGTGTGGCACCTACTGCCCTTGTTTTGGCACTGTGGCACAGCTTTTCAGCTAGTTATGTCCGCTCATGGAACTCCATAGAATTCCACTGAGTTTTTTTGGTAACACTGAAGAATTCTGTGGAATGCAACTCCACGAGTGCTGCCCATCCCTATCTTGCACCAGTTTCAGCAACCCAGTAGTTGTTGGAGAGTTATGTCGTTGAGGTAAGGAACACAACTGAGGATCTCTCACATGAGTTTTTCATTTTGTTAAGTTAGCAAGTTGGTGTAGTTAAAGGTTTGAACACCAGACCAGACTGAATACCCAGGCACAACCCGTAGTACACAAAATGTGCCCTGTCCCACTTAGCATCAGAGAGGAACTCAAACAAACGCTTAAGGATTTATTTTCCCAAAGCATCATTGAGCCTAGGGATTATTCTCAGTGGGTTGTGCCTGTGGTGGTGGGATGGAAAAAATTGATGGAAATCAGACTGTGTGCTGATTTACGCACCCTCAACAGGAACATAGTGGTTGTTTTTCATCCCCTTCCCAAGATACACAAGTTGCTGGCCAGTTTGGGAGGGGCAAAATGGTTTTCCATTATACGCTTAAGATCAGCTTACCATCACATTGCGGTGACTGATGATTCTCAGGAACTGACAAACTTTGTTACGCCGTTTGGTGCCTATAAAATCTAAGTTTACCGTTTGGTTTAGCGTCAGCCGACAGTGTTTTTCAGAAAATAATGGATAATCTTTTGGGGTAATTTATAGGTGTATAGTCAGCTTAGTTTTTCCTGATAACCTGGAAGCACATGATCTGATTTTGAGGAACGTTCTATAAGTTCTATTGTACAGATGCGATATCATCAGACATGCCAAATGCACGTTTGCTCCTGAGAATTTGGAGTACTTAGAACACACCATCTCTTCTTCAGGAATAAAGGCCACATTCTGTCTGAATAAGGCTATCAAAGAAGACAAGCCACCTAAGGATAGGGATGCTTAATGCTCTTTTGGGGGGTTTGCAGAGTATTACGCCTGTTTTGTACCAACTTATGCCCATGCTGTTAAGATTGTTGCTCAGAAAAGGAGAAAACATTTTGTGGATAGAGGAATTGCATTCCGCATTTGACAGTGGCTAGAAATTAATTGGGAATGCACCAGCATAAAGTGTTTTTCATGAAGAGAACACTTCTGTAATTTCGGTTGATGCCAGCCTACATGGGTTGGGTGTTGTCAGTAGGTGGCAGGAAAGGAACAGACTCTGACTTTTGCATCTAGGTCATTGAAACAATGTGCAAGTCATTACAGCACCATAGAGCGTGAAGCACTAACATGTGAATGGGTGGTACAAATATTTAGGATGTATCTGTATGGTTGTAAATTCAAGTTGCATGCAGACTACAAACCCATTTTCCACTTTCTTAATGGAAGTAGTCTTAATAATGTATCAGTTAGATTGACCAGGCTGGTTTCCAAATTTTAGGAATATAATTTTGTGGTTAAACACCTGTCCTGTGGTAAAAGTTTCCACACAGATTGTTTATTATGCATGCCGCTGGCGGATGCTGAAGAGGAGGCTTGTGTGGATGATTTTGAATGTGTTGTGGCCATTGTGGATGTGTTAAATGAATCTGAGACTGTGATGATGGAAAAGGACTGGTTAGAGGCATGACAAGATGATGAAACTCTGCAAAACAAACCAAGGAAAATATTGTGCATGGTTGGCCTGAAAGTAGATGTTTGTTGGGTGAGTTGAAAACTTTCTTACAAGTAGCAAGGAAGCTGCCTGTGGTTAATGGTATAATTTTAAGGGGTGACCAATATGTTCCACCTGTGAAGTTGCGTAATAATATCAGATCCATGGCTCACCATGGACATTTGAGTGCGACTAAGACTTGTATGAAAATAAAACAACACCATTGGCGGCCTTTTCTAGACAAACAGGTCAGGTTTGCTATTGACGAGGGCTCTGAATGTGTGCTTTCAGATTAACATTGGAATACCAGCTTGAGCCCTGTTCTTTTCCTTGATGGAGCTTGGGATAAACTGGGGAATTTATTTACAAGGATATTGCGCCACAGGAACATTACTTTTACTGACGTTCCTGTGGAGCAATGCCCTGTTCCATTTTTACATACTGTGACGTTAAGTCACTTTTTGTGGCGGAACACCGCTTTGTAAATATGGTATCTTTTCACACATTTTTTGCTTGAAAGGTGGAGGCAGTGGGTATTGCAGTGGGCACTCCATCGCAACACCTATTGCTTTTAGACGCTGCCCCCGATTTAAAAGGTTGTGTAAATCTGAGGCAGCGCCAAAAACTAATGCCATGCAAGAGCAGGCACTAGATTGGTGCAACGAGGAGAGATACTTTTATATCTCCTCATTTTTGCTTTTTCTATGTGTGCTGCATTCTTGGGAGAGGTGAAGAGAGGGGAGAGAGGTGAAAGGAGGGAAGAGAGGTGAAGGGAAGGAAGAGAAGTGAAGGGAAAGAAGAGAGGTGAAAGGAGGGGGCGAGGTGAAGAGAGGGGGAGAGAGGTGAAGAGAGGGGAAGTAAGGTGAAGGGAGGGAAGAGAGGTGAAGGAAGGGGAGATAGGTGAAGGCAGGCAAGAGAGGTGAAAGGAGGGGAAGAGAGGTGAAGGAGGGAAGAGAGGTGAAGGGATGGGAGGAGTTGAGGAAGAGGGGAATAGGTGAAGGGGAGGGGTGAAGGGAGAGGAGAGAGGTGAAGGGGAGAGGTGAAAGGAGGGGAGAGAGTGGAAGGCAGGGGAGAGGTGACGGGGAGAGGTGAAGGGAGGGAAGAGGTGAAGGCAGGGAGAGAGGTGAAGGCTGGGGAGGTGAAGGGAGGGAGAGAGGGGTGAAAGGAGGGGCAGAGGGATGATTGGAGGGGCAGGGAGGTGAAGGGAGGGGAGAGAGGTGAAGGGAGGGGAGAGAGGTGAAGGGATGGAGAGAGGTGAAGGGAGGCGAGAGAGGTAATGGAAGGGGAGAGACGCGAAGGAAAGGGATGAAGGAAGGGAAAGAGAGGTGAAGGAAGGGGAAGAGAGGTGAGGGGAGCAGAGAGGTGAGAGGGAGGGGTGAAGGAAGAGGGTAGTGAGGAAAGAAGGGGAGAGGTGAAGGGAGGTGAATAGAGGTGAAGGAAGGGGGAGAGATGTGAAGGGAGCAGAGACAGGTGAAGGAGAGGGGTGAAGGGAGGGGAGAGAGGAGAAGAAAGAAGGGAGAGGTGAAGGGAGGGCGTTAGAGGCGAAGGAAGGGGGAGAAGTGAAGTGAGCAGGGAGAGGTGAAGGGGAGGGGTGAAGGGAGGGGGAGAGAGGTGATGGAAGGGGGAGAGTTACAATAGTTCAAATTAAAAATAATCGCCTAGGTTCTCTCATTCATCATAGCGCATGTATACATTCATATATATGTATATATTGTCCACAAAACCAAGGTTTGCCCCTCCTTCGATGTCTCCTCCATACAATTGAAACAGACAGGCATGAACTCCACTTCAGGTACGCAATTTTTCCTTATTTCACGATCATGCAGTCACTACGCCTTTCGGTAACAGCCGTTACCTTGATCGCATGAGTCAAAATGCATATCTGCCTAACATAAATACCACCACCCGGCTGTGACATCATACAATAGACATAGCAAACAGCCTACTAGATTCTTGCTGATTTGTAGATATAAATGCATAGCAACATATTATAGTGCTATTTATTCAAAGAACCAATTAATTGAATATATTTTACACATAAGAATTATATTGATGCAAATTTTAATTAAATATATAAATAAATAAAAATATATATTTTTTAAATTTCAATATAATCAATAAGTTTAGTGAAAACATTATTGCTTCACCAATTATAATTCATTTTGAGAATTCAAATCCGTAAACTCGTATTCTCTAATAGTATAACTATGTATATATCGTATATACTTTATCATTTCGGGGATGTTATATATGGTTTTTTTCTCTCTTAAGTATCCCGCTTCCTGACTTATACATGTTAGTTATTTAGGTATAAATGTTAAAATATACAATGCACATTTATTCATGGCATTATTAATTGTAATATGATAATGAAGTCTGCTTGAATATATTCATGTCATTTCACATACATTTAATTCTCTGTTTTTATAATTCTTGGATTATAGAGCAAAGTTCCATCAAAACTTCTCGATTATTGTTAAACAAAAGGCACTGCTCAAAAGAATGTGAGTTCGTGAAAGGGCGCCAAGGGCTTTTCTGCTAATTGTTCATCCTAAAAGGTGCGCCAGGGTTCAGACATTTTATAAAAGCTTAGAGCAGAGGGCCAGGTCTGTGAAGGGCTTGTGTTTTCCTTGTGTCCTGCAACTCTTCACCGTCATTTCATGGGTGGATGAATGCATCTGTGAAACCACTGGCAGGAGATAGGTCAGCTCCACGAAGCAGCACGGTCTCCTTGCATACAGACCTAGAGCCTTATTATGAGTTTGACAGGCCATAGGACCGCCGAAACTGTGGTGGCGGTCCAACCAGCGCCACACTGTGGGCCCGCCCGCAGTATAAGTAGTGTGGAGGGTCGAACAGCCACTGGACCGCTGCAACCACTGTGGATCGAGGATCCCGTGGCTGATCAAGGATCCTGCTGCGGTCTCGCAGTCGTCTGAGGCAGAAATATGCTGGTGTGCCGTAGCAGCACCGCCGAACTTACTGCTGGCTGCCTCACTGCCATCCTTTCCATGGCGGAGAGACCGCCATGAAAAGGGGGGCAGAGAGGCAATGGCCCCCTTGCGCCTCTGGCCAGGGGGTGCAGGCAGGGGGGTACATTTAGTGCTTCCTCCATTTGCACCCCCAGTTCCTGCACGGTGTGGCATGTATGCAGGTGTAGGAAGGTGTAGACGGCATTCTGAGAGCAGAGGTCTGCCTGTTAGGCTCGTCCATTAGCCTGACAGACTGCCGCTGTCAGACCGCCCGACAGACCAGTAATAAACCACAGATCAGGCTGGCATTCGCACCACGGGTTTGGCAGCCCGACAGCCAACGTCATGTTGCACTGTCTGCTGTGGGACGGCCAAACTCATAATAAGGCCCTTAGTTTGTCACTTTTCTCTTGCAAACAAGGGCCTGGATTTACAAAGGGCTTGCACGAGTCCTTAAGCAGATTTACTAAGCCATGCATAGGCACCTTGCGTGGCCCTGTAGTACTTAGTAAATCTGGACTAATGCAGTGCAGCGCAAGTCTTTGCCTTGCGTCACTCTGCCCTGGGAAGGCATAGGGAGCTCCTGGAGTGACCTCTAGGAAGGAGTTTTACATAGTGAGCACCTGGAGGGACCTCTAGGAAGGGGTTTTCATACTGAGCCCCTAGAGGGATCCCTAGGAAGGGTTTTTACATAGTGCGGCCCTGACGTTACCTCTAGGAATGAGTTTTACATAGTGATCTCCTGTGGTGACCACTAGGTAGGGGTTTTACATAGCAAGCTCCTGTAAGGAATGACTTTTTGGACGGGGTTTTATATAGTGAGCTCCTGTAGTGACCACTAGGAAGGGGGTAGTGAGCTACTGTGTTGACCTCTAGGAAGGGGTTTTACATGGTGAGCTCCTACAGGGACCTCTAGGAAGGGGGTTTACATAGTGAGCTCCTGTGGTGACCTCTAGGAAGGGGTTTTACATAGTGAGCTCCTGTGGTGACTGCTAGAAAGGGGTTTTACAATGTAGCTCTTGGAGTGACCTCTAAGAAGGGGTTTTACATAGTGAGCTCCTGGAGTGACTACTAGGTAGGGGGTTTTACATAGTGAGCACCTGGAGGGACCTCTAGGAAGGGATCTAACATAGTGAGCACCAGGTGTGACTGCTAGGAAGGGGTTTTACATAGTGAGCTCCTGGTGTGACCTTTAGGAAGGGGTGTTACATAGTGAGCTCCTGTAGTGACGATTAGGAAGGAGTTTTACATAGTGAGCTCCTGGAGTGACCTCTAGGAAGGAGTCTTACATAGTGAGCTCCTAGAGGGACCTCTAGGAAGGGGTTTACATAGTGAGCTCCAGGAGTGACCTCTAGGAAGGGGTTTTACATAGTGAGCTCCTGTGGTGACCTCTAGGAAGGGGTTTTACATAGTGAGCTCTGTGGTGACTGCTAGAAAAGGTTTTACAATGTAGCTCCTGGAGTGACCTCTAAGAAGGGGTTTTATATAGTGAGCTCCTGGAGTGATCACTAGGAAGGGGGTTTTACATAGTGAGCTCCTGGAGTGACCTCTAAGAAGGGGTTTTATATAGTGAGCTCCTGGAGTGATCACTAGGAAGGGGTCTAACATAGTGAGCACCAGGTGTGACTGCTAGGAAGGGGTTTTACATAGTGAGCTCCTGGTGTGACCTCTAGGAAGGGGTTTTACATAGTGAGCTCCTGTAGTGACGTCTAGGAAGGAGTTTTACATAGTGAGCTCCTGGAGTGACCTCTAGGAAGGAGTTTTACATAGTGAGCTCCTGTGTTGACCTCTAGGAAGAGGTTTTACATAGTGAGCGCCTAGAGTGACTGCTAGGAAGGGGTCTTACTTACATAGTGGACTTCTGAATTGACCTCTAGGAAGGGTATTTACATAGTGAGCTCCAAGAAGGAGTTTTACAAAGCGAGCTCCTGGTGGGACCGGTAGGAAGGGGTCAAACATAGTGAGCTCCTGAAGTGACCTCTTGGAAGGGGTTTCACATAGCGAGCTCCTGGAGTGACCTCTAGGAAGGGGTTTTACATAGGGAGCTCCTGAAGTGACCGCTAGGAAGGGGTTTTACATAGTGAGCTCCTGTAAGGAGTGACCTCTAGGAAGGAGTTTTACATAGAGAACGCATGGAGGGACCTCTAAGAAAGGGTTTTACATAGTGATCTCCTAGAGGGACCCCTAAGAAGGGGTTTTACATTGTGAGGCCCTGAAGTGACCTCTAGGAAGGAGTTTTACATAGTGAGCTCCTGTGGTGACCTCTAGGAAGGGGTTTTACATAGCGAACTCCTGTAAGGCTTGACCTCCAAGAAGGAGTTTTACATAGTGAGCTCCTAGAAGGACCTCTAGGAAGGACTCTTACATAGTGAGCTCCTAGAGGGACCTCTAGGAAGGAGTCTTACATAGTGAGCTCATAGAGGGACCTCTAGGAAAGAGTTTTACATAGTGAGCTCCTAGAGGGACTTCTAGGAAGGAGTTTTACATAGCGAGCTCCTAGAGGGACCTCTAGGAAGGGGTTTTACATAGTGAGCTGCTTGAATAACCGCTAGGAATGGGTTTTACATAGTGAGCTGCTGGAGTAACCGCTAGGAATGGGTTTTTCATAGTGAGGCCCTGAAGTGACCTCTAGGAAGGGATTTTACATAGTGAGGCCCTGAAGTGAGCGCTACAAAAGGGTTTTACATAGTGATCTTCTGGAGTGACCTCTAGGAAGATGTTTTACATAGTGAGCTCCTGGAGTGACCTATAGGAAGGGGTTTTACATAGTGAGGTCCTGAGTTGACCTCTATGAAGGAGTTTTACATAGTTAGCTCCTGTGTTGACCTCTAGGAATGGGTTTTACATAGCGAGCTCCTGTAAACAGTGACTTCTTGGAAGACGTTTTACATAGTGAACTCCTGTAGTGACTTCTAGGAAGGTTTTTTTTACATAATGAGCTCCTGTAGTGACCGCTAGGAAGGGGTTTTACATGGTGAGCTCCTGTGTTGACCTCTAGGAAGGGGTTTTACATAGGCCTGGGCTAAAATTTCGTTCCGTTCGCGGAAAATGCGATAATTTGACATTTTCGCGTTCCGCGGAAAGCGCGAAAATGTCAAAATTTCCGCATTCCGCAGCTTGGCGGTAATTTGTTTCTTGCTCGCGCTGTAAAATAATACATTCTCGCGCGCGCGCGATCGCCTTACCTGAATCCCTGCGTTCGCCGACAAGTTTTCTTGATCCGGTCGCGTTCTCCATGAGATGTTGTATTGTTTTTAGCCATTTGCGCTGTCTCGCAACAGTTCGCGCCCGCAGTGACGTCATGCGTCTCGCGATCACGTCTTTCTTCTCGCGATCATGCACCGCGAGACAACTGAAAACAAGATGGCCGCGCCCGCGAGCAACCACATGGGTAAGTTGGCGAGCCGCAACCATGCAGAAAATCTCGCGAACATGCGGGAAAAAAACTTCTGCATCTTCACGATATTTCCGCGTGTTTGCGATAATTTTTAACATTTTCGCGATAATTTGCTAAAGTGGATTTCGCAAATTCCGCCCACCCCTAGTTTTACATAGTGAGCGCCTAGAGTGACCTCTAGGAAGGAGTCTTACATGGTGAGCTCCTAGAGGGGCATCTAGAAAGGGGTTTTACATAGTGAGCTCATGAAGTGCCTTCTTGAAAGGGGTTTTACATAGTGAGCTCCTGAAGTGACCTCTAGGAAGGGGTTTTACATAGCGAGCTCCGGTAAGGAGCGACCACTAGGAAGGGGTTTTACATTGTGATCTCCTGGAGTGACCTCTAGGAAGGAGTCTTACATAGTGAGCTCCTAGAGGGACCTCTAGAAAGGGCTTTTACATCGTGAGCTCCTGATGGGACCGCTAGGAAGTGGTTTTACATCATGAGCTCCTGATGGGACCTCTAGGAAGGGGTTTTACATAGCGAGCTGTAAGGAGTGACCTCCAGGAAGGAGTTTTACATAGTTAACTCCTGGAGGGACCTCTAAGATGGGGTTTTACATAGTGAGCTCCTAGAGAGACCTCTGGGAAGGAGTCTTACAAAGTGAGCTCCTAGAGGGACCTCTAGGAAGGAGTCTTTCATAGTGAGGCCCTGAAGTGACTGCTAGGAAGGGGTTTTACATAGTGAACTCCTGAAGTGACCGCTAGGAAGGTGTTTTACATAGCAAGCTCCTGTAAGGGGTGAACTCTAGGAAGGGGTTTTACATAGTGAGCTCCTGGAGTGTCCTCTAGGAAAGAGTCTTACATAGTGAGCTCCTAGAGGGACCTCTAGGAAGGGTTTTACATCTTGAGCTCCTGGAGGGACCTCCAGGAAGGGTTTTACATAGTGAGCTAGTAAGGAGTCTTACATAGTGAGCTCCTAGAGGGACCTCTAGGAAGGGGTTTTACATAGTGAGTTCCTGGAGGGACCTCTAGGAAGGGGTTTTACATAGGGAGCTCCTGAAGTGACCTCTAGGAAGGGGTTTTACTTAGTGAGATCCTGTAAGGAGTGATCTCCAGGAAAGAGTTTTACATAGTGAGCTCCTAGAGGGACCTCAAGGAAGGAGTCTTACATAGTGAGATCCTAGAGGGACCTCTAGGAAGGAGTCTTACATAGTGAGCTCCAAGGGGGACCTCTAGGAAGGGGTTTTACATAGTGAGCTCCCAGAGGGACCTCTAGGAAGGAGTGTAACATAGTGAGCTCCTAGAGGGACCTCTAGGAAGGCGTTTTACATAGTGAGCTCCTGGAGGGACCTCTTGGTAGGGGTTTTACATAGTGAGCTCCTGAAGTGACCTGAAGGAAGGTGTTTAACATAGTGAGCTCCTGGAGGGACCTCAAGGAAGGGGTTTTGCATTGTGAGCTCCTGATGGGACCTCTAGGAATGGGTTTTACATAGTGAGCTCCCAGAGGGACCTCTAGGAAGGGGTTTTACATAGTGAGCTCCCAGAGGGACCTCTAGGAAGGAGTGTAACATAGTGAGCTCCTAGAGGGACCTCTAGGAAGGCGTTTTACATAGTGAGCTCCTGGAGGGACCTCTTGGTAGGGGTTTTACATAGTGAGCTCCTGAAGTGACCTGAAGGAAGGTGTTTAACATAGTGAGCTCCTGGAGGGACCTCAAGGAAGGGGTTTTGCATTGTGAGCTCCTGATGGGACCTCTAGGAATGGGTTTTACATCGCGAGCGCCTCTAAGGAGTCACCTCTAGGAAGGAGTTTTACATAGTGAGCTCCTAGAGGGACCTCAAGGAAGGAGTCTTACATAGTGAGATCCTAGAGGGACCTCTAGGAAGGAGTCTTACATAGTGAGCTCCAAGGGGGACCTCTAGGAAGCGGTTTTACATAGTGAGCTCCCAGAGGGACCTCTAGGAAGGAGTGTAACATAGTGAGCTCCTAGAGGGACCTCTAGGAAGGCGTTTTACATAGTGAGCTCCTGGAGGGACCTCTTGGTAGGGGTTTTACATAGTGAGCTCCTGAAGTGACCTGAAGGAAGGTGTTTAACATAGTGAGCTCCTGGAGGGACCTCAAGGAAGGAGTCTTACATAGTGAGATCCTAGAGGGACCTCTAGGAAGGAGTCTTACATAGTGAGCTCCAAGGGGGACCTCTAGGAAGGGGTTTTACATAGTGAGCTCCCAGAGGGACCTCTAGGAAGGAGTGTAACATAGTGAGCTCCTAGAGGGACCTCTAGGAAGGCGTTTTACATAGTGAGCTCCTGGAGGGACCTCTTGGTAGGGGTTTTACATAGTGAGCTCCTGAAGTGACCTGAAGGAAGGTGTTTAACATAGTGAGCTCCTGGAGGGACCTCAAGGAAGGGGTTTTGCATTGTGAGCTCCTGATGGGACCTCTAGGAATGGGTTTTACATCGCGAGCGCCTGTAAGGAGTCACCTCTAGGAAGGAGTTTTACATAGTGAGCTCCTGGAAGGACCTCATGGAAGGTGTAGTACATAGTGAGCTCCTAGAGGGACCTCTAGGAAGGTGTTTTACATAGTGAGCTCCCGGAGGGACCTCTAGGAATGTGTTTTACATAGTGAGCTCCTGATGGGACCTCTAGGAAGGGGTTTTACATAGTGAGCTCCTAGAGGGACCTCTAGGAAGGAGTTTTACATAGTGAGCTTCCAGAAGGACCTCTAGGAAGGAGTTTTACATAGTGAGCTCCTGGAGGGACCGCTAGGATGGGGTTTTACATAGTGAGGCCCTGAAGTGACTGCTAGGAAGGGGTTTTACATAGTAAACTCCTGGAGTGACCGCTAGTAAGGTGTTTTACATAGCGAGCTCCTGTAAGGGGTGACCTCTAGGAAGGGGTTTTACATAGTGAGCTCCTGGAGTGTCCTCTAGGAAGGAGTCTTACATAGTGAGCTCCTAGAGGGACCTCTAGGAAGGGGTTTTACATTGTGAGCTCCTGATGGGACGTCTAGGAAGGGGTTTTACATAGCGAGCTCCTGTTAGGAGTAAACTTTAGGGAGGGGTTTTACATAGTGAGCTCCTGGAGGGACCTCTAGGAAGGGGGTTTTACATAGTGAGCTCCTATAGAGACCTCTAGGAAGGTGTTTTACATAGTGAGTTCCTGGAGGGACCTCTAGGAAGGGGTTTTGCATAGTGAGGCGCTGAAGTTACATCTAGGAAGGAGTTTTACATAGTGAGCTCCTGTGGTGACCTCTAGGAAGGGGTTTTACATAGTGAGCTCCTGTAAGGAGTGACTTCTTGGAAAGGCTTTTACATGGTGTGCTCCTGGAGTGACTTCTTGGAAGGGTGTTTTACATAGTGAGCTCCTGTATTGACCACTAGGAAGGGGGTTTACATAGTGAGCTCCTGCGTTGACCTGAGGTAGGGGTTATACATAGTGAGCTCCTAGAGGGACCTCCAGGAATCGGTTTTACATAGTGAGCTGCCAGAGGGACCTCTAGTAAGAGTCTTACATAGTGAGCTCCTAGAGGGACCTCTAGGAAGGGGTTTTACATAGTGAGCTCCTGGAGGGACCTCTAGGAAGGGGTTTTACATAGGGAGCTCCTGAAGTGACCTCTAGGAAAGGGTTTTGCTAAGTGAGCTCCTGTAAGAAGTGACCTCCAGGAAGGAGTTTTACATAGTGAGCTCCGAGAGGGACCTCAAGGAAGGAGTCTTACATAGTGAGCTCCTAGAGGGGTTCTAGGAAGGAGTCTGAAATAGCGAGCTCCTAGAGAGACCTCAAGGAAGGAGTTTTACATAGTGAGCTCCTAGAGGGACCTCTAGGAGGGGGTCTTACATACTGAGCTCCTGGAGTGACTGCTAGGAAGGGGTTTACATAGTGAGGCCCTGGAGTGACCGCTAGGAAGGGGTTTTACATAGAGAGGCCCTGAAGTGACTGCTAGGAATGGGTTTTACATAGTGAGCTCCTGGAGTGACCGCTAGGAAGGTGTTTTACATAGTGAGCTTCCAGAAGGACCTCTAGGAAGGAGTTTTACATTGTGAGCTCCTGGAGGGACCGCTAGGATGGGGTTTTACATAGTGAGGCCCTGAAGTGACTGCTAGGAAGGGGTTTTACATAGTAAACTCCTGGAGTGACCGCTAGGAAGGTGTTTTACATAGCGAGCTCCTGTAAGGGGTGACCTCTAGGAAGGGGTTTTACATAGTGAGCTCCTGGAGTGTCCTCTAGGAAGGAGTCTTACATAGTGAGCTCCTAGAGGGACCTCTAGGAAGGGGTTTTACATTGTGAGCTCCTGATGGGACGTCTAGGAAGGGGTTTTACATAGTGAGCTCCTGGAGGGACCTCTAGGAAGGGGGTTTTACATACTGAGCTCCTATAGAGACCTCTAGGAAGGTGTTTTACATAGTGAGCTCCTGGAGGGACCTATAGGACGGGGTTTTGCATAGTGAGGCGCTGAAGTTACATCTAGGAAGGAGTTTTACATAGTGAGCTCCTGTGGTGACCTCTAGGAAGGGGTTTTACATAGTGAGCTCCTGTAAGGAGTGACTTCTTGGAAGGGCTTTTACATGGTGTGCTCCTGGAGTGACTTCTTGGAAGGGTGTTTTACATAGTGAGCTCCTGTATTGACCACTAGGAAGGGGGTTTACATAGTGAGCTCCTGCGTTGGCCTCTAGGAAGGGGTTTTACATAGTGAGCTCCTAGAGGGACCTCCAGGAATCGGTTTTACATAGTGAGCTCCCAGAGGGACCTCTAGTAAGGAGTCTTACATAGTGAGCTCCTAGAGGGACTTCTAGGAAGGGGCTTTACATAGTGAGCTCCTGGAGGGACCTCTAGGAAGGGGTTTTACATAGGGAGCTCCTGAAGTGACCTCTAGGAAGGGGTTTTACTTAGTGAGCTCCTGTAAGGAATGACCTCCAGGAAGGAGTTTTACATAGTGAGCTCCGAGAGGGACCTCAAGGAAGGAGTCTTACATAGTGAGCTCCTAGAGGGGCTCTAGGAAGGAGTCTGAAATAGTGAGCTCCTAGAGGGACCTCAAGGAAGGAGTTTTACATAGTGAGCTCCTAGAGGGACCTCTAGGAGGGGGTTTTACATAGTGAGCTCCTGGAGTGACTGCTAGGAAGGGGTTTTACATAGTGAGGCCCTGGAGTGACCGCTAGGAAGGGGTTTTACATAGAGAGGCCCTGAAGTGACTGCTAGGAATGGGTTTTACATAGTGAGCTCCTGGAGTGACCGCTAGGAAGGTGTTTTACATAGTGAGTTCCTTGAGTGACCTCTAGGAAGGGGTTTTACATACTGAGCTCCTGGAGTGACCTTTACGAAGGGGTTTTACATAGTGAGGCCCTGAAGTGACCTCTAGGAAGGAGTTTTACATAGTGAGCTCTCGTGGTGACCTCTAGGAAGGGGTTTTACATAGTGAGCTCCTGGAGGACCTCTAGGAAGGGGTTTTACATACTGAGCCCCTAGAGGGACCTCTAGCAAGGGTTTTTACATAGTGAGGCCCTGATGTTACCTCTAGGAATGAGTTTTACATAGTGATCTCCTGTGGTGACCTCTAGGAAGGGGTTTTACATAGCGAGCTCCTGTACGGAGTGACTTTTTGGATGGGGTTTTACATAGAGAGCTCCTGGAGTGACTTCTAGGAAGGGGGTTTTACATAGTGAGCTCCTGTAGTGACCACTAGGAAGGGGGTTTACATAGTGAGCTCCTGTGTTGACCTCTAAGAAGGGGTTTTACATAGTGAGCTCCTAGAGGGACCTCTAGGAAGGGGTTTTACGTAGTGAGCTCCCAGAGGGACCTCTAGGAAGGAGTCTTACATAGTGAGCTCCTAGAGGGACCTCTAGGAAGGGGTTTTAGATAGTGAGCTCCTGGAGGGACTTCTAGGAAGTGTTTTACATAGTGAGCTCCTGGTGTAACCTCTAGGAAGGGTATTTACATAGTGAGCTCTAAGAAGAAGTTTTACATAGCAAGCTCCTGGTGTGACTGCTCAGAAGGGGTCTTACATAGTGAGCTCCTGAAGTGACCTCTTGGAAGGGGTTTTACATAGTGAGCTGTAGGAAGGAGTTTTACATAGAGAGCTCCTGTGGTGACCTCTTGGAATCGGTTTTACATAGTGTGCTCCTGTAGTGACCGACCTCTAGTAAGGGGTCTTACATAGTGAGCTCCTGAAATGACCCATAGGAAAGGACTTTACTTTGTTTAACAGTGACTGACCTTCTCTCACTCGGGGGATCAGGGAGGCCTGGTTTCCATGACGTAGAACAACACACAATGTGTTGGCAGACAGGCCCAACCTTTGCACCATTGTTGCTGTGATCTCTGCCAAGGTCAGCGGAATCATGTTCACTCCATGGAGTATCTCTAAACAACAATACTGGGCGGAAGTGAGTCCGTGCATGACAAGTTTGTTGGGAAAGCGAGTAGAGCCCAAGATAAAACTTTGTCTTTTAAATGTGTGGGACCCCACCGACTTGAACGGGGCAGAGAAAACCTGGGTGACGCTTGGGGTGATAGTGGCTAAGCAAAACGTGGCACAATTGTGGAAAACTCCCGACACTCCACCACTGGGCACATGGAAGAAAGACATGAGTCACGTGGATTTCCCAAGATACGGTCACAGGTATGGGGCAAATGGAACGAGTGTAGAGGGAACATCTGCGGCCTCCTGATGCAGCCCAAAAGCCCAATTCTGCCATTGAACAACAGTGGTACTAGAGGGTTATGTGAATCTATGCACAGCAAGAAGTTAGAGATAGTTACACACTGCATGATATTGTGTAAGGTAATGTCGTAACATACAGCTTGGAATTGTACCTGAATTGTATTAACTTGTCATCAATAAAAAGAAGTTCAAACACGGTGTACCCCTCCCATGTGTCTTCTCCTACGGCTTGCTGTTTTCAGTGTGTAGTGTGCATTCCACCCCTCTCTGTCTGCAGTAGCGCGTGCATTGCACTGTCTGGTGTATAGATTTGTAACTGTTCTAGGAAGATATCTTCTTAGCAGATGCCACAGGAGCCAGCTTCTTCTCAGAGACTGGCTCTGGGGCGTCCAGTGTCTGGACACGCTTGAGTCTGGTCTGTGATGGAGCCCCAGGTGTCTGCTCCCAAGAGCACATTATAAAACCAGACCCCTCTGCTCCCACACCCATAACACATCCAGGCTCTCCTTCCCTCTCTAAACTCCAGAATATGAGCAGCTTCTGAAAGACTGGGAACTTCATTCACAACAAGAGGTGACTGAAGGGAACCGTGGCCTGCAGCTGGGAAGGCGATCAAAGAGGTGCGACGTGTGAGCTTGGGCAGCCAACCTCGAGCAGACGGAAGAGCTGCCAGAGGCAGGCAAGAAATGAAACATATCCAGTCTGTAAAGAGAACTATAAACACACCGAGTATTAAAGCGCTATAAATACATCCAGGATATTGGAAGTCATAGGCACATCCTGCGCGCGAGCAGACATATAAACACTCCCTAAACCGGTGTCCAGCCAATTAAAACCCTACAAACATGGGATAAAAAAGACTCAAATAAGTACAGCTGCAAAGAGAAAGGAAAAAGGTCCTCCCATTCAGGAAAACAGACCCGAGGCGCCCCATCCATGGATGAGATATGAACTAGGCATGTTTTCATAGGACGGGGCGAGCTGGGGCCCCATGGCCCTCCCACCACAGACCGCCGATGACATCTTGGAACTTTACTACCCAATAAACTATGCACTAACTGACGGTCAGACGTACACCTGACAGAGCACAGAAGGACAGTGGTGCAGACGTCTGTCCTAGTGTAGGAAGGGCATAGTCCCCTGGTCTCAGTTTGTACTATGAAATACAGCAATAGTCTGGGTTCAGTGGGCTCTTCAGGCATCTAGGTGCTGGTGCCACTGCACCTGCTGAACCAATGGAAGCTACACCCCTGAGCAGGACAGAGTCCCTTTACAATCAGATTAAAACAGGATTTATTCCATCAATAATTGTCATTAAAAGAGAGGGCCTCATTTATGAAAAGTGACACATCGATGCAAGAAAACAGCGATGCGTCACTTTTCATTGTGCCCTCCTTGCGACATGCTGGATGTGTCATACTTACAGTATGATGCATCATGTCGCAAGGAGTTACAGATACGTCAGTATTTCTGACGTATCTGTAAGCGCAAAAATGACGCATTTCTGGAGTGTGTCACAAAAGCGACGCACCTCCATCAATGGGTCATTACACATGGGCAAGTCCCATGTGAAAGGGCCTGCATCAGTCTTACGCCTGCCATGAGGCAGGCGTAAGATATTGATGCATTTGCGTCCTAGAACTGGCGCAGTGAAATCTTATAGATTTCACTGCGTCACTTCTATGACCCTTTCGTGCGTCGGAATGCCCCCCTGCATACATTATACCTAGCGCAGGTATAATGTGGCGCAGGGGTTTACAAAGTGACGCATCTACCTAGATGTGTCACTTTGTAAATATGGTGCAACAAGGATCATTTTTTAAGCCGCTGGTGTGTCACAAAAAGCGATGCACCGGCGGCGCAAAAGTGACGCAAGGGCTCATAAATAAGCCCCAGAGTGTGTAAAGGAGGCGCTGAACTCACCCCAGGCCAGAGGAGCTAGTCCAGTCCCAGCCAGGAGGGATGTTTCTGGGGCACCGCATTACTGCTGGATCCAAACCTGAGGACCAAGTGCCCCCCCCCCCCTCAGCACCTGATCATCAGGGAGTCGAGTTCAAGCAGATCTGTGCTTACTCAGGGAGGTGATGTGGTGCAGATGCTCAGAGCTCAGTATGGCAGATAGCAGCTAATGAATCAAAGTCCTCTTGAAAAGGACAGCACTTTACTGGAGCCCACAGCTAAATAATATACATTTAAGAGCATCAATGCCAAGTACAGTTACCCTCCCGGAGTCAGCACTTCTGTGTGGTTACTCGCAGGCGCATACAGATGGCACACCGGTGTTTGTGCCGGAGCACAATCAGGGTCACCCCTCAGGGTTAGGGTGAGAGCAGTTTCCATTTGATTCAAGTCTAAGGCAGAAGATATACAAAGTCAATGGGGCTCATTAGTTAAGGTTGTCTCTCTGCCCCGGTGTCAGTCACAAGGTTGTACGTTGTGCAGTCACTTACCTTTAATGTCTTGGCGGACAGGCATTGCCTGCGTTATGTTGTCGTATGTGGTCAGAGTCGATGAGTAAGGCCATCGTACTTGATCGAGGTTGACAGCACTCAATGTGGATAATAAACCTGCTGTCCCTTCAGATGTCCTTCTGGTGGCCCTATACTGTAGTGGCATGTGCCTCCGGCACGAGGCAGGAGCGCCTACATGTGCAGAGTTCATAAGAAGGAGAGGGGTCTACATGTCCACATTTCACAAGAGGGAGGAGTGTTTACATGTGCACAGTTCACAATAGGGAAGAGGGCCTCCATGTGCACAGTTCACAAGAAGTAGGAGGGTCTGCATGTGCACAGTTCACAACAAGGAGGAGTGCCTACATGTGCGCAGTTCACAAGAGGGAAGAGGGACTACATGTTCACAGTTCACAAGAGGGAAGAGGGACTACATGTGCAGAGTTCACAAGAGGGAGGAAGACCTGTAGGTGCACAGTTCACAAGCGGGAAGAGAGTCTGCATGTGCACTGTTCACAAGAGGGGGTCTGCATTTGCACAGTTCACAAGAGGGAGGAGGGTCTGCATGTGCACAGTTCACAAGAGGGGGGTCTGCATGTGCACAGTTCACAAGAGGGAGAATGATCAACATGTGCACAATTCACAAGAGGGAGGAGGGACTGCATGTGCACAGTTCACAAGAGGGAGGAGTGCCTGCATGTGCACAGTCCACAAGAGGGAGGAGGGTCTACATGTGCACAGTTCACAAGAGGGAAGAGTGCCTGCATGTGCACAGTTCACAAGAGGGAGGAGGGTCTACATGTGCACAGTTCACAAGAGGGAGGAGGGCCTACATGTGCACAGTTCACAAGAGAGAGGAGGGTCTACATGTGCACAGTTCACAAGAGGGAGGAGGGTCTACATGTGCACAGTTCACAAGAGGGAAGAGTGCCTACATGTGCACAGTTCACAAGAGGGAAGAGTGCCTGCATGTGCACAGTTCACAAGAGGGAGGAGGGTCTACATGTGCACAGTTCACAAGAGGGAGGAGGGCCTACATGTGCACAGTTCACAAGAGAGAGGAGGGTTCTACATGTGCACAGTTCACAAGAGGGAGGAGGGTCTACATGTGCACAGTTCACAAGAGGGAGGAGGGTCTACATGTGCACAGTACACAAGAGGGAGGAGGGTCTACATGTACACAGTTCACAAGAGAGAGGAGGTTCTGCATGTGCACAGTTCACAAGAGGGAGGAGTGCCTACATGTTTACAGTTCACAAGAGGCAGCAAGGTCTGCATGTGCACAGTTCACAGAAGCTGTCGCAAACAGGGGAGAGGTAAATCTTCTTTTTGGGTTGTCTTCTGGCCCAAGGCTACAGCCTTTCACCCAAACTAAGAGCTTACCTTGGCCGCAGCAGGGATCAAGTGGAGGTTGGAACCACTGGGAGTGGTCACTTCTTGCACCTCTCCATCCTGGTGCTCCTTATGTGATGGTTGAAACACTGAATGTTGTTGTAAGTTTACTTGACACCAGGGTGTTATGGAGCTTCTTGGGTGAATCTTAGATGGTTCTTTATAGTGACTGTGCCCCTCTGTGGTCACCTTTCACAACACTTTGTGGACTGTACAGAGGGAGATCAGAGTGCCCACCATAAGTACAGATCCAGGGAGTGAGTTGCTTCACTCTGGAGGCACTTTGTGGTGGGATCAGGGTCACACACAGCTTGGCAGTGCAGATCCCATGCTGGGCTACAACGGGCCAAAGTCCAGCTCTACCGGCATGGCTCCTCGAGGCCCCTCGTCTGGGAGGCGGACATTCCTTCCTGCAAGGAAAGCTCCAGCACTCCTCCTACGAATTCAGCCAGCTCTTTCCCTCAAGGTGGTGTCCAGGCAGCTCTTTTCCAGCAGGTAGCTGAACATCCAGGTTCTGATCCTTGTCAGCGACCCCAACCATTGAGCTCAAAGTACATTCTCGGTCTCCAATGCTGTGGGGTCCGTAGTAGAATTAATGAGATTGTTTGGCACACTGATTAGGTGTTTTAGCCTCATATTTGAGTTTGCAAACAGAGTGCATTCCACAGATTTAGCCATGGGACTGTCTTCAGACACTTCCTGACTTTTGCATATTCCTCCCAAACTGGTCAAGCCAAATCATTGAGCCCGATTCACAAAAGTAATCTGAGACAAAATCATAAGTTTACAACTTTTGGGATTCACAGAAGTCATTTAGGAGTAATAAAGTTAGGATTTTATCTCAGTCAACCTTAAGTTTTGGTCTTAAGTTAAACTTAACACAAACTTAAGTTTAACTGAGACAAAATCCTAGTCGTAAAGTTAGGTTTTTGTCTCAGTTAGACTTAAGTTTGTCTTAAGTATACTTAAGACCAAAATTTAAGATTGAGACAAAATCCTAACTTTAGTACTCCTAAATGCCTTTTGTGAATACCGAAAGTCGTAAAGTTAGGATTTTGCCTCAGATTACTTTTGTGAATCTGGCCCTTTGTCTTCTAGTGTCAGCCGCAAACCCCTCTAGCATCAGCAGCAAACTCTTCTTTGTCTTCTAGTACCAGCAGCAAACTCTTCTTTGTCTTCTAGTATCAGCAGCAAACTCCTCTAGCATCAGCAGCAAACTCTTCTTTGTCATCTAGTATCAGCAGCAAATGCCTCTAGTATCAGCAGCAAACTCTTCTTTCTCCTCTAGCATCAGCAGCAAACTCTTTTTTGTCCTCTAGTATCAGCAGCAAACACTTATTTGCCATCTAGTATCATCAGCAAACTCCTCTTTGTCTTCTAGTATCAGCAGCAAACTCCTCTAGTATCAGCAGCAAACGCTCCTTGGTCTTCTAGTATCAGCAGAAAACTCTTCTTTGTCATCTAGTATCAGCAGCAAACTGGTCTTTGTCTTCTAGTATCAGCAGCACACTCTTCTTTGTCATCTAGTATCAGCAGAAAACATTTCTTTGTCTTATAGTATCAGCAGCAAACTCCTCTAGTATCAGCAGCAAGCTCCTCTTTGTCTTCTGGTATCAGCAGCAAACTCTTCTTTGTCCTCTTGTATCAGTGGAAAACTCTTCTTTGTCTTCTAGTATCAGCAGCAATCTATTTTCCGTCATCTAGTATCAGCAGGAAACTCTTCTTTGCAATCTAGCATCAGCAGCAAACTCCCCTAGTATCAGCAGCAAACCTTCTTTGTCTTCTAGTCTCAGCAGCAAACTCTTCTTTGTCATCTAATAGCAGCGGCAAATGCTTATTTGTCCTCTAGTATCAGCAGCAAACTCTTATTTTACTTCTAGTATCAGAAACAAATGCTTCTTTGTCATCTTGCATCAGCAGCCATCTTCTTTCTCTTCTAGTATCAGCAGAAAACTCTTCGTTGTCTTACAGCATCAGCAGTAAACTCCTCTAGTATCAGCAACAAACTGTTCTTTGTCTTCTAGTATCATCAGCAAACTCTTTTTTTGTCCTCTAGTATCAGAAGCAAGCTCTTCTTTGTCCTTTATTATCAGCAGCAAATCCTTATTTGCCTTCTAGTGTCAGCAGCAAACTCTTCTTTGTCATCTAGCATCAGCATCAGCAGCAAACTCTTCTTTGTCTTCTAGTATCATCCGCAAACCCCTCTAGCATCAGCAGCAAACTCTTCTTTGCCTTCTAGTATCAGCAGCAATCTCCTCGTTGTCCTCTGTAATCAGCAACAAATCCTTATTTGCCTTCTAGTGTCAGCAGCAAACTCTTCTTTGTCATCTAGCATCAGCATCAGCAGCAAACTCTTCTTTGTCTTCTAGTATCATCCGCAAACCCCTCTAGCATCAGCAGCAAACTCTTCCTTGTCTTCTAGTATCAGCAGCAAACTCTTCTTTGTCTTCTAGTATCAGCAGCAAACTCCTCTAGAATCAGCAGTAAACTCTTCGTTTTCATCTAGCATCAGCAGCAAACTCTTCTTTGTCTTCTAGTATCAGCAGCAAACTCCTCTAGTATCAGCAGCAAACTCCTTTTTGTCTTCTTTTAATGAGCAGTAAACTCTTCTTTGTCTTCTAGTATCATCAGAAAACTCTATTGTGTCTTCTAGTATCAGCAGACAACTCTTTTTGTCATCTAGTATCAGCAGCAAACTATTCTAGTATCAGCAGCAAACTCCTCTTTGTCTTCCAGCATCAACAGCAAACTCTTCTCTGTCCTCTAGTATCAGCAGCAAACTCATCTTTGTCTTCAAGTATCAGCAGCAAACTCTTTTTTGTCTGCTAGTATCATCAGCAGATGGTTTTTGTCATCTAGTATCAGCAGCAAACTCTTCTAGTATGAACAGCAAACTCTTCTTTGTCATCTAGTATCAGCAGCAAACTCTTCTTTATCTTCTAGTATCAGCAGCAAACTCCTCTAGTAACAGCAGCAAACTCTTCTTTGTCTTCTAGCATCAGCAACCAACACTTCTTTGTCCTCTAGTATCAGCAGCAAACCCTTCATTGCCATCTAGTATCAGCAGCAAACTCTTCTTTGTCTTCTAGTATCAACAACAAACTCTTCTTTGTCATCTTGTATCAGCAGCAAATGCTTCTTTCTCCTCTAGTATCAGCAGCAAACTCTTCTTTGTCATCTAGCTTCAGCAGCAAATTGGTCTTTTTCTTCTAGTATCAACAGCAAACTCTATTTTGTCTTCTAGTATCAGCAAACAACTCTTTTTGTCATCGATTGTCAGCAGCAAACTCTTCTAATATGAGCAGCACACTCTTCTTTGTCATCTAGTATCAGCAGCAAACACCTCTTTGTCTTCCAGCATCAACAGCAAACTCTTCTCTGTCCTCTAGTATCAGCAGAAAACTCATGTTTGTCTTCAAGAATCAGCAGCAAACTCTTTTTTGTCATCTAGTCTCAGCAGCAAACTCTTCTAGTATGAGCAACAAACTCTTCTTTGTCATCTACTATCATCAGCAAACTCTTCTAGTATCAGCAGTAAACTCCTCTTTGTCGTCTAGCATCAGATGCCCCAAGCCTGAAGCATCCCCAGCTTTTTATTGAGGAGCAGGCATTTCACCGCCCGGTGACCCCACCACTCTGTTAACTGTTTAGCTACATGCGCAGTCACCACATTGGTCTCACTGACCTGTAATCCCGTGATATGGATAGATAAGGGCAGTTCCTAGTTTGATGCAATTAATGGGAGTCAGCTTGGGGGCCCCTCAATTAGCTTGTGTTTGCACCATCATGGCCCGCTATACTCACTGCTGATGTAACAGAGTCCATTGCAAATCCTACAGGCCCTTGAGATTACGCTGGTAGTAGAAGCTCAGAGCTACAACTGGTGTCAATCGCCTCAAGCTCTCGTGCCCGGCGCTCTCCCACTTGCCAGTGGCCTTACGCAGTTTACTTAGCAAGTCCATTAGAGTACTCGTGGCTCCTATATTGTTGTGCCCGAAAGAACCAGCGGCCAGAGCAGCCGGTGTGCCAGACATTGACCCAGACACTGACGCAGGCCCAAGCTGCTTAGAACTTGTTGCGCTACTGCTCAGCTCCTTCGCCGAATGCCTCTCCTAGAGGAGCCTGCATTTGGAGATGAGGTTGAAGCTGCTCCCACTGCTCCTGTGGCTCCCACCGCTCCTGTGGCACCATCACTCCTATGGCTCTTGTCATTCCTGACGCTCCTATGGCTCCCACCGCTCATGGGGCACCATCACTCCTATGGCTCTTGTCATTCCTGATGCTCCTGTGGCTCCCACCGCTCCTGTGGCACCATCACTCCGATGGCTCTTGTCATTCCTGATGCTCCTGTGGCTCCCACCGCTCCTGTGGCACCATCAATCCTGTAGGTCTTGTTGCTCCTGCTGCTCCTGTGGCTCCTGCTCGCTCCTGTGGCTCCCACTTTCCTTTGGCTCTTACAGCTCCTGTAGCTTCCACCATCCTCTGGCTCCAGCAGCTCCTGTCTCTCCTTCTGCTTGTGTGGCTCCTTCCGCTCCTATGGCTTCTGCTGTCCTGTTGCTCCTGCCACTCCTGTTGCTCCCGCCGCTCCTGTGGCTCCTGCCACTCCTGTTGCTCCCGCCGCTCCTATGGCTCCTGCCACTCCTGTTGCTCCCGCCGCTCCTGTGGCTCCTGCCACTCCTGTTGCTCCCACCGCTCCTGTGGCTCCTGCCACTCCTGTTATTCCCACCGCTCCTGTGGCTCCTGCCACTCCTGTTGCTCCCGCCGCTCCTGTTGCTCCCGCCGCTTCTGTTGCTCCCGCCGCTCCTGTGGCTCCTGCCACTCCTGCCACTCCTGTTGCTCCAGCTGCTCCTGTGGCTCCTGCCACTCTTGTTGCTCCCGCCGCTCCTGTTGCTCCCGCCGCTCCCGTTGCTCCCGCCGCTCCTGTGGCTCCTGCCACTCCTGTTGCTCCTGCCGCTCCTGTGGCTCCTGCCACTCCTGTTGCTCCAGCTGCTCCTGTGGCTCCTGCCACTTTTGTTGCTCCCACCGCTCCTGTGGCTCCTGCCACTCCTGTTATTCCCACCGCTCCTGTGGCTCCTGCACTCCTGTTGCTCCCGCCGCTCCTGTTGCTCCCGCCGCTCCTGTTGCTCCCGCCGCTCATGTGGCTCCTGCCACTCCTGTTTCTCCTGCCGCTCCTGTGGCTCCTGCTACTCCTGTTGCACCTGCCGCTCCTGTGGCTCCCGCCGCTCCTGTGGATCCTGCCACTCTTGTGCCAGCTCAGGCAGCTTCCTGCCCTCAGCTGCCTCCATCAGTGCTTCAGCAGCTGCCGATGACCGTGGGGGCCTCCACTGTAGTCTCTAGGGTGACCAACTGGCATGGGTGCAAATTCAGGAAAAAAAGGGTCAAAATTCAGGACACAAATTCAGTACAGAAGGTAAGTTTTACAGACACATCAGAGAAAGTTGTGGGATAGTATAAAAGTAAGTAAACAGACAACCACTTAGGTACAAGTCAACATAAGTTTATATTAGGTTGAGACAATCGTGCACTTCACGGTTTTTCAGTATGGGCACAGCTTTCAGCAACTGCGCAGGTCTTTTTGAGGTATTTCATATGATAATGATCTATTTATATGGTCACTGCACTGGGGTGTCCAGTCTGATTTTTTGTTTACAACTCATGGTCCTGGGCAGGCATGTTTGGTGGGAGACGTGGTCAGGAAGCTCTCCTTGGATAGACTTTGTTACTAGCATCTCACATCTGAGTGCCATTGTGAGATGTAAAGCGGCACACATAGGTGAACTAACGGGAGGATTGCGATGACGAACCCACTATAGGGAACGCATTATGGGTGTTTCAGCAAGAGGAATTTAAATATGGAATCTGACTTTGCTAATGGGGGCTCCGCAGAGAGTTGCACTGGCTGACGGAAATCTCAAAAGTGCTTTTCCCTGCAGCTTTCTTAAAGAAGGTACTGTCGATACACTATACATAGTTTATTTGTTATGCCTTCCCTATTGCTACAAACACAATACTCAAGCACAGCTCATGGCACTATGAGGCTCTCCCTAAAACCTCACACTTTAAACAAAACATGCAAACATTTACAATTACTAGCGTAACATTCAAGTAGCAGTTGGGTGTCACTCAAAACGTCATATGCATGATGTGTAGATCCCACACATAAGCACACAGCAAATACAGAATAGTAGCACATAGGCAAGGGAGTAGCCAGAAAATGTAAATACCACCCACTTTGAACTAAAGCTCTTATGGCACCAAGAAAGCAAAGTAAGTCATCACAACCCTCCCCAGAAGGGCTCTCTTGTCCAAGGATCTAGCCATTCATCCTTCCATCAAACCCTTGATATCCACTGTGAGAAGTTGGCCTGGTATATGATGCTCACTAGTTAAAGTGATCACCTTGTACCATGCCAAGCAACCCTTATGGTGTGGTTGTAAGTCAACCTTTTCGGACTAGCTGCCCTAGTGGTAGCGTAGGCTAAGCAGTCTTTGAGGCTAAACTCGTGAAGCGTGTAAAGCCAGCTGTTTTACCATATGCAACCCCCTTTTATACCAATGAAAGGACACCACACAGATATATATTCAAAATATATATGTATTTATTTCTCAAAGTAACCCCTAGTCTCTTTATGAGCACAGGAGCACAAATCGTCAAACAAGATTACAGTAGAATACACAGAAGTTGCACTTTATATGGGTAGGCCCTGGTGGCCGCTCAAACCATATACTAAAATTGTGGTATAAGTACCACGAACAGAAAAGGGAAAAGGCCTAGGGCCTCTAGAATCGCTGGGCCTACAAGGAGCTAACTTCAGTTAGTGACCAGGAGGTCCACGGGGTGCGTGTGCAGAGCAAATAGTCACACGCGTGCTCCCATAGGTTTTCAATGGGTGCGTAAAAGTTACAAAGTTACTGCAAAAAGGATCTTCCGGATGGACTATGAACTCAAGATTGGAAACACAGACACTAGAGATGTTACTCTACACTTGGGCACCGGAGTGCCAGCTTTACCTCACCCACAGGAAGCGGGTGCATAGGTGTCGAAGTGCGTCGGGTTTCTTCTATCTGTTCAATGGAGCCTGTGGACAAAGATGCTGCAGGCGGTCGGTCCGGGAGGGATGCGGTGGATCCAAGGGTGGATCGAAGTTGTAGAAGACCTGTAAGCAGAGGGGACAGTGTTCACAGTCACTAGCCAGTGACCAGCGTGGCACCAGGTGGGTACCAGGCGATGTCGGGTGCAAACAGGAAGAAAGGTGTAGCTTGTCTCTGCAGCCACGTGTTCCCTGAAGGTCGACGACGTCCAGGAGTCGGTTCACGAGCTGTCCCACGCAGCCTCTCGCTGTTGGCGGTGTCGGCGACTTGATCGAAGCAAACAAGCCTTGGCAAAAGCAATTGTTGTGGAAAACGAAATAAGCTGATGGTTCTGACCAGCAAGGTCAGAGAGACTGCTCCTTTGGAGGGGAGCAAGGGCCAGTCTGGAGCAACCAGACAATCAGTGTATTTCTTGAAGTTCGTCGCCAAGATGGCCACTAGCCAGCGGGCCAGCAACCGGTTAGGCGCGTCGAGTGGCAAAATGCAGAAGGGCCCCACGCAGATCGTGGAGATGCTGGAGGGCTCACCTTTGGTGCAGATGCTGCTCGAGGATTGGGCTTCTCAGATCCCAAAGCACAACTTGGAGGGAGCCTCGGTTGTTGCACTTGCAGCTTGTCGTGGTCGTTTCAAGATGGCTGGCTCCACGTGTCTCGTTGCCTCCACGGGTCTCCTCTTTTCAGGGACTGTGGATCGGGCGGTGAGAGGTCTGGAGGTCCAGGTCTTGTCAGTCTCTGGGCTCGGGCTCCGGCGGGAGGCGGCGGCAAAGCAGATGTTGATTCGCTGGATGGTGCTTGCGTTAGCAAGGTGGTCACTCCCTGACCACAGGGGAGATTGGCTTCAGTCCTCTGTGCGGCAGAGCGTCGAAGTTCCCGTCTTCTTCTTAGTTTCAAGTTGATTCCAGGATGTCTGAAGTCTTAGGACACAGCTCCTACCTTTAAGCGGATTCTAGGGGCCGGACTACCTGCTAGGTCCCTCCCTAAGGGTGGGACCAGGAAGGGGGGTGGTTACACCCCCAATCCTTTGTCCAGCTCGCCCCAGGCCCGGGACTGGTGTGCCCCAGGACTGGATTGAACTGGCATATGCACCGAGGCTCCTTGTGAGCCTCAGGCATGTCTGGTTTCTTTCAAGCCCTACCTGACCAATACACAAAATCCTGTCTGGGGTGGTGCACGCACCTCCCCTGGCAGGAAACCCTTTGTCCACACCTCCCAAGCTGGAAGGACTCCCAGCAGCAGGAGGGCAGACTTGTGTCTGTGGTGGCAGCATCCATTTTGTGGAGCTGAGGCTATGTCTGATTTTACCCGGGTTTCAGGTACTGTACATGTCGTGTCCCTCTAGAAGGGTGGAATGCCAACCCCGTCGCCAGAATTGGCGAGGGGTTAGTATTCCAATTCGTATGACACCTTACTCGACATGTTTTGATAAAGCCAAACCAAAGTTAGCATTTAACCGCGAGGTTCATAATGCACTTAAGAGTATATGGTATGACGATATCTGGAAACAGTAGAAGGAAGTGGTTCCGACCACTGCAGACAGGCTCAGCTCATGCCAGAGCACCATCTCACATGGAACCAAGCACTCTGCCTTCAGGATTGTTAAGGCCTGCCATAGGAGTGACTTATAGGTTAACATGTGTCCCATTTAAGGTTAGGTATAGGTATACTACATGTTGGACCTGGCCCTTTTTGAAGGGTCATCCCTAAACTTTTTGCCTTCCTCCTGTATTTTTTCTGACCTGGTGTTGGCTGATTTATGACTCTGGGCACCTTACCACTGCTGACCAGTGCTAAGGTGCATATGCTCTCCCTATGGTAAAATGTATACATTGATTGGTGTCCATGATTGGTTCATTTGGTTTACTGTCAGCCCCTAGTAGAGTGCACCAGGAGTGCCAGGGCTTGTAAATACAAATGCCGCTAGTGGGCTTGCAGCACTGGTTGTGCCACCCACAGAAGCGGCCTAGTAAAATGTGTCTAGGATCTGCCACTGCAGAACCTGCGTGCGGTCTGGTACCGTCGCGCTGACTGCGCAAGTGCACCCACTTGCCAGTCCCTAAACCTTCCCTTAACTACATATTAGTCACCCCTCTGGTAGGCCCAAGGGCAGGGTGCATTGTAGGCATAAGGTAGGACATGCCCTGATGTGTGTGGCATGTCTTAATAGTGAATTACAGCCATTTTCGTTTTTCACTATTGAAGGCTACCTGCTCTCCATAGGCCAGAATGGGCTGCTGGAGTCACTACACGCTGTGACCCCAGTGGACTCATAGAGCATGGTAGAAAGTCATGTTTAGTATGCCTGGACTCAGAATAATAAAATACTTCTTTTAGTAAAGTTTATTTTAATATCCTGCGTTTGTAAATACTACTTTTAGAAAGTTAGTATTTACTGACCTGGCCATTTCAGTCCGCCTCTGCTGTGTGTGTGTGTTCTGCCTAGCAACAGTAAGGAGCAGGGTTGGGGAATCCCCAGAGACAGGCTGGCTGCCAGGTGGTGGGTAGAGAGATTACACCAGGATGGGTGGGAGGAGTCCACCCTTGACTCTGAATAGACCTGTGCTCTGACAGCACAAAGCCGGCGCCGCCCCCTGTGGAGCGGCTGATGTCTCTGCCCTGCTGCTGAAAGGAAAGCGCAGAGTCACCACAACAAAGTGCTCCAGAACTGGACTGAGCCAGGCCCAGGCCCCCTGGCGCTAAAGAACAAAAGAATCGCACTATAAAAGTAGGAGCCTGGCTCCTAAGAAATCAGATCCTGTTTGCGCCAAGAAGAAACTCTGCCTGAAGGAGAAGGACCTGGAGAAGCTGAAGGAGGAATACTGTCTCTCTGCCTGAGAGACTGGCCTGCAGTGGGTGCCTGTCTGCTGGAAGGAGAGGGAAAGCCTGAAGAAAAGGACTTTGATTCAACTTGTGCCTTTAAAACAATCTCCAAGGGCTTGCGTGTGAACTTGCCCCCTGACCTGCGCCCCAGGAACAGTGGGCGCTACCATCCTGAAAGAAGAGGAGAAGTGCCTTGAAGTGATTCAGCAAGCTGACCCCGGAGAACCTGTGCATCCCCTGATCTCGCTGAGCAACGCGACTTCTGCTGCTGGCGTGGCTGCAAACAACGTAAAGGCCTGACAGCCCGAGCACCGTGAACAGTTGCCCCCTCGAGCCGTAGCTCGCAAAGTAAGGTGGAGATCTCCGCGCCTGAGCGCCGAGTCCCTGTGACCCCTGCCGGGTTGTAGAGGCTTCTGCAAAGGACTAAAGTGCCCTGGTTCGCGTCTCCGGCCGAAGCTAACAGCGCGCGGCGCTGTGATCTCACCCCGAGGCTGCCCTCCTGCTTCTGACCCCCTTCGTGGCAACCTGCATCCTGCCCGAGCGCCCCACGAAGCTCCGCCGTCCCCTGGACACTGGGGACACCAGCGCGACGTGGGACACCCCTGGACTGGACCGCGAGGCCGCCACGAACCTTCCCCGTGAAATCTGCAAGGTATTGTGCCAGCGCGTGAAAAGTACGGCCCGTACTTGCCTTTGTACGAACCGTACCTGCCCTGTAACTACGGGTGCCTGGTTCGCACCGTACTGCCTGTGAAGTGCCTTGGTTCGTACCCGCCTTGTAAATACTTGTGCCTGGTTCGCACCGTACTGCCTGTGAAGTGCCTTGGTTCGTACCCGCCTTGTAAATACTTGTGCCTGGTTCGCACCGTACTGCCTGTGAAGTGCCTTGGTTCGTACCCGCCTTGTAAATACTTGTGCCTGGTTCGCACCGTACTGCCAGCTGAAATAATGGCGCTTTGAAAAGTGCTCCTTTTGGCTGAGTTCGAGCCGTAACAGCCTTGGTTCGACCCGTACTTACCCTGGGAACAGCAAGGTTCGAACCGTACCTACGTTTTAACCGTACTGCATTGAAAAGCATTACCGGTGCTCACTCGAGAAGAGTGAGACTCGGCAAGCGTACTCCGGCTCACGCGAGAAGCGTGGGAAACGGCAAGGCACTGTAAAAACCTTGCCAAAGGCACCCCAAAGGCGCTACGAAGTGCCCAGAAGACCTAAGAAACCTATTTTAAAGAGAACTGTGCCATTTTTACAACTGTGGACTGCCCGTAAAGCATTTTGAGAGTAACTGGATTATTTTACCAAGAGAACTGTATTTATGCAACCTGCCTGAAAGAAAACCTTTTATATAAAGAATTATATTTTGGACATAAATACAGCCTTGTGTCTTTGTGTGGTGGGGTGGTGATTATTGTGTGGGACAACTTGAACGCTTAACCTATATGCCCTCTGGAAATTTAGCCTGACTGCTCGCGCCACGTTACCTAGAGGGTGAGCAGGGGTTATTTTTAAAGAGGTGATCCTTTGCCCTGACTTAGATGAAAAGGGTCCCTGCTTGTCGCAAGTGCATACCTGCGCCAACCAGAGACCCCGGATTCTAACATTGGTGGCAGCGGTGCGGATTTACGGATTTGCGTTCTTGGTGTCTGCGCAGTGATTACTAACCATTGCACAGTGGACAGTCCAGTAGCTTAAACCACAGAACTTTTTCAAGTTTTAATTTTCGCTTGCCAAGGAAAAAGAAGATCCCTTGCGTTTGAAGCCATGCCGGGCTCAACCAGCACAGCATCTGAAGCCTCTGAGATGGAATGGGAATGGGATGCGTCAAAACTGAACGACTACACAAGAAGGCAACTCAAGTACTTCTGCAAGAAGTTCAAGGTTCCACATGTGGGGTGCAAGCTCAAACCACAGATCTACAAGGCGCTGAAAGCCTGGATGGAATCAAGGAGTGCAGCTGAGGATGTTGTACCTGAGGAGATTGACCTAGTGGAACCAGCGGAGAGCATCCACAGTGCGGGCAGGTGTCTGTCACCAGAGGAGCTGGCAGACAGACAGGCCGCAAGAGAGCAACAAGTCACTTTGGCAAAACTGAAAATAGATGGTCAATTGGAGCTGGAAAGCAAAAACCTGGCTCTGGAAGAGAAGAAGCTGGCTCTTGAAGAAAAGAAAATGCAAATGGAGCATGACTTTTTAATGAAGAAATATGATATGGAGCTCGAGAGGCTTGAGGCCATGAGTGTCTCATCCCAGCAGCAAGAAAGGTGCGTAGCTCAGAGATTGAGCTTTTCTGAGTGGGAGGAGGAATCCAGCTCAGATGGTGGCAGCAATATTGAATTCTCTAGTGCTGAAAGAGTAGTACACACACCCAGAGATGTGGCGCCTGGCTTGAAGGAGGGGGTTAACACACACCAGGAGGTTCAAGGGCATGAGGTAGCTCCAGTAGTGCGCAGTATCCCTGAAGGGAATAGGGTAACTGGCGCAGGGGTTCATAGTCCTAGTGGCGGGAGGGACACTCTACTGGCTCTAGATGAGAGGCGCAGGGAGAGGGGTTCCCCCAACATTGAAGTCCTGGTAGGTGAGTGTGAAGACCGCCCAGAAGAGTGTGGGTTGTGTGACAGAGACAGTCAGATACTGTCTTGCCAGTCTCAGGAGAGTGGTGTGGAGTACGTGTGTGAGGCACTGGATGGTAAGGTGAAGGCTAGTTTGGTTAACCCTGCTAGGGGGCTGTGTGATCCAATTGTGGGAGAGCATATTTTAAGTCCCTGTTTTCCAGAGCTATGTCAACACCTGTTGGAGACCGAGTTCTCTGACCGCAGAGAGCTCACATTGGAGGTAGACCTTTTGGTGGATTCCAGAGGGTCTGGAGAGGCATTGGGGAATGACCCTGTGGGGAGTGGCTCAGGTATCTTCCAACCCAGAGTGGTGGAAGTGGTGCAGAGTAGCCCAGCTAGGTCCCATGGTAGTGGGAGGGGTGTAGGGGCTCACGTCCTGTCTCAGTGGAGAAGGAGTGAGTGTGGGGCTGCGTGCCCCCAGGTGCCCGAAACCCAGTCTCAGAGCCTGGATGGTTCTTTAAGGGAACACCAGGCGGGGAGCCTAGGCTGTCCTGATGGGCCACCCGTTGAGGGGGATCCCCTGGTGTCTGGTGAGCTGGGAGTGTCTGTAAGCAGGCCTCCATCAGTTCTGGTGTCTGGCAGTACCGCTCCAGTTGGGAGGGTGCAGAGGTCCAGATTGAGGGGTGAGAGGGGGAAAGAGTCCCCAGTGGAAGAACCAGTGGGTCAGGGGCCAGCCAGAAGGGCTGCGTCCCCCGTGAGTGACCATGGTGACACCACTTCTGTCCTGGGGGATCTTCAGGCACTGTCAGATGGACAGGGGTCTGGAGATCAGCGCCAGGCAGACTGTCACACGACACATGAGTTATGTGTCACCCTCAGGGGGGGCATGCGTGCTCCCCGGGAAGTCCTGGTGCGCCAGGCGAGCGTTCAACCGCATGGGTTGGACCCAGGGTTGGGAAGCCAGGTTCAGGTGTTGTCTGACCTGGAGGGTGGGACCACTGTAATCAGTGTCCTGACCCATGTTGCTTCTAGGGGTACCACGCCAGTTGGGAGTGGGCAGTACTCTGGAAGGGGGTGCAGAGGGAGGGAGTCCTCGCCTCTGACCCCGGCTCAACTGAAGGGTTTAGACCCTAGGTTGAAGGGCCAGGTTCAGGGTGTCCCCCCTGACCTGGGCACCCAGTTGCAGGATAGAACCCCTGAACTGGTGGGCGAATTGCGCAGGACACCTGCCACAGGTGCCGTGGCAATTCTGGAAGGGGGTGCCACTCCAGGTGGGAGGGTACAGAGCCCCAAGGAGGAGGACCGGGTGTGGGAGAGGCCACCCCAGTCTTTGGTCCAGCCGCTGGGTACAGTCCCGGGGCTGGTGGGTCAGTGCCAGGATGTCATACCTGACCTGACAAGGGGGAGAATGGACAAAGGGTGCCAAGCACCTGGGGCTACTGGCCCCTGCTCCCTGGCACCACAGAGGATTGAGAGCCCTGAGAGGCATACGGCCTGGGTCTCATCCCTGACTACTGTCAGTGGCCACTGTAGCATTTTGCTGTCTCTCTGGTGGGACACACCTGTGGGCCAGTTAAGGTTAGGTGCTGCACAGGTGGTGTCCACAGGTGAGGAGAAGGGTTCCCCATGGATTGGCTTGGTGGGCCCTGAGAGTATGGACAGAGGGAGTCCAATAGGTTCAGATTGGCGTAGAACTGGAGTCTGCCCCTGCAGTTGCGGGCCAGGTCCTTGTTCTATCGCCCCAAGCAGGGAAGACCATCACGGTGGTGATTGGTCTACCCTGCGTTTTGGCTGGAAGGGGGTTGTGTTGGACCTGGCCCTTTTTGAAGGGTCATCCCTAAACTTTTTGCCTTCCTCCTGTATTTTTTCTGACCTGGTGTTGGCTGATTTATGACTCTGGGCACCTTACCACTGCTGACCAGTGCTAAGGTGCATATGCTCTCCCTATGGTAAAATGTATACATTGATTGGTGTCCATGATTGGTTCATTTGGTTTACTGTCAGCCCCTAGTAGAGTGCACCAGGAGTGCCAGGGCTTGTAAATACAAATGCCGCTAGTGGGCTTGCAGCACTGGTTGTGCCACCCACAGAAGCGGCCTAGTAAAATGTGTCTAGGATCTGCCACTGCAGAACCTGCGTGCGGTCTGGTACCGTCGCGCTGACTGCGCAAGTGCACCCACTTGCCAGTCCCTAAACCTTCCCTTAACTACATATTAGTCACCCCTCTGGTAGGCCCAAGGGCAGGGTGCATTGTAGGCATAAGGTAGGACATGCCCTGATGTGTGTGGCATGTCTTAATAGTGAATTACAGCCATTTTCGTTTTTCACTATTGAAGGCTACCTGCTCTCCATAGGCCAGAATGGGCTGCTGGAGTCACTACACGCTGTGACCCCAGTGGACTCATAGAGCATGGTAGAAAGTCATGTTTAGTATGCCTGGACTCAGAATAATAAAATACTTCTTTTAGTAAAGTTTATTTTAATATCCTGCGTTTGTAAATACTACTTTTAGAAAGTTAGTATTTACTGACCTGGCCATTTCAGTCCGCCTCTGCTGTGTGTGTGTGTTCTGCCTAGCAACAGTAAGGAGCAGGGTTGGGGAATCCCCAGAGACAGGCTGGCTGCCAGGTGGTGGGTAGAGAGATTACACCAGGATGGGTGGGAGGAGTACACCTTGACTCTTGAATAGACCTGTGCTCTGACAGCACAAAGCCGGCGCCGCCCCCTGTGGAGCGGCTGATGTCTCTGCCCTGCTGCTGAAAGGAAAGCGCAGAGTCACCACAACAAAGTGCTCCAGAACTGGACTGAGCCAGGCCCAGGCCCCCTGGCGCTAAAGAACAAAAGAATCGCACTATAAAAGTAGGAGCCTGGCTCCTAAGAAATCAGATCCTGTTTGCGCCAAGAAGAAACTCTGCCTGAAGGAGAAGGACCTGGAGAAGCTGAAGGAGGAATACTGTCTCTCTGCCTGAGAGACTGGCCTGCAGTGGGTGCCTGTCTGCTGGAAGGAGAGGGAAAGCCTGAAGAAAAGGACTTTGATTCAACTTGTGCCTTTAAAACAATCTCCAAGGGCTTGCGTGTGAACTTGCCCCCTGACCTGCGCCCCAGGAACAGTGGGCGCTACCATCCTGAAAGAAGAGGAGAAGTGCCTTGAAGTGATTCAGCAAGCTGACCCCGGAGAACCTGTGCATCCCCTGATCTCGCTGAGCAACGCGACTTCTGCTGCTGGCGTGGCTGCAAACAACGTAAAGGCCTGACAGCCCGAGCACCGTGAACAGTTGCCCCCTCGAGCCGTAGCTCGCAAAGTAAGGTGGAGATCTCCGCGCCTGAGCGCCGAGTCCCTGTGACCCCTGCCGGGTTGTAGAGGCTTCTGCAAAGGACTAAAGTGCCCTGGTTCGCGTCTCCGGCCGAAGCTAACAGCGCGCGGCGCTGTGCTCTCACCCCGAGGCTGCCCTCCTGCTTCTGACCCCCTTCGTGGCAACCTGCATCCTGCCCGAGCGCCCCACGAAGCTCCGCCGTCCCCTGGACACTGGGGACACCAGCGCGACGTGGGACACCCCTGGACTGGACCGCGAGGCCGCCACGAACCTTCCCCGTGAAATCTGCAAGGTATTGTGCCAGCGCGTGAAAAGTACGGCCCGTACTTGCCTTTGTACGAACCGTACCTGCCCTGTAACTACGGGTGCCTGGTTCGCACCGTACTGCCTGTGAAGTGCCTTGGTTCGTACCCGCCTTGTAAATACTTGTGCCTGGTTCGCACCGTACTGCCTGTGAAGTGCCTTGGTTCGTACCCGCCTTGTAAATACTTGTGCCTGGTTCGCACCGTACTGCCAGTTGAAATAATGGCGCTTTGAAAAGTGCTCCTTTTGGCTGAGTTCGAGCCGTAACAGCCTTGGTTCGACCCGTACTTACCCTGGGAACAGCAAGGTTCGAACCGTACCTACGTTTTAACCGTACTGCATTGAAAAGCATTACCGGTGCTCACTCGAGAAGAGTGAGACTCGGCAAGCGTACTCCGGCTCACGCGAGAAGCGTGGGAAACGGCAAGGCACTGTAAAAACCTTGCCAAAGGCACCCCAAAGGCGCTACGAAGTGCCCAGAAGACCTAAGAAACCTATTTTAAAGAGAACTGTGCCATTTTTACAACTGTGGACTGCCCGTAAAGCATTTTGAGAGTAACTGGATTATTTTACCAAGAGAACTGTATTTATGCAACCTGCCTGAAAGAAAACCTTTTATATAAAGAATTATATTTTGGACATAAATACAGCCTTGTGTCTTTGTGTGGTGGGGTGGTGATTATTGTGTGGGACAACTTGAACGCTTAACCTATATGCCCTCTGGAAATTTAGCCTGACTGCTCGCGCCACGTTACCTAGAGGGTGAGCAGGGGTTATTTTTAAAGAGGTGATCCTTTGCCCTGACTTAGATGAAAAGGGTCCCTGCTTGTCGCAAGTGCATACCTGCGCCAACCAGAGACCCCGGATTCTAACACTACACCTAAGTAAGAGGTGGTTACACCAACTTACCCCAGCTGAGTGATCAGCCAGTTGTGTCAAATTTGTTAGGCCAAGCCTGGGGTGGCATAATACATGCTTCAGCCCCTGGCAGGCCTTGGAGAAACCAATGCCCTGGGTACCTAGTGTACACTGGTATAGGGGCTCACAGGGTGATCCACTTCCAATTGGTTATGCACCTAGGGTGCATAGTGTAAATTTAGTAGAGAGAACAGCAGGCTGGGGGTCTGATTGGCAGGCCCACAGCCTCAATATGTCAAAAACCAGTGAAGCAAAAAGCAAAAATTTGGGGTGACCATAGGATAGCAGACCCTACTCTCCTACATCCACCATTTCGAATGTACATTCTGTCATCTATGAATTCTTTCATCCATCATTCAGTCTTTCACCATTCATTCTGTCCTTCTATCTGTGTGCTCATCCATAGCCAAACCTTTTCAACCATTTGCAAACCTATCCATCATCTATCCGTCCATCCATCATTTCACTCATCCATCCCTCCAGCCACCCTTTCACTCATCCATCCATCATTCATCCACTCTTTCACCCAATCCATCCTTTCACTTATCCATCCCTCATCCACCCTTTCACTCATCCATCCATCATTCATCCACTCTGTCACCCAATCCATCCTTTCACTCATCCATCCCTCATCCACCCTTTCACTCATCCATCCATCATTCATCCACTCTTTCACCCAATCCATCCTTTCACTCATCCATCCCTCATCTACCCTTTCACTCATCCATCCATCATTCATCCACTCTTTCACCCAATCCATCTTTTCACTCATCCATCCACTCTTGTACTCATCCATCCACTCTTCTACCATCCATCCATTTACTCATCCATCTAACCATTTACCCTTTCACCCAAGCCATCCTTTCACTCATACATCCACTCTTCCACCCATCCATCCATTCACTCATCCATCCAACCATTTACCCTTTCATCCATCCTTTCACTTACTCATCCATCCACCCAGTCACTCATAAGTCCACCTATTCAACTTTTCACTCATCATCCATCCTTCCTTTGTTTCCGCTCTCCACCCTCCCTTTCACTTATGTATGCATTATTTCACTCATCCATCTTTAATGTTAATGTTAACTGGTATTTGTATAGTGCATAATCACCGGCAGGTCTATTTGTGCTTTGAGGAGAGTTGCCAGAAACTACTAGTGGTGTCATAAACAGTGCATGAACAGGGAGCTAAACTGTATTCAAGGCCTCTCTGAACAGAAACGTTTTGAGCTGCTTCCTGAACAGGAAGAGTGCGGGTTCCTTGCGGAGGTGTTCAGGTAGCTAATTCCGTAGTTGTGAAACCAGGACGGAGAAAGCTCTGCCCGCTTTTGATACGGAGTTGTACCGCGGAAGGGACAGGAGGAAGGCCTCGGAAGACCGCAATGTACGGCCTGGAACATACTTCTCGAGGCGTTCTTTAATGTAGGTCGGGGCTTGGCCATAGATTGCTTTGTGGGCAATACAGACGCCCTTAAATGGTGCTCTCTGCCTAACGGGGAGCCAGTGCAGCTTGCACAGCATCTGGGTGGCGTGCGACCTTCTTGGAAGCCTGAAGATCAACTTGGCCCCGTCGTTCAGTACCACCTTTAGTTTATTCAAACATTTCTGGGGAAGGCTGATATATAAGGCATTGCCATAGTCTAACCTTGAGACTCATCCAGGCACCCATTTGCCCATCCATTCTGCCAATCAATCATCCATGTTTTCACTTATTCATTCATCCTCCCTTTCTCTCTCCATTCCCCTTTCCCTTAGCCACCCACCCATCCTTCCATTCACCCTTCACTCATCCACCCACTCATCTATTTACTTATCCACTCATTAATCCATCTATTGACCCTATTACTCATCCATCCTTCCATCATTTCTTTCATCCATCTAACTTTGCACTCATCTATCCATCCTTTTGTCCATCTACCCTCCCTTTCACTCACTCATCCAACCACTCTTCCACCCATCCATCTATTCACTCATCCATCTAACCATTTACTTACTCATCCATCCACCCAGTTACTCATCCGTCCACCCATTCAGCCTTTCACTCATCCATCCATCCATCCTTTTTTCCAGCTCTCCATCCTCCCCTTAACTCATGGATGCATTCTTTCACTCATCCATTTTACATTCTTCTTTTCACTCATCCATGCACCTATTTTCCCATCCATTCTTCAAATCATTCATCCATGCTTTCACTCATCCATCTATCCATCCTCCCTTTCTCTCTCCATTCCCCTTTCACCTAGCCACCCATCCTTCTATCCACCCTTCACCCATCCATTTACTCATCTATTCATGAAACCATCCATTGACCCTATCACTCATCCATCCTTTCACTCATCCATCCATCCTTTCTCTCATCCATCCAGCCAGTCATTCATCTATCCATCTTTTTGTCCATCTACCCTCCCTTTCACTCACTCGTCCATCCTTACATCCACCCTTTCACTCATCCATCCATCCATTCACCCTTTCACTTATCAATTCATCAATCCATCCATCATTTCTCTCACACATCCACCCATTCCGTTGCCTATCATCCTCCCTTTCACTCATTCTCCATCCTTTCACTGATCCATCCTCCCTTTTACATGTCCATCTTTCCTTCCACCCATCCATTCATCTATTTACCCTTATCCATCCTTCCACTCACTCATCCATCCATCCTTTCTCTCATTATCCATCCATTCAGCCTTTCACTCATCCATTCATCCTTTCAGTAATCCATCCATTCACCCATTCCTCTACTTACTCACTCACCCACCTTTTCACATTAATTATGAGCTGAGCCTTTGTCTACTGAGTTGCAGACAGAAGAGGCCCATCAAGGACTTCACCCTCTCTGTAGTTCCTAAAGCAAGGGATGTGCTGGGCTGGGCTGGGGTGGGCTGGGGTGGGGTAGGGTTCACTAAGCCCCTGCACATAGGCACTCTGAAACCTTGGAAGCCATGCATGATGAACAGTACCAGGACGTGAGGTGACTGTGACGTGGGGTTGTTTCCAAGGCTTTAATTGGGATGAAAAAACTGGGTTCTCTCCAAGGGGCCTGTCTGATGCAATTAAGGGCGTGGCTTAAAACACCTAATCTAAAAATATGTGCTGAGCATAATGTGCCGTCCGACTGGTATTTTGCTGTTTCTATCATGGCATCCAGTAACATTAGACCTACAACAATGTATGACTGTTGGCTTTGTCAGTGGGTGCATAAAATAAATAAACAAGCATTTACAATGCAATGGTCTCGGCATTGGTAAAGTTAGAGCTATTGGCATTGCTCATGACATTATTTTTGTTTATGTTTTTGTTTTTAAAACATTTAAAGAAACGGCATTGTTATTTACAATGTCAATAGCTTAATCACTCTCAAATGCGAGACCTATTGCATTTGCACCCACACACAGAGCCACCTACACACACTGATTAAGCTATTGACATTGTAAATAACAATGCCGTTTCTTTACATGTTTTAAAAACAAAAACATAAACAAAAAAATGTCATGAGCAATGCCAATAGCTCTAACTTTAACAATGACGAGACCGTTGCATTGTAAATGCTTGTTCGCTAGCCGAGACCTAAAAACTAAATAAAACATGTTCCGCAGAGGAAAATACAAGCAGCCTTCATTTTGTGTTCAGGCAGTGTTCTTGAGTGTGTACAGTTTTTCCCTTTCAGATGGTTGTAAAATCTATGATGGGGTTTAGTGGATATGTCACCTGTAGGATTAAGAAGACCTGTGTTGTTATCCTGGCTGTCCTCACTTGACCGGATTGTGGGATCCTACGCATGACTAACCCATCCTGTTACTACGGTGGTGCTGTATTGAAATCACAACCCTTCCTGTTGCCCCGTGTGCAGCGCCTCTTCTGTGTTCCGGTCTTGGCACAGACATGCCTCTCGTAATAAATCACTCATGCATACATCATCATACGAGGTACCTACTCTCGCTTCTATTTTACAATCAACCTTAGACCTCATTTTGAATCAATCTGGAAAATAGAATAGTAAACAAAAGTGATACTGTTCAGCCAACGACGATAAAAAACCTGCAGCCCCTTTTTAAGATTCAATACAAAACATTTAATAATTTCTCAGTAAAACACGCAAAACTGTGCACACCTTGAAATGCTTTTTAAACATGTTCACTTATATATGGTCAGTATCACAAATCGACTTTAAAAAAAACATAGCCCCTCAGAAAGGGGGAATTATTTGTTACATTTTATCTTCAATAGCGCCATTAAAGGATCGTTTGTTTACTTCACAACATTTTTTGCATGTACATTTTCAACCGATTTGGCCATGAAAGATCTGTTCATAGAAGCTGTATCTATGAGAACAGGAAGTTGAGATATATGTGCTTGCATTCATAAAGAACGTAGAATGTTAATCAGAGGCAAAATTCTCTTCACCAATTTATCGTGCACAAAATAGAAACTGATCCCAAAATTCATAAATAAACACACACCCAAAACTAAAGGAAAATGATGAGGCAATGTCAACAAAGTGTGCCTCAGCAAAGCGCACCTCGGCAGCCCTGTCACACAACCGGCTCAGAGATCTCCTCAGCAAAGCTTGCGTACACCCTTCGCCCCGCAGCTTTTGTTATGCGATTAGGATTCTGACCTCACATAATGCGATCTATGACCGATGTCGGTACATCTGAAGGAAAGCCCGACCGTAGATCGGCAAGTTAGCCGAAGATTTGTCCCTGTGGCCCACTTACAGGCCGCCTCCCTTTGCCGGATACTCTCGCGAGTTGCGAGAGAGCTGGAAGGCCTTGTGAGGTAGACTGCCGCCTCCCAGGTCCCCTCGACCTCTTACCGGGCCGCTGGTGCCTGCACCCCCACCGCCGGATGCCGCAACCTGTCCCTCTCCTGTGTTCTGCGGCCTCTATAACAAAAGCAGCTCCTCCGTCTTTCCAGCGGCCGCCATCTTCCTCCGACCGCTGCCACTGAGCGCGAGGGGGGCACCCTGGGTAACCAGAAAGACGGAGTGGTTCCGGCGTTTGAGGGCTAGACTGTGCTCTGGTTGAAAACCCCGGGAAGCTAAAAGAATCTCCGTGCCCCAGGGGCACCGATGACATACTAATTCCAAATAAGAATACAAATATGATAGGAGTCTCCTTAAAAATAAAGCGTTATTTTTTTAACATGCGGAAGCGTTTGACAGTAGATCATTAGATTATATTACTGCCAGTGCTGGAATTGGGAAATACATTGTCTACGAAAACCTATTAATCGGCGGAATCATAAACAAGGCAGAGCAAAAGGCAAGCACACCACCGCCTTTCTTCGAGGCACAGCAGAAAATGCCTCGGAGAAAGGGAACGTCCTTTTCGGATTTGGGGGCGTGTTTTGCTGTTGTCTCCTCCCTGAGACTTCTCGCAAAAAACACGCCCCCCAATCCGAAAAGGACAGGGCATAATCGGAGTGACTGGACCTCTTCTCCAGTGGCTGGCCAGCATTTAAGAGGCCAGCCAATGGAGAACAGGAGAGAAGAGGGGCGGGTGCAAGCCCCTCTTCTTAAAGTCATTAAATCTCGCGAGCGAGACTGCGCAAGCGCAGCCATCGCTAGCCGAGACCTAAAAAGCAGCGACTATGGCTGCTCTTGTGCTCCGAGGATGAGTGCGAGGCGCCCCCTCAGGGGGCTGAGGCCTCTCGCGGGGGAGCAGCGCTGCGCCCTGCAAGGCCCACAATTATGGACAAAAGGCGTCCATGAAAGGGATCGTCGCGGACAACGGACGTGCGCTCCAAAGTACGGAGGGCCGCCCTGGTCGTCTCACAGTCACACACAGAGGGGTGCAGGGCGCCACGCGGCTGAGCTGAGGCCGCCATCTTGCTTCCCCTACCCCAACAAATGTGATGTGCATCGAGCATATATGGCTCGTTTTGTTTCAAGAGAGCGGAAGCGCCCCGCCTTCATCCTGCGAGAACAGACCGCCCGCATACTATGAGGTAAGTATGCAGAGGTATGGTAAGACTTACTCTCCCTACCTTGGAGAGATATAGATGGCCGCGCTGCTTTATCGCTTCACCCCCTTCACAGCAGTCTGGTGTCTGGTATTGTGTCCGGCCCAGTGTCCTGGTAAGAATCCTGCAGGGACTCGGTAAGTCCTGGGGCATCTTTGGAGGCCAGCAGGCGTCCATGAGGGGGAGGGCTCACCTGAGAACAGGTGGGCCAGGAGTGAGCAAGGCCTGGCAGGCACTGAAAGGCAGTGGGGCCGGGTGGGCCTGGATGGAGCAGTGGGCGTGGCCTCAGTTGTAGCTGTCTGACCTCTAGGCACCCGCTGCGACCCCTCTCACTTTGCTTGCGACCCCCTCACTTTGCTTGCGACCCCTCTCACTTTGCTTGCGACCCCTCTCACTTTGCTTGCGACCCCCTCACTTTGCTTGCGACCCCCCTCACTTTGCTTGCGACCCCTGGCTGCCAGACAGTCACATTTCTCGGCTCAGCCTGTCGGTTTCCTCGTGCACACCGAGGGTCAGCTCATAGGGTGACCACCGGTCCATCATTTTCACAAACTGATTGTAAATTAGCGCTAATGTCTCTTGTCCTGATTGATGCCTTCACGGGCTGCATTTGTCTGTAATTGCAGCCTTTCAGCTCGAGGACAGAAGTGACAGGGGGGAGGGAGTCTCCTGTGCTGCGTTCCTGGGGAAGGACAGACAGATAAACAAGCAGCCAGCCATCCTGTCAGGGTGTCTGCTGCCCCAAAGAAAAGCACGTGTGTGCAAGCGGTTGGAGGCGTTGATTGATGGAGTCACTTGACGCTTCCTGATGACAAAGATATTCTCCTTTTGAGAGTTACTGTGAGGTGTTCCCAGCTGAGCTGCGCGTGCCTGCTTTTAATGACAGTTTAAAAAACGTTTGCACGAGGTTTAATCTGCATATTACCAAAATCTATACTTTAGGAGCACTTTCATGTTTAAACCACATTTATATCCCCTTTTTCTGGCAGCCTATCAACAGTGTGCCGTGTACGGTTAAAATGATGTCTATTCATAGTGTTTTCAGGGACCTCTTAGCACTAGAAATACACAAGTCTCTTTTCCCTGCAGCACTAAACAGATGTACGATGCTTTTTAGCATGCACATACAGGTCTTAGACCCCTTTGCACATGCTAAAAAACATGGGCCCATGTACAAACAATATTTTGCGAGTCGCAAATAAATTGCAACTCGCAAAATACTGTTTTGCAACTCGCTGTTAGGAAGGGGCGTTCCCTTTCTAAAAACGACAGTAAAGCTATGTACCAATGTGTGCGACCGCAACTGCAGTCACAAAACACTCGCAAATTACCACCTACTTCAAGTAATGAATTCCCAAATGGGAAGGGGTCCACAGGGGACCCCTCCCCCTTTGCAGATGCATGAAATTATGTTTTTGAATGACAGGCAGTGGTCCCAGAGGCCACTGTAGGAGAGCAGGATCTGCTTCTTAGTGTTACCCCCACTTTTTTGCTGGTGTTTCACAGTTTTTCAACTTTAGTCTGGCTGTGGCCCTGCTATCCAGGACCCCCATCTAGCTGCTTCCTCTCTAAATTGATTGCATGTACTTTAGGTACATTTCAGATTGGATCTGGAGTGCCCTATAAGTCCCTAGTATATGGTATACTATGTGCCCAGGGCATAGGTACCCCAGAGGCCTCGCAGGGACTGAAGCATGTATTATGCCACCCCTGGAAAGCCACCCAAAAGGACACCACAGGTCTGCTACTGCAGCCTGGGTAAGGTGGTGCATGCACCCCTTAATGAGGTATAGGTTCACCATACCTCACCTATCAATGCACATACAAGCCTATCAGTCACTCCTATGGCAGGCCTTAACAATCCTGAAGGCAGAGTGCTTGGTTATATGTGAGATGGTGCCCAGGCATGAGCTGAGCCCCTCTGCAGCCTTCGGAATCTCTTCTCCAGGGTTCTCAGTGGTGCAGCCTGACCATATACTTTTAAGTGCATTATATGTGAAACAGTTAATGCTAACTTTGGACTGGCTACACGGAAACATGTCATGTTTGGTGTCAAACACCTTGGAATCATACCCCCACATCAGTTCTTGATGTGAGGATATGATCCCACCCTTCTAGCGGGAGAGACATGACAGTACTGGTATACCCGGTAGAAATCTAATAAAGCTCTGGCATCACAAAATGGATGCTGCGGCCACAGACACACGTCTGGCCTCCTGCTGCTGGCCGAAACTCTGGCAGGGGAGGCCTGTGAAACCACCTCCCAGACAGGCTTATGTGTATTGGGGCTGGGTGGGAGCACTCTGAGAGTGCTTTGAAGTCCTGCACTGGGGGCACATTTGGTGTCCCTGTGCATAGTCCAGTTCAAACCGGTTCAGGGACTTCAAGCCCCTGCTCTGGCGCAAAACTGGACAAAGGAAATGGGTGTAGCCACCCTCATAGGTGGGTCCCCAGAACTAGTCCAACCCCTTCCTTAGGTATAAGTAAGGAACCTCTGTAACCAGAACTTTAGATATCCCTGGACGAAACTCTGAAGCTGAATCCTGGAACTTCAACTCTCTACTCAAGACTAGAGGACTGGAGAAATCTCCCTAGGATTGTCAGCCTAGTCACACCGAGTGACCCGTGGGCCGCCATTTTGTTTTTTTGTCTTGTGGTCCCTTCGCAATCCCTGGTCTGTCGACTGGTGGGTCCCTGAGGGGGTAACTTTGATTTTCCTTGGGCTTCCCTGGTTACTCCAGATGGGCCACGACTCCCTACTAAGTGGTGAGTCCCACAAACCTTGCTGGTCTGCACCGAAGCATCTTTCTCGTTTCTGCGTGGGTTGCTGTTGCCAAGGCTTGTTGTGTCCAATCTGGGCACCAATGCTGCAGCACTCGACATCCTTCATGGGACAGCTCAAATCCAGCTCCTGGTTGTCCTCGACACCTCCTGGTCCTCGTGGCTGAAGAGTCAAGCTTCACCTGAAATCACCCAACATCGGTGGGCCTCTGCCTATCGCCTTCCTGGTCACTCGCTAGTGACTCAGACTCTGTCCCCTCTGCTTTCAGGTTCTTCTCATCTTCGATCCAGGCTTGGACGTCTTGGACACTTCGCATCTTCCCGGCAGCAGCACTTCTTCGCCAGCTCCCATTGAAATCGACGACGCGACCCGGCACCATTTGACACCTATGCACCCGGCTTCGCTGGGTGAGGTAACACGAGTACTCTGGTGCTCCCGTGGGTGTTGACCCTAGAACTTCCTAAGTCCCGAAGGGTTTGGTCCTGACTAGATTCTAAGTGTCCCTAATCTTTAAAAATCTAGCCGCAACTTTCCCCATAGAAGCTAACGGGAGCTCACAGCTGTGTACTCACACTGCACACGGCCCCCGTGGTTCCCCTGTGTCACTACCTTGGGTGGTTCCTTGTGGTCCAAGCACTTCTACAGGCTCTAGGCCTTGTGTCTAGTTAAGTTGTGGTTCTTATACCATATTTTAGTATATGGTTTGGCTCGCCCCTAGGGTCTGATGTTTATTTGTGCTATTTTGCTGTAATATTTGAAGTGTAACTTATGTGTTTTGACCTCTAGTCTCATAAAGAGACTAGGAGGGTGTGTTTAGTAATAAATACATATATTTTATTTATATACCTGGTGTGGTTATCTTTCATTTAGACACTCAAGAGATTATAGACTGGTAAAACAAGCAGCTTTACAATCCTTCAAGACTTAGCCTGAAGGCTGCTCTCCATAGCTACCACTAGCATAGCTTTCAATAAAGGTTGTCTTTAACCTATAACCAATAAGGGGTTGTTTGGACTGGTACAGGGTACCTACTATAACTAGTGGACAGCATATATCAGGCCAACTTCTCACAGCCACTGCCTGCCCTTAAAAATTAAATGAACACATTTCATTTTTTTTTAAATGCATCACGTTTTCCTTTAAGGAAAACTGGCTTCATTTTTTTTTAAAAGCTGCTTTATTTAAAAGCAGTCCCAGACATGGAGGTCTGCTGAGCCCAGCAGGCCCCCTCCCTGGGAGGGCCTGTCATTCCCAAAGGGCTCGCAAATTGCGAGAGGCTCATTATTATTCATGAGCCTCGCAATTTGCGACCCCATTGGGAATCGGCAAACAGTGTTAAACTCACTGTTGTACATGCCAAATAGCGCCTTGCAAATTGCGAGTTGCAAATGCGACGCAATTTGCGAGGCGCTATTTGGCAGGTCATACATCTGGCCCTTAGATCTTTGGAGCTCTGGTTGCCCACACGCACATCTGTAGTGATCGCATTAACCTCTTCTCTGCCCATGACGAGATAGTCTCGTCATGGAGCACGGTCGCGCTATGCCCATGACGAGACTATCTCGTCATGAAACCCACCCGCGTGGGAAACGCCCGGCACAGGAGGGGGAAAGGGCGTGGCACCGAAGGGGTTAATCAATAAAGGTTTCATAACATAGAATAGTGCATTTTCCACTGAATAGTGTAACTTTAATTTGTTTATGAGTTAAGGTGTGCGTTACTTTATATGTAGGAACTTGATGGTGAAAGATCAACAATATAGTTACAGAATATTTTATGTTTTTTAGCCACGCCTTTGATTCTGCCTCTTATCTCACTGACCCCGCCCCCGTGGCAGAATCCATACCTTTTTTTAATGCATTTCAACCTCTGCATTAAATACCTTAGAACACCTGGAGGTCCGAGCCAGGGTTCTGCATCGGATCTTAGAGCCCGTGCACGAACCGAGCCCCGAAATGTTTGCGACGTAAATCATATAACAAACGTCACATAAAATATGACGAAGCCGCTTCAAAATTCAAAAGAAGCATCGACATTAATACGTCACATCATAGTCTCTAAAATCATATGCAATAGGGTTTTGTACAACGGGTATTAGGAACTCACATTCATTGTTTATAAGTCTGGGGAGATTGGGTGGTTTGCCCAGAATCACAGAGTGTTGAGCCGATGCCGAGACTCAAACATGGTTCCACAGTTCCAAAGTCGGCAGTCCCGGCCCTAGCGCTGCGTCCCGGGTAAAGGGAGGGAAGGAAGCAGAAGCCACATGAAAGCTCGACTTGTTATGGGTTCAAGGTTCCAACAGGACCTGGAGCTGGGCCGGAGCTTGGCTCAAGCTCTCAGTGGCTCACACACCTCTAGAATAGCTCGATAATGTCTAAAACGCCAGTGATAGTCGCAGAGGTGTCCCGCCTTCCCTCACCGTCATTATGGACTTTTGTTTTATAGATAATGTGTCAGATTAACCTGTAATCTGTATTTATTTAACACAGTGTACTGTTCATTTTACAGAATTGTACAAAAATGCTGTCTTCTGATTTTAAAGGGGATTGAGAAACATACCTAGTCATTGGCATACGTGTGCTGTGTAAACAGGAAGTCTGGAGTCAAATCCCGGAGCTCCTGCGTGGCTAAACTGTGTGATCTAAGTCAAATCAGTTCACTTCGTGTGTCTTATTTACCCGACAGTGACATTTGAGAGCACTTTCAAATAACTCAGTTTAAAATCGACTGTGTACAAAAAACTCACTTGCATGTTCCATTAGCCTGTAATATTCTATTATTAATCACAGTATTATTGGCCATGATGTAAGAGACGCCAGGTCATTGGTTCACTGTGCTCCGCTCCTGGTGTTGTCAAGAGAGAGAGAAGTGAATGTTTTAAAGTTCATTTTTAGAAGCTTTCATTTCAAATAAATATAAATGGAATGTTGTAATTTAATGTACTAAACTGAATCACTACCATATGTTTTTAAAACATTTTATTATTGTATGGCAAAAAAAGGCCACAAAGCAGGATAGTGCCAGGTATGTAGCAATACAATCCATCGAACAACTACAGAACTGAGCCAGGCTTTTTAGGTCTCGGCTCGAAGGCTGCGCTTGCGCAGTCTCGATCCGAGATTTAATGACTTGGAGAAGAGGGGCTTGAACCCGCCCCTCTTCTTCCCTGTTCTCCATTGGCTGGCCTGTTGAATGCTGGCCAGCCATTGGAGAAGAGGTCCGTCACTCCGATCAGGCCCCGTCCTTTTCGGATTCGGGGGCGTGTTTTTTTCAACAAATCTAATTATGCTCCAGCCAATGGCAAGAGGAGAACACGCCCCCGAATCCGAAAATGACGCTGCCTTTCTCCGAGGCATTTCTGCTTTCACCTCGGAGAAAGGCAGCAAGGCTCAGCTCAGGGCACCGCAGTCTGCCACATTTCCAGCTCCCAAGCCACACTTTGAGCCTCCGCCGCGGCACAAAAGCCAGATCCCTTCTAGGTCCGTGCACGTGGCTACTGCTGAATCCCTTCGGCATATGCAAACGTGGCATTTAGGTCGGAATACGATCAGTTACTATTCGCTACACGGCAGATATGGCTTACAAGAAATAATATATTTATAAATGAAAAGCAGACTTCATGAACTCCAAAGAACACGTGGCATCCTGTATACTCTCAATCTTTTAAAGATGCATCTGTTACGTAGAGTGCCCTCCTTTTGGTAGGACTGAAATGCAGTGGCGTGCTTAGACGCATGCGTGCAATGTGGCACATGCGCAGTATTGACGCCGGGCATTGACATATGGGGAGTTTCACGTTACGGATCAGCGGCCGCACGGGAAGAATGGAGGAGCCTATCCCGGAGGCAGCACGGCCAGCACTCCCGGAGCGCGGCGGAGCCCGGTAGCGAGGCCTGGTGAGTACACAGACACCTTATCAGCATTCCCTCCCACTGCTTTTAACTGCATCAGCGCTGCAGGCATGGGACAAGCCGCCAACCACTTAAAGTTTATTTACCCGCATCCCAGCTTGACCGGCAGAAGCAGTGTAGAGGGATGGGTGGCCGGGCCCTGAATACGAAAATGTCATGTTTACTCTGCGCTTCACTTGGCTGCGCCTAAAACAAACCCTAAAAGTAAATATTTTCACCCCCTTCTCAATTATTTTTGCCTTCTGTTTTTGACCGTCTTCTTTTCCAGATTGCCTCCATTGTTCTTAAGCAACTCCCTATGATCACTGCCATTCCGTGTTCTTGCTGCTGAATTATGTTGATTATTGAGTCAGCAATGACCAAATGAAACAACATAATCAATGACATTTGGTTGTTTGTATGTCTCACGTGAGGCGGCGCATGTGCTGTTGCCTGCAAGATCGTTTGTTAACTAAAATAAAACTTGGAAAGGGCTCTAAGCCCGCCGAATGCTTACCATAGGTTGGCTTCATCGTCACCCTCATTTCTTTGCTTCTTATTGGTCAGCGCATGAAAGTTGTATTTTCTCTTCGTTTGTTTGTGCTTTCACTAGAGCATGAACCAATTACCTCTTCCTTGTCAAGTGTGCTTCTACTGTCACTTTTTGTTTACTTGTTTTTCTTACTTTAGATGTTACAATCCATATGTTTGTATTTTTACTGTCCATCTCCCCTACTTCACTTCGTTGCTTACCCATTCCCCCTCTGCTCTTTTCCTGCTATCTTTCATCTTCCTGACAACTACCATCCTCCTCCCGCTGTCCGTCATCTTGCTTGATACTGCCACGGTCCCTCATGCTGCTCGACCCCCTCCTGCTTTCCATTGTGTTGCTGCTCCCTCGCACAATCCCCTCCCGGAATGTCAGTTAAGTTGAATGCCTACTCCACTGCACTCCTTCCACGTTGTTGCTTGCACCTTGTCCTCCCCTGCCTGTGTCGTTGCTTGCAACCTGCCCTACTGCCCTGCTCCCATATTGTTGCTTACACCCGCTCTTCCCCAATGTCCTCTTGAAAGTTTAAAAAATAAAAAAAAATTGCCACGCCCTGCATTCACCACACCATAGCAATTTAAAAAAAATGTCCTGTCAACCATGCTGCACAGCAACTGTGCTGCCAGACAACATGGCTAAACATTGACGGAGCCGATAAATCTCACATACGCGAGTCCTATTGGCTTTGCCATTGCTTGTTTTGGTTGTTTTGTTCTAATATCATAGTTTTAACCTATAGTCCCAAAATATAATAAAAAAGAAAAGGAAGCCCCAGCTGCTGGAAGTGTATATCTCGTTGAAGACCATTCATGTAATCACTCAGGATGAGGATTAGCTAAAGAGAGAAAGTGGTCTCAGTGGTAACACTGCTGCGTATAGTATTGAAAGCTTTAAAATGGCCTCCACTTCTAGTTACCACGGTTAGACCAGTTGACTGGCTTAAGCAGGAGCATTTTAAAAATTACTTCAGTAGCAAAAGGCTGAAGGTATTTTTTTTGTCCCTTCTGTAGAGTGGTCTTCACATTTTACGAAAATGTGACCAATGTTACTTGCCTCTTATCGAAGTGTTCTATTTGCCAAAACCTCCACTCCAAACCCCTCACTAAAGTGGTGTGTCTGTTCTACAAATGTTTACCCAGCATCAACAGGCCTAAGGAGCGATTATAAGTTCCATTTGCCACTACATTTGTCCCTAACTTGTCTTGCCCAAATCTACAAGGTCTCCAGCAGTCTCGCCCTGCGGTGCCAGCACTGGTGAGATCCTCTAATGTTAGCCCTCCTCGCAAACAGTATCCATGAAGGCCTGGTAACAATAAAGGTTTTTTGAACTGTGCATCTAAATATAGTTGTTGGAAGGTGGGTTATTGGTAGGGGCAAATGTCGGTCTGCCACTAGCAATAAGGCCACCAACACATAATAGGACCCAGCATAGGTCTTAGAAAATTATTCCTATGCTCAACCCTTGGTAACGTGGCTGCGAGCAGACAGGCTTAACTTCAAAGACAGGTATGTAAAGCATTCAAAAACACCATTTCAGTAAATAATTAAGACACAACACACAATAAAAATCCAACACCAATTTATAAAAATATATAATATTTTTATCTTTTAAATGACACCAAAACGAAAAAAATCCACTGTAGGGAACCAGAGATATGAATTTTTAAAGATTAGTCACTTTGTAGTGCTTAGAAACCAACAGTGCCCCTTTTAGTCATTTCGTTTTCTCTGACAGGGACACACCTTGAGAAACTGTTCTGGAGAATATCTCACCACTGTGCAGCCTTCTCCAGCAGGCGGGTCCAGTTAGAACTCCTTCCTGAAGTTCTGCTTGCGGGTCCAAAAGTATCCAACACACAGTCCAAGGTTCTGGAATCTCCAAGAGGGTCCTTGAAAGTGTGAAACTTCAATTCCGCAATCCACTTGAACAAAACCCTTACAAATCCACTGGTACTCCAGGCTGGGGATTCTTTGTGGGGATGTCCAGGTGAGCTCTGTTAACCTGTAGCTTGCAGGGAGTCCACTATTTAGTCATTTTGCAGCAGGGTAATCCACAGGGCTGCAGTTTCAGTTGGTGCAGTCTTCAGAGGCCAGACCTTAGAAATCTTTGCACAGCAAAACTTCTCAGCAGGGCACTTCTTGCTTCAGTAAGTTTCAAGCAGCAGATCTGGAGGGCTCTGCCCCTCTTAGATACTTATCCAAAATTCTATGGGTCAAGCGACAGGTCACTTCTGACCAATGAGAGCAGGGTAACTCCTCATAGTTATGACCACATCCGGCAGAGTGTGGCATTATGTTGTCCCAGAGTGCATCTTTCTTCCAAATCCATAATGGCTGATTTTCCAGCAAGGAGGTAAGAGCTGGCTAAACACACCCCCTGGGATGGCTTATTTCCATGGCCTCTCCCCCTACCATCTGCACATAACTTCCTTAAGCCTAGCCCTGACTCTGGGTCAAGAGTGTCAAATTGAAACTGAAACCCAGGCCTCCCCTCTGCCTTTGAAGAGCATAGTTTACGACTCCACCTCCTGGCCTGGAATAACTATAGACCAGCACACTGCCCTCCCAGCAGAGTGGTTCTTTATCACCTCTTCAAAGCAGCCTGGCTAATCCACTTAACTCTGACCAATCAGGGCAGACCACTGGAAGGCTGAATTTGGACTTACAAACAAGAAAGTCTTATAACTTTTTGTATGTACACTTTAGGAGAAATTCAACAATATAATATTGTTGGATTTACTACTACCATTCTGGGAAGTCTTTGAATGGTCAGGCTAGTCCTCTCCTTTCACTATTTATTAATCTTTAACTTCCTACCATGTTAACCTATGGGCCATGGGGTTTGCAATGGGGAAAATGACTTGGGTCAGTTTTCTAGCACCAGGGCTTATAAAAACAGATTTTATAAGTATTTCCCTAACCTCTACAGGACCCCCACCCCCTGTGCAACTAAGGGAGACTTTAGGGGTTCTGAATCTGCAGAAATATTGCAGATCTTCCTTAACCAGGTTTTCTAGCATCAAAGTCGAATTTGAGCAGCCCTTTACTTTTTAAAAACAGTCCTGGCAACCAGGGCTGGTTTTAAACTGACCCCAGGCTTCAGCAGAGCACACATGCAAGTGCAGAAAAGCTGCTGGCCTCTAAACTGCCATGCCCCAGGATACTGGGGGCCTCTATTATATAAATCGAATGTGTTCCTTTCAGCTTGGCACTGGCCCTGGGCCTGGTTAGGCAGAGCCCAGGGTCAGTCAGAGTCAGTTACCACCAGTTCCAGTCAGCAAAAAGTTGGGGGGTGCCCAGGGCACAGGATGACTTTGCAACAATAGTGCTATGCAACTTTGAGCATACAGTTTGAGAGGTGAGGGGAATCAATTGTTAGTTCATCCAATTCCGCAAATAGCATATACAGACCTGTATTCAAAGCTATTGTGCATACTTCAAAAAGTCTATTTAATCTGCTTAAGTATTCAGCACTGCTTATGCAACCTGGCAAATCGACCGCTCTTAATCTGCAACTGGCATTAACTGTATCTGTGTAATGTGGCTTCAGTTAATTCTTGATAGAAGTATAAATTCCTAAGATTGCCCTGTGACTCTCTCTCCGTTGTCAGAGTATATACAGCTCACTGTGTCTCATTTTTTTTTTTTTTTTTTTTAATCAGTCATGCATACATGCTCCCCTTTGTCCTTAGCCTGGCTGGAAAATGAGAAGCTAGCGTTGGTAAACCCTAAGAAAGCGACATTTCCAAAATCGGTAAACATTCACTTATATTTAAGTATTGATCATTATATTCTTTATAATACAGGCCCGTTGCCCTTTAAACAAGGTCTCTGCGATGCTCTTAATTATTTGTAATTGCTTTGAGATATGTTACGATATTGCTAAAACTAACACATTTTAATAGGAAGTGCTGTGTTTTTTAAGGAAATAAAACAGCACTTTCTTTCATTCAAATTGAATCAAGGCAAAGCGTGTTTCACTTTTGACATCCAGTGAACGTTGGATAATATGGAAATTCCAATATGGCGATTAGGTGCAAGCCAAACAATTTGAGACCGAGCAACATCGTTAGGGCCTTAGTTGACAACCATTCATTAAGAACAAGCAGTTACAATGCAATGGTCTCGGCATTGGTAAAGTTAGAGCGATTGGCATTGCTCATGACATTATTTTTGTTTATGTTTTTGTTTTTAAAACATTTAAAGAAACGGCATTGTCATGAGCAATGCCAATAGCTTAATCTGTGTGTGGGTGCAAATGCAATAGGTCTCGCATTTGAGAGTGATTAAGCTATTGACATTGTAGCTCTAACTTTACCAATGCCGAGACCATTGCATTGTAAATGTTTGTTTAAAGAGTTAGCATGCATGTCTTTTAATTGTCTGTGTAAGAAACTGACCCCTCATAAATTGTCCCTTCCCAACTCCTGCCCGTTGACGCAGCCTGAGCTGAAATGATCTCTGTGGTGCTTGGAAGAAAGTGTTCTAAGGTGGAAATCCTGGCAGTGTGTCGGAGATCGCTGCCCCTAGACCCCTGCCTTGTGCAGTGGCCCAGATGTGGCAAGAACGTCCAGTGTACAGACGCTGAGGGTGTTTGTCTCGGGAGAGGAACATCCCCGGTGGGGTCTGAAAGTGCTGCCCAGAGCTTCCCGCACCGGTGCCATCTCCGAGCGGCTCATTCCTCCCGTGTGCCAGGGTGCCCTCAGATGGAAGTCAAGAGGAGCCTTGGTCCCACCTACGATGGTCGAAGGAGCTCAACCCTTCGACTGCAGCGCAATATTGCCTCTTGCTCGAAGAGCCAGGCCGAGGACCTTGGCAGAGGGTTTCTCGACCTTAGGGCAGGGGGTACTCCTGACAGGGCCACCTGCAGGGAATGTACTCGTACACACCCTACGGTGGTTGACAGCGCCTTGAGAACTCTCTGCCAGTATGAAAGGAGTGTGGGGCAAGACCAACGCGTATGAAGCACGTGGGCGTCTAAATGCACATGGCGAAGACGGCAGATGTGGCTCACGGATATGTTTTCTTAATTCGGCCAGGTGTAAAGTAGGTTTAGATCAGAATATTAAACGGAATGTACTTAAAATGGAAGCCGCAGGATACTTCGTGGGGATGTTCCAATATTTTAGCTCAGCCCGCATTATGCATAGGTTTGGCCATGTCAGTCTCCCAGTGAATACAGAGAGAAGCCCTGGAGGGGTCCCTGTGTTGCAGGAAATCTCTGTACACCAATGCGATTAGTTTGCTGCCAGTCCCCATAGTGTAGACCGTCTGGTACACCTCATGTGGGGTTGATGCTAGAAGGTGGACATGAAATAGGGCATTTAATTATTGTTTACGGTGTTCGTAAGTAATAAATTGACCTGGGTGAAAGCTCTAGTCTGCGATAAGGGTTTGGAAATGTAGTAGTTTGCTGTCAACAAACATAGTGCCAATATCGGCAACAGTTGTCACAAAACACATAAGTACATAAATAAACCACACAACACTATGTACTTATGTAAGTGGAGAAATATTGCTGCAGGTTTATTAGCATTAACAATATGCAAACATGGTGGGTTATCTTACGGGCGATCACAGGGCAGGCCAGCCCCTATGCCGCCTGCCCGTCTGATAAGCCTAGAGTCACCATGGCAACGCCAGATGGTGTATACCAACAAATGGGAGGGGCCACCTCTCCCATCCGTGGACCCCCAGTCCACTTGCTTCACACGCCCCCTGCCCCGTGAGGGGTGGGCGGAGCATACATGGCAGCCCCCGGTTGCTCAGACCCACAACCGCCTGTCGGCTAACGGGGCGCAGTCGTTCTTCCAGGGGACAACGCTAAAACATCCCTGGGTAGCCTGGCTTAGCACCCCGCGGTGCTGCTGCTGCATGATGTACCCCTTGGTATGTGCAGACCCTGGATCGCCCTGTAACTCCTCCTGCAACACAAAGTAACATTGTTAGAAGACCTAACCCCCCCTTTGTACCTCCGGATGCTGGGTAAGCGGAGGGGCGGGCAAGGCGAACGAGAGGACAAGAGGGCGAGGAGGGGGCGGAGACAGTATAAATACCCCTGTCTCCTCCCCGCCCCCGCCGGAAGCAGCCATCTGCTGGGGTCTCCCCTGGACTAGCCCAGGGACTCGACTTCTTACCCCTGTGCCTTCCTGTGGCACTAAGGCGGCCGCCCTCTTGGGGGGGGGGGGCGCTGCGCAACCCCCCCCCCCGGGCAGCCTTACATAGTGCCAATATCGGCAACAGTTGTCACAAAACACATAAGTATATAAATAATCCACACGACACTATTGTAAGTGGAGAAATATTGCTGCAGGGTTATTAGCATAAACAATATGCAAACATGGTGGGTTATCTTACGGGCGATCCCAGGGCAGGCCAGCCCCTATGCTGCCTGCCCGTCTGATAAGCCTAGAGTCACCATGGCAACGCCAGATGGTGTATACCAACAAATGGGAGGGGCCACCCCTCCCATCCGTGGACCCCCAGTCCACTTGCTTCACACGCCCCCTGCCCCGTGAGGGGTGGGCGGAGCATACATGGCAGCCCCCGGTTGCTCAGACCCACAACCGCCTGTCGGCTAACGGGGCGCCGTCGTTCTTCCAGGGGACAACGCTAAAACATCCCTGGGTATCCTGGCTTAGCACCCCGCGGTGCTGCTGCATGCTATACCCCTTGGTATGTGCAGACCCTGGATCGCCCTGTAACTCCTCCACAGCCTTGGGAGTGGCCACCGTCACTACCAGGGCCCCCCACCAGACTACCACTTCTATTCGCAACCCGCAGCTGGCAATGCTTCCCCAAGATCCAGTAAAAATAAATCCATGCCTAAGGTGGAGAGGTGCACCCCATCACCCTCCAGACACCCTGTTGATTTGGCGTGTAAAGGCCATGCCCGATGAAGCCAAAGCCTCTTTGCTCAGTGAACTTGCGCATGGCGCTGTTGACACCTCAATGGCTTCTCCTGAGTGGGCTCCTTGCCAAGGTAGCCTATTACTTACAACCTGCTGCAGCCAAACCTTCCCCTAAGTCCAGTAGGAAAAGATCCATGCTTCAACTAGAGAGGTGTACCCCATCTCCCTCCCGGCACCCTGTGGATTTGGCGTGAATAAGACCTTTCCTGATGAAGCCAAAACCAAATTTGCCTTTTAACATACAACATGCTGATAACCGGGCTTCCCCAGGTCCAGCCAAACCAGTCTTAGCCCATGCAGGCCCGGAGCCGGCATGCCCCCTCAGGCAAGTGCCCCCATTCTATCAAAACTCCCCGTGGATTTTGACTGATGTGACCCGAAACCTAAAAATAGGCGTTGGTCCAATGTTACCTTTGCATGGCTGAAGAACAATACCTATGACAAGCCATTCCTGCCAGGAAGTGCCCGCGGATGGAGGTAAGAGTTGACAAACCCGCTCTACTTCCTCTTACCTCAGTTATCTGAGTCTAGCCCTAGTCGGAGTATGACCATCATCTTCCGACAGTCAGCACCCTATGTGAGGCCTAGCCCTCACAAAGTTCTGACAACATACCAGCGAGCAGACAGGACAGCGTGACCCAGGGGGGAACCAAAGCAAAAATGCCACACTATGTTAATACTGGGAATGCCAGTGGTACTCCTGCTACTTTGCAGCCCAAATATGCCTCCTAGGAGTTTGCCCCAAACATATGGACCCAATCGCCCCCGTGGGAAGGCCACTTCCACAGTCTGCATAGCTGCCAGGCAGTGCTAAAGGGCGGGAGAAGTCACCCCTTACCGTTACTCACTATAAATGTACCTGTATTGTGGAACTAAAGGACAGGCTATTAAGTGAGCTGACCAAGCTCTGCCCTTGAAACCAGGGGTCCGACCCAAGCCCCTCTAAGTTCTGCTGCTTCACCTGCCTGTTAACACGAATCCCCAGGGCTGACCCCGGCCTCTAACCCATGCTTGGCCATGCCTGAGCTTAAGACACCTCTGAAAAGCAGGACAACAGGCTGACCACCAGCATTGCATTCTGGATGTTCCTGACACAGCCAAGAAACATGCGCATAACTGAAGCAACTGGCACCATGCCATAAAAGTATCAATTCAGCCTTCTATGAATGCAAAATGTGCTCTGTGGCGATCCGTATTAGTGTTCCCTCCAAACCAGCCGCCCTAACCAGGCAACCCGCACCCTCTTGGCACTGGCACACTCCCGCCCCAGCTGCCCTAGAGTGCCTGGTCGTGTGTGGCCACAACCTACGTTTTATCACTGACGTTATATCGGGGTATGATAACACTCAACTAACTCTACTGCTGAGTGCCCATTGCACCATCGCAAGTATGTCTTTGCCTACTCAATGGCTGGATGTAAAGTTAGATGACATTGGCAGCCCAGTCCCGGGCGAATATGGCAGCTTTACAGTTTCTGGTGCTGTAGACCGTACCTGTAGCTTGCGAACCGAATGCAATTCCCTTGCTCCTGTTGAGCACGAAACCCACAACAATTGCTCACCATGGTTCAATACCTTAATGCTGCTCATCATTTCCTAGCAGAATGTTGACAAATCTATGTTCTGCAATGGCACTACTTCGCAGCCTGCACCATTCTGCCAGTGCCGAAAAGACCTTTGTCCTGCTGCCTGGCCTAAGCAATCTTGCCCTGTTCTAGAAGCGCCCGCTTCAGCCCTGGAGCAAACAATTCGCCAGTAACCCCAAACTGGCCCTGATGTGAAACAAACCATGCCAAGGCACACAGGTGTGTGTAATAACTAATGGCAGGTCTAACAGTGTCAACCGGCATCCTCCGCTTACAATAGGAGTGAAGGAGTAGGGGTTTCCAGTGAGAATAAGATGACAGCAAATACAGCGGGAGGAGCGGCCAATGACCTGCCCAAAGACTCTTCGAGATCCTCCTACCGAATGATGTGGGAGCTCGCCACCAACCTCTGTCCAAGCCTGCCAACCCCACAAGTATTTGGACCCCTATTGCTCCAAGGATTGGAGGGGGGGGGGAGGAGGGGCAGTCTGGTCTGAAGATGTGTGTGATGGAGGACATGCGTCCTAGAGTACCTATAGTTGGGTTCAAACGAGTACCTGATGTGTTTAATACTAATAACAGTAGTAGCAACTCAATCAGCACAGGGCTAGTTGCCCCCCTGTCTTACAACCGTGTGAGACACACAGGGAGATAACGGAAGGCTAACCCCAGTCCAACACAGAAAAACCCACCACGTGGCTGTGCCCAAAGAAAACACCATCCCACATCAAACCGACCCGATGAAAAGACAACAAGCGCCTAACGCTCTACACCCGCGGATGACCCCGGAAATAACCAATCGTATAACAATCGAGTAAATAACAACGGACATCCTTTCAGCATCTGATTCTGAAGGCCTAGCCCTTCAGAAGTAACCTGGGAGCCCAACGCCAGGCATCAGAACCGGCCTCGGCACCTGTGGCGTGTGTGATCTTTGCCCACTACTGTGTGAGCCAGGGCCCCCGTTGCATTTTTTTTTTTTTTTTTATGATTGCTGAAGCACACGTAAACCACCCTAGCTGTTCCTTGCCGCTAGGTCATCCTACCCTCAGGAGCCCCAAAGAACGACCAGGTAACATAACACTCACGCAACCTAGGCGTAACTCTTTGCTTAGCCTAGGTGCTGGATGCAAAGTGACACCTCCCCCAGCTCCCGACCATAGTGGTGAAGCGTCCCAGGAGTGCCCGGCTAATATAACAGACCCCGACAGACCAAGGGAGCCCTGCGCAGCTACAAGTGTTTTCCAGAGTAAAACTGGTCTGCAGGGCTACCCAGCATGCTCCGGCACTGGCTATGGCATACCGACCGGCCACCAACACACCGCGCATTTACTAGGTGTTCCAAGTCCACTCGGTCTCATTTGCCAATGAAACAAAGCATTGAAACCAAGCCCCTAAGACGGGTGCTGACCCAAGCAGATTAAACCTCCCGCCTCACCTGTGAGGACCGCACAGCCAATCCACTCCCGCTGTGCTGACCAGAGTACGCGGATGACAATCTCAGCAAGGCCCCCTGACCAAATATGTACGCACGCCCCATCACATTAATCTGGGATTGGCCGTAAATGACAGAACAGCACAAATATTCTAGTTGGATTCCCCGCCGACTGACGAAAAACGCACGCGGTTTGCCAGTGGACAAAGCATGCCTAAAGTAATTCCAAAACCGCGAAGCATAACCGGGTGCAGGGTGTAGCACCGTGGCTTTCTGTGGCAGGGGGGGAGAATGTATGGGTCCCTCCCCCTGGAGTATTGACTACCCAATAGTGAAACTAATATAATATACGTCTCTGATGTTCCCTCATTGTCTTGTAAATACCTGAGACTACCCTTACGCGGATGTCATCCCATTCACCAAGCTCATTACGAAAGGTAAACCATATTAATGATGGGCCCACCTCTATGCTGACACTGAACTATGTCAAAATTACCCCAAGACGGGTGCTGACCCAGGCAGATTACGCCTCTCGCCGTACCTGAGAGGACTGCACCGCCAAACTAAACCGGCTGAGCTGCCCAGAGGACACGGTTGACCATCTCTGCAGAGGCACCCTGCACATTTATGAAACGCACGCCCCCACGCATTAATCTGAGATAGGCCGCAAGATGACAGATATAACATCAACACCAATCTATATTCGCGTTAACCGCCGACTGCGAAGAGACACGCACGCGGCTGCCCGGGGGACACCACACACCTCAAATCATTCCAAAACCGCGAAACATAGCCGGGCAGGAGCATGTTGCACCCGCTACCCATGCTCATTGTAAGGAGAATCGGGAACCAAAATTAATGACTAGTGTTTCAAACCCAGGGGCAGATTTATGTTGCACTTGCGCCACTTTTGCGCCGCCGTTGCGTCACTTTTGTGACGCAGCAGCGGCGCAAATCCTGCGCCATGGTGCGGGGTATTTACAACGTGACGCATCTGGAAGATGCGTCACGTTGTAAAGCCCTGCGCCACATGTAGGCGTTCCAGGGCAGGTGGGGGCGTTCCGGCGCAGGAACGCCTCCTAAAAGTGGCTGAGTGAAATCTACAAGATTTCAGTCACTTTTGAGCCCATGCTGCGCCAAAACCCTGCGCCTGCTTGAAGCAGGCGTAAGGATTGACGCAGCATTGTGCAGATAGGGCCCCCCAGAGCATTGTTGGAGCTGCGTCGCGCTTGCGGCGCAACTCCAGCAATGCGCCACTTTTACGGCACAGATGCGTGACGCATCTGTGCCGTTTTTGCCCCATGGTGCGCCGCATTATAAATGCGGCGCATTCATGATGGCGGAGCTGGGGCGCAAAATAACTGGCGCATCCCTGCTGATATGCAGGGATGCGCCAGTTATTATAAATCTGCCCCCGAGTCGGTAACTGTGTTGAACACCCACGTCTCAGAGTCCCCCACTGTTCCCACCAACCCAACTTACACTCCTGGTCCCTAGTGAGTGGTGCCCGCAGCTCTGTGGGTCACCGGCAGGATCTGTGAGGGAAAATAGGGAGGGATAGTTTTTTTTGTGCGTGAGCATGCCTCATTAAAAGAGCATCGGCTGCACCACAGAAGAACACATTCATTATCAGATAGATACGAGGAGATAGAGTGATTTGCCCAGAATCACAGGGAGTGCCGCGCCCCTGTGACCAGCGCTCAGAACCTAGTTCCGCAACCCCTCTTTCAGTGCCTCACCTACCGCGGTTTCATAGGGCCCCTCAGACCCCCCCTACCGGTGGCACTGGGGTGGCTGCTGGCGCACGAAGCGATCACAATACGGCGGGCCACGCCCCGTAACCCTAACGTAGGGGTGTCCTGTGCCTGCACAGGAAGGCAGCGCTAGACGCCGCCTGGCGATGAATAATCACGTCCTGCCGCTCCCCGCAGTTCCGCCCGACATTAGACAGATGGTCGGCTTCCCTCCCCCTCGTGTTGGGCATCGAAGGTCCTAGGGTACATGGCCTGTGTCTGCGCGCGGTAGAGGGGTGACATGATGACCACGAACGGTGCACTTGGTAAGCGAACACTTGGGCCACCTACAGGTACCGGGGGGGGGGGAGGGTGCAGCAATAGCTGGCACCGAGCGCGAAATGTTGTCCCGAGGGGCGCGCCATTGACGGAGGCAGCTACGCGACTGCCCGCAGATCTGAGGTGTCTGCCACTGCCCTGTCCAGGCCTGCAGCCCAGAGCTCCCATAGTGACCCCCCAACCACCCCAGGTGGGTGGCACCTAGAGTGCTGATGATGCGCGTGTGGCTACGCGGCTGTCCCCTTGTGAGACGCAGCCTCATTCACCACACCCCCCCAGCGCTTGTCTCCCCACGTCCAAGGGCCTGGGTGCAAGGGGGGGGCGCCAGGAGAGCGCGACCGAGAAGCTGGGACCCGGTCGAGGGAGGGCCCACGAACAGCAGAAACCCCCCCCCTGCTGCCCGTGCAAGCGAGGCGGCACAGCACCCCGCCCCTGCAAGCACAGCATGCCGCTGGGGCAGCGACGGGCGCATGTGACCCATTACCCCTTCCCTCTGTTTGCTCCAATGTCTACCAAAATAATCTCCGATGGTGTCGCTTAACATGCGCACCGAAATGACACAAGACATTCAGGCACGGGGAGATAAGTGATTTGCCCAGAATCACAGGCTGAGGCCGCGACCTCGGGGTCGACTCTATTTACCCGCACCCAAGGCAGCTGTATACGTGACCAATCACAATCTGTTCCGGCGGCGTTGCGGGCAGAATGAGGCACCGAAGGGCGCCCCAGAGCTCCTCGGAGCATTGAAGGTCGCCCGTGTGGGGCGTGCTCAAGAGCAAGGCTCGATCCCCCCGCGAATGGGGCCACCCACTCCGCGCAGCTGCCCTACAGGTGCATGTCCCCCAAACCACGCACAGGTGCACTGCCCCCATGTTGGGTTATTAGTAAGGCCCTGCCGCACCCACGCATCAATGGGAGGGGGGGAGCCGGAGGTAAAGCCTAGCTCGTATAAGGATGATGCTATTAGGCGCTCGATCGAAGGCTCAACGGTAACAGCGCGCTACATGAGGACACATAACTATAGAAGGAACGGGGAAATAGTGATAAAGAGCATATAAACAGGTTATCTGTTGCATCTTTTATATATATAGCGTGACCGCGCGGCTCGAACCCTGGTATTTGCATCTATATGTGGCACGACCTCGCTACTCGAACCCTGGTTATTTGCATCCTATATTCAGCGCGACCTCAAGGCTCGAACCCTGGTATGTTGCTTCATTTATATGGCGCGACCTCGAGGCTTGACCCTGCTATCCTGCACCAAGGTCGGCAGCGCAGCCGACGGGCCACATTCCCTCCCCGGCCACATCTCTCCCCGCATTGTGAACAGATGCGAATCCCAGGCAATATTAGGGAGAGCGCGCCCACCCTGGGGGGACCACATGGGGAGGAGAAATGCTTTTAGGTGCGGCACGGGGGGGGCAGCGCCAGTAAACCAGGGAGGCGCAGCTCCGGGCCACCCGGAACCCGTACACACGCCCGTGCGCGGCCCACCGCGCAGTAAAGCGTGTCCCCCCCTACAGGTTACGTACTCAAAGAAGCCCCTCCCATGAAACGTCCGTCGCGTGGCCAGGGGATGTTGGGGGGGTTTGCCTACCGTGGACATGCCCCTACCACCGCAGACCCCGAGGCCTGACGCCTGTCATGTAAGCGCCACCGCTGCGGCCTCCTGCCTCTCCAGTGGAGAGCGCGCCCCTGCGCCGGGCTCTAAACCGGTGCTCCTGGCCGGAACGGAAGCCCCAGCTGCCAGGCGCAATCGCTCGGCCCAAGCGCTACATCCTCCCCCTTCCCACCTCGAAGACCGGGCGCCAACTCCCCCGTCCTGCAATCGGGCTTGGACAAGAAACCACGAGGGAGGCCGCGCATGCCGGCCGGCCTCCGGGGCGTCTGCTGGGTCTGCGATGCCGGGACATGCCCATACCAGTGTCAGGTATCAGAGCGCATTACGTAGCCCCAGTTGCATTAATTGTGGACCCATTGTTGCTGGGGGGATTGGGTGATTAGACCAGATCACAGGTGTTCAGCGTCATTGCCGAGACTCGAACCCCAGTCCCGACATACAAGGTCGTCCGCACACCCTCAGGCCAACTCCTCTCCCGGCGGGTTATGAGTGGTTGCGTTTAAGTGGCTTTCGGGCAGGGGGGGGGGATATGTGTCTGTTGCAGAGGTCGTGTGCCAGTTAACCTTTCGAGTAAGAGGTCACTGAATTGTAACATTGATGGCCTCCTGATCATAGACGCACACCATCTGCAAGAAACACGAACCGCGTCTCCAACAAGCAGGCCCCCTGCCCAACCAACAACCACACACCACAACCAGCCCTCCGCGCACGGCCCTCCCGTGGTACTCAGACCACAGGGCCCCATCTTCTGGTGCTGCCCAGGGACAGGGCCGGGGCGAGAGGAAGGTCACCGGCAAACTCACCCACATAAGCTGAAGGAGGCTGGACGCGCGACTACGACCTATTCCGCGACGGCGAGTTTCGAGCTGCGACCTCAGCCTAGGCGAACGAGAGGACAAGAGGGCGAGGAGGGGGCGGAGACAGTATAAATACCCCTGTCTCCTCCCCGCCCCCGCCGGAAGCAGCCATCTGCTGGGGTCTCCCCTGGTGCGACCCAGGGACTAGACCTCCCACCCCTGTGCCTTCCTGTGGCACTAAGGCGGCCGCCCTCTTAGGGGGGGGCCGCTGCGCAACCCCCCCGCCCGGCAGCCTTACAAATCCCCCAATTTTTAGAGCCTGCAGTAAGCCACTGATGGCGTTGCCCTGAGTGAAGGGCAAGTGAAGTGTTTCTTTCTGTTAGCGAGTTTACAGGTTCTAGTAAGACAAGAGAAAGGGGTGTGGAATAACCCCGGGAGGCGGTGGGCAGAATGGTCAGTTGGAAACAATGACTGATGCAGTAAGCTCCCCTCAAAGTCTTGCAGGGGGCGGGCTAACAGGCAGCTAAACTCCCAGTGGAGTCTCGCCGCTCAAGACTAGTGCTTTATTCGCTCCCAGCGTCCAGAAGGGCTAATCCACCCACAGTCACGGTAGCCCTACAGTGGCAAGAGCTCCCCGGCCGTGACCCAGCCCCCAAATCAGAGTGGGAAATGTTGAGGTGTCTGAAGAAGGAACGAGGGATGAGCAGATGAAGGATTTCAAGAACCGGGGTCCCACCGCACAATATCCGGGGTCCCACCGCACAATAACCGGGGTCCCACCGCACAATAACCGGGGTCCCACCGTACAATATCCAGGGTCCCACCGCACAATAACCGGGGTCCCACCGCACAATAACCGGGGTCCCACCGCACAATATCCAGGGTCCCACCGCATAATATCTGGGGTCCCACCGCACAATAACCGGGGTCCCACCGCACAATAATCGGGGTCCCACCGCACAATATCCGGGGTCCCACCGCATAATAACCGGGGTCCCACCGCACAATATCCAGGGTTCCACCGCATAATATCTGGGGTCCCACCGCACAATAACCGGGGTCCCACCGCACAATAACCGGGGTCCCACCGCACAATATCCGGGGTCCCACCGCACAATAACCGGGGTCCCACCGCACAATATCCGGGGTCCCACCGCACAATAACCGGGGTCCCACCGCACAATAACCGGGGTCCCACCGCACAATATCCGGGGTCCCACCGCACAATAACCGGGGTCCCACCACACAATAACTGGGGTCCACCGCCATCATGTTCACGAGTGCCATGCGACCCATGACTGAAAGCGGAAGAAGAGACCAAAAAGCAAACTGGGCTCGGATGGACCGTGCCGCTATGCCTAGATTTCCATCCTGCAGATCAGTGGGGGATGGTACATGTTAGTCCTTAGGTATCGAGAGGTAACTGATTCCCAGATTAATATGGGGTCTAATTGTATATAAAGGGGAAACATGTCTTACATTATAAAATAGTTATCATGTTCTTAGATTTTTACGATTCTATCGGTACTTTGGCACTTAGGGATGAGCCGGAGGACTGGTTTGGGTTTGGCGCGGCTGCAGAACCAGTTTAGGACATGGACGGAGTGAGCCATTGCCCGGAACAACACCTTCCAGAGGGTCTGGCCGCTCCTCACCCTTCACAAGCGCGACCCTTGACCTTGTTAGGTAGGTCGCTCTCCCACCACACATCTCCGCCTGTGTGTCCTGACCCTGCCCCAGCTGCTGCTGCTGTAGAAGTTGAGGCCCTCCTCCACCCCCAGGCTACCACCTGCGCCTCATCCCTGGTGGCCAGTGTTAGGCCTTAGGTTTCTATCATGTCGCTGTCTGTCTGTCTTTCCCTGTACTGCCAATACTGTCTTCTGGTGTCTGTGACCGCTGTTGCCTGTCTCCCCCTGTGCCTGCATTCTTTTCTGTGCCTGTTTTTCTTGCCTTCTGTTCCCCTCATTGCCCCTGCATTCTGTGCCCTCTTTTGCCTTCTGTTCCCCCTCGCTGCCCCCTGATTTGTGCCCGGTTGCCTTCGGTGCCCTCACCGCTCCCGTTCCCGCCGCTGCGTCCCATGCAGCCCCGCCCCCTCACTGCCCATTCGCTGCCCCTGCTTCCCACCTCCCAGCTGCTCCTCCCTCCCACCTCCCCATATATGGCGGCCGATGTGCGGCCGTGCCGCTGGCGCACTGAGGGCGTGCCTAAGGCAAGCCCGTCAGCGCCCGTCCGTGCCTGGACCGCGCCCAGCGCCAGAACCCCTGGTCCCTGCACCCACCACGACGACTGCTGCCGCTACGATGCCAGCACACTCCACGCTCTCAACCCCGGACGGACCCACACCTGCTTCAAGGCCACCCCGAAACGCACACACGGTCCCTTCACCTGCCGGAACTGCAGCTACACCAGCCTCAGAGCCGCCGAACAACCCACCGAGAAAGACCTCAACCACCTCCGATGCATCCTACTGAACACCCGCTCCGCACGCAAACACGCCGTTGAGCTCTGGGACCTGCTCGACACATCATCCCCGGACATCGCCTTCCTGACAGAGACTTGGATGAATGACTCCCCGCACCCGACATCGCTATAGCCATCCCGGACGGCTACAAGATCACCCGCAGAGACCGCACCAACGGAGTCGGAGGAGGAATCGCCATCGTCCACAAGAACAGCATCAGGGTCTCGACCAGCACCGATGACACTCTCAGCACCGCCGAACACATGCATTTCCAGATCCACACAGACTCAAACTCCACCCTCAGAGGCACCCTCATCTACAGATCCCCCGGTCCCTGACCCCAGTTCAGCGACTTCATCGCTGACTTCATCAGCACGCATGCCCTGACCTCCACCGACTACATCCTCCTCGGAGACCTGAACTTTCACCTTGAGAACAACAACGACAGCAACTCGACAACCCTGATCGATAACCTTGCCAACCTCAGACTGAGGCAAGTCGTCACAACGCCTACCCACTCCGCAAGCCCCCACGTCTCCTTCAGCCACACCACCGAACTCCTCTGGACAGACCTCCGCTGCATCCACTTCACCTTCCAGAAACCCACCACACACCACTGCACCCAACAGATCCCTCGCCACTGCTGGAGAAAAATCACCGAAGACCAACTACACGCAAACCTCGCTCTCAGCCCACCCACCGAACCCTCCAACACCGATGACACTGCCCACAGCCTCAGACGCTGGATCGACGACTGCACCAACACCCTCACCCCGCTGAAGAAATCCCCCCACTGAGACACCAGCAAGAGGGCCAGCTGGTTCACCCAAGAACTCCTAGCCTCCAAGCGAGCCTGCCGGACACTCCCAGTCAGGGTTCCGCAGCAACCACAGCACCGAGACCACCCTCATCACCGCCACCGGCGACATCAGGACCCTGCTGGACAACGGTGAGACTGCAGCCCTCATCCTCCTGGACCTCTCCGCCGCCTTCAACGCCATCTGCCACCGCACACTACGCGCACGCCTCCATGCCGTAGGGATCCGAGACAAAGCTCTGGAATGGACCATCTCCTTCCTCTCCGGCAGAACCCAGAGCGTCCGCCTCCCCCCCCTTTCCGATCCAAAACCTCTGAGATCATCTGCGGCATACCCCAGGGATCTTCCCTCAGCCCGACACTGTTCAACATTTACATGGCCCCACTCGCACACGTCGCCCGACAGCATGACCTCAACATAATCCCCCAGGCCGACGACACTCAACTGATCCTCTCCCTCACCAAGGACCCCATCACCGCCAAAGCCAACCTCCACGAACGAATGAAGGTCGTCGTCGCTGGATGAAGATCAGCTGACTGAATCTGAACACGGACAAAATGGAGGTCCTCATCCTCGGCTCCAACCCTTCAGCCTGGGACGACTCCTTGTGGCCGACGGCACTGGGGGCATCCCCGACACCCACCGACCATGCACGCAACCTGGGAATCATCCTCGACTCAATGCTCTCCATGACCAAGCAAGTCAACGCCGTCTCCTCCTCCTGCTTCAACACCATCCGCATGCTCTGCAAGATCTACAGGTGGATCCCGACAGATACAAGAACAACAGTCACCCAGGCTCTTGTCAGCAGCGGACTTGACTACGGAAACGCCTGCTACGCGGGAGCCCCGACCAAGCTCATCAAACGACTGCAACGCATCCAAAACGCCTCTGCACGACTGATCCTTGATGTACCACGCCACGGCCACATCACCACCACCTGAAAGAAACCTGCACTGGCTTCCCGTCAACAAGAGGATATCCTTCAAGCTCCTCATCCACGCACACAAGGCACTCCACAAGACCGGCCCAGCCTACCTCAACAAACGACTTTCCTTCTACATCCCCAACCGCCAGCTCCGCTCCGCCGACCTCGCACTTGCCACCGTCCCGTGCATCCAAAGAACAACCACCGGCGGGAGATCCTTCTCCCACCTCGCCGCTAAGACCTGCAAAACCCTCCCACTGAGCCTACGACAGACCCAAGACCTGCTGACCTTCAGGAGGACACTCAAGACCTGGCTGTTTGACCAGTAGCGCCCCCCTCAAAGCACCTTGAGACTCTCACAGGTATGTAGTGCGCTCTACAAATGTTTGATTGATTGATTGAGTGATTGACCAGAGGCCCATTGCACCAGCAGAGTTTGCCAAGTGGGTGGAGGGGGGGAATGCTGCTTGTTCAGCCACTTGACAGCACCTCTTCTGTTTCTGGCTTCTCTGCTGAGACGCATCTCCAGGTACAGAATTCAACTCATATCTTGTCTGATTTTAGGAACTGTCCCGCCTTGTTCTTTTCTTCCTTATTTGTCTGGTTCTAAGTAACAAACCTTTGAATCAGTAGCCGTGGCTCTCCCATCTGATCGCGGCTTTACTCTGCTCTTTAATTCCCTCTGATTGGTAGATCAGGCTTCCAGTTCTGATATGAGTGTAGAGCTCGGACGCACACTCCAGTGCGGTGAGACTACGGACAAGTTGTGGGTGTGAGAAGGTGGCCTGATATATGCTGTCCACTAGTTCTAGTGGCACCTTGTATCAGTCCAAACAACCCCTTATGGTGAATAGGTTAAAGACAACCTTTATTGAAAGCTATCCTAGTGGTAGCTATGGAGAGCAGCCTTCAGGCTAAGTCTTGAAGGAATGTAAAGCAGCTTGTTTTACCAGTCTATAATCTCTTGAATGATCAAATGAAAAGACAACCACACCAGGTATATATTTAAAATATATGTATTTAAGATAACACACACCCCTCTAGTCTCTTTATGAGACTCGAGTTCGAAGTACTTGAGTTACAAGTGATACAGCATCAGTAAAAGCACAAATACACGTTTGAGCCCGGGGGCGTACTAAACCATATACTAAGAAAGTGGTATAAGGAGCACGACTGGAATAGGCACTATGCCTATTGCCTCTAGAATCGCTGGGACCCCAAGGAACCACCCAAGGTAGTGACACAGGGGACCCACGGGAGCCGTATGCAGTGTGAAAACACAACTGCGGGTTCCTATTATCTTCTATTGGGAATGTCGCGGTTGGAATTTTAAAGATTAGGGACACTTCTAATCGAGTCAGGACCAAACCCTTTTGGACTTAGGAAGTTCTAGGGCTAGCACCCACGGGAGCACCAGAGTACTCGAGTTACCTCACCCAGGGAAGCCGGGTGCATGGGTGTCTTTTGGAGTCGGGTTGCGCCGTCGATTCCAATGGAAACCTGCAAAGAACTGTTGCTGTCGTGAAGAGGAGAAGTGTTCGGAGAAATTCAAGCCTGGATCTAGGATGTAAGAAACCTGAAAGCAGAGGGGACAGAGTCTGGGTCACTGGCCAGTGACCTAGGGCAGGATGGACCAATGCCCACAGATGTCGGGTGCTTCAGGTGAGTTGATGGATGTCTTGACTCTTCAGCCACAAGGTCCAGAAGGAATCGACGAAGTCCACGAACTGGATTCGAGCTGTCCCACGAAGTCTGTCGAGTGCTGCAGTGTCGGCGACCAGAAAGGACCCAACAAGCCTTGGCAACGGAAAGTCACAGGAATGCAGAGAAAGGACTGCGGTGCAGACCAGCAAGGTCTGAGGGACTCACCCAGCAAAGGTAAGTCAGGGCACGTCTGGAGCAACCAGGAACGCCCAATTAGAAAATGAGTTGCCTTCGTGGGGACCTGCTGGCCAACGGGCTAGTGGTCGCGAAGGAGCCTCAAGCGGTCGCACTTGGAGCTAGCCCACAGATCACTCGTGGAGTGGAGGCCAACAATCTTCAGTGCAGGGGGTGCTCAAGGCTGGGGCTACTCGGAGCCCAAAGCACAACTTCAAGGATGACCAGGAAGATAGTGTTGCTGCAAAAGTTCACGGTGTCCAGGGGTCACGGTTCCACATCACCAACAATAGCCACGGGCCTCAGCTTTGCTGTGGACTCAGGGTAGCCTCGCAGAAGTCTGGATATCCACCTCTGGTGATGCAAAGACTTCGGCGTCCGGCGGGAGCTTCAGAGTTGCAGACCAAACAGTTGCTTATTTGGTGTCTGCCAAGCAGGGGAGTCACTCCTTGACCCCAAGGGAGATTTCTTCCGTCTTCTAGTTAAAATAGAAAGTCGAAGGTCCAGGATATATGTTGCAGAGTTTCGTCCAGGGTAATCTGAAGTCTCAAGGACTGGGTTCCTATACTTATAATAAAATAGGGGATTGGACATACTCTGGGGACCCACCTATGGGAGGGTTTGGAAAGAGGGGTGGTTACACCCATTTCCTTTGTCCAGTTTCGCACCAGAGCAGGGGCAGGTAGCCCCTGCAACCGGTTTGAATGGGACTATGCACAGGGACACCAAGTGTGCCTCCAGTGCAGGACTTCAAAGCACCAGAGAGAGCTCCCGCCCAGCCCCAATACACATCTGCGTGTCTGGGGAGGTGGTTACACCTCCATGGGACAGGAAACCTATTGTCCAGGCCTCCCCTGCCGGAGTTTTGGTCAGCAGCAGGAGGCCAGACCCCTGTCTATGGCAGTGGCATCCATTTTGTGATGCCAGGGCTCTAGAAAGTCCTTACCGGGTAGACCAGTGTGAACAAGTCTCTCCCTCTAGAAGGGTGGAATGCTACCCTTGCCACCAGAACTGGTGGGGGATAGTATTCCAAAGTGTTTGACACCAAACACGACATGTTTCCGTGCAGCCAGTCCAAAGTTAGCATTTACAGCGAGGGTATAATGCACTTAAGAGTATATGGTCAGGCTGCACCACAAACAGCATCAGCGGAGGTACTCCGAATGCTGCAGAGGGGCTCTGCTTATGCAGGGGCACCCTCTCACATAAAAACCAAGCACTCTGCCTTCATGATTGTTAAGGTCTGCCATAGGAGTGACTTATAGGTTTTATATGTGTGTGCAATGGTAGTGATATAGGTAGCCTATACCACAGTAAGGGGTGCATGCACCACCTTACCCAGGCTGCAGTAGCAGACCTGTTATGTCATTTTGGAGGGCTTCCCAGGGGTGGCATAATACATGCTTCAGCCCCTGGTAGGCCTCTGAGGTACCTATGCCCTGGGTACATAGTATACCATATACTAGGGGCTTATAAGGCACTCCAGAATCCAATTAGATATGCCCTCCCCCCCCCCCGGACCCCACAGAGGCAGCGCACACAGACTCAGCGCAGACAAAGACAGCGGACCTTCAGAAAACACATCAGCCTCACAGACTTAACAACAGAGGATGTCATTGCCCACTACAGGCGCAAAAGGGCAACCGTCCTCCGCATCCTGACCATCGTTGCCCACAGGCTGACGGTACCAACACAGCGAACAACCAACATCTCTCCGCAGACAAAGCTGCTGGCCTCTGGGACCTTCCAACCAACAACCGCCAGAGTCAGAGGAGTCTCACAGCCAGCCCCATCCAAGTTCATCTCAACTGTCTTGGATGCCATCATCAGCTTGGTACCCCAGCGCCTTCCCTTCCCCCACACTGCGCAGGAATAGCTGGAGACCAAGCAAGGCTTCTACGCCATAGCTGGCTTCCCGCACGTGTTGAGGGCAATCAACTGCACACATGTCCTACTTGTGCCCCCTGCCGACACTGCACTCAATTACCGCAACAGAAAGCACACGCATTCCAAGAATGTGCAGGCTGTAGTTGACCACCGGGGACTCTTCACCAATGTCGCCGCCAACTACCCAGGAAGCGTGCTTGATTTCTTCATCTTCCGACAGTCCATCATCAACCAGCGCTTTGAGGCTGGCACCTATGGGAACGCATTGCTCGTTGGTAAGTACCAAATGAACACACCATACTCCTCAACTCCACAATCATACAACTCACAACTCTGGGAATGCACATGCTACAAACTCACATTATAAAATGTCAAACAACATGCCCACCTACCAGACATGACAGCACAACTTAATGTGGTAACCTTGGTTAGCCATGTACACGAGCCATCAACGGCTTGGCACCACAGCCACACAATAGCAGAATGCGTGAAGGAGGCAAGTGACACATGATTGATAATGTACACAATGCCAAGTGTGGCGTGGATGTGCTGGCCAGACTTCAGTATGTAGACCACAGACATGCCCATGTCGACATATACTGTTGGTGTTTGGCGTGTAGTGAACAGTGGACGCAACCATGTTACCCCAGGCAGTGGAGAAGATAGCGGAAATGTAGCTTGTTACGTCCCCCCTGTCAGCATGAGCAGAGTGGGCTGGCCCAGCGTACGCCAGGTCAGCGTAGGGGTGTGAATAAAAAGCCTGTTGCTCTGGACATGGTTCTCTTCTGGAATGGCCAACATATCTGCCAGGGCGGCGCCTCCCAGCCTGCCACGAGGCCGACGCTGTGAGCAGCAGTGCCTGCGATCATATGCACCTGCTGCACCCCAGTCCGCAGGTCCCCAGACCCGTCTTGGCCGCCCCTGCGCAACCAGGCCACACCGCTCACCTGCCGACACCGACGTGTGTCAAAGAGGGCCCACCACGTGCCTGTGCAAGCTCCAAGCCCGAGGCCGTTGACCTTGTCAGCCTCCTCAGATCATCACGGCCTCCACGACACAGGCCCCCAGCACTGCTTTCAGTTGTTGGTTGGGTGCATTCAGAGAATGCTTTTGAGACATTGCCTGGGGCACACAGGGTGTCCCTGTGCATAGCCCAGTTCAAACCGGTTGCTGGGGCACTCAGCCCCTGCTCTGGCGCGAAACTGGACATGTGACCCTGGCAGTAAAAGGGGCCGGGTGCACGGGACCGTAGCCAGTTTCACAAACTATCTAAGTGTGTCCGTGTGGTCATTATGTCTGCATGAGGGCCGCCGGGGCTCTGGGTATGGTTAAGTTTTGGCCTTGCCAAGGCAGTACCTAATGCGTGTGTCTCTGTTGTAGTGTTGGCACCACCCGTCCCGCAATGGACAATGTTGCAATGTTGCATGCCCCCGGAGTGCCGGCTCAGACGAAGGTGTAAATGAGGGAGCGCTCGGGGTCAGGGATCAGACATGCCAACTGCTGTGTGTGTTGCTATTACCGCTGCATAAGCCAAAGGTCAACCCCCAAGCGCGTCGCAAGATCAGCCATGACCTCTACATCTGTGACGCCCTATCCTTACCATAGACCTACACACACGTGGCCGCCCACCTTCAACGCACAACATCACAGTGTCGTTGTCAGGCTTGGGGACATGCGCAGACAGGCAGGGCAATGATGTGCCGAAGGAGTGCATGTGATGCAACCGCGCTGCGCACACTGGTAAATAGGCTCGGGAGAGGGAGGAGCAGCAGCGAGGCCACGTAATATACAACGATGCCGCTCATTTGCTACAAGCAGGACATGTCACACAGGAATCACTAAGTCAGACATATAACACACCAATGAACCAGTGAGCCTGCCAACACATCATGGACAACCAACTATTGACTCATGTCTCTCTGCACTGTCACAGGTGATCAAGGATATGCACTCTGCCCTTGGATGATGACACCCCTCTGAGCCCCGTACACACAGGCCCAGAGGCAGTCAGTGCAACCCAAAAATACACAAGGGGCAGCGTGTAATGCACATTTGGCGTGTCAAAGTCACATTTCAGGTGCCTGGACATCACAGGTGGAAGGCTCCTGTACAGCCCAGACATTGTTTGCAAGATGATCGTTGCATGTTTTGTGTTGCACAACATATGTGTACGCACCAGTGCCCCATGGATCCAAGTGCCAGATGCACCGGACGATGATGAGGAAGATGAGGCAGGTGAACCACACCCCACTGCAGCCGCAGTAGGAATAGCCCGTAGGAACACCATTACTGACAATTTCTTCACATGAACATGTCACATTGTCACAGTCCTTAGCAATCATGGGACAGTCCAAAATGACCACAGGCATAGCATGTGCAAATAAACTCATCCCAACACACATTCTTTGGGTGCATGTCACTCCTCTGTACAGGCACGTCACTGACAAGTGTAAGTGCAACATGTAGTGCTAACAGTCTCATAATTTGAAAATAGATGTTGGGTGTGTCACCTCTGTACAGAGAGGCTGTTTGGGGTGTCACATTTTAGAAATGCCATTTCTGTGTGTCACAGATAGTACGGAATCCCACTCTTAAGCGTTTCACATGTGTCCCAAATCATTACACATAGGCTGTCATTTGTGACCTACAGTTGACAACAGGCCTTCTTTTGGGGTCAGATGCACCCTGAGACACAAGTCCCACAACATGAGTAACATGGACGTAAGGGGGAATCACTGCCCCTACATTCGCCCAGGCTTTTATACTTGATTGATCATAGACATGACCCTGTGTATTAGTGTGTATTGTTCACGTTCAGTGGAGTGTTGAAGCTGTCTTAGTACTGGGCCATGCAGACAACACTTTACGATGTTGCCCCGTGGAGGGTCAGCCAGAGTCCTTGGGGATTGACAAGTTACACAGGAGAATGTCCAGTCCACAGGCTGATTGCTGTGTCATTGTTGAGCAAACAAAATATGGCGGTCCATGTCGAGGTCCAAGGTTAGTGTCGCTGAGTGTATCGGGGGACGGTGGAAGGTGTACTGCCAGGGCATGATGCAGAGGGCAGAACCAAACAGAAACAAGCCACGTGGCGGAGATGAGTCCTACTGCTTCCTTCTTACCACTAAGGCAGCTTCATCCTCATCTTCGGCCACTGACGTTTCATGTGCCACATGTGGGTGGCGGTGTTTGGTCTGCAGCAGTGTGTGACACTGACACATCAGGGGCCGGAGATGTGGCTGTAGAAGTAGCAGCAGCATTCACCTGCGCACTGTCTTGTGGCATCACTGCCATGATGAGGATCTGCAGAACATGGAGGTTCCCATCGACAGCTTTCTCGAGTGGGAGCCATTCTTTGCGCCTGCATCCGCTCCATGTTCTCCGTGACCCTCCTTATGTTTCCCAAATAACGGATGACATCGCTGTGGCCACTCTGACTAGACAGTTGTTGTTGTCTCTGAGTTATGACTCCAGCGACGCCAGCTATGGATTTCTGGAGGGCATGGGGCAGACTGTGGGTGACCGTAAGGGAGTGTAAGTGGTCCCTGATGGGACTCAGAAATCCACACATGGCATCTAGTTTGGCTGCCATGAGTCCGACCCCACCCGCACCTGTTCAGCCAGCTCCTTCTGGCAGACTAACACACGGCGTTGGAACGCCATGTGTTCTTCGGTGAGGTGCTGAGAGCCAGACGTGGTGGTGGGTGCTTCCTGCTGTGTGGTCTGTGCAGGGGGTGGGCTCACCTCGATGGTGCTGGGCTGACCTGCTACTGGAGGTGGGGTGTGGAGGGCGTCTATGAACCTTTGGAGTTCGTCTAGGTCGATGTCCTGGGGTCGTCTCCATCATCACTGATGTGATGTAGGGTCTGCTCTGCAGGAGGTGTTGATTGTCCCTTTGCAATGTAGAGGGGAGATGCAGTTTCACAGTGTGTTCCATGTATGTTTAAGCATTGGCGAAGTTTACATACGGACTGCATGACAATGTACATTGTGGCTGTTTGGGAGGAGCTGCCTTTTTGATGCGGGACAGTGGACATTTGTACTACATCACAGATGTGAGGTTGTTCCCGTACATTGCGGTCTCACAGTTTTTTTTCTCTGCTTTTCTGGTGCGTTTTCCCGCATGACGAGTGGGAATTCCAGGCCTGTCGCTGGTTATCGCTGAATTTTGTATTGTAGTTTGGTACATCAACGCTTTTTTCGCGTTCGTGTTTTGCCTTTTTTAGGCGTGGCGTTAATTTTACCGCGGTCATTTGACGCGTAATCGGGAGACTATCGCATAGTACAGCCGTGTTGAGAATACTACGTTAACACTGCGTTTTTTTCCTGCGCTAGACTGCGAAGTTGAAAGTTGCGTTAAGCTAATTTTGCAATAATTATCACACGTTCGTGTGAATATCGCCCTTAGAGCAACAGTTTCTCGCGAGCAAAACCAAGCAGTGAAGTGCACGGAAAGAGACACATATAAATGACACCGCTCTCAGCAATGAGAAGCTGCAGGATATCTTGAAAGTGCTGCTAAGCCCCTGGGATGGAAGCTCCTGCCCACAGCCGCCGGTCAGCAGCTGGAGTTGACGCAAGGAGCTCTGACGTGCGTCCTTCTAAAGGACACAATAAGAAGGTCTGCCCTGCGCACAATCTGAGTTACTCAAAATATACATTTTGAAACAAATTGTTTCATGATGAACACTCTCGCTGCACATTTTGCCGCGACTTATACCACTGACGTCACTATTCCCAACAGTGGCCCCAGAGCTCAGTTCCATCTCCCTCTACCTACACAGAGCTCAGCAGTGATTGCATTGACCAGCTGAGATTCCGCGTGTGAAAGAGTGCACTTCCCGTCCATCTCTTCCTCTTGTATGATTCATGCTCTTTCATTCTGGTGACGTCGTTCATTATCTTATGACGTCTGCAGCGTCAACGTGAACCAGAGCGTTAATTGCAGACTGGCTGTAGCGCCTGGAGTCCGAGCGGCACCAGGTCACACGTCATGGGATGCTGACCGCTCACCTTTGCAGTGAGGTCCAGGTAGGATGTTAATTCAAAGGCAGTCGTCCCTCAATCCGCTTTCTGTTTTCATGCTGCGTTTTAAAAAAAATATCTTTTTACATTTGTGAAAACAGAAGCTTTTTCTTTACAAGCCTGGCAGTTGTTCCTCTATGCACCGCGCATTCTTTCTCTGTCAAACAACCCATGTGTGCCATGCGTCTCAAATGTAAATAAAGAAAAACATGCTTCGAGTTATCAGTATAACTAACTGGAAGGGCGGCCTAGTATGGTTAATGCACATGCTGCGGAGATCAGACGAGTGAACTTTAGTGCAGAGAAGAGAGTGTTACTCACCTGACTGGAGCCTGTTCAGAAGGCCGGGCGCTTGCCCCGAGAGGGTCTCCAGGTTCTTTGGCCAGGCTGGGCGCTTGCCCCGGGAGGGTCTTCATTCCCCGGCTGGACGCTTGCCCCAGGGGCATCTTCATTCCCCGGCTGGGCGCTTGCCCCGAGAGGGTCTTCATTCCCAGGCTGGGCGCTTGCCCCGGGAGGGTCTTCATTCTCCGGCTCTTTGTCCAGGCTGGGCGCTTGCCCTGAGAGGGTCTCCAGGCTCTTTGGCCAGGCTGGGCGCTTGCCCCGGGAGGATCTTCATTCCCCGGCGCTTTGTCCAGGGTGTGGTGGGGAGGTGGGACCCCCGGGGCGCTGCAGCAGCTGACAGACCCCTAGACTGTGGCTGTTTGCAGCGGATAGTCAAGTTTCATCTCAGTGTAGCTCTCCTCCGCTGTGTGTGACACATACCGTGCTGTGTGCTTGGCTCGGAGAGGAAAGCGAAACACCTCTAACCCCTCCCAGACAGGTGAGCGCCCTCTAGCGCCCCGCCGATACACGCACCCACCTTCCCTTGCGGTAACAGATGGAACGATCCTGCGGCAGCTTCCCTTTATTCACATATTGAATTAACAAAACACACTGTTCAGGTTTAACCATGCATCATGCCATTATCGCCCACATTCTCTGGGGCTCAAGTCCAGCCCTGAGTCCAGAGCAGCACCTCGTGGCAATCACCTGCTTGAATGCCACACTTCAGCCAGGGTCTAGCACCTCACCGAAGGCCTCTGGGCTACACCTTGCTGCCAAGTATTGTTGACGGCCCTCGTTCCAGACCCGGGCTGCAAGTGCCATGTCTGCCCTCTGCTGACCCCATAGCCTGCCCCCCGTGCCCCGCCTTAAGGCATCCTAGGGGCACGCGCTAGAGCAGCTATGGCCAATTGTTGTTGGCTGCCCTCATGCCTGACTTGGGCTGCAAGTGCCGTGTCTGCCCTCTGCTGATCCCATAGCCTGCCCCCCGTGCCCCGCCTTAAGGCATCCTAGGGGCACGCGCTAGAGCAGCTATGGCCAATTGTTGTTGGCTGCCCTCATGCCTGACTTGGGCTGCAAGTGCCGTGTCTGCCCTCTGCTGATCCCATAGCCTGCCCCCCGTGCCCCGCCTTAAGGCATCCTAGGGGCACGCGCTAGAGCAGCTATGGCCAATTGTTGTTGGCTGCCCTCATGCCTGACTTGGGCTGCAAGTGCCGTGTCTGCCCTCTGCTGACCCTATAGCCTGCTCCCCGTGCCGCTGCCTTAAGGCATCCCAGGGGCAAGCGCTTCAACGGCTCTTGCCAAGTGTTGGTGGCGGCCCTCGTTCCAGACCCGTGCTGCAAGTGCCGTGTCTGCCCTCTGCTGACCCCATAGCCTGCTCCCCGTGCCCCGCCTTAAGGCATCCTAGGGGCACGCACTAGAGCGGCTTTGGCCAAGTGCTGTGGGCGGCCCTCTTGCCTGACCCAAGTTTCAAGTGCTATGTCTGCCCTCTGCTGACCCCCTGCTGACCCAAGGCCTGCTCCTTGTACCCCTTCTGTAAGGCATCCCATGGGCACGCGCTAGAGCAGCTCCACCGTTAGCTCCTGCACTCCTGCTGTCCCTTTGTGCTGTCCCCCCTGCCTGAGCCGCGCCACTATCGGCGACTGCGACGCCCGCTTTACAGGTGTGGGTGGGTGTTCCAACGGTGAAGGCACATGTACACTTACCGGGACCCCACACCCTTATAACCATGTGGCGCAATAGGGGCCACCCACTGATTGGTCGCTTCACACCAATCTGACCAATCTGCGCCCGGTGTTGTCCCAGGCTCAGCTGCAGCTCGCTCTCGGTTCCGCCCCCGGCAGGGGGTTTGATACGGCCCCTCATGGCCCGGCTGCGCCTCGCCGGTCCTCGTGCTAATCCCCTGCATGGGCTACATATTAGGGTGACCAGATTCTCAAAACAAAAAACGGGGACAGGTCATAGACATAGAAGTAGGACTATGGTTTGCAGTAACCATCGACATAAAAGTAGGACTATTTGACAGCTGTCGTAGACATAGAAAAAGGACTACAATTACAGCTCCCTCCACAGACCGAGATGAAGCATTACAGACAACAAATCCGCGGTCTTTTATTGGCACCCCTCTCCTTCACACAGCAGCATTAGTACTTTTTATTACATTTACACTTTTAAGGACTATAGCATATATTTGCCCAAAATCAATAAAACATCACAGGCTAGCAACGCCAGATTTACTAGCTTTATCAATGCAAGTTTCTATAGCTGCACGTCAGCACCACATAAAGTACAATTCACTAATGTTGCTTAGTTGCTCATGACAGAAAAGCATGGGAGGTAAACTGCGGAATGATGAATTGCCAAATGGCAGCCTTGGACCAATGTACAAAAAAAAACACTTCTCTCCAGGTATTACTGCCTTAGGGTCTTAAGGGTGGCAAAGGCCGGCCGACCACACAGTCCTCCCACCTTTGCATGGTCACTGCTGGGATGTCATGTTACCTTACTGGGGTATGTATAGTGCACTCTAGCCATTGGTATCATCTCATAGTGCAATAGTGTGAAGACCTGAGCAAAAAGCTCGGGCAGCGCTGCTCGCCTCTCCCACAGGCATTAACCCTGCTCTTTTAAGTCCTTTCCAGCTAAACAGTTTGCCGTGATCTGAAAGGTCAGTCAAAAGGTCAAGTCATAGCTTTGATATGGAGAACACAAAGCATGCATCAATTGGTTATGAATAAAACATGCAATGAGCAATGCATTAATCCTTGCACGGTATGCATAAGGGCTACTGAAAAGTTTGTATGACTATGAATACAAGCTACAGGATGAAGAAATATTGTTTTATCCAAAGAAGAAACTTTGGCTGGCACGATGACGTAGGTGGCGCTGCGTGTAAAATGTCTCTCTTCAAAGGATTTCCCTTCTTGCTACAGCGCTCACCTCAGTGACGACACATGCCGTAAACAGTGCAAAGAGAGCATGCGCGCGCATGCTCAACCGGAACAATGAAAAACAGGGACATTTCTGTGTTTAACGGGGACACTGTTTGAAAACAGGGACATTTGAGTCACTTGGAGAAAAGTGTCGGGACACGGGGGCACTTCCCCAAAAACGGGGACCGTCCTGGGAAAACGGGGACGTCTGGTCACCCTACTGCATATGCGCAGATGCAAGTCAAATGTTGACGTTAAAGTCAATTGATTAGTCTGGCTGCTGCAATCTGGGGGAGGGGCTGAGGACCCGGAGTAGAAAGGGCAGAGAGCCGTGTGATTGCTCCCCCCTGTGCTTGTAAACATCCTGTCCCGTGCCTGCTCACGTCAGATCTGCCGCTGACCGCGGCCCCCGCAGGGGGCCACTCGGTGGTCGGCGCCTTAGTGGCCCCGGGGCCCCCGGTCACCCCTCCCCACCCCCTCCCTATGCAGTGCATATGCGCAGATGCAAGTCAAATGTTGACGTTAAAGTCAATTGATTAGTCTGGCTTCTGCAATCTGGGGGAGGGGCTGAGGACCCGGAGTAGAAAGGGCAGAGAGCCGTGTGATTGCTCCCCCCTGTGCTTGTAAACATCCTGTCCCGTGCCTGCTCACATCAGATCTGCCGCTGACCGCGGCCCCCGCAGGGGGCCACTCGGCGGTCGGCGCCTTAGTGGCCCCGGGGCCCCCGGTCACCCCTCCCCACCCCCTCCCTAAGGGGGGGGCGGGGACACAGACTGGAGCCCCCCTCCGTTGGCAGGGCCGGAAGTGACGCGCAATACGTGTCACTTCCTGGCCCAGGTGTGAGGGGGAGGCTATTTAGCCTTCCCCCACCCTCACTGGCGACCTCTTTTGTCGCCCACCTCGCCTTTTAGACAGCAACGGTCGCTGGTTGCTCGTCGCTGTGTCCCGGGTTTCACGCTGCATCGGTCATCGTCGCTGTCCCCTTAACGGTGAGTCTTGTTGCTTCCACTCCGCCCCGGCCCCGTCCCTGGGCAGTACCAGGTCGACGGGGCCCTGTGGCTTGGATGACCACGGGCGGAGGGGGCACAAGATCAAAGCGGGTGCTGAATTTGTATGTAGTGCGGCGCTGATTTGGGCGGCGATGAGCAGTGTAGTTAAGCGCCTGCGGGCGCCCGTGGGGGAGCGGGAGCATTATTCTCCTCGGTTCTCCGTCGGAAGGTCGCGTTTGGTGCCGAGAGTCACGGTGGTAATGGGTAAGGCCTGGGACTCTTCGATTATCTTTCTTTCGCCAGCGATCCCGGTTAATCAGTACACCCACCTCCAGCAGCCCGGGTATCGAGCTGGGCTCCGGAAGGGTTGGCATTGCCGCGGCATGCGGGTGACACCGGACGATTCGTGCGGGCGGGGCCACAAGCTGTTCACTCTCACCCTCCAACCCCCCACACCCCCGTGGGCTCCGAAGTGTGCGGGGGGGGCTTTCTTGGTATTGACCCATCGGCTGCGCCACCACAAAGTGTGAGGGCCGGCAGGGCTTCGAGGCACAGTGCGAATGGGGTCCGTCGGCCACGCGGGTGCAGCCAGTCGAGGGGGGGGGGTTGAGCCTCGCGGCCTCAACCTGGGGGTCGGACCTTTGTGCCTCACTTAACGAATGGCAGTTTGTGCGCAACGGGTGCTCAAGAACAACGCTACGATACCTTTCGCCCTCGCTCATTTAAAAAATATATATATATATAAAATTATCCCGGGTCGCTGGTTCATACCCGGTTCGTGTGTATTTAATCGAGCTTTGAGGTCGTGCCACATCTTGTGTCCTGGGCAAATCACTTAATCTCCCCATGCCTGTATGGGTTTAAACACAGGGTCAGAAGAGTCCCAATAACCTTTGGGGTGAGTACATGTTATATGAATAGGCACAAATAATCGAACAACCTGCCCCGGGGGCTTCCAGGGGCTTGGGTAATGAAAATGCGATGCTAAGGAAGGCGCTCGCACTGCGCCCCTTTGTACGGTAAATACGATGCCCAGGTAATGTGCTCCTATACCGTGGGACGATGTTGGACAGGCCACCCGAAGGGCTTGCTCCCTCCCCGCACGACAGGGCCCAAGCCCCGGCCCGCCAGGCGTGACCCACAAGAATCACCCGCACCGCGTCCCCCGACGGAACTCCTGCCCCCGGACCTCCATGTATCACGGGACCGAGCCACCACCGGCTCCCCCGGCCGGCTCAAGCCGCCATCTTGGGCCCTGCACCACGAGGCCGCGTGGCCTCCACCCGACCCTAACCCTGGGCCTGGCCGGCCCCGACATCCCGGCACCACCATCCACCCAGGAGGTGAGCGGACCACTTAGCAGGTCAATGGGAGAACGAAGCGTCAAGGGCTCTCCCCCGCCAGGTGCCGATCGCCTCCAGCTCCCCCAGGCACTGGCTCCACCCCCTGCTGGGTGTCTGGACACCTTCATCCCGGGCCCTCCGACCTCCAAGTGCGAGGGTCCGGACATCAAAGGGCGCCAGACCTATAACTAGGGCAGCTCCGGAGCAGGACGACAGTTGTATCCTGGAGTCGAGAGACACCGAGAGAACTCAGCCTTGACGGACTACTGGCGCTGCCATAGCCCTACCTTGTGAACTATCGTCCTGCCTGCTGGCGCTGCCGCGGCCTTCTGCAACATCCATCCTCGTCGGGACCTGCTGGCGCTGCCGCGGTCCGTTGTAACGAGCATCTTCACCGGGACCTGCTGGCGCTGCCGCGGACCGTGTACCGACCATCTTCACCGGGACCTGCTGGCGCTGCCGCGGACCGTGTATCGACCATCTTCACCGGGACCTGCTGGCGCTGCCGCGGCCCGTCCCAGCTAGAACACCGAGCTCGAGGATTGTGAGCTAACCACCATACCACCTCAACTACCAGACTGGTAACCAGACTGTCCCGCTACCCCCTTTCCCCACCTTGAGAGACTTGAATCGAGGGGACCCCTGAGTCCAGACCTCCTTGTACCATTTCATCGTACCGTAAGAAATTGCCTATAAAGAACGCTGAATCTTCTCCTTGTGTGGTGTCTGTCTGTGGGGGGGAAGTTATTTATCTGTACGATCGCTGGAGACGGCTCTCCCCGGAGACCTCTCCCATTGTCCTCGGCCGACCCTCCCGGTCCGTCTAACATTGGTGGCCAGCGGCGCGATCCGAATCAACGCGTAATCGTACAGAGAGTAGCTCACCCCACGACAAAACCACGATGTCAGCCAAAGATAGCGGTTCCACTGACAAGTTCCAAATGGATAAGTTGGAAGAATATAGCCACCGCGAACTTAAACAATTCTGCATGGAACTAGGCATTGCTACCACCGGCCTGAGTACCAAAGACGATTTGAAGCGCGCCCTTGAGTCGTGGGCAGAAACTGGGGTCACCGGATCACCCGACCAAAACAGTGTCGCACCAGAGGGGAACGCCACGGCTCCCGAGGAGTGGGGAACGGGCCTCTCGCAGGAGGAGATCCAAGAAAGAGAAAGAACCAGATTACATGAGTTGGAAATGGCACGACTCAAGATGGACGGTGAACTAAAGTTAGCCGAGCAGAAACTAAATCTAGAACATCTGCGGCTCCGAGAAGAACGAGAAGAAAAACAGAGACAGAGAGAGCTCGAGGAAAAAAGAATAACACTCGAACACGAGCACAAACTGACGGAAATAGAACTTCGGAAACAGAATAAAGAACCGGGGGTGCCTGAGCGACCGCACACCCCGGGAGCAACCGAGAAAAAAGTCCACATCCCCAAGGATGTTGTCCGAGAATATGTCCGAGAAGACGACATACAACAGTGGTTCAAAGCCTACGAGATCGCCATGACCTCCCACCGGATCGACCGGAGTGATTGGGGAGCCGGACTATGGGGGAGGTTCGTCAACGAAGGCCGCGATGCCCTATTGCAGCTCCCAGATCACCAGATGTCGTCCTACGACCACATGAAGGCTGCCCTCCTCACCCGCTACGGCCTCACGCCCGAGATGTACCGCCAGAGGTTCAGAGACTGCACCCGGATCCCGGCTACAACTTTCGTGGAGTACGTCAACTATTTCAGCCGAGCCTTCGAGGGTTGGATCAAGGGGAGCCATGTAACGACCTACGAGCAACTCTTTAACCTTATGGTATGGGAGCACCTGTCGAACAACTGTTTCGTCGAGCTCAGGCAGCACCTCCTCGACAGTAAGTTGACTGACCCCCGGCAACTCGCCGCCGAAGCTGACCGATGGGAAAGCACCCGAGTGGGCCGGAGAGGACCACACGAGCAAAACCGAAACAACCCAGGCCAGCACCGTCCCCGGGGAGGAGGAGGAGGCCAGGGGCGAGGGAGAGACACCATCCCGGCAACACCCGTGGCCAGCACCACGCCCCCGGCCGGCCGGGGCAACCCCCCGATGCGCCCGGGGTTCCGAGCCAACGTCACGTGCCACCGATGCCAGCGAGTCGGCCACTACGCCAATGACCCGAGCTGCCCGCAGAACCAAACACCAAAGCCCCGCCAGGTAGCTGCCGCCGCCCTGGGGGAAGAACGACTATCAGAGGAACAGGAAGAATATGAGCCGGCCCAGCAGGAGTGGGAACCGGCCGCCATGGTCCTAGCGTGCCTAGGGGGAAAAGACATGGTCCCGCGGGCTCCCCTACCCGCCAACACCCGGAAATATGGCCAGTGGGTGACCATTAATGGACGTCGGGCCGAGGCCTTACGTGACACAGGCGCCAGTGTGACGGCCGTCCGCTGTCACCTGGTGAAGCCCGAGCAGATCATTCCGAACATTCTCTGCCCCGTCCGCTCCGCCGACAATTCCGAAAGTCTGTGTCAGATGGCCTGCGTCCCCTTCGAATGGGGAGGGGTCTCCGGCCTGTTGAAGGTGACGGTCCGGGATGATGCCCCCGTGGACTGCCTCCTGGGGAATGACCTTGAGAGTTCCCCGTGGGCCACCGTCGAAAGAAGAGAGCACCTGGGGATGCTGGGCCTCCCGGACTGGGCCTGCGTAACCACCCGGTCCATGGCCGCCCGTGCCGTCCCCCGATCAGAAGAACCCGAATGGCCAGCACCTCCGCCCCCGGTCGCCCCAGTAGAGGACAACGACGAGGCCAACCCCCCAGAACCAACGGCCGAAGGGTTCGCGCAACCCCCGGACCTTCCCGGCCTGGCTCAGTGGCGTCAAGAAGGGGGGCCCACCCAAGAACAGTTTCGCCAGGAGCAAAAGACCTGCCCCTCCCTCGAGGGACTCCGCCGGCAAGCCAGCGCCCAGAGCGCAGGGGACTCCACCGGAACTCATTGGGTCTATTAGGATAACGACCTGCTATACAGCGAACAAAGAATCGCAGAGCTAGGGGCCAGTCGAGTGCTGGTGGTACCTCTCCGCTTCAGAGACTTCCTACTAACTCTGGCCCACGATGTCCTCCTGGCTGGACACCTGGGCCAGGACAAAACCTACAGTCGCCTAGTGACTCACTTTTTCTGGCCGAAGATGCGGAACGACGTCCTTAACCACTGCCGGTCCTGCCCCACGTGCCAGGCCAGTGGAAAGAGCGGCCGTAAGCTGAAAGCCCCTCTGCAACCCTTCCCAGTGGTCACCACCCCGTTCGAGAGGGTAGGAATAGACATTGTGGGGCCCCTGGACCCCCGCACGGCACAAGGACATAGGTTCATCCTGGTACTGGTGGACCACGCCACCCGCTACCCCGAGGCGGTGCCCCTACGAACTGTAACAGCTCCGGTGGTTGGCCGGGCCCTAATGGGGATCTTCTCCCGGGTGGGCTTCCCCCGAGAAGTCGTCAGCGACCGAGGCACGAACTTTATCTCAAAATATATGAAGTCCCTCTGGCAACAGTGCGGGGTCACCTACCGATTCACGACCCCCTATCACCCCCAAGGGAACGGACTAGTGGAGCGATTCAACCGCACCCTCAAGGGGATGATTGGGGGATTGGAAGAGCCCCTCCGTCGCCAGTGGGATGTACTACTCCCGTGCCTCCTCTTCGCCTATCGAGAAGTTCCCCAGAAGTCCCTCGGCTTTAGCCCTTTCGAACTCCTGTACGGGCACCCTGTGCGAGGGTCCCTCAGCCTGGTCAAAGAAGGTTGGGAGATGGCCCCCCTAAAGACCCCCCCAGACGTCTTCAAGTACCTCCTGGCCCTATGCAATCAGACCCGGCGCTTCCGGGAGATGGCCAAGGCGAACCTCGAGGCCAGTCAGGAGGACATGAAAAAATGGTACGATCACAATGCCTCCTCCGTCGAGTTCGAACCTGGTCAACAAGTGTGGGTGATGTCCCCCACCGAACCATGTGCCTTACAAGATAAGTGGACGGGGCCCTTCAAAGTGGTCGAGCGCAAAAGCCCCGTCACTTACCTCATCGACATGGGGACCCCCCGGAACCCCCTCCGGGTCCTCCACACCAACAGACTCAAACCACACTTTGTGCGCTCAGAACTCAGCCTCCTGATGGCTACGGACAGTGGGGCGGAAGAAGACTCCGAACCCCTCCCGGATCTCCTGAAGACTCAGGAGAACGACGGCTCCGTGAACGGGGTCCGGCTCTCCGATGCCCTCACCCCAGAGCAACGCCAGGGCTGCCGGGACCTCCTGCTGCGGTTCACTACACTGTTCTCCCTCACCCCCGGGATCACCCCTTGGTGCTTGCACGACGTGGACACCGGGGACAGTCCCCCTATCCGACACCGGGCCTACCGCGTGCCAGATCGGGTACGGGCCTGCATCCAAGAGGAAGTGGCCAAAATGCTCACGATCGGGGTCATCGAGCCCTCGGACAGCCCCTGGGCCAGCCCGGTTGTACTGGTCCCCAAAGCCGCTGCCCCCGGCACCACACCTGAACTGAGATTCTGCGTCGACTACCGGGGCTTGAACGCTGTCACCCGGACCGACGCTCATCCTATCCCCCGAGCGGATGAATTGATCGACCGGCTGGGGGCCGCCCGCTACCTCAGCATCTTCGACCTAACAGCGGGCTACTGGCAGATCGGTCTCACACCCCGGGCTCAGGAACGGTCCGCCTTCTCTACCCCCGATGGCCACTACCACTTCAAGGTCATGCCCTTCGGCATGAAGAATGCCCCCGCTACTTTTCAACGTCTAGTGAACCAGGTCTTGGCGGGGCTCGAAGAGTTCAGCGCCGCCTACCTGGACGATATCGCTGTGTACAGCCGCCACTGGTCCGACCACCTCCTCCACCTCCAAGAGGTCCTGCAGGCCCTCCAGCGGGCCGGCCTCACGATTAAGGCCGGCAAATGCCAAATTGGTCAAGGGTCCGTGACCTACCTCGGGCACCAGGTGGGAAGCGGGCTGGTGGCCCCGCTGCAACTTAAAATTACTGCCATCCAGTCCTGGCAGCCCCCCGTCACCCAGACCGAGGTCCGAGCCTTCTTGGGGCTCACCGGCTACTACCGGCGGTTCGTGAGGGACTACGGCAGCATTGTGGGGCCCCTCACGGGTCTCACGTCCAAAAACCAGCCGAAGCGGATTAACTGGACCCCCGACTGTCAAGGGGCCTTCGAAAAGCTGAAGGCCGCCCTGTGCACTGCCCCTGTGCTCCAGGCCCCCGATTACAGTCGGGAATTCATTGTACAGACAGACGCCTCCGACCACGGCATCGGAGCGGTTCTTTCCCAGCTGAACCCCGAGGGTCATGACCAGCCGGTGGCCTTCATCAGCAGACGTCTCCTGGCCCGAGAACAGCGCTGGAGCACAATCGAGAGGGAGGCCTTCGCAGTGGTGTGGGCCCTCAAAAAGCTCCGGCCCTACCTCTTCGGTACCCACTTCCGGGTACAAACTGACCATCGACCCCTGCAGTGGCTGATGCAGATGCGGGGGGAGAACCCAAAACTATTGCGCTGGTCCATCTCCCTGCAGGGAATGGACTTCACCGTGGAACATCGACCGGGCCAAGACCACGCCAACGCAGATGGCCTGTCACGCTTTTTCCGCCTCGACGAGGAGAGTCCCCAGGAAGATGGGTGACTCTCCCCGCCTTCAGCTGGGGGGGACGCATGTTGGACAGGCCACCCGAAGGGCTTGCTCCCTCCCCGCACGACAGGGCCCAAGCCCCGGCCCGCCAGGCGTGACCCACAAGAATCACCCGCACCCCGTCCCCCGACGGAACTCCTGCCCCCGGACCTCCATGTATCACGGGACCGAGCCACCACCGGCTCCCCCGGCCGGCTCAAGCCGCCATCTTGGGCCCTGCACCACGAGGCCGCGTGGCCTCCACCCGACCCTAACCCTGGGCCTGGCCGGCCCCGACATCCCGGCACCACCATCCACCCAGGAGGTGAGCGGACCACTTGGCAGGTCAATGGGAGAACGAAGCGTCAAGGGCTCTCCCCCGCCAGGTGCCGATCGCCTCCAGCTCCCCCAGGCACTGGCTCCACCCCCTGCTGGGTGTCTGGACACCTTCATCCCGGGCCCTCCGACCTCCAAGTGCGAGGGTCCGGACATCAAAGGGCGCCAGACCTATAACTAGGGCAGCTCCGGAGCAGGACGACAGTTGTATCCTGGAGTCGAGAGACACCGAGAGAACTCAGCCTTGACGGACTACTGGCGCTGCCGTAGCCCTACCTTGTGAACTATCGTCCTGCCTGCTGGCGCTGCCGCGGCCTTCTGCAACATCCATCCTCGTCGGGACCTGCTGGCGCTGCCGCGGTCCGTTGTAACGACCATCTTCACCGGGACCTGCTGGCGCTGCCGCGGACCGTGTACCGACCATCTTCACCGGGACCTGCTGGCGCTGCCGCGGACCGTGTATCGACCATCTTCACCGGGACCTGCTGGCGCTGCCGCGGCCCGTCCCAGCTAGAAAACCGAGCTCGAGGATTGTGAGCTAACCACCATACCACCTCAACTACCAGACTGGTAACCAGACTGTCCCGCTACCCCCTTTCCCCACCTTGAGAGACTTGAATCGAGGGGACCCCTGAGTCCAGACCTCCTTGTACCATTTCATCGTACCGTAAGAAATTGCCTATAAAGAACGCTGAATCTTCTCCTTGTGTGGTGTCTGTCTGTGGGGGGGAATGTTAGACGGACCGGGAGGGTCGGCCGAGGACAAGGGGAGAGGTCTCCGGGGAGAGCCGTCTCCAGTGATCGTACAGACAAATAACTTCCCCCCCACAGACAGATACCACACAAGGAGATGAGTTAGCGTTCTTTATAAGCACTTCTTAAGGTACGATGAAAAGGTACAAGGAGGTCTGGACTCAGGGGTCCCCTCGATTCAAGTCTCTCAAGATGGGAAAAGGGGGTAGCGGGACAGTCTGGTTACCAGTCTGGTAGTTGAGATGGTATGGTGGGTAGCTCACAATCCTCGAGCTTGGTGGTCTAGCTGGTACGGGCCGCGGCAGCGCCAGCAGGTCCCGGTGAAGATGGTCGATACACGGTCCGCGGCAGCGCCAGCAGGTCCCAGTGAAGATGGTCGATGTACGGTCCGTGGCAGCGCCAGCAGGTCCCGGTGAAGGTGGTCGTTACAACGGGCCGCGGCAGCGCCAGCAGGTCCCGACGAGGATGGATGTTGCAGAAGGCCGCGGCAGCGCCAGCAGGCAGGACGATAGTTCACAAGATAGGGCTACGGCAGCGCCAGTAGTCCGTCAAGGCTGAGTTCTCTCGGTGTCTCTCGACTCCAGGATACAACTGCCTTCCTGCTCCGGAGCTGCTCCAGTTATAGGGCAGGCGCCCTTTGATGTCCGGACCCTCGCACTTGGAGGTCGGAGGGTCCGGGATGAAGGTGTCCAGACACCCAGCGGGGGGTGGAGCCGGTGCCTGGGGGAGCTGGAGGCGATCGTCACCTGGCGGGGGAGAGTCCTTGGCGCTTCGTTCTCCCATTGACCTGCCAAGTGGTCCGCTCACCTCCTGGGTGGATGGGGGTGCCGGGATGTCGGGGCCGGCCAGGCCCAGGGTTAGGGTCGGGTGGAGGCCACGCGGCCTCGTGGTGCAGGGCCCAAGATGGCGGCTTGACCCGGCCGAGGGAGCCGGTGGTGGCTTGGGCCCGTGATACATGGAGGTCCGAGGGCAGGAGTTCCGTCGGGGGACGGGGTGCGGGTGATTCTCGTGGGTCACGCCTGGCGGGCCGGGGCTTGGGCCCTGTCATGCGGGGAGGGAGCAAGCCCTTCGTGTGGCCTGTCCAACATGCGTCCCCCCCAGCTGAAGGCGGGGAGAGTCACCCATCTTCTTGGGGACTCTCCTCGTCGAGGCGGAAGAAGCGTGACAGGCCATCTGCGTTGGCGTGGTCTTGGCCCGGTCGGTGCTCCACGGTGAAGTCCATTCCCTGCAGGGAGATGGACCAGCGCAATAGTTTTGGGTTCTCCCCCCGCATCTGCATCAGCCACTGCAGGGGTCTATGGTCGGTTTGTACCCGGAAGTGGGTACCGAAGAGATAGGGCCGGAGCTTTTTGAGGGCCCACACCACTGCGAAGGCCTCCCTCTCGATTGTGCTCCGGCGCTGTTCTCGGGCCAGGAGACGTCGGCTGATGAAGGCCACCGGCTGGTCATGACCCTCGGGGTTCACTTGGGAAAGAACCGCTCCGATGCCGTGGTCGGAGGCGTCTGTCTGTACCACGAATTCCCGACTGTAATCGGGGGCCTGGAGCACAGGGGCGGTGCACAGGGCGGCCTTCAGCTTTTCGAAGGCCGCTTGACAATCGGGGGTCCAGTTAATCCGCTTCGGTTGGTTCTTGGACGTGAGACCCGTGAGGGGCCCCACAATGCTGCCGTAGTCCCTCACGAACCGCCGGTAGTAGCCGGTGAGCCCCAAGAAGGCTCGGACTTCGGTCTGGGTGACGGGGGGCTGCCAGGACTGGATGGCAGCAATTTTAAGTTGCAGTGGGGCCACCAGCCCGCTTCCCACCTGGTGCCCCAGGTAGGTCACGGACCCTTGACCAATTTGGCATTTGCCGGCCTTAATCGTGAGGCCGGCCCGCTGGAGGGCCTGTAGGACCTCCTGGAGGTGGAGGAGGTGGTCGGACCAGTGGCGGCTGTATACAGCGATATCGTCCAGGTAGGCAGCGCTGAACTCTTCGAGCCCCGCCAAGACCTGGTTCACAAGACGTTGAAATGTAGCGGGGGCGTTCTTCATGCCGAAGGGCATGACCTTGAAGTGGTAGTGGCCATCGGGGGTAGAGAAGGCGGACCGTTCTTGAGCCCGGGGTGTGAGACCGATCTGCCAGTAGCCCGCTGTTAGGTCGAAGATACTGAGGTAGCGGGCGGCCCCCAGCCGGTCGATCAATTCATCCGCTCGGGGGATAGGATGAGCGTCGGTTCGGGTGACAGCGTTCAAGCCCCGGTAGTCGACGCAGAATCTCAGTTCAGGTGTGGTGCCGGGGGCAGCGGCTTTGGGGACCAATACAACCGGGCTGGCCCAGGGACTGTCCGAGGGCTCGATGACCCCGATCGTGAGCATTTTGGCCACTTCCTCTTGTATGCAGGCCCGTACCCGATCTGGTACGCGGTAGGCCCGGTGTCGGATAGGGGAACTGTCCCCGGTGTCCACGTCGTGCAAGCACCAAGGGGTGACCCCGGGAGTGAGGGAGAACAGTGAAGCGAACCGCAGCAGGAGGTCCCGGCAGCCCTGGCGTTGCTCTGGGGTGAGGGCATCGGAGAGCCGGACCCCGTCCACGGAACCGTCGTTCTCCTGAGTCTTCAGGAGATCCGGGAGGGGTTCGGAGTCCTCCTCTGCCCCACTGTCCGTAGCCATCAGGAGGCTGAGTTCTGAGCGCACAAAGTGTGGTTTGAGTCTGTTGGTGTGGAGGACCCGAAGGGGGTTCCGGGGGGGTCCCCATGTCGATGAGGTAAGTGACGGGGCTTTTGCGCTCGACCACCTTGAAGGGCCCCGTCCACTTATCTTGCAAGGCACATGGTTCGGTGGGGGACATCACCCACACTTGTTGACCATGTTCGAACTCGACGGAGGAGGCATTGTGATCATACCATCTCTTCATGTCTTCCTGGCTGGCCTCGAGGTTCGCCTTGGCCATCTCCCCGAAGCGCCGGGTCTGATTGCGTAGGGCCAGGAGGTACTTGAAGACGTCTGGAGGGGTCTTTAGGGGGGCCATCTCCCAACCTTCTTTGACTAGGCTGAGGGGCCCTCGCACAGGGTGCCCGTACAGGAGTTCGAAAGGGCTAAAACCGAGGGACTTCTGGGGAACTTCTCGGTAGGCGAAGAGGAGGCACGGGAGTAGTACATCCCACTGGCGACGGAGGGGCTCTTCTAATCCCCCAATCATCCCCTTGAGAGTGCGGTTGAATCGCTCCACTAGTCCGTTCCCTTGGGGGTGATAGGGGGTCGTGAATCGGTAGGTGACCCCGCACTGTTGCCAGAGGGACTTCATGTATTTTGAGATGAAGTTCGTGCCTCGGTCGCTGACGACTTCTCGGGGGAAGCCCACCCGGGAGAAGATCCCCATTAGGGCCCGGCCAACCACCGGAGCTGTTACAGTTCGTAGAGGCACCGCCTCGGGGTAGCGGGTGGCGTGATCCACCAGTACCAGGATGAACCTATGTCCTTGTGCCGTGCGGGGGTCCAGGGGCCCCACAATGTCTATTCCTACCCTCTCGAACGGGGTGGTGACCACTGGGAAGGGTTGTAGAGGGGCTTTCAGCTTACGGCCACTCTTCCCGCTGGCCTGGCACGTGGGGCAGGACCGGCAGTGGTTCAGGACGTCGTTCCGCATCTTCGGCCAGAAAAAGTGGGTCACTAGGCGACTGTAAGTTTTATCTTGGCCCAGGTGTCCAGCCAGGGGGACATCGTGGGCCAGGTTGAGCAGGAAGTCTCTGAAGCGGAGAGGTACCACCAGTACTCGACCGGCCCCTAGCTCTGCGATTCTCTGTTCGCTGTATAGCAGGTCGTTCTCCCAGTAGACCCAGTGAGTTCCGGTGGAGTCCCCTGCGCTCTGGGCGCTGGCTTGTTGGCGGAGTCCCTCGAGGGAGGGGCAGGTCTTTTGCTCCTGGCGGAACTGTTCTTGGGTGGGCCCCCCTTCTTGACGCCACTGAGCCAGGCCGGGGAGGTCCTGGGGTTGCGCGTCCCCTTTGGTCGTTGGTTCCGGGGGGTTGGCCTCGTCGTTGTCTTCTACTGGGGCGACCGGGGGCGGAGGTGCTGGCCATTCCGGTTCTTCTGGTCGGGGGACGGCACGGGCGGCCATGGACCGGGTGGTTACGCAGGCCCAGTCCGGGAGGCCCAGCATCCCCAGGTGCTCTCTTCTCTCGACGGTGGCCCACGGGGAACTCTCAAGGTCATTCCCCAGGAGGCAGTCCACGGGGCCATCATCCCGGACCGTCACTTTCAACAGGCCGGAGACCCCTCCCCATTCGAAGGGGACGCGGGCCATTTGACACAGACTTTCGGAATTGTCGGCTGAGCGGACGGGGCAGAGAATGTTCGGCAGGATCTGCTCGGGTTTCACCAGGTGACAGCGGACGGCCGTCACACTGGCGCCTGTGTCACGTAAGGCCTCGGCCCGATGCCCATTAATGGTCACCCACTGACCGTATTTCCTGGTGTTGGTGGGTAGGGGAGCCCGCGGGACTATGTCTTTTCCCCCTAGGCACGCTAGAACCATGGCGGCCGGTTCCCACTCTTGCTGGGCCGGCTCATACTCTTCCTGTTCCTCTGATAGTCGTTCTTCCCCCAGGGCGGCGGCAGCTACCTGGCGGGGCTTGGGCGTTTGGTTCTGCGGGCAGCTCGGGTCATTGGCGTAATGGCCGACTCGCTGGCATCGGTGGCACGTGACATTGGCTCGGAACCCTGGACGCATCGGGGGGTTTCCCCGGCCGGCAGGGGGCGGGGTGCTGGCCACGGGTGTTGCCGGGAGGGTGTCTCTCCCTCGCCCCTGGCCTCCTCCCCGAGGACGGTGCTGGCCTTGGTTGCTTCGGTTCTGCTCGTGTGGTCCTCTCCGGCCCACTCGGGTGCTTTCCCATCGGTCAGCTTCAGCGGCGAGCTGCCGGGGGTCAGTCAATTTACTATCGAGGAGGTGCTGCCTGAGCTCGACGAAACAGTTGTTCGACAGGTGTTCCCATACCATAAGGTTAAAGAGTTGTTCGTAGGTCGTTACATGGCTCCCCTTGATCCAACCCTCGAAGGCTCGGCTGAAATAGTTTACGTACTCCACCCAAGTTGAACCCGGGATCCGGGTGCAAACTCTGAACCTCTGGCGGTACATCTCGGGTGTGAGGCCGTAGCGGGTGAGGAGGGCAGCCTTCATGTGGTCGTAGGACGACATTTGGTGATCTGGGAGCTGCAACAGGGCATCGCGACCTTCGTTGACGAACCTCCCCCATAGTCCGGCTCCCCAATCACTCCGGTCGATCCGGTGGGAGGTCATGGCGATCTCTTAGGCTTTGAACCACTGCTGTATGTCGTCTTCTCGGACATACTCTCGGACAACATCCTTGGGGATGTGGACTTTTTTCTCGGTTGCCCCTGGGGTGTGCGGTCGCTCAGGCACCCCCGGTTCTTTATTCTGTTTCCGAAGTTCTATTTCCGCCAGTTTGCGCTCGTGTTCGAGTGTTATTCTTTTTTCCTCAAGCTCTCTCTGTCTCTGTTTTTCTTCTCGTTCCTCTCGGAGCCGCAGATGCTCTAGATTTAGTTTCTGCTCGGCTAATTCCAGTTCACCGTCCATCTTGAGTCGTGCCATTTCCAACTCGTGTAATCTGGTCCTTTCTCTTTCCTGGATCTCCTCCTGCGAGAGGCCCGTTCCCCGCTCCTCGGGAGCCGTGGCGTTCCCCTCTGGTGCGACACTGTTTTGGTCGGAGGATCCGGCGATCCCAGTTTCTGCCCACGACTCAAGGGCGCGCTTCAAATCATCTTTGGTACTCAGGCCGGTGGTAGCAATGCCTAGTTCCATGCAGAATTGTTTAAGTTCGCGGTGGCTATATTCTTCCAACTTATCCATTTGGAACTTTTCAGTGGAACCGCTATCTTTGGCTGACATCGTGGTTTTGTCGTGGGGTGAGCTACTCTCTGTACGATTACGCGTTGATTCGGATCGCGCCGCTGGCCACCAATGTTAGACGGACCGGGAGGGTCGGCCGAGGACAAGGGGAGAGGTCTCCGGGGAGAGCCGTCTCCAGCGATCGTACAGACAAATAACTTCCCCCCCACAGACAGATACCACACAAGGAGATGAGTTAGCGTTCTTTATAAGCACTTCTTAAGGTACGATGAAAAGGTACAAGGAGGTCTGGACTCAGGGGTCCCCTCGATTCAAGTCTCTCAAGATGGGAAAAGGGGGTAGCGGGACAGTCTGGTTACCAGTCTGGTAGTTGAGATGGTATGGTGGGTAGCTCACAATCCTCGAGCTTGGTGGTCTAGCTGGTACGGGCCGCGGCAGCGCCAGCAGGTCCTGGTGAAGATGGTCGATACACGGTCCGCGGCAGCGCCAGCAGGTCCCAGTGAAGATGGTCGATGTACGGTCCGCGGCAGCGCCAGCAGGTCCCGGTGAAGGTGGTCGTTACAACGGGCCGCGGCAGCGCCACCAGGTCCCGACGAGGATGGATGTTGCAGAAGGCCGCGGCAGCACCAGCAGGCAGGACGATAGTTCACAAGATAGGGCTACGGCAGCGCCAGTAGTCCGTCAAGGCTGAGTTCTCTCGGTGTCTCTCGACTCCAGGATACAACTGCCTTCCTGCTCCGGAGCTGCTCCAGTTATAGGGCAGGCGCCCTTTGATGTCCGGACCCTCGCACTTGGAGGTCGGAGGGTCCGGGATGAAGGTGTCCAGACACCCAGCGGGGGGTGGAGCCGGTGCCTGGGGGAGCTGGAGGCGATCGTCACCTGGCGGGGGAGAGTCCTTGGCGCTTCGTTCTCCCATTGACCTGCCAAGTGGTCCGCTCACCTCCTGGGTGGATGGGGGTGCCGGGATGTCGGGGCCGGCCAGGCCCAGGGTTAGGGTCGGGTGGAGGCCACGCGGCCTCGTGGCGCAGGGCCCAAGATGGCGGCTTGACCCGGCCGAGGGAGCCGGTGGTGGCTTGGGCCCGTGATACATGGAGGTCCGAGGGCAGGAGTTCCGTCGGGGGACGGGGTGCGGGTGATTCTCGTGGGTCACGCCTGGCGGGCCGGGGCTTGGGCCCTGTCATGCGGGGAGGGAGCAAGCCCTTCGTGTGGCCTGTCCAACAGGGAAGTTATTTATCTGTACGATCGCTGGAGACGGCTCTCCCCGGAGACCTCTCCCATTGTCCTCGGCCGACCCTCCCGGTCCGTCTAACAGACGATTTTGTGTCCGCAGGGCCGGCTTTAGCGCTGGTAGCGACCTGTGCGACAATGTCTGTTGGCGCCCCCCCCAATGACCACCTCTGCCACGGATTCTCTCACCACCACCCTTTAACAGTGCTCCTCAAGTCTCCAGGAGTAACATGTCATCGATACTGGTAGGCAAATAGTTTGAGTCCTTATTCTGGAAAAGTACAAATTCAGAATTTAAAATGTAACACCATTGTTAGAGGTTCTCTTTAATAAAAAGAATTGCTTTCCACCCAGATGAACCCTTTTGTCAAAAGGTGCAGGAATACAGGGGGCGAGCCGCGAGGTCGCGTCCACATTCTGTGATTCGGGGCAAATCACTTAATCTCCCCGTGCCTAAATGTGTAGGTAAATACGGTGCTACGGGCTCCAATACCTTCGAGTCGAGTTCGCGCTAGATAAAGAATATATGCATAAAGAGCGTAACGTATACAAGGACCGAGGCTCAGGCCCTCAATCTCAATCTGGTTGGTGTTTCGAGTCTCGGGGCCGGGGCCGCATTCTGTGATTCGTGGCAAATCACTTAATCTTCCCGTGCATAAATATGTATGTAAATACGGTGCTACGCGCTCCAATACCTTCGGGTCGAGTTCGTGCTAGATAAAGAAGATATGCATAAAGAGCTACATGTAGTCAAGGACCGAGGCTCAGGTCCGCGATCTCAATCTGGTTGGTGTTTTCGAGTCTCGGGGCCGCGTCCGCATCGCGCGATGATAGGCCACCCACTTATTCTACTCGTGGGGGAGCGAGTGTGGTCTGATGGCTAGATTTCCAACTTTGGTGCGGGGAACCAGGGTTCGAGCATCGGGGTCGACGCCACATCCTGTGATTCTGGGCGAATCACTTAATCTCCCCGGGCCGGAATGTAACCAGTGCTCATGTAAAGCGCTCTAATACCTTATACCTTCGCGCTATTTTCACGCTATATAAATCTACATTAAATAATAACATTTGAATGGTGCTTGGCCCTGACAATGATACAAGTTACCCCAAGGTACGGGGGGCAAAAGTACAAACTCTTCTCTCAGGTAGCCATTGTCGTACAAGGCGTATTAGGTCCCCGGGACATTACGTCACCTGCCTTCCGCCTCGGGACCCTGACATGTGTTTTATCCCCGCTTTTGAATGAGGGAATGGAACTCTTGACAGCCGGGGCCATCCCTTTAGTCCCATAGATTCTTGAAAGCTCCATTAAGGTCCTGGGGTGTATTGCTTGCTGGCGGTGGACCTCACGCACGTTAGTTGGTATGGGAGCGGCCGGCCAATAACCCACGCACCCGGCGCACGGTGGGAGCGGGCATGAGCGTGCGTCGGGCCTCAGCCTTGGGACGCTTGCTCGCAAGGTCACAGGTTCAAGTTACATTGATTCTGTATCAGTTGGCGTACCTTTCGTTTGGTCCGGCAGAGCACACATGTTAGTGATCGCTTGTTCGTCGGCCTTCGCCCGCGGGGCATACTTCACAATGGCGGTCGCCCTCGCGAGCAAAGTAAATTAAGGGGGGTGCGGCCGGCTAAGAAGCTGCATACCCCGTGCCGTGGGAGCCGGTAGGAGACTAGCGTGGGTTCACGGCCCCAATGCACCAGCACTGCAAGGCTGGAAGCTGCCTGGGTCCCCGCTGATCACGGGCGGTGCAACACCTGTGGCGCTCCCTGGTAAAGGGTATCGCCCCCCTCCCGTCGGCTACGCTGCCGTTGAGGGAGGGGGGGGGGCATGCAGTGGGCTGCGTGCGGCAGGCGCCATGGACCTGGCACGGGGATCATTTAGTATGGTACGAATCTTGTAAGCTCCCCGTGCTTGAATGTGTAATGTAAATAAGGTGCTCAGGTAAAGCGCTCCAACACCTTCAGCTCGCGCTATATATAATTATGCAACATGCAACATGTATTGCTGGCTTCCTATAAGGCAGATAAATGACACAAGTGCGTGCATTGTTCACATACGTGATTATGGGCAGTAATAAACCCCCCGCACCTCAATGGAAAATCTGGTGCGGTGCTCGCGTGATCCGGTTTGGGGTGCGGGTAATATGGTACGAATTTAAGCACCCCCTTCGTGAAGATGTTATGTAAATACGGTGCTCATGTAAAGTGCTCCAAATGCCTTCCGGTCGAGTTCGCACTATATAAATATGCATCATGTAATTCCAGGCTTCCGATAAGGCAGATACATGATACCAGTACATGCATTGTTCACATCAGGCGATTACGGGTATTACTAATCCCCCCACGCACCTCAAGGGTTAATCTGGGCCGGTGCTCGCGTGACCTGGAATGGGGTTCGTGTTCTATGGTACGAATCCCTCACGCTCCCCGTGCCTGTATGTGTAACGTAAATACGGTGCTCATGTAAAGCGGTGCCATACTTTTGGCGGCGAGTTCGCGCCATTCAAACATGCAACATGTATGTGCTGGCTTGCTATAAGGCAGATACTTGATACAGGTGCAGGCATAGTTCACAAGTTTTGCTCCGATACCTTCGGGTCGAGTTCACGCTAGAAATATGCAGCATGTATTGCTGGCTTCCTATAATGCAGACACATGATACAAGTGCACGTATTATTCACAAGAATTGCTTGTGTCCACATTCGCGCGCATTAGATGATTACGGGCATTACGACACCCCCTGCACCCGAATGGGTTATTTGGTCGGTGCTTGTGTCCGGCGCTCTAATAATTTCGCGCACATTACGGTTGAGCTAATCACTAATCCACCGTGCACGAATAGGTATATATATGACTGGGCTATCACTGATCACCCCATGCCCAGATATGCATGCGTGCTGCTGGGCCTGGTCTGCCTGGACCCCCCCGAGGGTCGCGAATATGCATGCGTGCTGCTGGACCTAGTCCACCGGGCCCCACGGGGGTCGCGAATCTTGGCGGCTCATGATCCCACTTCCGTGCCCGAATATGTATGTAGATATGGGGCGCATGGACTGCGCTCCACATACCGTCTGGCGAGTCGCGCTGTGACGGCGGGCAGATCACTTAATCTCCGGTGCCCGATTATATATGTAAATACGGTGCTCATGAACTGAGCGCCATTACCTTCGGATCGAATTCGTGCGGGGTTTGTGACGCTGGGTAAATAAATGAATATCACCGTGCCCGAATATGTATGCGAGCTGCTGGACCTGGTATGCCTGGGTTCCAGAGGGTCACGGACCTGGCGGCTCATGATCTCACTCCCGTGCCCGAATATGTGTGTAAATATGTTGCTCATGCACAGCGCTGCCATACCATTCGGGTCGAGTTCGCGCAATATGAGAGTGCTAATTACAGCAAGGGTCGCGCAGTACGATTCTGACCACACGTGACCACGTGTAGCTCGTCGCCAACCTTTTGCTGAAAGGGGGCTTGGGTCGTTTGTCATTGTTGTTGTTGTCTCGACACCCACCCTCATTGCGTACGGCCTCGCGCCCCCAAGTGCATCAGTCCTTGGGTAGGACGGACCAGAGTCGGGATAGTCCTAACGTAGAACGGTCATTGCCATATTAGTAACAGTTAAACACGGGTCGCTGCCGACAGTCTATAAGTGGTATGCTTATGCCCGCATCTCTGCCCCGCCAACATGCTTATGTGGGCCTCCTTCAACTGTCACTTATAGTGGCACTGATATGGGGGAAACCACACATAACTAACTGTAACCAAGACACCCAGGTGGGTGCCTAGTCGGGCAGGGCAACGCAACCGAGATAGAATGGTAGTTATTATCTAATGCTAAAGGAAGTCTGGATTGAGCCACTAGATGGGTGTAGATATGGGTGTAGCTCAGTGCCCCAATCACATTGGATACGGGGACGCACTGACTTAGCGGCAAAAGAATAAGTGGTCACCACATAGGTTACCGGCGTGATTGACCAAGTGGTTGTGGGTGCGCCGCTCGTGAGCGGATTTTAACCCATGGCTATTTCGATGTGTTGGAGTGTACCTCTGTCTCAAATCCACCGATAGTTCATTGTTAAGCCGATTGGCCTGCAGCACACTGTGCTGGGCACCATAACCAAGAGTTTGGCCTGCAGGAGAAGTAGCTAAAGGAACCATATAGGAATAGGTCCAGGTGCACTTTGGGGGGCATTCCACTGCAACCAAAGACAGATTTCGGGTTGCTTCAGTGAAGACCCTCCACCCGCGCTTTAGCCAGGGCGGCTTGTGGGTGGTATAGTTGTTATATAGCAAGGGTGCGGTCGTTCAAAAGTTTGGTAAACACCCGGTTGGTTCCACAGACTTCTCCTTTAGGGGTAGAACTTGAGACTAAGGGGTCATCTCCTGCTCCGGCGTCACAAATAAGCGTTAGCTACGCGGGGATGGAGTACCATGCAGGTCCTGCCACCACCGGGTTCCCGCCAGTCGATGGGATCATTTTTAGGTGGGACCACGAAGTCTACGGTTCCTGGGAAGCTTCCAGCCGTAGGGCAGTTAGCATCAGATGAAAGTATCAGCGTGTGGGTATCGGACACCTGCTTTCAGGGGCAGAGTAGCAAAACAATTAAATAGGCTCCATAGGCGGGCCTCGGGCCTTACAGCTGGGTGAAACCACCATCATTTGAAGATAGGCCCAGGTAAAATAGGGCTTTTCTTAATGTCTAGAGGACCATTGCGGTTGGGGGTATCCCCCACCGGATTCACTGGTCGCGTACCGCAGCTGCGGGAGACTGGGATCCGGGTTTACGGACACAATACTGCGCTAGGGGCGCTGCCAGCAAACATAGGGTGCTGCTGTCCCAGTAACTGGGGTGTCAGCGGGGCAATCGCAAGGGGGCAGTATGTCAATAGTACATTTGACACGTCCAGGGTGCACTAAATCTCCACTTCAACGGAGCAGGAATTTGGCACCGCTGGGGATGCTCTGGGTTTGTGGTGGGGGGCACCCCCCGCCACCCTCCTTCTGAGGAGCATGATGGGAGGGGCGTAGTAGGACTTAGTCAATCCTCAATGCTTGAACGTTACTGTCAGCGCGCACTGTTTAAGCCAGACAGATTCCCGAAGCTGGTATACCTAGGGGGTTACATCACTGAGGGATCTGTAGGGGCATAATTCCCATAAGGAATAGGGGATGGTGGGCAGGGGCAGGAGTCGCCCCTTGCCCACGGTCACGCGCTGGCAGCTAGGAGCACTCCTGTGCTCCGGGTTTAGCAATCAGAGGGGGCTGGCCAAAGGTTAAGTAAACCCCTTCTCGCCTTCATAGCCTAAGAGGGCAGGCCCAGAAGTGTGAAGAGGGTAACCTGCCCGCATGGGGGGCGAATAGTTCTTGGCACATCTCCCCAGGCCCAACGGGTCCTTTATTTCAGCAGACCCTATTCTGATTAGGATAGCGTCTCGGGCCTTGGGGGCTTAGATGGGGCCATCTACAACACCAGGAGCTATAGCTCACTGGTAAATCTTGGGTTCATGTCCCGCAAACGCTGTCTAAGTGTCATAAGTTGGCAAAATTTTAAACTCTTCTTTAACCAGGAGCTATAGCTCAATGGTAAATCTTGTGCCTACAGCTGTAAAGGGTCTCACAGGACAAGGGTTCGAGTCCCGGAAACGCTGTCAAAGTGTCATAAGGTGGCATAATTTCAAAATCATGTTTGGGGCCTGTGGATATAAGGGATCTCACAAGGTTTGAGTCCCGCTAGCGCTGTCACACTGTCATGAAGTGGCAGAATTTCAAACTCTTCTTTCTGCTAGGATGGTTCCCTTCCAGCTAGTTGCAGGAAGCCCTAGATAGGAGAGGTGGCAGGTAAGACTATAGCGGGTTGGTGGGGGGCCCTGGCTGCGACGGTGAGCCGCCTCCAGGGCTGTGGCAGAGTTACAGGGCGATCTGGAAGCAGGCCGGTACAAAGGGTACCTCTGCGCGGCACCAAAGGGGGTGCCTGAGCCAAAACGAGGAGCCTCATGGGAGGTCCCGGAAGCCGTGTCGGCGCCCCGCTAGTCCTGCAGGCGGTTGTGGGCCTGAACAACCGGGGGCTTGCTATGCGACGCTCCGCCCCTAGAGGGGTGGCGTGAGTAGAATTACCAACGGCACGTGATCATAGAAAGAATCACCTGGAGGGCAGCACCGGCGGGCATCGCTCCCGCGCTGCCCGGCTCATCAGGCGGGCAGGCGACTCAGATGGTTGCCTGCCCTTGGATCGCCCGTAAGATAACCCACCCATTACATATCTTGGAATTATGTAATAAACCTGCAGCATTTGTTACCCACTTACAACTGTTTCGTGTGTGTCATTGGGTAACCTAATTTGGGGGAGGGGGGAAAGCGGGGTGCCCCGGGGGGTACTATGCCGCTGACCGCGGCCCCCGCAGGGGGCCACCCGGCGGTCGGCGCCTTAGTGGCCCCGGGGCCCCCGGTCACCCCTCCCCACCCCCTCCCTAAGGGGGGGGCGGGGACACAGACTGGAGCCCCCCTCCATTGGCAGGGCCGGAAGTGATGCGCAATACGTGTCACTTCCTGGCCCAGGTGTGAGGGGGAGGCTATTTAGCCTTCCCCCACCCTCACTGGCGACCTCTTTTGTCGCCCACCTCGCCTTTTCCCTCCCTACCGCTTACCCGGCGTAGGCATGGGTGGGGTTTTTTCTGAGCGTTGTAATGATTTCTTTTTCGTTGCAGGCGGAGTTACAGGGCGATCTGGAAGCAGGCCAGTACAAAGGGTACCTCTGCGTGGCACCAAAGGGGGTGCCTGAGCCAAAACGAGGAGCCTCATGGGAGGTCCCGGAAGCCGTGTCGGCGCCCCGCTAGTCCTGCGGGCGGTTGTGGGCCTGAACAACCGGGGGCTTGCTATGCGACGCTCCGCCCCGAGAGGGGGGGCGTGAGTAGAATTACCAACGGCACGTGATCATAGAAAGAATCACCTGGAGGGCAGCAACGGCGGGCATCGCTCCCGCGCTGCCCGGCTCATCAGGCGGGCAGGCGACCCAGATGGTTGCCTGCCCTTGGATCGCCCGTAAGATAACCCACCCATTACATATCTTGGAATTATGTAATAAACCTGCAGCATTTGTTACCCACTTACAACTGTTTCGTGTGTGTCATTGGGTAACCTAATTTGGGGGAGGGGGGAAAGCGGGGTGCCCCTGGGGGTACTATGATGAGTGAGTCAGTGTCCACTCTGAGGCCAGTCTCTGTCACCGCGCTGCGACCCTTATCTGGGGCCGGCGACCTACATTGAGAAAAACAACTAAGGAACACTTCAGCTATGGCTTAGACCGCAATGATCTGCAGCAGCGCCCGTAGAGCAACCGAAGGTGTGGGATTCACGCGAGGCTGGCTCCGACGCTTGCTGATGGTGATGGTGGTTACATTCCCACCCTCTCTATCAGGAGTGAGATGCCCCGCCCTCCTGGAGTGAGAGGCCACCAGAGCAAAGCTTTATTTTATGCAGTGGAAACAATGTATCAATAGACAAGAGTCTTGGTCGCCATAGCAGTAAGTGAATGTTAGAAATGGGATTTCTGGTTGGCTAGGGCTTGCGCCAAAGCCAGGCAGAAACCACCACTTTAAGTCAGGGCTGGGGAGTTACACGCCAAAGATAACCCCTGCTCAACCCCTTGGTAGCTTGGCACGAGCAGTCAGGCTTATCCCGGTGGCAATGTGTAAAGCGTTTGCGCCCGCACACAGCAACAACACCCAAGGCCCACCACAAAAGAAGCTCCACACAAGGTATTATATAAAAATAGCCTTTGTATTATAATAAACACATTAGATGATAATCACATAATTTACACTGTGCCAACTGGCACTGGGCAGAATTTTACAAGGGACTATTTACACGGGACAGAGCCACATGGACCGCTGTCAGAATCAGCACAAATCACCAATTGTAAATGTAGAACATATACCAACTGTAACACAAATTATCACTGTAGAGCACAACTAGTAACTACTGGCGCAATAATGACCTCAGCATTATCACAGTAGAATCAGGTATCAAACCTATCCTGTATACATCACAGGGGCATAAACACATTATGCAGTTTCTCATTAGTCTAACGCATTAGACCTAGCCACCTAAGTATAACTACACTAGGGGCGTACATAACACAGGGAAGTACAATCTCCCTAACATCAACCTAAACAGGTAAAACAACCTCCAAGGCAGAAATCCTATCTAGAGGTATAAAACACAGGGTGCGCAAAACATGCTACACACAGTACATTTCCTAACACCCAACGCATTAGTATATAAATCGCTAAATCACATTAGGGTCCAGGTTGCGCCAGAACCTAAACGTAGCAGCTGCCCACTACTTGCTGGGCAGCTGGGGACACGCACAGGGCCTAAATGCTGCAGCTGGCACTAAGTGCTGCGCAGCTGGGGAAGTAAAATGAGGCAGGGGCTCTCAATGGCCCCTGAAACAGTATCCAAAAACGTTGGAGCCACCTAGGCTCTACACACACCATGTCCCCCAGTACTGTGGAGCGCACTGGCGCTTTTAGAAGGAAAAGATGCCCCCAAAACGTTGGAGCCACGTAGGCTCTTAGAACCATTATGCCCCCATGGAGCGCACGGGCTCCCGAACTAACCAGGCCAACACGCTGGAGCCACCTGGGCTCTGATAACATACACGCGCCCTTCGTTGGAGCCACGTAGGCTCCGGAAGTCATTGTGCCCACGTTGGAGCCACGGGGCTCTTAAAATAAGCATGCCCCCGTTGGAGCGCACTAGCTCACGTTGGAGCGGCCCGCTGCAAGACGGGGCCGCTCAGGGACTATGGCCGGTCCCGGTGCCTCGAGGGGCACCAACAACACAGAGCCCCCACTTACCGGGCTCTCTTTCAAGGCGGCGGCATTCTTCTCTTCACTGGCCGTCATGGCGGGGCTCTCTCACCTCATGAGAGCCCCGTCCTCTCGATGCGCTGGTCTTCACACGGTCCCCCATCTCCGGACCAGGACTTTGCAGGGGGAGCCTGCGAGGCTCCAGGACCTCTGCTTGCCGGAAAATGGCTGCACTTCCGCTTCCGTCTAGCGGCCCCGCCCACAACCAGGCGGGCCACGGACTCGGCGGCGATTTTTGAATGCGGCTCGAGCCGCGGCGGTGATTTCTTTTGCGGGCAATACAAGGTAGGCTCCCGTGAAGGAATCACGCCAAAGCGGGGTGGGCACCCGCTACAATAAAGCAAAGTCGCGGGGTGGGCACCTGCGCACTATAATGAAAATAAGCGGGGTGGGCTCCCGCAACCATGATCAGAACAAGCGGACATAAGCGGGGTGGGCACCCGCAAGGCTCATCAAAAAAAGGGGGGAATCCCTACGTTGGGGATTCCCTCAGCCAGGGCTGCAGCGCCGCGCTGCTCAGCCCCCAGGCTCTTCCTCTCCTGGGGAAGCACAGCGCACTCCGGGCGCAAAATGGTTGGACGACGCTTTGGCAGCATCCAGGGGGCAATGTAGGGCCCAGGGGCCAGCACACAGGGCCCTCCAGCAGGGAGGCAGCCCCCATGGCGGTCCCTCCTGGGCCCCACCAGCAGCAAGCCCCCTCCTGTCAGGATCTAAGCGCTCACCAGGCGCTAGAAACAAAGTCCTTGAAGTCCATCAGGCATCCAGGGGCTGGGCAGGGCCCAGGGAGGCAAGCCTTCCCCTGGGCCCCAGCAGCAGCACGCCCCTGGCAGATTCAAGTCAGAACAAGAACATTTTCATGGGGTCACAGCCCCTCTTTTATACACCAAATCCTTTGTCTCCAAAGGTGCAGGGAAGGGGCGAACCAGATGCAACTGGTTCCTGAGCACTTTGTTTTGCTCAGCCCCTCTCCCTATTCACAGGACAGGCCAGGGTCATCAGTCGCACCACAGGGGGCGGAGCCAGCATTGTGTGGGGAAAGCCCAGCCCTATTCAGATCCCAGGTGTACTCCTCCCTGCCATCCACATGTAGATCTCTCCACCCACCACCGGGGCAGACCCATCCTGACTCCTGGAGACAGACACACCAGCCAATCACAAGCCAGACAGTCACTTAACATTTATGCCAGCGTCTAGAAGTGGAACTTCTACACTAGCCACAGTAACGCCGCACAGATCATTGCGCAGCATTTAATCTCATGAGTTCGCACATACCAAACTCGACCCTGCACACCCCACGCATCAGGAACTACCATGGACACACACACTCCCCATGCATTCCTATGGGAGGGAAGGTCAGTCTCATTCAATGTAATCCAGAGCGCACGCACTTTCCACTGGGACACAATGTGAAAGTGCCTAGAGGCCTAAAACCACTAGTACAACACAGGAAGAAGGCTAGGATAATGCAAAAAGTTCTAGGGGTGAACTTGCCAGGAGGGCCAAGTCCAACAGTGAAGTTAAGAAACTGAAAGCTGCTTGAGTCGGGCAGCGCGGTACTGCACAACAAGCAGAAAAAGTGCGAGCGGGCTGCTATTACTAATGCTCTTGTAAGCCTCAAAGTGTCCCAAATCTCTGTAAATGCGTGACTAATGCCTTTTAGTGCGGTGATGCGGACACCAGCACTAAAATGCGTTTGTCTAACCCCTGATGAGTGGTACTTGGCAGGGCTGTGACAGGCCCTGAGAGAAACTTCCACAATCTTCAACCTTAACCCTTAAACATGCCATCATCCTGGGAAAAGGAACAGGCATAGAGAATGCAAGACTAAATAAAGTGTGAAAATAGAAGTGGGAAAGACATGGATTACACTTTTTACACTCGTTGTTCAGAAATCGATCAGGGTTTTTGCATGAACAGTTAAGGACATGAATACAGGGCCCAATATGGACCAGTTTCAATATCTGTTACTACGAGGTCTGAGACCCGGGGGGACCCGGCCCACTTAAAGCTCTGGGTGTGACATCTTAGAGCCATAGAAAGGCCTGGCTCAGAGAATCAGGACAGACTGAGACCCTTTTCGAAGGAAAGTGATATGCATTTCAAGGCATTAAATATCGAGCTACTTAAAGAAAAGTAAGATTTGTGGATATTGTAAATGTGAGATGGTCGAGGAATGGAATCAGAGTGACAGATTGTAAGCTTGGCTGGAAATAATTCATCCAGCAGAGAGAACCCTTTGTTAGGAGGGTCGCCTGACTGCTGCAGCCTGTGCTTGGATGCTTGAGGGGTGTGGGGGCGGTGGTTTGGAGACAGCCCCCGCGGGGGCTGTACTGTAATATGCCCACCAGGATACTGCAGGCCCCTCTGCTTCAACCTCCTGCTCTACCCGCTCTTTAAAAGTGAACCCTATGATGAGAGCACCGCGCTCACCTGTGTGATATCAGCAGATCCCAGTGCGCAGCGTCCACTCTGTGCACACGGTGTGATATCAGCAGATCCCAGCGTGCATCGTCCACTCTGTTCACACGGTGTGACATCACCCAGATCCCAGCGCGCATCGTCCACTCTATGCACACTGTGTGATATCAGCAAAATCCCAGCGCACATCGTTCACTATGTGCGCACTGTGTGATACCAGCCAGATCCCAGCGCACATCGTCCACTGTGTGCACATGGTGTGATATCAGCAGATCCCAGCGCGCATCGTCCACTCTGCGCTCATCTGTGTAATATCAGCAGATCCCAGCACGCATCGTCCACTCTGTGCACACTGTGTGATATCAGCCCGATCCCAGCGCGCATCGGCCACTCTGTGCTCACCTGTGTGACATCAGCCGATCCCAGCGCGGATCGTCCACTCTGTGCACATGGTTTGATATCAGCAGATCCCAGTGCGCATCGTCCACTCTGTGCACACGGTGTGATATCAGCAGATCCCAGCGCGCATCGTCCACTCTGTGCACACGGTGTGATATCAGCTGATCCCAGCGCGCATCGTCCACTCTGCGCTCACCTGTGTGATATCAGCAAATCCCAGCGCGCATCGTCCACTCTGTGCACACGGTGTGATATCAGCTGTTCCCAGCATGCATTGTCCACTCCGCGCTCAGTTGTGTGCTATCAGCCAGATCCCAGCGCGCATTGTCCACTCTATGCACACTGTGTGACATCACCCAGATCCCAGCGCGCATCGTCCACTCTGCACTCACCTGTGTGATATCAGCAGATCCCAGCGTGCATCGTCCACTCTGCGCTCACCTGTGTGATATCAGCAGATCCCAGCGCGCATCGTCCACTCTGTGCACATGGTGTGATATCAGCAGATCCCAGCGCGCATCTTCCACTCTGCGCTCACCTGTGTGATATCAGCAGATCCCAGCGCGCACGGTCCACTCTGTGCACACGGTGTGATATCAGCAGATCCCAGTGCGCATCGTCCACTCTGCGCTCACTTGTGTGATATCAGCAGATCCCAGCGTGCATCGTCCACTCTGTGCACACGGTGTGATATTGGCAGATCCCAGCGCGCATTGTCCACTCTGCGCTCACCTGTGTGGTATCAGCAGATCCCAGCGCGCATCGTCCACTCTGCGCTCACCTGTGTGATATCAGCCAGATCCCACCACGCATCGTCCACTCTGCGCTCACCTGTGTGATACTAGCAGATCCCAGCACGCATCGACCACTCTGTGCACACTGTGTGACATCACCCAGATCCCAGCACGCATCGTCCACTCTGCGCTCACCTGTGTGATATCAGCCGATCCCAGCGCGCATCGTCCACTCTGCGCTCACCTGTGTTATATCAGCCAGATCCCAGCACGCATCGTCCACTCTGCGCTCACCTGTGTGATACTAGCAGATCCCAGCATGCATCGTCCACTCCGTGCACACTGTGTGACATCACCCAGATCCCAGCGCGCATCGTCCACTCTGCACTCACCTGTGTGATATCAGCAGATCCCAGCGCGCATCGTCCACTCTGCACGCACCTGTGTGATATCAGCGGATCCCAGCGTGCATCGTCCACTCTGTGCACACGGTGTGTTATCAGCCATATTCCAGTACGCATCTTCCACTCTGTGTGCACTGTGTGATATCAGCAGATGGTTCTCAAAAAAAGGGGGGAATTAGAGGTTAATGGTTAGGTTCACCCTCCACTAGTACATGTATCAAAACCACAACCTGAGCAAGTCAAGTCAAAAGAACCTAACCTAGGGGAATAGGAGGTGTCAGAAATCAACTCGATCCTGAAGAACACCAATTTGAAAGAAAGGGAAAGATTATCTCTTTCTTGAGTCCCCTCACTCACCAGGGTTTCCCCACGGTGACATGCTTCATGTTGGACTTGGCCCTTCTGGCAGGTTCACCCCTGGACTTTTTGGCTTTTTATTGGTGACTTGGTGTGGTAATTTTTTTGGTTTCTGCGCACTTTCCCTGTGTCCCAGGGTAAAGTGCGTGCGTGCTCTGAGTGCATGTGGTGAGATAGGCCTGCCCTCCCATAGGAATGCATGGGGAGTGTATGTGTCCCTAGTAGTTCCTGATGCGTGGGGTGTGCAGGCCCAAGTTTGGTATGTGCGGACTCGTGGGAGTGAATGCTGCGCGATGATGTGTGCAGCGTGCATGTACCTAGTGTGGAAGTGCCACTTCTAGAAGTGGGCACTTCTGTGTGCAGTGTGTCTGTCGCGTGATTGGCTGGTCATGTCATGTGACGGGCTAGGGATTCCCCAGTGTCAGGATGAGTCACCCAGTGGTGAATGGGGAGATCAGCAGCTAGATGGGTGGGAGGAGTCCACCTGGGTCCTGAATAGGACAGGGTTTTCCAAACACAATGCTGGCCCCGCCCCCTGTGGTGCGACTGACGACCCTAGCCCTTCCAGTGAATAGAGTGAGGGGCTGAGCACATCAAGGGTGCTCCCCAACCAGCTGCGACTGGTTTTCCCCCTCACCCTGAACCCAGAACAAAGGGTTTGCCTGTATAAAAATGGGTCTGTGTCCCCACAGAAACTGTTCTCTTCCAGGATCCACTTGAAGGGGGCCTGCTGCTGCTGGGCGCCAGGAGAGACCGCCACTGGGGACTGCCTCCCTGTTGGAGGGCCCTGTGAGCTGGCCCCTGGGCCCAGTCCTTGCCCCCTGCCCTTGCAAGACTTTATTGCTGAACTTTCCTTTGCTTATAGCGCCTGGGAGCGCTTTCTGTCCTTCTTGTAGCGCTGGGAGCGCTGTTCTGCTATGTAGCGCTGTGAGCGCTGGGATCCTGCAAGCCGGTGCCCACCCGGCATTTCCCCCGTGCGGCGCCAATCCTGAAATCCCCTGGCAGGTGCCCACCCTGCCAGGGACCTTGCCGTGTTCGTTGGCGGGTGCCCACCCCGCTTATAACGTAATATTTGCGGGAGCCTACCCCGCGTTATTGCCGCCATACAGATTATTTATCTTACGGCGGGTGCTCACCCCGCCGTATATCACGTTTTAATTGAGGGAGCCCACCCCTCATTTCCGCCGTAGAGAGAATCACCGCCGCGGCCCCGGGGGAAGCCCAGGAAGTCAGGCAACGCCGTGTGGTGACGTGGGCGGGACTCCGGGATAACCGGAAGTAGGAGGGCGGGAGCCTACCCCGCCTCCTTCCGACGACGACGTGCGGCTGGTGTAATTCCCCCTCGAGACCCAGGCGGGAGCCCACCCCGCACTGGGCCGGCCCGGAGAAGCGGAGAAGCGTGACGGAGGGTGCGGAGGGCGAGAGCCCTTCCCGCGACACGGACCGGAGCTTCGTCAGCTCAACCGAAGTAGACCAGAGGCCCAGGAAGAGCCGGTAAGTGAAGCCGGCTGGGGGGGTGGAAGCCTCCTTGAAGCCTCACTCCGGTGCCTCTCTCCCAAGCAGCCCCCACCTGACAAGGCCGGCTCCAAGCACACGGGACGTGCCGGAGCCACCCCTCTGGTGTGGGTCGCCCCCAAATCAAGGCACCGGTGCAGTGCGAGTGTCGGGCGGCCCCGGAAGGCAGCGGGCCGCCCCAACGGGGTCCCGAGCCACCAGGCTCCAAAGAGGCACATGGTCCTCGAGCCACAGAGGCTCCAACGGTTGGGGCATACTTGTTTTCAGAGCCACAGAGGCTCCAACGGGGCACATTTGTTTTCAGAGCCACAGAGGCTCCAACGGTGCACATTTGTTAACAGAGCCACAGAGGCTCTAACGGGGCACATTTGTTTATTGAGCCCACCAGGCTCCAACGTTTGGGGGCATTCTTGTTAGCAGAGCCCAGAGAGGCTCCAAGGTATGCCACATTTGTTGTAAAAGGCACAGTGGTGCCCTCGCTCACTTCTCCAGCTGCCCAGCACTTCGTGGGCAGCTGCAACGTGTAGGTTGTCCCTTGTGCGCGCTGGCTTGCGCAGCCTGCGCAGCCGTGCCCTGACTTTCCTGGACGACGGGCATCCTTGCCCCTACAAGGCCAGTTGGCCCAGGGACTGCCACAGTAGTGGCTAATGTGCGTTTTGGCGCCATTGTACCTTTTCTGCACCTCTGAATGTGTTTATGCGTCATGTGCTTTGCTTTACACCTCTGAATGTTATGCATCATGTGTTTATGTGCTTAGACCCCTACAGGTATTGTGATACTTAGGTGGTTGTTTTCTCCCTAACACAGGTGGTGCTAGTGAGGTCCTGATTCCCTGCGCAATATTTTCCTAAGGTGGTTAGGGTTGCGTAGGTGGTACTTTCTGGTTACCAGTAGTTACTGGTTGTGTGCTACATATGTTATTTTGTACTACAGTATTATTCCTATGTTCTAAGTGCTAATTCCTGACAGTGGTCCATGTGGCCCTGTCCCCTGTATATATAATCCCTTGTAAATTCTGCCCGTGCCTGTTGGCACATTGTAGAGTGTGTGTTTTTATCTAATGTGTTGTGTATAATACAAAGGCTATTTTTATAGAATACCTTGTGTGGAGTTTCCTTTGTGGTGGGCCTTGGGTGTTGTTGCTGGGTGCGCGCGCAAACGCTTTACACATCGCCTCAGAGATAAGCCTGACTGCTCGTGCCAAGCTACCAAGGGGGTGAGCAGGGGTTATCTTTGGCGTGTAACTCCCCAGCCCTGACTAGAGTGGTGGTTTCTGTCTGGCTTTGGCGCAAGCCCTAGCCAACCAGAAATCCCACTTCTAACATTGGTGATCAGCGGTGGGATTTGGACTTGCGTTTGCGCTGTACCGCAGCGGCAACTGGCCGCACTACAAAACTCTGCATTTAGATAAATCACATGGTATAGGGATTATTGTTTTAAAATTGTTTTTAATTGTCATTTCTTTGGAAATGTGGTTTTGTGCACTGTGAGTTAGGTGTCCCTAGCTCGGGAGGGTAGATCATCCCCCTTAGTGCATTGTGTTTCTGGATTCACCAGAGGGTGGGATCCAGTGGTGGCAGCGTAATAGTGTCCTGTACATTTGTCCCCCGCCCTGCGCCCAGAGTTGGTACCTGTGTCACGTGGTGGTCAGGTTGAGGAATCAGGGGTGGTAGAAACTGCCTTACCAGTCCGAGGGGAGGGTTGTGTGTGTGGATGAATGGTGTGTGGCACTAGGCAAGTGAGTGTGAGTTCTCTGGGTTAGAGAGCTTGCTGAATCTTTTTGTGAATTGTGTGCTCCTGTGTGAAACTCAGACCCCTAGGTTCCCTGTATAATTGTTACCATAACGTCCGCCAGAATGGAGCCTGCTTGTGATCCCTATGAGCTAGCTTGGCGCCAGAGGCAGGAGTTAGAAAGGTACTGTACAGAGGAAGAGTCAGAAGAGGAGGTAGAGGATGACAATACCTGGACGCCAGTAGAGAGTGAGGACCCCATAGGTAGGGCGTCCCTTGCTGGGTCCAGCGTAGGAGGCAGCGCCTCATCCCTTTCCCTGTCCCCAGAGGAGTGGGAAGATAGGAGGAAAGAAAGGGAGCACCAGCTGACGTTAGAAAAGCTCAGGTTGCAGCATGCCCAGGCTATGGCGCAGCTGGAGGTCAAAAGACAGATGGCGGAGGCTGAGAGGGCCTTTGCCAGAGAGAAACTAGCTCTGGAGGGTAGGTTATCCCCTGAGCGCAGTTGTGGTTTTCTGGACTCCCCAGGGAGGGTTGAGTCCAGTGGTAGCAGCCAGATAGATTCCAGTGTAGGAAATCCCAGTCCCAGTTCCCCCAATCTGGTACCTGTTTCCCAGGAGGAGTTAAGGTTGAAATTCAGGGGCAGTAGGAAGCTGTCTCACCAGACTTGGGACACGTTTGTGGGTAAATGTGAGGATGCACTGGATGATTGGTTAAGTGTAAACACGAAACGGGATTTTGATGGACTGTATGCTCTGGTTATCAAAGAACAGCTATGCAGTAGTTTTTATCCCGGGTTGCGCCAACACCTGTTGGGATGTGATGCTTTGGATCCTTGGACCCTGGCAAGAAAAGCAGACCGTTGGGAAGGGGTCCCAAGTTCTGATGAGGAATGGGAGAGTGATTCCAACAGTAGTGGTTCAGAGATCCTCCAGCCCAGCGTGGTGGAGGAGGCTCAGTGTAGCCCAGCTAGGTCCCCGGATAGCGAGGAGGGTGTAGGGGCTCACTGCCTGGCTCAGTGGAGCAGGAGTGAGAGGGTGACCGAGGGTCCCCTGACGTACGAAACCCTGCCTCAGGACTTGGATGGTTCCATGAGGGAACACCAAGTTGGGGACCTAGGCTGTCCTGTTAGCCCATTTGAGGGAGATCTCCTGGTGAGTAGAGGACCTGGAGCACCTGTAACCAGGGCTCCTGTGGTTCTAGAGTCTGGCAGTACCGCTCCGGTAGGGAGGGTACAGGAGTCCAGTGTGAGGAGTGATTGGGGGATGAGTTTCCCAGTGGAAGAGCCTGTGGGTCAGTGTTAGAAATGGGATTTCTGGCTGGCTAAGGCTTGCGCCAAAGTCAGGCAGAAACCACCACTCTAGTCAGGGCAAGGAAGTTACACGCCAAAGATAACCCCTGCTCACCCCCTTGGTAGCTTGGCACGAGCAGACAGGCTTATCCCTGAGGCGATGTGTAAAGCGTTTGCGCGCGCACCCAGCAACAACACCCAAGGCCCACCACAAAGGAAACTCCACACAAGGTATTCTATAAAAATAACCTTTGTATTATACACAACACATTAGATAAAAACACACACTTTACAATGTGCCAACAGGCACGGGCAGAATTTACAAGGGATTATATATACAGGGGACAGGGCCACATGGACCACTGTCAGGAATTAGCACTTTGTAGAAATAACACTTAGAATATAGGAATAATATTTTAGAACATAGCACATACAATCACTGTAGCACTAAAAATAGAACATATAGCACACAGCCAGTAACTACTGGTATTGGGCAATTACACCCTACGCAATCCTAATACACCTTAGGTACACATCACGCAGGGGGGGACCATGAACACATCAGCCTAACCTACACCGGGAAAACCCTCTCCTACGCATAGGCACAACTAGACTGAGACATCGCCTAAATACATTGCGCAGGCGCAAAAATACACAAGGAATAATGATCAGGTACCCTAGGGGAGGGCACAACACAAGAAGAACTGTCCCCAGGCCAACCTGGCCTCTCAGGGGCAAGGACGCCCTATGTCCAGCAGAGTCAGGGCGCACTTGCGCAGGCTGCGCAAGCCAGGAACACAAAGCACAACCTAAACGTGGCAGTTGCCCACTAAGTGCTGGGCAACTGGAGAAATGCGTGGCACTCAGAGCACGCACGCACTTTACCCTGGGACACAGGGAAAGTGCGCAGAAACCAAACAATCACCACACCAAGTCACCAGTAAAAATCAAAAAAGTTCAGGGGTGAACCTGCCAGAAGGGCCAAGTCCAACACAACCCCCTTCCAGCCAAAACGCAGGGCAGACCAATCACCACCGTGATGGACTTCCCTGCTTGGGGCGATAGAACATGGACGCGGGCCCGCAACTGCATGGACACCCTCCGGTTCTACGCCACGGTGAACCCATGGAATTCTTTTTAACACCACTGTCTGGACCAACTGGGCTACCCCACTGGTACTCCCAAGCTGTCCGCGGCCAAGACCAGGCCCTAGGCCACCCAGGTGCCACTGGTCTTTGCCTAACCATAGAGTGGGGGGTAGTAACCCCTGGCACATAGCGGCCATTCTCCACTCTTCCTCTCTGAAAGACAGGACTAGACTGCCACTGGTTCTCCAGCCTAGGGTCTACACCCTCAGGCGGACCAGGAGTCTCAGGGAAGGCTCTCCTCCCCCTACCTCTTCTCCTAGGGTTCCTCCTCCTCTGGCGAGGGATACACCTAGAACGCCATTCCAACCCAGGGTTTAACCCCTCAGGTTGTACCGGGGGCAGAGGTGGGCTCTCCCACCCTCTGCACCCCCTTCCAGAACCCTGCTCCCTACCAACTGGGGCGGTACCTCTGGAAGAAGAACTGGTCGGGACGCTGATTACAGACGTCCCACCCGTCAGGTCAGGCTGATCCTGAACCTGGCCTCCCAACCTCCGGCCTAGAACCTTTGGTGGAATAATTGCCTGGCACTCCAGGACTTCTGGGGATTTCCACTCCATCCCCCTGAGGCTATCAAAGGACACATACGTCAAGCGACTGTCTGTCTGGCGCTGATCTCCCGTCCCCTGTCCACCTGACAGTGCGCGGAGATCCCCCAGAACAGAAGTGGTGCCACCCTGGTCACTACACGGGATCCTAGCCCAACTGGGTAGTCCCTGACCCACAGGCTCTTCCACTGGGAAACTCATCCCCCAATCACTCCTCACACTGGACTCCTGTACCCTCCCTACCGGAGCGGTACTGCCAGACTCTAGAACCACAGGAGCCCTGGTTACAGGTGCTCCAGGTCCTCTACTCACCAGGAGATCTCCCTCAAATGGGCTAACAGGACAGCCTAGGTCCCCAACTTGGTGTTCCCTCATGGAACCATCCAAGTCCTGAGGCAGGGTTTCGTACGTTAGGGGACCCTCGGTCACCCTCTCACTCCTGCTCCACTGAGCCAGGCAGTGAGCCCCTACACCCTCCTCGCTATCCTGGGACCTAGCTGGGCTACACTGAGCCTCTTCCACCACGCTGGGCTGGAAGATACCTGACCCACTACTTTTGGAGTCACTCCCTAATGACTCTAGAGAACCTCTAGCCCTTTCCCAGCGCTCTGCTTCTTCCGCAAGCTCAAGGGGCTCAGACAATCCACACCCCAACAGGTGTTGGCGCAACCCTGGCACACAACAACTGAGCAGGTGTTCTTTGAGAACCAGATTACACAGTATGTCAAAATCACTTGCTGTGGAAATCCAATCAAACATTGCATCCTCACATCCATCCACAAACTCCTCCCAAGTCTGGTGAGACAGTTTCCTACCGCCCCTGAATTTCAACCTTAACTCCTCCTCCTGGGGAACAGGTACCAGACTGGGGGAACTGGGACTGGGATTTCCTACACTGGAATCTACATCGCTACTACCACTGGACTCAACCCTCCCTGGGGAGCCCAGAAAATTAAAACTGCGCGCAGGGGATAGTCTACCCTCCAGAGCTACTTTGCCTCTGGTGGAGGCCCTCTCAGCCTCCTCTACCCTCTCCCGCGCCAAGACCCACTCAGTCTCTCGCTGTTGCTTCCTGGCCTCCAGCTGCGCCATAGCCTGAGCATGCTCTAACCTGAGCTTCTCTAACGCCAGCTGGTGCTCCCTTTCTTTCCTCCTATCTTCCCACTCCTCTGGGGACAGGGAAAGGGATGAGGCGCTGCCTCCTACGCTGGACCCAGCAAGGGACGCCCTACCTATGGGGTCCTCACTCTCTACTGGCGTCCAGGTATTGTCATCCTCTACCTCCTCTTCTGACTCTTCCTCTGTACAGTACCTTCCTAACTCCTGCCTCTGGCGCCAAGCTAGCTCATAGGGATCACAAGCAGGCTCCATTCTGGCGGACGTTATGGTAACAATTATACAGGGAACCTAGGGGTCTGAGTTTCACACAGGAGCACACAATTCACAAAAAGATTCAGCAAGCTCTCTGACCCAGAGAACTCACACTCACTTGCCTAGTGCCACTCACCACTCATCCACACACAACCCTCCCCTCGGACTGGTAAGGCAGTTTCTACCACCCCTGATTCCTCAACCTGACCACCACGTGACACAGGTACCAACTCTGGGCGCAGGGCGGGGGACAAATGTACAGGACACTATTACGCTGCCACCACTGGATCCCACCCTCTGGTGAATCCAGAAAACACAATGCACTAAGGGGGATGATCTACCCTCCCGAGCTAGGGACACCTAACTCACAGTGCACAAAAACACATTTCCAAAGAAATGACAAGTAAAAACAATTTTAAAACAATAATCCCTATACCATGTGATTTATCTAAATGCAGAGTTTTGTAGTGCGGCCAGTTGCCGCTGCGGTACAGCGCAAACGCAAGTCCAAATCCCACCGCTGCCACCAATGTTAGAAATGGGATTTCTGGCTGGCTAAGGCTTGCGCCAAAGTCAGGCAGAAACCACCACTCTAGTCAGGGCAAGGAAGTTACACGCCAAAGATAACCCCTGCTCACCCCCTTGGTAGCTTGGCACGAGCAGACAGGCTTATCCCTGAGGCGATGTGTAAAGCGTTTGCGCGCGCACCCAGCAACAACACCCAAGGCCCACCACAAAGGAAACTCCACACAAGGTATTCTATAAAAATAACCTTTGTATTATACACAACACATTAGATAAAAACACACACTTTACAATGTGCCAACAGGCACGGGCAGAATTTACAAGGGATTATATATACAGGGGACAGGGCCACATGGACCACTGTCAGGAATTAGCACTTTGTAGAAATAACACTTAGAATATAGGAATAATATTTTAGAACATAGCACATACAATCACTGTAGCACTAAAAATAGAACATATAGCACACAGCCAGTAACTACTGGTATTGGGCAATTACACCCTACGCAATCCTAATACACCTTAGGTACACATCACGCAGGGGGGGACCATGAACACATCAGCCTAACCTACACCGGGAAAACCCTCTCCTACGCATAGGCACAACTAGACTGAGACATCGCCTAAAGACATTGCGCAGGCGCAAAAATACACAAGGAATAATGATCAGGTACCCTAGGGGAGGGCACAACACAAGAAGAACTGTCCCCAGGCCAACCTGGCCTCTCAGGGGCAAGGACGCCCTATGTCCAGCAGAGTCAGGGCGCACTTGCGCAGGCTGCGCAAGCCAGGAACACAAAGCACAACCTAAACGTGGCAGTTGCCCACTAAGTGCTGGGCAACTGGAGAAATGCGTGGGCACCACTGTGCCTTCTCAAAACCAAATACAGCAGGGGGGGTTGGAGCCTCTTTGGGACTCTAAATAAATGAAATGCCCCCTGAGCCTCGCTGGGCTCAACAAATGAAATGCCCCCTGAGCCTCGCTGGGCTCAACAAGGATTAGGCCAATCGTTGGAGCCTTGCAGGCCTTTTAAACAAATGGGGGCGTGTTGGAGCCTCGTGGGCTCTTCCCAGAATGTGGGCCCGACGCCGGAGCGTACTCGCGCTCGGAATCAAATAATGCGGGGCGTTGGAGCCCCACGAGCGTTCTAAAATGATATGCCCCCACGATGGAGCCTCTCTGGGCTCTAGGCGAAGCGGAATAATGGCCCCAAGTAACGTTGGAGCGGCCCGCTGCCTTCCGGGGCCGCTCTGCTGATCAACAAAATGCCCCCGTCCTGTTGGAGCGCACTTGCGCTCTGGGACCATCAACACGGTCCCTTCGGAGCCTCACAGGCTCGAGCAGCACTGACCTCAACTACCGGGATCCTGGCAGAGGCGGCGCTGGCGTCTCGGAAGGCGGCGGGGCTCTCCTCTTCCTCCTGAGAGCCCCGCTCGGGCAGCCAGGACCTCGGGGACTCTTCGCTTCCCGGGCGAGGGCACCGGGGCGCAGAGTCGGCTCCTGCCTGCTCCGGGGTCAACAAAACCGTCGCGAGTCCTCGGAGGGAGGCGGGGTAGGCTCCCGCCCTCCTACTTCCTGCTGTCCCGGAGTCCCGCCCCACGCCTGCCTGACTTCCTTCGAGCCCGGCCGCGGCGGTGACTTCTCTCGGCAATAGGAGGGGTAGGCTCCCTCGCGATATGGAATGTACGGCGGGGTGGGCACCCGCCGTGAAATTAAGACCAATAAGCGGGGTGGGCACCCGCCAACAACCACGGCAATGTCCCTGGCAGGGTGGGCACCTGCCAGGGGACTTCGGAATCTGTACAGACGGGGAAAACGCCGGGTGGGCACCGGCTTTCAGAAATAAAGCGCTCTGAGCGCTAAAAAGCGCTTCCAGGCGCTTGAGGGGCACAAATAAAGCGCTCCCAGCGCTTAGGCAAATCCAAACGCTGTGGGGGAAAGAAAAGTGCTTCCAGGCGCTTAGGGATGCAAATAAAGCGCTCCCAGCGCTTTAGGAAGGATAACAACAAAGTCCAGCAAAGTTCTCCCCTGCACACAGCAAGGCAGGGGTGGGGGGCAAGGCTGGACCCAGAGCCAGCTCACTGGGCCTCCAGGCAGGGAGGGAGTCCAAGTGGCGGTCCTCTGGTCCAGCGGCAGCAGCAGCAGCCCCCCTCAGGTAAGATCCTGGCAGAGAACAGTTTCTGTGGGGACACAGCCCCATTTTTATACAGGCAAACCCTTTGTTCTGGGTTCAGGGTGAGGGGGAAAACCAGTCGCAGCTGGTTGGGGAGCACCCTTGATGTGCTCAGCCCCTCACTCTATTCACTGGAAGGGCTAGGGTCGTCAGTCGCACCACAGGGGGCGGGGCCAGCATTGTGTTTGGAAAACCCTGTCCTATTCAGGACCCAGGTGGACTCCTCCCACCCATCTAGCTGCTGATCTCCCCATTCACCACTGGGTGACTCATCCTGACACTGGGGAATCCCTAGCCCGTCACATGACACGACCAGCCAATCACGCGACAGACACACTGCACACCGAAGTGCCCACTTCTAGAAGTGGCACTTCCACACTAGGTACATGCACGCCGCACACATCATCGCGCAGCATTCACTCCCACGAGTCCGCACATACCAAACTCGGGCCTGCACACCCCACGCATCAGGAACTACTAGGGACACATACATTCCCCATGCATTCCTATGGGAGGGCAGGCCTATCTCACCACATGCACTCAGAGCACGCACGCACTTTACCCTGGGACACAGGGAAAGTGCGCAGAAACCAAACAATCACCACACCAAGTCACCAGTAAAAATCAAAAAAGTTCAGGGGTGAACCTGCCAGAAGGGCCAAGTCCAACAGTCAGGGACTACCCAGTTGGGCTAGGATCCCGTGTAGTGGCCAGGGTGGCACCACTTCTGTTCTGGGGGATCTCCGCGCACTGTCAGGTGGACAGGGGACGGGAGATCAGCGCCAGACAGACAGTCGCTTGACGTATGTGTCCTTTGATAGCCTCAGGGGGATGGAGTGGAAATCCCCAGAAGTCCTGGAGTGCCAGGCAATTATTCCACCAAAGGTTCTAGGCCGGAGGTTGGGAGGCCAGGTTCAGGATCAGCCTGACCTGAAGGGTGGGACGTCTGTAATCAGCGTCCCGACCAGTTCTTCTTCCAGAGGTACCGCCCCAGTTGGTAGGGAGCAGGGTTCTGGAAGGGGGTGCAGAGGGTGGGAGAGCCCACCTCTGCCCCCGGTACAACCTGAGGGGTTAAACCCTGGGTTGGAATGGCGTTCTAGGTGTACCCCTCGCCAGAGGAGGAGGAACCCTAGGAGAAGAGGTAGGGGGAGGAGAGCCTTCCCTGAGACTCCTGGTCCGCCTGAGGGTGTAGACCCTAGGCTGGAGAACCAGTGGCAGTCTAGTCCTGTCTTTCAGAGAGGAAGAGTGGAGAATGGCCGCTATGTGCCAGGGGTTACTACCCCCCACTCTGTGGTTAGGCAAAGACCAGTGGCACCTGGGTGGCCTAGGGCCTGGTCTTGGCCGCGGACAGCTTGGGAGTACCAGTGGGGTAGCCCAGTTGGTCCAGACAGTGGTTGTTAGAAATGGCAATTCCTGGTTGGCTAGGGCTTGCGCCAAAGCCAGACAGAAACCACCACTCTAGTCAGGGCAAGGAAGTTACACGCCAAAGATAACCCCTGCTCACCCCCTTGGTAGCTTGGCACGAGCAGTCAGGCTTATCTCTGAGGCGATGTGTAAAGCGTTTGCGCGCGCACCCAGCAACAACACCCAAGGCCCACCACAAAGGAAACTCCACACAAGGTATTCTATAAAAATAGCCTTTGTATTATACACAACACATTAGATAAAAACACACACTTTACAATGTGCCACCAGGCACGGGCGGAATTTACAAGGGATTATATATACAGGGGACAGGGCCACATGGACCACTGTCAGGAATTAGCACTTTTTAGAAATAGGAATAATACTGTAGTACAAAATAGAAAATGTAGCACACAACCAGTAACTACTGGTATCAGGTAAGTACCACCTACGCAACCCTAACCACCTTAGGACAGTATTGCGCAGGGAATCAGGACCTCACTAGCACCACCTGTACTAGGGAGAAAACAACCACCTAAGTATCACAATACCTGTAGGGGTCTAAGCACATAAACACATGATGCATAACATTCAGAGGTGTAAAGCAAAGCACATGACGCATAAACACATTCAGAGGTGCAGAAAAGGTACAATGGCGCCAAAACTCACATTAGCCACTACTGTGGCAGTCCCTGGGCCAACTGGCCTGGTAGGGGCTAGGACGCCCTGTGTCCAGCAAAGTCAGGGGCAAGACTGCGCAGGAGGCACAGTCCAAAACTCAGAGGGCCACAACCTAAACGTTGCAGCTGCCCACTAAGTGCTGGGCAGCTGGAGAAAGGGAGCGTGGGCACCACTGCGCCTTCTAGAGCCAATGTGGCACTCTGGACAGATGATGGGGCCAACGCTGGAGCCTCACCAGGCTCAGGGCATGTCTAATGCCCCAAAAGCGATGTAGGAACCACGTGGGCTTTCAACCAATACTCCACCCCTTCGTTGGAGCCTCGTGGGCGTAAAACAACCGGAAATGCCCCCTAGAGCCTTCTAGGCTCGAGAAATAATGGGGGCAAGGTGGGAGTGGCCCGCTGCCATCTGGGGCCACTCACAACACGGAAGAAATGCCCCCGTATGCGTGGGAGCGGCCCGCTGTCTTCCGGGGCCGCTCTGGTTGCAAAAGAACTGCCCCCGACGTTGGAGCCCTACGGGGCTCTGTACTGGAGCCTCACGGCTCTTGCACCAAATGCCCCTGAGCCTCGCAGGCTCTAAACAACTATCTCCATCGCCGCTGGAGCCTTCACGGCTCTTGGACTAACTCTGCCCACACAGCCCCTTTCACCAGGCTGGTAGCAGCCCCCACTCACCGGACTCTTTCTGGCGGGTCGTCTTCCTGCTCGGCCGACGACGCGAGTGGAGCACACAGCGCTCCGACCTCGCTGGGCTGCGGGGCTCTCTTTCCGCTCACGAGAGCCCCGGAATGTCTTCTCTCCTGGGCTGGCCACTGGGGGGGGGGGTTGCGGGGCTCCCTCACATGCCGGGAGCTCCGGCCGTAACACGCACCTCTCCGCCTCCCTCAGCTTCCGGTCCGCGATGAGGACCCGCCCACATCCAGGGCTTCACAGGCTGCTTCCGGGTCGCCGCGGGCAGCGCGGCGGCCCTGAGAGTTCCGGCGCCGTACCACGGGGCACACCGTTCTCCGGGCACACCAGGCGGGGTGGGCACCCGCGGCGGGCACAGTATGCGGTGTGGGCTCCCGCACTGGAAATAATAATAAAATAAGCGGGGTAGGCACCCGCAAGGATCAAGCAAAACGGGGGAACCCCTACGTCGGGGTTCCCTCCTGGATTGTCGTAGCGCCGCACTACGGGCTTCCAGGCAGGCGCTTTTCCGGGACAGCGCTTTCTTGATGCTGGGGGCCCCAATAGAGCGCTCCTAGCGCTATAAGTCCAGAAAAAGCGCTTTCAGGCGCTCAGGGATACAAATAAAGTGCTCCCAGCGCTTAGGAGGATAAAACACAGTCCAGCAACAAATGGTCCTTCAAGAGCAGGGGGGCAAGGCTGGACCCAGAGCCAGCTCACTGGGCCTCCAGGCAGGGAGGTAGTCCAAGTGGCGGTCCTCTGGTCCAGCAGCAGCAGCAGCCCCCCTCAGGTAAGATCCTGGCAGAGAACAGTTTCTGTGGGGACACAGCCCCATTTTTATACATGCAAACCCTTTGTTCTGGGGTCAGGGTGAGGGGGAAAACCAGTCGCAGCTGGTTGGGGAGCACCCTTGATGTGCTCAGCCCCTCACTCTATTCACTGGAAGGGCTAGGGTCGTCAGTCGCACCACAGGGGGCGGGGCCAGCATTGTGTTTGGAAAACCCTGTCCTATTCAGGACCCAGGTGGACTCCTCCCACCCATCTAGCTGCTGATCTCCCCATTCACCACTGGGTGACTCATCCTGACACTGGGGAATCCCTAGCCCGTCACATGACACGACCAGCCAATCACGCGACAGACACACTGCACACAGAAGTGCCCACTTCTAGAAGTGGCACTTCCACACTAGGTACATGCACGCCGCACACATCATCGCGCAGCATTCACTCCCACGAGTCCGCACATACCAAACTCGGGCCTGCACACCCCACGCATCAGGAACTACTAGGGACACATACATTCCCCATGCATTCCTATGGGAGGGCAGGCCTATCTCACCACATGCACTCAGAGCACGCACGCACTTTACCCTGGGACACAGGGAAAGTGCGCAGAGACCAAACAATCACCATACCAAGTCACCAATAAAAAGCCAAAAAGTCCAGGGGTGAACCTGCCAGAAGGGCCAAGTCCAACACAACCCCCTTCCAGCCAAAACGCAGGGCAGACCAATCACCACCGTGATGGACTTCCCTGCTTGGGGCGATAGAACACGGACGCGGGCCCGCAACTGCATGGACACCCTCCGGTTCTACGCCACGGTGAACCCATGGAATTCTTTTTAACACCACTGTCCGGACCAACTGGGCTACCCCACTGGTACTCCCAAGCTGTCCGCGGCCAAGACCAGGCCCTAGGCCACCCAGGTGCCACTGGTCTTTGCCTAACCACAGAGTGGGGGGTAGTAACCCCTGGCACATAGCGGCCATTCTCCACTCTTCCTCTCTGAAAGACAGGACTAGACTGCCACTGGTTCTCCAGCCTAGGGTCTACACCCTCAGGCGGACCAGGAGTCTCAGGGAAAGCTCTCCTCCCCCTACCTCTTCTCCTAGGGTTCCTCCTCCTCTGGCGAGGGGTACACCTAGAACGCCATCCCAACCCAGGGTTTAACCCCTCAGGTTGTACCGGGGGCAGAGGTGGGCTCTCCCACCCTCTGCACCCCCTTCCAGAACCCTGCTCCCTACCAACTGGGGCGGTACCTCTGGAAGAAGAACTGGTCGGGACGCTGGTTACAGACGTCCCACCCTTCAGGTCAGGCTGATCCCGAACCTGGCCTTCCAACCTCCGGCCTAGAACCTTTGGTGGAATAATTGCCTGGCACTCCAGGACTTCTGGGGATTTCCACTCCATCCCCCTGAGGCTATCAAAGGACACATACGTCAAGCGACTGTCTGTCTGGCGCTGATCTCCCGTCCCCTGTCCACCTGACAGTGCGCGGAGATCCCCCAGAACAGAAGTGGTGCCACCCTGGTCACTACACGGGATCCTAGCCCAACTGGGTAGTCCCTGACCCACAGGCTCTTCCACTGGGAAACTCATCCCCCAATCACTCCTCACGCTGGCCTCCTGTACCCTCCCTACCGGAGAGGTACTGCCAGACTCCAGAACCACTGGAGCCCTGGTTACAGGTGCTCGGGGTCCTCTACTCACCAGGAGATCATCCTCAAATGGGCTAACAGGACAGCCTAGGTCCCCAACTTGGTGTTCCCTCATGAAACCATCCAAGTCCTGAGGCAGGGTTTCGTACGTCCGGGGACCCTCGGTCACCCTCTCACTCCTGCTCCACTGAGCCAGGCAGTGAGCCCCTACACCCTCCTCGCTATCCTGGGACCTAGCTGGGCTACACTGAGCCTCTTCCACCACGCTAGGCTGGAAGATACCTGACCCACTACTTTTGGAGTCACTCCTTAATGACTCTAGAGAACCTCTAGCCCTTTCCCAGCGCTCTGCTTCCTCCGCAAGCTCAAGGGGCTCAGACAATCCACACCCCAACAGGTGTTGGCGCAACCCTGGCACACAACAACTGAGCAGGTGTTCTTTGAGAACCAGATTACACAGTATGTCAAAATCACTTGCTGTGGAAATCCAATCAAACATTGCATCCTCACATCCATCCACAAACTCCTCCCAAGTCTGGTGAGACAGTTTCCTACTGCCCCTGAATTTCAACCTTAACTCCTCCTCCTGGGGAACAGGTACCAGACTGGGGGAACTGGGACTGGGATTTCCTACACTGGAATCTACATCGCTACTACCACTGGACTCAACCCTCCCTGGGGAGCCCAGAAAATTAAAACTGCGCGCAGGGGATAGTCTACCCTCCAGAGCTACTTTGCCTCTGGTGGAGGCCCTCTCAGCCTCCTCTACCCTCTCCCGCGCCAAGACCCACTCAGTCTCTCGCTGTTGCTTCCTGGCCTCCAGCTGCGCCATCGCCTGAGCATGCTCTAACCTAAGCTTCTCTAACGCCAGCTGGTGCTCCCTTTCTTTCCTCCTATCTTCCCACTCCTCTGGGGACAGGGAAAGGGATGAGGCGCTGCCTCCTACGCTGGACCCAGCAAGGGACGCCCTACCTATGGGGTCCTCACTCTCTACTGGCGTCCAGGTATTGTCATCCTCTACCTCCTCTTCTGACTCTTCCTCTGTACAGTACCTTTCTAACTCCTGCCTCTGGCGCCAAGCTAGCTCATAGGGATCACAAGCAGGCTCCATTCTGGCGGACGTTATGGTAACAATTATACAGGGAACCTAGGGGTCTGAGTTTCACACAGGAGCACACAATTCACAAAAAGATTCAGCAAGCTCTCTAACCCAGAGAACTCACACTCACTTGCCTAGTGCCACTCACCACTCATCCACACACAACCCTCCCCTCGGACTGGTAAGGCAGTTTCTACCACCCCTGATTCCTCAACCTGACCACCACGTGACACAGGTACCAACTCTGGGCGCAGGGCGGGGGACAAATGTACAGGACACTATTACGCTGCCACCACTGGATCCCACCCTCTGGTGAATCCAGAAACACAATGCACTAAGGGGGATGATCTACCCTCCCGAGCTAGGGACACCTAACTCACAGTGCACAAAAACACATTTCCAAAGAAATGACAAGTTAAAAACAAACTTTAAAACAATAATCCCTATACCATGTGATTTATCTAAATGCAGAGTTTTGTAGTGTGGCCAGTTGCTGCTGCGGTACAGCGCAAACGCAAGTCCAAATCCCACCGCTGATCACCAATGTTAGAAATGGCAATTCCTGGTTGGCTAGGGCTTGCGCCAAAGCCAGACAGAAACCACCACTCTAGTCAGGGCAAGGAAGTTACACGCCAAAGATAACCCCTGCTCACCCCCTTGGTAGCTTGGCACGAGCAGTCAGGCTTATCTCTGAGGCGATGTGTAAAGCGTTTGCGCGCGCACCCAGCAACAACACCCAAGGCCCACCACAAAGGAAACTCCACACAAGGTATTCTATAAAAATAGCCTTTGTATTATACACAACACATTAGATAAAAACACACACTTTACAATGTGCCACCAGGCACGGGCGGAATTTACAAGGGATTATATATACAGGGGACAGGGCCACATGGACCACTGTCAGGAATTAGCACTTTTTAGAAATAGGAATAATACTGTAGTACAAAATAGAAAATGTAGCACACAACCAGTAACTACTGGTATCAGGTAAGTACCACCTACGCAACCCTAACCACCTTAGGACAGTATTGCGCAGGGAATCAGGACCTCACTAGCACCACCTGTACTAGGGAGAAAACAACCACCTAAGTATCACAATACCTGTAGGGGTCTAAGCACATAAACACATGATGCATAACATTCAGAGGTGTAAAGCAAAGCACATGACGCATAAACACATTCAGAGGTGCAGAAAAGGTACAATGGCGCCAAAACTCACATTAGCCACTACTGTGGCAGTCCCTGGGCCAACTGGCCTGGTAGGGGCTAGGACGCCCTGTGTCCAGCAAAGTCAGGGGCAAGACTGCGCAGGAGGCACAGTCCAAAACTCAGAGGGCCACAACCTAAACGTTGCAGCTGCCCACTAAGTGCTGGGCAGCTGGAGAAAGGGAGCGTGGGCACCACTGCGCCTTCTAGAGCCAATGTGGCACTCTGGACAGATGATGGGGCCAACGCTGGAGCCTCACCAGGCTCAGGGCATGTCTAATGCCCCAAAAGCGATGTAGGAACCACGTGGGCTTTCAACCAATACTCCACCCCTTCGTTGGAGCCTCGTGGGCGTAAAACAACCGGAAATGCCCCCTAGAGCCTTCTAGGCTCGAGAAATAATGGGGGCAAGGTGGGAGTGGCCCGCTGCCATCTGGGGCCACTCACAACACGGAAGAAATGCCCCCGTATGCGTGGGAGCGGCCCGCTGTCTTCCGGGGCCGCTCTGGTTGCAAAAGAACTGCCCCCGACGTTGGAGCCCTACGGGGCTCTGTACTGGAGCCTCACGGCTCTTGCACCAAATGCCCCTGAGCCTCGCAGGCTCTAAACAACTATCTCCATCGCCGCTGGAGCCTTCACGGCTCTTGGACTAACTCTGCCCACACAGCCCCTTTCACCAGGCTGGTAGCAGCCCCCACTCACCGGACTCTTTCTGGCGGGTCGTCTTCCTGCTCGGCCGACGACGCGAGTGGAGCACACAGCGCTCCGACCTCGCTGGGCTGCGGGGCTCTCTTTCCGCTCACGAGAGCCCCGGAATGTCTTCTCTCCTGGGCTGGCCACTGGGGGGGGGGTTGCGGGGCTCCCTCACATGCCGGGAGCTCCGGCCGTAACACGCACCTCTCCGCCTCCCTCAGCTTCCGGTCCGCGATGAGGACCCGCCCACATCCAGGGCTTCACAGGCTGCTTCCGGGTCGCCGCGGGCAGCGCGGCGGCCCTGAGAGTTCCGGCGCCGTACCACGGGGCACACCGTTCTCCGGGCACACCAGGCGGGGTGGGCACCCGCGGCGGGCACAGTATGCGGTGTGGGCTCCCGCACTGGAAATAATAATAAAATAAGCGGGGTAGGCACCCGCAAGGATCAAGCAAAACGGGGGAACCCCTACGTCGGGGTTCCCTCCTGGATTGTCGTAGCGCCGCGCTACGGGCTTCCAGGCAGGCGCTTTTCCGGGACAGCGCTTTCTTGATGCTGGGGGCCCCAATAGAGCGCTCCTAGCGCTATAAGTCCAGAAAAAGCGCTTTCAGGCGCTCAGGGATACAAATAAAGTGCTCCCAGCGCTTAGGAGGATAAAACACAGTCCAGCAACAAATGGTCCTTCAAGAGCAGGGGGGCAAGGCTGGACCCAGAGCCAGCTCACTGGGCCTCCAGGCAGGGAGGTAGTCCAAGTGGCGGTCCTCTGGTCCAGCAGCAGCAGCAGCCCCCCTCAGGTAAGATCCTGGCAGAGAACAGTTTCTGTGGGGACACAGCCCCATTTTTATACATGCAAACCCTTTGTTCTGGGGTCAGGGTGAGGGGGAAAACCAGTCGCAGCTGGTTGGGGAGCACCCTTGATGTGCTCAGCCCCTCACTCTATTCACTGGAAGGGCTAGGGTCGTCAGTCGCACCACAGGGGGCGGGGCCAGCATTGTGTTTGGAAAACCCTGTCCTATTCAGGACCCAGGTGGACTCCTCCCACCCATCTAGCTGCTGATCTCCCCATTCACCACTGGGTGACTCATCCTGACACTGGGGAATCCCTAGCCCGTCACATGACACGACCAGCCAATCACGCGACAGACACACTGCACACAGAAGTGCCCACTTCTAGAAGTGGCACTTCCACACTAGGTACATGCACGCCGCACACATCATCGCGCAGCATTCACTCCCACGAGTCCGCACATACCAAACTCGGGCCTGCACACCCCACGCATCAGGAACTACTAGGGACACATACATTCCCCATGCATTCCTATGGGAGGGCAGGCCTATCTCACCACATGCACTCAGAGCACGCACGCACTTTACCCTGGGACACAGGGAAAGTGCGCAGAGACCAAACAATCACCATACCAAGTCACCAATAAAAAGCCAAAAAGTCCAGGGGTGAACCTGCCAGAAGGGCCAAGTCCAACAGTGGTGTTAAAAAGAATTCCATGGGTTCACCGTGGCGTAGAACCGGAGGGTGTCCATGCAGTTGCGGGCCGGCGTCCGTGTTCTATCGCCCCAAGCAGGGAAGTCCATCACGGTGGTGATTGGTCTGCCCTGCGTTTTGGCTGGAAGGGGGTTGTGTTGGACTTGGCCCTTCTGGCAGGTTCACCCCTGGACTTTTTGGCTTTTTATTGGTGACTTGGTGTGGTAATTTTTTTGGTTTCTGCGCACTTTCCCTGTGTCCCAGGGTAAAGTGCGTGCGTGCTCTGAGTGCATGTGGTGAGATAGGCCTGCCCTCCCATAGGAATGCATGGGGAGTGTATGTGTCCCTAGTAGTTCCTGATGCGTGGGGTGTGCAGGCCCAAGTTTGGTATGTGCGGACTCGTGGGAGTGAATGCTGCGCGATGATGTGTGCGGCGTGCATGTACCTAGTGTGGAAGTGCCACTTCTAGAAGTGGGCACTTCTGTGTGCAGTGTGTCTGTCGCGTGATTGGCTGGTCATGTCATGTGACGGGCTAGGGATTCCCCAGTGTCAGGATGAGTCACCCAGTGGTGAATGGGGAGATCAGCAGCTAGATGGGTGGGAGGAGTCCACCTGGGTCCTGAATAGGACAGGGTTTTCCAAACACAATGCTGGCCCCGCCCCCTGTGGTGCGACTGACGACCCTAGCCCTTCCAGTGAATAGAGTGAGGGGCTGAGCACATCAAGGGTGCTCCCCAACCAGCTGCGACTGGTTTTCCCCCTCACCCTGAACCCAGAACAAAGGGTTTGCCTGTATAAAAATGGGGCTGTGCCCCACAGAAACTGTTCTCTTCCAGGATCCACTTGAAGGGGGCCTGCTGCTGCTGGGCGCCAGGAGAGACCGCCACTGGGGACTGCCTCCCTGTTGGAGGGCCCTGTGAGCTGGCCCCTGGGCCCAGTCCTTGCCCCCTGCCCTTGCAAGACTTTATTGCTGAACTTTCCTTTGCTTATAGCGCCTGGGAGCGCTTTCTGTCCTTCTTGTAGCGCTGGGAGCGCTGTTCTGCTATGTAGCGCTGTGAGCGCTGGGATCCTGCAAGCCGGTGCCCACCCGGCATTTCCCCCGTGCGGCGCCAATCCTGAAATCCCCTGGCAGGTGCCCACCCTGCCAGGGACCTTGCCGTGTTCGTTGGCGGGTGCCCACCCCGCTTATAACGTAATATTTGCGGGAGCCTACCCCGCGTTATTGCCGCCATACAGATTGTTTATCTTACGGCGGGTGCTCACCCCGCCGTATATCACGTTTTAATTGAGGGAGCCCACCCCTCATTTCCGCCGTAGAGAGAATCACCGCCGCGGCCCCGGGGGAAGCCCAGGAAGTCAGGCAACGCCGTGTGGTGACGTGGGCGGGACTCCGGGATAACCGGAAGTAGGAGGGCGGGAGCCTACCCAGCCTCCTTCCGACGACGACGTGCGGCTGGTGTAATTCCCCCTCGAGACCCAGGCGGGAGCCCACCCCGCACTGGGCCGGCCCGGAGAAGCGGAGAAGCGTGACGGAGGGTGCGGAGGGCGAGAGCCCTTCCCGCGACACGGACCGGAGCTTCGTCAGCTCAACCGAAGTAGACCAGAGGCCCAGGAAGAGCCGGTAAGTGAAGCCGGCTGGGGGGGTGGAAGCCTCCTTGAAGCCTCACTCCGGTGCCTCTCTCCCAAGCAGCCCCCACCTGACAAGGCCGGCTCCAAGCACACGGGACGTGCCGGAGCCACCCCTCTGGTGTGCGTCGCCCCCAAATCAAGGCACCGGTGCAGTGCGAGTGTCGGGCGGCCCCGGAAGGCAGCGGGCCGCCCCAACGGGGTCCCGAGCCACCAGGCTCCAAAGAGGCACATGGTCCTCGAGCCACAGAGGCTCCAACGGTTGGGGCATACTTGTTTTCAGAGCCACAGAGGCTCCAACGGGGCACATTTGTTTTCAGAGCCACAGAGGCTCCAACGGTGCACATTTGTTTACAGAGCCACAGAGGCTCTAACGGGGCACATTTGTTTATTGAGCCCACCAGGCTCCAACGTTTGGGGGCATTCTTGTTAGCAGAGCCCAGAGAGGCTCCAAGGTATGCCACATTTGTTGTAAAAGGCACAGTGGTGCCCTCGCTCACTTCTCCAGCTGCCCAGCACTTCGTGGGCAGCTGCAACGTGTAGGTTGTCCCTTGTGCGCGCTGGCTTGCGCAGCCTGCGCAGCCGTGCCCTGACTTTCCTGGACGCAGGGCATCCTTGCCCCTACAAGGCCAGTTGGCCCAGGGACTGCCACAGTAGTGGCTAATGTGCGTTTTGGCGCCATTGTACCTTTTCTGCACCTCTGAATGTGTTTATGCGTCATGTGCTTTGCTTTACACCTCTGAATGTTATGCATCATGTGTTTATGTGCTTAGACCCCTACAGGTATTGTGATACTTAGGTGGTTGTTTTCTCCCTAACACAGGTGGTGCTAGTGAGGTCCTGATTCCCTGCGCAATATTTTCCTAAGGTGGTTAGGGTTGCGTAGGTGGTACTTTCTGGTTACCAGTAGTTACTGGTTGTGTGCTACATATGTTATTTTGTACTACAGTATTATTCCTATGTTCTAAGTGCTAATTCCTGACAGTGGTCCATGTGGCCCTGTCCCCTGTATATATAATCCCTTGTAAATTCTGCCCGTGCCTGGTGGCACATTGTAGAGTGTGTGTTTTTATCTAATGTGTTGTGTATAATACAAAGGCTATTTTTATAGAATACCTTGTGTGGAGTTTCCTTTGTGGTGGGCCTTGGGTGTTGTTGCTGGGTGCGCGCGCAAACGCTTTACACATCGCCTCAGGGATAAGCCTGTCTGCTCTTGCCAAGCTACCAAGGGGGTGAGCAGGGGTTATCTTTGGCGTGTAACTTCCTTGCCCTGACTAGAGTGGTGGTTTCTGCCTGACTTTGGCGCAAGCCTTAGCCAGCCAGAAATCCCATTTCTAACACTTCATCATTGGGGTCCTCCCAGTCCTCTACGGACTGAGGCGTGCTACAACTTGTGAGTTACGTAGGAGCACTGGAAATCAGAATATGTGTAGTGCAAGTGAAAAAATGGTGGAGTGGGATAATGAAAAAATAAAATTATCAGCTAGTGGGCCAAATAAACTTTATTAATGCTCTTAGCTGATAAGTTAAAATGGGGTGATATGCTAGAAAGCCCTCACTATAATGGAAAGGTGTGCCTAGCATATGGTCTGGTCAACTAGTTTCGAGCTTCCCCAGCTCTTCTTCAGGACTACACTGGGACCAGCCCAGTGTGAAAAATGCCACTCCTAGTTAACCTGAATCAGGTGCAAAAAGTGAGACGCTGCAACTATAAGGCATGCGCTTACAAATACATACGTAATGTACGTCAGGAAATATCTGTTGGATAATAAAACAATTGTTAGAGGAAAAAATATATGGTCATAAGTACTGTTGTCAATGTTAGTCGTGAGCACACTACACCCAAGTGTTCGTACACTTTCCTTTCTGATGTGCCTCTTTGTGATTTTAAAAAAAAAACAGAAGAGAAACGATAAATTACTTTCTCCATGCCGGCGTTGTGCTGAAAGAGTGGATCGAAATTCACAATACTAACATGTCTGACACAACATAAAACACACATACAAATAACGAAGAAAAAGACATTACATACTTAATAAAAAGCAACAATGTGCCTCATGGTCAACGGAGGGGGTGCGGTGATCTCGTACATCTAGGAGAAAGTTGTGAATGTAAATGAGACGTTAAGACTGTGGCGTGCTCCGTAGTGTAGGTTCGCCCTTAGGGGGAGAAAAACGGTAAGAATGATCTCCTCGTAGCGTGTAGGTATGAAGATCCTGGCGTTCAAATATCACTTACTTGTACGTGGACAACCACACTCATGGACACCTAATGGAGCCAAACCTCACGGACCGCATTCTGGCGTGTCCCCGGTGTGGAGCTTGTTTTCAATGAGTAAACTCGCATGGAAAGCGAGGAGGGCTCCTGATCGGGTACCTGTCCGGAGGGGCCATTTTGGATTGGGACAGAATTGCGGGGAAATAATAATAAAAGGATAGTTCTTAGAAAGGAGGTAATGTTTCGTGTGTGGTGGTTGCAATATAGCGGAGTCTAATGTTTACACTGCGCAATGGCCCTAGATGGATAATATCTGCACTAATCGGTGGCCCAGACTGATAGTTGTAAAGGCGAAGTATTAACTATGAGAAAGCTTTGAAAGAACTTTGAAAAAACTTTAAAAAAACTTTATCGTCCAGAGGTCAGATGCTTGACAACTAGGATATGGTGCCTAATTTTGGACGGAAAGTAATCAGAGATTGGGGGGGTTGTCATAAATCCTAGGGTGAAACAGATAATAAGGAGAGAGTTGAAATGCCAAAAATACAAGAAATGACATATTCAATGAGTAGATATACAGAGGGTGTCTACCAGGTTCAACGAGAAATTGAAAAATTAATCATATAAATTGACCCCAGGGTATATCATCATTCAGACCCTTGCTGTACGAACGTAACTTAAAAACCCATCGTTGTTCTTTTTCGTGTAGTTGTCTTTCAATGTTTGGGTGATTGTTAACATATTCCAGAATGACCCAATTGAGGTCATTGGGTGTGTGTTGTTTTTCCAAAAAATGAGTGGTCATTTTGGTGTTGTTGCGTTTGCACCTAAAATTGCTCCGGTGTTCAATTATTCTGGTGTTTACCTTCCTTGTGGTCATCCCCACATGGTGAAGGTTACAAACGCAGGTGATCAGGTAAACCACCCCTGTTGTATTGCAGTTGGTGAAAGATCGAAGGTTCCATGTCATTCCATTATTGTAGGTAACTGTTTTGGTCACCTTGGTAAGGTGGCATACACTGCAGTTACTACATGGGTAATGGCCCTCAGGTAGTGGATGGAGCAGACGTAGGGGACCTATGGTTTTCGTCGGGGTAGGACGAGTATGAACAAGAAAGTCCCTCAGATTCTTAGCTTTTCGATGGCTGAACATGGGTTTTGGTAAGTCTAAACCTCCACTGTTCAGGATCCGCCAGTGTTTTTTTTATTATTTTGCTTACTTGGTTAGATGCAATATTGAAAGTGGTGATGCAGATTTGTCTTTTAGGCTCTTTGTGTGTGGTCTCAGGTTTATCTTCATGATTTGGAAATACGCCTTAAAACATATCAGAGTACAGCTGAACTGAAAAAAAGACTTGAAGAACTGAACAAGACCATGACTGAGTTCGAAATAGGTCTAAAAGATACGAAATACGTCAAACTACGCAAAGATCAGCAAAATTTCTCTCTAGAAAAAGTGTACCCTTACACTAGAGATGACTACGTTCCTACGAATCGTAATCCAGGCTATAACACGGATAGCGATGGCTCTGATACAGGCTCAGACCTTTCAGATTCTGGTAGGAATTACAACTTTACCAACAGAAACAGACGATCAAGAGGAGGACGTCAAAGAAGTAGAGGCGGACCAAGATTTGGCTGGTCTCCATATCAAAACATGCCACCATACGCCCCACCACCGCAGTTTTTCTATGGACCACCTCCGTTTCATCAATCCTTCCCACCACAACCCTACCCATACTGGGATGGACCACAGAACCAGGGACAAAATCAGTCTTTTTTAGGGAGAGGAAAGACTCCATCAAGAGGAAAAAACAGACAAGGCCAACAGGTACAATGGGCCCAGCCACTGGAGACAGTGAGGAGCCATACACGGAGCATGGGACCACCGAACATGCCCTCAACGAGCAACAACCAAGCCTAGTAGTCAATCTCTCCAAAGTAACTATCACACCCATTCAAAAAACTGTTTTGGAAAAAGGATTAGGTTTTGTTCCCACAGCCTCATTGGACAAATTCAGGCTGGTCTGCGAATTAAAAGAGTTTATTCGCAGGATTAAACTGGAAATTTACTTCAAAGACAAAGAACCCAGTACTAACACTCCTACGGATACTGGACTACACAAAAAATCCAATTTCACTCCTCCACCCTATAACCTTCCTATTGAGCTACTAGCTTTCGAAAAAGCAGTATTGAAGGAGGTCACTGAAATAGACCCCACAACTATAAAAGTATTCCACAACACGAGTAATGTCGAACAAGAGGCTATTCACCAACTATCAAATAACAATGACCTCACAATAAAACCAGCGGATAAAGGTGGGGCTATTGTTTTGCAAAACACAACTGACTATCAACAAGAATGCCTACGCCTGTTGGGTGATGAACGGAATTATCTGGCAATACAACATGATCCCACTGAACGTCTACGGATAGAGATCGCGAGTCTGGTGGAGGAATCTTTGACCAATGATTGGATTAGTAAAAAAGAAGCGGATTTCTTAGAAAACAAAAAACCTATAATCCCTTACTTTTATACAATCCCAAAAATACATAAATCCATGGAGGCACCCCCAGGTAGACGAATAGTATCAGGAATTGGTTCCATCCTGGAACCTCTATCTAAGTTTGCAGACGCATTCTTAAGACCTTTGGTCCAAGCTACCGAGACGTACCTACAAGACACGAAGGCAGTCCTTTGTTTAATCCAGGACCTTGAATTCAACCCTAAAACCAGTATACTGATCAGTTTGGATGTAGAGAGCCTTTACACCAGTCTCCCACATAAGGATACTTTAGATATCCTGGAGGAGGTACTTTTTCAAAACAACTGGGGTTACCATACACCCAGGCATGTGGTTCTTGAATGTTGTCGCCTGGCCTTGACTGAAAATTTCTTTCAGTTCAACGATTCCTTGTGCAAACAAACCCACGGTACCAGTATGGGAAGCACATTTGCGCCGAGCGTAGCAGGGCTTTATGTACATCATCTGGAGAAACTGAAAATTCTCCACCAGCACAACCCACACATCAACCATATAAAACTATGGAAAAGATATATAGACGATGTGTTCTTGATCTGGGAAGGCAATGAAAAAGAGGTTGAAGTTTTCCTAGTCTGGCTCAACCAACAAGACCCATTCTTGAAATTCACATTCACTATGAGCAGGTCCAATCTGGTTTTCCTAGATCTTAACATAACAGCCCATGATGGACGTATAATCACTACCACACATTTCAAGCCCACAGCAAGGAATTGCCTACTTGTGTACGATAGTTTCCACCCCCGCAGTTTAAAAGACAACCTTCCGTTTGGCCAATTTTTGCGCCTGAGACGGAACTGCACTACACGACAAGATTATAACATCCAAGCCAATGACCTATCACAGAAACTGATACGACGACAATATCCACAACATCTTGTGTCCAGAGCCCGGAAAAGAGCTTCAAACAATAACAGAGAGGCACTTCTGGAAGATAAACCTGAGACCACACACACAGAGCCTAAAAGACAAATCTGCATCACCACTTTCAATATTGCATCTAACCAAGTAAGCAAAATAATAAAAAAAAACACTGGCGGATCCTGAACAGTGGAGGTTTAGACTTACAAAAACCCATGTTCAGCCATCGAAAAGCTAAGAATCTGAGGGACTTTCTTGTTCATACTCGTCCTACCCCGACGAAAACCATAGGTCCCCTACGTCTGCTCCATTCACTACCTGAGGGCCATTACCCATGTAGTAACTGCAGTGTATGCCACCTTACCAAGGTGACCAAAACAGTTACCTACAATAAAGGAATGACATGGAACCTTCGATCTTTCACCAACTGCAATACAACAGGGGTGGTTTACCTGATCACCTGCGTTTGTAACCTTCACCATGTGGGGATGACCACAAGGAAGGTAAACACCAGAATAATTGAACACCGGAGCAATTTTAGGTGCAAACGCAACAACACCAAAATGACCACTCATTTTTTGGAAAAACAACACACACCCAATGACCTCAATTGGGTCATTCTGGAACATGTTAACAATCACCCAAACATTGAAAGACAACTACACGAAAAAGAACAACGATGGGTTTTTAAGTTACGTTCGTACAGCAAGGGTCTGAATGATGATATACCCTGGGGTCAATTTATATGATTAATTTTTCAATTTCTCGTTGAACCTGGTAGACACCCTCTGTATATCTACTCATTGAATATGTCATTTCTTGTATTTTTGGCATTTCAACTCTCTCCTTATTATCTGTTTCACCCTAGGATTTATGACAACCCCCCAATCTCTGATTACTTTCCGTCCAAAATTAGGCACCATATCCTAGTTGTCAAGCATCTGACCTCTGGACGATAAAGTTTTTTCAAAGTTTTTTCAAAGTTCTTTCAAAGCTTTCTCATAGTTAATACTTCGCCTTTACAACTATCAGTCTGGGCCACCGATTAGTGCAGATATTATCCATCTAGGGCCATTGCGCAGTGTAAACATTAGACTCCGCTATATTGCCACCACCACACACGAAACATTACCTCCTTTCTAAGAACTATCCTTTTATTATTATTTCCCCGCAATTCGGTCTCAATCCAAAATGGCCCCTCCGGACAGGTACCCGATCAGGAGCCCTCCTCGCTTTCCATGCGAGTTTACTCATTGAAAACAAGCTCCACACCGGGGACACGCCAGAATGCGGTCCGTGAGGTTTGGCTCCATTAGGTGTCCATGAGTGTGGTTGTCCACGTACAAGTAAGTGATATTTGAACGCCAGGATCTTCATACCTACACGCTACGAGGAGATCATTCTTCCCGTTTTTCTCCCCCTAAGGGCGAACCTTCACTACGGAGCACGCCACAGTCTTAACGTCTCATTTACATTCACAACTTTCTCCTAGATGTACGAGATCACCGCACCCCCTCCGTTGACCATGAGGCACATTGTTGCTTTTTATTAAGTATGTAATGTCTTTTTCTTCGTTATTTGTATGTGTGTTTTATGTTGTGTCAGACATGTTAGTATTGTGAATTTCGATCCACTCTTTCAGCACAACGCCGGCATGGAGAAAGTAATTTATCGTTTCTCTTCTGTTTTTTTTTTAAATCACAAAGAGGCACATCAGAAAGGAAAGTGTACGAACACTTGGGTGTAGTGTGCTCACGACTAACATTGACAACAGTACTTATGACCATATATTTTTTCCTCTAACAATTGTTTTATTATCCTACAGATATTTCCTGACGTACATTACGTATGTATTTGTAAGCGCATGCCTTATAGTTGCAGTGTCTCACTTTTTGCACCTGATTCAGGTTAACTAGGAGTGGCATTTTTCACACTGGGCTGGTCCCAGTGTAGTCCTGAAGAAGAGCTGGGGAAGCTCGAAACTAGTTGACCAGACCATATGCTAGGCACACCTTTCCATTATAGTGAGGGATTTCTAGCATATCACCCCGTTTTAACTTATCAGCTAAGAGCATTAATAAAGTTTATTTGGCCCACTAGCTGATAATTTTATTTTTTCATTATCCCACTCCACCATTTTTTCACTTGCACTACACATATTCTGATTTCTAGTGCTCCTACGTAACTCGCAAGTTCTAGCACGCCTCAGTCCGTAGAGGACTGGGAGGACCCCAATGATGAAGCATGTCACCGTGGGGAAACCCTGGTGAGTGAGGGGACTCAAGAAAGAGATAATCTTTCCCTTTCTTTCAAATTGGTGTTCTTCAGGATCGAGTTGATTTCTGACACCTCCTATTGCCCTAGGTTAGGTTCTTTTGACTTGACCTGCTCAGGTTGTTGTTTTGATACATGATATCAGCAGATCCCAGCGCGCATCATCCACTCTGGGCTCACCTGTGTGATATCAGCCAAATCCCAGCGTGCATCATCCACTCTGCGCACACTGTGTGATATTAGCCAAATCCCAGCGCGCATCGTCCACTCTGTGCACACGGTGTGATATCACCCAGATCCCAGCACGCATCGTCCACTCTGCGCTCACCTGTGTGATATCAGCAGATCCCAGAGTGCATCGTCCACTCTGAGCGTACCTGTGTGATATCAGCCATATCCCAGCATTCATCGTTTACTCTGTGCACACTGTGTGATATCAGCAATACCTGAGCGTGCATCATTCACCCCACGCACACTATGTAATATCAGCCCAATCCCAGTGAGGTGTTCAAGTTGCCATGGTATGATTAGCGCAGTATATCTAATGATAGTATGATTAGTTATGGTGTATTCAAGGGTCCGAAATTCCCGTTATGCTTAGTACGACAGAAAGGGCCGAGAACCGAACTGCCTCCATCTTGGATTGTGGCTCTCTCGCTTAGGAATCACATGGTCTCTTCCGCACACCATCTGCTTCCCCTTTTCATACATTTGTTAGAAGACAGGCTGAATTGCTGAGAAGCAAGGTCACATCTGCTAAAAGGGAGTATCAAGCAAATTCCTCTAGACCTGGGACGAGAAGGGAGTCACCCTTTCGACCTTCTCTGTAAAGATAGTAACCCTTTGTATGTGTAACCGAAACTAGATATAGGCATGAGCTCATTAGGAGCGCCAGGACTAACTGGTACTTTTCCACATATAAGGTTTTGTATGCTGAACTGATAATGTATAAAAGTGTGTTACTGTCAAGGAGCCAGCAATCTTCCTCGGCGCACCTGATGGGTGAGGATCGACGAGGCTCCTCTATATAGAGATCTGTGGTGGCTAATAAACGTTTGAACCTTCCACGTTGCCAACTGCTCCTTATTTTACTTAATATTGCGGGCCAGTGGTAAGTGTGGCCCTTGGAATCATTATTTGGACACAACAGTTGGCGACCACGAAGGGACCCCGTGACAGGGTCTCCCCCCCCGTATTCGGGTGGTGGGATTGGGGGCGTCCTGACCGGTTGGCGGGAGAGGAGCCTGAGGATTTCTCCCACTCTGCGCGACTATTCGGTACGTCCCCTGCTGCTAGTCACCCTTCACCGGGATCCTACGGGCTTAACCCAGAAAATGGACTGATTTGGTCGGGAGAAGTTGGCAGCGGAGAATGAACATTCGTATCTGGGTGCACCCGGTGAGTATAGATTGATTTGATTTGAAGCACGCGTTGTAAACGGTGCATTATTTTGTAGAAGCACGCGTTGGAGACGGTGCGCTATTTTGATTGATTTGAGAGCATTCGTTGAGAACGATGCATTTTTGATTTGAACACTGGCTGCATTTGTTTGAAGCTCGCGCTGGACAGCGGTGCATTGATTTGAAGGCGCGCACCGGAGAGTGGTGCCTTGCTTGATCGGTTTAGCATTTCAGTGTTTTTGATTCGAAGTACGTACCTTTTGATTGATTTGACTAAAACGGCGTGCCGGAGGAATATAGACGGATTGCACGTGGGAGGACCTGCGACCTAGACTGGGTAGCCACAAGGCATACTCCTGACGGGGCTAGTCCTCGTTGGGGGCTGGTCTTAGTGGTGAGCCGGAAGGGTGGCGGGAATCCCGCGTGCAGTTTGGTGTCTGAACTGTGAACCAGAGTCGACGGGCTTGGTTCTCCGATACCAATCGTATATTGTGTATGATTCGTGTTGATTGTTGTTTGTGTGTACATGTCTGAAAACTAACCAAAATGTCCTGTTTTAGTAAACTAAATTGTTTTGGCTGCTGCTGCCGAACAAGTGACTCCAGATTAGCTGAGAGCCAACCCGCCCCGCCGGAGGGCAGTCCTAGCCATTTTATGTATGTCAAACATGGGATCTCTCCCTTATTGTTCTGCACTCTGTGGCATAAGTACACCAAGGGTAATGAGGAGATACGATGGCCCAAGACGGGTTCATTTGATGAGAAGAAAATTGCGTTCCTACAGGAACAACTGTTTTCTAGGCGAAGTAGGCAGGCCATGTTCGATGCTCTAATTGCATGGCAGAAGGAGGCCAAACAACGGCGAATGAGGGAAGAGAAAGTAGCTAGAGCCAAGGCAGGACAGAATATAACTCAGAAAGCTATGGCCTATGACCGAGACAGAGTAGAAAAGGGATTGGATTGCATGAATCGCGAATTTAGACTGAAGGTTGATAAGAGCTATGTAACCCGCCCGAATGCGGAAGATGAAATAGAGGATTTATTAGACACCAGGCCACCGCCCCCGTATGTACCGCAGAGAATATATCTGGAGGTGCCAGGGGCCTCGGCCCCGGTCCCAAATATGTCTCTGGGGGCCTCGGCTTCGGCTCCCCCGGCCACTCCTGCCCCTCCCTCCCTGCCGGACCTCTCCCGATTGCCGACATCTGTGTCTGAAGTTATGGCCATGCTGCCTAATTTATTGGCGGCAGCTGCAGCCGGGACCCCTCAGCTGTTGCCGGGGTCAATGTCTTCCCCTTCTGCTCTGCCCTCCTCCTCCGCCAGTACAACACCGGTAACAGCTGTAACTACTCCAATACATCCGGCCAGTCTAACGGAGGGTAGGAGGTTGTTTACTCGTTCTGCCTTGGGGACGGAAGAAAGGGAAACTATTGCCACACAAGCGTCTCAATGGATGCGGTATCCTATTTATACTCTTTCTGATATTTGGAGTACTATGAGAGACTATGAACCGGTGATGCAACAGCATGCCCTGGAACATATGGCCAACCGTCTTATTTCTGTATGGGAACAGGTACACCAAGGAGGGAGAGCTCCGGCTATATTGTATGATATCCTTGATCAGATTCACAAATCTCAATTGACGCCGGAAGAAGTGTATGGGAAGGTGCAGACTTTGGTTTCTTATAGAACTCGTTTGCAGCCTGCCATTCCCGCCGGATTCTCCCAGTTCCCTATGCGAGAAGTACACCCTATCTTCCATCCTGAGGTTACCGAGGTGGTGGATGCTCAAGGTGTCGTCACCCGTCCGAGAATAGACGCCCGGTTCCAGGAACAATGGGTCTATACCCCCTGGAAACGGAGTGAGGTATTGTCCCTAAAAAGCCAGTTGCCATATCCTAGAAAAAACCCCACTGCATATTACAAGGAATTGACCGAGGCCGCCTCGTCAGCAGTAATGACGCTGGCGGATATTGAATTATTCTTTGCCTTATTAGTACCGGTGGACATTTGGCGCCAGGTACATGACCAGGACCATGTTACGGAATTTGGTGGGACATGGGACCAACTGAGAAACTGGGATAGAGATCGTAAACCGGGGAACAATCCCCGATCTCAGATACTGACCTTGCCTGAAAAAATAATAACCTATATGCATTCATTGATCCCACCCAGGAAAGTAGATTGGGATAAACTGACGGCTTGTAAGCAAAAGAAGGATGAAAGTGTATCCGATTTTTTCACGAGGTTTGAGGGAGTATTCATTGACTTCAGTGGACAGGACCTGGCCACGGAAGGGGGTGTGCGTCTATTTGTTAATAGATTCGTAACGAATCTGCTACCTGAGGTATCGGCCCGGTTACAGGCAGCTGAGAGTACCTGGACGACCACCACGCCTTCCACAATATTAAGCATGGCCCAGTATTATGAGCATCGGGAAAATGAGAGCAAGGATAAGACAGAAAAGAAGTCGAAAGACTTAAAAACACGAGTGTTACTGCAGCAAGTAGAGAGGGGTAGAGGAAGAGGAAGAGGGTTGCAGAATTTCGTTCCAAGAGGGGCGGGACCCACGCAAAGGGTTGGACGAACGGATCTAGGCATAAATCAATGTGCTTTCTGTAAGGAGGAAGGGCATTGGAGAGCCCAGTGCCCGTTGTTGTATGAGCAGAATAATGCTTCAAGGGGTCGCGGACGGGGAAGGATGAGTGGGCACCGAGGTGGATACACGAGACAGGAACAGTCAGCCCGAGGTGAGAATAGTCAGAATTATTTCGACCAAAGCCAAGGTAAACAGTACTATCATGAAGGATGTGTGACGGACGAAGGCTCCGGATATTCTCAAGCATAGGACAGCCAAAGGCAGAGTAAGGGGCATGTGTCAATCCCGATAGATCAAGCTGGACCTTATGTCCATGCACAATTACTGGATGCATCAGGTAAGTTTTTGGTTGATACAGGGGCTATGAACAGTTCTGTTTCACGTGCCCTGGTCCCGGGGGCCGCTCTGTCTGGCCAGAATAATGTGTCCGTGGGGTTCTCTGGAACTCCGGTGGTGAGCCCCATTTCTAAGCCACTTTCCCTTACTCTGGGACCAGTAACGATAGATTCGCCTTTCCTCCTCACCTCCCAGTGTGGGGAAAATCTCCTGGGTATGGATATATTAAAAAGATTGCATGCCCGCATCTATTGCTCCCCCGATGGAGTTTAACTGACCATTAGGAATACCTCTATCCCCTCCATTCAATGTTTTTCCAAAACGGACTCCCTACCCCCCGAGCTTGCAAAACTCCCGAGGGATCTTTGGGCCCTGGGGGACACTGATGTAGGGTTCCTACAAATCCCCCCGGTGTCTATCACTTTGAAACAGAATGCCAAATTGCCGAGGATCCCACAGTACAAAATAGCCCCCGAGGGAGAACGTGCTTTATTGGCCATTATTTCTGATTTGATTAAAACAGGGGTGGTGGAGGAAACGGCTTCCAATATCTGCAACAGCCCTATTCTTCCAATTCTTAAACGAGCTCCTGTACCCCAGTCCCCTGATTATGCTGATACCTATCGATTTGTAATTTATTTGCGAGAGATTAACAAGATTGTGGTGCCCCAATATCCTGTGGTACCAGATATTAATTCCATTTTAACCATGATTCCTCCCACAGCGATCTTTTTCTCGGTGATTGATTTGAAGAATGCTTTCTTTAGTATTCCCATTCATCCAGATAGTAGACATTTGTTTGGTTTCTCATTGGGAGGCCGCAGCTTTAGGTTCTGTCGCGCCCCCCAGGGGTATACCGAAAGTCCTAGTATCTACAGCCAAGCTCTAAAAAAGGTATTGGATACTTTACAATTGCCGTCAGGTAATGTCCTATTGCAGTATGTCGACGACCTCCTTGTGGCCTCTGATACAGAACATGGTTGCCGCGATGCCACGGTTGCCCTGCTACAGCATTTGGCTACTCACGGCAACAAGGTGTCGCTTTCTAAATTTCAATATTGTCGACCGGAGGTGACCTATCTCGGTCATCTCCTGTCGAAGGAGGGAAGACGGTTGACTTCTGAGCGCATTGCAACCATAACTAACATGCCTGTTCCTCGCACGCAACGTGATGTCCGCGCTTTGCTTGGTATAACTTCCTACTGTCGCCAATGGATTGCTAACTATTCCCTCTTGACTAAACCTTTCCTGTATCTAACTACGAAGGATGTGCATGAACCTTTACCTTTGACTGATGAATGCCAGACTGCTTTTTCCGCTCTGAAAATTGCTCTTTGCTCTGCTCCTGTGCTTGGCACCCCTGACTACCGGAAGCCTTTTGTGCTCTACGTGTATGAGGTGGACGGTTGTTCTCTTTCAGTGTTGACACAGGACTTTGGTGGTAAGCAAAGGCCTTGTGCATATTTCTCGGCGGTTTTGGACAATGTCGCCAGAGCACTTCCCAATTGTCTGAGGGCTACAGCGGCAGTGGCCATAGCAATCAGACAATCGGAAGGGCTAGTCCTGAATACGGATCTGACAGTGATGGTGCCTCATGCTGTGGACGTATTATTAAACAGGACACAGACGCAGCACTTAACTAGTGCGCGTCTCACAGGGTACGAATTGACCCTGTTTGCACCTCATATAACGATCAAAAGATGTGTTAATTTGAACCCTGCCACGTTGTTACCCCTCCCTTTGGGGGACGATGGACAAGACATACATGACTGTATCTTTCGAACTGAAGAAGAAACCAAGGGCCGGATAGATCTAACTGACACCCCACTGTCTGATGCCCAAGGAGAATTGTACGTTGATGGGTCCTGTTTCAAACTACCTGATGGTACGACAGCTGCGGCTTATGCGATCACTACCCTGCAAACGGTAGTTGAGGCAGCAAAGATACCATATCGGTCGGCCCAGGCGGCCGAATTGGTTGCATTATTCAGGGCCTGTGAGTTGGGGAAAGGCTTAAGGCTAAATGTCTACACCGACAGCCAGTACGCGTTCGGTGTAGCACATAGTTTCGGGAGGTTATGGGCGGAAAGAGGATTCTTGACATCCCATGGCGAGAAAATAAAGAATGGACCATTAGTAGAACGATTACTAGCCGCATTAACATTGCCTAAGACCTTGGCCATAGTCAAATGCAGTGCACACAAGGTTATAGTTGATGATGTGGGGAGGGGAAATTTCTTTGCGGATAGAATCGCCAAGGAAACGGCCCAGTCTGACACCACTTCCATGTTTGTAGTAACAAGAATGATAGAAGCAGGGGTTTTTAACAACACCATAGATAGTGTGAAAGAGCTACAAAAGGAAGTGACCCCGGAAGAGCTGACATACTGGCAAGAACAGGTGGGGAGGCTTGATGAGAATGGGTGTTGGACTGACTTATCAGAAAGGTGTAGATGGTTGCTGCCAAACGCATTTGTAAATGCGGTAGTATCCTTGGCACACGGACCTTCGCATGTGGGAGTTCAGGGCATCTGTGCAACATTGGATCCTGTCTGGTATAATGTTAATATCCACAAGACAGCTAGGAGCTTGGTCCAGCATTGCATAATTTGTCTCCAGCATAATCCTGGGGTTAGTATTCCCGTCCTGACGGGTAGTTTTGCGCCGCCCACCCTGCCTTTTGAAGTACTCCAAATGGATTACATACAGCTAGAGCGAGTTAACAATCTGAAATACGTGCTAGTGGTGATTTGTACTTTTAGTAAATGGGTGGAGGCGTATCCCACAAAAGAAAATACTGCCCTGGCAACTGCGAAAGCTCTGGTAAAGGAGTTTTTCCCTCGATATGGGTTGCCACGGGTGATTTGGAGTGACAATGGGACACATTTTAATGCTAACTTAGTTAAGTATGTATGCAAAGGTCTGTCCATCCAGCAGAAGTTTCACGCAGCCCGACATCCTCAGTCAGCGGGCCTGGTTGAGAAATATAATGGGATTCTGAAGTTGAAACTGGCTAAACTTCAGGACACGACAGGATTAAAATGGCCTGATCTCCTGCCCCTGGCCCTGTTGTCTGTGAGAACTACTCCCCATTCACGGAGCGGTATCTCCCCTTATGAAGTAATCTTTGGCAGACCTGCCAACGTGTGGGGAGTACCTCGGCCCAAATCTTTCAGGGACATTGACCATCCTATGTTGACTGACTATTTGTATGCTTTGACTAAAGATCTTCATTCCATTCATCAACAGATATCTGCCGTACTGCAGCCCCTGACGGAGGGTCCTGGACACAGCGTAGAACCTGGACAGTGGGTCTTGGTCCGAAACTACCAACGAAAGTCGAGTTTGGATCCGCGCTGGTCCCGGCCGTACCAGGTGCTCCTGGCTACGCGAACGGCGGTGAAAGTCGAAGGGAAGCAGCACTGGATCCATATCTCCCATCTTAAGCGAGTTCCCCTCTCATTGCCAAGGGAGCAGCTTGACCAGGAGGAAGGCCTGCCAACTCAAGGCGAGCCCAGTACTGAAGAGTCACTTTCCCTGGACACCCGCAGAGAGGTTGACGGGCGAGGGGAGAGTGCTGTGAGCTTGGAAGCCCCTCTTTGTGGCCACCCAATTGCCCAAAGCAAAGTATCTGGTCGGGAGCCCAGCTCCTCGTCTGACCCCACTGTGCCTACTTTGTTTGTTAATCCTGAAACCCCTGGTCGGGATCGATATCACCTGCGGCCCCGGAAATAGAGAATCCCGGGTCTAGCCTCGGTGAGTGAAGTTGGAGGCTCCAGCAAAGACCTAAGGATTGTTGGAACACTGGACTGAACTCGTTGAGAGCATGGAACTTTAAGTAAAGCTCTGTTCAGAACGAAGATAGAGACATAGATCAGTTGGTGGGGCCCAGGTGGAGTTCCTTTTCGACACGGGTCGCGTCAAGTGTGACCCCAACGCGAGAAGTTTTTTTATCTTTTTACTTTTTTTGTTTTTCTGAACAATAGGAGTCTGCCTGTGAGGCTCTATACGGACACAGGAAAGAAGCACCCTCCGGCAGGTCGGACTGCTTGTAGACCCCTTTTTCCCGAGATTATATTGGACTTTTAGTGAGAATATGTACCCTTTTGCTCGTTTCGTCCCTGAAGAAGGGCGTCCCATAGTACCCCGTACCATTCCCCCGCATTGGATGTATGACGTTACAACGCACACTTTTACAACGCATGCACTTACAACGCATTTTTTACAACGCATAATCCATTACAACGCAGGACACTACAACGCATTTTTTAAAAATACCTTTACAACGCATTACCATTACAACGCATACTACCTTTACAACGCATACCATTACAACGCATAATAATAAATTACATTTAAGGTAAGTATTAGATAGTATAGGGGTAAAAATTACTATTCTAACTCCAGGGGGTGCAACAGTAAGGTAAGTGTTGGATAGTGTAGGGGTAAAAATTACTATTCTAACTCCAGGGGGTGCAACAGTAGGGTAAGTGTTGGATAGTGTAGGGGTAAAAATTACTATTCTAACTCCAGGGGGTGCAACAGTAGGGTAAGTGTTGGATAGTGTAGGGGTAAAAATTACTATTCTAACTCCAGGGGGTGCATCAGTAGGGTAAGTGTTGGATAGTATAGGGGTAAAAATTACTATTCTAACTCCAGGGGGTGCATCAGTAGGGTAAGTGTTGGATAGTATAGGGGTAAAAATTACTATTCTAACTCCAGGGGGTGCATCAGTAGGGTAAGTGTTGGATAGTATAGGGGTAAAAATTACTATTCTAACTCCAGGGGGTGCATCAGTAGGGTAAGTGTTGGATAGTATAGGGGTAAAAATTACTATTCTAACTCCAGGGGGTGCATCAGTAGGGTAAGTGTTGGATAGTATAGGGGTAAAAATTACTATTCTAACTCCAGGGGGTGCATCAGTAGGGTAAGTGTTGGATAGTATAGGGGTAAAAATTACTATTCTAACTCCAGGGGGTGCATCAGTAGGGTAAGTGTTGGATAGTATAGGGGTAAAAATTACTATTCTAACTCCAGGGGGTGCATCAGTAGGGTAAGTGTTGGATAGTATAGGGGTAAAAATTACTATTCTAACTCCAGGGGGTGCATCAGTAGGGTAAGTGTTGGATAGTGTAGGGGTAAAAATTACTATTCTAACTCCAGGGGGTGCAACATTAGGGTAAGTGTTGGATAGTGTAGGGGTAAAAATTACTATTCTAACTCCAGGGGGTGCAACATTAGGGTAAGTGTTGGATAGTGTAGGGGTAAAAATTACTATTCTAACTCCAGGGGGTGCATCAGTAGGGTAAGTGTTGGATAGTATAGTGTAATATTATGCGTTGTAATGGTATGCGTTGTAATGGTAGTATGCGTTGTAATGGAATGCGTTGTAAAGGTAGTTTTTAAAAATGCGTTGTAGTGTCATGCGTTGTAATGTCATGCGTTGTAATGGATTATGCGTTGTAAAAAATGCGTTGTAATGGTAGTGCGTTGTAAAAGTTGCGTTGTAAAGGTTGTTCCCCCCCCGCATTTGCCAATGTTCTCCTCATGGAGTTTGCGTGTTAAAATTGTTTTCGTTTCTATATTGATTGTATCATTCGTACTGTGCTTAGGTTTGTTTATATATCTAGAGTTCCGCCATCCTGTGCACACCTTGATAATGTCTACTCCTGCCCCTAAGGAACATCATTTCCAGACCTTTGCCCCTCATAAGGAAAGGCACCGACAGATGTATGTACATAATGCCTTCATTGAAATGCTGCACCAGACTCATAGTTCCACAAATGTTACTGATTGTTGGGTCTGTGGTCTCCTCCTGTCAGTGATGCATAAGCAAGATTTGTTTATATCAATGCCTTTATCTTATTTAGGTAGTTGCGAAGCCTGGTTCAAAATGTTATCCATGCTGTATGAACACTACACTATAGATGAACGTCGGTTCTCAGAGAAGGATTATGCCTTGATTCTAGCCTATATAGAGAAACACCAAGGTTTTACTCCTAATGCTGAGGGAACTGATGGTACCCTTGATCCTACCGCCTGCATGAACGTGTACACTGATCACGAAAATGATACCTGGTTGAGGGATGAAGTATTGGATTTCGTGACTTTTAACTTTACTTAGTATTTCAAATATTTTCAGGAGCGAAATGTCTCAGATGAAAAAATCATTCCGGTCCCGGTGCTGAATACATCCTCCTCCTTCTGCGTGCAGGGTACTGGACATTTATTTGTAGGTTATAGCAGATGTAATTACACTTATAGACTACAGACGTTCAGCAGCCCCCCAACACTCACCCCTCCCAATGTTTATTTTGTGTGCGGTGAAAACGCATACACTTGGCTACCCAGAGGATGGGCAGGTCGATGTTACTTATCTTTCCTTTACCCCCCGGTTTACATAGCCCCTTCTGATTATCATAGGTCCCATTCCTTAAGTCGGCGGAGTCTGGGAGCTAGAGCCGCTAGTAATGATGCCACTGACCAGACCGACACTCCGGCTCAACACTTCGTTGATATCATAAAAGGGGTATTGCCCATATGGGGGCCCATCCTCAACAGTAAAGAAGTTAGGAGGCTATCTAGAGTAGTGGAAGGGGTGGTCAATACTACTGCAGGAATATTAACTAATATCACGGTGGAGCTCCAGGCGACCCGGCTTGTGACCCTTCAAAATCGTCTTGTTTTAGATGTTATCCTGGCTGATCGTGGAGGAGCTTGTAGAGTCATCGGCAGTTCCTGTTGTGTATATATACCTGACTCCGCCCCTTCCGTCCATTTAGCCATCCAGAAACTGCATCGGCTAGCTTCTGAAATTCACACCGAGACTGGTACTTGGTCCTTGTCCGGGTGGTTTTGGGATTTGGTGACTACCTGGGCATGGAAGTTATTCATGATTCTTTTGGGAGTAGTAGGGTTCATTTTCACCTGCTGCCTTTGTCTCCAGTGCGGGCCTGCTTGCTGTGCATATTGCGCTACTCAGGTTCGCCGATCTATCCCTAGGCCCAAGCCCGTCCAAACCAGGATAGATACCCAGCGGGCTCAGAAGGAAATGCATGACTTAATGCAGATCGATGAGGGTATTTTTGAAGACTGACTCCGTCATTAGCTATGCTGCGCTAAAAGGGCCGTTCTGAGGTGTTCAAGTTGCTATGGTATGATTAGCGCAGTATATCTAATGATAGTATGATTAGTTATGGTGTATTCAAGGGTCCGAAATTCCCGTTATGCTTAGTACGACAGAAAGGGCCGAGAACCGAACCGCCTCCATCTTGGTTTGTGGCTCTCTCGCTTAGGAATCACATGGTCTCTTCCGCACACCATCTGCTTCCCCTTTTCATGCATTTATTAGGAGACAGGCTGAGTTGCTGAGAAGCAAGGTCACATCTGCTAAAAGGGAGTATCAAGCAAATTTCTCTAGACCTGGGACGAGAAGGGAGTCACCCTTTCGACCTTCTCTGTAAAGATAGTAACCCTTTGTATGTGTAACCGAAACTAGATATAGGCATGAGCTCATTAGGAGCGCCAGGACTAACTGGTACTTTTCCACATATAAGGTTTTGTATGCTGAACTGATAATGTATAAAAGTGTGTTACTGTCAAGGAGCCAGCAGTCTTCCTCGGCGCACCTGATGGGTGAGGATCGACGAGGCTCCTCTATATAGAGATCTGAGGTGGCTAATAAACGTTTGAACATTCCACGTTGCCAACTGCTCCTTATTTTACTTAATATTGCGGGCCAGTGGTAAGTGTGGCCCTTGGAATAATTATTTGGACACAACACCAGCGCGCATCGTCCACTCTGTGCACACTGTGTGATATCAGCCAGATCCCAGCGTACATCATCCACTATGTGTGCACTGTGTGATATCAGCTAGATCCCTGCACACATCATTCAGTCTGCATGCACCTGATGATATCAACCAGATCCCTGCGCGCAATGTCCACTCTCCTCACACTGTGTGATATCAGGCATATCCCAGCGCGCATCGTTCACTCTGTGCACACTGTGTGATATCAGCAATATCCGAGCGTGTATCATTTGCTCTGCGCTCACCTGTGTGGTATCAGCCGGTCCCTGCACGCATCATTCATTCCACGCACAGTGTGTGATATCACCCAGATCCCAGCACGCACCGTCCACTCTGCGCTCACCTGTGTGATACTAGCAGATCCCAGCGCGCATCGTCCACTCCGTGCACACTGTGTGACATCACCCAGATCCCAGCGTGCATCGTCCACTCTGCACTCACCTGTGTGATATCAGCAGATCCCAGCGCGCATCGTCCACTCTGTGCACTCTGTGTGATATCAGCCAGATCCCAGCGTGCATCATTCATTCCACGCACAGTGTGTGATATCACCCAGATTCCAGTGCGCATCGTCCACTCTGCGGTCACCTATGGGATACTAGCAGATCCCAGCGCACATCGTCCACTCCGTGCACACTGTGTGACATCACCCAGATCCCGGTGCGCATCGTCCACTCTGCGCACACTATGTGATATCAGCCATATCCCAGCGTTCATCGTTTACTCTGTGCACACTGTGTGATATCAGCCATATCCCAGCGCGCATCATTCACCCCACGCACTGTGTAATATCAGCCCGATCCCAGCACGCATCGTCCACTCTGTGCACACTGTGTGATATCAGCCAGATCCCAACGTACATCATCCACTATGTGTGCACTGTGTGATATCAGCCGTATCCAAGCGCACATCGTTCACTCTGCGCACACTGTGTGATATCAGCCAAATCCCAGCGTGCATCATCCACTCTGCGCACACTGTGTGATATTAGCCAAATCCCAGCGCGCATCGTCCACTCTGTGCACACGGTGTGATATCACCCAGATCCCAGCACGCATCGTCCACTCTGCGCTCACCTGTGTGATATCAGCAGATCCCAGAATGCATCGTCCACTCTGAGCGTACCTGTGTGATATCAGCCATATCCCAGTGTTCATCGTTTACTCTGTGCACACTGTGTGATATCAGCAATATCCGAGCGTGCATCATTCACCCCACACACACTATGTAATATCAGCCCGATCCCAGCGCGCATCGTCCACTCTGTGCACACTGTGTGATAGCCAGATCCCAGCGTACATCATCCACTATGTGTGCACTGTGTGATATCAGCCGTATCCAAGCGCACATCGTTCACTCTGCGCACACTGTGTGATATCAGCCAGATCCCAGCACACATCATCCAGTCTGCACGCACCTGTGTGATATCAGCCAGATCCCAGCGCGCAATGTTCACTCTCCTCACACTGTGTGATATCAGGCACATCCCAGTGCGCATCGTTCACTCTGTGCACACTGTGTGATATCAGCAATATCCGAGCGTGCATCGTTTGCTCTGCACTCACCTGTGTGATATCAGCCGATCCCAGCGCGCATCGTCCACTCTGTGCACTCTGTGTGATATCAGCCAGATCCCAGCGCGCATCATTCATTCCACGCACAGTGTGTGATATCACCCAGATCCCAGCACGCATCGTCCACTCTGCGCTCACCTGTGTGATACTAGCAGATCCCAGCGCGCATCGTCCACTCCATGCACACTGTGTGACATCACCCAGATCCCGGCGTGCATCGTCCACTCTGCACTCACCTGTGTGATATCAGCAGATCCCAGCGTGCATTATCCACGCTGTGCACACTGTGTGCTATCAGCCATATCCCAGCATGCATCATTCGCTCTGCGCTCACCTGTGTGATATCAGCAGATCCCAGCGCGCATCGTCCACTCTGTGCACTCTGTGTGATATCAGCCAGATCCCAGCGCGCATCATTCATTCCACGCACAGTGTGTGATATCACCCAGATTCCAGTGCGCATCGTCCACTCTGCGGTCACCTGTGTGATATCAGCAGATCCCAGTGTGCATCGTCCACTCTGTGCACACTATGTGCTATGAGCCAGATCCCAGCACGCATCGTCCACTCCGTGCACACTGTGTGACATCACCCAGATCCCAGCGCGCATTGTCCACTCTGCGCTCACCTATGGGATACTAGCAGATCCCAGCGCACATCGTCCACTCCGTGCACACTGTGTGACATCACCCAGATCCCAGTGCGCATCGTCCACTCTGCGCACACTATGTGATATCAGCCATATCCCAGCGTTCATCGTTTACTCTGTGCACACTGTGTGATATCAGCCATATCCCAGCGCGCATCATTCACCCCACGCACTGTGTAATATCAGCCCGATCCCAGCACGCATCGTCCACTCTGTGCACACTGTGTGATATCAGCCAGATCCCAACGTACATCATCCACTATGTGTGACAACATCGCACACTCCTGAGGCGGAAGCCGGGAGCTGACCGACTTTTTAAAATTGTATCACCTGTGTCACGAAATATTGAATTTGTGTTTTTAAAAAACCTGCACTTACCCTCCTGGCATCACCAGTACTTGCCTAAAATTCGCCTTCTCAGCGGAACTAGCGCTGTAGCGAACACCACGCAATCAATCTTATCCAGCCGCCATTGACGGCGAGGAACGAGGCCACGCCTACCCTTAGACCACGCCCACAAGCCCACCCTGGTATAAAACGCTGAGTAATAGCGCGCCATACCAGACAACCTCGCACACTCCTGAGGCGGAAGCCGGGAGCTGACCGACTTTTTAAAATTGTATCACCTGTGTCACGAAATATCGAATTTGTGTTTTTAAAAAACCTGCACTTACCCTCCTGGCATCACCAGTACTTGCCTAAAATTCGCCTTCTCAGCGGAACTAGCTCTGTAGCGAACACCACGCAATCAATCTCATCCAGCCGCCATTGACGGCGAGGAACGAGGCCACGCCTACCCTTAGGCCACGCCCACACGCCCACCCTGGTATAAAACGCTGAGTAATAGCGCGCCATACCAGACAACCTCGCACACTCCTGAGGCGGAAGCCGGGAGCTGACCGACTTTTTAAAATTGTATCACCTGTGTCACGAAATATTGAATTTGTGTTTTTAAAAAACCTGCACTTACCCTCCTGGCATCACCAGTACTTGCCTAAAATTCGCCTTCTCAGCGGAACTAGCGCTGTAGCGAACACCACGCAATCAATCTTATCCAGCCGCCATTGACGGCGAGGAACGAGGCCACGCCTACCCTTAGGCCACGCCCACACGCCCACCCTGGTATAAAACCCTGAGTAATAGCGCGCCATACCAGACAACCTCGCACACTCCTGAGGCGGAAGCCGGGAGCTGACCGACTTTTTAAAATTGTATCACCTGTGTCACGAAATATTGAATTTGTGTTTTTAAAAAACCTGCACTTACCCTCCTGGCATCACCAGTACTTGCCTAAAATTCGCCTTCTCAGCGGAACTAGCACTGTAGCGAACACCACGCAATCAATCTTATCCAGCCGCCATTGACGGCGAGGAACGAGGCCACGCCTACCCTTAGGCCACGCCCACACGCCCCTTTTCCACCCCTGAAAAGATGTGCAACCACCGGACGCGCAGCGGACGGGCGCAGCGGGCGTGCCGTCAGCGCGCCGAAGGCGCGCCAAAGGCAAGCCCGTCTGGGCCCGTCCGGGCCCAGACGGCCTCAGGCCTAGACACTATGCCCAACTCGCAGAAACGTATATCCTACACCCAAGATACGCTTCGAGCCTGGAACACAAAAAAACATCCTCAGTGTAAATTCATCCTCAAGGAAGACACCCCTTTTGCAGGATGCATCCTCTGTAACACGTCAGAGGAAACGGAACGCGGCCAAGTGCTTCGATTCGGCCTTTTGAACTGCAGGTCCCTGGTAAAACACGCTCACGAAATAAACATCCTCGCCCAAAATTCCACGCTAGACGTATTGTTTCTGACCGAAACATGGCTGACCCCTAACAGTGACTTCGACATGGTCAATGCAGCCCCACCCGGTTACCAAATCTGCTGCTTGAACAGACCGGTCGGCATAGGTGGCGGGCTAGCCATACTCTACAAAGACCATCTTAACTGTAGGATCGAATGTGGAACTGTCAAAGACTGTGAAAACTGTAACTTCACCTTCCAGATCTCGCCAACTATCTCACTATCGGGACTTTTAGTGTACCGACCGCCAGGCTCGCTAGGAGAATTTTCCAGCACCCTGATGAATCACATTCTACTAAAAACAATCTCAGCCTCCAACTTCCTCCTCCTAGGGGACCTTAACCTGCACTTCCTAGACCCTGCGGACAATACCGCAGCTAACCTACTAGCAGATCTTACATCAGCCGACCTCCACCTCCTGAACTCTAAAGCCACCCATGAGAAAGGTCAGCTTTTAGACCCGATTTTCACTAATATCAGGAACCTAAAAACCCAAGATCCTACCCCCCTCCCATGGACAGACCATTTGCTGGTCCCTATGCACTGGTCTCTCCAGACCACCCCAGCACTCAAACAGAAAACCAGGATACGAGCCAGACGGTGGCACAAACTAATTCCAGAGGAATGGGAAGCGAAGTTACGGGAATCCGTCGGCCCTCTCTCCGCGGACCCTAACACAGCTGACAGAGAATTTAACGGTTGGCTCACCCACCCCCTGGACAGCCTTATCCCACTAACCAGCACTCTAAAACACGTCAAAAGGATCAACCCCGCTCCATGGTATACACCCTCCCTTAATGCCTTAAGGAAGGAGTGCAAAAAGACAGAACGCACTTGGAGGAAAAACAAGTCGGTGACGGAGAAAGACGCTTATCAATTATCTATGAAAGCGTACAAACAAGCCCTCCACAACGCGAAAAGCGTCTTCTACGAGGAAAATATAAAGAATTCCTCCTGCTCAGCCAAGGAGACCTTCTCTATCCTTAAAGAGCTCCTCCATGTCCCGGACCCCCCGCAGAAACCCATGGACCCCAAAGCAGCAGAAGAAAAATGCGTCAATTTGGCCACCTTTTTTGACGAAAAAATTAAAAAAATCCTTGCCTCCCTCCCTGCTGCTAATCCCGACACCACAGAGAAAGCTAAGGACTTACCTCTATTACCATGGAACCCCCCCGCGAAACCCGATACGCCTTATCTAGCGTCGTTCGGCCCAGTCACTGAAGAGGAAGTGGCAGCCACATTTGCATCAACTAAGAGTGGCGCCCCCAGTGACCCAGTTCCCATACGGTTCGTCAAAGACATCACCCGGACCATAGTGCCCCAACTGACTGCCCTCATCAACATCTCGCTAGCCCAAGGAGAAGTCCCTTTAAGCTGGAAGGAGGCTGTCGTAAAAGGGCTTCTCAAGAAACCATCACTAGACCCTGCGGATCTATCCAACTACAGACCAATCTCACTCCTCCCCTGGATAGGTAAGGTCGCCGAGAAACTAGCGAATAAAAAACTGTCACACTTCCTAGAATCAAACCAACTCCTCAAAAACTCACAGACAGGCTTTAGACCAGGTCAGGGCACTGATACCGCTCTCCTCGCAGTAGTAGAGAAGACCAGGGAAATCATCGATACAGGAGGATCAGTGGCAGTGGTCCTCCTAGACCTGAGCGCGGCCTTCGACACGGTCAGCCACCAGGTCCTAACCCAACGTCTAGATAACATCGGAGTGAAAGACAGAGCGCTGAAATGGCTCATGTCCTTTCTCTCCCGACGCTCCTTCCAAGTCTGGGAAGGTGAAAGCTGCTCCCCCTCCATCCCCCTCCGGTATGGTGTGCCACAGGGCTCATCACTAAGCCCCACGTTGTTTAACGTGTACATGGCCCCACTGGAGGAGCTGGTCTCACCATTTGGAGTCACCATAGTCAGCTATGCTGACGATACTCAGCTGGTGGTGACGCTTTCCCACCCCAAGCTAGAGCCTTCCAATCTCCATGACTGCCTCTCCAATGTCCATCAATGGATGAGTGACTCAGCCCTAAAATTAAATGGATCAAAAACAGAGATCCTGCTCCTAGGACACAAAACCATGAACCTTCCCCCTAACATCTGGCCCGCCTGTATGGGTGAACCCCCTACCCCCAAGACGGAGGTTAAGAGTCTGGGAGTGTGGTTGGAGACAGATCTCACCTTCAGAACACAGGCAAGAAAAACGGCCGGTATCTGCTATGGCCTACTCAGATCATGCAGAAAGGTGCTCCCCCTACTCCCATTCCAGTCCCGACTTCTGCTGATCCAAGGCCTAATTTTATCCAGGCTGGACTACAGCAACGCCATTTACCTGGGAGCACCGGAATCCACTCTCCAAACATTGCAAAAAACCCAGAATGCCGCAGCCCGACTACTTACGAATACTCCAGCCAGAACATCAGCCAAACCTGCACTGAGGAAGCTACACTGGCTCCCAATTAGGGAAAGAGTAACTTTCAAGGCCCTTTGCTTGGCCCACAAGGTACTGCACAACGCAGGCCCCCCAATCCTCAACAACTGGATCACACCCTACAGACCTACGAGAGCGCTTCGGTCAGAACATGGTAACCTTATCATGATTCCCGGGGTGAAGAAGGCCCGCGCAGGTGGCCGCCGTTTTTCAGTCAATACAGCAAAAAAATGGAACGCGCTCCCCCCGAGTCTCAGAGCAGAACCAAACCTCCTACGGTTCAGGAAGTCCCTTAAAACCCTACTCTTCCCTTGAGTCGTCGACATCCCCTACTTTCAACCCTTAGGAGCCTGAGGTTTAGCGCTGGGATACTCGTGGGTGACTACGCGCTCTAGAAAAACCTAAAAAAAAATTTTAAAAAATATATATCAGCCGTATCCAAGCGCACATCGTTCACTCTGCGCACACTGTGTGATATCAGCCAAATCCCAGCGTGCATCATCCACTCTGCGCACACTGTGTGGTATTAGCCAAATCCCAGCGCGCTTCGTCCACTCTGTGCACACGGTGTGATATCACCCAGATCCCAGCACGCATCGTCCACTCTGCGCTCACCTGTGTGATATCAGCAGATCCCAGAGTGCATCGTCCACTCTGAGCGTACCTGTGTGATATCAGCCATATCCCAGTGTTCATCGTTTACTCTGTGCACACTGTGTGATGTCAGCAATATCCGAGCGTTCATCATTCACCCCACACACACTATGTAATTTCAGCCCGATCCCAGCGCGCATCGTCCACTCTGTGCACACTGTGTGATATCAGCCAGATCCCAGCGTACATCATCCAATATGTGTGCACTGTGTGATATCAGCCGTATCCAAGCGCACATCGTTCACTCTGCGCACACTGTGTGATATCAGCCAGATCCCAGCACACATCATCCAGTCTGCACGCACCTGTGTGATATCAGCCAGATCCCAGCGCGCAATGTTCACTCTCCTCACACTGTGTGATATCAGGCACATTCCAGTGCGCATCGTTCACTCTGTGCACACTGTGTGATATCAGCAATATCCGAGCGTGCATCGTTTGCTCTGCACTCACCTGTGTGATATCAGCCGATCCCAGCGCGCATCGTCCACTCTGTGCACTCTGTGTGATATCAGCCAGATCCCAGCGCGCATCATTCATTCCACGCACAGTGTGTGATATCACCCAGATCCCAGCACGCATCGTCCACTCTGCGCTCACCTGTGTGATACTAGCAGATCCCAGCGCGCATCGTCCACTCCATGCACACTGTGTGACATCACCCAGATCCCGGCGTGCATCGTCCACTCTGCACTCACCTGTGTGATATCAGCAGATCCCAGTGTGCATCATCCACTCTGTGCACACTATGTGCTATCAGCCAGATCCCAGCACGCATCGTCCACTATGTGTGCACTGTGTGATATCAGCCAGATCCCAGCACACATCATCCAGTCTGCATGCACCTGTGTGATATCAGCCAGATCCCAGCGCGCAATGTCCACTCTCCTCAAACTGTGTGATTTCAGGCATATCCCAGCGCGCATCGTTCACTCTGTGCACATTGTGTGATATCAGCAATATCCGAGCGTGGATCATTTGCTCTGCGCTCACCTGTGTGATATCAGCCGATCCCTGCACACATCATTCATTCCACGCACAGTGTGTGATATCACCCAGATCCCAGCACGCACCGTCCACTCTGCGCTCACCTGTGTGATACTAGCAGATCCCAGCGCGCATCGTCCACTCCGTGCACACTGTGTGACATCACCCAGATCCCAGCGTGCATCGTCCACTCTGCACTCACCTGTGTGATATCAGCAGATCCCAGCGCGCATCGTCCACTCTGTGCACTCTGTGTGATATCAGCCAGATCCCAGCGCGCATCATTCATTCCACGCACAGTGTGTGATATCACCCAGATTCCAGTGCGCATCGTCCACTCTGCGGTCACCTGTGTGATATCAGCAGATCCCAGTGTGCATCGTCCACTCTGTGCACACTATGTGCTATCAGCCAGATCCCAGCACGCATCGTCCACTCCGTGCACACTGTGTGACATCACCCAGATCCCAGCGAGCATTGTCCACTCTGCGCTCACCTATGGGATACTAGCAGATCCCAGCGCACATCGTCCACTCCGTGCACACTGTGTGACATCACCCAGATCCCAGTGCGCATCGTCCACTCTGCGCACACTATGTGATATCAGCCATATCCCAGCGTTCATCGTTTACTCTGTGCACACTGTGTGATATCAGCCATATCCCAGCGCGCATCATTCACCCCATGCACTGTGGAATATCAGCCCGATCCCAGCACGCATCGTCCACTCTGTGCACACTGTGTGATATCAGCCAGATCCCAACGTACATCATCCACTATGTGTGCACTGTGTGATATCAGCCATATCCAAGCGCACATCGTTCACTCTGCGCACACTGTGTGATATCAGCCAAATCCCAGCGTGCATCATCCACTCTGCGCACACTGTGTGATATTAGCCAAATCCCAGCGCGCATCGTCCACTCTGTGCACACGGTGTGATATCACCCAGATCCCAGCACGCATCGTCCACTCTGCGCTCACCTGTGTGATATCAGCAGATGCCAGAGTGCATCGTCCACTCTGAGCGTACCTGTGTGATATCAGCCATATCCCAGTGTTCATCGTTTACTCTGTGCACACTGTGTGATATCAGCAATATCCGAGCGTGCATCATTCACCCCACACACACTATGTAATATCAGCCCGATCCCAGCGCGCATCGTCCACTCTGTGCACACTGTGTGATATCAGCCAGATCCCAGCGTACATCATCTACTATGTGTGCACTGTGTGATATCAGCCGTATCCAAGCGCACATCGTTCACTCTGCGCACACTGTGTGATATCAGCCAGATCCCAGCACACATCATCCAGTCTGCACGCACCTGTGTGATATCAGCCAGATCCCAGCGTGCATTGTTCACTCTCCTCACACTGTGTGATATCAGGCACATCCCAGTGCGCATCGTTCACTCTGTGCACACTGTGTGATATCAGCAATATCCGAGCGTGCATCGTTTGCTCTGCACTCACCTGTGTGATATCAGCCGATCCCAGCGCGCATTGTCCACTCTGTGCACTCTGTGTGATATCAGCCAGATCCCAGCGCGCATCATTCATTCCACGCACAGTGTGTGATATCACCCAGATCCCAGCACGCATCGTCCACTCTGCGCTCACCTGTGTGATACTAGCAGATCCCAGCGCGCATCGTCCACTCCATGCACACTGTGTGACATCACCCAGATCCCGGCGTGCATCGTCCACTCTGCACTCACCTGTGTGATATCAGCAGATCCCAGCGTGCATTATCCACGCTGTGCACACTGTGTGCTATCAGCCATATCCCAGCGTGCATCATTCGCTCTGCGCTCACCTGTGTGGTATGAGCAGATCCCAGCGCGCATCGTCCACTCTGTGCACTCTGTGTGATATCAGCCAGATCCCAGCACGCATCATTCATTCCACGCACAGTGTGTGATATCACCCAGATCCCAGCACGCACCGTCCACTCTGCGCTCACCTGTGTGATACTAGCAGATCCCAGTGCGCATCGTCCACTCCGTGCACACTGTGTGACATCACCCAGATCCCAGCGTGCATCGTCCACTCTGCACTCACCTGTGTGATATCAGCAGATCCCAGTGTGCATCGTCCACTCTGTGCACACTATGTGCTATCAGCCAGATCCCAGCACGCATCGTCCACTCTGTGCACACTGTGTGCCATCACCCAGATCCCAGCGCGCATTGTCCACTCTGCGCTCACCTATGGGATACTAGCAGATCCCAGCGCACATCGTCCACTCCGTGCACACTGTGTGACATCACCCAGATCCCAGTGCGCATCGTCCACTCTGCGCACACTATGTGATATCAGCCATATCCCAGCGTTCATCGTTTACTCTGTGCACACTGTGTGATATCAGCCATATCCCAGCGCGCATCATTCACCCCACGCACTGTGTAATATCAGCCCGATCCCAGCACGCATCGTCCACTCTGTGCACACTGTGTGATATCAGCCAGATCCCAGCGTACATCATCCACTATGTGTGCACTGTGTGATATTAGCCAAATCCCAGCGCGCATCGTCCACTCTGTGCACACGGTGTGATATCACCCAGATCCCAGCACGCATCGTCCACTCTGCGCTCACCTGTGTGATATCAGCAGATCCCAGAGTGCATCGTCCACTCTGAGCGTACCTGTGTGATATCAGCCATATCCCAGTGTTCATCGTTTACTCTGTGCACACTGTGTGATATCAGCAATATCCGAGCGTGCATCATTCACCCCACACACACTATGTAATATCAGCCCGATCCCAGCGCGCATCGTCCACTCTGTGCACACTGTGTGATATCAGCCAGATCCCAGCGTACATCATCCACTATGTGTGCACTGTGTGATATCAGCCGTATCCAAGCGCACATCGTTCACTCTGCGCACACTGTGTGATATCAGCCAGATCCCAGCACACATCATCCAGTCTGCACGCACCTGTGTGATATCAGCCAGATCCCAGCGCGCAATGTCCACTCTCCTCACACTGTGTGATATCAGGCACACCCCAGTGCGCATCGTTCACTCTGTGCACACTGTGTGATATCAGCAATATCCGAGCGTGCATCGTTTGCTCTGCACTCACCTGTGTGATATCAGCTGATCCCAGCGCGCATCGTCCACTCTGTGCACTCTGTGTAATATCAGCCAGATCCCAGCGCGCATCATTCATTCCACGCACAGTGTGTGATATCACCCAGATCCCAGCACGCATCGTCCACTCTGCGCTCACCTGTGTGATACTAGCAGATCCCAGCGCGCATCGTCCACTCCATGCACACTGTGTGACATCACCCAGATCCCGGCGTGCATCGTCCACTCTGCACTCACCTGTGTGATATCAGCAGATCCCAGCGTGCATTATCCACGCTGTGCACACTGTGTGCTATCAGCCATATCCCAGCGTGCATCATTAGCTCTGCGCTCACCTGTGTGGTATCAGCAGATCCCAGCGCGCATCGTCCACTCTGTGTGATATCAGCCAGATCCCAGCGCGCATCATTCATTCCACGCACAGTGTGTGATATCACCCAGATCCCAGCACGCACCGTCCACTCTGCGCTCACCTGTCTGATACTAGCAGATCCCAGTGCGCATCGTCCACTCCGTGCACACTGTGTGACATCACCCAGATCCCAGCGTGCATCGTCCACTCTGCACTCACCTGTGTGATATCAGCAGATCCCAGTGTGCATCGTCCACTCTGTGCACACTATGTGCTATCAGCCAGATCCCAGCACGCATCGTCCACTCTGTGCACACTGTGTGCCATCACCCAGATCCCAGCGCGCATTGTCCACTCTGCGCTCACCTATGGGATACTAGCAGATTCCAGCGCACATCGTCCACTCCGTGCACACTGTGTGACATCACCCAGATCCCAGTGCGCATCGTCCACTCTGCGCACACTATGTGATATCAGCCATATCCCAGCGTTCATCGTTTACTCGGTGCACACTGTGTGATATCAGCCACATCCCAGCGCGCATCATTCACCCCACGCACTGTGTAATATCTGCCCGATCCCAGCACGCATGGTCCACTCTGTGCACACTGTGTGATATCAGCCAGATCCCAGCGTACATCATCCACTATGTGTGCACTGTGTGATATCAGCCGTATCCAAGTTCACATCGTTCACTCTGCGCACACTGTGTGATATCAGCCAGATCCCAACACACATCGTCCACTCTGCACGCACCTGTGTGATATCAGCCAGATCCCAGCGTGCAATTTCCACTCTCCTCACACTGTGTGATATCAGGCATATCCCAGCGCGCATCGTTCACTCTGAGCACACTGTGTGATATCAGCCAGATCCCAGTGCGCAGCATCCACTCTGCGCGCACCTGTGTGATATCAGCCAGATCCCAGCGTGCATCGTCCACTCTTTGCGCACCTGTCAATCAATCTATCAATCAAAGAACATTTGTAGAGTGCACTACATACCCGCGAGGGCCTCAAGGCGCTGGGAGGGGGGGGGAGCTACTGATCGAACAGCCAGGTCTTGAGTAGACTCCTGAAGGTCAGCAGGTCGTGGGTCTATCTTAGGCTCAGTGGGAGGGTGTTCCAGGTCTTGGTGGTGAGGTGGGAGAACGATCTCCCGCCGGTGGTTGTTTTTCGGATGCACGGTACGGTGGCTAGTGAGAGGTCGATGGAGTGTAGCTGGCAGTTGGGGATGTAGAAGGAGAGACGTCTGTTGAGGTTGGCTGGGCCGGTCTTGTGGAGTGCCTTGTGTGCGTGGATAAGGAGCTTGAAGGATATCCTCTTGTTGACGGGGAGCAAGTGCAGGTTTCTCAGGTGGTGGTGATGTGGCCGTGGCGTGGTACATCGAGGATCAGTCGTGCAGAGGCGTTTTGGATGCATTGCAGTCGTTTGATGAGCTTGGTCGGGGCTCCCGCGTAGAGGGCGTTTCCGTAGTCGAGTCTGCTGCTGACAAGAGCCTGGGTGACTGTTGTTCTTGTATTTGTCGGGATCCACCTGTAGATCTTGCGGAGCATGCGGAGGGTGTTGAAGCAGGAGGAGGAGACGGCATTGACTTGCTTAGTCGTGGAGAGCGTTGAGTCGAGGATGATTCCCAGGTTGCGTGCATGGTCGGTGGGTGTCAGGGCTGCCCCCAGTGCCGTCGGCCACCAGGAGTCGTCCCAGGCTGAATGGTTGGAGTCGAGGATGAGGACCTCCATTTTGTCTGAGTTCAGCTTCAGTTAGCTGATCTTCATCCAGTCGGCGACGGCCTTCATTCCTTCGTGGAGGTTGGCTTTGGCGGTGATGGGTCCTTGGTGAGGGAGAGGATCAGTTGAGTGTCGTCAGCGTAGGAGATTATGTGAGGTTGTGCTGTCGGGCGACGTGTGCGAGCGGGGCCATGTAAATGTTCAACACCGTCGGGCTGAGGGAGGATCCCTGGGGTACGCCGCAGATGATCTCGGAGGCTTCGATTGTAATGGGGGGAGGCGGACGCTCTGGGTTCTGCCGGAGAGGAAGGATGTGGTCCATTCCAGAGCCTTGTCTCTGATCCCTGGGGTGTGGAGGCGTGTGCGTAGTGTGCGGTGGCAGACGGTGTCGAAGGCGGCGGAGAGGTCTAGGAGGATGAGTGCTGCGGTCTCACCGTTGTCCAGCAGGGTCCTGATGTCGTCGGTGGCGGCTATGAGGGCAGTCTCGGTGCTGTGGTTGCTGCGGAACCCTGACTGGGAAGGGTCCAGGATTCTGTTTTCTTCGAGGTATCGGCATAGCTGTCTGTTGACGATCTTCTTGATGACCTTGGCTGGGAACAGGAGCAGAGAGATGGGTCAGAAGTTTTTGAGGTCTCTAGGGTCTGCCTTGGGTTTTTTGAGTAGGGCGTTGATCTCGGCATGTTTCGAGCTCTCTGGGAAGGTCGTGGTCTCGAGGGAGAGATTGATGACGTTGCGCAGGTGGGGTGCGATGGAGCTGCTGGCTTTGTTGAAGATGTGGTGCGGGAATGGGTCTGACGAGGAGCCGGAATGGATTGTGCTCATGGTCTTGATGGTGTCATCGATGATCACGCTGGTCCAGGCTAGCAGGAGGTTGTGGTCGATGGTGTGCGGGGAGACTGTTGTGTTGATGTCTGTTGGGCCTGTGTGATATCAGCCAGATCCCAGCGCACATCGTCCACTCTGTGCACACTGTGTGATATCAGCCAGATCCCAGCATGCATCGTACACTCTCTGCACACTATGTGATATCAGCCCGATCCCAGCGCGCATCGTCCACTCTGTGCACACTATGTGATATCAGCCCGATCCCAGCACGCATCGTCCACTCTGTGCACACTGTGTGATATCAGCCCGATCCCAGCGTGCATCATTCGCTCTGCGCTCACCTGTGTGGTATGAGCAGATCCCAGCGCGCATCGTCCACTCTGTGCACTCTGTGTGATATCAGCCAGATCCCAGCGCGCATCATTCATTCCACGCACAGTGTGTGATATCACCCAGATCCCAGCACGCATCGTCCACTCTGCGCTCACCTGTGTGATACTAGCAGATCCCAGCGCGCATCGTCCACTCCATGCACACTGTGTGACATCACCCAGATCCCGGCGTGCATCGTCCACTCTGCACTCACCTGTGTGATATCAGCAGATCCCAGCGTGCATTATCCACGCTGTGCACACTGTGTGCTATCAGCCATATCCCAGCGTGCATCATTCGCTCTGCGCTCACCTGTGTGGTATGAGCAGATCCCAGCGCGCATCGTCCACTCTGTGCACTCTGTGTGATATCAGCCAGATCCCAGCACGCATCATTCATTCCACGCACAGTGTGTGATATCACCCAGATCCCAGCACGCACTGTCCACTCTGCGCTCACCTGTGTGATACTAGCAGATCCCAGTGCGCATCGTCCACTCCGTGCACACTGTGAGACATCACCCAGATCCCAGCGTGCATCGTCCACTCTGCACTCACCTGTGTGATATCAGCAGATCCCAGCGTGCATTATCCACGCTGTGCACACTGTGTGCTATCAGCCATATCCCAGCGTGCATCATTAGCTCTGCGCTCACCTGTGTGGTATCAGCAGATCCCAGCGCGCATCGTCCACTCTGTGTGATATCAGCCAGATCCCAGCGCGCATCATTCATTCCACGCACAGTGTGTGATATCACCCAGATCCCAGCACGCACCGTCCACTCTGCGCTCACCTGTGTGATACTAGCAGATCCCAGTGCGCATCGTCCACTCCGTGCACACTGTGTGACATCACCCAGATCCCAGCGTGCATCGTCCACTCTGCACTCACCTGTGTGATATCAGCAGATCCCAGTGTGCATCGTCCACTCTGTGCACACTATGTGCTATCAGCCAGATCCCAGCACGCATCGTCCACTCTGTGCACACTGTGTGCCATCACCCAGATCCCAGCGCGCATTGTCCACTCTGCGCTCACCTATGGGATACTAGCAGATCCCAGCGCACATCGTCCACTCCGTGCACACTGTGTGACATCACCCAGATCCCAGTGCGCATCGTCCACTCTGCGCACACTATGTGATATCAGCCATATCCCAGCGTTCATCGTTTACTCTGTGCACACTGTGTGATATCAGCCATATCCCAGCGCGCATCATTCACCCCACGCACTGTGTAATATCAGCCCGATCCCAGCACGCATCGTCCACTCTGTGCACACTGTGTGATATCAGCCAGATCCCAGCGTACATCATCCACTATGTGTGCACTGTGTGATATTAGCCAAATCCCAGCGCGCATCGTCCACTCTGTGCACACGGTGTGATATCACCCAGATCCCAGCACGCATCGTCCACTCTGCGCTCACCTGTGTGATATCAGCAGATCCCAGAGTGCATCGTCCACTCTGAGCGTACCTGTGTGATATCAGCCATATCCCAGTGTTCATCGTTTACTCTGTGCACACTGTGTGATATCAGCAATATCCGAGCGTGCATCATTCACCCCACACACACTATGTAATATCAGCCCGATCCCAGCGCGCATCGTCCACTCTGTGCACACTGTGTGATATCAGCCAGATCCCAGCGTACATCATCCACTATGTGTGCACTGTGTGATATCAGCCGTATCCAAGCGCACATCGTTCACTCTGCGCACACTGTGTGATATCAGCCAGATCCCAGCACACATCATCCAGTCTGCACGCACCTGTGTGATATCAGCCAGATCCCAGCGCGCAATGTCCACTCTCCTCACACTGTGTGATATCAGGCACACCCCAGTGCGCATCGTTCACTCTGTGCACACTGTGTGATATCAGCAATATCCGAGCGTGCATCGTTTGCTCTGCACTCACCTGTGTGATATCAGCTGATCCCAGCGCGCATCGTCCACTCTGTGCACTCTGTGTAATATCAGCCAGATCCCAGCGCGCATCATTCATTCCACGCACAGTGTGTGATATCACCCAGATCCCAGCACGCATCGTCCACTCTGCGCTCACCTGTGTGATACTAGCAGATCCCAGCGCGCATCGTCCACTCCATGCACACTGTGTGACATCACCCAGATCCCGGCGTGCATCGTCCACTCTGCACTCACCTGTGTGATATCAGCAGATCCCAGCGTGCATTATCCACGCTGTGCACACTGTGTGCTATCAGCCATATCCCAGCGTGCATCATTAGCTCTGCGCTCACCTGTGTGGTATCAGCAGATCCCAGCGCGCATCGTCCACTCTGTGTGATATCAGCCAGATCCCAGCGCGCATCATTCATTCCACGCACAGTGTGTGATATCACCCAGATCCCAGCACGCACCGTCCACTCTGCGCTCACCTGTCTGATACTAGCAGATCCCAGTGCGCATCGTCCACTCCGTGCACACTGTGTGACATCACCCAGATCCCAGCGTGCATCGTCCACTCTGCACTCACCTGTGTGATATCAGCAGATCCCAGTGTGCATCGTCCACTCTGTGCACACTATGTGCTATCAGCCAGATCCCAGCACGCATCGTCCACTCTGTGCACACTGTGTGCCATCACCCAGATCCCAGCGCGCATTGTCCACTCTGCGCTCACCTATGGGATACTAGCAGATTCCAGCGCACATCGTCCACTCCGTGCACACTGTGTGACATCACCCAGATCCCAGTGCGCATCGTCCACTCTGCGCACACTATGTGATATCAGCCATATCCCAGCGTTCATCGTTTACTCGGTGCACACTGTGTGATATCAGCCACATCCCAGCGCGCATCATTCACCCCACGCACTGTGTAATATCTGCCCGATCCCAGCACGCATGGTCCACTCTGTGCACACTGTGTGATATCAGCCAGATCCCAGCGTACATCATCCACTATGTGTGCACTGTGTGATATCAGCCGTATCCAAGTTCACATCGTTCACTCTGCGCACACTGTGTGATATCAGCCAGATCCCAACACACATCGTCCACTCTGCACGCACCTGTGTGATATCAGCCAGATCCCAGCGTGCAATTTCCACTCTCCTCACACTGTGTGATATCAGGCATATCCCAGCGCGCATCGTTCACTCTGAGCACACTGTGTGATATCAGCCAGATCCCAGTGCGCAGCATCCACTCTGCGCGCACCTGTGTGATATCAGCCAGATCCCAGCGTGCATCGTCCACTCTTTGCGCACCTGTCAATCAATCTATCAATCAAAGAACATTTGTAGAGTGCACTACATACCCGCGAGGGCCTCAAGGCGCTGGGAGGGGGGGGGAGCTACTGATCGAACAGCCAGGTCTTGAGTAGACTCCTGAAGGTCAGCAGGTCGTGGGTCTATCTTAGGCTCAGTGGGAGGGTGTTCCAGGTCTTGGTGGTGAGGTGGGAGAACGATCTCCCGCCGGTGGTTGTTTTTCGGATGCACGGTACGGTGGCTAGTGAGAGGTCGATGGAGTGTAGCTGGCAGTTGGGGATGTAGAAGGAGAGACGTCTGTTGAGGTTGGCTGGGCCGGTCTTGTGGAGTGCCTTGTGTGCGTGGATAAGGAGCTTGAAGGATATCCTCTTGTTGACGGGGAGCAAGTGCAGGTTTCTCAGGTGGTGGTGATGTGGCCGTGGCGTGGTACATCGAGGATCAGTCGTGCAGAGGCGTTTTGGATGCATTGCAGTCGTTTGATGAGCTTGGTCGGGGCTCCCGCGTAGAGGGCGTTTCCGTAGTCGAGTCTGCTGCTGACAAGAGCCTGGGTGACTGTTGTTCTTGTATTTGTCGGGATCCACCTGTAGATCTTGCGGAGCATGCGGAGGGTGTTGAAGCAGGAGGAGGAGACGGCATTGACTTGCTTAGTCGTGGAGAGCGTTGAGTCGAGGATGATTCCCAGGTTGCGTGCATGGTCGGTGGGTGTCAGGGCTGCCCCCAGTGCCGTCGGCCACCAGGAGTCGTCCCAGGCTGAATGGTTGGAGTCGAGGATGAGGACCTCCATTTTGTCTGAGTTCAGCTTCAGTTAGCTGATCTTCATCCAGTCGGCGACGGCCTTCATTCCTTCGTGGAGGTTGGCTTTGGCGGTGATGGGTCCTTGGTGAGGGAGAGGATCAGTTGAGTGTCGTCAGCGTAGGAGATTATGTGAGGTTGTGCTGTCGGGCGACGTGTGCGAGCGGGGCCATGTAAATGTTCAACACCGTCGGGCTGAGGGAGGATCCCTGGGGTACGCCGCAGATGATCTCGGAGGCTTCGATTGTAATGGGGGGAGGCGGACGCTCTGGGTTCTGCCGGAGAGGAAGGATGTGGTCCATTCCAGAGCCTTGTCTCTGATCCCTGGGGTGTGGAGGCGTGTGCGTAGTGTGCGGTGGCAGACGGTGTCGAAGGCGGCGGAGAGGTCTAGGAGGATGAGTGCTGCGGTCTCACCGTTGTCCAGCAGGGTCCTGATGTCGTCGGTGGCGGCTATGAGGGCAGTCTCGGTGCTGTGGTTGCTGCGGAACCCTGACTGGGAAGGGTCCAGGATTCTGTTTTCTTCGAGGTATCGGCATAGCTGTCTGTTGACGATCTTCTTGATGACCTTGGCTGGGAACAGGAGCAGAGAGATGGGTCAGAAGTTTTTGAGGTCTCTAGGGTCTGCCTTGGGTTTTTTGAGTAGGGCGTTGATCTCGGCATGTTTCGAGCTCTCTGGGAAGGTCGTGGTCTCGAGGGAGAGATTGATGACGTTGCGCAGGTGGGGTGCGATGGAGCTGCTGGCTTTGTTGAAGATGTGGTGCGGGAATGGGTCTGACGAGGAGCCGGAATGGATTGTGCTCATGGTCTTGATGGTGTCATCGATGATCACGCTGGTCCAGGCTAGCAGGAGGTTGTGGTCGATGGTGTGCGGGGAGACTGTTGTGTTGATGTCTGTTGGGCCTGTGTGATATCAGCCAGATCCCAGCGCACATCGTCCACTCTGTGCACACTGTGTGATATCAGCCAGATCCCAGCATGCATCGTACACTCTCTGCACACTATGTGATATCAGCCCGATCCCAGCGCGCATCGTCCACTCTGTGCACACTATGTGATATCAGCCCGATCCCAGCACGCATCGTCCACTCTGTGCACACTGTGTGATATCAGCCCGATCCCAGCGTGCATCATTCGCTCTGCGCTCACCTGTGTGGTATGAGCAGATCCCAGCGCGCATCGTCCACTCTGTGCACTCTGTGTGATATCAGCCAGATCCCAGCGCGCATCATTCATTCCACGCACAGTGTGTGATATCACCCAGATCCCAGCACGCATCGTCCACTCTGCGCTCACCTGTGTGATACTAGCAGATCCCAGCGCGCATCGTCCACTCCATGCACACTGTGTGACATCACCCAGATCCCGGCGTGCATCGTCCACTCTGCACTCACCTGTGTGATATCAGCAGATCCCAGCGTGCATTATCCACGCTGTGCACACTGTGTGCTATCAGCCATATCCCAGCGTGCATCATTCGCTCTGCGCTCACCTGTGTGGTATGAGCAGATCCCAGCGCGCATCGTCCACTCTGTGCACTCTGTGTGATATCAGCCAGATCCCAGCACGCATCATTCATTCCACGCACAGTGTGTGATATCACCCAGATCCCAGCACGCACTGTCCACTCTGCGCTCACCTGTGTGATACTAGCAGATCCCAGTGCGCATCGTCCACTCCGTGCACACTGTGAGACATCACCCAGATCCCAGCGTGCATCGTCCACTCTGCACTCACCTGTGTGATATCAGCAGATCCCAGCGTGCATTATCCACGCTGTGCACACTGTGTGCTATCAGCCATATCCCAGCGTGCATCATTAGCTCTGCGCTCACCTGTGTGGTATCAGCAGATCCCAGCGCGCATCGTCCACTCTGTGTGATATCAGCCAGATCCCAGCGCGCATCATTCATTCCACGCACAGTGTGTGATATCACCCAGATCCCAGCACGCACCGTCCACTCTGCGCTCACCTGTCTGATACTAGCAGATCCCAGTGCGCATCGTCCACTCCGTGCACACTGTGTGACATCACCCAGATCCCAGCGTGCATCGTCCACTCTGCACTCACCTGTGTGATATCAGCAGATCCCAGTGTGCATCGTCCACTCTGTGCACACTATGTGCTATCAGCCAGATCCCAGCACGCATCGTCCACTCTGTGCACACTGTGTGCCATCACCCAGATCCCAGCGCGCATTGTCCACTCTGCGCTCACCTATGGGATACTAGCAGATCCCAGCGCACATCGTCCACTCCGTGCACACTGTGTGACATCACCCAGATCCCAGTGCGCATCGTCCACTCTGCGCACACTATGTGATATCAGCCATATCCCAGCGTTCATCGTTTACTCTGTGCACACTGTGTGATATCAGCCATATCCCAGCGCGCATCATTCACCCCACGCACTGTGTAATATCAGCCCGATCCCAGCACGCATCGTCCACTCTGTGCACACTGTGTGATATCAGCCAGATCCCAGCGTACATCATCCACTATGTGTGCACTGTGTGATATTAGCCAAATCCCAGCGCGCATCGTCCACTCTGTGCACACGGTGTGATATCACCCAGATCCCAGCACGCATCGTCCACTCTGCGCTCACCTGTGTGATATCAGCAGATCCCAGAGTGCATCGTCCACTCTGAGCGTACCTGTGTGATATCAGCCATATCCCAGTGTTCATCGTTTACTCTGTGCACACTGTGTGATATCAGCAATATCCGAGCGTGCATCATTCACCCCACACACACTATGTAATATCAGCCCGATCCCAGCGCGCATCGTCCACTCTGTGCACACTGTGTGATATCAGCCAGATCCCAGCGTACATCATCCACTATGTGTGCACTGTGTGATATCAGCCGTATCCAAGCGCACATCGTTCACTCTGCGCACACTGTGTGATATCAGCCAGATCCCAGCACACATCATCCAGTCTGCACGCACCTGTGTGATATCAGCCAGATCCCAGCGCGCAATGTCCACTCTCCTCACACTGTGTGATATCAGGCACACCCCAGTGCGCATCGTTCACTCTGTGCACACTGTGTGATATCAGCAATATCCGAGCGTGCATCGTTTGCTCTGCACTCACCTGTGTGATATCAGCTGATCCCAGCGCGCATCGTCCACTCTGTGCACTCTGTGTAATATCAGCCAGATCCCAGCGCGCATCATTCATTCCACGCACAGTGTGTGATATCACCCAGATCCCAGCACGCATCGTCCACTCTGCGCTCACCTGTGTGATACTAGCAGATCCCAGCGCGCATCGTCCACTCCATGCACACTGTGTGACATCACCCAGATCCCGGCGTGCATCGTCCACTCTGCACTCACCTGTGTGATATCAGCAGATCCCAGCGTGCATTATCCACGCTGTGCACACTGTGTGCTATCAGCCATATCCCAGCGTGCATCATTAGCTCTGCGCTCACCTGTGTGGTATCAGCAGATCCCAGCGCGCATCGTCCACTCTGTGTGATATCAGCCAGATCCCAGCGCGCATCATTCATTCCACGCACAGTGTGTGATATCACCCAGATCCCAGCACGCACCGTCCACTCTGCGCTCACCTGTCTGATACTAGCAGATCCCAGTGCGCATCGTCCACTCCGTGCACACTGTGTGACATCACCCAGATCCCAGCGTGCATCGTCCACTCTGCACTCACCTGTGTGATATCAGCAGATCCCAGTGTGCATCGTCCACTCTGTGCACACTATGTGCTATCAGCCAGATCCCAGCACGCATCGTCCACTCTGTGCACACTGTGTGCCATCACCCAGATCCCAGTGCGCATTGTCCACTCTGCGCTCACCTATGGGATACTAGCAGATTCCAGCGCACATCGTCCACTCCGTGCACACTGTGTGACATCACCCAGATCCCAGTGCGCATCGTCCACTCTGCGCACACTATGTGATATCAGCCATATCCCAGCGTTCATCGTTTACTCGGTGCACACTGTGTGATATCAGCCACATCCCAGCGCGCATCATTCACCCCACGCACTGTGTAATATCTGCCCGATCCCAGCACGCATGGTCCACTCTGTGCACACTGTGTGATATCAGCCAGATCCCAGCGTACATCATCCACTATGTGTGCACTGTGTGATATCAGCCGTATCCAAGTTCACATCGTTCACTCTGCGCACACTGTGTGATATCAGCCAGATCCCAACACACATCGTCCACTCTGCACGCACCTGTGTGATATCAGCCAGATCCCAGCGTGCAATTTCCACTCTCCTCACACTGTGTGATATCAGGCATATCCCAGCGCGCATCGTTCACTCTGAGCACACTGTGTGATATCAGCCAGATCCCAGTGCGCAGCATCCACTCTGCGCGCACCTGTGTGATATCAGCCAGATCCCAGCGTGCATCGTCCACTCTTTGCGCACCTGTCAATCAATCTATCAATCAAAGAACATTTGTAGAGTGCACTACATACCCGCGAGGGCCTCAAGGCGCTGGGGGGGGGGGGAGCTACTGATCGAACAGCCAGGTCTTGAGTAGACTCCTGAAGGTCAGCAGGTCGTGGGTCTATCTTAGGCTCAGTGGGAGGGTGTTCCAGGTCTTGGTGGTGAGGTGGGAGAAGGATCTCCCGCCGGTGGTTGTTTTTCGGATGCACGGGACGGTGGCTAGTGAGAGGTCGATGGAGTGTAGCTGGCAGTTGGGGATGTAGAAGGAGAGACGTCTGTTGAGGTTGGCTGGGCCGGTCTTGTGGAGTGCCTTGTGTGCGTGGATAAGGAGCTTGAAGGATATCCTCTTGTTGACGGGGAGCAAGTGCAGGTTTCTCAGGTGGTGGTGATGTGGCCGTGGCGTGGTACATCGAGGATCAGTCGTGCAGAGGCGTTTTGGATGCATTGCAGTCGTTTGATGAGCTTGGTCGGGGCTCCCGCGTAGAGGGCGTTTCCGTAGTCGAGTCTGCTGCTGACAAGAGCCTGGGTGACTGTTGTTCTTGTATTTGTCGGGATCCACCTGTAGATCTTGCGGAGCATGCGGAGGGTGTTGAAGCAGGAGGAGGAGACGGCATTGACTTGCTTAGTCGTGGAGAGCGTTGAGTCGAGGATGATTCCCAGGTTGCGTGCATGGTCGGTGGGTGTCAGGGCTGCCCCCAGTGCCGTCGGCCACCAGGAGTCGTCCCAGGCTGAATGGTTGGAGTCGAGGATGAGGACCTCCATTTTGTCTGAGTTCAGCTTCAGTTAGCTGATCTTCATCCAGTCGGCGACGGCCTTCATTCCTTCGTGGAGGTTGGCTTTGGCGGTGATGGGTCCTTGGTGAGGGAGAGGATCAGTTGAGTGTCGTCAGCGTAGGAGATTATGTGAGGTTGTGCTGTCGGGCGACGTGTGCGAGCGGGGCCATGTAAATGTTCAACACCGTCGGGCTGAGGGAGGATCCCTGGGGTACGCCGCAGATGATCTCGGAGGCTTCGATTGTAATGGGGGGAGGCGGACGCTCTGGGTTCTGCCGGAGAGGAAGGATGTGGTCCATTCCAGAGCCTTGTCTCTGATCCCTGGGGTGTGGAGGCGTGTGCGTAGTGTGCGGTGGCAGACGGTGTCGAAGGCGGCGGAGAGGTCTAGGAGGATGAGTGCTGCGGTCTCACCGTTGTCCAGCAGGGTCCTGATGTCGTCGGTGGCGGCTATGAGGGCAGTCTCGGTGCTGTGGTTGCTGCGGAACCCTGACTGGGAAGGGTCCAGGATTCTGTTTTCTTCGAGGTATCGGCATAGCTGTCTGTTGACGATCTTCTCGATGACCTTGGCTGGGAACAGGAGCAGAGAGATGGGTCAGAAGTTTTTGAGGTCTCTAGGGTCTGCCTTGGGTTTTTTGAGTAGGGCGTTGATCTCGGCATGTTTCGAGCTCTCTGGGAAGGTCGTGGTCTCGAGGGAGAGATTGATGACGTTGCGCAGGTGGGGTGCGATGGAGCTGCTGGCTTTGTTGAAGATGTGGTGCGGGAATGGGTCTGACGAGGAGCCGGAATGGATTGTGCTCATGGTCTTGATGGTGTCATCGATGATCACGCTGGTCCAGGCTAGCAGGAGGTTGTGGTCGATGGTGTGCGGGGAGACTGTTGTGTTGATGTCTGTTGGGCCTGTGTGATATCAGCCAGATCCCAGCGCACATCGTCCACTCTGTGCACACTGTGTGATATCAGCCAGATCCCAGCATGCATCGTACACTCTCTGCACACTATGTGATATCAGCCCGATCCCAGCGCGCATCGTCCACTCTGTGCACACTATGTGATATCAGCCCGATCCCAGCACGCATCGTCCACTCTGTGCACACTGTGTGATATCAGCCCGATCCCAGCGTGCATCATTCGCTCTGCGCTCACCTGTGTGGTATGAGCAGATCCCAGCGCGCATCGTCCACTCTGTGCACTCTGTGTGATATCAGCCAGATCCCAGCGCGCATCATTCATTCCACGCACAGTGTGTGATATCACCCAGATCCCAGCACGCATCGTCCACTCTGCGCTCACCTGTGTGATACTAGCAGATCCCAGCGCGCATCGTCCACTCCATGCACACTGTGTGACATCACCCAGATCCCGGCGTGCATCGTCCACTCTGCACTCACCTGTGTGATATCAGCAGATCCCAGCGTGCATTATCCACGCTGTGCACACTGTGTGCTATCAGCCATATCCCAGCGTGCATCATTCGCTCTGCGCTCACCTGTGTGGTATGAGCAGATCCCAGCGCGCATCGTCCACTCTGTGCACTCTGTGTGATATCAGCCAGATCCCAGCACGCATCATTCATTCCACGCACAGTGTGTGATATCACCCAGATCCCAGCACGCACTGTCCACTCTGCGCTCACCTGTGTGATACTAGCAGATCCCAGTGCGCATCGTCCACTCCGTGCACACTGTGAGACATCACCCAGATCCCAGCGTGCATCGTCCACTCTGCACTCACCTGTGTGATATCAGCAGATCCCAGCGTGCATTATCCACGCTGTGCACACTGTGTGCTATCAGCCATATCCCAGCGTGCATCATTAGCTCTGCGCTCACCTGTGTGGTATCAGCAGATCCCAGCGCGCATCGTCCACTCTGTGTGATATCAGCCAGATCCCAGCGCGCATCATTCATTCCACGCACAGTGTGTGATATCACCCAGATCCCAGCACGCACCGTCCACTCTGCGCTCACCTGTCTGATACTAGCAGATCCCAGTGCGCATCGTCCACTCCGTGCACACTGTGTGACATCACCCAGATCCCAGCGTGCATCGTCCACTCTGCACTCACCTGTGTGATATCAGCAGATCCCAGTGTGCATCGTCCACTCTGTGCACACTATGTGCTATCAGCCAGATCCCAGCACGCATCGTCCACTCTGTGCACACTGTGTGCCATCACCCAGATCCCAGCGCGCATTGTCCACTCTGCGCTCACCTATGGGATACTAGCAGATCCCAGCGCACATCGTCCACTCCGTGCACACTGTGTGACATCACCCAGATCCCAGTGCGCATCGTCCACTCTGCGCACACTATGTGATATCAGCCATATCCCAGCGTTCATCGTTTACTCTGTGCACACTGTGTGATATCAGCCATATCCCAGCGCGCATCATTCACCCCACGCACTGTGTAATATCAGCCCGATCCCAGCACGCATCGTCCACTCTGTGCACACTGTGTGATATCAGCCAGATCCCAGCGTACATCATCCACTATGTGTGCACTGTGTGATATTAGCCAAATCCCAGCGCGCATCGTCCACTCTGTGCACACGGTGTGATATCACCCAGATCCCAGCACGCATCGTCCACTCTGCGCTCACCTGTGTGATATCAGCAGATCCCAGAGTGCATCGTCCACTCTGAGCGTACCTGTGTGATATCAGCCATATCCCAGTGTTCATCGTTTACTCTGTGCACACTGTGTGATATCAGCAATATCCGAGCGTGCATCATTCACCCCACACACACTATGTAATATCAGCCCGATCCCAGCGCGCATCGTCCACTCTGTGCACACTGTGTGATATCAGCCAGATCCCAGCGTACATCATCCACTATGTGTGCACTGTGTGATATCAGCCGTATCCAAGCGCACATCGTTCACTCTGCGCACACTGTGTGATATCAGCCAGATCCCAGCACACATCATCCAGTCTGCACGCACCTGTGTGATATCAGCCAGATCCCAGCGCGCAATGTCCACTCTCCTCACACTGTGTGATATCAGGCACACCCCAGTGCGCATCGTTCACTCTGTGCACACTGTGTGATATCAGCAATATCCGAGCGTGCATCGTTTGCTCTGCACTCACCTGTGTGATATCAGCTGATCCCAGCGCGCATCGTCCACTCTGTGCACTCTGTGTAATATCAGCCAGATCCCAGCGCGCATCATTCATTCCACGCACAGTGTGTGATATCACCCAGATCCCAGCACGCATCGTCCACTCTGCGCTCACCTGTGTGATACTAGCAGATCCCAGCGCGCATCGTCCACTCCATGCACACTGTGTGACATCACCCAGATCCCGGCGTGCATCGTCCACTCTGCACTCACCTGTGTGATATCAGCAGATCCCAGCGTGCATTATCCACGCTGTGCACACTGTGTGCTATCAGCCATATCCCAGCGTGCATCATTAGCTCTGCGCTCACCTGTGTGGTATCAGCAGATCCCAGCGCGCATCGTCCACTCTGTGTGATATCAGCCAGATCCCAGCGCGCATCATTCATTCCACGCACAGTGTGTGATATCACCCAGATCCCAGCACGCACCGTCCACTCTGCGCTCACCTGTCTGATACTAGCAGATCCCAGTGCGCATCGTCCACTCCGTGCACACTGTGTGACATCACCCAGATCCCAGCGTGCATCGTCCACTCTGCACTCACCTGTGTGATATCAGCAGATCCCAGTGTGCATCGTCCACTCTGTGCACACTATGTGCTATCAGCCAGATCCCAGCACGCATCGTCCACTCTGTGCACACTGTGTGCCATCACCCAGATCCCAGCGCGCATTGTCCACTCTGCGCTCACCTATGGGATACTAGCAGATTCCAACGCACATCGTCCACTCCGTGCACACTGTGTGACATCACCCAGATCCCAGTGCGCATCGTCCACTCTGCGCACACTATGTGATATCAGCCATATCCCAGCGTTCATCGTTTACTCGGTGCACACTGTGTGATATCAGCCACATCCCAGCGCGCATCATTCACCCCACGCACTGTGTAATATCTGCCCGATCCCAGCACGCATGGTCCACTCTGTGCACACTGTGTGATATCAGCCAGATCCCAGCGTACATCATCCACTATGTGTGCACTGTGTGATATCAGCCGTATCCAAGTTCACATCGTTCACTCTGCGCACACTGTGTGATATCAGCCAGATCCCAACACACATCGTCCACTCTGCACGCACCTGTGTGATATCAGCCAGATCCCAGCGTGCAATTTCCACTCTCCTCACACTGTGTGATATCAGGCATATCCCAGCGCGCATCGTTCACTCTGAGCACACTGTGTGATATCAGCCAGATCCCAGTGCGCAGCATCCACTCTGCGCGCACCTGTGTGATATCAGCCAGATCCCAGCGTGCATCGTCCACTCTTTGCGCACCTGTCAATCAATCTATCAATCAAAGAACATTTGTAGAGTGCACTACATACCCGCGAGGGCCTCAAGGCGCTGGGAGGGGGGGGGAGCTACTGATCGAACAGCCAGGTCTTGAGTAGACTCCTGAAGGTCAGCAGGTCGTGGGTCTATCTTAGGCTCAGTGGGAGGGTGTTCCAGGTCTTGGTGGTGAGGTGGGAGAAGGATCTCCCGCCGGTGGTTGTTTTTCGGATGCACGGGACGGTGGCTAGTGAGAGGTCGATGGAGTGTAGCTGGCAGTTGGGGATGTAGAAGGAGAGACGTCTGTTGAGGTTGGCTGGGCCGGTCTTGTGGAGTGCCTTGTGTGCGTGGATAAGGAGCTTGAAGGATATCCTCTTGTTGACGGGGAGCAAGTGCAGGTTTCTCAGGTGGTGGTGATGTGGCCGTGGCGTGGTACATCGAGGATCAGTCGTGCAGAGGCGTTTTGGATGCATTGCAGTCGTTTGATGAGCTTGGTCGGGGCTCCCGCGTAGAGGGCGTTTCCGTAGTCGAGTCTGCTGCTGACAAGAGCCTGGGTGACTGTTGTTCTTGTATTTGTCGGGATCCACCTGTAGATCTTGCGGAGCATGCGGAGGGTGTTGAAGCAGGAGGAGGAGACGGCATTGACTTGCTTAGTCGTGGAGAGCGTTGAGTCGAGGATGATTCCCAGGTTGCGTGCATGGTCGGTGGGTGTCAGGGCTGCCCCCAGTGCCGTCGGCCACCAGGAGTCGTCCCAGGCTGAATGGTTGGAGTCGAGGATGAGGACCTCCATTTTGTCTGAGTTCAGCTTCAGTTAGCTGATCTTCATCCAGTCGGCGACGGCCTTCATTCCTTCGTGGAGGTTGGCTTTGGCGGTGATGGGTCCTTGGTGAGGGAGAGGATCAGTTGAGTGTCGTCAGCGTAGGAGATTATGTGAGGTTGTGCTGTCGGGCGACGTGTGCGAGCGGGGCCATGTAAATGTTCAACACCGTCGGGCTGAGGGAGGATCCCTGGGGTACGCCGCAGATGATCTCGGAGGCTTCGATTGTAATGGGGGAGGCGGACGCTCTGGGTTCTGCCGGAGAGGAAGGATGTGGTCCATTCCAGAGCCTTGTCTCTGATCCCTGGGGTGTGGAGGCGTGTGCGTAGTGTGCGGTGGCAGACGGTGTCGAAGGCGGCGGAGAGGTCTAGGAGGATGAGTGCTGCGGTCTCACCGTTGTCCAGCAGGGTCCTGATGTCGTCGGTGGCGGCTATGAGGGCAGTCTCGGTGCTGTGGTTGCTGCGGAACCCTGACTGGGAAGGGTCCAGGATTCTGTTTTCTTCGAGGTATCGGCATAGCTGTCTGTTGACAATCTTCTCGATGACCTTGGCTGGGAACAGGAGCAGAGAGATGGGTCAGAAGTTTTTGAGGTCTCTAGGGTCTGCCTTGGGTTTTTTGAGTAGGGCGTTGATCTCGGCATGTTTCGAGCTCTCTGGGAAGGTCGTGGTCTCGAGGGAGAGATTGATGACGTTGCGCAGGTGGGGTGCGATGGAGCTGCTGGCTTTGTTGAAGATGTGGTGCGGGAATGGGTCTGACGAGGAGCCGGAGTGGATTGTGCTCATGGTCTTGATGGTGTCATCGATGCTCACGCTGGTCCAGGCTAGCAGGAGGTTGTGGTCGATGGTGTGCGGGGAGACTGTTGTGTTGATGTCTGTTGGGCCTGTGTGATATCAGCCAGATCCCAGCGCACATCGTCCACTCTGTGCACACTGTGTGATATCAGCCAGATCCCAGCATGCATCGTACACTCTCTGCACACTATGTGATATCAGCCCGATCCCAGCGCGCATCGTCCACTCTGTGCACACTATGTGATATCAGCCCGATCCCAGCACGCATCGTCCACTCTGTGCACACTGTGTGATATCAGCCCGATCCCAGCACGCATCATCCACTCTGTGCACACTGTGTGATATCAGCCCGATCTCAGGGTGCATCGTCCGCACTCTGCACACTATGTGATATCAGCCCGATCCCAGCGCGCATCGTCCACTCTGTGCACACTATGTGATATCAGCCCGATCCCAGCACGCATCGTCCACTCTGTGCACACTGTGTGATATCAGCCCGATCCCAGCACGCATCATCCACTCTGTGCACACTGTGTGATATCAGCCCGATCTCAGGGTGCATCGTCCGCACTCTGCACCCTATGTGATATCAGCCAGATCCCAGCACTAACCTACTATAAGTCTGTGTCTGGTCTCCTTGTGTCTGTGTTACCAAAATGATGTCTGATCTTCTACAGGTTTGTGTCTGGTCTCCTTGTGCCTGTGTGTCCAAGATGATGTCTGACCTTCTATAGGTTTGTGTCTGGTCTCCTTATGTCTGTGTGTCTAAGATGATGTCTTACCTTCTAGAGGTTGGTGTCTGGTCTCCCTGTGTCTGTGGGCCTAAGATGATATCTGACTGTCTATAGACTGGTGTCTGGGCCCCCTATGTCTGAAGGCCAAGAATGATATCTGACCTTGTGTAGGCTGGGGCCTGGGCGCCCTGTGTGTGAGTTCCTTCACTGGTGTCTGACCTTCTATAGGCTGAGGTCTGGGCTCTGGTGCCTGGATGTCTAGGCCTGGTATCTGACCATCTATAGGTTGGTGTCTGGTCTCCTTGTGTCTGTGTGTCTAAGATGATGTCTGCCCTTCTATAGGTTGGTGTCTGGTCTCCCTGTGTATGTGTGCCTAAGATGATGCCTGATGTTCTATAAGTTGGAGTCTGGTCTCCTTGTGTCTGTGTGTCTAAGACGATGTCTGCCCTTCTATAGGTTGGTGTCTGGTCTCCCTGTGTATGTGTGCCTAAGATGATGCCTGATGTTCTATAAGTTGGAGTCTGGTCTCCTTGTGTCTGTGTGTCTAAGGTGATGTCTGACCTTCTATAGGTTTGTGTCTGGTCTCCTTGTGTCAGTGTGTCTAAGATGATGTCTGACCTTCTATAGGTTGGTGTTTGATCTCCCCATGTCTGAGTTCCTTGATTGGTGTCTGACCTTCTAAAGGCCGAGGTCAGGGCTCTGTGTGCCTGGATGTCTAGGCCTGCTATCTGACCTTCTATAAGTAATGTCTGGTCTCCTTGTGGCTGTGTGTCTAAGATGATGTCTGAACTTCTATAGATGTGTGGGTGGTATCCTTGTGTGTCTAAGATGATGTCTAACCTTCTACAGGTTTGTGTCTGGTCTCCTTGTGTCTGTGTGTCTAAAATGATGTCTGAACTTCTATAGGTTTGTGGCTGGTCTCCTTGTGTTTGTGTGTTTAAGATGATGTCTGACCTCCTATTGGTTTGTGTCTGGTCTCCTTGTGTCTGTGTGTCCAAGATGATGTCTGACCTCCTATAGGTTTGTGTCTGGTCTTGTGTCTGTGTGTCCAAAATGATGTCTGACTTTCTATAGGTTTGTGTCTGGTCTCCTTGTGTCTGTGTGTCCAAGATGATGTCTGACCTATAAGTTTGTGTCTGCTCTCCTTGTGGCAGTGTGTCTAAGATGATGTGTGACCTTCTATAGGTTTGTGTCTGGGCCCCCTGTGTCTGAGTGCCTAAGATGATGTCGACCTTCAATAGGTTTGTGTCTGGTCTCCTTGTGTCTGTGTGTCTAAGATGATGTCTGCCCTTCAATAGGTTTGTGTCTGGTCTCCTTGTGTTTGAGTTCCTGAGGTGATGTCTGACATTCTGTAGGCTGATGTCTGGGCTCCCTGTGTCTGAGTTCCTTGGCTGGTGCTTGACCTTCTATAGGTTTGTGTCTGAGTGCCTAGGATGATGTCTGATCTTCTATAGGTTGGTGTCTGGGCTCCCTGTGTCTGTGTTCCGAAGATGATGTCTGACCTTCTGTAGGTTGGTGTCTGGTCTCCCTGTGTCCGAGTGCCTAAGATGATGTCTTACCTTCTATAGGTTGGTGTCTGGTCTCCCTGCATCTGTGTGTCTGAGATGATGTCTGGCCTTCTATAGGTTGGTGTCTGGTCTCCCTGTGTCTAAGTGGCTTTGATGATGTCTGACCTTCTATAGGTTGGTGTCTGGTCTCAATGCGTCTGTGTGCCTGAGATGATGTCTAACCTTGTATAGGTTGGTGTCTGGTCTCCCTGCATCTGTGTTCCTAAGTTGATGTCTGAAATCCTTCGCTAGTGTGTGACCTTTTATAGGTTGAGGTCTAAGCACTGTGTTCCTGGATGTCTAGGCCTGGTATCTGATCTTCTATAGGTTGGTTTCTGGTCTCCCTGTGAATGAGTGCCTGAGGTGATGTCTGACCTTCTATAGTTTTGTGGCTCGTCTCCTTGTGTCTGTGTGCCTAAGATGATGTCTGACCTTCTATAGCTTGATGTCTGATCTCCCTGTGTCTGTGTGCCTAAGATGATGTCTGACCTTCTATAGGTTGGTGTCTGGTCTCCATGCGTCTGTGTGCCTAAGATGATGCCTGACCTTCTATAGGTTGGTGTCTGGTCTCCCTGTGTCTGTGTGCCTAAGATGATGTCTGACCTTCTATAGCTTGGTGTCTGATCTCCCTGTGTCTGTGTGCCTAAGATGATGTCTGACCTTCTATAGCTTGGTGTCTGATCTCCATGCGTCTGTGTGCCTAAGATGATGCCTGACCTTCTATAGGTTGGTGTCTGGTCTCCCTGCATATATGTACCTAAAACAATGTCTGACCTTCTATAGGTTTGTGTCTGGTCTCCCTGTGTGTGAGTGCCTAGGACGATGCCTGACCTTCTATTGGTTGGTGTCTGGGCTCCCTGTGTTTGAGTGCCTAAGATGATGTCTGACCTTCTATAGGTTTGTGTCTGGTCTCCCTGTGTGTGAGTGCCTAGGATGATGCCTGACCTTCTATTGGTTGGTGTCTGGGCTCCCTGTGTTTGAGTGGCTGAGGTGATGTCTGACCTTCTGTAGTTTGGTGTCTGGTCTCCCTGTGTGCAAGTGCCTAAGATGATGCCTGACCTTCTATAGGTTGGTGTCTGGTCTCCTTGTGTCTGAGTGCCTAAGATAATGTCTGACTTTCTGTAGGCTGATGTCTGGGCTCCCTGTGTCTGAGTGCCTAGGATGATGTCTGACTTTCTATAGGTTGGTGTCTGGTCTTCCTGTGACTGAGTGCCTGAGGTGATGTCTGACCTTCTGTAGGATGGTGTCTGGTCTCCCTGGGCCCGATTCACAGAACTAACTTAAGACAAAATCCTAAATGTACTACCAGTTTGGTATTCACAAAAGGCACTTACTCATTTCGGTATTCACAGAAGTTAGGAGTCCTAACTTTAGGACTCCTAAATGCCTTCTGTGAATACCGAAAGTCTTAAAATTAGGATTTTTCTCAGTTTAGGAGTAGTAAAGTTAGGACTCCTAACTTTACTACTCCTAAACTGAGAAAAATCCTAACTTTACGACTTTAGGTATTCACAGAAGGCATTTAGGAGTCCTAAAGTTAGGAGTCCTAACTTTACTACTACTAAGGTGAGAAAAATCCTAATTTTAAGACTTTCAGTATTCACAGAAGGCATTTAGGAGTCCTAAAGTTTTGAGTCCTAACTTTACTGCTCCTAAACTGAGAAAAATCCTAATTTTAAGTCTTTCGGTATTCACAGAAGGCATTTAGGAGTCCTAAAGTTAGGACTCCTAACTTCTGTGAACACCAAAATGAGTAAGTGCCTTCTGTGAATACCAAAATGAGTAAGTGTCTTCTGTGAATACCAAAATGGTAGTAAGTTTAGGATTTTATCTTAAGTTAGTTCTGTGAATCGGGCCCCCTGTGTCTGAGTGCCTAGGATGATGTCTGACCTTTTATAGGTTGGTGTCTGGTCTCCCTGTGTCTGTGTTCCTAAAATGATGTCTTACCTTCTATAGGTTGGTGTCTGGTCGCCCTGTGTCTGTGTGCCTAAGATGATTTCTTACCTTCTATAGGTTGGTGTCTGGCCTCCCAGGGCCCGATTCACAGAACTAACTTAAGACAAAATCCTAAACTTACTACCATTTTGGTATTCACAGAAGGCGCTTACTCATTTTGGTATTCACAGAAGGCACTTACTCATTTCGGTATTCACAGAAGTTAGGAGTCCTAACTTTAGGACTCCTAAATGCCTTCTGTGACTCTCAAAAGCCTTAAAATTATTATTTTTCTCAGTTTAGTAGTAGTAAAGTTAGGAGTCCTAAACTGAGAAAAATCCTAATTTTAAGACTTTCGGTATTCACAGAAGGCATTTAGGAGTCCTAAAGTTAAGACTCCTAACTTCTGTGAATACCGAAGTGAGTAAGTGTCTTCTGTGAATACGAAAATGGTAGTAAGTTTAGGATTTTGTCTTAAGTTAGTTCTGTGAATCCGGCCCCCTGTGTCTAAGTGGCTTTGATGATGTCTGACCTTGTATAGGTTGGTGTCTGGTCTCCCTGTGTCTGAGTGCCTAAGATGATGTCTTACCTTCTATAGGTTGTTGTCTGGTCTCCCTGTGTCTGTGTGTCTAAGAGAATGTCTGCCCTTCTATAGGTTGGTGTCTGGTCTCCCTGTGTCTGTGTGTCTAAGAGGATGTCTGACCTTGTATAGGTTGGTGTCTGGTCTCCCTGTGTCTAAGTGGCTTTGATGATGTCTGACCTTGTATAGGTTGGTGTCGGGTCTCCCTGCATCTGTGTTTCTAAGTTGAGGTCTAACCTTCTATAGGTTTGTGTCTGGGCTCCCTGTGTATGAGTGCCTAAGACAATGTCTGAACTTCTATAGGTTGGTGTCTGGTCTCCCTGTATCCGAGTGCCTAGGATGATGTCTGACCTTTTATAGGTTGGTTTCTGGTCTCCCTGTGTCCGAGTGTCTAGGATGATGTCTGACCTTTTATAGGTTGGTGTCTGGGACCCCTGTGCCTCTGTATTCAGGGCTGTTCCTTTCTCCAGTGAACCTGCAGACACAGACTGTGCTCTCCGCCCACTCGCCCTGCTCAGAGGAGGCAGGAGATGAAAGACTTGGCCTCCTGTGGGAGCAGGTTTTGACGGGGGTGTGGGGGTGTGGGGGGGGGGCAGGTGGGCAGACACCACTCTCCAGCCAAAACGTGCATTAAGAGCTGGCAGGAAGGGGAGGGTTGTGTCCTCAGGACTAAAACTAACAGCCCTTTCCTTCTACACACTGAGCAGTTTAGATTTAATCAGGGAGGCGTTGTGTATCACAGAGAACAGCTGGGTCTGGGAATGATCCTCTTCCAGGACAGTGCCAGCAGACACCCCCTGCCCCGGGCCTTCCATGGAGAAGGGGTGGAGGGAGGGCTGGGGCTACGGATGGAGGGGGTGAAAAATGGTTCCTTCCAGGGACCTTCACTTACCCTGGGGTCAAAAGACAGGGTCGAGAAGGCGGCCCCTTCCGGGAGCACTGGCTGAAACCCTCACTCAGCTTCGGTGAGTGATCGCACAGTCCGTTTCCGGCAGACACCTGCCAGCTGGTGTCTGAAACCTTCAGTCACCTGTAATGCTCTTAGAGGCCTAATTTAAATAGCAGCGCGTAAGCGCTAAAGAACACACAATAGCCGACATGTGCTTTGCATGCACGCGGCTCCCGACTGCCCGTCGAGGCCACGCCCCTTTATTTTTAACATCGCTAGCGTCTGACGTCACGCGTCAGCGCTAGCGCGTCCCGGAGGCGCGGAAGGCTAGAACGCCTCGCGCACGCCGGACACTACATTCCTTCCAACCTTTATAAACGTTAAACAAAACATAGGACCAAAAAATTCAACGATGAGTCTGTTACCAGTCTGCCAGTCCTTACAGGTTACACCATATAGTCCGCCAGCTGGGATGATGGTGCCGGGTTCTTCCGCAGGTTGTAGCGGGACGGACCGCCTCTGGAAAAGGCCACCTCAGGGGCTCTGCGCCTTGGGGTGTTCGGCTCTGCCCTGGCTGGGGACCCGCCAGGCAGACTACCCCCCGGGGTGGCTGGGATGGACGGGGAACCGCCATCCTCACTCCGCCCGTCCTCCCCCTCCTGATCTTCGCTCGGCTGGTCGGGGTCCGGCCCCTCTGGCTCGGTCCCGGGACGGGAAGGTGTTCCGGGGTGGACCTTTTTGAAGAACGACACATCTCGCGTGACCATTTCAGCTCCTCTTTGAGCGGTCACCATCGTGCCTGTCCGGCGGGTGACGTCCCATGAGTGTGGTTCAAATGGGAGTCTGAACTTGCTGCCTGGGTAGCGGTCCTCCACATACACTCAGTCCTGTCGTTGTATCGTGGACTCTTTAGCACCCCTTCGCTGGCTGGCGTGGTCATTCGAGCGCATCCGATTGGCTAGGGTCTTCTCATTTGAGGCTTGTGCCGGAACCCAAGTGGGGTAGTGAGGGATCATGTCACTTACAATTCGCCCCATGGTGGCTGTTCCTGGTGCTGCCTCGGTTGTGATGTGAGGGGTCATCCGGTATTCCCGCAGGAAACTGTAGATTGCTCTCTCCAGTGGAGATCCATCGGCCATGGCGATGCGAATGGTTTTGTTGAGTGTCCTCATAAACCTCTCCACCTCTCCATTGGCTTGGGGCCACCTTGGTGTTACTTTGCGGTGGTGGATCCCCCAGCTCCTAAGATACTCGGCAAACTCCTGCCCCTGGAAGGGCGGTGCATTGTCGGTCTTGACCACCCCAAAGATGCCATGAGTGGCGATGGTTTTCTCGAATTTCGCTATGACCTCCGTGGCTGTCTGGCTCCCCACGATTTCAACCTCCGGGGACTTGGTGAAATCGTCGATGATGACCAGCGCATACCGTCCATCGGGGAGGTGTCCGAAGTCGGCACTCACACACTCCCACGGTCTCAGGGGGTTATCTTCGGTCGTCACGGGGTGAGGGCGTTCCGGCTGTCCTGCGGCTTGGCACCACGTGCAGGTTCTTACTGTCTGCTCCACCATCGCATCCATGCCTGGGAACCAGACTTTGGCTCGGAGCCTGCCCTTTGTCCTGACCATTCCTTGATGTCCCCTGTGGGCGAGGTCCACCGCCTGTTGAGCGAGGCTGGCTGGCATGACTAGTCTCGGGCCTCGCAGAAGACATCCTTGGGCGTCGACGGACAGCTCACTCTGCACTTTCAGGAATGACTCCAGTGTCAGCTTGGCTTGAGGCGTCTTTCTGTTGAGCGAGGCTTGGATTGCCCTCCAGTCTCCTGACCTGACAGCCTCTGCCGCTGCTCTCACGCATTCATCACCTTCTGAGGCTTCTATGATCGTGGCTAGGCTCATCGGGAGGGGTCGTGACCGCTCTGTCACATACCGGACGTACTCCTCGGTGTCCTCGGCCTCCTCCTTCTCTTCTGTTGTGGCTTTTCGCGGGTGCCGTGATAGGTAGTCCGCCGGGTTCGTGGCCCCGGGTTTGTACTCCACTCGGTAGTCGTACCCTTGTAGTTGGAGTATCCACTTTTCAATCCGGGGAGGCGGCTTTGAGGACGACCCTTGGAACAGAGGAATGAGTGGCTTGTGATCGGTTGTTACCGTGAAGTGGTGTCCGTACACGTACACGTGAAAATGCCGGCATGCCCAGTGGATGGCTATGGCTACTCGCTCGATTTGCGAGTACCGCTGCTCTGTTTCAGTCAGGGACCGGCTGGCGTAAGCAATGGGTGCCCACTCCTCGTTGTCCTGGAGCTGTGTCAGGACTGCTCCCAGCCCAAACGGGCTCGCGTCGACCGCCACGTTGGTAGGCTTTGCCGGGTCGAAGTATGAGAGGGTAGTGTCCGTGGACAGGGCCGCCTTCGTTGATTGAAACGTCTGTTCCTGTTCCTGGCCCCACTGCCACGTGGTGGACAATTTGGTCAACTCTCTGAGGGGTTTGGTGAAGTTGGAGAGGTCCGGGATGAAACGGCCGCAGAAGTTGACCATGCCCAGGAAACTCCGGGCCTCCGAGATGTTCGTCGGAGCTGGGGCATCTTGGACATCCTTCACCTTGTCCGGGTCCGGGGCCACCCCTTGGTCCGAGAAGGTGTACCCAAAGAAACTGATCTTTTTCTGTAGGAACTGACACTTCTCCCGGTGCAGGGTCAAGCCTGACTCCTGGATCCTCTTGAGGACTCCTCTCAACCGCTGGTGGTGTTCCTCTATGGTTGACGTGTAAATGAGCAGGTCGTCGCTCACGTTGAGCACGCCGGGGAGCCCACTGAGCACTTCTCTGATGGTATTTTGGAATACCTCGGCGGCACTCGAGATGCCGAAGTTCAGGCGCCGATACCGTCTGAGGCCCACATGGGTGGAAAACGTGGTGATGTACCTCGAGTCCGGATGAAGTGGTAACTGGTGGTAGCCTGACCGTAGGTCCATCTTCGAAAACCACCTGGCCCCGTTCAGCTCCCCCAAGATGTCGTCAATGGTGGGCGTCAGGTGTCGCTCTCTTTTGACCGCGGCGTTAGGGAGGCGCATGTCCACATAGATGCGGACTTGCCCTGGCTGCTTCGGCTTCCTGGCGATGATGATCGGGGATACCCACGGGGTTGGCCCACTGACCTTCTCGATGATGCCTTGTTTCTCCAGGGCCTCCAGCTCCTCCTCGACCTTCTGCCACAGGTGGAAGGCGATCCTCCGGTGTCTCAACGCTACTGGTTGGACCGATGGGTCGATGTGTAAGGATACTTCCGATCCTTTCAGGCACCCGATGCTGTTGAAGACCTCTCCAAATTCTTCCATGATTGTATCCAGCTCTTCCTCCAGGACTGCCATGGCGAATGAGATCAGTCTCAATTCTTCGGCCGACTGCCCGCTCAGCAGCATCCCGCTGCCCTCTTCCGTGACATACACGGTGGTGTTGACGCTCCTCTCCCCATGTTGTAGCTCTGTTTTGAAGCACCCGATGAGGGGAATGGGCGTCTTCTGGCCGTATGCGAACACCCGAATCTTCGCCTCTCTCAGCGGGGGTTTGACCCGCAGTTGGTGGCAGACATTGGCGGCCATCAGCTCGATGGAGGCCCCAGTGTCAATTGTCGCCTTTACCTCTTGACTTTGTACTAGGATGCGACATTTCGGATGTCTGCGCTTCTTCTTTTGTGGTTGGTGGATTGCGAACACGTAATGGACTGGGAACTCTTCGGTGTCGTCGTCCATGTCCTCACTGTCTGCTTCTTCTCGTACCGCATGGGCCGCCTCTTTCTTGGCTTTGGTGGACTGGCATACCGCCGCAAAGTGGTTCATCCACCCGCAGGCGCCGCACTTTTTCCCTCTCGCCGGGCAGTCTTGCATGCGGTGGGGTTGGCCGCCGCAGTGCCCACAGTCTTTCCTCTTTGCCTCCGGCTGCCGTCTCCCTCTGGCTTGCCTTCCTTTTGGCCGCACTACGTTCACCGCTTCCGCCACCTGCACTTGCTCCGTCTTGATAGGGCGATGTAGGGCCGCCTCCATATGCGAGGCTCTCGCTTGCGATAGCTCCTTCGACCGCCCGAGGGTGAGGATGTCCGCCAGGGGCTTTCCTTCTTCCTGGAGGATCGTGACACGGAGCTTAGACGAGTAACAACCCTGTATGATTTGCCCTCGGATCTCCTCCTGTTCGTCGCGGAACCCACACGTGCTGGCTAACTCCTTCAGCCTGCCATGGAACGCATCCAGGGATTCATCCGCCTCTTGTTTGGCCTGACGGAAGATGAACCACTCATAGTCTCTGTTCGCCATGGGCTCGAAGTGGGTGTTGAGCGCGTTCAGCAGTGTGTGGTATGTCTTCGGCGTGGCTTCCACGAGAGTCTTGTAGATGCGGTGGATGTCTTTTCCTCCCAGGTGGAGCAGCAACGCTCTGCGCCGTTCCCTCGCGATGCCAGCCCCTTCGAAGTAGATCTGTAGACGGTCTGTCCAATCCCTCCAGCGCGGGGCCAGGGATGACGGGGCGCCGTCAACGGCAAATGGCTCAATGGCGGGAATGGACGCCATCTTGGCACGTGCGCAGCACGCGGTGGAACTGGCTTCCGCTCCTCTGCATCGACGCCACCAGGCGTGCACCCTCTCCAGCCACGGCGCGTGGACTTCCCTCGCGCGGCTATACCCAATGGTGGGCGCGCCTACCTCCAGACGTCATCCGCGGGATCCCTTCGGCGCTTCTGGGTTGGGGCAGGCACACTCGGCATGGGCCCGAACCGTAGGAGGGCGCGGTCATCGTCAGGCACCTCGTGGGGCAGGTGTGGCACCACCTGGGCGAGACATACTCCTCACCAGCCGAGGAGTGGGGCACCAGGGCGCACACAGCAGCACCGTCGACGGCTCGGTGGGCCTCCAGGGCACATGTAGTGATCCTCACCAGGCCTCATAGCAGGCTCCACCAGGACACCAGGAGGGGGGCCTGCACACACAGGCTCAGGGCAACAGGGTGGCCAGAAGGGGTATTGTGGGGCCCAAACAGCACATCAGGGCTCAAAAGACCCTCGTCGCCAGTGTAATGCTCTTAGAGGCCTAATTTAAATAGCAGCGCGTAAGCGCTAAAGAACACCTCGCGCACGCCGGACACTACATCACCCTTCTGTGAGTGATCGCACTGTCCGTTTCCAGCAAACACCTGCCAGCTGGTGTCTGACACCATCAATCCTCCTTCTATGAGTGATCGCACTGTCCGTTTCCGGCAAACACCTGTTATCTCCTGGCTGACTAATTCACTCCTCCTTCTGTGAGTGATCGCACTGTCCGTTTCCGGCAGACACCTGCCAGCTGGTGTCTGAGACCTTCACTTACCCTTCTGTGACAGATTGCACTGTCCGTTTCCGGAAGACACTTGAGAACTGGTGTCTGAAACCTTCACTCCTCCTTTTGTGAGTCCGTTTCCAGCAGACATCTGAGAACTGGTGTCTGACACCTTCACTCTTCCTTCTGTGAGTCCGTTTGCGGCAGACACCTGAGGACTCGTGACTGAGCCCTTCACTCACCCTTTTGTGACTGATCGCACTGTCCGTTTCCTACAGACACCTGCCAGGTGGTGTCTGAAACCATCACTCCTCCTTTTGTGACTGATCGCACTGTCCGTGTCCGACAGACACCTGTCAGCTGGTGTCTGTAAACGCAGTTCATTCTTTGAAAGCTGCTTGGACTCGAGCTGGCGCTTTCATGACCCAGGCCGGTCCTGTCTTCCGTCTTGAGCGGAGGCCGCGCTGCCTCGTGCGATCCTTTGCTCTATAAAGAAGTGTGAACTCCCAGCCTTTGGGGTTAGGAGGTGCTCAACCGAGGACAGCCTGGGGGTCCCAGAGGGCTCTGCTTCAATGCTACGCTCCTGTCACCTGTAGGACTGGGGGAGCCCCCGAGCCCCATGTGATGGTGTCACGAGAGAATCTTTGAATGTGTCTTGTTGCCTGTTCCTCACCCGTGCATATCCCGAGACTAGAAGATGGTGAGGCGTGAAGCCTGTGCCTAAACCCCTAAACCCCCCACGGGAGGACCCCGCTCTCCCACTCCTGGAAGGAGAATCTATGCTGGAGTTGTTGTTCCACTTCACTGAGGTCAGACTTTGCTGTATCCCGATCGATGACATTTCATGTCATTTGCTGCGCAGCCTTGAAGCTGCCGCCCGTGTCTGTTCTTATGGAGAATGTCGCAGTTCTCGCGTCACCAAGACTTACAAAGGGTAGAGGCGGGTCCAATCGGGGCGCACCGTTGCCAGGTACCTCGAAGAGAGGAGCTCCATGCCATGGACTGACCCCGCTGCCCTCGCCGCTCCGGCTTGGGACGGATGCTGGAGCCACCAGATCTTGTAAAGAAACCAGACTCATGTTTGGAGGAGGTACGGCACCACCATCATGGAAACGAGCCTCAGACAAGGTCCTGGCTTCAGCTGAGAACTTTAAGACACATTTGCACGACACTCATACTAAGGGTGGGCAGAATGTTTAGTTCCCCTGTGGGATTCGCAGAGTTTTGGTCATTCCGTGGAAATGTTTAAAGCAGAGTTCCAGCCAAATATTACCATCACCTCATGGTGCATAGGACCAAAGAAGTCTATGCCAATGGTGTGCCATACAACCACCAGTAGTCGACACCTGAAGTGGTGCACTTTGGGCCTTTTAGTAATGAGCTGGTACTGACGTCATCTTCACAGCGTGTCTTCAGCCATGTGTTCTGCTCCTCGACACCTCACACAAAGGGCTCTTGTGGCTGCTACCGTCCCTCGGTGTCCTTCATGGATGTCGAGTTATCTGGCGAAGACCTGGATGGGGACCTCGGCAGCTTTGTTGGGGTTCATGAAGTTGTGCAGGACCGGGGTGAACTGCAGTTTTGTCTCTTAAGGCGCGTGCTTTGTCGTGCCTCGTGTTCCCTTGAGTTCATGTGTTTCCCTTGGGGCGATCCTTTGCAAAACCCTTCAAAATGACTCCCTTTGCCACATTTCTGACATCCCTCGTGGGGGTAGGACTAACCACAGCGACAGTAAACCTCCATCTTGTCCATCCTGCACGTCTATCCTTTTGCGTGTCTATCCTTCCGTTCCATCCTGCGCGTCTATCCTTCCGTTCCATCCTGCGTCGTCCATCCTTCCGTTCCATCCTGCGGTCTATCCTTCCGTTCCATCCTGCGTCGTCCATCCTTCCGTTCCATCCTGCGCCGTCCATCCTTCCGTTCCATCCTGCGTCGTCCATCCTTCCGTTCCATCCTGCGCGTCTATCCTTCCGTTCCATCCTGCGTCGTCCATCCTTCCGTTCCATCCTGCGGTCTATCCTTCCGTTCCATCCTGCGTCGTCCATCCTTCCGTTCCATCCTGCGGTCTATCCTTCCGTTTCATCCTGCGTCGTCTATCCTTCCGTTCCATCCTGCGCGTCTATCCTTCCGTTCCATCCTGCGCGTCTATCCTTCCGTTCCATCCTGCGCGTCTATCCTTCCGTTCCATCCTGCGCGTCTATCCTTCCTTTCCATCCTGCGGTCTATCCTTCCGTTCCATCCTGCGCGTCTATCCTTCCGTTCCATCCTGCGCGTCTATCCTTCCGTTCCATCCTGCGCGTCTATCCTTCCGTTCCATCCTGCGCGTCTATCCTTCCTTTCCATCCTGCGCGTCTTTCCTTCCGTTTCATCCTGCGTCGTCTATCCTTCCGTTCCATCCTGCGTCGTCTATCCTTCCTCCTGAGATGGCCCTGTGACCCTGAGTTTAGGGGCAGCTTTTGCGGGACTTTTCGTGAGTTACGTTTTGTAGCCAGAAGGCTTGTTTTCTCTTTACCTCCTTCCTAATTGTGATTTTTTTTGTGCTTGAGCTTCTGCTTGATTGTTTACACAAGTTTTGGCCGTATGTACAATGTCACTGCGGCGCTTTTACGCCACCGGAGTGTCACTTTTGTGTTCTCCAGAGGCGCAGTGTGCCACCCTGCGTGGATTTCATGGCCTTGTAATTATGGAGTACGGCAGTGTCGTACTCTGCGTGGAAGGGGCGTTCCATGGGTGTTGCTGTGCGTGTTCTCACATGTAAGATGCCGCCTCTCTGCAGTGCATTAGAATGAATGACACTATGTAGGAGTCGAGATATCCCCAGAGGAAGACAGAGGCAACAAGTAGATAATACTAACTCTCTTTTTGTGGTAGTGCGGGCGAGCAGTTAGGCTTATCAGAGGGTAGTGCTAAGCATTGGTTGTACTCACCGAGGCACTAAATAAAAAACACACACTCAAGAATAAATCAGAGACCAATGTGGTATAAAAATAACACAATCTTAACGTAAGTTTTGAGAAGACTTCAGATTGGAAATACACTTTGTACAATTCAAAATACTTGGATAAACACTTTATATTTCAAATGAATGCAGCACAGTTCAAAGCATGCAATACTTTCAGTATCTTTGCACACAGCGGTCGACACCATCAAATATTTACCATCGCGGTCAGCGAAGGAAGACAGGGAGGTGTATAGCTGATTCAAAGGTTGGTCGCACTCTGCTCGTCACACCAGCAAGTTGCCCCAAGGAACTGTGGTAGATGTAGTGGCGACGGCGAGTACGCCTATGCCACGATGTATGTAGAAAAGTATGTGTTGCATTAGCCATCCCTGGACACGTGTTTCGAGGTAGTTGCCTCTCGTCAGCAGGGAGCAGGTCAGTGTAAAGGGGTGCCGCATGGACTGCCAAAATGTAATTAAAACAGGTGAAGTACCTCTCATGGCGCGCAGGTGCAGGTCCAAGGCTCGTCAGCCCGTTGGCTCAAGGGAGCCGTAATAAATGATTCAAAGGTTGGTCGCTGTTGGACTTGGCCCTTCTGGCAGGTTCACCCCTGGACTTTTTGGCTTTTTATTGGTGACTTGGTATGGTGATTGTTTGGTCTCTGCGCACTTTCCCTGTGTCACAGGGTAAAGTGCGTGCGTGCTCTGAGTGCATGTGGTGAGATAGGCCTGCCCTCCCATAGGAATGCATGGGGAATGTATGTGTCCCTAGTAGTTCCTGATGCGTGGGGTGTGCAGGCCCGAGTTTGGTATGTGCGGACTCGGGGGAGTGAATGCTGCGCGATGATGTGTGCGGCGTGCATGTACCTAGTGTGGAAGTGCCACTTCTAGAAGTGGGCACTTCTGTGTGCAGTGTGTCTGTCGCGTGATTGGCTGGTCGTGTCATGTGACGGGCTAGGGATTCCCCAGTGTCAGGATGAGTCACCCAGTGGTGAATGGGGAGATCAGCAGCTAGATGGGTGGGAGGAGTCCACCTGGGTCCTGAATAGGACAGGGTTTTCCAAAAACAATGCTGGCCCCGCCCCCTGTGGTGCGACTGACGACCCTAGCCCTTCCAGTGAATAGAGTGAGGGGCTGAGCACATCAAGGGTGCTCCCCAACCAGCTGCGACTGGTTTTCCCCCTCACCCTGACCCCAGAACAAAGGGTTTGCATGTATAAAAATGGGGCTGTGTCCCCACAGAAACGGTTCTCTGCCAGGATCCTACCTGAAGGGGCTGCTGCTGCTGCTGGACCAGAGGACCGCCACTTGGACTACCTCCCTGCCTGGAGGCCCAGTGAGCTGGCTCTGGGTCCAGCCTTGCCCCCCACCCCTGCTTTGCTGTGTGCAGGGGAGACTTTTGCTGGATTTTGTGGTTCTTTTGTCCTTTAAGCGCTGGGAGCGCCTTATTTTGCCCATAAGCGCCTGGAAGCGCTTTTATCTCCCTTCAGCGCTCAGGAGCGCTTTGTTGCTGCAAGCCGGTGCCCACCCGGCATTTGCCCCGTTCTGGGCCGATCCTGAGGTCCCCTGGCAGGTGCCCACCCTGCCCGGGACATTGCCGCCCTATCGAGTGCCCACCTCGATTTATAGCATTTTAAAAAGCGCCGGTGCCCACCCGGCATTTGTCCGCGAATCGCCCTCCGGCGCCCGACCAGGAAGTCAGGCGGGCCGGGGGCGGGTCTCCGGGACAACCGGAAACGGAAATAGGAGGGCGGGAGCCTACCCCGCCTCCCACGAACACTCGCGGCTAATTTGAGCCCCGGAGCAGGCAGGAGCCTACCCTGCGCCCCGGGGCACTCCGGAGGAGAAGCGCCGTGTCCCCCACCCAGGCGGGAGCCCACCCCGCACTGGGACGTGTGGCCTTCGTGTTCGGAGCCCGTAGGCTCCGCCTTCCAGTCAAGTCCGCGAGGAACAAGCCCCGCAGACCGAGTCCTGCCTTCGCCACCTCTCCCCTAGCCGGTAAGTGAAAAAGGGAGTCCGGGTGGGGAGAGGCAGAAGCAGAGCGGCCCGCTCCACAGCGGACCGCTCCAACGGGGGGCATTGTTTGATTTAGAGCCTGTTAGGCTCCAACGACGGGGCACATTTGCATAGAGTCCCGAGGGACTCCGACCACGAGGCCCGCAATATTTTCTTTGAGCGCTGGTGCGCTCCAACGGCCCACATTGTTTTTGAAGAGCCCAGGGAGGCTCTAAACCTAACGGGGGGCATTTTGTTCATCAGCAGAGCGGCCCCGGAAGGCAGCGGGCCGCTCCTACGTTATCTAGGGGCATTCTTGATTTCGAGCCCACGAGGCTCTAACAGGGCACATTTGTTTATTGAGCCCACGAGGCTCCAACGAAGGCGCACAGTATTATTTAGAGCCTGCGAGGCTCTAGGGGGCATTTCATTTGTTTCAGAGCCCTGGGAGGCTCCAGTGTTGGCCCCATCCTTGTCCTACAGCTGCCCAGCACTTAGTGGGCAGCTGCAACGTTTAGGTTGTGGCCTCTGTGTGTTGGCTGGCGCAGCTTGCGCAGCCTTGCCCTAACATTTGGACACAGGGCGCCCTTGCCCCTTCACGGCCAGTTGGCCTGGGACTGCCACAGGTGGTGGCTAATGTGAGTTTTTGCGCCATTGTTCCTTTCCTGCACCTCTGAATGTGTTTATGCGTCATGTGCTCTGCTTTACACCTCTGAATGTTATGCATCATGTGTTTATGTGCTTAGACCCCTACAAGTAGTGTGATACTTAGGTGGTTGTTTTCTCCCTAGTACAGGTGGTGCTAGTGAGGTCCTGATTCCCTGCGTGGTATTCCTAAAGGTGGTTAGGGTTGCGTAGGTGGTACGTTCTGATACCAGTAGTTACTGGTTGTGTGCTACATGTGCTATTTTTAGTGCTACAGTGATTGTATGTGCTATGTTCTAAAATATTATTCCTACGTTCTAACTGCTATTTCTACAAAGTGCTAATTCCTGACAGTGGTCCATGTGGCCCTGTCCCCTGTATATATAATCCCTTGTAAATTCTGCCCGTGCCTGTTGGCACATTGTAAAGTGTGTGTTTTTATCTAATGTGTTGTGTATAATACAAAGGTTATTTTTATATAATACCTTGTGTGGAGTTTCCTTTGTGGTGGGCCTTGGGTGTTGTTGCTGGGTGCGCGCGCAAACGCTTTACACATCGCCTCAGGGATAAGCCTGTCTGCTCGTGCCAAGCTACCAAGGGGGTGAGCAGGGGTTATCTTTGGCGTGTAACTTCCTTGCCCTGACTAGAGTGGTGGTTTCTGCCTGACTTGGGCGCAAGCCTTAGCCAGCCAGAAATCCCATTTCTAACATTGGTGGCAGCGGTGGGATTTGGACTTGCGTTTGCGCTGTACCGCAGCAGCAACTGGCCGCACTACAAAACTCTGCATTTAGATAAATCACATGGTATAGGGATTATTGTTCTAAGTTTGTTTTTAATTGTCATTTCTTTGGAAATGTGTTTTTGTGCACTGTGAGTTAGGTGTCCCTAGCTCGGGAGGGTAGATCATTCCCCTTAGTGCATTGTGTTTCTGGATTTACCAGAGGGTGGGATCCAGTGGTGGCAGCGTAATAGTGTCCAGTACATTTGTCCCCCGCCCTGCGCCCAGAGTTGGTACCTGTGTCACGTGGTGGTCAGGTTGAGGAATCAGGGGTGGTAGAAACTGCCTTACCAGTCCGAGGGGAGGGTTGTGTGTGTGGATGAATGGTGTGTGGCACTAGGCAAGTGAGTGTGAGTTCTCTGGGTTAGAGAGCTTGCTGAATCTTTTTGTGAATTGTGTGCTCCTGTGTGAAACTCAGACCCCTAGGTTCCCTGTATAATTGTTACCATAACGTCCGCCAGAATGGAGCCTGCTTGTGATCCCTATGAGCTAGCTTGGCGCCAGAGGCAGGAGTTAGAAAGGTACTGTACAGAGGAAGAGTCAGAAGAGGAGGTAGAGGATGACAATACCTGGACGCCAGTAGAGAGTGAGGACCCCATAGGTAGGGCGTCCCGTGCTGAGTCCAGCGTAGGAGGCAGCGCCTCATCCCTTTCCCTGTCCCCAGAGGAGTGGGAAGATAGGAGGAAAGAAAGGGAGCACCAGCTGGCGTTAGAGAAGCTCAGGTTAGAGCATGCTCAGGCGATGGCGCAGCTGGAGGCCAGGAAGCAACAGCGAGAGACTGAGTGGGTCTTGGCGCGGGAGAGGGTAGAGGAGGCTGAGAGGGCCTCCACCAGAGGCAAAGTAGCTCTGGAGGGTAGACTATCCCCTGCGCGCAGTTTTAATTTTCTGGGCTCCCCAGGGAGGGTTGAGTCCAGTGGTAGTAGCGATGTAGATTCCAGTGTAGGAAATCCCAGTCCCAGTTCCCCCAGTCTGGTACCTGTTCCCCAGGAGGAGGAGTTAAGGTTGAAATTCAGGGGCAGTAGGAAACTGTCTCACCAGACTTGGGAGGAGTTTGTGGATGGATGTGAGGATGCAATGTTTGATTGGATTTCCACAGCAAGTGATTTTGACATACTGTGTAATCTGGTTCTCAAAGAACACCTGCTCAGTTGTTGTGTGCCAGGGTTGCGCCAACACCTGTTGGGGTGTGGATTGTCTGAGCCCCTTGAGCTTGCGGATGAAGCAGAGCGCTGGGAAAGGGCTAGAGGTTCTCTAGAGTCATTAGGGAGTGACTCCAAAAGTAGTGGGTCAGGTATCTTCCAGCCCAGCGTGGTGGAAGAGGCTCAGTGTAGCCCAGCTAGGTCCCAGGATAGCGAGGAGGGTGTAGGGGCTCACCGCCTGGCTCAGTGGAGCAGGAGTGAGAGGGTGACCGAGGGTCCCCTGACGTACGAAACCCTGCCTCAGGACTTGGATGGTTCCATGAGGGAACACCAAGTTGGGGACCTAGGCTGTCCTGTTAGCCCATTTGAGGGAGATCTCCTGGTGAGTAGAGGACCTGGAGCACCTGTAACCAGGGCTCCTGTGGTTCTAGAGTCTGGCAGTACCGCTCCGGTAGGGAGGGTACAGGAGTCCAGTGTGAGGAGTGATTGGGGGATGAGTTTCCCAGTGGAAGAGCCTGTGGGTCAGGGACTACCCAGTTGGGCTAGGATCCCGTGTAGTGACCAGGGTGGCACCACTTCTGTTCTGGGGGATCTCCGCGCACTGTCAGGTGGACAGGGGACGGGAGATCAGCGCCAGACAGACAGTCGCTTGACGTATGTGTCCTTTGATAGCCTCAGGGGGATGGAGTGGAAATCCCCAGAAGTCCTGGAGTGCCAGGCAATTATTCCACCAAAGGTTCTAGGCCGGAGGTTGGGAGGCCAGGTTCAGGATCAGCCTGACCTGACGGGTGGGACGTCTGTAATCAGCGTCCCGACCAGTTCTTCTTCCAGAGGTACCGCCCCAGTTGGTAGGGAGCAGGGTTCTGGAAGGGGGTGCAGAGGGTGGGAGAGCCCACCTCTGCCCCCGGTACAACCTGAGGGGTTAAAACCTGGGTTGGGATGGCGTTCTAGGTGTACCCCTCGCCAGAGGAGGAGGAACCCTAGGAGAAGAGGTAGGGGGAGGAGAGCTTTCCCTGAGACTCCTGGTCCGCCTGAGGGTGTAGACCCTAGGCTGGAGAACCAGTGGCAGTCTAGTCCTGTCTTTCAGAGAGGGAGAGTGGAGAATGGCCGCTATGTGCCAGGGGTTACTACCCCCCACTCTGTGGTTAGGCAAAGACCAGTGGCACCTGGGTGGCCTAGGGCCTGGTCTTGGCCGCGGACAGCTTGGGAGTACCAGTGGGGTAGCCCAGTTGGTCCAGACAGTGGTGTTAAAAAGAATTCCATGGGTTCACCGTGGCGTAGAACCGGAGGGTGTCCATGCAGTTGCGGGCCCGCGTCCGTGTTCTATCGCCCCAAGCAGGGAAGTCCATCACGGTGGTGATTGGTCTGCCCTGCGTTTTGGCTGGAAGGGGGTTGTGTTGGACTTGGCCCTTCTGGCAGGTTCACCCCTGGACTTTTTGGCTTTTTATTGGTGACTTGGTATGGTGATTGTTTGGTCTCTGCGCACTTTCCCTGTGTCACAGGGTAAAGTGCGTGCGTGCTCTGAGTGCATGTGGTGAGATAGGCCTGCCCTCCCATAGGAATGCATGGGGAATGTATGTGTCCCTAGTAGTTCCTGATGCGTGGGGTGTGCAGGCCCGAGTTTGGTATGTGCGGACTCGGGGGAGTGAATGCTGCGCGATGATGTGTGCGGCGTGCATGTACCTAGTGTGGAAGTGCCACTTCTAGAAGTGGGCACTTCTGTGTGCAGTGTGTCTGTCGCGTGATTGGCTGGTCGTGTCATGTGACGGGCTAGGGATTCCCCAGTGTCAGGATGAGTCACCCAGTGGTGAATGGGGAGATCAGCAGCTAGATGGGTGGGAGGAGTCCACCTGGGTCCTGAATAGGACAGGGTTTTCCAAAAACAATGCTGGCCCCGCCCCCTGTGGTGCGACTGACGACCCTAGCCCTTCCAGTGAATAGAGTGAGGGGCTGAGCACATCAAGGGTGCTCCCCAACCAGCTGCGACTGGTTTTCCCCCTCACCCTGACCCCAGAACAAAGGGTTTGCATGTATAAAAATGGGGCTGTGTCCCCACAGAAACGGTTCTCTGCCAGGATCCTACCTGAAGGGGCTGCTGCTGCTGCTGGACCAGAGGACCGCCACTTGGACTACCTCCCTGCCTGGAGGCCCAGTGAGCTGGCTCTGGGTCCAGCCTTGCCCCCCACCCCTGCTTTGCTGTGTGCAGGGGAGACTTTTGCTGGATTTTGTGGTTCTTTTGTCCTTTAAGCGCTGGGAGCGCCTTATTTTGCCCATAAGCGCCTGGAAGCGCTTTTATCTCCCTTCAGCGCTCAGGAGCGCTTTGTTGCTGCAAGCCGGTGCCCACCCGGCATTTGCCCCGTTCTGGGCCGATCCTGAGGTCCCCTGGCAGGTGCCCACCCTGCCCGGGACATTGCCGCCCTATCGAGTGCCCACCTCGATTTATAGCATTTTAAAAAGCGCCGGTGCCCACCCGGCATTTGTCCGCGAATCGCCCTCCGGCGCCCGACCAGGAAGTCAGGCGGGCCGGGGGCGGGTCTCCGGGACAACCGGAAACGGAAATAGGAGGGCGGGAGCCTACCCCGCCTCCCACGAACACTCGCGGCTAATTTGAGCCCCGGAGCAGGCAGGAGCCTACCCTGCGCCCCGGGGCACTCCGGAGGAGAAGCGCCGTGTCCCCCACCCAGGCGGGAGCCCACCCCGCACTGGGACGTGTGGCCTTCGTGTTCGGAGCCCGTAGGCTCCGCCTTCCAGTCAAGTCCGCGAGGAACAAGCCCCGCAGACCGAGTCCTGCCTTCGCCACCTCTCCCCTAGCCGGTAAGTGAAAAAGGGAGTCCGGGTGGGGAGAGGCAGAAGCAGAGCGGCCCGCTCCACAGCGGACCGCTCCAACGGGGGGCATTGTTTGATTTAGAGCCTGTTAGGCTCCAACGACGGGGCACATTTGCATAGAGTCCCGAGGGACTCCGACCACGAGGCCCGCAATATTTTCTTTGAGCGCTGGTGCGCTCCAACGGCCCACATTGTTTTTGAAGAGCCCAGGGAGGCTCTAAACCTAACGGGGGGCATTTTGTTCATCAGCAGAGCGGCCCCGGAAGGCAGCGGGCCGCTCCTACGTTATCTAGGGGCATTCTTGATTTCGAGCCCACGAGGCTCTAACAGGGCACATTTGTTTATTGAGCCCACGAGGCTCCAACGAAGGCGCACAGTATTATTTAGAGCCTGCGAGGCTCTAGGGGGCATTTCATTTGTTTCAGAGCCCTGGGAGGCTCCAGTGTTGGCCCCATCCTTGTCCTACAGCTGCCCAGCACTTAGTGGGCAGCTGCAACGTTTAGGTTGTGGCCTCTGTGTGTTGGCTGGCGCAGCTTGCGCAGCCTTGCCCTAACATTTGGACACAGGGCGCCCTTGCCCCTTCACGGCCAGTTGGCCTGGGACTGCCACAGGTGGTGGCTAATGTGAGTTTTTGCGCCATTGTTCCTTTCCTGCACCTCTGAATGTGTTTATGCGTCATGTGCTCTGCTTTACACCTCTGAATGTTATGCATCATGTGTTTATGTGCTTAGACCCCTACAAGTAGTGTGATACTTAGGTGGTTGTTTTCTCCCTAGTACAGGTGGTGCTAGTGAGGTCCTGATTCCCTGCGTGGTATTCCTAAAGGTGGTTAGGGTTGCGTAGGTGGTACGTTCTGATACCAGTAGTTACTGGTTGTGTGCTACATGTGCTATTTTTAGTGCTACAGTGATTGTATGTGCTATGTTCTAAAATATTATTCCTACGTTCTAACTGCTATTTCTACAAAGTGCTAATTCCTGACAGTGGTCCATGTGGCCCTGTCCCCTGTATATATAATCCCTTGTAAATTCTGCCCGTGCCTGTTGGCACATTGTAAAGTGTGTGTTTTTCTCTAATGTGTTGTGTATAATACAAAGGTTATTTTTATATAATACCTTGTGTGGAGTTTCCTTTGTGGTGGGCCTTGGGTGTTGTTGCTGGGTGCGCGCGCAAACGCTTTACACATCGCCTCAGGGATAAGCCTGTCTGCTCGTGCCAAGCTACCAAGGGGGTGAGCAGGGGTTATCTTTGGCGTGTAACTTCCTTGCCCTGACTAGAGTGGTGGTTTCTGCCTGACTTGGGCGCAAGCCTTAGCCAGCCAGAAATCCCATTTCTAACAGTCGCACTCTGCTCGTCACACCAGCAAGTTGCCCCAAGGAACTGTGGTAGATGTAGTGGCGACGGCGAGTACGCCTATGCCACGATGTATGTAGAAAAGTATGTGTTGCATTAGCCATCCCTGGACACGTGTTTCGAGGTAGTTGCCTCTCGTCAGCAGGGAGCAGGCCAGTGTAAAGGGGTGCCGCATGGACTGCCAAAATGAGGTGTATAGCTGTAATGGAGTTTAATAGCCCACCAGCTCATTCACCGTTGTGACCGCCGGCAACAGGTCACTGTAGTTCTATAGATGTGCCGCCAACCCAGCGGTAGCAGTTGCTGTGATGAAGGTGTAGTCCTGGATGGTGGAGTATCGCCGACGCAATTACCCTTGCTGTCGCCGGAAACAGGTCTCTGCCGAGGAGTTTCGGAGGACCACTTACCTAGGGTGGTTGGAGGTTGTCATCACCAGTAAGGTGAAGGTCTTTGGAGGCCCAGGATTTGTGTACAACAGGATTCGTGGGTGCTGGATGTCGGAGTTCACCGGCAGTGGTCAGGCCACAATGCAGGGTGGATCGCCACAGAGGAGAGGTGGTCAGACCAACGTTGCAGGTTCCGCCGTCGAGGCCACAAGCAGGAGGGTACGGGCTCTCAAGAGGGGACTGCTTCCAGCATCAGTCGCTGTGCTGAGAGGGTCCCTCGAGGTGATGGAGGCGTGCTGTGCAGTCTCTTTACAATGGTAAGCCTCGTTGACACACGTGCCGGTCCTCAACCACCGTGGTTCTTTACCAGCGGTTGCTGGGGACTAGAGTCTCTATCCCAAAGCGAGGTTATATTACAAAGGCTGGAAGGTCTCTGGGGTTTCTTGGAGGCCTTGCAGGTTTCAGGAAGGACAGCCAGCCAAGTTTTCAAATCTGTTTGTAGCTGGCAGGGTTTTTGCAGGTTTCTTTTGCACCTGGGCTCAGTTCCTGGTTCATCCGTCGTCGTCTTCCGTTGTCTTCTTTTCATTCATCGAATCTGAAGTCAGGTACTTGGGGATCCACCTAAATACTGAATTTAGAGTCATTTTTAGGGGAGATCAGGTAATAGGCTGCTTACCCTCAGGGTGCCTACACCCTCTTTATGCATGCCCCATGTGAGGGGTGGGCATATCCTGACTCCTAATAGGCTACTATCCCTATCCTCAAGGCGGTGGATAGTGAAAGGTGGGGTCTTCTTCGCCTGCCCTCCCTGAGGGGTGGTGAAGGGGGTAGGTACACCCACCTCCTATTTTAACTAATTTTCCTGCCAGTCCTCTTGCCAAAAGTGGGGCAGGAGTAGGCGACCACCCTAACAGCGGCGGCTGGGGCAGGGTTCAAAGGCGGCATGGCCTTTGAAGTTATCACTTTTGCCAGGGTAGATCCTCCAGGGGGGACGGTGTGACCACCTCTGCCCAGAGCAGGCTTGGTGTCTGGATCCGGAGAGCTCTGGCTCTCTGCCCAGGGGTCCAGAAACACATCTGGTGATGGCAGGCGAAAACTAGCCAGAGACCACACCAGTGATTGGTAAGGTTTCAGGGGGCCCTCTAAAAGGGTCTCCTGTGTGAATGTATTAATAAATCCGACACTGGCATCAGCAAGGATTTGTCAAGATAAGATGTTTGGTACCACGCATCCTAGGAATCAGTGAAGCCATCACGGAGCTAAGAAACTCGTGTTGACAAGTATCCGGCCCATCTACCCTTTATATCTTTCCTGTTCACTCACAATATCTCAGAATAGACTGTACATTGTGGGGGCATATCGGGCATGCTGATAGGTCAGCACAAATGATATAGTGCACCCTGCTTTAGGGCTCAAGGCCTGCCTTAGGGGTGCCTTACCTATATCTTATGCATTGTAAGGGTGGCATGGCGCACAGAGCTGTGTGCGATGTCGACTGTTTGCTTTGTCCTGCACCTTGACACGCAGCCTGTGACAGCAGTACTGCCAGGTTTGGGTGGGGGTCCCCATGATTCCACTTACTGGGACTTGCAGAGGAAATAGAAGTTGTGCCAATCGTGCGACAGTCTTAGAGGAAGGAGATCTGGTGCTGGGAGCCTGATTAGCGGGGACCCCGTGCACTTACAGTTTGAGATTACATCAGACATCAGGCAAAAAATGGGGGGCTAACCATGTCAAAAGAGACATTTTCCTACACCATGCAACACCCATTATACTGCCCCAGATTCACAACAGAGCTTTAATCTGGGGTAGCGCCCAAAGTAACACCTTCCCAAAGCAGGCGTAACGAGGAGACATGTTTACATGTCTCCTCGTTCTTTCCTCTTTTCACGTCTGCAGCACACATGGAACGCGGAGAACGCCTCCTTTGATTGTTGTTGTGCCGAAAGGTGCCGCTTCCTGCACATATAAAATCATGCCAACAACACAGATGGCCTTGCAGCACGGCCAGATGCCATATTAAGTTAGGAACACACAGCCGATCAGGACACAGCACACACAGTACACGCAGTGATCACACGCCCCTCAAGCCACACATCTGGAAACATAACCCACTGGCCACATTGTGTCCACGCAAGGTCGATGCCCACTACATTTCCTATGAGGAGCCTTGTTCATGACTCCGCGGACAAGGGCTGCTTTCTTTTACTAAAAAACGACCGTCTGAAGTACTTTATGACGCCCAAAGGAATGTATAAAACACTGTTCAGAAGGATTGTACTTTGAGACCGTCCTCAGACAGGCTTCTGTAACTGTGCTCCGGGCGAAGAGTTTAATTAAACCAAGTGTTCCTGTTTAGTCAAACGCCTCTTCTCTTTTTTTTTCATGTCAAATTCATATTTCAGTAACATATATCCTCCAGTGATAGATGAGGAGCCAGTGACGTCTTCCAATGAACTTCATGCGCCTTCTACAACCTCCAGCACTGATAGGTGAAGAACCTGACCCGTCATCCAATGAACTTCAGGCGCCGTCTACGACATCCAGCAGTGATAGGTGAAGAGCCTGAGCTGTCATCCAATGAGCTTCAGGTGACTTCTACAACCTCCACCAGTGATAGGTGAAAAGCCTGACCCGTCATCCAATGGACTTCAGGCACCTTCTAAAACTTCTACCAGTGATAGGTGAAGACCCTGACCCGTCATCCAATGAACTTCAGGCGCCTTCTACAACCTCCACCAGTGATGGGTGAAGAGCCTGTCCCGTCATCCAATGAACTTCAGGCGCCTTCTATAACCTCCACCAGTGATGGGTGAAGAGCCTGACCCGTCATCCAATGAACTTCAGGCGCTTTCTACAACCTCCACTAGTGATGGGTGAAGAGCCTGCCCCGTCATCCAATGAACTTCAGGCACCTTCTACAACCTCCAGCAGTGATAGTCGAAGACCCTGACCCATCATCCAATGAACTTCAGGCGCCTTCTACAACCTCGACCAGTGATAGGTGAATAGTCTGACCCGTCATCCAATGAACTTCAGGCGCCTTCTACAAGCTCCACCAGTGATAAGTAAAGAGCATGACCCATCATCCAATGAACTTCAGGCTCCTACAAGCTCCACCAGAAGAGCCTGACCCGTCTTCCAATGAACTTCAAGCGCCTTCTACAACCTCCACCAGTGATAGGTGAAGAGCCTGACCCGTCATCCAATGAACTTCAGACGCCTTCTACAACCTCCACCAGTGATGGGTGAAGAGCCTGACCTATCATCCAATAAACTTCAGGCGCCTTCTACAACCTCCAGCAGTGATAGGCGAAGACCCTGACCCGTCATCCAATGAGCTTCAGGCTCCATCTACAAGCTCCACCAGTGATAAGTAAAGAGCATGACCCATCATCCAATGAACTTCAGGCTCCTACAAGCTCCACCAGAAGAGCCTGACCCGTCATCCAATGGACTTCAGGGGCTGTCTACGACCTCCAGCAGTGATAGGTGAAGAGCCTGTCCCGTCATCCAATGAACTTCAGGCGCCTTCTATAACCTCCACCAGTGATGGGTGAAGAGCCTGACCCGTCATCCAATGAACTTCAGGCGCTTTCTACAACCTCCACTAGTGATGGGTGAAGAGCCTGCCCCGTCATCCAATGAACTTCAGGCACCTTCTATAACCTCCAGCAGTGATAGTCGAAGACCCTGACCCATCATCCAATGAACTTCAGGCGCCTTCTACAACCTCGACCAGTGATAGGTGAATAGTCTGACCCGTCATCCAATGAACTTCAGGCGCCTTCTACAAGCTCCACCAGTGATAAGTAAAGAGCATGACCCATCATCCAATGAACTTCAGGCTCCTACAAGGTCCACCAGAAGAGCCTGACCCGTCTTCCAATGAACTTCAAGCGCCTTCTACAACCTCCACCAGTGATAGGTGAAGAGCCTGACCCGTCATCCAATGAACTTCAGACGCCTTCTACAACCTCCACCAGTGATGGGTGAAGAGCCTGACCTATCATCCAATAAACTTCAGGCGCCTTCTACAACCTCCAGCAGTGATAGGCGAAGACCCTGACCCGTCATCCAATGAGCTTCAGGCTCCATCTACAAGCTCCACCAGTGATAAGTAAAGAGCATGACCCATCATCCAATGAACTTCAGGCTCCTACAAGCTCCACCAGAAGAGCCTGACCCGTCATCCAATGGACTTCAGGGGCTGTCTACGACCTCCAGCAGTGATAGGTGAAGAGCCTGACCTGTCTTCCAATGAACTTCAGGCGCCTTCTACAACCACCACCAGTGATGGGTGAAGTGCCTGTCCCATCATCCAATGAACTTTAGGCGCCTTCTGCAACCTCCACCAGTGATGGCTGAAGAGCCTGACCCGTCATCCAATGAACTTCAGGCGCCTTCTACAACCTCCAGCAGTGATAGGCGAAGACTCTGACCCGTCATCCAATGAACTTCAGACGCCTTCTACAACCTCCACCAGTGATAGGCGAAGACCGTGACCCGTCATCCAATGAACTTCAGACGCCTTCTACAACCATCACCAGTGATAGGCGAAGACCCTGACCCGTCATCCAATGAACTTCAGACGCCTTCTACAACCTCCACCAGTGATGGGTGAAGAGCCTGACCTGTCTTCCAATGAACTTCAGGCACCTTCTACAACCTTTCTACGAGGCGGGGGGGGGGGTCACCATATAAATGTCACAGCAAAGACTGAGGGTCACTATGCCCCCATACCTTCTCTCTCCCAACCTCAGATATGTGCATTCTTCTATACACATGCCTTCTCTCCCAGGACCCCTGCCAGATTGTGGCTGCTTGTTTGTTTCACTTTCTCTCTCTGTTTATTCAGATGTTGCCCCCCCCCACACTAGCCCCCCTCGCAGACTTTGACTTTCTCATCTCTGCTTGAAATTCTTGTAGTTTTTTCCCCCTTTTTAAGTTTGTTCTCTGACTGCAGATGCTTCCTCTGCTCATCTGACCCCCTCCCGCCACGCCCCCCAGGCTGCCCCCACAAATACAAACACACTGTACAGTGTCTAATTTGTAAAAGCATAAGTGCTGGTCCCAAAATCTTGCTCGGAAGCCTGTGACTGGCCCTGCTGTGTGAAGAGGAGGGGGGGGTTGGGGGGGGGCGAGGCTGTGTGCTCTTGTGTCCATCTCATCATTTTTTGTTGCACCACAGACACTCCCGCCCCTTTATCACCAGACACCCCCAGTCCCTCTATCAGCAGACATCCCTGCTCCTCTGTCAAAAGACACCCCTGTCCCTCTATCACCAGACACTCCCGCCCCTTTATCACCAGACCCTTCCGCCCCTCTATCACCAGGCACCCCGCCCCTCTATCACCAGACACTCCCGCCCCTTTATCACCAGACACTCCCGCCCCTTTATCACCAGACCATTCCGCCCCTCTATCACCAGACACCCCTAGCCCCTCTACCACCAGACACTCCCACCCCTCTATCACTAGACACTCCCGCCCCTCTATCACCAGACACCCCAGCCCCTCTATCACCAGACACCCCAGCCCCTCTATCACCAGACACTCCAGTCCCTCTATCAGCAGACATCCCTGCTCCTCTGTCAAAAGACACCCCTGTCCCTCTATCACCAGACACTCCCGCCCCTTTATCACCAGACCCTTCCGCCCCTCTATCACCAGGCACCCCGCCCCTCTATCACCAGACACTCCCGCCCCTTTATCACCAGACACTCCCGCCCCTTTATCACCAGACCATTCCGCCCCTCTATCACCAGACACCCCTAGCCCCTCTACCACCAGACACTCCCACCCCTCTATCACTAGACACTCCCGCCCCTCTATCACCAGACACCCCAGCCCCTCTATCACCAGACACCCCAGCCCCTCTATCACCAGACACTCCCGCCCTTTATCACCAGACACCCCTAGCCTCTCTACCACCAGACACTCCCACCCCTCTATCACTAGACACTCCCGCCACTCTATCACCAGACACCCCAGCCCCTCTATCACCAGACACTCCCGCCCTTTATCACCAGACACCCCAGCCCCTCTACCACCAGACACTCCCACCCTCTATCACTAGACACTCCCGCCCCTCTATCACCAGACACTCCCGCCCCTTTATCACCAGACACCCCCAGCCCCTTTTTCACCCAACACTCACAAGCCTTTATCACCAGATACCTCCAGCCCCTTTACCACAGACACACTCGCCCCTTTATAACCAGATACTCTCGCCACTTTATCACCAGACACCCCAGCCCCTTTACCGCCAGACACTCTCCAGCCCCGTTATCACCAGACACTTCCGCCCCTTTATCATCAGATACCTCAAGCCCCTTTACAACAGACACTCCCGCCCCTTTATCACCAGACACCCCCAGCCCCTTTACCACCAGACACCCCCAGCCCCATTACGACCAGACACCCCGGCCCCTTTACCACCAGACACTCCTGCCCCTTTACCACCAGACACCCCCAGGGCCGTTTACCACCAGATACCACTGACCCTTTATCACGAGACACCCCCAGCCCCTCTACCACCAGACACCCCAGCCCCTTTACCACTAGACACTCCCGCCCCTTTATCAGCAGACACTCCTGCCCCTTCATCACCAGACACCCCCAGCCCCTGTACCACCAGACACCCCCAGCCCCTTTACCACAGACACTCCCGACCATTTATCACCAGACATCCTTAGCCCCTTTACCACCAGACACTCCCAGCCCCTCTACCACCAGACACTCCTGCCCCTTTATCACCAGACACCCTTAGCCCCTTTACCACCAGACACCCCCAGCCCCTCTACCACCAGACACTCCCGCCCCTTTATCACCAGACACCCCCTGCCCCTCTATCACCAGACACCCCCAGCCCCTTTACCACCAGACACCACTGACCCTTTATCAGCAGACACCCCCAGCCCCTCTACCACCAGAACCCCCCAGGCCCTCTCACACTAGACACCCCTAGCCCTTTACCACCAGACACCCCTAGCCCCTTTACCACCGAACATTACCATCCCTTTACCACTAGACACTACTGCCCCTTTACCACCAGATACTCCCGCCCCTTTATCACCAGTCACCCCAGCCACTTTAGCACCACACTACTGACCCTTTATCACCAGACACCCCTAGCCCCTCTACAATCAGACACCCCTAGCCCCTTTACCACCAAACACCCCCAGCGCCTTTACCACCAGACACCCCAGCCCCTTTTTCCACCAGACACCCCCAGCCCCTGTACCACTAGACACCCCTGCCCCTCTACCACCAGACACCGTCCAGCCCAGGGCTTTAAGTGGGCCGGGTCTCACCGGGTCTGAGCACTGGCAGTTTTTAGGTCTCGGCTGGCGTTGGCTGCGCACATGCGCAGTCTCGCTGGCGAGATTTAATGATTTGGGGTATTTTCTGTAAAGGGCTTTAAGCCCCGCCCCTCTTTCCCATTGGCCGGCATCACCGTTTATGCTAAACGGTGGCCAGCCATTAGGAAAGAGCTCTTTGTGACGTTCACTTTTGGCCTTTTGAGTCGTTCCACTTGTACTGGCTCATCTGCCTTCAGTGCGTCGCAAAAGGTTTCTTATCTTTATGGTGCTATGTGTTTCAAACACATGGCCCCATATAGACAAGGGATCTCTTATGACGGAAGGAAAGCAGGCCGCATGTTTATTTTTGCATCGCACTTTAAAGTGAAAGCGCAATGTAAAAATAAACAGTGGCTGACTGGCGAGCACTTTTTTTTGCGTGCGTTCTTTCCTTGTTACAGTTTAGGACAAGTAAGCTCGCTTCCATATGGTCATAAGCCTAAACACACTCAGTTCAAGCTAAAGTAAGCAGGAAAATTCACGAATAACGGACAACACGCCACTGAAGCAAGTTGGCATGCAAGCAAACTGGGGAAGGTCCTGCCCAAAAGACCCGTCAAAATATAAATCTATGTGATTTGGCTTCTGGTACTTCTTAATCCTCATCCCACTCGGCACTATGTTTACCTCACTCGTCTTACTTAATTGCCTACCACTATTATCTGAGTGGAGACACTGAGTACCCTCCTCCAACCTAATTAATGCCATACATAAACTCGTTACTTCACCCCCCCCCCCGTTATATCGCCCATTCTCTCACCAGGCGTAGCCTCCTCGTGGGGGGTTGTAAAAAGATCTCGCTTCCTTCGCCATTACGGATCTGAAGACTACTCCACCACCCGTGAAGTCATTCCTGGAGCGAATGACGCAATGGCCCGGGCCCGCAACCGACAAAGACATTGCCTGCGTCAGTGTCGTAACGTACAACGTCATCCGCGGTGGCCAATGAAGCAAGGGGAGCTGCTTTGCAGAATTAACGGATTTGTGTCACAAAAACGAGAAAGATCAAATCCCATCTCCTCTTTATAAGCTATCCCAATTACGTTATTCCTACGAACAATTCTACTCCGTACAGCAGTACCCTACCCAAGGCCTCTCACCAGGGTTGGATTGGGATAAAAAATAAAAGAATCGACCTGGGCACGCTTAAAACAAGCATTAAAAATGCAATAGGTCTCGCCTTCCATTAGGTTAAAGCCATTTGCTTTGCTATACAATACCATTAGAAAAGCAAATAGCTTTAACTTAATCAAAGGCGAGATCTATTGCATTTTCAATGCTTGTTTAAAGGAGGCCTCAAAACGGATCTCTATTGGGCTTTGTTTTGTGCCCTGGCACAGTCGGACCGCAGTGACAGTAGGCACATCGATGTGCGCTGCTCACACTGCTCACTTCTCACTAGTGGAGAAGTTACGGCGTGACGTCAAGCCAGGTGAGCCTTGTAGAGGAAAGGAAATCCTTAAAAGAGTCATTTTCTCTCTGGATTTCACTTATTTTTGAAACTCAGGGGCGGCAGCATTGTCGTGGTGTCACCAGGGCTTTAAGTGGAAGCTTTTTCAATATTATATGCAAGCCGTAGTTGCTGCTTAATTATCTTATGCAACTAACAACCATTGACAAAGCCAATAGTCTAGACTTGTTGGAGATATGATGTTACTTGTTGTATTATATAGCTAGATGCAATGACAGAAAAAGCAAAATACAAATCGGGCGGCACACTGTGCTAAGCATAGATTTTGAATTCACGTGCTTTTAAGCCACGCCCTTAATTACATTAGCCACGCTCCTTTGAGAGACCCCAGTTTTTCGTCCCACTTAAAGCCCTGCCCCAGCCCCTCTACCACTGACACTCCTGCCCCTTTATCTGCCTTGTGAAGGTTTTGTCTAACCCCGAGTTGTCTGTCACATTGTTTCTGTCTTTCTCTTTCTCTCTTGTTTAGTTTTGGAAAAATAAGGTCTGTTCCCCCAAGATGAGGGTGGGCCCCACCTACAACCACCGGCTCAAATTAAACATTGCCCGTCCTCACTCGCATGCAGAAGCTGCTAGCATCACAATGACCCCCCCCCCCCCCGTTCTTGGTCTGCAGACTTCATGTTTTTTTGGGGCGCTTGCCCCCAAGGGACAATGTGGGGGGAGAGGGGCATGTCACTGGTGCTCACATCTGCCCTAGGAGTGGGTACCTCGGTCGGATGGGGTGGGCATCATTCACCTACGTCAACGCCTGCCACTACGTCACCTCCAATACATGGTGGGATGTTCACTACTGGGCGGGGGAGTGGCCCCGGGGACCCGAAGATAAGGCGTGCCCTCTAGACCCTGGGAGAGCCACAGGGAAGGGTAGAATAGGGGCACTTTCATGGCACGGGCAGAGAGCGACCATAGGTCGCGGCTTCATACAGTGCTTTATATGTGCCAGTACTCACCGGTACAGAGTACCGGCGCTTTCTCATGTTCTAGCCCAGAGTTCCGGAGGTTCTCCTCAGACAAGGAGAGTTCCGGTACTCATGGGGCCCAGCTTCGAGCAGGGGCTGCAGTGCTCCTGAACCCCTCCCTCGGCAGCACTGTTGGTCAAAGCGAGCCTCTGACACAGGGTGTTATCCTGGGCTGAACTGGTGCACAGTTTGACCAAATAGGCAAAGTAGGCGCCGGCCTCTCGGCCCCACTCTTTTTAGGGGTCCCGCGACAACAGATCAAAATAATACTGATTTGATCTTGAAAGAAAATTACAATCAAGCTTTCTGAAATATTGTTTCCAAAAGATAGAACAATATTAATGAACTCAAATAAATTAAAATTTCACATTAAAGACTAGAGAAAATACTGTCTTAATGTAATGTACCTATTACAACTCAAAGTACATAAACCAGAGACATCAGGTTCAATCAATCAGTCAATCAGGGGCTTATACAGCACGGCTACTCAGCCCCCCCCCAAAGGGAGGCAGGGGGCGGCTGATCTGTCGCAGGCACTGCGGTTCAATCGAAGAGCCAGGGCTTGACGTCCTTCTTGAATTGTGTCAGAGACGGGGATGGCCGGAGGTGAGGCGTAGTGTTCCAAGCCTTGGCGGTGAGGTGGGAGAAGGATCTACCTCCGGTTCTAGTCTAGTGGATACACGGGACGGTGGCCAGGGCCAGTTGGGCGGAGCGGAGGTGTCTGGAGAGCACGTGGAATGAGAGGCGGTGGTTCAGACATGCTCGTCCTACGTCGTGAAGACCTTTGTAGGAGTGTGTGAAGAGCTTGAAGGTGATTCTCTTCTTGACTGGGAGCCAGTGGAGTTGTCGGAGGTGTTGCGTGATGTGGCTGCGGCGGGGGATGTCGAATCCCAGTCTGGCTGCGGCGTGATTTCTTGTCTTGAGCTGTTTCTGGGTGATGCCAGCATAGAGTGTGTTGCCGTAGTCTAGGCTGCTGGTGATGAGGGCTTGTGTGACCATCTTTCTGGATTCTGTGGGGATCCATCGGAATGTCTTACAAAGTAGGCAGAGTGTGGAAGCAGGATGAGGACACTGCATTGAGTTGCGGTTCTTGGTGAGCGATGAGTCCAGTATGATGCTGAGGATGCGTGCGTGGCCCATCGGGGTCAGAGGGGGTCCCAGAGCAGCTGGCCACCAGCAGTCATCCCAGGCTGAAGGGGTGGGACCACGATGAGTACTTTGGTCTTGTCCGAGTTGAGCTGGAGGCAGCTGTCTCTCATCCCGGTGGTGACGGCCTGTATTAAGCTGTGGAAGTTGTCCTACCCCAAACTCACGGGGTGGCCCGGGAGGACTTACCCGGCCCCATCACCAGGGCGGAAATTAAGGAGGCCATCCAAGAAGATCCCTTCAATAAGACCCCGGGCCTAGATGGACCACCAGCGCAGTTCTTTGATACCTTCTCAGATAAATTAACGCCTCATCTGGAATGCTTATTCCAAGCAGCCCACGACAACAGTAACCTCACTCTCTCCACCATGCAGGCCCTGGTTAGCTCCCTCCCCAAACCAGGCAGAAACCCCCGAGACACGCCGGGCTACCGCCCGCTATCCCTCTTAGCCGCGGAATACAAAATCCTCAGCAAGATCCTGGCCCGTCGACTACTTTCTTACCTACCAAAACAGATCCGTAACGATCAGTGCAGTTTCGTCCCTGCCCGTAGAACTTCCCTGAACATCAGACGATTACATCATGTCATCGAAGCCACCCCCAAGGTTTCTCGAGAGGCTGGGTGCATCTCCCTTGATCTGCGCCAAGCCTTCAATGCCCTAAACTGGGAGTACAAGACAGTGGCTATGAACAAATTCGGCATCCCACCGGGATACATGAGCTGGGTCAAGCTCTTATGCACGGTCCCCACAGCATGAGTCCGTACTGGCTCCCATATTTCATGACCCTATCCAGTGGGCAGAGGCACATGACAGGGCTGCCCCCCATCACCATTACTATTCATGCTAGCTCCTGAACCCCCAGCAATCAAGCTCCGGAAGGAAGCAGAAGCAAAAGGATCCGGTTGGGAGGCGCGGCACATGTACTATCAGCATACGCCGACAACCTTATTTTATACACCCATGACCTGACAGAGGAATTAGAACCCATTTAGAGCATTTTCCAACAATTTGAGCATATATTAGGGCTCGCCATAAATGAGAAGAAATCACATGCTTTCTTTTTCCACCCGGGAGAGCACAATGAAACTATGAAGTATGGACAGCTCACCCTAGCAGGCGCCCCACATACCTTCAAATAACCTGGGTATGCAGATATACAGAACCCCACAAGACCTAATAGAGGGCAATCTGATAGGAGCGGTGAGAGCGCTCTGCACTCAGGTTTCCTTCTGGGTATCTCTGCCCCTCTCAGGGATGTTATGTTATGTTAAAAGCATTTATTAAGCGCGCATACACCAACGGTTTCTTGGCGCTCAGAGAAGGATCCCGGCAATGGCAGGGGGATTGCTTTTAACAGTATATGCTTGAGTGAACAACCAGGTCTTTAGCTGTTTCCTGAACTGGGCCAGAGAAGTCGAAGTCCTAATCTCCGCCGGAAGGGAGTTCCAGAATTGTGGAGCGAGAACAGAGAACCTTAGTCCGCCATGCTTCTTTCGCTTGGCTGTAGGAACTTTCAACAGATTCAAGTGAGAGGATCTAAGATTACGAGAGGGGGTATAGATTAGCCTGGCCGCCTGGTTCTGAACTAGTTGGAGGCGCCTTAGTTGGTATGCTGGGATGCCAACTTACAGTGAGTTGGCATAATCCAGGCGAGAGATCACTAGAGCGAGAGTGGCCAGAATCAGAGCTTCCCTGCTGAAGAATCTACTGATCTTCTTTAGTCTGCGCAGCTGGAAGAAGCAGCGGAGACGACCGAGCTGATCCGAGCCTTCATCGACAGATCATTACTGATAATGATCCCCAGACTCTTGGAAGAGGCAGCAGAGACGACCGAGCTGATCTCAGCCTTCATAGACAGATCATTACTGATAATGATCCCCAGACTCTTGGACGAGGCAGCAGAGACGACCGAGCTGATCTGAGCCTTCATCGACAGATCATTACTGATAATGATCCCCAGACTCTTGGACGAGGCAGCAGAGACGACCGAGCTGATCTGAGCCTTCATAGACAGATCATTACTGATAATGATCCCCAGACTCTTAGACGAGGCAGCAGAGACGACCGAGCTAATCTCAGCCTTCATAGACAGATCATTACTGATAATGATCCCCAGACTCTTGGAAGAGGCAGCAGAGACGACCGAGCTGATCTGAGCCTTCATAGACAGATCATTACTGATAATGATCCCCAGACTCTTGGACGAGGCAGCAGAGACGACCGAGCTGATCCGAGCCTTCATAGACAGATCATTACTGATAATGATCCCCAGACTCTTGGACGAGGCAGCAGAGACGACCGAGCTGATCTGAGCCTACATCGACAGATCATTACTGATAATGATCCCCAGGCTCTTGGACGAGGCAGCAGAGACGACCGAGCTGATCTGAGCCTACATCGACAGATCATTACTGATAATGATCCCCAGGCTCTTGGACGAGGCAGCAGAGACGACCGAGCTGATCTGAGCCTTCATAGACAAACCATTACTGATAATGATCCCCAAACTCTTGGAGGAGGCAGCAGAGACGACCGAGCTGATCTGAGCCTTCATAGACAGATCATTACTGATAATGATCCCCAGACTCTTGGACGAGGCAGCAGAGACGACCGAGCTAATCTCAGCCTTCATAGACAGATCATTACTGATAATGATCCCCAGACTCTTGGAAGAGGCAGCAGAGACGACCGAGCTGATCTGAGCCTTCATAGACAGATCATTACTGATAATGATCCCCAAACTCTTGGAAGAGGCAGCAGGCACAGGGGGATTACCAAGTTTAGGGGGCCAGAAATTAGAATGCCATGGATTTGCTGCCCCACCAGTTAAAATCAGCTCAGTTTTATCCGGGTTCAGCTTCAGCTGATTGTTGTTCATCCAGTCACTTATGGAAACCATCGTGTCTTGAACGTTGTATTCAGATGAGGCAGAGGTATTAATATTGAACACCAGCTGAAGATCGTCTGCGTAGTTAAAAATTCCAACATTCTTTTTTCTCAATGAATGAATTAAAGGAAGGAGATAAAGATTGAAAAGGAGCAGGGAAAGAGAGGAGCCCTGAGGAACCCCACAAGTGATATCTATTTTGTTGGAAGAGAAATTAGCGAGGCGCACCGCTTGGGACCAATTGCTCAGAAAGGAGGAAAGCCACCCCAGAGCAAGACCCTGAATACCGGCATTGTCGACACGGTTGATCAAAATATCATGATCGACTGTGTCAAAAGCTGCCGAGAGATCCAGGAGAATCAGGGCCTGAGGGGTGTCTATGTCCGCCCCCTCTCTGAGCACATCCATAACCGTAAGAATGACTGACTCGGTTGAGTGTGCAGGTCTAAAGCCGGCCTGGTGGGAGTCTAGGACCTGGAAGTGTTCAACAAAGGAACTCAGGCAGTTAGCTACATGGGTCTCTAAGACCTTACCCAATTAGGGCAGCAAAGAAACAGGGCGATAGTTGCTGAGAACTGATGGATCAGCGCCCGGTTTTTTCAAGATTGGAATAATTTCAGCCCTTTTGAAGGAATCTGGGACCATACCATGCTCAAGCGAGTTATTCACAAATGATCTGGGCGAGTCTGGGCATATGGTTAAGGCTTCCCGAAGAATATGAGGGGGACAACAGTCCAAGGGAGAGACTGAAGTGACCTTATCTGAGAATTTGGCCTGGCATATGCTGGTCACTAATTATAGTGGCCACCTTGCACCAGTCCAATTCGACTCTTATGGTAGATAGGTTTAAGACAACCTTTGAAAGAAAGCTATCCTAGTGGTAGCTGTGGAGAGCAGCCTTCAGGCTAAGTCTCAGAGGAATGTAAAGCAGCTTGTTTTACCTTATAATCTCTTGAATTACCAAATGAAAGGACACCACACAGGTATATATATCAAAGATATATGTATTTATTACTAGACACACTCGACTAATGTCTTTATGAGATTAGAAACCAGGTACACATTCAAATGTCAACGTTTCACAATAAATTAAGCACAAATATGACTGGAGCCCTAGGGGCGTACCAGACCATATACTAAGAAAGTGGTATAAGGATGTCGACTTGCAAAATAACAAGGCCTAGGGCCTGGGGAATCGCTGGGGCCTCACTACTGCAGTGTTAGCAGGTAAGTAACAGGCCCACGGGAGACGCGTGCAGTGTGTGAACACAGCCACGGGTTCCCTATTGGTTATAACGGTGCAAGTCGCGGTTAGATTTTTTAAGTTTTAGGGTACTTCGAGGAAGACTACAAGCAAGCCACTTACAAGGTAAGTACTTCGAGGGCCAACACACACTTGGGCACCGGAGTGCACGAGTTACCTCACCCAGGGAAGCCGGGTGCATAGGTATCTTTTGGTGTCGGGTTGCGTCGCTGTTTTCTATGGAGACCAAAGAAGACTTGCTGCTTGAGACAACTGAAGAGGTGTCCGCTGGAATCCGAAGGTGGATTGAAGATGAAGAGGACCTGAAAATTGAAGGGACAGTGTTCAAAGTCACTTGCCAGTGACCGGTGGCCAGGAAGATGGATGACCACAGATGTCGTGTCAATTCAGGTCGTCGATGAGGTTTTGACTCTTCGCTCACGAGGTCCAGGAGAGATCGACGATAAACAACAGCTGGATATGGAGTGCCCCACAATGTCTGCAGCTGATGGCGGTGTCGGCAACCAGATTGGAGCCAACAAGCCTTAGCAACTGCAAGTCTTGTGTAGACTGAAGAAAGTCGATGGTGCAAACCAGCAAGGTCTGAGGGACTCACCCAGCAAGGGTAAGTGAGGGCAGGCCTGGAGCAACGAGAGGAGCCCTTTGAGTTGATAGGAAAGTCTTCAGGGGACCCACTAGCCAACGGGCAAGTGATCACAAAGACACCTCTTCAGGAAATGCTTCACAGGAGCCCACGGTTACTCGGGACGGGGAAGGCCGCTGATTTTTAGTGCAAGACCTGCTGGAGGCTTGGGCCACAAATGGTCCAATGCACAAGTTCATAGAACGTTGTTTAGGGCTTGCACATGACAATAGTGCACGTCCCCGGGTATTGCTGTTCCTCGTCACTTGTGGGGTCCACTTACCACAGCTTCCCTGGGGACTCACAATAGTCATCGAGAAGTCAGGAAATCCACTTCCAGGCCAGCAGGGACTTCGAAATTCCCTTACTCTGAATTCCCACCACAACAGGATTAATCACCAGATGGACTATTCTCTGTTGGACACAGGAAGGGGTTTCCACAGTTGGGGCTTTATTCGTAAATGGCGCCCTGATGGAACACGAGAACAAGAAGTGTGCGCTCCCTCTTTATGCCGTACGCCGCCATCACCCATTACATAAAGACGCACCGGTCGCGAAATGGCGTAGAGCCTCCTACACATGAGCTAACAAATGCCATATATCCGATGGGTGAGGGGCGCCACCTAATCAGATGGCTGTACAGGGGTGTCCGGGCACAACTCTTAGAGGAAAATGGGCCATAGATCTTGGGAAGGACCTAACAGACAAAGACTGGTCCTCTCTCCTGGAATATCCCAAGAAGGTGTCGCGCAACGCTAAATTCAAACTCATAGAATATATGATCCTTCACAGGGCATACCTCACCCCACATCGCCTCAATTGCATATATCCCGATGCACCTATCTGGGCCCTAGATCCCAGGCGGAAGACGCGGACATACTACACATGCTATGGGCGTACCAACGCCTTGGAAGGTTTTGGTCCTCAGTCGCGCAAATTGTGGGAGAAACCCCTGACTGGGACACAGCAGAGCGTTGTTTGCCGGGACTACGTAGGTGCCCGAAATCAGAGAAAGTACAACTCCGCTTCGCTGACATGGCCCCCCTCATAGCCAAACGCTCCGTTACAATGAAGTGGGAGTCAGCCTCCCCCTCTACACTAACCAATTGACATGAGGAGATAGTCTGCTGGGGTGGAGCAGAAAGCACCTTCATCAGGCGGGAGGAGTACCGAGGGTTACGCAAAACAGCTGTCTCCATGGAATGGGACCAGATGTTGGACACTCTCAAGGCCATTGATCCTTTTACTCAACGCTGCACATAATACACAACGCCCCCCCCCCTCCTCGTCATGTGACCTCGCAGGGCTTCCCCACCTGCCCCTACTGACCACTGTGCCGACCCACCCGACCGCCGTCCCTAAAACCTAACGACCCCCACATAACACTCACATGAGCAGAAGGTAGAACTCCAGGTCCGAATGCTACTGTCATGTTGTGAGCCAGACGAGTGGGGGGGGGGGTTAAGAAATGTTATGTTCCACAGTAGACTTATTGGACAATGAGTAACAGTCTGTCTTGGAAATACTAATGCCTCTAAAGGGTTATCATTTGCACGTGTTGGTCAACAGATGTTATGCCACCGCTGAATCCATTTGTGCACATAATGTGAGAATTATGTACCACTGTACCATTTGCTGCGGTGCCTACAATGCGCCATACTGTATATAATCAATAAAAATATGTTTTAAAAAAAAGCTGTGGAGGTTGGGTCTGGAGGTCGTGGGCTCGTTGGTGAGAGAGAGAGGATCAGCTGTGTGTCGCCGGCATAGGAGACGATGCTGAGTCCGTGACGATGGCTGTGAGGTCGGCCATGTAGACGTTGAAGAGGGCCGGGCTCAGGTTCATAACAGTTTGTCTCTTAAAAGCTCATATTCTGGCAGCTGGCAGTTTGTAAAAGGATCCTGTGCATTGGGTATTAGGAGATAGTTTGCGAGGAGGCTTCGAAATTTCGACTCCATGGCGCCTCCACAGGGTTTAATCCAGCACTGCCAGTGGTATAAGAGCGCCAGAACAGTCTCTCTTGACTCCAGGACACACCCACCTACCTGTGCTGCTGTGGAAGAGGAAACAACCTTTACAACGCAGTCATTACATCGCACTACATTTACAATGCAGTCATTACATCGCAACATCCTTTACAACGCATGTCACTACAACACAGCCATTACATTGCATGTCACTACAACGCATGACACTACAATGCATGTCACTACAACGCAGGCATTACATTGCATGTCATTACAACGCATACCATTACAACCAATAGTACCCCTACACTATCCAACACTTACCCTACTGTTGCACCCCCTGGAGTTAGAATAATAATTTTTACCCCTACACTATCCAACACTTACCTTAATGCAATGTAATGGTATGCGTGGTAAAGGTATAATGCGATGTATGGAATGTGTTGTAAATGTAGTTTAAAAAAATTTGTTGTAGTGGCATGCGATGTAAATGTATGCGTTGTAAAGGATGTTGCGATGTAAAAACTGCGTTGTAAAAGCATGCGCTGTAAATGTATGCATTGTAACATCATACATTCCTGTGGAAGATATGAGAGGAGGGGTGTGGCTGCAGGGGGTTCTTTATCTCACACAGTGGGAACAGGAAAGTGACTGGAAAACCTAATTTGCATGGGTGTGGAAAGCACTGTTCAGGACAATACAGCTTTTTAGTAAGACATTTGCTCTAAGTGTCTGCAAATGTTTCCTATCAGCAATTTTTAATTAAAGCTATTTACATGAAATAAATTCCCTGCCCTCTTCACCAATTTCCCGATTACCTTCAAACAAAGAAAAAAATGACTTAAAAGGCAAAATAAATATTTATTTAATGTTTTACACATGGCAACTTCTTGCTTCAGATGGAAAAACAAATATAAACCAAATGTGACAGAAGGCTCCATGGAACTTTCATTCGGTTTTGCATATTAGATGGCAAACCTTTGCATTCTGGGATTTGCAGTTTTCTTTGCTCATTCTAAGTAGGAGATATAATAAAATCGCAGCATGCAAAGTGTTTATTGCAAAAACCAAGGACAGCTTGAACATGTAACATAGCATGGTGCCACTTGGGAGCTACCAAGCCCCTGCTCACAAGTTTTGTTGGAGTCCGCACACATCTTTCTATAAACAATCTATCAATCAGGATTTGTAAAGAGCTGCTCATCACCAGTGAGGGTATCCAGACGCTGTGGAGTGGTGGGGAGTTAGCTGCTGCTGGGCGTTGTCAGTCGAATAGCCAGGTTTTTAAGCCATTTCTGAAATCCTGCGGGTGGAGGAGGTCTGAAGGTAGAGGGGGAGGATGTTGCAGGTCTTGGCGGCCAGGTAGGAGAAGGAGCGGCCACCACTCCTGCTTCGGAGGTAGCAAGGAGTGTGGCGAGCGAGAGCGCAGGTGTCTGACGGGTTGGTGTAGATTCAGTCTGTGGTTTAGGTATACTGGTCCGTTGTTGTGTAGGGCCTTCTAGGTGTGGGTAAACATTTTGAGCTGATATCTTTCATGTACGGGGAGCCAGTGAAGTGTTTTGAGGTGGAGGGTAACGCGGGCTTACCTTGGGAGGTCTAGAATGAGCTCTGGATGGTCCGTAGACTGTTTAGTCGCTGAGTGGTGACTCGTATGTAGACAGTGTTGCCGTAGTCCCGGTGGCTGCTGATGAGGGCCTGGCTGATGGTGTACCTGGTGCCGATGTGGATCCACTTGAAGATTTTCCGGAGCATGCGGAGCACGAGGAAACAGCGAGGGATACTGCGTTAACCTGGTTTTTCATGGTAAGCCTCTTGTCCAGTATAATGCCAAGGTTCCTAGCGTTCTCTGAGGGTGTGGGAGCAGGGCCCGGTTCTGCTGGCCACCAGGTGTCGTTCCAGGGGTTAGCGTTGTTCCCGAAGATGAGTACCTCCGTTTTGTCAGTGTCGAGCTTGAGACAGTTGTTTTGCATCCAGCTGGTGATGCTGGTCAGGCACCTGTGGAACTTAACTTTGGTGTTGGTGGGGTCAGTGTAAAGGGAGAGTATGAGCTGGGTGTCTTCAGCATATGATATGATGTTCATACCGTGGGCTCTGACGAAGAAGTCTGCAAGGGTGTCGCAGAGTGTCTGGAAGGGGGTGATGGTGTTCATGGATGCTTGGGCCTGGAGATCTCTTTGACGATGCTGAAGAGTTCTTTGCTGTGGTTGGAGCTGGCTTTGAGGCAGGCTGTCAGAGTCATTTTTCACTTTTTTAAGGTGTGGGTGGTAATGGTTTCGAGCCAGTATACAGTTGGCTCGGTCGCTGGGTGATTTGCTGGAGTCTCAGACCCCTTCCAGTTGTTTGCGTGTGGTTTGGCGGCTTTGAGTTCTGAGGTGAACCAGCTGGTGTGCTTGTTGGGTCTGCTGGTCTGGCAGGTTTGAGGGGGATGACTCTGTCTGCGCACTCAGGGATCCAAGTGTTGAAGTTTTTGATGGCCACCTCGAGATTGGGCGTGATGTCTGGGGTGGAGGCGCACAGGGTGTCAGGGAAGAGGTCCATGGTTACCTTATTCCAATGGTGCAGGTTCGAGCGTGCCCCGGCCGCAGCAGCAGCGGGGGCTGGCCTGGAGACCTGCTCAATGTGGTCACGCTGCTGCCTGCATTAATTAGGTTACGGGGGGGGCAGGGCACTGGGTGGGGTCACAGGAAGGCAGGATGTGGGAAAGTGAATGGGGGAGAGAGGGAGACAAAGGCAGCAAAGTAAGCAACTGGCTGAAATGGTTGGCACAATGAGGAGGCAAAAAGTTAGAATTGGCGTAAGAAATGAGGGTGCAAAAGTTAGTTAGGCTGTAATTCAAAAGTCTTGAAAAACGAAGGAGGCAAAAGTTATGAAAAACGAAGCAGGCAATAGTCATGAGAACGAGGGAGGCAAACGTTAGGGGATGACAAGAGTTAACGTTTGCGCTGTCAGAGGAGGGACAATAGGTTGAGTGCAAAGGGTAACGGAGGGGCAGGGGGTGCAGGTTCGAGCGAGGCCCGACCCGCAGCAGCGGAGGGGAGCTGGCCCAGGGCAGTCGAGTCCACCTCCATCTTAGTATGGTCATTGGCATCCTTATGTACACCCCTCCAACCATATATACATTTCCCAATAATAAACACACAACACAGACTGTTAGATTGGGTGCAATTGCTGCAGGTTTATTACATACACCGTTATGTAATAGGTGGGTTATCTTACGGGCAACCAACTGGGCCGCCTACCCACCTGATGAGCCGGGCAGCACTGGGGCGAACCCCGCCTTTGCTGCCCTACAAGTGATTATCTTACAGGATCACGTGACCGTTGGTAACTTTTTACTCACCCCCCTTCCAGGGCGGAGCGTCGCATAGCAAACCCCCGGTTGTTCAGGCCCACAACCGCCCGAAGGACTAGCGGGGCGCCGACACGGCTTTCAAGACCCTCCCATGAGGCTCCTCGGATTTGGCTCTGGCACCCCCTATGGTGCTGCGCAGAGGTACCCTTTTTACCGGCCTGCTTCCAGATCGCCCTGTGAATCCGCCTGCAACGAAAGAGGAAAACATTACAATATTCTCTACCCCCCACCTGCCACCACCACGCTGGGTAAACGGTAGGGAGGGATGCGGCGTGTGTGGCGAAAAAGAGGCCACCCACATGGTGGGGGAGGGCTATATAGCCTCCCCCCAGGACCAAGATGCCCCGGAAGTGACGCCCCTCGCGTCACAACCGGGCAGGAAGAGGGGGGACTCCAACCTGAGACCCTGCCCCCAAAAGGGGGCGGGGAGGGGTATCCAGTGCCCAGGCGATACTAGAGCACTGACCGAAATCTACAACATTTCACTGTGTCACTCTACGCCTTCACTGCATCGAAATCCCTACGCCTGCTCAGACCAGGCGTAAGGATTGATGCAACGCTTTTTGTATGGGACTCACCTATCTGTTGTGGCGCAGTGCTGGAGTTGCGTCACTTTCATGAGCAACTCCAGCGACGCGTCACTTTTGTGCCAACAGATGCATCAGTATTTCGGACACATCTGTTAATCCTTGCACCATGGAGCACTGTATTGTAAATACAGCGCATCCATGGTGGCGTAAGGATATTTGGTGCTGTTGCAAGGAAACTGATGCGTCTATGCAACGTAAAGTGCTATGTAAGTGGTTATTAGTGTAATAACTCATGGGTGGATACTTGAGACATTCTTACGATGCCTGGTAGAGCCCCCAGAATCAGCCCCCCCTTTTCCCTAGCCAGGCTGTGGTGAGGCGCTCAACAACTGACTTTTGACCCTACTCAACTCAAGTTGACACAAGCATTGGGCATTGGAGGAATTAAAGGGCCCTCTAAAAAAGTGACGGGGTTTGGGTTTGTTTAGTTTTTGTGCCAATTAAGTGTTTGGCAAGAGGTGTTGCCTTTGGAAATGGCTGTGGTGTGTGTGACCTAAATGTAATAAACACTGTTTTTGAATGTGTATTATGTAATGTTCTCCAATGGTCCCTTGATACCTTTGTCTTATGTGATCTAATGTGTTTGACATAAGGAATGTTTATAAAAGCAAAACGTGGAAAAGAAAAATCAAGGCTCATGGCAAATAAAATTCTGAACCTTAAAGATTAAAGTTGTTGCAAATAATTCCAGCTTAGGGAAAAATAAGCTGTTTATATAATTGATGTGTTCTAGCCTTAGGCTTAGTTACAGGCCCAAAGTTTGAATACTTTTAGAAAGATGGCAGGTTCTTACTTAAACCAGTTGGCACCTTCTGTCAATCTCTAGAATACACGTCTGGGGTGGGTGACAGCTGACCTCCTACATTCCGTCTAGACAGCCACACACAAAGGAAGAGTGAAGTACTAGGAATTTTAAGCCCAGCGGTGCAGGGGAACACACCCTATGACTTCGGGTTCTTCCTGTTTCAGACCTACAGAAACACAGAGTCTTCTGGGTGAAGTCAAAGATCAGTTTATTGGCTGCAGACCAATTACAGGTATCCTAGAAGTACAACAGCGTGTATGTTCTCAGGAGACTGCTAAAAATCACAGAAACGGGCTTCTCCTTAAATACAAAATATCATGCCTCAGGCACACATTCCTTGGTTTACGATATGGCCATATACATGTATACATTTCAAACGAAAAGGCAGAGTCATGATGACCATCCCACATTCCAGTTAAGCCAGCCCGCAATTATTTACCCAGCAAGGCTCAGATCCCACATCAGATATCGATAGGCCCCAATAAACACGAGCATCTCCTGTTTGGAAAACAAGCCATAAAGCAGGAATAGTCAGGTGTGAAAGAGATTAGCTGGAGGCTCGTGTAGGATGAAAAGGCTTTATGGTGTGTCAAGCCCTGATGCTAATCACAGGTGGCCGGAGGACGGGGAGCTCGTGAGACCGGACTGACCTGGGGCAGCGGAGCCAAGCTGCCCAGGTCACAGAAAAGTCAAAGGAAGGCACATGTGCTCTAAAAGGCCCGTATTTGCTTCATGATATATAGCCTATGTGAGGGCAACCATAAGATGGCCACCGCTCTAAGATGGAACCCACATAGTGATGTATAATAACGTATACACAGTGCATTCATAGCTAAAACGTTACACAAAGCACTTGTACATACCGCATTAACCATTCGCGGTTCACTAATACCGGGATAGACAGGGGTAGGGCCCTGCCTCCTACGCGGTCCCAAATTCTGAAGTACGACAGACCCTCCTTTTGACCTTACATAGGCAATAACTATACTCATTTCAATCCGAGTCTAGGTCAATATTCACGAAGTCATGGAGATGTTGCTGTAGCATCATCCTATTACTTAGCTCATCCCTCGACACAGGTTTCCTTACACATAATGTAGCACAGAGGCCACATATCGCAGGAGCACACTGTATGCACAGACAGAACAGGAAAAGGATGGCTAAGATCATTCCAATGACCATCAGAACTTTCCAACCCCAGGCAGATATCGGTTTCCAGAACCACCCCACCAGTGACCAATCTCCTTTATCCACGTGTATGGACTCAGATATTTTATGTAGTTTGGAGATGGCTTGATAAAACTGTTGGAGCGTTGTCTGGTATGAAAATGCAACAACTGGATTGGATAACCTTACATACCCCACCGCGGTCTGCAAGTATGACGTCTAGAACCATGCGGTTCTGCAAAGTCATGAGGCGATCCGCTTGGAGCTCAGCTGTCAAAATACCAAGGGCACCAGCCATAAGATTAACAGTGGATTCAACCACACGAGTCAGTTGTCTCAGGTTCCTACTATTATCCATAGGTCCCCAAAACGGCAGGAAACCCAAAAAGAAATCTCCCGCTTCCTGACCGGCAGTATCCTCCTTACTAATCACGCCTCTCACAACTCTGGTCTTGTGATAGTCAGAGGCGGCAGTGAATGTTGGCGGTAGCAAATTTGCAATATAACACGTGCCCGAGAAATCAGGGGGCAACCATGTATATGCTCGGTCATTGCAGATAAAATATGTACCCTTGGCAGCCAAAAACGCAGGGGAAAACTGCGACGGAAAAGTGTACGTTTCAGTACAGTCACTTCTTCCCAGTTGAGCTCTAGGATTCTGACCATTACCTTGTAAACAGAACCGACCTATGTGGGGTACAACCCAGATTGGGGATGAGATTTTTCGCTGTCTTTCACCCAGACTAATACTATACCCCGTCGCGTTCCATCCTACATAAGGTCTCAGCTCTTCTTTGTGAATGGATGAGTATGCATCGATATCTCTGCTCATATCGGCAACTCCTTTCATTAAATCTTTGTTATTGGTGCTAGGTCTGATGGAACGCGGTTGTCGCGGGGAGTACGCATCTAGAGCAAAGAGAAACATGGTCTGGAATGCCCATGACGATCCATTGTAACTAAACGGCAGCACTAGATAAGGAATACCCTTATTAATGGTATGTGGCATTAAACCACACACCCAACAATTGGTTGTATTCATGACTAGTTGGTGCTGGTGCAGGAGCTGAATAAACGAGTTATTCACAAACTCTGATCGTCTAGCTTGTTCTTGTTCAGGCAGAGGGTGAAAAGAGTGTGAGGAGACAGTAGGAGGAGGTATAGGCTGTACAGTGGGTGCAATGGGCTCTTGAGAGGAGAAGAATACAAATCCTACAGTAAACACTACCATACTACGTAATATAAACAGGCATAATAATACAAAACGTTTGCTCTTCATTATTTTACACATTCTTGCTTTAAAGTTCATTTCCTCAGCGAGTCTCTCCATCTTGAAAAACTCCATCCTCTAATCGTGCCGCTCGCGGCGGGTGAGTATCTTCTGCTAAGGAGTACGCCTGTCAGTCCATGGAACGCCCTAGACCAACCAGAACCGTTGACCTAACGTCTTCGGCCTGTACCCCAAAGTCTTGGCACCGCGACCCTGCGGCTGAACCCGGATGGTGGTTCGAAAAACAAAAATCAAGAAAAGTTCTTCAGATGGGAGAGCTCTGGTATCAAAAACAAAAGGGTAAGGAAAAAGAATATTTATTTGTCCATAGGCCTTGGTCTTAGATTATAGTGGAGACGGCCAGGTACTGTCTGATCTTGAAACAATAGTTCAGGCTCTGTGGTGTTCAATCGAATTGACGGTGGCACAGATTCTTGCAAAATATCGTCACTCTGTTGTGCTCAAGTTGTGCCTTTTATGCGTACATCACTGAACGGAACAAAACGAGGTACAGTGTCTGTTTCAGAGTCTGCGATACCCTCCTGGACCCACTGGTCATACGGCAGAGGCAAAGGGATCCTTTTCATGTGGGCGCCGTGGATCCAGTTCTTCTTCCCCTTTACTCGAACAGCTGATCTTGTAGACAGAAGTACGAGATGAGGGCCGATCCAACGAGGCTCATCGTTGCTTTTGCGCTGGAAATTTTTCACCAAAACCCACGTGCCAGGGTCGATAGGGTGTCCTGGAGCCTCAGAGGCCTGGGGAAGAGTATCGTGCACCTGTTGGTGTAAAACACGTAATTTAGCCGTCAATTCATACAAGTAATCGAGCAGTACTGGATGTTCGATTTCACTGAATTTTGTCCGTCTTGGCACACCCCATACATTGGCCGGGCGGCCAAAAACGACCTCGTAGGGACTAAGTCCCACTCGTGAATGCACGGTCATTCTGGTGGACAGGAGTGCTAGAGGCAGAGCGTCAGGCCATTTAAGACCTGAGCTCGCCTGGATTTTGGCCAGTTTGAGTTTTAGAGCGCCATTGTAGCGCTCTACTAATCCAGCTGATTGGGGGTGATTTGCAGCGTGGAATTTCTGTTTTATCCCTACTCCCTCACACACATTCTTCATCACTTGACCCACAAACTCACTCCCATTATCACTCCACACCATTCTTGGCATTCCAAACCTAGGGAAAAATTCCTTTACAAGGGCTTTGGCTGTGGATAGAGCAGTGTTGTCTTTTAGGGGATACGCCTCTATCCATTTTGAAAAAGCGCAGACAACCACCAACACATATTTCAGGTTGTTGCACCTTTCCATGTGGATAAAATCTAGCTGCAAAACTTCAAATGGATATGATGGAGGCGCAAAACGACCAGCAGGAGTTGGGGTTCCCCTACCAGGGTTATACTTCAAGCATACCATACAATTCTTGACCACATTCTCTGCACAATTAGGAATTCCAGCATTCTGCCATACTGGAGCCAACAACTTACAGATTCCTTTCGTACTGATATGTGCCATTCCATGTGCCATAGTAACCACTGGAAGCACATAGGCATCAGGTAACAACCATCGCCTATGTTCTGACAAATCAATCCAACAACCATTCTCATCCAACTTACCCATACTTTCTCTCCACTTGCTCAACTCTTTCTCTGTGGCTTCAGCTCGAAGGGACTTTACACTCTCTATTGTGTATTCACACATTCCAACATTACCAACCCATCTGGCAGGGCCTGCAACATACATTCGAGTCTTCACATCTTTTGCTGTTTCTTTCGCGGTTTCATCAGCAAACGCATTACCACGACCAACATCATCAGTGATTTTCTTGTGCGCACTGCATTTCATAATCGCAACTTGTAACGGTAGGGTCAGCGACTCAAGGAGATCATTCACCAACTTGCCATTCTGAATCTTAGCTCCATGCGAAGTCAGGAACCCACGTTGCTTCCACAATCGCCCAAAACTATGAGCCACGCCAAAGGCGTACTGGCTATCCGTATATATGTTCACTTTCATTCCTTCAGACAACACGCATGCTCTCATAAGGGCAATCAATTCTGCTGCTTGAGCCGAATTTTGTGGCACACGTGCAGTTTCCACAATCGTGTGCAAAGTCGTGATAGCATATGCAGCAGTCGTATCACCATTCGGAAGCTTAAAACACGAACCATCCACCCATAAAGTACCATCACACTCAGTCAGGGGAGTATCTTTAAGATCTACTCTCCCTTTCGTCTCTTCTTCTGTTCTGAACAGACAATCATGTTGCTCAATCTCATCTAGGTCTGCTGGGATTGGTAATAGTGTAGCTGGATTCAACGTGTTGCATCTCTTTATGTGTATATGATTTGCTAACAGTGTCAGCTCATATCCAGATAATCGCGCACTAGTTAAGTGTTGTGTCTTGGTCCTGTTTAACAATGTGTCCACAGCATGTGGAACCATAACAATCAATGTATTATCCATTACTAGGCCAGCAGACTGTCGAATAGACATAGCTGTGGCGGCTGTGGCTCTCAGACAACTTGGCAATGCCCTCGCTACCGGGTCCAAGGTTGACGAAAAATATGCGCATGGACGCGGTCTATCGCCAAAAGGCTGTGTTAACACTGATAATGCGCAACCATCTTTTTCATGAACATACAATGTAAAAGGCTTGCTGTAGTCAGGGGTACCCAACACAGGAGCTGAACACAATGCATTACGCAATTCCAAAAAACTTTTCTGACACTCTTCAGACCATGGAATAGGATTTGGTGTGTCTTTGCATGTTAATGCTAACAAAGGTTTTGCCAACAAGGAAAAATTGGGGATCCAGTGCCTACAGTATGAGGTAATGCCCAAGAAAGCACGCACTTCTCTCTGTGTTCTAGGCACACTCAACTGTGCAATGGCTTGAATTCTTTCTGGGGTCAGTTTCCTTCCCTCCTTCGATAAGAGATGACCTAAGTAGGTCACTTCTTGTCGACAATATTGCAGCTTTGAGAGAGACACTTTGTGATGGAAGGCAGACAAATGACGCAACAATGACAAAGTAGCGTTTTTGCAAATCTTTTCAGTATCCGCGGCGATTAGTAAATCGTCAACATACTGAATAAGGATAGCGCCACTGGGTAAAACAAGTGCATCAAGCTGCGCTTTTAAAGCCTGACTGTATATTGATGGACTTTCACAGTAGCCCTGGGGAGCGCGTTTAAAGCGGAAGCTGCGACCTCCTAAACTGAAGCCAAAAATGTCTCTGCTGTCCTCTGCAATTGGGATGCTAAAGAAAGCATTCTTTAAATCGATCACTGAGAACCAAGCAGCGGAGGCTGGAATCATAGTTAACAAGGCAGTTATATCAGGGACGACTGGAAACTGTGGCACAACAATCTTATTAACCTCTCTAAGATCAATCACAAATCTGTAAACAGGTGGCTGTGAAGGGTCCGTGCGTTTTAAGACAGGTAAAACCGGACTATTGCAAACGTTGCCTCTTGTCTCTTCAATTACACCCTTTTTAATCAACTCACTGACAATTGCTAACAATGCTTTCTGACCTTCATTGGAGATCTTGTACTGGGGAATACGTGGCAATCTGACATTGGCTTTTAAAGTGACCACATATGGCGGTATTTCCAAAAGATCCACATCATTGGGACCAGTAGCCCAAAGGACATCCGGAAGGGATGACAATTCAGGTGGCATTGCATTTTTAGACAAATACATTGGGGAAATCACTTTCTTGCCTAATGTAAGTTGTACTCCTGAGGGAGAACAATATAGCGTCGCATGCAATCTTTTTAGCAAATCTAATCCTAGCAGATTTTCACCACATCCTGTTGTTAGGATGAGGGGTGCTTTTAGCTCACAAGGTCCAACAGAAAGTGACATAGGACTAGAAATCGGGTTCCTAACTGGGGCGCCAGAAAAACCTACTGCAACATTCATTTCGCCAGACAAAGGCGCGCCAGGGAGTTTTGAATGCATGATTGAACTCTTTGCAGCACCAGTATCCAGCAGAAAGGGCTCCGTTACATTTGCTGTAGTTACTTTAACATAAGGTCCGCTCTGATCCACTGGCACTGAATTAACTCCCTCTCTCTGTCTACGGCTGTCCTAGTAATCATTATCTTCTACATTGTCATCTTCTGCATAATAATCATTATTGTAGTACTGAGCTGTATTACCAGTCGCGTTGGCTTGCTGATCAAAGCGATTTATGGTATTTTGAGGCGGAAGAGGACGCGCGTTCTGAGGAGCATTTCCACGCCCTCTACCTCTAGGAGCTTGCTGACCACCTCTACCTCTTGCGCCATACGCATTACTGTTACGCTGCATTAATTTAGGGCAACTATATTTAAAATGACCTTCCTCTTTGCAATATGAACATTGGTTGGGACCTACAGGGATTCGTGGTTGATAATACCTGTTCATTTGCTGATTATTCTGAAACTGTTGGGGCTGCTGATAGATACCTTGTGTTTGCCTATAATTACTCTGTCCTCCACGTGGCGGATAAGCCTGCTGTAAAAGGACCTTTGTTTTTAGTTCTTTTGTTTTCTTATCTGTTCTATCCTTCTCATCTTTGTCTCTATTCTCATAATACTGCGCAGTAGCCAGTATTTGCGCTGAAGAGGAAACAGCCCAGGAACTTTCTGAGTCTTTTAATTTTTTACACAACTCGGGAAGTAGATTCTGCACAAATTTATCAACAAATAACCGTTGGCCACCTTCAGTGCTCATGTCTTGACCACTGTGATCGATAAACGTTTCTTCAAACCTGGTGAAGAAATCAGACACTGTCTCATCTTTCTTCTGCTTACATGCGGATAGTTTATCCCAATTTACGCGCATCGCAGGCATTATAGTTTTCATGTAGGTAATAATTCGACCAGGGAGTTCTGCTACTAAAGGGTCAGGTTTCGCGTCACCAACTTGGCCAGCGTCTGCAGCAACGATATTAGCCCATGTGTTACCCAATTCTGCAGCGTGATCTACATTACGAATGGATCCCCATAAAGGCTGTGGAACAACATTCCCAAACAACATGTCTATGTCAGCTAGATTCATTACACATGATTCTGCAGTTTGTGATAACTCCTTATAATAACCTGTAGGGTTTTTACGGGGGTCAGGCAATGTCTGCTTAAGCGCTAACACATCAGATCTCTTCCATGGGACATGCACCCAAACACGCTGAAAATGAGCTGGAGCAGCAACAATATTTCTAGCGGCATCAGCCGCAACGGCTTCCTTCCATACCGGAGGGACTTCTCTCATAGGGTATTGTCGAGCTTTTCCCTTCTTCCCCACAGGGAATTCCTGTTCGAACAATGATTGTTGACAATCACCATTTCTGAGGGACAGTAAAGTTGCAACTGCTTTATCTACATTGGGGCCCACAATTGTACCTTTTTCAAAATCAAATCGCACTCGACACAATTCCTGGGGGTTTGGGTTTGCACCCTTATCCTCCAATTCCTCACAGAGGAATTCACACATTTTATCAAAGACATACCTCTGTTTTGGGGCATCCCATTGGTGAAAAACGTTAACAACTGATTCCACATCATAGAGTGAAGGGAAACCAATCCACCTACGCGCCAGATGATCTAACACCTCTTTCTCGTCGGGACCAGGCAGCTGACTGCGCAATTGCTTACGCTGTAAGGCAGGAGTCGCACTAGATGACCCAAAGAGAGGCGACATTAGACTAGTAACTACATTAGCTAGTCGTTGTCGTGCTGAAGGAGAGGTTGAGGCGAAAACGGGGGGATAGACAGAGGGAAGAAAAACAGATTCAGATACAGGTACCTGGGTAGTGTAAGAAGGAGCGCCAGGGGAAGCCGCTGGCGTGCTAGGCAAAGTCGCAGGAAGCGCGGGGGTAACAGATAGCAAAACTGGCGGCCCTTGAGAGGGCTGCACTGCAGGGATAGGAGCCATCTGAGGAGGAGCTGGCGGCTGTGGGAAGGCTTGCGGCATATTTACTGGAGGCTGCACATTTACAAGCTGTGGAGGCGCGGTGGCATTTTGCGCATACGGGGGTGGCGAACTTAACAAATGGGACATTAGGGAATCTTTTTCTTTCTCTTTTGTCTCATCTTGCACAAGGGGTGACAAAACAGGGTAACATTTATCTATCCCTAGTTTGCGCTCTATGTAGCTGTTCATTCATTTGTTGTTCCTCATTATCTTTAAATTGCACAGCTGCTTGCATCACTGACATACCTCTTTCTCTCTTATTTCTTTTCGCTAGCTTAATTTCCTTCTGTTTGGCTTCCTTTCGCCATAGGCGGAAAGAATCAAACATCGCCGGCCGGGCTTTCTTTTTAAACAATTTAACTTCCAAATTATCTAAGATATCTGTATCGAAACTACCATTTTGGGGCCATTTTAAAACACCGTCCTTTCTGGTGTATCGGATCCATACTTCATTATATGCAATGGGGCCCACGCCATGTTTTACATAAAGCTCATAAGTTGGAGTACCAATTGGAGGAACCGGACATGAATCCTCTAACTGGAAATCCCTTCTACAACTTAAACAAAACCAATTACCAAATACACTAGCACCAGGCATCTTCGCTCACTAGTCTAGTTCCCAACTTCAAAGGATTATCGATTACGATAGTCTCGTGAATACACGAGTCCTCTGGCTTTGGGGTTTGCAAACTCCAAATCAAAATAATCCCGAAGGATACCAAACAAATTGGGAGACGCTCCACTTATACTTAACTGAATATCGATGATCAATGGCGTCACCAGAAGACTCTCTCGATTGTTTTGCTCTACCAAAATCGTCAAGGGTCCAAAACAGGGCGATTAATCAGGGCAGCAGTCCTTCGTAGCCGTCGGGACGTGGAGAACCTCGCAGAAAATACTTTCGGACCACGTCGACATGCAGGGGTCGATGAAGTGGCGGCCTTCCTCCAGAATTTCCACACGAAGCTCCTCACGAACCTCTGGCTTGGACCGGTACCGCTGAAATCGCACCGAGTTGGGCGCCAACTGAAGTACTGGGAATTTTAAGCCCAGCGGTGCAGGGGAACACACCCTATGACTTCGGGTTCTTCCTGTTTCAGACCTACAGAAACACAGAGTCTTCTGGGTGAAGTCAAAGATCAGTTTATTGGCTGCAGACCAATTACAGGTATCCTAGAAGTACAACAGCGTGTATGTTCTCAGGAGACTGCTAAAAATCACAGAAACGGGCTTCTCCTTAAATACAAAATATCATGCCTCAGGCACACATTCCTTGGTTTACGATATGGCCATATACATGTATACATTTCAAACGAAAAGGCAGAGTCATGATGACCATCCCACATTCCAGTTAAGCCAGCCCGCAATTATTTACCCAGCAAGGCTCAGATCCCACATCAGATATCGATAGGCCCCAATAAACATGAGCATCTCCTGTTTGGAAAACAAGCCATAAAGCAGGAATAGTCAGGTGTGAAAGAGATTAGCTGGAGGCTCGTGTAGGATGAAAAGGCTTTATGGTGTGTCAAGCCCTGATGCTAATCACAGGTGGCCAGGGGACGGGGAGCTCGTGAGACCGGACTGACCTGGGGCAGCGGAGCCAAGCTGCCCAGGTCATAGAGAAGTCAAAGGAAGGCACATGTGCTCTAAAAGGCCCGTATTTGCTTCATGATATGTAGCCTATGTGAGGGCAACCATAAGATGGCCACCGCTCTAAGATGGAACCCACATAGTGATGTATAATAACGTATACACAGTGCATTCATAGCTAAAACGTTACACAAAGCACTTGTACATACCGCATTAACCATTCGCGGTTCACTAATACCGGGATAGACAGGGGTAGGGCCCTGCCTCCTACGCGGTCCCAAATTCTGAAGTACGACAAGAGCAGGTGTGGCTAAGAAGCCATCTGTATGTTGATGGGTTATCCTGAGCAGGATGGGAGGATCTGACACTTTGCACCTAAAAGGGCTGTGTCCTCTATCCACACAAAGGCTTTCATATCCTCCTGGAGTGAGTCTGGAGCCAGGACCGGAAAGCCAGGTCTTGTGCACATCAAGGGCATCTCTATGAAGTCTCCCTACTTCAAAGGCCCAACTGGGTATAAGTACTGGACCTCTGATTTCACCAAATGAGAACACTTCTGGGTCAGAGGACATTCTACCAAGAAGAAGGACTGCTTTGCTACCACTGCTGCCTGAACTGCGAACACTTTTTGTGATGCATCGGCAGCGCATTTTAGTGCCCCATATTTACAAGGGCAGGAAAAGCCACCCTGTGGTTTTTTTTCCTCTTTCTATGCATTCTGCAGCACACATCGAAAGAGGAAATCACCTCCGGTAATTGTTTATGTACAGGGAGGTGTCCCTTTCTGTACGTAAACAATCATCCCTGTGACGCAGGCATCCCTGCACCATGGCGCAAGGGTGTCTGGGTTGGCGCATGGCAGCAGTTTGTGCGCCAGCACAGGGAAAGCACAGAGATGCAATATATTGTTGTAAGTTTGTCACATTCCTGTGCTTCCAAACTAGCGCGGCGCAGCAAAATGAAATGCGGCACCTCTCTGCGTTAGTTTATTGTAAATCTGCCCCACAATTTCCCGCATGGTAGGACATCAGAGAGCAAGCAGCGGCAAACAGCTACGGCTCCGCCTTTGTGATTCCAGTGCCGCTCCAAACATAGGCCAGTAACAGAGCAATGGGTTGCAACCGCAATTGTATTGGAATCCACTGTAACATACCATTCAACCCCGATTTGTAGAGCACAGCTAATCATCAGCGAGGGATACAGGCACTATTCTCTTGCTGGGATCCTTCGAAGAGCCAGGTCTTGAGTCCCTTTGTGAGTTATGGGGCAGAGGATGATTTTCACTGATGAAGGGGAAGGTCGCTCCAGGGCTTGGCGGTGAGGTAGGAGAGGGAGCGCCCTCTACTGTGGCTTCGGCAGATGCGGGGGGTGTGTGTGCGAGGAAGGCAGAGTGCCATTGTCTGGAGTGGTGATGGAAGTTCAGGTGAATGCTAATGTACGCTGGTCCTTGGTCGTCGACGGTCTTGTAGGCGTGTATCATACCTTCACCTTTTTCACGCCACCTCCAATTTTAATTTCAGAAAGGGTTGCAAAGCTCCTTTTTAGAGGTTTGAAGGACTTTTCCAATTCATACCAGAGGTTTTGTACACTCCAAAAAAGGCCATTTATTTCGCCCTTTATTTTTAGTTATCCGGCTCTCTCAAGGAGTTGACTTAAAGACATGCACATTTAGAGCCTGATTACAAAGGTAAATCTACACTTTCCGATAACTTTACGATTGTTTGCTATTCACACAGGGATTTACAAGGAATATCTTATGAGTATGGAGTCCCAGCACATAAAAAGCCCCAACTTTATGCGGAGACCAAGGGGCATCGAGGAGTTGGAGGAGTTGGTGGTTGTTGAAGTATTTGATGAGGTATCTGTTGTTTACTTTCTATAGAACCTTAGCTGGAAAGGGTAGTGGGAGATCTGTCTGTAGTTGGTGAGCTTTGAAGGGTCCACAGAGGGTTTCTTTCACAATGGGGGGCCGGTTGTGTGTTTCTGGGTGGTTCATGGCAGAGTAAGAGACAGTTCTATTGAGTGTGAGCATGGTGCTGATGGGTTGCAGGCCTCTGGAGTCAGTGTGGTTGGGATCCAATGGGGCCCCTGAGTGGATGGACTTCATGGTGGCGCAGTTTCTTCTGGGGTGATGACGGGCCATGTGGTTAGCGTTGGTTCTTAGTATAAGGTCGGGAGGTGTTTGGTGAGGTCTGTCGGGTCGGATTGCGCCCTCAAGTTGGTCTAAATGGCGATGATTTTTGTTGCTCAGGAATTTATAGAGATTGATGTAGAGTTCCTGCGATGAGGTGAGTAAGTTGGAGGTGGCCAATGGTGAGGTGAGATCTTTCACATTGATGCATATTTCTTCTCCTGGTGCCGGCATCAATGTGGTCCACCAGAGTGGCGTGTCTGGTGGCAGCGGGTGGGTTTGGATGCTCTCCTGTCTGCATTGCCCTGGCTCATTCTCCATTTGATTTCCAGTTGTTTCCAGTGGTGTTTTATCAGCCTGAGGTCCTTCATGTACCAACAGGCCTGGGGCATCGGTCTTTCTGTATTACTGTTTTTGAGGAGGAGGGCAGGGACTCAGTGCAGGAGGTGATTGAATTGTTGACCTTCATGATGGCTTTGGGGGGGTTATTGCTGTGGTTAGGTCAGTGGGTGTTCAGAGCAGTGCACCAGTCCTTGTCAGTGATGCTGTTCCAGTTTTGCCGGGCTGGGGATGACGAGCTGGGGGAGAGTGTGGTTCCTCCAGAAAACTGGCGTGCGCTCGTCGACTCAAATGTTTTCAAAGTTGGTGAAAATAGGGTCACAGAGGTGTCTGGCAGCGTGGGCAGGCCCCTTTACTCATTGGGTGCAGCCCGGGCTTCTGAGGTCTTCATTCACTGCTCTTGAATTGGGCTCAGCGTGGTCCTCCAGGTGGAAGTTCAGGTCTCTGAGGAGGGTGAGGGGTGCAACGAGGTCCGTGAGGGTGTTGGTGGAGATGGTGTGCGGTCCCAATGGTCTGTAGATGAGAGTTTTGCATAGGGTGAAGTTGGCTGTGACATGGAGCTTGAGCGACAGGTGTTTCATGTTGGAGGATGACGTGTCCGTAGAGAGGGTGCAGCTGGTGGTTTTTCTGTGGCTGATGGTGATTCAGGCTTGTGGAGTCTTTCATGCCTGGCCATCTTGTAGCCAGGACTGGGGTCGCAGATGTGGCGATGTCAGGTGCTGCTGTAGGATTCAGCCAGGTTTTCTCGAGGAAGAGACGGTCATGCATATTGTCGTGCAGCAGGTCTCAGATCTCTGTGGCTTGTTTGGTGAGTGAGCGAGTGCTGAGGAGCATGCATGTGAGCGTGGAGGGTTGTGTGAGTGTTTGGAGGACTGAGTGAGTGTGAGAGAGTGGGGTGCTGGGTACTTAGGGCCTTGCTAGGAATGCCCTATTACATTGCGATCGCGAGCTCACACCTGTTTGCGTAGGAATCGCAATTACAAGTGGTGTGAAGTTTATCAAACTCTATTATCACCGGGTGTGATAAAGATTGCTATATACATTACGTTTCAGCAGGCGAAACCTGCTAGAATTTAACAGGCAAAAAATGCCTGATAAATATCCGGCTATGCCAGATTTAGTGAGGTAAGCACAGAATTCTGAGAGATATCGCCCATTTTCAAAGCAAAACTCATAACAGGCATTATAATCAGAAGGATTACAAAAAAAGTAATACAAATTATAATTAAAAAAAAGAATTGTTATTAAAACCACCGTCACCGATACCAACCATACCCATAAACTAATTTTCAAGTCTTTCTATAAATTATGATGTAATTCTTACACCAACGCTCTCTAAACTCAACCCTAAATGAACCATGGATCCATCCCATTCTTCATAGCAAACAAGGGTGGAGGGGGGGGGCAACCATTCCGTGCCCCTTCCTACTTACAATTTAAAATGGGTAAAATTGTTCATCCAGAGGGTTTGAAACCGTGAAAGGGCTTTGCGAGGCGCTTAGGGGCAGCAGGCCTCTTCAGCATTCAGGGGTCCACGCTGGCCATGGGTTCGATAATCATGAGGTGGCACAGGCGGGCAAGACCACCATGAACCGCTTCAGGGGGAGCCCTCTGGAGAGATACACACAACTATGAGGACCCCCTGCAGAAGATGGTGAGTGGCACCTGAGACTCACGCATCTTACAGGTATTCATAGGCCCTGGAAGGATTGGCACAGCATGAGGGCTGTGGCCCCGCGCCGCAGAAGCTGTCGAGCATGGGTTACACCCCTGGAGTGCAGAGATTCATTACGCTTTCCTATGGTTCAGCCTGTTTATTTGGCTCTCAGTAACACCCATCAAACCCTCTGTTTATGCAGAATAATGTCACTCATAATATGTGACAGAACATTGTGTCTGGAAGACCAGATGTGTTACACGCATGTTCAATGTCCCTGCCTCTCTCTCTTTTTCAATACTTACCAAGCACATGCTTGTTACATGCATGTTCAATGTTCTTGCCTCTCTCACTTCTTCAAAAATTACCTTGTACATGTGCGTTACATGCATGCTTAATGTCCATGCCTTGCTCTCTTCTTTAATACTTACCAGGTACATGCGTGTTACATGCAAGTTTAATGTCCACGCTGTTGTGATCTTACCCCCAAGTCTAAAGAGAATGTGGCTTCGTTTTTAGGGCTTTGTGAGTGCTACTCAAAATTTATTAAGAATTTTTCGGCAAAAACTGTCAGGCTAAGGGAATTATTGAAAAAGGACAAAAAATTCTCATGGGAAGGAAGTTGTCAAATTGAATTTGATGGGTTGAAAGAAGAAATTGTTTCAGCTGGTGTTCTTGCACCTTTTGACCCGTCACATGAATGTATCATTACTGTTGATGCAAGCAATGATGGTCTGGGTGCCACCATCGCTCAGACGATAGGGAGAAATGAGGCAACTATTGGGTTTGCTTCAAGATCTTTAAGGTCTAATGAGAAAATGTTCTCGGTGACTGAAAAAGAGCTGTTGAGTTGTTGCTGGGCGGTTGAGAGGTTTAAGTGTTTTATCTGGGGAAGAAAATTTGTACTTAAGACTGACCACAAACCTTTAGTTAGCATTCTAAGTGGACCCAATATAAAAGATCACACCCCCAGAATAGCAAGATTGAGCTCGAAACTTTTACAATATAATTTCAGCATTGAATACATCCCAGGTGGTAAAAACATAAGAGCAGATTATCTCTCCCGTTCACCGTTAAGTTTTACAGATTACAATGAAAACTATGAGGAGAATGACGAAGAATGTTTAATTGCTAGCGTAGATATTTGTCATGACACCACATTTAATGAAAAAGAATGGTTGGAGGAATCCTCAAAGGATTTGGAATTGGACGGTGTCAGAGAGTATGTCATGAGTGGATGGCCTAAAGAAAAAAGTCTGCCACAAAACTTGCAACCATACTTTAAAATTGCAGATGAGTTGTCGATCGAAGAAAAGGGTATGCTTGTACGGGGAGAAAAATTTATTCCACCCGTTTCTTTGAGGGAAAGCATTATCCTTTATGGTCATGAGGGACATCTGGGACAAACCATAACAAAAAGGAAAATTAGGGACAGCTATTGGTGGCCCGGCATGGATTCTGCCATTGTGGCCATTGTGCGAGGATGTGTTGTATGTGCCTCTAGTGACAAAAGTCTTAAAACGGAGGCAGTTCCTTTACAGCCTGTAGAATTACCCAACACAGTTTGGTCCAAGCTTGCTATAGATTTCATTGGTCCTTTTAGCATTCTTCCACGGAAATTAAGGTTTGCTATTGTGGTTGTAGATTACTACAGCAAGTGGTGGGAGGTGGAGTTCGTAGAAGAGCCAAATACTGTCAGTGTAATCAAGTTTTTGAAAAATCTGTTTTTAAGAGAAGGGTTCCCCAAAGAAATTGTTTCGGACAATGGTGTCCAATTTGTGTCAAAAGAAATGGAGTGTTTTCTTGCTTGCAATGCCATCAAACACAAGTGTGTTGCGCTATACCATCCACAGGCAAATGGTCTTGTGGAAAAAATGAATTGCACATTAGTTGAGTGTATTCAATGGGCCATACAGAATAAGTTTGATACCTGTAAATCTGTTGAAGAAATGCCGTGGTCACATAGATGTTGTCCAAATGCTGTTTCAGGCTTTACACCATTTGAAATGTTAAGAGGACGCCCACCTGCTTCTAGACTGTGTCCTGCATGGTTGAGAGAGTGTCAACATAAGAATGATCATTTGCTAAAAATGGACCAGGTCGTCAGGCCAAGGGTTGAAAATTCTCAGAGTAAAATGAAAGGACATTATGACCTTGCGCACAGAGTCAAACCTGTAGAAGACAAATTGCAGGTTGGAGACTGGATTCGTATCAAGGATCCCAGTCACGTTCCCAAGGGAATGTCGAAATCCAGGCCTCCTGTCAGAATTGAGTTTGTGTCTAGGAATGCAGTGAGGACTAGCAAGAATGAATGGTGGAATAAGGGAAGAGTGGTGAAAGTGCACAATCACGTTGTTGTTCCTAATGGTTCTTCTTTTCCACCCAAACCGGTCTTGCACTCCTGTGTTTCTCCTCCATCTTCTTATTCTGATATTGATGTGTTAGGATCAAGGGGTTCTTTTCATCCTGAACCTGTACGTAGGAGTGAGAGACGAAATATTGTCAAACCTTTAAGATATCGCAATTGATGTGTATTATCATTAAGTTATTTACTGTATGTTCATGTTTTGGTGCATTAATGTCATGTTTCATTTGCATTTTTTATTAACGTATCTACTGTAAGTTTATGATTTGTTGCATTGATGCTGTGTCATTTTATTGTTGTTTATTTAGTTCATTTATTGTAAACAAGGGAGATAGTGTTGTGATCTTGCATTCATTCCATCAGGATGACATGTCTATGGAATGTGGAATGTACTGTGTGAGCTTGTGGCTCAGAGATTCCAGAGGTGACTGTTACTCTGGTCTGCAGCAGCTGTGGCTAATAAACACACTTAATGAAGTATCCCTGTCTGATCCTGCAGTCATTCATACTTCATTACACAGGCCTCACTCGCTTCTTTAATAATTACCATGTACATGTGTGTTACATTTGTGTTCAATGTCCCTGCCTCTCTCTCTTTGTCAATACTTACCAAGCACATGGTTGTTACATGCATGTTCAATGTCCATGCCTCACTCTCTTCTTTAATAATTACCAGGTACATGTGTGTTACATGCACGTTCAATGTCCATGCCGTACTCTCTTCTTTAATAATTAACAAGTAGATGTATGTTCTATGCATGTTCAATGCCTTCGCCTTGCTCTCTTCTTTATCAATTATAAAATACACGTGTGTTACATGCATGTTCAACGCCTCCGCTTCACTCACGTCCTTAATAATTACCAGGTACATGTATGTTACATGCATGTTCAGTGCCCCCATCTTGCTCTCTTCTTTAATAATTACCAGATACGTGTGTCTTATGTGCATGTTCAATTTACTTGCCTCCCTCTCTTCTTTAATAATTACGAGGTACATTTGTGTTACATAAATGTTCATTGCCCCCGCCTCACTCTCTTCTTTAAAAAATTACGAGGTACATGTGTGTTACATGCATGTTCAATGTACTTGCCTAGCTCTCTACTTTAATAGTTACAGGTACGTGTGTGTTACAGGCATGTTCAATGTTCTTGCCTCTATCACTTCTTTAATAATTACCTTGTACATGTGTGTTACATGCATGATTAATGTCCCTGCCTCACTCTCTTCATTACTAATTACCAGGTGCATGTGTGTTACAATCTTGTTCAATATCTCCACCTCATCTCTCTTCCTTATTAATTACGTTGTACACGTGTGTTACATTCATGTTCAATGTTCCGGCCTTGTTCTATTCTTTAATAATTACCAGGTACATGTCTCTTACATGCATGTTTAATGTCCCTTCCTCACTCTCTTCTTTAATAATTACCAGGTGCATGTCTGTTACTTGCATGTTCAATGTCACTTCTTTAGAAATTATCAGGTACATGTGTGTTACATGCATGTTGAATGTCCCCGCCTCTCTCTCTTCTTTAATAATTATGAGGTACATGTGTTTTACATGCATGCTCAATGCTCCCGACTCGCTCTCTTCTTTAATGATGCTCATTGTGCCCGCCTCACTGTGTTCTTTAATAATTACCAGGTGCATGTGTGTTACATTTGTGTTTAATATGCAGCTTCACTCTCTTCTTTAACAATTACCAAGTACATGTGTGTTACATGCATGTTCAATGCCGCTGCCTTGCTCTCTTCTTTAATAATTACCAAGTACATGTGTGTTACATGCATGTTCAATATCCCTGCCTCACTCTCTTCTTTAATATTTACCAGGTACGTGGGTGTTACATGCATGTTCAATGTCCCTGCCTCGCTCTCTTCTTTAATAATTACCAGGTATGTGTGTGTTACATTGTTGTTCAATGTGCATCTTTGCTCTCTTCTTGATCAATTACCAAGCACAGGAGTGCTACATGCATGTCCAATGCCTCCGCCTCGCTCTTTTCTTTAATAATTACCAAGTACATGTGTGTTACATGCATCTTCAATGCCCCTACCTTGCTCTCTTCTTTAATAATCACCAAGTACATGTGTGTTACATGCATGTTCAATGTCCCTGCCTCGCTCTCTTCTTTAATAACTACCAGGCACATGTGTGTTACATTTGTATTTAAAGTGCAGCTTCGCTCTCTTCTTTCATAATTATCAAGTAGATGTGTGTTACATGCATGTTCAATGTACTTGCCTCGCTCTCTTCTTCAATAATTATCAAATATATGTGTGTTCCATTCATGTTCAATGCCCCCGCCTCACTGTCCTCTTTAATAATTACCAAGTACACGTGTGTTACATGCATGTTCAATGTAGCCACCTTGCTCCCTTCTTGAATAATTACCAGGTACGTGTGTTACATGTGTGTTCAATGTGCAGCTTCACTCCCTCCTTTAATAATTATCAAGTACATGTGTGTTCAATGCATGTTCAAATGCCCCCGCGTTGATCTCTTCTTTATTAATTACCAAGTACATGTGTGTTACATGCATGTTCAGTGTTCCCACCTGCCTCTCTTCTTGAATTATTATCAGGTACATGTGTGTTACATTCAAGTTTAATGTGCAGCTTCGCTCTCTTTTTTAATAATTATCAAGTACATGTGTGTTCCATGCATGTTCAATGCCTCTGCCTCACTCTCTTCTTTAATAATTACGAGGTATATATCTGTTACATTCATGTTCAATGTCCCCCTCGCTATCTTCTCTAATAATTACCATGTACATGTGTGTTACATTTGTGTTCAATATGCAGCTTCGCTCTCTTCTTTGATAATTACCAAGTACATGTGTGTTATGTGCATTTTCAATGTACTTGCCTCGCTCTCTTCTTCAATAATTACCAAGTACATGTGTGTTACATGCAAGTTCAATGTTCCCACCTCACTCTCTTCTTTAATAATTACCAGGCACATGTGTGTTACATTTGTGTTCAATGTGCAGCTTTGCGCTCTTCTTTATCAATTACCAAGTACGTGTGCTACATGCATGTTCAATAGCTCCGCCTCGCTCTCTTCTTTAATGATTACCAGGTACATGTATGTTACATGCATGTTCAGTGCCCCCACCTCGCTCCCTTCTGTAATATTTACCAGGTACCTGTGTGTTACATTTGTGTTCAAAGTGCAGCTTCGCTGTCTTCTTTAATAATTACCAAGTACATGAGTGTTACATGCATGTTAAATGTTTTTATGCCTCGCTCTCTTCTTTAACAATTACCAAGTACATGTGTGTTACATGCATGTTCAATGTCCCCGCCTTGTTCTCTTCTTGAACAATTACCAGGTACATGTGCGTTACACACAATTTCAATGTGCAGCTTCACTCTCTTCTTTAATTTTTATCAAGTACATGTGTGTTCAATGCATGTTCAATGCCCCCGCCTTGGTCTCTTCTTTATTAATTACCAGGTACATGTGCGTTACATACAATGTCAATGCTCCCGCCTCGCACTCTTCTTGAATTATTACCAGGTACATGTGTGTTACATTCAAGTTCAATGTGCAGCTTCGCTCTCTTCTTTAATAATTATCAAGTACATGTGTGTTCCATGCATGTTCAATGCCTCTGCCTCGCTCTCTTGTTTAATAACTACCAGGTACATGTGTATTACATTCATGTTCAATGTCCCCCTCGCTGTCTTCTCTAATAATTACCATGTGCATGTGTGTTACATTTGTGTTCAATTGGCAGCTTCGCTCTCTTCCTTGATAATTACCAAGTACATGTGTGTTCCATTCATGTTCAATGCCCCTGCCTTGCTCTCTTGTTTAATAATTACCAATTACATATGTGTTACATGCATGTTCTATGTCCCCGCCTCGGTCTATTCTTTGAAAATTACCAAGTATGTCCATGTTCAATGTCCCCACCTCTCTCTCTTCTTTAATATTTACCATGTGTTAGAAGGCAACCTCAGAGGAGCCCGGAGGGGGCCCTGACTATCCTGAGACCAACCCTCGAGGTATCGTAGCCGGGCACTGGCGGGAGACTCCTCCGGGGAGGAATCTCGTATCTAGGATCGTACACTTGGCACCACACGACAAAGAGACACCACACCGGGAGTTCTTAAGAACAAATCTTTATCAGATCGGAGTTGTAGGATCTTTATGATCAGCAAGGCAAATATATACAAGTGGAGCGCGGGCTCACAGAGTCTTGGAGGGGGTAGGAGGTAGCGGGACAGTCTTTGGGGATATGGATCAAATGCAGGGGCGTACCCGGCGCACAGCTCACAATCCTCGAGCTGGGGGATACGCTTGTCGTCGTCGGGGTCCGGCGGGACCAAGAGAGTCTGTTGGAGCCGCAAGTCACTCAGCAGGGCTCAAGCACAAGTCGGAGGTCTTACGATCTTTTCGGGGAGCCGCGAGTTACTCAGCAGGGCTCAAGCACAGGTTCGGAGGTCTTACGATCTTCAGGGAGCCGCGAGTCACTCAGCAGGGCTCAAGCACAAGTTCGGAGGTCTTACGATCTTCAGGGAGCCGCGAGTCACTCAGCAGGGCTCAGGTGTTTCCAAAGGCGAATCTCCTGGACAGTCCCAGAGCAACCCTTGTTATAGGACGACTCCTCTTTGATGTCCGGAGTCTGTGCAGGCAGGGGTCTTGTCACCTGGGGGTCGCTTGTCGGGGTTTCCTGCCATTGTCTTTTGATCCTTTCAGGGCCGGGTCGGGAGGAGTCCCAGACACCCAGCAGGTGTGGAGCCAGCCCTCGGGGAGGCCGGCGGGCCGATCGAAACCCACCTTCCCAGGGGAGCTCAGAGGTGCGATGGAAACTGCTCCTCCCTCTCTCATCCCAATGGGAGCGCGATGTCCCCCAGCCGGAGTGGCGCCTCTAGGCCAGGGTCGCGCTGGGGCCGGGTGGCCATCATGGTGCATGAAGTGGGCACGCGGGCCCGGTGTGGCCGAAAGGAGGAAGGCCACGAACGGGGAAGTCCGGGTCGGGTGTGTGTGTGTTCTGGTGGGAAGGATCGGCTAGGCCGTGGGCTCGGGGGCTGCGTGAGGTGCATGGGTCAGGTTATGTGGTGCGGGGACAGGGATGGCTATGCTACGAGGCCGGGTCTAACACGCATCCCCCCAGCTGAAAGCCAGAGAGAACTACCCATCCTCTTGGGGGTTCTCTTCGCTGAGGCGGAAGAACCGGGAAAGGCCATCGGCGATGGCGTGGTCAGTACCAGGGCGATGTTCCACGGTGAAATCCATCCCCTGGAGGGAGATTGACCACCGCAGTAGCTTGGGGTTTTCGCCTCGCATCTGCATGAGCCATCGCAAGGGGCGATGGTCAGTTTGGACCTTGAAATGGGTGCCGAACAGATAAGGGCGTAACTTCTTGAGGGCCCAGACTACGGCGAACGCCTCGCGCTCGATGGTGCTCCATCTCTGTTCTCTGGGCAACAGCCTTCGGCTGAGGAAGGCTACGGGCTGGTCTAGGCCTTGGTCATTCACCTGGGACAGGACGGCCCCAATTCCATGCTCGGAGGCGTCCGTTTGTACCACAAACTCCTTGGAGTAGTCGGGAGCCTGAATGACGGGGGCTGTGCACATGGCCGTTTTTAGGGCATCGAACGCCTCTTGGCAGGCAGGGGTCCACTGCACTTTCTTGGGCTGTTTCTTGGACGTGAGTCCCGTGAGGGGACCGACTAGGCTGCCGTACCCCCGGATGAATCTCCGGTAGTAGCCCGTGAGGCCCAGAAAGGCTCGGACCTCCGTTTGGGTAGTGGGGGGTTCCCAGGCTAGGATGGCGTCGATTTTGGGCTGTAGAGGGGCGACCTGGCCGCTTCCGACCTGGTGCCCCAGGTAGGTTACCGAACCTTGCCCAATCTGGCACTTGCTGGCTTTCACGGTGAGGCCTGCCTGGCGCAGGGCGGTTAGCACCCTCCGGAGGTGCTGGAGGTGCTCACTCCATTCGGAACTGAAAACTGCGATATCGTCTAGATAGGCAGCGCTGAATTTTTCCAGCCCGGCCAGGACTCTATTTACCAGTCGCTGGAAGGTGGCCGGGGCATTTTCCATCTCCAAGGGCATCACGCGAAAGCGATAGTGCCCATCCGGGGTGGAGAAGGCGGACCGCTCCTTGGCTCCTTCTGTGAGCGCAATTTGCCAGTAGCCGCAGGTGAGATCGAAACTGCTGTGGATCCGTGCAGTCCCGAGTCGGTCAATGAGCTCGTCGGCTTGGGCAATGGGGTTTCCATCGGCTCGGGTGACTTCATTGAGTCCCCGGTAGTCCACGCAGAAGCGGAGTTCTGGGGCGACACCGGGGGCAGCTGCTTTCGGGACCAGGACCACGGGGCTGGCCCAGGGACTGTCTGAGGGTTCGATCACTCCTAAGGTCAACATCTTCAAGACCTCGGCTTGAATGCAGGACCGGACCCGATTAGGGACTCGGTAGGCTCGGTGTTTCACCGGTGGGCTGTCCCCGGTATCCACGTCATGGACACACCAGTCGGTGACTTGGGGGACCAGGGAGAAGAGGTCGGAAAACTGCCCTAGGAGCTGGCGGCAATCCTCACATTGCTGGGAAGTGAGGGATGGGGAGAGGTTCACTCCCTCTACGGAGCCGTCCTTCTCTTTGGTGCACAGAAGATCAGGGAGGGGATCCGACTCCTCCTCTGCCCCGGCATCTGTGGCCAGCAGGAGGCTCAGCTCCGTCTGCACAAAGTGGGGCTTGAGGCGGTTCACGTGGAGGACCCGGAGGGGGTCCCGTGGTGACTGGACGTCCACCAAGTACGTGACCTGGCTCTTCCGCTCAATCACTTTGAAGGGCCCGGTCCATTTATCCTGGAGGGCGCAGGGTTTCACGGGGGCCATGACCCATACCTGCTGGCCCGGCTGGAACTCGACCAGAGTGGCATTCTGGTCGTACCAGCGCTTCATCTCTTCCTGGCTCGCCTCCAGGTTGGCCTCGGCCATCTCTCGGAACTTCCTAGTCTGGTTTCGGAGGGTCAGGACGTATCGGAACACATCTCGGGGGTGGCCTTGGTGCGCCGCCTCCCACCCTTCCTTGACCAGGCTGAGGGGCCCCCGGACGGGGTGCCCGTAGAGTAACTCAAAGGGGCTGAACCTCAAGGATTTCTGGGGAACTTCTCGGTAGGCGAACAGGAGGCAGGGGAGCAGGACGTCCCACTTACGCCGGAGGGGCTCTTCCAGGCCCGCGATCATCCCTTTCAGAGTCCGGTTAAACCGCTCTACCAGGCCGTTTCCTTGGGGGTGGTACGGGGTGGTAAATTTATAGGACACTCCGCATTGTTGCCACAAGGACGTCATGTATCTGGAGATGAAGTTCGTACCGCGATCGCTCACGACCTCGCGGGGAAAACCCATACGGGAAAAGATTCCCATCAACGCCCGCCCCACCACGGGGGCTGTGACGGTGCGCAGGGGTATGGCTTCAGGGTATCGGGTGGCATGATCCACCAGGACGAGGATAAAGCGGTGCCCTTGGGAGGTTGGGGGGTCCAGAGGCCCCACAATGTCGATCCCGACCCGTTCAAAAGGGGTACTGACGACGGGGAAGGTTTGGAGGGGAGCCTTGCGCTTTCCTCCGCTCTTCCCACTGGCCTGGCACGTGGGACAGGACTTGCAGTGGGCTTCTACATCTGCTTTCATTCTGGGCCAGTAGAAGTGAGTCACGAGGCGACTGTAGGTTTTGTCCTGGCCCAAGTGGCCTGCGAGGGGAACGTCGTGGGCCAAGCCCAGGAGGAGGTCTCGGAAGCGTAGGGGTACCACCAGCACCCGGGCGGATCCTAGCTCCACCGACTTCTGCTCGCTGTACAAAAGGTCATTCTCCCAATACACCCAGTGCGTTCCAGTTTGGTCGCCCGCGGCCTGGGCCTCTGCCTGTTGCCGGGGCCCGACCAGGGAAGGACAGGTAGCCTGCTCTCGGCAGAACTCCTCTCGGGAGGGGCCCCCCTCGTGGCTCCACTGGGCCAATTCGGGCAGATCGCCTAACTCGGTGACCTGTGCGGAGTCGGAAGGTGAGGGTTCGTCACTGGCGACGACCCTCCTTGTGGGGGGATGTGGGGACCCTCGGCGGGGACCATCCTGTCTTCAGTGGTCGGGGCATCGTCGACTTCCCCAAGGGGGGTCAGTCGGGCTGCCATGGATCGGGTGGTGGCGCACACCCACTCAGGGAGACCCATCATCCCTAGGTGGGCCTTGCGCTCGACTTGTTTCCAGGGGGAACTTTCCAGGTCGTTCCCCAGGAGACAGTCGACTGGCTGGGAGGTTCTCACTGCGACTTTCAGTTTACCGACCACCCCTCCCCATTCAAAAGGCACCAGGGCTACCTTACACAGACTTTCCGTATTGTCCGGGCAAAAGACGTTGGGGAGGACCTGGTCTTCATTGACCAAATGACTGAGGACACCGGTGATGCTGGCCCCGGTGTCACGAAAGGGCTTCTACTTGGTGGCCATTGATCGTTACGAGCTGCCCATATTTCTTCTTGTTGGAGGGCAGGAGGCTTCCAGGGACCATTTCTCTATCTCCTAAGGATACTAGGACCATGGCTGCGGGTTCCCACTCTACGGTCTCCTCAACCTCCTCCCCCAGTGCTACATTGGCTATCTGTCTAGCGGGGGGTGCTGCCTGGGTGATGTGTGGGGCAATGGGGCATTCAGGGTCGTTGGCGTAATGCCCGGGCTTCTGACAACGGAAACAAGTGATGGTCACCCGGTGCCCCCGTCTCAGGGGGGGGCCGGATACAGCTGGTGGGGGTGCCGGGAAAGGCGGAGGTTGGGTTTTCGGGGGACTGGACTGGGACTCTCTCTGCCCTCCCTGGTCCCCCCCCCCCTCTCTGGCGGGGTGGTCCCTGACTGGCTCGGGGGTACTCTCATACAGGGCCCCGGGAGACCCGGGTGTTGGTCCAGCGATTCGCCTCGACAGCCAGCTTTCTCGGATCCGTGAGCTTGCTGTCGAGCAGATGCTGGCGCAGTTCCACAAAGCAGTTCGCAGCCAGGTGTTCCCACAACATAAGGTCGGTTAGTTCTTCTAGGGTGGTTACCTTGCTGCCCTTGATCCACCCATCGAATGCGCGGCTGAAGAAGTTTACATACTCCACCCAGGTGGTGCCCGGGATCTTCCTGCAGTCCCGGAACCGCTGGCGGTACATCTCCGGGGTGAGGCCGTACCTTGTGAGGAGGGCCTCTTTCATGTGGTCGTAGGAGGTCTGCATGGAGGTCGGTAGGTCGAGCAGGGTGTCTCTCCCCTCGCTCAGGAATCGTCCCCACAACCCGGCCCCCCAATCCTTCTGCGGGACCCGACGGGAGGTCATGGCGACCTCGTAGGCCCTGAACCACTGTTGAATGTCAGCGTTTTTGTAATACTCTTTGACCACATCCTTGGGGATGTGGACCTTCTGCTCCGCCGGGGAGGCCGCCTCTCGGTTCCCCGGGGGCCACGCTTCTTCGCTTTTTGCTTTTAGCTCCATTTCCTTCAAGCTGCGTTCGTGCTCCAGTTGAAGTCTCCTTCCTTCGTGTTCCCGTTGGAGTGTCTTCTCTTCTAGTTCTCCTTGCACCCGCATCTGTTCCACTGCTAGCTTTTTCTCGGCTAATTTCAACTCGCCCTCGATTTTGAGTTTGGCTAATTCGAGTTCGTGATGGCGACTTCTTTCTCTGTCTGCGAGTTCCTCCGGGGATGGGCCCCGTCTGGTACGAAGCTTTGCACCTGGTTGCTGCTGCGTTCTCCTTGGGAGGGTCCAGCTTCGTCGTGGGGCTCCACCGCTCCTTCTGGGCGGGGGGCTCCAGAATCCACCCAAGCTTTCAGTGCCTTCTGCATATCTTCTTTGGTGTTGAGACCAGTGGTAGCGATTTTGAGTTCTTTGCAGAATTGCTTCAGTTCTCTGTGTGTGTACTCCTCCAGTTGTTCCGCCTGGAACACGGTACTGATGTCGTTTTCTGTGAGAACCACGGCGTTTCCTTCTGCCATCTTTGTCGGTAGTGCGTCAGCCGTTCACGGTACGATCTCTAGATTATGGGCCCGAATCCCGTCGCTTGCCACCAATGTTAGAAGGCGACCTCAGAGGAGCCCGGAGGGGGCCCTGACTATCCTGAGACCAACCCTCGAGGTATCGTAGCCGGGCACTGGCGGGAGACTCCTCAGGGGAGGAATCTCGTATCTAGGATAGTACACTCGGCACCACACGACAAAGAGACACCACACCGGGAGTTCTTAAGAACAAATCTTTATCAGATCGGAGTTGTAGGATCTTTATGATCAGCAAGGCAAATATATACAAGTGGAGCGCGGGCTCACAGAGTCTTGGAGGGGGTAGGAGGTAGCGGGACAGTCTTTGGGGATATGGATCAAATGCAGGGGCGTACCCGGCGCACAGCTCACAATCCTCGAGCTGGGGGATACGCTTGTCGTCGTCGGGGTCCGGCGGGACCAAGAGAGTCTGTAGGAACCGCGAGTCACTCAGCAGGGCTCAAGCACATGTCGGAGGTCTTACGATCTTTTCGGGGAGCCGCGAGTCACTCAGCAGGGCTCAAGCACAGGTTCGGAGGTCTTACGATCTTCAGAAGCCGCGAGTCACTCAGCAGGGCTCAAGCACAAGCACGGAGGTCTTACGATCTTCTCGGGGAGCCGCGAGTCACTCAGCAGGGCTCAAGCACAAGCACGGAGGTCTTACGATCTTCTCGGGGAGCCGCGAGTCACTCAGCAGGGCTCAAGCACAGGTTCGGAGGTCTTACGATCTTCAGGGAGCCGCAAGTCACTCAGCAGGGCTCAAGCACAAGTTCGGAGGTCTTACGATCTTCAGGGAGCTGCGAGTCACTCAGCAGGGCTCAGGTGTTTCCAAAGGCGAATCTCCTGGACAGTCCCAGAGCACCCCTTGTTATAGGTCGACTCCTCTTTGATGTCCGGAGTCTGTGCAGGCAGGGGTCTTGTCACCTGGGGGTCGCTTGTCGGGGTTTCCTGCCATTGTCTTTTGATCCTTTCAGGGCCGGGTTGGGAGGAGTCCCGGACACCCAGCAGGCGTGGAGCCAGCCCTCGGGGAGGCCGGCGGGCCGATCGAAACCCACCTTCCCAGGGGAGCTCAGAGGTGCGATGGAAACTGCTCCTCCCTCTCTCATCCCAATGGGAGCGCGATGTCCTCCAGCCGGAGTGGCGCCTCTAGGCCAGGGTCACGCTGGGGCCGGGCGGCCATCATGGTGCATGAAGTGGGCACGCGGGCCCGGTTTGGCCGAAAGGAGGAAGGCCACGGACGGGGAAGTCCGGGTCGGGTGTGTGTGTGTTCTGGTGGGAAGGATCGGCTAGGCCGTGGGCTCGGGGCTGCTTGAGGTGCATGGGTCAGGATATGTGGTGCGGGGACAGGGATGGCCATGCTACGAGGCCGGGTCTAACACCATGTACATGTCTGTTACATGCATGTTCAGTGTCCCCGCCTCACGCTCCTCATTAATAATTACCAGTTACATGTGTGTTACATTTATGTTCAATGTGCAGCTTTGGTCTCTTTCTTATCACTTACCAAGTACATGTGTGTTATATGCATGTTCAATGCCTCTACCTCACTTTCTTCTTTAATATTTACCAGGTACATGTGTGTTACATTCATGTTCAATGTTTCTGTCTCGCTCTCTTCTTTAAAAATTACCAGGTGCATGTGTGTGTTAAATTCATGTTCAATTTCCCTGCCTTGCTCTGTTCTTTAATAATTACTAAGTACATATGTGTTATAAGCATGCTCATTTTTCCCGCCTCACTGACTTTTTTAATAATTACCAGGTACATGTGTGTTACATGTATGTGCAATGTCCCCACCTCGCTCTCTTCTTTAATATTTACCAAGTACATGTGAAAGGATGTCTTTTGCAAGCCTGCGGAGCCATGAGGTAGTAATTGTTAAAACCTGTTCTTAGCGGTGAACGCCAGAGAGTCGATAAGAGTTACTAGTGGCCCCTGGTTGGGGGGCGGGAGGGCACGTATGTGACTGAGGGCAGAGACTGAGGACTGCTACTGACATCCCCTCATCTCTGTAAACCTCATTAACTGGGATTAGGAGCGAGCGAAGGACTTCTGTAACAAACGAGGGTTATCGGGAGAGTCTGCGGCAGAGAATGTTTGAGCTGGAAATCTCCCCAGAAATTCTTAAACTTCGTAACTTTTTCAAGAAGTGAAATGAAAGGCAGATGCTGTGACCTTTGTCTCACTCCCTCTGGCCGCAGCACTCTGCCAGGCGCCAAGAAGGAGGTGTGTGTGTGACGTGTCCGGTGCAACAACACAAACCCCCGACCCTCTCAGACACAAGCCTGGGTGTGAGATCACACATGGGCGCCAGGGGCGCCGGGAGTGCGGCCGCACCCCCGTAGGAGCCATGCTGCGGCAGCTCAGAGGGCGCCGAGCGGCACCGCTGCCCTTTCATTGTGCTTTCATCTTCTCACCTTTTCTGGGCTGAAGGATGTCGCGGTTTCCGAAAACAGCACAATGTAAATACCTGTAAACAAACTGTACACCTATTTCGAAATATATCAGCAGTTAGGAAAGCACAAATGAAGCACATTTTAGACCAACACAAGTCAAGGCGCTTTACTTGGCGACGTGCGAATGATGCTGTGCCCTGAAACCCGATGTCCGCGCCTTGTTCTTTGTGCTGTGCCCTGTTAATGAGTAAAACTGCACATCAGTGCGAGTTGTCGCCATGTTAGTGAAAAATGTGCTGTCTGTAAATGCCAGCGCCCTACCACACTGGGGGCCAGATATACTACCCTTTCACGCAACGCAGTGTAGCAAGGAAACTTGTTGCGCTGCGTGAAAGAGAGCGAGCAGAAACGCGCCATATCGATGAAGACATGGCGCAGTTCAGGCAGCCTAGCGCCAACGCAGGTACCCTTGCAGCACGTGCAAAGGGGCTGGCATTTAGAGACAATTGTTTTTGTGCAGGAAGGGGCACCTTTCTGCACAAAAACAATCTCTTGAAGCATTTTCCTTTTTCTATGTGAGCTGCAGCTTGCAGCGCAGCGGCGTAGCTGGGCCGGTGATGGGGGAGGGTGATGGCATTTTCCTTTTTCAATGTGTGCTGCAGGTTGCAGCGCAGCGGCATAGCTGGCCCGGTGATGGATGAGGGCGATGGCTTTTTCCTTTTTCTATGTGTGCTGCAGCTTGCAGCGCAGCGGCGTAGCTGGGCCGGTGATGGCTGAGGGTGATGTCATTTTCCTTTTTCTATGTGTGCTGTAGATTGCAGCGCAGCGGCGTAGCTGGGCCGGTGATGGGTGAGGGTGATGGCATTGTCCTTTTTCTATGTGTGCTGCAGCTTGCAGCGCAGCGGCGTAGCTGGGCCGGTGATGGGTGAGGGTGATGGCATTGTCCTTTTTCTATGTGTGCTGCAGCTTGCAGCGCAGCGGCGTAGCTGGGCCGGTGATGGCTGAGGGTGATGGCATTGTCCTTTTTCTATGTGTTCTGCAGCTTGCAGCGCAGCGGCGTAGCTGGGCCGGTGATGGCTGAGGGTGATGGCATTGTCCTTTTTCTATGTGTGCTGCAGCTTGCAGCGCAGCGGTGTAGCTGGCCCGGTGATGGGTGAGGGTGATGGCATTGTCTTTTGTCTATGTGTGCTGCAGGTTGCAGCGCAGCGGCGTAGCTGGGCCGGTGATGGGGGAGGGTGATGGCATTTTCCTTTTTCTATGTGTGCTGCAGGTTGCAGCGCAGCGGCGTAGGTGGGCCGGTGATGGGGGAGGGTGATGGCATTTTCCTTTTTCTATGTGTGCTGCAGCTTGCAGCGCAGCGGCGTAGCTGGGCTGGTGATGGGTGAGGGTGATGGCATTGTCCTTTTTCTATGTGTGCTTCAGCTTGCAGCGCAGCGGCGTAGCTGGCCTGGTGATGGGTGAGGGTGATGGCATTGTCCTTTGTCTATGTGTGCTGCAGATTGCAGCGCAGCGGCGTGGCTGGGCCGGTGATGGGTGAGGGTGATGGCATTTTCCTTTTTCTATGTGTGCTGCAGATTGCAGCGCATCGGCGTAGCTGGCCCGGTGATGGCTGAGGGTGATGGCATTTTCTTTTTCTATGTGTGCTGCAGCTTGCAGCGCAGCGGCGTAGCTCGGCCGGTGATGGGTGAGGGTGATGGCATTTTCCTTTTTCTATGTGTGCTGCAGCTTGCAGCGCAGCGGCGTAGCTGGGCCGGTGATGGGTGAGGGTGATGGCATTGTCCTTTTTCTATGTGTGCTGCAGCTTGCAGCGCAGCGGCGTGGCTGGGCCGGTGATGGGTGAGGGTGATGGCATTTTCCTTTTTCTATGTGTGCTGCAGATTGCAGCGCAGCGGCGTAGCTGGCCCGGTGATGGCTGAGGGTGATGGCATTTTCCTTTTTCTATGTGTGCTGCAGCTTGCAGCGCAGCGGCGTAGCTGGCCCGGTGATGGGTGAGGGTGATGGCATTTTCCTTTGTCTATGTGTGCTGCAGCTTGCAGCGCAGCGCGTAGCTGGGCCGGTGATGGGTGAAGGTGATGACATTTTCCTCTTTTTAATCATGCGGCAGAATGCAGCGCAGCGGCGTAGCTGGGCCGGTGATGGGTGAGGGTGATGGCATTTTACTCTTTTTAATCATGCGGCAGAATGCAGCGCAGCGGCGTAGCTGGCCCGGTGATGGGTGAGGGTGATGGCATTCTCCTTTTTCTATGTGTGCTGCAGCTTGCAGCGCAGCGGCGTAGCTGGCCTGGTGATGGGTGAGGGTGATGGCATTGTCCTTTGTCTATGTGTGCTGCAGATTGCAGCGCAGCGGCGTGGCTGGGCCGGTGATGGGTGAGGGTGATGGCATTTTCCTTTTTCTATGTGTGCTGCAGATTGCAGCGCAGCGGCGTAGCTGGCCCGGTGATGGCTGAGGGTGATGGCATTGTCCTTTTTCTATGTGTGCTGCAGCTTGCAGCGCAGCGGCGTAGCTGGGCCGGTGATGGGTGAGGGTGATGGCATTGTCCTTTTTCTATGTGTGCTGCAGCTTGCAGCGCAGCGGCGTGGCTGGGCCGGTGATGGGTGAGGGTGATGGCATTTTCCTTTTTCTATGTGTGCTGCAGATTGCAGCGCAGCGGCGTAGCTGGCCCGGTGATGGCTGAGGGTGATGGCATTTTCCTTTTTCTATGTGTGCTGCAGCTTGCAGCGCAGCGGTGTAGCTGGGCCGGTGATGGCTGAGGGTGATGGCATTTTCCTTTGTCTATGTGTGCTGCAGCTTGCAGCGCAGCGTGTAGCTGGGCCGGTGATGGGTGAAGGTGATGACATTTTCCTCTTTTTAATCATGCGGCAGAATGCAGCGCAGCGGCGTAGCTGGGCCGGTGATGGGTGAGGGTGATGGCATTTTACTCTTTTTAATCATGCGGCAGAATGCAGCGCAGCGGCGTAGCTGGCCCGGTGATGGGTGAGGGTGATGGCATTCTCCTTTTTCTATGTGTGCTGCAGCTTGCAGCGCAGCGGCGTAGCTGGCCTGGTGATGGGTGAGGGTGATGGCATTGTCCTTTGTCTATGTGTGCTGCAGATTGCAGCGCAGCGGCGTGGCTGGGCCGGTGATGGGTGAGGGTGATGGCATTTTCCTTTTTCTATGTGTGCTGCAGATTGCAGCGCAGCGGCGTAGCTGGCCCGGTGATGGCTGAGGGTGATGGCATTTTCCTTTTTCTATGTGTGCTGCAGCTTGCAGCGCAGCGGCGTAGCTGGGCCGGTGATGGGTGAGGGTGATGGCATTGTCCTTTTTCTATGTGTGCTGCAGCTTGCAGCGCAGCGGCGTGGCTGGGCCGGTGATGGGTGAGGGTGATGGCATTTTCCTTTTTCTATGTGTGCTGCAGATTGCAGAGCAGCGGCGTAGCTGGCCCGGTGATGGCTGAGGGTGATGGCATTTTCCTTTTTCTATTTGTGCTGCAGCTTGCAGCGCAGCGGCGTAGCTGGCGCGGTGATGGCTGAGGGTGATGGCATTTTCCTTTTTCTATGTGTGCTGCAGCTTGCAGCGCAGCGGTGTAGCTGGGCCGGTGATGGCTGAGGGTGATGGCATTTTCCTTTGTCTATGTGTGCTGCAGCTTGCAGCGCAGCGCGTAGCTGGGCCGGTGATGGGTGAAGGTGATGACATTTTCCTCTTTTTAATCATGCGGCAGAATGCAGCGCAGCGGCGTAGCTGGCCCGGTGATGGGTGAGGGTGATGGCATTTTACTCTTTTTAATCATGCGGCAGAATGCAGCGCAGCGGCGTAGCTGGCCCGGTGATGGGTGAGGGTGATGGCATTCTCCTTTTTCTATGTGTGCTGCAGCTTGCAGCGCAGCGGCGTAGCTGGGCCGGTGATGGCTGAGGGTGATGGCATTGTCCTTTGTCTATGTGTGCTGCAGATTGCAGCGCAGCGGCGTGGCTGGGCCGGTGATGGGTGAGGGTGATGGCATTTTCCTTTTTCTATGTGTGCTGCAGATTGCAGCGCAGCGGCGTAGCTGGCCCGGTGATGGCTGAGGGTGATGGCATTTTCCTTTTTCTATGTGTGCTGCAGCTTGCAGCGCAGCAGCGTAGCTGGGCCGGTGATGGGTGAGGGTGATGGCATTGTCCTTTTTCTATGTGTGCTGCAGCTTGCAGCGCAGCGGCGTGGCTGGGCCGGTGATGGGTGAGGGTGATGGCATTTTCCTTTTTCTATGTGTGCTGCAGATTGCAGCGCAGCGGCGTAGCTGGCCCGGTGATGGCTGAGGGTGATGGCATTTTCCTTTTTCTATGTGTGCTGCAGCTTGCAGCGCAGCGGCGTAGCTGGCCCGGTGATGGCTGAGGGTGATGGCATTTTCCTTTTTCTATGTGTGCTGCAGCTTGCAGCGCAGCGGTGTAGCTGGGCCGGTGATGGCTGAGGGTGATGGCATTTTCCTTTGTCTATGTGTGCTGCAGCTTGCAGCGCAGCGCGTAGCTGGGCCGGTGATGGGTGAAGGTGATGACATTTTCCTCTTTTTAATCATGCGGCAGAATGCAGCGCAGCGGCGTAGCTGGGCCGGTGATGGGTGAGGGTGATGGCATTTTACTCTTTTTAATCATGCGGCAGAATGCAGCGCAGCGGCGTAGCTGGCCCGGTGATGGGTGAGGGTGATGGCATTCTCCTTTTTCTATGTGTGCTGCAGCTTGCAGCGCAGCGGCGTAGCTGGGCCGGTGATGGCTGAGGGTGATGGCATTGTCCTTTGTCTATGTGTGCTGCAGATTGCAGCGCAGCGGCGTGGCTGGGCCGGTGATGGGTGAGGGTGATGGCATTTTCCTTTTTCTATGTGTGCTGCAGATTGCAGCGCAGCGGCGTAGCTGGCCCGGTGATGGGTGAGGGTGATGGCATTTTCCTCTTTTTAATCATGCGGCAGAATGCAGCGCACATAGAAAGAGGAAAAATGAGGAGAAATAAAAAGATTTGTCCTCGTTGCTCCACTCCTGCACCTCCCCTGGGGAGTCGTAGGGTTCTGATGCGTTCCCAGGTTAACAGAATGTTGTAAATCTGTGACTGTGTCGGATTCCGTATAAGTTGCGTGGGACACCAGCAGCAACGCCCACAGAACACCCCATTCATGCAGAGTGATGCAAGAAAGGGAAACATATCTACAAGGCAATGAAAAGTCACACTGCGTGGCTGTACGTGGCTTGTAAATATGGGCAGGGCCATTGCGCTGCGAGTTTGGCAAACATGTGACGCACCGGCGGCGCAGGGGGGCTCGCAAATGCGGCCCTATCTTGCTAAACTCTACAGTTTCTGCCGCTTCTAGTCACAACAAGTGAATGGAACCGTGAGCATGTGATCAAAACTCACTAAAGAGCAGATGGCAGAAAACTCCCACCAAAAAGTTACAAAAAGTGCTTGACGGCTGGATGCAGAAACACAAAGAAGTGCTGAGTCCTCTGCTCCCTGAAGTGCTCTCTTCATGGCGCCAGCACTCAAGCGAGGCTGCCCTCGCTGCACGGAGCAGAACATGTGCCATGGGGCAGCACCCAGTGACATGGCCTCTGTGCATTGAAAACACACGACCCCTTCCAGGAACTCTACAATCAAGGCGGTCTTCAGGTCAATGCAAAAAACGTGAGATTTTAAAAGTAAAATGCATGATGGATGCTGAGGCGCGAGCGGGCGTTGGCAGAATCATGATAAAGGAAGGGCATTAACTCTCAGCAACAAGCGCGTCTGCTGTCTCACCCCCCCCCCCCCCTCTTTCTGCTGAAGGGTCAAACTCATCTCACTGATTCAATTGTGTAGAATTAATGTCTTGGCTTCACTTTATTGCCACGTGTTGTAGTGCAGCGACTCACACCTGAAGGTGGGTCTCGGCGTTTGACTCGTCGGAGGTCTCTTACGCTCTTACAACAGCCACGTCTCTAAAAGGTTTTTTTAACTTATCCAGCTCTGTGCACAAGCAGATTCGCAGAGGAAGTTTATTCCAACAAGCCGAAGCAGGATGCGAGAAGGATCTGCTCCCGAACCCAGAAGTGCGGACTCGGGGGGTCGATAGTAGAGCGTTGTTTATGGATCTAAGCCGTCTGCAGGGCGGTGAGAACAGAGGGGCAGATTTATGTTCCCTGGCGCATCCCTGCAAATCAGCATGGATGCGCCAGGGAAGATGCGTCCCGCAAGTTTACCCTTGCGCCACGGCAGATGCGCCGCATTTACAATGCGGTGCATCGTGGCGCAAGGACAAGCACATGCGTGACGTATCTGCCGGCGTAAGGTTGGCGCAGTGCTGAAGTTGTGTCGCAAGCGCGACGCAACTCCAGCACTGTTCCAACCTACCCCATACCTAACATGGTGCGTCAAGCCTTACGCCTGCTTCAAGCAGGCGCAGGGTTTTGACGCATCAGCGTTGGGAAAGTGACTCAGTGAAATCTTATAGATTTCAGAGTCACTTTTCAGGGGCGTTCCTGCGACGGAACGCCCCCCCCTGCGTGGAAACGCCCACATGAAACCTGACGCAGGTTTCACATGGCGCAGGGCTTCACATCGTGACGCATCTCCATAGATGCGTCACGATGTAAATGTGGCACAACATGGCGCAGGGTTTACGCCGCTGCTGCGTCACAAAAGTGACGCAGCGGCGGCATAAAAGTGACGCAACTCCAACATAGATCTGCCCCAGAGCCTGTTGTGCACGTAGATTGGCACCGAGTTGGTTGGCACCTGATGAGTGAAGCAACAGAGCTTGACAATGGCGCACTTCCTAACTGGCAGCCAGTGTGAGGCTTTCACGATGGATGCAGAGGAGGAGATTACAGTTCAGCTGGGCAGCAGTGTTCTGCACAACCTAGAGCCTAGACCGCAGCGTGTCATGAGCTTTCACTAGCAGCGCGTTCCATAATCCAGGCGGCTCGTAAGAAAGGCCTGGACTAGGGTTTTCCTTGAAGTGGATGGGAGTTCAGCAAAAACGTTCCTTAATAGCAAGTAGTGGCGAAACGAGAGCTGCAGGTAACTTTAACCAGGTCTGCCATGGACAGTGTCTGTTTTATGCCGAGGTGTTTTACTACCTGTCTTGGGCATGGGGCCACCAGTTTGCAACCAGAGTTTCTGAGCCTTTCCAAACAGCAGTATCTCAGTCGTTTGCCAGTTAATTGAGTACAGCTCTTGTCATCTAATTTGCAATTTTCCTCATACTGTCGTAGAGCTGTAATCTGACCTCATCCGTATCCTGACCAAAAGAGACGACAGGTTGGGTATCGTCGGCGTACGATATAATCTTTAAACCGCATTATTTAACAATTTCTGGAAGGAAGGCCACATAGATTTTAAGTAAAGGTGGGCTCAGGGTGGAACCCTGCGGGACTCCTTTATTGAAAGACATTGTTCTCGACTTGAAAAAGGCTAAAGAGACAGTCTGCATTCGGTTGTCAAGAAAGTCCAAGAACCAGTGCAACGCTCTGCTGTATTTATCCATATTATACAACCTCTGAATTAGAAGTGCATGGGAAATGGTATAGAAAGCCACAGACTAATCCAGCAATCCCAGCATGACCAGAGTGCCAGTGTCCACCGACAGTCTGATTGTATCCTTGAGAGACACCAGCGCGGTCTCCGTGCTGTGCATTGCTCTCAAACCCGATTGTGAGGGGTCCAGGCTTTAACATCATCATTATCTTCACCATCCTCACATCGAGCAAACAGGCAATTGTGGACAAAGCCTCTATAAGCACAAGCGTGTGGGATGATGAACATCTTACTTTTATCGACGGAACCATAATAAGAATAATGACGATCACTAGTTTAAATATTTTCACCCGCCATTTCCCAAATATCCCTGAGAAGTAAGACCAGATGCCACTTAATTTAAAATCTGACCCGTTCGGAATCTCATGTTGTTTGTTAACACTGTCGTTAATGTATTTTGACTAAGTGAGCTGCTGGAGAGGTATGTACAGCACTCGGGTCCTGCTATTGCGCCAACACCCCCTTTTAATGCCAGAGGCACTCTAACACAATTCTATGTTGCAGAAGCGTGGTTGTTTGAGCATCTGACTGCTGATTTAAAGCTACTGGTGATTGGCGCCACGCACCACTCTGGACATACACTGGATGGCATATTTTCCAATAAAATACATCTGTTCTTTACGGGCCGTCTCCCAGTAGTCTGGTCACACCACAAGGCAGTGCTATTTGACCTATGTCCTAGGGGTAGCTTGGCTTAAGTTAACAGGCATTCATCTCAACAGGGCGTTTCGTGTTTGCATCCTCCTCAGTCCGCAATCTAGTGCGACACCACTCCAAAAAGGACACTACACTGATTGTATTTTTAACGTTTACTAGAATTCTTCCAACTCTCTTACTTTACAGGAATTCTCAGTTCCACATGACAGAAATGAACATTATACTTGCATTTAAGATGACAGTTCTATTCAAACAACACATTTCATACAGTAGATTCTGAAACACCCTCTAAGCGTTTCCCACCCTGAATCGGGAAACCTAGTTACATTTCTACAGGGCGTGCTTCAAATCACATTTCAAAAGAACATTTAGTCCCCTCTAAATATTCGATCTGAGGGTTCCCCTCACAGCTGTACCTCGGGACTCTTATACTGCCAATTCTATACAATTTCCGCCTTCTAGGCGCTACGTTGGACCTCCACTGGCTGCAACTCAGTGATCCATTCTAGACAGTCTGCCGAGCTCTGCTTATGTCTTGACGATCAACCCCTCACATTTTTATTAACAGGGAATTCGATCTCCAGCTGTCACTGACTGGGAGATGATCCCTTCCCACACTGTGTGATAGGACTGTATTCCCCAATAGTCAGTCTCGTGTCGAATCCAGTCACTTTCCCTCTACTATACGCCAAGAACTCAAGGAATACTAGGACACTTCTTGCCCACTGCGACGTACTCCCACGGGCCCTCTGGGGACTCCCTTATCGCCCCCCCTTCTGCTACTAGTGCCCTGCTTACTGTGTTCGTGCTGGTCGTCCTGCGAGTAGCTTAATCCTGAACTGAAGGATCTCGTTTCCGGGTGTCTGAACTCACGACACCCGATGGGGAAATCTTGCTGAAGGGTCGGAGGACGTCTCACTAGGCACCTCACCGAAATGCCTCACCCAACGCTTACTTGTAGAGAGGGTGTTCTCCATTGCCGCTGACCTTCCCTCGACGCTCCCTTCCGCTATGGGCCTCACTTCCTTGGGGACTTGGCCAGCCGGCCGGGTCCCGGGTCAATTCAGCCTCCGTTGCGGGATGCCCCGATACTTCCAGCATCAGTGTCAGACGGGGCGCGGCCTTCCGGGGTTACTGGCAGCAGAGAGGGGCGGCGCTATGGCCCCTCTCACGTGACAGGAGGATGCCGGCCTCTAAGCCGGTCGCGTCTCGCTCCTCTCTCAGGCAATTCTCCTCACCTGGGCAGCGGCGCCACGGCTCACCCGCTCCTCACAGGGAGCCCAACCACAAGCTCCTGCAAGCTGCTAACCACCTCCGGAGGATGCCAGGAGTCCCCCCACGATATTGAGACGATGACGGTGACCAGTTCTGGTAGGGTCTTAAGGAGGGAAATCGAAGTGGGGGGGGCCAATTTAAGGGTGCCAGTGATTCTTTGGTGCCGCTGGATTGGTGTCAAGAACCTTCCTTGTTCCTGGAAGTGGCCACAGGTGAATCCCAAGATAACGTTGCCCACCAGATCTCCAACGGCGTTCAGGGCCCGGTCACAAGGTTAGGGGTGACGTCACCTGGATTGGAAGTTCGTGTAGGCCCTTAAGCCTGTCTGTTCCTTGTCAGGCACAACCACCTCCTCACACAGGCGCCTTACTCCTGATGCCACACAGTCCTCTTCTAAAATGGCCGCTCACCTGTCACCTCTATTTATCACCTTGGGCCTGACCTGCCAGAAGGGCCCAGAAAGTTCCGGAAACCCCCATGGCAGTCATGGTCCAGGTGCTGAGGTGACAGTTGGTGCCACCATTTTAGAATCTCACCTCCCTAGTTTTCCTCAGAGGAGCACCTTGCGCCTTTCCCTCAGGTAGTGAGGGTGAAGCGCCCAGAACCTCTACATTAGCACCTAAAAAGTTTGATAGACAGAAAAAAATGAGAAGGGGACAAGGGATAAAAATAATAAAATGAGGAGGGAACTGCCAAAGGGCTGACAGGTCTAACAGGCCGTCTCCCAGTAGTCTGGTCACACCACAAGGCAGTGCTATTTGAGCTTACCACACCTGTCCGACACACTCTGAAACCAGCAAAGAAACAGCTGGTGAGCAGAGAATGGAACAAGGTAGAAGCCGAGGAACTTCAGGAGTTGTTAAGCGCTACATCGACCACTTTTCCTACAGAGTTGCATGAGGTTCCTCTATCATACATTAATTGGTTAGAAGCAGCAGGTATTAAGGCAGCTCCCAAAAAATCCTCCGCCCCAATAGGGCACGACCATCTTCCCCTTGGTACTCCGAAGAACTTAAAGAGCAAACACTGATCTGCAAGCACCTTGAAAGAAACTGTAGGAAGGAATATAGTGATAGAGAAAAGAATGAATACAAACTTAGCTTAGCTCAATATAAACAGCTGCTTCAGAAAACAAAACAAGTGATCTCTGCCAAACGTATTAATTCTGCAAAGAACTCAACCAAAGAATTGTTTAAAACGGTAACCACCCTGGCACACCCTGCTTCTCCCACTATTACTGCCAGTCAGGAACTTTACGATAAAATTGCTCAATTCTTCTTGAATAAAGTTGATACCATCTTTTCCATGTTTTCTAACGCAACAACTAAACCTATTTCTGACAAAACTGAAGGTTGTGAGTCAGGAAAGTGCTCTAAGGCACAGTTTGATAAATTAGCCCCAGTAATGGCCACAGAAACTCTGAATCTTCTCATGACGGCTAAATCAGGCTCCCCATACGATCCTTGCCCAGTTTCTATACTTAAACTAGCACCTGAGCCAGATGCATGGGCACTGACCGCCATCATAAATGCCATGTTTTCTTAAGGGTACTTTCCTAAAGTATGGAAAGGCGCTTCAATACTGCCTCTGCTCAAAACACCAAGTCTTGATCCTAAAGATCCGAATAACTTTAGCCCTCTCTCAAGGCTCACACTTCCTGCGAAAATTGCAGAGAAAACTATGAACGCACAACTCAGTTTGTTCCAGCACCGCCTGGAAATCACTTGAATCCTTCCTCTCTAATAGAACTCGAGCGGTCTCACTTGGCGAATTTTCTGCCAAACCATTCCCACTGCCTTGTGGAGTCCCTCAGGGTTCATCTATGAGTCCAACACTTTCTAATATTTATGTGTCATCGCTGGCTCCCCTAATTGAATCCTTTGGCTTTAGTTTGACTTCTTACGCAGACGACACCCTGTGGTGAGAGCGGCATCACGGCTTCATGACTGTATGACCGCCATGGGAATTTAGATGGCACAAAATTGCCTTAAACTCAACTCCGGAAAAATGGAGGTTGTGATGTTTGGAACCGACCCCAGCTTCCCGACCTCGGCCTGGTGGCCGGACACACTGGGTCCTCTTCCCACTCCCAACAGGAAGGTATAAAATCTGGGAGTTTGGATAGACAACAAACTCAGTTTTAGAGACCATGTGAATGCGGTGACCTCCTCTACCGCGTATATCCTAATAAATCCTGTAAGAAAATAATGTCACTCCTGCCCAAAGACAGTCTACAAACAGTTATCGCTGCCCGAAACATGCTCAGGCTGGATCATTGCCATAGCCTCTTTATCGACCTTCAGGAAGGGCTGATGAACAAACTACAGCTTTTACAGAATGCAGCAGCTAGACTGCTTACCGGACACCAAAATATGCCTCTATCTCGGCTGAGATTAGAAGGCTTCACTGGTTACCTGTAAAGAAACGTGTTCAGTTTCAAGCCCTGGGCATGGTTTACACGGCCCTTCAAGGAGCGGGTCCCGAGTATCTAAAACAATAACTTCATTGGTATGTACCAAAAAGATCACTCTGCTCAGCAGAGGCAAAACTGGTATCGGTGCCCTGGGTACGAAAAGCCAGCTGGGGTGGCAGAAGTGTTGTGGCCTGTGCAGATCAGGCCCGGAATGGTCTCCGGCTCCATCTTAGATGCATGACCAATCCACTGGCCTGTAGGACGGCCTTGCAAACAGGGCTCTTCTGAAACCCTGATAATAGTCTCTGTGTCTTTATGCCTTTATAGGACTTCACACAGCGCCTGGACGCCTTCGGGTACCGGTTGGGCTCTACAGATGTCAGTAACATTACCATGAATATTCACTCAAGGTGCGATGGTGCTGCCGTTGGTTGCCTCTTCCAGTATCCGGGCATTGCATCTAGGTTCTCGAATCCCGGCCCCACTCCATACATGGGAAAGAGAAGGGAACAGAACCTGCCAGTTCAAGAAATCTCATGGTGGCCCTGCGCCTCTGGAGACGGCGAAGAGCAGAATGTCTGATATCAGGTAAACCTAACCAGAGTTAGAGAGGTCACCCACTCTTGGGGCACCAGACAAGCTCTAGTGCTAGGGATGAAATGAGCACAGCCTCCAGTTAATATCAGGGTTCGTGAAACCCCGTAACCGGGGGAAGTCAGTGTTCATACAAGGAAGATGCATAGGGCGTGGTCCACCACAGCGTTGACTCACTTTGACTCACAAAGACTCGGTGGCTGCGTTGTCTGCTGTGCTGTAAACCACCTCCTGTTCTGACAGTGAAAGATGAGAAACATCGGGCTGTAATGGCAGAGTGGAGTGTTGGACCGGGGGGCTGTAATGGCAGAGTGGAGTGTTGGACAGGGGGGGCTGTAATGGCAGAGTTGAGTGTTGGACCGGGGGGCTGTAATGGCATAGAGTGGAGTGTTGGACCGGGGGGCTGTAATGCCAGAGTGGAGTGTTGGACCGGGGGGCTGTAATGGCAGAGTGGAGTGTTGGACCGGGGGGCTGTAATGGCAGAGTGGAGTGTTGGACAGGGGGGGCTGTAATGGCAGAGTTGAGTGTTGGACCGGGGGGCTGTAATGGCATAGAGTGGAGTGTTGGACCGGGGGGGCTGTAATGCCAGAGTGGAGTGTTGGACCGGGGGGCTGTAATGGCAGAGTGGAATGTTGGACCAGGGGGCTGTAATGGCAGAGTGGAGTGTTGGACCGGGGGGCTGTAATGACAGAGTGGAGTGTTGGACCGGGGGGCTGTAATGGCAGAGTGGAGTGTTGGACGGGGGGCTGTAATGGCAGAGTGGAGTGTTGGACCGGGGGGCTGTAATGGCATAGTGGAGTGTTGGACCGGGGGCTGTAATGGCAGAGTGGAGTGTTGGACCGGGGGGCTGTAATGGCAGAGTGGAGTGTTGGACAGGGGGGGCTGTAATGGCAGAGTTGAGTGTTGGACCGGGGGGCTGTAATGGCATAGAGTGGAGTGTTGGACCGGGGGGCTGTAATGGCAGAGTGGAGTGTTGGACGGGGGGGTGTAATGGCAGAGTGGAGTGTTGGACTGGGGGGCTGTAATGGCAGAGTGGAGTGTTGGACCGGGGGGCTGTAATGGCAGAGTGGAGTGTTGGACCGGGGGGCTGTAATGGCAGAGTGGAGTGTTGGACCGGGGGGCTGTAATGGCAGAGTGGAGTGTTGGACCGGGACTCTGTAATGGCAGAGTGGAGTGTTGGACCGGGGGGCTGTAATGCCAGAGTTGAGTGTTGGACCGGGGGGCTGTAATGCCAGAGTGGAGTGTTGGACCGGGGGGCTGTAATGGCAGAGTGGAGTGTTGGACGGGGGGGTGTAATGGCAGAGTGGAGTGTTGGACCGGGGGGCTGTAATGGCAGAGTGGAGTGTTGGACCGGGGGGCTGTAATGGCAGAGTGGAGTGTTGGACCGGGGGGCTGTAATGGCAGAGTGGATTGTTGGACCGGGGGGCTGTAATGGCAGAGTGGAGTGTTGGACCGGGACTCTGTAATGGCAGAGTGGAGTGTTGGACAGGGGGGGCTGTAATGCCAGAATGGAGTGTTGGACCGGGGGGCTGTAATGGCAGAGTGGAGTGTTGTACTTGTCCCGGCGTGGGGGGCCCCGGGGGGGATGCCTGCATGTTCCGGCAGTCTGGGCCCACGGTAGAGAATGATGAGGCAAGTGGGGATCGTCTCAGGAGCCCCCCTCAGGTGGTCTCCTGTCCACCTCTTTTCTGTTTCAAAATAGCACCTAATCCTTTTGAACTGGCATCAGTTACTATACATGTTTCATCAGTTGGAATAAACGCTTGTAAATTAGGCGCATTTACAAGATCTTTCTTTATTTCTACAAATTCATTTTGACAGATATCTGTCCAAATAAATTCCTTATTTTTTCCAAGTAGATTTCTCATATTACTAGATTTACCTGCCAAATTTCTCACAAATTTCCCATAATATTCAACCATTCCTAAAAATGAAACAACTTCCTCTTTATTCTTTGGAGAAGCCAAATTTAAAATAGTATTCACCAAATCCTTCTTTGGAACAATTCCTGAGGCAGAAATACAATGCCCCAAATAATTTACCTCTTTCACCGAAAATTTACACTTCTCAAATTTCAAAGTGAGACCAGCACACTCTAACCTCCTCAAAACTGATCTCAGGGTTTTGTCATGTTCCTCTTGATTTGCACCAAAAACAAGTAAATCATCTTGATAACATTTCACCGACTTTATTCCTTTTAAAACTGAAGCCATCACCCTTTGAAAAACCGAGGCCGCAGATACGAGACCAAAAGGCATTCTTTTATATTTAAATGCCCCCATGGGAGTGATGAAAGCCGTCAGATCTTGAGACTCACGTGTAAGTTCAATTTGATGATATGCCTGCGTAAGGTCCAATGTTGTAAAAACCTTAGCATCACCCAAAGAAGACAATAATTCATCAATATTTGGAAGAGGAAACTTATCCACTATTACCTCTTTGTTTAGAGACCTTAAGTCACAACAAAGCCTAATGTCACCATTGGGTTTGTTGGCAACGACAATTGGCGCCAACCATTCTGATGCCTCTACCGAAGTAATAATGCCCTGTTCCTCAAGTTTCTTTAGTTCCTGTTCAACTTTTCCTTGTACAGCAATAGGAATTCTTCTTACCTTGGCTACTACTGGCACAGCATTATTTTTTAATTTGATACAATGCTTATAACCTTTAAGACACCCTAAATCTTTCTTAAACAACTGAGGGAATTCACTCACAAAATCATTAGCCTCAGCTCTAATTTCCTGAATTTGTACCTGAGGATTCATATTTGGATTTAACATGACACCCAATAAACGTTGATGTGGCCAACCAATTAAATCATCCCCAACTTTTGATACATAAATTTTCCCAACAAACATTTTCGTTTCCATTTCAATACAAGCATTAAAATATCCAAACATACTTATTGAATGCCCTCCATACCCACCTGGATTTATATCCATCCTATTCAATTTGTTCTTTTTCTGAAACCATTTCTCAAAAGACTGTTTTGAGATAATGGAAATATGCGAGCAAGAGTCAAATTTCATTTCCAATTCTATACCATCAATCTTTACTTTACCAACTGGGTGATCATGACATTTTTTATTTTTTATCTGACAAATAACCTCTTTTATATCTTTATTTGCCAATTTTTTCTCTTTTGACTTACAAAACTTTATGAAATGCCCTTTCTTCCCACAACCATGACACACAAAACTCAAAGCAGGACACGTTCTTGAGTTCGCTTTATGTCCTGATTTACCACATCTAAAACACACTACAGCTGTGTTTGACGCGTCATCTTTACCTGACTCCTTCACAGGAATTTTCACATCTTTTACCTGACATACAATATTTTGTACTTCCTCCACTACAGGTTGACTTTTTACTTTATCACCCTTTAGTTCATTTACACATTTTAACATATGTTCTACTTTTTTAGCAATTCCTACCACTTCTTCTAATGGTGGCTCATCTTTTAACCACAGTTCCTCTCTTATCTTATCTTCCCTACATTTGAGAACAAATTGATCCCTAATTCTTTCTTCATTAGCAGCTCCAAATTTACAACTAGAAGCTAACTTTCTTAAAACAGTTAAATATTCCTCAACAGATTCCTCTTTACCTTGCTCTCTTAATCCAAAATGATATCTCTCCATTATTGTGCTTACACGAGGTAAATAATGCTTATCTAATTGCAATAAACATATTTCATATTCATCTAAACCTCGTTGTTCTTGTGCAGATAAAGCTGGCAAATTTTCCAAAACTTCTTGCCCTTCTCCACCTAAACAATGCAACAAAAGTGAGCATTTTCTTTCCGCACTTAGATTTGTTCCACAGACCTTTGCATAATGCGCAAATATTTTCTTCCATTTGCTCCATTTGACATTCGGCTCACCTGGATCACTCAAAAAAAATGGTGGTGTGGTTACGTTCTGCATTTTCCCACTTCCTTTCTTATGTAACTTGTTATAATCCTTAACCACTACTACGCAAAAAAAAAAAATATTTAACAGTAAATGTTCCTTGAAACAAAATAATACTACAAATTAAATTGTATTACATATACATCAATTCCTCAGATGACTGGCTTAGTTTTCAAACACTTCACTGTTTTATTTCTTCTTAACACATTCAAATAACAATGTGCTACCACTCCGTTCGCTCTTGCCTCTTTTCATATATCCAAAACGGCTTCCGCAGCAAACGTCGTGTTCCTGTTCTCAAATCCCTTCCGATGTGATTAAAACATGTACCTACGCCAATGCCAAGATGGCGTTACGCTCAAAAAACGTGTCCCGGGTGGCTATCGGCTTGTTCTTGCTTCAAAACCCCTCACCTCAGCATGCATTCCAGTGACGATGAACGTTACGCTGGCCAGTCACCGAATCCCCATGCAGAATTCGAATACGTCATCAGTCACCAGGAACAGTTGAAGAGTGAAGACCTCCAAGCGTGTATCAAGACTCCAACGAACTCCAACAAGCGTTATGCGCCGACCGCTGCCTCTCAACCGAGAAAGTCACCACTTCATGCCTCTCTTCGATTCAACAGCCAAAACGCAGTCACCAGCTCCTCCAGCCGATCTCCTCCGCGTGTCTCTTTGTTAAAAACAACAGCACCAAACTCCCGCTGGATACCAACTTCACCTCAGGAACAGACAGTCACTGAAGAAGATAGGACACGTAAGTAATTTCTTACTTGTTACTAAAACCGTCACTACTTCTTTTAAAACTTCTCGCAGATTTAAAACTTCTCGCAGCTTAAATACGCTTCATCTCTTCTCCGCTGCACCATCCATTTCTTCTTCCTTAGAACGATGTTGAGGTGTTAAAATCCTCTTCTATGTATCCCTCGCTCGTCGCCAGTGAAAAGTTAGTTAAATACCACAGAAACTGGAATGAAGTTGGAAGAGAGATTTATTAATAACACCTCATCCATCAGCTACCTAGGAGTAACTGACAACCAAAGAATCCCCATCAACTAACGTTCCAAGTTCTACTGAACTTGTAGAAGCAGGAAGACCTGTGGAAACACCACACACCGGCTCGAGCAAGGATGCGGCAAGAAGAGAGGTTCACCGTCTGTCTGAGCTTCTCGAGCCCTGAGAGCGGTTCATTGGCCAGGGCGGCGCCCCCTCACGGACACGTTCAATGCAGCCTGGCCTTGGATACCCTCTCATCCCACAGCAGTGGTGCATCCCGCCAGCACCCAATGCTCAGGGCCGATCCACCCACAGGCCTCAGTCGGACATTCCCATGATGCATCTTGGGCCTGAGAATGGAAAGCGTAGCGGCAGCAGACGTGCTTTGTGCACACTAGCCCCCTGGGCCAGCTGTGCATCTGAGCAGCAGAGACAGGAGGGTTCAGGGCAGCATCATAGCCGCCCCATCACCATCTACTCGGGGCTCGACTCAGTGTTCTGAGTAGTGTTGGCTCTACTGGGATCAGAGTGTTGCGGACAGATGTTAAATGACCCACAGCAGGGCGCCCAGAGTCCGCCTAGCGATGGGTCGAAAATACCAGGCAGCCAAGCAGTCAAAAGACATTTCAACTGCACACAGCCCTCAGCAGAAGGCCAATCAGAGCCTGATGCCAAAGTACACACAAGGTGCACACGTACAGACATGTCTGCTCTCCAACAAGTCAATGGAGCGTCACCACACGAGAGAAACGTGTTCCTTTTCGCAGAATCGTATGCAATAAGCAGATGGCGGGACCTTCTCCCAGAGGAAGCACAAGACGTCCGTGAGGAGACGATGTCATTACGAGCAAGATGCTGGGCGCGTTATTCTGCTAAAATCCTGCTTCCAGCTGCCAGGTTTGGGAGCGAGGTCACACTTCTCAGAAACGAGGAAATGTAGAACTATAACTTACAAGGCTTCTGGGTCTGCGAGAGCCAGGAACTTAACGTATTAATAAAGATGAAGAAAGAAAAGGCTAACACTACATGCATAAAAAAGACTGGTACATCATTGATTATTCACAAAATGGCTGATTAATCCACAACAGATTGTAAAGGGTTTCCATCAAATTAGACTCAATGATCAGTCATATCATTTGGCCAAACCCATGTGCAAATGAGGCTGGTCCCCTGATCAGTGGGACACTCAGCTCCGCACCTTATTGTTGTATCAGGATTTGATCCACCAAATACAGAAACCGTCCATGATGACTGATCTTTTGATGGTAAAGATAGAAAAAATAGTGCAACAAACAAAGAAGTGATTTAAAATAGGATGGAATGTCCTCCTTTTAAATACTTTATTCTGCGGACTGGACACACCTCCTAATTAAAAAATAGAACAGTGCAAAAGAAGACAGTGACAATTATCTGTCTACATAAGGGCCAACATGTTTCTGCCTAACGGGTATTGAATCCCTTGGCATTCGTCAGGGCCTCTGCTCGTATAATAGTTGCACTCCTAATAGTGAAATATAGAATTCACCACCATCACCAAGAACAAATTAAAGTAAAAATGTTTCGGAACGGTACAACCTGTAACAACCATGAACATTAGCCCTCCGATTCACAATGGTTACTGTGAATTCCTTTGTGGTAGGGCAATAGACCTCACCTCACCTGGACACTGCTCAGGTACTAGGAGGCCCCGCACTACAAAGATATAGGGAAAACAAAAGAATGTGGCACAGTACTGTAAACAACTTTTTTTGCCGCTTTATACCCTGCCTATAATCATTCCTGTAACCAAATACCCTATATCTAGAGGCAAAACATGTGAGGTAGGTAAACACCCCAAACTCAGTGTACTCAGCCTCAAAATGACCCAGGAACTCGACTAAGACACCAAACTTAAAGGGAGATTAAAAATCCTTTTTATGCTCATTCAGGAGTTTTTTCTGCTTACTAAACTACAAAAACCTGTAATTAGCTGAAATTTGCAACATAGTGTTGCTAAAAATATTCTAAAAATGTTCTGTGATAGCTGCTCACCTTTCCGTCGGTACCTCAAGCTCCCATCTGAGACTTGGGGGAGGCACTGATCTGTAGGAGATGCTAGTATAAGTAGTCGTTTGTTAGTGAAGTATCCCTCCACCTTTAAGAAGTATACTAGATAGAGGCGATCTTATCATATGTCCCTTCAGTAGGTATGTGCTGGTAGCAAGGACACTATTGTCAAACATTTATTGTAAAATAAACCTTATTGGTCTTTATTTTCATAAGAAAACTAAAGGCACTATTTTACGCTCGAAATCTCGCGAGATCTCGCGAGAGGAAGTACTCAGAACTACCATATGATGTCATATCGGCCATCTTTGTAGTTCATAACACAATTCCAATGTAAAACAGAGACGATCTTATCATATGTCCCTTCAGTAGGTATGTGCTGGTAGCAAGGACACTATTGTCAAACATTTATTGTAAAATAAACCTTATTGGTCTTTATTTTCATAAGAAAACTAAAGGCACTATTTTACGCTCGAAATCTCGCGAGATCTCGCGAGAGGAAGTACTCAGAACTACCATATGATGTCATATCGGCCATCTTTGTAGTTCCTAACACAATTCCAATGTAAAACAGAGACGATCTTATCATATGTCCCTTCAGTAGGTATGTGCTGGTTGCAAGGACACTATTGTCAAACATTTATTGTAAAATAAACCTTATTGGTCTTTATTTTCATAAGAAAACTAAAGGCACTATTTTACGCTCGAAATCTCGCGAGATCTCGCGAGAGGAAGTACTCAGAACTACCATATGATGTCATATCGGCCATCTTTGTAGTTCATAACACAATTCCAATGTTGTATTCAATGGGCATAACTATGCAGAAGCTCCAAAATCTTAAAAGTGGGAACCGTCCTAGTGGCTGTGCATAGCTATATGTCACCCTCCAGTGTGTATCAGAAAACTCCCATAATCAAACCTATTTATGACATTATGAGAAGAAAGTAAGCAAAGTAATGAGTCAATATGTACAACATGTTTGTGTAGAAACACCCTATTACAGTCAGTATATCCCAGTTATTGCTCACTAGTGCCAAGGCTACAGGGAGGTCCAAGGAATATCATCATTTAATCCTCCTGTATCTGTCCTAAGTTTGTAAATCCATTTTTGCTCTTTTCTTCATGGTTCAGAAGGCGCCAGTGTCTTTTGACAATCTTCTGGATGGCATTGCTTCTAGTGTTAAAGTGAGTCTAGTCAGGGGTGGTTTAGGGATTGGAGCTTCCAAGAGAGCCTCCCTATTGTTGTTAACTGCTCTCTTTTTTGATCTTTTTATGAGTGAATTGGGATAGTGTCTGTCCCGTAGTTGTCCACAGAGATTCCTAGCATGCACCTCAAAATCATCTCTATTGCCTCATCGTTCTCTTCATCTTTATAACAAGCCAGCCTCAAATTATGGGCAGTACTTTTATTTTTCAAGCGCGTTGGAGGATGCAGTGATAGCCTAAAAGCAATTAACACGGTTGCAATGATTGGTTCGAATATTTTCATTCTCTAGGGGCCAAAGACGATCCCCAAACAAGTCCAGATGCCAACGGGGCTCACCTTTATGCTGGATATTTTTAAAAAGTTCCTTATTGTTGTATACCTACTCATGAATGCTTAGAGAAGTGTTGGGAAGATGAGTACAACATGCAGGGGCCACAATGGCACAGACCCCACCCTCTTTCACCCCTAAAAGGTAATCTGAAGCATTTTGGCATGGACGTCTGTTCTGTCACTAACCCTGAAGCTAAAGCCCTGAAATGTGTTATTTTTTGTGTGGAATTTAAAAACAAACACCTAGTAGTATCTAAAACAGTCCAACTTCCCCTTCTTCTTTCTAAAAGGTGATTATCAAAGAGCCTCATAGCAGGAATGATGTATCTGAGATAACGGCAGAAACTTGAGCATTAGGATTTTTTTCACTTCCTTTTGAAAGAAGCAGTGGGAAACGTTGTCGGACTTCCAGAGGAAGAGAGTTCCAAATCTTCAGGGCAATGCCTGAGAAGGCTCTGTCACTCAATCTCTTTTTGTGGTTTCAGGAGCATTGGGCTTGCACTTCATGACGCTCTGCAGCCCCCTGCTAATTCTAGTTTTTGAGACAGATAAATGGGGGTCTTGAAATGAAGGGCTTTGTGAGTCATGCAGGCAATTTTTAACTGGATTTCTGCATCGTCTCGTAGCCAATTTAGGGATGTTAGGGTTGGGGATGTGTGCTCATTTCTTTTTGTCCCAGTAATCAGTCTAGCTGCGGCATTAAGGGAAGCCCTTAGTGGGGCCAAGTTCTATTTGGGGAGACCACAGAGCATAGAACTACCGTAGACTAGTCTTGGCAAAACTAGAGCTTCTACTGCCAATTTGCAGTCTTCCTGTGGAAGGAATGGTTTGAGATTCCTTAGTGTCCTCACCTGGTGTTGAGCCCCCTCTGGTGCAAGGGTGCCTGTGCTGCATGCAGGATTGCTTTTGTGCAGTAAGGGACACCTTCCTGCACATTAACAATCCTGAGAGGCGTTCTGCAGGACACACAGTAAGAGGAAGTAACAAGGAGGAATAAAGATATTTCTCCTTGTGATGCCTCTCCTGGGGAGGCGCATCTTTTTGGCACATCCCAAGTCTACCAGTTCTGGTAAATCTGGGAATGTGTAAAAAACCATGGGAGTTGCGTGGGAGCACCCACCGCAAACACTGATGGAATGCCTTCCTCGGCCAGAGTAACACAAACACTCATGGAATGCCTTCCTCGCCCAGAGTAACACAAACACTCATGGAATGACTTCCTCGCACAGAGTAAGGCAGTGCAGTGGTTTGCGCTGCCTTGCCTTACCCAAAGGTTATGGAGCCCCTCAGGGCCACGCAAAATGCCTTGAGTGGCTTCATAAGTCAAATGAAAGGTTTGCGTCGCTCTTGCAACGCGTTGTGTGTTGCAGGAGCAAGGCAAACTGACTTGTAACTAGACCCGTCACACTCTCCAAATGAGCCAAGCTTTATAGTTTGATCATCATGCACCTGCACACCCAGTGCACATTCAGTGCACACCCAGCGCACACCCAGTGGAGACTCTTCAAACCCTCTTATGGGCTCCTACTCACTGCTGCCTGATCAAGAACTGTTTTTTATTTTCAGAAACTTGCTGCTGTTCGAGACAAATCTTCTCAAGTTGGTGCAGGAAGCAGATCACTTCTCATAACGTGCGGAGCAACATCAGTGGTTTTAGACAGTCCATCGTTCGCAGCAGCGGAGTCAGCTACGTCATTGCTCCGTGAAACACGAGGGTGCTGGTGAGCAGTGCACTTCACCACTGCCACCTCTTCTGGCGATTGCAATGCGTTTAAAAGGTTTTCAGCATATTGGTCATTCTTAATAGGAGTCCTGGCTGAGGTTAGGAAACCCCTTTGCATCCAGTGGAGTCCTGTCATGCTTCCCTACAAACATATACTTTGAGTCTGTGTATATAGTAACAGTCTAACTCTTCCGTTGCGAGGATGCAAGCTCCAGTGAGAGCAGCACACTCTGTGACTTGGGCTGATTTCAGGGTTGGTAAATGCAGCAGCGGCTGCCATAAACAATGGGTGTGGGGTGGGTGGGGTCACGTGAGAGCCATCACGTGCAGGGGGATACAACATTAAAAAATATAAAACGTACCTTTTGCTGATGTGGCCGGCTGCCTCCAGTGTCGCATTCGCCGCCTCTCCTCTTCCTGCCTACTGGACCCAGATTGCCCTGGGACCCAGACTCTCATCCAATCCCCGTGCTGCAGAGCAGCACTGAGATTAGTCCGAGCAGGCAGGGAAGACGCCCTGCTCAGACCAGGGAGTCTGTGGGGTATTTCCAGCCTGGCTGCTCAATGTAGCTGGGCTGAAGAAAACCTAAGTGTGCATGTGTGTTTTGGTCGGCTTGAAGCGGCTGGCCAAAACACATATGCGCACTTAGGGAGTGGAGTGCACGTAGCACTCCTCCTCCCCTTCCCATGCCAAAGCCCCACCCTGCCAACACCACTGGCAGAGCCTCAAATGTAAAATTAAACGATGCTAGAGCATCGTTTTATTCTACATTTGCTGGTCTGAGCCAGGCGGGGGGGAAACAACCATCACAACGCGGTCATTACAACACACTACCTATACAATGCAGCTGTAACCACGCAGCTGCCAATACATCACATGCCATTACAAAGCATGCCATTACAACTCATGTCACTACAGCGCATGCCATTACAACGCATTATAAGGTAAGTAATGGGGATTTTTTTAATTTTAAGGTGGGTATCGGTTTTGGGGTACATGGGGATAGTATTTTTACCCCTACACTATCCAACACTTACCCTACTGTTGCACTCAGTGGAGTGGGAATATTAATCTTTACCCCTACACTATCCTACACTTACCCCACTGTTTCCCCCAAAAGTATGCGTTGTAATGGTATGTGATGTAATGGAATGCGTTGTAATGGTAGTTTCTTAAAATGCATTGTAATGGAATGCGCTGGAAAATCGCGCGTTGTAATGGTAGTTGTGATCTAAAAACCGCATTGTGAAGGCATGCGTTGTAACATCATATATTCGGCAGTGGGGTGAGGAGGTATCATGTATCAGTGGGTGTGTGGTCCTGTGTTGAGGAGGTGTCATGCAGCAGAGGGTGGGTGGTCCTGAATTAAGGAGGGGTCTCACAGTGATGGGTGCATGGTCCTGAGCTGAAGAAGTATCGCGCAGTGGCTGGTGCGTGGTCCTGCTTCATGGAGACATCATGCAGAGGCAGGTGTGTGGTAGTGTGTCGAGGAGGCGTCGTGCAGTGATGGGTGCCTGGTCCTGGTTCTAGGAGGTGTTGTGCTGTGGCAGGTGCCTGGTCCTGCATTGAGGAGGCATTGCTCAGTGGCGGATGCGTGGTCCTGCACTGAGGTGGTGTCGTGCAGCGGTGGGTGCATGGTCCTGTTTCGAGGAGGCATCGTGCAATGGCGGGTGCATGGTCCTGTTTCGAGGAGGCATCGTGCAGCTGCGGGTGCGTTGTCCTGCGTCGAGGAGGTGTTGTGGAGCAGCGGGTTCGCGGTCCTGCATCAAGGAGGTGTTGTGCAGTGGCAGGTGCGCGGTTCTGCGTCGAGGAGGTGTCATGCAGCAGCAGGCGCGTGGTCCTGCACCAAGGAGGTGTTGTGCAGCGGTGGGTGCATGGTTCTGTTTTGAGGAGGCATCATGCAATAGCGGGTGCATGGTCCTGCATTGAGCAGGCATCGTGCAGCGGCGGGTGCGTGGTCCTGCGTCGAGGAGGTGTCGTGCAGCAGCGGGTGCGCGGTCCTGCATGGAGGTGTCATGCAGCGGCAGGTGCACGGTCCCACGTCGAGGAAGTGTCGTGCAGCAGCAGGTGCGCAGTCCTGCGTCAAGGAGGTGTCGTGCAGTGGCGGGTGCGCGATCCTCCATCAAGGAAGTGTCGTGCAGTGGCGGGTGCGCGGTCCTGCGTCGAGAAGGTGTCGTGCAGCAGCGGGTGCGTGGTCCTGCACCAAGGAGGTGTTGTGCAGCGGTGGGTGCATGGTCCTGTTTCGAGGAGGCATCGTGCAATGGTGGATGCATGGTCCTGCATCGAGCAGGCATCGTGCAGCGGCGGGTGCGTGGTCCTGCATCGAGGAGGTGTCGTGCAGCAGCGAGTGCGCGGTCCTGCATCGAGGAGGTGTCGTGCAGCAGCGGGTGTGCGGTCCTGCATCGAGGAGGTGTCGTGCAGCGGCGGGTGTGCGGTCCTCCGTCAAGGAAGTGTCGTGCAGTGGCGGGTGCGCGGTCCTGCGTCGAGGAGGTGTCGTGCAGCAGCGGGTGCGTGGTCCTGCACCAAGGAGGTGTTGTGCAGCGGTGGGTGCATGGTCCTGTTCCGAGGAGGCATCGTGCAATGGTGGATGCATGGTCCTGCATCGAGCAGGCATCGTGCAGCGGCGGGTGCGTGGTCCTGCATCGAGGTGTCGTGCAGCAGCGGGTGCGCGGTCCTGCATCGAGGAGGTGTCGTGCAGTGGCGGGTGCGCGGTCCTGCGTCGAGGAGGTGTCATGCAGCAGCGGGTTCGCGGTCCTGCATCGAGGAGGTGTCGTGCAGTGGCGGGTGCGCGGTCCTGCGTCGAGAAGGTGTCATGCAGCAGCAGGTGCGTGGTCCTGCACCAAGGAGGTGTTGTGCAGCAGTGGGTGCATGGTTCTAATTCGAGGAGGCATCATGCAATAGCGGGTGCATGGTCCTGCATTGAGCAGGCATCGTGCAGCGGCGGGTGCGTGGTCCTGCGTCGAGGAGGTGTCATGCAGCGGCGGGTGCACGGTCCCACGTCGAGGAGGTGTCGTGCAGCAGCAGGTGCGCAGTCCTGCGTCAAGGAGGTGTCGTGCAGTGGTGGGTGCGCGATCCTCCGTCAAGGAAGTGTCGTGCAGTGGCGGGTGCGCGGTCCTGCATCGAGGAGGTGTCGTGCAGCAGCGGGTGCGTGGTCCTGCATCGAGGAGGTGTCGTGCAGCGGCGGGTGCACGGTCCCACGTCGAGGAAGTGTCGTGCAGCAGCAGGTGCGCAGTCCTGCGTCAAGGAGGTGTCGTGCAGTGGCGGGTGCGCGATCCTCCGTCAAGGAAGTGTCGTGCAGTGGCGGGTGCGCGGTCCTGCGTCGAGGAGGTGTCGTGCAGCAGCGGGTGCGTGGTCCTGCACCAAGGAGGTGTTGTGCAGCGGTGGGTGCATGGTCCTGTTTCGAGGAGGCATCGTGCAATGGTGGATGCATGGTCCTGCATCGAGCAGGCATCGTGCGGCGGCGGGTGCGTGGTCCTGCATCGAGGAGGTGTCGTGCAGCAGCGGGTGCGCGGTCCTGCATCGAGGAGGTGTCGTGCAGCGGCGGGTGTGCGGTCCTGCGTCAAGGAGGTGTCTTGCTGTGGCAGTTCAGAGAAGATGCAGAGAGTTCCCAGAAGCACTTGGCAGCTCGGCTTAGGTCATGTATGACTCGTGAGTTCAGACAGTACTTCAGGGCATCCTTGCAGTGTCTGCTTGAGGGGTCTTGCCTCTTAATGCTCGTCCCTGAGTCCCTGGACCCCTGCTGCACTCGCCTCACCTGCTCCTGTAATTCTGAGACTGATGGTGGTGCCAGAGCCTCAGGGCTTCCATTGGAAGTAGTGGAGCCCGCCGTGGGTGGTGGGTGATCTGACTGCTGTGAGCATCAGCTGTAGTACATTTTGCTGGTTTGAGTCCATGGTACTGCCCGGTGCTTGTGTTCAGCAGAGCTGGGGGCTTCAGAGCAGGTTCAAAGCTCCCCACCGGAGCTGCTCTGACAGACAGCGCTCCCAGTCCTGAGGCTTTGACTGAATGAGTTCCGTGCATGGCCCAGGGGCGTGAGCGGGGCGGACCCCTCTCACAAGAGGCCTTTGAGCAGCTTCTAATGTCCCTGTCATAGCATTCTTCACCAGAAAACTGTTTACCAGGAAGTCATATTCAAGTCTAATCTGGGACCTGCCACAGCTCTGAGGAATATGGAAACTTTTCGAAGAGTGTTTCTTGCTCTGTGTAAGATCCTCGCTGGAGTAAAACCACCTGGGAAGCTTTGATGGTCATAGGACATTAGGGGGAGGGGCCATAGGACACTAGGGGGAGGGGCCATAGGACACTAGGGGGAGGGGTCATAGGACATTAGGGGAGGGGTCATAGGACACTAGGGGGAGGGGCCAAATGACACTATAAGGAGGGGCCATAGGACACTAGGGGGAGGGGTCATAGGACATTAGGAGCGGTCATAGGACATTAGGAGGAGGGGCCATAGGACACTAGGAGGAGGGATCATAGGTAACTAGGTGGAGGGGTCATAGGACACGAGGGGGAGTGGTCATAGGACATTAGGGGCGAAGGGTCTAATGACATTAGAGGAGGGGTCATAGGACACTAGGGGAGGGGTCATAGGACAGTAGAGGGAGGGGTCATAGGACACTAGGGGGTGGGGTCATGGGACACTAGGGGGAGGGGTCATGGGACACTAGGGGGTGGGGTCATAGGACACTAGGGGGAGGGGCCATGAGGCATTAGGGGGAGGGGTCATAGGACACTGGAGGGAGGGGTCATACAACACTAGGGGGAGGAGTCATAGAGCATTAGGGGGAGGGGTCATAGGACACTAGGGGGAGTAGTCATAGGACACTAGGGGGAGGGGTCTTAGGACATTAGGGGAGGGGTCATAGGTCACAAGGGGGAGGGTCATAGGACACTAGGGGGAGGGGTCATAGGACACTAGGGAGAGGGGTCATAGGACACTAGGGGAGAGTTCATAGGACACTAGGGGGAGAGGTTATAGGACATTAGGGGGACTGGTCATAGGACACTAGGGGAGGGGTCATAGGACATTAGGGGAGGGGTCTGAGGACATTAGGGGAAGGGTCTAAGGGTGTTAGGGGAGTGGTCATAGGACACTAGGGGAGGGGTCATAGGACATTAGGGGGAGGGATCACAGGATAATAGGGGAGGAGTCATAGGACAATAGGGGAAGGGTCTAAGGGCATTAGTGGAGGGGGCACAGGACACTAGGGGGAGGGGTCATAGGACACTAGGGGAGAGGTCATAGGACACTAGGGGGAGGGGTCATAGGACATTAGGGGGACTGGTCATAGGACACTAGGGGAGGGGTCATAGGACATTAGGGGAGGGGTCATAGGACATTAGGGGAGGGGGTCATAGGATAATAGGGCAGTCATAGGACATTAGGGCGAGAGGTCATAGGTCACAAGTGGAGATGTCATAGAACATTAGGGGGAGGGGTCATAGGACATTAAGGAGGGGTCATAGGACATTAGAGGGCTCATAGGACATTAAGGGGAAGAGGTCATAGGATAATAGGGGAGGGGTCATAGAACATTAGGGGGAGGGGTCATAGGACATTAGGAGGGGTCATAGGACATTAAGGGGAAGGGGTCATAGGACAATAGGGGAGGGGTCATAGACATTAGGGGGAGGGGTCATAGGACATTAGGAGGGGTCATAGTACACTAGGGGGAGGGGCTGTCAGGCCGAACACCCGGTAGTCACTGACTGCCGCGATTTCGAAAAGACTACAATTCCCGTGAGGCGTTGCGCGTAACGCGTTTACACGTGACGCTTAGGCTGTGCGCCGGATCCCTTATCTGTGAGACGGAAGCAGCAAACAGACGCTGGTTATTCCTCCTCGGCGTCCAGTCCTGGCGAGCAGTCGAAACGCTCCAACCCGAAGACCGGCTTCAGCGCTTCTGGACGCGGGACGTGAGTAGAAGTCGCCGAGCAGCCCTCGATCCGAACCGGTACTTTCCTCGTTCGCTCCTCTGTTGGTGAGACTCCTTGACGGAGCCTCGTGCAGAGGAGCGCTAAAGCTTCTTGTGGTGCTGTTTCCAAGCACCTTCCTCGTTCGCTCCTCTGTTGGTGAGACTCCTTGACGGAGCCTCGTGCAGAGGAGCGCTAAAGCTTCTTGTGGTGCTGTTTCCAAGCACCTTCCTCGTTCGCTCCTCTGTTGGTGAGACTCCTTGACGGAGCCTCGTGCAGAGGAGCGCTAAAGCTTCTTGTGGTGCTGTTTCCAAGCACCTTCCTAGTTCGCTCCTCTGTTGGAGAGACTCCTTGGCAGAGCCTCGTGCAGAGGAGCGCTAAAGCTTCTTGCGGTGCTGTTTGTAGGCATCTTCATACCATGGAAGTGTTCCCCACGCCCGATATACACACCCTAAGGCAAGGGCGAACTACCCGCACCTCAGTACGACGAAACAGTAAGACTCCTTAACGGGAGATATTGTTTACTTACGTCTTGCCAAATATTAGATACGTTGTGTTTACATTCTCTGACAGAACGGACCCACCACTGTGACGCTAACAGTACCCACTGTATGGTTTATTCTCCTTTTTGTTCTGGTCAGAAGAAGGTTCGAGCGAGGGGGTCGAAGAACTTTAAATACCTGTGTCTGTATCCATGTCTACCCCTGGACCCTCTCTCTCCTGACATTACTGCATTTGTTCTCTTCCATTACAGGTAGGGGGTTGTCCCTGGGTAGACCCACGCTACACTAGTTATTACTTGTTCATGTGAGACAGTGTTCCACCGCGCAGGTTGATTGTGTGTTTTCTTGTTACAGATCTCCTTCCCGGCTGTCCCTACCCTTTCCTTCCCTCGCTCGATCACCTCACCAGTCTGTGTTATTCCATAATTCCGGACTTGGGGAGGTCGAGAGGTGGACCCTATTCAGCATCAGTACAACCCCGAGGAACACCGGAAGACGGAGCGTGACAGGGGCCATAGGACAATAGAGGAAGGGTAATAGGACACTAAGGGGAGGAGTCATATGACACTAGGGGGAGGGGTCATAGGTCACTAGGGGGAGGGGTCATAGGAATTAGGGAAAGGGTCATAGGACATAGGACTATTGCTGGGGCAGCTATGCGCTATATAAGTCCGACAAATAAATACACTAGGAGGAGGGGTCATAGGACACTAGGGGGAGGGGTCATAGGACACTAGGGTAAGGGGTCATAGGATACTAGGGAGAGGGTGTCATAGGACACTAGGGGGAGGGGTCATAGGAGATTAGGGGAGGGGTCATAGGGGATTAGGGGAGGGATCATAGGTCACAAGGGGGAGCGGTCATAAAACATTAGGGGGAGGGGGACATTAGTGAGGGGTCATAGGATATTAAGGGGGAGGGGTCATAGGACAATAGGGGAGGGGTCATATGACAATAGGGGAGGGGTCATAGAAAATTAGGGGGAGGGGTCATAGGACATTAGGAGGGGTCATAGGGCAATAACGGGGAGGTGTCATAGCACAATAGGGGAGGGGTCATAGGACATCAGGGGAGGGGTCATAGGACACTAGGGAGAGGGGTCATAGGACACTAGGGGAGTTGTCATAGGATATTAGGGGAAGGGTCATAGGACACTAGGGGGAGGGTCATAGAACACTTGGGGGAGGGGTCGTAGGACACTAGCGGAAGGGGTCATAGGACACTGGGGGAGGGGTCATAGGACACTAGGGGGAGGGGTCATAGGGCATTAGGCAGACAGGTCATAGGACGCTAAGAGAGGGGTCAGAGGACCTTAGGGGAGGGGTCAGAGGACATTAGGGGAGGGGTCATAGGACACTTGGGGAGGGGTCAGAGGACACTAGTGGAGGGGTCATAGGACACTAGGGGAGGGGTCATAGGACATTAGGGGAGGGGTCATAGGACATCAGGGCGAAGGGTCTAAGGGCATTAGGGGAGGGGTCTTAGGGCACTAGGGGGAGGGGCTATAGGGCACTAGGGGGAGGGGCTATAGGAAACTAGGGGGACAGGTCATAGGACACTAGGGGAGAGGTCATAGGACATTAGGGGGAGGGCTCATAGGACATTAGGGGGAGGTGTCTTAGGACACTAGTGGGAGGGTCATAGGACACTAGGGGGAGGGGTCATAGGACATTAGGGGAGGGGTCATAGAATATTAGGGGTAAGGGTCTAGGGGCATTAGGGGAGAGGTCATAGGACATCCGGTGTGTGGTCATAGGACATGAAGGGGAGGTGTCATAGGACTTTAGGGGGAGGGGTCATAGGACACTAGGGGGAGGGGTCATAGAACATTAGGGGGAAAGGTCATAGGACATTAGGGAGGGGTCATAGGACATTAGGAGGGGTCATAGGACATTAAGGGGGAGGGGTCATAGCACAATAGGGAGGGGTCATAGGACATTAGGGGAGGGGTCATAGGACACTAGGGGGAGGGGTCATAGGACACTAGGAGGGTCATAGGACACTAGCGGGAGGGGTCATAGAATATGAGGGGGAGGGGTTATAGGACATTAGGGAGGGGTCATAGGACATTAAGGGGGAGGGGTCACAGCACAATAGGGGAGGGGCCATAGGACATCAGGGGAGGGGTCATAGCACACTACGGGGAGGAGTCATAGGACACTAGGGGGAGGAGTTATAGGACATTAGGGAAAGGGTCATAGGACACTAGGGGGAGGTGTCATAGGACACTGAGGGGACAGGTCATTGGACAATAGGGATGGGGTCATAGGACACTAGGGGAGAGGGTCATAGGACACTGAGGGGAGGGGTCATAGGACATTGGGAGAGGGGTCATAGGACATTAGAAAAGGGGTCATAGGACATTAGGGTGGAGGGGTCAGAGGACACTAGGGGGAGGGGTCATAGGACACTAGGTGGAGGGGTCATAGGACACTAGGGGGAGGAGTCCTAGGCCACTAGGGAGGGATCATAGGACACTAGAGGGACAGGTCATAGGACACTAGGGGAGGGGTCATAGGATATTAGGAGAGGGGTCATAGGACATATGGGGAGGAGCCATAGGACATTGGGGGAAGGGTCTTAGGGCATTAGGGGAGGGGTCATAGGACACTAGGGGAAGGGTCATAGGACACTAGGAAGAGGGGTCATATGACACTAGGTGGAGTGGTCATAGGTCATTAAAGGAGGGGACACAGGACACTAGGGGGAGGGGTCATGGAACATTAGGGGGAGAAAAAAATGCCCGGATATCCATAGCACATACAATAAGTCAGGGTTAAAGGGCCAGAATTTTCACGAGTATTTCCTGAAAACCATTACACTTGACTTTGATGCACTCAATTCCAATCTGCTTTTACAGGTGTGAGAAGTTGGCCTGGTATATGCTGTCCACTAATTAATGTGGGCACCATGCACCAGTCCAAACGACCCTTATGGTGATTAGGTCAAAGACAACCTTTATAGAAAGCTATCCTAGTGGTAGCTATGGAGCGCAGCCTTCAGGCAGTGGGCCCGATTTACAGAACTAACTTAAGACAAAATCCTAAACTTACTACCAGTTTGGTATTCACAGAAAGCACTTATTTATTTATTTATTTCTTGTGACTTGTATAGCGCACTATAACCCAGGGGTTCGGTATTCACGGAAGGCACTTACTCATTTCGGTATTCACAGAAGTTAGGAGTCCTAACTTTAGGACTCCTAAATGCCTTCTGTGAATACCTAAAGTCTTAAAATTAGGATTTTTCTCAGTTTAGGAGTAGTAAAGTTAGGACTCCTAACTTTACTACTCCTAAGCTGGGGAAAATCCTATCTTTACGACTTTAGGTATTCACAGAAGGCATTTAGCAGTCCTAAAGTTAGGAGTCCTAACTTTACTACTACTAAATTGAGAAAAATGCTACTTTTAAGACTTACGGTATTCACAGAAGGCATTTAGGAGTCCTAAAGTTAGGAGTCCTAACTTTACTACTACTAAACTGAGAAAAATCCTTATTTTAAGACTTTCGGTATTCACAGAAGGCATTTAGGAGTCCTAAAGTTTGGAGTCCTAACTTTTCTACTCCTAAACTGAGAAAAATCCTAATTTTAAGACTTTCGGTATTCACAGAAGGCATTTAGGAGTCCTAACTTCTGTGAATACTGAAATGAGTAAGTGTCTTCTGTGAATACCAAAATGGTAGTAAGTTTAGGATTTTGTCTTAAGTTAGTTCTGTGAATCGGGCCCTAAGTCTTGAAGGAGTGTAAAGCAGCTTTTTTTTACCAGATTATAACCTCCTGAGTGATCAAATGAAAGTAGAACCACACAAGTGTTATATAAAAAATATGTATTTATTTCTAAACACTCTCTACTAATCTTCAAACGAGATTAGAACATAAAGCACACAATACCTAATCAATAGAATGACAATAAATAGCACAATATACAGCGGGCTCCAGGGGGAGACTGAACCACATACTAAAAAAATGGTATAACAATCACAACTTCACTAGACACAGTGCCTAGAGCCTGTAGAATCGCTGGGACCCCAAGAATCCACCCAAAGGGGTGACACAGGGAGCCCACGGAGGACGGGTGCAGTCTGGGAACACAGACGCGTGCTCCGTACAACTCTATGGGAAAGTCGTGGTTAAATTACAGTTTAAGGACACTTAGGAGAGGACTTCAAGTAAAACCTTTGCAAAATCGAAGGTTATAAGGCCAGCACCCTTGTGAGTCCCGAGGTACCCATGCTACCTATCCCAGAGGAGCCGGGTGCATAGGGGTCAAGTGGTGTCAGAAACCTTCATCCTTTTCAATGGCGTGATGCGAAGAAGTGCTGCTGCCGGGTACATGAAAAGTGTCCAGTGGAATCCAAGCCTGGATCCCAGGTGAGAAAAACCTGAAAGCAGAGGGGACGGAGTCTGGGTCACTTCAGGGCGACTAGGGGCTCGATAGACGAATGCCCACCGATGTCGTGTGTTTCAGGTGTGAAGATAGGATGCTTGACTCTGCAGCCACGGGGACCAGGAGACGTCGACGACAACCAAAGTCCGACAAAGGATGTTGAGTGCTGAGGGGTCAGTGTCCGGATTGAATACCAACAAGCCTTGGCAAAGGCAACCCCCGTGGGCAGAGTGAACAGGTTACGGTGAGCACCCGCAAGGTCCAGGAGACTCTCCAAGCTATGGAGAGTCAGGGCACATCTGGAGCAACCAGGGAAGCCCAAGGAAAGTCAAAGAGACCCTCACGAGGACCCACAGGCCAATGGACCAGGGATCGCGAAGGGACCTCGAGCGGAGTCACAAAGCACCAGCCCACAGAGCACTCGTGGAGTGGAGGCTAGAGATCTTCAGTGGAAATATTACTCGTGGTCGGAACTACATGTAGTCCATAGCACAACCTCAGGGATTGCCAATAAGCATATGCTGCTGCAAAAGTACACGGTGCACAGGGGTTCCGGTTGCATGGTCCCCACGAGGGATACTGGTCTCAGGATTGCTGAGCAGATTGACCTCAGTGGCGCTTGGGAACCCACCTCATGTGTTGCAGAAATCTTTGGAGTCTGCAGGAGCTCGGGAGATACAAACCGGTCAGATGCGTTTAGGTGCCTGCCTTGCAGGGGAGTAACTCCTTTACTCCAAGGGAGATTCATCTGTCGTCCAGCGAAGTGTGGACCGTCGAAGTACATGGTTTCCGTTTGCAGAGTTTATTCCAGGTAAAATCCAAACTCCTGTAGTCAGGTTTCCCACTTTATACCCAGGGAAGGGGTGGAACTGACTCTGGGGACCCTCCTATGGAAGGGGCAGGACAGAGGGGTGGCTACACCCATGTCCTTTGTCCAGATTCACGCCAGAGCAGGAGCAAATGGCTCCTGCAACTGGTTTGAGCAGGACTATGCATGGGGACAACAAATGTGCCCCCAGTGCAGACATTCTGGCACTCTAAGAGTGCACCCACCCAGCCCCAATACACTAAAGCCTGTCTGGGAGGTGGTCACACATCCCTGTGACAGGAAACCTATTGTCAGGCCTTCCTCTGCTTGAGCTTGGCTCAGCAGCAGGAGGGCAGACTCGTGTCTGTGGCTGGCAGCATCCATTTTGTGATGACCAGGTCGAGAAAGCTGGTACCGGGTATACCGGTGTTCCACATAAGTCTTTCTAGGAGTGTGGAATCATACCTCCCCCACCAGTTACTGGCGGGGAGGTATGATTCCAAGGTGTTTGACACCAAACACGACATGTTTCTAAGCAGCTGTTTTAAAGTTAGCATTTACCGCAAGGTTGTAATGCACTCAAATATATATGGTTGGCTGCATCACCGACAACCCCTGAAAATAGGTTCCGAAGGCTACAGAGGGGCCCTACTCATGCAGGGGCGCCCTCTCACATAAAACCCAGCACCCTAACTTCAGGATTGTTAAGGCCTGCCATAGGGGTGACTGGTTTATATGTGTAGTGATTCAGAATAGAGATAGGGAACCTATATCTAAGTAAGGGGTGCATGTACCTCCTTAAACAGGCTGCAGTAGCAGACCTGTGGTGTCAGTTTTAATGGTCTCTCAGGGGTGGCACAAAACATGCTGTAGCCCCTGGGAGGCATGTGGGGTACCCATACCCTGGGTACATGGTGTACCATATTCTAGGGACTGATAAGGGTACCCCAGAATCCACTCCAGAGTGTACCTAAAGTACATGCAATCAATTTAGAGGAGAAGCAGATAGACTGGGGTCCTGAATAGCAGGAACCCAGTCAGTCTAAGTCGAAAACAGTGATACATCAGCAAAAAGTAGGGGGTAACTATAAGAAGCAGATCCTACTCTCCTACAACAGTTTTAATCCTGTAGCTCACTGAGGCCCTTTTGTAACCCACCAGATGTGTGACGAAGAATGACAATGTCGTTGACATACTGTAAAATCAGTAAATCGGCACTGTTTATCTTTGGAGGAATTACTTCGCTCTTCCTAGTTTTTGCAAAGGTCCATAGTGTAAAGGCGGAAAGGGGGCGAGGACACACCCCTGCTTTAAGCAGAGGACACACCCCTACTTTAAGTAGAGGACACACCCCTGATTGAAGCAGAGGACACACCTCTGTTTAAGCCGAGGACCCACCCCTGCGCTAAGCCGAGGACACATCCCTGCTTTAAGTCGAGGACACACCCCTGCTATAAGGCGATGACACAACATTGCTTTAAGCTGAGAACACGCCTTTACTTTAAACCTAGGTCACACCCCTGCTTTAAGCCGAGGACACACCCCTGCTTTAAGGCAAGGACACACCCCTGCTTTAAGCCAAGGAAGCACCCCTGCGTTAAACCGATGAAACACCGTTACTTTAGGCCGAGGATACATCCCTGCTTTAAGCTGAGGACACACTGTTACTTTAAGCCGAGGACACACCCCTGCTTTAAGCCGACAACACACCATTACTTTAGGCAGAGGACACAGCCCTGCTTTAAGCTGAGGACACACCAGTTACTTTAAGCGGAGGACACACCCCTGCTATAAGCCAAGGACACGCCGTTACTTTAAACCGAGGACACAGCCCTGCTTTAAGCCGAGGACACACACCTTTTAAGCCGAGGACACACCCCTGATTTAAGCCGACGACACACCATTACTTTAGGCAGAGGACACAGCCCTGCTTTAAGCTGAGGACACACCAGTTACGTTAAGCCGAGGACACACCCCTGCTTTAAGCCGAGGACACACCCCTTTTTAAGCCAAGGACACACCCCTGCTTTAAGCCAAGGACTGACCCCTGCTTTAAGCCGAGAACAAACCCCATTTTAAGCCAAAGACACACCCCTGGACAAATCCCTGCTTTAAGCCAAGGACACACACCTGCTTTAAGCAAAGGACACACCCTTGCTTTAAGCCGAATATACACCGCTACTTTAAACTGAGGATACATCCCTGCGTTAAGCTGAGGACACACTGTTACTTTAAGCCGAGAACGCACCCCTGATTTAAGCCGACGACACACCGTTACTTTAGACCGCGGACACAGCCCTGCTTTAAGCTGAGGACACACCAGTTACTTTAAGCGGAGGACACACCCCTGCTTTAAGCCGAGGACACGCCGTTACTTTAAACCGAGGACACAGCCCTACTTTAAGCCGAGGACACACCCCTTTTTAAGCCAAGGACACACCCCTGCTTTAAGCCAAGGACACACCCCTGCTTTAAGCTGGGGACACATCCCTTTTTAAGCCAAGGACACACCCCTGGACACATCCCTGCTTTAAGCCAAGGACACACCCCTGCTTTAAGCTGAGGCCACACCCCTTTTTAAGCCAAGGACACACCCCTGCTTTAAGCAGAGGACACACCGTTGCTTTAAGGCAAATGCACACCCCTGCTTTAACCCATGGACATACCCCTGCTTTAAGCTAAGGACACATCCCTGCTTTAAGCCGAGGACACATACCTGCTTTAAGTCGAGGACACACCCCTGCTTTAAGCCAGGGACACAACCCTGCTTGAAGCTGAGGACACACATCTGCTTTAAGCTGGGGACACATCCCTTTTTAAGCCAAGGACACACCCCTGGACACATCCCTGCTTTAAGCCAAGGACACACCCCTGCTTTAAGCTGTGGCCACACCCCTTTTTAAGCCAAGGACACACCCCTGCTTTAAGCAGAGGACACACCCTTGCTTTAAGGCAAATGCACACCCCTTCTTTAACCCATGGACATACCCCTGCTTTAAGCTGAGGACACATCCCTGCTTTAAGCCGAGGACACATACCTGCTTTAAGTCGAGGACACACCCCTGCTTTAAGCCAGGGACACAACCCTGCTTGAAGCTGAGGACACACATCTGCTTTAAGCTGGGGACACATCCCTTTTTAAGCCAAGGACACACCCCTGGACACATCCCTGCTTTAAGCCAAGGACACACCCCTGCTTTAAGCTGTGGCCACACCCCTTTTTAAGCCAAGGACACACCCCTGCTTTAAGCAGAGGACACACCCTTGCTTTAAGGCAAATGCACACCCCTGCTTTAACCCATGGACATACCCCTGCTTTAAGCTGAGGACACATCCCTGCTTTAAGCCGAGGACACATACCTGCTTTAAGTCGAGGACACACCCCTGCTTTAAGCCAGGGACACAACCCTGCTTGAAGCTGAGGACACACATCTGCCTTAAGCCGAGGACACACCCCTGCTTTAAGCCGAGGACACACCCCTTTTAAGCCGAGGACACACCCCTGATTTAAGCCGACGACACACCATTACTTTAGGCAGAGGACACAGCCCTGCTTTAAGCTGAGGACACACCAGTTACGTTAAACCGAGGACACACCCCTGCTTTAAGCCGAGGACACACCCCTGCTTTAAGCCGAGGACACACCCCTTTTTAAGCCAAGGACACACCCCTGCTTTAAGCCAAGGACTGACCCCTGCTTTAAGCCGAGAACAAACCCCATTTTAAGCCAAGGACACACCCCTGGACAAATCCCTGCTTTAAGCCAAGGACACACACCTGCTTTAAGCAAAGGACACACCCTTGCTTTAAGCCGAATATACACCGTTACTTTAAACTGAGGATACATCCCTGCGTTAAGCTGAGGACACACTGTTACTTTAAGCCGAGAACGCACCCCTGATTTAAGCCGACGACACACCGTTACTTTAGACCGCGGACACAGCCCCGCTTTAAGCTGAGGACACACCAGTTACTTTAAGCGGAGGACACACCCCTGCTTTAAGCCGAGGACACGCCGTTATTTTAAACCGAGGACACAGCCCTACTTTAAGCCAAGGACACATCCCTTTTTAAGCCAAGGACACACCCCTGCTTTAAGCCAAGGACACACCCCTGCTTTAAGCTGGGGACACATCCCTTTTTAAGCCAAGGACACACCCCTGGACACATCCCTGCTTTAAGCCAAGGACACACCCCTGCTTTAAGCTGAGGCCACACCCCTTTTTAAGCCAAGGACACACCCCTGCTTTAAGCAGAGGACACACCCTTGCTTTAAGGCAAATGCACACCCCTGCTTTAACCCATGGACATACCCCTGCTTTAAGCTGAGGACACATCCCTGCTTTAAGCCGAGGACACATACCTGCTTAAAGCCGAGGACACATGCCTGCTTTAAGTCGAGGACACACCCCTGCTTTAAGCCAGGGACACAACCCTGCTTGAAGCTGAGGACACACATCTGCTTTAAGCCGAGGACACACCCCTGCTTTAAGCTGAGGACACACCCCTACTTTAAGCCAAGGATACATCCCTGCTTTAAGCAGAGGACACACCCCAGCTTTAAGCCAAGGACACACTAGCTACTTTAAGCCGAGGACACACCCCTGATTTAAGCCAGGGACACACCATTACATTAAGCCGAGGATACATCCTTGATTTAAGCCAAGGACACGCCGTTACTTTAAGCCGGGACACACCCCTGCTTTAAGCAGAGGACACAACCCTTTAAAAGACATGGACACCCCCCTACTTTAAGCCGAGAACACACCCCTGCTTTAAACTGAGGACACACTCTTTTTAAGCCAAGGACACACCCCTGTTTTAAGCAAAATGCACGCCCCTGCTTTAAGCTGAGGACACACCCCTGTTTTAAGCTGAGGACACATCCCTGATTTAAGCCGAGGACACATCCCTGCTTTAAGTCGAGGACATACCCCTACTTTAAGCCAAGAACACATCCCTGCTTTGAGCCAAGGACACGCCCCTGCTTTAAGCCGAGGGCACCCATCTGCTTTAAGCCGAGGACAAACATCTGCTTTAAGCTGAGGACACACCCCTGCTTTAAGCCAAGAACATATCAGTTACTTTAAGCCGAGCACACGCTGTTACTTTAAACATAGGACACACCCCTGCTTTAAGCCGAGGACACACCTCTGCTTTAAGCCGAGGACACACCCCTTTTTAAGGAAAAGACACACCCCTGGACACATCCCTGCTTTAAGCCAAAGACACACCCCTGCTTTAATCTGAGAACACACCCCTGCTTTGAGCCAAATGCACACCCCTCCTTTAAGCCAAAGACAGACCCCTGCTTTAAGCCATGGACACACCCCTACTTTAAGACAAGGACACGTCCCTACTTTAAGCCGAGGACACACCTCTTTTTAGACAAAGACACACCCCTTTTTAAGCCGAGGACACACCCCTGCTTTAAGCCAAGGACAAACCCCATTTTAAGCCAAGCACACCCCTGGACACATCCCTGCTTTAATCCAAGGACACACCCCTGCTTTAAGCCAAGGACGCACCCCTGCATTAAGCCAAATGCACACCCCTGCTTTAAGCCGAGGACTCAACCCTGCTTTAAGCCATGGACACACCCCTGCTTTAAGCTGAGGACATACCCCTTTTTAAGCCAAGGACACACTACTGCTTTAAGCCGAGGACACACCCCTTTTTAAGCCAAGGACACACCTCTGCTTTAAGCCGAGGACACATCCCTGCTTTAAGCCAAATGCATACCCCTGCTTTAAGCCGAGGACACACCCCTGCTTTAAGCCGAGGACACACCCCTGCTGTAAACCGAGGACACATCCCTGCTAACAGCCGAGGACACACCCCTGCTTTCAGCCATGGACACACCCCTGCTTTAATCCGAGGACACACCCCTGCTTTAATCCGAGGACACACTCCTGCTTTAAGCCGAGGACACACCCCTGCTTTAAGCAGATGACTCACCCCTGCTTTAAGCCGAGGACACACCTCTGCTTTAAGCTGTGGACCCACCCCTGCTTTAAGCCGAGGACACACCCCTGATTTAAGCCAGGGACACACCATTACATTAGGCCGAGTATACATCCTTGATTTAAGCCAAGGACACGCCATTACTTTAAGTCGGGGACACACCCCTGCTTTAAGCAGAGGACACAACCCTTTAAAAGACATGGACACCCCCCTACTTTAAGCCGAGAACACACCCCTGCTTTAAGCTGAGGACACACTCTTTTTAAGCGAAGGACACACCCCTGGACACATCCTTGCTATAAGCCAAGGACACACCCCTGCCTTAAGCCCAGAACACACCTCTTTTTAAGCCAAGGACACACCCCTGTTTTAAGCAAAATGCACGCCCCTGCTTTAAGCTGAGGACACACCCCTGTTTTAAGCTGAGGACACATCCCTGATTTAAGCCGAGGACACATCCCTGCTTTAAGTCGAGGACACACCCCTACTTTAAGCCAATAACACATCCCTGCTTTGAGCCAAGGACACGCCCCTGCTTTAAGCCGAGGGCACCCATCTGCTTTAAGCCGAGGACTCAACCCTGCTTTAAGCCATGGACACACCCCTGCTTTAAGCTGAGGACATACCCCTTTTTAAGCCAAGGACACACTACTGCTTTAAGCCGAGGACACGCCCCTTTTTAAGCCAAGGACACACCTCTGCTTTAAGCCGAGGACACATCCCTGCTTTAAGCCAAATGCATACCCCTGCTTTAAGCTGAGGACACACCCCTGCTTTAAGCCGAGGACACACCCCTGCTTTAAACCGAGGACACATCCCTGCTTCCAGCAGAGGACACACCCCTGCTTTCAGCCGTGAACACACCCCTGCTTTAATCCGAGGACACACCCCTGCTTGAATCCGACGACACACTCCTGCTTTAAGCCGAGGACACACCCCTGCTTTAAGCAGATGACTCACCCCTGCTTTAAGCCGAGGACACACCTCTGCTTTAAGCTGTGGACCCACCCCTGCTTTAAGCCGAGGACACACCCCTGATTTAAGCCAGGGACACACCATTACATTAAGCCGAGGATACATCCTTGATTTAAGCCAAGGACACGCCGTTACTTTAAGCCGGGGACACACCCCTGCTTTAAGCAGAGGACACAACCCTTTAAAAGACATGGACACCCCCCTACTTTAAGCCGAGAACACACCCCTGCTTTAAGCTGAGGACACACTCTTTTTAAGCGAAGGACACACCCCTGGACACATCCTTGCTATAAGCCAAGGACACACCCCTGCCTTAAGCCCAGAACACACCTCTTTTTAAGCCAAGGACACACCCCTGTTTTAAGCTGAGGACACATCCCTGATTTAAGCTGAGGACACATCCCTGATTTAAGCCGAGGACACATCCCTGCTTTAAGTCGAGGACACACCCCTGCTTTAAGCCAATAACACATCCCTGCTTTGAGCCAAGGACACGCCCCTGCTTTAAGCCAATAACACATCCCTGCTTTGAGCCAAGGACACGCCCCTGCTTTAAGCCGAGGGCACCCATCTGCTTTAAGCCGAGGACACACATCTGCTTTAAGCTGAGGACACACCCCTGCTTTAAGCCAAGAACATATCAGTTACTTTAAGCCGAGCACACGCTGTTACTTTAAACATAGGGCACACCCCTGCTTTAAGCCGAGGACACACCTCTGCTTTAAGTCAAGGACACACCCCTGCTTTAAGCCCAGAACACACCTCTTTTAGCCAAGGACACACCCCTGTTTAAGCCAAATGCACATCCCTGCTTTAAGCTGAAGACACACCCCTGTATTAACCTGAGGACACATCCCTGCTTTAAGCTGAGGACACATCCTTGCTTTAAGTTGAGGACACACCCCTGCTTTAAGCCGAGAACACAACCCTGCTTTAAGCCAAGGACACCCCCCTGCTTTAAGCCGAGGACACACATCTGCTTTAAGCCGAGGACACACTGAAGAAATCAAACCTTCTCGGGGGTTTCACTGATACACCTGGTCCTTTCAAACCAACAAAGAAGAGATTGGCACAGAAGCTGTAATATAAAAGACATCTTTTTTATTAACCTCAGATGAGGGAGATTGCGTCATACAGTAATCTCAAGTCACTGTAGGAGGCATTCTAAAGAGTACAGAGAACAGGGGTCTTATATACTCACACAGGGGCTCAAAAGAAGGCGGTGCAAGTACACATGAGAAGAGTTACACACATAGATGGTCATACAGAAAATGCACAGTCAACAAGTAGGAGGAGTAATGAGTTGCTGACATCAGTTAGAACAGCCTGACAGTTCTATACTAGGAGCAGGTGCATTCTACTAGCTAGGCCCCTCTGAGCATGTGCGAGGTTCTGGAAGAGGGAAACAGCAAATGGCCAGCATATAGCTAACTAAAATGGCTGCCAAGTACAAAATGGCTTTCAGCTCATGCTAACAGATCCCTGCAATCTTTAACAGAGGGTCCTTTTAGCATGAGCTAAAGACATTCCTATGATTCAGTAGGAACACAGAAAATATTTGCAGATTTATTTTCATCAATTTATCAATATCCTAATTCATTGCTAGGTGGGCATTTTACATTTTAAACATTTCATTAAGCGGTATATATAAGGTATAAGCAGGAGTACAAAGGGAACAGAGCATTGGGTCACACAGATAGCAGGAGAGAGTAATGACTATTATCACAAGCAGAACTGCCAATATTTTTCAACCCTAAGCAGAAAGCAAATCCTAGAACCATCTAGTCCAATTCTATGTAAAAAATATTTTCACTAGACTTTTCCAGTGTTCTTTTTATGAGGGCTAGAGTATCAATCATTATAATCAAGGAAAGGGTTAAGTAACATTTATCAACTGCTCAGATGAACTTTTCTCTTGCAGAATAAACATTATTCCTAATGCAAATATTAAAGCAGTCAGACATATTATTACAAAAACGATCCTGGATCCAGGGGACCAGGAGGACCACACTAGGCCCATGAGAATTAGGATGAAGAGCTGCAAAGGGCTGCTCCTCCTCAAAAATGGGACGACCAATTAGGTACATTTTCAACAAAAAAAGAAAAAGAAGCCCTTGGGAAATTAAAGCCGCTGCACAACCAGCCAGAGGGGAGTCTTCTCCCTGTGACCGTTTGAGCCTCACAGGCAGGCTCTTGTTGTTCCCGCGGTGGAGCTGCACAACTCGCAACTCAGGAATCACGGCCCAGTTTGAAGGGAAAAGTTTCTTCTTTCAGGATAGGGCAATCACCCACCAGGGCAAATGCTCTCAGCGATCCTGTCCAGTGTCTCAGGCAGTGCACCAGTTTTCTTCACTTCAATCTAACAGGCACCAGAGACACAGCTTAAAACACACCAAATTTTTTGAAAGAAGGTCCAGGGGTACATATGTTTAGAGACCTGCAAGAAATAATACCCCTAACACAGTATATGTTCAACACAATAAATTTCTTGGGTCTAATGCATTTTTTCTAAAAAAATGGCAGTCCAGGAAAAGAAAAGATGCAAGAAGGAAGATGAAGAGCAAAAGAAGTGTCTCTTCGATAAAGGTCTAATAGGGGAAGGAATCCCTTTTAGGACGAATGCCCTCACTCACCAAAGGTGACATGCTTCATCATTTGGGCTTTCTCCTCCCAGCGGGAAATCCTAGTCCCACTGAGGGCTACAACCTCCTCTCTAAGAGGAAGGAGCTCTGGGATGTTTTGATTTATAAGCCTCACAAAGGATGCTAAAATCCCAAATGTAAAGAATGGTGATGTGGGGGTGCAGGAAGGGGAGCCCCGCTCTCTCCGTCGGTACTCCGTTGCGGAATGGATTTGTGACCAGGTTGAGGTGGGCTCACTTGTCCAACTACACGGACAAGTTCCAGTGATACCGATGCTGATCACTGTTCTTTACTAAGTATACACTTTATATTATTTCTCACTCATTGCAGCAGCGTTGTTATTGGTCCTGAAGAAAGCCAATACCTACTTATCAGAGGTTCAATGGCTGAAACATGTCGACCCTTCCATTCTAGCAGTTTAATTCTATACTGCTGAAACACTGCGTTTTAGACCTGTCAGGACAGATGAGCCAATAAAGTTTTCTTTTCATCTGCACTAGGCAGTTTTAGATTCACTTTTTCTCCACTTTTGATTTTTCGCGCTGCACCCCCACATCACCATTCTTTACATTTGGGATTTTAGCATCCTTTGTGAGGCTTATAAATCAAAACATCCCAGAGCTCCTTCCTCTTAGAGAGGAGGTTGTAGCCCTCAGTGGGACTAGGATTTCCCGCTGGGAGGAGAAAGCCCAAATGATGAAGCAGGTCACCTCTGGTGAGTGAGGGCATTCGTCCTAAAAGGGATTCCTTCCCCTATTAGACCTTTATCGAAGAGACACTTCTTTTGCTCTTCATCTTCCTTCTTGCATCTTTTCTTTTCCTGGACTGCCATTTTTTTAGAAAAAATGCATTAGACCCAAGAAATTTATTGTGTTGACCAGAGACACAGCACCTGTACCCTGAACTCAAGTCCTCCCCTAACTCCTGTTTTGCTCTGCTGGCGCACTGCTATTTCGTTGGGGCCACAGATTGTATCCAGTGTGTCCAGGTATCTCTTAATCAACAACCAAAGGTGCAGACTTTACAGCCAACATTCAGGAGTGTGATGCTGAAGTACCTGAAGCAACCCTTGTTTCAAAAGGGGTCACCTCAAGCAAAACCTTCCTTGCCATTCTGGTCGGTCTGTGACTCTCAGCTGGGCATCAAAAACTTGATCCACGATTTCTCCTTTCTGACTTGTGACCCCGTCTTTCGCCCAAGACAGTGGCAGGGGTACACACTTCACATCCCAGTGCTTCCGGCCTTCTACCTTCACTGAGGTCCTGGTTGCCAGCAATGCCTGTGCTGGTTACCTTCACTTTGACTTCAAGCTGGACTGGTGCTGACTCTCCAAGCTGGATCTGATGTCCGGGCCCCTCTGGCAATGGTTGTAAGGCAGCAAATATCTATTGGTGGACAGAACAAAAGGTCTTTAGACAAGGCACAGAAATAATCTATCAACAGAGAGGATAGTCTCAGAACACTTCCTAGTCTTGGGACGCCCCATATATTAGCAAGGCACCCAAGAACCACTTTCATCTATGACCTATTGGCAAGTATAAAAGGAATGTTTTGGTGAACTGGCAAGAGTAATATGTCACCCATTCCCAAGCAGCCAAGGAAGTCTGTGTTCATTTACTAAATTCTGAGGAAAAGAGAAAAACTATACAGACATACTCCAAATCCTTACATTTGTGTATTCCTATATTATTCATCGGAAGGCCCTCAAGAAAAAAGGAAATGTTCTACACTTTTACTCATAGACTTTGCATTACTTGTACAGGACTGCAGACACTTCTAAAATGATTTCTCTTCATAAAAGCACCTACATTGTACGCTTAGGACCATGCTCTCATGTTATAGGAGCAACAGGAAAATCTAAAACTGCTAATTTAACAGGGATTTTTGTTACAAAAAGAACTAAAAACTTCAGCATAATGGGTACATACATTTCTCCAGCAGAACATGTTGTGACTGAGGAAATATGAATTTTGTGATCAGTTATGTCCCCTATCGTAGACCCCAACGGCTCCATGTGCATGCTATAAGTACATGTATGTTCCCTCCTGCTCCAGTTCTGAAGACGCAAATATATGTGCGTCCACCGTCAACATGTCCTCTTTCAGATCCGCCATGAATGGGTCAGATATTCCATTCCTAAGTATGAAAGGCCACCGACTTTATGTGGTTCACTTTCCACATTTCACAGATTCAGGCGAGTAGGCCCGAATTCTGTCATCAAGCCTTTTCCTGCCTTCTGCCTCTGAAAGCTCCAGTCTGAGCCTGCATCTGTGACCATGAACTTTGTCTTACTCCTTGCGCGGCTAACGGTGCCTGATCCAGCCTGTCGCCTGCCAAAAACTGTATTTCACCTTCGAGATTATCTCCTTCGCTCCTCATCCGATGCATTCCTGTCTAGTAGTTTAGGTAAACATTCCTCCAGCTACCATGCAAAGGGGCCAGGCCTCGCTGTCCTCATGCAAGTAATTCATAGCCCCGTTACCATGGAATATTCCTACCCCCTCGCATCTAGTGTAGACACTTAGACGCTTGTACACGCACTAACAGTCAGTATAGTCAGTATAGAATAAGATTCTATCCTAAGAGACCTTTCCTTTTGGATAACACAGTTCTTTAAACATAGGATATTAGATATGATTTGGAATTAGGTTGACATAACCCCAGACTTCTGTCTCCACATGTAGAGCTAAATGTCAAGTCCCCTTCACCCTCTAGTTGCACGTCAATCACACGTCATGCGGCTGCGTGCGCATCTTTGCCAAACATTTCTGCTGACATTGCAGGATTTTTTTATGGATCCACCCACTTGTGACATCATGTTTAATGACGTTTCTTGAATTACGCCCTCTATTAGCTACGTATGCACCTTTTATCAGCTGTTACGCCTCTTGCATCTGTTTCACTGTAATGTATTTTCTATAAAACTGCCTATCTGTCAATAATATATGCTCCCTTCCTTCCTGAACTTTCGTGGTGATGGAATAGAAGGCCCACAATTCGAATTGTCTTCCTTTTTATAGGAATAAAGCATTTTTAAACCTCTAATACCACGGATTCTGCCTCTTATATTTACTGAGTTATTCTTGATAGACTTTACCGCATAAAAAATAGTACCGGTAACGAAATATTTACCACATAAATTGGCGCCCGAACAGGGACACTTTCTCATCTCACGCGCCGGCGGTGCGTTGCAGGCCCAGTCTCCTGCCACAGCTGAACGGACAAAAACGCGTACCTGCAGGATTTCCTGTATCTCCCTCCAGCCAAGCGAGGACGACTGAGGCTGCGATCAACACCCAGACGAGGCGGTGAGAAGTGCGAAGTATCCCGACCAGAGCCTAGCTGAGAGAGCAAGATCCGAGGTATACAGAGTCCCGCCAGGTTCCGAAGTTCCGAGTCCAGTCGAGTCGAGTCGAGTCCGGTCCAGTTTCAGTTCCGTTCCGAGGCCTTCCGTCCCGAGCTACCCGGTGAGTACCATTACCGGGGAGGCATTTTACGTGCACATAGTCTGTGCCGGTCAAGACGGGTTTGGGTACACAAATCCGGTCTGCACTGTTTTAGCAGTGTATCTGTACTGTTTAGCAGTATATATAGTAATATAGTATGTCTTGCATATAAATAAGTATTATCTAGTGTCAGTATAATGTCAATAACTAGTTTTCTATTAAGTTATCATTGTTCGTTAAAACTGTTAAGCGTTAAATGTTTTAATACGTTCTATATATTGTGGTGTGAATGACTGTTCATTATTGTGTTTTCTTGTATAAAGTGTGTTCTAGAAACAAGATCTAAAAATGCCGCTCTTTTCGAAACTAAGACAGATCAAAACTAGAAAAGGTGTACTCGAAGAAGCTGTTCCCATCCCACCTAGGGATACTCCAGGATACTTTATGTATCATAAGCATGGTCTAGATGCCGTATTATTTCTTGATTTATGGGTGGACTACACCAAAGAATTACCAGAGAGTCAGAGATGGCCCGCAGCGGGGACCTGGGATGCAGATTGCATCATGAGAGTAGAAGAAGAATTATGGAAAAAGAAAGCCAGACAGTCACAGAAAGATGCCATTGAATTATGGCGTAAAGAATCATACAGACGTACAGAAAAAGCACACAGACAGGAAGATAAGGGTAAGGAGAATTCAAATAAAGCCCAGGAGAATCTGTTAATTAAGGAAGGTACCCGAGTAAAATCAGAACAAATAGATAGACAAAGACACGCCCTTATGAATGGTATGTATCCACTTCTGGCCGAAGGGTTACCTAAGGCTACTCCGGAAATACCAAAAGACTTGCCACCTCCATTGTTTCCGATAAAAGCACATCCCAAATCACATCCCAAAACAGCAAAGGACGTTTTTCTTTCGTCCTATTTAGATGACGCAGCTCCCGAGTATGCTAATGCCATACCACCCACACCGCTTGCCGATGGTGTTCAACACCAAGAGCATCCGTCTGTATCCCCGCAATTACAAACTCCTACACAAGTTCCAACAGACCCGTCCGTTTCTACAGTTTTTCCCGCATCTACAATCTCTATCCTACGCCCAACGAATCCTTTCGTGCCTAGCACCTCAGACGGTGCTACAGGAGGTACGACAGACATGTTTGCCACTCCGCCGCGAAATAAACAGACTCTTAGAGATTTAGCCCTCCAACGTACGCCCAAACTAGCAACTCCCGACATGCTTAAGGAACTTCTAGTAGATTGTAGATATGATCCTGTGCCCGGTAAACGGGACGAAATGCTGCTGTCATCATTACGTATTCGACGAGCTGCAATATATTTAACGAAGCTACCAGGAATGACTACACATTTAGAAAATATGTATCACTTTGTCCAGTCAGGGCGAAGTCCTGAAAGTATTAGCAGAGCCATGGAGTACCAGAAAGCGGAGGTACAGGGACAACTGTTACGTTTCCTCATAAACTGTGTAATCAGAAATCAAGACCGGCCTGGGGTAAATCCGGAAGAAATGCAAAAACGTGTCACTTGGGGTCAGAATATATCAGAAGGGAGACATGATAAACAGTTATGTATAGTCGCTATGTACCGAAAGATCCGCAAAGAAGTAGAACGAATACACGAAGAAAGATTAGAGGTAGACGCCGCTAACCTAAACAGAGAAGAGGGGGAGCAAGAGTCAGAGCAAGTAGAAACGATAGCTTATGTAGGTAGAGGAAGACCCCATAATAATACCAGAGGTTTTAATGATCCGGTACGTCCAATACGTCCAGAATATAATGGACATTTTCCAAACCCTATGTTAAATACAAAATCCCCCGAACACTTATTCCAAGCCGCTGATAAATTACTCCGAGATCGAAGGGGGTACCACATGCTCGATTCCATGGACGAACAAGAATTAGCCAGGTCAGCAGTACAATGGGCTGACAGTCCCAGCGAATACAATGACGATGTACTTGCACACACGTTTCTGAATCTAGATCCATATGAACAGCGTTTAGCTAGTATATACATGATTCAACACCTCCTTATATTATATAAAAGCCAACACTCCGATCCAGGACCCTTACCTGACATATTGACAGAACTACTCACGAACATATGGAGAGGGTCAGGTACTGATTTGATTAAAGAAATACTAGAATCCCGAAACCAATATTTAAATTTCGTATGCCCAGAACACGTTCCAGTTCCCATAATGGGAAGAAAAATGTATCACATAGATAGACAGAACCCGTTACGCGAAGTGCACCCGATCAGAGGTGCCGACGATAATTTCACACGTGTGTTTGTATACACGCCTATAACTAAACTGGAATTATTAGAAATGAAGAAAGTAGTACCCAGTCATGACAAAGATCCAGCAGGTTTCCACCGTGAGATAAAAGACATGTTACTCATGGGAGAGTATACCTACCCCGACATTATGAAAATATTAAAAGTCCTACTACCCGCCGGTGTTTATGAGAAACTCAAAGAAAAGGAATGGGAGGTGGGAGACCAAAAGATAGATTGGACAGCATTAGAAAACGAAGAAAAGGCCCGAGCTGCAGGAGCAGGGCTTGGGGAAAAGACTACAGCACTAGCAGGATTACTAATACAGGTATTGCCACGTTTATTAACTACGAAAAAGGAAGACTGGGGTGCAATCTCAGCCTGTAAACAAAAGCCAGACGAAGATACTAGTGATTTCTATTCCCGATTTGAAAAATGTTTTGGTATAAATAGTGGCATAAAAGCAAGTAGTGAGTCATACCCACATCTGTTTGTGACAAAATTAGTTGAAAATTCTCTGATACAAGTTAAGAATAGAGTATTGAAATTCGAAAGTACCTGGCAAGGTAATACCCCATCACAGATGCTACAGATGTTACAATATCATCACAATAGAATTAGAGAAGAACAAGAACACGAACAAAGACGTATGAAAGATACAAAAATGAAAATGCTTGTTGCACAGTCAGTTCCAGCCGATAGTCATCAAAAAGGTGATTCCGCAGGCTCTGCGAAAGGGACATGCAACTATTGTAAACAACCAGGTCATTATATACACGATTGTCCAGTCCTGAAACATAATATTGCCACAGGTAGAACGCATGAGAGACCACGTCCACCTAGACAGGATCAGAATCAACAACAAATACCTCAGCATGCACAACCTAGGTTAGCTCCGCAACAATTAGCTCCGCAACAGGGAGCTCCACAACAGATCGTAGCACCACCACAAGCGCAGCCTATTGCTGCAACACAAGCAACGACACAACAGATGTATCAGTATGCACAAGCAGATTATCCCGATTATCAGCGATACTCATGAGATAGCCTAGAGAGGGAAGTTGGCTTACCCCTTATTGAGGTTCCTGTAGACCAAGAGGGACCTTATGTACATAGTGAACTATTAGGGGAAGACAGAAAGTTTTTACTTGATACAGGGGCAAGCAGAACAACTATAAGACGTAGTGAAGTTCCAGGGGCACCCCTCTCAGGCTCACAGAATATTTCCCTTGGATTCTCAGGAAAACCTATAATTAATGATGTAACACAACCTCTTCCACTTACGATTGGTCCATTGACACGTACTACAGATTTATTGCTTACTAAATCATGTCCAGAAAACTTGTTAGGCATAAAAACATTGAAAGCTCTAGGAGCTATAATATGTTGTTCTCCGGAAGGAGTACGACTATTTTTACGTGACTTTAAAGGTCACTACGTGTCCAGAGACATGGATCACCGACTGCAGAATTTACCTACACATTTATGGGCACAAGGCCCCACTGATGTTGGTTGCATGAACATTACACCATATCGAGTTACACTGAAAACAGGAATAGTACTACCACGAATGCGACAATACAAGTTACCCCCCGATGCTGTTGTGGCTTTGCTGCAAATAATTGACGAGCTCATTACACAAGGAGTGGTTGTCGAAACTGACTCCAATGTATGTAATTCTCCGATAATTCCGATTCTTAAAAGAACGGATCCAAAAGCTCCACCAGTATATCGATTAGTTATTGATCTGCGCGAATTAAATAAATGTATTGTGCCACAATACCCCGTGGTCCCAGATATCTCTTCATTACTCACAGCTATTGACTCAGAAGCAACGTTCTTCACTGTAATTGATCTCAAGAATGCTTTCTTTAGTGTCCCAATTGATCCGGAAAGTCAATATTTATTCGGATTTAGTTTAAATGGACGAAGTTTTAAATTCACACGCGCACCTCAAGGATTTACAGAAAGCCCCAGCATCTATAGCCAAGCACTGAAACGAGAACTGGACAGTATCCACATGCCAGTTAACACTGCCTTGCTTCAATATGTCGATGATCTGCTGATCACCGCCCGAAGCGAACCTGAATGTGAAAAAGCGTCACTGACGGTTTTAAAATTTTTGGCTGACAAGGGGCACAAGGTGTCCCCTTCTAAGCTGCAATTCTGTGTCCAGCGAGTTGTTTACCTTGGGCACTCGCTGTCCAAGGAGGGAAGGCAGCTTACACCCGACCGCATCCAGTTAATCGCTAACATGCCACCACCCAAGACACAAAAGGAGGTGCGGGCTTTTATAGGCCTCACTTCATACTGTAGGCAGTGGATCCCTCAATATGCATTTCTAGCAAAACCACTCATCCAGTTGACAACACAGGAGGCAGCCACATCGACTGTCCTCCCTTGGACTCAAGAACATACACACGCCTTTGAAAGCTTAAAGAAAGCTTTATGCCAAGCACCTGTCCTAGCAACACCATGTTACAGTAAACAGTTTACACTCTTCGTTACAGAACGCGAAGGTACTGCTTTGTCAGTACTCACTCAGGAACAAGCAGGATCACATAAACCATGTGCTTATTTCTCTAGTACATTAGATCCAGTAGCTCAGGCTCTTCCTGCGTGCCTGAAATCGGTGGCAGCAACAGCTTTAGCAATCAGACAAAGCGATGCCATAGTGTTAGGACATCAATTGACAGTACAAGTACCACACGCAGTAGAGGTTATTTTGAACCGCACACAAACACAACACTTGACTATAGCGAGACTCACCGGTTACGAATTAACATTGTTTCAGCCACATATAGAAATCAGACGTTGTAATACGTTAAATCCTGCCACACTGTTACCAGTGAGCGGAACAGATCCATTGGCACATGATTGTGTTGAAGTTATTACTATCACGACGAAACCCAGACAAGACTTGACAGACATCCCTTTGTCAGATCCAGACTTGACATTGTATGTAGATGGGTCATGTATGAGAACAAGTACAGGAGAGCTAGTGGCCGCTTACGCAGTCACAACAGACACTGAAGTCATTGAAACAAATTGTATTAACACTTTGTCAGCTCAAGCAGCAGAGCTCACCGCTCTGACACAAGCCTGTATTCAAGCCACAAACAAAAAGGTCAACATATACACAGATTCACGTTATGCCTTCGGAGTCGTCCATGACTTCGGCGTACTGTGGCGAGAGAGAGGTTATTTAACTTCTCACGGTGCCCACATCCAACACGGACCCCTCATTCAAGCCCTATTAGATGCGATTCATCTACCTACTGAAATATCGATTATGAAATGCAAAGCCCATACAAAAGTTACCGATATCATTTCTCAGGGTAATGACCTAGCTGACAGAACAGCTAAACAGACTGCTCAGAATCAGACTCTCACAATTGACGCGACAAAGACAATAGTCCCGACACTAACACATTGCATGACAGTTAAGGATCCCGCCCTTGATGTAATTGACATACAGACACATGCTACACCAGAAGAAATAAAGAAATGGACTGAATTAGGAGGGATCCAAACAGATCAGGGATGGATGACGAAGGAAAAATCTATATGGTTTCTTCCCGACTCTATGGTACAAGTCATCATTAACACAATACATAGTCCAGCACACCTAGGAGAGAAAGCTATGCTAGACAGCATTCAACACATTTGGTTTAACAAACACTTGCGAGCCGCAGCTAAACAAAAGGTTCGTACCTGTATGATATGTTGTCAGTTTAATCCAGGTAAAAGCATCCCCGTAGAGCAGGGTGGATTTCAACCTCCTAATCATGCTTTTGAAGTCCTCCAGATGGATTATATCCAGATGGAACGATGTCGAGGATTCAAATATGTTCTCGTAGTTGTCTGTGCTCTTTCCCGTTGGACAGAAGCATACCCGGTTTCAGATTACACTGCCCCGACTACTGCCAAACAGTTAGTTCGAGAATTCTTCCCACGGTACGGTTTACCACGTGTTGTCTACTCAGATAACGGCCAGCCGTTCTCATCCGAACTAATGAAACACGTTTCCCTTCTATTAGGCTATCAATGGAAATTTCACTGTGTCCGACATCCCGAGGCAGCAGGTCTCGTAGAACGCCATAATCAAACTTTGAAAATTAGATTGTCCAAAATATGTAGAGAAAAAGGAGTCGATTGGATAGTAGCCTTACCAGTTGCGCTCTTTTACATGAGAATGGTAGCACATTCTCGAACAGGGCTATCCCCGTATGAGGTGATCTTCGGTAGACCACCAAATATGTGGGGGACGCCTATACCTCGTAAAATCACTGACGTTGACTGTAATATGCTGACAGATTACCTGGCTTCCTTGATGTCTGCACTACAATCTTGTCGTTCACAGGTATCCGCAGCTTTTCCCGACAATACTGAGGTGAAGCCCCATGACGTGGTTCCTGGTGACCTGGTGCTGGTCAGGAACTTTGACCGGAAGACCCAACTGGATCCTAGGTGGAAGTCACCGAAGTTGGTTTTACTCACCACAAGGACAGCCGTGAAAATCGAGGGAAGAAAAGGGTGGTTGCACTCGAGTCATATCAAGAAATTTTATGGACTACCACCCAGTGTAGATACACAACCCTGTATTTCCTCAAAGACAGACTCAAAGCTCCCCTTGGTTGAGCAATCGAACTCAGAAATTTATAAACTAAAATTGAGGTCTAGTAAGTCAGATAATTTGATTGTTTAAGTCATCTCCAAGGTGAATCGGTTGAATTTGTCTCTGACATGTATCCTCTAGACCGGAATAGAGAAAGAAATCAGCGAAAGCAGCTGAAAAAGCATGCGTATTGTAAATCACTTCGTAGTCACTGTACAGTAACATTATTAATTTTGTTTTTTCTAAGTCTTCTGATTATTATTTTTAGCATACTATTGCACATGTATTACCCTATTCTTAAACGTGCTTATAATATAACTGCAGAACATTCTTTTAGTGAATTTCCTCCGCATGAGTTGTCCTATAGATTTGCGCTGCGCAACAACACATTCATTAGTATGCTACATCATTCCCATCAAACCAGCAATGCCACAAATTGTTGGATATGTGACCGACTCCCTCCCTATCAGAACTATAAGGGAGTTTTGCCCCTCTTTCCATATCCATTCACACACAATGGCTCCTGTGGAGCATGGTTTAGTTTGATTAATACCCTAGATTCAAATTCCGTAGTTTATCAAGACAACTGGGTATGGGGAAACCTGAACCTAGTTTTGCTTAAAGTCTGCTACCCTAACAAGGAGGGACTTCCCAAAAGAACAGGAACTGATCTAGAAAATGAAGTATATGGATTAGGTAACTTTACACTTAACCTCATGATCCTGAACGTTGAATCTGAAGCTACACCAATCTTGCCCGCCATGTCAGTATTCCCAGTAAAAGGGGAATTATGTATAAGAAAGAATGGTTCCATACACATGGGCCATAGTAAATGCACCACTGTAATAAAATTCAGTGATCAAGGCAAGTCTACATTTAGAGCTTCCCATCATTCCTACTTCATATGTGGCCAGACCGCATATATATGTCTACCTTTAGATTGGGATGGTACCTGTTACATAGCATTCCTTCTGCCACCTGTTTTCCTAGCTCCTCCTGATTATCATAGAAATACCCATTTAGTACACAATAGACAGCAGAGAGATCTCCCAATTGTCGATTACACTGAAACAGCATGGGAAAAATACACAGATTTCAATAAAGGTTTCTTTCCCTATATAGGTACAGTCACTAATAGTAAGCTGATACGTAGATTAACAAGAACCCTTGAAGCAGTAGTGAATGAGACTATTTCCGCCTTAGGCAATTTAACAGAAGAGCAGTCTGCTATGCGGATTGTTGTGCTTCAAAATCGTCTTGTCCTTGACGTCATACTGGCCGATAGGGGCGGAGCTTGTAGGGTCATCGGATCAAGTTGTTGCATTTTCATACCAGAAAATTCACCGTCTGTATATAAAGCCATAACCCGCCTTCATAAGATTATAAGCCAGATACACCAGAGTCCAGGCACCTGGACTTGGTCCGGTTGGTTCTGGGGCGTGTTGTCAGCCTGGGGATGGAGAATCCTATCCTTCCTAGGTATTGGCTTTCTCATACTATTCAGTTGCTGCTTATGTCTACAATGTGGGCCAGCGATTTGTGGTCTGTGTGCCACCTCGTGTATCCCACCCCCAAGTTTTCATTCGAGATCCCGGAAGAAGAAAGAAGAACAAATGATGCTATATGAACAGATCGATGGATTGATGAAGATCGATATCTCCTAAGGGTCCGAAGGGGACAAGGAGGGAATGAGGAAATATGAATTTTGTGATCAGTTATGTCCCCTATCGTAGACCCCAACGGCTCCATGTGCATGCTATAAGTACATGTATGTTCCCTCCTGCTCCAGTTCTGAAGACGCAAATATATGTGCGTCCACCGTCAACATGTCCTCTTTCAGATCCGCCATGAATGGGTCAGATATTCCATTCCTAAGTATGAAAGGCCACCGACTTTATGTGGTTCACTTTCCACATTTCACAGATTCAGGCGAGTAGGCCCGAATTCTGTCATCAAGCCTTTTCCTGCCTTCTGCCTCTGAAAGCTCCAGTCTGAGCCTGCATCTGTGACCATGAACTTTGTCTTACTCCTTGCGCGGCTAACGGTGCCTGATCCAGCCTGTCGCCTGCCAAAAACTGTATTTCACCTTCGAGATTATCTCCTTCGCTCCTCATCCGATGCATTCCTGTCTAGTAGTTTAGGTAAACATTCCTCCAGCTACCATGCAAAGGGGCCAGGCCTCGCTGTCCTCATGCAAGTAATTCATAGCCCCGTTACCATGGAATATTCCTACCCCCTCGCATCTAGTGTAGACACTTAGACGCTTGTACACGCACTAACAGTCAGTATAGTCAGTATAGAATAAGATTCTATCCTAAGAGACCTTTCCTTTTGGATAACACAGTTCTTTAAACATAGGATATTAGATATGATTTGGAATTAGGTTGACATAACCCCAGACTTCTGTCTCCACATGTAGAGCTAAATGTCAAGTCCCCTTCACCCTCTAGTTGCACGTCAATCACACGTCATGCGGCTGCGTGCGCATCTTTGCCAAACATTTCTGCTGACATTGCAGGATTCTTTTATGGATCCACCCACTTGTGACATCATGTTTAATGACGTTTCTTGAATTACGCCCTCTATTAGCTACGTATGCACCTTTTATCAGCTGTTACGCCTCTTGCATCTGTTTCACTGTAATGTATTTTCTATAAAACTGCCTATCTGTCAATAATATATGCTCCCTTCCTTCCTGAACTTTCGTGGTGATGGAATAGAAGGCCCACAATTCGAATTGTCTTCCTTTTTATAGGAATAAAGCATTTTTAAACCTCTAATACCACGGATTCTGCCTCTTATATTTACTGAGTTATTCTTGATAGACTTTACCGCATAAAAAATAGTACCGGTAACGGATCACATGGGCGTCTTTCCTGCATTCTACTTTTCACGATCCAAACTATGCAACATCAGCTCTAGTAAGGACTGTCAGTTTATTTACACAGACTAGCTAATAAAAGACTAGCAATGCCCTTGCAAAACTGTATGTAGCATGAGAATAACATAAACAATAATGGTGTTATCACCTGAGAAGTTTAGAACAGAAACTACCCACATCTAGTTCCCCTTAAAGATCAAATAAGGGAACAGCAATCTAGCTACTCATCCTTTCATCATTTCATCAGACAGGATGGGCAGTAACATAGCATATTTATTTATCTATTTTATTAATGCTAACAATTTGTAAAACAGTATTACTGAATAGTCAATTGAATGTCTCATGTCTATTTCCTAGACAATTTAGACAGTCTAAAAAAAAGTGAGAAAAAGAGAGAGAAAACATAAATTTGCCTAACCTTAATTTGTAGGAGTAACAAGTTGCTGACATCAGTTAGAACAGCCTGACAGTTCTATACAAGGAGCAGGTGCATTCTACTAGCTAGGCCCTTCTGAGCATGTGCAAGACTCTGGGAGAGGGAAACAGCAAATGGCCAGCACATAGATAACTAAAATGGCTGCCAAGTACAAAATGGCTTTCAGCTCATGCTAACAGATCCCTGCAATCTTTAACATCACATCTGCTTTAAGCCAAGGACACCCCCCTGCTTTAAGCCGTGGACTCACCCCTGCTTTAAGCCGAGGACACACATCTGCTTTCAGCCAAGGACACCCCCTTGCTTTAAGCCAAGGACACCCCCTTGCTTTAAGCCAAGGACACCCCCTTGCTTTAAGCCGAGGACACACCCCTGCTTTAAGCCGAGTACACGCCGTTACTTTAAACCAAGGACACACCCCTGCTTTAAGCCGAGGACTCACCTCTGCTTTAAGCCGAGCACACACCCCTTTTTAAGGAAAAGACACATCCCTGGACACATCCCTGCTTTAAGCCAAAGATACACCCCTGCTTTAATCTGGGAGCACACCCCTGCTTTGAGCCAAATGCACACCCCTCCTTTAAGCCATGGACAGACTGCTACTTTAAGCCATGGACACACCCCTGCTTTAAGACAAGGACACGTCCCTGCTTTAAGCCGAGGACACCCCCCTTTTTAAACAAGGACACACCCCTTTTTAAGCCAAGGACACACCCCTGGACACATCCCTGCTTTAAGCCAAGGACACTCCCCTGCTTTAAGCCAAGGACGCACCCCTGCATTAAGCCAAATGCACACCCCTGCTTTAAGCCGAGGACTCACCCCTGCTTTAAGCCAAATGCACACCGCTGCTTTTAGCCAAGGACTCAACCCTGCTTTAAGCCATGGACACACCCCTGCTTTAAGCCGAGGACACATCCCTGCTTAAGCCAAATGCACACCCCTGCTTTAAGCTGAGGACACACCCCTGCTTTAAGCCGAGGACACACCCCTGCTTTAAACCGAGGACACACCCCTGCTTTCAGCCGAGGACTCACCCCAGCTTTCAGCCGTGGACACACCCCTGCTTTCATCCGAGGACACACTCCTGCTTTAAGCCGAGGACACACCCCTGCTTTAAGCAGATGACTCACCCATGCTTTAAGCCGAGGACACACCCCTGCTTTAAGCCGTGGACTCACCCCTGCTTTAAGCCGAGGACACACTTCTGCTTTAAGTCAAGGACACACCCCTGCTTTAAGCCGAGGACACACCTCTGCTTTAAGCTGTGGACACACCCCTGCTTTAAGCCGAGGACACACCCCTGCTTTAAGCAGATGACACACCCCTGCTTTAAGCCGTGGACACACCCCTGCTGTAAGCAGATGACAAACCCCTGCTTTATCCCGAGGACACACCCCTGTTTCAGCCAAGGACACACCCCTGCTTTAAGCCGTGGACACAACCCTGCTTTAAGCCGAGGACACACCCCTGCTTTAAGCCAAGGACACACCCCTGCTTTAAGTCGTGGACACACCGTTACTTAAGCTGAGGACACACCCCTGCTTTAAGCCAAGGACACACCCCTGCTTTAAGTCGTGGACACACTGTTACTTAAGCTGAGGACACACCCCTGCTTTATGCCGAGGACACCCCCCTGTTAAAGCCCAGGACACACCCCTGCTTGAAACCCCTCTTAGTCTGTTTTTTTTAGACAGAGATCCCTTTTCCAACTTTTCTACGACCCACGTATCCGAGCACAGTGAGATGATAGCTTGGAGTTCTTTATGTGGAATAGCCCCTGCTCCCAGCTTTTCCCACAGAACCTGTCGATCGACTTCATCAAAGGCTGCTGTCAATCAGTAAAGCAACAAACAGAGAAGGGTTCGAGTGTTGATTGCACAATGGCCAAGAAAGATGGTGTCAGGATGTTATCCGTGATCCTGCAATGTGCTCTGAATCCTGTTTGGAAAAAAGGAATAATATTGAAGTAATTTGACCAGGATTCGAGCTGCTGAAGGAAAATCTATGCTCTACCCTGGACATCTGACAAAACGAATAGGCGGTAACTCGCATGACTGCCCTTGTGTTTGTAGAGGGGGCATAAGATGGAACCATGCCAAGAGTTTACAACCGTGCCTGCCAGGGCAAAAAACCCATGGCACATGTATAAGGGAGTCACCAGGCTCCCCAGAACTCTTTATCTGATCTGAAAAAGATTGAGGGAAAGCCGTGTACACCTGTGGCCCCACCTGATCTTCAATGACGTAGAGCGTCTGCAAGCCCTTTTTGATGAAAGATGCTGTGGCCAGGATGGACGCACTCCTCCATCACCTCATCTGATGGTCCTCTGAGGAGGGAGGCTGTGATCTCCCAGACATCAATGCTTTAGGCGTTATCACAGAGCCTCTGATGAAGCTTCCCATTGGTCCAGCGATGCTCCAGGGGACTCTTCGCTCCTTCCAGAGCATCGATACATTTCCAGTATCCAGAATGGTTATTTCATTTTAGAAATTTATGATCTGTTAAACATTAATTTTCACTGTGTTTTGTTGTTGCCTCACTTTGGGCTCTTTTATAATCTTTGTAAAGTTTGCTTAGTATTTCTATAAGAGAAGGTTCAGGTAAACCACTTAAAATTGTAGTAAGATTCAAAAGATGCACTCTTCGCTACCCAAGCTTCAGAGTGAACCATCTTTTTTCCGAACCTTTTTGATGGAAAGTGGCGTTTTTCAAACTGGTGAGACCAGGAGAGCGGAAGAAAGTCCTTTCCTGCTCGCGGACACCAGGATCGCTGGGACAGAAGTGCCGCACCGGGCAGGAGCAGCGTTTATGGTGATTTTTGCACCATTAGTCCGCATCATATTTTCGTATTGCTAGCCGCCACTTGTGCAATCGAAGATCATAGCCATGGAGTTGTGCTCTAGTCTTACACACGTCCAGAGGTGTACCGAAGACTTGGGTCGGAGGGTCCACTATGTGTCCTTAGTGCCAGCTTTGGAGTAGGAGATGTTTCTAGCTGTTCCACCCCCAGATGTTTCTTTAATTTCCTGTCTCCCTGCCTGCTCCCAGCTTGTCTGGGGGCACAAAGGACTAGTGTGAACCCCTTTGTGAGTGTGTGCTGAGGCAGAGCCTTTGTGATGTGCAGGTGTGCTAGGTGGCATCTCTGCCCCTCTATCAAGTCAGAGATGTCCCATCCTGCAAAGACCTATTACCCCTTCATTTCACTTCCTGGGTGCAATGCACATAGAACACCTGCCGACTACACCTAATCATGTGACCAAGGATACAGGCTGCAGGCATCAAATGGTTGGGACGAGAAAACATCAACTTTCTAAACATGGCATTTTCAGAATTGTAACTCAAAATCCAACTGTACTATTAAAAAGGGTTTTAATTATAATTCCTTAGGTACCAAACTCAGCATTCCCAATTGCTTCCAATTGTAAGTTATCAATTACTAAATGTAATAAGGGGACCTAATGTTATTCTATGGGAGAGGTTGCCCTTGCAGTAGAGAAAAACAAATGTAAGAGTTTTTCACTGCCAGGACATGTAAAAGTTAAAAGTACATGTCCAACATTTTAAATATAATGCACCCTGCCCTTGGGCTGTTTAGGGCCTACCCTAGGGGTGGCTTATATGAATTAAAAGGGAACGTTTGGGCCTGGCAATAGGTTTATTTTGTCATGCTCGAAATGGCAGTGTAAAACTGCACATACAGGCTGCCACGGAAGGCCTGAGGCATGTTTTTAAAGGGCCAGTTAAGTGACTGGCACAATCTGAGCTGCAGGCCGATTAGTGGCAATTCATTTACAAGCCCTGTGAACATGTACTATCACTCAACTGGGGACTTACCTTACAAGTAAATTAAATGTGCCCGTTGGCTGTAAGCCAATTCACCATGCTCAAAGGAGAGACTCCAAGCACTTTCGCACTAGTTATTAGTGGCAATGTGCACAGAGTCCCACAGGCCAACAAAAATGTGTTCAGAAAACAGGAATGTGAGGGCAAAATGTTTTGGGATGATCCTGCAAGGAGGGCCAAGCCCAACAGGGGCACAGCAACAGTTAACGGGGAACTCAACACAATATTCTCAGAAGCTTCGTCTAGATTTGCAGCCACTGCTACAGACCTCAAACCTGAATGTGTGGTTTTGTATTTGTGTATTTTTGGCTGTGTATGTGTGGTTGTGTATGTTTGGTTGTGTATAAGTGGGTGTGTATGTGTGGTTGTGTATGTGTGACTGTGTGTGTGACTGTGTATGTGTGGGTGTGTATGTTTGGGTGTGTATGTGTGGGTGTGCATGTGTGGCTGTTTATGTGTGGCTGTTTCTGTGTGGTTGTGTATGGGTGGGTGCATATGTGTGGCTGTGTATCTGCGGCTGTGTATGTTTGGGTGTGAATGTGTGTGTGTGCATATGTGGATGTTTATGTGTGGCTTTGTATGTATGGTTGCTTATGTGTGGGTGTGTATGTGTAGCTGTGTATGTGTGAAGGTGTACATGTGGGTGTGTATGTGTGGATGTGTATGTGTGGCTGTGTGTGTATGGGTGCATGTGAGTGGCTGTGTATCTGTGGAGGTGTATGTGTGGATGCATATGTGTGGGTGTGTATGTGTGTCTATATATGTATGGTTGTGTATATGTGGGTGTGCATATGTGGGTATGTCTAGGTGTGTATATGTGGCTGTGTATGTGTGGGTTTGTATGTGTGGGTGTATACGTGTGGTTGTGTATGTGTGGTTATGTATGTGTGGATGTGTAGATGTGGTTGTGTTTGTGTGGCTGTGTTTGTGTGGCTGTGTATGTGTGGTTGTGTATGTTTTGGTGTGTATATACGAGTGTGCATGTGTGGGTGTGTATATATAGGTGCGTATGTGTGTGTGCATATGTCAGTGCTTGTACATGTGTGGATGTGTATGTGTGGTTTTGTATGTGTGGTTGCATATGTGTGGTTGCGTATATATGGGTGTGTATGTGTGGATGTGGGTGTGTATGTGTGGGAGTCTATGTGTTGGTGGGTAAGTATGATTGCACATGTGTGGGTGTGTATGTGTGGCTGTATATGTGTGGTTGTGGATGTGTGAGTGCATACATGTGGGTGTGTATATGTGGTTGTTTATGAGTGGGTGCTTATGTGTGGTTGTGTATGTGTGACTGTGTGGGTGCATATGTGTGGCTGTGTATCTGTGGCTGTGTATGTGAGGGTGAATATGTGTGGGTGGGTATTGTGAGTGCATATTTGTGGGTGTATATGTGTGGCTGTGTACAAGTGGTTGTTTATTTGTGAGTGTGTAAGTGTGGTTGTGTATGTGTGGCTTTGTATGTGTGGTTGCTTATATGTGGGTGTGTATGTGTAGCTGTGTATGTGTGGAGAAGTATGTGTGGGTGTGGATGTGTATGTGTGGTTGTGTGTGTATGGGTGCATGTGTGTGGTTGTGCATCTGTGGCTGTGTATGTATATTTGCATATGTTTGGGTGTGCATGTTTGGCTGTATATGTGTAGTTGTGTATGTGTGAATGTGTATATGTGGTTGTATTTATGTGAGCATATGTCTGTGTTCATGTATGTGTGAGTGTGTTTGTGTGGTTGTGTATGTGTGTGTATGTATGTGTTGCCATGTATGTGTGGCCATGTATGTGTGTTGCAAATGGGTCAGTATGTATGGGTGGGTGTGTATATGTGGCTATGTATGTCTTGTTGTGTATTTGTTGGTGTGCATGTGTTTATGCTTATGTGTATGGGTGGGTGCATATGTATGGGTGTTTATGTGGGTGTGTATGTGTGTCTGTGTATGGGCGGGTGCCTATGTGTGGTTGTGTATGTGTGGGTGCACATGTGTGTTTGTATATGTGTGGGTGTGTATGTGTGGTTGTTTATGTGTGGGTGTGCATGTGTGGGTGTGTTTGTGTGGGTGTAAATGTGTGGGTGTAAATCTGTGGGTGTGTATGAGGGAGTGCATATGTGAGGGTGTGTATGAGTGGCTGTGTATATGTGGTTGTGTATGTGTGGGTTTGTATGTGTGGCAGTGTATCTGTAGTTGTGTATGTGTGGGAGCATATGTGTGGGTGTGTATCTGTGGCTGTTTATGAATGTTTGTATATGTGTTGGGGGTGTGTGTGGCTGTGCATGTTCGGCTGTGTATGTGTGATTATGTATGTGTGGGTGCATATGTATTACTGTGTGTGTGAGACCAGCCTCGTGGCGTGGGCCCTCCCGACCAGCAAGCTACCCGGCAACCACGCCGAACCTCGATGTCACAGACTCCCGGCCCCCGTGGCCCAACATCCCGAGGGCCGGCCAGATCCCCAGCACGCATGCCCGGCCGAGGGAGAGCGAAACCCCACAAACCAGACCGCGAGGCGCCGATCCCGTCACACCTCTGGTCTCTTACCCGAGGGAGGTTTCGATCGACCACCAAGCTCCCGGTGAGCAGGCGCCTCGCCTGCTGGGTGTCTGGAGTCCCTCCCGGACCCACCTGAACAGATCAAAGGGCCGAGCGACAGGAAACACCCACACACCGCCCCCAGGCACCAGACCCCTCTCCGCGAGGACTCCGGACTTCAAAGAGGAGGGGGAGTATAACAAGGGGTGCTGAAGGGACAGAAGAGAGAGAGGACCGGGACTGACGAGAGCCTGCTGACCTGGTCGCGGCTCGATTGCTCCCCGAACCAAAGAACTCTGAACCATCTGAGCCCTGCTGACGCTGTCGCGGCTCCCCGAACTCTGAACCATCTGAGCCCTGCTGACGCTGTCGCGGCTCCCCGAACTCTGAAACCATCTGAGCCCTGCTGACGCTGTCACGGCTCCCCGAACTCTGAACCACCTGAGCCCTGCTGACGCCGTCGCGGCTCCCCGAACTACGAACCTCCGGTGCCTGCTGAGTGACTCGCAGCCCGCTCCTCCAAAAGAATCGGCAGAGATTGCCGAGAGAAGTGACATCCCCTCAGCTCGAGGATTGAGAGCTGTGCGCCGGATACTCCGCAGAGACACTGACTCAAAGACTGTCCCGCTACCCCCTACCCCTCATCACGAGATCGCTGCCGCTTGTGGCACTAACTCTGCACCTGCCTTCCGGATCATAAAGATCCCTGACAACTACCGATAAAGTCTATTATCTTGCAAAGATTCCTGTGTGGTGTCCCTCTATCCGAAAGGAGTACGTGCAGCGTGTGCGATCCTAGGTACGAGATCCTTCCAGGAAGGGCCTCCTCGCTCTTGCTCGGCCTAACTCTGGGAAAGGTGGGCCTCCGGGTGGTCAGGAAAGTATTCCGCAGCCTCCCCGGGGAACGCCTTCCAACATTTGGTGGCAGGCGACGGGATCCGAGCCAACACCTAGAGATCGTGCAGTAGACGGCTAACGCACTACCAGGAAGAAATGGAGGGAGAAACCTCCCTAGGTGCCGCAGGCACCAACCCGAGCACGATATTCCGAGAGGACCAGCTGGAATCTTATACGCACCGAGAACTGAAACAATTTTGCAAAGACCTTGGAATCGCTACCGCCGGACTAAGCACGAAAGAGGACTTCAAGGGAGCATTAAAAACCTGGGTCGAGGTGGGAACTCCCCGGACACAAACCGAAGGTGAGCCGCCTAACGAACCACGAAGCACCCCGAGGGGGGCCTATCCCCAGAGGAACTAGCGGACCGAGAAAGAGGTCGCAACCACGAACTAGAACTAGCAAAATTAAAAATCGAAGTAGAACTAAAACTGGCCGAAAAGAAGCTGGCGGTAGAACAGTTACGCCTACAAGGAGAACTTGAGGAAAAGAAACGACAAAGAGAACACGAAGAAAGAAAACTCCAACTGGAGCACGAACGTGGCCTGAAAGAGATCGAGCTCAAGGCTAAGAATGCGGAGGCCAGACCCTCGGGAACCCAACCCCTCTCCTCCACCGTGGAACCAAAGGTCCACATCCCCAAAGATGTGGTGAAGGAGTACTATAAGAACGACGACATCCAGCAGTGGTTCAAAGCCTACGAAGTCGCCATGACCTCCCACCGAGTCCCGCAAAAAGACTGGGGGGCTGGGCTGTGGGGCCGGTTCCTGAGCGAGGGGAGAGATACCCTGCTGGACCTGCCCTCCACGGTGATGAACTCCTACAGTCACATGAAAGAGGCCCTAGTAGCCAGATATGGGCTCACCCCTGAAATGTACCGACAACGGTTTAGAGACTGCAAGAAGATACCCGGTACCACCTGGGTGGAGTACGTGAACTTTTACAGCCGGGCCTTGGACGGGTGGATCAAGGGCAGGAAGGTCTCCACCTTTGAGGAGCTGTTCGACCTAATCGCGTGGGAACACTTGTCCACTAATTGCTTTGTAGAACTGCGCCAGCACCTCCTGGACAGCAAACTCACAGACCCTCGAAAACTGGCCGTCGAAGCCGACCGGTGGGTAAACACCCGGGCCTCCCGGGGTCCCTTGGGAGACTACGGTCGCCACAGTCAGGGACCCCCCCGGCAGAGGGGCGGAGGGAATCAAGGCCGGCCAAGGGAACTCCCGGGGGGATCCCCGCTCAGCCCCCCCAGAGGGCAACCTCCGCCCTTTCCAGCTCCACCTCCGGCCAGCACCGGGCCACCGGGGAGGCCGGGGCCCCGAGTGAGGATCACCTGTTTCCGCTGCCAACAGACCGGACACTACGCCAGCGACCCTCAATGTCCCATGTACCAGCGAACCGCCACAACCACCCCGCCGGGTCGGCAAATGGCCTCCGTGGCCCTGGGGAAAGAGATTGAAGACTCCGAAGAATGGGAACCCGCCGCCATGGCCTTGGTCTCCCTAGGGGACCGGGAGATGGTCCCCGGAACGTCCCTACCCGCCAACACGAAGAAGTACCGACAGCAGGTGACGGTCAACGGTCACCGCGTCGAGGGCCTCCGGGACACGGGGGCAAGTGTCACGGCGGTTCACTGTCACCTGGTCTCCGAAGATCAGATCCTGCCCGGCGCCTTTTGTCCCGTCATATCATCAGACAATTCCGAGAGCCTCTGCCGGATGGCCCTAGTTCCCTTCGAATGGGGGGGAGTCACTGGCAAGTTAAAAGTGGCGGTCCGAACCTCCCAGCCCGTGGACTGCCTCCTGGGCAACGACCTTGAGAATTCCCCGTGGGGACAAGTGGAACGAAGAGCCCATCTCGAGATGATGGGCCTACCCGAATGGGTATGCGCCACCACGCGCTCGATGACTCTCAGAGTGCCTCCCTCCGAGGGGGGGGGCCATGCCACGGAGCACCGCCACCATCCCCGAGGTCCCGGATGCGCCACCCGAGGCCAACGACCCCCTTCCGGACGAAGCGACCGTTCCCGACGAGGGGTCCGTGCCTTCCGACCCCGAACCCCTGACCGAGCTCGGGGACCTGCCGGAATTGGCCCAGTGGCGCAGCGAAGGAGGCCCCTCCAGAGAAGAATTCTGTCAAGAACAATCCACCTGCCCGTCCTCATTGGACCCCGACAACAGGCCGAGGCCCAAGCAGCAGGCAACCGGACCGGCACCCACTGGGTATACTGGGAAAACGGCCTCCTGTACAGCGAACAGAAATCGGCCGAGTTGGGATCGGCCCGAGTACTGGTGGTACTCCGGTGCTTCCGAAGTCTCCTCCTGGGCCTGGCCCATGATGTACCCCTGGCCGGACACTTGGGCCAAGATAAGACCTACCAGCGACTCGTCACCCACTTCTATTGGCCCAAGATGCGAGCGAATGTGGAGGCCCACTGCAAGTCCTGCCTCACGTGCCAGGCCAGTGGAAAAAGTGGGGGGAAGCGCAAGGCTCCGCTACAACCCTTCCCCGTCGTCAGTACTCCTTTTGAGCGGGTAGGCATCGACATCGTGGGACCGCTAGACCCCAAGACTGCCCAGGGCCACCGGTTCATCCTCGTCCTGGTGGACCACGCCACCCGCTACCCCGAAGCCATCCCCCTCCGCACCGTGACGGCCCCCGTGGTGGGCCGGGCCTTGATGGGGATCTTCTCCCATGTGGGGTTCCCCCGTGAAGTCGTGAGTGATCGGGGTACGAACTTTATCTCCAGATACATGAGGTCCCTCTGGCAGCAGTGCGGAGTATCGTACAAGTTCACCACCCCGTACCACCCCCAAGGGAATGGCCTAGTCGAGCGCTTTTACAGGACCCTGAAAGGAATGATCATGGGCCTCGAAGAACCTCTATGCCGGAGGTGGGACGTCCTCCTCCCCTGCCTCCTGTTCGCCTACCGGGAGGTTCCACAAAAATCCCTGGGGTTCAGCCCCTTCGAACTGCTATATGGACACCCCGTCCGGGGACCCCTGAGCCTGGTCAAGGAGGGTTGGGAAACGACCCCCCGGGGGACCCCTCCGGATGTGTTCCGATACATCTTGGCACTCCGCAACCAGACCCGGAAATTCCGAGAACTCGCAGAGGCGAACCTCGAGGCTAGCCAAGAAGAGATGAAGCGCTGGTATGACCAGAATGCTACGCTGGTCGAGTTTCAGCCGGGCCAACAAGTCTGGGTCATGGCCCCGGTGAAACCCTGCGCCCTCCAAGATAAATGGACTGGACCCTTCAAGGTGATCGAGCGGAAGAGCCAAGTCACCTATCTCATCGATGTGCAGTCCCCGCGGAACCCCCTCCGGGTTCTCCACGTGAACCGCCTCAAACCCCACTTTGTAAGGACGGAGTTGAGCTTACTCCTGGCCACCGACGATGGGGCCGAAGAAGACACCGAGCCCCTTCCAGACCCCCTGGGGGCGAAAGAGACCGATGGTTCCGTGGAAGGGGTGAGACTATCAACCGCCCTCACAGCCCCACAGTCCGACGACTGCCGCCAGCTACTAAGGCAGTTCGCAGACCTCTTCTCCCTGACCCCTGGGGTCACCAACTGGTGTGTCCACGACGTGAACACCGGCGACAGCCCGCCAGTGAGACACCGGGCCTACCGGGTCCCTGATCGGGTCCGAACCTGCATCCAGACCGAGGTAGCGAAGATGCTGGCCCTCGGGGTGATTGAACCCTCCGACAGCCCCTGGGCCAGCCCGGTAGTCCTGGTCCCGAAAGCGGCGGCCCCTGGTGTCGCCCCCGAGCTGAGATTCTGTGCGGACTATCGAGGACTCAATGCGGTCACCCGAGCGGACGCTCACCCTATCCCCCGCGCAGACGAGCTCATTGACCGCCTTGGGGCCGCTCGCTACCTCAGCACCTTCGACCTAACTTGTGGATACTGGCAGATTGCCCTCACCGAGGGAGCCAAGGAGCGCTCCGCCTTCTCCACCCCGGATGGGCACTACCGCTTTAGGGTGATGCCGTTTGGAATGAAGAATGCCCCGGCCACCTTTCAGCGGCTGGTGAACAGGGTCCTGTCCGGACTAGAGGGGTTCAGCGCAGCATACCTCGACGATATAGCGGTATTCAGCGCCCAATGGACCGAGCACCTCCAGCACCTCCGACAAGTCCTGCTGGCTCTGCGCCGGGCCGGCCTCACCATCAAAGCCAGCAAATGTCAAATTGGGCACGGCTCCGTAACCTATCTGGGGCACCAGGTGGGAAGCGGACAGGTCGCCCCCCTCCAGCAAAGATCAACGCCATCTTGTCCTGGGAACCCCCCACGACCCAAACAGAAGTCCGGGCCTTCCTGGGCCTCACCGGTTACTACCGAAGGTTTATTAAGAACTATGGCAGCATCGCAGACCCCCTCACAGAGCTAACCTCCAAGAGACACCCCAAGAAAGTACAATGGACTCCCCCCTGCCAGAAAGCGTTTGACGCCCTAAAAGCAGCTATGTGTACGGCTCCAGTGCTTAAAGCCCCCGACTACGCCCAGGAGTTTGTGGTCCAGACGGACGCCTCGGAACACGGCATCAGAGCAGTCCTCTCACAGTACGACGACAAAGGCATAGATCAGCCCATAGCCTTCATCAGCCGAAGGTTGCTGCCCCGAGAACAGCGGTGGAGCACAATTGAAAGAGAGACCTTCGCAGTAGTCTGGGCCCTCAAAAAGCTACGGCCCTACCTGTTCGGAACACACTTCCGAGTACAAACAGATCACCGACCCCTGCGGTGGTTGATGCAGATGCGAGGGGAAAACCCCAAGCTGCTACGCTGGTCCATCTCCCTCCAAGGTATGGATTTCACGGTGGAACATCACCCCGGGACGGACCACGCCAACGCGGACGGCCTGTCCCGATTCTTCCGCTTCAGCGAGGAGAACCCCCAAGTGGATGGGTAGTTCTCCCCGCCTTTCAGCTGGGGGGGGCACGTGTGAGACCGGCCTCGTGGCGTGGGCCCTCCCGACCAGCAAGCTACTCGGCAACCACGCCGAACCTCGATGTCACAGACTCCCGGCCCCCGTGCCCCAACATCCCGAGGGCCAAGGGAGAGCGAAATCCCCCAAACCAGACCGCGAGGCGCCGATCCAGTCACACCTCTGGTCTCTTCCCCGATGGAGGTTTCGATCGACCACCAGGCTCCCGGTGAGCAGGCGCCTCACCTGCTGGGTGTCTGGAGTCCCTCCCAGACCCACCTGAACAGATCAAAGGGCCGAGCGACAGGAAACACCCACACACCGCCCCCAGGCACCAGACCCCTCTCCGCGAGGACTCCGGACTTCAAAGAGGAGGGGGAGTATAACAAGGGGTGCTGAAGGGACGGAAGAGAGAGAAGACCAGGACTGACGAGAGCCTGCTGACCTGGTCGCGGCTCGATTGCTCCCCGAACCAAAGAACTCTGAACCATCTGAGCCCTGCTGACGCTGTCGCGGCTCCCCGAACTCTGAACCATCTGAGCCCTGCTGACGCTGTTGCGGCTCCCCGAACTCTGAAACCATCTGAGCCCTGCTGACGCTGTCGCGGCTCCCTGAACTCTGAACCACCTGAGCCCTGCTGACGCCGTCGCGGCTCCCCGAACTACGAACCTCCGGTGCCTGCTGAGTGACTCGCGGCCCGCTCCTCCAAGAGAATCGGCAGAGATTGCCGAGAGAAGTGACATCCCCTCAGCTCGAGGATTGAGAGCTGTGCGCCGGATACTCCGCAGAGACACTGACTCAAAGACTGTCCCGCTACCCCCTACCCCTCATCACGAGATCGCTGCCGCTTGTGGCACTAACTCTGCACCTGCCTTCCGGATCATAAAGATCCCTGACAACTACCGATAAAGTCTATTATCTTGCAAAGATTCCTGTGTGGTGTCCCTCTATCCGAAAGGAGTACGTGCAGCGTGTGAGATCCTAGGTACGAGATCCTTCCAGGAAGGGCCTCCTCGCTCTTGCTCGGCCTAACTCTGGGAAAGGTGGGCCTCCGGGTGGTCAGGAAAGTATTCCGCAGCCTCCCCGGGGAACGCCTTCCAACAGTGTGGCTGTGTATGTGTGGGTGAGTATATGTGGGTGTGTATGTGTGGTTTTGTATGTGTATGTATTGCTGTGTATGTGTGGTTGTGTATGTGCTGTGCCTGTATGACTTCTGCTACTGTAAGCTCTACACCTCTCTCTCTCTCCACTGTGCTTGTATAACTTGTGCTACTGTAAGCTCTACAGCGAGCAAGCTCTCACTGCTGTGCCTGTATGACTTGTGTTACTGTTAGCTCTACAGGGAGCTCTCTCTCTCTCTCCGCCGCGCCTGTGTGACTTGTGTTACTGTAAGCTCTACAGCAAGCGAGCTCTCACCCCTCTGCCTGTATGACTTGTGCTACTGTAAGCTCTACAGCGAGCGAGCTCTCACCGCTGTGCCTGTATGACTTGTGTTACTGTGAGCTCTACAGAGAGTGAGCTTTCTCCCCTGTGCCTGTATGACTTGTGCTACTGTGAGCTCTACAGAGAGCGAGCTCTCACCCCTGTGCCTGTATGACTTGTGCTACTGTAAGCTCTACAGAGAGCGAGCTCTCACCCCTGTGCCTGTATGACTTCTGCTACTGTAAGCTCTACAGCTCTCTCTCTCTCCGCTGTGCTTGTATAACTTGTGCTACTGTAAGCTCTACAGCGAGCAAGCTCTCACTGCTGTGCCTGTATGACTTGTGTTACTGTTAGCTCTACAGGGAGCTCTCTCTCTCTCTCCGCCGCGCCTGTGTGACTTGTCTTACTGTAAGCTCTACAGCAAGCGAGCTCTCACCCTTCTGCCTGTATGACTTGTGCTACTGTAAGCTCTACAGCGAGCGAGCTCTCACCGCTGTGCCTGTATGACTTGTGTTACTGTGAGCTCTACAGAGAGTGAGCTTTCTCCCATGTGCCTGTATGACTTGTGCTACTGTGAGCTCTACAGAGAGTGAGCTTTCTCCCTGTGCCTGTATGACTTGTGCTACTGTGAGCTCTACAGAGAGCAAGCTCTCACCCCTGTGCCTGTATGACTTGTGCTACTGTAAGCTCTACAGAGAGCGAGCTCTCACCCCTGTGCCTGTATGACTTGTGATACTGTAAGCTCTACAGAGAGAGAGCTCTCCCCCCTGTGCCTTTATGACTTGTGTTACTGTGAACTCTACAGGGAGCTCTCTCTCTCACCGCTGTGCCTGTATGACTTGTGTTACTGTGAGCTCTACAGAGAGCGAGCTCTCACCCCTGTGCCTGTATGACTTGTGCTACTGTAAGCTCTACAGAGAGCGAGCTCTCACCCCTGTGCCTGTATGACTTGTGTTAATGTGAGCTCTACAGAGAGAGAGCTCTCCCCGCTGTGCCTTTATGACTTGTGTTACTGTGAACTCTACAGGGAGCTCTCTCTCTCACCGCTGTGCCTGTATGACTTGTATTACTGTGAGCTCTACAGGAAGTTCTCTCTCACCTCAGGACCTGTGTGACTTGTTACTGTGAGCTCTACAGGGAGTTCGCTCTGTTCACTGTGCCTGTATGACTTGTGTTACTGTGAGCTCTACAGGGATCTCTCTCTCTTCGCTGTGCCTGTATGACTTGTGTTACTGTGAGCTCTACAGAGAGCGAGCTGTCACCCCTGAGCCTGTGTGACTTGTGTTACTGTGAGCTCTACTGGGAGCTCACTCTCTTCGCTGCCTGTATGACTTGTATTACTGTGAGCTCTACAGGGAGTTCTCTCTCTTTGCTGTGCCTGTATGACTTGTGTTACTGTGAGCTCTACAGAGAGTGAGCTTTCACCCCTGTGCCTGTATGACTTGTGTTACTGTGAGCTCTACAGCGAGTTCTCTCTCTTTGCTGTGCCTGTACAACTTGTGTTACTGTGAGCTCTACAGGAAGTTCTCTCTCACCTCAGTGCCTGTGTGACTTGTGTTACTGTGAGCTCTACATGGAGTTCTCTCTCTTCACTGTGCCTGTATGACTTGTGTTACTGTGAGCTCTACAGGGAGCTCTCTCTCTTCGCTGTGCCTGTATGACTTGTGTTACTGTGAGCTCTACAGAGAGCGAGCTCTCACCCCTGTGCCTGTATGACTTGTGTTACTGTGAGCTCTAAAGCGAGTTCTCTCTCTTTGCTGTGCCTGTATGACTTATGTTACTGTGAGCTCTACAGAGAGCGAGCTGTCACGTCTGTGCCTGTATGACTTGTGCTACTGTAAGCCCTACAGCGAGTGAGCTCTCACCCCTGTGCCTGTATGACTTGTGTTACTGTGAGCTCTAAAGGGAGTTCTCTCTCTCTCAGCTGTGCCTGTCTGACTTGTGTTACTGTGAGCTCTACAGGAAGTTCTCTCTCACCTCAGTGACTGTGTGACTTGTGTTACTGTGAGCTCTACAGAGAGCGAGCTCTCACCCCTGTGCCTGTATGACTTGTGTTACTGTGAGCTCTACAGAGAGCGAGCGCTCACCCCTGTGCCTGTATGACTTGTGTTACTGTGAGCTCTACAGAGAGCGAGCGGTCATGTCTGTGCCTGTATGACTTGTGTTACTGTGAGCTCAACAGGGAGTTCTCTCTCACCGCTGTGCCTGTCTGACTTGTGTTTCTGTGAGCTGTACCAGGAGTTCTCTCTCACCGCTGTGCCTGTAGGACTTTTGTTGCAGTGAGCTCTACAGGGGTTCTCTCTCTCTCCGCTGTGCCTGTATGACTTGTGTTACTGTGAGCTCTACAGGGAGCACTCTCTCTCTCAGCTGTGCCTGTATGACTTGTGTTACTGTGAGCTCTACAGGGAGTTCTCTCTCTCAGCTGTGCCTGTAGGACTTGTGTTACTGTGAGCTCTACAGGGAGTTCTCTCTCTTTGCTGAGCCTGTATGACTTGTGTTACTGTGAGCTCTACAGAGAGCGAGCGGTCATGTCTGTGCCTGTATGACTTGTGTTACTGTGAGCTCAACAGGGAGTTCTCTCTCACCGCTGTGCCTGTCTGACTTGTGTTTCTGTGAGCTGTACCAGGAGTTCTCTCTCACCGCTGTGCCTGTAGGACTTTTGTTGCAGTGAGCTCTACAGGGGTTCTCTCTCTCTCCGCTGTGCCTGTATGACTTGTGTTATTGTGAGCTCTACAGTGAGCACCATCTTACCCCTGTGCCTGTATGACGTGTGTTACTGTGAGCTCTACAGGGAGCACTCTCTCTCTCTCTCAGCTGTGCCTGTATGACTTGTGTTGCTGTGAGTTCTACTGGGAGCTCTCTCGTCTCTGCTCCTGTAGTGCTTGTGATGCTGTAAGCCCCTCAAGGCGCTCTCTCGTCTCTGCTCCTGTAGTGCTTGTGATGCTGTAAGCCTCTCAAGGCGCTCTCTCATCTCTGCTCCTGTAGTGCTTCTGTTACTGTAAGCCCCTTAAAGAGCCCCTCCCCCACTTCACCTCTGCTGCCGACTGGTTACATGTAAATCCCCCCCCCCACCTTTCGCGCGCCCTCTGCCCCTACACATCTCTTGCCTCAGGAGGCAGGGGCTGTAGGGGTTGTTTCACAAACACCTGCAGGTCCCGGGGAGGGGCGAGGTCAGAGGTCACCGAGAACCTTCATACCTGCCCAGAGAGAGCTTCAAACTCAAGTGTAATGTCAGCTCTGAGACAAGCGTCTGTCCGAGGCACCCCTGAGGCACACCTGAGGTACACCTGATGCAGGTGAGGGGGCGGGGCCTGCATTCCTCACCAATTTATTTGGGCTAAAATCAGGAAAAGTCAAAACAAAGAGCAGGCGAGCGGTACAGAGGAATGTGAGGTATGTGAGCGATGAGAGAGCATCTGTGGAGGGCAGGAGGCGGAGGGGGGTGACAGGGTAGAGCCTATGAGGGCCCCGGACCAGGCAACCACTGGAGGGGCAGCGAGCCGGTGTGAGGGTCTGTACCCTTTTCATGTATAGACCAGGAGGGCTGAGGGCCAGTCCAGCCCCAGAGGGAGCAGCAGAGCCTCTGTGAGGGTCTGTACCCTCGTCATGTGTAGGTCCAGGAGGGATGAGGGTCAGCACAGCCCCGGAGGGAGCAGCAGAGCCTCTGTAAGGGTCTGTACCCGAGTTATGTACGGACAAGGAGGGCTGAGGGCCAGCCCAGACCCGGATGGGCAGCCGAGCCTCTGCGAGGGTCTGTACCTCATCATGTGTAGACCAGGAGGGCTGAGGGCCAGCACAACCCCGGAGGGAGCAGCAGAGACTCTGTGAGGGTCTGTACCCGAGTTATGTACGGACAAGGAGGGCTGAGGGCCAGCCCAGAGCCGGATGGTCAGCCGAGCCTCTGTGAGGGTCTGTACCCTCGTCATGTGTAGGTCCAGGAGGGCTAAGGGTCAGCACAGCCCGGGGAGGGGCAGCCGAGCCTCTGTGAGGGCCTGGAGCTCACCCTGTGTATAGGCCTGGAGGGCTGAGGGTCAGGCCAGCCCCGGAGGGGGCAGCCGAGCCTCTGTGAGGGTCTGTACCCTCGTCATGTGTAGGTCCAGGAGGGCTAAGGGTCAGCACAGCCCGGGGAGGGGCAGCCGAGCCTCTGTGAGGGCCTGGAGCTCACCCTGTGTATAGGCCTGGAGGGCTGAGGGTCAGGCCAGCCCCGGAGGGGGCAGCCGAGCCTCTGTGAGGGTCTGGAGCCTTGAATGCGTGGGGGGGGGGTGTTCACACCACGTGCAGGTGACAGATTGAACAGGGGGGCCGGACTGGGAACTGAGAGCAGCCGCCTCCCGTGCGCAGGGGGCGAGGCCGACCACTGCCAGGGGGGCTTTGTTTATGTGTGTGTGTGTGGGGGGTGGGGGGGGGGGGGTTCTCCCCACATGCACGTTTTGGAAAAAGAAAGACCAAAAAGGTGCATTTTACATTATGGAATTATTTCTAGTACCTTTCAATGCACAGGGAATAGTAAATGATGTCCGTAAAGAGCGCAGGGTCACCCATTCATGTCTATAAGAGACAGTCTTACAGAGAACACCAAGAATAGACACAAGAGGGGAGTGAATCCGAGAGCACAGATGACAACATGTGAGCACCCAGGTAAGAGACCACGGACAGGTCACAGACAAGCACCCAGGTAAGAGACCACGGACAGGTCACAGACAAGCACCCAGGTAAGAGACCACGGACAGGTCACAGACAAGCACCCAGGTAAGAGACCATGGACAGGTCACAGACAAGCACCCAGGTAAGAGACCACGGACAGGTCACAGACAAGCACCCAGGTAAGAGACCACGGACAGGTCACAGACAAGCACCCAGGTAAGAGACCATAGACAGGTCACAGACAAGCACCCAGGTAAGTGACCACGGACAGGTCACAGACAAGCACCCAGGTAAGTGACCACAAGCACCCAGGTAAGAGACCACGGACAGGTCACAGACAAGCACCCAGGTAAGAGACCACGGACAGGCGACTAACTAGCACCCAGGTAAGAGACCACGGACAGGCGACACACAAGCACCCAGGTAAGGGACCACGGACAGGCGACTAACTAGCACCCAGGTAAGAAACCAAAGACAGGCGACACACAAGTAGGGGTGGGCGGAATTTGCGAAATTCACTTTCGCAAACTATCGCGAAAATGTTGAAAATCTCCACAAACACGCCGGAAATATCGCGAAGACGCAGAAGTTTTTTTCCTGCCTGTTCGCGGTATTTTTTACGTGATCGCGGCTCGTCAACTTACCCATGCGGTTGCTCACGGGCATGGCCATCTTGTTTTTACTTGTCCCGCCCTCCCGCGATGCTTACTTCCTGTTCCGGGTCGCCCAATGCATGCTCGCGCACGTTCGCGGTATGTATTTCCTGTTCTCAAACACTTTTACTTGTTCGCGTTGCTTTTTGCGTGCTCGGGGAGAAAATATCACGCAAACTTGCGCACGTGGTCGCAATGGGCGCGGCCATCTTGTTTTTCACCCTATTGCATGGTTCTGGGGCCTGATTTTGAATCCTCCCTGCATCTTTCCAATCCTTTGTTTGAAGCCACTTTTTAAAAATCTTTTTTATTTATTATTTCTCTAACTATTTTCCTCCTTCTATATTTTTGGTTTTTGTCTACTTTTATTTAGTTTTTTAGTTACTTTTTCAGTCTTTCTATTGCCTGCTATTTATTTCCTTTACTTACTTTTTAAATTGTATTACCTTTTCTTTCTCGCCCCGTCCCAGAACCATGTCAAAGGGTAGGGCTCGCCGCAGCCAGAGCCGCCACCGCCTTCCTTGTGGAAGGCGGCGCCCACAAGGGGTGCAGGTGCTGGAGCAGAGTTTTCTGTTGAAAATTTATTGAGTTTTAAGCTCCAGTTTTGTCTATATGTTATGTTTAAAATTACTAATTTATAATCATTAATTATTTGTTTTGTTGAAGGTCTAAATTAATCAACATTACTAATGAGAGAAACCACACGTGGGATGCATATATGTTGCTTAATAATAATGTGCAATTTTATTAAATGAGTGTCGTAAAAGTGCTATTTGTTTCGTGTTTGCGTTTTTAAATAACGTGTACTAATGCTTCTTTGTGTTGCAGACGGCTAGGTAATTACATACACATAAGGGTATTAGTGGGGATTAACACTGTATAATCATTATGATGTGGTAACGTTGTTTTGTGTTTCTTTTAATTAAGATGGTCTGTTTTGGCCTAAACAAAGATGGCTGCCATTTACAGCCTGCGCTCGAGTGATTGAATTTTGACGAGAGGCTTTGCTGAACATGGTTGAAAGTCACCTGACCACAGCCTCTGACTGAATTTAAAAGTTTCCGTGAGGACAGCAGCTCTGGGCATGATTCCAGTTGTCCTTGGAGAAGAATGAAACCACAATGGACAAAGATAAACCTGCGGTGGCTCTGCTACGACACCAAGGAAGAGCATTCATAAATGAAACACTTGCAAACGCGAGTTTCCTTCTTCCGTGTTTTTATTTTTGTGAATTTTCCTGAGCGGAGGTTTTCTAAATGTTACCAAGTGACATCCTTTCCTGCTCGCTCTGCTCAGCGGCTCAACGGATATTCAGAATTTGTTTGTAACTTTTATTCCGATAGTTTCAGTATAAATATTACTAGACTAGAGAGAGCTTTGGGCTTTTTGCATTTGGGATTTTGAGGCCACTTCTTCCTGAACCTATGCTGAGGACGGCAGCTCGAGAGACTTTACTGAGAGACCTGTCCTGACCCTTTTAGCTAGAATAGGTAACTATGAGAATAATGATTTTGCTATTGATTGACTTTCATTTGAACTAATTTAGATAAACAAACCATTTGTTTGAATTCCAGTGTCGGGTGGTTATTTCTTTGTCATTTATTGAGTTTCTAATGTTGTTTCCTATGTTTAAAAATCATGACTCAGGACAATAACCTTATGGTCGCATTGACCTCGGTTTAGATGCAGATTGGTTTAGGTTTCTTTCCTATATTCAGTGTGGATAGAGTAATAGTATGAATTTCAGTGTGATGTGCCCTAGCGTATGATGAGTGTATGTGCGTGCGACTGTAGGTTTACTTTATTTCCTTTACTTACTTTTTAAATTGTATTACCTTTTCTTTCTCGCCCCGTCCCAGAACCATGTCAAAGGGTAGGGCTCGCCGCAGCCAGAGCCGCGGCGCCCACAAGGGGTGCAGGCACGGGCCTTATTTGGGGAGGTGGAGTTGGCTGCACTCATTTTCTTTGTGAAGCGCCACCTCCCCTCAACCCTGGCAGCAGGTGGCAGGCCTGGGTCCGGGTACGGCCTCCGGGAGCGTCGACAGCGGTGGGGGAAGGTACGCTGGGCAGTGTCGCGCTTCTCTGGGGTCCGGCGCACCCAGGCGCAGCTGACGCACCGGTGGTCCGACACCCTGGACCGTGAGCAGGACCTGCTGGACCTGCTAGGAGTGGAGGTCCCGGGGCTTGGTGAGTACCTATTTAATTATTACAACTTTGTGTCGGTTCTTCTGCTCTGTGTTATATATAACGAATATCTTTTTTTCTTCCAACCAGCTAGAATGTTGCTGCTTACATTCCAGGTTAATTACGTTTAAAAGTCTTCTGTGATTATGACACAGGTGCTCCTCTGCCCTACTACTAATCTTACTTGTTTGTAACTTTGCGTTTGCGCCCACTTAGCGTGATTATGTAAGAGTTTATTTTAGAGAAATTAAGTTACGTAATGCTACAGTGACTCTAGTCCACTCCTTACTTTGTCCTGTCACTAAGAGATAGGGGCGGATTGATACTTAGGTTTAGGTACTTTGTATGAGCTTCTAATTTGTGAGTGGTATGCATGATGCCCCCTCAGTTACGTGACGTGCTGCTAGTACGCCAGTCTTTATTAGAACCTTTTCTAGTTTGTTCAGTGAGTGGTGGTAATTGGCTTAGCACTAGCAGAACATCAGCATCAATCAATCAACCCAAAATTTGGTGTATACAAAAAATGCAGTCATGTTTCCTCCATTTGACCATATGCATTGTTGAAGAATAAAAGAAGTGGAAATGCATACTTAATGTACAATTGGCATGCCTGGAATAGGTGGGCTAGGTCGGGTGGTACGTCGTACTTAGGCTTAGTTGTAACTTAGTATAGTAACTTAAGTAGTCGATCCGCGAATCCCCCGATACTACTTGTTGACCAGATGAGATCGGTCAATTTAGTTATTGCAATTGTTGTTTACATAAGTGTTTTTTGACCGTTCTTTAAAAATATTGTATTTGTTTGACACCATCCATCAATGTTTGTCTCTTTCTTATATCTTTCCTGTTCATCAGCACCCAGGGGCAGACAGACAGGGAGTGGGGGTTCGGCGGGACAACAGTCCGAACAGCACCACCAGGAGGACACCAACGAGGGCTCCTCTGCTGGCCCCAGTAAGTCTTCTTGTTTTTAATAATATTTCTTATTCCAGAACTTTTACTGCACCATATTTTTCCCGAACTATTGTTTCAGTTTCCCAATGCTATTTTTTACTAACAATTATCCTTCGATCTGTACGGTTTCCAAAATCTTATCCCTGCCTCTGCTATGATGACTCTCAGTGCTACTACTACTATCAGTCTGTCTGTACTGTAGTAGCTAAGCTTGCCCAGTTGGCCAGTGCCACTCTTTATGTGAAAGGTTGTAATATAAAACTCAGATTCACCAGTAGCTCTCGCCATTGAGTCCAATCCTTTGGGTCGTCGTCTTGTACTACTTCTAGTCTTATTGATCTTGAGTCTTTGTTAATCTTGAGGCTTTGAAAATTCACAGCAGCAAATGCCCTACCAGATTTATTACTATTTTGATAGGATAGCCTATAGGACATACGACTACTGTTGAAGGGATCTTGCACATACACAGACCTTTGCACAAGAAAACAGGATGTTGGTGATGGTAGGTTGGACCTTCCTCACACACCTCAATCAGAAATTCAGAACCGACCACAATCCCCTGCTCGACTATAGTACTGTCTTGTCATAACTATTAGGTCTCCGAACCCTCCCCCCAAGATACCCAACAAGTAGACAACCCAGAACATAACACACCCAACCTCTCAGTCATGGAAGCAATGCACATGCACACCCTTCCTTTAATTTACTCACTCGAGTAAGTTAGTCCACACCAAATACCACCAGGTCTATGTAAGTTCAAAATGTTTATTTTGAATTGAGAAGCTCTGTACATTGTTCTATTATATAATGCAGCCCCAACAGGAAAATCAATACCATTAGAACAATAAACATTGTTACACTTACTTATAGTTGGGAATTAAATCATGATAACTGAACAGTGGTGGAAGGCAGCACCACCATCCCCTAGGAATTTAGTTTATATAAATTTATAAATGAAGATCTCTCAGTGAAGGGACCCCTCACCTTAGAAGAACCTAGTACTGGTAGATGTTGCATCATAAGCTCTGCAAAGCTCTGGTTCGTAGAAGGGAATCATCCGTCTGTAATGCGAGAAATGAAATGGTGCGCGTTAGTATATTGCAACTTGCAAGCATTTCTCAGCCGTGCCAAAAAGTGTAGCATCTATGGATAAGCAATATGGACTAACAGTACACCAGTACTTCATAAAGTGGCTTGTTAATGTTTTTGTTGACCGCTTGTATGCAGCGCGTAGACAGTAGCAGTGTGAGGTCATGTGGGCTCAAAGGTGTCTTATACAACAAGCTACAAGGTAACGTCACATGTGCAAAAATTAAAGACACAAAGGTAAAATGGTTGCATGGCTCGGGCTAACTAAGCAAAGGCTAGAATGACCCTAGGGGGGACCATATATAACTATTAGTGTCTACTCTACTACTACCTGATTTGTACTAGTGATGTATGTTAGTACTAACTCATTTTTCAACCTTGCTAATGATCAATAGGGGGAGGTGTATATGATGCCTAATAAATGTGTAATTTTTTCTAGGCGCACTACCGACCACCATTGCCGGGGCCAGCGAAGGTGACGCGGAGGGAGAGGATGCGGCAGTTGCCTATACCGACGATGGAGCGGTAGGGGGAGTGCCAGCACCAGTGGCGGGCGGTGGTAAGCTAGATTCATAATCCTTAACTATTGTTGACACTACACTCACTGCAAGGGTGTACTCTATGTATACTGTACTGTTGAGACTTAGGGCCCCATTAGGATGGCGGGCGGATTGCCCCCGCCAGGCCGGCGGTAGTCACCGCCGACCCCGCAGGGGCAAACCTCCCGCCATCCCTGTAGAAAAGAGTCAGACCTCCCCACATGTCGACTGGGCGGAAAAGTGTTCAATATGGTGACGGTGTCTGAACACACTGCCAGCCATATAATCTGCATTTTGGAATGCCTTTACGTGGCGGCATTGCCGGCCGCCACGAAAAGGCATGCGGAGTATGCTTGGGGGCCCCAATGGAGGATACCTATGCTATGGTACCCCCCTGCCTTTCAAAGCAAAACGTGGCAGGCTCCGCGCGGGGCCTGTCACGTTGTGCTTTAAAAAACACAACATGTATTTTTAGCATTGCTTTCGGCACCGCCCACCAGAATGTAAAAAAAAAACAGGATGCACCCGCCACTGTGGTGGTCGCATCCTAATTGTCCCCACGGGACCCCCACCCTTTTTAGCGTGAGGATGGCGGGTGGACAATGTCCGCCCGCCATCCGATGTCCTAAGTAAGTAAGAGTTGTGAACGTTTGAAGAGTGAACTAGACTAGACACCCTTTAATTGGCATAGGGGCGGGAGTATTGAGTAACCAATGAGCTCATCTATCTGATTTCAACTCCGCTTTGAAAGTTTTGTGGAGAAGACTAAAAGTCAGATCAGATCACCTGGTGTTCAACTAAAAAGTGAAAGATGGGTGGAAGGAAGAAGGACGGGCGAAATTTAAAATGTTATGTACTGTGCTTTATAGTGCTACCATGCCACTCTGTGTATAATTAACTTGTCTTACTGTTTTTCTAAGAGTGTATTTTACAATTGTCTTGTTTTTTTCTTTTTGATACACAGCTACTCCTGCCAAAGTTAATCGGGAGGAGTTGGCCGCCAAGGCACGCCGCCGGAAGCTGGAGGCAATCCAGCAGGAATACCGGCGGCTGGTGGTCTTGGCAGAGGAGGAGGAGGAGACTGAAGCAGCACTTCAAGCCTCCTCCAGTGCCCCAGGCCCCAGCCCTCCAGCGGTGCGGCGCCACCATCTGGTGGCTGCCCGCCGCCACCGCAATACCATCTCTGGTGCCCCCCCCACTGTAGCTGCAACTGCCGCGCCCTCAGATGCCTCGTTGCCCGTCTAGAGGAGCAGATGCGTGTCCTCCTGCAATCCCGCCCCACACCTTAGTCCCTGTCTTCTGCCCCTTTTTTAATTCTTGTTTGGGTGGGTGGGAATTGGGCGTTGGGGTTTTGGACTATTTTCTGGACTTTCTTACAGACATTGGTTGGGGTTAGAGAGGGGGGTGGTTCAGCCTTTGTGGGTTTTTAGTTTATTTTTGTTAGGGTCAATTAAATCTATTTTTCTACGTTACATGCAATGTTGTTAATGTTTTGTAGGTGTGGTTACTGTTTTACATCACACTGTTTCCTTGCTGGTGCAGGGCCGCCCATAGCCAGTGTTTGATTTAAATAATTGGCTGACTGTGTAAGACACAAACAGATAGATGCGACACCCCTCACTGATTGACTTGTCCTACTAGTACTTTCAGTCTCTCCTCTAGTCTATGCATTCTTTATCTGGACTGGTGTGTGAAATTGAATTTCATTGAAAACATGTCCATTATTAATTCTGCCTCCCCCAAACTTCTCTCTTACCTGTGCTTGATGTTTAACTTAGGCACAGCAATGGCTGCATGGTGAAGATGGTTTCCTTTTTCTAACATGCCATGATTGGGGTGGTGATGGTAGTATAGTAGTAGTAGTAGACACTGGCAGGGCAGCAGCATTTGCAGAACAATAAAATGAGACAGTCAATCACCTTTGAGAGACAATAATATGCTAAAATATTTTACAACAAAACATAATGGTGGTTGGGATAGCCTACTAGACAGAGTTACAAACTATAGTTGTGTCGAGTCACTTGACTAGGCCTACAGCGTAACAGTTAGTGCTGTGTATGAGGAATGACAACAAATCCAATCAATGCCAGCAATTAATGCTGAGGTATATGTTCCTTTGTTAAATAAAATCACCTCTAAAATATACTACTCATAGGTGGGCAAGCAGAAGAAGATCATCGCTCTGCCTTGAAATTGAAGTACTGTTGCTTTCGCCACATCCGCCCCAGCAAGCGCGTGATTTAGTATTGGTGTACATTTAATTTAGTCACACCTCGACAATAAGTCACACAGCCCGGGGGAAGAGGGTTAGGGTTTGTTGAATGGATGGGAAGGGGGTTTGGTGAAAGGTTTGACAGTGAAAAACAGTACGCATGGACAAACAAACGACAATCTTTGAAGACTACCATATCCATATGTTAAGGGAGAAAAAGGAAATGCATGCATGATGATGATTGATAAGGAGACCCGGATTACATACACTTCTTGTTCTGTTGTTCCGGCCTTAATACATTTACAGATAGCAAATAGAAATTTTAAATATTGGTAGGGATGAATCGTAAACTGAGAGCAAACCTAATGATGATAATAACAACAACAAGAACACACTGTTGTAAAGATTGTAGACAAAAAAATGAATCAAATTATTTAAAAGAAGATGAAAGTTGATACTGTTACTGTGTTATCCTGGTCAAAAATGTGGACTGGATTTGCATCTCGGCATTCCTCTTGGTCCTCTCGTCCATCAATCTTGGGTGTCGCCACTCACCACTGCCCGGCTAGAAAAAAATGTCGATTTATTGGTAAGGTAAGTGTGCATTGTAATGTTTTCCCAAGTATAGGGCAAGGCCCGGCCTGTAATTGTAGATGGAAAAACAAAGGGGATATTCAGAAACAAAGTTGAAACAAATGCACAAGTTATGGTGTAGTGCAACAAGAACACTTTCCGAGGCGGCATGTATGCATCATCTCTACTCTAGTCTGTTTCCAGCGTTGACCTTCAACAACAACAGGAGAGAGCAGGCCCACAGTGACAGGCCTTACGGCACGTTGCTTAGCACATCCGACGTTTAGAGTACTTTTTGTTTTTTAAAGAGTTGGACAAAGGTAAAGCACATATCCATTCCAAACATAGCATTTTACAATTTAAGTTAGTAAATCAATGCAACGCAGTCATCCCACCGCTACACTCGACTCCACTTCTACACAGACATTTGGGTCTGCTGTGGTTGTTGTTGACGTGTTTACCTTTAGGCTTTTATGCCACTCATGAAACATCCTCCTGACTTGTTATTATTCCATCAATCATCTCCGATACTTGTACTGACTGACTGTGAAGATCGGCCTGCAGTAGAAGTAAAATTGTTATTACACAACAAGAGTAGAAATATTATTGACTTGAGTCAGTCTTTAGTGTGTACAGAAAGATAGATTACTAGTACACTTTGACTTCACTTTGTGCACAACAAACAAACAACGAAAACACAAAGACCAATCGCTGAGAGTCAGGTGTCCAATGCATGCCATTAATTGTCATTACCTGTTCCTTCTCATCTTAAGTTAACGGGCCGTCTTTTTCGCCATCATCATCATGGACGGTGCTGTTGTCAATCATACTCAGTGCGCAGATTGAGTCCCCTTCCTGTATTCAATTAAAAACAATGTATCAAGCTGCAGGAGAAGGACAAATTTCTTGTTTGCAAGAAGGGGAAAATTCACCTTGAGTTACATTTAGTGTGTACTGTAGAAAGATGATTAGTGCACAATGACATAACTTCATGTACAACAAACACAACAAAATCACTCAGTCTACGACTCTGCGTCCAATGCATGGCATCAATCATTACCTGTTTCTTCTCATTTTCAGTTAATGGGCAGTCTCTCTCGGCTCTGAAAGGAGGATAGCTATAGTAGTCATCTGATTCATGCTCCACTTCTTTTGGCGGGACTAGGAAAGTTTTTATTTTTTCTTCTATTTTCCATCATCCAATCATCATTCATGAGGGCAATGGATTTAGGCGGGAGATTCAGTATGATGGAGTGGAGGAGCTGGATTCGGAGGACTGTACTGTCAAATTGCAGACATCTGAAACTTGTATATTAAATAAGGAGAGTAGAAGGCGGTGGTAATGGATTTGTTGTAATTCACAAGTTTGTAACCGGAACGACAGACACACAAATAAAGGGGAAAAAAAGGGAGGAAGACAGTAAGTGCAAGCCTAATTGTCAGGGAAGTATAGCTCGTCCTCAAACTCTGGGGGTTCAGCCAGTAGTAGGTAATCATGTGACACACTGCTTCCGTCACCTGAGCCGCTGTCCTTATCTTCCTCCATTGCTTCAAGTATTGTGTAATTCGGTGGTATGAAGTGCTGATTCATTTTGATCATTGTTAACCTCTCCACGTTTTTGGGCGAGAGACTGGTCCTTCTCACTGTTACAATGGAACCAGCAGCACTGAAAACACGTTCGGAAGAGACACTTGCGACAGGGCAAGACAGATAGCTTATCGCCAGCCTGCTGAGCAGTGGTCATTCAGACCTTTTCCTATACCAATACTGCAATGGGTTTTGATCAATGTACACCTCTGTTGGGTCGTCCAGATAGGCCTGGACCATCCGCTCAATGTTCAGGGGTGCTGCGGGTAAGCTTTCGGGCTCTTTTCTCTGTGCATCACCACTGTGCTTATTAATGCCTAACTGTACATACCAATCGTCTAACGATTCCACTGGGCCTAATGATCCAGTTATTGTTGCTGTTGTCGATAGTGATGGTGAGTGTTGTGATCCAAACGTACCGCCCTCAGCCGACAAAGTTGCACTTGATGCAGCATGTCCTGCTGCATTACTTCTTGTGGGTTGATCTTGCGGGCTGTTAATTAGCAGCCGTTCGTTTTCCAACTTACTGGCTGCCTCAGCTATACCAGTTTTGTAGCGGGCAACATCAATCTCTAAAAAAGCAAAGAATGTCTTCAGTCCAAATTTTGCACGTGGATCCAGAATTGTGGCACAAATGTAATGTTCTTGTGACAAAATTTTATTTTCTATCCTTGTAGTTTCAGCTAAGCGACAGGCTAAGCTCTCCACCAAGTCATAGACTTCCCTTTTGTCCTCTACACCTTTGTATGATTCAGACACCTTCTTCAGCTGATGCTCTAGCATGTGCAATAATGGGATAGCTTGACCCATTGTACAGTCCTCCTTGGTGACTTCACGTGTGAAGACCTCAAAAGGACGAAGCATCTCAGTCAGACATTTAATTAGGCTCCATTGCTCCATCTGAAGGTTCATGCCTTTAACAGTAGTATCCCCTCTTTTCCAGACATATTCATTGAGTGGCCTGTACTGCTCAAACAGACGATCAAGCATGTAATACGTTGAGTTCCAACTTGTTGCCACCTCCTGGATGAGTGCTTTGACTGGCATCCTACATTCACGTTGAATCATCCTCAGCTGCTTCCGAGCTTTAAAAGAATGGCTGAAATTAGTGCATATTCTTCGGCAGATGGCCAGTAAGTTGCTGACTATGGGTTCTTTTTTCAGAAAGTCTTGAACTATAATGTTTATGCAGTGCGCCAAACACAGAACCCTGAAATAGGAACCAAGATCCATTGCCTTAAGTACATTACTGCCATTGTCTGTGGCAACAAAACCAATACTAAGCCCTCTTGGGCGCAGCCATTCAAAAACCTTGCTGCGAAACTCTTGCAAAATGTTTACAGCCGTATGAGATTTCTCCATGGCGAATATGGCTACAGTTGCATGTTTCCTAGTACCTTTACGGGGTACCTAGTACGGGGATGCCTGGTTTCACCTTGGAGATACCGAGAAAGGGACCATCTCACAGGGATAGCCAGGATGGGTTCCCCAGCGGTCTACAGCGCCGGGACGCCCCGTTGCTGGGGCAGCTGTGCGCTTTACAAGTCTGCAACATTTACATTTAAAAATTGCAGTTGTGTCAACAGCACCTCGTGCAGATAGCTTATCTCTAACTCCCACAAAAGAAACCCAGTGTGCAGTGATGCACATGTAATCTGTGGCTTGGCAACTGGTCTACATGTCTGTTGTCAGGTGGATATTGTGAACAGCACTCTGCTGCAAAGCTTGTCCAACCAATTCCAGCACATCATGATGTAGTGCCGGAACAGCAATTCTTGTGAAATAGGACCGGCTGGGAACCTTCCATTTAGGGCAGATGGCTGACACAAATTCAAGGAAACCCACCCCTTCCACAAATGAAAAAGGGAGAAGGTCCAGCGCTAACATTTTAGCCAGCTTCGCATTGTACAACCGTGCTGTTGGGTGGTTGCGTTGGAACTGCCCCTCCAACCTAAGCATGCTCTCAATGGTAGGCTGGATTACTTTCCTTTGTGGTGCTGTTGTTTTCATTAACCCACTTAGGCTTAACGACACAGTTTGTCTCATTGCGGTACTCGGTCGCCTTGGTGTCTCAGCCTGACTCTGAGTATGGCTCTTACTGCGGTGCCACTCAGATGTTACTGAGGAGGATGTGGGCGGTACCACTACACTACGGGGGACAGGGCTAGAAATGCCTCCCTCTTCTTCACCTTCCACCGCAATAATATCGCTCCCTGATTCTTCCTGACCAACTTCAATGGGTTGAGTTTTTCTACTTTCTTTTAACTGAAGTAGGTGATTCTCCCACACGATAGTGTGGTGTATTCTGAGATGACTTGCTTGGCCTCCGGTACCATAGTTTGTACCAAGCTTACCCCGCCGAACACCTTGTCGACAAATTGAGCAGATAGCAACGTTCTCCTCCTTGGTGCTAACAGCAAAGAAGTCCCAAACTGGGGGGGAGAACTTTCTGGCACTGCTGGATGTGCCACTTTCAATACCAAATGAACTGGAGGGTGTGCTTGGAATGCGACCCTGTGCAGCTACACTGTGACTTTTACTACCACTACCTACTGAGATGGTTGAGCTGGATGTAGGTCCCTGCCGGGCCTTGGAAAATATGGCAGCTGGAGGTAGTGGTGGTGTAACCTGTGTTGGTGATATCCGTGCTACATCCCGCTCAGTAGCAGCCTTTCTGGATAGGGTGAGAATGTTGGTCTCCAATCCCTTTGGGGCGGGAGTAATGTGCGTGATGACTGGCTCGTCTTCATTAACAACATCACCCCCCTCTTCTACATCTACCTCCATAACTCTAAGTTTTTCTGGGACCTTCCTTTTCAGAAGCATTGTCTTGTGGCGTATATCACTCTCAGACTGAGCTGGTGGGTGCCAAGTGGCATCACGATCATCAGAAGCGGGGCTTGAAGAAGAAGATGATGGACTAAGCCTCCTTTTCCTTGCTGGTGGTCTGGAAGACAATAGATCTTCTGAAACAGTGGTTTGCTCCACTTTGTCTGCAGGAAGTTCGACTTCCTGAAATGCCCCTACGTCAGGAGCAACAACTACTATGGTGGGCTGTTGTTGCGGCTGCTGCTGTTCTTGTCGCGGCTGCTGCTGTTCTTGTTGCGGCTGCTGCTGTTCTTGTTGCGGCTGCTGCTGTTCTTGTTGCGGCTGCTGCTGTTCTTGTTGCGGCTGCACACTTATCTGCTGAGTTTCCGCCTGCATTGATTGTGTACTACTTTGCGATAATGACATTTCAACATCGCTGCTCGTTTGTAGACTGGCTACCTCTGCGACACTAAAGGCCTTGGGCCTAAGTTGGTGGGGTTGGACCACTGGTGCTGAGGTGCTGCTCCCAGCTTGGTTCCTGGACAACGCTGCTGCAGGTGTAACTTTTTTGGTGCCAAAAAAAACATTGGTCGGCACACCACCATTCGTGGTTAATGGCACTTCCTTTTTCTGTTCCTTCTTCTCACCGGCAACTTTCTTGGTATTGGACCTGGTACCTTTCTTTGGGGCCATCTTCTTCAGATGTCAGGCAGGATACAGATGCACAACAAGTTCTGGTCACACGTGGACGTGATGCGCAGCAGGACTTCTGTCTGGCTGGCAGTACAACGGGTAGCCGGTTGATGCCGATGACACCTCCTACTCTGTCTTTTGTGCACATAAAAGCAAATAAGACAGGAGAAGAACATCAGTGAAATGTTGCATTTGTTGTTGTGGTTCAGTTACTTAGTACTGTACTAGTGCAAACAAAAGATAGTCTAGCCATTTATGACTTTTTTTTTAACTAGAGCTATGTTATACTACTGTGTACAGCCACACACTACACTCTCAAGAAGGATAGGAAAGTTAATAATAACCACCAAAATAAAAATGTAATGAAAGTGGGGTGGACCATTAAATTATTTGAGCATCTCAGCATCCATGCTGCTGGCAAAGGGGGTGGATGGATGGAAGCAGTAAGCCAAATAGCCAATAGGAAAACCATGCAGGCCTATATGGCAAAAGCAGGACACTAATAACTCCCAACACAAAACAAAGGCCACCAGCCACATGGACACTCACAAATCACAAACAAGCAGGGGGCCTGGGAAACACCAGGAGCCGACAAAAGGCCTATAAAAGCCAGGTAAAGGATGCATGCTAAAGCACACTGCTGTGATTTTTAATGCAACAAAATGCAAATACGAACATTCACAGGCCCCAAAAAGGTCTGCAGGGTGCATGCATTGCACACCAACACACACCAGACACACACAACAAAAGCATGTCTTTAAGACAACCAACATCAGAAAGCCCACCCCAAAAAAACACACTTGCCAACTCAATCCAATGCCATCCATGCCATAAATGATGTGTAAATTCAACAGACCACACAGAAACACTTGATTAATACAGCTGTGGCCACCTGCTCAGCCTCTGAGCCTACTGGATGAAAGCAGGCCTGTTGTTGGCAGACAAGGCCAGACAAGCTTGCAGGCCTAGGCTTCAAAATGGCCACCAGCCACATGGTCAAGCCCAACAACATCAGAAATCCCACCCCAAAAAAACACACTTCCCCAACTCAATCCAATGCCATCCATGCCCTAAATGATGTCTAAATTCAACAGACCACACAGAAAACACTTGATTAATAAAGCTGTGGCTACCTGCTCTGATCCTAGTGGATGAAAAAGCAGGCCTGTTGGCAGACAAGGCCAGGCAAGCTTGCAGGCCTAGGCTTCAAAATGGCCACCAGCCACATGGCCAGGCCCAACAACATCAGAAAGCCCACGGCAAAAAAACACACTTCCCCAACTCAATCTAACGCCATCCATGCCCTAAATGATGTCTAAATTCAACAGACAACACAGAAACACTTGATTAATAAAGCTGTGGCTACCTGCTCTGATCCTACTGGATGAAAGCAGGCCTGTTGGCAGACAAGGCCAGACAAGCTTGCAGGCCTAGGCTTCTAAATGGCCACCAGCCACATGGCCAGGCCCAACAACAGAAAGCCCACCCCAACAAAACACATTTCCCAACTAAATCCAATGCCATGCAGGCCCTAAATGATGCTTGAAAATGAAATATATTTAAAAAACACCAAAGGAACAGTTGCTTCATCATGCACACACCCATGAGGCCATGACTAGCTCGGGCCTACTTTTGACTACTACTACCCACAACATTTTTAAAAAAAGGAATGACGATAGTTACCAAAATTAAATTGTAGTTACAACAACTGCAATGCCCACAATCAAACAGACACAACAACCACTTACTTGTAAAATATCCAGTTAAGAAATCCTCAAATCCAATTGCAATGATGCAGCAGACAAAACGAGTGATCTTTCCAGCTCAAAATCCAAAGGCAGAATGAGCAGGAGATGGACAAAGCACTGGGAGGAGCCTGCTGGACAGGAACAGGAAGTTGGAGATTCTGTGGCACTTCCTCCCTCTTCCCACCTTTTTAAAAAAGGACTCCTTGTACAAAAAAGACAGCCAAATGTCAATCTGAGGAGTTGTTTTCATCCAAATCATCATTTGCAGAAGGTTTCATGCTGCTAGAGCTCATATTCTTCTCCAAATAGAAAATTTTACATGTTCGAGTTCTCGTGCTTCACATTACTTCCGCCGGATGTCGATGGCATGTCCAAAATGACTTGATCGCATTCTCTCGCTCCCTGTCGCGTTGGACATGACGCGTTCGGGGTCTCTTTCTCCTTTTCGCGTTCGATATGACGTGCCCACGTCCTCACGCTCTCGCTCGTGGTGGAGAATGACGTGTTCGAGATCTCAATCTTCTCATACTCTCGCAGTGCATGATCGCGAGAAGAAAGACGTGATCACGCGACAAATGACGTGATCGCGAGGCAGAGCAAAATGGCTACCAACAATCCAACATCTCGTGGAGAACGCGACCGGATCGGGAAAACTTGTCGGCGAACGCGGGGATTCAGGTAAGGCGATCGCGCGCACTTGAGAATGTATTTGTTTACAGCGCGAGCAAGAAAAAAACTTACCGGTAAGATGCGGATTGCGGAAATGTTGACATTCTCGCGCTTTCGGCGGAGCGCGAAAATGCCAAATTATCGCAATTTCCGCAAGCGGAACGGAATTTTGGCCCAGACCTACACACAAGCACCCAGGTAAGAAACCACGGACAGGTTAAAGACGAACACCCAGGTAAGAAACTATGCACAGGTCACAGACAAGCACCCAGGTAAGAGACCACGGACAGGCGACACACAAGCACCCAGGTAAGAAACTACAAAGAGGTCACAGACAAGCACCTTAGGTAAGAAACCACGGACAGGTCACAGACAAGCACCCAGGTAAAAAAATACGGACAGGTAACAGACAAGCACCCAGGTTAGAAACCACGGACAGGTCACAGACAAGCACCCAGGTAAGAAACTACAGACAGGCGACACACAAGCACCCAGGTAAGAAACCACGGACAGGTTTCACACAAGCACCAAAGTAAGAAACCACAGACAGCTCACAGTCAAGTACCCAGGTAAGAAACCACGGACAGGTCACAGAAAAGCACACAGATAAGAAACCATGGACAGGTCACATACAAGCACCCAGGTAAGAAACCATGGACAGGTCACAGACAATCACCCAGGTATGAAACCACGGACAGGTCATAGACAAGCACTCAGGTAAGAAACCACGTACAGTCGACACACAAGCGCCCAGGTAAGAAACCACGGACAGGCAACACACAAACACCCAGGTAAGAAACCATGGAGAGGTCACAGACAAGCACCCAGGTAAGAAACCACAGACAGGCGACACGCAAGCACTCAGGTAAGATACCACGGACAAGTGATACACAAGCACGCAGGTAAGAAACCACGGACAGGAGACACACAAGCACCCATGTAAGAAACCACGGACAGGTCACAGACAAGCATCCAGGTAAGAAACTACGGACAGGCGACACACAAGCACCCAGATTAGAAACTACGGACAGGTCACAGACAAGCGACCAGGTAAGAAACCACGGACAGGTCATAGACAAGCACCCAGGTAAGAAACCATGGACAGGTTACAGACAAGCACCCAGGTAAGAAACCACAGACAGGTCACAGACGAGCACCCAGGTATGAAACTACGGACAGGTCATAGACAAGCGCCCAGGTAAGAGACCACAGCCAGGCGACACACAAGCACCCAGGTAAGCAACCACGGACAGGCGACAAACTAGCACCCAGGTAAGAAACCAAGGACAGGCGACACACAAGCACCCAGGTAAGAAACCACGGACAGGTCAAAGACAAGCACCAAGGTAAGAAACCACAGACAGGTCACAGACAAACACCCAGGTAAGAAACTATGCAAAGGTCACAGACAATCACCCAGGTAAGAGACCAAGGACATGCGACACACAAGCACTCAGGTAAGAAACTACAAACAGGTCACAGACAAGCACACAGGTAAGAAACCACGGACAGGTCACAGACAAGCACCCAGGTAAGAAACTACGGACAGGTAACACACAAGCACCCAGGTTAGAAACCACAGACAGGTCACAGACAAGCAACCAGGTAAGAAACTAAGGACAGGCGACACACAAGCACCCAGGTAAGAAACCACGGACAGGTGTCACACAAGCACCAATGAAAGAAACCACAGACAGCTCACAGACAAGTACCCAGGTAAGAAACCACGGACAGGTCACAGACAAGCACACAGATAAGAAACCGTGGTGTTGGAAAGGCGTTCGCCGGAGGGGGGTTTGATGCCCGTCTTGCCCACCCCTTTGACCCACCTCTCCCACGTAGGCCGAACTAGGCGCGCACACCCTGATATACACTACGAACAGAGTGACACCACACGTATTCTTTGTAGGACGATAGGTTCTTTTATCGATGATTTTCAAGGGATCTTTATGATCCAAGATGCAAGTAGTACAGCAGTGGCACAAAGTACCACAAATCGGTCGTGGGGAATGGGGGTAGCGGGACAGTCTTTCAAGATAGTGTCTCTGCGAAATACCCTGCGGATAGCTCACAATCCTCGAGCTGGAGGGTGTCGATTCTCTGGGTGATCTCTTACCGAGTCGTCCTCAAGGGGAGCGCCGCGAGTCTCTCAGCAGGCACAGGTGGTCGGAGTTCGGGAGCCGCGATTCCGTCAGCAAGGCTCAGATGGTTCAATAGCTGGGGGCCGCGAGTCACTCAGCAGGCCCAGGTGGTTCAGTGCTCGGGAGCCGCGACCTCGTCAGCAGGGCTCAGATGGTTCAATAGCAAGAGGCCGCGAGTCACTCAGCAGGCCCAGGTGGTTCAGTGCTCGGGAGCCGCGACCTCGTCAGCAGGGCTCAGATGGTTCAATAGCAAGAGGCCGCGAGTCACTCAGCAGGCCCAGGTGACTTCAGCGTTCAGGAGCCGCGACAGCGTCAGCAGGCTCGGATGGTTCCAGGTCTTCTCTATCCTTGTTCCTCCGGCACCCCTTGTTATACTCCGCTGGTTCTTTGAAGTCCGGAGTGCTCGCAGAGGGGGGACTGGGGTGACGGAGGGGGTTCGGCGGGATTTCCTGCCGCTCACTTCTTTGGTCTTTTCAGGTGGGTCTGGGAGGGACCCCAGACGCTCGGCAGGGGAGGCGCCTGCTCCCCAGGGGCCTGGTGGCCGATCGAGTCCTCCCGGGGAAGGCGACCCGAGGTGTGACTGGGCTGGCGCCTTTGGGTCTGGCTCGAGGGTTCCCGCTCCCTCGGTCGGACATGCGTGGTAGGGTGTCGAGTCTGTCAGGGTTCTGGCCGGCCCTCGGATCTGGGTGGCTGGGGAGGCCGGAGTCGGAGATGTCGGGTCTTGAGGGTGGTTGCAGGTTGGCTGGATGATTGGGAGGGCAACGCCGTGAGGCCGGTCTCACACGTGGACAGGTCACAGACAAGCACCGAGGTAAGAAACCATGGACAGGTCACAGACAATCACCCAGGTAAGAAACCACGGACAGGTCATAGACATGCACCCAGGTAAGAAACCACGTAAAGTCGACACACAAGCGCCCAGGTAAGAAACCACGGACAGGCGACACACAAGCACCCAGGTAAGAAACCATGGACAGGTCACAGACAAGCACCCAGGTAAGAAACCACAGACAGGCGACACACAAGCACCCAGGTAAGAAACCACGGACAGGTCACAGACAAGCATCCAGGTAAGAGACCATGGACAGATGACACACAAGCACCCAGGTAAGAGACCACGGACAGGTCACAGACAAACACCCAGGTATGAGAACATGGAGAGGTCACATAAGCACCCAGGTAAGAATCCACGGACAGGTCACACAAGCACCCAGGTAAGAAACCACAGACAGATCACCCACAAGCACCCAGGTAAGATACCATGCACAAGTGACACACAAGCACCCAGCTAAGAGACCAGGGACAGGTCACAGACATGCACCCAGCTAAGAGAACATGGACAGGTCACACAGGAACCCAGGTATGAAGCCACGGACAGGCCACACAAGCACTAAGGTAAGAAACCACGGACAGGTCACAGACAAGCACCCAGGTAAGAAAACCACAGAGAGGTCACAAACAAGCACCCAGGTAAGAAACTACAGACAGGTGACACAAAAGCACCCAGGAAAGAGACCACAGACAGGTCACACACAAGCACACAGGTAAGAGACTACTGACAGGTCACAGACAAGCACCCAGGTAAGAGACCACGGACAGGTCATAGACAAGCACCCAGGTACGAGACCACAGAAAGGTCACACACAAGCACCCAGGTAAGAAACCACGGACAGGTCACAGACAAGCACCCAGGTGAGGGACCACGGACAGGCAACACACAAGCACCCAGGTAAGAAACCACGGGCAAGCGAAACACAAGCACCCAGGTAAGAGACTACGGACAGGTGACACACAAGCACCCAGGTAAGAGACCACGGACAGGAGACAAACTAGCACCCAGGTAAGAAACCACGGACAGGTGACACACAAGCAACCAGGTAAGAAACCATGGACAGGTTAAAGACAAGCACCCAGGTAAGAAACCATGGACAGGTCACAGAAAAGCACCCAGGTAAGTAACTACGGACAGGTCACAGACAAGCACCCAGGTAAGAGACAACGGACAGACGACACACAAGCACCCAGGTAAGAAACTACGGTGAGGTCACAGACAAGCACCCAGGTAAGAAACCACAGACAGGTCACAGACAAGCATCCAGGTAAGAAACTACAGACAGGTCACAGACAAACACCCAGGTAAGAAACCATGGACAGGTCACAGACAAGCACCCAGGTAAGAAACCAAGAACAGGCCACAGACAAGCACCCAGGTAAACAACCACGGACAGGTCACAGATAAGCACCCAGGTAAGAATCCACAGACAGGCGACACACATGCACCCAGGTAAGAAACCACAGACAGGTCACAGACTAGCACCCAGGTAAGAAACCACGGACAGGCGACACACAAGCACCCAGATAAGATACCACAGACAAGCGACACACAAGCACCCAACTAAGAGACCACGGACAGGTCTCAGACATGCACCCAGGTAAGAGACCATGGACAGGTCACACAGGAACCCAGGTATGAAACCACGGACAGGCCACACAAGCACTAAGGTACAAAACCACAGACAGGTCACACACAAGCATCCAGGTAAGAAAACCACAGACAGGTCACAAACAAGCACCCAGGTAAGAAATTATGGACAGGCGAAACACAAGCACCCAGGAAAGAGACCATAGACAAGTGACACACAAGCACCCAGGTAAGAAACCATGGACAGGTCACAGACAAGCACCCAGATAAGAGAACCCGGACAGGTCACAGACAAGCACCCAGGTAAGAGACCATGGACAGGTGACACACAATCACCCAGGTAAGAGACCACGGACAGGTCACAGACAAGCACCCAGGTAAGAGACCACCGACAGGTCACAGACATGCGCGCAGATATGAGACCACGGAAAGGTCACACACAAGCACCCAGGTAAGATACCACAGACAGGCGACACACAAGCACCCATCTAAGTGACCATGGACAGGTCACAGACATGCACCCAGGTAAGAGACCATGGACAGGTCCGAGAAGAGGATAACTAGTAAGGGCAGCACAGGCGGGGTTCGCCCCAGTGCTGCCTGTCTCATCAGGCGGGCAGGCGGCCCAGTTGGTTGCCTGCCCTTGGATCGCCCGTAAGATAACCCACCTATTACATAACGGTGTATGTAATAAACCTGCAGCAATTTTACCCAAACAAAACATTTGTGTTGTGTTAATCATGGGAAATGTATATTATGTTGGAGGGGTGGAAAAGGATGCCAATGACGATACTATGTCATGGCACAAACTTACTGGGTTTCCTAACAGGCCTGTGACTGGCAGAAGACGAGATACAAAGTAACATTGTTCGGTTCCGGGACATGTAAAGAGACGTGTTCCATGCAAGCAAATATAAATACTACAACTCACCCCCAAACACGGAGCAGAGGAAAATCACACGCAAGGTGTACTGCACCCATTGGTATAACTCCACCCAGGTAAGAAACCACGGACAGGTCAAAGACAAGCACCAAGGTAAGAAACCACAGACAGGTCACAGACAAACACCCAGGTAAGAAACTATGCACAGGTCACAGACAAGCACCCAGGTAAGGAACCACTGACAGGCGACACACAAGCACCCAGGTAAGAAACTACGAACAGGTCACAGACAAGCACCCAGGTAAGAAACCACGGACAGGTCACAGACAAGCACCCAGGTGAGAAACTACGGACAGGCGACACACAAGCACCCAGGTAAGACACCACGGACAGGTGTCACACAAGCATCAAAGTAAGAAACCACAGCTCACAGACAAGTACCCAGGTAAGAAACCACGGATAGGTCACAGACAAGCACACAGGTAAGAAACGATGGACAGGACACAGACAAGCACCCAGGTAAGAAATCATGGACAGGTCATAGACAAGCACCCAGGTAAGAGACCATGGACACGTCACAGACAAGCACCCAGGTAAGAAACCACGGACAGGTCACAGACAAGCACCCAGGTAAGAGACCATGGACAGATGACACACAAGCACCCAGGTAAGAGAACACGGACAGGTCACAGACATACACCCAGGTAAGAGACCATGGACAGGTCAAACAAGCACCCAGGTAAGAATCCACGCACAGGCCACACAAGCACCCAGGTAAGAAACCACGGACAGGTCACAGACAAGCACCCAGGTAAGATACCACAGACAGGCGACACACAAGCACACAAGCGGCTTGGTTCACCTGGGTCAGTCTCTGACTGACAGGAGGGCGCGCTGCGCACTATACTGCGCACTTTGCTGCGCGCTATGCTTCGGAGGCCTATGCAGACTGATAATGCTGCTTGGTTCTCCTGTGACAGGAGGGCACGCTGCGCGCTATGCTACGGAGGCCTATGCAGACTGATGATGCTGCTTGGTTCTCCTGTGACAGGAAGGCGTGCTGCGCGCTATGCTACGGAGGCCTACGCACACTGATAATGCTGCTGGGTTCTCCTGGGTCAGTCTCTGACTGACAGGAGGGCGCGCTGCGCACTATACTGCGCACTTTGCTGCGCGCTACGCTTCGGAGGCCTATGCAGACTGATAATGCTGCTTGGTTCTCCTGTAACAGGAGGGCGCGCTGCGCGCTATGCTATGGAGGCCTATGCAGACTGATAATGCTGCTTGGTTCTCCTGTGACAGGAAGGCATGCTGCGCGCTATGCTACGGAGGCCTATGCAGACTGATAATGCTGCTTGGTTCTCCTGTGACAGGAGGGCGCGCTGCGCGCTATGCTATGGAGGCCTATGCAGACTGATAATGCTGCTTGGTTCTCCTGGTTCAGTCTCTGACTGACGGGAGGGCGTGCTGCGCGCTATGCTGCGGAGGCCTATGCAGACTGATAATGTTGCTTCGTTCTCTCCGACTGACAGGAGGGCGTGCTGCGCGCTATGCTGTGGAGGCCTATGCAGACTGATAATGCTGCTTGGTTCTCCTGGGTCAGTCTCCAACTGACAGGAGGGCGCGCTGCGCACTATGCTGCGCACTTTGCTGCACACTTTGCTGCGCGCTATGCTACGGAGGCCTATGCAGACTGATAATGCTGCTTGGTTCTCCTGTGACAGGAGGGCGCGCTGCGCGCTATGCTACGGAGGCCTATGCAGACTGATGATGCTGCTTGGTTCTCCTGTGACAGGAGGGCGCGCTGCGCTCTATGCTACAGAGACCTATGCAGACTGATAATGCTACTTGGTTCTCCTGTGACAGGAGGGCGCACAGCGCGCTATGCTACGGAGGTCTATGCAGACTGATAATGCTGCTTGGTTCTCCTGTGACAGGAGGGCGCGCTGCGCGCTATGCTACGGAGGCCTATGCAGACTGATAATGCTACTTGGTTCTCCTGTGACAGGAGGGCGCGCTGCGCGCTATGCTACAGAGACCTATGCAGACTGATAATGCTGCTTGCTTCTCCTGTGACAGGAGGGAACGCTGTGCGCTATGCTACGGAGGCCTATGCAGACTGAAAATGCTGCTTGGTTCTCCTGGGTCAGTCTCCGACTGACAGGAGGGTGTGCTGCGCGCTATGCTGTGGAGGACTATGCAGACTGATAATGCTGCTTGGTTCTCCTGGGTCAGTCTCTGACTGACAGGAGTGCGTGCTGCGCGCTATGCTACGGAGGCCTATGCAGACTGATAATGCTGCTTGGTTCTCCTGTGACAGGAAGGCGTGCTGCGCGCTATGCTACGGAGGCCTATGCACACTGATAATGCTGCTTGGTTCTCTTGGGTCAGTCTCTGACTGACAGGAGGGCGCGCTGCGCACTACACTGCGCACTTTGCTGCGCGCTACGCTTCGGAGGCCTATGCAGACTGATAATGCTGCTTGGTTCTCCTGTGACAGGAGGGCGCGCTGCGCGCTATGCTACGGAGGCCTATGCAGACTGATAATGCTGCTTGGTTCTCCTGTGACAGGAAGGCGTGCTGCGCGCTATGCTACGGAGGCCTATGCAGACTGATAATGCTGCTTGGTTCTCCTGTGACAGGAGGGCGCGCTGCGCGCTATGCTATGGAGGCCTATGCAGACTGATAATGCTGCTTGGTTCTCCTGGTTCAGTCTCTGACTGACGGGAGGGCGTGCTGCGCACTATGCTACGGAGGCCTATGCAGACTGATAATGCTGCTTGGTTCTCCTGGGTCAGTCTCCAACTGACAGGAGGGCGTGCTGCGCGCTATGCTGCGGAGGCCTATGCAGACTGATAATGGTGCTTCGTTCTCTCCGACTGACAGGAGGGCGTGCTGCGCGCTATGCTGTGGAGGCCTATGCAGACTGATAATGCTGCTTGGTTCTCCTGGGTCAGTCTCCAACTGACAGGAGGGCGCGCTGCGCACTATGCTGCGCACTTTGCTGCACACTTTGCTGCGCGCTATGCTACGGAGGCCTATGCAGACTGATAATGCTGCTTGGTTCTCCTGTGACAGGAGGGCGCGCTGTGCTCTATGCTACAGAGACCTATGCAGACTGATAATGCTACTTGGTTCTCCTGTGACAGGAGGGCGCACAGCGCGCTATGCTACGGAGGCCTATGCAGACTGATAATGCTGCTTGGTTCTCCTGTGACAGGAGGGCGCGCTGCGTGCTATGCTACGGAGGCCTATGCAGACTGATGATGCTGCTTGGTTCTCCTGTGACAGGAGGGCGCGCTGCGCTCTATGCTACAGAGACCTATGCAGACTGATAATGCTACTTGGTTCTCCTGTGACAGGAGGGCGCACAGCGCGCTATGCTACGGAGGCCTATGCAGACTGATAATGCTGCTTGGTTCTTCTGTGACAGGAGGGCGCGCTGCGCGGTATGCTACGGAGGCCTATGCAGACTGATAATGCTGCTTGGTTCTCCTGTGACAGGAGGGCACGCTGCGCGCTATGCTACAGAGACCTATGCAGACTGATAATGCTGCTTGCTTCTCCTGTGACAGGAGGGCACGCTGTGCGCTATGCTACGAAGGCCTATGCAGACTGAAAATGCTGCTTGGTTCTCCTGGGTCAGTCTCCGACTGACAGGAGGGCGCGCTGCGCGCTATGCTACGGAGGCCTATGCAGACTGATAATGCTGCTTGGTTCTCCTGGTTCAGTCTCTGACTGACAGGAGGGCGCGCTGCGCACTATGTTGCGCACTTTGCTGCGTGCTGTGCTTCGGAGGCCTATGCAGACTGATAATGCTGCTTGGTTCTCCTGTGACAGGAGGGCGCGCTGCGCGCTATGCTACGGAGGCCTATGCAGACTGATAATGCTGCTTGGTTCTCCTGGTTCAGTCTCCGACTGACAGGAGGGCGCACTGTGCGCTATGCTATGGAGTCCTATGCAGACTGATAATGCTGCTTGGTTCCCCTGTGACAGGAGGGAGTGCTGCGCGCTATTCTACGGAGGCCTATGCAGACTGATAATGCTGCTTGGTTCTCCTGTGACAGGAGGGCGCGCTGCGTGCTATGCTACGGAGGCCTATGCAGACTGATAATGCTGCTTGGTTCTCCTGGTTCAGTCTCTGACTGACAGGAGGGCACGCTGCGCACTATGCTACGGAGGCCTATGCAGACTGATAATGCTGCTTGGTTCTCCTGTGACAGGAGGGCACGCTGCGCGCTATGCTACGGAGGCCTATGCAGACTGATAATGCTGCTTGGTTCTCCTGGGTCAGTCTCGGACTGACAGGAGGGCGCGCTGCGCGCTATGCTACGGAGGCGTATGCAGACTGATAATGCTGCTTGGTTCTCCTGTGACAGGAGGGCACGCTGCGCGCTATGCTACGGAGGCGTATGCAGACTGATAATGCTGCTTGGTTCTCCTGTGACAGGAGGGTACGCTGCGCGCTATGCTACGGAGGACTATGCAGACTGATAATGCTGCTTGGTTCTCCTGGTCTAATCAAAGAACAAGGGAACCTTACTCGCATAGAGCCTGGGTGCTAATTATTATAAGGAAACAATGGCTCATGTGGATTAATAACCAGATATATAATATATAAAGCACAATGGCAGTACAAAGGGTTAAAGGTGACGTCAGAAAGAAAAGTTGACCATACACATTAGAAATTTGGTAAAAAACATTATTCTTTGTATTTATGATGAAAAAGTTTTTTTGAGCAATATCATAATACACATTCAAAACAAAAAACTGTTTTTAATAAACAATTCTGAAAGGCATGGTGAAATGTTTCAACTGCGGATAGTGTGGTAATGTTATACTTGGGAACATTTTTCATCATCCACATACGGGCAAACCCATCAACCTAAAACACAATGCGGATTGCAGCACTGAACGTGTCATATGCGCGATACGCTGTCCTTGTGGATTGGTATATGTAGGAAGGACCGCGTGAAAAATGAAAACTCGGATTATCGAGCATAAAAGCCGTATACGCAATCACAACCCCCACTCATGTCTAGCGACACATTGGGCAGATGCAAAACACAGCAAACCTCAATTAAGATTCACGGTTTTAGAACAACTCACAAAGATTGGTAATACAGACATCACCACAAAACCAGCTCAAAGAGAGACCTTTGGATAAAACAACTTAATACCATCATTCCCAAAGGGCTGAATGATCACCACGAAATGCTTTGCTTCTTATAAATGAAACCCGCAGCTATACACCGCAGTGCAATGTTCCATTGGATTACGTGATACTCGGTCATTGTGGCTTATCAAACATTGTTATATTTACTATAGCATTGTGAGTTTGTGCTTGTGCCCACTCTCACTCTTTTCCTGCTTTCACTCGTCTTTCACATCATTCATCTCAGCACAACGGAATTCATTCATTCATCTGAACACAGCGGAATTCATTCATTCATTCATCTCAACACAGCGGAATTCATTCATTCATCTCAGCACAACGGAATTCATTCATTCATCTCAACAGGAATTCGTCTCCTTTCAATCCCTTAGCACTAGTCTCATTTTCTAAGGACAGTGATTTTTTATTACCAATAGTGTAAATATTCCTCTGGTACCATTAGCAAAACATTCACCTTTTCATTTTTTAACCTTACTTTTATTTTTACTTTTAGCTCTCTGTGACGCGGCAGCCCCGTGTAGACGTCATGAGATTACTATTGCTTGCACACTTTGACTGACAATAAAGTTTGTTTTCAAAACTTTTCACGTATCAGGTGTTTGATAAGTTTGACGCAATACCACAGGTGATGGTTTACACGCATGTCCGCTCGATCTCCATTGGGTCTTCAAACATTAGTCCTGTACTTAGAATCACTGCGGACGGAACCGCGTCAACAGGTGATTCCAGCACCTTCGGGTTTTTTGAGTTCTTCTTTTTGAACTCTTGTTTTAAACCAGGATTCCGCAATGAATCCGGTTCCATTCGTATCGAATCGTTTATTCCCGTCGAGAAGCCTCGGCCTCCCCTGTTTGCCCGCCTCTCTGCACGTGGACCCGCATAAGGTCGCATCTTCGCCGTTTCCACTGTCACGTTCCCGTCTCAGCGTTGGCATCTTTCCCAGAGTTACCGGTGTCTCACTTATTTACACGGAGAATAAAAACTCCAGTGACTCATATTGCAGGTCATTTGGATCAGTTACTTCTGGTTTTATAATTTAAATACCAGCACTTGATAACTTTGCGATTCGCGGGCTTCTCAGCACATGGCTTCACCTACTGCTCAGATGAACGATGTCAGACTCTATTCCTTTGCACTTCGCTCCCTGCAGAGCACATCTTTTTTCAACCACAACTCTGTGTTTTTATCCTTTTCTGAAGTTTTCTCCTTTTCTGCACCTCCGATTCATGTGGCACAAGCGCCACCTTTATGCAAGGATGACAGGGTGTCCAAGCACAAATATAATATTTTAAAGTTTATGTACTGTATACTGACAATTCATTTCTGTAAACAAATGGTTACAAATCATTATATTTACTGTTCCAGCAGGAGGTCTAAAGAACTTTAGAAGCCCCTGAAGAAGGGATTTTCCCGAAATGCATCGGGCCGTTCTTTTACTGAACACTTGAACGAGGATTCCTGGTATTTTGCATGTGATGCAGTGTGTTGAAACTCGTATATTGCAATTTAACTCAGACAACAAGATGATTGCAAGAATCTAGATAAGAAATGCCACTTCAGATCTGATAAAATGTGACAACATTTGATTTACATATTGATTGAGATATACTAGGGATTGAAACCTTACGGACAACATACTAGTGCGTTGAGACTAAGTACAGACTGCGCGCACGGCCCGCATAAGGCGGCGGCGACGCCCAAAGTGCAGTGCATAGGCGCGCACAGTATTAAACCCAGCAGTGACCTACCCACCGCCCGTGGTGCTTTTTCCCCGCACAGAGGTCAGAGGGCAGAAACCGTTACAGTGGCCTTCTGATTTTGTTACTGGGGGCCAAATTTGCTAACAAATCCGTCCCCAGTAAGAAAATTGGCCCCCTTTGACAAAACCGGCCCCCACCCTGTATGCCTACTGGGGGATTGCCTGGAGCACGGTTGAACAGTGCCCATCCCCTGAGTCAGATCTTCAGCAGTATGGTAGTGCCAGCGCGTGCACCATGCACACAGTATCAAAAGAATGCAGGACTGCGTTGGCTGCATTGATGGGCCTGCAAAGAATAGTTAGGACTGCATTAATAGGCCTGCAAGGAATAGTTAGGACTGCATCGATGGGCCTGCAAGGAATAGTTAGGACTGCATTAATAGGCCTGCAAGGAATAGTTAGGACTGCATTGATGGGCCTGCAAGGAATAGTTAGGGCTGCATTGATGGGCCTGCAAGGAATAGTTAGGACTGCATTAATAGGCCTGCAAGGAATACTTATGACTGCATTAATAGGCCTGCAAGGAATACTTATGACTGCATTAATAGGCCTGCAAGGAATAGTTAGGACTGCATTGATGGGCCTGCAAGGAATAGTTAGGACTGCATCGATGGGCCTGCAAGGAATAGTTAGGACTGCATCGATGGGCCTGCAAGGAATTGTTAGGACTGCATTAATAGGCCTGCAAGGAATAGTTAGGACTGCATTGATAGGCCTGCAAGAATAGTTAGGGCTGCATTGATAGGCCTGCAAGGAATAGTTAGGGCTGCATTGATGGGCCTGCAAGGAATAGTTAGGACTGCATTAATAGGCCTGCAAGTAATACTTAGGACTGCATTAATAGGCCTACAAGGTATAGTTAGGGCTGCATTGATGGGTCTGCAAGAATAGTTAGGGCTGCATTGATAGGCCTGCAAGGATAAGTTAGGACTGCATCGATGGGCCTGCAAGGAATAGTTAGGACTGCATCGATGGGCCTGCAAGGAATAGTTAGGACTGCATTAATAGGCCTGCAAGGAATAGTTAGGACTGCATCGATGGGCCTGCAAGGAATAGTTAGGACTGCATTGATGGGCCTGCAAGGAATAGTTAGGACTGCATTAATAGGCCTGCAAGGAATAGTTAGGACTGCATCGATGGGCCTGCAAGGAATAGTTAGGACTGCATTGATGGGCCTGCAAGGAATAGTTAGGACTGCATTGATGGGCCTGCAAGGAATAGTTAGGACTGATTAAATAGGCCTGCAAGGAATAGTTAGGACTGCATTGATGGGCCTGCAAGGAATAGTTAGGACTGCATTAATAGGCCTACAAGAATAGTTAGGACTGCATTAATAGGCGTACAAGGAATAGTTAGGACTGCATTGATGGGCCTGCAAGGAATAGTTAGGACTGCATTGATGGGCCTGCAAGGAATAGTTAGGACTGCATTAATAGGCCTGCAAGGAATAGTTAGGACTGCATTAATAGGCCTGCAAGGAATAGTTAGGACTGCATTGATAGGCCTGCAAGGAATAGTTAGGACTGCATTGATAGGCCTGCAAGGAATAGTTAGGACTGCATTGATGGGCCTGCAAGGAATAGTTAGGACTGCATTGATGGGCCTGCAAGGAATAGTTAGGACTGCATTAATAGGCCTGCAAGAAATAGTTAGGACTGCATCGATGGGCCTGCAAGGAATAGTTAGGACTGCATCGATGGGCCTGCAAGGAATAGTTAGGACTGCATTAATAGGCCTGCAAGGAATAGTTAGGACTGCATCGATGGGCCTGCAAGGAATAGTTAGGACTGCATTGATGGGCCTGCAAGGAATAGTTAGGACTGCATTAATAGGCCTGCAAGGAATAGTTAGGACTGCATCGATGGGCCTGCAAGGAATAGTTAGGACTGCATTGATGGGCCTGCAAGGAATAGTTAGGACTGCATTAATAGGCCTGCAAGGAATAGTTAGGACTGCATCAATAGGCCTGCAAGTAATACTTAGGACTGCATTGATGGGCCTGCAAGGAATAGTTAGGACTGCATTAATAGGCCTGCAAGGAATAGTTAGGACTGCATTGATGGGCCTGCATGGAATAGTTAGGACTGCATTAATAGGCCTGCAAGTAATACTTAGGACTGCATTGATGGGCCTGCAAGGAATAGTTAGGACTGCATTAATAGGCCTGCAAGGAATAGTTAGGACTGCATCGATGGGCCTGCAAGGAATAGTTAGGACTGCATTAATAGGCCTGCAAGGAATAGTTAGGACTGCATTGATGGGCCTGCAAGGAATAGTTAGGACTGCATTGATGGGCCTGCAAGGAATAGTTAGGACTGCATCATTAGGCCTGCAAGTAATACTTAGGACTGCATTGATGGGCCTGCAAGGAATAGTTAGGACTGCATTAATAGGCCTGCAAGGAATAGTTAGGACTGCATTGATGGGCCTGCATGGAATAGTTAGGACTGCATTAATTGGCCTGCAAGTAATACTTAGGACTGCATTGATGGGCCTGCAAGGGATAGTTGGGACTGCATTAATAGGCCTGCAAGGAATAGTTAGGACTGCATTAATAGGCCTGCAAGGAATAGTTAGGACTGCATTAATAGGCCTACAAGGTATAGTTAGGGCTGCATTGATGGGTCTGCAAGGAATACTTAGGACTGCATTGATGGGCCTGCAAGGAATAGTTAGGACTGCATCGATGGGCCTGCAAGGAATAGTTAGGACTGCATCGATGGGCCTGTATGGAATAGTTAGGGCTGCATTAATAGGCCTGCAAGGAATAGTTAGGACTGCACTAATAGTCCTGCATGGAATAGTTAGGACTGCATTAATAGGCCTGAAAGTAATACTTAGGACTGCATTGATGGGCCTGCAAGGAATAGTTAGGACTGCATTGATGGGCCTGCAAGTAATACTTAGGACTGCATTGATAGGACTGCAAAGAATAGTTAGGGCTGCATTGATAGGCCTGCAAGGAATAGTTAGGACTGCATTAATAGGCCTGCAAGGAATAGTTAGGGCTGCATTGATGGGCCTGCAAGGAATAGTTAGGACTGCATTGATGGGCCTGCAAGGAATAGTTAGGGCTGCATTGATGGGCCTGCAAGGAATAGTTAGGACTGCATTAATAGGCCTGCAAGGAATAGTTAGGGCTGCATTGATGGGCCTGCAAGGAATAGTTAGGACTGCATTGATGGGCCTGCAAGGAATAGTTAGGACTGCATTAATAGGCCTGCAAGAAATAGTTAGGGCTGCATTGATGGGCCTGCAAGGAATACTTAGGACTGCATTGATGGGCCTGCAAGGAATACTTAGGACTGCATTGATGGGCCTGCAAGGAATAGTTAGGACTGCATCGATGGGCCTGCAAGGAATAGTTAGGACTGCATTGATGGGCCTGCAAGGAATAGTTAGGACTGCATTAATAGGCCTGCAAGGAAAAGTTAGGACTGCATCAATAGGCCTGCAAGTAATACTTAGGACTGCATTGATGGGCCTGCAAGGAATAGTTAGGACTGCATTAATAGGCCTGCAAGGAATAGTTAGGACTGCATTGATGGGCCTGCATGGAATAGTTAGGACTGCATTAATAGGCCTGCAAGTAATACTTAGGACTGCATTGATGGGCCTGCAAGGAATAGTTAGGACTGCATTAATAGGCCTGCAAGGAATAGTTAGGACTGCATTGATGGGCCTGCAAGGAATAGTTAGGACTGCATTGATGGGCCTGCAAGGAATAGTTAGGACTGCATCATTAGGCCTGCAAGTAATACTTAGGACTGCATTGATGGGCCTGCAAGGAATAGTTAGGACTGCATTAATAGGCCTGCAAGGAATAGTTAGGACTGCATTGATGGGCCTGCATGGAATAGTTAGGACTGCATTAATTGGCCTGCAAGTAATACTTAGGACTGCATTGATGGGCCTGCAAGGGATAGTTAGGACTGCATTAATAGGCCTGCAAGGAATAGTTAGGACTGCATTAATAGGCCTACAAGGTATAGTTAGGGCTGCATTGATGGGTCTGCAAGGAATACTTAGGACTGCATTGATGGGCCTGCAAGGAATAGTTAGGCCTGCATCGATGGGCCTGCAAGGAATAGTTAGGACTGCATCGATGGGCCTGTATGGAATAGTTAGGGCTGCATTAATAGGCCTGCAACGAATAGTTAGGTCTGCATTAATAGTCCTGCATGGAATAGTTAGGACTGCATTAATAGGCCTGAAAGTAATACTTAGGACTGCATTGATGGGCCTGCAAGGAATAGTTAGGACTGCATTGATGGGCCTGCAAGGAATAGTTAGGACTGCATTGATGGGCCTGCAAGGAATAGTTAGGACTGCATTAATAGGCCTGCATGGAATAGTTAGGACTGCATTAATAGGCCTGCAAGTAATACTTAGGACTGCATTGATAGGACTGCAAAGAATAGTTAGGGCTGCATTGATAGGCCTGCAAGGAATAGTTAGGACTGCATTAATAGGCCTGCAAGGAATAGTTAGGGCTGCATTGATGGGCCTGCAAGGAATAGTTAGGACTGCATTGATGGGCCTGCAAGGAATAGTTAGGGCTGCATTGATGGGCCTGCAAGGAATAGTTAGGACTGCATTAATAGGCCTGCAAGGAATAGTTAGGGCTGCATTGATGGGCCTGCAAGGAATAGTTAGGACTGCATTGATGGGCCTGCAAGGAATAGTTAGGACTGCATTAATAGGCCTGCAAGAAATAGTTAGGGCTGCATTGATGGGCCTGCAAGGAATACTTAGGACTGCATTGATGGGCCTGCAAGGAATAGTTAGGGCTGCATTAATAGGCCTGCAAGGAATAGTTAGGACTGCATGAATAGGCCTGCAAGGAATAGTTAGGACTGCATTGATGGGTCTGCAAAGAATAGTTAGGACTGCATTAATAGGCCTGCAAGGAATAGTTAGGACTGCATTAATAGGCCTGCATGGAATAGTTAGGACTGCATTAATGGGCCTGCAGGGAATATTTAGGACTGCATTAATAGGCCTGCAAGGAATAGTTAGGACTGCATGAATAGGCCTGCAAGGAATAGTTAGGACTGCATTGATGGGCCTGCAAGGAATAGGTAGGGCTGCATTGATGGGCCTGCAAGGAATAGTTAGGACTGCATTGATGGGTCTGCAAGGAATAGTTAGGACTGCATTAATAGGCCTGCAAGGAATAGTTAGGACTGCATTAATGGGCCTGCAAGGAATAGTTAGGACTGCATTGATGGGCCTGCATGGAATAGTTAGGGCTGCATTAATAGGCCTGCAAGAAATAGTTAGGGCTGCATTAAAAGGCCTGCAAGGAATAGTTAGGACTGCATGAATAGGCCTGCAAGGAATAGTTAGGACTGCATTGATGGGCCTGCAAGGAATAATTAGGACTGCATTAATAGGCCTGCATAAAATAGTTAGGACTGCATTAATAGGACTGCAAGTAATACTTAGGACTGCATTGATGGGCCTGCAAGGAATAGTTAGGAATGCATTGATGGGCCTGCAAGGAATAGTTAGGACTGCATTGATGGGCCTGCAAGGACTAGTTAGGACTGCATTGATGGTCCTGCAAGGAATAGTTAGGACTGCTTTAATAGGCCTGCAAGGAATAGTTAGGACTGCATTGATGGGCCTGCAAGGAATAGTTAGGACTGCATTAATAGGCCTGCAAGAATAGTTAGGACTGCATTAATAGGCGTACAAGGAATAGTTAGGACTGCATTGATGGGCCTGCAAGGAATAGTTAGGACTGCATTGATGGGCCTGCAAGGAATAGTTAGGACTGCATTAATAGGCCTGCAAGGAATAGTTAGGACTGCATTAATAGGCCTGCAAGGAATAGTTAGGACTGCATTGATGGGCCTGCAAGGAATAGTTAGGACTGCATTGATGGGCCTGCAAGGAATAGTTAGGACTGCATTAATAGGCCTGCAAGGAATAGTTAGGACTGCATTAATAGGCCTGCAAGGAATAGTTAGGACTGCATTAATAGGCCTGCAAGGAATAGTTAGGACTGCATTGATGGGCCTGCATGGTTGGTTAGGACTGCACTGACAGAGGCCTGAGTGGAGTTCTCCACAAAGTGACCAAAAAACTCTGCCACGCTACGTGGAGTTCCGCGAGCGACAGAGTGCGTTCCGTCATGCCGTTCACGCTAATTGTGAGCGCCGGGTGTTTGTCCCGCACTTCTAATCAGCACAAACAGCGCAACGCACAGCGCAAGAGGGCGCTGCTTCTTTCTACCGCTCAAGCAGATGTTCTGTTGGAGTGATAGCTTCCTCAACGTGAACGGAAGGTTCCTCAACGTGAACGGAAGGTTCCTCAACGTGAACGGAAGGTTCCTCAACGTGAGCAGTAGCGACCATCGTGACTGGCCGCATTGAGAAATCTCACTGGGAGGTGATCTGGAGTAAGATTTTCCTCGCTTGCACTTGCCAACTTAACGTTTGCGAGCGCAAGCAAAGAAAAAACACCGCTCTCCTCCATGGAGTTCTTTTGAGCTCTGCACGGTATATGAAGCGTGGAGTGTGACAAACTCCACAAGCTGAGTGAAATTTCAAGCCCAGGCCTATCTGATAGGCCTACGTGGTTGGTTAGGACTGCACTTATAGCCCTGCATGGTTACTTAGCACTCCATTGATATGCCCGTGTGGTTACTTAAGACTGCATTGATGGTCCGTGTGGTTACTTAAGACTGCATTGATGGCCCGTGTGGTTACTTAAGAACCACACGGGCCATCAGTGCAGTCTTAAGACTGCATTGAGAGGCCCGTGGGGTTACTTAAGACTGCATTGAGAGGCCTGTGTGGTTACTTAAGACTGCATTGAGAGGCCTGTGTGGTTCTTAAGACTGTATTGAGAGGCCTGTGTGGTTACTTAAGACTGCATTGATGGCCCGTGTGGTTACTTAAGACTGCATTGCTGGCCTGTGTGGTTACTTAAGGCAGCATTGATGGCCCGTTTGGTTGGTTATGACGGGTGAATTCGTTAATAGTGATGCAGTTTTGCTCGTAAATGTGAGTGTATCAAAAATGTATTGTTCAGTTAATTAAAACCATAACAATCATTTACCGCAATAAAACATAAAACATGGTAAAACGGAATTAATTATCGAGAGAAGCTTAACAATATTAAAACCATGAGTGGGGTAAGTCCAGACAATATGCAATTGTTTGAGTGACTTGAAGGTGATAGTGGTTGCGGCAGCTAGCTTCATTATTAACAATGAGTAACATTTTAAACTGGAAATTGAAAGTTTCATCTCAGATTGGTTCGCTATCAAGAGTTTCATCTCAGATTGGTTCTCTATCAAGAGTTTCATCTCAGATTGGGTCGCTATCAAGAGTTTCATCTCAGATTGGATCTCTAGCAAGTGTTTCATCTCAGATTGAGTCGCTATCAAGAGTTTCATCTCAGCTTGGATCTCTAGCAAGTGTTTCATCTCAGATTGGATCTCTAGCAAGTGTTTCATCTCAGATTGGGTCGCTATCAAGAGTTCCATCTCAGATTGGTTCTCTATCAAGAGTTTTATCTCAGATTGGGTCGCTATCAAGAGTTTCATGTCAGATTGGGTCGATATCAAGAGTTTTAGCTCAGATTGGTTCGCTATCAAGAGTTTAATCTCAGATTGGTTCTCTATCAAGAGTTTCATCTCAGATTGGTTCTCTATCAAGAGTTCCATCTCAGATTGGTTCTCTATCAAGAGTTTCATCTCAGATTGGTTCGCTATCAAGAGTTTCATCTCAGATTGGGTCGCTATCAAGAGTTTCATCTCAGATTGGGTCGCTATCAAGAGTTTCATCTCAGATTGGTTCTCTATCAAGAGTTTCATCTCAGATTGGGTCGCTATCAAGAGTTTCATCTCAGATTGGGTCGCTATCAAGAGTTTCATCTCAGATTGGGTCGCTATCAAGCGTTTCATCTCAGATTGGTTCGCTATCAAGAGTTTCATCTCAGATTGGGTCGCTATCAAGAGTTTCATGTCAGATTGGGTCGCTATCATGAGTTTCATCTCAGATTGGTTCGCTATCAAGAGTTTCATCTCAGATTGGGTCGCTATCAAGAGTTTCATCTCAGATTGGGTCGCTATCAAGAGTTTCATCTCAGATTGGGTCGCTATCAAGCGTTTCATCTCAGATTGGTTCACTATCAAGAGTTTCATCTCAGATTGGGTCGCTATCAAGAGTTTCATCTCAGATTGTGTCGCTATCAAGAGTTTCATCTCAGATTGTGTCGCTATCAAGAGTTTCATCTCAGATTGGGTCGCTATCAAGAGTTTCATGTCAGATTGGGTCGATATCAAGAGTTTTAGCTCAGATTGGTTCGCTATCAAGAGTTTAATCTCAGATTGGTTCTCTATCAAGAGTTTCATCTCAGATTGGTTCGCTATCAAGAGTTTCATCTCAGATTGGTTCGCTATCAAGAGTTTAATCTCAGATTGGGTCGCTATCAAGAGTTTCATCTCAGATTGGGTCGCTATCAAGAGTTTCATCTCAGATTGGTTCGCTATCAAGAGTTTCATCTCAGATTGGGTCGCTATCAAGAGTTTTATCTCAGATTGGGTCGCTATCAAGAGTTTCATCTCAGATTGGTTCGCTATCAAGAGTTTCATCTCAGATTGGTTCGCTATCAAGAGTTTCATGTCAGATTGGTTCGCTATCAAGAGTTTCATGTCAGATTGGGTCGCTATCATGAGTTTCATCTCAGATTGGATCGCTATCAAGAGTTTCATCTCAGATTGGGTCGCTATCAAGAGTTTCATCTCAGATTGGTTGGCTATCAACAGTTTTTGAGTGTCTCTTTATCAGATCCTCGTGACGAAAAGAATAGTCTGATTATTTGATTAACCAGTCTAACTGTTCTTTCCCTCCGAATGGCTCGTGCAAACAGAAATGTTAAAGGCTTAACTGTAACAAAGTGTAGGACGTTCAAAATCAGTGCACAGCCTGTTCCAGTTCACCAGTGTTTGAAGAGGGATGGTACCTGAGTCTGTTAATGGATAGCAAGCGGCATGTGCAAGCTCGTTCGAATAGACAGGTTTATACAAGGGCCGGCTCCAAATGCTGCCGTTTGCTGGGTTCTGTCGTGCGGGACAGAGGGGGCTCCATAGAGGATTTTGTGGGATTGTGAGATCCCCTAAATATAATCCAGACTCTCGTAATATTCTGTCCACTTTGCCAAGAATTTGCAGACCTGTGCGAGGACTTATGGAGTGACGGATGTCTATATGAGTAGTAGTGCTCCCTTCCATAATCTCATCTCATGTTGCGTAAGGATGGGCCTCAGATACCTGCGTCTCTGTTGTGATAAGCTTGCACAGCAGCACACGATGTGGACAACTGATTTGGAGTGGTAAATACACAGCCTACATTGTTCCTGCCCCAGGTCCCAGTTGTTCCAGTGTGCCCTGTACTCCCTGATGGGTGTAGTCAGTGGCGTAAACGATAACATTTTCTTGAATGCATGCTTTCCAATTGCTGCTCTCAAGTACGGTTGGCGAAGAAAGGTTTCATGGGATACTACAGCTCATCTGCGCCTCTAATGCTTCTTGCCTTGGTTAGGTCCAAATCCGCCGAGGTCTTCTTAGCTTGCACCGTTACTTTGCTTCTTAGCTGCAGTCAGAGATGTTGGATCCAATTTTTTTTTTTTTTTTTTTTGAAACCGTTTATTGCAATCTCAAATATATACAGGTACGGGCCTACAACCTTCCGGCCGGCCGCTAAAATGACAGGTATAAATGACATATATTCAATAAGGCACTTGGCGTTACAGAGACGCTAAAGCAGGAGGTATCAGCAACGTGGGCCACATGACTCTGAGCCCACAATACGGTTTCGTTTTATACAACACAACAACATAAAACCACACCCGCAAGGCAACCCGAGAGCGAAAATGACAACATACGCTCCTCGAATGGGGGGACCCCAACCATACACTAAAATCGAAGGAGGGGAAGGGGAATAGGTCTGGGACTGGGAAAACTCTGTGTCCGGGATTGAGGGAGGGGGTCATCTAGGGGGACGGAGCTGGTGAAGCGGGAGGCAACAATGGCGGCTCGCAAATACCCCCGCGGTAGGCGTTCCAGGGGCCCCACACCTTCAGCCACGCCCAAGGCTTACCCCGCGCCACATACACCACCTTCTCCCGGAACATACACCAATCCATGTGTTCTTTCCAGGCCGACACTGCCGGGGGCCTCTGGGATCCCCACAGTTGAGCGATGTCACGTTTAGCAATCATATAACCCAGCGTCACCCATCGCGTCTGCGGAACCGAGTAGTCGGTCGGTTCCCACACATTCAGCAGGCATCTCCTCGCTTCAGGCACCAGCGCTACATGCGTAACCGCTCGCAGGACCTCATGCACACCACGCCAGAATCGCTCCACCCTCGGACATTCCCACAGAATATGTAAAAAGGTCGCCAATGCACCGCACCCACGCTTACACAGCCCATCCTCGGCATAGCCCATACGCAGAAGCCCCGGCCCCGTCACGTACACCCGGTGAAGTATCTTAAGCTGGACGAAGCGAAGGCGAGCCGGGATGGCCACCTCCTTCGGGGAGGCCACCGCGGAAATCCAGTCCTCGTCGTCCAGCTCCAACCCATCGGCAACCCAAGCCTCGCGGAGCCCAGTCAGTAAGCCCGAGCGGTCATTAATCAACTTCTTGTAGATGAGGGAGATCGTGCTGTCCGGAACGTGGCCGTCTAGCACTCTATCCTCCAGTGGGGAGGACTCCGGAATGGCGGCCACGTCTGGGAAGACAGAGCCCAGTGCGTGACGGACCTGCAGGTATCGAAAGTATTCACTGCCCTGCAGCTGAAACTCCGCCTGCAGTGTCTCGAAAGTTTTGAATCCTCCCCTCGTCCAGAGGTCCCCCACTGTACTAATGCCTATCGTGTCCCACCTATCGAAGCCCTTCGAGGTCCATAGGGAGCCCAACCTCTCAGACGCATACAACGGTGACGCCCGGGTCAAACGGTCCTTCCATCCCATAGCTGCATTGGCCGCGTGCCATACTCGTACCATGACACACGTGGGTCCCGTCAGGCGGGAGTCGGGCACGCTAGTGTAGAGCGCTCGATTGTAATCGCCACCGGGCAGGAGCATCTTGTCCATTTCAAATGCCGGGTTTAAGGCGGGCCCGTAGAGGCCGTGATTAATTGCAGCTAATTGGGAGGCCCAGTAATACCGCTTAATATCCGGGAGGGCAATCCCTCCGTCATACCACGGGAGCGTCAACTTTGCCAGGGCTATACGCGGCCTCCCGTCCCAGAACAGGCGGCGCTGCAAACTCTCCACCTCACGGAAGTAACGCGCCGGGACCAGGTCCATCGAGTTCTGGAGGGCGTACAGAAAGCGCGGTAACGACATCATCTTGAACAATGCCGCCCGGCCGAGCGACGAAAGCGGCAAGCGCCGCCAGCGCGCGACGTTCTCCTTCAAGCGCTGGAGGGGGGGAAGCAAATTCCGCTCGTAGCGGGCCACTGGGTCCAGCGTAATATAGACGCCCAGGTAACGAAACCCCTGCGAGGCAATCTGGATCGAGCAGCCCCGCGGGAGAACAGGAGCCTCCCCGGAAAGCACATAGACACAGGATTTAGCCCAGTTGATGACAAGACCTGAGTTACGGCCGAAGGAGCGCAGAACATCGACCAGGACAATCAGTGATTTACGCGGGGAGGCTAAGTACAACAGGATGTCGTCGGCGTAGAGGGACACGCGGTCCTCATACTCAGGGGTCCAACGGAGACCACGGATAGAGGGGTGCCACCGCAGCCATTCCGCCAGGGGTTCCAAGGCCAGTGCAAACAGGAGCGGCGACAGGGGGCAACCCTGTCGCGTGCCCCGTCCCAGCACGAATGGGGCCGAGACTCGACCATTCACCACCACCTGCGCCAATGGGTCAGAGTACAACAATTTGACCCAGCTGATGAATCCCGGGCCAAATCCAAATTTCGCCAACATCGCCCAGATGTACGGCCACTCGAGCGTGTCAAACGCCATGGTGGGGTCCAAGGACGCCAAGATGGCCGGCTCCCGCATGAATGGAACACGCGCGAGCACCCCGTGCAAGCGCCGCAGGTTAAGGGCCGTGTTGCGATGGGGAATAAAGCCGGACTGGTCTTGGTGGACCAGATCGCCCACCACGCCGACCAGCCGGTTGGCAAGCACCTTGGCGAGGATTTTAGGCTCCGCATTCAAGAGCGAGATCGGCCGATAGGATGTAACCCGGTCCCGCGGTCTCCCCTCCTTGTGGATAACCACGATGGTAGCTAGACGCTGGTCCGGCGGGAGGGAGCCCCGCGAGTGGGCCGCAAGGAACATCGCGCGGAGGTGAGGTGCCAGTACATCCGGTCGCAGCTTGTACAATTCGATAGGAAGGCCATTCGGGCCCATGGCCTTGCCCGAGGCGACCGAGCGTATGGCGAGGGCGATTTCATCCGAGGTGGGAGCGGCATCCAACGAATCCCTGTCCTCCACTGAAAGCGAGGGCAGCGCGATGTCCCGCAGCAGGGCATGGGAATCCTCCTCCGAGCAGGGAGAGACCGGAGAATATACCTCGCGGAAATGATCCGCGAAGCAAGAAACAATGCCTTCCGGCTCAGTAATTCGTACACCATCCATCCTCTCAATCAGCGGGACCACACGACTAGCTCTCTCCTTCTTATCCAACCACGCAATCAGTTTGCCAGCCTTATCACCCACATCGTACAGTCGCCCCTGTTGCTCTCTGCTAAGGCCCCTGGCCGCCTCCGTGACGAGGGCCCTATAGGCCGCCTGTTTAAGGTGTAGAACATGCAGCGCCGCGTCAGTCACCCCACTCCCCAGACCACCCTCCAATTCAGTAATTTCGGCCTCCACCCGGGTCACCTCCTCCTGTGCGCGTCTGCGGGCATGGGAGATAAAGTAGAGGGCCTCCCCTCTGAGAACTGTTTTAAAGGCTTCCCACAGGGAGATAGCCGACGGAACGGACCCCACATTCTCCTCGAAATACCGTTGCAATGATTTAATCAGATCAGAACGAATAGTGGGGTCACGCAGGTACCAAGCATTGATTGGGGCTACCCTGCCCTCTCCCCTCGGGAAGACACCCAAGTGCAGTAGGAGCGGGGAATGATCCGAAATACCCCGCGCCAGATGGCGCACCTCTCCCACCCTCCCAGCATAAGCCGCAGGGACAAGGACATAATCAAGCCGCGAGAGGCTACCATGGGCACCCGAATGGAAGGTGTACTGCAGCTGGGTGGGATGCTTTAAACGCCAGCAGTCCACCAATCCCAGTGCGTCTAAAAGGCCCGCTAACCACGCCTGTGCCCGGGGGAGGGCCCTAGGGGGATGACGATCCATAGTCCCAGAAGCCACCGCATTGAAATCCCCCCCAACCACCAGAAGCCCCCCCGGGAGGTCAAGGAGGAGGCGCCCCAGTTCTGCAAAGGTGGTGGACTGTAGCCCCGGTGGGACGTACACAGAGACAAAGACAACTACCTTGCCCTCCATCCTCCCCACCAAGACAGTGTAGCGTCCCCTCTCATCATGGCGCACCTCGTCTATTTCCAACGGGAGCGAGTTCTTCACCATGATGCCCACCCCCCGCGAGCCCGACGTGAAGCCCGAGTGGGCCACCAAGCGATAGCCACGCCGATTCATGGCACAAAAGGAATTACCAATAAGGTGTGTCTCCTGCAGAAAGACCACATCAGGCGAAATCCGTTTCAGATACTGCAGGACCACACCCCGCTTGATCCTATCACCCAGTCCGTTAACATTCCAGGACAACAATGTCAAATCCCTACCCCCCATCACATAACAAAGCCATCAGTTGTCCCCCCCAGAGCATCTCAAAAACAACAATACAATAACGGGTTTGCCTTGCGGTAAAAAAGAACCACACCCCACCCCAACCCACCCAACCCAACAGAACTCCCCCCACCCTGCACCCCTGCATGAGCCCAAACAGCCCCCCCAAAGTGCAGTGTGCCTGTCGCCCCATGGATAAGAAAACTAACTAGTCCCCCAGAGGAGGAGGGAGATCCCCCAAGAGACCCCACACGACCTCCACAGGAGGGGAACTTACCCTAGCAGTCAATAGTGACAACAACGCAGTCCAGAGCAAGGCCTACCATTAGTCCCTCAGTCCTGATCCGGCGGGCCCTCCCCACCAACCGCACCCCCCCCCGGCCCCGATCTCCGGGCAAAGTGTCTAGCCAGTCCCCGGCCACCTCGGGTCGGTCAAAAAAGTGCGTGTGGCCATCCACCTCCACTCTCAGCTTAGCTGGAAAAAGCATCGCATATTTGAGATTCAGGTCCCTTAGGCGACGTTTAACACCAAGAAAGCTCAGCCTCTGCTTTTGGACTGCCGGAGTGAAGTCAGGATAGAAATTGATGTCCATATTGTCAAGTTTGACCGGCCCTTGTAGCCTGGAAGTCTGTAGGATGGCGTCTCTATCCCGAAAATTGAAGATCCGGGCGATGAGAGGCCTCGGAGGGGCTCCAACCTTAGGCCTACCCCCGGGGACCCTGTGGGCACGCTCCACCGCAAAGAATTTACTCAGCCCCCGAGGCCGGAGATGGGTGAGAACCAGGTCCTCCACAAATAGATCCGCCGCCTCCGCCTCGCGTCCCTCCGGCACCCCGATAATGCGAACGTTGTTCCTCCGGGCCCGACCCTCGGAATCCTCCAGCCGACGATTCATCAGGGCGCTCGCCTGGCCAAGCCTGCGCACCTCCTGTTGGAGGGCCGCCACGTCCGTTGTGAGGCCCGTGGTAGAGTGGGCCAAAGAGTCGACCCGGTCGTTGGTTTTAGACAAATCAGCCCTCACGAGGCCCACGTCCACGAGGACCGAGTCAATCTTCTGGGCCAGAGTGTCGAAGCGCTGGTCCACCGAGGCCTTCATCTCGGCGATGGCGCCCATGACGTCTCGGAGGGTCAGGTCCGTGGGCAGAGCGGAAGCATCAGTCGGGCCCGTAGGGGACCTACGCGGCGCCTCTGGGGATCCCTTCTGTAGGGTGTAGCGGTCCATACTGTTGGATTGCTGGGCCGCGCCACGGCGGGTCGATTTTATCTTAGCCCGATCGCCATCTTGTTTTGTGGACATGGTTTCGATCCCCAAGACGAGTCAGTCTCCTCAAGAAAAGGGGGGGGCCGGCAATCCAGTTCAAGGGGTCCAGGGGGGAGCGACCACCGCTCCGCAGGACGGACCGCAGCTGGCGGACCGGCAGGGCACCCCAGCGAGACCACACCACCGCACACCGCCCCGCAACCCAACCTCGCCTAGCAGCAAGGAGGGCGCAAAAGCGAAAGTGAAAGTGCAGGGTACGCGAGTCACCCAGCCTTGCCCGCCGCTGTTGTTCACTTTGTGTCCGGATCGCCCCACAACTCCAGTACGGGGGGCCCGTGTGGAGAAGGCCGCAAACCTCAATCGATACTCCTGCCGGTGTCCGAGGTCCGATTTAAAAACGTAAAACGGGCGTCACCTCTGCTCGGGCTCACAAACACAGTCCCCTCATCTGGGACAGGATTCTGTCAGGATTTATGCAGGAGGTCGCGGAGGTCCTCGGGAGCCTCGCACCTACGCGGCCATCTTGGTTGCGCGCTAGGCTCCTCCTCGTTGGATCCAATTTTAATGGTGATACGGCTAGTTCCAGGTACTTCGCCCAGGTGCTTTTCTTGTCGAGAACATTGGCATAAGGGCACCCCACAGGTACTCAGGGTTGGCCCAGCTTACCTGGAAGTAGTAATTGATTATGTCTTATTTGCATGCTATGTCCATGCTTGTGAGGTTGAATTCCAGACGTAGTAAAGTGCACTGAGTGTGCTGTGGCATGCCAAATACCTTTTTATGTGACAGTGTGTGGTTTCACTCTAGTCAATCTGTTAGCCTTCCAGGACAGGCAAGGAGACCACAACTCAGTGTTGGTACGAGTTTGGCCGCGGTTACTCTTCGTATTGCCTCCGCCGAGTGGCTATTTAACTTGTGGTTTAGACAAGATGGAGCACACATGGTCTTTGCTGTTATGTCTCCTATTGCCCTTGTCTGCCGTGTATGTTTCCCTGAGTCCGTGAGCCAAACTCCAAGGTAGTTGTACTTGGAGTCCGTGTCAACCTTTAATGGGCGAGTTTCCACTAGAGTTGGCGTTTTAGATGGCATCGGCCAAAAATCAGGACTTTTGTTTTTCCAGTTTTTGCGAGGAGGTCTTTGCGTTCATTGTACTTGTGTAATATGTCCAGGGCCTTCCTCATTCCTATACGGGTCTGGTCCATCAAGATATATATATATATATATATATATATATATAAGTGTATTATTATAAACATTGGCATCGATGTTATCAATATTAACATTTCGATCCAGGCATGAATATCTAACAGGCCTGCAGATCAGGGCAATCCCAACGCCGCCCTAGCCCAGTGCGTGATCCCCGTCTGTGAAGTTCATCCTGCCAAGCCGCAGTCGCGAAAATTTCGTGCCTGAGAGAAGGGTTAGTCCCCTTATCAAGAAATACCGCGGTTGAAGAAGGGTTCTTGGGCAAGGTGACGGGGATCCCTATCACAGAACCTCTCAAGTCAGAGGTAGGGGTGAATAGCATAAGTGAACAGGTATTATACTTTCACTCATCCTTGGCTCATATATTAGGTTGAGAATTTATGGGCAAACTTAAAATGTCCATTCAGTTTGCCGATGACAGAACTCTAGCCTACTCCTCCCTCGGATACCCTTCCCTAGAGCCTGCACCATTAAAACCCCCTGAGCGACCCACTAGGAAGGATCCACTACAAACGTCCATGGGATTTCAATATACCTATAACGGTAGGGGCCAATGAGGTTGGCAACAACCAGCCCCAGAGAATGTCAGTACTGTCTCAGGAAGAGCCACATGGCCGACTGATGCTGGCTAAAGACATACCATGAAAAGATTAAAATAAGCCTGAGTCAGGCCCTGCACGAACCCGTCCAAAAAACTACACCCATGGGAACCCGAATACAGCGTACAGCTGCTGCACCACCACAACAGGGATCCGGTAATTAGACAAAAATGTGGCAACAGCAACAACAGACAGAGACCCTAGCCTAACAGGGACCGTGGCCACAACTGCGACAGGAAGGGGTAATTGTCTGGGAAGGGCAAACACAGAACACATTTGTGTCGGAAGCCAAAACCCCCAATGCGAAGCATCCATTTCGTGCGCACCACCCAATCCACTGTACCAAACCCCAAAAGAAGGACCAATTAGATAAACATTGAGAATTCAAGCCTTTACTCGCGTTTGGGCATTAAGGGCTGCTGGATGTGTTTTGTTGATTGGGAAACCTCACATGGGTCTGTCGTTGAGGGTACCTTCAGGAGCCTAGGAGCCACACTGCTGCTGATCCCCCTCCTGACTGACCACACCCCGGGGGAGGGCAGGCGGATGAGGGGGCAGGGCGGCTCCCCCATCCAGTCCATAAAAGGATGCCCACAAGTCAACTGGGAGGGGTTCCAATTATCAAATCGAAAAGACCCCATTCTTGGGCCCCCAGCCCGAGACCAAAATTCCTTAATGGCGTGAGGTTCCAACAGCGCCCTCAAAAAGCTAGCAGCCTCCAGACAATAAAGCCCCCTTTAAGTTCCACAACAAAGCCATCCTCCAGTGTCGAGAGCCCAGTTTCTCATACACTCGTTAAAGCGAAGACCCCATAACCTCCATCGCCCAACATCCGACGGGATGCAAAGTGCTGCACGGCGCCAAGTCAGTCAGGAGGAGCAGTCCGCCCGGATAACCAACTGTCCCAGTCCAGCACCTTCACTAGATGAATTTCGACAAGTTCTTTAGCAATGTTTTCCTCACTTCTCCCTCAAAGTTTTTCAAATATCCTAGCCTGTTCGCCGGGGCATACCACTCTAGAATAACGACAAAAGCATGCAGCCAGTTATAAGACATAGTCTAAGGGAGAAGGGGATGCATTGGAAAAGGGACCCCGTAAGTCCATCACAGTTCTGTGCAAGACCCATACCCAAGAATGTGCTCACCCTCATGTCAGGTCTAGCAATCAGCCGGATACACCAGGCCTTACAAACAGCTATAATAGAAGCATGCAGAGGCCGTGGGACAGCCTTCGGCCACCTCCATTGTTTTCCCATATGAAATACAATAACAGATAATTTGCGACCTAGGAAAAGCACCCAAAAGACCAATAAAAAGAAGCCCAGAGTCCAAAAGGAAGGTTCCAGAAAAAAAGGATATAGTCAAGACACCTGGCACTGCATGCCGCAGGCCGGGGCTAGAGGGGTACACATGGGATTTCAGGGCACGTTGCGCTCGCCAACGAAATTCAGTTGCAACATGCCCCGTCCTTATACACCACCCAGCGCATGTGCAGGTCATAAGACACCACTCTCGCATGTATACATTGGAGAGAAGGGCTAGCGACTCCCATGGAACCCTAACAAATACTATCCCATGTTCACAAGACTACCCTGTAAAAATGTTGCCAGCTAGGTGCGGAGAGGGGGGAGGCCCTACATTCATAAAAACTGAAGGCCAAGCAACCCATAAAAATGAATGCGTCCCACAAACTATAGTGCACTTTCAAAAACAGATACCCTGACTGGGACACCTTCCGCTGCCTCACTAAAAATTACGTGAATAGAGTGTGGAGAGCACGCCCGTAAAAAGAAAGGCACAGGAACCCCGAAGGGAAATGATGGCACAGGTAATAATGCACTGTTTTTGAACTAACCAAATCAACGTAGCTCTTATTCGATAGGTTGGAAATCGAACTCCCATGTCCATCACCTTTTCAGAGGCCTGACATGACCTACAGTGCGTGAATTAAGAACTAAAAACTGTACAGTTAACTTTTTTTGTCTTGAACTTTGTTTACTTAAACACTCCCAATTACCAGAGGATTACAGACGTCTCCCCTGGATCCAATGCCAAAACCTGCAATGTTCCATACGTTTTGTATTGTTGCACTGCTACGTGCCCTCCGTTTGCTATTGGTGTTTCCGCATCCATTCATCACCAAAGTATTGCCTAGTCGGATGGAGTCTACCCTGAAGATGTCACCGCGCTTGCAGAGGACCCTGCCCCACATCACTCATAATTACACTGAACCCAACACTAGCATTCCACGGGCAATACACAGCGCCCTCTTACACAAAACGTGGTACCTACACATGAGCACCATGGGCTCCAAGACAGCTGCGAGGTCATGCTACGTCTGTTTGCTGATACCGCATGCAGAGGGCGTAGACAGGCTTTTCTTGTCCCAAGAGGTCGTCCCTGAAAATTGAAAATGTCTTCTCCACCTATAACTACGTAGGATTAGGGCCAAGATACAACCCAACAGTATAGAACCTCATAGAGCAGTAGTGAATGTCAGCCGATACGAGACCAGTCTGTAGGAAAGTATGATCTGCTTTCATGGTTACCCCCACTTTTTGCCTGGTGTGATGCTGTTCTGTCTGGTCTGACTGGGATCCTGCTAACCAGGACCCCAGTCTCTGTGCTTTCCCCCCTAAATTGGATATGGTAAATACTTAGGTACACCGCAGATCGGCCACTGGTGTACTATTATAAGTCTCTAATATATGCTATTAAGGTACCCAGGGCAAAGGTACACCAGGGTTCCCCAATGGGCTGAAGCATGTATTATGCCACCCATGAGACCACTCCAAATGTGCCTAGAGGCCTGCCATTGCAGTCTGTCTAAGTTGGTGCTAGCACCACTTACAACAGATATACGTTTTCTTATATCTGAGGTCACTGCACTTAAAACCTATAAGTCACCCCTAAGGCAGGCCTTTCAGTCCTGAAGGCAGGGTGCTCGGTTCCAAGTGTGAGGGCGCCCCTGCATGAGCGGGACACCCATGCTATCTTCAGAGCCCATTCTCCCTGGTTGTAAGTGCATCAGCCATTAAGATACATAGAGTGGCCATGCGACATTACTCGATGACCAGCTCTAAACTGCCTGTGACAAACTCTGTCATGTTTGGTAACAAACATGTTTGAATCATACCCCCACACTGTAAAGGGTGTGGGAGGTGTATGTATGATTCCGTGCACTGTAAAGCTCCTCTGGGATCCCTTAGTGCTCCCGGTACCAGTCTTTCAGAGCAGACAGCAAGCTAGGACTGCTGCCACCCAGAGACATGTTTCTGCCCTCTTGAGCTGAGCCAAGCTCGAGCAAGGGAAGGCAGACCAATAGATATCCTGTGACCACCTCAAGACAGGGTTTAGTGTATTGGGGCAGGGTGGGGGCACTTGCCAGCGCCACTGCGACTGCTGAAAGGGGACACTTGGTGCCCTACGTGCATACTCCAGTTCAAACCAGTTCAGGAAGCGGTTGGCTCCCACTCTGGTGCAAAACTGGACAAAGGACATGGGAGTATCCTCCCCACGTCCAGCCCCTCCTTTGGGAGGGGACCCTGAATCATTCCAAACTTTCTCTAGGGTACTAAGGGCTTACCTGTTGGTGGGTTCCTAGATTCACATGGGAAAAGATTCAGATCAAGACACCCCTTCATCTTTGACCATCTGGGCACTCTGGACTTCGCTGGACTTTGCTCACGGCACCAAGACTGCAACTGGGAGGAAACATGCTGCTCCTGGTCTCGTTGTCCTGCTTGTCTGCTGCAACGTGTGTGCCTGTGCTCCAAACAGGATCCTTCCAAGGCTGTGGAAATCAAAGACACCTGAAGGAATCTACCTTGAAGTGAAGGAGTCACTTTCCTGCATCTGCAGGCACCGCAACAAAGCTGACCTGTCTGCTGCTCCTGGGCAACACAGGTGGTGGTTCTGCAACTCCCTGAAGGCCGGCACTATCCTCTCACCAAGTTTGAGGCAATATCTCTTGTTGGAACAACCAGAACCAAACCGCTGGTCACCGCATCGACTTGCCGTTGCCAAGGTTTGTTGGCTGTCTTCCTCCGAGTTCTTCGGGCTCCAAGAGGCTTCCACCTCAAGCATCTCCTGCAGCAATGATCGTTGTCCTCACCGCATCCTTTTTACTGTGGGCTTGCATCTTTGGTGAACTTCTCGAGGTCCTTTGCGACTCATGTGCCTCTGGCGTGTGGGTCCTCTCGAGGGTCTTCTTCAACTCCAGTGGGCTCCCCTGATTGCTTGGAGCCTACTCCAACTCCCCTGCTTGTGATGAGTCACTTGGCCCTTGTTGGTCCTAACTCTGCACCTTTTTCGCTTGCCACGTTGTTTGTGGTTGCCGAGGCTTGTTGGTGCTACCTACGGTCAGCTCTAGTCTTCAGGTGTGGAACAGCTGATTAACAGCTCCTGGTCTTCCACAGCATCCCGGTCTTCATAGCTGCAGCTTCAAGTTCATCGTCAACTCTACTGCATCTCCCGACATCCATGGGCATTCGTTGTCCGTGCCTCCTGGTCACTCCTGAGTGGCATAGACTCTGTCCCCTCTGCTTGTAAGTACTTCTCAACTTGAATCCACCTTTGGGTTCCACTGGACTCTTTCAACTTCTTCAACAGCGGCATCTTCCTGAAGTCCTCTATTGAGTTTGACTGCGGTTTCCGATGCCACTTCACACCTATGCAACCAGCTTCCCTGGTGTAGGTATCCTGGTTCCTAGGGTATCCACGGGTGGGCTGGCTCTCCAACCTTCTGTTTCCCATGGGGTTTATTCAGGGTCCACTTGGAAGGGTTCTGCTCCTTTAAAATTGCAACCCAACTAACCCATTGACTTGAATTGAGCACGCGGTCGTGTTCCAACTCTACACACAGCCTCTGTGGGGTTCCTGGGTACTTACCTTTACATCTTCTGGGTGTGGTCTTAACTCCAGTCGTGGTTCGCATCGCACTATTTTAATATATGGTTTGGTCTCCCCTGGCAACCACTGTGTATTCGTACTACTTACCTGTTTGTTTTGCAAAGTATTGTGTGTATTGTGTCATGTCTCCATGTAGGAGATGTTGTGCGTTAGTGAGTGTCTTATAAGAAATATATATTTGTATAAATACACTGTGTGGTTCTTTTCACTTAATCTGAACCAATAAGATTATGCTCTGGTAAACACGCTGCTTTACACTCATTCCAGACTAAGCCTGAAGGCTGCTCTCCACAGATACCACCTTTCTAAGGTTGTCTAAGACCTCTTAAATCACCATAAGGGTTGTCTGGATTAGTGCAGGGTGCTATACTTACATAAGTGGGCACCATATACTAAGCCAGCCTCCTACACAGTCCCACAGCATTGTACCTTAGATTTAACCGATCCTAGCGACATTCTGACCGAGCTAGTTAGGATGCGCAGGTGTGGCACCATAGGGGAGGATACTGTTTGGCCCCAGGACTTTGCAGAAAAGAGATTCTTGGAAGTAGCAAAGCCACCACACCCAATGCATGAACACATCCACTCCCACTTCAATCTGTGGTCCCAGAGTGACCCTTATAATTTCTGGGGCTGTCTTCTTTAATAACAAATGAACCCCAGACATGGAGTTCCAGTGTTGGGCCATCTACCTCGATGATACGGAGGCAAACGAGTCTCGTAGGGGAGGGCTGAACTAAAGTATAGACACCCCATGTCAGGAAATCTGGGATACTGAAGTGTATTGTTATACATTGTTAGTAGGGAAGGGCCAACCCTTAATTGTACGGAAATGTACAACTGTTTAACTTATGTTTCAGAGGTAAAGATACCATTCCATTGGGAACAAATGAGAACTGTGGCACAGTATTGCACATTCTGTACATGCAATGGGACACCTCCACACTGATGGATACCTACTGGCAGTGTGGCAAGTTTGCCTACACTTAACTCATACCCGGATGGCATGGGCTTTGCTCCCTCATCACCATACACACCCTGAACCTGGTCATCCCCGGAGATGATCTGTCAGAGTTGCACCAACACCTGCTAAAGAAGAAGACAACTCAAGAAAATAGAACTGCTGAATATTTTGTCTGGGCTCAGTAAAATTACATTCCGGGAAAATTCAGACTGTTTTCTGACACACAAACGCAGGGGGACACATACCCTTCTTTACAGTGCATACAAACGCGAACACCCACTGTTTGCAAATAATCAAGTGAGAAATGCTCATGATGATGACCAGCACTGAGCTCAGCCTTAGTGTGATCATGAAAGAACTAAGAGCCATCTGCCTCATGGTGATGCAACATCAATATGTTTTGGACTTGATGACCACAACAGAGGGAGGGGTGTGTGTCAAGATTAGTGTGTCCTGCTGAATCTTTATCCCAGGTTACGACTTGGATAATGGAACTCTGACTTGCCATCCAAGCATTGCACCGTGGGAGGTGCCCCTGCGCAGGCATGGTATTTGAAATGGTATGACTGGCCCCCCCGGTAGCTGTCCAGACTGTGTGCATAATTACTGCCCAGTTTCTTATTGTTTTTGTGTGGTTTCCTGCAATTGGGGGTTTCCTGCTGTAAAAACGCACTCCTCAAATTGGGTAGAATGCAAGTAACTAGGAAAAAAGTAATAGTCAAAACTGAAGAACAACAACTCCCCAATAATGGGACTGTCATGATGCACGGGTTTGATAATGTAGTTGAAAATTCAACTAGTTGGGAGAATGTTAATATTTATAACATCAATCCCGATGTTTATAATAATACACTCGCATATACGAGTGAAATCAACCACTTTTAACAAATTAGCTCGTCATGATCTCTTCATCAACCCCGTCTCAGAAATATGTGGTCAGGCAGGCTCTGTAGCCTAGGACCAAGGTAACAGATTGACAGGCCACAGGTGGGGTGGCACGTAGCCGGCACACAAAAGCGCAAACAGGAAACTCAGGTATATCCCCCAGATAAACGCAGCAACGTCAGAATGGTCGACGGAGACTGGCCCCAATAAAGCACACATGGGCTGAGAGGTGAGCGCATTTCCAAATTATCATAAAGTCAGATGCCACATGAAGTACATATCCAATCAAGGCACGGCACTTACAGTACATGCAGTGATCACGCACCCCCTCATGCCGGACATCTGGACACATTTACCTCTGGCCTACATTGTGTACTTGCAACGTTGTGGCCCACCTGCATTTATTACCAGGGGCCTTATTTAGGACTCCACAGACGAAGCCCGCATTCCTTTATCAAACAAGGTTCATTGGAAGTATTTTTGTGATACCCAAACATTTGATAAAACCGCACTCAGATTAATTGTACTTTGAGACCGTGCTCACACCCACTTCTGTAACTGTGGTCTCGGACAAAATGTTTAATTAAAACAACTGTTCCTGTTTTATGAAACACCTCATCTTTTTTTTTCCAAGGTAAATTCATATTTGAGCAGCAAATACCACAGCTGTCCTGCTTGTTATGTTTATTTGTAAAGCCAATTTCATCTGCAAAGCTGTGAGGGTACCCTGGCACTGAGCAGGTGTGTGCCTGGCCCTGCCTCTGGTAGAATGGCTAATCCCTAGCGCGGGTATCCTGGCACTGAGCAGGTGTGTGCCTGGCCCTGCCTCTGGTAGAATGGCTAATCCCTAGCGCGGGTATCCTGGCACTGAGCAGGTGTGTGCCTGACCCTGCCTCTGGTAGAATGGCTAATCCCTAGCGCGGGTATCCTGGCACTGAGCAGGTGTGTGCCTGGCCCTGCCTATGGTAGAATGTACAATCCCTAGCGCGGGTACCCTGGCACTGAGCAGGTGTGTGCCTGGCCCTGCCTCTGGTAGAATGGCTAATCCCTAGCGCGGGTACCCTGGCACTGAGCAGGTGTGTGCCTGGCCCTGCCTCTGGTAGAATGGCTAATCCCTAGCGCGGGTATCCTGGCACTGAGCAGGTGTGTGCCTGGCCCTGCCTATGGTAGAATGGATAATCACTGGCGCGGGTATCCTGGCACTGAGCAGGTGTGTGCCTAGTCCAGCCTATGGTAGAATGGCTAATCACTAGGGTGGGTACCCTGGCACAGAGCAGGTGTGTGCCTGGCCCTGCCTCTGGTAGAATGGCTAATCCCTAGCGCGGGTATCCTGGCACTGAGCAGGTGTGTGCCTGGCCCTGCCTCTGGTAGAATGGCTAATCCCTAGCGCGGGTATCCTGGCACTGAGCAGGTGTGCGCCTGGCCCTGCCTCTGGTAGAATGGATAATCACTAGCGCGGGTACCCTGGCACAGAGCAGGTGTGTGCCTGGCCCTGCCTCTGGTAGAATGGCTAATCCCTAGCGCGGGTATCCTGGCACTGAGCAGGTGTGTGCCTGGCCCAGCCTCTGGTAGAATGGCTAATCCCTAGCGCGGGTATCCTGGCACTGAGCAGGTGTGTGCCTGGCCCAGCCTATGGTAGAATGGCTAATCACTAGCGCGGGTACCCTGGCACTGAGCTGGTGTGCGCCTAGCCCTGCCTATGGTAGAATGGATAATCACTAGCGCGGGTACCCTGGCACTGAGCAGGTGCGTGCCTGGCCCTGCCTCTGGTAGAATTGCCAATCACTAGCGCGGGTATCCTGGCACTGAGCAGGTGTGTGCCTGGCCCTGCCTATGGTAGAATGGCTAATCACTACCGCGGGTATCCTGCACTGAGCAGGTGTGTGCCTAGCCCTGCCTATGGTAGAATGGCTAATCACTAGCGCGGGTATCCTGGCACTGAGCAGGTGTGTGCCTGGCCCTGCCTATGGTAGAATGGCTAATCACTAGCGCGGGTATCCTGGCACTGAGCAGGTGTGTGCCTGGCCCTGCCTCTGGTAGAATGGCTAATCACTAGCGCGGGTATCCTGGCACTGAGCAGGTGTGTGCCTGGCCCTGCCTCTGGTAGAATGGCTAATCACTAGCGCGGGTATCCTGGCACTGAGCAGGTGTGCGCCTGGCCCTGCCTCTGGTAGAATGGATAATCCCTAGCGCGGGTATCCTGGCACTGAGCAGGTGTGTGCCTAGCCCTGCCTCTGGTAGAATGGATAATCACTAGCGTGGGTATCCTGGCACTGAGCAGGTGTGTGCCTAGCCCTGCCTCTGGTAGAATGGCTAATCCCTAGCGCGGGTATCCTGGCACTGAGCAGGTGTGCGCCTGGCCCTGCCTATGGTAGAATGGCTAATCCCTAGCGCGGGTATCCTGGCACTGAGCAGGTGTGTGCCTGGCCCTGCCTATGGTAGAATGGCTAATCCCTAGCGCGGGTACCCTGGCACTGAGCAGGTGTGTGCCTAGCCCTGCCTCTGGTAGAATGGCTAATCCCTAGCGCGGGTATCCTGGCACTGAGCAGGTGTGTGCCTAGCCCTGCCTATGGTAGAATGGCTAATCCCTAGCGCGGGTATCCTGGCACTGAGCAGGTGTGTGCCTAGCCCTGCCTCTGGTAGAATGGCTAATCCCTAGCGCGGGTATCCTGGCACTGAGCAGGTGTGCGCCTAGCCCTGCCTATGGTAGAATGGCTAATCCCTAGCGCGGGTATCCTGGCACTGAGTAGGTGTGCGCCTGGCCCTGCCTCTGGTAGAATGGATAATCCCTAGCGCGGGTATCCTGGCACTGAGCAGGTGTGTGCCTGGCCCTGCCTATGGTAGAATGGCTAATCCCTAGCGCGGGTATCCTGGCACTGAGCAGGTGTGTGCCTGGCCCTGCCTATGGTAGAATGGCTAATCCCTAGCGCGGGTATCCTGGCACTGAGCAGGTGTGTGCCTGGCCCTGCCTCTGGTAGAATGGATAATCACTAGCGCAGGTACCCTGGCACTGAGCAGGTGTGTGCCTGGCCCTGCCTATGGTAGAATGGCTAATCCATAGCGCGGGTATCCTGGCACTGAGCAGGTGCGTGCCTGGCCCTGCCTCTGGTAGAATGGATAATCCCTAGCGCGGGTATCCTGGCACTGAGCAGGTGTGTGCCTAGCCCTGCCTCTGGTAGAATGGATAATCACTAGCGTGGGTATCCTGGCACTGAGCAGGTGTGCGCCTGGGCCTGCCTATGGTAGAATGGCTAATCCCTACCGTGGGTATCCTGGCACTGAGCAGGTGTGTGCCTAGCCCTGCCTATGGTAGAATGGCTAATCCCTAGCGCGGGTATCCTGGCACTGAGTAGGTGTGCGCCTGGCCCTGCCTCTGGTAGAATGGCTAATCCCTAGCGCGGGTATCCTGGCACTGAGCAGGTGTGTGCCTAGCCCTGCCTCTGGTAGAATGGATAATCACTAGTGTGGGTATCCTGGCAATGAGCAGGTGCGTGCCTAGTCCAGCCTATGGTAGAATGGCTAATCACTACCGCGGGTATCCTGGCACTGAGCAGGTGTGTGCCTGGCCCTGCCTCTGGTAGAATGGCTAATCCCTAGCGCGGGTATCCTGGCACTGAGCAGGTGTGTGCCTGGCCCTGCCTCTGGTAGAATGGCTAATCACTACCGCGGGTATCCTGGCACTGAGCAGGTGCGTGCCTGGCCCTGCCTATGGTAGAATGGCTAATCCCTAGCGCGGGTACCCTGGCACTGAGCAGGTGTGCGTCTGGCCCTGCCTCTGGTAGAATGGCTAATCCCTAGCGCGGGTATCCTGGCGCTGAGCAGGTGTGTGCCTGGCCCTGCATCTGGTAGAATGGCTAATCACTACCGTGGGTATCCTGGCACTGAGCAGGTGTGTGCCTAGCCCTGCCTATGGTAGAATGGATAATCCCTAGCGCGGGTATCCTGGAGCTGAGCAGGTGTGTGCCTAGCCCTGCCTATGGTAGAATGGCTAATCCCTAGCGCGGGTATCCTGGCACTGAGCAGGTGTGTGCCTAGCCCTGCCTATGGTAGAATGGCTAATCCCTAGCGCGGGTATCCTGGCACTGAGCAGGTGTGTGCCTGGCCCTGCCTATGGTAGAATGGATAATCCCTAGCGCGGGTATCCTGGCACTGAGCAGGTGTGTGCCTGGCCCTGCCTATGGTAGAATGGCTAATCCCTAGCGCGGGTATCCTGGCACTGAGCAGGTGTGTGCCTAGTCCAGCCTATGGTAGAATGGCTAATCCCTAGCGCGGGTATCCTGGCACTGAGCAGGTGTGTGCCTGGCCCTGCCTCTGGTAGAATGGCTAATCCCTAGCGCGGGTATCCTGGCACTGAGCAGGTGTGTGCCTGGCCCTGCCTATGGTAGAATGGCTAATCACTAGCGTGGGTATCCTGGCACTGAGTAGGTGTGCGCCTGGCCCTGCCTATGGTAGAATGGATAATCACTAGCGCGGGTATCCTGGCACTGAGCAGGTGTGCGCCTGGCCCTGCCTCTGGTAGAATGGATAATCACTAGCGCGGGTATCCTGGCACTGAGCAGGTGTGTGCCTGGCCCTGCCTCTGGTAGAATGGATAATCCCTAGCGTGGGTATCCTGGCACTGAGCAGGTGCGTGCCTGGCCCTGCCTATAGTAGAATGGATAATCACTAGCGCGGGTACCCTGGCACTGAGCAGGTGCGTGCCTAGCCCTGCCTATGGTAGAATGGATAATCACAAGCGCGGGTACCCTGGCACTGAGCAGGTGCGTGCCTAGCCCTGCCTATGGTAGAATGGATAATCACTAGCGCGGGTACCCTGACACTGAGCAGGTGTGTGCTTGGCCCAGCCTATGGTAGAATGGCTAATCCCTAGCGCGGGTACCCTGGCACTGAGCAGGTGTGTACCTAGCCCTGCCTATGGTAGAATGGCTACTCCCTAGCGCGGGTATGCTGGCACTGAGCAGGTGCGTGCCTAGTCCAGCCTATGGTAGAATGGCTAATCCCTAGCGCGGGTATCCTGGCACTGAGCAGGTGTGTGCCTAGCCCTGCCTATGGTAGAATGGATAATCACTAGCATGGGTACCCTGGCACTGAGCAGGTGCGTGCCTGGCCCTGCCTCTGGTAGAATGGCTAATCCCTAGCGCGGGTACCCTGGCACTGAGCAGGTGTGTGCCTGGCCCTGCCTCTGGTAGAATGGATAATCCCTAGCGCGGGTATCCTGGCACTGAGCAGGTGTGTGCCTAGCCCTGCCTCTGGTAGAATGGCTAATCACTACCGCGGGTATCCTGGCACTGAGCAGGTGTGTGCCTAGCCCTGCATCTGGTAGAATGGCTAATCCCTAGCGTGGGTACCCTGGCACTGAGCAGGTGTGCGCCTGGCCCTGCCTCTGGTAGAATGGATAATCACTAGCGCGGGTACCCTGGCACTGAGCAGGTGTGTGCCTGGCCCTGCCTCTGGTAGAATGGCTAATCCCTAGCGCGGGTATCCTGGCACTGAGACGGTGTGTGCCTAGCCCAGCCTATGGTAGAATGGCTAATCCCTAGCGCGGGTATCCTGGCACTGAGCAGGTGTGTGCCTAGCCCAGCCTATGGTAGAATGGCTAATCCCTAGCGCGTGTACCCTGGCACTGAGCAGGTGTGTGCCTGGCCCTGCCTATGGTAGAATGGCTAATCACTAGCGCGGGTACCCTGGCACTGAGCAGGTGTGCGCCTGGCCCTGCCTCTGGTAGAATGGATAATCCCTAGCGCGGGTACCCTGGCACTGAGCAGGTGTGTGCCTAGCCCTGCCTATGGTAGAATGGATAATCCCTAGTGCGGGTATCCTGGCACTGAGCAGGTGTGTGCCTAGCCCTGCCTATGGTAGAATGGATAATCCCTAGTGCGGGTATCCTGGCACTGAGCAGGTGTGTGCCTAGCCCTGCCTATGGTAGAATGGATAATCCCTAGTGCGGGTATCCTGGCACTGAGCAGGTGTGTGCCTGGCCCTGCCTATGGTAGAATGGATAATCCCTAGTGCGGGTATCCTGGCACTGAGCAGGTGTGTGCCTAGCCCTGCCTATGGTAGAATGGATAATCCCTAGTGCGGGTATCCTGGCACTGAGCAGGTGCATGCCTAGCCCTGCCTATGGTAGAATGGATAATCACTAGCGCGGGTACCCTGGCACTGAGCAGGTGTGCGCCTGGCCCTGCCTCTGGTAGAATGGATAATCACTAGCGCGGGTACCCTGGCACTGAGCAGGTGTGCGCCTAGCCCTGCCTATGGTAGAATGGATAATCACTAGCGCGGGTATCCTGGCACTGAGCAGGTGTGTGCCTGGCCCTGCCTCTGGTAGAATGGCTAATCCCTAGCGCGGGTATCCTGGCACTGAGCAGGTGTGTGCCTGGCCCTGCCTATGGTAGAATGGCTAATCCCTAGCGCGGGTATCTTGGCACTGAGTAGGTGTGCGCCTGGCCCTGCCTCTGGTAGAATGGATAATCCCTAGCGCGGGTATCCTGGCACTGAGCAGGTGTGTGCCTGGCCCTGCCTATGGTAGAATGGCTAATCCCTAGCGCGGGTACCCTGGCACTGAGCAGGTGTGCGCCTGGCCCTGCCTCTGGTAGAATGGCTAATCCCTAGCGCGGGTACCCTGGCACTGAGCAGGTGTGTGCCTAGCCCTGCCTATGGTAGAATGGCTAATCACTACCGCAGGTATCCTGGCACTGAGCAGGTGCGTGCCTAGCCCTGCCTATGGTAGAATGGCTAATCACTAGGGTGGGTACCCTGGCACTGAGCAGGTGTGTGCCTGGCCCTGCCTCTGGTAGAATGGCTAATCCCTAGCGTGGGTACCCTGGCACTGAGCAGGTGTGTGCCTAGCCCTGCCTATGGTAGAATGGCTAATCCCTAGCGCAGGTATCCTGGCACTGAGCAGGTGTGTGCCTAGCCCTGCCTATGGTAGAATGGCTACTCCCTAGCGCGGGTATGCTGGCACTGAGCAGGTGCGTGCCTAGTCCAGCCTATGGTAGAATGGCTAATCCCTAGCGCGGGTATCCTGGCACTGAGCAGGTGTGTGCCTAGCCCTGCCTCTGGTAGAATGGCTAATCACTAGCGCGGGTATCCTGGCACTGAGCAGGTGTGTGCCTGGCCCTGCCTATGGTAGAATGTCTAATCCCTAGCGCGGGTATCCTGGCGCTGAGCAGGTGTGTGCCTGGCCCTGCCTATGGTAGAATGGATAATCACTAGCGCGGGTACCCTGGCACTGAGCAGGTGTGTGCCTGGCCGTGCCTCTGGTAGAATGGCTAATCCCTAGCGCGGGTATCCTGGCACTGAGCAGGTGCGTGCCTAGCCCTGCCTATGGTAGAATGGATAATCCCTAGCGCGGGTATCCTGGCACTGAGCAGGTGTGTGCCTGGCCCTGCCTATGGTAGAATGGCTAATCCCTAGCGCGGGTACCCTGGCACTGAGCAGGTGTGCGCCTGGCCCTGCCTCTGGTAGAATGGACAATCCCTAGCGCGGGTATCCTGGCGCTGAGCAGGTGTGTGCCTGGCCCTGCCTATGGTAGAATGTACAATCCCTAGCGCGGGTATCCTGGCACTGAGCAGGTGCGTGCCTGGCCCTGCCTCTGGTAGAATGGCTAATCCCTAGCGCGGGTACCCTGGCACTGAGCAGGTGCGTGCCTGGCCCTGCCTCTGGTAGAATGGCTAATCCCTAGCGCGGGTACCCTGGCACTGAGCAGGTGCGTGCCTGGCCCTGCCTCTGGTAGAATGGCTAATCCCTAGCGCGGGTATCCTGGCACTGAGCAGGTGTGTGCCTGGCCCTGCCTCTGGTAGAATGGCTAATCCCTAGCGTGGGTACCCTGGCACTGATCAGGTGTGCGCCTGGCCCTGCCTCTGGTAGAATGGATAATCACTAGCGCGGGTATCCTGGCACTGAGCAGATGTGTGCCTGGCCCTGCCTCTGGTAGAATGGCTAATCCCTAGCGCGGGTATCCTGGCACTGAGCAGGTGTGTGCCTAGCCCAGCCTATGGTAGAATGGCTAATCCCTAGCGCGGGTATCCTGGCACTGAGCAGGTGTGTGCCTAGCCCAGCCTATGGTAGAATGGCTAATCCCTAGCGCGGGTACCCTGGCACTGAGCAGGTGTGTGCCTGGCCCTGCCTATGGTAGAATGGCTAATCACTAGCGTGGGTATCCTGGCACTGAGCAGGTGTGTGCCTGGCCCTGCCTCTGGTAGAATGGATAATCACTAGCGCGGGTACCCTGGCACTGAGCAGGTGTGTGCCTGGCCCTGCCTCTGGTAGAATGGATAATCCCTAGCGCGGGTATCCTGGCACTGAGCAGGTGTGTGCCTAGCACTGCCTCTGGTAGAATGGATAATCCCTAGCGTGGGTATCCTGGCACTGAGCAGGTGTGTGCCTGGCCCTGCCTATGGTAGAATGGATAATCCCTAGTGCGGGTATCCTGGCACTGAGCAGGTGTGTGCCTAGCCCTGCCTATGGTAGAATGGATAATCCCTAGTGCGGGTATCCTGGCACTGAGCAGGTGCATGCCTAGCCCTGCCTATGGTAGAATGGATAATCACTAGCGCGGGTACCCTGGCACTGAGCAGGTGTGCGCCTGGCCCTGCCTCTGGTAGAATGGATAATCACTAGCGCGGGTACCCTGGCACTGAGCAGGTGTGCGCCTAGCCCTGCCTATGGTAGAATGGATAATCACTAGCGCGGGTATCCTGGCACTGAGTAGGTGTGTGCCTGGCCCTGCCTCTGGTAGAATGGCTAATCCCTAGCGCGGGTATCCTGGCACTGAGCAGGTGTGTGCCTGGCCCTGCCTATGGTAGAATGGCTAATCCCTAGCGCGGGTATCCTGGCACTGAGTAGGTGTGCGCCTGGCCCTGCCTCTGGTAGAATGGATAATCCCTAGCGCGGGTATCCTGGCACTGAGCAGGTGTGTGCCTGGCCCTGCCTATGGTAGAATGGCTAATCCCTAGCGCGGGTACCCTGGCACTGAGCAGGTGTGTGCCTGGCCCTGCCTCTGGTAGAATCGCTAATCCCTAGCGCGGGTACCCTGGCACTGAGCAGGTGTGTGCCTAGCCCTGCCTATGGTAGAATGGCTAATCACTACCGCAGGTATCCTGGCACTGAGCAGGTGCGTGCCTAGCCCTGCCTATGGTAGAATGGCTAATCACTAGGGTGGGTACCCTGGCACTGAGCAGGTGTGTGCCTGGCCCTGCCTCTGGTAGAATGGCTAATCCCTAGCGCGGGTACCCTGGCACTGAGCAGGTGTGTGCCTAGCCCTGCCTATGGTAGAATGGCTAATCCCTAGCGCGGGTATCCTGGCACTGAGCAGGTGTGTGCCTAGCCCTGCCTATGGTAGAATGGCTACTCCCTAGCGCGGGTATCCTGGCACTGAGCAGGTGCGTGCCTAGTCCAGCCTATGGTAGAATGGCTAATCCCTAGCGCGGGTATCCTGGCACTGAGCAGGTGTGTGCCTAGCCCTGCCTCTGGTAGAATGGCTAATCACTAGCGCGGGTATCCTGGCACTGAGCAGGTGTGTGCCTGGCCCTGCCTATGGTAGAATGTCTAATCCCTAGCGCGGGTATCCTGGCGCTGAGCAGGTGTGTGCCTGGCCCTGCCTATGGTAGAATGGATAATCACTAGCGCGGGTACCCTGGCACTGAGCAGGTGTGTGCCTGGCCCTGCCTCTGGTAGAATGGCTAATCCCTAGCGCGGGTATCCTGGCACTGAGCAGGTGCGTGCCTAGCCCTGCCTATGGTAGAATGGATAATCCCTAGCGCGGGTATCCTGGCACTGAGCAGGTGTGTGCCTGGCCCTGCCTATGGTAGAATGGCTAATCCCTAGCGCGGGTACCCTGGCACTGAGCAGGTGTGCGCCTGGCCCTGCCTCTGGTAGAATGGACAATCCCTAGCGCGGGTACCCTGGCATTGAGCAGGTGCGTGCCTGTCCCTGCCTCTGGTAGAATGGACAATCCCTAGCGCGGGTATCCTGGCGCTGAGCAGATGTGTGCCTGGCCCTGCCTATGGTAGAATGTACAATCCCTAGCGCGGGTATCCTGGCACTGAGCAGGTGTGTGCCTGGCCCTGCCTCTGGTAGAATGGCTAATCCCTAGCGCGGGTACCCTGGCACTGAGCAGGTGTGTGCCTGGCCCTGCCTCTGGTAGAATGGCTAATCCCTAGCGCGGGTACCCTGGCACTGAGCAGGTGCGTGCCTGGCCCTGCCTCTGGTAGAATGGCTAATCCCTAGCGCGGGTATCCTGGCACTGAGCAGGTGTGTGCCTGGCCCTGCCTCTGGTAGAATGGCTAATCCCTAGCGCGGGTATCCTGGCACTGAGCAGGTGTGTGCCTGGCCCTGCCTATGGTAGAATGGCTAATCCCTAGCGCGGGTATCCTGGCACTGAGCAGGTGTGTGCCTGGCCCTGCCTCTGGTAGAATGGCTAATCCCTAGCGCGGGTATCCTGGCACTGAGCAGGTGTGTGCCTGGCCCTGCCTCTGGTAGAATGGATAATCACTAGCGCAGGTACCCTGGCACTGAGCAGGTGTGTGCCTGGCCCTGCCTATGGTAGAATGGCTAATCCCTAGCGCGGGTACCCTGGCACTGAGCAGGTGTGTGCCTAGCCCTGCCTATGGAAGAATGGCTAATCCCTAGCGCGGGTATCCTGGCACTGAGCAGGTGTGTGCCTGGCCCTGCCTATGGTAGAATGGCTAATCACTAGCGCGGGTATCCTGGCACTGAGTAGGTGTGCGCCTGGCCCTGCCTCTGGTAGAATGGATAATCCCTAGCGTGGGTATCCTGGCACTGAGCAGGTGTGTGCCTGGCCCTGCCTATGGTAGAATGGATAATCCCTAGTGCGGGTATCCTGGCACTGAGCAGGTGTGTGCCTAGCCCTGCCTATGGTAGAATGGATAATCACTAGCGTGGGTATCCTGGCACTGAGCAGGTGTGTGCCTGGCCCTGCCTATGGTAGAATGGATAATCCCTAGTGCGGGTATCCTGGCACTGAGCAGGTGTGCGCCTAGCCCTGCCTATGGTAGAATGGATAATCACTAGCGCGGGTACCCTGGCACTGAGCAGGTGTGCGCCTGGCCCTGCCTCTGGTAGAATGGATAATCACTAGCGCGGGTACCCTGGCACTGAGCAGGTGTGCGCCTAGCCCTGCCTATGGTAGAATGGATAATCACTAGCGCGGGTATCCTGGCACTGAGCAGGTGTGTGCCTGGCCCTGCCTCTGGTAGAATGGCTAATCCCTAGCGCGGGTATCCTGGCACTGAGCAGGTGTGTGCCTGGCCCTGCCTATGGTAGAATGGCTAATCCCTAGCGTGGGTACCCTGGCACTGAGCAGGTGTGTGCCTGGCCCTGCCTCTGGTAGAATGGCTAATCCCTAGCGCGGGTACCCTGGCACTGAGCAGGTGTGTGCCTAGCCCTGCCTATGGTAGAATGGCTAATCCCTAGCGCGGGTATCCTGGCACTGAGCAGGTGTGTGCCTAGCCCTGCCTATGGTAGAATGGCTACTCCCTAGCGCGGGTATCCTGGCACTGAGCAGGTGCGTGCCTAGTCCAGCCTATGGTAGAATGGCTAATCCCTAGCGCGGGTATCCTGGCACTGAGCAGGTGTGTGCCTAGCCCTGCCTCTGGTAGAATGGCTAATCACTAGCACGGGTATCCTGGCACTGAGCAGGTGTGTGCCTGGCCCTGCCTATGGTAGAATGTCTAATCCCTAGCGCGGGTATCCTGGCGCTGAGCAGGTGTGTGCCTGGCCCTGCCTTTGGTAGAATGGATAATCACTAGCGCGGGTACCCTGGCACTGAGCAGGTGTGTGCCTGGCCCTGCCTCTGGTAGAATGGCTAATCCCTAGCGCGGGTATCCTGGCACTGAGCAGGTGCGTGCCTAGCCCTGCCTATGGTAGAATGGATAATCCCTAGCGCGGGTATCCTGGCACTGAGCAGGTGTGTGCCTGGCCCTGCCTATGGTAGAATGGCTAATCCCTAGCGCGGGTACCCTGGCACTGAGCAGGTGTGCGCCTGGCCCTGCCTCTGGTAGAATGGACAATCCCTAGCGCGGGTACCCTGGCACTGAGCAGGTGCGTGCCTGGCCCTGCCTCTGGTAGAATGGACAATCCCTAGCACGGGTATCCTGGCGCTGAGCAGGTGTGTGCCTTGCCCTGCCTATGGTAGAATGTACAATCCCTAGCGCGGGTATCCTGGCACTGAGCAGGTGCGTGCCTGGCCCTGCCTCTGGTAGAATGGCTAATCCCTAGCGCGGGTACCCTGGCACTGAGCAGGTGCGTGCCTGGCCCTGCCTCTGGTAGAATGGCTAATCCCTAGCGCGGGTACCCTGGCACTGAGCAGGTGCGTGCCTGGCCCTGCCTCTGGTAGAATGGCTAATCCCTAGCGCGGGTATCCTGGCACTGAGCAGGTGTGTGCCTGGCCCTGCCTATGGTAGAATGGCTAATCCCTAGCGCGGGTATCCTGGCACTGAGCAGGTGTGTGCCTGGCCCTGCCTATGGTAGAATGGCTAATCCCTAGCGCGGGTATCCTGGCACTGAGCAGGTGTGTGCCTGGCCCTGCCTATGGTAGAATGGCTAATCACTAGCGCGGGTATCCTGGCACTGAGTAGGTGTGCGCCTGGCCCTGCCTCTGGTAGAATGGATAATCCCTAGCGTGGGTATCCTGGCACTGAGCAGGTGTGTGCCTGGCCCTGCCTATGGTAGAATGGATAATCCCTAGTGCGGGTATCCTGGCACTGAGCAGGTGTGTGCCTAGCCCTGCCTATGGTAGAATGGATAATCACTAGTGGGGGTATCCTGGCACTGAGCAGGTGCATGCCTAGCCCTGCCTATGGTAGAATGGATAATCACTAGCGCGGGTACCCTGGCACTGAGCAGGTGTGTGCCTGGCCCTGCCTATGGTAGAATGGCTAATCCCTAGCGCGGGTATCCTGGCACTGAGCAGGTGTGTGCCTAGCCCTGCCTCTGGTAGAATGGCTAATCACTAGCGTGGGTACCCTGGCACTGAGCAGGTGTGCGCCTGGCCCTGCCTCTGGTAGAATGGATAATCACTAGCGCGGGTACCCTGGCACTGAGCAGGTGTGCGCCTAGCCCTGCCTATGGTAGAATGGATAATCACTAGCGCGGGTATCCTGGCACTGAGCAGGTGTGTGCCTGGCCCTGCCTCTGGTAGAATGGCTAATCCCTAGCGCGGGTACCCTGGCACTGAGCAGGTGTGCGCCTGGCCCTGCCTCTGGTAGAATGGATAATCCCTAGCGCGGGTATCCTGGCACTGAGCAGGTGTGTGCCTGGCCCTGCCTATGGTAGAATGGATAATCCCTAGCGCGGGTACCCTGGCACTGAGCAGGTGTGCGCCTGGCCCTGCCTCTGGTAGAATGGACAATCCCTAGCGCGGGTACCCTGGAACTGAGCAGGTGCGTGCCTGGCCCTGCCTCTGGTAGAATGGCTAATCCCTAGCGCGGGTACCCTGGCACTGAGCAGGTGCGTGCCTGGCCCTGCCTCTGGTAGAATGGCTAATCCCTTGCGCGGGTACCCTGGCACTGAGCAGGTGCGTGCCTGGCCCTGCCTCTGGTAGAATGGCAAATCCCTAGCGTTGGTATCCTGGCACTGAGCAGGTGTGTGCCTGGCCCTGCCTCTGGTAGAATGGCTAATCCCTAGCGCGGGTATCCTGGCACTGAGCAGGTGTGTGCCTGGCCCTGCCTATGGTAGAATGGCTAATCCCTAGCGCGGGTATCCTGGCACTGAGCAGGTGTGTGCCTGGCCCTGCCTCTGGTAGAATGGCTAATCCCTAGCGCGGGTATCCTGGCACTGAGCAGGTGTGTGCCTGGCCCTGCCTCTGGTAGAATGGATAATCACTAGCGCAGGTACCCTGGCACTGAGTAGGTGTGTGCCTGGCCCTGCTTATGGTAGAATGGCTAATCCCTACCGCGGGTATCCTGGCACTGAGCAGGTGTGTGCCTGGCCCTGCCTATGGTAGAATGGCTAATCCCTAGCGCGGGTATCCTGGCACTGAGCAGGTGTGCGCCTGGCCCTGCCTATGGTAGAATGGCTAATTCCTAGCGCGGGTATCCTGGCACTGAGCAGGTGTGTGCCTGGCCCTGCCTATGGTAGAATGGCTAATCACTAGTGCGGGTATCCTGGCACTGAGCAGGTGTGTGCCTGGCCCTGCCTCTGGTAGAATGGCTAATCACTAGCGCGGGTATCCTGGCACTGAGGAGGTGTGTGCCTAGCCCTGCCTCTGGTAGAATGGCTAATCCCTAGCGCGGGTACCCTGGCACTGAGCAGGTGTGCGCCTGGCCCTGCCTCTGGTAGAATGGACAATCCCTAGCGCGGGTACCCTGGCACTGAGCAGGTGCGTGCCTGGCCCTGCCTCTGGTAGAATGGACAATCCCTAGCGCGGGTATCCTGGCGCTGAGCAGGTGTGTGCCTGGCCCTGCCTATGGTAGAATGTACAATCCCTAGCACGGGTACCCTGGCACTGAGCAGGTGCGTGCCTGGCCCTGCCTCTGGTAGAATGGCTAATCCCTAGCGCGGGTACCCTGGCACTGAGCAGGTGCGTGCCTGGCCCTGCTTCTGGTAGAATGGCTAATCCCTTGCGCGGGTACCCTGGCACTGAGCAGGTGCGTGCCTGGCCCTGCCTCTTGTAGAATGGCAAATCCCTAGCGCGGGTATCCTGGCACTGAGCATGTGTGTGCACGGCCCTGCCTCTGGTAGAATGGCTAATCCCTAGCGCGGGTATCCTGGCACTGAGCAGGTGTGTGCCTGGCCCTGCCTATGGTAGAATGGCTAATCCCTAGCGCGGGTATCCTGGCACTGAGCAGGTGTGTGCCTGGCCCTGCCTCTGGTAGAATGGCTAATCCCTAGCGCGGGTATCCTGGCACTGAGCAGGTGTGTGCCTGGCCCTGCCTCTGGTAGAATGGATAATCACTAGCGCAGGTACCCTGGCACTGAGCAGGTGTGTGCCTAGCCCTGCCTATGGTAGAATGGCTAATCCCTACCGCGGGTATCCTGGCACTGAGCAGGTGTGTGCCTGGCCCTGCCTATGGTAGAATGGCTAATCCCTAGCGCGGGTATCCTGGCACTGAGCAGGTGTGCGCCTGGCCCTGCCTATGGTAGAATGGCTAATCCCTAGCGCGGGTATCCTGGCACTGAGCAGGTGTGTGCCTGGCCCTGCCTATGGTAGAATGGCTAATCACTAGCGCGGGTATCCTGGCACTGAGCAGGTGTGTGCCTGGCCCTGCCTCTGGTAGAATGGCTAATCACTAGCGCGGGTATCCTGGCACTGAGCAGGTGTGTGCCTGGCCCTGCCTCTGGTAGAATGGCTAATCCCTAGCGCGGGTACCCTGGCACTGAGCAGGTGCGTGCCTGGCCCTGCCTCTGGTAGAATGGCTAATCCCTAGCGCGGGTACCCTGGCACTGAGCAGGTGCGTGCCTGGCCCTGCCTCTGGTAGAATGGCTAATCCCTAGCGCGGGTACCCTGGCACTGAGCAGGTGTGCGCCTGGCCCTGCCTCTGGTAGAATGGATAATCACTAGCGCGGGTACCCTGGCACTGAGCAGGTGCGTGCCTGGCCCTGCCTCTGGTAGAATGGCTAATCCCTAGCGCGGGTATCCTGGCACTGAGCAGGTGTGTGCCTGGCCCTGCCTATGGTAGAATGGCTAATCCCTAGCTCGGGTATCCTGGCACTGAGCAGGTGTGTGCCTGGCCCTGCCTATGGTAGAATGGCTAATCCCTAGCGCGGGTACCCTGGCACTGAGCAGGTGTGTGCCTGGCCCTGCCTATGGTAGAATGGCTAATCACTAGCGCGGGTACCCTGGCACTGAGCAGGTGCGTGCCTAGCCCTGCCTCTGGTAGAATGGCTAATCCCTAGCACGGGTACCTTGGCACTGAGCAGGTGTGTGCCTGGCCCTGCCTCTGGTAGAATGGATAATCCCTAGCACGGGTATCCTGGCACTGAGCAGGTGTGTGCCTGGCCCTGCCTCTGGTAGAATGGCTAATCACTAGCGCGGGTACCCTGGCACTGAGCAGGTGTGTGCCTGGCCCTGCCTATGGTAGAATGGCTAATCACTAGCGCGGGTACCCTGGCACTGAGCAGGTGTGTGCCTGGCCCTGCCTCTGGTAGAATGGCTAATCACTAGCGTGGGTATCCTGGCACTGAGTAGGTGTGCGCCTGGCCCTGCCTATGGTAGAATGGCTAATCACTACCGTGGGTATCCTGGCACTGAGCAGGTGTGTGCCTGGCCCTGCCTCTGGTAGAATGTCTAATCCCTAGCGCGGGTATCCTGGCACTGAGTAGGTGTGCGCCTAGCCCTGCCTCTGGTAGAATGGCTAATCCCTAGCGCGGGTACCCTGGCACTGAGCAGGTGTGTGCCTGGCCCTGCCTATGGTAGAATGGCTAATCACTAGCGTGGGTTTCCTGGCACTGAGCAGGTGTGTGCCTACTCCAGCCTATGGTAGAATGGCTTATCCCTAGCGCGGGTATCCTGGCACTGAGCAGGTGTGTGCCTGGCCCTGCCTATGGTAGAATGGCTAATCCCTAGCGCGGGTATCCTGGCACTGAGCAGGTGTGTGCCTGGCCCTGCCTATGGTAGAATGGCTAATCCCTAGCGCGGGTACCCTGGCACTGAGCCGTTGTGTGCCTAGCCCTGCCTATGGTAGAATGGATAATCCCTAGCGCGGGTATCCTGGCACTGAGCAGGTGTGTGCCTGGCCCTGCCTATGGTAGAATGGCTAATCCCGAGCGCGGGTACCCTGGCACTGAGCAGGTGTGTGCCTAGCCCTGCCTATGGTAGAATGGCTAATCACTACCGCGGGTATCCTGGCACTGAGCAGGTGCGTGCCTAGCCCTGCCTATGGTAGAATGGCTAATCACTAGGGTGGGTACCCTGGCACTGAGCAGGTGTGTGCCTGGCCCTGCCTCTGGTACAATGGCTAATCACTACCGCGGGTATCCTGGCACTGAGCAGGTGCGTGCCTAGCCCTGCCTATGGTAGAATGGCTAATCCCTAGCGCGGGTATCCTGGCACTGAGCAGGTGTGCGCCTGGCCCTGCCTCTGGTAGAATGGCTAATCCCTAGCGTGGGTACCCTGGCACTGAGCAGGTGTGTGCCTGGCCCTGCCTATGGTAGAATTGCTAATCACTAGGGTGGGTACCCTGGCACTGAGCAGGTGTGTGCCTGGCCCTGCCTATGGTAGAATGGCTAATCCCTAGCGCGGGTATCCTGGCACTGAGCAGGTGTGTGCCTGGGCCTGCCTCTGGTAGAATGGCTAATCCCTAGCGTGGGTACCCTGGCACTGAGCAGGTGTGTGCCTGGCCCTGCCTATGGTAGAATGGCTAATCCCTAGCGCGGGTATCCTGGCACTGAGCAGGTGTGTGCCTGGCCCTGCCTATGGTAGAATGGCTAATCCCTAGCGCGGGTATCCTGGCACTGAGCAGGTGTGTGCCTAGCCCTGCCTCTGGTAGAATGGCTAATCACTAGCGCGGGTATCCTGGCACTGAGCAGGTGCGTGCCTGGCCCTGCCTCTGGTAGAATGGCTAATCCCTAGCGTGGGTACCCTGGCACTGAGCAGGTGTGTGCCTGGCCCTGCCTATGGTAGAATGGCTAATCCCTAGCGCGGGTATCCTGGCACTGAGCAGGTGTGTGCCTGGCCCTGCCTATGGTAGAATGGTTAATCCCTAGCGCGGATATCCTGGCACTGAGCAGGTGTGTGCCTAGCCCTGCCTCTGGTAGAATGGCTAATCACTAGCGCGGGTATCCTGGCACTGAGCAGGTGTGTGCCTGGCCCTGCCTCTGGTAGAATTGCTAATCCCTAGCGTGGGTATCCTGGCACTGAGCAGGTGTGTGCCTGGCCCTGCCTCTGGTAGAATTGCTAATCCCTAGCGTGGGTATCCTGGCACTGAGCAGGTGTGTGCCTGGCCCTGCCTATGGTAGAATGGCTAATCCCTAGCGCGGGTATCCTGGCACTGAGCAGGTGTGTGCCTGGCCCTGCCTGGTAGAATGGATAATCCCTACCGCGGGTATCCTGGCACTGAGCAGGTGTGTGCCTGGCCCTGCCTCTGGTAGAATGGATAATCACTAGTGTGGGTATCCTGGCAATGAGCAGGTGCGTGCCTAGTCCAGCCTATGGTAGAATGGATAATCACTACCGCGGGTACCCTGGCACTGAGCAGGTGTGTGCCTAGCCCTGCCTCTGGTAGAATGGCTAATCACTAGCGCGGGTACCCAGGCACTGAGCAGGTGTGCGCCTGGCCCTGCCTCTGGTAGAATGGCTAATCACTAGCGCGGGTACCCAGGCACTGAGCAGGTGTGCGCCTGGCCCTGCCTCTGGTAGAATGGCTAATCCCTAGCGCGGGTATCCTGGCACTGAGCAGGTGTGTGCCTGGCCCAGCCTACGGTAGAATGGATAATCCCTAGCGCGGGTACCCTGGCACTGAGCAGGTGTGTGCCTGGCCCTGCCTCTGGTAGAATGGCTAATCCCTAGCGCGGGTACCCTGGCACTGAGCAGGTGTGTGCCTAGTCCAGCCTATGGTAGAATGGCTAATCACTAGCGCGGGTATCCTGGCACTGAGCAGGTGTGTGCCTGGCCCTGCCTCTGGTAGAATGGCTAATCCCTAGCACAGGTATCCTGGCACTGAGCAGGTGTGTGCCTGGCGCAGCCTACGGTAGAATGGCTAATCCCTAGCGCGGGTATCCTGGCACTGAGCAGGTGTGTGCCTGGCCCTGCCTCTGGTAGAATGGCTAATCCCTAGCGCGGGTATCCTGGCACTGAGCAGGTGTGTGCCTGGCCCTGCCTCTGGTAGAATGGATAATCCCTAGCGCGGGTATCCTGGCACTGAGCAGGTGTGTGCCTGGCCCTGCCTCTGGTAGAATGGCTAATCCCTAGCGCGGGTATCCTGGCACTGAGCAGGTGTGTGCCTGGCCCTGCCTATGGTAGAATGGCTAATCCCTAGCGCGGGTATCCTGGCGCTGAGCAGGTGTGTGCCTGGCCCAGCCTACGGTAGAATGGATAATCCCTAGCGCGGGTACCCTGGCACTGAGCAGGTGTGTGCCTGGCCCTGCCTCTGGTAGAATGGCTAATCCCTAGCGCGGGTACCCTGGCACTGAGCAGGTGTGTGCCTAGTCCAGCCTATGGTAGAATGGCTAATCACTAGCGCGGGTATCCTGGCACTGAGCAGGTGTGTGCCTGGCCCTGCCTCTGGTAGAATGGCTAATCCCTAGCGCGGGTATCCTGGCACTGAGCAGGTGTGTGCCTGGCCCTGCCTCTGGTAGAATGGCTAATCCCTAGTGCGGGTACCCTGGCACTGAGCAGGTGTGTGCCTGGCCCAGCCTACGGTAGAATGGCTAATCCCTAGCGCGGGTATCCTGGCACTGAACAGGTGTGTGCCTGGCCCTGCCTCTGGTAGAATGGCTAATCCCTAGCGCGGGTATCCTGGCACTGAGCAGGTGTGTGCCTGGCCCTGCCTCTGGTAGAAAGGATAATCCCTAGCGCGGGTACCCTGGCACTGAGCAGGTGCGTGCCTAGCCCTGCCTATGGTAGAATGGATAATCACTAGCGCGGGTACCCTGGCACTGAGCAGGTGCGTGCCTAGCCCTGCCTATGGTAGAATGGCTAATCCCTAGCGCGGGTACCCTGGCACTGAGCAGGTGTGCGCCTGGCCCTGCCTATGGTAGAATGGCTAATCCCTAGTGCGGGTATCCTGGCACTGAGCAGGTGTGTGCCTGGCCCTGCCTCTGGTAGAATGGATTATCCCTAGCGCGGGTATCCTGGCACTGAGCAGGTGTGTGCCTGGCCCTGCCTATGGTAGAATGGCTAATCCCTAGTGCGGGTACCCTGGCACTGAGCAGGTGTGCGCCTGGCCCTGCCTCTGGTAGAATGGCTAATCCCTAGCGCGGGTATCCTGGCACTGAGCAGGTGCGTGCCTGGCCCTGCCTCTGGTAGAATGGCTAATCCCTAGCGCGGGTATCCTGGCACTGAGCAGGTGCGTGCCTAGTCCAGCCTATGGTAGAATGGATAATAACTACCGCGGGTATCCTGCACTGAGCAGGTGTGTGCCTGGCCCTGCCTATGGTAGAATGGCTAATCCCTAGTGCGGGTATCCTGGCACTGAGCAGGTGTGTGCCTGGCCCTGCCTCTGGAAGAATGGTTTATCCCTAGCGCGGGTATCCTGGCACTGAGCAGGTGTGTGCCTGGCCCTGCCTATGGTAGAATGGCTAATCCCTAGTGCGGGTACCCTGGCACTGAGCAGGTGTGTGCCTGGCCCTGCCTATGGTAGAATGGCTAATCCCTAGCGCGGGTATCCTGGCGCTGAGCAGGTGTGTGCCTGGCCCAGCCTACGGTAGAATGGATAATCCCTAGCGCGGGTACCCTGGCACTGAGCAGGTGTGTGCCTGGCCCTGCCTCTGGTAGAATGGCTAATCCCTAGCGCGGGTACCCTGGCACTGAGCAGGTGTGTGCCTAGTCCAGCCTATGGTAGAATGGCTAATCACTAGCGCGGGTATCCTGGCACTGAGCAGGTGTGTGCTTGGCCCTGCCTCTGGTAGAATGGCTAATCCCTAGCGCGGGTATCCTGGCACTGAGCAGGTGTGTGCCTGGCCCTGCCTCTGGTAGAATGGCTAATCCCTAGCGCGGGTACCCTGGCACTGAGCAGGTGTGTGCCTGGCCCAGCCTACGGTAGAATGGCTAATCCCTAGCGCGGGTATCCTGGCACTGAGCAGGTGTGTGCCTGGCCCTGCCTCTGGTAGAATGGCTAATCCCTAGCGCGGGTATCCTGGCACTGAGCAGGTGTGTGCCTGGCCCTGCCTCTGGTAGAATGGATAATCCCTAGCGCGGGTACCCTGGCACTGAGCAGGTGCGTGCCTAGCCCTGCCTATGGTAGAATGGATAATCACTAGTGCGGGTATCCTGGCACTGAGCAGGTGCGTGCCTAGCCCTGCCTATGGTAGAATGGCTAATCCCTAGCGCGGGTACCCTGGCACTGAGCAGGTGTGCGCCTGGCCCTGCCTATGGTAGAATGGCTAATCCCTAGTGCGGGTATCCTGGCACTGAGCAGGTGTGTGCCTGGCCCTGCCTCTGGTAGAATGGATTATCCCTAGCGCGGGTATCCTGGCACTGAGCAGGTGTGTGCCTGGCCCTGCCTATGGTAGAATGGCTAATCCCTAGTGCGGGTACCCTGGCACTGAGCAGGTGTGCGCCTGGCCCTGCCTCTGGTAGAATGGCTAATCCCTAGCGCGGGTATCCTGGCACTGAGCAGGTGCGTGCCTGGCCCTGCCTCTGGTAGAATGGCTAATCCCTAGCGCGGGTATCCTGGCACTGAGCAGGTGCGTGCCTAGTCCAGCCTATGGTAGAATGGATAATAACTACCGCGGGTATCCTGCACTGAGCAGGTGTGTGCCTGGCCCTGCCTCTGGTAGAATGGATAATCCCTAGCGTGGGTATCCTGGCACTGAGCAGGTGTGTGCCTAGCCCTGCCTCTGGTAGAATGGATTATCCCTAGCGCGGGTATCCTGGCACTGAGCAGGTGTGTGCCTAGTCCAGCCTATGGTAGAATGGCTAATCCCTAGCGCGGGTACCCTGGCACTGAGCAGGTGTGTGCCTAGTCCAGCCTATGGTAGAATGGATAATCACTACCGCGGGTACCCTGGCACTGAGCAGGTGTGTGCCTAGCCCTGCCTCTGGTAGAACGGCTAATCCCTAGCGCGGGTATCCTGGCACTGAGCAGGTGTGTGCCTGGCCCTGCCTGGTAGAATGGATAATCCCTAGCGCGGGCATCCTGGCACTGAGCAGGTGTGTGCCTGGCCCTGCCTGGTAGAATGGATAATCCCTACCGCGGGTATCCTGGCACTGAGCAGGTGTGTGCCTGGCCCTGCCTCTGGTAGAATGGATAATCACTAGTGTGGGTATCCTGGCACTGAGCAGGTGTGTGCCTGGCCCTGCCTGGTAGAATGGATAATCCCTACCGCGGGTATCCTGGCACTGAGCAGGTGTGTGCCTGGCCCTGCCTCTGGTAGAATGGATAATCACTAGTGTGGGTACCCTGGCACTGAGCAGGTGTGTGCCTAGCCCTGCCTCTGGTAGAATGGCTAATCACTAGCGCGGGTACCCAGGCACTGAGCAGGTGTGCGCCTGGCCCTGCCTCTGGTAGAATGGCTAATCACTAGCGCGGGTACCCAGGCACTGAGCAGGTGTGCGCCTGGCCCTGCCTCTGGTAGAATGGCTAATCCCTAGCACGGGTATCCTGGCACTGAGCAGGTGTGTGCCTGGCCCCGCCTACGGTAGAATGGATAATCCCTAGCGCGGGTACCCTGGCACTGAGCAGGTGTGTGCCTGGCCCTGCCTCTGGTAGAATGGCTAATCCCTAGCGCGGGTACCCTGGCACTGAGCAGGTGTGTGCCTAGTCCAGCCTATGGTAGAATGGCTAATCACAAGCGCGGGTATCCTGGCACTGAGCAGGTGTGTGCCTGGCCCTGCCTCTGGTAGAATGGATAATCCCTAGCGCGGGTATCTTGGCACTGAGCAGGTGTGTGCCTGGCCCTGCCTCTGGTAGAATGGCTAATCCCTAGCGCGGGTATCCTGGCACTGAGCAGGTGTGTGCCTGGCCCTGCCTATGGTAGAATGGCTAATCCCTAGCGCGGGTATCCTGGCGCTGAGCAGGTGTGTGCCTGGCCCAGCCTACGGTAGAATGGATAATCCCTAGCGCGGGTACCCTGGCACTGAGCAGGTGTGTGCCTGGCCCTGCCTCTGGTAGAATGGCTAATCCCTAGCGCGGGTACCCTGGCACTGAGCAGGTGTGTGCCTAGTCCAGCCTATGGTAGAATGGCTAATCACTAGCGCGGGTATCCTGGCACTGAGCAGGTGTGTGCCTGGCCCTGCCTCTGGTAGAATGGCTAATCCCTAGCGCGGGTATCCTGGCACTGAGCAGGTGTGTGCCTGGCCCTGCCTCTGGTAGAATGGCTAATCCCTAGCGCGGGTACCCTGGCACTGAGCAGGTGTGTGCCTGGCACAGCCTACGGTAGAATGGCTAATCCCTAGCGCGGGTATCCTGGCACTGAGCAGGTGTGTGCCTGGCCCTGCCTCTGGTAGAATGGCTAATCCCTAGCGCGGGTATCCTGGCACTGAGCAGGTGTGTGCCTGGCCCTGCCTCTGGTAGAATGGATAATCCCTAGCGCGGGTACCCTGGCACTGAGCAGGTGCGTGCCTAGCCCTGCCTATGGTAGAATGGCTAATCCCTAGCGCGGGTACCCTGGCACTGAGCAGGTGTGCGCCTGGCCCTGCCTATGGTAGAATGGCTAATCCCTAGTGCGGGTATCCTGGCACTGAGCAGGTGTGTGCCTGGCCCTGCCTCTGGTAGAATGGATAATCCCTAGCGCGGGTACCCTGGCACTGAGCAGGTGTGTGCCTGGCCCTGCCTCTGGTAGAATGGCTAATCCCTAGCGCGGGTATCCTGGCACTGAGCAGGTGTGTGCCTGGCCCTGCCTCTGGTAGAATGGATAATCCCTAGCGCGGGTACCCTGGCACTGAGCAGGTGCGTGCCTAGCCCTGCCTATGGTAGAATGGCTAATCCCTAGTGCGGGTATCCTGGCACTGAGCAGGTGCGTGCCTAGCCCAGCCTATGGTAGAATGGATAATCACTAGCGCGGGTATCCTGGCACTGAGCAGGTGCGTGCCTAGCCCTGCCTATGGTAGAATGGCTAATCCCTAGTGCGGGTATCCTGGCACTGAGCAGGTGCGTGCCTAGCCCAGCCTATGGTAGAATGGATAATCACTAGCGCGGGTATCCTGGCACTGAGCAGGTGTGTGCCTGGCCCTGCCTCTGGTAGAATGGATAATCACTAGCGCGGGTATCCTGGCACTGAGCAGGTGTGTGCCTGGCCCTGCCTCTGGTAGAATGGATAATCACTAGCGCGGGTATCCTGGCACTGAGCAGGTGTGTGCCTAGCCCTGCCTCTGGTAGAATGGCTAATCCCTAGCGCGGGTATCCTGGCACTGAGCAGGTGTGTGCCTGGCCCTGCCTATGGTAGAATGGCTAATCCCTAGCGCGGGTATCCTGGCGCTGAGCAGGTGTGTGCCTGGCCCAGCCTACGGTAGAATGGATAATCCCTAGCGCGGGTACCCTGGCACTGAGCAGGTGTGTGCCTGGCCCTGCCTCTGGTAGAATGGCTAATCCCTAGCGCGGGTACCCTGGCACTGAGCAGGTGTGTGCCTAGTCCAGCCTATGGTAGAATGGCTAATCACTAGCGCGGGTATCCTGGCACTGAGCAGGTGTGTGCCTGGCCCTGCCTCTGGTAGAATGGCTAATCCCTAGCGCGGGTATCCTGGCACTGAGCAGGTGTGTGCCTGGCCCTGCCTCTGGTAGAATGGCTAATCCCTAGCGCGGGTACCCTGGCACTGAGCAGGTGTGTGCCTGGCCCAGCCTACGGTAGAATGGCTAATCCCTAGCGCGGGTATCCTGGCACTGAGCAGGTGTGTGCCTGGCCCTGCCTCTGGTAGAATGGCTAATCCCTAGTGCGGGTATCCTGGCACTGAGCAGGTGTGTGCCTGGCCCTGCCTCTGGTAGAATGGATAATCCCTAGCGCGGGTACCCTGGCACTGAGCAGGTGCGTGCCTAGCCCTGCCTATGGTAGAATGGCTAATCCCTAGCGCGGGTACCCTGGCACTGAGCAGGTGTGCGCCTGGCCCTGCCTATGGTAGAATGGCTAATCCCTAGTGCGGGTATCCTGGCACTGAGCAGGTGTGTGCCTGGCCCTGCCTCTGGTAGAATGGATAATCCCTAGCGCGGGTACCCTGGCACTGAGCAGGTGTGTGCCTGGCCCTGCCTCTGGTAGAATGGCTAATCCCTAGCGCGGGTATCCTGGCACTGAGCAGGTGTGTGCCTGGCCCTGCCTCTGGTAGAATGGATAATCCCTAGCGCGGGTACCCTGGCACTGAGCAGGTGCGTGCCTAGCCCTGCCTATGGTAGAATGGCTAATCCCTAGTGCGGGTATCCTGGCACTGAGCAGGTGCGTGCCTAGCCCAGCCTATGGTAGAATGGATAATCACTAGCGCGGGTATCCTGGCACTGAGCAGGTGTGTGCCTGGCCCTGCCTCTGGTAGAATGGATAATCACTAGCGCGGGTATCCTGGCACTGAGCAGGTGTGTGCCTGGCCCTGCCTCTGGTAGAATGGATAATCACTAGCGCCTGTATCCTGGCACTGAGCAGGTGTGTGCCTAGCCCTGCCTCTGGTAGAATGGATAATCACTAGTGTGGGTATCCTGGCACTGAGCAGGTGTGTGCCTGGCCCTGCCTCTGGTAGAATGGCTAATCCCTAGCGCGGGTATCCTGGCACTGAGCAGGTGTGCGCCTAGCCCAGCCTATGGTAGAATGGCTAATCCCTAGCGCGGGTATCCTGGCACTGAGCAGGTGTGTGCCTGGCCCTGCCTCTGGTAGAATGGATAATCCCTAGCGCGGGTATCCTGGCACTGAGCAGGTGTGTGCCTGGCCCTGCCTATGGTAGAATGGCTAATCCCTAGCGCGGGTATCCTGGCACTGAGCAGGTGTGTGCCTGGCCCTGCCTCTGGTAGAATGGCTAATCCCTAGCGCGGGTATCCTGGCACTGAGCAGGTGTGTGCCTGGCCCTGCCTCTGGTAGAATGGCTAATCACTAGTGCGGGTATCCTGGCACTGAGCAGGTGTGCGCCTGGCCCTGCCTCTGGTAGAATGGCTAATCCCTAGCGCGGGTATCCTGGCACTGAGCAGGTGTGTGCCTGGCCCTGCCTCTGGTAGAATGGCTAATCCCTAGCGCGGGTATCCTGGCGCTGAGCAGGTGTGTGCCTGGCCCAGCCTCTGGTAGAATGTACAATCCCTAGCGCGGGTACCCTGGCACTGAGCAGGTGTGTGCCTGGCCCTGCCTATGGTAGAATGGCTAATCCCTAGCGCGGGTACCCTGGCACTGAGCAGGTGTGTGCCTGGCCCTGCCTCTGGTAGAATGTACAATCCCTAGCGCGGGTATCCTGGCGCTGAGCAGGTGTGTGCCTGGCCCTGCCTCTGGTAGAATGGCTAATCCCTAGCGCGGGTATCCTGGCACTGAGCTGGTGTGTGCCTTCCTACACAGAAACAATGATTTTAAAAAATGCCGTTTTACAAGTTCTATGTGCGCTAATGCAGTACATATAGAAGTTGAAAAACGGTATTTCAGATTCTTTATGTGCAGGAAGGGACACCTTCCTGCTCATAAACAAGCATCCCCGTGACGCAGGCATCCTTGCACCATGGTGGCTAAATGTGTGCCAGCGCTGGGGAGAGCAAAGGGTCTGTCATATCCTTGTAGATATAACGCATCCCTGTGCTTTGAAAGTGCTGCAGCGTTGCGCGGCGCTGCTGCACTTTCTTGTAAATGAGCCCCTTTTTTATCAATTATCCAGCGCGGCACACCTCAGCAAGAATGGCGGCCATGCTTTTCTTTTGTCTTATGTTGGCCGAACCTGGCCACATGCCTTTCTTTTTCTGTTATTGTTTTTTCTTTTATAATAGTGGCACAAGCACTTCGGCTTTATACATCTTAAGCTAAATGCAGATGCTGCGATTGCTTTAAAAGTGAACAAATAGAAGGAAAAGCGCATTGTTTATACATGTAAGAAGGTCCAGGTGTAACTTTTAATTACGCTTGTGCAATTGGAGGAATGGGCGGCTCTGCGTTATACTTTTAAAGAGAGGTTCTGGTCGAATTACGCCAATCGCCACATGGTGGAATTTTAGCCTGTACGAGCAACGTGATGGCAACAGAAACCAATGCAAGCCTCTAGCAGCCAGCTGGAGAGGATGAGCAAGATGTCATGTCCCCCAGCTCGATTACCGGTCACTATGAAACCTTCCGGTCGCGGTCAGAGGGCTGCTTCTCTTGTAGATTTTCTATTCAAGATGCAGCAAAATCTGCTTGAAATCGTTTTTCAAGTAGGTGTTCTACCCAAACAGATGGTTTTGGTAGTTTTTTTAGCACAAAATGTGTTTTTTTTTTAATGTTACTATTTTTTTTTAAACAAGAAGTGCCACAGAGACTCCAACTTCCTCTTCCTGTCCAGATGGCCCCTCTCAATGTTTGTCCATCCCTTGGCCACTTGGATCTGGAGGGGAAAGGAATCCCTCTCTTTGTCTGCCATCCCTTCTGCAAAAACCATTGGATTCTAAGGATTTTTTTGACAAATCAGGTAAGTACATACGTTTGTCGTTTGATGGAGCGCATGCACCAGTATTTCTTTTAGCTTTTTGGGGTTTTTACTTACTTTTTTAAATTTGATTGTGAATGACCTGGAGTTGCAGTAGGGCCCTATTTGGCATTCACGCTTTTATACTGTTCTAAGGGAAAGAGCTTGCACATTTTTGGGAAGGCTGGGGGCCTGGTTTTAATGTTCTTTTTCTCTATTTTCTTGTGTTTTGTTGGTGAATTCTGTGCTATTTTGCCAACTAAACTGTCTGTGGCCTAGTCTGCCCATGGGCTACTGCCCCCATTAGGCATTGGGTGTATATTTAAAAATATTTTCTGTGCTAAGTGTGTTTTTTAAACCATCTATTGATTTGTGAATGACCTTGGATTTTTTGATTTTTCATTTTCTGCAAAGTCCTGAAGTGTATTTTGGTGGGGTCATTTTGATGCCTCGGGATGTTTGTGGTTGGGGAATTTTAGACGTTGACTTAATTTTCATTTTTGGTATTGCTGAATTAATGGTTTTGTTTTCTTCTTTGATTACCATGACTCCTTTCTTTGCTGGCCAAGTGGCCATTTTTGTTTGGCTGGTGTGTGTGTTTGCCGTAGGCCACCATTTTGTCTCTGCTATATGCCTACTTTGTTCTCCATGCCATGTGGCAAGGCAACCATTTAGTGTGGTCAGTTTGCTTTTGCCAAAGGCCTCAATGTGTTCTTTTTTCTTCATGCCTTCTTGCTTGTTGTTTGAACATGTGCCTGGTGTAGGAAGGTAGGATCTCGCTGCATGGTTACCCCCACTTTTTGCCTGGTGTTTTGCTGGTTTTTACTAGTCTGACTGGGATCCTGCTAATCAGGACCCCAGTCTATCTGCCTTATCCCTAAAATTGCAATGCATGTACTTTGGTATACTCCAGATTGGATACTGGGGTACCCTTATTAGTCCCTAGTATATGGTACACATATACCCAGGGCATAGGTACCCCAGAGGCCTCCCATGGGCTGAAGCATGTATTATGCCACCCATGAGAGGCCATGCAAAATGGAACTACATGCCTGCTACTGCAATCTGTGTAAGATGGTGCATGCATTACTTACTTTAGATATAGGTTCACTATATCTATAGGTCACTACACTTAAAACGTATAAGTCACCCCTATAGCAGGCCTTATCAATCCTGAAGGCAGTGTGCTGGGTTTTTAGTGAGAGGGTGCCCATGCATGAGCAGAGCCTCTCTGCAGCCATCGGAGACCATTCTCCCGGGTTGTCTGTGACTCAGCCAGACATATAGGTAGAGGTGCATTATAACCTCGCGGTAAAGGCTATCTCAAAAACGGCTGCATAGAAACATATTGTGTTTGGTATCAAACACCTTGGAATCATACCTCCACACCGATAACCGGTGTGGGAGGTATGATCCCACCCTTCTGAAGCGAGCTTCGTGGGGTCACTGGTCCATCCGGTGCAAGCCTCCTCGTCCCGCACAAAATGGATGCTGCCAACCAGAGACACATTTCTGCCCTCCTGCTGCTGAGCCAAGCTTGAGAAGAGGAGGGCAGCACAATAGGTTTCCTGTCACAGGTAGGTGTGACCACCTCCCAGACAGGCTTTAGTGCATTGGGGCTGGGTGGGTGCACTCTGAGAGTGCCTGAAAGTCTGCACTTGGGGCACATTTGGTGTTCCTGTGCATAGTCCACCTCCAACAAGTTCTGGGATCTGTTGGCTCCTGCTCTGTGGCGAAACTGGACAAATGACATGGGTGTAACTACCAGTCTGTCCTGACCATCCCCTAGGAGGGTCCCCTGAATCTGTCCAACCCCCTTCAGTGGGTACAAAAGGGCTTACCTGGCTTTAAGACTTTAGATTTTACGTGGACAAGATTCTACAAGAAGAAGCCACTGACCTTTGACCGTCTGGACGCTCTGGACTTCGCTGGACTTCGACTGGGCCCGACTTTGTCACCCTCTCCGTCCAAAGCTTTGTCTGTGCCCTTGCTCCATAAAGGCTCTGTGCAGGAGCTGTGGTGTACTAAGGACAACTGGAGAATCTCACTTGGAGTGAAGGAGTCACTCCCCTGCACTAGAAGGCACCTCAACTGACCAGTCTGCTGCTCCCTAGCTTCTGCGGACTCCGAAGATTTCAGCAACACAAGAGGTGGGTTGTTGAGGGTCCTTGAGTTTGATCTGCCCTCTCAGCAAGTTTGAGGTCAGTATCCCTCAGGGGAAACTGCATAACCTGAACCCCTGTGCATTGCCTCAATTTGCAGTTGCTTATGCTTGTTGGCAATTCACAAACTTGTGCATTGGACTCCGTGTAGTCCTGACCCTGAGCAGTATTTGCGTCAAAGAACTCCAGCCTGATCGCACGAGTGCTCCGTGGGCTGGTACTTTGCAATCCTGCTCGAGGTCCCCTCGCGACTCATGGTCCTTCGGCCTGTGGGTCCTGCTGAGGGTCATCTTGATTGTTCTTGGGCTTTCCTGGTTGCTCCAGATGTTCCCTGACTCTCCATTGCTTGGAGAGTCCCCAGGACCTTGCTGATCCACACCGTAACCTGCTTGACCTTCCTGCGTGGGTTACTCTTGCCAAGGCTTGTTGGTGCTCCAGCCAGACACCGATCCCTCAACACTTGACATCCTTCGTAGGACAGCTGGTATCTGGCTCCTGGTCATCGTCAAGGTCTCCTGGTCCTCGTGGCTGCAGAGTCAAGCACCCCTTCTTCTCACCTGAAACACCCAACATGGGTGGGCATTCGTCTCCTGAGCCCCCGGTCACTCTGAAGTGACCCAGACTCTGTCCCCTCTGCTTTCAGGTTCCTTCCTTCCCGAATCCAGGCTTGGATTCCGCCGGCCCCTTTTCACCTTCACGGCAGCAGTACTTCTTTGCAGCCCTCCATTAAGAACGACGGCGGTTTCCGACACAACTCCAGACCTATGCACCCAGCTCCTCTGGGATAGGTAACTTAGGTACTACAGTATCCACGGGTGGGGTAGCCCTCCAACCTCTTAATTTCCAAAGGGTTTCCTCGAAGTCCTCCTAGAAGGGTCTTTAAACTGTGAAGTTGCTACCGCGACTTCCCCATAGAATTGTACGGAGCCCGCGGTCGTGTTCCCACACTGCACCCATCCTCCGTAGGGTCCCGATCTACTCACCTTGGGTGGTTCCTTGGGTCCCAGCGATTCTATATGCTCTAGACCTTGTCTTGACCCGAGTTGTGGTTGTTATACCACTATTTTAGTATATGGTTTGGTCTCCCCGGGAGCCCCCTGTGTATTGTGCTACTTACACCTGTAATACTTCAAAGGGGTACGTAGGGGGAGAGAAATGGCCTGCAGGAGTCGGAGTACCCTTCCCTGGGTTATGCATTAAGCATATAATGCAATGTTTTACCACATTGTCTGCACATTTCGGAATTCCTTTATTTTGCATATACCTTTAGCACTAATGTGAGTTGGTCCATGAGCCATAGTCACTACAGGTAATACATATGCATCTGGCAACATCCATCGTTGATGCTCTGACAATTCTGTCCAACATCCATTTGAATCCAACATTCCCGTACTTTCTTTCCACTTTCTCAATTCTTTCTCTGTAGCCTCTTCCTGAATCGTTCTTACGCTCTCAATTGTGTCCTCACACATTCCTCTTTCTGAGATCTGATTTGCAGGGCCTGCAACATACATGTGACTTGTGATGTCCGTAGCTGTGTTTTTCGCTACCTCGTCTGCGAAAGCATTCCCGCGGTCAATGTCATCTGTGACTCTTTTATGTGCACTACACTTGATGATGGCAATTTGGGTAGGCAATGTGAGAGAGTCAAGAAGATCGGTGACCAACTGGCCATGCTGGATCTTCGTTCCATGGGAAGTAAAGAATCCTCTTTCCTTCCATAAACGATCAAAACTGTGTGCCACGCCAAAGGCATATTGGCTGTCTGTGTAAACATTCACTCTTTTCCCTTTCGACAGCACACATGCTCTAGTCAAGGCTATCAATTCTGCAGCCTGGGCTGAATTGTATCGGATACATGCTGTCTCCACTACTGTATGTGATGTGGTGACTGCATAAGCTGAGGTAGTCTCGCCATTGGGTAATTTGAAACAGGAACCGTCAACCCACAAGGTTCCATCCGGATCCTCGAGCGCAGTATCCTTTAAATCTATTCTTTCTTTTGTTTCTTCTTCTGTGCGAAGAAAGCAGTCATGATGATCCTGAGGATCTCTTTCATCTGGGAGTGGTAACAAAGTAGCTGGATTCAAGGTGTTACATCGCTTTATACGTATGTGGTTCGCCAAGAGTGTCAACTCGTTACCAGAGAACCGAGCACTCGTGAGATGTTGTGTTTTAGTTCTATTCAATAAAGTGTCCACAGCATGTGGTACCATGACAGTGAGAGTGTGGTCCTATACTATTCCAGCTGATTGATGAATAGAGATTGCGGTCGCCGCCGTAGCTCTGAGACAGCTAGGTAACGCTTTACCTACCGGGTCTAACGTAGCAGAGAAGTAGGCACATGGCCTCTGTTTGTCTCCAAATTGTTGTGTCAAAACTGACAATGCACAACCTTCTCTCTCATGGACATAGAGCGTGAAACATTTGCTGTAATCAGGAGTACCTAACACAGGAGCAGAACACAGGGCAGATAGTAAGTCAGAAAAACTCTTCTGACATTCATCAGTCCATGGGAGTGGATGGGGCGTGTCTTTCTGTGTAAGTGCTAATAAAGGTTTGGCCAATAAAGAGAAATTAGGTATCCATTGTCTGCAGTAGGAAGTAATGCCCAAGAAAGCACGTACTTCTTTCTGCGTCGATGGTACCGACATGTGCGTAATGCTTCAATGTGTTCGGGCGTTAGTCGCCTTCCCTCCTTTGATAAGAGATGACCTAAGTATGTAACTTCTTGGCACATGTACTGTAATTTAGAAGGTGACACCTTATGATTAAGATCAGACAAATGCCGCAACAATGCCACAGTCACATCTTTACACACATCCTTTGAATCAGTCACGATCAACAAATCATCCACATACTGAATAAGAGTGGCTCCTGGAGGCAAAGGGAATGTATCAAGCTGTGATTTAAGAGCTTGACTATAAATGGATGGACTTTCACAATAGCCTTGTGGTGCTCTCTTGAATCGGAAGCTGCGGCCTCCTAAACAAAATCCAAAAATATCTCTGCTCTCTTTAGCAATAGTAATGCTGAAGAAAGCGTTCTTTAAGTCAATTACTGTGAACCAAGCTGCTGAAGCTGGTATCATCGTCAGTAAGGCTGTAATGTCTGGGACAACAGGGAACTGTGGTGAAACAATTTTGTTCACCTCTTGAAGATCAATCACAAATCTATAGACTGGTGGTTGAGAAGGATCAGTTCGCTTTAGAATCGGAAGAATAGGGCTGTTACACACATTTCCTCTCGTTTCTTCCACCACACCCTTCTGGACCAAATCTTGAACAATAGCCAATAATGCTTTTTCACCTTCATTGGAAATTTTATACTGGGCTATACGTGGGAGTTTAACATTAGGCTTAAGAGTGACAACATATGGTGGAATCGCAAGACGACCCACATCATTCGGACCCGTAGCCCAAAGACTTTCAGGAAGAGATAGTAATTCAGGTGGACACTTATCTCTAGACAAGTGCATTGACGATGTTAGTTTCTTACCTAGTGTAAGATACACACCAGAAGGGGAGCAGTGTAGTGTGGCATGTAACTTTTTCAACAGATCCAAACCCAATAGATTCTCACCACAACCAGTTGTAAGAATAAGTGATGCTTCCAGGTCATATGGACCAATCGAAACAGGTAAAGGGCAAGAGACTGGGTTACGAACTGGGGCGCCAGAAAATCCTACAGACGTGTTTATTAAGCCAGACAAAGGTGCTCCAGGGAGTTTAGAATGAATAATAGAACTTCTCATTGCACCAGTATCTAAAAGAAATGGCTCTGAAATACCCATTGCATTGACAGTGACATAAGGACCATTCTGATCTACTGGAATTGGTACTACTCCCTTACTTTGTCCATGGCTGGCCTATTCATTTTGGAAACTTTCGTCGCCACCTTCAACATAATAGTCACTATAATATTGTGTAGACTGGACTCTCTGTTGGTCAAAAGAATTCACAGCGTTAGGAGAGGGAAAGGAACGCTTCTCTTGGAGGGACGTACCTCTACCTCTACCCCTGGAGACTGACTGGAAATTACCACGGCCTCGTGGGACAAACACTCCATTGTTACGTTGGAGCAAAACTGGACAATTACTCTTAAAGTGTCCCTCTTCCTTACAGTAAGCACATTGGTTTGGACCTAGCATAGATCGGGGTACATAATGTTCGGGTTTCTGAAACACTTTCTGAAACTGTGGGGGCTGAGAAGACTGGTGCTGGGCAGGACGTGGAGGATAAGCCTGCTGTAAAAGGACCTTCGTTTTTAAATCTTTATTTTTCTTCTCCTGCTTATCTTTCTCTTCCTTATCCCTGTTTTCATAATATTGTGCTGTAGCCAATATTTTAGCAGTAGAAGAAACAGCCCATGCACTCTCGGAATTTTTAAATTTATTCGATAATTCGGGAAGCAAGTTAGATACGAACTTGTCCACAAATAAGCGTTGTCCACCTTCTATGCTCATATCCTGACCACTATGATCCAGAAAGGTCTCCTCAAAACGTGTGAAGAAATCGGAGACGCTCTCGTCTTTCTTTTGCTTACAGGCGGTTAACTTATCCCAATTTACTCGTACTGCAGGCATAAGAGTCTTCATTAAATCAATGATTCTACCAGGAAGTGCTGTAATCAGGTCGTCAGGCTTTGCGCCGCCAACTTGTGCTGTGTCAGCAGCTCTAATAGCTGCCCAAATACCACCTAGTTCGGCAGCATGATCTTCCCTACGAATTTTCGCCCATATTGCTTGTGGGACAACATTCCCAAATAACATATCAATGTCAGCTAAATTCATAACGCAAGCCTCCACTGTCTGGGATAGCTCCTTATAATAGCCAGTAGGATTTTTACGTGGGTCTGGGAGTGCTTGTTTAAGGGCTAAAACTTCGGCTCTTTTCCAAGGTTCATGTACCCATATACGCTGGAAATGAGCAGCCACCGGGTGAGCACCACCTACCGCCTCTCTCCACACTGGGGGAACTTCACGCATTGGATAGTGTTTAGTTTTGTCAATACAATCAGTTTCGGGGAGTTTTAGAGAGAGAAATGAAGTCCTAAATTCAATCAGCATAATCTCCGCTTTCTCAACGTCTGCTCCTACTATGAAACCTTTATCAAAATCGGCTTGGAGCTTCATCAATTCCGTAGGAGCCGTGTCTAATTCCATATCGTCCCAAACCTTAATGAGAGTATCGCACATTATGTCAAAAACATATCTTTGAATGGGCTCTGTCCATTGACAAAAAGTGCTCAAAATATCCCGTGCACTATATATTGGACCTTTCTCAGTCCATTTACGGGCGAGGGAACCTAATACTGTTTTTTCTTCCATAAGAGGAAGCTGACAACGAGTTTGTCGTCTAGAAAGAGACGGAGACAGATTCAGGGCTCCAATTAAGGGAGAAAAGAAACTTGTGACAGCATTTGTGAGTCTCCTTGGTGTACCTGGAGAGTTTCTCACTAGAACAGGGGATAGAGAGGAATTTAAAGGAGATGGGATAACAGGAGGAGGAGGAAACAAAGGCTGAGGAGGAAGGGAAGTATTATTTGGCTGAGCCGGTCGCTGAGCAGCTGCCGGCTGAGCCATAGGAGGTGCATTAGGAGTTTGCACATAGGGTGGAGAAGAATTCAACAAACAAGACATTAAAGGGTCTTCCTCTATATCTTTTCTCTTCTCTGAAGGGGAAGTAGGCAGCACCAGATAGCATCTATCTACTGCCATGCGATGTTGTCTTTCTGATACCTCCCTAGCAGAGTCTACTTCGTTGTCTCTTAACTGCTGGGCAGCCTGTAAAATCGACATATTTTTATCTTTTTGATCTCTTCTTGCTTGTTTCATTTCTTTCTGTGTGGCTTCCTTTCGCCAAAGGCGGAACGAGTCAAACATTGCCGGCAGGGCTTTTCTTCTAAACAAAGTGGTTTCTAAATTGTCTAATATATTGGGCTCAAAACTGCCATTTTGTGGCCACTGAAAAATACCATCTCTTCTGGTATATCGGACCCATGTTTTGTTAAAAGTAATGGGACCAATACCGTGTTTTTAATAGAGCTCATAAGTGGGAGTTCCAACCGGAGGAATCGGACAGGAGTCCTCGAGCTGGGAGTCCCTAGTACAACCTAAGCAACACAATCGACGAAACTTACTTAGACCAGGCATCGTTATTTCTCTGGACTATTCTACAAACTTCAAACAAAGGGGTGTGTCAATTTTTAACAAAACAGCACAAACGTACTCACCCCTTGGCTTCAATTATTGCAACAATTGAAATACAAAAAGGAAACTCAAAGACCCAAGAAAAAAACAAAATTTGTGGGAGCGACCCACCAATCAAATACTTAACTAAGTATCTTCTTACGCCAACCGGAGGTCCGTCTCGCTCTACCAAATCGTCACAAAAACCGGTGCCAAGGCAGGACGGCAGTCAAGGCAGCAGTCGTAGCGGCCGTCTGAAAGGAGAAGCCACGCCGCAAAATCCTTCGGTCCACTTCCGACATACAGGGGTCAATCACGTGGGACGCCTCCTCCGGACTTCCCTGCGGGGCCCCTCACGATCCTCTGGCCACACCGCTACCACTGAAGCCGTCCCTTCGTGGTCGCCATTTGAGGAACCTGACCTTTAGATGCCTAGCGGCGCAGAGTACGCCTGAAATCCTCTAGTTCTCCTGCCTTGCAATACAGAGACACTGGACACTCCGTCTGGCGTAAAAGATCGAGCTTTATTAGCTGCAGCTAGTACAGTTGTCCGTGAAGTCATACAGGTATGGGTTCACAAGAGACTGCCACTGACCTTTGTGGCGCGCAAGCTTTTATACAGTGAAATACAATGGATACAATGGATAACCCAAACACATATAGAATTTGAGACATCGACAAATGTTACCAACAATGGTTTAAGCTAAAAACTGACTCGGGTTCCGGGTGATGTTTGTTGCTGGCACCCTTAAGCAAATTGCAAAGAGAATCCACATGATACAGTTTACAACGAAAGAAAACATGGTTGTATGTTCTAGAAGGGCAGTCGTGAGACCAGAGAATGCATGAGATGTGTAGCGAAAGGCAGTAGATAAGATAAGCGAAAAGGAAGAATGGTGTGAGCTAACAGATAGTTTGGGCGAGGATTATCCGGTTCAGACATGAATTAGTGTATTCAGCCAGACCCTGGCACTAGTTAATAAACACGGGACGTAAAGCTACCTGACACACAAGGGCAGAAACGACAAAAGCATCTCGTTTACCAGCTGCCTGAGTGAGGGCAACCTAAGATGGCGGAAAACACAAGATGGAGTCTGGGTACGATCAAGAAACGACAAATTTCAGAACCTCACGGCTGTCCGGCCCGAACAACGTGATTGTGGCCCCTCTACGAGCCGTAGCTCGCACCGCAAAGGAGGGTCTCACCACGCTTGAGCATCGTGACTATTGGCCCCTACGAGTCGCAACTCGCACTGTAATGGAAGGACTGTGACCGTACGGCTTCACCCCCCTAACGAACCACATTTGCCTGTGTACGCGCCTTCCCTCTGCTTTGGGGAAAGCCGCGGTGCGTGTGGTGATCCCGTGCGTCTCCCTTGTGAGGAGCGTACGAGTGTTTGTGCCCCGCAGCATGATCTTCAAGTTACCCATCACCGGCACGGCGCGAACGCCGCAACCCTCTGGAAAGTGCCCCCGGATGTCCGTCCCCTGAGCCTGCAACGCCCAAGGTCACCGAATACCGTAGTACGCATCGCCAGGACGACCCTGCATCCGAGATCGCACTGACTTTCTGCGCAGCCTTCGCGCCAACTCCCCAAAGATAAAGGTACTGTGCCCGATCGCACCTCGAGGTGCACGCTCCCCCTTTGGAGCGCCCGCAGAGCGAGTGAGACCCGCTCCCCCACCCGAACCGGGAACGAAGTGCACGGACCTTGTAACAATACACTGAACTGAGAACTCTTTTTGGCAAGTAATATTATGGGCCCACTTACACGTTATTGGGTCTTGTGATTATCCTGAATTCTATAAACAAAGTATATTTTTGATACGCCCAGTGTGGAGTCCATTTGTGGGGGTAACATTGGATTGTTGTATGTGATCACAAATGCTTAACCATTACGCCTAAGGTAACGCCTTGTCTGCTCGCGCCAAGCTAAGTAGAGTGTGAGCAGGGGTTATTGTTAGAGTGTACCCCCTTTGCCTGACTGGAAGAAGGACCCCCTGTTTGTCCCAGGTACTCACCTGTGTCCCCCAGGGAATCCGGATTTTAACATTGGTGGTCAGCGGTGAGGATTCTGAATTTGCATTTGTGATCTATGTACAGCAATTTTTTGTGAAACACCACATAGTGAGTTCAGACCCATAACGTAGCCACATACTTGTTTAAATTTTCGTTTTGCTGGAAATCGCCATTGTTGGAAGAAACCATGCCTGATTCAGTCATTGTGGAGAGAGCAGCATCTGTCGTCTCTGAAATTGAGGATGTTGACTGGGAAGAGGAGAGACTAGAGAGCTACAACAAGGCCCAGCTGAAGGGCTTCTGTAAAAAGTTCAAGGTCCCCACTGTTGGATGTAAGCTCAAGGCAGATCTACTCAAGGTACTGAGAGCCTGGATTGAGTCAAGGGCACCTGGAGATGTAGTAGTTGTTGAAACCAGGATGCATGAAATGGAGATGGCAAAACTTAAATTGAGTGGGCAACTCGAGCTAGAAAGCAAAAAGATGGCTCTGGAAGAGAGAAGAATCCAAATGGAGCATGAAATTAAGTTGAGGGAATTGGATCTGAAAGCTAAAAGTTTAGAGTCCACTCCCTCTGGTGGCAGCACACTGTCAGTGCAGGCAGAATCAAGGGTGTACATACCCAAGGATGTGGTTAAGGAATTTTTAAAGAATGATGACATAGGGCAGTGGTTCAAGGCCTTTGAGGTAGCCATGTCTTCCCACCGGGTCCCTGAGAAAGATTGGGGAGCGTGGTTGTGGGGACGGTTCCTTAGTGAGGGGCGGGACACACTGCTAGACTTACCTTCAGATGTTTATAATTCTTATCCCCATATGAAGGCAGCATTGATGTCTAGGTATGGGTTGACCCCTGAGTTGTATAAACAAAGGTTCAGGGGTTGCACTAAGATTCCTAACAGTACGTATGTGGAGTATGTGACTTTTTTTTGCAGAGCACTGGATGGTTGGGTGAAGGGTAGCAAGGTTGATGATTTTCAAGGGCTTCTTGATTTAATGGCCTGGGAGCACTTGTCCAGTAATTGTTTTCCTGAGCTACGCCAACACCTGATTGATAGTAAGCTGACTAACCCTAGGAAGCTTGCTGAGGAGGCGGACCGCTGGATCAGTACCATGGTCCACAAGGGTCACGTGGGAGATTCCGCCAAAGGTGGGCAGGGTCCCCAGCAGAAGAGTGAGGGGGACAAGGGTAACCAGAGGGAGTTCCTAAAAAGGCCCCAAAGTAATTCCCAAGGGAACCAAGGGAAAGGTTCTCAGCCTCCCCCACCCCAGAAACCGACCGGGGCCCGACAGGTCCTCCTGTTCAGAAGGGGCCCGTCAAATGTTACAAGTGTGGTAACATAGGGCATTATGCCTCTGATTTAAAATATCCTTTGTTTGGTAAACCAGCACCCGCTGGTGCTCCACCCCGGCAGGTGACTAGTGTAGCCTTGGGGGCGGAGATGGGTGTCCAAGGTGGGTGGGGTCCCACAGAGATGTCCCTTGTCTCATTAGGAGACTGTGAAGTGGTCCCCCAAACCCAGCTGCCTGATAACACTAAGTACAGGCAGTGGGTGACCATAAATGGCCATAGAGTGGAAGCTCTGAGAGATACAGGATCCAGCGTGACAGCTGCCAAGTGTCACCTGGTGTCTCAAGAGCAGGTTGTCCCAGGAGCATTCTATCCAGTTGTTGCCGCTGACAATGCAGAGAGTCACTGCAACGTGGCTCAGGTTCCCTTTGAGTGGGGGGAGGTCTCTGGTACTCTTCAGGTAGCTGTGAGGCCCGCCATGCCTGTAGACTGTCTGTTAGGGAATGATTTGGAGAGCTCACCTTGGGCTAAGGTGGAGCGGAGTGCTCACCTGGAGATGTTGGGTATGCTGGATTGGGCGTGTGTCACCACACGGTCCAAGGCAGCGAGTAGAGGTGCTCAAGGGGTCCTGGAGCCTGAGAGGGAGACCCAGGGACCGGCCTTAGAGAGAAGGAGCAGGAGGCGCGGGAAACCGGCCCCTAAAGTTCCCACGGTCCAGGAGGAAGCAGACCTTGCGGGGGATGCCCTGGAACCTACAGGGGAACAGATAGCTGAACTGGGAGACCTGCCTGAGCTGACCCATTGGCAGCAGGAAGTGGGTCCCACCAGGGAGGACTTTTGCAAGGCGCAGAAAGAATGCCCTTTTCTCGTGGGTATGCGGCAGCAGGCTGCAGACCAGGCCGCAGGTGATCAGTCTGGGTCACATTTCATTTACTGGGAGAACGACCTCCTGTATACAGAGCCTAAGGTTGCTGAGCCTGGGTCAGCCCGTGCGCTGGTGGTACCCCAGGACTTCAGAGCGTTCCTACTGGGGCTGGCTCACGATGTGCCATTGGAAGGGCATTTGGGGCAGGACAAGACCTTTGAAAGGCTTGTCACCCACTTTTATTGGCCTCAAATACGCAGGAGTTCAGACACCCACTGCAGGATGTGCCAGACTTGGCAGGCAAGTGGAAAGAGTGGGAGGAAGCAGAAGGCTCCACTCCAGCCATTCCCTGTGGTCGGTACCCCATTCCAGCGAGTGGGGATTGACATTGTAGGGCCACTGGACCCCAGGACAGCGATGGGCAATAGGTTCATCCTGGTCCTGGTGGACCATGCCACCCGGTACCCAGAAGCCATCCCTCTGAGGACAGTGACGGCCCCCGTGATGGGACGTGCACTGATGGGAATTTTCTCCCGAGTGGGATTCCCTCTAGAGGTGGTGTCTGACCGGGGTACCAATTTTATGTCCAAATACATGAAATCTCTTTGGCAAGAGTGTGGTGTAACCTACAAGTTCACCACACCTTACCACCCCCAAGGAAACGGGTTGGTTGAGAGATTCAACCGAACCCTAAAAGGCATGATAATGGGCCTAGAAGGACCCATGAGGCGTAAGTGGGACGTCCTCTTACCATGCCTTCTCTTTGCTTACTGTGAGGTGCCACAGAAGTCTCTAGGGTTCAGCCCCTTTGAGCTCCTGTACGGCCACCCAGTGCGAAGACCTCTAAGTCTGGTCAAGGAAGGCTGGGAGCATTCTCCCAGGAAACCTCCCCAGAATGTACATAGTTACATGCTGGCCTTCAGGAATCAGACTAGGTGATTCAGGCAACTTGCTGAGGCAAATCTGGAAGCCAGCCAGGAGGAGATGAAGCGGTGGTACGACCAGAATGCCACTCTGGTAGAGCTTCAGCCTGGACAAAAGGTATGGGTCGTGGCCCCAGTGGAGCCCTGTGCGCTCCAGGATAAGTGGACCGGTCCCTTTGAGGTGGTGGAGCGCAAGAGTCCTGTTACCTACTTGGTGGACTTGCGGTCTCCACGGAACCCCTTAAGCGTCCTTCATGTCAACTGCCTCAAGCCCCACTTGGAGAGGTCCCAAGTGGGCATGCTCTAGGCAACAGATGCTGGGATGGAAGAGGAGACCGAGCCTCTTCCTGACCTCCTGTCAGCCCAGGAGCAAGATGGGTCAGTGGATGGTGTCATCCTCTCTTCCGCCCTGACCCCTGAGCAACAGAATGATTGTCGCCAGCTGCTGGGACAATTTTCTGACCTGTTTTCCCTGGTTCCCGGTGTCACTGATTGGTGCGTCCATGATGTGGACACTGGGGATAGTACCCCCGTGAGGCACAAGGCCTACAGGGTGACTGACAGGATGAGGGCCTGCATCAAGGAGGAGGTCTCCAAGATGTTTGCCCTCGGGGTAATTGCGTCCTCAAGCAGTCCTTGGGCCAGCCCAGTGGTCTTGGTACCAAAGGCTGCAGCGCCGGGAGCCACACCTGAACTCCGGTTCTGTGTGGACTATAGAGGACTCAATTCGGTCACCAGGACTGACGCACACCCCATCCCCAGAGCTGATGAGCTCATAGATCGGCTAGGGGCTGCCAACTACCTCAGCACGTTTGATTTAACGTCTGGGTACTGGCAGATCGCCTTGACCGAGGGGGCCAAAGAGAGGTCAGCATTTTCCACCCCAGATGGGCACTACCAGTTCCGGGTTATGCCCTTTGGGATGAAGAATGCCCCTGCCACCTTCCAGAGGTTGGTCAACCAGATGTTGGCTTGACTGGACTCGTTCAGTGCTGCCTACCTGGATGACATCGCGGTGTTCAGCTCCACGTGGGAGGAACACTTGCGCCACCTCTGGGAAGTATTGATGGCACTGCGCAAGGCAGGCCTCACGATCAAGGCGAGTAAGTGCCAGGTCGGGCAGGGATCCGTGGTGTACTTGGGGCACCAGGTAGGGAGCGGCCGGGTGGCGCCCCTTCAACCCAAGATAGAAACCATTCTGAATTGGGAGTCGTCCAAAACCCAGACAGAGGTGAGAGCCTTCCTAGGTCTCACCGGGTACTACAGGAGGTTTGTCAAGGGGTATGGCAACATGGATGCCCCCTTGACAGCGCTGACTTCGAAGAAGCAGCCCAGGAAAGTGATTTGGACTGACACCTGTCAGAAAGCTTTTGAGGCCCTGAAAGCTGCTATGTGCACGGCGCCCGTGCTCTTGGCTCCCAACTTCTCCAAAGAGTTTACCGTTCAGACAGACGCTTCAGAGCATGGTGTGGGGGCTGTTCTTTCACAGATTAATGAAGAGGGCCTAGATCAACCTGTAGCCTTCCTTAGCAGGAGGTTACTTCCACGGGAACAGAGGTGGAGTGCTATTGAGCGTGAGGCATTTGCTGTGGTCTGGGCACTGAAGAAGCTAAGACCCTACCTGTTTGGGTCTCACTTCCGGGTTCAGACGGACCACAGGCCCCTCAGGTGGTTGATGCATATGAGGGGTGAGAATCCAAAGCTGTTGAGGTGGTCCATTTCCCTACAGGGTATGGATTTCACGGTGGAACATCGCCCTGGTACAGATCACGCCAATGCTGACGGTCTGTCCAGATTTTTCCGCCTTAGTGATGAGGAACTCCCTGGGGTAGGGTAGTTCTCCCTACTTTTCAGCTGGAGGGGACACGTGTTAGACCTGGCACCTTGGCGTGAGTCTCCCTTCCACTTTTTCTCGCTGTGCCTCCTATGTTTTTATGGTGTTGGCCGCTCAGAGCACTGTGCCACTGCCAACCAGTGCCACAGTGCAAGTGCTCCCTATGTAAAATGTATATGTTGGTTGGATTCCATGATTGGCTTATTTGGTTTACTATCAGACCCCAGTAAAGTGCACCAGGAGTGCCAGGGCGTGTAAATACAAATACCGCTGGTGGGCTCGCAGCACTGGTTGTGCCACCCACAGAAGCGGCCTGGTAAAATGTATCTAAGGTCTGCCATTGCAGAACCTGCGTGCAGTCTGGTACTGACATGCTGACTGGGCAAGTGCACACACTTGCCAGTCCCTAAACCTTCCCTTAACTTCATATTAGTCTCCCCTATGGTAGGCCCCAGGGCAGGGTGCATTGTAAGCATAAGGTAGGACAAGCCCTGATGTGTGTGGCATGTCCTAATAGTGAATTACAGCCATTTTCATTTTTCACTATTGTAAGGCTACCCTGTTCTCATAGGCCAGAATGGGCTGTTAAGATTGTTACATCCTATGTTCCTAACAGGCCCAGGGAACATGGTAGGAGATCGAGTTTAGTATGCCTGAACTCAGAATAATAAGGTACACCTTTTAGCAAGGTTTATTTTAATATTCCGCGTTTGCAAATGCCGCTTTTAGAAAGCTGGCCTTTGCTTGCCTAACCATTTCATCCCGCCTCTGCGTGATGTGTATCTGCTGTCTGGCTTGCGTGAGTGACAGGGCTGGGGAAACCCAGATGGGCAGGGCTAGGTAGCCTGGTGGAGAATAGGACGATTGACAGGTAGACGGGTGGGAGGAGCGCACCTGGGCTCTGAATAGGACTGTGCTCTGCCACCACAATGCCGGCTCCGCCCCCTGTGGAGCGTCTGATGACTCTGCCCTGCACCCTAAATGAAGAAGCCTGCATCGCGTAAACAAAGTGCTCCAGAACTGGACTGAACTAGGCAAGGGCCCCCCTGGCCTGGGAGAACAAAAGAAATGTGGTATAAATGAAGGAGCCCTGCTCCTAAGAAATCAGATCCTGCTACAAGACGAACCTCTGCCTGAGGAGAAGGAACCGGGAAAGCTGTGGGAGGAATACTGTCCCTGACCTGGGGGATTGGCCTGCAGTGGTTGCCCTGCTACTGAAGGAGAGGAGAAAGATTGCTGATAAACTTTGCTTCAACTTGTGATATTTAAGATCTCCAAGGGCTTGTGCTGAGCTTGCCCCCTGAACAAAGTACCAGGACCAGTGGACTTCATCGCCGTGTGAGAGAGCAGGAAAACGGACCGTTTTCCCGGTAATCTGGAAGAGAACTGCTGCATGCGCTTCCCGAACGAAGCGTACTTGCCCTGAAGCTTGCACCCGCTGTTCGGCCCGAACAACGTGATTGTGGCCCCTCTACGAGCCGTAGCTCGCACCGCAAAGGAGGGTCTCACCCCGCCTGAGCATCGTGACTATTGGCCCCTACGAGTCGCAACTCGCACCGTAACGGAAGGACTGTGACCGTACGGCTTCACCCTCCTAACGAACCACATTTGCCTGCGTACGCGCCTTCCCTCTGGTTTGGGGAAAGCCGCGGCGCGTGTGGTGATCCTGTGCGTCTCCCCTGTGAGGAGCGTACGAGTGTTTGTGCCCCGCAGCGTGATCTTCAAGTTACCCATTACCAGCACGGCGCGAATGCCGCAACCCGCTGGAAAGTGCCCCCGGATGTCCGTCCCCTGAGCCTGCAACGCCCAAGGTCGCCGAGTACCGTAGTACGCATCACCAGGACGACCCTGCATCCGAGATCGCAACTGACTGCTGCACAGCCTTCGTGCCAACTCCCCAAAGATAAAGGTACTGTGCCCGATCGCACCTCGAGGTGCACACTCCCCCTTTGGAGCGCCCCCAGAGCGAGTGAGACCCGCTCACCCACCCGAACCGGGAACGAAGTGCACGGACCTTGTAACAATACGCTGAACTGAGAACTCTTTTTGCCAAGTAATATTGTGGGCCCGCTTACACGTTATTGGGTCTTGTGATAATCCTGAATTCTATAAACAAAGTATATTTTTGATACGCCCAGTGTGGAGTCCATTTGTGGGGGTAACATTGGATTGTTGTATGTGATCACAAATGCTTAACCATTACGCCTAAGATAACGCCTTGTCTGCTCGCGCCAAGGTACCTAGAGGGTGAGCAGGGGTTATTGTTAAAGTGTACCCCCTTTCCCTGACTGGAAGAAGGACCCCCTGTTTGTCCCAGGTACTCACCTGTGTCACCCAGGGAATCCGGATTCTAACACGCTGTGAAAAGTCTGGCTGAGAGGGAACTCGTAAAATGCTTGACGGGATTGTGGTGGTCCGCCAAGCATATTGCGGCCTCTGACCGCCGCTCCTAAGCCAGGCAGTCCCCAGGTGGTCCGACTGCCCTAATCGTAATTGGGTGGTCGGACCGGGGATGGCTGGATCCGTCAGTGCTGTGTCACCACACGTCTGTCAGTCCTTGGATCACCAGACTCGTAATAGGGCCCTTGATGTTATGTAACCTGCACAGCAGCGGATGGCGCTTTCCACACATGACCTCTAATTCGGCAGTAAAAGCAAACAGATGACTGTTCCTATTTATTTATTTATTTTGTGATTTTATACCCCCGGGCGTGGCTGGGGCACATCACAGCCTTTACAAGAGCACAGTTAACAAACAATCATGGTCGAAGCACTTTAGAGATACAACCTAGGAAGAATTAAAAGCAGGTAATCGAGAGTAAGTGAGAGTCGAGCCGTACAAGAGTGCCGTTTCAATCCACCCGGAGTACCTTCGAGATACAACATGGGACAAAGTGACAGTGGGCCTTCGAGAGCGGGTGGGAGAAAAGGGTTTAACGCAAGCGTTTCTCAAAGCCAAGAGCTCTGAGATGGTTTTTGACGGTAGCATTGCATGACGTCATGCAAAGGGTCGGAGGGAGGGGGCTCCAAATTCTTGTGTGATGACAGGTACATGCATCGCTCCTTTTTGAAGGTAGGCTCAGGGGAAGGAGTTGAGCACTGCTGGAACCCCATTTTGCACCCAAAATTTTCGATTTTCCAGTGAGTATTGTAGTGCCTCAGGTGTGGTGCAGGCACTTTCACATTGGGCTCGTCCCTCTACAGGGAGCCACAGGAGGGTTAGCAGGACGGGAGGATGGGGTCAAACTTCTTCTGACTGGTAACAAAGCGGGCCACAGCAAATAGAACTGCTCTAAGCGTATCGCGGATTGTATAACTGCTCTGAGCGGGCCTCAGTAAATAGCACTGCAGTGAGCGGGCCTCAGTAAATAGAACTGCAGTGAGCGGGCCTCAGTAAATAGAACTGCAGTGAGCGGGCCACAGCAAATAGAACTGCTCTAAGCGTATCGCGGATTGTATAAGTGCTCTGAGCGGGCCTCAGTAAATAGAACTGCAGTGAGCGGGCCTCAGTAAATAGAACTGCAGTGAGCGGGCCTCAGTAAATAGAACTGCAGTGAGCGGGCCTCAGTAAATAGAACTGCAGTGAGCGGGCAACAGCAAATAGAACTGCCCTAAGCGTATCGCGGATTGTATAACTGCTCTGAGCGGGACTCAGCAAATAAAACTTTTGTGAGCGGGCCTCAGTAAATAAAACTGCTCCGAGTGGGCCTCAGTAAACATAACTGCTGTGAGCGAGCCTCAGCAAATAGAACTGCTGTGAGCGGGCCTCAGCAAATAGAACTGCAGTGAGCGGGCTTCAGTAAATAGAACTGCAGTGAGCGGGCCTCAGTAAATAGAACTGCTCCGAGCGGGCCACAGCAAATACAACTGCAGTGAGCGGGCCTCAGTAAATACAACTGCTCCGAGCGGGCCTCAGTAAATAGAACTGCTCCGAGCGGGCCTCAGCAAATACAACTGCAGTGAGCGGGCCTCAGCAAATAGAACTGCTCCGAGCGGGCCTCAGTAAACAGAACTGCTGTGAGCGGGCCTCAGTAAATAGAACTGCAGTGAGCGGGCCTCAGCAAATAGAACTGCTCTGAGCGTATCGCGGATTGTATAACTGCTCTGAGTGGGCCTCAGTAAATAGAACTGCTCTGTGCGGGCCTCAGCAACTAGAACTGGTTTGAGCGGGCCTCAGTAAATAAAACTGCTCGGAGCGGGCCTCAGTAAATAAAACTGCTCTGAATGGGTCTCAGTAAATAGAACTGCTCTGAGCGGGCCTCAGCAAATAAAACTGTTGTGAAGGGGCCTCAACAAATAGCACTGCTCTAAGCGGGCCTCAGCAAATAGAACTGCTCGGAGCGAGTCTCAGTAAATAGAACTTCTCGGAGCGGGCCTCAGTAAATACAACTGCTGTGAGCGGGTCTCAGCAAATAGAACTGCTCCGAGCGGGCCTCAGAAAATACAACTGCTCTGAGCGGGCCTCAGTAAATGGAACTGCACTGAGCAGGCCTCAGCAAATAGAACTGCTCTGAGCGGGCCTCAGTAAATAGAACTGCTCTGAGCGGGCCTCAGCAAATGAAACTGCTCTGAGCGGGCCTCAGTAAATAAAACTGCTTCAAGCGGGACTCAGCAAATACAACTGCTCTGAGCGGGCCTCAGCAGATACAACTGCTCTGAGCGGGCCTCAGCAAATAGAACTCCTCTGAGCGGGCCTCAGTAAATGGAACTGCTCTGAGGAGCCTCACCAAATAGAACTGCTCTGAGCGTATTCCGGATTGTAGAACTGCTCTGAGCGGGCCTCAGTAAATAGAACTGCTCTGAGCGGGCCTCAGCAACTAGAACTAGTCTGAGCGGGCCTCAGCAAATAAAACTGCGCGGAGCGGGCCTCAGTAAATAAAACTGCTCTGAACGGGCCTCAGTAAATAGAACTGCTCTGAGCGGGCCTCAGCAAAAAGAACTGCTCTGAGCAGGCCTGAGCAAATAAAACTGCTGTGAGGGGGCCTCAACAAATTGAACTGCTCTGAGCGGGCCTCAGCAAATAGAACTGCTTGGAGCGAGCCTCAGTAAATAGAACTGCTGGGAGCGGGCCTCAGTAAATACAACTGCTGTGAGCGGGTCTCAGCAAATAGAACTGCACTGAGCAGGCCTCAGCAAATAGAACTGCTCTGAGCGGACCTCAGCAAATACAACTGCTGTGAGCGGGTCTCAGCAAATAGAACTGCTCTGTGCGGGCCTCAGAAAATAGAACTGCTCTGAGCAGGCTGCAGCATGTAGAACTGCTGTGAGCGGGCCTCAGCAAATAGAACTGCTCTGTGCGGGCCTCAGTAAATAGAACAGCACTGTGTAGAACTGCTCTGAGCGGGCCAAAGCAAATATAACTGCTGCAGCGGGCCGCAGCGTAAAGAACTGCTCTGAGTGGGCCTCAGCAAATAGAACTGCTGTAAGCGGGCTGCAGCTTGTAGAACTGCTGCAAGCAGGCAGCAGCAAATAGAACTGCTGTAAGCGGGCTGCAGCTTGTAGAACTGCTGCAAGCAGGCCTCAGCAAATAGAACTGCTGTAAGCGGACTGCAGCGGCTTGTAGAACTGCTGCAAGCAGGCCTCAGCAAATAGAAGTGCTGTAAGCGGGCTGCAGCGCGTAGAAATGCTCTGAGCGGGCCTCAGAAAATAGAACTGCTGTAAGCGGGCTGCAGCTTGTAGAACTGCTCTGAGCAGGCCTCAGCAAATAGAACTGCTCTAAGCAGGCTGCAGCGCGTAGAATTGCTCTGAGTGGGCCTCAGCAAATAGAACTGCTCTTAGGATACCGTGGCTTGTAGAACTGCTCTGAGCGGGCCTCAGCAAATACACCTGCTCTGAGCGGGCCTCAGCAAATAGAACTGCTGCAAGTGAGCTGCGGCTTGTAGATCTGCTCTAAGCAGGCCTCAGCAAGTAGAACTGCTGTAAGCAGGCTGCAGCTCATAGAACTGCTCTGAGCGGGCAGCAACATGTAGCACTGTTCTAAACAAAGCAGCTTATTGAACTGCTCTAAGAGGTAAAGTTGAAAGAGATTTAGGGAGGCCAGTTATCTAGTAATTGGGTAAAAGGTGTTGGGGTGTTGAAGGTAGGCCAGTCATTGGGTAGTTGGGAAAGAGGTGTCTGGGTGTTGAAGGGATGCTAGTTATCGGGTAGTTGGGGAGTGGTGTCAGGGTGTTGATGGGAGGTTGTTATTGGGTAGTTGGGGAGAGGTGTTAGGGTGATGAATGGAGGTCGGTTATCAGGTGGTTGGGGAGTAGTATCGGGGTGTTGAAGGGAAGTCGGTTATCTCGTAGTTGGGGAGAGGTGTCGTGGATTTGAAGGGAGGTTGGTTATCGGGTGGTCGCGGAAAGTGTTGGGGTGTAAAGCGAGGTCGGTTATCGGGTAGTTGGGGAGCGGTGTCGGGTACTGAAGGGAGGTCGGTTATCAGGTACTTGAGGAGCGGTGTTGGGTATTGAAGGGAAGTCTGTAATCGGGTAGTTGGGGAGAGGTGTTGGGGTGTTGTAGAGAAGTCAGTTATGGGGTGTTTGGGGAGATGTGCCCGGGTTCGGAAGGGAGAGGTGTTGGGGTGTTGAAGCGAGGTCAGTTATCGGCTAGTTGGGAAGCGGTGTTGGGGTGTTGAAGGGAGGTCTGCAAATGGGTAGTTGGGGAGAGGTGTCGGGTGTTGAAGGGAGTTTGGTTATTGGGTAGTTGGGAAGAGATGTTGAGGTATTGAAGGGAGGCCAGTTATCATGTAGTTGGGGAGAGGTATTGCGGTATGGAACGGAGGCCAGTTATCGGGTAGTTGGGGAGCGGTGTTGGGGTGTTGAAGAGAGGTTAGTAAAGGGGTAGTTGGGGAGAAGTGTTGAGGTGTTGAAGGCAGTTTGGTTATTGGGTAGTTGGGGAGAGGTGTTGGGGTATGAAACGGAGGTCAGTTATCAGGTAGTTGGGGAGCAGTGTTGAAGGGAGGTTGACGGGAGGTTGGTTATCGGGTAGTTGGGGAGCGGTGTTGGGGCGTCGAATCGAGGTCTGTTCTCAGGTAGTTGATGAGCATGTCGGGGTGTTGATGGGAGGTTGGTTATTGGGGAGTCGGGGAGAGGTGTGGGGGTGTTGAAGGGAGGCTGTTTATCGGGTAGTTGTGGGAGCGGTATTGGGGTGCTGAAGGGAGGTCGATTATCGGGTAGTTGGGCAGAGGTGTGGGGGTGTTGGAGGGAAGTCATTTATCGGGTAGTCAGGGAGAGGTGTTGAGGTGTTGAAGGGAAGTCAGTTATTGGGTGGTTAGGGAGAGGTGTCAGGGTGTTGAACGGAGGTCATTTATCAGGTACTTGGGAAGAGATGTTGGGGTGTTGAGGGGAGGTCGGTTATCGGGTAGTTGGGGAGAGGTGTTTGCTATTGATGGAAGGTCGGTCGGTTATCGGGTAGTTGGGGAGCGGTGTCGGGGTGTTGAAGGGAAGTCGGTTATCGAGTAGTTGGTGAGAGGTGTCAGGTATTGAAGGGAGGCCGTTTATTGGGTAGTTGTGGGAGCGGTATTGGGGTGCTGAAGGGAGGTCGGTTATCGGGTAGTTGGGGAGAGATGTCTGGGTGTTGAAGGGAAGTCAGTTATCGGGTGGTTGGGGAGAGGTGTCGGGTGTTGAAGGGAGGTCTGTTATCGGGTAGTTGGGGAGTGGTTTTGTGATGTTGAAGGTGGTCGGTAAATGGGTAGTTGGGGAGAGGTGTTGGGGTGTTGAAGGGAGTTCGGTTATTGGGTAGTTGGGGAGAGGTGTTGAGGTATTGAGGGGAGGCCAGTTATCAGGTATTTGAGGAGAGGTGTTGGGGTATGGAACATAGGTCCGTTATCAGGTAGTTGGGGAGCAGTGTTATAGGGAGATTGAAGGGAGGTTGGTTATCTGGTAGTTGGGGAGCAGTGTTTGGGTGTTTAAGGAAGGCTGGTAATGGGGTAGTTGGGGTGAAGTGTCGGTGTTTTGAAGCAAGGTCGGTTCTCAGGTAGTTGATGAGCGGTGTCGGGTGTTGATGGGAGGATGGTTATTGGGTAGTCGGGGAGAGGTGTAGGGGTGTTGAAGCAAGGTCGTTTAACGGGTACTTTGGGAGAGGTGTCGGGGTGTTGAGGGGAGGTCGGTTATCGGTTAGTTGGGGAGCAGTGTCGATTATTGAAGGAAGGTCAGTTATCGGTTTAGTTGGGGAGCGTTGTCGTGATGTTGAAGGTAAGTCGGTTACCGAGTAGTTAGGCAGAGGTGTCAGGTATTGAAGGGAGGTCAGTAATCGGGTAGTTGGGGAGAGGTGTTGGGGTGTTGAAGGGAGGTTGTTTATCGGGTACTCAGGGAGAGGTGTTGTGCTGTTGAGGGGAGGTCGGTTATCAGGTAGTTGGGGAGCAGTGTCGATTATTGAAGGAAGGTCAGTTATCGGTTAGTTGGGGAGCGTTGTCGTGATGTTGAAGGGAAGTCGGTTATCGAGTAGTTGGGCAGAGGTGTCAGGTATTGAAGGGAGGTCGGTAAATGGGTAGTTGGGGAGAGGTGTCGGGGTGTTGAGGGGAGTTCGGTTATTGGGTAGTTGGGTAGTTGGGGAGAGGTGTCAGGGTGTTGAAGGGAGTTCGGTTATTGGGTAGTTGGGGAGAGGTGTCGGGGTGTTGAGGGGAGGTCGGTTACCGGGTAGTCAGAGTAGCTGTATCGGGGTGTTGAAGGGAGGCTGGTTATCGGGTAGTCAGGGTAGCTGTATCGGGGTGTTGAAGGGAGGCTGGTTATCGGGTAGTCAGGGTAGCTGTATCGGGGTGTTGAAGGGAGGTCAGTTATCGGGTAGTTGTGAGCAGCAGGATACCTTAGGTCACATATGCGCTTTACACATCATTTATTCATTCATTCAGCGGTGTTGCGTGGTTTATGTGGAGGGGAGGCCAGTTATTCGAAGTCGTTAAGGCAGAGATGGCGGGTGTGGGGGGCATGGGGCAGCAGAAGGGACACTGGTGGGCATTTCGTGAGAAGAGGGCTCGTTTGAAAGGTGTTTTTGCAGACACAGGTATCTCTTTGCTGTGGGAGAAGGTATGTGAGGCATGTAAGAGATTCTGTGAAATGCTGCAGGAAGTGGAACAATATTGTGTTTCCCCAGCGGAGCCCCCCCCCCCCCTCCAGCCCCCCACCCCTCATAGGGCGGACAGGCTGGAGCGCCTCCACATGCTGAAAGGAGGCAGCTCCCGGGCCTCTCTGAGGCCTCTTTGTCCGTCCACCGCCAGCACATTGAAAGTGCACAGCCCCTCCCGTGTTTGGTGTCTTTAGGGGGGGCAGGGGCACCCCCGAAGGCTTCCCTTTTCAAAGGACATTACTGTGCAGAGGAAAGAGCTGTCATAAGACCTCAGAGAGGGAAGGTGCCCCTGAAGCCTTCCGCCTCTCCCCGAGTGTTTCCAGCCAGGAGCTGCCCCAGAGGTGGGCCCTGGCACCGTCCCCCAGAGCTGGGGGCCCTGGCACCCTCCCCCCAGAGATGGGGGCCATGAAAGGATCTTTGTGCGGTGGCTGCCAGCGGCCAATGGAGGCCTTGTGTGGGGAAAGAGAGCCCTGTCTGTGTGGCAGGTGAGGGGTGGCTGTCACTAGCCACAGACCTCGCCACGGCCACGTGAACAAACACAGCCAGGCCGCTGCGGCAGGGGGGGGGGCGGGGGGGCACAAGTGATGTCAGTTTACAAGGAGGCACACAGCGTGCAAGGCAGGCAAGCAGTAAAACACGGAACCGAAGCTGGCTATTAAACGATCCATAAACCGCAGAGAGCTGATCTCTGCGCATCTGTAAATAACTCCAAACTCAGCATCTTGGTCACGAAAACATTTCCAGCCAATCCGGGCGATTCTTTCTGGGCCCCAAATCCATCTCCTGCAGATACGAACCTTTTACACGAGCATCACAATATACAGCACAGACAACCCCGTGGGGAGGACCCCGGGAGAAAGGAAGGGGGTCAGAGGTCACGCCGAGCGGAGTCCTACATGTCTGCTGGGTCTCTTTACATCCTCTAACGTCTGCTGGTCTCTTTACATTCTCTAGATTCTGTTGCGTCTCTCCACATTCTGTGGTGTCTGCTGGGTCTCTCCACATCCTGTAAACTCTGTGGGGTCTCTCCACATTCTGTGGTGTCTGCTGGGTCTCTCTACATCCTCCAATGTCTGCTGGGTCTCTTTACACCCTCTACAACCTGCTGGGTCTCTTTACACCCTCTACAGTCTGCTGGGTCTCTCCACATCCTACAATGTCTGCTGGGTCTCTCCACATCCTCCAATGTCTGCTGGGTCTCTCCACATCCTCCAATGTCTGCTGGGTCTCTTTACACCCTCTACAGTATGCTGGGTCTCTCCACATCCTCCAATGTCTGCGGGGTCTCTCCACATCCTCCAAAGTCTGCTGAGTCTCTCCACATTTTGTGGTGTCTGCTTGGTCTCTTGACATCCTCTAAAGTATGCTGGGTCTCTCCACATTCTGTGGTGTGTGCTTGGTCTTTCTACATCCTCTAAAATGTGCTGGGTCTCTCCACATTCTGTGTTGTCTGCTGGGTCTCTCTACATTCTGTGGTGTATGCTGGATCTCTCCACATCTTGTAAAGTCTGTGGGGTCTCTTCACATTCTGTGGTGTGTGCTTGGTCTCTCCACATCCTCTAAAGTGTGCTGGGTCTCTCCACATTCTGTGGTGTCTGCTTGGTCTCTCCACATTCTCTAAAGTGTGCTGGGTCTCTCCACATTCTGTGGTGTCTGCTGGGTCTCTCCACATCCTGTAAAGTCTGTGGTGTCTCTCCACATTCTGTGGTGTGTGCTTGGTCTCTCCACATTCTCTAAAGTGTGCTCGCTCCCTCCACATTCTGTGGTGTCTGCTGGGTCTCTCCACATTCTGTGGTGTCTGCTGGATCTCTCCACATCCTGTAAAGTCTGTGGGGTCTCTCCACATTCTGTGGTGTCTGCTTGATCTCTCCACATCCTCTAAAGTGTGCTGGGTCTCTCCACATTCTGTGGTGTCTGCTTGGTCTCTCCACATCCTGTAAAGTGTGCTGGGTCTTTCCACAGTCTGTGGTGTCTGCTGGGTCTCCCTACATCCTCTAATGTCTGCTGGGTCTCTTTACATTCTCTAGATTCTGTTGGGTCTCTCCGCATTCTGTTGTGTCTGCTAAGTCTCTCCACATCCTCTAAAGTCTGCTAGGTCTCTCCACATTTTGTGGTGTCTGCTGGGTCTCTCCACATTCTGTGGTGTCTGCTGGTTCTCTCCACATCCTGTAAAGTCTGTGGTGTCTCTCCACATTCTGTGGTGTCTGCTTGGTCTCTCCACATTCTCTAAAGTGTGCTCGCTCCCTCCACATTCTGTGGTGTCTGCTGGGTCTCTCCACATTCTGTGGTGTCTGCTGGATCTCTCCACATCCTGTAAAGTCTGTGGGGTCTCTCCACATTCTGTGGTGTCTGCTTGATCTCTCCACATCCTCTAAAGTGTGCTGGGTCTCTCCACATTCTGTGGTGTCTGCTTGGTCTCTCCACATCCTGTAAAATGTGCTGGGTCTTTCCACATTCTGTGGTGTCTGCTGGGTCTCCCTGCATCCTCTAATGTCTGCTGGGTCTCTTTACATTCTCTAGATTCTGTTGGGTCTATCCGCATTCTGTTGTGTCTGCTGAGTCTCTCCACATCCTCTAAAGTCTGCGGGGTCTCTCCACATTTGGTGGTGTCTGCTGGGTTTCTCCACATTCTGTCGTGTCAGCTTGGTCTCTCCACATCCTCTAAAGTGTGCTGGGTTTCTACACATTCTGTGGTGTCTGCTGGTTCTTCCACATCCTCTAAAGTATGCTGGGTCTCTCCACATTCTGTGGTGTCTGCTTGGTCTCGCCACATCCTCTAAAGTGTGCTGGGTCTCTCCACATTCTGTGGTGTCTGCTTGGTCTCTCCACATTCTCTAAAGTGTGCTGGGTCTCTCCACATTCTGTGGTGTCTGCTGGGTCTCTCTACATTCTGTGGTGTCTGCTGGATCTCTCCACATCCTGTAAAGTCTGTGGGGTCTCTCCACATTCTGTGGTGTCTGCTGGATCTCTCCAAATCCTGTAACGTCTGTGGGGTCTCTTCATATTCTGTGGTGTCTGCTTGGTCTCTCCACACTCTCTAAAGTGTGCTGGGTCTCTCCACATTCTGTGGTGTCTGCTGGGTCTCTCTGCATTCTGTGGTGTCTGCTGGATCTCTCCAAATCCTGTAACGTCTGTGGGGTCTCTTCATATTCTGTGGTGTCTGTTTGGTCTCTCCACACTCTCTAAAGTGTGCTGGGTCTCTCCACATTCTGTGGTGTCTGCTTGGTCTCTCCACATCCTGTAAAGTGTGCTGGGTCTTTCCACATTCTGTGGTGTCTGCTGGGTCTCCCTACATCCTCTAATGTCTGCTGGGTCTCTTTACATTCTCTAGATTCTGTTGGGTCTATCCGCATTCTGTTGTGTCTGCTAAGTCTCTCTGCATTCTGTGGTGTCTGCTGGATCTCTCCAAATCTTGTAACGTCTGTGGGGTCTCTCCACATTCGGTGGTGTCTGCTTGGTCTTGCCACATCCTGTAAAGTGTGTTGGGTCTCTCCACATCCTGCAAAGTGTGCTGAGTCTCTCCACATTCTGTGGTGTCTGCTGGGTCTCTCCGCATTCTGTGGTGTCAGCTGGATCTCTCCAAATCCTGTAACGTCTGTGGGGTCTCTTCATATTATGTGGTGTCTGCTTGGTCTCCCCCCATCCTCTAAAGTGTGCTGGGTCTCTCCACATTCTGTGGTGTCTGCTTGGTCTCTCCACATCCTGTAAAGTGTGCTGGGTCTCTGCACATCCTGTGGTGTATGTTGGGTCTTTCCACATTCTGTGGTGTCTGCTTGGTCTCTCCACATCCTGTAAAGTGTGCTGGGTCTCTGCACATCCTGTGGTGTATGTTGGGTCTTTCCACATTCTGTGGTGTCTGCTTGGTCTCTCCACATCGTCTAAAGTGTGCTGGGTCTCTCCACATTCTGTGGTGTCAGCTTGGTCTCTCCACATCCTGTAAAGTGTGCTGGGTCTCTCCACATTCTGTGGTGTTTGCTTGGTCTCGCCACATCCTCTAAAGTCTGCTGGGTCTCTCCACATTCTGTGGTGTCTGCTGGGTCTCTCCACATTCTGTGGTGTCTGCTGAGTCTCTCCACACCTCTGAAGTATTCTAGGTCTCTCCACATTCTGAGGTGTCTGCCAAGGCTCTAAACATCCTCTAATGCCTGCAAGGTCTCTCTTCATCCCGCAGTGTCTTCTGGGTAAGACCCTTTGTCGCAGCTCTGCAGATTTGGTAATCCCCACTCGCTGACTGAGCAGGCAGGAGCCCAGTGCTTTGTACAGACCAAAACTGGACCCGTCTGCCCCTGGAGTTAAAATCGACCCCTCCCTAGTCCGGTTCAGGAAAGCCTTAAACACCTGTCTTTCTAGGCAGGACTAGTCTGGGTTTAAATCTCGGTTTCCGGCTCCCTGCCACGAGCAGCGCCAAGACTCCTCTTGGCCATGGTTGGCCTCCTGCTCTGCTTCTGTGCATGGGGGGGGGGGGGGGTGCGAGGGAGAGTGATGTTGAGTGGCGCTGTCGGGTGGGTTGGTGGAAGTGAAGTCGGTGATTCAGGTATGAGGGTCCCTGAACGCATGTGTGAGGAGGTTGAACTGGCAGCACCCCTTGAGGGGGGTCAAGAGAGCTCTCTGAGCATGGGTGGGGTCAGGGATATCAAAAGGATTGTGGGGGCCCTTAGCCAAGCATATGTTGGGGACCCCTGTTCAGAACAACCTTTAACTTATGACCCATTTTCAGCTTTTCAGCGCCTTCTTTCTTCAGGTCACTGGCACTGCACAGGCACACTGGTGTTTCCATCTATCCCAGGACGGTGACGTGGGCTTTGAACATTGTAAGATCGCAGCCGCGACCCGGTGTCATTGCACATGAGCTCTGCGGCCACTGCCATGTCTCACAGGTGAAGTCCTGTTTCCATCTAAAAGGAGCCTTTCCACTGATGTTGCATGGTCTTGAAAAACACAAACACAACATTTCTCTGCAGAATGTCCCTCATGGAGTGCCATACATTACCTGTACTAAAGATAAGTGAAAGGAAATGGCATTTAAAATAATCTCTGTTTACAAATCATTTAAGGTCGTCGGGGCTGGACTCCAGACAGAGCTGGCTCTGTCAGGGCCCCTGGACGGCTGGGCCCCCGGCCAGAGTCCACTGTGCCCCTGCCTTGGCATGTCTCTGGGTGTGGTGTTGTCCGGCGCGGGAGGTCGCGGGCGATCTGGCGGTGGCGTTTGCTGTGACTGCGCTGGATTCATCATCCTGGCATCGCCAAGAGGTGTTGACTTGTTCATCTGCTGGATCAGAATCTTAAATACATATAGTGACTGGTTTACCAAAAAAGAATACACCCATAGAAGCGCTCCTTGAATGCATGCCAAGGCACTCCTTTTATGAATTCACAAACATTGTCAGTAGTAGGCTTGGAAAGCTGCGCCAGTCTCAGGCTTCAAGGCAAACTCCTGGCATCAGACAACCCAAGGTGGTGGAAGGAATGCTGCACATAGTCCAACCTCTGCAGACCGCGTGAGGCGGCGCTCCGAACCATGGGTTTTCGCTCCTGAGACAGTGGACCTGATGTAGGGTTTGGTATATGGTGTCCAGGCATACAGGTCGGCCGAGGCTTTGCCTCAGCCCACACGCACTGAAAGTAGGGGTGTGGGGTGCTGCAACACCCCCAAATAACCATGCAGGAGTTCAGAAGGTGAATGTGCAACAAACATTCCTTAAAATGCTGATCTTATCTTGTCACATATACAATACAATACAATATACAATGCATTTGTAGAGCACACAGCTACCTCCGAAGAGGCGTCCTGCCGCTTGCGGAAATAACTCCCACAAGAAACCCAGCTACAGAGATCCTTAAAGGATCTACCGCCTCTTCGGGCCTCGTGAATGTGGGCGAGGTGGAAAAGTTTACGAGATGTCAATGATCTATCCTGGACGTAAGCTTAAAGCGGCACCTGAGATAAAGAGGACCTTTGTGGGCGAAGGCCCTAAATGCAAAGATGAGCGCCTTAAACGGAATCCTTTTATTCACCGGGAGCCAATGAAGATGTGGTAGGAGTCCTGACACTGCTGCCTGGGGCGTGATCTTGATTTGAGATGGGCAGCAGCGTTCTGAATGATTTCAAGATGCTGGACCAGAAAGAGGGCAGCCCCAGGTACAAACCGTTGGCGTAGTCCAATCTGGATGCGATCAAGCCATGGACTATCGCTTTGCGGAAGTCCACAGAGATAAGATGCAGCACCCTCAGGGACCTGAGGGTAAAGAAATAAGTAAAGGAAAGTGCCTTGATTTGGGGCTCAAAGGTCACGTAGGAGGCACATTTTACCCCCAGATTTCATTGTACTGGAGCCGGATGGGTGGCATCCATTTCAGATGGACACCAGATGCAGGGTCCAGGAGAGGTTCTGACACCAAAGAACAGAATCTCTTTTGGACAGCCTGCGTTCATTTGGCCTACAACTGCTTTGCAACAGAGTTTGAAGAAACACAGGGTTGTAGGTAGGCCTGGCCGGAGATCATGGAACGGAACTCTGTGAAGTGACCCAAAAACTCTGTCGCACTATGCGGGGTTCCACAAAGCAGCGGAGTGCTTTAGGTCGCGCCATTCACTCTGATGTTTAATGCCAGGTCTTTGTCCCGCACTGCAAAATCAGCACGAACGGCATCATGCACAGCGGAAGAGGGCGCCGCTTCTTCCTGCTGGTTGTGTACATTTTCTACTCGACCAGCAGCTTCCTCAAAGCGAACGGATGGCTTCTCAACACGAGCGGCCGTGACCATCCGCCACCACCCACACTGAGAAATCTCACTGGAAAGTTGTATTGCATTGGACTGTCCGTGCCCGCCAACTTAACTTTGACAAGCGTGAGCAAAAAAAAACTCTGCTCCACAAACTCCGCGTGCTCCCTAGAGCACGGAGAGCGGAAAACTCTGCACAGAGAGTGGAGTTCACTGTCCTCGCCTAGTTGTAGGCGCTTTTTCCTGAAAAGCCAGGAGAAGTTGAGTGTCATCTGTGTATGACACGACTGTCACTCCCCGAGACGGGGCAAGGTTCACCAGTGGCTCCGTATATGTATTGAAGCGTGCCGAGCCCTGGGGCACACCGGACTCTTAAGACTTCTGAAGTAGAGGTAAAAGGTGGGAGGAAGACAGTCTGGGAACGGTCGGTGAGGAAGGATTTTAACTATAGCGGGGTTTGGTCTCGAATGCCGATCTTTTCTAGTCTATCAAGCAAAAAAGCGCGAGAGACCGCATCGAACGCAGGGGAAAGGTTGAGTAGCATTACTGTAACAGGGCGCGTTCAATCCATAGTTTCTTTAATGTATTCCGAGACTTCAAGCAGGGCTGACTCGGTGCTGTAACCTGCCCGAAAACCCGATTGGGAGTTGTGCAACAGATGATTAGGCCCAAGGAGATATGATCTCTGCCTGCTTACCCTTTACTCAACAAGTTTAGCAACCATGGCAAGAAGTGAAATGCGTCTAAAATTGCGGAGGAAGGCAGCACGGCTTGATTCCAGGGGGAAGGAACCAGCGTCTGGTCTAAGGAGTCATTCACATCTGCTGTGCTTTGTAAGACAGGGGTCAAATGTCAGGGAAGGTCTTGTGGCAAATTGCTGCTTATTCTTTTAACATGGGGCTTGGTGTTTACTTCTCTCTCTGACTGTAAAGTGAGAGGATTTGGTAAAGTGAACTATCTCACAATCTGTCTGGGGTACAGTGGGTGTGAAAAGAAAGGCCGTAGTGTGGCAGTTTTTTTGTTTAATTTTTTTTACTCACAACAGAGTTTAAGTGCCTGTAAGTAAACTTTATAACCATTTCAAAATATATCAGTAGTTAGGAGATGAAAAATGAAACAATTCTGGGGTAATTCTGAAGTGCGATGGAAGCAAAGATTTTAATTGGGTCAAAATAAATGAGGACACTTTAGTTGGTGATGCACAAATGATAAACATTCACTCAAACCCAAATTTCACACATTGTGGTTTGCGTACTATATCAGCGTTTCCCAAACTGTGGGTTCCCGAGTAAGTATAGGACGGGTCAGGAAAACCCAAGCAATACATTCTGTGTTTATCTTGTCACCTTTGCAATGTGTCAAAGACAGCGGTCACACGTCAGACTGCGTCTTTTATCAAATGAATGCTTATTCTTTTAACATGGGGATTGGTGTTTCCTTTTCTTTCTCTGACTGCGAAGGGAGAAGTGTTTTTGAGTGAATGACGTGAGAATCTTGCTGAGGTACAGGGGTCTGAATGCAAAGGCTGTAGGATGTCATTTTTTGCAACAAAATGTAAACACCTGTATATGGACAGTGTGAGAAGGGGGCCTGATATATGCTGTCCACTAATTCTAGTGGGCACTTTGTTTCAGTCCAAACAACCCCTTATGGTGATAGGTTAAAGACAACCTTTATTGAAAGCTATCCTAGTGGTAGCTATGGAGAGCAGCCTTCAGGCTAAGTCTTGAAGGAATGTAAAGCAGCTTGTTTTACCAGTCTATAATCTCTTGAATGATCAAATGAAAAGACAACCACACCAGGTATATATTAAAAACATATGTATTTAAGATAAAACACACCCCTCTAGTCTCTTTATGAGACTGGAGTTCGAAGTACTTTAGTTACAAGTGTTTAAGCATCAGTAAAAGCACAAATACACATTTGAGACCTAGGGGCGTACCAAACCATATACTAAAAATGTGGTATAAGAACCACGACTTGAATAGGAACTAGGCCTATAGCCTCTAGAATCGCTGGGACCCCAAGGAACCACCCAAGGTAGTGACACAGGGGTCCCACGGAACTGTATACAGTGTGGAAACACAACCGCGGGTTCCTATTATCTTCTATGGGGAATGACGCAGTTGGAATTTTAAAGATTAGGGACACTTCTAATTGAGTCAGGACCAAACTCTTTTGGACTTAGGTAGTTCTAGGGCTAGCACCCACGAGAGCACCAGAGTACACGAGTTACCTCACCCAGGGAAGCCGGGTGCATAGGTGTCTTTTGGTGTCGGGTCGCGTCGTCGATTTCAATGGAAGCCTGCAAAGAACTGCTGCTGCCGTGAAGAGGAGAAGTGTCGGGAGAGATCAAAGCCTGGATCTAGGATGTAAGGAACCTGAAAGCAGAAGGGGACAGAGTCTGGGTCACTAGCCAGTGACATAGGACAGGATGGACCCATGCCTACAGATGTCGGGTGCTTCAGGTGAGTTGATGGGTGTATTGACTCTTCAGCCACGAGGTCCATGAGGTGTTGACGAAGTCCACGAGCCGGATTCAAGCTGCCACACAAAGTCTGTCGAGTGCTGTTGTGTCGGCGACCAGAAAAGACCCAACAAGCCTTGGCAATGGCAAGTCACAGGAATGCAGAGAAAGGACTGCGGTGCAGACCAGCAAGGTCTGATGGACTCACCCAGTGAGGGTAAGTAAGAGCAAGTCTAGAGCAACCAGAAAAGCCCAAGCAGAAGTGGAGTTGCCTTTGTAGGGACCTGCTAGCCAACGGGCTAATGATCGCAAAGGAGCCTCAAGCGATTGCACTTGAAGATGGCCCACGGGTCACTCGTGAAGTGGAGGCCAACAATCTTCAGTGCAGCAGGTACTCAAGGCTGGGGCTACTCGGAGCCCAAAGCACAACTTCGAGGATGACCAGGAAGGTAGTGTTGCTACAAAAGTTCACGGTGTCCAGGGGTCACGGTTCCATGTTACCCACGATAGCCACGGGCCTCAGCATTGCTGTGGACTCAGGGTAGCCTCGGGGAAGTCAGGAAATCCACCTCTGGTGATGCAGAGACTTCGGCTTCCGGCGGGAGGTTCAGCGTTGCAGACCGGTCAGTTGCTTCTTTCCAGGATATATGTTTCAGAGGTTCGTCCAGGGTAATCTAAAGTCCTAGGGACTGGATTCCTATACTTATACTAAGTTGAGGGGATTGACCTGGGGTGGGGGTGGTTACACCCCTTCCCCTTTGTCCAGTTGCACACCAGAGCAGGGGCTGAGTGCCCCTGCAACCGGTTTGAACTGGGCTATGCACAGGGACACCTTGTGTGCCTCAGGCAGTGTCTCAAAAGCATTCTCTGAATGCACCCACCCTGCCCCAATACACATCTGCCTGTCTGGGGAGGTGGTTACACCTCCCTGTGACAGGAAACCTATTGTCCAGGCCTCTCCTGCTGGAGTTTCCCCCAGCAGCAGGAGGCCAGACCTGTGTCTGTGACAGTGGCATCCACTTTGTGATGCCAGGGCTTTGGAAAGTTTTAACCGGGTTTAGCCAGTGTGAACATGTCTCTCCCTCTAGAAGGGTGGAATGCTACCCCCGCCTCCAGGACTTGTGGGGGGGGGGGGGGGGGGGAGGTAGGATTCCAAGATGTTTGACACCAAACACGGCATGTTTTGATGCAGCCATTCCAAAGTTAGCATTTACCACAAGGTTATAATGCACTTAAGAGTATATAATATGGCTGTATCACAGAACAGCCATAAGGAAGTATTTCTGAATGCTGCAGAGGGGCTCAGCTCATGCTTGGGCACCCTCTCACACAAAACCAAGCACTCTGCCTTCAGGATTGTCAAGGCCTGCCACAGGAGTGGCTTATAGGTTTATATGTGTCTGTATAAGGTAGTGATATAGGTAGCCTATACCACAGTAAGTGGTGCAAGCACACCCTTACCCAGGTTGCAGTAACAGACCTGTGGTGTCATTTTGGAGTGCTTCCCAGGGGTGGCATAATACATGCTGCAGCCCCTGGTAGGCCTCTGAGGCACCTATGACCTAGGTACATAGTATACAATATACTAGGGGCTTATAAGGCACTCCAGAATCCAATTAGATATGTACCTAATGTACATGGAAGCCATTTTAGAGAGGAAGCAGCTAGGCTGTGGTCCTGATTAGCAGGACCACAGCCAGACTAAGGTCGAAAAACAGTGACACACCAGCAAAAAGTGGGGGTACCCATGTGAAGCAGATCCTACTCTCCTACACAACCCCCCCCCCCCCAAACACAGGGACATTACACTAACCTTGACCAGTTGAGTCTTCATGTTCTAAGTGGAAATACCTAGAGAGTCCATCTGCATTGTTATGGTTACTCCCAGGTCTATGTTCCACTGTAAAGTCCATCCCCTGTAGGGAAATGGACCACCTAAGCAGTTTGGGGTTTTCACCCTTCATTTGTTTTGGCCATAAGAGGGGATTATGGTCTATCTGAACAAGGAAGTGAGTACCAAACAAGTATGGCCTCATCTTCTTCAGAGCCCAAACCACAGCATAGGCCTCCCTCTCAATGGTTGACCATCGTTTCTCTCTAGGGGTCAGCCTTCTGCTTATGAAAGCTACTGGCTGATCCTGACCTTCTTCATTCACTTGTGACAGTACAGCCCCTACCCCCAATTCAGATGCATCAGTTTGAACAATGAACTTTTTGGAGTAGTCAGGACTCAGCAGAATGGGAGCAGTACACATGGCCTGCTTCAGGTCATCAAATGCCTTTTGACAGCTGTTGGAAAGGCGTTCGCCGGAAGGGGGTTCGATACACGTCTTGCCCACCCCTTTGACCCACCTCTCCCAAGTAAGCCGAACCAGGCGCGCACACCCTGAACTGCACTGTGAACAGAGGGACACCACACGTATTCTTTGTAGGACGATAAGTTCTTTTTTCGATGATTTCAAGGGATCTTTATGACCCAAAAGGCAAATAGTACAGCAGTGGCACAACGTACCACAAGTCAGTCGTGGGGAATGGGGGTAGCGGGACAGTCTTTCAAGATAGTGTCTCTGCAAAATACCCTGCGGAAGCTCACAATCCTCGAGCCGGAGGGTGTCGTGTCTCTGGGCGATCTCTTCCCGAGTCGTCCTCAAGGGGAGCACCGCGAGTCTCTCAGCAGGCACAGGTGGTCGGAGTTCAGGAGCCGCGATTCCGTCAGCAGGGCTCAGATGGTTTAATAGCTGGGGGCCGCGAGTCACTCAGCAGGCCTAGGTGGTTCAGTGTTCGGGAGCCGCGACCTCGTCCGCAGGGCTCAGATGGTTCAATAACAAGAGGCCGCGAGTCACTCAGCAGGCCCAGGTGACTTCAGCGTTCAGGAGCCGCGACAGCGTCAGCAGGCTCAGATGGTTCCAGGTCTTCTCTGTCCTTGGTTCTCCGGCACCCCTTGTTATACTCCGCTGGTTCTTTGAAGTCCGGAGTGCTCGCAGAGGGGGGACTGGGGTGACGGAGGGGGTTCGGCGGGATTTCCTGCCGCTCACTTCTTTGGTCTTTTCAGGTGGGTCTGGGAGGGACCCCAGACGCTCGGTAGGGGAGGCGCCTGCTCCCCAGGGGCCTGGTGGCCGATTGAGTCCTCCCGGGGAAGGCGACCCGAGGTGTGACTGGGCTGGCGCCTCTGGGTCTGTGTTGAGGGCTCCCGCTTCCTTGGTTGGACATGCGTGGTAGGGTGGTGAGTTGGTCAGGCCTCTGGCCGGCCCGCGGATCGGGGGTGGCTGGGGCGGCCGGAGTCGGGGATGTCGTGTCTTGAGGGTGGTTGCAGGTTGGCTGGATGATGGAGAGGGCCACGCCGTGAGGCCGGTCTCACACGCGTCCCCCCCCAGCTGAAAGGCGTGGAGAACTACCCATCCACTGGGGGGTTCTCCTCGCCGAAGCGGAAGAACCGGGACAGGCCGTCGGCGTTGGCATGATCCGTCCCGGGGCGATGTTCGACAGTGAAATCCATCCCTTGGAGGGAGATGGACCATCGTAGTAGCTTGGGGTTCTCCCCCCTCATCCGCATTAGCCATTGCAAGGGCCGGTGGTCCGTCTGTACTCGAAAATGGGTTCCGAACAAGTAGGGCCGCAGTTTCTTGAGGGCCCAGACTACGGCAAAGGCCTCTCGCTCTATAGTACTCCAACGCTGCTCTCTCGGCAGCAGCCTTCGGCTGATGAAGGCTATGGGCTGATCAATGCCCTTGTCGTCGAACTGCGAGAGCACGGCCCCGATGCCATGTTCGGATGCGTCGGTCTGGACCACGAACTCTTGGGAGTAGTCGGGGGCCTTGAGTACGGGAGCGGTGCACATGGCGGTTTTCAAGGCGTCGAACGCCTGCTGGCACTGGGGGGTCCACTGCACCTTCTGCGGAAGCTTTTTGGAGGTCAACTCTGTGAGGGGCCCTGCGATACTACCATAATGTTTAATGAACCTCCGGTAGTACCCCGTAAGGCCCAGGAAGGCCCGAACCTCAGTCTGCGTGGTGGGGGGCTCCCAGGACTTGATGGCATCGATCTTCGGCTGGAGAGGGGCGACCTGGCCGCTGCCCACCTGATGCCCCAGGTAGACCACGGAGCCTTGCCCGAGCTGGCATTTGCTGGCTTTCACTGTCAGGCCCGCTTGGCGCAGGGCCATTAGTACTTGTCGGAGGTGCTGGAGATGCTCGTGCCATTGAGAGCTGAATACGGCGATGTCGTCAAGGTACGCTGCGCTGAACTCCTCGAGTCCGGCCAGGACCTTGTTCACCAACCGCTGGAACGTGGCTGGGGCGTTTTTCATTCCGAACGGCATGACCCTGAAGCGGTAGTGGCCATCTGGCGTGGAGAAGGCAGAGCGCTCTTTCGCCCCTTCCGTGAGAGCGATCTGCCAGTACCCGCAGGTCAGGTCGAAAGTGCTGAGGAACTGGGCCGCCCCCAGGCGGTCGATGAGCTCGTCGGCTCGGGGAATAGGGTGAGCGTCTGCGGGGGTGACCGCGTTGAGCCCCCGATAGTCTACACAGAATCTTAGTTCGGGGGCGACCCCTGGGGAGGCCGCCTTCGGGACCAGAACCACCGGGCTGGCCCAGGGGCTGTCGGAGGGCTCGATGACCCCTAGGTTGAGCATTTTCTGTACCTCGGTCTTGATGCAGGTGCGGACCCGGTCAGGCACCCGGTAGGCTCGGTGTCTCACAGGCGGGCAGTCGCCGGTGTCCACGTCGTGGACACACCAGTCGGTCACCCTTGGAATGAGGGAGAAGAGGTCTGCGAATTGTCCGAGCAGCTGGCGGCAGTCGTCGGCCTGCTGGGGAGTGAGGGTGGCCGACAGTTTCACACCCTCCACGGAACCGTCCAGTTCTTTCGTGCACAGGAGATCGGGCAGGGGTTCAGTGTCTTCTTCTGCCCCCTCATCGGTGGCCAGTAGCAAACTCAATTCTGTCCTTACGAAGTGGGGCTTGAGACGGTTTACGTGGAGGACCCGGAGGGGGTTCCGTGGGGACTGTACGCCGACCAGATACGTGACCTGGCTCTTCCGTTCGACCACCTTGAATGGACCAGTCCATTTGTCTTGTAGGGCGCAGGGTTTCACCGGAGCCATGACCCAAACCTGCTGGCCCGGCTGGAACTCGACCAAGGTTGCGTTCTGGTCATACCAGCGCTTCATTTCTTCTTGGCTGGCCTCGAGGTTAGCCTCTGCAAGTTCTCTAAACTTCCTCGTCTGGTTGCGGAGCGCCAGGATGTAGCGGAACACATCCGGGGGTGTCCCCCGGGGGCTTGTCTCCCAGCCCTCCTTGACCAGGCTCAGGGGCCCTCAAACGGGATGTCCGTACAGCAGTTCGAAGGGGCTGAACCCCAGAGACTTTTGGGGAACCTCCCGGTACGCGAACAGGAGGCAAGGGAGGAGGACGTCCCATTTCCGGCGCAGGGGCTCTTCGAGGCCCAGGATCATTCCCTTCAGAGTTCGGTTGAAGCGTTCCACCAGGCCGTTGCCCTGGGGGTGGTAGGGGGTCGTGAACTTATACGTGACTCCGCACTGCTGCCACAGGGACTTCATGTAGCGGGATATAAAGTTCGTGCCGCGATCACTCACAACCTCGCGGGGAAATCCGACACGGGAGAAGATCCCCATGAGAGCCCGGCCCACCACGGGAGCCGTCACGGTGCGGAGGGGGATGGCCTCGGGGTAGCGGGTGGCATGGTCCACCAGGACAAGGATGAATCTGTGGCCCTGGGCGGTCTTCGGATCCAGGGGTCCCACGATGTCGATGCCGACCCGCTCGAACGGGGTACCCACAACGGGGAACGGTTGTAAGGGGGCTTTGCGTTTTCTGCCACTTTTCCCACTGCCCTGGCACGTGAGGCAGGACTTGCAGTGTGCTTCTACATTCGCCCGCATCTTGGGCCAATAGAAGTGGGTCACCAATCGCTGGTATGTCTTGTCTTGGCCTAAGTGTCCTGCCAAGGGTACATCGTGGGCCAGGCCCAGGAGGAGGCTCCGGAACCGCAGGGGTACCACCAGTACTCGTGCTGCGCCTAGCTCGGCGGACTTTTGCTCGCTGTAGAGGAGGCCATTGTCCCAATAGACCCAATGGGTTCCGGTTTGGTCACCGGCGACCTGGGCTTCGGCTTGTTGTCTAAGTCCCTCGAGGGAGGGGCAAGTGGTCTGTTCCTGGCAGAACTCTTCGCGGGAGGGCCCCCCTTCGCAGTGCCACTGGGCCAACTCGGGCAGTTCTTCGAGTTCCATCGGGGCCTCTGGGGCGGAAGGTTCCGGTCCTTCCCCCGGGTTAGTGTCTCCTTCTTCCTCGGAAGGAGGGTTGTCTGCTTCTGGTAGGGGGTTCCTGCTCTCGGGGTAAGTGTTCCGGAAGAGGGCTTCACCGCCCTTGGAGGGGGCCACTCGTGCGGTTATGGAGCGCGTGGTGGCGCAGACCCATTCTGGTAGGCCCATCATCTCCAGGTGGGCTCTTCGTTCTACCTGCCCCCACGGGGAACTCTCCAGGTCGTTGCCCAGGAGGCAGTCTACGGGCTGCGAGGTCCGGACCGCTACCTTCAGTTCTCCGGAGACCCCTCCCCACTCGAAGGGCACCAGGGCCATCTGGCAGAGGCTCTCAGAATTGTCGGAGGATACGACCGGACAGAGGGCCCCGGCTAGGATCTGGTCTTCGGATATTAGGCTGCGGTGGACCGCGGTGACACTCGCCCCGGTGTCGCGAAGGCCCTCGACTCGGTGGCCGTTGATGGTCACCCGCTGTCGGTACTTTTCTGTGTTGGCGGGCAAGGGTGTCCCGGGGACCATTTCTCGATCACCAAGGGAGACCAGGGCCATGGCCGCCGGTTCCCATTCCTCGGAGTCTTCCATTTCTTCCCCCAGAGCCACGGAGGCCATCTGCCGGGTCGTGGGGTTGGTCGTTGTGGTTCGCTGATACTGGGGACACTGGGGGTCATTGGCGTAGTGTCCGGGCTGCTGGCAGCGGAAGCAGGTGATCCTAGCTCGTGGACCTGGTCGTCCTGGGGCTCCGGTGCTGGCTGGAGACTGGGCCGAACCCGCCTCTGGTGAGCTGCTGGGGGGGCTGGTGGAGGACCCCCCGGCAAAGTCTCTTGGTCGGCCGTGGTTCCCTCCGCCCCTCTGGCGGGGGGGATCCTGACTGTTGCGGCCGTAGTCCTCCACGGGGCCCCGGGTGGCCCGGGTGTTCACCCAACGATCAGCCTCAGCGGCCAGCTTCCGAGGGTCGGTGAGTTTACTGTCTAGGAGATGCTGGCGCAGTTCTATGAAGCAATTGGCCGCTAAATGTTCCCAGGCGATCAGATCGAACAGTTCTTCGAAGGTGGAGACCTTGCTGCCCTTGATCCACCCGTCCAAGGCTCGGCTGTAAAAGTTCACGTATTCGACCCACGTGGTGCCCGGTATCTTTTTGCAATCTCGGAACCGTTGTCGGTACATTTCGGGGGTGAGTCCGTACCGGCCCACGAGGGCTTCCTTCATGTGGCTGTAGGAGTTCATGACCGCGGAGGGCAGATCGAGCAGAGTGTCCCTTCCTTCGCTTAAGAACCGGCCCCATAGGCCAGCCCCCCAATCCTTCTGCGGGACTCGGTGAGAGGTCATGGCGACTTCGTAGGCCTTAAACCACTGCTGGATATCATCGTTCTTATAATACTCCTTGACCACATCCTTGGGGATGTGAACTTTGGTTTCCCCGGCGGGAGCGGGCTGTGGATTCCCGGGCGGCTGTGACTTTTCGTGTCTAGCCCGCCACTCAATCTCCTTCAGGCCGCGTTCATGTTCAAGCTGGAGTTTCTTTTCGTCGTGCTCCCTTTGGAGTCTCTTCTCTTCGAGTTCCCCTTGTAGCCGTAACTGCTCGACGGCTAACTTCTTCTCTGCCAGTTTTATCTCTCCCTCGATTTTTAGTTTTGCCAGTTCCAGTTCGTGGTTGCGGCTTCTCTCTCGGTCCGCTAGTTCCTCGGAGGACAGGTTCCCCTCTGGCCCATTGTTTCTCGCCGGGGTGCTTGTTTGTTCATGGGTAGAGTCTCCTTCCGTTTGGGTCGGGGGCGCCCCCGTCTCGACCCAGGCTTTCAGTACTTTCTGGAAGTCTTCCTTTGTGCTTAGTCCGGTGGTAGCGATGCCAAGGTCTTTGCAAAACTGTTTTAGTTCTCTATGCGTGTAATAGTCCAATTGATCCTCTCGGAACGGTGAGCTTATTTCGGTACCTGCGGCACCCAGGGGGGTTTCTCCTTCCATCTCTGTTTGGTAGTGCGTCAGTCGTTCACTGCACGCTCTCTTTCGGTGTCGGCTCGGATCCCGTCGTCTGCCACCAAATGTTGGAAAGGCGTTCGCCGGAAGGGGGTTCGATACACGTCTTGCCCACCCCTTTGACCCACCTCTCCCAAGTAAGCCGAACCAGGCGCGCACACCCTGAACTGCACTGTGAACAGAGGGACACCACACGTATTCTTTGTAGGACGATAAGTTCTTTTATCGATGATTTCAAGGTATCTTTATGACCCAAAAGGCAAATAGTACAGCAGTGGCACAACGTACCACAAGTCAGTCGTGGGGAATGGGGGTAGCGGGACAGTCTTTCAAGATAGTGTCTCTGCGAAATACCCTGCGGAAGCTCACAATCCTCGAGCCGGAGGGTGGCGTGTCTCTGGGCGATCTCTTCCCGAGTCGTCCTCAAGGGGAGCACCGCGAGTCTCTCAGCAGGCACAGGTGGTCGGAGTTCAGGAGCCGCGATTCCGTCAGCAGGGCTCAGATGGTTTAATAGCTGGGGGCCGCGAGTCACTCAGCAGGCCTAGGTGGTTCAGTGTTCGGGAGCCGCGACCTCGTCCGCAGGGCTCAGATGGTTCAATAACAAGAGGCCGCGAGTCACTCAGCAGGCCCAGGTGACTTCAGCGTTCAGGAGCCGCGACAGCGTCAGCAGGCTCAGATGGTTCCAGGTCTTCTCTGTCCTTGGTTCTCCGGCACCCCTTGTTATACTCCGCTGGTTCTTTGAAGTCCGGAGTGCTCGCACAGGGGGGACTGGGGTGACGGAGGGGGTTCGGCGGGATTTCCTGCCGCTCACTTCTTTGGTCTTTTCAGGTGGGTCTGGGAGGGACCCCAGACGCTCGGTAGGGGAGGCGCCTGCTCCCCAGGGGCCTGGTGGCCGATTGAGTCCTCCCGGGGAAGGCGACCCGAGGTGTGACTGGGCTGGCGCCTCTGGGTCTGTGTTGAGGGCTCCCGCTTCCTTGGCTGGACATGCGTGGTAGGGTGGTGAGTTGGTCAGGCCTCTGGCCGGCCCGCGGATCGGGGGTGGCTGGGGCGGCCGGAGTCGGGATGTCGTGTCTTGAGGGTGGTTGCAGGTTGGCTGGATGATGGAGAGGGCCACGCCGTGAGGCCGGTCTCACAACAGCTAGCTGTCCACTGAACATTTTTGGGCATTTTCTTAGAAGTTAAGTCATTCAAGGGTGTCACTATTGATCCATACCCTTTGACAAATCTCCTATAGTACCCAATCAGGCCTAAGAAGGCTCTCACCTGTGTCTGGGTAGTTGGAGCAGTCCATTCCATTATTGTCTGGATCTTGCTCTGCAATGGTTGAACCTGGCCTCCACCTACAAGGTGGCCCAGGTACACAACCTGACTCTGCCCTATCTGGCACTTAGTAGCTTTGATAGATAGGCCTGCTTTTTGCAGGGCCTCCAAAACATTCCTTAGGTGGACCAGGTGATACTCCCAGGTGGAGCTAAAGACAGCAATATCATCTAGATATGCTGCATTGAAGGCTTCCAGGCCTGTGAGAACTGTATTCACCAACCTTTGGAAAGTGGCAGGTGCATTCTTCAACCCAAAGGGCATTACCACAAATTGATAGTGCCCACTAGGGGTAGAAAATGCTGTTTTTGGCTTTGCATCATCAGCTAGTCTGATCTGCCAGTAGCCAGCTGTCAAGTCAAATGTGCTAAGGTACTTGGCTGAGGCCAAAGTATCTATAAGCTCATCTGCCCTAGGGATGGGATGGGCATTAGTCCTAGTGACTGCATTGAGGCCCCTGTAGTCCACACAAAACCTCATCTCTCTTTTCCCACCATTGGTGTGAGGTTTAGGCACAAGGACCACTGGACTAGCCCAAGGGCTATCTGAGGGTTCAATCACACCCAGGTCCAACATTTTCTGGACGTCTGTCCTGATACAGTCCCTGACATGGTAAGGTTGCCTATAAATCGTATTTTTAATAGGAAGACTGTCCCCAGTGTCCACTTCATGAGTGCACCAGGTAGTCTGACTTGGAGTCAGTGAAAACATGTGTCTGAACTGATTGAGAACATGTCTGCAGTCAGTTTGCTGCTGGGCAGTGAGGCTGCCTGCCAAGGCTACACCATCAACTGACCCATCATCAGGGTTCTGTGAGAGGAGGTCAGGGAGTGGGTCACTCTCTTCCTCCTGTTCCTCCTCAGTTGCCATGAGCAAGCCCATGTCAGCCCTGTCCACATATGGCTTCAACCTGTTGACATGGAGAACCCTATGGGGACTCCTAGGGGTTCCAAGGTCTACCAAGAAGGTAACCTCCCCTTTCTGTTCAACAATAGTGTGGGGTCCACTCCACTAGTCCTGGAGAGCTGCTGGAGCCACAGGCTCCAACACCCACACTTTCTGTCCTGGCTGATAAACAGTCAGTACAGCCTTTTGGTCATGCCAGGCGTTTTGCAGTTCCTGGCTAGCCTCAAGGTTTTTGTTTGCCTTTTTCATATACTCAGCCATCCGGGAGCGGAGACCAAGTACATAGTCTACTATGTCTTGCTTTGGGGGCTTGAGAGGAAACTCCCATCCTTCCTTCACCAAACACAATGGACCCCTGACAGGGTGACCAAACAGAAGTTCAAAGGGGCTGTAGCCAACCCCCTTGTGAGGCACCTCCCTGTATGCAAATAAAAGGCAGGGCAAGAGAAGGTCCCATTTTCACCTAAGCTTCTCTGGGAGTCCTTTGATCATGCCCTTTAAGGATTTGTTGAACCTTTCAACTAAACCATTGCATTGTGGGTGATAGGGTGTGGTAAATTTGTAATTCACTCCACACTCCTTCCACATTGCAGTTAAGTAACTTGACATAAAGTTTGCAACTCTGTCAGATACTAACTCCTTTGGAAAGCCTACTCTTGAGAACACACTCAAGAGAGCTCTTGCCACTACAGGTGCTGTAGTGGTCCTTAGGGGAATAGCTTCTGGATACCTGGTGGCATGATCCACTACCACCAGTATAAATCTGTGCCCAGATGCTGTTTGAGGATCCATGGGACCGACAATGTCAATTCCAACCCTCTCAAAGGGAACCCCCACCACAGGTAGTGGTATCAGGGGGGCCTTTGTAGTGCCACCTGCTTTGCCACTGGCTTGGCAGATTACACAGGAGCAACAAAACTCCTTTGTGTCTTCAGACATGTGGGGCCAGTGAAAGTGGGGAACAATTCTGTCCCAAGTCTTGTTCTGGCCTAGGTGTCCTGCCAGGGGACTATCATGGGCTAGTGTCAATAGGAAACCCCTAAACTTCAGAGGTATAACTAACCTCCTGGATGCACCAGGCTTGGGGTCTCTACTCTCTGAGTAAAGGAGTCCATCATCCCAATAAACCTTATGGATGCCACTAGCATTCCCAGCAGCCTCTTCAGCAGCTTGCTGTCTGAGGGTTTCAAGATACGGGCAGGTTTTCTGCTCCTGGCACAGATCAGACCTGGAAGGGCCCCCTGTCCCCAAGAACTCGACCTGGTCAGGTTCAAGCTCCTCTGGGACAGTTCCTTCTGCAGGCTCAAGGTCATCTCCCTGAGGAGACTGATCAGTATCCTGAGACAGGTGGGAAGGCTATGCCTTAACCCTACTGCTCCCCCTCTTGTGAGGCACCTGGTCCATTATTCCAGAATCCAGGGCCTGTCCAGCTTTTGACATTTTATCCTGTGGCCTAGTCACAGCAAAGACATGTGCAGGGATCCCTAACATTTCTGTATGTGTCCTGAGCTCCACTTCAGCCCAAGCTGAAGTTTCCAGATCATTGCCAAGCAAGCACTGTACTGGTAGGTCTGCACTTACCACAACCTTCTTAAGGTCAGTTACCCCTCCCCAGGAGAAGTTAACAACTGCCAGAGAATGGTCTGTTCTGACATTGCTAGCATTGGTCACTTGGTACATTTCACCAAGTATAATCTGCCCAGGATCCACAGGATCATTTGTCACCATAGTTGTTCCTGTGTCCCTGAATGCCCAAGCTTCCACTCCATTAATCAAAGGCTGCTGTCTGTATTTGCCCAAGTTACTGGGACTCACAAAGGGGGACATATCCATGCCCCCATCACTGACAAGCACAGCCTGACGAGGCCAGAGTCTATCTCAAAACCCAGGGTCAACCATACAACACCCTTATTCTGTGTATTCTTACCACCAATTGTAACTGTACTTGGGGGAGCAGGTGCCTTAGGGGCATTGGTGGTGGTTGGAGTATTTTCTTTAGCCTTGGTGCAGTCACTGGTCCAGTGAGTTTTCTGTTTACAGATTTTGCACCAGGGCTTCTTTTGGCCTTTCCCTTTGTTAGCCTGTGAATCCCCCCTGAAGAAGATTTTTGGGGCCCTTTTGAAGACTTCTGGTCTTTACCCTTGTCCCCACCCTTATCAGAGTGCTTAGAATCCTGCTTCTTTGGGTCACCACCTTGGTTCTGTACTTTCTGCCTCACCCTGGTTCTGACCCATTTGTCTGCCTTCTTTCCCAATTCTTGGGGAGAGGTCAGATCAGAGTCTACCAGGTACTGGTGCAACAGCTGATTTTGACAGTTATTAAGAATCTGCTCCCTCATTATCAGATTGTACAATCCTATGAAGTCACACACTGTACTGCCCAATAACCTACCTTCCAGAGCCTTAGCAGCACAGTCAACAAAGTCAACACAGTCTTGATTTTGTGCTTTTTGGGTGTCTCTGAACATTAACCTGTATTGTTCAGTGGTTAGGCCAAACCCATCTAACAGAGCACTTTAACCCCTTCAGCGCGGCGCGGATTACCACGCCGTGCTGAAGGTTCCGTGCGCGGGCGGGGCCGTGACGGAGCGGTTCCATCATGCGCACAGCGCAACCGACGCGCATGACGGAACCCCTCCGTCACTCGCATCGAAGGGGTTAAGACTTTGTAGTCATCAGCATCCTCTTCTCTTACAGTGAGGAGCTTATCTCTACCTTTGTCTGCAAAGGAGAGCCATAAGATTGCTGCCCACTGACCTTGAGGGACCTTCTGTACTTTACAGGCCCTCTCCAAGGCAGTTATCCATTTGTGGATGTCATCCCCACTCTGGTAGGGAGGGACAATCTTACTTGGGTTTCTATGGTCATAAGACCTCTCCCTATCTCTAGGGATATTGCTTCCACCAAGGGACTCTAGTCCCTCCTTTTTACTAGCTCTGTAGAGCTCCAGGGCTTCCCTATCTAAGGCCATCTGCTGTTTTCTGAGGTTGAACTTGTCTTGCTCATACTTCAGCACTCTCACTCCTCTCCTGGGAGGTTTCCCTCCCTCTGTGAGAAGGGACAGAGCTACCGATAGAGGAGTTAGACTGGACAGATCCCCTTGAGAGAGATCTATCCCTTCTAGCCCTGTGTTCAGGCCCACCAGGAGGAATGAAGGAAGTGGCATTATTGTCCTCATCCTCATACTCATCCTGTTGGTCTGTGTTCACCAGAGTCTGGTCATTGTCACCAGTCTGGTCAGCATTAGAGTTCGGGTCAGGGGAGTTGCCACCCTGGACCCATTCTCAGGTGCTGCCCCACCCACACTGTCTTCATCTACAGGCCCACTCGGACTTGTGATATCATCCAGTTTCAGTATCTGTATGAGATACTGTGTGGATGGACTTTTGCCTGTCTTCAGCTTCCTAACTGTACACAGGGCCCTAAGCTGAGCAAAGGTGAGATCCTCATATTTATAGGGAAGGAGCTCACTGGTTCCAGGTGGGGACTTAGTGGTTGCTGGCTGGTTAGACATTACTAATGTGGGGTGGTGTATTGCACTACCTACACTAGTGTGGCCTACTACACTCTCTTGAGTTGTAGAAATGGTGTGCTATCCCTTAACACACAACTATAAGTTCAGTAGAACTTACTGTAGCTAAACTTTATATTATATGTACCTCAGGTACCTTTCGTGGTTTTCAGTTGATCAATTCAATTGAGATTATCTGGTAAAACAATAGCAAGCTGGAATCACACACGATGCACACCAATGTGAGAAGGTGGCCTGATATATGCTGTCCACTAGTTCTAGTGGGCACTTTGTTTCAGTCCAAACAACCCCTTATTGTGAATGGTTAAAGACAACCTTATGTGAAAGCTGTCCTAGTGGTAGCTATGGAGAGCAGCCTTCAGGCTAAGTCTTGAAGGAATGTAAAGCAGCTTGTTTTACCAGTCTATAATCTCTTGAATGATCAAATGAAAAGACAACCACACCAGGTATATATTAAAAATATATGTATTTAAGATAAAACACACCCCTCTAGTCTCTTTATGAGACTGGAGTTCGAATTACTAAAGTTACAAGTGATCAAGCTTCAGTAAAAGCACAAATACACATTTGAGCCCTAGGGGTGTTCCAAACCATATACTAAAAAAGTGGTATAAGAACCATGACTGAAATAGGCACTAGGCCTATTGCCTCTAGAATCGCTGGGACCCCAAGGAACCACCCAAGGTAGTGACACAGGGGACCCACGGGAACTGTATGCAGTGTGGAAACACAACCGCGTGTTCCTATTATCTTCTATGGGGAATGTCACGGTAGGAATTTTAAAGATTAGGTTACACTTTTAATCGAGTCAGGACCAAACCCTTTTGGACTTAGGGATTTCCAGGGCTGGCACCCACGAGAGCACCGGAGTACTCGAGTTACCTTACCCAGGGAAGCCGGGTGCATAGGTTTCTTTTGGTGTCGGGTCACGTCGTCGATTTCAATGGAAGTCTGCAAAGAACTGCTGCTGCCGTGAAGAGGAGAACTATCCGGAGAGATCCAAGCCTGGATCTAGGATGTAAGGAACCTGAAAGCAGAAGGGGACAGAGTCTGGGTCACTAGCCAGTGACCGAGGGCAGGATGGACCAATGCCCACAGATGTCGGGTGCTTCAGGTGAGTTGATGGGTATCTTGACTCTTCAGCCACGAGGTCCAGGAGGCGTCATCGAAGTTCACAAGCCGGATTCGAGCTGTCCCACAAAGTCTGTTGAGTGCTGCGGTGTCGGCGACCAGTAAGGACCCAACAAGCCTTGGCAACGGCAAGTCACAGGAGTGCAGAGAAAGGATTTCGGTGCAGACCAGCAAGGTCTGATGGACTCACCCAGTGAGGGTAAGTGAGAGCAAGTCTGGAGCAACCAGAAAAGCCCAAGCAGAATAGAGTTGCTTTTGTAGGGACCTGCTAGCCAACGGGCTAGTGATCGCAAAGGAGCCTCAAGCGATTGCACTTGAAAATGGCCCACGGGTCACTCATGGAGTGGGAGCCAACAATCTTCAGTGCAGAAGGTGCCCAAGGCTGGGGCTACTCGGAGCCCAAAGCACAAATTCGAGGATGACCAGGAAGGTTCCACGTTACCCACGATAGCCATGGGCCTCAGCTTTGCTGTGGACTCAGGGTAGCCTCGTGAAAGTCTGGAAATCCACCTCTGGTGATGCAGAGACTTCGGCGTCCGGTGGGAGCTTCGGCAATGCAGACCGGTCAGTTGCTTCTTTGGTGCCTGCCAAGCAGGGGAGTCACTCCTTGACCCAAGGGAGATTTTTTCCATCTTCTAGTCGTGATAGAAAGTCGAAGGTCCAGGATATATGTTTCAGAGGTTCGTCCAGGGTAATCTAAAGTCCTAGGGACTGGATTCCTATACTTATAGTAAGTTTAGGGGATGGACTAACTCTAAGGTCCCACCTATGGGTGGACCTGGGGGGGGGCTGGTTACACCCAGTTTCACGCCAGAGCAGGGGCTGAGTGCCCCTGCAACCGGTTTGAACTGGGCTATGCACAGGGACACCTTGTGTGCCCCAGGCAGTGTCTCAAAAGCATTCTCTGAATGCACCCACCCTGCCCCAATACACATCTGCCTGTCAGGGGAGGTGGTTACACCTCCCTGTGACAGGAAACCTATTGTTCAGGGTTCAGGCCTCTCCTGCCGGAGTTTCCCCCAGCAGCAGGAGGCCAGACCCGTGTCTGTGGCAGTGGCATCCATTTTTTGATGCCAGGGCTTTGGAAAGTTTTAACCGGGTTTAGCCAGTGTGAACATGTTTCTCCCTCTAGAAGGGTGGAATGCTACCCCCGCTGCCAGAACTGGCCGGGGGGAGGTAGTATTCCACGATGTTTGACACCAAACACGACATGTTTTGATGCAGCCATTCCAAAGTTAGCCTTTACCACGAGGTTATAATGCACTTAAGAGTATATAATATGGCTGTATCACAGAACAGCCATAAGGAAGTATTGCCGAAAGCGGCAGAGAGGCTCAGCTCATGCTTGGGCACCCTCTCACACAAAACCAAGCACTCTGCCTTCAGGATTGTCAAAGCCTGCCATAGGGGTGGCTTATAGGTTTATATGTGTCTGTATAAGGTAGTGATATAGGTAGCGTATACCACAGTAAGGGGTGCAAGCACATCCTTACCCAGGTTGCAGTTGCAAAAATAAATTACTTTTTTCGTGATTCTGAACTGTGCTGGACACAGGGATTTCAAAAGGGTCAAAACAAATGCAGACGCTTTACTTGGTGATGCAAAAATGAGAAATATTTGCTGGAACCTGATTTCCACACATTATCATTTGTGTTCAATATAGATTTATTCGTAAAACTGTCTGCCTGTGCGAATTTAGTGACCATTTCAATGGAAAATGTGCGGTTTGTAAATTACAGTGCACTATCACATGATGCTTTCTTTACATTTAAAATAAATCGTCCGCCTCATGTCCATCAAAGCTAAATGGGTAATGAAAATATTCGTTATAAAATTGGGTTGTGGCTCTAAAACGTGTGGGAAGGACTGTTCTATACAGTTTTATCATTAAAACTGTGAGTCTGGGTCCACTTAGTGGCCATTTTAATAGAAAATGTGCGGTCTATAAATGACCCCAACGCCCCCCCTTGAAGCCGCCCTCCATGGCGCTTGAAGGGCATATTTATAAGGAGCTTGTGCTGCTGTTGCATCATTTTTTTGACACACCGGCAGCACTTTCATTCTCTATATTTACAAGGTGACGCATCTAGGTAGATGCGTCCCTTTTAATTGGCCTGCGTTGGTTTTTACCTTCATTGGAATCGGCTGTGTCATATTAGAATTAATATATGCAAGGAAGACGTTCCCACGTAAAATCCCTTGTAAAACAGATGCAGTGGTATTTATTACTTTTTGAAAAAGTGACACATCCCCAGGAAGCGGGCCGCTGCGCTTGCAGTGCGTCAAAATTCCTAAGCCTCTGAAACCCAGGCATAGGAATGACGCATAGGAATCTGACCAGCTGAAGTCACTTCCAACAATGTATTCCTTCTGCAACGAAATCACGTCGCCTCAAGAGGTGGGTGCACATATAAGGTGGGTGACACAGTAAATGTTACAATAATCAGCATTAATGACTTGTGTCCGGCGTCCGCACACACAGTACTCTCACACAACACGTCACACTTACATATGTATATGGTACACAGAAGTACACTATGCCCACTTGTATGCAAGACATACAGGACCAGTGCCGTAGAGTCCAAGGGGAGTTGTCGCCTGCTCCTCCTATAATAGGTTACTTTAGTCAGTTAATACTGACGAGTCGCCTCTGTTTTTTGATACATTGCTTTGGTTGCGCCAGTCTTATTTCCAACTACAGCAATGTGCCACTTTTGGGCCTGATGCCGTGCAGCATCCTTCCCACAGATCCATCAGTATTTCTGACGCATCCATGAGTCCTTGCGCCATGGAGCCTTGTACTGTAAATATGGCGCATCCATTGCGTTTTAAGGGTTTTTGGCTCAATCGCAAATAATTTTGACGCAGCGATGTGATACCGCATCAATGCGTCGTTTCTTGTAAATAAGGCCCCGAGTGTGGAGTAAACACCCGAGGTCCATTAATTCCAAAATATAAGAATAAACTGAGCAACCCTCAGATTAACAACATTAAGAAACCAGAATTATAATACGGAAATACATATGGCAGCGGCTGCAGCTCCGGGTAGCGAGTGGGTGAATATGTCTGGCTCGTGGATCAGTGAATTAAAAAGCAGAGTCTGATTCTAGATGGGCTCCCTGTGCAAGCAGAGGCATATGGGGTGCGTCTATGATGCTCATCAAAAAACACACTTGAAACCAGCCCATCCGTGCGCGAGACTCCGTATGCCAAAGCAGCTCTTACCCTGGGGGCAGATGAGACCAGCCCATCCGTGCGCGAGACTCCGTATGCCAAAGCAGCTCTTACCCTGGGGGCAGATGAGACCAGCCCATCCGTGCGCAAGACTCCGTATGCCAAAGCAGCTCTTACCCTGGGGGCAGATGAGACCAGCCCATCCGTGCGCGAGACTCCGTATGCCAAAGTAGCTCTTACCCTGGGGGCAGATGAGACCAGCCCATCCGTGCGCGAGACTCCGTATGCCAAAGCAGCTCTTACCCTGGGGGCAGATGAGACCAGCCCATCCGTGCGCGAGACTCCTTATGCCAACGCAGCTCTTACCCTGGGGGCAGATGAGACCAGCCCATCCGTGCGCGAGACTCCGTATGCCAAAGCAGCTCTTACCCCGGGGGCAGATGAGACCAGCCCATCCGTGCGCGAGACTCCGTATGCCAACGCAGCTCTCACCCTGGGGACAAATTTACCATTGCATTGCGTTGCCCTAGGTTGACACAAGGTATTGCAAGGACGACACAATCCTTAAAGTTGCTGCCGTGCGTTACTCTGCCCCCGGGAGGCGTTCCATGGGTGAGCAGGGCTTGTTCAACACAACCACCCGTGGAGTTTGGCACATTCCCAGATTTACCAAGACAAGTAAACTTGGGAATGCCTCAAAATTGTACACTTTCTCGCTAGAGGCGCAACAAGGAGAAATATCTTTATTTCTGCTTTTTTATTTTTCTATGTGTGCTGCATTCTGCAGCACACACGGGAAGAGGAAAACACCTCCAAGGATTGCTTTTGTGCAGGAAGGTGTCCCTCCCTGCACAGAGAATATCCTGCCTGCAACACAGGCACCCTTGCACCATGTCACAAGGGTGCCTGTGCTGGCACCAGGCAGCACAGGGTGCTCCAGTACAGATATTGATGAGGAGTGCGCCACAGTGTAGTAAATATGTCGCAATCCTGCTCTCTCTATCTGGCGCAGCGCAGCGTGCTGTCTTGCTGTGTAGTGCTGCGCCAAATATCGATACATCTGGCCTTGAGTTTCAGCAGGTTCAAATCCCGGCTCTGGGACGTATCCAGACTGTCTGATTCTAGGAGATCTCGCGAGCTGCATGTGCCTCTCTTGCTGAGCTCCCGAAATGGTGAGTGTTCAGGAATGCTAAAAATGAGTATAAAGCACCTCATATAACAGCTGAAACATAACTCTTTATTTTCCAACAGCCATAAGACAAGCTCCTGTCTTGACAGATGAGGGCACGAGAATGTGATAGAGGTAGGACGTTTTCTAAATCTGGAAGACTGGTTCAAACACTACCATGACTTATTGATGAACTGTAATGTATATATGTAATATTTGTAAATTTTATTTAACAAAGGGTGAGATTTGGTGTTTTGATAATATGAATAGCAAGACCCTTCTGGTCCCTGAGGGACTCAGTAGGAGAATGAGGTAATCGTTTGGGTGTATTTGGGTGTGGTTAACGGTTGCACAGGTGCAGTGCGTGTAGTTAACGGTTGCACTCTTGAAGAATAAAGACATGCACTACAGAGCTCAGTGTGTGGCGAGGTCATTTGCATGCTACTGGCTGGGGAGGACGCTACACCAGCAGGACACACAGGCTCATTCATTCCGATCCTTATGGGACTGGGGCCAGAGGCCGAGCTTGAGATGGAGCAGAGCTCGGAAACATGGCAAGCCCCACAGGGTCCAGGGGATGAAAGGATCAGTACTCGGCAGGTTGGCTGAGTGCATGCTCGTGGGCACACAGGGCTGCACAGTGAGCCTCAAGGATTATTAAAAGAGATCTTTACCCAAGAGAGTGGACAAGCAAGGAACCCCCATGTCCTCCAAGGGCCTGGCATCACCATTAGTGAACAATCCTAATTTGCCTTCAGCCATTCGAACCTCGTGTACTCAGACGCCACTACTCATGGCCCGTCTATTTCTCTCTCAAGGAACACTTCCTGGAACACTCCCTTCTCCCTCTCCTGTCCACTCTCTAGTCACTTAACAATGTCTCTCAAGCAGCAGAAAGTGAGAGCCAACTCATTAAAAAATATATACGCTGCCAATCTCTCCAAAACGTTGGCAAAGTCAATACCCTGGAGGAATTTCCGCACACCCTTTCTAGCCGACCCATACCAATCTGGGAGCTACAGGAAGCTGAAAACTGACCTCATCTACTCCAATCTATTCCATACTATGCCACTACCGGCCACTTGACTCCATTCTGCCACTCCACCGCAAGCCACTCCACTCCTCTCCTCTCCCCAACCCTCTACTCCACTCTGACATTCTACTCCATTTTATGCCACTCACCTCTATGCCACTCTACTCCACTCTACACTACTCCAATCTGCAACACTCCACTCTATGCCACTTCATAGCACTCCATGCCACTCTAATCCACTGTACGCCACTCCACGACACTGTACACCACTCCATGACACTGTACTCCACTCTACAGCACTCTAATGCACTATATGGCACTCTATCCCTCTCGACTGCACTCTGTGTCACTCAACTCTATGACACTCTATCTCACTCCACTCCACAAAACTACTCCACTCTTCACCACTCCACTCTGCAACAATCTACTCCACTCTACTCCACTCTACACCACTGCACTCTGCAACACTCTACTCCACTCTACACCACTCAACCGTATGCCAGTCCATTCTACAACACTCTACTCCACTCTACAACACTCTACATCACTCTACACCACACAGTTCACTGACAGAATATCGATGTAAAAAAAATATATAGAAGTAAAAAAATCATATATAGATGAAAAAATGTAGAATGCAAAAATATCAACTCCCTATACTTAAACAGGTAAGTACAAAAATATTGAAATACAATATAGATGTTAAAAAAATTGTTGTAGAAAATATTGATTTTTATCTATATATAAAATAAAATAATACATATTTAATATAATAATTAATACATTTAATCTTTAAAAAATGAAGTGGATTTAATATACATTTTAACAAATAAACGTAATTAAAAAAATGTAAAAACACATACTTAATAATCAATATATATACATATTTATTTTGAAACAATCAAATTATTAATTTTAATTTATTTTATCATTTTAAAATTAAATAAAAATATACACACACATATATATATATATTTTTTTTTTTTCACTGAAAAAAACCATAGGTTTCAGGGACGTTATGGTTAGAAATTAGCATTAAAAAAAACATAGAAATTCACTGGAAAAAACACAGGTTTCACGGACCTTATAGTTAGTTGGACATTTCACTCGTACAAAACCAGTGAAATTCGGCTGTTATAGTTTGTTGAGCTAAGTATAACTCGTGCCACCGCAATGCACAGCTAATGACATCACATATTACATCAATCATGACATGGTCAGTGACATCACTGATGACATCTCAAATTACATCACTGATGACATCATCCAGTGACTGTGTGTTTCTGTAAAGTTTAAATATGTTTTATATATATATACGTGATCAAGCCTGTCGGTGAAACGCGTTGTGTAAATAAAACAGCAGTTTACTTATACCATTACTGGGTCGTTTGATTCCTGAGAGCGCGCTGATTGAAACAGTAAAGATTGCAAAATTGGAACAGCCGGTTTTCTCTGCCGGCGTGCACGCCACTCCCCTAGGGTCCACTCGAGTCCGGAAGGAGTTGTTTGTTGATACGATATATATATTTATATATATATATATATATATATATATATATATATATTACCTACTGGCGGTCGCCAGTAGGTAGTTATAGTTAGGACCACGTTTCCATAGGAAAACCTCAACATTCTATTTTGAATAACTTTGGCGCCGGTCGATGAATCCTCGCGAATTTCTCAAAATAGGTGGGGCGCTACGCTCCGCTCCTACCCTGAAAGTCTCGGGGGGATCCGTCAAGCGGGGGCTGAGATAAAAGGGGGGTCCCAAAACGCGTTTTTCCCATGCATTTTTCCATAGGACCTTTAGAACGAGCTACAGCCCAAACGGCTGAACAGAATTACTCAAAATTTGGCAGAGAGGTAGTCCCTAGGTCAAGGAAGTGCCTTTTGTAGGTTTGGTGTAAATCTGTTCAGTAGATTCTGAGAAAATAGCCTTTAAATCAATATATATATCTGAGCCAGCTTACGGTACGCTTACCGTACGCTTACGGTAAGCGTACGGTGGCGTGCGCGAGCGCGATTCTGATTGGCTCTTAGATCTTAGTAAACATTCGAATCAGCCGAAACCAGGAAGCGGCGGCCGCCATTTTCTGTTTCACTCTGAAAAAAAAAAGAGTGAAAAGAAGAAAAGGGGGCAATGAGGAGAGTTACAGACCCCCTAACATTTGTAAGGGGGTCAAAGAAGGACAGAAAAGTACAAAAAAAACATTAATTGATTTTTTAAAAAAACACGGGGTACGCTTACGGTAAGCGTACGGTGGCGTGCGCGAGCGCGATTCTGATTGGCTCTTAGATCTTAGTAAACATTCGAATCGGACGAAACCAGGAAGCGGCGGCCGCCATTTTCTGTTTCACTCTGAAAAAAAAAAGAGTGAAAAGAAGAAAAGGGGGCAATGAGGAGAGTTACAGACCCCCTAACATTTGTAAGGGGGTCAAAGAAGGACAGAAAAGTACAAAAAAAACATTAATTGATTTTAAAAGAAATCACGGGGTACGCTTACGGTAAGCGTACGGTAAAAAAAAAAAAAAAAAAAAAATGAAAATCAGATTTAAGAGTTTAGAAATTAGGGAGCTCTAAAAAGAGCTGTTGTGTTTATGGAGTCATTTTTTTAGTGGTACCTACAAGTAAGTACCGATGCAGAGTCTAAGGTTCAAGAGGAAGACTCTGTTCCCTTCATCATTGAAGTGCACACCATCTCCTCTATAAATGTCTTGCATGTTGTAACGCAAGTTGTTGTGGTAAATGGCACCCATACCATAGTCACGGAGGAAAGCAGAAACAGATTTGTTGACGTGCTTTCTTGCTTTGTCAATCTGTGGACAGAAATGATTGGACCAGTTCCATTTTTGCCTTTGGCATATGTTGGAAAACACAAAGGCAGTTTTAGGGAAAAGTGTAAACAGTTGTGCAAAGGTGTCCTTCATAAGCATTTCCAGACCTACCCCAGTCAAAGTGCCTAGGTCATTGCCACCACAGTGCACTATTATGAGGTCAGGGTGTTGGATTTGAATGAAGGATTTCACCAATGGCATCAATTGGTGCCACTTTAACCCTCTCTGACCAATCCATTTAATGTCTACATTTGGCAAAGCAAGGTCTCTCACCATATCTGTTTTCTCTGCAAACTTTTCACTCCAGAAGACATAGCTGTGCCCTACAATCCACACTGTGAACATCTTCAAAGGAGAACTGGATGCACTCAGGAGGTGTCTTTCAGTAGAATGGCAATATGAAAAGAAAGACAGTTTGGAAATGGAGGCATACATATTTTTTTAAAACAAAAAGAACTGATTGGCTGTTTCATACCATTCCAGAATAAAAACTAGGCTGTATGTGAAAATTAATAGAAACATGTTTTTTATTGGTACAAAAAAATGTGTAACCAAAGAACAGTACTTTGGATTTGCTGTTAGGTTTGAAAAGTCAAGCACTCTTGCTCTGTGGAATTGAAACATTGTGTGTCGAACTTCTGACCTAACTGCACACAGCAGTGTTCCATGAGCTGTTGCTATGGTAGCAGGCAGAAGTCAAGTTGGGGGAAGGGTACTAGGCAGAAGTCAAGTTGGGGGAAGGGTACTGTTGGAAAAGGGTTGGTTTTCAACCAATAGAAATGTGTGATTACATGTGAAAAAAAAGGGGGAAGCACTGAGATTTGAAACTTACATGTATATGTGTGGAAAAATAGAGGGAAAGTTTGCCATTATCTGGTTCTGCTGAGAGGAGAGAGGTGAACACAACAGAGATCCTGGCTCTGATAATCTGCTGTTTGAGTGCCACATTTCTTTCACAACTAACTAATTTAAAAGGTGAGTTTACAGTTTGAGAGGGGATGTATGTGGTAACTTAAGAAATGAATAATAGAAATGGGAATTGTTTTTGTTGTAGTTACATAATGTGTCAGTCTGTAAAAGTGATTTCAAATTGAAAAAAGAGATATACACTTGCCCCCGAAAAAAAAAGAGCAGTAAGTGTGCTTTCAAATTGGCAAAGAAATTTCGTTTTGGCACTAATGTGAAAACATGACTCTGTGTGCATAGAAGAATTATAGGCAGAAATGTATTGCGTCTTGCTCTGGTGATTTCACAGTTGCAGTAGATGGAAAAGAGGAGCGAATTTTTGGGGGAAGAAGCAGAGGTTTAGCACACACCCATGTGCTTGCCATGTATAGTCATGCACAGTAATTAGAAGCGAGTGGGGTTTTCAGGTTTAAGTCTGTAATGCAAATACATTCAGCATCACTAAGGCTGGTTGCCCCTGCTGGAGTGTAGGCAGTCACAGAGAATACACACGGTGGTGGTCTGAAAAAAAAACAGCTTGGACATGTGCATTTAAATAAATTTAAAAAAAAAGGTTTCAGAATGTGTCAGTCTGTAAAAGTGATTTCAAATTGAAAAAAGAGATATACACTTGCCCCCGAAAAAAAAAGAGCAGTAAGTGTGCTTTCAAATTGGCAAAGAAATTTCGTTTTGGCACTAATGTGAAAACATGACTCTGTGTGCATAGAAGAATTATAGGCAGAAATGTATTGCGTCTTGCTCTGGTGATTTCACAGTTGCAGTAGATGGAAAAGAGGAGCGAATTTTTGGGGGAAGAAGCAGAGGTTTAGCACACACCCATGTGCTTGCCATGTATAGTCATGCACAGTAATTAGAAGCGAGTGGGGTTTTCAGGTTTAAGTCTGTAATGCAAATACATTCAGCATCACTAAGGCTGGTTGCCCCTGCTGGAGTGTAGGCAGTCACAGAGAATACACACGGTGGTGGTCTGAAAAAAAAACAGCTTGGACATGTGCATTTAAATAAATTTTAAAAAAAAGGTTTCAGAATGTGTCAGTCTGTAAAAGTGATTTCAAAGTGTAAAAAGAGATTTTCACTTGGCCCGAAAAAAAAAGAGCAGTAAGTGTGCTTTCAAATTGGCAAAGAAATTTCGTTTTGGCACTAATGTGAAAACATGACTCTGTGTGCATAGAAGAATTATAGGCAGAAATGTATTGCGTCTTGCTCTGGTGATTTCACAGTTGCAGTAGATGGAAAAGAGGAGCGAATTTTTGGGGGAAGAAGCAGAGGTTTAGCACACACCCATGTGCTTGCCATGTATAGTCATGCACAGTAATTAGAAGCGAGTGGGGTTTTCAGGTTTAAGTCTGTAATGCAAATACATTCAGCATCACTAAGGCTGGTTGCCCCTGCTGGAGTGTAGGCAGTCACAGAGAATACACACGGTGGTGGTCTGAAAAAAAAACAGCTTGGACATGTGCATTTAAATAAATTTTAAAAAAAAGGTTTCAGAATGTGTCAGTCTGTAAAAGTGATTTCAAAGTGTAAAAAGAGATTTTCACTTGGCCCGAAAAAAAAAGAGCAGTAAGTGTGCTTTCAAATTGGCAAAGAAATTTCGTTTTGGCACTAATGTGAAAACATGACTCTGTGTGCATAGAAGAATTATAGGCAGAAATGTATTGCGTCTTGCTCTGGTGATTTCACAGTTGCAGTAGATGGAAAAGAGGAGCGAATTTTTGGGGGAAGAAGCAGAGGTTTAGCACACACCCATGTGCTTGCCATGTATAGTCATGCACAGTAATTAGAAGCGACCTACCGTACGCTTACGGTACGCTTACGGAGCGCTTACGGCAAAAAGTACGCGTGCGCGTAAAAAAGACACGCGCTTGCGCGCATGCGCATAACAGTCATTTCCCGGCACTTCCGCGTAACGTGCGCGTGTTGCGTAAGCGCGCACGCGTCCCACGCGCAGTACGCGCGGCTACGCAAAGTACGTAACTATGCGCAAGCAGCGTAGATAGATTACGGACGTTGCGTAAACCGTACGCTTACCGTGAGCTTACGGTACGCGTACTATAAAAAAAAAAAAAAAAAAAAAAAAAATCTGGAAATAAATTTTACATGTTTATTTTAAAAAATATATATAAAAAAAATATTTAAGGATTTTAAAAATTTAAGCATAGTCTTTATAAAAGATAAGAAAATTAAATTAAAAATATGTTTGAAAAAAATGAAGAATATAAAAAAAAAATAGCATTTAAAAAACCTTGCAAATTCACTGAAAAAACCATGGGTTTCACACACGTTATAGTTAGGAATTAGCATTTAAAAAACCTTGCAAATTCACTGAAAAAACCATGGGTTTCACACACGTTATAGTTAGGAATTAGCATTTAAAAAACCTTAGAAATTCACTGAAAAAACCATAGGTTTCACACACGTTATAGTTAGGAATTAGCATTTAAAAAACCTTAAAAATTCAGTGAAAAAACCATAGGTTTCACACATGTTATAGTTAGCTGGACATTTTACTCGTAAAAAACCAATGAAATTGCCCCGTTATAGTTAGTTCAGCTAACTATAACTCGCGCGCCCGCAATGCACTGCTGATGACGTCACATATTACATCACTCATGACATGGTCAGTGACATCACTCATGACATCACTGATGACATCTCAAATGACATCACTGATGACCTCACTGATGACATCATCCTTGTGATAGAGTGGCAGACCTCCTCTCACCTTAATATAAGCTTTGATACACACATTCAAAAATAGAGACTAAAAATTTCAAAACAATGGACATACCAATACCAGTTACAACAACCTCTTCAGTAATTCTAAGATCCACATACACATCCACTCATTCACCAACAGTCCTATACAGTCACTCATACATGTACTCACTCATCATATGTACTCATACATCTATACATCCTGTTACACAATGCCACTCATCCATAGAGTTACTCACACACATAGTCACTCATGCTAATAAAGAATAAAACATACATTTACTTGCATATACAGTAATACACACACCACCATACTTACTTCTACGGAAACTTACACATACTTAGTCTTTTAAACAATCACTTATAGAAACACATACTTATTCATACAGGAACTCTTTCAATCTCTCCCTCTCACATATACTCACATATATACACCAATAGTCACATATACTAGTTTAAAACATATGTAGTTACTCCTGAAGACACTATTGAGACAGTCATTCACTCACTAACACACCCATACACACACTCATCCACCCATACAGTCCTGCACACATGCTGTCTTCAACACATACAAACAGTGAGTCACTCATTCATGCATCTATGCACTACGTAATACCCCCCACCGTACCATACAGACACTCAGACTGATACTCAAAAAAACAACTAATAACCTATATAGACACCCATGTAGCTACTCACCAACCCATGCAGCCACTTATACACAAAGTGAGAGATACACTTAATCAGTCAGTTACACAATCAATTTTTCAAAAACAAATCATCCATTTAGACACTTATATACCCATTTATTCTTCCATTGACCTTGAGATATACATATATAAAACATATTTAATTTTCAGAAAAACACACATTCACTGGATGATGTCATCAGTGAGGTCATCAGTGATGTCATTTGAGATGTCATCAGTGATGTCATGAGTGATGTCACTGACCATGTCATGAGTGATGTAATATGTGACGTCATCAGCAGTGCATTGCGGGCGCGCGAGTTATAGTTAGCTGAACTAACTATAACGGGGCAATTTCATTGGTTTTTTACGAGTAAAATGTCCAGCTAACTATAACATGTGTGAAACCTATGGTTTTTTCACTGAATATATATATATATAGGCCAAGGTGTATTGAAGAATGAGTGGGTGTATGACTGTCTGAATGGATGATTTAGTAGGTGTGTGACTGACTGTATAAGTGAGTGATTAAACATGTCTTACTGAATGCATGGGTTAGTGACTAAACTGTTTGAATGTCTGTATCAGTCTGTCTGTTAGTGTGTAAGCAGTTGCATGGGTAGGTGAGTAGCTACATGAGTGTCTATATGGGTTATTGATTGCTTGTCGGAGTATCTGTATGGGTGCCTGAGTGTCTGTGTGGGTGGGTGGGGTGTGTGTGACTCATTGCATGGATGTGTGAGTGAGTGATTCACTGGGTGTATGAGTTCAAGAGTGCATCTGTTAAGGGCTGTATGGGTGGGTGAGTGTGTGTATGGCTGTGTTGGTGAGTGAATGGATGTCTCAGTGGTACATGTGTGAGTAACTACATATGTGAAAGGCAGTATATGTGAGTGTTGGAGTATATAAATAACTATATGTGAGAGTGAGTGATTGTGAGAGTGGCTGTGTGGATGAGTGTGTGCTTGTGTCAGTGATTGTATAAGAGAGTAAGCATGTGTTAGTATCTGTTTGAATAAGTGAGGTGGTATGTGTATAACTGTATAGGTGAGTAAATGGGAGTGTGATTGATTCTTTGCATGACTAGCTGTGTGAGTAACTATATGGGTGAACGGCGGTGTGTGAGTATCTGTATAGGTGTATGAGGGCATATGATAGTGGCTGTATTGATGAGTGACTGCATTTATGAGTGACTGTATGGGTGAGTGAGTGGATGTGTGTGTAGACCTAGGAATCAGTGAGTGAGTATTTAGTAACTGATATTGGTTTGTCTATGGTTTCGAGAATGGCGGTCTGTATTTTAGAGTGGTTGTATCAAAGATTATATTGGGCTGTGAGGAGGTGCATCAGAGGATCACGTGGATGATGTCATCAGTGATGTCATTTGAACTGTCAGCAGTGATGTCAATAATGATGTCACTGACCATGTAATGAGTGATGTAATATGTGATGTCATCAGCAGTGCATTGCGGGGGCGCAAGTTATACTTAGCTCAACTAACAATAACGGCCGAATTTCACTGCTTTTGTACGAGTGAAATGTCTAACTAACGATAACGTCCCTGAAACCTATGGTTTTTTCAGTGAATTTAAAAGGTTTTTTAAATGCTAATTTCTAACTATGCCTACAGAGGTAGGATATGTGCAGAAAGATGAAGAAAGGCGCAGAAAGAAGCAAGAGAAATGCAGATAGAGGCAACAGAAGTCTAGAAAGACGAAGAAAAGTGCAGGAAGAAGCAAGAGATGTGCAGAAAGGACCAACAGAGGAGCAGAAAGACGCTTTGTTGCAAAGTCATCCTGTGCCCCCAACTTTTTGCTGACTGGTGCTGGTGGTAACTGACTCTGACTAACCATGCCCGGAGCCAGTGCTAAGCTGAAAGACGCTTAGAATACAGTGAAAACACCTGCAGACACTAGGGTACACTATGGGTTGGCATGACGTCCCCTGTAAGGCCCTAGTACATAATAGGGCAGGGGATTAAAACTACCTCTAACTCAGAGGTGCAGAAAGAGGCAAGAAAAGTGCAGAAAGAAGCCACACAGGTGCCAAAAGAGGCAAGAGATGTGCAGAATGAAGCACGTGAAGTGCAGAAAGAGGCAAGAGAGGTGCCGAAAGAGGGAAGCGAGGTACAGAAGGAGGCAGGAGGGGTACAGAAAGAAGGAAGATAAGTACAGAAAGACGTAAGAGAATTGCTGAAAGAAGCAACAGAGGTGTAGAAAGAAGCAAGAGAAGTGCAGAAAGAGGCAAGTGAGGTACAGAAAAAAGCAAGGGCAATGCAGAACGAACCAACAGGGGTGCTGAAAAAGGCGTGAAGGCTGCAGAAAGAGCAAGAGACATGCAGAACGAAGCAACAGAGGTACAGAAAGAGTCAAGAGTGGTGCAGAACACAGCAAGTGAAGTACAGAAAGAGGCAAGATAGGTGTAGAAAGAGACATGAGAGTTGCACAAAGAGGGAAGAGGGGTGCAGAAATAGGCAGAAGGGGGGCAGAAATAAGCAACAGAGGTGCTGAAAGAGACAAGAGAGGTGCAGAAAAAAGCAAGTGAAGTGCAGACAGAGGCAAAATAGGTGCAGATAGACATAAGAGAGGTGTAGAAACAAGCATGAGAAGTACAGAAAGAGGCAAGAGAATTGCTGAAAGAAGCAACAGAGGTTTAGAAAGAAGCAAGAGAAGTGCAAAAAGAGGCAAGTGAGGTGCAAAAAGGGGCAAGAGGGGTGCAGAAAGAGGTAGGAGGGTTGCAGAAAGAAGGAAGAGAAGTGCAGAAAGAGGCAAGAAAATTGTTGAAAGAAGCAACGGAGGTGTAGAAAGAAGCAAGAGAAGTGCAGAAAGAGGCAAGTAAGATGCAGAAAGAAGCAAGAGCAGTGTAGGAGAGTAGGATCTGCTTCACATGGGTACCCCCACTTTTTGCTGGTGTTTCACTGTTTTTCGACCATAGTCTGGCTGTGGCGCTGCTAATCAGGTACATATATAATTGGATTCTGGAGTGCCTTATAAGCCCCTAGTATATGCTATACTACGTACCTAGGGCAGAGGTACCTCAGAATCCTACCAGGGGCTGCAGCATGTATTATGCCACCCCTGGGAAGCACTCCAAAATGGCACCACAGGTCTGCTGCTGCAGCCTGGGTAAGGGTGTGCTTTCACCCCTTACTGTGGTATAGGCTTCCTATATCACTACCTTATACACACACATATAAACCTATAAGCCACTCCTGTGGCAGGCCTTGACAATACTGAAGGCAGAGTGCCTGGTTTTATGTGAGAGGGTGCCCAAGCATGAGCTGAGCCCCTCTGCAGCATTCGGAAATATTTCCTTATGGCTATTCTGTGATACAGCCACACCATATACTCTTAAGTGCATTATAACCTCGCGGTAAATGCTAACTTTGGGATGGCTGCATCAAATCATGTCGTATTTGGTGCCAAACACTACACTTTGGAATACTACCCCCTGCCAGTCCTGGTGGCGGGGGTAGCATTCCACCCTTCTAGAGGGAGAGACATGCTCACACTGGCTAAACCCGGTAGGACTTTCCTGAGCCCTGGCATCACAAAATGGATGCCTCTGCCACAGACACGGGTCTGGCCTCCTGCTGCTGACCGAAACTCTGGCAGGGGAGGCCTGGACAATAGGTTTCCTGTTGAGGGGAGGTGTCCCCACCTCCCCAGACAGGCTGATGTGTATTGGGGCTGGGCGGGAGCACTCTCTGGTGCTTTGAAGTCCTGCACTGGGGGCACACTTGGTGTCCCTGTGCATACTCCAGTTCAAACCGGTTGCAGGGGCTACATGCCCCTGCTAGGCCGCAAAACTGGACAAAGAAAATGGGTGTAACCACCCCTCTTTCCTGGCCCACCCATAGGTGGGGCCTTAGAGTTAGTCCATCCCCTAAACTTACTATAAGTATAGGAATCCAGTCCCTAGGACTTTAGATTACCCTGGACGAAACTCTGCAATGTACATCCTGGACCTTCGACGTTCTATCCTGACTAGAAGACAGAAGAAATCTCCCTTGGGGTCAAGGAGTGACTCCCCTGCTTGGCAGGCACCAAAGAAGCAACTGACTGGTCTGCAATTCTGAAGCTCCTGTCGGACACCGAAGTCTCTGCATCCCCAGAGGTAGATTTCCAGACTTCCCCGAGGCTACCCTGAGTCACAGCAAAGCTGAGGCCCATGGCTATCGCGGGTGAAGTGGAACACTGACCCCTGGACACCGTGAACTTTTGCAGCAACACTATCTTCCTAGTCCTTCTTGAAGTGTGCTTTGGGCTCCAAGTAGACTCAGCCTTGAGCACCACCTGCACCGAAGATTGTTGGCCTCCACTCCATGAGTGACCCATAGGCCAGCTCCAAGTGTGACCGCTTGAGGCTCCTTCACGAGCACTAGCCCATTGACTAATAAGTCCCCACAGAGGCGACTCCTTTTCTGATTAGGCTTACCTGATTGCTCCAGATGTGCCCCGACTTACCCTTGCTGGGTGACTCCCTCAGACCTTGCTGGTCTGCACCACAGTCCTTTCTCTAAGTTCCAGTGACTTGCCATTGCCAAGGCTTGTTGGGTCTATTCTGGTCGCCAACACCGCAGCATTCGACAGACTTCATGGGACAGCTCGAATCCGGCTCATGGACTTCGTCGATGCCTCCTGGACCTCATGGCTGAAGAGTCAAGACACCCATCAACTCACCTGAAGCACCCGACATCTGTGGGCATTGGTCTATCCTGCCCTCGGTCACTGGCTAGTGACCCAGACTCTGTCCCCTCTGCTTTCAGGTTCCTTACATCCTTGAACCAGGCTTGGATCTCTTCGGACACCTCTCCTCTTCACGGCAGCAGCAGTTCTTTGCAGGCTTCTATTGAAATCGACGATGCGACCCAACACCAAAAGACACCTATGCACCCGGCTTCCCTGGGTGAGGTAACACGAGTACTCCGGTGCTCTCGTGGGTGCTAGCCCCAGAACTTCTTAGGTCCAAAAGGGTTTGGCCCAGACTCGATTAGAAGTATCCCTAATCTTTTAATTTCCAACTGCGACATTGCCCATAGAAGATAATAGGAACCCGTGGTTGTGTTTCCACACTGCATACAGCTCCCGTGGGTCCCCTGTGTCACTACCTTGGGTGGTTCCTTGGGGTCCCAGTAATTCTAGAGGCAATAGGCCTAGTGTCTGTTCCAGTCGTGGTTCTTATACCACTTTTTTGGTATATGGCCTTATGTACCATTAGGAAGCTGAAGACAGACAAAAATCCATCCATCCAGCATCTCATAAAGATACTGAAACTGGATGATATCACAGGGCTTAGTGGGCCTGCTGATGTAGATAGTGTGGGTGGGGCAGCACCTGAGGGTGGGTCCAGGGGTGGAAACTCCACTGACCCTAACTCTAATGCTGACCAGACTGGTGACAATGACCAGACTCTGGTGAACGCAGACCACCAGGATGAGGATGAGGAGGATGACAATAATGCCACTTCCTTTATTCCTCCTGGTAGGCCTGACAACCGGGCTAGAAGGGATAGATCTCTGTGAAGGGGATCTGTCCAGTCTAACTCCTCTATAGGGACCTCTCTTTCTTCTCACAGAGGGAGGGAAACCTCCCAGGAGAGGAGAGAGAGACTGCTGAAGTTTGAGCAAGACAAGTTCAACCTCAGAAAGCAGCAGATGGCCTTAGATAGGGAAGCCCTGGAGCTATACAGAGCTAGTAAAAAGGAGGGACTAGAGTCCCTTGGTGGCAGCAATTTCCCTAGTGATAGGGAGAGGTCTTATGACCATAGAAACCTAAGTAAGATTGTCCCTCCCTACAACAGTGGGGATCACATCCACAAATGGATAACTGCCTTGGAGAGGGCCTGTAAAGTACAGAAGGTCCCTCAAGGTCAGTGGGCAGCAATCTTATGGCTCTCCTTTGCAGACAAATGTAGAGACAAGCTCCTCACTGTAAGAGAAGAGGATGCTGATGACTACAAAGTCTTGAAAAGTGCTCTAATAGATGGGTTTGGCCTAACCACTGAACAATACAGGTTAAAGTTCAGCAACACCGAAAAGGCACAAAATCAGGACTGGGTTGACTTTGTTGACTGTGCTGCTAAGGCTCTGGAAGGTTGGTTATTGGGCAGTAAAGTGTGTGACTTCAAAGGATTGTACAATCTGATAATGAGGGAGCTGATTTTTAATAACTGCGAAAATCAGCTGTTGCACCAGTACCTGGTAGAGTCTGATCTGACCTCTCCCCAAGATTTGGGAAAGAAGGCAGACAAATGGGTCAGAACCAGGGTGAGGCAGAAAGTACAGAACCAAGGTGGTGACCCTAAGAAGCAAGATTCCAAAGACTCTGATAAGGGTGGCGACAAGGGTAAAGACCAGAAGTCTTCACAAGGGCCCCAAAAATCTTCTTCGGGTGGGGATTCACAGGCTAACAAAGGAAAAGGCCAAAAGAAACCTTGGTGCAAAATCTGTAAACAGAAAACTCACTGGACTAGTGACTGCACCAAGGCCAAAGAAAATACTCCTGCCCCCACCAATGCCCCTAAGGCACCTGCTCCCCCTAGTGCAGTTACAATTGGTGGTGGGAATACACAGAATAAGGGTGTAGTAGGGTTGACCCTGGGTTCTGAGATGGACTCTGGCCTAGTCAGAGTACCAACTCAGGCTGTGCTTGTCAGTGATGGGGGCATGGATATGTCCCCCTTTGTGAGCCCCAGTAACCTGGGCAACTACAGACAGCAGCCTTTAATTAATGGAGTAGAGGCTTGGGTATTCAGGGACACAGGAGCAAGTGTCACAATGGTGACAAAAGATCTTGTGGATCCTGGGCAGATTATACTTGGTGAAATGTACCAAATGACCAATGCTAGCAATGTCAGAACAGACCATTCTCTCCCAGTTGTTAACTTGTCCTGGGGAGGGGTAACTGGCCTTAAGAAGGTTGTGGTAAGTCCGGACCTACCAGTACAGTGCTTGCTTGGCAATGATCTAGAATCTTCAGCTTGGGCTGAAGTGGAGCTCAGGACACATGCAGAAATGTTAGGGATCCCTGCTCATATCTTTGCTGTGACTAGGTCACAGGCTAAAATGTCAAAAGCTGGACAGGCCCTGGATTCTGGAATAATGGACCAGGTGTCTCACAAGAGGAGGAGCAGTAGGGTTAAGGCAGAGCCTTCCCACCTGACTCAGAATGCTGATCAGTCTCCTCAGGAAGATGATCTTGAGCCTGAAGAAGGAACTGTCCCAGATGAGCTTGAACCTGACCAGGTTGAGTTCTTGGGGACAGGGGGCCCTTCCAGGTCTGGTCTGAGCCAGGAGCAGAAAACCTGCCCTTCTCTTGAAACCCTCAGATAGTAAGCTGCTGATGAGGCTGCTGGGAATGCTAGTGGCACCCATACAGTTTATTGGGATGATCGACTCCTTTACTCAGAGAGTAGAGACCTCAAGCCTGGTGCATCCAGGAGGTTGGTTATACCTCTCAAGTTTAGGGGTTTCCTATTGACACTAGCCCATGATAGTCCCCTGGCAGGACACCTAGGCCAGAACAAGACTTGGGACAGAATTGTTCCTCACTTTCACTGGCCCCACATGTCTGAAGACACAAAGGAGTTTTGTCGCTCCTGTGTAATCTGCCAAGCCAGTGGCAAAGCAGGTGGCACTACAAAGGCCCCCCCTGATACCACTACCTGTGGTGCGGGTGCCCTTTGCAAGGGTAGGGATTGACATTGTTGGTCCCATGGATCCTCAAACAGCATCTGGGCACAGATTTATACTGGTGGAAGTGGATCATGCCACCAGGTATCCAGAAGCAATTCCCCTCAGGACCACTACAGCACCTGTAGTGGCAAGAGCTCTCTTGAGTGTGTTCTCAAGAGTAGGCTTTCCTAAGGAGGTAGTATCTGACAGAGAAGCAAACGTTATGTCAAGTTACTTAACTGCTATGTGGAAGGAGTGTGGAGTGAATTACACATTCACCACACCCTATCACCCACAATGCAATGGTTTAGTTGAGAGATTCAACAACACCTTAAAGGGCATGATCAAAGGACTCCCAGAGAAGCTTAGGCAAAAATGGGGCCTGCTCTTGCCCTGCCTTTTATTTGCATACAGGGAGGTGCCTCAGAAGGGGGGTGGCTACAGCCCATTTGAAATTCTGTTTGGTCACCCTGTCAGGGGTCCATTGTGTTTGGTGAAGGAAGGATGGGAGTTACCTCTCAAGCCCCCAAAGCAAGACATAGTGGACTATGTACTTGGTATCCTGCTCCAGGATGGCTGAGTACATGAAAAAGGCAAACAAAACCTTGAGGCTAGTCAGGAACTGCAAAAAGCCTGGCATGACCGATAGGCTGTACTGACTGTTTATCAGCCAGGACAGAAAGTGTGGGTATTGGAGCCTGTGGCCCCAGCAGCTCTCCATGACAAGTGGAGTGGACCTCACACTATTGTTGAACAGAAGGGAGAGGTTACTTATTTAGTGGACCTATGATCTCCCAGGAGTCCCCATAGGGTTCTCCATGTCAACAGACTGAAGCCATATGTGGACAGGGCTGACATGGGGTTGCTCATGGCAACTGATGAGGGACAGGAGGAAGAGAGTGACCCACTCCCTGACCTCCTCTCACAGAACCCTGATGACGGGTCAGTTGATGGTGTAGCCTTGGCAGGCAGCCTCACTGCCCAGCAGCAAACTGATTGCAGACAGGTGCTCAATCAGTTCAGACACATTTTCTCACTGACTCCAAGTCAGACTACTTGGTGCTCTCATGAAGTGGACACTGGGGACAGTCTGCCTATTAAAAATAAGATTTATAGGCAACCTGACCATGACAGGGACTGTATCAGGACAGAAGTCCAGAAAATGTTGGATTTGGGTGTGATTGAACCCTCAGATAGCCCTTGGGCTAGTCCAGTGGTCCTTGTACCAAAACCTCACACCAGTGGTGGAAAAAGAGAGATGAGGTGTTTCGTGGACTACAGGGGTCTCAATGCAGTCACTAGGACTGATGCCCATCCAATACCAAGGGCAGATGAGCTTATAGATACTTTGGCCTCAGCCAAGTACCTCAGCACATTTGACTTGACAGCTTTCTACTGGCAGATCAGACTAGCTGAAGATGCAAAGCCAAAGACAGCATTTTCTACCCCTAGTGGGAACTATCAATTTATGGTAATGCCCTTTGGTTTGAAAAATGCACCTGCCGCTTTCCAAAGGTTGGTGAATACAGTTCTCACAGGCCTGGAAACCTTTAGTGCAGCATATCTTGATGATATTGCTGTCTTTAGCTCCCCCTGGGAGCATCACCTGGTCCACCTGAGGAATGTTTTGGAGGCCCTGCAAAAAGCAGGCCTAACTATCAAGGCTACTAAGTGCCAGATAGGGCAGAGTCAGGTTGTGTACCTGGGCCACCTTGTAGGTGGAGGCCAGGTTCAACCATTGCAGAGCAAGATCCAGACCATAATGGAATGGACTTCTCCAACTACCCAGACTCAGGCGAGAGCCTTCTTAGGCCTGACTGGGTACTATAGGAGATTTGTCAAAGGGTATGGATCAATAGTGACACCCTTGAATGACTACTTCTAAGAAAATGCCCAAAAAGGTTCAGTGGACAGCTAGCTGTCAAAAGGCATTTAATGACCTGAAGCAGGCCATGTGTACTGCTCCCATTCTGCAGAGTCCTGACTACTCCAAAACTATAAGCCCCTCTTGTGGCTAAAACAAATGAAGGGTGAAAACCCCAAACTGCTTAGGTGGTCCATTTCCCTACAGGGGATGGACTTTACAGTGGAACATAGACCTGGGAGTAACCATGCCAATGCAGATGGACTCTCTAGGTATTTCCACTTAGAACATGAAGACTCAACTGGACAAGGTTAGTTTAATGTCCCTCCGTTTGGGGGGGGGGGGTGTTGTGTAGGAGAGTGGGATCTGCTTCACATGGGTACCCCCACTTTTTGCTGGCGTTTCACTGTTTTTCGACCTTAGTCTGGCTGTGGCCCTGCTAATCCGGACCACAGTCTAGCTGCTTCCTCTCTAAAATGGTTTCCATGTACATTAGGTACATATCTAATTGGATTCTGGAGTGCTTTATAAGCCCCTAGTATATGGTATACTATGTACCTAGGGCATAGGTACCTCAGAGGCCTACCAGGGCCTGCAGCATATATTATGCCACCCCTGGGAAGCTCTCCAAAATGGCACCACAGGCCTGCTGCTGCAGCCTGGGTAAGGGTGTACTTGCACCCCTTACTGTGGTATAGGCTACCTATATCACTACCTTATACAGACACACATAAACCTATAAGCCACCCCTATGGCAGGCTTTGACAATCCTGAAGGCAGAGTGCTTGGTTTTATGTGAGAGGGTGCCCAAGCATGAGCTGAGCCTCTCTGCCGCTTTCGGCAATACTTCCTTATGGCTGTTCTGTGATACAGCCATACCATATACTCTTAAGTGCATTATAACCTCGCGGTAAAGGCTAACTTTGGGATGGCTGCATCAAAACATGTCGTCTTTGGTGTCAAACGCTTTGGAATACTACCCTCCTGCCAGCCCTGGCAGCGGGGGTAGCATTCCACCCTACTAGAGGGAGAGACATGTTCACACTGGCTAAACCCGGTAGGACTTTCCTGAGCCCTGGCTGGATGCCTCTGCCACAGACACGGGTCTGGCCTCCTGCTGCTGACCGAAACTCCATCAGGGGAGGCCTGGACAATAGGTTTCCTGTTGAGGGGAGGTGTCCCCACCTCCCCAAACAGACTGATTTGTATTGGGGCTGGGCGGGAGCACTCTCTGGTGCTTTGAAGTCCTGCACTGGGGGCACACTTGGTGTCCCTGTGCATACTCCAGTTCAAACCGGTTGCAGGGGCTACCTGCGCCAGCGCGAAACTGGACAAAGGAAATGGGTGTAACCACCCCTCTTTCCTGGCCCACCCATAGGTGGGGCCTTAGAGTTAGTCCATCCCCTAAACTTACTATAAATATAGGAATCCAGTCCCTAGGACATTAGATTACCCTGGACGGTACTCTGCAACGTACATCCTGGACCTTCGATGTTCTATCGTGGGTGCTAGCCCTAGAACTTCTTAAGTCCAAAAGGGTTTGGTCCAGACTCGATTAGAAGTGTCCCTAATCTTTAAATTTCCAACTGCGACATTGCCCATAGAAGATAATAGGAACCCGCGGTTGTGTTTCCACACTGCATACAGCTCCCGTGGGTCCCCTGTGTCACTACCTTGGGTGGTTCCTTGGGGTCCCAGCGATTCTAGAGGCAATAGGCCTAGTGTGTGTTCCAGTCGTGGTTCTTATACCACTTTTTAGGTCTCGCCTTGCTATCGCGTAAGCGATCGCAAAGCGAGACTATTGTAAAGGGCATTTCAAAGTGCTCCCAAAAGCGGATTGCATGGCTAGCACGCGCACAATCACGCGCATCGTGCCGCCATGCACTCCGCTTTTGGGAGCACTTCAAAGGGTCCGCTCCCCCGCCTGGAATGTGCTCCCCCACACCCGCCAAGCGCGCGCGCCACGCTCCGCCGGGCTTGTCTTGTTCTTTTTCTCTTCGCCATGCAAGATTTTTTTCAGTGTCATTTATTTATTGGTCCTGCTCTATAGGCTGATTTTGTCTTTTTTAAAGTGGCTTGCTCTGTTGTCCTGCTACGGTTATATATTTTTTTAATAAGATGTTAGCTGTCACTGTGTATAGACTACCTGCACTAACAGCAAAGCAGCGACATTGTAAGCTGGTGTTACGCATCTGACCACACCGAGCAGAACAACTGCACGGTCCCCATTTTGTAGATCAAGCGGATGGAGATTGTTTTCATTTTTTTTTTTACACCTCCCTCCTCATCTTTTAGTGCTCTTTGGAGCCTGCTAAACAGAAGATCAATCCGGCCGGAGGCAAGCCCCGCCTGCCTCGCCTCTCCCACTTTCAGAGACAGCAGCGCTGGGGCTTTGGTGCGTGTGTGCTCGTGTGTTACTTCAGGGAAAAACTGAAGTGGCCGCCATATGCTTAGGATTTTTTAAACATTTCCCTCAAGTTCTTAACTGTAGGGAGTCTGGACATACACCTCAATGGGAAGTTCTCATTTGCTAAACAAGGGGTTGCCTCCTCTAGGTAAAACATTTTGCACTGTTCTATTTTATCCCGATTTCTTGCTTTCAGCGAGCTCGTGGGCGGCAGCGTTGATATCTGTGTATACATAAAGGCTTGTTCTGCTCCCCTCCCATCCCCCTCCCTTGGCCGCCTGCTTGCTTTGTGTGTGCTCTCTTGTTGGCTCCTAGTATGTCTCTCCCTGTCTCTTTCTCCATTTTTTCTCCCGTCCTGGCTCTGTCTTTCTTAGTCTCTGTCTTTCTTTTGCTTTCCCTCTTTCTATGCCTCTCTGGTCTCCCTTTCTCTCCTCGTCTTTCTCTACCCATCTGTCATTCTGACGCGCTCTCCTTGTCTCTCCGCCTGCCTTTCTCTGCCACTTCCTGTCTGTCTTCTTTTACCCTCTCTCTGTATCTTTGTGTATCCTTGTCTCTGACTTTCTATTTTCTCCCTATCTTTGACTTTTGTCCTGCTCTGCCTGTCTCTCATTATCTCTCTCTCTGTCCTTATCTGGAATTCCTAATTTCTGTCCCTGATTTTCTTTCTTTCTATATCTCCCTCTCCCTCCCCCTCCTGTTTATTTCTCTCTCTTCCAGGCACCGAGCTATGGGTGTTCTTAATGTCCTGGACAAACTACAAATGTTTAGTGCTAAGTGTTATTTTTGTGGTGCACGTATAATGAACAAGCATTTGCACTGCAATAGGTCTCGCATTTGCGAGAGTTGGAGCTATCAGCATTGTAAATGTCAATGCCTTTTATTAATTTGTTTTGAAAACCTGCAAGTGGTGCATAAACACGCACTTTGTACCTATAATTCTTAATTACGAGAAGCAAGGCTGTCAGTAAAAGAGACTGCCAGCTTTGCTTCTCATAAGCAAGGACTATAAGTACAAAGTGCTTGTTTACACACAGATTGCAGGTTTTCAAACGCATAAATAAAAGGCATCGTCATTTACAATGCCAATAGCTCAAACTCTCGCAAATGCGAGACCTATTGCATTGCAAATGCTTGTTTGGTATATGGTTTGGTACGCCCCTAGGGCCCAAACGTGTATTTGTGCTTTTACTGATGCTTGCTAACTTGTAACTTAAGTACTTCGAACTCCAGTCTCATAAAGAGACTAGAGGGGTGTGTGTTAACCTAAATACATATATTTTAAATATATACCTGGTGTGGTTGTCCTTTCATTTGATCATTCAAGAGATTATAGACTGGTAAAACAAGCTGATTTACATTCCTTCAAGACTTAGCCTGAAGTCTGCTCTCCATAGCTACCACTAGGATAGCTTTCACGTAAGGTTGTCTTTAACCTATTCACCGTAAGGGGTTGTTTGGACTGATACAAGGTGCCCACAAGAACTAGTGGATAGCATGTATCAGGCCACCTTCTCACAAGCAGTGCAGAAAGAACCAACAGAGGTGCAAAAAGAGGCAAGAGGGATGCAGAAACAGGCAAGAGAAGTGCAGAAAGAGGCAAGAGAATTGCTGAAAGGAGCAACAGAGGTGTAGAAAGAAGCAAGAAAGGTGCAGAAAGAGGCACGTGAGATGCAGAAACAGGCAAGAAAGGTACAGAAAGAGGGAATACAAGCGCAGAAAGACACAACAGGGGTGCAGAAAGAAGCAAGACAGGTGTAGAAAGAAGCATGGAAAGTGCAGAAAGAGGCAAGAGAAGTGCATAAAGAAGCAACAAAGGTGCAGAAGGAGTCAAGAAAACTGCAGAAAGAGGTAAGAGAGTTGCAGAAACAGGCAAAAGAGGTACAGAAAGAGGGAACAGAGGTGCAGACAGGCAAGAGAGGTGCATAAACAGGTAAAAGGGGTGCAGAAAGAGGCAAGAGGGGTGCAGAAATTTGCAAGAGAGGTGCTGAAAGAAGCTAGAGCAGTGCAAAAGAACCAACAGAGGTGCAAAACGAGGCAAGTGAGGTGCAGAAGGGGGCAAGAGGACTGCAGAAAGAGGCAAGAGAGTTGAAGAAACAGGCAAAGGGGGTGCAGAAAGAGACAACAAATGGGCAGACTGAGGCAAGAGAGGTGCAGGAAGAAGGAAGAAGGGTGAAGAAAAAGGCAAAAGGGATGCAGAAATTTGGAATAGAGGTGCAAGAAGAAGCTAGAGCAGTGCAGAAAGAACCAACAGAGGTTCAGAAAGAGGCAAGAGGGGTACAGAAAATGGCAAGTGAAATGTAGAATGAAGCAAACGAGGTGAAGAAAGAACCAATAGAGGAGGAAAAAGAGGCAAGAGGGGTGAAGAAAGGGGTAGGAGAGGTGCACAAAGAGGCATGAGGGGTACAGAAAGAGGCAGGAGGGGTGCACAAAGAGGAAGCTAACTGCATAAAGAAGCAACAGGTGCAGAAAGATGCAAGATAAGTGCAGAAAGAAACAAAAGAAGTGCAGAAAGAAGGAACAGAGGTGCAGAAAGAGGCAAAAAGGGTACAGAAGGAGGCAAGAGGGATACAGAAAGAAGCAAATGAGGTGCAAAAAGAGGCTACAGACATGCAGAAAGAGGGAAGAGAGTTGCAGAAAGTAGAAGAGATTTGCATAAAGAGGCAAGAAAAGTGCAGAAAAAGAAAGAAATGTGCAGAAAGAAGCAACAGAAATGCAGAAAGAGGCAAGAGAGGCGCAGAGGGAAGCAAGAGTGGCTTGCACACCATTAGTACCAATTTAACACCCATATTTAGCAATAAGTAACAGGTGACCATTCTAGGTTTGCAAAGGGCTTCCATCACGCTGTAACACTTGTCGCTCATTTTATGGTAACCTTTGAGCCGTTTGAGCTAGAAACAAGCAAAAGACACACAATTGATGGACGGAATGCAGAACAAATCAAAACATTCACCCCCAGTCAAGGGATCTGGGTTAAATGCATCATTCTTTTGCTCACCGTGCCACCCCAGTTTAGACCTGGCTATATGCAAATCAGTCTTGACCCTGTGCCTCATGGGAACAGTCCAGCCCGAACTGCCAAGCCAGATCCTCCCTGGAACAGAAACAAGCATCCTAGGACCGGTTTCGGGGTTTCACCCCTCTTCAGCCAGGATAGCTTGATTCCAGTGGCACAGTGAGCCCAGGACTCACGTCTGAGCATACCTGGCGAACTTAGGGCAAGAAAGCAAAAGACACACAATTGATGGACGGAATGCAGAACAAATCAAAACATTCACCCCCAGTCAAGAGATCTGGGTTAAATGCATCATTCTTTTGCTCACCGTGCCACCCCAGTTTAGACCTGGCTATATGCAAATCAGTCTTGACCCTGTGCCTCATGGGAACAGTCCAGCCCGAACTGCCAAGCCAGATCCTCCCTGGAACAGAAACAAGCATCCTAGAACCGGTTTTCGGGGTTTCGCCCCTCTTCAGCCAGGATAGCTTGATTCCAGTGGCACAGTGAGCCCAGGACTCACGTTTTAGCTAGAAACAAGGTTTTTTTTGTTCAAGTCTGCAGATTAGGCAGCAGATGATGGAAAATTTGTTTAATTATGTGATACTTGAAAACGATTCTGGAACCCGCACACCTTATGTTCAAAATTTAACAAGTTCATCCATTGTTTCTTTTAGGGTGCAATCCTGGAAAGCTCCATCCCAAAAGCGCTTGGGAATTTCAAATGTAGTTGAAATGGATTCCTTTCTGGTTGACGGTGATTTAGTCGTCTTTCATTGCGGTGGTTGCACCCTGGGACTGGCACAGAAGTGTTGCACCAGCTTTCTACTTTTTAAATATGTGAAAATCAGTGCAGCCACACCGCCACATTATTTCATTGACCCTGCTCATACCTCTGACTAGGTCCGGAATGCATCTCAGTGGTTCCTTCTTTTTTGTGTCTCATTGAGTTTATAGTTTAGCTTCTATGGAAACGAGGAAGGCTAACCCTGAGGTTATCTCTTCACAACACAGACTACAATACCACAAAATTACTCTCCAAAACACATAATCCCATTCCACATAATTCCTATACACTAAATACCACATACTTTCTATTCACATAATTTCACTACACAACATACCACATAATTCCACTACACACAATGCACATCCACTCCACTCTAAAAAACATTAGTATAAACTTTTACAACACCAATAACTCTAACTCTCGCAAATGCGAAACCTATTACATTGCAAACACTTCTTTAACTAGTAGTCGCGTTAGCAGTGTGGTGAAGTAAGGGTGCTGGGCCTCTGACCAGCGCTCAGGAATTCCACTGCGTAGGACTTACAGGAGGGCTTCTTGGCCGCCAGAGTCCCTCAGGAGTAAATTGTACTTCATCCCCATCCCGTAGTCTGCCACTAGGCGCGTTTTCAGAGTGGTGGAGAAAGGGGGTCATGGCCTCGGAAAACGTCTTAGCAGTCCCATTGTGTGGGACTTACTGGAGGTAACAAGAGGGGTAGTTGGCAACCTTGGGGCCCAACTACCCCTCCTATTACCTCCAGTAAGTCCCACACAGCAGCATTGCTAAATTCTTATAGGAGGCTACGCCCCCTTTGCCCACCACTCTGCAAACGCGCTCCCTGGCGCTCTCTTGGATGGGGATTGAAGTCCCCTTCTCTGCTGGGGGTCCTTTAAAGGCCAACTAGTCTACCTCTTACCTCCAGTAAGCCCCACACAGTGGGATTGCTGCAAGGTGACACAGGCCACGCCCCCTTTGTCCACCACTCTGCAAACGTGCCTCCTGGCACGCTCTTGGTCGGGGGATGAAGTCCCCATTCCTCCTGAGGGTCTCTGGGGGCCAACTAGCCCTCCTGTTACCTCCAGTAAGCCCCATACAACTGGATTGGTGAGAGTGGTCCAAGGCCACGCCCCCTTTTTTACACCACTCTGCAAACGTGCCTCCTGGAGCACTGCTGCTCGTGGGATGAAGTCCACTTGTGACTTGCAGTCCTCAGGACACAAGAGGACCTCATCACCCCACCAGCAATGCGCCAAGAGGCGTGTTTACAGAGTGGTGTATAAAGGGTCGTGGCCTCGGACCACCTCTCAGCAATCCCACTGTGTGGGGCTTACTGGAGGTACCTGGTGGGCTAGTTGGCCCCCAGGGACCCTGAGGAATGAATGGGACTAAATCCCCCAACATAGAATGCGCCAGGGTTTTATGTATTTTATGGGAGGGGGCCGTGTGGCCCCCTTTCCCTGGGCCACATCTGGCCCCGGGGACCCCATCCCCTGGGGCCTGGCCAACCTTTACTAATTTTAAAAAAACATTTGGGAGGGGGTCCGCGTGGACCCCTCCTGAGACCAATTACGGCCCTGGGACCCCATTCCCCAGCGCTTGGCCAGCCTAGTTTTTTTTTTTTCTTTTTTGGGGAAGGGGGCCCCGTTGCCCCCCTCCAGAGGCCAATTTTGGCCCGGGGACCCCATCCCCCGGGGCAGTGCCTCGATCTTTTTTTATTATTATTGCTTTATATTTTATAATTGTGAAGGGGGGCCGCGTGGCCCCCCCTTCTCTTGGCCAATTATGGCCCCGGGTACCCCATCCCCAGAGGCAGTGCCACGATATTTTTTTTTAATTATTATTATTTTATCTTTTATAATTAGGAAAGGGGGCCACGTGGCACCCATTCCCTTGGCCAATCATGGCCCCCCAGGTCCGGCCTTCTGTTTTTTTTATTTTTTTATTAAATTAAAGGGGAGGGGGGCCGAATGGCCCCTCTCCCGGGTGACTTATGGCCCTGGGGTTCCCAACCCCGGGGCCTGGCCTCTTTTTTAAAAAAAATTAATTAAGGGAGGGGGGCCGCGTGGCACCCTCCTGGGCCACTTCTGGCCCCAGGGACCCCATCTCCTGGAGCCGGCCCTCACGTTGGGGACCGTGGGGAGAGCCCCCATGGTCCCTGCTGGCTCCCTGCCTCCTGCGGGAGCCAGCATTGATTTTGGGCAAGGGGAGCTGCTAACATGCAGCCCCCGTGCCCAAGAGCAATTCTGCTTTGCTTTTTGGAAGCAAGAGCATGTTTTCTGCTCTCGCTTCCCAAAAAGCAAAGCAGAGTTTGCCTCCCGCCCTGCCATAGCAAACGCCAATGTCCAGGGGTGGGCACCCCGGAACATTGCAGGAGCCGTCCCTGGGGAGTGGTGGTCCCCAGGGCCATAATTTAACATAGCCCCGGGGAGGTGGTGGTCTCCGGGGCCGTGGGTCCATAACGGATCCCACATTAACATAATTTGTGCCCGTCTCCACACTTCTCTAAATTAAATTGGCCCCCTCTGCCCCTATTAAAACAAAGCCCCGGGGAGTTGGTGGTCCCCAGGCCAGCGTGGGGGGTGCCCCCCCACTCTTTTTTGGGGAAAAAGTCCCAGGGAGGTGGCTGTCCCCGGGCTGGGGGTGGGCGCGTGCCACCCGCACATTATGAGGAATACCCCCAGGAGGTGGCGGTCCCCAGGTCTGTGGGGGATCCCACACCATAATTTTAAATTCCCCCCGGGAACTGGCCCACCCGAGGGTTTAAAACAAATGAAGCGCGGCAGCCCACACTTCGGTTTTTTTTTTCGTCCGGATTCGTGTACCCAGCATGAATTCGGCCAATTGTGTTTTTTTTTTAAAATACCTTTTTTGGCCCTGAGCAGGCCAAGGGGGTCACGGTGTTTCTACCCTGTCCCCTTTTCTTCATTTTTCACTTGTTTCCCCTTTTTCTTGTGATTTGGTTACCGTGTCACAAGATGGCTGCCAACACATTCTGCTTTGGAGTGTTGGCAGCCAATCAGAAGTCAGCTCGTGCTCGGGAGGGTTCGTGACTCCTCCTCAGTGCTCAGATATATACATTTTTTTTTCCCTGGGTCCCTGTGCCTCACACTGCTGCACTCCTAGCCCCCACTCACTGCACTCTGTGGCCCTGTATCTCTCACACGGCTGCATGTGCACAGCTCTGAGCACACAGCTCCTGGCCCCCACCTGCAGCCCTGGGGCACTGGCTCTCTCTCACACACTGCTGCATGTGCACAGCTCTGAGCACACAGTTCCTGGTCACCACTCACTGCTCCCTTGGGGGCCTGGCTCCCTGCCTCACACGCCTGCATGTGCACAGCTCTGTGCATTCAGCTTCTAGACCCCAGTCACTGCTCTCCTGTGACCCAGTTCTGTGCACATAGTCCCAACCCCGTCTCTGTATCCGGCACTCTGGCTATCTGCCTCTCAGTACTGCATGTGCACTGATCCGTGCACACAACCCCTGTCCCCCGTGGGCCCCGGTTGTCTGCCTCACACTGGCGTGTGTGCACGGTTCTGTGCACTTAGCCTCTTCCCCCGTGCCCCCTGTGTCCCGGTTCTCTTCCTCACACTGGTGTGTGTTCACGGTTCTGTGCACATAACCCTGCCCCCCGTGCACCCCCTGGGCCCCGGTTCTCTGTCTCACACCAGCATATGTGCACGGTTCTGTGCACATAGCCTCTGCCCAGACACCCCCCCCCCCCCCGCCACACCCCTCCCCTCCGCGCCATCTTGGCTTCACTTGTGCCCCCCCCCTGTCTGGGCCCCGGCGCTGCTCTGACTCGGGCCCCCAGGAGCTGTGGACATGGCCTCTGCCCCCCCCCCCGCACCCCTCCCCTCCGCGCCATCTTGGCTTCACTCGTGCCCCCCCCCCCCCCCCTGTCTGGGCCCCGCGCTGCTCTGACTCGGGCCCCCAGGAGCTGTGGACATGCTCCGCTTCTCGGGAATGTGGGGGGTTGGATTTCCTGATTCACTGGGCCCTTCTCTGGGTCCCCCTCCCCTGCCCCCCGTTTAATGTACTCAACACCCCGTTGGCCCCAGTATCACTTTCAGGGCCCTGTTGACGGTCCCCGAGGGGCCTCTTGGGTTTCACTCGTCCCACCGCAGACTTTCCCTCTTAGCGCCTTGAAAGCGCCGTCGCAGCCGCTTCCCAGGTCCGCCCGCCGGGCCCGGGGTCTGTTTTCTGCATCTAAATGACGCCATTTCCGATGGAAAGTGCACAGTTTGTTTTCAGAGTGTGTTTCGAAGGCTTGTTAGGAAGAAGCAGGCGCGCAACACCCATTGGACTCACAGGGCTTCAGCCCCCCCCCGTCGTGTGTGGCAGCCCGGGATGAGACACCTTCCCGGGCAAAAAAGCAGCCGCACACGAGCACTTCACAGGTCTTTAAACGACCATTTGCTTGTTAATGAGGCTGGTGTTTCACCCCTTCTAAGAGCCCCTGCAGCTCCACTCTGCCTATTGCTTAAAGTTCAGCCCCCCCCCCCCCGAAATTTTTGCTCAGCCCCCCCCCCCCCCCCCCCCCCCGAAATTTGGCTCTAGTTGCGCCTCTGGGAAGAAGCCAGTGTGAGACAGCTGTCTGTCTGTCTGTGTGTGCCCAGAGGCAGAGCGGCCACGGCGTGCCTGCTTATGTGTGACGTATCCATGTTTGCATTGCTTATGTGTGACGTATCCATGTTTGCAATGTGCTTATGTGTGACATTCCCATGTTTTTGCACACTGCTTATCTGTGACGTATTCATGTTTGCAATGTGCTTATGTGTGACATTCCCATGTCACACATGTTTGCAGGGTGCTTATGTGTAACATGGCATTTACATGTTTGCAGTGCCCTTATGTGTGACAATCACATGTTTGAAGAGAATCCCGTCATGACCTGTGGAGACGTTCGCTCATCATGCCTCGCAGGACTGCAGGTGTGCTTTAGTGAATGGCCATTAGCGCGAATATTTAAACGACGAATTCACACTGGTCCTTGCTCGCTCGTGGTTTGTGCCCGCCAGCCGTTATCCTCGGACATCGGGCGTTCGAAACAGCCCCATATTGGGAAGTCGGTTGCGGGGCCTTCTGGCTTCTGATGTTATTATGGGGCATATCAACAAGGGCTTTATCTCTGCTTTTTTGGCTTTAAAAGCCAAAAAAGCAGAGATAAAACTAGCGCCCTATCAACAACAGGGTGCTAACACGCAAATTTGCATGTTAGCACCCTTTTACTCTACGCTTCCCCTTGCATCCCTAATGAGATGCAAAGGGGGCGTTCCAGAGTAAAATAATAGGAGAAATGTCGCTAAGCAACATTTCTCCTATTATCAAGAATGTCGCTAACCCTGTTAGAGACAAAAAAAGCAGCGCTAACCGCGGTTAACGCTGCTTTTTTACGTCTGGTCTTTTTCTGACTTAGCCATGATATCCTATGGAAGGAGGATATCATGGCTAAGTTTGCCTGTCCCTATCAACAAGGTAACGTGAGATTATCGCTGGGTTTCCAGCGATAATCTCACGTTAGCCACTTAGCGTGAGGATTTTTATCGCTAATGAGATAAGCGTTGCTAATAGCACGCTATCTCAGCGATAAAAATTCACGCTAGCCGGCGATAATTATCCTAGCGCTAAGTGCACTGAGCGATAATTATCGCCAGTTGTTGTTGATATGCCCCTATGTGTTTTATTGAGGGATCGTTAATTAATTTTGTCAGTTAGGTACAAACTGGTACTGCTCCTTTCATTTGTTTTACTTCTCTCATATATACCTGGGGGGGATCCCCGATGGCTTTCCAGACGGGACTTTAATTTCAGTTCCCTGGTGATTGTGGCACTTTTCATATGACTCGTTCCGCGCTTTCAAACGGTGTGTTATATTATCTCGTACCAGCTTGTGGGGAAATGAGTTGTTTGTTCGGCGGAATTACTCTTTTTGTTGTGGTAGCACCAGGGGAAGGCTGGTCTATTAGTCAGCGGGAGCAGCGTGGTGTAGTGGGAAACGTCCCTGGAAATGGGGAGTTTTAGACTAACCATATGGTTCTCCTTATATTTTTTAAGGGATTATGTTATGGGATACTCACCGACACATCTTTTGGAGATTTGTTCTCTAAGGCCTGATGATTATACAAATTCGTATATTTTCGCCTTTAGGCTGTGAAGATTGAACTCCGTTACACTTTACTAAAATAAATAAATGAAGGGATATGACCGGGTCAGATTGATATTTTTATGGTGACCCCAGTAAAGTGCAACGTTCATGTAAGTATCAAACTCGGTAGCTGATATCTATTGGTAGAAGACTGCAGGGCATTTTTTGCATACATGGGGCTCTGGAGTGTCATTGCACCTCGGAGAATACTCATTTTCACCCCTTCTTATTTGTCAACAGTTCTTATCATCTGTTGGTCTGCAGATAATCTACTTACATATAAGAAAAGGGATTTCTCCATGAACCACGGATCTGATTTTGTCCTCACTCTCTCCGAATAGGATTGATCAGTTTTGTGACTTATATACGGTGGGTATTATTGAATATTCATGTATATATGTGCTCACACAGCAGGAATTGTTGAGATGATGATAATTTGGGATATTTTCGGTAATTTCAATTTTTTATTACGGCTTCTTTACCTGCTCGAGTTAATGTTTACAGGCTGTGTTGATATGGAACCTCTTGAGTCGGAAAAAAGAAAAAACATAAATTATAACTATATAATACAATACCTTTACATAAAAGTGTAAGATTCAACCTTTGATAACCTACTTGGTCGCCGTTGACGCCTGAATTATTGTTAAATTTGGTCTAGATCACAATGCGTTGCTGAGTTCTCTCCCTTCTCTTCTCTTCTCTTCTCCTCTCTCTACTCACACTCTGGCCTTCCTTTACCTCTTCCGTTTGTTTGCCTCCATTGGGCATGTAGGATATTAGCAGAAACTCATGACGAGATGTTGCACAATTCTTTCTCTTTCCCTCTTTCCTTGTAGGATTTATTCATAGGATTCAAATGACAAAGATTGTTAAGAATAATGTCATTGCTCTGTGTCTGTTGAATGGTAATCTACGTCATCTATATTGACTAAATATGGTTCTGTTTTATAATGAGGCTATTTAGTCTCTTAGCGGTTGTCTTGATGGAATATATTTATATGTAAATGTGTTTATGAAATATGTAATATGTAATGTCTTGGGTTTGTCTATGTATTTATTTGTATATTTATGTGTTTGTATTTAACAGCCCTGAAGAAGTCCGCTTCAAGGACGAAACGCGTCGGCTGTGCTGTTGAGATCAATTGCATTATGATCTTATGTTTTTTTAAATGAAAGAATGAACCACTATATTATCGGAATAAAAAGGAATTGTTTTGAAAAACTTTGATGTGGGGAATGAATTATATAATTGTTCTTCCTGTTTCTCTAACTTGTGGTGCATCTGTGCTTTTGTTTAAAATTTGTTAGGTCCCTTTAGGGACTTGCATTGTTACAGTGGGTGCGATTCAGTGTGCACACAAACCCCCAGTAAATATATAGGGGTATGAATATGGGAGGGATAGCAGGTTAGGTGCTGTTTCTCAGAGGGCTCCACTGTTAGGTGTGTTTCACGCCTTTTGTTTGTGTACATGTTTGCAGAGTGTTCATGTGTGACATTCCCATGTTTCCAGTTTGCTAATTGTGACATTCCCATGTTTGCAGAGTGCTTATATGTGTGACATTCCCATGTTTGCAGAGTGGTTATATGTGACATCCCCATGTTTGCAGAGTGCTTATATGTGTGACATTCCCATGTTTGCAGAGTGGTTATATGTGACATCCCCATGTTTGCAGAGTGCTTATATGTGTGACATTCCCATGTTTGCAGAGTGGTTATATGTGACATTCCCATGTTTGCAGAGTGGTTATAGGTGACATTCCCATGTTTGCAGTGCCTATATTTTACATCCCCATGTTTGCAGAGTGCTTATGTGAGACATTCCCATGTTTGCAGAGTGGTTATATGTGACATCCCCATGTTTGCAGAGTGTTTATATGTGTGACATTCCCATGTTTGCAGAGTGGTTATATGTGACATTCCCATGTTTGCAGTGCCTATATTTTACATCCTCATGTTTGCAGAGTGGTTATTTATGACATCCCCATGTTTGCAGAGTGCTTATGTGTGTGACATTCCCATGTTTGCAGAGTGGTTATATTTTACATCCCCATGTTTGCAGAGTGCTTATGTGAGACATTCCCATGTTTGCAGAGTGCTTATGTGAGACATTCACATGTTTGCTGAGTGGTTATATGTGACATTCCCATGTTTGCAGTGTGGTTATATGTGACATCCCCATGTTTGCAGAGTGCTTATGTGTGTGACATTCCCATGTTTGCAGAGTGGTTATATTTTACATCCCCATGTTTGCAGAGTGTTTATGTGAGACATTCCCATGTTTGCAGAGTGCTTATGTGAGACATTCCCATGTTTGCTGAGTGGTTATATGTGACATTCCCATGTTTGCAGAGTGGTTATATGTGACATCCCCATGTTTGTAGAGTGCATATGTGTGACACTGAGTAGCACTTTATTTTGAGCCAGACAATGCTGTTTTGTCCACGTAAGGGGCTTATTTTCAGACGTTACACCCTCCTGAAAAGTAATGCCGACATTATGTACCTGTAATTGCATTACTCTGGGTCCAGCCTTCCCTGGTCTGATCGTGTCCATGCCCCCTCAGACACTTCCTCAGAGCTCGGAGTAAGCACCCGCCTCCACAGTGGAAATGAGCCCCTGCGCCCGATGCTCTGCCTGTCTATGCCGGATGTATGACGTTACAACGCATACTTTTACAACGCATGCACTTACAACGCAATTTTTACATCGCAACATCCACTACAACGCATTCCATTACATCGCATGACACTACAACGCATTTTAAAAAACTACCTTTACAATGCATTCCATTACATCGCATACTACCTTTACAACGCATACCATTACAACGCATACTGTTACATTGCATTTAAGCTAAGTATTGGATAGTATAGGGGTAAAAATTACTATTCTAACTCCAGGGGGTGCAACAGTAGGGTAAGTGTAGGATAGTGTAGTGGTTAAAAATTACTATTCTAACTCCAATGGTGTGCATTGTAATGGTATGCGTTGTAATGCCTGCATTGTAGTGACATGCGATGTAGTGTCATGCGTTGTAATGGTATGCGTTGTAGTGTCATGCGTTGTAATGGATGTTCCGTTGTAATGCCTGTGTTGTAAGTGTAGTGCGATGTAATAGTTGCGTTGTAAAGGTTGTTTCCCGTCTATGCCAGGCTCATATAATCAAGTAATTAGAAGGTCCTATCATGGCTGTGGTAATATGTCCTGCCTGCCCACATGTGCACTGTAACACACTGGCATCCTGCTGTGGGCATCCTAGTGGGTCCGGCTCAGGAGCTCTATTCGGATTCAGGTGAGCCAGACCTGGGAGTGCGGGCTGTGGGGGTGGGGTGCTCCGAACCCACATCTTCTCAGTGGCGACGAGGATGGGATGTGGAAGCCAGGACGTCTTGAAAGTTTACCAAAAATGGAGGAAGAAGACTTGAACAAAGTTAACACTTCTATTTAAATAAATTGGATCTGCGTTCTCTTCCTGACGTCAGAAGAGTGGTGGAAAGGCATCACTTTGGAAGAAACCGCAAAAGCCATTTGAAAAGGTTTGAAATGAGGGTTGGGGGTGGGGGGGGGGGCGACGTGAGAGGTTTGCTCCCCCCCTACCCTCCCTCCCCCCTGTGAATTCGGGCGATTGGTGCACTCTAGGACTGGGGTTGCCTTGGGCTGTATTTGGTAGGGTGGGTGGAGGGGGCTGGGTTACATGTCAGGGTTTTGGGTTACCAAACACTATTTTGTGTAGAGGTGCACGCGGCGGCGGGTAGCAGCGAGGCGGGGGGAGAGGAGGCATTACTGTATAGCTTCGAAGGCAGGAAGTTAACGGTTTCCAGTTGGACGAAGCAAAGTCAGTTCAGTGAGTTCATAATCTAGAGATTTCCATGTTTGCAGTGTGTTTCTGTGTGACCTTTCCATGTTTGCAGAGTGTTTATGTGTGACCTTTCCATGTTTGCAGAGTGTTTATGTGTGACCTTTCCATGTTTGCAGAGTGTATATGTGTGACCTTTCCATGTTTGCAGAGTGTTTATGTGTGACCTTTCCATGTTTGCAGTGTGTTTATGTGTGACCTTTCCATGTTTGCAGTGTGTTTATGTGTGACCTTTCCATGTTTGCAGAGTGTTTATGTGTGACCTTTCCATGTTTGCAGTGTGTTTATGTGTGACCTTTCCATGTTTGCAGAGTGTTTATGTGTGACCTTTCCATGTTTGCAGAGTGTTTATGTGTGACCTTTCCATTTTTGCAGTGTGTTTATGTGTGACCTTTCCATGTTTGCAGTGTGTTTATGTGTGACCTTTCCATGTTTGCAGAGTGTATATGTTCAGGGACAGATGGTCGCATTTGGAGGGAAGAGTTGGGGAGTAAATATTAGGGGTGGGGATAGGGGAAGCAGTCGGTGGAGTCTGCCTCGTGATGCGTTTGGTTGTTTAAGGCTCTTTGCCTGGGGTTTTGTAAGTCTTTTGATGTGCACCTGCTTCAATAAAGCGGCCTTTTTCACACTACACGTCATTGGTAAGTGCTGTGCCCCCCCCCCCAATAAACCAGGGTGGGGGGGAAGGAGGCAAGTAAGGATTGAACAGTAAAGATTGTGGCAGGGCAGTGTAATTACCACTGAGTGATTTACACACACTAAAGCTGCCCGTTCTAATGGTTATGATAAACTCAAGCAGAGGACCGACAGCGCCAATCGAAAGATGCAGACTTGTCGCTATTACTTCATCGCAGACAAACTTTGACCCAATCGTGGAATGTTTCACAAAGGTGAAGGGAGTTGACCAAGTGGACTCTGCAATCCTTCAAAGAGGTTCCTGAAAATCAGCCTCCGAGACTGCCATGTTCCCAAAAGACCTTCCCTCCACGATATTTGCTGGAGGAGAAACTCACCTTGACTGGTATGCTATGGAACTTGTATATTTCAGCCATCTCCTCAAAGTCTAAAGGGAAGGGTCCACTCCCCTTGTTAGCCTCCCCTAAATTTACAAAAGAGCATCAGAACCGAATTGAGAAACCTACTCTAAGGAGGCAAGGAGAGCTCTCCTCGGCTGAGTACGAATCGAGACAACTTCTCTAAGGAGACAAGGAGAGCTTTCCTCGGCTGAGTACGAATCGAGAAACCTTGTCTAGGGAGACAAGGACAGCTCTCCTCGGCTGAGTACGAATCGAAAAACCTTGTCTAAGGAGACAAGGACCGCTCTTCTCGGCTGAGTACGAATCAAGAAAACTTCTCTAAGGAGACCAGGGGAGCTCTCTTCTGCTGAGTACGAATCGAAAAACCTTGTCTAGGGAGACAAGGACAGCTCTCCTCGGCTGAGTACGAATCGAGAAACCTTGTCTAGGGAGACAAGCACCGCTCTCCTCGGCTAAGTACGAATCAAGAAAACTTCTCTAAGGAGACAAGGGGAGCTCTCATCGGCTGAGTACGAATCGAGAAACCTTGTCTAAGGAAACAAGGACCACTCTCCTCGGCTGAGTACGAATCGAGAAACCTTGTCTAAGGAGACAAGCACTGCTCTCCTCGGCTGAGTACGAATCAAGAAAACTTCTCTAAGGAGACAAGGGGAGCTCTTCTCGGTTGAGTACGAATCGAGAAACCTTGTCTAAGGGACAAGTACAGCTCTCCTCGACTGAGTACGAATCGAGAAACCTTGACTAGGGAGACAAGGACAGCTCTCCTCAGCTGAGTACGAATCGAGAAACCTTGTCTAAGGGACAAGAACAGCTCACCTCAACTGAGTGCGAAGTGAGAAACCTTGTCTAAGGAGACAAGGACAGCTCTCCTCGGCTGAGTACGAATCGAGAAACCTTGTCTAAGGACAAAGGACAGCTCACCTCGGCTGAGTACGAATCGAGAAACCTTCTCTAAGAAGACAAGGAGTGCTCTTCTCGGCTGGGTACGAATTGAGAAACTTCCTCTGAGGAGACAAGGACAGCTCACCTCGGCTGAGTACGAATCGAGAGACCTTGTCTAAGGAGACAAGGACAGCTCTTGTCGGCTGAGTACGAGGTCGAGAAATCTTGTCTAAGGAGGCAAGGACAGCTCTCCTCGACTGACTACGAATCGAGAAACCTTGTCTAAGGAGACAAGGGGCGCTTTCCTCGACTGAGTACGAATCGAGAAACCTTCTCTAAGGAGACAAGGAGTGCTCTTCTCGGCTGGGTACGAATTGAGAAACTTCCTCTGAGGAGACAAGGACAGCTCACCTCGGCTGAGTGCGAATTGAGAAACCTTCTCTAAGGAGACAAGGACAGCTCTCCTCAGCTGAGTACGAATCTAGAAATCTTGTCTAAAGAGACAAGGACAGCTCCCCTCGGCTGAGTACAAATCGAGAAACCTTGTCTAAGGAGACAAGGAAAGGTCTCCTCGGCTGAGTACGAAGTGAGAAATCTTGTCTAAGGAGACAAGGACAGCTCTCCTCGGCTGGGTATGAATCGAGAAACCTTGTCTAAGGAGACAAGGGGAGCTTTCCTCGACTGAGTGCGAATTGAGAAACTTTCTCTACAGAGACAAGAAGTGCTCTCCTCGACTGAGTATGAAGTGAGTAACCTTCTTCAAGGAGAAAATGCCAGGTCTCCTCGGCTGAGTATGAATTGAGAAACCTCCTCCAAGGAGACAAGGACAGCTCTCCTTGGCTGAGTACGAATTGAGAAACCTACTCTTAGGAGACAAGGAGAGCTCTCCTCGACTGAGTACGACTCGAGAAACCTTCTCTAAGGAGACAAGGACAGCTCTCCTCGGCTGAGTACGAATTGAGAAACCTACTCTTAGGAGACAAGGGGAGCTCTCCTCGACTGAGTACGAATCGAGAAACCTTGTCTAAAGAGACAAGAAGTGCTCTCCCCGACTGAGTACAAATTGAGAAACCTTCACCAAGGAGACAAGGAGAGCTCTACACGCACCCATTTCACTCAAACCTACGTCTTCTTCAGATAAAGGATTAGGAAACCTTCTGGCAGAATAACCTCTGGCTGCAGGTCTGATGCAAAGGCAAATTCAGCAGAAAAGGATGGGCCTCCTCTTAAGTCTTGATTTCATTCCTCCCGGTCTGTTGAGGTAAGCCTTTGTAGACGTAGAGTCTGTCCTCATGAGCACGGATCTTCTTTCATCAAGGGAGCACATGAAGAAGGGCACTCTAGACCGCGTCCACCTCCTACTAACTGGACAATCTATTGTCTCAGAGCGTGTCCGTCCATGCACCCTAACCCCCCTTCGCTGGCATCTCTTGCGATTATCAATCAAGTGTGAGTGGTGACCTCATGTGCTCTTGCAATATCACATAGATTCAGCCCCTACTTCAGGTATTGCGTTAACTCTGTAGAAAGTGGCAGAGTCTTCTCCAGATGGTCCAAAGGTGAGGACCAAACAGGCAGGAACTGAGGGACAAAGCGATGAAGATGATATCCTGCCAAGGCATCAGGAGAACGGATGCCACCATTGCCCCTCAAACCTTTAGCCATTCTCTGGCCAATGGTCATTCATTTCTGACTGATGATGAGAGGGTTTGTGGACATCTGTTGTCTCCTGAAAGGAAGAGAGACAAGAACCATACCTGCTTGGAATGTCGCCCCAATGCATTCCAGATCTTGGGAAGGGGACAACCGATAATTTCCCAATGTGTTGGAAAAATGACTTTTCAGAACTTCCAAGTCTCTTAATAAGTTGATCCTCTGGTTTTGCGTGTGCAGCCAATGGTCTACGCAAGGAAGCAAAAGTAGGGGAGGCAGAACCTTCGCAAAGACCCTCGGTGCTGACTTGATTCCAAATGGAACAGCTGCAAACTGGTAACGCTGACAATTGTAGAGCAAACCCCGAGTGCTTTTGATGTTGATAAAAGGGCGTGTCAGTAGGGGTCTTCTACGTCTATGGGAGCCATGAAATCCTTTGGAAGAGGCATAGGAATTGCCTTCTGCAAACGGTCCATCTTGAGACGAATTGCCTTTATCCATTTGTTGACCCTTTCCTAATCCAGCAGGGGTCTGAAACCTCTTGATGACTTCTGTACAACACAAAGAGGTGAGTAAACCCCCTGCCCCACCCTCGCGTCTGAAACTGGATCATTGCTGCTTCCTACAGTAAAGCTTGAACATCATCCGGCCGTGCCTCGGCTTTCTCTTTGTTCTTTCGGAGAGGCATAGGGGTGCTTCCCAAGGATTGCATTTGTACTCTGTTACACTTGGCCATCTCTGCAGGGTTACCCCAAAAACGTTTGCTTTCACCCCTCGTGTTTTGTTTTCTGCACATGTTTTTGTTGGCTTTTATGACACTGCACACTTTACTGGTGCTAACCAGTGCAAACGTCCTTGTGTTCTCCCCCTAAAACATTGTACAATCGGCCACCACCTCATTGGTACATTTAATTTACTTGTATGTCCTTGAACATGGTACCACAGTTACCCAAAAATTTAAATTAAATGCTACTTGTGGGCAGCAGCGTTCATTATACCCTATAAAAGTAGCCTCTTACCAGGACTTAGGCCTACCACTGCAGTCTGTAGTGCAAGTTTAAACTGCCAATTCGACCCAGCAAAATAAACCTTTTGCCAGGCCTAAACCTTGCCTTTTAATACATATGAGCAATCCCTAAGGTAGGCTTGAAGAGCCCATAGGAAATGATGCATTGTGTTTAAAAAGTAGGACATTCGTTTTTTAAGTTTTATATGTCCTGGTAGTGAAAAACGTATTAAATTGTTTTTCACTACTCTAAGGCCTACTTCTCCGAGGATAACTTTGGGTAACCCTATTACATTTATTAAGGGCTACCTTTTGATTGGGATCAGGTAAATATGTCATGTTTGCACTCAAATGAATTGTATTCTAAAACCGTCTTTAAAGGTAAAGTCAGATTTTAGACTACATTTTTGAAAATGACACTTTGGCATTTTCATGCAGTAAATGTTCGGAGGCCTTGTAAGAGTTTCCATCTACCTGGGCCTGTTAATTGCTCCTCCATCCGTAATGCGTATTAGGCCCAGACAGTGGACAATAGGACCTTGGTGTAGCTGGGAGCGGGCCATCCTGCCAGGACTGGAGGGGCGGAGCTGTTCTGTGCCCCACTTACCTTTCAAAGGCTGCCTTCAGGCTCACTCATCTCTTACTTGAGCCTGGTCGCTTTGGTGCCAAGCTATGAGAGTTGAGCAAAGGTTCATTAAGTGACTTTTGTGGGTCCCCTGACAGGGATTGTGGTTGTTGCCTGAGAAGGGTCTTCACCCCCTCAATCAAACAATCTTACAATATTCAACACTCACTGATTGAACATGTCCGCTCTCCATTCTTAAAAGAAGAAACAGAGACGCCCTCGGACTGCAGCTCCGCCCTGTGGAGATAGTCAGGATCGCTGCTGTTTGGATCCAAGTCTGGAAGAGGAGGAATCACATTTCTTATCTCTTCCTGGTGGTTGAAACTACCTTTTTGAGACTTGTTATCGTAATATCTATTTTTCTTGTCAAAATACAATTTGGAATATCCATGTTTGGCCCCATAAAGCAAAGAACGTCTCCTATCTTTTTCAGATGGGCGAACGGGGTCCCTGTGGCCCGTGCTCCATTGTGGTGGCCTGAACTGGTGACCTTCTCTGGGTCTAGCGCAACCAGATAGCCAGACCTTGCACTTTCTACTTATTGGCACTATTTTTATTTAAACCTTTAAAACTGAATATCTCTGGTTCTACGGATTGGATTTTTGTTGTTTTGGTCTTCTTTTATTTATTATATTTTGCTCTTTGTTTCTAAATTGCTGTGGGATGTCTCTTGTGTTGTGCTTTCACTTTATTACTCTTTGTCTGCTGCACAAATACTTAACACAGTACCTCTAACTTGAGCCTGGGCGCTTTTGTGCTAAGCCATGAAAGAGTTAAACAAAGGTTCATTCAGTGACTTTTGTGGTTCCCCTGACAGGGATTGTGGTTGTTGCCTGAAAAGGGTCTTCACCCCTCAATCAAAACCCAACTTCTTACAATATTCAACATTCATTGATTGAGAAGAAGGTCTGAGCGGCCCTCCCAGGCATCAGTCACCGCAGGCAGTCACCTCATGTGGGCATGAGTGAGATGAAAGCCTGAGAGGCCCTCCGCGGGTCAGTCACTGCAGTCAGTCACCTCATGTGGGCATACGTGAGATGAAGGCCTGAGAGGCCCTCCGCGGGTCAGTCACTGCAGTCAGTCACCTCATGTGGGTATGAGTGAGATGATGGACTGAGCGGCCCTCCCAGGCGTCAGTCACCGCAGGCAGTCACCTCATGTGGGCATGAGTGAGATGAAGGTCTGAGCGGCCCTCCCAGGCATCAGTCACTGCAGTCAGTCACCTCATGTGGGCATGAGTGAGATGAAGGTCTGAGCGGCCCTCCCAGGCATCAGTCACTGCAGTCAGTCACCTCATGTGGGCATGAGTGAGATGATGGACTGAGCGGCCCTCCCAGGCGTCAGTCACTGCAGTCAGTCACCTCATGTGGGCATCAGTGAGATGAAGGTCTGAGCGGCCCTCCGAAGGTCAGTCACTGCAGTCAGTCACCTCATGTGGGCATGAGTGAGAAGAAGGCCTGAGCGGCCCTCCGCGGGTCAGTCACTGCAGTCAGTCACCTCATGTGGGCATGAGTGAGATGAAGGCCTGAGAGGCCCTCCGCGGGTCAGTCACTGCAGTCAGTCACCTCATGTGGGCATGAGTGAGATGAAGGTCTGAGGGACCTCCCAGGGTCAGTCACTGCTTCAGTCACCTCATGTGGGCATGAGTGAGATGAAGGTCTGAGGGACCTCCCAGGGTCAGTCACCTCATGTGGGTATGAGTGAGATGAAGGTCTGAGCGGCCCTCCCAGGGTCAGTCACTGCAGTCAGTCACCTCATGTGGGCATGAGTGAGATGAAGGCCTGAGCGGCCCTCCGAGGGGTCAGTCACTGCAGTCAGTCACCTCATGTGGGCATCAGTGAGATGAAGGCCTGAGCGGCCCTCCGAGGGGTCAGTCACTGCAGTCAGTCACCTCATGTGGGCATCAGTAAGATGAAGGCCTGAGCGTCCCTCCGAGGGGTCAATCACTGCAGTCAGTCACCTCATGTGGGCATGAGTGAGATGATGGCCTGAGCTGCCCTCCGAAGGTCAGTCACTGCAGTCAGTCACCTCATGTGGGCATGAGGGATATGAAGGCCTGAGCGGCCCTCCGAAGGTCAGTCACGACAAGCAGTCACCTAATGTGGGCATGAGTGAGATGAAGGCCTGAGAGGCCCTCCGCGGGTCAGTCACTGCAGTCAGTCACCTCATGTGGGCACGAGTGAGATGAAGGTCTGAGCGGCCCTCCGCGGGTCAGTCACTGCAGTCAGTCACCTCATGTGGGCATGAGTGAGATGAAGGTCTGAGCGGCCCTCCCAGGGTCAGTCACTGCATTTACTCACCTCATGTGGGCATGAGTGAGATGAAGGCCTGAGCGGCCCTCCGAGGGGTCAGTCACGCCAGGGACACGTTGAACGTGGCATCCTTCAGAGCAGGCCGTCCTCGGGTGCCGTCCCTGCACAGATGAGTAATGTTTGCATAAGTGGATGTTATAGGCCTCGAGACCTCAAATTTCACGTTCTCCGCCACTTCCGTCCCAAAAAAACTGTAATAAGCAGTGTTTGTGCGGCTCTGGCACAGGCCTGGTGCCTTCTACCTCCAAGAATAACACGAGGCGCTAGGCTCTGCTGCCCAGCGAGCACGTGAAGGATGCAAGCTCGGGGGCCTCGAGGGGGCTTCAGGTTGGTACCTGTACCCACTGAGTGGGAGATCCACCTCCCACCAGTGTGCACCGCAGGCACTGCATGCACGTGACATCACGCTCCTGGTGAACATAGCTATGAATGAAGCTCGCTGCGCTGCATGCTCTGGGGGAAGATTGTTATAAATGGACCAAGCCACACTGCATGCACTGCATGATCCAAGGGAAGAGACGTATAAACATATCCAGCAGCACTGCATGATCCGAGGGAAGAAACATAGCCACACTGCATGCACTGCACAATCTAAGGGAAGAGACGTATAAACGTATCCAGCATCACTGCATGCACTGCATGATCCAAGGGAAGAGATGTATAAACGTATCCAGCTCACTGCATGCACTGCAGGATCTAAGGGAAGAGACGTATAAACGTATCCAGCTCACTGCATGCACTGCATGATCTAAGGGAAGAGACGTATAAACTTATCCAGCAGCACTGCATGCACTGCATGATCCAAGGGAAGAGATGTATAAACGTATCCAGCTCACTGCATGCACTGCAGGATCTGAGGGAAGAAACGTATCCAGCTCATTGCATGCACTGCATGATCCAAGGAAAGAAACGCATAAACATATCCAGCTCACTGCATGTACTGCATGATCCAAGGAAAGAAACGCAAAAACTGGTCCAGCCGCACTGCATACACTGCATGATATAAGGGAAGAGACGTATAAACGTATCCAGCTCACTGCAGGATCTGAGGGAAGAAACGTATCCAGCTCATTGCATGCACTTCATGATCCAAGGAAAGAAACGCATAAACTGGTCCAGCCGCACTGCATACACTGCATGATATAAGGGAAGAGACGTATAAAAGTATCATGCAGCACTGCATGCACTGCAGGATACGAGGGAACAAACATATCTAGCTCACTGCATACACTGCATGATCCAAGGGAAGAAACGCATAAACTGGTCCAGCCGCACTGCATACACTGCATGATCCAAGGAAAGGGATGTATAAACGTATCCAGCTCACTGCAGGATCTGAAGGAAGAAACGTATCCAGCTCACTGCATTCACTGCATGATCCAAGGAAAGAAACGCATAAACGTATCCAACTCACTGCAAGCACTGCATGATCTAAGGGAAGAGACATATAAACGTATCCATCCACACTGCATGCACTGCATGATCCGAGGGAAGAAACATATCCAGCTCACTGCATGCACTGCATGATCCGAGGGAAAAGACGTATCAACGTATCCAGCTCACTGCATGCACTGCACGAACCAAGGGATAAACGTACAAACATATCCAGCTCACTGCATGCACTGCATGATCCGCATAAAGACATGTATAAAGGGATCTAGCTGCATTCCATCCACTGCATGATCCGAAGGAAGAAAGATAAACGGATCCAGCCGCACTGCATGATCCAATGGAAGAAATGCATAAACGAGCCCAGCCACACTGCATGCACTGCACGATCCAAGGGAATAAACGCAGAAATGGCTCCAACTGCACTCCATGCACTGCATGATCCAAGGGACGAGACGTATAAACATATCCACCCGCATTACATGCACTGCATGATCCGAGGAAAGAAACATATAAACTTAGCCAGCTGCACTACATGATTCGAGGGCAGAGACGTATCCAGCTCACTGCATGCACTGCATGATCCAAGAGAAGAAGCGCATAAACATATCCAGCCACATTGCATGGACTGTGTGAGAAGTTGGCCTGATATATACTGTCCACTAGTTCTAGTGGCACCTTGTATCAGTCCAAACAACCCCTTATGGTGAATTGGTTAAAGATAACCTTTATTGAAAGCTATCCTAGTGGTAGCTATGGAGAGCAGCCTTCAGGCTAAGTCTTGAAGGAGTGTAAAGCAGCTTGTTTTACCAGATTATAACCTCTTGAATCACTAAATGAAAGGACAACCACACCAGGTATATATAAAATATATGTATTTATTACTAAACACTCACTACTAATCTCTTCATGAGATTAGAGCCCAAGATACACAATATTAAAGCACTAGAACGACAGTAAATAGCACAATATGCAATGAGCCCCCGGGGGGGACCAGACCATATACTAAGAAAGTGGTATAAGAACCACGACTTGACTAGACACAGTGCTTAGAGCACGTAGAATCGCTGGGACCCCAAGGAACCACCCAACGTAGTGACACAGGAGACCCACGGGGGACGTGTGCAGTGTGAGAACACAGCAGCGAGCCCCGTACTATTCTATGGGAAAGTCACAGTTGGAAGTTTAGAAATTAAGCACACTTAGGAGAGGATTTTGAGCAATCCCCTTTAGACTTAGGGGGTCTAAGGCCAGCACCCACGGAAGCACCGGAGTACTCTAGTTTCCTCACCCAGGGAAGCCGGGTGCATAGGTGTCAAATGGTGTCAGGAATCGTCGTTGATTTCAATGGCGATCTGCTGCAAAGTGCTGCTTCCGGGAAGGAGAGAAGTGTCCGGTGTGATCCAAGCCTGGATCGAAGATCAGAAGAACCTGAAAGCAGAGGGGACAGAGTCTGGGTCACGTGCCAGTGACCAGGGGCACGATAGACGAATGCCCACCGATGTCGGGTGCGATGAAGTGAAGCTTGACTATGCAGCCACGAGGACCAGGAGGCGTTGAGGAAGACCAGGAGCTGTATTCGAGCTGTCCCACAAAGGATGTCGAGTGCTGCAGTGTTGGTGCCCGGATTGGACCCAATAAGCCTTGGCAACAGCAACCCACGCAGGAAGAGAAAAGATGCTTCGGTGCGGACCCGCAAGGTCCTGGGCATTCCCCAAGCAACGGAGAGTCAGGGAACGTCTGGAGCAACCAGGGAAACCCAATGGAAATAAGAGTTGCCTTCACAGGGACCCACAGGTCGATGGACCAGGGACCGCGAAGGGACCTCGAGAGAAAACACAAAGGGCCAGCTAATGGAACACTCGTGGAGTGTAGGCGGGCAATCTTCAGTGGAACTGCTGCTCGGGTTCAGGGCTACAAGTAATCCAAAGCTCAGCTGCAGGAGTCACTGGAAAGCTGATGCTTCTGCAAAGTGATGCGGTGTCCAGGGGTTCAGGTTGCACAGTCGCCACGAGGGATACGGGCCTCAGACGGATGTATGACGTTACAACGCACACTATTACAACGCATGCACTTACAACGCATTTTTTACAACGCATAATCCATTACAACGCATGACATTACAACGCATGACACTACAACGCATTTTTTAAAAATACCTTTACAACGCACTACCATTACAACGCATACTACCTTTACAACGCATACCATTACAACGCATAATATTAAATTACATTTAAGGTAAGTATTAGATAGTATAGGGGTAAAAATTACTATTCTAACTCCAGGGGGTGCAACAGTAGGGTAAGTGTTGGATAGTGTAGGGGTAAAAATTACTATTCTAACTCCAGGGGGTGCAACAGTAGGGTAAGTGTTGGATAGTGTAGGGGTAAAAATTACTATTCTAACTCCAGGGGGTGCAACAGTAGGGTAAGTGTTGGATAGTATAGGGGTAAAAATTACTATTCTAACTCCAGGGGGTGCAACAGTAGGGTAAGTGTTGGATAGTGTAGGGGTAAAAATTACTATTCTAACTCCAGGGGGTGCAACAGTAGGGTAAGTGTTGGATAGTATAGGGGTAAAAATTACTATTCTAACTCCAGGGGGTGCAACAGTAGGGTAAGTGTTGGATAGTGTAGGGGTAAAAATTACTATTCTAACTCCAGGGGGTGCAACAGTAGGGTAAGTGTTGGATAGTGTAGGGGTAAAAATTACTATTCTAACTCCAGGGGGTGCATCATTAGGGTAAGTGTTGGATAGTATAGGGGTAAAAATTACTATTCTAACTCCAGGGGGTGCAACAGTAGGGTAAGTGTTGGATAGTGTAGGGGTAAAAATTACTATTCTAACTCCAGGGGGTGCATCATTAGGGTAAGTGTTGGATAGTATAGGGGTAAAAATTACTATTCTAACTCCAGGGGGTGCATCAGTAGGGTAAGTGTTGGATAGTATAGGGGTAAAAATTACTATTCTAACTCCAGGGGGTGCATCAGTAGGGTAAGTGTTGGATAGTATAGGGGTAAAAATTACTATTCTAACTCCAGGGGGTGCATCAGTAGTGTAAGTGTTGGATAGTATAGGGGTAAAAATTACTATTCTAACTCCAGGGGGTGCATCAGTAGTGTAAGTGTTGGATAGTATAGGGGTAAAAATTACTATTCTAACTCCAGGGGGTGCATCAGTAGTGTAAGTGTTGGAAAGTATAATGTAATATTATGCGTTGTAATGGTATGCGTTGTAAAGGTAGTATGCGTTGTAATGGTAGTGCGTTGTAAAGGTATTTTTTAAAAATGCGTTGTAGTGTCATGCGTTGTAATGTCATGCGTTGTAATGGATTATGCGTTGTAAAAAATGCGTTGTAATGGTAGTGCGTTGTAAAAGTTGCGTTGTAAAGGTTGTTCCCCGCCTCAGACTTGCTGTGAGCACCGATCCACCTCTAAGACCACAGAAACCCACCTCCTGTGTTGCAAAGTTCTTCGGAGTCTTCAGGAGCTTCAGAGATGCAAACCGGACAGATGCGTCTTTGGTGCCTGCCTTGCAGGGGAGTAACTCCTTTACTCCAAGGGAGATTCTTCAGTCATCTAGTTGAATATAGGTCGTTGAAGTTCCAGGATTCAGTATCAGAGTTTCGTCCAGGAGTAATCTAAAGTCATGTTGCCAGGGGTTCCTATCTAATACCCAAGGAAGGGGTGGGACAAACTCTAGGGACCCACCTATGGGAGGGTCAGGACAGAGGGGTGGCTACACCCATTTCCTTTGTCCAGTTTCACGCCAGAGCAGGGGCTTGTAGCCCCTGCAACCGGTTTGAGCTGGACTATGCACAGGGACAGCACACGTGCCCCCAGTGCAGGACTTCAAAGCACTCTTGGAGTGCACCCACCCAGCCCCAATACACTAAACCTGTCTGGGAGGTGGTGACCCCTCCCTGTGACAGGAAACCTATTGTCCAGGCCTCCCCTGCTGGAGTTTCGGTCAGCACCAGGAGGCCAGACCCGTGTCTGTGTCTGGCAGCATCCATTTTGTGATGCCAGGGCTCTGTTAGCTGGTACCGGGTATACCAGTGCTGTCAAGTCTCTCCCTCTAGAAGGGTGGGATCAGACTAAGTCGAAAAGCAACAAAACACCAGAAAAAAAATGGGGGCAACCATGCCGTCAGATTTCACCTTCCTACACACTGCATGATCCAGGGGAAGAAACATATAAACGTATCCAGCTGCACTGCATGATCTGAGGGAAGAAACGCATAAACGATCCCAGCCGCACTGCATGCCCTGCATGGTCCATGGGAATGAAGTTAAATATGGATCCAGCTGTGCTGCATCACTGCTTAGTCCAAGGAAAGAAAGTAGTGGGCTGTTGTTCTGGTCGGCACTAGAGAGCTGTGGCTCTCATGCACCACTAGAGAGCTGTGGTTCTCATGCACCACTAGAGAGCTGTGGTTCTCATGCACCGCTAGAGAGCTGTATTTCTGGTGCACCACTAGAGAACTGTGGTTCTGGTGCACCCCTGGAGGGCTGTGTTTCACGTACATTATAAGACGGCTGTGGTTATAGCACACCACTAGATGGGGGAGATTCTGGTGCACCCCTATAGGGCTGTGGTTCTGCTTCACCACTAGAGGGCTGTGGTTCTGGTGCACCACCAGAGAGCTGTGGTTCTGGTGCACCACTGGAGGGCTGTGATTCTGGTGCACCACTAGAGGGCTGTGGTTCTGGTGCACCACTGGAGGGCTGTGGTTCTGGTGCACCACCAGAGAGCTGTGGTGTTGGTGCACTGCTAGAGGGCTGGGGTTCTGGTGCACTGCTAGAGGGCTGTGGTTCTGGTGCACCCCTGGAGGGCTGTGTTTTTCATACACTATCAGACGGCTGTGGTTATCGCACACCAACAGAGGGCTGTGGTTCTCATGCACCACCCGAGGGCTCAGAGATCCTTAGAGAGGAACAAATACATTCTCAAGCAGGCGGTCGACCTTGATGTAAGTTTGACAATAGACGGTGCCTCCATCCAGAATCTATGACACAAGAAATTCTTGTTTGCGAAGTATCTAACAGTGACGGTTAAACCATAAGTTATGTCCATAACTCACCTATACTCACCTTAGTGTGTGAACATAGTTTCACATGAGCTCAGGGTTCACTCTGAGCCGCGGGTCCTGACGAAATCCACTCCAATTATCACACGTGGCTGAAACATGTAGACCATATCACTTGCATTCATTTTTTTCCCATAATTTTTAGAGACGTGCAAGACCATTGTCTCATTCATGTCCGCAGAATTTGCAAGCCATTTTTAATCCTGCCCAAGGGACCATCCAATAAAAATCTTAAGGTACCCTGGAGGTAGTTTTAACTTTCACCATCACTCATAAAAACACCAAAAAAATAGCTTTGCTGTAAACAGGCGTTAAAGAACACCAAGAGGGCACTCGACTTTTCCAGGTGTGAACCCGATGATGAAGCATGCCACCAACTAGGTTGGTGGGTGAGGGTTCTTTTACAAACCAAATGGTTTCCCTACTAAGGAGATTTACAGTTAATTTATCCAGAAATCTGCAAGGCATTTTGAGAGCGCAGCTCTCTTCTCGATCTCTGTGTTTAAATGTAGTTCTGGTGCACCACTAGAGTGCTCTGGTTCGCCCACAAGACCCAAAGGCTGTGGTTCTCATGCACCACTAGCGGCTGTGGTTCTCGCACACTACCAGAGGGCTGTGGTTCTCACACACCACTAGAGGACTGTGCTTCTGGTGAACCACTAGAGGGCTGTGGTTCTGGTGCACCACTATAAGGCTGTCGTTCTGTTGCACCACCAGAGGGCTGTGGTTCTGTTGCACCACTGGAGGGATGTGGTTCTGTTGCAACAGCAGAGGGGTGTGGTTCTGTTGCACCACTGGAGGGCTGTGGTTCTGTTGCACCACTGGAGGGATGTGGTTCTGTTGCAACAACAGAGGGGTGTGGTTCTGTTGCACCACTGGAGGGCTGTGGTTCTGTTGCAACACCAGAGGGCTGTGGTTCTGTTGCACCACTGGAGGGCTGTGGTTCTGTTGCACCACTGGAGGGCTGTTTTTCTGGTGCACCACCAGAGGGCTGTGCTTCTGTTGCACCGCTGGGGGGCTGTGGTTCTTTTACAAAACCAGAGGGCTGTGGTTCTGTTGCACCACTGGAAAGCGGTGGTTCTGTTGCACCACTGGAGTGCTGTAGTTTTGTTGTACCACTGGGGGACTGTGGTTCTGTTGCACCACTGGAGGGCTGTTGTTCTGTTGCACCACTGGAAGGCTGTGGTTCTGTTGCACCATTGGGGGGCTGTGGTTCTGTTGCAACACCAGAGGGGTGTGGTTCTGGTGCACCACCAGAGGGCTTTGGTTCTGTTGCACCACTGAAGGGCTGTGGTTCTGTTGTACCACTGGAGGGCTGTGGTTCTGGTGCACCACCAGAGGTCTGTGGTTCTGTTGCACCACTGAAGGGCTGTGGTTCTGTTGTACCACTGGAGGGCTGTGGTTCTGGTGCGCCACCAGAGGTCTGTGGTTCTGTGGCACCACCGGAGGGCTGTGGTTCTGTCGCAACAGCAGAGGGGTGTGGTTCTGGTGCAATACCAGAGGGCTTTGGTTCTGTTGCACCACTGGAGGGCTGTGGTTCTGGTGCACCACCAGAGGGCTGTGGTTCTGTTGCACCACTGGAGGGCTGTGGTTCTGTTGCAACAGCAGAGGGGTGTGGTTCTGGTGCACCACCAGAGGGCTGGGGTTCTGTTGCACCACGGTAGTGCGGTGGTCCTGTTGCACCACTGGAGGGCTGTGGTTATGTTGCACCACTGGAGGGTTGTGGTTCTGTTGTACCACTGGAGGGCTGTGGTTCTGGTGCACCACCAGAGGTCTGTGGTTCTTTTGCACCACTGGAGGGCTGTGGTTCTGTTGCAACAGCAGAGGGGTGTGGTTCTGGTGCAATACCAGAGGGCTTTGGTTCTGTTGCACCACTGGAGGGCTGTGGTTCTGGTGCACCACCAGAGGGCTGTGGTTCTGTTGCACCACTAGAGGGCTGTGGTTCTGTTGCAACAGCAGAGGGGTGTGGTTCTGGTGCACCACCAGAGGGCTGGGGTTCTGTTGCACCACTGTAGTGCTGTGGTCCTGTTGCACCACCGGAGGGCTGTGGTTATGTTGCACCACTGGAGGGCTGTGGTTCTGTTGCACCACTGGAGGGCTGTGGTTCTGTTACACCACTAGAGGGCTGTGGTTCTGTTGCACCACCGGAGGGCTGTGGTTGTGTTGCACCACTGGAGGGCTGTGGTTCTGTTGTACCACTGGAGGGCTGTGGTTCTGGTGCACCACCAGAGGTCTGTTGTTCTGTTGCACCACTGGAGGGCTGTGGCTCTGTTGCAACAGCAGAGGGGTGTGGTTCGGATACAATACCAGAGGGCTTTGGTTCTGTTGCAACACTGGAGGGCTGTGGTTCTGTTGCACCACCAGAGGGCTGTGGTTCTGTTGCACCACTGGAGGGCTGTGGTTCTGTTGCAAAAGCAGAGGGGTGTGGTTCTGGTGCACCACCAGAGGGCTGGGGTCCAATTGCACCACTGGAGGGCTGTGGTTCTGTTGCAACAACAGAGGGGTGTGGTTCTGGTGCACCACCAGAGGGCTGGGGTTCTGTTGCACCACTGTAGTGCTGTGGTCCTGTTGCAGCACTGGAGGGCTGTGGTTCTTATGTTGCACCACTGGAGGGCTGTGGTTCTGTTGCAACAGCAGAGGTGTGTGGTTCTGATGCACCACCAGAGGGCTGGGGTTCTGTTGAACCACTGTAGTGCTGTGGTCCTGTTGCAGCACTGGAGGGCTGTGGTTCTTATGTTGCACCACTGGAGGGCTGTGGTTCTGTTGCAACAACAGAGGGGTGTGCTTCTGGTGCACCACCAGAGGGCTGGGGTTCTGTTGCACCACTGTAGTGCTGTGGTCCTGTTGCACCACTGGAGGGCAGTGGTTCTGGTGCACCACTGGAGGGCTGTGGTTCTGTTGCACCACTGGAGGGCTGTGGTTCTGTTGCACCACTGGAGGGCTGTGGTTCTGTTGAACCACTGGAGAGCTGGAGGCCTAGAAGGCAGTGTCAATGGTACACCCAGTGGTGGCTGTGAGACAGCTGTTTCACACCTGGAGGCCTCTGCCAGCCTCGTTGGTTGTTCTTCAGATGCCAGGGGCCTCCTCTGCCCCTCACCTCTGACACCCCCCTGTGCCCCCCACCCCTCCTGAAGCGTTCAGCTCTGCCAGCCTCGATGCCTGGCAGTCGGAGGAGCTCTTGGCACAGAATGGCAGCGCCGCTTCCTCCCAACAAGTCTGAGTCTGTCTGGGGACAAGACAGCTTCCCTGGGTGAGGCTGCTGTTTGCACAGCCCCCCAAGACTCCACGGAGCGCCCCCACCTTTAAAGTGAAGCCGGGCCTGTTCATCCGATGAAAGGACAGCTTGTCGGGTGCCAAGGAGGATGTGCCAGGGTAAAGTTCACACACGCACCTCCCCTGTGCCCCACAAGAGGGGTCCAGGACGTGCCAGGGTGAAGTGCACACACGCACCTCCCCTGTGCACCATAAGAGGGTTCCAGGACATGCTAGGGTGAAGTGCACATGCTGGAACGAGTAGCACAAAATTTTATATACCCCCCCCCCCATTTTCTGCATGCTTATATTAATCCGAATAATCTATTAATTGTAATATTATTAATCTGTTTGAAGTGATAACTCACCAATTATATTAACGTAAGAATTACACGTGGGATTTGCATTTGCATAGCTAAACTAACTGTATACTAATATATGTACGCATACTAATGGTAGAAAATTAGAATATTGCATGATATATGTTGCTTTTGTGACGTAAATGTAAGTTGCACCAGATGACATCGTTGGGTGAATATAAACGCTTTGAATGTTGCTGTCGTGCTAGATAATTACTTACACATAGGGGAATTAGTGAGGGTTTAACATTTTATTAGCCATTTCAATGTTTTAATTACGTTTTGTGTTTGTTTTGCTTAAGTTGACCATTTGGGCCTAAGAAAAGATGGCTGACCAAGACACACGACGCGACTACTACCGTTTCACGAGGTTTAGGGTGAAGTGCGCCTGCGCCACCGCCAGCAACAAGTGGCCTCGTCCTGACCCAGGCAAGATGTACCCATCAAGGTCACACTGGGAGAATCGCCAAGTTCACGAAACAAAGGACTGCCTTTAAAATCGGAACCAGCAAGTGTGATGACTTAACCCAACAGACTATGTGAGAACTTTACCGAATGACCCCAAACCAGCCAATCAGGACTGCCTAAAACTGATTTTTGTTACATTTTGACATTAGTTTAATTATAAAAGTTGGTAGACAAAGCGAATTAGGACCTTCTTCTTACTCTTTGAGCGAACTTTTCCTTTTTCCTGATGTTATGCTGACGGAGAGGACGGTGACACTGCTGGACAGCTGTTATCCTGAATCTTTGAAAGAATGAATTGCTGCCTGACTTTGATGAATTAAAGACTTTTCCACGACTTGATTCACTTAGAGCCAGATTAGGTAAATATGATGTTCGGTGATTTGGTTTATGACTTATTGAAATTGAAATTGATGAGATAAACAAAATTATTATTCTAACGAACAAATGTGTCGGGTGATTTAATTATAGAAATTAGAATAAGACTTAAATATAGATTAAAGAATTGAGTCACCAAATATCCAATATCAACTAACTGATCCATCGACTAAATGGAGGGAATATCTCGAGGTTCTGAGTTTAATAAAGGTACTTAATGTATGTTCAGGTAAATTAGGTTCTTTAGTTGAAAAGATATTCCTTTCATGTCAGCGTTTGGACAATTTATCTCTCCCGTGAGAACGGATCAATGAAGTGTGAGTGTTGGTGTTATGGGCCCCACCAATGAATGTATTGAGTGAATGAGCTAGTGTGATATTTGATCTGTGACGAAGGGAGGATTTAAAATTCCACGCTGCAACAGTTTTTCTAGTAGCAGAATGATGGTTGTTATTGTTCTGGTTTGGTGATTATAGCTTGTAAATTGCTTATTGATTATTGGTTATTGATTAATATTGGTTTATGTATTAACACTTTATGTTGAGTTGTGTCGAGTTCTATGTTGTTTGCCCGGCTTCTGGGATGTAGGAAGTCGGAAGTTTGTAATGGTGCCGTAGTAGAGCAGAGGTAAGCGCTGCTCTCGGGAAAGACGGAATTGTTGTTGCCCTGTAGGTACACAAGGGAAACGTGTAACGATTGAAGTTGCACAACGCATTGTCTGGGTTCGATCCGGTGACATCGTCGCGTGTTGCCATTAGAAATAACTCCTGTATGAAAGAAGTGTCTGGTAGCGAAGGTCACCTGTGAAGTTTTGGTCTTAGGTACCAGGAGTCCAACTGGCACTCCGATAACGCTTATCACTAGAAATGTAATAGGTGCTCCCTAAGCTTGTTAGAAGGATAAAGTAGAGGGAAGTGCTACTTTATCAACGTATGTCATAATTCTGTAGTAGGACAGACTGTTCGCTGTTCTTGGGAAAGACAGGATTCTGTGTGAATGTACTACATTTTCTCGTATGAAAGTGCGTGAATGTGAAACTCTAGTTTTATTTCTCAGGAGCATTGGGTCTCCAACCAAGTGTCTTAAATCTGGAGAAATGGTTAGCTAATGCTTGTTAGAAGGGTAAGGTAGAGGGATGTGCTACTTTATCAACGGAAGTAACGATTCTGTAGTAGGGCAGAGGTAAGCGCTGCTCTCGGGAAAGACGGAATTCTCGTGAGAAAGGTCTATTGCTATTCCTTGGTTAGCGAAGCGGACAATGGTGGTGTTTTTGTGTTGTTACTAACAGAATTGTAAATTTGAAACAAAACTTACCGAGTGAATTTTGTAAAGGATGGGTAGACAGGAGCAGGAGCTGCAGCAGCGGCTGCCGACATCAGAACAACCGCGCTGGGATTGGCCAGTCAGTTGGAAACGTAGAACGCTCCTGATTGGTGCGTTAGTGTGAGTCGCGCTGGGATTGGAGAATTACAGAGTGACGTAGACGCTCCGGATTGGTGCGTTAGTGTGAGTCGCGCTGGGATTGGAGAATTACAGAGTGACATAGACGCTCCGGATTGGTGCGTTAGTGTGAGTCGCGCTGGGATTGGAGATTCAAAGAGTGACGTAGACGTTCCGGATTGGTGCGTTAGCGCGAGTCGCGCTACAATTGGACAGAAAAGCGATACGGTCGAGAGGAGAAACTAGAGATACACAAAAAGGCAGGAAAAATGTATTACGATCCGCCAGAAAAGGAGAAGAAGTCCCGGTTCAGTAGAATTAAAAAGTGGTTTAAGAAGGACAAACCGATTGTAACTAGGGAAGGACAATTACTTCCTCCACCGAAAACCCCCGCATCCTTTATGGTTGCGAAATATGGATATCACACCTGTATTTGGTTAGACAATTGGGTCAAGTATACTGAGAATGACGGAGTTTTGGCTTTTCCAGAACATGGTTCATTTAATTTGGCAGTTTTGAAAAATTTAAGAGAGAAAATGATGAATTTAGAACCAAGACCTAGACCGACACAATTTGAAGCATTGACAGAATGGGAAGATGAGATGCATGACCGAGAAAGACAGAGAAGTGGCGGAAGGTATAGGTACATGTTTGGTATGTCATACGGACATGAGAATCATGATGATCGAATGATAAGGTGGCGGAATGCGAATATGGCTGAGGGTTTGTTTCCCGTAAGAAATGCAGGAGAAAATGAAGGAAGAAAATGCGCAGAAAAGAGACATAATGTGGAATCGAGAGGGTATGGAGTGAATGAATCAGAGGATGATGTTCTTGATGACATGTTCTATAAAAATCCACCCCCATATCGGCAAGAACCAGAAATATTAACACCTAGTGCCCCAATGAAAGAAACTTTACGAATCATAAAATCGGAACCAGAGTTCCAATATTTGGGAAAAAACAATTCCATTAGAGAGGTAGAAAAGAAGTCCGGAAATAGAATAAATGGTGAGAATTCAGCTGAACTAGCAAACCTTAGAATTAACAGAGAAAATAAGAGAATTAAGCAAAAATCTGGAAGCTGTAACAGTTCCAGTAACGATAGGTCCAGTAATGCCTATTTTCGATAAACAAAAAGATGGCAAACATTGTTTAACGGTCCCTTATAAAAGCAATAAACAGGTTGAACAGCCAAAACTGAGTCAAAATGACAATCCATGGAGACAGACAATAAGTATGATTGAACAAATGTTTCAAATAATCCGTTTGTAGGCCAGAATTGTGCAGAAAGACAGTGGAGTCAATATTAGAAACACAAAAGGATTCTGGACAAGGTAATGTAGAGAAGTCAGTAGGACCATCTACAGAGGAATTGAGTGAATGGTTGAGAAGCTTGCAAAAGAAAGACAAAGAATCTCAGTCAATAGATGTGGCCAAACTGCGAATGGTACTGGAAGAGTTAATAGTAGGAACTATCCCTACGGAGAAGTTAAAAACCTACCAGGATGAGGAGTTGTTATTTCTGTGTAAAAGCATAACTTGGAGAGCAAAAAGTCTCCATGAAAGATTAGAAGAAGTGGCAAATGAAATGGGTATAGATATTGAAAAGGTAAATGCCCTACAGAAACCATATCGAATAGATTTCACTGAAAAGGACATTGAAAATATGAATACCACAGGACGAATGAGTCAGATTAAGGAAATAATTATTTTGTTGAGAAAATGGGGAGATGTGGACAAATGGAAAAGTAGATGGTATCGAAAACGAGATGATGCTTCAGATAAAACTTTTTCAGCTTTCCCTGTTAGAGAAAAAGAGAAGGTAGAAACAGAATGCCCTATGAGAGAAATTCCAGGAGGAGGATATGTACATGTCCCATGGACTAGGCAAGATATTTTGTCATTCACAAATGACTTCCCTCGACTACGTGAAAAACCCGTCGAGTGGTATAGACAGATACACAGATTTGAGAAATTGTCCAAAGTATTGTGGATTGATCTAAACAGCTTGTTTGACATAATAGTACCAGCAGATCTATGGACAGAGTGCAAAATAATGATAGATTGGCAAACACAAGAATACCCTAGAGATCCAAGAACAGGGGCTCCAGACCCCGAGGTAATGAAGAAATATGAACAGGTTATTGCCTTTCTGAAGAATAAGGTTCCACCTAAGGAGACAGATTGGGTAAAAATTGACAGAACGCATCAGGAAAGCAAAGAGTCAGTACATGCATATTATGAGAGGTTGATCTTGGCCTTTAAACAGTTTAGTGGAGATGAAAATCTAAGTGAAAAGGATCTAAGTCATTTTGTATACAGGTTTGTATATGGTCTTCATCCAGAAATTAGTGAGATGATAAAACAACATACTGTAGACTGGCAAAATAAGAAAATAGAGGAAGTATTGAGACATGCTAAATATTTCAGTGATAAAATTGAAGCTAAACAGCGAAAATTGAAAGAAAAGGCTATGTGGGCACAAGTAAAGGTAGCAGAGAGACAGGAAGCTCAATTAGCGGAACAAGTGAATAATACAGAATCAAGACAAAAATTCAGTCCTGGGAAAAGTAAAGGAAATATAGAGGAAGCTAAGAAGAAGTTCCCATGTCATAATTGCGGTAGAATAGGGCATTGGAAATCCGAGTGTAAATTCCCCCCCAAGTACTAACGCTGAAAATGCATCATTGAATCCACAGGTGCAGAATGAGGTGAGTGGTCAACCGCAGCGAGATTCTACAACGGAGAACAGGTAGAGAAACCGCCGCGCGCTAGTGCTGTTTCGCAGTATTGGCTACAACGCGATGAGAGTGATTCAGAAGAAAGTTATTGACGGTGCCGACAGGAGGAAGAAGAGTGCGTACTTGGCGCAAATCTAGAAGTAGCCCAGTCAGGCCCATTTGTGGATGGAAAGATTAATGATGAAAACATTACTTTCCTAGTTGATACTGGTGCTACTCGATCAACTGTCAGATCAGCTGATGTTAAGAATCTTCCTCTCTTGGATGAAACGATCCAAGTAGTTGGTGTATCCAACAGGCAGATTAAAACTTACCTTACAGACCCAGTGAAAGTTAGCATAGGGAAATTTTCTGAAATGCACCACTTTGTCATGTGCGACACCAGTCCTGTGAATCTGTTAGGTAGAGATTTGTTGTGCAAGATGAACTGCACTATATTTTGTACCCTGGATGGAATAGCCTTTGAAACTCCGGATGAAGATGTGCTGTATAAAATGACAATGACAAACAGGGAAAATAAGGTTATTGAAACCTATGCTGTATTTAACCCTGATGAATTACCTAAAGAACAATCTGTAAATGCAGAAGTTTGGGATTTCACAGGAGAAGACGTGGGATTAATGAGAAATGTAGATCCAGTAAAAATAACAGTAAAAGAAGGAGTAAGTTGTCCAAATGTCCCTCAATATAAACTGACACCTGAAATAATTGAAGGAGTGACTCCTGTGATTGAAAAAATGATAAAACAAGGTATTTTGAGAGAAATAATGAGTAGTCCAAGTAATTCACCAATAATGGGACTGAAAAAGCCTAGTGGGAAGTTCAGGATAGTACAAGACCTGAGAAAGATGAACAAAATAGTTGTGTCATGTTGTCCCATTGTACCAAATCCATCTGTGATTTTATATCAGATTCCTCATGACGCAGAATAGTATACAGTAATTGATCTATGCCATGCTTTCTTTTCCATCCCATTGCATCATGACAGTCAGCAAATGTTTGCGTTTCTTTTCGGCGAGCGTATTTTGGCTTGGTGCCGAATTCCACAGGGGTATACAGAAAGCCCCTCGATATTTAATCAGCTATTGAAGAAGTCTTTGGAAAGTCTAGAAATGCCCGAAAATTCAGTATTAGTCTATTACATTGACGACCTTCTTGTGGCGTCAAAAACCTGTGAGGCTTGTGAACTTGACACGGTAGCCTTGCTGAATCATTAGGCAGATGGAGGACTTAAAGTGTCACCATCAAAATTACAATTTTGCAAGAAAGAAGTACAATATTTAGGACATCACATTGAAAAAGGACTGAGAAAAATAGCGATAGAGAGAATCAGGATCATAAAATGAATGAGTGCACCTATGACCCAAAGAGAGGTGAGAATGTTTCTGGGAATGGTTGGATATTGTCGTCAATGGATTAGCAATTTTTTGTTGATAGCAAAACCTTTGGTACGACTGACAAGAAGTGATGTGAGAGATCCCATTGATTTGAACAAAGAAGAATTGGCAGCATTCAAAAGATTGAGAGATGGGTTGTGTGAAGCACCTGCATTAGGTATGCCTGACTATGAAAAGGAGTTTGAGGTGTATTGCAGAGAGAGAAATGGATGTGCGCTCTCTGTGCTAATACAGAAGCATGGAAAGATGAGGTGACCAATTGAATATTTTTCATCAATGTTGGACCCAGTAGCTGTGGCCCTACCTGCGTGTTTGAAAGCAGTAGCTGCTACATGCCGAAGTTTGGAACAGAGTGAGGGAATTGTGATGGGATATCCTGTGAAAGTGTTTGTACCTCATGATGTGGCGGGCCTTTTAACAAGGAGTCGCACTCAGTATATGACACATAGTCGGCTGACTAAGTATGAGAAGATTATATTAGGTGCACTGAATGTAAGTCTTGTGAGATGTTTGAATGTGAATCCTTCAACGTTGCTGCCTGATGCTGAGAATGTGGAAGTCAGAGATGAAGCAGATCACGACTGTCTGGATGTACTTGATTTCTGTACAAAACCACGACCTGACATAAAAGATGAACCCTTACCAGAAAGTGATTTTGTTCTGTTTGTGGACGGGTCTTGTTTGAGAACAGATGATGGAGTGTTAAGTGCAACATATGCGGTATGCACAGTTGCAGCAGTGATGGAAGCATCATATCTGAAAGGAGTAAAATCGGCACAAGTAGCTGAACTTGTAGCTTTGACTAGAGCATGTAAGATTGGAAAGCGTGTGAGAGTGACTGTGATGACTGACAGCCAGTATGGATTCCGAGTCGTACATGACTTCGGTCAAATATGGCTGCAGAGAGGCTTTTTGACATAAAAGTGGAACTCCCATTAAGAATGCTGAAGTGGTTGGAAAATTGCTTGAGGCGATACAGCTGCCTAGACAATTGGCTGTTGTGAAGTGTGCTGCAAATAGTCAAAGTGATGATTACATCGCCACTGGCAATAAATATGCCAACGACATGGCTCAATACTGTGCACGTAATCAGAATTCCATTAACAGGGCCAAGGAGAAAGAGGTGATTTCTTGTTCTTTGATGTTTACTAACATTTTGGGTACCTGGGAAGAAGTGAGACAATTACAGGAAGAAGCAGGAGATGAGGAAATGAAGCAGTGGGTAAAAGCAGGATGTGCACCAAGAGAGAAGGATCATGTAAGGGTCTATCGGGATGGAAGACCAGTTATGCCTGATAGCATGATGTCTGCCATGGCACGGATGTATCATGGTCAGGGACACATAGGGAGAGATGCTGTGGTCAGGTAATTTAAACAAACCTGGTATAATGCAAAATTCAGACTTGTAGCAGAAAGTCTTTGTCAGAGATGCCTAATATGTCAGCAATACAATCCTGGAAGAAAGACAGTAGTGAGCCTGGGAACAATAGGTCGAGAAGAAAGGCCTTTTACCAGAATGCAAGTGGATTGCATTGAGATGTGTTGGACTTGGCCTTTTTCCCTGAATTTTTTCGTTTTTTACTTCTCCCAAGATGGCTGCCACAGGCCCCTGCTACTGCAGAGTGGTCTTTCTAGTAGCACCCTAGCTGCCAGGAGCTGGCTGGGACCCCACAACAATGTTGCGACACCAGCCTGCCTTTTTTGTCCCATAGGTAGACTGGGGAAGCTCCTGGAATGTGCTGGAACCTTCTAGAAGGGAGGTGTGGTTTTTACTTTTGCCGCCTTGGATAGAGGTCACCTGACCTACGGATACATAAGTGAGGGAGGGAACTTTTTCTAGTTAGTTGGCCAGTGGGGTAAAGCAGAGCTGGAGAATCCCCGCAGGAGTGTCAGGCGGTAGGGCCTAGCCAGGGACTTATGCCTCTGAGAGTGACAGGATTTAGGTGCTGCCTCTTAAGTGAGTGAGGGATCCTGTAAAGCCCACTGATCTTGCCCAGCAGTAGGAGGACCCAGGGAACCTCTGCCCAGCCTGACTAGGAAGGACCTAGTCGCCAACTCAATCCCTACCCCCCAGGAACAGAACCCCCCAAGGGCGCCAGAGACATCTGCGCCATCAAGAATTCAGGTAGCAACCGAATGCAGAAACTGAATGCAGAAACTGAATGCTGAAACCTCATGTCACGACATGCTGAAACTGAATGCTGAGACTGCATGCCAGAACTGACAACTGAAACTTATTTCCAAAGCTGATTGTGGAATTGCTGGGGATCGACCAGGTATTAGCGCTGTGACTCCTGCGCTCCCTGACCTGGCCTGGGATCCCCTGCAGCAAGCCGCGTCGAGCGCGGAACTCTCCGCTTAATTTGACCCCCCCCCCCTTTTGGAGTGCGGGGACCAGGGCGCGCTCACGGTGGCGGCCCGGAAGCCTGAAGTGTGCATCATCACCCCTCATCGTGTCGAGGCCCGCGGAGAAGCCCGGGGCCCCGTCGCTGCTGTCGCAGCTGCTGGTGAAGGTGTGTGGGGCCGTGGCCTGCCCCCGTCGCGGAAGGACCAACTGCGGAGTTCGGAGCTGGTGGGGACGCCTCAAGACGTCGAGATCAAGGTAAGCCCGGGAGGCTTGGGCAGGACCCGGTGCGCCCCCTACAGGCCGGGAGCCGCACCGCACCCCGAGACCCTGGTTCCCCTCCATGGGAGTCCCCCCCGTCCCCTCAAGACTTTTGGCACCCCGCCGAGGGATTCCCCCTCGTCTCCGAGACTGTCAAGCAGCGTTGTGCCCCACGAACTGCACCGAAGTACTTGAAGCTCGATTAATGCGAGTAGCGCTATGTTCGCAGGCTGGGCTCGGAAGCGTTCCATGCTTAATTATTACGAGTAACGCTATGTTTGCAGGCTTTGCTCTGAAGTGCCCGATGCTCCATTATTGCGATTAACGCTCTGTTTGCAGGCTTTGCTCTGAAGTGCCCGATGCTCCATTATTGCGAGTAACGCTGTGTTGGTAAGCTTTGCTCTAAAGTGTTCAATGCTCAATTATTACAAGTAACGCTGTGTTGGTAAGCTTTGCTCTAAAGTGTTCACTGCTCCATTATTACGAGTAACGCTGTGTTGGTAAGCTTTGCTCTGAAGTGTTCAGTGCTCCATTATTACGAGTAACGCTGTGTTGGTAAGCTTTGCTCTGAAGTGTTCAGTGCTCCATTATTACGAGTAACGCTGTGTTGGTAAGCTTTGCTCTGAAGTGTTCAATGCTCCATTATTATGAGTAACGCTGTGTTGGTAAGCTTTGCTCTAAAGTGTTCAATGCTCCATTATTACGAGTAACGCTGTGTTGGTAAGCTTTGCTCTAAAGTGTTCAATACTCCATTAGTACAAGTAACGCTGTGTTGGTAAGCTTTGCTCTAAAGTGTTCAATGCTCCATCATTACGAGTAACGCTGTGTTGGTAAGCTTTGCTCTAAAGTGTTCAATGCTCCATTATTACGAGTAACGCTGTGTTGGTAAGCTTTGCTCTAAAGTGTTCAATGCTCCAATATTACGAGTAACGCTGTGTTGGTAAGCTTTGCTCTAAAGTGTTCACTGCTCCATTATTACGAGTAACGCTGTGTTGGTAAGCTTTGCTCGAAAGTGTTCAATGCTCCATTATTACGAGTAACGCTGTGTTGGTAGGCTTTGCTCTAAAGTGTTCACTGCTCCATTAGTACGAGTAACGCTGTGTTGGTAAGCTTTGCTCTGAAGTGTTCAGTGCTCCATTATTACAAGTAACGCTGTGTTGGTAAGCTTTGCTCTGAAGTGTTCACTGCTCCATTATTACGAGTAACGCTGTGTTGGTAAGCTTTGCTCTGAAGTGTTCAGTGCTCCATTATTACGAGTAACGCTGTGTTGGTAAGCTTTGCTCTGAAGTGTTCAGTGCTCCATTATTACGAGTAACGCTGTGTTGGTAGGCTTTGCTCTAAAGTGTTCAATGCTCCATTATTACGAGTAACGCTGTGTTGGTAAGCTTTGCTCTAAAGTGTTCTATGCTCCATTATTACGAGTAACGCTGTGTTGGTAGGCTTTGCTCTGAAGTGTTCAATGCTCCATTAGTACAAGTAACGCTGTGTTGGTAAGCTTTGCTCTAAAGTGTTCAGTGCTCCATTATTACGAGTAACGCTGTGTTGGTAGGCTTTGCTCTAAAGTGTTCAATGCTCCATTATTACGAGTAACGCTGTGTTGGTAAGCTTTGCTCTAAAGTGTTCTATGCTCCATTATTACGAGTAACGCTGTGTTGGTAGGCTTTGCTCTGAAGTGTTCAATGCTCCATTAGTACAAGTAACGCTGTGTTGGTAAGCTTTGCTCTAAAGTGTTCTATGCTCCATTATTACGAGTAACGCTGTGTTGGTAGGCTTTGCACTGAAGTGTTCTATGCTCCATTAGTACAAGTAACGCTGTGCTGGTAAGCTTTGCTCTAAAGTGTTCAATGCTCCATTATTGCGAGTAACGCTGTGTTGGTAGGCTGTGCTCTAAGGTGTTCAATGCTCCATTATTACGAGTAACGCTGTGTTGGTAAGCTTTGCTCTAAAGTGTTCAATGCTCCATTATTACGAGTAACGCTGTGTTCGCAGGCTCTGCTCTGGAGTGTTCGAAGCTCACTTAGTACGAGTAATGCTGTGTCCGCAGGCTCTGCTCACCAGGATTCACGGCGCAATTATCACGAGTAGCGCTGGGTTCTAGAGCGCTGTTCCAGATTGTATCAGGTACTCCCTACAGCACTGTTATGGTTGATGGGTGCAACAAATGCTAATCGCTAATGAACTGCATCGACATCTAATGAATTGCATTTACCGTTAATGAACTGCATTTAAATCTGATGAATTGCATTTACATATACTGAACTGTCTTTATGCCTATCTGCTTGGATAAACTTGAGTTATTGCATAAACCCTCCAGTGTGGCGTCCCTTATTGTGTGCGTTCCCTGCTTCAGAGGGGGTGTGTGTTGTATGGTCGCTTCACACAAAAGCCTTTGGGTGCCCAGCCGCTCGAGTCACGTTACCCCCTTAGGGCTTGTTGACCCCAGGTCTTACAAGATGCCTCCCTGTAACAGACTGAGGTATGTTTTGGTTATGGTCTGTCTGTTTTTCAGATGGGTAGAGGCATTCCCAACAAGAAGAAATGATGGGATGACAGTGGCAAAATTACTTTTGAGGAAATTGATCCCTAGATTTGGGTTCCCAGTGACAATTGAATCAGACCGAGGAGGACATTTTCATAATGAGTTCATAAAACTGATTTGTGAAGCATTGAATGTACAACAAAAACTACATTGTGCCTATCGACCAGAGGCTTCTGGTGTGGTGGAACAGATGAATGGTACTATCAAAAACAGGATAGGGAAAATGTGTTTAGCCACAGGTATGAAATGGCCTGATGTCTTGCCTCTGGTACTCATGACTATTAGATCAATTCCAGAAAAAACTACAGGGTTAAGCCCCCATGAAATCATCATGGGACGAGTCATGCGGCACGTGTTTATACCAGTCAACAAGCTGATGACTATAACTGATGACATGGTGTTGGAATACTGTAAAAGCCTGGCTGACGCGGTTCATTCTGTGTTTCATCAGGTTGGAGCGGATGCCACCAAACTTGAAAAGAAGCCAGCCCATGATCTAAGCCCAGGGGACTGGGTGAGAATAAAAGTACACAGAAGAAGAAACTGTTTGGTCCCAAGGTGGGGAAAACCACGACAAGTCATCTTGACCACAACAACAGTTGTAAAGTGTGCTGGATTTAAAAACTGGATCCATGCAAGCCATACATTGAGAATTCCAAATCCAGTAGACGGCAAGGAGAAGGAGTATTTTGATGAATCAGAATCCAGTACTGAGTCAGATGACGGAGAGCCAAAAACAAAAGAAAACCCTGAAAGGGGGGAAGCAGGACAAAGTCTAAGATATGTTCCAAGAAGTATTTCCCTGAGAAAAAGGTTACAGATTTCTGATACCAGTTCAGACTCAGAGACCGAACAAGGAGCGAAGTGTTCAAAGGAAAAACGAGAGAAAACCAAAGAAAAAGACAGTGAAGAGACAATAAAAGAGATTCATGAGAAGGAAGTGCCAGATGAAAGATTGAGAGAAATTCCTCCTGAAATAACACACTTAGATGAACACGTGCCAGATACAGAGAGAGAGAGGCAAAGATTGTTGCGGAAGACCCCGAGGAGGTGTGGAGAACTCCAACATCCAGTTAGAAGCAGGGACAATTAGTCAGCAGGAAGATTGCGTGTCGGAGATTCGAGGAGGGACAGAAGTAGGGAAAACAAAAGAAGTGGTGGAAAAAGAAACTGTTGAGAGTAAAAAGCAAGTTGAAACAGAGTCAGACGAAAGCGAAGATGAAATACCTGAAGGTCGAGTTCTAAGAGAAAGAGCTTGGAGAACTGAAAAGAATGATAAAGGAAGTAGATTGAAAAGAGCAGCAAAAGATGATGCTTGGCCGAATAAAATAAAAAGATTGAGATACCGACTGACACGAGTAAATTCACCAAGGGCTGAACAGGTGAATGAAGTGACAAGTCAGGTGAAATTAAAAGACGAAGAAACCACTGAAATTAAAGAGAGCAAAAGAACCAGAAAACCTAACCAGAAGTATAAATCACCAGAATGGACGTATGTGGCCCTGCCTGAAGTAAAAGAAGAGGCAGATAGCCAAGGAAATCCAGAGGTGGTTGTACCAGAAGTGGTTGAGGAAGACGAAGAATCGGAAATCCTGAGAGTTATCTTGTCCGATATTGGAGAGGACATTCTGTATACCGATCACGAAGGAAAAGTGAAGAATGATGAAATGCCAAACTGAATGAGACAAGAAAACAACTGATAGAAAGACAATAAAAGACAAAAACTGGTAGAACCAAGTTGGTGCTTAGAGCCTTGGGTTAGAAAACTAGTTGTGAAGTAGAAGAGGCTAAGTCAAAAGACACGGTCCATTTTAGCAAAGATGGCGAACATAGATAGTAGAAAAGGCAGATGTAAATTTTTGAAGAGATGGTGTAAAATGTGTTGCTGTTGTACAGGATTATTAATGCTTCTATGGAGTGTACTTGCTCTCCTGATCTCATTTAAAGTTACTATAGATACATTAGAAGGACATAGTGAAAACATAACTAATATAGGGAAGATTCAAAAAGTAGTTCCGACTAGAATAGATAAAAACTATTTACATAAAGACAGGTCTATAACTAATTTTTCTAATAATGTGTTTTCGAAATTGTTGTATGAATATGTAAAAACCATGGATGTAAGGGACTGCTATGTCTGTATGCAGTTACCTGCTTCTGTATCGGAGGGAGTGACTTATCACCACCTTCCAGTTACTTATGGAATACCATGTAGTGTAATAGCTATTTTATTTTATCATACAGGAAAATTAGAATATTATTTTTCAGATATAGATACTATATTTTCACAAGTACCATAATTAACAAGTTAAATAAGGTAAAACCTGCAAAGGTGTTAGGTGATTTTTTCCTAGAGACTAAAAAACTAACATTAGAATACATATTTAAAAACAATTTGACTTGCAGTTTAAAGAAAGAGGAAAATACATTTTTAGATATGGTTGAAGAAAGGAGACTGAAAATGCAAAGAAAGGCTTCAGAAGGAAAGGTGGAGAAAACAGTATGGGATGTAGAAATGGAAAAACACTTGAAAGGGGAAACGAGTCCAACTATGGCTTTAGATTGGCCTCAGAAAGGAAAATTGTGTATTAGAAGGAATCAAACTGCATATGATAAATATTTTGTAGGGAATAGCGAGTGCCATGATACATACCGAATCATGGGTGGATGGGGATTTAAAGGTGGAAAAGATCCAGTTTTTCCTGGACTATATTTCATTTGTGGGAACAGGACATATTATCGCTTGCCAGACCATTGGTATGGCACATGTTATGTAGGCATGGTTTTTCCAAAGATTTTTCACATGGATAGAGGAGAAGATGGTGTACATAACTTAGGTAGTAATTTAGTACATAGTAAGAGAAAATCTTGGGCCGAAATTGTAGGTGATATTTTTGGAGCATTGATACCGGCAGTGGGAATATCTCTGAATGCAACAGTAGTGGATCGCTTGTCAACAAGCACCGCTGGAGGATTTTTATTGTTAAACACTGAAATGGTTGCCATGCGTGCTATGGTAATGCGAAATCGACTTGCCCTTGATATATTATTGGCAAAAGAGGGTGGAGTTTGTGGAATGCTGAAAGTTCAACATTGTTGTACTTACATTCCTGACGAAAGTAAAGATTTGAAAATTTATATTAAAAATATTACAGAATTGCATGACGAAATTGCACCACTGGAGGTTGAAGGTGTATGGGAAAAGATTGGAAGGAAGATATCAGCTATTAAAAATTTCTTAGTAAATTTAGGTAGTACCTTTTTAGGTAAGATATTATTTCCATTAACATGTGTGATTTTTATAGTATTAATGATAAGATTAGGGTGTATTTGTTGTAAAAAGAATAAAAACCAGGAAAGGTCAAAAAGAAAACATTTAAGGAGAAAAGACATAAAACAAGAGAGAGAATTTGATGAGATAGAATTGGAGGAAATTAAGGAGAGTATGTACAAATCAGTAAAAAGAGAAGAAACAGGGGAAACTGATTTATGAATAAAAAAAAAAAAAGAAATCAATTTGAAATTCTGAAAAAGGGATACAAAATTTTGATGGTGTGGTGATATAATCACCAAAGGGGGGGGGATTGCTGGAGCGGGTAGTACAACATTTTGTATACCCCCCCCCATTTTCTGCATGCTTATATTAATCCGAATAATCTATTAATTGTGATATTATTAATCTGTTTGAAGTGATAACTCACCAATTATATTAATGAAAGAATTACACGTGGGATTTGCATTTGCATGGCTAAACTAACTGCATACTAATATATGTACGCATACTAATGGTAGAAAATTAGAATATTGCATGATATATGTTGCTTTTGAGACGTAATTGCAAGTTGCATCAGATGACATCGTTGGGTGAATATAAATGCTTTGAATGTTGCTATTATGCTAGATAATTACTTACACATAGGGGAATTAGTGAGGGTTTAACATTTTATTAGCCATTTCAATGTTTTAATTATGTTTTTTGTTTGTTTTGCTTAAGTTCACCATTTCGGCCTAAGAAAAGATGGCTGACCGAGACACACGACGCGACTACTACCGTTTCACTAGGTTTTGGGTGAAGTGCGCCTGTGCCACCGCCAGCAACAAGTGGCCTCGTCCTGACCCCAGGCAAGATGTACCCATCAAGGACACACTGGGAGAATCGCCAAGTTCACGAAACAAAGGACTGTCTTTAAAACCGGAACCAGCAAGTGTGATGACTTAACCCAACAGACTATGTGAGAACTTTACCGAATGACCCCAAACCAGCCAATTAGGACTGCCTAAAACTGATTTTTGTTACATTTTGACGTTAGTTTCTTACTCTTTGAGCGAACTTTCCATTTTCCTGACGTTATGCTGACAGAGAGGACGGTGACACTGCTGGACAGCTGTTATCCTGAATCTTTGAAAGACTGAATTGCTGCCTGACTTTGATGAATTAAAGACTTTTCCACGACTTGATTGACTTAGAGGACGTCTAATAGCCAGATTAGGTAAATATTAGGGGTGGGCGGAATTTGCGAAATTCACTTTTGCAAATTATCGTGAAAATTTTCAAAATCTCTGCAAACACGCGGAAATATCACGAAGATGCGGAAGTTTTCTTCCCGTCCGTTCGCGGTATTTTCTGCGTGGTAGCGGCTCGCCAACTTACCCATGCGGTTACTCGCGGGCGCGGCCATCTTGTTTTCACTTGTCTCGCGGTGCTTGATCGCGAGAAGAAAGACGTGATCGCTCGACGAATGACGTTACGGCGGGCGCGAACTGTCGCGAGACAGCGCAAATGGCTACCAACAATCCAACATCTCGTGGAGAACGCGACCGGATCGGGAAAACTTGACGGCGAACGCGGGGATTCAGGTAAGGCGATCGCGCGCACGCGAGAATGTATTATTTTACAGCGCGAGCAAGCAAAAAATTTATGGTATAATGCAGATTACGGAAATTTTGACATTTTTCGCGCTCTCCGCGGAACGCGAAAATATCAAATTATCGCAATTTCCGCGACCAGAATGGATTTTTAGCCCAGGCCTAGTAAATATGATGTTCGGTGATTTGGTTTATGACTTATTATAGATTAAAGAATTGAGTCACCAAATATCCAATATCAACTAACTGATCCATCGACTAAATGGAGGGAATATCTCGAGGTTCTGAGTTTAATAAAGGTACTTAATGTATGTTCAGGTAAATTAGGTTCTTTAGTTGAAAAGATATTCCTTTCATGTCAGCGTTTGGACAATTTATCTCTCCCGTGAGAACGGATCAATGAAGTGTGAGTGTTGGTGTTATGGGCCCCACCAATGAATGTATTGAGTGAATGTGCTAGTGTGATATTTGATCTGTGACGAAGGGAGGATTTAAAATTCCACGCTGCAACACACACACCACCTCCAGAACGTGCAAGGGTAAAGTGCACACACCACCTCCAGGACGTGCCAGGGTGAAGTGCACACACCACCTCCAGAACGTGCAAGGGTGATGTGCACACACCACCTCCAGGACGTGCCAGGGTGAGTTTTCACACATGCACCTCCCCTGTGCACCACAAGAGGGTTCCAGGACGTGACGTGTTGCCTAGTGACGTGGGCAGTAGTTCCAGAGGGCGCCACCTGTGCAAAGTCACGCATGGCACCAGCCCAGGGACAAATGTGAGCGAGGGTGGGTGCCAGACACCAGGAAGGAGGATGTGGAAATCCCCTCGCCATACAAGTGGGGGTCCTGGGCATGGCAGGCCGTGAAGGCCTCTGTTTATGTGGTGAGGTCAATTGCCTATATGTGGGTGCTCCCTGTGTCTTATGGGTGCCGTGCCCCCGCCTCGTGAGATCTGGAGTGGGGGGGGCCTCGGTGGAAAGCATGGAGGGTGCCACCCTTCATGGCGTGGGTTACACAAGCCCAGAACTCCTTGTACAGTGTGTTGACACTTCAAGCTGTGGTTCTGGCCTCTCCCACGTCCCCCAGATGTGCAGAAGGCGCTATGTGCGCACCAGGCCTGGCCACTTGGACTACAGAAAGCGCCAAGCGTTCAAGCTTGCGCTTCATTGAGCATCACGGTTTTTTAGGCCTTTGTGCGAAGAGTTTGTGTTAAAGATTGTGCTTGCGAGTTTATAAAGTAAACTGTACAACGTTAGCCATACGTCTGCCCAGGGATGTCACACGTGAGCCAGGTGTCTGTCTCGGGGCGTCATACGTGAGTCAGGTGTCTGCTAGGAGATGTCACACCTGAGTCAGGCTTCTACTCTGAGACGTCACACGAAGCCACGTGTCTGCCCGGGGACGTCACACGTGAGCCAGTTGTCTGTCTCGGGACGTCACACGCGAGTCAGGTGTCTGTCTCGGGACGTCATTCGCGAGTCAGGTGTCTGCTAGGAGATGTCACACCTGAGTCAGGCTTCTACCCTGAGACGTCACACAAAGCCACGTGTCTGTCTCGGGACGTCACACGCGAGTCAGGTGTCTGCTAAGAGATGTCACACCTGAGTCAGGCTTCTACCCTGAGACATCACACAAAGCTACTTGTCTGCCCGGGGATGTCACATGTGAGCCAGGTCTCTGCCTGGAGACGTCACACATGAGCTAGGCGTCTGCCTTGGGACGTCACACGTGAGCCAGGTATCTGGTCGGAGGCATGACAGGTGAGCTAAGCTTCTGTATGGGGATGTCACACGTGAGCTAGGTGAGACGTCACACGTGAGCGAAGAGTCTGACAAAGATGTCACACGTGAGCCAGGTCTTTGCCTGGAAATGTCACACGTGACCCAGATGTATGCGAGGAGATGTCACAGGTGAGCCAGGTTTCCACCCTGAGAGGTCACTCAGGAGCCATGTGTCTGCCGGGGACGTCACACCTGAGCCAGGTGTCTGCCCGGAGTCGTCAGAAGAGAGCCAGGTGTTGTTCCAGAGACATTACACGTGAGCCAAGCATCTGTCTGGGAAAGTCATGTGTGAGCCAGGCATCTGTCTAGAAACATGATATGTAAGCCAGGCATCGGACTGGGGACTTCACACATGAGTCGGGTGAGACGTCACACGTGAGTCAGTTGTCTGCCCGTGGTCTTCAAACGTGAACAAAGTGTCTGCCATAGAGACATCACATGTGAGCCAGGCATCTGCCCAGAGACGTCACACATGAGTCAGGTGAGATGTCACACGTGAGTCAGTTGTCTGCCCGTGGACTTCACACATGAATAAAGTGTCTGCCATAGAGACGTCACACGTGAGCCAGGTATCTCCACGGAGATGTCAGACATGAGCCAGACCTCTGACCGGAGACATCACACTTGAGCCCCTTTCATCCAGCAAAGGAACTGGCACCAGTCACGAGGGGCACGAGGGTGAAGCATTTTGTGGTAACTTGCCCTTTAATGAGAGACTCTTTCTGGGAATGTTAAGTACACCTGCAGCAGAATGTGGGGAGCTTAGATGGAGAGTGTCGGTTGCGGGGTCTGCTGCTGGTGCGGTCTGATCTGGTGGGTGTAAATACATCTTATCTTGGAGATGAACAGATGAGAGCCTCGTTTTATTACTGGCAACGACTGGCTACACCCACATAAGAAGCTGTGAGACTCTTGAATTGTATTGGCTGTGGGTCGCATAACATTATATCTATCAAGTGCTGGAGGATTTGAGCGATGTTGTGCCGAAATTGTACTTTGATTCACTGTTGGACCGCGATGCTATCATTGAGCGCACGAGTCATGTAAATTGAAAATAAAGTTACCGCGAGGCGGATTCCACTGCGAGCAGGCATAGTCTGACGCGCGGGCTGAGGCAGAGCAGAGCTCGAGAGTGCTATCAAGGCTCGAGACGAGATGCGCTGTGGACGTGTGCGCGTTTCGTGAAGGAAGGGTGGTGACGCATGTGCGCTTTACGTAGCGACGCGAGTGAAAGACTGGACCATGTATTCCTACACAGCGCTAACGCACAAAGCTGTCATTTGACTCCAGTGAATGTGGGACTCAGCTCTAGCACGCAGGGCTGTCATTGGTTTGCTGCATATGCATGTTAGTAATAAAAAAATTTAAAAGGGAAGAGAAGAATCCTGAATCCTGGAAACAAAAAGAGTAAAAAAGTAAACTCCCTCAACAGATAAGTTAAATATTTTAATTTAGCTTGTTAGTTCAATCTTAGTTTCTCACCTTCTAGCAACACCGGCAGCAATATAGAGTTGTCTATTTTTTGATGAGAACCTAAAGGGAGTGGAGCGGACAAGGAATTTATTGACAAACTACTACTACTAAAAACTAGCATTTCAGTTAGCTTATTGTTTTATCTTATTACATTAGACTATTGTTTTAGATTATTACATCAGCTGGTTTTGTTAGTTTGTACGTTACCTTTCAGCATGTCAGCGTCCAGCGGCATGGGCCAGCCACCTCGGTTTTTATGTGAGCGTGTGAACCTATTCTCCATGGAAGGAATGGAAACCTCTTTTTGATTCGTGTCTCATCGCCCTCGTTGGCGGAAGGTTCTGCTGTTAGGAATCGGGCAGTTTTGCTTCACAGTCTCGGCATTGAAGGCAGAAATATCTACCATGGTTGGGATCCCATGCCCGCTGCCAGAGGGGCTGACGAGCCCAATGATGTCTATGAAATGAGTGTGTTACTTCTGCAAACTCATTCTGGACCACGCTTGAATGTTGTCAGGGAAAGACACAAATGTTTCATGCGTGTACAGGCCAAAGGAGAAAGAGTTGGTAACTATGTAGCGGCATTAAAATCTTTAGCTCAGTCATGTGAATTTGAACAGTTTACGGATTCTCTCATACGTGACCAACTGGTGCGTTGCACAAATGACTCAGAGATTCAGGAAAAGTTGTTATCCAAAAATCAGAACCCTAAAGAAGCAGTGCTATAATTCAATTTGTCTTTATTCGATCATTTTTCAATCATAAAAGACACATATAAAAACATTATATAAAACCACGTGTACCACACTTTATAAATTCGATTGTTATTAAAAAAATATATTAATTATATTAAAAAAATAAAATTTACATTCATTACAAAACACAATTATATCAAAAAGGGGAGCCACATAAAAAGAAAAGACAATATTCCCACATGCCCATCAGAGGAAGATCACCCCGCATAATATTATCCTCTTCATTCGTGCAAAATGGAGCCTGCATTAGCAGCCAAACGACTTCTTCGAAGGGCCCAGGCCCAGCTCAAGAGTGCTGCCATGGCTATGACTACAGGTTCCCCTGTATCTGTCTTTAGGATACGCAGTGCTATTTGGGATGATCTTGTGCCAATGTTACGGAAGATCGGCTTAATCCATTTATTACGAGGACCTTTATACACAGGGCACACAAACAATACATGGAGTATGGACTCATCCTGAGATGTACACACAGTGCATTTTGTGTCTCCATCTCCCCATTTTGCCGTAAAAGTTTTAAGGGGGAGGGTACCCACTCTAAATTGGTGATACAGTTTCCTGTCACCGGGTCTCGTAATGACATCCCAACAGGCCTCAAACCTGTATTCATTGTTATGATCTAAAAAGAGGCCTGTCAGGGATGCTCTACCCACCAGTGACAGGGACTTAAGACAAACCACGTCCCAATAAAGAGATTTAAAATCATTTTTAGACGGAAACTGATTCCCTTCTGGGTCCTCCCACAAGTGCTTAAGCCCCATGTCGACCAGCATGCTTTTGATTTTTTTCAGCCAAATGATTTTTGAAGACATATCAGCTTCTCTGATGTGCTTAACTGCTTTGGCGTATGGTACTAACTCAGGGATTGTCCAAAGTCGTCTCCAATATGCGAGGGGTCTAAAGCCTGCTGCCTCCTGTAGGAGAGTAGGGTCTGCTATCCTATGGTCACCCCAAATTTTTGCTTTTTGCTTCACTGGTTTTTGACATATTGAGGCTGTGGGCCTGCCAATCAGACCCCCAGCCTGCTGTTCTCTCTACTAAATTTACACTATGCACCCTAGGTGCATAACCAATTGGAAGTGGATCACCCTGTGAGCCCCTGTACCAGTGTACACTAGGTACCCAGGGCATTGGTGTATCTAAGGCCTGCCCGGGGCTGAAGCATGTATTATGCCACCCCAGGCTTGGCCTAACAAATTTGACACAACTGGCTGATCACTCAGCTGGGGTAAGTTGGTGTAACCACCTCTTACTTAGGTGTAGTATACCTATACCTAACCTTAAAATGGGACACATGTTAACCTATAAGTCCCTCCTATGGCAGGCCTTAACAATCCTGAAGGCAGAGTGCTTGGTTCCATGTGAGATGGTGCTCTGGCATGAGCTGAGCCTGTCTGCAGTGGTCGGAACCACTTCCTTCTACTGTTTCCAGATATCGTCATACCATATACTCTTAAGTGCATTATGAACCTCGCGGTTAAATGCTATCTTTGGTTTGGCTTTATCAAAACATGTCGAGTAAGGTGTCATACGAATTGGAATACTAACCCCTCGCCAATTCTGGCGACGGGGTTAGCATTCCACCCTTCTAGAGGGACACGACATGTACAGTACCTGAAACCCGGGTAAAATCAGACATAGCCTCAGCTCCACAAAATGGATGCTGCCACCACAGACACAAGTCTGCCCTCCTGCTGCTGGGAGTCCTTCCAGCTTGGGAGGTGTGGACAAAGGGTTTCCTGCCAGGGGAGGTGCGTGCACCACCCCAGACAGGATTTTGTGTATTGGTCAGGTAGGGCTTGAAAGAAACCAGACATGCCTGAGGCTCACAAGGAGCCTCGGTGCATATGCCAGTTCAATCCGGTCCTGGGGCACACCAGTCCCGGGCCTGGGGCGAGCTGGACAAAGGATTGGGGGTGTAACCACCCCCCTTCCTGGTCCCACCCTTAGGGAGGGACCTAGCAGGTAGTCCGGCCCCTAGAATCCGCTTAAAGGTAGGAGCTGTGTCCTAAGACTTCAGACATCCTGGAATCAACTTTACTACAAGAAGAAGACGGGAACTTCGACGCTCTGCCGCACAGAGGACTGAAGGAAATCTCCCCTGTGGTCAGGGAGTGACCACCTTGCTAACGCAAGCACCATCCAGCGAATTAACGTCTGCTTTGCCGCCGCCTCCTGCCGGAGCCCGAGCCCAGAGACTGACAAGACCTGGACCTCCAGACCTCGCACGGCCCGATCCACAGTCCCTGAAAAGAGGAGACCCGTGGAGGCACCGAGACACGTGGAGCCAGCCATCTTGAAAAGACCACGACAAGCTGCAAGCGCAACAACCGAGGCTCCCTCTAAGTTGTGCTTTGGGATCTGAGAAGCCCAACACCCGAGCAGCATCTGCACCAAAGGTGAGCCCTCCAGCATCTCCACAATCTGCGTGGGGCCCTTCTGCATTTTTGCCACTCGACGTGCCTAACCGGTTGCTGGCCCGCTGGCTAGTGGCCATCTTGGCGATGAACTTCAAGAACTACACTGCTGGTCTGGTTGCTCCAGACTGGCCCTTGCTCCCCTCCAAAGGAGCAAACCCTCTGACCTTGCTGGTCAGAACCATCAGCTTATTTTGTTTTCCACAACAATTGCTTTTGCCAAGGCTTGTTTGCTTCGATCAAGTCGACGACACCGCCGACAGTGAGAGCCTGCGTGGGACAGCTCGTGAACCGACTCCTGGACGTCGTCGACCTTCAGGGACCACGTGGCTGCAGAGACAAGCTACACCTTTCTTCCTGTTTGCACCCGACATCGCCTGGTACCCACCTGGTGCCACGCTGGTCACTGGCTAGTGACTGTGAACACTGTCCCCTCTGCTTACAGGTCTTCTACAACTCTGATCCACTCTTGGATCCACCGCATCTCTTCCGGACCGACCGCCTGCAGCATCTTTGTCCACAGGCTCCACTGAACAGATAGAAGAAACCCGACGCACTTCGAGACCTATGCACCCGCTTCCTGTGGGTGAGGTAAAGGTGGCACTCCGGTGCCCAAGTGTAGAGTAACATCTCTAGTGTCTGTGTTTCCAATCTTGAGTTCATAGTCCATCCGGAAGATCCTCTTTGCAGTAACTTTGCAACTTTTACGCACCCATTGAAAACCTATGGGAGCTCGCGTGTGACTATTTGCTCTGACCACGCAACCCGTGGACCTCCTGGTCACTAACTGAAGTTAGCTCCTTGTAGGCCCAGTGATTCTAGAGGCCCTAGGCCTTTTCCCTTTCCTAGTCGTGGTACTTATACCACTATTTTAGTATATGGTTTGAGCGGCCACCAGGGCCTATCCATATAAAGTGCAACTTCTGTGTATTCTAACGTATTCTTGTTTAACGATTTGTGCTCCTGTGCTCATAAAGAGTCTAGGGGTTACTTTGAGAAATAAATACATATATATTTTCAATATATATTTGTGTGGTGTCCTTTCATTGGTATAAAAGGGGGTTACATTTGGTAAAACAGCCTGCTTAACACGCTTCACGAGTTTAGCCTCAAAGACTGCTTAGCCTACGCTACCACTAGGGCAGCTAGTCCGAAAAGGTTGACTTACAACCACACCATAAGGGTTGCTTGGCATGGTACAAGGTGGTCACTTTAACTAGTGAACATCATATACCAGGCCAACTTCTCACATTGGTGAGCAGCGGTTGGATTTGAGCTTGCTGTGTTTTACCTCTGTAATCTCTTGGTTACCAATTGAAAGATCACATAGGTACCTGTAGGTACATATAAAACAAGATTAGATATACTTAAGTTCTACTGAACTTAGTGTTGTAGAGCAAAGGGAGTAGCACACCCTGACTACAACTACTAGATAGGTTTAGTAGGAAAACCCAAGTGTAGGTAGATTGCAACACATCCACCCCCACTTAAGAGCAATGGCTGGGGCAGAGGGGTCCACTGTACCCATCTCTGTTGAGAGTGACCCCCAGAGGGCACCACCCATCTTTGCTACCCTTAATCAAAATGAGCTCAGGCAGTTGGCAAATATCAGGGGCCTTAAACGGCCCAAGAATCCTACTTCTGCTGAACTCAGAGAGCTTTTGCAGGCTGATGAAGATCAGAAAGCTCTCAGGAAAGCCTCCCAGTTAGGCCCCTTAGGGACAGGAACAGGAGGCCCCCCTTCTGAGGATGCTACTGAAGTACCCCTTTCCAATAGCCATCCCTTAGATGAGAATCATACTACAGAGGAGGAAAGTGATGGGGATACAGGAGGTAGTGAGGATGAAGGGAGAACTAGCCCAGTGCCAAGTGTTATACGTGGCCCAGCTAACTTAAGGCTACTGGGGACTGACAATGGGATCACCCCATTGGATCTCCCTAGTGGACTTAACCAGGGGTCTGGGAGGCAAAGGAATCACTCAGGTGAATCTAATGCTTCCCATACCTCTAGAGGCTCTCAAGGTCACTCCAGGAGAAGGATGACCACCCCTCAGAGGAGGGAGCATGAGGCCAGAATGCAAGAAGCCCAGCTGAGGATCAGGAAGCAGGAGCTAGAAGTAGCTCTGATGGAAGAGAAACTGAGCAAGGCTAGGCAGCATAAAGAGAGTGGGTCTATACCCACTGGTGGCAGCATTGTCCCTAAGGACAAAGATAGGGTCTTTGATAATAGGAACCTGTCTAAGGTTGTGCCCCCCTACAAAAGTGGGGATGACATCCACAAATGGATGACTGCTCTTGAGAGAGCCTGCAAAGTACAGCAGGTTCCTGAGGACCAGTGGGCAGCAATCCTCTGGCTCTCCTTTGAAGGAAGAGGCAGAGACAGACTCCTCACTGTTAGGGAGGAGGATGTCAGAAATTACAGAGCCCTGAAGAGTGTCCTAGTTGATGGGTTAGGCTTAACCACTGAACAGTACAGGTTAATGTTCAGAGACACCCAGAAGACACAGACTCAGGACTGGTCTGAATACATTGAATGTGCCACTAAGGCTTTGGAGGGTTGGTTGCTGGGAAGTAAGGTATCTGATTATACAGGATTGTACAATTTGATGATGAGAGAACAGATTTTAAATAACTGTCAAAACCAGCAACTGCATCAACACTTGGTTGACTCTGATCTGACCTCTCCCCACGAACTGGGAAAGAAGGCAGACAAATGGGTCAGAACCAGGGTTAAGCAAAAGAACCAGAACCAGGGCCAAGGGGGTGATCAGAAGAAAACAGACCAGAAGGGTGGAGAGCAGAAATCTAAAGACCAGAAGTCTTCAACAGGGCCCCAAACTACTGCTAAGGAGGGTGGGTCCCAACAACAATCTAAGGGAAAGAAGAAAGAAGGTCAAAAGAAACCCTGGTGCAATCATTGCAAGAATACAACTCACTGGACTAGTGATTGTAAGAAGGGTGGAGCCCCCAACACTGTTGCCCCTAAGGCACCTGCTCCCAGTACTACTGTTAGCAGTGTTGGTCCACAGACAAAGGGTGTAGTGGGAATCACTATGGGAACTGAAGGAGATTCTGACTTAGACAGAAGCCTGACACAGGCAGTCTTGATCTGTGATGGGGACATTGATTTGTCCCTGACTGTGAGCCCCAGTAACCTGGGCAAGTACAGACAGACTCCTTTAAGTAATGAAAAAGTGGCTCAAGCCTACAGGGACACATGTGCCAGTGTCACTATGGTGACACCAGGCTTTGTGGACCCTGGACAGTACATACCAGGTGAGAATTACCTGGTGACCAATGCCAGCAATGCCACTACTTCACATAGTGTGGCAGTTGTTAACTTCTCATGGGGAGGGGTAACTGGCCTCAAAAGGGTTGTGGTTAGTGCAGACCTCCCAGTAGAATGTTTGTTGGGCAATGACCTAGAGAGTTCTCTATGGTCTGAAGTGGAGTACAGGACACATGCAGAGATGTTAGGTATATCACCACATGTCCTTGCTGTGACCAGGTCACAGGCCAAAAAGTGCCTTACTGAACCTCAGGTCTTGGATCCTGGAACAATGGACCAAGCACCTACCAAGAAGAAGAACAGGAGGGTCAAGGCTGTGCCTTCCCCCCTGCCTCAGAGTGATGATCAACCTTCCCAGGAAGCTGATCTAGAGGACCCTGAAGGAACTGTCCCTGAAGAGCTTGAACCTGATCAGGTTGAGTTTCTGGGGACAGGGGGACCTTCAAGGGCTGACTTGAGGCAGGCTCAGTTATCCTGTCCCTCTCTTGAACCCCTCAGACAGCTGGCTGCTGCTGAGGCTGCTGGGAATGCTCAAGGTACCCATAAAGTGTATTGGGATGAAGGGCTCCTTTATTCAGAGGCTAGAGACCCCAAGCCTGGTGCAACCAGGAGGTTGGTTATACCTCTGAAATTTAGGGGCTTCCTTCTTACGTTGGCCCATGATATTCCTTTAGCAGGACACTTAGGCCAGAACAAGACCTGGGACAGGCTTGTCCCTCACTTTCACTGGCCTCACATGAATGAAGATGCCAAGGAGTTTTGTCGCTCCTGTGTGACCTGCCAAGCCAGTGGCAAATCAGGTGGCACAACAAAGGCCCCCCTAATACCACTACCTGTGGTGGGGGTCCCCTTTGAAAGAGTGGGAATAGATATAGTGGGTCCCATGGATCCTCCCACTGCATCTGGGCACAGATTTATACTGGTGGTAGTGGATCATGCCACCAGGTATCCAGAGGCAATTCCCCTTAGGACCACTACAGCACCTGTTGTGGCCAGGGCCCTGCTGGGAGTATTCTCCAGAGTGGGGTTTCCTAAGGAGGTGGTTTCTGACAGAGGTACCAACTTCATGTCAGGATACTTGACAGCTATGTGGAAGGAATGTGGTGTCAACTACAAGTTCACCACCCCTTATCACCCACAATGCAATGGGCTTGTTGAGAGATTCAACAAGACCCTAAAGGGTATGATCAAAGGATTACCTTAAAAGCTCAGGCGAAGATGGGACGTCCTTCTACCCTGCCTTCTGTTTGCTTACAGAGAGGTCCCACAAAAAAGAGTTGGCTACAGCCCCTTTGAATTGTTGTTTGGGCACCCTGTGAGAGGCCCACTGTGTTTAGTGAAGGAAGGATGGGAGTTACCTCTCAAAAAGCCTAAACAAGACATAGTGGACTATGTACTTGGTCTCCGCTCCAGGATGGCTGAGTATATGGAGAAGGCATCCAAAAACCTTGAGGCAAGCCAGGCCTTACAGAAAGCTTGGCATGACCAAAAGGCTGTCTTGGTTGAGTTTCAGCCAGGACAGAAGGTATGGGTGTTGGAGCCAGTGGCCCCAGCAGCACTCCAAGACAAATGGTCTGGACCCCATACAATCCTGGAAAAGAAGGGAGAGGTCACCTACTTGGTGGACCTAGGAACTCCCAGGAGTCCCCACAGGGTACTCCATGTTAACAGGTTAAAAGCATATGTTGACAGGGCAGACATGGGCTTGCTCATGGCTACAGATGAGGGACAGGAGGAAGAGAGTGACCCTCTCCCAGACCTGTTCTCTCAGAACCCTGAAGATGGCTCAGTTGAAGGAGTGACCCTTGGAGGCAACCTCGCTGCCCATCAGCAGACCGAATGTAGACAAGTTCTACAATCATTTCAACATCTGTTTTCCCTAATACCTAGCCAAACTGACTGGTGTACCCATGTGGTGGACACTGGTGACAGTCTGCCTGTAAAGAACAAGCTTTACAGACAACCTGACCACATCAGGGACTGTATAAAGGCTGAGGTACACAAAATGCTGGAATTGGGTGTCATTGAACCCTCAGAGAGCCCCTGGGCTGGCCCAGTGGTTCTGGTCCCCAAACCTCACACCAAAGATGGCAAGAGAGAGATGAGGTTCTGTGTGGATTACAGAGGACTCAATGCTGTCACCAGGACAGATGCACATCCTATTCCAAGGGCAGATGAGCTCATAGACAAACTAGCTTCTGCTAAGTTTTTGAGCACATTTGACTTGACAGCTGGCTATTGGCAAATCAGATTAGCTGAGGAGTCTAAGGCCAAAACAGCATTCTCAACCCCAGGTGGACACTACCAGTTTGTGGTGATGCCCTTTGGTCTGAAGAATGCACCTGCCACCTTCCAAAGGTTGCTGAATCAAGTCCTTACTGGGTTGGATGACTTTTGCGCAGCATATCTTGATGACATTGCTGTCTTTAGCTCCACCTGGGAGGATCACCTGATCCACCTGAAGAAGGCTCTTGAGGCTCTGCAAAGGGCAGGCCTCACTATCAAGGCCACTAAGTGCCAGATAGGGCAGAGTAAGGTTGTGTATTTGGGCCACCTTGTAGGTGGAGGCCAAGTTCAACCACTGGAGAGTAAGATACAATCCATCAAGGACTGGTCTCCTCCAACCACCCAGACTCAAGTTCGAGCTTTCTTGGGCTTGACTGGGTACTACAGGAAGTTTGTTAAGAACTATGGGTCCATTGTGACTCCTCTTAATGATCTGACATCCAAGAAGATGCCCAAAAAGGTTCAGTGGACAGTAAGCTGTCAAAAGGTATTTGATGACCTGAAGGAGGCCATGTGCTCTGCACCTATCCTGAAAAGTCCTGACTACTCCAAAGAGTTTATTGTCCAAACAGATGCTTCTGAGTTGGGTGTGGGAGCTGTGCTGTCACAACGTAATGTAGATGGTCAAGACCAACCCATTGCTTTTATTAGCAGAAGGTTGCCCCCCAGAGAGAAGAATTGGTCAGCTATTGAGAGGGAGGCCTTTGCTGTGGTGTGGGCCCTGAAGAAGCTGAGGCCATACTTGTTTGGCACTCACTTCAAGATTCAGACCGACCATAAGCCCCTCTTGTGGCTAAATCAGATGAAGGGTGAAAACCCCAAACTGCTTAGGTGGTCCATTTCCCTACAGGGTATGGACTTTACAGTGGAGCACCGGCCAGGTACTGACCATGGGAATGCAGATGGTCTCTCCAGGTACTTCCACTTAGGACATGAAGACGAGACTGGTCAAGGCTAGTTTAATGTCCCTGCGTTTGGGGGGGGGGGTTGTGTAGGAGAGTAGGGTCTGCTATCCTATGGTCACCCCAGATTTTTGCTTTTTGCTTCACTGGTTTTTGACATATTGAGGCTGTGGGCCTGCCAATCAGACCCCCAGCCTGCTGTTCTCTCTACTAAATTTACACTATGCACCCTAGGTGCATAACCAATTGGAAGTGGATCACCCTGTGAGCCCCTGTACCAGTGTACACTAGGTACCCAGGGCATTGGTGTATCTAAGGCCTGCCCGGGGCTGAAGCATGTATTATGCCACCCCAGGCTTGGCCTAACAAATTTGACACAACTGGCTGATCACTCAGCTGGGGTAAGTTGGTGTAACCACCTCTTACTTAGGTGTAATATACCTATACCTAACCTTAAAATGGGACACATGTTAACCTATAAGTCCCTCCTATGGCAGGCCTTAACAATCCTGAAGGCAGAGTGCTTGGTTCCATGTGAGATGGTGCTCTGGCATGAGCTGAACCTGTCTGCAGTGGTCGGAACCACTTCCTTCTACTGTTTCCAGATATCGTCATACCATATACTCTTAAGTGCATTATGAACCTCGCGGTTAAATGCTATCTTTGGTTTGGCTTTATCAAAACATGTCGAGTAAGGTGTCATACGAATTGGAATACTAACCCTTCGCCAATTCTGGCGACGGGGTTAGCATTCCACCCTTCTAGAGGGACACGACATGTACAGTACCTGAAACCCGGGTAAAATCAGACATAGCCTCAGCTCCACAAAATGGATGCTGCCACCACAGACACAAGTCTGCCCTCCTGCTGCTGGGAGTCCTTCCAGCTTGGGAGGTGTGGACAAAGGGTTTCCTGCCAGGGGAGGTGCGTGCACCACCCCAGACAGGATTTTGTGCATTGGTCAGGTAGGGCTTGAAAGAAACCAGACATGCCTGAGGCTCACAAGGAGCCTCGGTGCATATGCCAGTTCAATCCGGTCCTGGGGCACACCAGTCCCGGGCCTGGGGCGAGCTGGACAAAGGATTGGGGGTGTAACCACCCCCCTTCCTGGTCCCACCCTTAGGGAGGGACCTAGCAGGTAGTCCGGCCCCTAGAATCCGCTTAAAGGTAGGAGCTGTGTCCTAAGACTTCAGACATCCTGGAATCAACTTTACTACAAGAAGAAGACGGGAACTTCGACGCTCTGCCGCACAGAGGACTGAAGGAAATCTCCCCTGTGGTCAGGGAGTGACCACCTTGCTAACGCAAGCACCATCCAGCGAATCAACGTCTGCTTTGCCGCCGCCTCCCGCCGGAGCCCGAGCCCAGAGACTGACAAGACCTGGACCTCCAGACCTTTCACCGCCCGATCCACAGTCCCTGAAAAGAGGAGACCCGTGGAGGCACCGAGACACGTGGAGCCAGCCATCTTGAAAAGACCACGACAAGCTGCAAGCGCAACAACCGAGGCTCCCTCCAAGTTGTGCTTTGGGATCTGAGAAGCCCAACACCCGAGCAGCATCTGCACCAAAGGTGAGCCCTCCAGCGCGACGAGGCCTCCGGGTAGTTACGCGCTATATAAATATAATTTTTCATTTCATTTCATTTCACGATCTGCGTGGGGCCCTTCTGCATTTTTGCCACCTAACCGGTTTCTGGCCCGCTGGCTAGTGGCCATCTTGGCGACGAACTTCAAGAACTACACTGCTGGTCTGGTTGCTCCAGACTGGCCCTTGCTCCCCTCCAAAGGAGCAAACCCTCTGACCTTGCTGGTCAGAACCATCAGCTTATTTCGTTTTCCACAACAATTGCTTTTGCCAAGGCTTGTTTGCTTCGATCAAGTCGCCGACACCGCCGACAGTGAGAGCCTGCGTGGGACAGCTCGTGAACCGACTCCTGGATGTCGTCGACCTTCAGGGACCACGTGGCTGCAGAGACAAGCTACACCTTTCTTCCTGTTTGCACCCGACATCGCCTGGCACCCACCTGGTGCCACGCTGGACACTGGCTAGTGACTGTGAACACTGTCCTCTCTGCTTACAGGTCTTCTACAACTCCGATCCACTCTTGGATCCACCGCATCTCTTCCGGACCGACCGCCTGCAGCAACTTTGTCCACAGGCTCCACTGAACAGATAGAAGAAACCCGACGCACTTCGAGACCTATGCACCCGCTTCCTGTGGGTGAGGTAAAGCTGGCACTCCTTGCCCAAGTGTAGAGTAACATCTCTAGTGTCTGTGTTTCCAATCTTGAGTTCATAGTCCATCCGGAAGATCCTCTTTGCAGTAACTTTGCAACTTTTACGCACCCATTGAAAACCTATGGGAGCCCGCGTGTGACTATTTGCTCTGCACACGCAACCCGTGGACCTCCTGGTCACTAACTGAAGTTAGCTCCTTGTAGGCCCAGCGATTCTAGAGGCCCTAGGCCTTTTCCCTTTTCTGTTCGTGGTACTTATACCACTATTTTAGTATATGGTTTGAGCGGCCACCAGGGCCTATCCATATAAAGTGCAACTTCTGTGTATTCTAACGTATTCTTGTTTAACGATTTGTGCTCCTGTGCTCATAAAGAGTCTAGGGGTTACTTTGAGAAATAAATACATATATATTTTCAATATATATCTGTGTGGTGTCCTTTCATTGGTATAAAAGGGGGTTACATTTGGTAAAACAGCCTGCTTAACACGCTTCACGAGTTTAGCCTCAAAGACTGCTTAGCCTACGCTACCACTAGGGCAGCTAGTCCGAAAAGGTTGACTTACAACCACACCATAAGGGTTGCTTGGCATGGTACAAGGTGGTCACTTTAACTAGTGAACATCATATGCCAGGCCAACTTCTCACATTGGTGAGCAGCGGTTGGATTTGAGCTTGCTGTGTTTTACCATTGTAATCTCTTGGTTACCAATTGAAAGATCACATAGGTCTGTGTGGGATTCTGTGGGGTGCCCTTGGGTGGTTTACTGGACGCAAAATCGCCCAGCCCGTCGTAGGGGTATGATGGGGTCTATAAAAGAACCCTAGGGGCAGGAGGGAGATTTTCATTGTATGATACTCTAGATTGATGCTACCTAGATGGTCTAAAAGAAATCTAACGACATTCTCGTTATTAAAGTTAACAACTATACAATCCCCTCTTCCATCCTTTGTAGAGTGACCTATCCATGGAGATCGTCTGACCATAATCATCTGGTATATATCACCAGGAGGACAAAGTTCCTACGGGCAGGTGCAAAAAGTCACCCTGGCCCTACAAAAGAAAAAAGGAAAAAAGAGTGAAAGGAATCCTAGTTAGAAGACCCACTCAGGTAAATGGAAGACCACTCTATGTCCTCTGTTGCCCTCACACACCCAAAGGGTGTCATGCTTCATCATCGGGCGGTTGCTCATCGTAGGGCCGGCGCTGCAATTCCCTATGGGCCCCCGAAGGGTCACTTTCACGGAGATCTTTTAAGAACCGCCGGATGGTGCATGTGGGTGTGTGGTGAGTGGGTTCTATGTAGAGGGTAAAAAGTAAAAAAGGTTCGTGCAAAATTGGTGAAAAGCATGGAGGGTCATCATGCAGCTGATTATATAGATGTACCCTGAGCAGATTTGGACTGCTCAAAAAGTTGTAAACCTGAAGGCACTTTATGCCCAGGGATCATTGATCATAGGTCAACATGTTTTGCGCCTCTTTCGCCCAAAAGGGTTGGTGGCGCTTCGTCAGGACCAGATTCTTAAAACAGAGTGCACGTGAAAATAAGGTGAAACAGTTTAAAATACCCTCATTAACGGCCTGGGCAATGGCCTGTCCACCCTCAGTATGGTGACAGGTCGATGGTAAAAAAAAGGGTTGCTCCAGTTCAATATCTAGGAAAAAGGAAGAGAAGAAACAGATCACAGGGATGTGTATCAGTAAAACTTAATACAACATAAGTGTGCCACAGTCGTATGCACATCAACCCCAAGCCAAAACAGGGACACTCATCAAAAATATATATATAAGGAAACCACAACCATGTTTGGCATCTAACAGAATCTCCCATCCAACAATAGTCGCATCATGGAGTGTCCAAAATGTGGTCAGATTAACCATATGTTGGGCCCAGTTAACTTAATCTGACCAACTACTTCCAAACCCTTACATGGGAAAGCCTCACCCCCAATCACAGTAGAAAGGCTCTAACGGCAGGGTAATGGGTTGAAACAGGATCCTACCTGACTGGCCAGAAGTACGTGCTCCAGCAGCTTAGCGCCAAAACCACCCGCATATTATCTGGAACTAGGCCTGGGCAGACACACCGGTATATTGACCCTGTCCCTGCGTTTGCCAGTAATCAACTGCCAACGGCAGCACACACCACTTAAATAGGTCACGAGAACTCGTGTCAGGGTAATTTCCTTTTCCGGGACCTAGGCTCACTACAAAATAGGCTACGCATGCGTGAGGCATTCATGGTAGTGCGCGTGCGTGTACCAGGAAAACTAATCCCCTCTGCTCCGATCCGGGCATATCATTAATATGTTAAATCACGTCACTCATTCGCAGTACCAAAATAAAGCGTAATCAAAATGTCTTCCACGCGCAGCACATGTAGAATACTGTAAGCTGAAAAGTTGTCCCAGAGCATATTCCTATTATTTACAATACTTATTAGTGGTTATGCGATCAGCACAAAGCATGCAAAATCAGAATGCATAATTGTTGCAAACCAATGGGACAGGAGTGAGGAGCGATGTAAAAAGTGTGGGTTGTTTTGAAATGCCCCTAAAGGCCAAACCCCAACAAATTAGCTGCCATATACAACACAGTGAGATGTTAAATGGACCAATTGTGCCATATCCTTCACGTTGTAGTACTCATACAATAACCGTGTCATGATAGTCAACACTCGTGTAGCCCAAGAAAAAGAAAAAGAAGCTAAAGATAATCATCTGGTTACAGATATCCCAGTCCCATACCCCAACCTCCTTCAGTTTTGTTGTAAGCCAGTGCATGGTTTTAGCCATCAATTGATCAGTGGTTTCGATCTGACCTTCCTGTAATACTGGGACATTCTTCAGAACCACCACCAAAGGGGCTGCAGCCGGGGGAAGATGTAAGACTCGAGAACCCTAAAAAACGGGGCTATTATCCAGTCCCTCGCGCGTCCGGGGTACCCTCGTTCATAAGGCCCTGGTATAGAGCTATCCCGATTTACTGGTAAACGGGAAGTTGGCTGTTGTACATTTTCACCTACTGGCCCTATACATGATCCAGTTTCCTCTCCGCCCGAGCTCCCCGATTAACTAGACTAGAACCACTAGGTACATTCTCTGTCTCACCCATTTCCCTTCCCACATTTGTTACTCCAACTTCATCGTTGGTAGACACAGTACCATTATTCCCTGACAGCAATGACGTTAGCCTGGTTGGCAGTGGATTCGGTGGTTTGGAATTAGTTTCTACCGCATTTCTCAGCTCTTTAGATATAGATAATCGGTTGGCTTGTGTCAGTAAACCCTCTATAGTACTATGATTTGTCATGACCTCCAATTCAAAATTATTGAGTCTCTCCTCGATCTTAGTCAACCTGTGGATAATAGGAGTTAAAGATGTTATAAGTAAATCCCCCAGTTTATTCCACATAGCCTCATTAGCCTCAGCAGAGGAAACACCTGTAGTCCCTGAGGTCAAAATTCCAGGCACACTAGGAGCCGATTCCCCCGTCGCTTCCATTGTTGAAGTAATACCGCCTCCATTAGTGTTTGTCCTTTGAGTTTTCGCCGGTTTCTGTCTCTGGGGCCCCCCTCCCTGCTTTCTTGTAAGCGCTGGATCTGGAATTGGAGCAGGAACTTTGTTTTTACGTTGGGGTGCTGACCTTGTAGCAACACGTGGAGGTGGGCTGCTTTGGGTTGGTGCTGCATCCGTCTGGACCGACTCCACATGACAGAATATATTATCAGTGACCAGCGATGCAGAGGTCTCCAATGGCCCATTATCAAATTGACCAGCATCCCTTGTCTTATCAGGGGAGTCAGCGTCTACAACCAGAGAACAGTCAGGAGTACGTGCAGATGCTATAACGCCCAAAGATGATTGTTTAGAAAATTGGGGATCAAGAGATAGACGACGCTCCGTCAATGCTATCTCATGAGCAAGGACCGAGCTAGCTCTGATTAAAAACTGGTCCAAAGTCCCCACCGTGCTTCCTGAAGGCAGCCCAGTTCTCCCCTTACCCTCTCGCTGGTTCATCCTGAGGTGTCTATTTAGATGGAATTGGAAGTAGAAGTAAAACAAAACACAGCAAACTTCTTCTGTGTACTCCTCTAATTAACACCAGTATACTGACAAGGACTAACCTTACGGGGTGAGCAGTCTCAGAGAGTGGGCTCGGCCCGGCCTCATCCGGTCTCCAACGGGCTCAAACGGGCCCACCCTTGGCCAGGGCTTTGCCCGGAACACGCACGCGCGCGATCCGCGAAGCGGGAGCAGAGAAATAATGTGTGGCAGGCTAAGGTGCGGGCAATCAGCAGCAGGCCCCCTGGGACTTGCAGTCCTTGTCTGGGACACAGCAACCTCCTCCAAACACGAAGCGGCTATCACTATTGTGGAGAGCATCGAGCACACTTCTCATTGGGCAAAAGAAATGCGTAACAGCACTGCTCCGGCTGATGCCATTGCCAACATAAGAACAGATGATCTTGATAGTGCATCACGACGTCTCAGTTGCCACTGTGTGTAAATGAAACACTAAATAGGAGAAAGAGTCTGTAAAGTTTGATAAACAAAGGTTTCATTATAACTCGAATAAGGATGCCAAATTAAGGTGCCCCAGGTGTGGCAGTCAAAACCATGGACCACATTTCCCATTTTTGTTCCCAGGAGTAGGAACTGCAGGAATTGTGGGTAAAAGGGCATTATGCACGCACGTGTAGAAACACCAAAGCAAGCATGGTTGATGATGATGACAGGTTTTCTCAGCAGCCATTCACTGTATTACAGAAAATGCCAGCGAGCCTGCACATGATGTAAAAGATGTTGATACAGGTAATGTGATGATGCCACAGTGTGAAGTATACATAAGTGACAAATTAGTTCCAGTACTGGCTGATTCAGGCTCATCATACACCTTGTTGAGTGACAAATTTTGGAATTTCACCTTTGAGTTCAACAATGTAAAACTTTTGCCACCTGACATCAATCCTGTAGGGTATGGGGGGCAAAGTATTCTATTAATAGGACATTCCATTCAATCCATTGTCTTTAAAGGAAGAGAAACTGTTGGTAAAGTTTATGTTGCCAAGCGTGGTTGTGAGAAGGTGGCCTGATATATGCTGTCCACTCGTTCTAGTGGGCACCTTGTATCAGTCCAAACAACCCCTTATGGTGAATAGGTTAAAGACAACCTTTATTGAAAGCTATCCTAGTGGTAGCTATGGAGAGCAGCCTTCAGGCTAAGTCTTGAAGGAATGTAAAGCAGCTTGTTTTACCAGTCTATAATCTCTTAAATGACCAAATGAAAGGATGACCACACCAGATATATATTTAAAATATATGTATTTAGGTTAACACACACCCCTCTAGTCTCTTTATGAGACTGGAGTTCGAAGTACTTTGGTTACAAGTGTTTAAGCATCAGTAAAAGCACAAATACACGATTGGGCCCTAGGGGCGTACCAAACCATATACTAAAAAAGTGGTATAAGAACCACAACTGTAATAGGCACTAGGCCTATTGCCTCTAGAATCGCTGGGACCCCAAGGAACCACCCAAGATAGTGACACAGGGGACCCACGGGAGCCGTATGCAGTGTGAAAACACAACCGCGGGTTCCTATTATCTTCTATGGGGAAAGTCGCGGTTGGAATTTTAAAGATTAGGGACACTTCTAATCGAGTCAGGACCAAACTCTTTTGGACTTAGACAGTTCTAGGGTTAGTACCCATGAGAGCACCGGAGTACTTGAGTTACCTCACCCAGGGAAGCCGGGTGCATAGGTGTCTTTTGGTGTCGGGTCGCGTCGTTGATTACAATGGAAGCCTGCACAGAACTGCTGCTGCCGGGAAGAGGAGAAGTGTCCGGAGAGATCCAAGCCTGGATCTAGGATGTAAGGAACTTGAAAGCAGAGGGGACAGAGTCTGGGTCACTTGCCAGTGACCTAGGGCAGGATGGACCAATGCCCACAGATGTTGGGTGCTTCAGGTGAGTTCATGGGTGTCTTGACTCTTCAGCCACGAGGTCCAGAAGGCGTCAACGAAGTACATGATCCGGATTCGAGCTGTCCCACAAAGTCTGTCGAGTGTTGTGGTGTCAGCGACCAGGAAGGACCCAACAAGACTTGGCAACTGCAAGTCACAAGAAATCAGAGAAAGGACTGCGGTGCAGACTAGCAAGGTCTGATGAACTCTCCCAGTGAGGATAAGTAAGAGCAAGTCTGGAGCAACCAGAAAAGCCCAAGCAGAAGTGGAGTTGCCTTCGGGGGGACCTGCTAGCCAACGGGCTAGTGATCGTGAAGGAGCCTAGAGCGGTTGCACTTGAGGCTGGCCCATAGGTCACTCGTGGAGTGGAGGCCAACAATCTTTGGTGCAGGAGGTGCTCAAGTCTGGGGCTACTAGGAGCCCAAAGCACAACTTCGAGGATGACCAGGTAGATAGTGTTGCTGCAAAAGTTCACGGTGTCCAGGGGTCACGGTTCCATATTACCCACGATAGCCACGGGCCTCAGCTTTGCTGTGGACTCAGGGTAGCCTTGGGGAAGTCTGGAAATGTACCTCTGGGGATGCAGAGACCTTGGCGTCCGGCGGGAGCTTCAGAATTGCAGACCAGTCAGTTGCATCTTTGGTGCCTGCCAAGCAGGGGAGTCACTCCTTGATTTCTTCCATCTTTGAGTCGTGATAGAAAGTCGAAGGTCCAGGATATATGTTTCAGAGGTTCGTCCAGGGTAATCTAAAGTCCTATAGACTGGATTCCTATACTTATACTAAGTTTAGGGATGGACTAACTCTAAGGCCCCACCTATGGGTGGACCTGGGGTGGGGGTGGTTACACCCCTTCCTCTTTGTCCAGTTTCGTGCCAGAGCAGGGGTTGAGTGCCCCTGACAACCGGTTTGAACTGGGCTATGCACGGGGACACCTTGTGTGCCCCAGGCAGTGTCTCAAAAGCATTCTCTGAATGCACCCACCCTGCCCCAATACACATTTGCCTGTCTGGGGAGGTGGTTACACCTCCCTGTGACTGGAAACCTATTGTCCAGGCCTCCCCTGCCAGAGTTTCACCCAGCAGCAGGAGGCCAGATCCGTGTCTGTGGCAGTGGCATCCATTTTGTGATGACAGGGCTTTGGAAAGTTTTAACCGGGTTTAGCCAGTGTGAACATGTCTCTCCCTCTAGAAGGGTGGAATGCTACCCCCACCACCAGAACTGGTGGGGGGGTAGTATTCCAAAGTGTTTGACACCAAACACAACATGTTTTGATGCAGCCATCCCAAAATTTGCATTTACCGCAAGGTTATAATGCACTTAAGAGTATATGGTATGGCTGTATCACAGAATAGCCATAGGGAAGTATTTCCGAAAGCTGCAGAGGGGCTGAGCTCATGCTTGGGCACCCTCTCATATAAAACCAAGCACTCTGCCTTCAGGATTATCAAGGCCTGCCATAGGAGTGGCTTATAGGTTTATATGTGTCTGTATAGGGTAGTGATATAGGTAGCCTATACCACAGTAAGGGGTGCAAGCACACCCTTAACCAGGCTGCAGTAGCAGACCTGTGGTGTCATTTTGGAGTGCTTCCCAGTGGTGGCATAATACATGCTGCAGCCCCTGGTAGGCCTCTGAGGTACCTCTGCCCTAGGTACATAGTATACCATATACTAGGGGCTTATAAGGCACTCCAGAATACAATTAGATATGTACCTAATGTACATGGAAACCGTTTTAGAGAGGAAGCAGCTAGGCTGTGGTCCTGATTTGCAGGGCCACAGCCAGTCTAAGGTTGAAAAACAGTGAAACACCAGCAAAAAGTGTGGGTACCGTCAACACCTCCTGGACCTCGTGGTTGAAGAGTCAAGACACCCATCAACTCACCTGAAGCACCCGACATCTGTGGGCATTTGTCCATCCTGCCCTAGGTCACTGGCAAGTGACCCAGACTCGGTCCCCTCTGCTTTCAGGTTCCTTACACCCTAGATCCAGGCTTGGATCTCTCCGGACACTTCTCCTCTTCACGGCAGCAGCAGTTCTTTGCAGGCTTCCATTGGAATCGACGACGTGACCCGACACCAAAAGACACCTATGCACCCGGCTTCCCTGGGTGAGGTAACTCAAGTACTCCGGTACTCTTGAGGGTGCTAGCCCTAGAACTGTCTAACTCCAAAAGGGTTCGATTTGAAGTGTCCCTAATCTTTAAAATTCCAACCGCGACATTCCCCATAGAAAGCAATAGGAACCCGCTAGTTGTGTTTCCACACTGCATATGGCGCCCGTGGGTCCCCTGTGTCACTACCTTGGGTGGTTCCTTGGGGTCCCAGCGATTCTAGAGGTAATAGGCACACTGCCTATTTCAGTCGCAGTACTTATACCACTTTTTTAGTATATGGTTTGGTACGCCCCTAGGGCCCAATCGTGTATTTGTGCTTTTACTGATGCTTAAACACTTGTAACTGAAGTACTTCGAACTCCAGTCTCATAAAGAGACTAGAGGGGTGTGTGTTATCTTAAATACCTATATTTTGAATATATACCTGGTGTGGTTGTCCTTTCATTTGATCATTCAAGAGATTATAGACTGGTAAAACAAGCTGCTTTACATTCCTTCAAGACTTAGCCTGAAGGCTGCTCCCCATAGCTACCACTAGGATAGCTTTCATATAAGGTTGTCTTTAACCTATCACCATAAGGGGTTGTTTGGGCTGATACAAGATGCCCACTAGAACTAGTGGACAGCATTTATCAGGCCACCTTCTCACACCGCCCAGCCCCAATACACATCTGCCTGTCTGGGGAGGTGGTTACACCTGCCTGAGATAGGAAAGCTATTGTCCAGGCCTCCCCTGCCGGAGTTTCTTTCAGCAGCAGGAGGCCAGACCGGTGTCTGTAGCAGAGGCATACATTTTGTTATGCCAGGGCTGTAGAAAGTCCTACCGGGTTAGACCAGTGTGAACATGTCTCTCCCTCTAGAAGGGTGGAATGCCACCCCCGCCGCCAGAACTGGTGGGGGGTAGTATTCCAAAGCGTTTGACACCAAACACGACATGTTTGCATGCAGCCATCCCAAAGTTAGCATTTACCGCGAGGTTATAATGCACTTAAGAGTATATGGTCAGGCTGCACCACAAACAGCATCAGAGGAGGTACTCTGAACGCTGCAGAGGGGCTCTGCTCATGCAGGGGCACCCTCTCACATAAAAACCAAGCACTCTGCCTTCAGGATTGTCAAGGCCTGCCATAGGAGTGACTTATAGGTTTTATATGTGTGTGCAATGATAGTGATATAGGTAGCCTATACCACAGTAAGGGGTGCAAGCATACTCTTACCCAGGCGCAGTAGCAGACCTGTGGTGCCATTTTGGAGTGCTTCCCAGAGGTGGCATAATACATGCTTCAGCCCCTAGTAGGCCCTAGGTACATAGTATACCATATACTAGGGGCTTATAAGGCACTCCAGAATCCAATTAGAAATGTACCTAATGCACATGGAAACCATTTTACAGAGAAAGCAGATAGACTGGGGCCCTGAATAGCAGGATCCCAGTCCAACTAAGTCATAACCCAGCAAAACACCAGGCAAAAAGTGGGGGCAACCATATAGTCAGATTCCACCTTCCTACATGCACTACCTACTCTTGTGTGGCCTACTAAACTCTCTTGCGTTGTAGAAAGGTTGTGCTAAGCCCTTAACACACAACTCTAAGTTCAGTAGAACTTACTGTATTCTAAAGCTTGTATTATATGTACCTAGGGTACCTTTAGTGGTTTTCAGATAGTCACTCAATTGAGAATATCTGGTAAAACAATAGCAAGTTGGAATCCCACACGCTGCACACCAATGGGAGAAGTTGGCCTGGTATATGCTGTCCACTAGTTATAGTGGGCACCTTCCACCAGTCCAAACAACCCCTTATGGTGATAGGTTAAAGACAACCCTTATTGAAAGCTATCCTAGTGGTAGCTATGGAGAGCAGCCTTCAGGCTAAGTATTGAAGGAATGTAAAGCAGCTTGTTTTACCAGTCTATAATCTCTTGAGTGCCTAAATGAAAGATAACCACACCAGGTATATATATAAAAAATATGTATTTATTTCTAAACACACCCTCCTAGACTCTTGATGTGGCTAGAGGTCAAAACACATAAGTTACACTTCAAATAATACAGTAAAATAGCACAAATACACGTCAGACCCTAGGGGTGAGCCAAACCATATACTAAAATAGTGGTATAAGAACCACGACTTAACTAGACACAAGGCCTAGAGCCTGTAGAATCGCTGGGACCCCAAGGAACTACCCAAGGTAGTGACACAGGGAACCCACGGGGGCCGTGTGCAGTGTGTCAACACAGCCGCGAGCTCCCGTTAGCTTCTCTGGGGAAAGTCGCGGTTAGATTTTTAAAGATTTGGGACATTTAGAATTGAGTCAGGACCAAACCCTTTGGGACTTAAGACGTTCTAGGGTCAACACCCATGAGATCACCGGAGTACTCGTGTTACCTCACCCAGGGAAGCCGGGTGCAAATGGTGTCGGGTCGCGTCGTCGATTTCAATGGGAGCTGGCGAAGAAGTGCTGCTGCCAGGAAGAAGTGAAGTGTCCGAAGAGATCCAAGCCTGTATTGAAGATGAGAAGAACCTGAAAGCAGAGGGGACAGAGTCTGGGTCACTTGCCAGTGACCAGGAAGGCGATAGGCAGATGCCCACCGATGTTGGGTGATTTCAGATGAAGACGGTGAAGCTTGACTCTTCAGCCACGAGGACCAGGAGGCATGGAGGATGACCAGGAGCTGGATTCGAGCTGCCCCACGAAGGATCTCGAGTGCTGATGCTTCGCTGCGGACCAGCAAGGTCTGTGTGACTCACCACTTGGTAGGGAGTCGGCGCACGTCTGGAGCAACCAGGGAAGCCAAAGGAAATTCAAAGTTACCCCCTCAGGGACCCACCAGTCGACGGACCAGGGATTGCGAAGGGACCTCGAGACAAAACACATAATGGCGGCCCACGGGTCACTCGGGGTGATTAGGCCAACAATCTTCGTGGATTCTGTGCTCGAGGTGGGGGCTACAATTCAGCCCAAGCACGACTTCAGGAGAAGTCGAGAAGTCAATGCACTTGCAAAAGTGCACGGTGACTAGGACTTCCGGTTCCACGTTACTCATGAGGGCTGCGGGTCTCAGCTTTGCTGGGGACTTGGGTCGGCCTCTGAGATGTCTAGAAATCATCTTCCTGAGCTGCAAATACTTCGGAGTCCGGTGGGAGCTTTGGAAATGCAGACCGGTTAATTGCTTCATTAGTGCCTGCCAAGCAGGGGAGTCATCCATTGACCCCAACAGAGATTTCTTCAGTCCTCTAGTCTTGAGTAGAGCATCGAAGTTCCAGGCTTCAGCTTCAGAGTTTCGTCCAGGGATATCTAAAGTTCTAGTTACAGAGGTTCCTTACTTATACCTAAGGAAGGGGTTGGGCTAGCTCTGGGGACCCACCTATGGGAGAGTTTGAAAAGAGGGGTGGCTACACCCATTTCCTTTGTCCAGTTTCACACCAGAGCAGGGGCTGGAAGCCCCTGAACCGGTTTGCGCTGGACTATGCACAGGGACAACAAATATACCCCCAGTGCAGGACTTCAAAGCACTCAGAGAGTGCTCTCACCCAGCGCCAATCCACATAAGCCTGTCTGGGAGGTGGATACACCTCCCTGTAACAGGAAACCTATTGTCCAGGCCTCCCCTGCCGGAGTTTCGGTCAGCAGCAGGAGGCCAGACCCGTGTCTGTGGTTGCAGCATCCATTTTGTGATGCCAGGGCTCTATTAATTTTCTACCGGGTATACTAGTGCTGTCATGTCTCTCCCTCTAGAAGGGTGGGATCATACTCCCACACCAATTACTGGGGTGAGGGTATGATTCCAAGGTGTTTGGCACCAAACACGACATGTTTCCGTGCAGCCTGTACAAAGATAGCATTTACAGTTGGGTTATAATGCACTTAAGAGTATATGGTCAGGCTGCACTACAAAAAGCCGCAGAGAAGGGACTCCGAACGCTGCAGAGGGGTTCTGCTCATGCAGGGGCACCCTCTCACATAAGAACCAAGCACTCTGCCTTCGGGATTGACAAGGCCTGCCATAGGAGTGACTTATAGGTTTATATATGTGTACATAGGTAGTGATACAGGTAACCTATATCACAGTAAGGGGTGCATGCACCACCTTGCCCAGGCTGCAGTAGCAGACCTGTGGTGTCATTTTGGCTGGCTTTCCAGGGGTGGCATAATACATGCTTCAGCCCCTGGTATGCCTCTGGGGTACCTATGCCCTTGGTACACAGTGTACCATATGCTAGGGACTCACATGGGTACCTCAGAATCCAATCTGTGGTGTACCTAAAGTACACACAATCAATTTAGAGAGGACGCAGCTAGGCTGGGGACCTGGATAGCAGGGTCCCAGTCATACTAAAGTCGAAAAACAGTGAAACTCCAGCAAAAAGTGGGGGCAAACATGTGAAGCAGATCCTACTCTCCTACATCAGCCACGGTCCTGCGCTGTCAGTCAGTAGAGGCCTTCACTCCACTGGACATCACGTCCACAGTCCAGCGCTGTCAGTCAGGAGAGGCCTTCACTCCCCTGGACATCACAGCCACAGCCCAGCGCTGCGAGTCAGGAGAGGCCTTCACTCCTCTGGACATCACAGCCACAGTCCAGCGCTGTCACTCAGGGGAGGCCTTCACTCCCCTGGACATCACAGCCACAGCCCAGCGCTGCGAGTCAGGAGAGGCCTTCACTCCCCTGGACTTCACAGCCACGGTCCAGCGCTGTGAGTCACAAGAGGCCTTCACTCCCCAGGACATCTCAGCCATGGTCCAGCGCTGCGAGTCATTAGAGGCCTTCACTTCCCTGGACATCACAGTCACGGTCCTGCGCTGTCTGTCAGGAGAGGCCTTCACTCCACTGGACATCACATCCACGGTTCAGTGCTGTCAGTCAGGAGAAGCCTTCACTCCCCTGGATTTAACACACACGGTCCAGCGCTGTCACTCAGGGGAGGCCTTCACTTCCCTGGACATCACATCTACAGTCCAGCGCTGCAAGTCAGGAGAGGCCTTCACTCCCCAGGACATCTCAGCCATGGTCCAGCGCTGCGAGTCATTAGAGGCCTTCACTTCCCTGGACATCACAGTCACGGTCCTGCGCTGTCTGTCAGGAGAGGCCTTCACTTCCCTGGACATCACAGCTACAGTCCAGCGCTGCGAGTCAGGAGAGGCCTTCACTCCCCGGGACATCACAGCCACGGCCCAGCGCTGTCAGTCAAGAGATGCCTTCACATCCATGGTCCAGCACTGCGAGTCAGCAGAGGCCTTCACTCCCCTGGACATCACAGCCACGGTCCTGCGCTGTCAGTCAGGAGAGGCCCTCACTCCCCTGGACATCACAGCCACGGTCCTGCGCTGTCAGTCAGGAGAGGCCTTCACTCCCATGGACATCACAGCCATGGTCCAGCGCTGCAAATCAGGAGAGGCCTTCACTCCCATGGACATCACAGCCACAGACCAACGCTGCGAGCCACGAGAGGCCTTCACTCCCCTGGACATCAAATCCACGGTCCTGCGCTGTCAATCAGGAGAGGCCATCACTCTCCTAGGTATCACAGCCAGGGTCCAGCGCTGTCAGTCAGGAGAGGCCTTCACTCCCCTGGACATCACAGCCACGGTCCAGCGCTGAGTCACGCGAGGCCTTCACTCCTCTGGACATCACAGCCACGGTCCAGCGCTGCGAGTAAGGAGAGGACTTCACTCCCTAGGACATCACAGCCACGGTCCAGCGCTGCGAGTCAGGAGAGGCCTTCGCTCCCCTGGACATCACAGCCACGGTCCAGCGCTGTCAGTCAGGAGAGGCCATTACTCTCCTGGGTATCACAGCCATGGTCCAGCACTGCGAATCTGGTGAGGCCTTCACTGCCCTGGACATCACAGCCACGGTCCAGCAATGCAAGTCAGGAGAGGCCTTCACTTACATGGACATTACAGCCACGGTCCAGCGCTGTGAGTCAGGAGAGGTCTTCACTCACCTGGACATTACAGCCACGGTCCAGCGCTGTGAGTCAGGAGAGGCCTTCACTCCTCTGGACATCACAGCCACGGTCCAGCGCTGTCAGTCAGGGGAGGCTTTCACTCTCCTGGACATCACAGCCATGGTCCAGCACTGTCAGTCAGGAGAGGCCTTTACTCCCCTGGACATCACAGCCACGGTCCAGCGTTGCAGGTCAAGAGAGGCCTTCCCTCTCGTGGATGTAGGAAGGTGGAATCTGCTATCCAGGACCCCAGTCTGCTTTCTCCCTTAAATGACTTGGAGTGCATATTAGATGCACTAGTGATTGGATACTGTGGTACCGTATGAGCCCCTAGTATATGGTACCTTAAGTACCAAGGGCAAAGGTACTTCACAGGCCTACCAGGGGCTGAAGCATGTATTATGCCACCCCTGGGAAGCAGACTAAATCTGACACCACAGGCCTGCTACTGCAGCCTGGGTGAAGTGGTGTTAACACTCCTCACTGAGGTATAGGTTCCCTATATCTCACCATACACACACATATAAACCTATCAGTCACCCCTATGGCAGGCCCTATCAATCCTGAGGGCAGGGTGCTTGGTTTACTATGTGAGGGGGTGCCTCTGCCTGAGCAGGGCCCCTCTGCAGCTGGCAGAGTCTGTTCTCTGTGGCTGTTTGTGGATGCGGTTAAACCATATACTCTTAAGTGCATTATAACCCAACGGTAAATGCTAACTTTGGAATGACTGCATCAAAACATGTCGTTTTTGGTGTCAAACAACTTGGAATCATACGCCCACACCAGTAACTGGTATGGGAGTATGATCCCACCCTTCTAGAGGGGAAGACATATACCTACTGTGGTAACACGGCAGAAATCTGAAAGAGCCCTGGCATCACAAAATGGATGCCACCAGCACAGACACTGGGCTGCCCTCCTGCTGCTGACTGAAACTCGCAGTGGAGGAGGACCAACAATAGGCATCCTGTCACAGGGAGGTGTCACCACCTCCCAGACAGGATTTAGTGTATTGGAGCTGGGTGGGTGCACTCCTAGAGTGCTTTGAAGTCCTGCACTGGGGGAGCAGTAGGCTCCTCTGTGCATATGCCAGCTCAAACCGGTTCAGAGGCTACCTACCCCTGCTCTGGTGCGAAACTGGACAAAGGGAAGTGGGTGTAACAACCCACTCCCCTGACCCTCCCATAGGAGGGGTCATAGAGCTAGTCCCTCCCTTTCCTTTAGTATAAGATAGGGAAACCTTGCCATTGTAAATCAGATATCCCTGGATGATGCTTTACAAGAAGAATCCTTGACCTTCGATGTTCCACTACCTTTGGAAGACTGAAGAATCTCCCTTGGAGTCAAGGAGTGACTCCCCTGCTTGGCAGGCACCAAAAACTTGAATCAACGGTTGCAAACTTTCCCGCTGGAGTCCGAAGTCCCTGCAGCCCCAGATACGGATTTCCTGACACGGTCCAGCAATGCGAGTCAGGAGAGGCCTTCACTCACATGGACATCACAGCCACGGTCCAGCGCTGCGAGTCAGGCGAGGCCTTTGCTCCCCTGGACATCACAGCCACGGTCCAGCGCTGGAAGTCAGGAGAGGCCTTTACTCTCCTAGGGGCATATGTATGAAACTCCCGTTTTGCGAATCTCAAATTGCGATATTTTGCGATTTGCAGTTTGAGATTTGCAAATCGAGATGTATTTAAAATATCACTAATGTTTAGCGATTACTTAAAATTCGCTAAAAAATTTCAGAAACAGACTGCGATTCCTTAATTGCGAAATTTGCAAATTGAGAAATTGCAAAAGCAGGAATCTGCTATACAGGTGCAGCCTGATGACATCACAACCAGGAAGTGGGAGTGATTTGCTGCACTTAATTACCTGAGCCACAGTCAGAGGCTGTTTGGAGAGTGTGAGGAGTCAGCCCAGGAGAGAACAAGCCCCAATGGAGTCCCAGAAGCAACATGAGGGCAAGGAGGGTGAAAAGAGGAAGAGAAAACACAAATTCTCTGACAAGGAGCAGGAGGTCCTCATAGAGGAGATGGTTTGCAGCCATGAGCTCCTCTTTGGCAAAAAGGCACTGAGAGTCCCTGAAGCAAGAAAAAGAAACATCTGGCTGGACATACAAGAGAAAGTCAATGCTGTGGGTGTTACTCATCGCACTGTCGAAGAATTGCGCAAGCGATGGTACGACATGCGGCAAAGGTCTAAGGAGAGGGTGGCAGCCAGACTCAAGGATGCAAACAAGACCGGGGGAGGACCATCCACATCGGCAGAGCCAACACCCCATGAGGAGCTTGTGGAGTCGACTCTCCTGCCTGAGAGCGTCGGTGGTGTGGCTGACATTGACAGCTCCGACCCTGCATCCAGCAGCCAAGGTAAGATGCATGCAAAATATATCTGCCTTGATCCCCATCCCATGCACACTTCCCCAAATGCGCAAAATATACACATGTCATTCCAGTCCAATTCTTACAGCACACCCAGCAATGCATCATGGAAGTTGTAGTAAGATGTATGACAGTGTGTCCATGACAAATAGGAAATCAAATGCAACATGTGGGTCGGTGATAAGGGAATAAGACAGTGTCAGAAGTTAGCCAAGACAAACTGTAGAAACTTTATTGAGTGCAAAATGCAGAAAATGTCACAAACTCATGTATTCCCCTTTACATCCACAGCACAATCCAGGGCACTTGATGGCAGTGCAGAGGGAGATGACAGTGCAAATCCTGAGGACCAGTATGATGATGGGGACTCAAGTGAGGATACAGAGCACACAACAATCATGCGCAGGAAGCGCACACATGTGCCCCCACTGCCTCCATTGGAGGATGACATACAGCCCACAGGGGAGGAGAGTGATCGAAGAGAGGCAAGGCAGGGTGTGTCACACACATGCGGAGGCAGGAAACACCACGGATGAGTATGGCCCCACTGGAAAGTCGCAGGTCAAGGCCCAGGAGCAGCACTGCCACCGATGAGGACCACACAGTATGGAAACACCACGGATGAGCATGGCAGCACTGGAAAGACGCAGGTCAAGGCCCAGGAGCCGCACTGCCACCGATGAGGACCACACAGTATGGAAACACCACGGATGAGCATGGCAGCACTGGAAAGACGCAGGTCAAGGCCCAGGAGCAGCACTGCCGCTGATGAGGAGCACACAGTATGGAAACACCATGGATGAGCATGCCAGCACTGGAAAGACGCAGGTCAAGGCCCAGGAGCAGCACTGCCACCGATGAGGAGCACACAGTATGGAAACACCACGGATGAGCATGCCAGCACTGTAAAGACGTAGGTCAAGGCCCAGGAGCAGCACTGCCACTGATGAGGAGCACACAGTATGGAAACACCACGGATGAGCATTCCAGCACTGGAAAGATGCAGGTCAAGGCCCAGGAGCCGCACTGCCACTGATGAGGAGCACACAGTATGGAAACACCAGGGATGAGCGTGGCAGCACTGGAAAGACGCAGGTCAAGGCCCAGGAGCAGCACTGCCACTGATGAGGAGCACACAGTATGGAAACACCATGGATGAGCATTCCAGCACTGGAAAGACGCAGGTCAAGGCCCAGGAGCAGCACTGCCACTGATGAGGAGCACACAGTATGGAAACACCACGGATGAGCATGCCAGCACTGGAAAGACGCGGATCAAGGCCCAGGAGCAGCACTGCCACTGATGAGGAGCACGCAGTATGGAAACACCAGGGATGAGCATGCCAGCACTGGGAAGACGCAGGTCAAGGCCCAGGAGCAGCACTGCCACTGATGAGGAGCACACAGTATGGAAACACCACGGATGAGCATGCCAGCACTGGAAAGACGCAGGTCAAGGCCCAGGAGCAGCACTGCCACTGATGAGGAGCACACAGTATGGAAACACCACGGATGAGCATTCCAGCACTGGAAAGATGCAGGTCAAGGCCCAGGAGCCGCACTGCCACTGATGAGGAGCACGCAGTATGGAAACACCAGGGATGAGCATGGCAGCACTGGAAAGACGCAGGTCAAGGCCCAGGAGCAGCACTGCCATTGATGAGGAGCACACAGTATGGAAACACCAGGGATGAGCATTCCAGCACTGGAAAGACGCCGGTCAAGGCCCAGGAGCAGCACTGCCGCTGATGAGGAGCACACAGTATGCAAACACCACGGATGAGCATTCCAGCACTGGAAAGACGCCGGTCAAGGCCCAGGAGCAGCACTGCCGCTGATGAGGAGCACACAGTATGGAAACACCACGGATGAGCATGCCAGCACTGTAAAGACGCAGGTCAAGGCCCAGGAGCAGCACTGCCATTGATGAAGAGCACACAGTATGGAAACACCACGGATGAGCATTCCAGCACTGGAAAGATGCAGGTCAAGGCCCAGGAGCCGCACTGCCACTGATGAGGAGCACGCAGTATGGAAACACCACGGATGAGCATGCCAGCACTGTAAAGACGTAGGTCAAGGCCCAGGAGCAGCACTGCCATTGATGAAGAGCACACAGTATGGAAATACCACGGATGAGCATTCCAGCACTGGAAAGACGCAGGTCAAGGCCCAGGAGCCGCACTGCCACTGATGAGGAGCACACAGTATGGAAACACCATGGATGAGCATTCCAGCACTGGAAAGACGCAGGTCAAGGCCCAGGAGCAGCACTGCCACCGATGAGGAGCACACAGTATGGAAACACCACGGACGAGCATGCCAGCACTGGAAAGACGCAGGTCAAGGCCCAGGAGCAGCTCTGCCACCGATGAGGACCACACAGTATGGAAACCCCACGGATGAGCATGCCAGCACTGGAAAGACGCAGGTCAAGGCCCAGGAGCCGCACTGCCACTGATGAGGAGCACACAGTATGGAAACACCACGGATGAGCATGCCAGCACTGGAAAGACGCAGGTCAAGGCCCAGGAGCAGCACTGCCACCGATGAGGAGCACACAGTATGGAAACACCACGGATGAGCATGCCAGCACTGGAAAGACGCGGATCAAGGCCCAGGAGCAGCACTGCCGCTGATGAGGAGCACACAGTATGGAAACACCACGGATGAGCATGCCAGCACTGTAAAGACGTAGGTCAAGGCCCAGGAGCAGCACTGCCACTGATGAGGAGCACACAGTATGGAAACACCACGGATGAGCATTCCAGCACTGGAAAGATGCAGGTCAAGGCCCAGGAGCCGCACTGCCACTGATGAGGAGCACACAGTATGGAAACACCAGGGATGAGCGTGGCAGCACTGGAAAGACGCAGGTCAAGGCCCAGGAGCAGCACTGCCACTGATGAGGAGCACACAGTATGGAAACACCATGGATGAGCATTCCAGCACTGGAAAGACGCAGGTCAAGGCCCAGGAGCAGCACTGCCACTGATGAGGAGCACACAGTATGGAAACACCACGGATGAGCATGCCAGCACTGGAAAGACGCGGATCAAGGCCCAGGAGCAGCACTGCCACTGATGAGGAGCACGCAGTATGGAAACACCAGGGATGAGCATGCCAGCACTGGGAAGACGCAGGTCAAGGCCCAGGAGCAGCACTGCCACTGATGAGGAGCACACAGTATGGAAACACCACGGATGAGCATGCCAGCACTGGAAAGACGCAGGTCAAGGCCCAGGAGCAGCACTGCCACTGATGAGGAGCACACAGTATGGAAACACCACGGATGAGCATTCCAGCACTGGAAAGATGCAGGTCAAGGCCCAGGAGCCGCACTGCCACTGATGAGGAGCACGCAGTATGGAAACACCAGGGATGAGCATGGCAGCACTGGAAAGACGCAGGTCAAGGCCCAGGAGCAGCACTGCCATTGATGAGGAGCACACAGTATGGAAACACCAGGGATGAGCATTCCAGCACTGGAAAGACGCCGGTCAAGGCCCAGGAGCAGCACTGCCGCTGATGAGGAGCACACAGTATGCAAACACCACGGATGAGCATTCCAGCACTGGAAAGACGCCGGTCAAGGCCCAGGAGCAGCACTGCCGCTGATGAGGAGCACACAGTATGGAAACACCACGGATGAGCATGCCAGCACTGTAAAGACGCAGGTCAAGGCCCAGGAGCAGCACTGCCATTGATGAAGAGCACACAGTATGGAAACACCACGGATGAGCATTCCAGCACTGGAAAGATGCAGGTCAAGGCCCAGGAGCCGCACTGCCACTGATGAGGAGCACGCAGTATGGAAACACCACGGATGAGCATGCCAGCACTGTAAAGACGTAGGTCAAGGCCCAGGAGCAGCACTGCCATTGATGAAGAGCACACAGTATGGAAACACCACGGATGAGCATTCCAGCACTGGAAAGACGCAGGTCAAGGCCCAGGAGCCGCACTGCCACTGATGAGGAGCACACAGTATGGAAACACCATGGATGAGCATTCCAATACTGGAAAGACGCAGGTCAAGGCCCAGGAGCAGCACTGCCACCGATGAGGAGCACACAGTATGGAAACACCACGGATGAGCATGCCAGCACTGGAAAGACGCAGGTCAAGGCCCAGGAGCAGCACTGCCACTGATGAGGAGCACACAGTATGGAAACACCAGGGATGAGCATTCCAGCACTGGAAAGACGCCGGTCAAGGCCCAGGAGCAGCACTGCCACCGATGAGGAGCACACAGTATGGAAACACCACGGATGAGCATTCCAGCACTGGAAAGACGCCGGTCAAGGCCCAGGAGCAGCACTGCCACTGATGAGGAGCACACAGTATGGAAATACCATGGATGAGCATTCCAGCACTGGAAAGACGCAGGTCAAGGCCCAGGAGCAGCACTGCCACTGATGAGGAGCACACAGTATGGAAACACCAGGGATGAGCGTGGCAGCACTGGAAAGACGCAGGTCAAGGCCCAGGAGCAGCACTGCCACTGATGAGGAGCACACAGTATGGAAACACCAGGGATGAGCATGCCAGCACTGGAAAGACGCAGATCAAGGCCCAGGAGCAGCACTGCCACTGATGAGGAGCACACAGTATGGAAACACCACGGATGAGCATGCCAGCACTGGAAAGACGCGGATCAAGGCCCAGGAGCAGCACTGCCGCTGATGAGGAGCACACAGTATGGAAACACCACGGATGAGCATGCCAGCACTGTAAAGACATAGGTCAAGGCCCAGGAGCAGCACTGCCATTGATGAAGAGCACACAGTATGGAAACACCACGGATGAGCATTCCAGCACTGGAAAGACGCAGGTCAAGGCCCAGGAGCCGCACTGCCACTGATGAGGAGCACACAGTATGGAAACACCATGGATGAGCATTCCAGCACTGGAAAGACGCAGGTCAAGGCCCAGGAGCAGCACTGCCACCGATGAGGAGCACACAGTATGGAAACACCACGGATGAGCATGCCAGCACTGGAAAGACGCAGGTCAAGGCCCAGGAGCAGCACTGCCACTGATGAGGAGCACACAGTATGGAAACACCACGGATGAGCATGCCAGCACTGTAAAGACGCAGGTCAAGGCCCAGGAGCAGCACTGCCATTGATGAAGAGCACACAGTATGGAAACACCACGGATGAGCATTCCAGCACTGGAAAGATGCAGGTCAAGGCCCAGGAGCCGCACTGCCACTGATGAGGAGCACACAGTATGGAAACACCAGGGATGAGCATGCCAGCACTGGAAAGACGCAGGTCAAGGCCCAGGAGCAGCACTGCCACTGATGAGGAGCACACAGTATGGAAACACCACGGATGAGCATGCCAGCACTGGAAAGACGCGGATCAAGGCCCAGGAGCAGCACTGCCACTGATGAGGAGCACGCAGTATGGAAACACCAGGGATGAGCATGCCAGCACTGGGAAGACGCAGGTCAAGGCCCAGGAGCAGCACTGCCACTGATGAGGAGCACACAGTATGGAAACACCACGGATGAGCATGCCAGCACTGGAAAGACGCAGGTCAAGGCCCAGGAGCAGCACTGCCACTGATGAGGAGCACACAGTATGGAAACACCAGGGATGAGCATGGCAGCACTGGAAAGACGCAGGTCAAGGCCCAGGAGCAGCACTGCCACTGATGAGGAGCACACAGTATGGAAACACCAGGGATGAGCATTCCAGCACTGGAAAGACGCCGGTCAAGGCCCAGGAGCAGCACTGCCACTGATGAGGAGCACACAGTATGGAAACACCAGGGATGAGCATTCCAGCACTGGAAAGACGCCGGTCAAGGCCCAGGAGCAGCACTGCCGCTGATGAGGAGCACACAGTATGCAAACACCACGGATGAGCATTCCAGCACTGGAAAGACGCCGGTCAAGGCCCAGGAGCAGCACTGCCGCTGATGAGGAGCACACAGTATGGAAACACCACGGATGAGCATGCCAGCACTGTAAAGACGCAGGTCAAGGCCCAGGAGCAGCACTGCCATTGATGAAGAGCACACAGTATGGAAACACCACGGATGAGCATTCCAGCACTGGAAAGATGCAGGTCAAGGCCCAGGAGCCGCACTGCCACTGATGAGGAGCACGCAGTATGGAAACACCACGGATGAGCATGCCAGCACTGTAAAGACGTAGGTCAAGGCCCAGGAGCAGCACTGCCATTGATGAAGAGCACACAGTATGGAAACACCACGGATGAGCATTCCAGCACTGGAAAGACGCAGGTCAAGGCCCAGGAGCCACACTGCCACTGATGAGGAGCACACAGTATGGAAACACCACGGATGAGCATGCCAGCACTGTAAAGACGTAGGTCAAGGCCCAGGAGCAGCACTGCCACTGATGAGGAGCACACAGTATGGAAACACCATGGATGAGCATTCCAGCACTGGGAAGACGCAGGTCAAGGCCCAGGAGCAGCACTGCCACCGATGAGGAGCACACAGTATGGAAACACCACGGATGAGCATGCCAGCACTGGAAAGACGCAGGTCAAGGCCCAGGAGCAGCACTGCCATTGATGAGGAGCACACAGTATTTGCAGGTCTGGAACACAGCATGCTGCAGGTATAGCACCTGCAATATAAATCATTTCGCTCCATCAATAGGCAGCTATGCACTCTTAACAAAAATCAGCGCAACATGGGGGAGGGCATCCTGGCCATGGCAGGTGCCATACGTGACCTCTGTGACACCCTGAAGCAAAACCAAGACGCCAGTGACAGGGCTGCCCGACGTGCCAATGCACGGCTCCACAACTACACAAAGGCCGTGAACGGCCTCTGCACCACCACCAGCAATCTGACACGTCGCAGCATTACCATGCAGTTGGAAATGTCGCACTGCTGTCAGGACATTGCAAGAGGGCTGGAACAGGTCACCAGTGCAGTGGAGCAAATGCAGACGGCCAACTCAAGTGGCACCGCTCTCATGGTCTCTGGCGAGAGTGAGGAGACCTCAAGTAGGAGTAGCATCACACCTACATTCCCTGGAGCAAGAAGGCGCAGTTCCAGACAGGGTGCAATACCTAGGAACCCCATGGAGGGCACTCAGCCTTGATCCCACACAGCACCAATCCATCACCGAAGGAGGTGAACTGTACAGTGACAAATTTGCATCAATGGGTGATGCAACCCAGCAATGCATATTGAATACTTTCTTGTGAAGTACCTGCACTGTGTGCATAACATGTGCTGGGTACAGCAACAGTGAATGCTTTTGAAGTGTGAATAAACACAGCACACATTAGAATCATGTTTTGTCTCATGTCATCATTACTCACCTAGAAGTAGTTTTGTGTGATCTCAGTCCGTCTCTGGCGTCCAGCAGCTGCCCCGACTCCTGACGCTGGTCTGCCAGGGGGAGCAGGGCAATCGTCATCCGATGTGTCTGTATCGATCTCATCAGTTGTGGTGCCTTTCCTCATAGCCATGTTATGGAGCATTGCACAGCTTGCCACGATTTTACAGCAGGTCTCAGGGCTGTATTGCAGTGCGCCTCCACTTTTATGCAGGCACCGGAAGCGGCTCTTTAGGATTCCAAACGTACGCTCAATGACGCAAAGTGTAGATCTGTGTGCCCTGTTGTATCTCCTCTCACTTGCATTGGCTGGATCCAGATACGGGGTCAGGATGAAGTCCCGCACTGCATAGGCACTATCACCTGCAGGGATAGACACAATAGGTAAGTCAATGTCCCCCCCCCCCTCAGGAGATGTAGTCGATGTATGGATGTGTGCCATGTATTTAGCTAGCAGGTATCCCTCCCCAAACTCTCCAGCACTCAGACGTCTGTGTATTCCACTGTGTCTGAAGATGAAGTAGTCGTGTGTACTGCCGGGGTATTTGGGTACGATGTCTGTGATGATATACTGAGCATTGCACACAATCTGTATATTGAGGGAATGGTAGCATTTACGGTTTCTGTAGACATATTCTGTTTCTGCTGGGGGTGTGATGGCCACATGGGTCCCGTCGATGTAGCCAATGACGTGGGGGAAACGTGCAATCTGGTAGAAGTCAAGTTTTGGTTGCTGTAATGCCTGTTGGGTGGTGGGGAAGTATATGTGATGTGAGAGCCTCTGTAGCATTGCATCTAGAAAGGCATGAAAGAAGCGCGAAAGTGCACTCTGTGACACCCCACCAACCTCCGCTATGACCCCTTGAAAACTCCCTGACGCCAGGAGGTGCAGGGAGCACAGGACCTGCACATGTGTGGGAATTGTTTGTGTCCTGCATGTAGGGTGCTCCAAATAGGGTTTCAGCTCCTCAATCAGGTCCATTATGGTCTGTGGGTGCAGTCTGTACTTGTCATAGATGTCCTCTTCAGTGTGCTGGAACAGAGTGATGCGCAGCCTGAATATACGTTCCTGTCTCATTCTCCTCTGTGCAAGAGCCCGAATACGCAGCCTCCTGGCTATCACAAACAGTGGTGCCATTGTGGAAGGATCTGTTGCATTGTGGGGTGGTTTAAGAACCTTGCACCTGGTTACCACCTGCATGCACTTGGTGTTAATTGCGATGCCTTAATTTGCGAATTACACAATTTCGCAATTTGCAAATTTTTCATACATGTGCTTGCGATTTCTTAGTTTGCGATATCCTGTTTGCGAATTTCGCAAACTGAGAATATCGCAATTTAGGAATTCGCAAGGATATTCGCAGATTTTTGGTTTAGCAGATTAAGAAATCACAAATTTTGCGATTTCTTAATTTGCACTGGGAATGTGTGTCATACATATGAAATAACGATTTTTTATTCGCAAACGCTGTTTTTTGCGATTCGCAACGTTTGCGAATAAAAAATGTGTCCCCTGAACATCATATTGATGGTTCAGCGCTGAGAGGCAGGAGAGGCCTTCCCTCTCCGGGTCATCACAGCCACGTTCCAGTGCTGTCAATCAGGAGAGGCCTTCACTCCTCTGGACATCACGGCCACGGTCCAGTGATGCGAGTAAGGAGAGGACTTCACTGCCTTAGACATCACAGCCACGGTCCAGCGCTGCGAGTCAGGAGAGGCCTTCACTCCCCTGCACATCACATTCACGGTCCAGCGCTGTCAGTCAAGAGAGGCCATTACTCTCCTGGACATCACAGCCACGGTCCAGCGCTGCGAGTCAGGAGAGGCCTTCCCTCTCCTGGACATCACAGCCATGGTCCAGCGCTGCGAGTCAGGAGAGGCCTTCACTCACCTGGACATCACAGCCACGGTCCAGCGCTGCGAGTCAGGAGAGGCCTTCACTCCCCTGGACATCACAGCCACGGTCCAGCGCTGGGAGTCAGGAGAGGCCTTCACTTCCCTGGACATCACAGCCACGGTCCAGCGCTGGGAGTCAGGAGAGGCCTTCACTCCCCTGGACATCACAGCCACGGTCCAGCGCTGGGAGTCAGGAGAGGCCTTCACTCCCCTGGACATCACAGCCATGGTCCAGCGCTGTCACTCAGGGGAGGCCTTCACATCCCTGGACATCACAGCCACGGTCCAGCGCTGCGAGTCAGGAGAGGCCTTCACTCTTCACATCCCCTTTCTGCCCAGAAGCCCTAGGGCCGGCCATAGCTCAAACACTGGTATTGCTTTGATTTACTCCTGAGAAAGTGTCACTCGCGTGTCACACATTTGAGCCAAGAATGTCACTCCTGTCCACTCTAGCCTCCCAGAAATGTCACACATTAGTAATCTGAAAACTGGCAGCTGCAGTGTGCAGTGTGCAGCCGGGGCTGAGGCCAGCGCCATGAGGCCCTCCACTGAGGCGCTCCTGGACCCCTGCAGGGCCGTGCCTGCCCCCCCCCCCCGCCCCTCTCACGTGGCTTCGTGAGGGTGAGAGGGTATTCATTGGGTTTATGAAGAGGGGGAGCAGAGGAAAGCACCTGGTTCAAGCTCACGTAAAATTAGCGCCTTCAGCTCCTCGAGCCAGTAAACCTCGCAGCCAGGCCTGGTAAATGCGCGGGTTGTGTTTACTTAGCGCCTCGCGTCCTTTAATGAGCTATAAACCGCAGAGCGCGCCCGGCGGGAGCGGGGATTGGGCAACGAGTCAAACTTCCCAAACTGGTTCAACTTCCGCCAGCCCCGCCCAGGAGACCCCGGGGGTGCGGCGTCACTGGCCTGGCCGTGGGTGTGTGGGTGGCACAGGGGCAGGCGTCTCCCAGAGGCAGGGACCTTCCAAGGATGAAGGACACATGATCTCTGTGGCCCCTCCCACTTCTCATGTGAGGTCCGGGTTTGATCTAAAGGAAACTTTTTTATGGATGTTGCATAAAATATGAACACATTTCTCTGTAAAATGTCCGTAATAGACTCTCACATCAACCACAACAAAGGTAAATGAAAGGAAATAGTATTTTAAAAATCTGTGGCAGAATTATTACAAGCACAGCTGGGCAGGAGACTCTGCAGAACAGAGCCGGCTCTATCTGGGGCCCCTGAATGACATTTACTGCCTCAGTCGGGTCTGTTGGAAGGTAAGGTACAGGCGCATTGATAACATGCACATGCATACAATGAAACATACGTGTTTACGATGACGCACACGTGCAAACGATGAAACACACGTGTATGTAGTAGCTATGGTTAGCCCTTTCAATGGGAAGACGCTGTCCGGTACTGAGTACCTGCTCTTCTTTCATCTGCAGGGAAAGTACCTGGACTTCTCAGCACTGCTGCAGTACATTTAATGGGAGAGTACCGGCACTTCTCAGCACTGCTACAGTACATTTATTGGGAGAGTACCGGCACTTCTCAGCACTACTGCAGTACATTTAATGGGAGAGTACCGGCACTTCTCAGCACTGCTACAGTACATTTATTGGGAGAGTACCGGCACTTCTCAGCACTGCTGCAGTACATTTAATGGGAGAGTACCGGCACTTCTCAGCACTGCTGCAGTACATATAATGAGAGAGTACCGGCACTTCTCAGCACTGCTGCAGTACATTTAATGGGAGAGTACCGGCACTTCTCAGCACTGCTGCAGTACATTTAATGGGAGAGTACCAGCACTTCTCAGCACTGCTGCAGTACATTTAATGGGAGAGTACCGGCACTTCTCAGCACTGCTGCAGTACATTTAATGGGAGAGTACCGGCACTTCTCAGCACTGCTGCCGTACATATAATGGGAGAGTACCGGCACTTCTCATCACTGCTGCAGTACATTTAATGGGAGAGTACCAGCACTTCTCAGCACTGCTGCAGTACATTTAATGGGAGAGTACCGGCACTTCTCAGCACTGCTACAGTACATTTATTGGGAGAGTACCGGCACTTCTCAGCACTGCTGCAGTACATTTAATGGGAGAGTACCGGCACTTCTCAGCACTGCTACAGTACATTTATTGGGAGAGTACCGGCACTTCTCAGCACTGCTGCAGTACATTTAATGGGAGAGTACCGGCACTTCTCAGCACTGCTGCAGTACATATAATGAGAGAGTACCGGCACTTCTCAGCACTGCTGCAGTACATATAATGGGAGAGTACCGGCACTTCTCAGCACTGCTGCAGTACATTTAATGGGAGAGTACCAGCACTTCTCAGCACTGCTGCAGTACATTTAATGGGAGAGTACCGGCACTTCTCAGCACTGCTGCAGTACATTTAATGGGAGAGTACCGGCACTTCTCAGCACTGCTGCCGTACATATAATGGGAGAGTACCGGCACTTCTCATCACTGCTGCAGTACATTTAATGGGAGAGTACCAGCACTTCTCAGCACTGCTGCAGTACATTTAATGGGAGAGTACCGGCACTTCTCAGCACTGCTGAAGTACATATAATCAGAGAGTACCGGCACTTCTCAGCACTGCTGCAGTACATTTAATGGGAGAGCACCGGCACTTCTCAGCACTGCTGCAGTACATTTAATGGGAGAGTACCGGCACTTCTCAGCACTGCTGCCATACATATAATGAGAGAGTACCGCCACTTCTCAGCACTGCTGCAGTACATTTAATGGGAGAGCACCGGCACTTCTCAGCACTGCTGCAGTACATTTAATGGGAGAGTACCGGCACTTCTCAGCACTGCTGCAGTACATATAATGGGAGAGTACCGGCACTTCTCAGCACTGCTGCAGTACATTTAATGGGAGAGTACCAGCACTTCTCAGCACTGCTGCAGTACATTTAATGGGAGAGTACCGGCACTTCTCAGCACTGCTGCAGTACATATAGTGAGAGAGTACCGGCACTTCTCAGCACTGCTGCAGTACATTTAATGGGAGAGTACCGGCACTTCTCAGCACTGCTGCAGTACATTTAATGGGAGAGTACCGGCACTTCTCAGCACTGCTGCCGTACATATAATGAGAGAGTACCGGCACTTCTCAGCACTGCTGCAGTACATTTAATGGGAGAGTACCGGCACTTCTCAGCACTGCTGCAGTACATTTAATGGGAGAGTACCTGCACTTCTCAGCACCGCTGCAGTACATTTAATGGGAGAGTACCGGCACTTCTCAGCACTATCTGTTTACATCTGAAGATCTCCACAGACCTGTCCTACCTGTTTACTTGTGAAGCTCTCCACAGACCTGTCCTATCTGTTTACACGTGAAGCTCTCCACAGACCTGTCTTATCTGTTTACAGTGAAGCTCTCCACAGACCTGTCCTACCTGTTTACATGTGACGCTCTCCACAGACCTGTCCTACCTGTTTACACGTAAAGCTCTCCACAGACCTGTCCTACCTGTTTACACGTAAAGCTCTCCGCAGACCTGTCCTATCTGTTTACATGTGAAGCTCTCCACAGACCTGTCCTACCTGTTTACATGTGAAGCTCTCCACAGACCTGTCCTATCTGTTTACATGTGAAGCTCTCCATAGACCTGTCCTACCTGTTTACATGTGAAGCTCTCCACAGACCTATCCTATCTGTTTACATGTGAAGCTCTCCACAGACCTGTCCTACCTGTTTACATGTGAAGCTCTCCACAGACCTGTCCTATCTGTTTACACATGAAGCTCTCCACAGACCTGTCCTACCTGTGTACATGTGAAGCTCTCCCCCAGACCTGTCCTATCTGTTTACACATGAAGCTCTCCACAGACCTGTCTTATCTGTTTACAGTGAAGCTCTCCACAGACATGTCCTACCTGTTTACATGTGAAGCTCTACCCCAGACCTGTCCTATCTGTTTACACGTGAAGCTCTCCACAGACCTGTCTTATCTGTTTACAGTGAAACTCTCCACAGACCTGTCCTACCTGTGTACATGTGAAGCTCTCCACAGACCTGCCTTATCTGTTTACAGTGAAGCTCTCTACAGACCTGTCCTACCTGTTTACATGTGAAGCTCTCCACAGACTTGTCCTATATGTTTACATTGAAGCTCTCCACAGACCTGTCCTACCTGTTTACATGTGACACTCTCCACAGACCTGTACTACTTGTTTACATGTGAGGCCCTCCACAGATCTGTCCTACCTGTTTACATGTGAAGCTCTCCACAGACCTGTCCTACCTGTTTACATGTGAAGCTCTCCACAGACCTATCCTACCTGTGTACCTGTGAAGCTCTCCACAGACCTGTCTTATTTGTTTACATGTGAAGCTCTCCACAGACCTGTCCTACCTGTTTACATGTGAAGCTCTCCACAGACCTGTCCTACCTGTTTACATGTGAAGCTCTCCACTGACCTGCCCTATCTGTTTACATGTGAAGCTCTCCACAGACCTGTCCTATCTGTTTACATGTGAAGCTCTCCACAGACCTGTCCTACCTGTTTACACGTGAAGCTCTCCACAGACCTGTCTTTCCTGTTTACACGTGAAGCTCTCCACAGACCTGTCCTACCTGTTTACACGTGAAGCTCTCCACAGACCTGTCCTACCTTTTTACACGTGAAGCTCTCCACAGACCTGTCCTACCTGTGTACATGTGAAGCTCTCCACAGACCTGTCTTATCTGTTTACTTGTGAAGCTCACCACAGACCTGACCTACCTGTTTACATGTGACCCTCTCCACAGACCTGTACTACTTGTTTACATGTGAAGCCCTCCACAGGTCTGTCCTACCTGTTTACATGGGAAGCTCTCCACAGACCTGTCCTATCTGTTTACAGTGAAACTCTCCACAGACCTTTCCTACCTGTTTACATGTGAAGCTCTCCACAGACCTGTCCTATCTGTTTACACATGAAGCTCTCCACAGACCTGTCCTACCTGTTTACATGTGAAGCTCTCCACAGACCTGTCTTACCTGTTTACATGTGAAGCTCTCCACGGACCTGTCCTACATGTTTACATGTGAAGCTCTCCACGGACCTGTCCTACCTGTTTACATGTGAAGCTCTCCACAGACCTGTCCTACATGTTTACATGTGAAGCTCTCCACAGACCTGTCCTACCTGTTTACATGTGAAGCTCTCCACAGACCTTTCCTACCTGTTTACATGTGACGCACTCCACAGACCTCTACCACTTGTTTACATGTGAAGCTCTCCACGGACATGTCCTACCTGTTTACACTTGAAGCTCTCCACAGACCTGTCCTACCTTTTTACATGTGAAGCTCTCCACAGATCTGTCCTACCTGTTTACATGTGAAGCTCTCCACAGACCTGTCCTACCTGTTTACATGTGAAGCTCTCCACAGACCTGTCCTACCTGTTTACATGTGAAGCTCTCCACAGACCTGTCCTATCTGTTTACATGTGAAGCTCTCCACAGACCTGTCCTACCTGTTTACATGTGAAGCTCTCCACAGACCTGTCCTATCTGTTTACAGTGAAGCTCTCCACAGACCTGTCCTACCTGTTTACATGTGAAGCTCTCCACAGACCTGTCCTACCTGTTTACATGTGAAGCTCTCCAAAGACCTGTCCTACCTGTTTACATGTGAAGCTCTCCACGGACCTGTCCTACCTGTTTACATGTGACGCACTCCACAGACCTGTACTACTTGTTTACATGTGAAGCTCTCCACGGACATGTCCTACCTGTTTACACGTGAAGCTCTCCACAGACCTGTCCTACCTTTTTACATGTGAAGCTCTCCACAGACCTGTCCTACCTGTTTACATGTGAAGCTCTCCACAGACCTGTCCTACCTGTTTACATGTGAAGCTCTCCACAGACCTGTCCTACCTGTTTACATGTGAAGCTCTCCACAGACCTGTCCTATCTGTTTACATGTGAAGCTCTCCACAGACCTGTCCTACCTGTTTACATGTGAAGCTCTCCACAGACCTGTCCTACCTGTTTACATGTGAAGCTCTCCACAGACCTGTCCTACCTGTTTACATGTGAAGCTCTCCACAGACCTGTCCTACCTTTTTACATGTGAAGCTCTCCACAGACCTATCCTATCTGTTTACATGTGAAGCTCTCCACAGACCTGTCCTACCTGTTTACATGTGAAGCTCTCCACGGACCTGTCCTACCTGTTTACATGTGACGCACTCCACAGACCTGTACTACCTTTTTACATGTGAAGCTCTCCACAGACCTATCCTATCTGTTTACATGTGAAGCTCTCCACAGACCTGTCCTATCTGTTTACATGTGAAGCTCTCCATACCGACACCGGAGTCTCCGCAGTTGTAAAATTACTATTAGTAAAATCCAAATGTAGTTTGTGAAAATCAAAAATGTTTTAAACTTATACAAAAGTGAAAGTTCCCCTGGGTGAATCAGGCGCAGAGAATAAAAATATAAGAATGAGGAAGGAATGGCAAAAGGAAAAGAGACGGGCCGCTAAACCAAGGCATGGTAAGACTACATGTGAGGAGGAAGGCATGAGGAGAAAAGGAAACGAAAGCGCATCGTGAAGTTTCAATGACTCTCCATGAATCTTTATAATATCAGTAACACTCTGCCTTCACCGATCTGGACATGTTCCAAACATCCTCAGAATCCAAAATTACAACATATACTTGTGTACATTCTGTATGACGGACATCTCCAAGAAGTTAGAAGGGCCTTCTTCACGTAACCAGGTTTCTTCACCAACACTGAGGCCCTCATTCCAACTAGAGGATTTTTTTGCACATTGATTTGCATCATGTCTGGGTTTCTACCGTTTCTGGTCTCCTGACCTCCTGCTGTCAGCCACATCCCCAGGGGAGCCCTTCCGAGATCCAACCGAGCTGGACCAGTGATCGCCCCGGAAGCCTCTGCTGAAGTCAGGGCAGCGGTGGTGGTGGAGCGAGGATGATGCCGAGGCAAACCTACCGCTATAATCTGCACGGACCGCGGCTGTTCACAGCACCGACACATATAGTAACAAGCAACTTGGAAGTGTGTTCCACCATCAACAAAACATAGCACTGTTTCTAGTGTAGCAGGCTGAAAGGACCAACAAAATCCAATCCCAGTTTTGTGGCAGAGGCCCGCGGGGCTGGGTCTCCCAGCTGCGCACAGCTCCCACTACCCATTGCTTACATCTAGCGCGGACGCTGCGTGGGACTGACGTGCCAGGCCCGTGCGCGGGGCTCATGTGCCAGGGTCACGCGCGGCTCATGTGCCAGGGTCGCGCGGGGCTCATGTGCCAGGGTGGGGTGGGGCTCATGTGCCAGGGTCGCGCGGAGCTCATGTGCCAGGGTCGCATGGGGCACATGTGCCAGGGTCGCGCGGGGCTCATATGCCAGGGTCGCGCACTGGGCTGATGTGCCAGGGTCGCGCGGGGCTCATGTGCCAGGGTCGCACGGGGCTCATGTGCCAGGGTCGCGCGGGGCTTATGTGCCAGGGTCGGGCGTGGCTCATGTGCCAGGGTCGTGTGGGGCACATGTGCCAGGGTCGCGCGGGGCTCATGTGCCAGGGTCGCACGGGGCTCATGTGCCAGGGTCGCGCGGGGCTTATGTGCCAGGGTCGGGCGTGGCTCATGTGCCAGGGTCGTGTGGGGCACATGTGCCAGGGTCGCGCGGGGCTCATGTGCCAGGGTCGCACGGGGCTCATGTGCCAGGGTCACGCGGGGCTCATGTGCCAGGGTTGCATGGAGCTCATGTGCCAGGGTCGCGTGGGGCTCATGTGCCAGGGTCGGGCGTGGCTCATGTGCCAGGGTCACGCAGAGCTCATGTGCCAGGGTCGCGTGGGGCTCATGTGCCAGGGTCGCGCGCGGGGCTCATGTGACAGGGTCGCGCAGGGCTGATGTGCCAGGGTCGCGCGGGGCTCATGTGCCAGGGTCTCGCGGGGCTCATGTGCCAGGGTCGGGCATGGCTTATGTGCCAGGGTCACGCGGGGCACATGTGCCAGGGACGCGCGTGGGGCTGATGTGCCAGGGTCACGCGGGGCTCATGTGCCAGGGTCGCGCGGGGCTCATATGCCAGGGTGGCGCAGAGCTCATGTGCCAGGGTGGAGCAGGGCACATGTGCCAGGGTCGCGCGGGGCTGACGTGCCAGGGTCGCGCAGGACTGATGTGCCTGGGTCGCGCGCGGGGCTGACGTGCTAGCCCATCAATGTATAGGCAGCAGCTGAGTCAGTTGTGGGCGACGGCTGGAGAGCTGGTGAGGCCCACGTGCCCTCCGTCTTTCTCCCCAGAGTTAGCTTATGTTAAATAATAAAATAGTTTCCTCACCCTCTGCTTCCTGTGCACGTTGCACTCAGTAATTTGGTGACGATTGAGCTGACCCTGGAGTTCAGGACCCACACTTTCTTTTCTTTCTCTTGTCTGTGCCTATTTTTGAGACTGGCTCACTGATGTCAGATTCCTTTGGTGGTTTTGGGAAGCACCCCAAAGCAGTGGTCGAAGTGGGCGGGCACGGCAGGGCACGGCGTGCCCCTACTTCTTTAATTCAATAGCTTCCGTTCCCCTACTTTTTTATTTTGAACATGCGTCCCGGGACGTTAGAAATATCCACGGCCTTCGAGAAGGCTCGGCATTAGTGGACGGATGGGGAGCAGGAAAAGGTCTCCGTCTCTTGCTTCCTGCCCAGACGAGACAAGGAAGGTGTCCGCTGCCCCCACCCCCCTCTTTCTTACCCTTATTCCCTCTGTCTGTCTGACTCCTCCTCACTTAAAGAAACCCGTGACTCAAGAAATGGTTCTCACCCTCTTTCTTCCGGTCGTTCATTTATTCCCCTGTGAATTGGATGCAAAAAAGAAAACTTTTGCTGGAAATGCCGTTTTGACATTTTTATATTCCAAAGTGCAGCCTCGGAAATAAAAGGGTTCATAATATGAAAAATCAATAAAAAAAACAAGACGGAGTGTTCTTAAAGTGGCCAGATCGGTTTTATTCAAACCCCAAAAACATTAGCGTCACTTTACTGAGTTTGCCAGTGAAGCGCTGTTTCCCCCGGTGGGGAAGTGCGCCAAACCTGGAGGTACTGCGATACCTGGTTGATGGGTGGATTGGAAAACAAAATGGGCCCGATTCACAACTAACTTAAGACAAAATCCTAAACTTACTACCATTTTCGTATTCACAGAAGGCACTTACTCATTTTGGTATTCACAGAAGACACTTACTCACTTCGGTATTCACAGAAGTTAGGAGTCCTAACTTTACCACTACTAAACTGAGAAAAATCTGAATTTTAAGGCTTTCGGTATTCACAGAAGGCATTTAGGAGTCCTAAAATTAGGAGTCCTAACTTTACTACTACTAAATTGAGAAAAATCCTAATTTTAAGACTTTCGGTATTCACAGAAGGCATTTAGGAGTCCTAAAGTTAGGAGTCCTAACTTTACTACTACTAAACTGAGAAAAATCCTAATTTTAAGACTCTCGGTATTCACAGAAGGCATTTAGGAGTCCGAAAGTTAGGACTCCTAACTTCTGTGAATACCGAAATGAGTAAGTGCCTTCTGTGAATACCAAAATGAGTAAGTGCCTTCTGTGAATACCAAAATGGTACTAAGTTTAGGATTTTGTCTTAAGTTAGTTCTGTGAATCGGGCCCAATGTGTACAGCGGCTTTGTGTTCACGAATGTGGTCTTTTTAAACCATACTGCTTACGCTTTGTAAGCATATAAGCAGCGGACATTGAAATGGGTCGTTTCTGGGCCCTGTAGTTTTCAGGCAGAAGCACTCACTGATTTCTGAATAGTGAGTGTAAAAGCGTTATGTTCACCATGTTATTTCTGCTTACATTTCACATGTGTGAGACCGGCCTCACGGCGTAGGCCCTCCCGATCATCCAGCCAACCTGCAACCACCCCAAGACACGGCATCTCCGACTCCGGCCGCCCCAGCCACACAGACCCCAGGGCCGGCCAGAGCCCCGCCAGACTCGACACCCTACCACGCATGTCCGACCAAGGGAGCGGGAACCCCCCGAGCCAGACCAAGAGGCGCCAGCCCAGTCACACCTCGGATCGCCTTCCCCCGGGAGGGCTCGATTGGCCACCAGGCCCCTGTGGCGCAAGCGCCTCGCCTGCCGAGCGTCTGGGGTCCCTCCCAGAACCTCCTGAAAAGACCAAAGGAACGAGCGGCAGGAAATCCCGCCGAACCCCCTCAGTCACCAAGGCCCCTCTCTGCGAGGACTCCGGACTTCAAAGGGCATGGGGAGTATAATAAGGGGTGCTGGAGGGACGAATGGTAGAGAAGACCTGGAACCACCGGAGCCCTGCTGACGCTGTCGCGGCTCCCGAACACCGAACCACCTGGGCCTGCTGAGTGACTCGCGGCATCCGACCATTGAACCATCTGAGCTCTGCTGACGCGGTCGCGGCTCCCAAACTCCGAACCACCTGTGCCTGCTGAGTGACTCGCGGCCCCAGACCATTGAACCACCTGAGCCCTGCTGACGAGGTCGCGGCTCCCGAACTACGAACCATCTGGGCCTGCTGGGAGACTCGCGGCTCCCCCGACTCCGAACTACCTGTGCCTGCTGAGTGACTCGCGGCTCTCCCCTCAAGGAAGACTGGCAAGAGATCGCCAAGAGAAACAACACCCTCCAGCTCGAGGATTGTGAGCTGTCCGCAGGGTACTTTGCAGAGACACTATATTCAAAGACTGTCCCGCTACCCCCATCCCCCTACCACCGATTTGTAGTCTCTTGTGGCACTGATGTACTACTTGCAACTTGGATCATAAAGATCCCTTGAACCCTTCGATAAAAGAACCTATCGTCTTACGAAGAAATACGCGTGGTGTCCCTCTGTTCGTAGTGTAAGCTCAGGGTGTGCGCGCCTGGTTCGGCCTACTTGGGAGAGGTGGGTCAAAGGGGTGGGCAAGACGTGTATCGAACCCCTCTCCGGCGAACGCCTTTCCAACATTTGGTGGCAGACGACGGCTCCGAGCCGACACCGAAAGAGAGCGTGCAGTGAACGACTGACGCACTACCAAACAGAGATGGAAGGAGAAACCTCCCTGGGTGCCGCAGGTACCGAAATGAGCTCGACGTTCCGAGAGGATCAATTGGACTATTATACGCATAGAGAATTAAAACAATTTTGCAAAGACCTTGGAATCGCTACCACCGGATTAAGCACAAAGGAAGACTTCCAGAAAGTATTGAAGACCTGGGTCGAGACAGGGGCGTCCCCGACCCAAACAGAAGGAGATACCGCCCATGAACCACGAAGCATCCCGGTGAGAAACAGCGGGCCAGAGGGGAACCTGTCCCCCGAGGAACTAGCAGACCGAGAGAGAGGCCGCAACCACGAACTTGAACTGGCCAAACTGAAAATCGAGGGAGAAATAAAACTGGCCGAGAAAAAGTTAGCCGTCGAGCAGTTACGGCTACAAGGGGAACTCGAGGAAAAGAGACGCCAAAGAGAGCACGAAGAAAAGAAACTCCAGCTGGAACATGAACGCAGCCTAAAAGAGATCGAGTTAAGGGCTAAAAGTGAAGAGTCACGACCCTCCGGGAATCTACCATCCGCTTCCACCGTGGAAGCCAAAGTCCACATCCCCAAGGATGTGGTGAAGGAGTATTACAAAAATGACAATATCCAGCAGTGGTTTAAGGCCTACGAAGTCGCCATGACCTCTCACCGAGTTCCGCAGAAGGATTGGGGGGCTGGGCTTTGGGGCCGGTTCTTAAGCGAAGGAAGAGATACCCTGCTGGATCTGCCCTCCACGGTCATGAACTCCTACAGCCACATGAAAGAAGCCCTCGTGGGCCGATATGGACTCACCCCCGAAATGTACCGGCAACGGTTCCGAGATTGCAAAAAGATACCGGGCACCACATGGGTAGAATACGTGAACTTTTACAGCCGGGCCTTGGACGGGTGGATCAAGGGCAGCAAGGTCTCCACCTTCGAAGAGCTGTTTGATCTGATAGCCTGGGAACATTTAGCGGCCAATTGCTTTGTAGAACTACGCCAACATCTCCTGGATAGTAAACTCACCGACCCTCGAAAGCTGGCCGCCGAGGCTGACCGTTGGGTGAACACCCGGGCCACCCGAGGCCCCGTGGGAGACTACGGTCGCCACAGTCAAGGACCCCCCCGCCAGAGGGGCGGAGGAAACCAAGGCCGACCGAGAGACTTCCAAGGGGGGCCCCCGCACAGCCCTCCCAACGGCCCACCGGCGGCAGGTCCAGCCCCGTCCCCAGCCAGCACCGGAGCCCCGGGGCGGCTAGGGCCCCGAACCAGGACCACCTGCTTCCGCTGCCAACAGCCCGGACACTACACCAATGACCCCCAGTGTCCCCTGTATCAACGACCCGCAACGACCAACCCTCCGGCCCGGCAGATGGCCTCCGTGGCCCTAGGGGAAGAGATAGAGGACTCCGAAGAGTGGGAACCAGCTGCCATGGCCCTGGTCTCCCTTGGGGATCGAGAAATGGTCCCCGGAACACCCTTGCCCGCCAACACGAAGAAGTACCGACAGCAGGTGACCATCAACGGCCACCGAGTCGAGGGCCTCCGCGATACCGGGGCGAGTGTCACCGCGGTCCACCGCAACCTAATCTCTGAAGACCAGATCCTACCCGATGCCCTCTGTCCGGTCATATCCTCCGACAATTCCGAGAGCCTCTGCCAGATGGCTCTAGTGCCTTTCGAGTGGGGAGGAGTCTCCGGAGAATTGAAGGTAGCCGTCCAAACATCCCAGCCCGTAGACTGCCTCCTGGGCAACGACCTTGAGAGTTGCCCGTGGGGGCAAGTAGAACGAAGAGCCCATCTCGAGATGATGGGCCTACCCGAATGGGTCTGCGCCACCACGCGCTCCATGACCGCGCGATTGCCTCTCTCCGAGGGCGTTGAGGCCCTCCCGCTGAACACTGTCCCCGAGAAACGGGACACCCTACCAGAGACGGACAGCCCTCCTCCGGAAGGAGAAGAAGACACTAATCCGGGCGAGGGGTCGGAACCTTCCGCCCCTGAGGCACTGACTGAGCTCGGAGAACTGCCCGAGATGGCCCAGTGGCGCTGTGAGGGAGGTCCCTCCCGTGAAGAGTTCTGCCAAGAACAGGCCACCTGCCCTTCCCTCGTGGGACTCCGACAGCAAGCCGAAGCCCAGACCGCCGGTGACCGGTCCGGAAACCACTGGGTATATTGGGACAATGGCCTCCTATACAGCGAACAAAAATCAGCCGAGCTAGGCACAGCCCGAGTACTGGTAGTACCCCTGCGCTTCCGAAGCCTCCTCCTGGGCCTTGCCCATGATGTACCCTTGGCAGGACACTTAGGCCAAGACAAAACATATCAGCGATTAGTTACCCACTTCTATTGGCCCAAGATGCGAGCAAATGTAGAGGTCCACTGTAAATCCTGCCTCACGTGCCAGGGCAGTGGGAAAAGTGGCGGAAAGCGCAAGGCTCCATTGCAACCCTTTCCCGTTGTGAGTACCCCGTTTGAGCGGGTTGGCATCGACATCGTGGGACCCCTGGATCCGAAGACCGCCCAGGGCCACAGATTTATCCTCGTCCTGGTGGACCATGCCACCCGCTACCCCGAGGCCATTCCCCTCCGCACCGTGACGGCTCCAGTGGTGGGCCGGGCTCTTATGGGGATCTTCTCCCGTGTAGGATTCCCTCGCGAGGTTGTGAGTGATCGCGGAACTAACTTCATATCCCGCTACATGAAGTCCCTGTGGCAGCAGTGCGGAGTAACATATAGGTTCACGACCCCCTACCACCCCCAGGGCAACGGCCTGGTGGAACGCTTTAACAGAACCCTGAAGGGGATGATCCTGGGCCTCGAGGAGCCCCTGCGCCGATGATGGGACGTCCTCCTCCCTTGCCTCCTGTTCGCGTACCGGGAAGTTCCCCAAAAGTCCCTGGGGTTCAGCCCATTCGAACTACTATACGGACACCGTTCGGAATGAAAAATGCCCCGGCCACCTTCCAGCGGTTGGTAAACAAGGTCTTGGCCGGACTCGAGGAGTTCAGCGCAGCGTACCTTGACGACATAGCAGTATTCAGCTCTCAATGGCACGAGCATCTCCAGCACCTCCGGCAAGTACTGCTGGCCCTGTGCCAAGCCGGCCTAACCGTGAAGGCCAGCAAATGTCAGCTCGGGCAAGGCTCCGTGGTCTATTTGGGGCATCAAGTGGGCAGCGGGCAGGTCGCCCCCCTCCAACCAAAGATCGACGCCATCAAGTCCTGGGAGCCCCCCACCACTCAGACGGAAGTCCGGGCCTTCCTGGGCCTCACAGGATACTACCGAAGGTTCATTAAAAACTATGGTAGCCTCGCAGGGCCCCTCACGGAGTTGGCCTCCAAAAAGCTCCCGAAGAAGGTGCAGTGGACCCCCCCGTGCCAGCAAGCGTTCGACGCCTTGAAAAGCGCCATGTGCACCGCCCCAGTACTCAGGGCCCCCGACTACTCCCAAGAGTTTGTGGTCCAGACCGACGCATCCGAACACGGCATCGGGGCCGTCCTCTCGCAGTTCAACGACAAGGGCATAGATCAGCCTATAGCCTTCATCAGCCGAAGGCTGCTACCTCGAGAACAGCGTTGGAGTACCATAGAACGAGAGACCTTCGCCGTAGTCTGGGCCCTCAAGAAACTATGGCCCTACTTGTTCGGAACCCACTTCAGAGTGCAGACGGACCACCGGCCCTTGCGGTGGCTGATGCAGATGAGGGGAGAGAACCCCAAGCTATTACGATGGTCAATCTCCCTCCAAGGGATGGACTTCACTGTCGAGCATCGCCCCGGGACGGATCATGCCAACGCCGACGGCCTGTCCCGATTCTTCCGCTTCAGCGAGGAGAACCCCCCAGTGGATGGGTAGTTCTCCACGCCTTTCAGCTGGGGGGGACGCGTGTGAGACCGGCCTCACGGCGTAGGCCCTCCCGATCATCCAGCCAACCTGCAACCACCCCAAGACACGGCATCTCCGACTCCGGCCGCCCCAGCCACACAGACCCCAGGGCCGGCCAGAGCCCCGCCAGACTCGACACCCTACCACGCATGTCCGACCAAGGGAGCGGGAACCCCCCGAGCCAGACCGAGAGGCGCCAGCCCAGTCACACCTCGGATCGCCTTCCCCCGGGAGGGCTCGATTGGCCACCAGGCCCCTGTGGCGCAGGCGCCTCGCCTGCCGAGCGTCTGGGGTCCCTCCCAGAACCACCTGAAAAGACCAAAGGAACGAGCGGCAGGAAATCCCGCCGAACCCCCTCAGTCACCAAGGCCCCTCTCTGCGAGGACTCCGGACTTCAAAGGGCATGGGGAGTATAATAAGGGGTGCCGGAGGGACGAATGGTAGAGAAGACCTGGAACCACCGGAGCCCTGCTGACGCTGTCGCGGCTCCCGAACACCGAACCACCTGGGCCTGCTGAGTGACTCGCGGCCTCCGACCATTGAACCATCTGAGCCCTGCTGACGCGGTCGCGGCTCCCGAACTCCGAACCACCTGTGCCTGCTGAGTGACTCGCGGCCCCCGACCATTGAACCACCTGAGCCCTGCTGACGAGGTCGCGGCTCCCGAACTACGAACCATCTGGGCCTGCTGGGAGACTCGCGGCTCCCCCGACTCCGAACTACCTGTGCCTGCTGAGTGACTCGCGGCTCTCCCCTCAAGGAAGACTGGCAAGAGATCGCCAAGACCCAGGGATTCAGGACACATAGGATGATAAACGCCAGCAGAGTCTCGAGGAATCAGGACACAAAGGATGATAAACACCAACCGACTCTCAGGTAATCAGGACACGTAAGATGATAAACGCCAGACGAGTCCCGGTGAATCAGGGCACGTAGGATGATACACACCAGCTTAGACCCAGGGAATCAGGATACATAGGATGATAAAAGCCAGCAGAGTCTCGGGGAATCAGGACACATAGGATGATACACACCAGCGAAATCTCACGGAATCAGGACACATAGGATGATAAACGCCAGCTGAGTCTCGAGGAATCAGGACACAAAGGATGATATACGCCAGCAGAGTCCCGGGGATTCAGGACACATAGGATGATACACATCAGCGAAGTCTCACGGAATCAGGACACATAGGATGATAAACGCCAGCTGAGTCTCGAGGAATCAGGACAAATAGGATGATATACGCCAGCAGAGTCCCGGGGAATCAGGACAGATAGGATGATACACACCAACCGACTCTCAGGTAATCAGGACACGTAAGATGATAAATGCCAGCCGAGTCCCGGTGAATCAGGACACATAGGATGATACACACCAGCTTAGACCCAGGGAATCAGGACACATAGGATGATAAACGCCAGCCGAGTCTCATAGAATCAGGACATATAGCATGATAAAAGCCAGCCGAGTGCCGGGGAATCAAGACACATAGGATGATAAACGCCAGCCGAGTCCCGGGGAATCAGGACACATAGGATGATAAACACCAGGGAATCAGGACACACAGGATGATACACACCAGCTTGGACACAGGGAATCAGGACACATAGGATGATACACACCAGCTTAGACCCAGGGAATCAGGACATATAGGATGATACACTCCAGCATAGACCCAGGGAATCAGGACACATAGGATAATACACACCAGCCCGAGTCTCGGGGAATCACGACACACACACGATGATAAATGCCAGCCGAGTCCCGGAGAATCAGGACACATAGGATGATACACACCAGCTTAGACCCAAGGAATCAGGACACATAGGATGATACACACCAGCCAAGTCCCGGGGAATCAGGAAACACACGATGATAAACGCCAGCCGAGTCCCAGGGAATCAGGACACATAGGATGATACACACCAGGGAATCAGGACACATAGGATGATACACACCATCTTAGACCCAGGGAATCAGGACAAATAGGATGATACACACCAGCTTAGACCCAGGGAATCAGGACACATAGGATGATAAACCACCGCTGAGTCGCTGGGAATCAGGACACATCGGATGATACACACCAGCTAAGACCCAAGGAATCAGGACACATAGGATGATACACACCAGCTGAGACCCAGGGAATCAGGACACATAGCATGATACACACCAGCTAAGACCCAAGGAATCAGGACACATAGGATGATACACACCAGCTTAGACCCAGGGAATCAGGACACATACGATGATAAAAGCCAGCCGAGTCCCAGGGAATCAGGACACATAGGATGATAAAAGCCAGCCGAGTCCCGGGGAATCAGGACACATAGGATGATACACACCAGGGAATCAGGACACATAGGATGATACACACCTGCTTAGATCCAGGAAATCAGGACACATAGGATGATACACACCAGCTTAGACCCATGAAATCAGGACACATACGATGATAAACGCCAGCCGAGTCTCGGAGAATCAGGACACATAGGATGATAAACACCAGCCGAGTCTCAGGGAATCTAGACACATATGATGATAAACACCAGCCGAGTACCAGGGAATCAGGACACATAGGATGATAAACACCAGCCGAGTCTCGGAGAATCAGGACACATAGGATGATAAACGCCAGCCAAGTTTCGGAGAATCAGGACACATAGGATGATAAACGCAAGCCGAGTCCCAGAGAATCAGGACACATAGGATGATAAATGCCAGCCGAGTCCCGGGGAGTCAGGACACATAGGATGATACACAACAGGGAATCAGGACACATAGGATGATACACACCTGCTTAGATCCAGGAAATCAGGACACATACGATGATAAACGCCAGCCGAGTCTCGGAGAATCAGGACACATACGATGATAAACGCCAGCCGAGTCCCAGAGAATCAGGACACATAGGATGATAAATGCCAGCCGAGTCCCAGCGAATCAGGACACATAGGATGATAAACGCCAGCTGAGTCTCAGAGAATCAGGACACATAGGATGATAAACGCAAGCCGAGTCTCGGAGAATCAGGACACATAGGATGATACACACCAGCTTAGACCCAAGGAATCAGGACACGTAAGATGATACACACCAGCCAAGTCCCGGGGAATCAGGAAACACACGATGATAAACGCCAGCCGAGTCCCAGGGAATCAGGACACATAGGATGATACACACCAGGGAATCAGGACACATAGGATGATACACACAATCTTAGACCCAGGGAATCAAGAGACATAGGATGATACACACCAGCTAAGACCCAGGGAATCAGGACAGATAGGATGATAAATGCCAGCCGAGTCCCAGGGAATCAGGACACATAGGATGATAAAAGCCAGCCGAGTCCCGGGGAGTCAGGACACATAGGATGATACACACCAGGGAATCAGGACACATAGGATGATACACACCTGCTTAGATCCAGGAAATCAGGACACATACGATGATAAACGCCAGCCGAGTCTCGGAGAATCAGGACACATAGGATGATAAACACCAGCCGAGTCTCAGGGAATCTAGACACATATGATGATAAACACCAGCCGAGTCTCGAAGAATCAGGACACATAGGATGATAAACGCAAGCCGAGTCCCAGAGAATCAGGACACATAGGATGATAAATGCCAGCCGAGTCCCAGCGAATCAGGACACATAGAATGATAAACGCCAGCCGAGTCACGGACAATCAGGACACATAGGATGATAAACACCAACCGAGTCCCGGGGAATCAGGACACATAGTATGATACACACCAGCTTAGACCCAGGGAATCAGGACACACAGGATGATACACACCAGCTTAGACCCAGGGAATCAGGACACATAGGATGATACACACCAGCCGAGTCTCGGAGAATCAGGACACATAGGATGATAAACGCCAACCGAGTCCCGGGGAATCAGGACACATAGTATGATACACACCAGCTTAGACCCAGGGAATCAGAACACACAGGATGATACACACCAGCGAATCAGGACACATAGGATGATACACATGAGCTTAGACCCAGGGAATCAGCACACAAAGGATGATAAATGCCAGCCGAGTCTCCGGAAATCAGGACACATAGGATGATACACAAGAGCTTAAACCCAGAGAATCAGGACACATAGGATGATACACACCAGCTTAGACCCATGGAATCAGGACACATAGGACGACACACACCAGCTTAGACCCAGGGAATCAGGACACGTAGGATGATAAATGCCAGCCAAAGTCCCGGGTAATCAGGACACATAGGATGATACACACCAGCTTAGACCCAGACAATAAGGACACTTAAGAGGATAAACGCCAGCAAAGACCCAGGGAATCAGGACACATAGGATGATACACACCAGCTTAGACCCAGGGAATCAGGACACATAGGATGTTACACACCAGCTTAGATCCAGGGAATCAGGACACATATGATGATACACACCAGCCGAGTCTCAGGGAATCAGGACACATAGGATGATAAACACCAGCCGAGTCTCGAAGAATCAGGACACATAGGATGATAAACGCCAGCCGAGTTTTTGGAGAATCAGGACACATAGGATGATAAACGCCAACCGAGTCCCAGGGAATCAGGACACATAGGATGATAAACGCCAGCTGAGTCTCGGAGAATCAGGACACATAGGATGATAAACGCCAACCGAGTCCCGGGGAATCAGGACATATAGTATGATACACACCAGCCGAGTCTCGGGGAATCAGGACATATAGGATCATAAACGCCAGCTGAGTCTCGGGGAATCAGGACACATAGAATGCTACACACCAGGGAATCAGGACATATAGGATGATACACACCAGCTTAGACCCAGGGAATCAGGACACATAGAATGCTACACACCAGGGAATCAGGACATATAGGATGATAAACGCCAGCCGAGTCCCAGGGAATCAGGACACATAGGATGATAAACGCCAGCCGAGTCTCGGGGAATCATGACACACACGATGATAAATGCCAGCCGAGTCCCGGGGAATCAGGACACATAGGATGATAAACGCCAGCCGAGTCTCGGAGAATCAGGACACATAGGATGATAAATGCCAGCAGAGTCTCGGAGAATCAGGACACCTAGGATGATAAACGGCAACCGAGTCCCGGGGAATCAGAGCACATAGGATGATACACACCAGCTTAGACCCAGGGAATCAGGACAAATAGGATGATACACACAAGCTTAGACCCAGGGAATCTGGATACATAGGATGATAAACGCCAGCAGAGTACCGGGTAATCAGGACACATAGGATGATAAACGCCAGCAGAGTCTCGGAGAATCAGGACACTTAGGATTATACACACCAGCTTAGACCCAGGGAATCAGGACACACAGGTGTTTACACACCAGCTTAGACCCAGGGAATCAGGACACACTTGTTTATACACACCAGCTTAGACCCAGGGAATCAGGACACATAAGATGATACACACGAGCTTAGACCCAGGGAATCATAACACATAGGATGATAAACGCCAGCCGAGTCCCGGAGAATTAGGACACATAGGATGAAACACACCAGCTTAGACCCTGGAAATCAGGACACATAGGATGATACACACCAGCGAAGTCCCTGGGAATCAGGACACATAGGATGATAAACGCCAGCGAAGTCCCGGGGAATCAGGACACATAGGATAATACACACCAGCTTAGACCCAGGGAATCAGGACACATGATCCCCTCGCCCCTCTGGCACTGCTCAGCAGAGTACCAGGCCCCATAATGCCTCTCCCAGGGACACTCCACTGGACCCCGCCCATCAAAGGATTGATGCGACCAAATCCCTGACGGGCTTACAGAATCACCTACAAGGTAGTAGTGTCCACACACCGGTGAACCTGGCCGAACATCTACCTACCCCAGAGATCCAAGCAAGAGAAATAGTGCAATATCGGCAACACACCCCACCCGCAAACACAGCAATACCATAATAAAGAACACACAAGACACATTGGCTGGTGGAGAAAACATTGCTGAAGGTTTATTTTGCATAAGAAATATGCCAACAATGTGGGTGAGCTCACGGGCCATGCAAGGGCAGGCAGCAGTGACATCCCTGAGCGGCACTGCCCACCGAAGAGCCAAACTGCACCGTGGCCCAACCAGAATGGCTAACCATTTTGGGGGATCTCCCCTTACATCCTAGGGACCACCAGTCCACCCTTTTACTCACACCCCTGGAGGGGGCGGAGCGTATCCAGGCATGCCCCCGGTTGCTCAGGTTTACAACCGCCCGAAGGACTACGGGGCGCCGTTGTTCCTCCAGGGTCCTGCCGTAATGACTTCCTGGGGTTGTTTGGCATTTTCATCCTTCTTGTGCTCCTGAACAGGGTCCCCCTATGTACCATTCAGCCTATGGATCACCCTGTAACTCCGCCTGCAACACAGAATAACAAGTAAACAGCCTTCCTCCCCAAGCCACCCTTCCAGCCGACACGCCGGGTAAGCGGTTCGGGAGGGAGACAGTGTGATGTTTCTGACTCAGGACACCACCAGACTGGAGCTCAACCCATGCAAGCAGAGGAGCGCATGGCACAGGGCTTGTCAAGTAAAGCGCCAATTCACTGGGACAGCTTCCAGGCGCCTCTGTTCCTTCTCTGCTTCTTTTTTAATGCAGATTTATATAACGCTAACTCGACCCGAAGGAATCAGAGCGCTTTTCATGAGCACCAGTTACGTTACACAAGGACACATTCTTTTTTCTTCTTTCTTTTTGGTAGGCACGGGGAGATGAAGTGATTTGCCCAGAATCACAGGATGTGGAGTCGACTCCGAGGCTCGAACTTCAGTTTCCCAGCTCCAAAGTCGGCAGCTCTGGCCGTCAGACCACATCCTCTCCCCAGAGCTCTTCATCCGCCGCCATCTTGAGCGGTAGTATGCATCCCTCGCGCTCTCCAGGCTCCTGGTATTACACTTATCACTTACTTCTCCCCTGCGAGCCTCCGAGGAGGCCACCGGCCCATCTGGAGAAGCCATCCAGCGCGAGAGGCCTCGGGGGCTGCAGGGATGTGGGATAAAATGACAGGGAAGGAGCCGAACAGGGGTCCTGTGGTAACCCAGGCATGTGGGGCATGTGCACACGTGTGCAGCAAGAGGGGCAGTGCAAACGTGTGCAGAGAGAGGCAGTGCACATGTGTGCAGAAAGAGGGGCAGTGCACACGTGTGCAGAGAGAAGCAGTGCTCACAAGTGACATTAAGGGGCCGCTCAGGGGTCCAGTGGTAACCCTGGCATGTGGGGCATGTGCACACGTGCAGCAAGAGGGGCAGTGCACACGTGTGCAGAGAGAGGCAGTGCACACAAGTGTAGTGAGAGGCAGTGCACATGTGTGCAGCAAGAGGGGCAGTGCACACATGTGCACAGAGAGGCAGTGCACACAAGTATAGTGAGAGGCAGTGCACACGTGTGCAGAGAGAGGCAGGGCACACAAGTAACATGTAAGGAACCGCTCAGGGGCCCTACGGTAACCCAGACATGTGGGGCAGGTGCATACATGTGAAGCACCTTGTATCAGTCCAAACAACCCCTTATGGTGAATGGTTAAAGACAACCTTTATTGAAAGCTATCCTAGTGGTAGCTATGGAGAGCAGCCTTCAGGCTAAGTCTTGAAGGAATGTAAAGCAGCTTGTTTTACCAGTCTATAATCTCTTGAATGATCAAATGAAAGGACAACCACACCAGTATATATTCAAAATATATGTATTTAGGTTAAAACACACCCCTCTAGTCTCTTTATGAGACTGGAGTTCGAAGTACTTTGTTTACAAGCGAGCAATTATCAGTAATAACACAAATACACATTTGGGCCCCAGGGGCGTACCAAACCATATACAAAAAAAGTGGTATAAGAACCACGACTGGGATAGACACAAGGCCTAAAGCCTGTAGAATCGCTGGGACCCCAAGGAACCACCCAAGGTAGTGGCACAGAGGACCCACGGGGACTGTATGCAGTGTGTAAACACAACCGCGGGTTCCCGTTAGCTTCTATGGGCAATGTCGCGGTTGGAAATTTAAAGATTAGGGACACTTTGAATTGAGTCAGGACCAAACCCTTTTGGACTTAAGAAGTTCTAGGGCTAGCACCCACGGGAGCACCAGAGTACTCGAGTTACCTCACCCAGGGAAGCTGGGTGCATAGGTGTCTTTTGGTGTCGGGTCGTCGATTTCAATGGAAGCCTGCAAAGAAATGCTCCTGCTGTGAAGAGGAGAAGTGTCCGAAGAGATCCAAGCCTGGATCTAGGATGGAAGTAACCTGAAAACAGAGGGGACAGTGTCTGGGTCACTAGCCAGTGACCGAGGGCAGGATGAACCAATGCCCACAGATGTCAGGTGCTTCAGGTGAGTTGATGGGTGTCTTGACCCTTCAGCCACGAAGTTCAGGAGGTGTCGATGAACTCCACGAGCCGGATTCACACTGTCCCACAATGTTTGTCGAGTGCTGCGGTGTCGGCGACCAGAATGGACCCAACAAGCCTTGGCAACGGCAAGGCACTGGAATTCAGAGAAAGGACTGCGGTGCAGACCAGCAAGGTCTGTGGGACTCACCCAGCAAGGGTAAGTCAGGGCACATCTGGAGCAACCAGAAAATCCCAATTAGAAAAGGAGTTGCCTTCGTGGGGACCTGCTAGCCAATGGCTAGTGATTGCAAAGGAGCCTCAAGCAGTCGCACTTGAAGCTGGCCCATGGGTCACTCGTGGAGTGGAGGCCAACTATCTTCAGTGCAGGAGGTGCTCCAGGCTGGCTACTCGAAGCCCAAAGCACAACTTTGAGGAGGTCCAGGAAGATAGTGTTGCTGTAAAAGTTCACGGTGTCCAGGGATCACGGTTCCATGTCACCCACGATAGCCATGGGCCTCAGCTTTGCTGTGGACTCAGGGTAGCCATGGGGAAGTCTGGAAATCTACCTCTGGTGATGCAAAGACTTCAGCGTCCGGCGGGAGCTTCAGCGATGCAGACCAGTCAGTTGCTTCTTTGGTGCCTGCCAAGCAGGGGAGTCACTCCTTGACCCCAAGGGAGATTTCTTCAGTCTTCTAGTCAGGATAGAACGTCGAAGGTCCAGGATATATGTTGCAGAGTTTCATCCAGGGTAATCTAAAGTCCTAGGGACTGGATTCCTATACTTATACTAAGTTTAGGGGATGGACTAACTCTAAGACCCCACCTATGGGTGGGCTTGGAAAGAGGGGTAGTTACACCCATTTCCTTTGTCCAGTTTCGTGCCAGAGCAGGGGCAGGTAGCCCCTGCAACTGGTTTGAACTGGGCTATGCACAGGAACAGCAAACGTGTCCCCAGTGCAGGACTTCAAAGCACCAGAGAGTGCTCCCGCCCAGCCCCAATACACATCTGCCTGTCTGGGGAGGTGGTTACACCTCCCTTCGACAGGAAACCTATTGTCCAGGCCTCCCCTGCTGGTGTTTCGGTCAGCAGCAGGAGCCCAGACCCGCGTCTGTGGCAGAGGCATCCATTTTGTGATGCCAGGGCTCAGGAAAGTCCTACCGGGTTTGACCAATGTGAACATGTCTCTCCCTCTAGAAGGGTGGAATGCTCCCCCCGCCGCTAGAACTGACAGGGGGGTAGTATTCCAAACACGACATGTTTTGATGCAGCTATTCCAAAGTTAGCATTTACCGCGAGGTTATAATGCACTTAAGAGTATATGGTATGGCTGTATCACAGAACAGCCATAAGGAAGTATTTCCGAAAGCTGCAGAGGGGTTCAGCTCATGCTTGGGCACCTTCTCACACAAAACCAAGCACTCTGCCTTCAGGATTGTCAAGGCCTGCCATTGGAGTGGCTTATAGGTTTATATGTGTCTGTATATATATGTGGCTATAGGTAGCCTATACCACTGTAAGGGGTGCAAGCACACCCTTACCCAGGCTGCAGTAGCAGATCTGTGGTGCCATTTTGGAGTGCTTCCCAGGGGTGGCATAATACATGCTTCAGTCCCTGGTAGGCCTCTGAGGTACCTATGCCCTAGGTACATAGTATACCATATAATAGGGGCTTATAAGTGTGAGACCGGCCTTGTGGCGTGGACCCTCCCGACCAGTAAGCAACCCTGCAACCACACCTGATCCCCGGTATCACAGACTTCCGGCCACCATGGCCCAACAAACCCGATGGCCGGCCGGGGCCCCAGCATCACCCAAGACACTACCACGCATGCCCGGCCGAGGGAGAGGGAAACCCCCAAGCAAGACCGGGAGACGCCGTCCCTGTCACACCTCTGATCTCCTCCCCAAGGAGGGTTTCGATCGGCCACCAGGCCCCCGGTGAACGGGCGTCTCGCATGCTGGGCGTCAGGAGTCCCTCCCAGACCAACCTGAACAGATCAAAGGGCTGAGCGGCACGAAATCCCGACACACTGCCCCCAGGCACCAAGACCCCTCTCTGCGACGACTCCGGACTTCAAAGAGGAGGGGGAGTATAACAAGGGGTGCTGAAGGGACAGGAGGCAGAGAAGACCTGGACCTACGAGAGCCCTGCTGACCTGGTCACGGCTCGACCGATCTCTGAACCCAAGGACGCTACCTGACTCTGAAACCATCTGAGCCCTGCTGGCGCTGTCGCGGCACCCCGAACCCTGAAACCATCTGAGCCCTGCTGACGCTGTTGCGGCTCCCCGAACTCTGAAACCATCTGAGCCCTGCTGACGCTGTCGCGGCTCCCCGAACTCTGAAACCATCTGAGCCCTGCTGACGCTGTCGCGGCTCCCCGAACTCTGAAACCACCTGAGCCCTGCTGACACTGTCATGGCTCCCCGACCTCTGAAACCATCTGAGCCCTGCTGACGCTGTCGCGGCTCCCCGAACTCTGAAACCATCTGAGCCCTGCTGACGCCGTCGCGGCTCCCGAGAATCTGAAACCACCTGTGCCTGCTGAGAGACTCGCGGCGCTCCCCTCCAGGAGAATCGGCGGAGATTGCCAAGTGAACCCAAATCCCCCAGCTCGAGGATTGAGAGCTGTGCGAAGGATACTCCGCAGAGACACTGATCTAAAAGACTGTCCCGCTACCCCAATACCCTCATCACGAAACCGCCGCCGCTTGTGGCATTGATTTAACAGCTGCATCTCGGATCATAAAGATCCCCTGAAACTATCGATAAAGTATACTGTCTTACTAAGAACTACTGTGTGGTGTCCCTCTGTCAAATAGTGTAAGCGCAGCGTGTACGATCCTAGGAACGAGACCCTTCCAGAAAGGGCCTCCCCGCCATTGCTCGGCCTAACTCTGGGAAAGGTGGGTCAAAGGGTGGTCAGGAACGTATTCCGAAGCCCCCCGGAGATCGCCCTTCCAACAATAAGGCACTCCAGAATCCAATTAGATATGTACCTAATGTACATGCAAACCATTTTAGAGAGGAAGCAGCTAGGCTGGGGTCCTGATTAGCAGGGCCACAGCCAGACTAAGGTCGAAAAACTGTGAAACACCAGCAGAAAGTGGGGGTACCCATGTGAAGCAGATCCTACTCTCCTACACATGTCAAGGAAGCAGCAGTGCATACATGTCAAGCAAGCAGCAGCGCACACATGTCAAGCAAGCAGCAGCCCACACATGTCAAGGAAGCAGCAGTGCACACATCCCAAGGAAGCATCAGCGCACACATGTCAAGGAAGCATCAGCGCAGACATGTCAAGGAGGCAGCAGCTCACACATGTCAAGGAGGCAGCAGCGCACACATGTCAAGGAACCAGCAGTGCACACATGTCAAGGAGGCAGCAGTGCACACATGTCAAGCAAGCAGCAGCGCACACATGTCAAGGAAGCAGTAGCGCACACATGTCAAGGAGGCAGCAGTGCACACGTCAAGCAAGCAGCAGCACACACATGTCTAGGAAGCAGCAGCGTGCACATGTCAAGGAAGCAGCAGCGCACACATGTCAAGGATGCAGCAGTGCACACATGTCAAGCATGCAGCAGCGCACACATGTCAAGGAAGCAGCGGCGCACACATGTCAAGGAAGCAGCAGTGCACACATCCCAAGGAAGCAGCAGTGCACACATGTCAAGGAAGCAACAGCGCACACATATCAAGGAAGCAGCAGCGCACACATCCGAAGGAAGCAGCAACACATACATGTCAAGGAAGCAGCAGCACACACATGTCAAGGAAGCAGCAGTGCACAGATCTCGGGGAAGCAGCAGCGCACACATGTCAAGCAAGAGGCAGCGCACACATGCCAAGGAAGCAGCAGAGCACACATGCCAAGGAAGCAGCAGCGCACACATGTCAAGGGAGCGGCAGCGCACACGTCTCAAGGAAGCAGCAGCGCACACATCCGAAGGAAGCAGCAGCACATACATGTCAAGGAAGCAGCAGCGCACACATGTCAAGGAAGCAGCAGTGCACAGCCTTCATGGAAGCAGCTGCACACTCATCTCAAGGTTGCAGCAGCGCACGCATGTCAAGGATGCTGCAACGAACACATGTCAAGAAAGCAGCAGCGCACATTTGTCAAGGATGCTGCAATGAACACATGTCAAGAAAGCAGCAGCGCACACATGTCAAGGATGCAGCAGCTCACACATCCCAAGGAGGCTGCAGTGCAACAAGTCAAGGAGGCAGCTGCACTCACATGTCGAGGAAGCAACAGCGCAGACATGTCAAGGAGGCAGCAGCGCACACATGTCAAGGAGGCAACTGCACTCACATGTCAAGGAAGCAGCAGCTCAGACATGTTGTGAGAAGTTGGCCTGGCATATGCTGGTGACTAGTTATAGTGGCCACCTTGCACCAGTCCAATTCGACTCTTATGGTAGATAGGTTTAAGACAACCTTTTAAAGAAAGCTATCCTAGTGGTAGCTGTGGAGAGCAGCCTTCAGGCTAAGTCTCTGAGGAATGTAAAGCAGCTTGTTTTACCTTATAATCTCTTGAATTACCAAATGAAAGGACACCACACAGGTATATATATCAAATATATATGTATTAATTTCTAGACGCACTCTACTAATCTCTTTATGAGATTAGAAGTCAGGAACACATTCAAATATCAACCTTTCACAATAAGTTAAGCACAAATATGGCTGGTGCCCTAAGGGCGTACCAGACCATATACTAAAAAAGAGGTTTAGGAAATTCGACTTGCAGAATGACAAGGCCTAGGGCCTGTAGAATCGCTGGGGCTTCACTAATGCAGCAGAAGCAGGTAAGTAAAAGACCCACGGGAGACGCGTGCAGTGTGAGAACACAGCCGCGGGTTCCCTATTGATTACAATGGAGCAAGTCGCGGTTTGATTTTTAAAGTTCTAGGGTACTTCGAGGAAGTCTACAAGCAGGCCACTTACAAGGTAAGTAATTCGAGGGCCAACACACACTAGGGCACCGGAGTGCATGAGTTACCTCACCCAGGGAAGCCGGGTGCATAGGTGTCTTTTGGAGTCGCGTCGCGTCGCTGTTTTCTATGGAGACCAAAGAAGACTTGCTGCTTGCGAAGACTGAAGGAGTGTCCCGTGGAATCCAAGGCTGGATTCAAGATGAAGATGACCTGAAAATTGAAGGGACAGTGTTCACAGTCACTTGCCAGTGACCCGGGGCCAGGAAGATGGATGCCCACGGATGTCGGGTGATTTCAGGTGATCAAGGGTGTTTTGACTCTTCACTCACGAGGTCCAGGAGAGATCAACGATAACCAGCAGCTGGATTCGGAGTGTCCCACAACGTCTGCAGCTTACTGAGGTGTCGGCAACCAGATTGGAGTCAACAAGCCTTGGCAACAGCAAGTCTTGTGGAAATCGAAGAAGGTCAGCGTTGAAGACCAGCAAGATCTGAGGGACTCACCCAGCAAGGGTGAGTGAGGGCAGGCCTGGAGCGACCATTAGAGCCCTTTGAGTTGATAAGAAAGTCTTTGGGGGACCCACAAGCCAACGGGCAAGGAATTGCGAAGACGCCTCTTGAGGAAATGCTTCACAGGAGCCCACGGTCACTCGGGATGGGGTAGGCCTCTGATTTTCGCTGCAAAACCTGCTGGAGACTTGGGCCACAAATGGTCCAATGCACAAGTTTGTAGACCATCGTGAAGGGGTTGCACTCGACAATAGTGCAAGGTACCCGGGTATTGCTGTTCCTCGTCACTCGAGGGGTGCACTCGCCACAGCTCTGCTAGGGACTCACAATGGTCATCGAAAATTTAGGAAATCTACTTCTGGGGCTGCAGGGACTTCGAACTCCAGCGGGAGTGGGAACGTTTGCAACCATTGATTAAGATTTTTGGTGCCTGCCAAGCAGGGGAGTCACTCCTTGACTCCAAGGGAGATTCTTCAGTCTTCCAAAGGTAGTGGAACGTGGAAGGGCCAGGATTCTTCTTTGTAGAGCGTCATCCAGGGTTATCTACTTTGCAATGGCAAGGTTTCCTATCTTATACTGAAGATAGGGGAGGGACTAGCTCTATGACCACTCCTCTGGGAGGGTCAGGGTAGTGGGTGGTTACACCCACTTCCCTTTGTCCAGTTTCGCACCAGAGCAGGGACAGGTAGCCCCTGAACCGGTGTGAGCTGGCATATGCACAGAGGAGCCTACTGCTCCCCCAGTGCAGGACTTCAAAGCACTCTAGAAGTGCACCCACCCAGCCCCAATACACTAAATCCTGTCTGGAAGGTAGTGACACCTTCCTGTGACAGGATGCCTTTTGTTGGGCTTCCTCCACTGCGAGTTTCGGTCAGCAGCAGGAGGGCAGCCCAGTGTCTGTGCTGGTGGCATCCATTTTGTGATCAAAACCACACAAAAAAAATCCATTTTGTGATGCCAGGGCTCTTTCAGATTTCTACCGTGTTACCACAGTAGGTACATGTCATCCCCTCTAGAAGGGTGGGATCATACTCCCACACAAGTTACTGGTGTGGGGTATGATTCCAAGTTGTTTGACACCAAACACAACATGTTTTGATGCAGTCATTCCAAAGTTAGCATTTATCGTTTGGTTATAATGCACTTAAGAGTATATGGTTTAACCGCATTCACAAACAGCCACAGAGAATAGACTCTGCTGGCTGCAGAGGGGTCCTGCTCATGCAGAGGCACCCCCTCACATTGAAAACCAAGCACCCTGCCCTCAGGATTGTTAGGGCCTGCCATAGGGGTGACTGATAGGTTTATATGTGTGTGTATGGTGAGATATAGAAACCTATACCTCAGTGAGGAGTGCTAACCTACCTCACACAGGCTGCAATAGCAGGCCTGTGGTGTCAGATTGTGAATGCTTCCCAGGGGTGGCATAATACATGCGTCAGCCCCTGGTAGGCCTGTGAAGTACCAATGCCCTAGGTACCTAAGGTACCATATACTAGGGGCTCATAAGTAGGCCTGGGCTAAAATTTCGTTCCGTTCGCGGAAATTGCGATAATTTGACATTTTTGCGTTCCGCGGAAAGCGCGAAAATGTCAAAATTTCCACATTCCGCAGCTTGGCGATAATTTGTTTCTTGCTCGCGCTGTAAAATAATACATTCTCGCGCGCGCGCGATCGCCTTACCTGAAACCCTTTGTTCGCCGATAAGTTTTCTTGATCCGGTCGCGTTCTCCATGAGATGTTGCATTGTTTTTAGCCATTTGCGCTGTCTCGCGACAGTTCGCGCCCGCAGTGACGTCATGCGTTGCGCGATCACGTCTTTCTTCTTGCGATCATGCACCGCGAGACAACTGAAAACAAGATGGCCGCGCCCGCGAGCAACCACATGGGTAAGTTGGCGAGCCGCAACCATGCAGAAAATCTCGCGAACATGCGGGAAAAAAACTTTTGCGATATTTCCGCGTGTTTGGGATAATTTTTAACATTTTCGCGATAATTTGCGAAAGTGGATTTCGCGAATTCGGCCCACCCCTACTCATAAGGTACCACAGTATCCAATCACTAGTGCATCTAATATGCCCACCAAGTTGTTTAGAGAGAACAGAGAGACTGGGGCCCTGATTAGCAGGGACCCAGCCAGACTATAGCCAGAAACCAGTGTATACACCAGAAAAAAAGTGGGGGCAACATAAGTTCAGATCCTACTCTCCTACACATGTCAAGGAGGCAGCAGCACACACATGTCAAGCAAGCAGTAGTGCACACATGTCAAGAAAGCAGCAGTGCACGCATCCCAAGGAAGCAGCAGCGCACACATATCAAGAAAGTAGCAGCGCACACATGTCAAGGAAGCAGCAGCGCACACATGTCAAGGAAGCAGCAGCGCACACATGTGAAGGGAGCAGCAGCGCACACATGTGAAGGGAGCGGCAACGCACACTTCTCAAGTAAGCAGCAGCGCACACATGTCAAGGGAGCGGCAGTGCACACGTCTCAGGGAAGCAGCCGTGCACACATGTCAAGGAAGCAGCAGCGCACACATCTCAGGGAAGCAGCAGCGCACACATGTCAAGCAAGAGGCAGCGCACACATGCCAAGGAAGCAGCAGCGCACACATGCCAAGGAAGCAGCAGCGCACACATGTCAAGGGAGCGGCAGCGCACACGTCTCAGGGAAGCAGCAGTGCACTCATCTCAAGGTTGCAGCAGCGCATACATGTCAAGGAAGCAGCAGCGCACACATCTCAGGGAAGCAGCAGCGCACACATGTCAAGCAAGAGGCAGCGCACACATGTGAAGGAAGCAGCAGGGCACACATGTGAAGGGAGCGGCAACGCACACTTCTCAAGTAAGCAGCAGCGCACACATGTCAAGGGAGCGGCAGCGCACACATCTCAGGGAAGCAGCAGCGCACACATGCCAAGGAAGCAGCAGGGCACACATCTCAAGCAAGTGCCAGCGCACACATGCCAAGGAAGCAGCAGGGCACACATCTCAGGGAAGCAGCAGCGCACCTATGTCAAGGAAGCAGCAGCGCACACGTCTCAGGGAAGCAGCAGTGCACTCATCTCAGGGTTGCAGCAGCGCACACATGCCAAGGAAGCAGCAGCGCACACATCTCAGGGAAGCAGCAGCACACACATCTCAAGCAAGAAGCAGCGCACACATGTCAAGGTAAACTGGTGCGTTGTACACATGAGCAGGTCAGGCGGAAGCGGAGCACGCATGAGGAGGGCAGAGACCAATTGAAGTAGAAATACAACAGCGGTACCAGCTTTTAGCATGGTGGCTTGGCCCAACGCACAGGGCGCTGTCCTTCAGACGGCCGCATGCAGCTGTGTGCACACAGACCAGGCACAATGTCCCTCTGACCTGCCCCCAGCCATTCAGTCCACACTGCAATTGATCAGTCTTTTTATGTCGAGCCTGGGCAGTGCATGCGCTGCTCTGCGAGAAATGCTGTCTTGGAGTATAGACTTGAAGCCCCACACACTCTCCGCCCATATTTGTCATTGGCTTGTGTGATTGTCCTTCCTAAATGCTGGCTTCTGATTCGTTAATAGGCTTGTTAGCCCCTCCTTAGTACTGCCTTGTCTTCATTTGTAACCTCCCATGAGGACTGGCCTTTTACTTCTGTTGTTACACAATACCTCTTATTTACTCTGTAAGCACTATTTTCTTTAATGGTTTCTCCCACTGCAGGCACTTCATACTTTCCTGCAACATTCAATGAGACATGTGCGCTTTATTACTGGGCACTTTTACAAAAAAAGAAAAGCAGTTTTGTCAACTTGACAAACAAATGCTTCTTTTGGTAAAAGCGCCCCATACTGGGTTTTCCCTTTAATAGAGGCCACAGACCTTTCTTTGAACGTGGGTCCATTAAATAAAGGGGTGTGGCCTCTAGTAATGTGAAAGCGCAGCATGGGGCGCTTATTAACAACAAGCATTTGCAATCCAATAGGTCTTGCATTTTAGAAACTTTGACCTATTGTTATTGTAAATGACAATGTCTTTTATTATTGCAGGTTTTTTTAATCACAAATAAAATGCATTGTCATTTACAATGGCAATAGCTCAAATCATACAATTTCGTGAACTGTTGCATTTTCAATGCGCCCCTGTTTATCATCCACGCCCACTCCCGGCTCCTTCACCCCTCCACCCCCGGGCCTGCACCTACAATCTGGCACCGGCTTGAATGATCCGAGGTGCGGGCGTTTGGGTAGGAGGGGTACGGGGGTAGCGACGTTTGTGTAATCAGCCAAGGCTGGAGCCATGAATACAAAAGGCCCCACGTTGTCACATTTTATTTAAAATGATACAAACGGTTCTGTCGGGTAAACAATATTACTTCTAGCAAAAAACCTTCATTGGTTTGCTTATACGAACACACATAGAGACCATGAATAGTATTCAAAATAGCTTTATGAATTGCATCATTCATGGATAACTACTTACAATGGCTGTCAAAAATAAACGTGAAACATATTTGTGACAAAGTGACATATAGTGCTCAGTGCTGTGGTGAACGGTGCGTAATATATACAGTGTGACTTATGGAGGTATTGATAATTTACAAAGGCCAGTCAAGCAAATATTTGAAACAGGGAGTGACAGCCTATGAAATAGTAAGGAATATGGTCCTTACTATTTCATAGGCTGTCACTCCCTGACCTGATGAAGACCCGTATTGACTAGCTAGTAACGCTACCTTGGGTTGAAACGTCGACATTCTTTCAAGGATCAGTTGAAAATACTCTGCATAAAAGACTCATTCAATCCATCTGCAGACTGTTTCAAATATTTGCTTGACTGGCCTTTGTAAATTATCAATACCTCCATAAGTCACACTGTATATATTACGCACCGTTCACCACAGCACTGAGCACTATATGTCACTTTGTCACAAATATGTTTCACGTTTATTTTTGACAGCCATTGTAAGTAGTTATCCATGAATGATGCAATTCATAAAGCTGTTTTGAATACTATTCATGGTCTCTATGTGTGTTCGTATAAGCAAACCAATGAAGGTTTTTTGCTAGAAGTAATATTGTTTACCCGACAGAACCGTTTGTATCATTTTGATAATCTGCCCAGGTTCTGAGGGATACTGGGTTACCCCATTGTGATAATAATAAGTCACATTTTATTTGGCAACAGTGGGGAGGATGAGGTCTGACGCCCTCTGGCGCATCTGGGCCTCTCAGCTCACGTGCAGATCTGCGTCTCCCTGGCGCAGTCACGTGTACAACAACTACATTACGAGGGATGATTCGCGCTTTTCTATTTCGGTTCTTCGGCATCTCTTTGGACTCGAGTTCCTGCGGGTTTGTTTGTCCTCACTAGAAATGCAGGACCAGGTGTTTCAGAAATCCGTGCAGGGAATGGTTTCCACTTTGTGAGTCGCTCGTGGCAAGTTGCGTGATTCAGCTATGACGAAATACGGGCAAAGGAAGGGGCCAGATTTCGGGGCATATTATCAAGACACGCCGTTAAAATTAACTGCCGCTAAAGCGGCGATAATGGGCTTGATAATATGCCGCAGAGAATTCCCATAGAAGCCCATGTTCTGGTATCAACATGGGGTTCTATGGGAATTCTCCACGGCATATTATAAAGCCCATTATCTCTGCTTTAGCGACAGTTTTCTGCCGCTAAAGCGGCGATAATTTTAACGCCATGCTTGATAATATGCCCCTTGATTCGGCACAGGGCGCGGTCTGAGAGAGACCCCTTCCCCCGACCCCGCCCCCCAGCCAGCTCTGCTCTCCAGGAATGGATCCATTGTTGAACCTCCTTCCCCCCAGCCAGCTCTGCTCTCTGGGAATGGATCCATCGTTGACCCCCCCTTCCCCCAGCCAGCTCTGCTCTCCAGGAATGGATCCATTGTTGAACCCCCTTCCCCCCAGCCAGCTCTGCTCTCCGGGAATGGATCCATCGTTGACCCCCCCAGCCAGCTCTGCTCTCCAGGTATGGATCCATTGTTGAACCCCCTTTCCCCCAGCCAGCTCTGCTCTCTGGGAATGGATCCATCGTTGACCCCCCCAGCCAGCTCTGCTCTCCGGGAATGGATCCATCGTGAACCCCCCTCCCCCCAGCCAGCTCTGCTCTCTGGGAATGGATCCATCGTTGACCCCCCCAGCCAGCTCTGCTCTCCGGGAATGGATCCATCGTGAACCCCCCTCCCCCCAGCCAGCTCTGCTCTCTGGGAATGGATCCATCGTTGACCCCCCCAGCCAGCTCTGCTCTCCGGGAATGGATCCATCGTGAACCCCCCTGCCTCGCGCTCCCTCGGGCGGCCCAGGCCTGGGGATCAGAGATGTAAAACGTCTTGTTCAGGAGAGGAGTCTCGGGTGATCTGTGTTCATGATGCTCTTCTGTCGGTCCCCACATTGCCTGCCTAGGATTAGACGTAGGATTCTGATACATACCCAGCTTTACAACACTTTGTAAATCTGGAACGGTGTCCGGTTCCATGGATGTTGCGTGTGAACATCGATGGACCGCCCATTCCATGCAGAGTAAGGCATTGCCTTACTCCATATTTACAAGGCCATGAAAAGCTATGCAGGTGACTTGACGTGGCCTTCTAATGATGGACAGGTACTCTGCGTGGCTGGAGCGTCAAAAAAGTGATGCCACGGCAGTGCAATGGCTTGTAAAGGAGCTCTCAGTTCTTACAGAGAATGTTACATTTCAAACTCAAGTAAAAGCTGTCTGCGGGCCCTGTTACAGATGCACATGAATAAATGTTGCACTGATCTTTAAGGGTGCTGTGTGGTGAATTGCAGTTCCACACATTGGCGACGAGGGTTTCCTTTGGCAGAGGGACTCCCAGATTGTTAGGGAGATGACAACAGGTTTTTTCGAGCTCTACTTGTTGAGTTGATGCGATTGTCTTTTGCCAAGAACCCATTGCTTCCACACACGCCTATACTAGGTGTCAGCACGAGGGTTGTGGCAAAAACAGAGGGTCAAGATTTAAGATATAAATGACCCCCTGGAGCTCGACTTAAATGCGCGTTACTGCCTGTGTGTGTGCTTGGGTCTAGGCCGTGCGCTCGCCGTTGTCAAGGCCCCGTGAGATGCAGACTCCACGCATCACTGACTCCGAGGTTGTGGGCTCATGCCTCCCTAGCTCCACCCACATTGCCTCATGCAGTCCACATGATGGCTGAAACCGTTTCTGCCAGTGTGTCATGTAGTTTGCACACCGTAGATGCCATCTTGGATTTGGATCATTTCTTTGGGCATGAGTCTGCGGCGTGTTATTCATAGCTTGCTAGGTTTCAGATTGCTGTGTGCTATTTTCATAATTTTAGGTCAATTATGAATGACATTTCAACGACTGGCAGTTTCTTGTGATCAAAATCAAACAATGAAGACAAGGGAAACATAAATATCAGAAATTATATCCATTTGAGCAACAAGAAAATCTAAGAAGATCTTAAAACTGCTGCAAAGCAAGAGAAATGGAAAGGCGCTTAGGCCTGAATGTGCGAGGTGCTCTGCTTCTAAGCGCCTCGCATCACTGCCCCCCAGGATCCCCAGCCCTGACTGGGTTCTGGGGCACTCGCTCCACCCTATCATGACTCTCTTCAAAGCTGCCAAGTTTTCAGTTTGCTTCTGTGTGGCATTTCCATGATTTCAGTGTACGTAGGAGTGACATCTACAGCCAAATCTTTGACTCCGAGTGCTGCTTAGCTACTACTGTGTGCATTATAGTCAATGACTTGCATAGTTAAAGTGCTCTCCCAGTCGCAGAAGGGGATGCCATGGCACTATAAATAGACAAGTCACTATGCCCTACTGCGCCAACCAGGATTCAAATCTGTTTCTCTCTCCTTAAACATAGAGAGACGTCTGCAGAAAGACTGAATTAACGAACTGAGGTTTCACAATGTAGAGAGTATTTCCCACTGATTACTTGAAATTGCATGTATCTTTCATTTAAGGTGCGTGCTTTAGATACATAGGGGCAGATTTACAACAAAGTAACGCAGCACGGTGCAGCAAGTCATTTTGCTGCGCTGTGCTGCATTAGTTTGGAAAGCACAGAGATGCGACATATTTACAAGAATATGTTGCATCTCTGTGCTTCCCCCTGCGCTGGCGCACAAACTGCAGCCATGCCCCGGCGCAGGCACCCTTGCACCATGGTGCAAGGATGCCTGCGTCGTGGGAAGATTGTTTTTGTGCAGGAAGGGACACCTTCACAGGAGGCTTTTTGCTCTTTCAATGCGTGCTGTAGAATGCAGCGTGCATTGAAAGAGGAACAAGCATTGGCATAGCCAATAGGTCTCGCCTTTGGGACCTTATAAGTTTTGAGTTATGCAGCACAATATCTTTGATGCAACAACATCGGGTGTTGCATGGCTAAACACTTATACGGTCCCAAAGGCGAGACCTATTGGCTATGCCAATGCTTGTTTCTCCCGAACCTAATACCACTATGGACAAAGGAGCCAGCACGGTGCCAATCTTTAAATTACTCTATAAGCACATTGTGCATTATGATTATATAATAAGAATTTTTTTACGTTGCGAAAATAAAAGAAAACTAAATATTCTAATGGGTGTGGTGTAATTACTCCCTTGATAATGGTTGATATGAATACAGGAATCTCAAATTGAAAGCATTTCACAGACTTCCGCCACCAGTGTTAGAAATGCACAACGTTAAGTCAAATACAACAAGCTGAACGGAATCCCACAGTGATGCTGTGCACATAAATAATTACAGTCCGCAGTACACCGAGGTGCCAAAAATCACCAAGAAATTGCAGCAGCTGCATAAAAAAGACACAATAGAGACGCTCCCATCTAAACCCCAAGGCACACATCCAGCCAGCGTACCCAACATTTGGATGTTGCACTAGCTACCTAAACAAAAACAAATTTAAGTTTGATATTTTCACGCTGACTCATAACGCGTCTTAGATCGTATTCAAGGAACAGCCGACGTGAAAGCTCCTTGGCAGGTCCTTCCGCCTGAGTGAGTAGCACCTGCTGAGCTGACCACCCGAGCGCTGCAACGTCTGTGCGAATAAAGGGCAGTCTCTGGGCCCAGAGCTTCATATATGGCTCAACCTATCTGGGAACTTGCACACAAGGAAGACAATGCCAAGTGTAGACATTTGTGAACGACTCCTCTGTTTAAACAAGCATACGTCATCTTAAGTGGCGCAGCAAGGAATAGCAGAATGCAGCGAAATGGAATGCCACGTTTTCTTATTATAGTTGATTCGTAATGTCAGAAATAGTCTGTAACGAGAAAACCGAAGCTAGGTGTTCGTGTATGCTTGTTTCAGGTATTCGAAGACCATACAACATAGTTATGTACACAAATCCTTTCTTTAAAAGGGTAACTGGTGGACATGCGCCTCAAATACGGATTGTAAAGGAATCCCTAATATAAATGACTTTAAAATGAGAAAGAAACAAAGCGGAAATCTAAGTATTTTATTTACAAGCAAGCTATTCACCAGTACTTTGACTATTTAGATCTCGTCCAGGAAGGGCATTCTAATAAAAAAGGTATGCAGAAATAAGCCACCTCTGTTCATTTTTTGCTAGGCGGGGACGGTTTTCGGACACTTTCATTCACTTCATACTTCTTAAACTGTGTGTGGACTAGAATTCTTGGACTTTCCGTGGCTGGAAATTAATTTTACAATAAAAGAAAAGCAATTCACAAAATGAACACTGGAGGTCAGTGTTAGCTCTAAGAAAATCTTGGTAACACACGCAGAGAGACAATATAAATATGCATTCCTTTACTTCGGAAGGTTATAGGTCTTTTCGAAGCAATGTGGGTACCCGTAATCATTGTTTTCATTTCGGCGGAGGAGGGGCAGAGCGAGGCGCTTGGGAGAGCAAGGCTTAATGAGCCATGACAGCCACATGGCGACTGCGCGCATGCACATGTTCGTGAACGCAAGCTTGAGGCCAGGAAAAGATTGTGGTAGCACTTTGAAAAGCCACTAACTAAATGTCTCGCAGATCAGCGCATGCGCTGTCTCAGCGAGACCTGAAAAACGAGGAGAAATGAAAACATTTCTCCTCGTTGCGTTTTGCTATGCCACCTCTAGAGTGGCGTAGTATTCACACGCATCTCCAGATTTACGATTTCTCTTAAATCTGGAGATGTGTCCTGTTCCATGGGTGTTGCGTGGAAACACCCACAGCAACACCCATGGAACGCCCCTTCCAAGCACAGTGCTGCGTGTGAAGGGGCCGTATTTACAAGGAGAGGAAAAGTCACCAGTACATCTATCGGAACATGGCTTAGACCCTACTACCCTACTCACCAGTAAATCTATCAGATCATGGCTCGGACCCTACTGCCCTGTGCACCACTACTACCCTACTCATTAGTATATCCATTGGATCATGGCTGAGAACCTACTGCCCTAGTCACAACTACTACTGCCCTACTAACCAGTACTACTACACTGCTTACCATTACTACTACCCTATTCACCAGTACATCAATCAGATCATGTCTCACACCCTACTGTCCTACTCACCAGTACTAATGCCCTACTCACCAGTACAGCTACACTACTCAACAGGACATCTTTTGGATCACAGCTCAAACCCTTGGGCTCTACTCACCAGCACTGCTACCCTGCTTACCAGTACATCTATAAGATCATGGCTCAGACCCTGCTGCTCTACTCACCAGTATTACTGCCATACCCACTCTTACTACTACCCTACACACCAGTACAATTATCAGATCATGGCTCAGACCCTGCTCCCCTACTCACCAGTACTAATGCTCTACTCACCAGAACTACTACCCTATTCACCAGTACATCTATCAGATCATGTCTCACACCCTACTGTCCTACTCACCAGTGCTAATGCCCTACTCACCAGTACTACTACCCTACTCACCAGAACTACTACCCTACTCACCAGTGCAATTATCAGATCATGGCTCAGACCCTGCTGCCCTACTCACCAGTACTAATGCTCTACTCACCAGAACTACTACCCTATTCACCAGAACTACTACCCTACTCACCAGTGCAATTATCAGATCATGGCTCAGACCCTGCTGCCCTACTCACCACCAGTACTACTGCCCTACTCACCAGTACATCTATTGTCTTCTGTCCCCCAACAATTCTGACCCTACTAAATGTACTGACGCTGTCAGTGCACTAATGTCCTCAAACAGCACACCTACTTTGTGTTGAAAATGCTGTCCATCACTCAAAACAATTGTGTGTTTTATTTGTACCCAATTTTGCACTGTCATGGTGAGGAGCTCAGTAAAAACTACACTTGCACAGGTTTTAAGCCCATGAAGGCTGATACTAAAAGCAGCACAAAAGGCTGAAGATAAGAGAGCACAAAAGAATGATGGTAAGAGAGAGCACAAAAAGCTGATGGTAATAGAGAGAGCACAAAAGGCTGATGGTAATAGAGAGAGCACAAAAGGCTGATGGTAAAAGAGAGCACCAAAGAATGATGGCAAGAGATAGCACAAAAAGCTGAAAGTAAGAGAGAGCAACAAAGAATAATGGTAATAGAGAGAACCAAAGAATGATGATAAGAGAGAGTACCAAAGAATGGTGGTAAGAGAGAGCACTATAGAATGATGGTAAGAGAGAGCACACTAAGCTGAAAGTAAGAGAGAGCACCAAAGATTAATGTTATGAGAGATCACCAAAGAATGATGGTAAGAGAGAGCACAAAAGGCTAAAGGTAAGAGAGAGCACCAAAGAATGATGGTAAGAGGAATCGCCAAAGAATGATGGTAAGAGAGAGCACAAAAGGCTGATGTCATTGAGACCACAAAAGGCTTATGGTAAGGGAGGGCACAAAAGCCTGAAGATAAGAGAAAGCACAAAAGGCTGAAGGTAAGAGTGAGCACCAAAGAATGATGGTAAGAGAGAGCACAAAGGGCTGGTGGTAAGCGAGAGCACAAAAGGCTGGTGGTAAGAGAGTGCATCAAAGAATGATGGTAAGAGAGAGCACTAAAGAATGATGGTAAGAGAGAGCACAAAAGGCTGATGATCGCAGAGAGCATCAAAGAATGATGGTAAGAAAGAGCACAAAAGGCTGGTGGTAAGAGAGAGCACAAAAGGCTGCAGGTAAGAGAGAGCACAAAAGATTGAAGGTAAGAGAAAGCACCAAAGAATGACGGTAAGAGAGAGCACAAAAAAGCTGATGTAAGAGAGAGAGAGCACAAAAGGATGGTGGTAAGAGAGAGCATCAAAGAATTATGGTAAGAGAGAGCACAAAAGGCTGCAGGTAAGAGAGAACACAAAAGGCTGATGGTAAGAGAGAGCACTAAAGAATGATGGTAGGAGAGATCACCAAAGAATGATGGTAAGAGAGCACAAAAGCTGGAAGGTAAGAGGGAGCACCAAATAATGATGGTAAGAAGGATCATCAAAGAATGATGGTAAGAGAGAGCACAACAGGCTGATGTCATTGAGACCACAAAAGGCTTATGGAAAGGGAGAGCACAAAAGCCTGAAGATAAGAGAAAGCACAAAAAGGCTGAAGGTAAGAGAGAGCACCAAAGAATGATGGTAAGAGAGAGCACAAAAGGCTGGTGGTAAGAGAGAGCACAAAAGGCTGGTGGTAAGAGAGAGCACCAAAGAATGATGCTGAGAGAGAGCACAAAAGGCTGATGGTAAGAGAGAGCACAAAAAGCTGAAAGTAAGAGAGAGCACCAAAGTATGATGGTAAGAGAGAGTACAAAAGGCTGGTGGTAAGAGAGAGCACAAAAGAATGATGGTAAGAGAGAGCACAAAAAGCTGATGGTAATAGAGAGAGCACAAAAGGCTGATGGTAATAGAGAGAGCACAAAAGGCTGATGGTAAAAGAGAGCACCAAAGAATGATGGCAAGAGATAGCACAAAAAGCTGAAAGTAAGAGAGAGCAACAAAGAATAATGGTAATAGAGAGAACCAAAGAATGATGATAAGAGAGAGTACCAAAGAATGGTGGTAAGAGAGAGCACTATAGAATGATGGTAAGAGAGAGCACACTAAGCTGAAAGTAAGAGAGAGCACCAAAGATTAATGTTATGAGAGATCACCAAAGAATGATGGTAAGAGAGAGCACAAAAGGCTAAAGGTAAGAGAGAGCACCAAAGAATGATGGTAAGAGGAATCGCCAAAGAATGATGGTAAGAGAGAGCACAAAAGGCTGATGTCATTGAGACCACAAAAGGCTTATGGTAAGGGAGGGCACAAAAGCCTGAAGATAAGAGAAAGCACAAAAGGCTGAAGGTAAGAGTGAGCACCAAAGAATGATGGTAAGAGAGAGCACAAAGGGCTGGTGGTAAGCGAGAGCACAAAAGGCTGGTGGTAAGAGAGTGCATCAAAGAATGATGGTAAGAGAGAGCACTAAAGAATGATGGTAAGAGAGAGCACAAAAGGCTGATGATCGCAGAGAGCATCAAAGAATGATGGTAAGAGAGAGCACAAAAGGCTGGTGGTAAGAGAGAGCACAAAAGGCTGCAGGTAAGAGAGAGCACAAAAGATTGAAGGTAAGAGAAAGCACCAAAGAATGACGGTAAGAGAGAGCACCAAAGAATGACGGTAAGAGAGAGCACAAAAAAGCTGATGTAAGAGAGAGAGAGCACAAAAGGATGGTGGTAAGAGAGAGCATCAAAGAATGATGGTAAGAGAGAGCACAAAAGGCTGCAGGTAAGAGAGAACACAAAAGGCTGATGGTAAGAGAGAGCACTAAAGAATGATGGTAGGAGAGATCACCAAAGAATGATGGTAAGAGAGCACAAAAGCTGGAAGGTAAGAGGGAGCACCAAATAATGATGGTAAGAAGGATCATCAAAGAATGATGGTAAGAGAGAGCACAACAGGCTGATGTCATTGAGACCACAAAAGGCTTATGGAAAGGGAGAGCACAAAAGCCTGAAGATAAGAGAAAGCACAAAAAGGCTGAAGGTAAGAGAGAGCACTAAAGAATGATGGTAAGGGAGAGCACAAAAGGCTGGTGGTAAGAGAGAGCACAAAAGGCTGGTGGTAAGAGAGAGCACCAAAGAATGATGCTGAGAGAGAGCACAAAAGGCTGATGGTAAGAGAGAGCACAAAAAGCTGAAAGTAAGAGAGAGCACCAAAGTATGATGGTAAGAGAGAGTACAAAAGGCTGGTGGTAAGAGAGAGCACAAAGGGATTATGGTAAGAGAGAGCACAAAAGGATGATGGGGCAGATTTACAAGCCCCTTGCGTCACTTTTGCACCGTTGTTGCGTCACTTCTGTGACGCAGCGGCAGCGTAAAAGTTGCGGTCCATTTACAACGTGACGCATCTAGGGAGATGCGTCACGTTGTGAAGCCCTGCGCCACATTAAACCTGCGTCAGGTTTAATGCATGCAGGGTGGGCGTTCCGTCGCAGGAAGCCCCGTAAAAGTGACGCAGTGAAATCTACAAGATTTCACTGAGTCATTTTTACTTTCATGCTGCGTCAAAACCCTGCGCCAGCTTGAAGCAGGCGCAAGAATTGACGCAGCATGTTAGGCATAGGGCGGCCCTGAGCTTGCGACACGACTCCAGCAATGCATGACTTTTCCGTCAACAGATGCGTCAGAATTTCTGGCGCATCTGTTAATTCTTGTGCCATGGAGCGCCGTATTGTAAATACGGCGCATCCATGGTGACGCAATGATTTGCCATGTTGTCGCAGGGAAAGTGACGCATCTCTACAGATGCGTCACTTTCTTGTAAATCTGCCCCGATGTCTTTAAGAGCACAAAAGTCTGTTGGTAAGAGAGAGCACACAACACACAAGGCTGGTGGTAAGAGAGAGCACACAAGGCTGGTAGTAAGAGAGAGCACACAAGGCTGGTGGTAGGAGAGAGCACACAAGGCAAGTGTTAAGAGAGAGCACACAAGGATGACGATGCTAAACTAGTGCATGGAAGAAACTCACCAAATTTTTGCATGAATTATTCGCCATGTTTCCCTCAATGACTGAGTGAGGGGGAGAGAGCACAGCAGATGCTCAGTGCAGATACCCTTCCTGTCGTGCGGCTGCTGCACCAGCTCTGACAGCAGGGTCCAAGGGCAGGGGTAGGATGATGTTGGCTGCAAAGGCTATTGCGATTTATGATCAGTCTTTTTGCGACCAGAGTTGAAGTTTGCGACCTCCTTGTATGGGCTCCTTCACCTCTGGGACTGAGTTACCAGCCCAATTTGGGAGTCTATAACTTTTCAATGGTTTGAGGCTGGAATAAGGGTCACAAACGAGAGACTGCTTCCGTATTTGGGAGACGCCGTTTCCAAGTACTGGGGACACTTCAGTCACAATCAAATTCTAGGAGTTAGATAAAGTTAGTGGACTCCTATAATGGGAGCGCTACATGCAAACAATGGGCCTCCTTTACGAGAAGTGGCGCAGACCATCGCTGTGTGAAAGCAGTGATGCGTCACTTCTCTTTTTTTTAAATATATTTTTTTTATTATTATCCAGGTACCGACAACACTATACAAACTCTTTCTTGCAATATCATTCAGAAACAGTGATACAAAATAAATTAAATTATACATTGTAATAAAGCTCCATCTTCAACAAAATAATATGACCTTGCTCCGAGTTAATGATACACTGACATCCTTTTATCTGAACAGAGTATTTATAAACACGAATCCCTCCATCTCTTTATCGGAGCCCACCATTTCTGCCCCAGTTCCCTTCTTTTCCTGCCCCAATAAACAAAAAGGGAAGATTCAATATTATGTATCCCCAAAAGTCTAGCCAGCCACATATGAAAAGCCGGCGCCTCTGTGTCTTTCCAGCCCGCTGAAATAAGAGTCCGAAGGACCGTAACTGGAATAAAAACAAAAGCTTCTTCCTCTTTATTCAACCCCAACTTACTACCAGTTCCAATTATCATAAGGCTAGGGGATAAAATGATCTTAACACCTAACAGCATCTCCAAAAATGTCTCAATTTCCCCTCGAATTGTATTTAATTTCACACATTGCTGAAACACATGTAATACATTTGCGGGCCCTTCCTGACACCTGGGGCAGCTATCATTCTCCCTTTTACCCCAATCAAACAATTTGGCTGGCGTAAAATAAGGATTAAAAAGGGTTTTATACTGTTGGGCTCTCAGGGTCGTTGAGCGAAACAATGTCATGGCTAACTGAAGTGCTCTGTCTATATCAACATCTGGGTCTCCCAATTTCGATTCCCAAGCGGCTTCGACCTTTTCCAGATCATCTGGGATCCCTAGCAATAAGAATCTATATACCAATTTAATCTTAGTGCCACCTTTTAATAAATAATCCATCAATTTAATTCTGCTCCCTGGGGATATCCGTGGTTTTATGGCCATTATAGTTCTATAAATCTGCACAAATTTAAACCCTTGGCCTTGATTCACTGAAATGCCATATTTTTGCTGAATATTCTCGAATCTCATCAAAACCTCCCCTTCATAGATGTCACTTAATCTTTTAATTCCATGATGTTCCCACAGTTTCCCCATACTATCACCACTAAATTGTGGAAAAGCTTTGGAGTTCCAAAGTGGTGAATACCCGTTGATTTTCGGTATTGACAGTAGTCTTCGGACTAGTTTCCAGACTTCCCAAACACCATCAAGAACCTTATATCTATTTTTTTTTAAATATCGCCGCTCGGTTTTCCGCAACAAAACTCCCAGTGCGTCTCTGCCCAACAAAAGTACAAAAATGGAGGGGGGATTTTGAGTGCCAAATGGTGTCTCCGAAAGATTGGTGGCAGGATCGAATAAGATTGCCATCTGAGTCAACAGACAAGTCCAATGATAAAATCTGATATTCGGCATTGCTAGCCCCTCTTTTTCCTGTGGAAGAGACAGGTACTTCATTGATCGCCTTATTTTACCATATCGCCAAATAAAGTTCACAAAAACTGCCTCTATTATCTTTAATTGGCTCTCTTCTAAAAAAAATGGGATAGAACGTAAAAGATATAAAATCTTGGGGAACATAGTCATTTTCATTACATTAACCCTCCCTATTATAGAGAGATGAAGGGTATTTATTCTTTTAAGGTCTGCCGTCATTGATTTCAAAAGCGGTGCAAAATTATGTTTTATAATTGAATCTATAGCTGAGCTAACCCTAACTCCTAAATAGACTGCTGACTCAGTATATCTTATATCCTCCTTTTTAGGTCTCGCCTAGCTATTGCGTTTACGCAATCGCAATGCGAGACTCTAGTAAGAGGGGCATTTCAAAGTGCTCCCAAAAGTGGATTGCATGTCGAGCACGCGCACAATCACGTGCATCGTGCCGCCATGCAAACCGTTTGGGGAAGCGCTTCAGCCCACTGGCGCCCTCGGCATCATACTTCAAAGGGTCCGCTCCCCCCCTGGAATGCGCTCCCCCGCCCCCGCCAAGCACGCGCGCTTGCTTTCACTTTCGCGCATCGGGCGCTCGCTCGCGTTGTCAGCTCTCACTCGCCTGTCTTGAGGAATTGTTGAGGAGATCAGCTGCGTCGTTCACTGGCAGAAAGAATGACACATACATCTTCTGCCTTGTTTTTCTAGTTTCTGACTTTGCTTCTGAAGTTTACGGCGACGTCATGGCAACGCAGTGCCCTGCCCGAGGCTCCACAACAAGGAACAGCCCTGAGCTTTTCCCGCTGGCAGACTCCTCCTCCCTCCTCACACTGCGGGGGACCCTACTCATGTTTGAGCAGAGGAGACAGAGCGGCGCGGGGAAGTGCTCCGGTCTTACACCCATCTTGTGTTTAACCGGCTGCTGGCAAATGCGCCATTGAAATCGCGGAAAGCGGACGGGATCCGTATATTTCATTAATGGCTTCAGCCCTCTGTCAGCTCCTGGACAAGGCGGTGCGCTGATCTCTGGTCTTTAGCCGGTGTCAGTTTTCAGGGGCTGCGGTGGCAGGACCTGCCATTTCTCACGCGACAAGTGCGCAGATGATGTTGTTGTTACTGTAGGAGACCCTCTCACCAGTGTCAACAACACGCTCATGCCATTTGGGTGGACCTGCCAAGCTCCCGCTGGGTGCCCCACCCCCTTCCCAGAGCTCTCTCATGGATGTAGGGTCTCAGGTGATCTGCATGTTCCGTGCTGCATTTATCACTTTGTGCCGACGAAGGATGTGCTCCTTAATCTGCCCCCAGCATGGGTTGCGTCCACCTTACTGGTGCAGTGTGAGGTACAGTTAGACACTTAGCCTGAGCTAGTTTCTGGTAGCTGCAAGGCGTTCCCTTTGAAATTCTAGTATGGTACAACTATTTACTGCTCGATTAAAGAACGCAATTTTGGTACTTGCCGTGCCCTCCCCGAGAGTTCCACAGCAATCGGGCGCCCGGTGATATTTGTCCTCTTCTGTTATAGAACACAAAGATTTGGTATAAAGCTGATGTTAAAAGAAGGAATGGGGTAGAGCGCATTTGGCCTTAGTCGTATCACTGAGACAGTGAGTGTGGCTGGTGGATACTTATCCACCGTAAGGAACATATATGTGTAGGAGAGGAGGATCTGCACTTACGTTGCCCCCACTTTTTTTCTGATGTATACACTGGTTTCTGACTATAGTCTGGCTGGGTCCCTGCTAATCAGGACCCCAGTCTCACTGATCTCTCTAAACAACTTGGTGTGCATAATAGATACACTAGTGATTGGATACTGTGGTGCCTTGTGAGCCCCTAGTATATGGTACCTAGGGGCATTGGTACTTCACAGGCCTACCAGGGGCTGCAGCATGCATTATGCCACCCCTGGGAAGCATTCACAATCTGACACCACAGGCCTGCTACTGCAGCCTGTGTGAGGTAGTGATAGCACGCCTCACTGAGGTATAGGTTCCTATATCTCACCATACATACACATATAAACCTATCAGTCACCCCTATGGTAGGCCCTATCAATCCCAAGGGCAGGGTGCTTGGTTTACTATGTGAGGGGGTGCTTCTGCCTGAGCAGGATCCCTCTGCAGCTGGCAGAGTCTATTCTCTGCTGCTGTTTGTGGATGCGGTTAAACCATATACTCTTAAGTGCATTATAACCTCGCGGTAAATGCTAACTTTGGAATGACTGCATCAAAACATGTCGTGTTTGGTGTCAAACAACTTGGAATCCTACCCCCACACCAGTAACTGGTGTGGGAGTAGGATCTCACCCTTCTAGAGGGGACGACATGTACCCACTGTACTGCACGGTAGAAATCATCTAGAGCTCTGGCATCACAAAATGGATGCCACCAGCACAGACACCGGGCTGCCCTCATGCTGCTGACCGAAACTCGCAGTGGAAGGAGCCCAACAAAGGGTTTCCTGTCACAGGGAGGTGTCACCACCTCCCAGACAGGATTTAGTGTATTGGAGCTGGGTGGGTGCACTCTTAGAGTGCTTTGAAGTCCTGCACTGGGGGAGCAGTAAGCTCCTCTGTGCATATGCCAGCTCAAACCGGTTCAGGGGCTACCTGCCCCTGCTCTGGCGTGAAACTGGACAAAGGGGAGTGGGTGTAACCACCCACTACCCTGACCCTCCTAGAGGAGTGGTCATAGAGCTAGTCCCTCCCATCTTTTCACTATAAGATACCAAGCATTGCCAATGCAACTTAGATTACACCTGGACGACGCTCTACATAGAAGAATCCTGGACCTTCGACGTTCCACTATCTCTGGAAGACTGAAGAATCTCCCTTGGAGTCAAGGAGTGACTCCCCTGCTTGGCAGGCACCAAAATTCTTCATCAATGGTTGCAAACTTTACCGCTCCCGCCAGAGCCCGAAGTCCCTGCATCCCCTGAAGTGGATTTCCTGACTTCTCGACGGCCATTTTGAGTCCACAGCGAAGCTGTGGCATCTGGACCCCACGAGTGACGAGGAACAGCAATACCAGGGAACCATGCACTGATTTCAAGTGCAAGCCCTAATCTACGTCCAACGAAGTTGTGCTTTGGACCATCTGTTGTCCAAGTCCCTAGCAGGCGTAGTACCGAAAATCAGCGGCCTACCCCGTCCCGAGTGACCGTGGGCTGTTGGTAAACTTTTCCTGCAAAGGCGTCTTTGCGGTTGCTTGCCCGTTGGCTCGTAACTCACCTGAAGACTTCGACATCAACTTCAAGGGCTCGCCTGGTTGCTCCGGGCCTGCCCTCACATACCCTTGCTGGGTAAGTCCATCAGACCTTGCTGGTCTGCACCATTGACAATCTTCACTCCACACGAGACTTGCAGTTGCCAAGGCTTGTTGGCTCCAATCCGGGTGCCAACACCGTCATCAGCTGCAGACGTTGTTGGAATCTCCAAATCCAGCTGCTGGTCATTGTCGATCCCTCCTTGTCCTCATGAGCGAAGAGACAAAACACCATCATTGACCTGAAGAGACGCAACAGCTTTGGTCATCCATCTTGCTGGCCACCGGTCACTGGCAAGTGACTCTGAACTCTGTGCCCTCAATTTCTAGGTCTTCTTCAACTTCAATCCATCTTCGGATTCCAGCGGACACTTCTCTCGACGACGCAAGCAACAAGTCTTCAGTGATCTCCATTGAAAACAGCATCGCGACCCGACATCAAAAGAGACCTATGCACCCGGCTTCCGTGGGTGAGGTAACTCGTGCACTCTGGTGCCCAAGTGTGTGTTGGCCCTCGAAATACTTACCCTGTAAGTGGCTTGCTTGTTGCCTTCTCCGAAGTGCCCTAAAACTTTAAAATACAAACCGCGACTTACGCCATTGAAACCAATAGGAAACCCGCGTCTGTGTTTAGACACTGCACGCGTCTCCCGTGGGCTGATTACTTACCTGCTAACACTGCAGAAGTGAAGCCCCAGCGATTCCCAAGGCCCTAGGCCTTTTCATTTTGCATTTCGAGTTTGTTATCCCATTTTTTTAGTATATGGTCTTTTACGCCCCTAGGGCTACAGCCATATTTGTGCTTAATTTATTGAGAAGTGTTGACATTTAAATGTGTATCTGGGTTCTAATCTCATAAAGAGATTAGTAGAGCGTATCTAAGAATAAATACATATATATTTGATATATATACCTGTGTGGTGTCCTTTTTATTTGGTAATTCAAGAGATTATAAGGTAAAACAAGCTGCTTTACATTCCTCAGAGACTTAGCCTGAAGGCTGCTCTCCACAGCTACCACTAGGATAGCTTTCTTTAAAAGGTTGTCTTAAACCTATCTACCATAGAGTCGAATTGGACTGGTGCAAGGTGGCCACTATAACTAGTGACCAGCATATGCCAGGCCAACTTCTCACATTGGTGGGCAGCGTGTGGGATTCCAGCTTGCCATTGTTTTACCAGAAAATCTCTATTTGAATTACTAACTGAAAACCACTAAAGGTACTCAAGGTACATATAAAGTCAAGCTTAGTATCAATAAGTTCTACTGAACTTAGAGCTGTTTGTGAAGGGATAAGCACACCCTTGCTACAGCTCAAGCTAGGTCCAGTAGGCCTCAACTAGTGTAGGTAGTACAACACTGCACAACACTAGTATGTCTCACCAAGGTGGAGCCAGTGGGTCCACCCCATCTCAGTACAAAGATATAGCCTACACTGAACTGAAGGCCTTATGCTTTGAAAGACAACTGAGGGTGGGCAGGAGTCCCTCATCACAACACCTGATAGATCTGTTAGTAGCAGATGACCTGAAACAAGCTCTAGGAGCAAGTGGGTCTGCATCAGGGAGTGGGTCAGCCATAGGCTCTGGGTCTGATGATGAAAATCAAGATGACCTGGAGTCTGTGATTGAAGGGCCAGGCCCAGAAGGGTCTGAAAAGAACAGAGGAATTCTCCTTAAGAGAACTGACAAAGTGGGAGGAAGGCCTAGGTCCCTTTCAGGGGACTCTGACCATTCATACCACCCTGGAAGAGACTCTGTTCCACAGAGGAACTCCACCTATCCCAGGGAGTCCTCCTCTGACAGAAGGTTCAAGATGCTCCAGTATGAGGAAGCTAGGCTTGCCCTCGGAACCAATCAATTGGCCTTAGATAGGGAAGCCTTCGAGCTCCAAAGAGCTTCTAAGAAGGAGGGGTTAGATACCTCTGGTGGCAGCAACAGTGTCCCTAGAGGCAGAGATTACATTCCAGACCATAGGAACCTGTCCAAGGTTGTTCTTCCCTACCAGAGTGGGGATGATATCCACAAATGGATAACTGCTATGGAGAGGGCCTGTAAAGTTCAACAGGTCCCCCAGACACAGTGGGCAGCAATCTTGTGGCTCTCCTTTTCAGATAAAGGAAGAGACAAGCTCCTCACTGTTAGAGAAGAGGATGCTAATGATTATGAAGCCCTGAAGAGTGCTTTGATAGATGGGTTTGGCTTAACCACTGAACAGTACAGGTTGAAGTTCAGAGACACCCAGAAAGCACAGACTCAGGATTGGACAGACTTTGTTGATTGTGCAACCAAGGCTCTAGAAGGTTGGCTGGTTGGTAGTAGAGTAACTGACTTTAAGGGATTGTATAATCTTATAATGAGAGAACAGATCCTTAATAATTGCCAGCACCAGTTGTTGCATCAGTACCTGGTGGACTCTGATCTGACCTCTCCCCAAGAATTGGGAAAGAAGGCAGACAAATGGGTCAGAACCAGGGTGAGGCAGAAAAACTAGAACCAAGGTGGTGACACTAAGAAGCAAGATCCTAAAGGCTCAGAGAAAGGTGGGGATAAATCTAAAGATCAGAAGTCTTCACAAGGTCCCCAAAAATCTGCAACTGGTGGGGAGTCACAATCTGCAAAGGGAAAAGGCCAAAAGAAGCCCTGGTGCAAATTCTGTAAACAGAAAGGGCACTGGACTTCTGACTGTACAAAGTCCAAAGACCAAACCACCACCTCTCCAGCCCCTAAGGCAACTGTTCCCCCTAGTGCAGACATTGGTGGAGGTAATACTCAGAATAAGGGTGTAGTAGGGTTGACCCTGGGTTCTGATGTGGACTCTGGCCTAGTCAGAGTACCAACACAGGCATTGCTAGTTTGTGAGGGGGACCTTGATATGTCCTTCCTAGTGAGCCCCAGTAATCTGGGCAAATACAAACAGCAGCCTGTAATAAATGGCAAACAGGCTTTGGCATTTAGGGACACAGGTGCTAGTGTCACCATGGTGGCAGAGGACCTAGTGGACCCTACACAGATCATCCAGGGTGAAATGTACCAGGTAACCAATGCAAGCAACACCAGGACCAACCATAGCCTGGCAGTTGTGAATTTCTCCTGGGGAGGGATAACTGGCCTCAAAAAGGTAGTAGTCAGCACAGACGTCCCTGTCGAATGTTTGTTGGGCAATGATCTGGAGACTTCAGCCTGGTCTGAAGTAGAATTATGGACTCATGCTGAGATGTTGGGCATACCTGCAGAGGTATTTGCTGTGACCAGGTCACAAGCCAGAATGCATAAAGCTGAACCAGCTCTGGATCCTGAAACTATGGACCAGGTGCTACCCAAGAGGAAGAGCAGTATGGTTAAGTCTGGGCCTTCCCCTCTGTCTCAGATCTCAGATTCCCCTCCTGAGGAAGGAGAAACAGAGCCTGAAGAAGGAACTGCCCCAGAGGAACTTGAGCCTGGTCAGGTTGAGTTCTTGGGGGCAGGAGGACCTTCCAGGGAATATCTGAGCAAAGAGCAACAGTGCTGCCCCTCTCTTGAACCCCTCGGACAGCTGGCTGCTGCTGAGGCTGCTGGGAGTGCTAGTGGGTCCCATAAGGTTTATTGGGATGAGGGGCTCCTATATTCTGAGGCTAGAGATCCTACCCCTGGAGCCACCAGGAGGTTGGTAATTCCTCAGAAGTTTAGGGGGTTCCTCTTGGCCCTAGCACATGATATCCCATTGGCAGGACACTTAGGCCAAAACAAGACCTGGGACAGGCTTGTCCCACATTTTCATTGGCCACACATGTCTGAAGACACAAAGGAGTTTTGTCGCTCCTGTGTCACTTGTCAAGCCCGTGGCAAGACAGGTGGCACCACAAAGGCCCCCTTCATACCACTACCTGAAAGGGTAGGGATTAACATTTTTGGTCCCCTTGACCCACCAACTGCATCTGGGCACAGATTTATACTGGTGGTAGTGGATCATGCCACCAGGTATCCAGAAGCTATACCCCTAAGGACTACCACAGCTCCTGTGGTAGCAAGAGCCCTCATTGGAGTTTTCTCCAGAGTGGATTTCCCTAAGGAGGTCATCTCTGACAGAGGTTCTAACTTTATGTCAGGATATCTAACTGCAATGTGGAAGGAGTGTGGTGTAAACTACAAATTCGCTACTCCCTATCACCCACAATGCAATGGGTTAGTTGAGAGATTCAACACAACCCTAAAGGGAATGATTAAAGGACTCCCAGAGAAGCTTAGGCGAAAATGAGACCTTTTACTTCCCTGCCTTCTGTTTGCATACAGGGAGGTTCCACAGAAGGGGGTTGGCTACAGCACTTTTGAACTTCTGCTTGGGCACCCTGTTAGAGGACCATTATGTCTGGTGAAGGAGGGATGGGAGTTATCTCTCAAACCTCCCAAACAGGATGTAGTGGACTATATACTTGGTCTCTGCTCCAGGATGGCAGAGTATATGAAGAAGGCCACTAAAAACCTTGAGGCAAGCCAAGAACTACAAAAAGCTTGGCATGACCAAAAGGCTGTCCTGACTGTTTACCAGCCAGGCCAGAAAGTGTGGGTGTTGAAGCCTGTGGCCCCAGCAGCTCTCCAGGACAATTGGAGTGGCCCCCATACAATTGTTGAAAAGAAGGGAGAGGTCACCTACTTGGTAGATCTTGGCACTCCCAGGAGCCCCCTTAGGGTGCTCCATGTCAACAGACTTGAGGCATATGTGGACAGGGCTGACATGAGCTTGCTCATGGCAACTGATGAGGACCAGGAGGAGGAGAGTGACCCTCTCCCTGACCTGCTCTCACAGAACCCTGATGATGGGTCAGTTGATGGTGTTGCTTTGGCAAGCAGCCTCACTGAACATCAACAAACTGAATGTAGACAAGTGCTACAGCAGTTTAGACATATGTTTAGCCTGACCCCAAGTCAGACTTCCTGGTGCACCCATGAGGTGGACACTGGAGACAGTCTGCCTGTCAAGAGTAAAATCTACAGGCAACCTGACCATGTCAGGGACTGTATCAGGACTGAAGTCCAGAAAATGTTGGAGCTAGGTGTTATTGAGCCCTCAGATAGCCCTTGGGCTAGCCCAGTAGTCCTTGTCCCAAAACCTCACACCCAGGGTGGTAAGAAGGATATGAGGTTTTGTGTTGACTACAGGGGCCTCAATGCAGTCACCAGGACTGATGCCTACCCAATACCAAGGGCAGATGAACTAATAGACACTTTGGCCTCAGCCAAGTATCTCAGTACATTTGACCTTACAGCTGGCTATTGGCAAATCAAGTTAGCTGATGATGCCAAGGCCAAAACAGCATTTTCGACCCCTGGTGGGCACTATCACTTTGTGGTAATGCCCTTTGGTTTGAAGAATGCACCTGCCACATTTCAGAGGTTGGTGAATAAAGTTCTGACTGGTATGGAAACCTATTGCTCAGCTTATCTTGATGATATTGCTGTCTTTAGTTCCACCTGGCAGGATCACCTGGTCCACCTCAGGAATGTACTGGAGGCCCTGCAGAAAGCAGGCCTCACTATCAAGGCCACTAAGTGCCAGATAGGGCAGAGTCAGGTTGTGTACCTGGGCCACCTTGTAGGTGGAGGCCAGGTTCAACCATTGCAGAGCAAGATCCAGACCATAATGGAATGGGTAGCTCCAACCACCCAGACACAGGTGAGAGCCTTCTTGGGCCTGACTGGGTATTACAGGAGGTTTGTTAAGGGATATGGATCTATAGTGACCCCCTTAAATGATCTGACCTCCAAGAAAATGCCAAAAAAGGTTCAGTGGACAGCTAGCTGTCAAAAGGCATTTGATGACCTCAAGCAGGCAATGTGCACTGCCCCCATCTTACAGAGTCCAGATTACAAAAAGAAGTTCATTGTTCAAACAGATGCTTCAGAGCTGGGTGTGGGAGCTGTACTGTCTCAACTTAATGATGAAGGTCAAGACCAGCCAGTAGCTTTCATAAGCAGAAGGCTGGCCCCTAGAGAGAAACGTTGGTCAGCTATTGAGAGGGAGGCCTTTGCTGTGGTGTGGGCCCTGAAGAAGCTGAGGCCATACTTGTTTGGCACTCACTTCATAGTTCAGACTGACCATAAGCCCCTCCTATGGCTCAAACAGATGAAAGGTGAAAATCCTAAACTGCTGAGGTGGTCCATTTCCCTACAGGGGATGGACTATACAGTGGAACATAGACCTGGGACCCAACATGCCAATGCAGATGGACTCTCGAGGTATTTCCACTTAGAACATGAAGACTCAACTGGTCAAGGTTAGTTTAATGTCCCTGCGTTTGGGGGGGGGGGGGGTTGTGTAGGAGAGTAGGATCTGCACTTATGTTGCCCCCACTTTTTTTCTGATGTATACACTGGTTTCTGACTATAGTCTGGCTGGGTCCCTGCTAATCAGGGCCCCAGTCTCACTGATCTCTCTAAAACAACTTGGTGTGCATATTAGATGCACTAGTGATTGGATACTGTGGTACCTTATGAGCCCCTAGTATATGGTACCTTAGGTACCTACGGCATTGGTACTTTACAGGCCTACCAGGGGCTGCAGCATGTATTATGCCACCCCTGGGAAGCATTCACAATCTGACACCACAGGCCTGCTACTGCAGCCTGTGTGAGGTAGTGTTAGCACTCCTCACAGAGGTATAGGTTCCTATATCTCACCATACAAACACATATAAACCTATCAGTCACCCCTCTTGCAGGCCCTAACAATTCTGAGGGCAGAGTGCTTGGTTTACTATGTGAGGGGGTGCTTCTGCATGAGCAGGACCCCTCTGCAGCTGGCAGAGTCTATTCTCTGCTGCTGTTTGTGGATGCGGTTAAACCATATACTCTTAAGTGCATTATAACCTCGCGGTAAATGCTAACTTTGGAATGACTGCATCAAAACATGTCGTGTTTGGTGTCAAACAACTTGGAATCATACCCCCACACCAGTAACTGGTGTGGGAGTATGATCCCACCCTTCTAGAGGGGACGACATGTACCCACTGAACTAAACGGTAGAAATCTTCTATAGCCCTGGCATCACAAAATGGATGTCACCAGCACAGACACTGGGCTTCCCTCCTGCTGCTGACCGAAACTCGCAGTGGAGGAAGCCCAACAAAAGGCATCCTGTCACAGGGAGGTGTCACCACCTCCCAGACAGGATTTAGTGTATTGGAGCTGGGTGGGTGCACTCTTAGAGTGCTTTGAAGTCCTGCACTGGGGGAGCAGTAGGCTCCTCTGTGCATATGCCAGCTCAAACCGGTTCAGGGGCTACCTGCCCCTGTTCTGGCGCGAAACTGGACAAAGGGAAGTGGGTGTAACCACCCACTACCCTGACCCTCCTAGAGGAGTGGTCATAGAGCTAGTCCCTCCCCTATCTTCACTATAAGATACCAAGCATTGCCAATGCAATTCAGATTAACCCTGGACGACGCTCTACAAAGAAGAATCCTGGCCCTTCGATGTTCCACTATCTCTGGAAGACTGAAGAATCTCCCTTGGAGTCAAGGAGTGACTCCCCTGCTTGGCAGGCACCAGTAACTTTGATCACCGGTTGCAAACTTCACCGCTTCCGCCAGAGTCCGAAATCTCTGCGTCCCCTGAAGTGGATTTCCTGACCTCTCGATGGCCATTTTGAGTCCCCAGTGAAGCTGTGGCGTCTGGACCCCACGAGTGACGAGGAACAGCAATACCAGGGAACCGTGCACTGATTTCAAGTGCAAACCCTAAACAACGTTCCACGAACTTGTGCTTTGGGCCATCTGTAGTCCAAGTCCCTAGCAGGTCTGGTACCGAAAATCAGCTGCCTACCCCGTTCCGCGTGACCGTGGGCTCTTGTGGAACTTTTCCTGCAAAGGCGTCTTTGCGGTTGATTGCCCGTTGGCAAGTGACTCACCCGAAGACTTTCTAATCAACTTCAAGGGCTCTGCTGGTTGCTCCAGGCCTGCCCTCACTTACCCTTGCTGGGTAAGTCCATCAGACCTTGCTGATCTGCATCACCGTTAATCATCACTCCACATGAGACTTGCAGTTGCCAAGGTTTGTTGGCTCCAATCTGGTTGCCGATACCGACATCAGCTGCAGACGTTGTGGGACCCTCCGAATCCAGCTGCTGGTCATCGTCGATCTCTCCTGGACCTCGTGAGCGAAGAGACAAATCACCATCGACGACCTGAAACGACGTGACATCAGTGGTCATTCATCCTGCTGGCCACCGGTCACTGGCAAGTGACTTTGAACTCTGTCCCCTCAATTTTCAGGTCCTCTTCAACTTCAATCCATCTTCGGATTCCAGCGGACACCTCTCCAGTCATCACAAGCAGCAAGTCTTCAGTGATCTCCATTGAAAACAGCATCGCGACCCGACACCAAAAGACACCTATGCACCCGGCTTCCCTGGGTGAGGTAACTTGTGCACTCCGGTGCCCAAGTGTGTGTTGGCCCTCGAAATACTTACCCTGTAAGTGGCTTGCTTGTTGACTTCTCCGAAGTGCCCTAAAACTTTAAAATGCAAACCGCGACTTACGCCATTGAAACCAATAGGAAACCCGCGGCTGTGTTTAGACACTGCACGCATCTCCCGTGGGCTGATTACTTACCTGTTAACACTGTAGAATTGAAGCCCCAGCGATTCCCAAGGCCCTAGGCCTTTTCATTTTGCAAGTCGAGTTTGTTATCCCATTTTTTTAGTATATGGTCTGGTACGCCCCTAGGGCTACAGCCATATTTGTGCTTAGTTTATTGAGAAGTGTTGACATTTAAATGTGTATCTGGGTTCTAATCTTATAAAGAGATTAGTAGAGTGTATCTAAGAATAAATACATATATATTTGAGATATATACCTGTGTGGTGTCCTTTTCATTTGGTAATTCAAGAGATTATAAGGTAAAACAAGCTGCTTTACATTCCTCAGAGACTTAGCCTGAAGGCTGCTCTCCACAGCTACCACTAGGATAGCTTTCTTTAAAAGGTTGTCTTAAACCTATCTACCATAAGAGTCGAATTGGACTGGTGCAAGGTGGCCACTATAACTAGTGACCAGCATATGCCGGGCCAACTTCTCACAAGCACTCCCACAGAGTACCGCATTTCCAATCCGCAAATGCGCTTTGCACCTCTTAAGGGTTATGAGTTGCTACAAGAATCTTGTTACAATACAGTACACCGTGACAACCAGCTCTATTCTGTAAAGTGGTGCTTTTTATCTTTTGTGTTTCTTGGTCTTGCTGTGATATGCTATCATTAACCTGCTTTTGGTATTTACCTTCTTCCCCTTCTTCATTTTCCTTACAGAAAGGGAAATAACCCCCTGAGAGGACTATGCATGCAAGTCAGGGTGGGAGAGGTCTCTCTTTCTATTTTTTCTTTATCACACTGTTTTTAAGTGTTTTGGGCCACTGAAATTATGAGATTCTGTGGACGCCCAGACTTTTAGTATACCTATTTATTTAATGCACTTCCCACATAATTCACCATATGCTGCATCATTTTCGATGTCCACAAAAAAATGTATCTAGTGCATTTATCCACTCAAAGTTGCTGGCCTTGATGGAGTTAAACGTTTGCCCAGACAGTATTCATTTGAGTTAAAATCACAAATAAAGAAATATTAACACCATAATATGTGCTGTTTCATGTTGCAAAATATTTCAATGCTTCTTTCCCTCAAACCTATACTCTCCTCTTCGCTGGGTGTGTTTTGCATACAAAGGTGCTCCCTCTTTATGCATCTGTGGCCTGCTCGCCCCTTCTTTCTCTCTTTCTCACACTCTTTCTGCTCCTCTGTCTCGATTTCATTCACCACTTCCTGCACAAACTACCTAACACTCTCTAACTTCCTTTCTATCTCTCCCAATCTATTCACCATGCCACATAAATCCACTACGCAAATATACTCCACAAAATCCCATCCCACACAATTCCACAACTAACAATTCCAATACAACCCACATAATTCCACTCCACACCACATTCATCCGCTACACTCCAAACCAAAACACATAGGTAAAAGACATTGTCATTTACGACACCAATAGCTCTAACTCTCACAAATGCGAGACCTATTGCATTGCAAATGCTTGTTAATATTGGTAGTACAAACAGTGGCGTCACTAGGGTTGGTGTCACCCGGTGCGGGTAACTCACGGTGTCACCCCCTCACGACATACCGCATGGACCTCCTCCGCTCCGAGTCCGCTAGCCTACAAGCCCTAGATTAGATTAGATCTACTTGCAAACGGTCACCAGTATACAACGGATCAATTCTGTGTGTATACAGAGCATGTGGAGAGTTATTTGAAAGTAAGAGCGATGTCTGGATGTAAGTGCAAACCCTCAAATTCCAACAGGCCAGGTTTTAACACAAGTAATTACTTCCAGGCCCGATTATCCACTTTTCGACCATCCCGCTCCTGTGTACCTTATCTCACAGCTGACCTTCGGGCCCCAGCCCCATATCAGCCCCATCCAGCTCCACTTTCATTATTCCCGTAAAAAACATTAGCAAAATCACCTTCAAACTTAAAACATTAAATATAGCAGTAAATATAATTAGCACGCACTTTAAAATATGTTCCACAGTTGCCCTAATGACCTGACTGCTAATTAAATAAAAACAGAAAGGCAATGACAGGGCCGGTTTTATCGCTAGTATGTAATTCCGTATACAGGGAATGTCACATGAGCCAATGAGGATTACAAGATGTAGGAATCACATGGCATCCATACTGGTGGGCAGTAAATTTAAAGAGGGTTTGGGCTGGGGAAGCACAAACTCAGGATTTAAAGCATACCGTAGTGGTTGGGGCTTGGCTTTACTAATAAAAATGTATATCGGCCCAAACTCTTTTTAGCAACATTAAAATAATGAAAGACTGGGGAATTTCTAACTTTATAGTAACACAAAAAAGTGAAGTTCTAACTATACCATTCATGCTTGTCTGCAGGTGTAGGAGAGTGGAATCTGACTAATGGTTGTCCCCAACTTTTTGCCTGGTATTTGAGTGGTTTTTGACTAGTCTGGCTGGGATCCTGCTATCCAGGACCCCAGCCTATCTGCTTTCTCCCTAAAACTGATGTAAAGTACTCTAGGTACAAACCCAATTGGATGCTGGGCATACCCTACCAGTCCCTTGTAGATGGTACCCTAGGTACCCATGGCATGGGTCCCCCAGTAGGCCTACCAGGGCTGCAGCACTTATTGTGCCACCCTGGGACAGCCACCCAAACTGACACCACCAGTCCACTACTGTAGTCTGGGTAAGGTGGTGCTAGCACCCCTTACAGGGATGTAGGTACCCTATATCCCATACCCTTACAACACATATACTCTCATAGGTCACCCCTATGGCAGGCCCTGGTAATCCTACAGGGCTGGGTGCTGAGGTATGTGTGAGGGAGGACCCCTACGTGAGTAGGACCTCTCTGCAACCTTCGTAAAATCGTTACTGGGTTGTTTGTAGTGTAGCCATACCATATACTCTTAACCGCATTATAAGTTATCGCGTCATCGCTGTAACTTGGGAGTGGCTACACAGAACCATATCGTGTTTGGTGTCAAACATGAAGGAATCATACCCCCAGTCCAGCCATGGGCATGAGGGTACGATTCCCCCTTGCTAGGAGGGTGATATGGGAAAAGCGGTAGAATTTAGACACCAATTTAAAAGTGCACATGTACCACAAAATGGCTACTGTCCGCCACCTACACGACTCTGGCTGGCTGTTGCTGGGGAAAACCCCAGCCTCGCCATCTGGACAATAGGGCTCCTGTGGCAGGGAGGTGCCAGCACCTCCCCAGACAGGATATGTGGATTGGAACAGGGTGGGTGCACCAAATGTCCTTTCAGAGTTGCACGTAGGCAGCTGCAGAGCCCCAATTCTGCATACACCGCCTGGAACCGGTTCAGGGGCATCCTGCCCCTCGCCCAGGCGGGAAACACACAAAGGGGAGTGGGTGTAGCCACCCTTTCCCGCCTCTACTCTGATTGGTAGGCTCTATTTGGGACCATCCCCTAATCTTGGGGATATATGGGAATAACTTTGCCCTAGAGCCTGAGATTCGTCCAGAACTTCACAGAACTGACCTTCGACGAGCTGCTGCCCAGCTGACTGAAGAAATCTCCCTTGGGATAAAGGAGTTATCCCCCTGCTTGGCAGGCACCTAAAAGACTGCAAGATACCCAGTTGGAACTTCGCTGCTCTCACGAACTTCGACGCCTTCCATCAACCTTGAGGTGGGTCTCCAGTGCATCCCAGAGTCCTGTGAGCCTGAGCACCGTGGACCACGTGGGTGTCGAGATCCCTGCATACCCCGAGACCCCGGCCACCTCTTGCACAGCACCCGACCCCGACCAGTGGGGAAGTGGTGCTTTGGCCCATTTCTGAGCCAACCTTCAAGCAGCATCCGTGCCAAAGCTCAGCTCCCTAGTCCGCTCCGGTGGCCCGTGGGAGCCCTTTTACGCACTCCATTTTGCTGCCCTCTGCGGTCCCTTGTCTCTCGACTTGTGGGCCCTGACGGAGGAAAACCTATCTTTCCAAGAGTTCCCCTGGTTGCTCCAGGCCTGCTCTGCGCTCCCTGCAAAGGTGAGCACCCTCAGACCTTGTGGGTCTGCACCAGCAGCTGCTTTGTTCATCTTGCGTGGGTTGCGGTTGCCAATGCTTAGTGGATCCAATCGGGACACTAACACCGCAGCGACCCTCAGCCGACGTGGGACAGTCGCCCTCCAGAAGCTGGCCTTCCTTGAAGCCTCCCGGAGCCCGTGACTGCAGAGCCCAGCTGTACCTTCGACACCTGAAGCACCCGACATCCACGAGCTCCTTCCTGTGAGCTCCCTGGTCACTTTGCTGTGACCCAGACTCTGTCCCCTCTGCTTTCAGGTTCATCTTTATCTTCTCTTCATCTTTAATCTTCACGACTTCAACGACGCTTTCAGCTAGCAGCAGTTTGGACTACTTTTCCATAGAAAATCAGCCCGCGACCCGACACCAGAATCGACCTATGCACCCGGCTTCCCTGGGGCAGGTAACAGTGGTACTCCGGTACTCCCGTGGTGGTGGGCTCTCCAAAGCCTTAAGTCTCAAGTCTTAACTTTGTACTGTTGCTAGAAGTGTCCCTAAACTTTAAATATTCAACCGCGACATTCTCCATAGGCTAACATTGCGATCCCGATAGCAGCTCTTTGCACTGCACGCGTCTCCCGTGGGTCCCCTTCCTCTTAACTGTGGGTGGATTCTGAAGGGGCAAGCGATCCTGAATGCCCTAGGCATTGCCTGTAGAATTGTCGTGGGTCTTATACCACTATTTTAGTATATGGTTTGGTCCCCCCCTGGGGCCCATTGATTTCTGTGCTATTTATTGTGTTTAGAAATGCTTGTTTGAATTGTAACTTTGCCACTAGCCACATAAAGTGACTGTGGGATTCTGCCTAGAATAAATACATATATTTTATATATATACCTGTGTGGGCTACTCTTTCATTTGGTTATTCAAGAGGTTATCATGGTAAAACAATAAGCTTAACACTCCTTCAAGACTTAGCCTGAAGGCTGCTCTCCACAGCTACCACTAGGATAGCTTTCTTTAAAGGTTGTCTTAAACCTATCATCAGTAAGAGTCGAATTGGACTGGTGCAAGGTGTCCCTATAACTAGGAACAGCATATGCCAGGCCAACTTCTCACAGCAGGTCTTTGATGACAGTTCATAGCCACTGTCCTATGTTAGGATTGTAACTTTTGAACTGCAAGTAACACAAGAATCTCTGTGACAAAGGCAGTAACCCACTGAGCTGTCCAAATAAAATACAGTTTATCTGCATTTCAAAACTACCAACAGGCAAAGGACTGCTCTCCAGCAGGATCATTAATCACCAGTTCTCTGGACATGTTTTATTGTTGCCTTGCATCCATGGCCATGATAATGATGTGCCTTGCTGGGCCTGTGCAGATTTTTAAAATAAAAACAAACAGTAATGAGGTCCCTAATTATCCCCTTCCATTCATCTTTAAGACTTTCATGTATACATCCATCTATCCATCGTTTCATACTTTCATGAATCCTTTCACCATTCCATCCATCCACCCTTTCATTATTAGTTTTCCATCCATCCATCCTTTCGCTCACACTTCCAAACATTCATACATCCTATTACCCATCCATTCGTCAATCCATTCTTCTTCATCCATCCACCAATTCACCCTCCTTTTATCAGTCCAGCAGTCCATCCTTCCACACCTCCATCCAGGCGGCTATCCATCCAGACGTTCCAGCCACTTTCTTTCTCACACTCATGCAAATATTGTTTTGTCCTTACATCCATCAGCCCATTTGCCCATGCATTCATCCTTTTATCCTTTTTACCCTCCGTCTTGTCACAGTTCCTTCCTTATTTTCATATGCCCTTCATTTCCCTCTTCCTCCCACCCATCTCCCTCTCCCTCCATCTTGCTTTCTTTCCCTTTCATTTCCTCTTCATTTCTTTGTTGTAATTCGTTTTCCTTGCTTGACCTCTGTTATCGGTGTCCCGTGTGTTTTTAGTGCTTTTGTCGGCGGGGGGAGGGAACCCGGGCATTAGAGAAGAGGAAGCGCGTGCGCACTGCAGAATTTGAGTGCGCCACAGCACCACTACCAAGAAATAGGATGTGATAAATGCAAAGTGTGTATAGGAACACCACGATAGAGTGTAGTCTCGGATTCTGCTTAGTTAGCAACAGAAGTCACTTGCTCTGACTTCTGCCTGTCCTAGAGATAGGCCACTCTGCCCAGAAATCAGACATGGGGATGGTGGGGGGGGGGAGGGGGTTTAAAACACAACAGGGTTCAAAGTCCATCTCTGCCACTTGGGAAGGGCTTAGTCCAAGTAGGTTGAAGTTGTCAATACAGGTAAAACACGCATTTGCAATGCAATAGGTCTCGCATTTGCGAGAGCTTGAGCTATTGCCATTGTAAATGACAATGCCTTTTATTTATGTGTTTTAAAAACCTGCAAGCGGTGCATAAATACGCAGTTTGTACTTCTAGTTCTTGCTCACCAGAAGCAAGGCTGGCAGTAACTGCACCTGTTACTGTCAGCCGCTTCTGGTGAGCAAGGACTAGAAGTGCAAACTGCGTGCTTACGCACCTCTTGCAGGTTTTTAAAACAAGAGTAATTCCAACTAGGAGTCTCTTTTTGTACAATGCTAAGACTATCTGCTAACGAAAGATCAAAACATTACCCACAATTAATCCCACATAACACCAATATAAAGTACCACATTCAATAATATGCATAACACCATTCAAGCTTAGTGCCAATGACTGTATGTCAAAGGGGCGATCCAGTGCAACTTTCAGAAGCAGCATTATATCAGATGAGCGTCACCATATGCTAAGCACAGATTATCTGCTTATTTATTTAAACCACGCCCTTAATTGCATCGACCACGTCCCTTGTAGAGACTCCCCCAATTTTTTTTCATTATACTTAAAGCCCTGGTTAGAATACTTGTAAAGTATGTGATAGCACATGTTTCAGTCCTGCAAAAGCACCTGCTACTTGAGTAGTTTAAAGACCATCAACAAGTGCAATTGGGTGTGGGGACACCAGGGCTTTTCCAATGGGCCTGAAATCCACTTGCTGTGGCTGCAACAAATGAATAAAAAAAGACAACACTCCTCTATCCATACTGAGGGAAAAAAGTTACGAAAAAACAATTGGATGAAACGTCTTGAAATATTTTGAAATAACCTCTGACACTGCATAGCATAGAGCGATCCAGGCAAGTCACACAAACGGAATACTTAGTTTAGTACAGAGGATTGAATACATAAAAGCAAAATTAGGCACAAATGCTACGACTGACAGGCTGAACTGGCATATCCCACCAAGAGACGGAGACCGGTTCTATTTACCCATGCCTTACAGTGCTTGAACCTACAGCGCAGAGACACATGGAATCGCCCACCGCCCTGCACTGAATAGGCAATACTAGGCCACTCACCTGCTGAGTTGGTGGTGGCAGACAGGGGGGGGGGGGGGGGACTACCTCGGTCGGCGGCCCGCGGCCGTTAGCCTTAAAAGCCAGACTCCGCTCCGCTCCTCCTTGCAGTTGGAAGGAATAAAATTAAATTATAGTGGCGCTGTGGCAGTGTGGCGACCTGAGACCTCCTCACCTCCGCTCCTCGTCCCTCGTCGTGATGCCAAGTCACGCGCACTTGGGGCCCAATGCTGCGGGATTCGGATTCCTCCGACAACCGCGCCCGACTGCACCCCTCTAGTGACGACGTGACGTCACTGCCGAGGCGCGCAGACGCGGCGGAGGAGGAGACAGTGCGCGCTGTGCACAGGCACCTCCTGCTGAAGGTTAGGTTGGGCGCGTCGTTGCGTTTCCGTTTCGGTTTCTGGACTGCTGGTTGGTTTCAATTAAATTTTGCACGGACGGTTGCAGTGCACCACACCACACCGACCGGACCGGCCCTTTGGTGTCGCCCCCCGTGAGGGTGTCACCCGGTGCGGTCCGCACCCCCCGCAACCCCCTAGTGACGCCACTGAGTACAAATTATCTGAGTCTTATCCTCATTCAGACGATACCCAGATGAACGCCCAAATTCCCCTGCTATCCCTATAAGAGCTGCCATAGCCCCAGCTGACTCAGGAGGGATTATAGCCAGATCGTCTGCGTAAGCCAGCAGTTTGCTCTCCAACCTATTACAAACTACTGGCTTAATATCATCACAACCCGTAATCCTGCGTACCAGCGGGTCTATATACAGGGCAAAAAGAATGGGTGAGCAGGGGCACCCCTGGCGCGTCCCCCTAGAAATAGGGATTAGTTCTGAGCTTTCACCCATTAGCTGGATTTTAGCCTTGGGATCACGATACATGGCCTTAATTGCTTTTGTTATTTTAGGGCCAAAGCCCCTTCGGTCCAATATCCCCCATAGGTACTTCCACGCAACGCGGTCAAAAGCCTTTTCTGCGTCGAGGAGGATCATGGCCATCCTTCCCCCCGAGGCAGCCTGCATATCAAAAAGAGTGATGGCCCACCTAATATGGTCAGTTGTTCCTCTGCCCGGGATAAATCCATGCTGCCACGGGGAGACCAGACCGCCAATAATCCTTCCCAACCTTTTAGCTAAAATCTTAGCATAGATCTTAGTGTCCGCGTTGATTAGGGATATTGGCCGATAGGATCCCGGGTTCTCTTTAGGCTTTTCCCTTTTATGAAAGACAATAATATTTGTTTCCTTCCAGGAATCCGGGATTTCGCCGGTACACATTATCCCATTGAATAAATCCAACAGTATTAGAGCAATTTCATTCTGGATGCTTTTATAGACTTCTAGCGGAATAGTGTCCGGCCCTGCCGCTTTTCCCGCTGCTAGCTCCTGTAGTGCTTCCAGTACCTCACCCATTTCCAAATCCTTATCTAGCACTTCTTTATCGACAGTACTCAACTGAGGGCCACTATCCACAAACTCACATCTTCCAGCATCTGAGTCAATCTCTTCTTTATACAATATTTGGAAAAAAAATCTAAAAACTTTCAGTATATCATTTGGTTCCGAATAGTTCTGGTTATCTTCACATAAACTTGAAATTATTCACTAATAATACACTAATCCGAAGTGCCAATAATCTGCCTGCCTGTTCTCCGGTCTCATAAAGTTTGCCCCTATGGGTCTGATATTCGCCTGCAGCTTTCTGAGCTATCCGCTTGTGAAGCTCTGCTTGAATATTAGATATCCTCTGCTGGGTCCCCACCCCCCCCTTTCCCTGACCAATTTCCCTCGTATGCTGCTCTACTACTGTTAGCTGATTGATAAATCTCAGGTTTTCTAACCGATCTTCATTCCTGCGCTTAGCAGAGAAACTAATTGTTTCACCTCTCAAAGCTGCCTTAAATGAATCCCAAACATTATTTCTGGAGGCACTAAAACGATTTACATCAAAATAATCCTGGGCCCATTTCCTTAAATGCTCAACATATCTAGTATCCGCTAATAGTTTCCTCTCGAAGGTCCATCTTGAAGGTTTTTTTTAAAAGCCTCTAGCTCATATTGCAAAATTAAAAGGCTATGGTCAGACATAGTTTTCGGTAGTTTATTAATACTAACCTTCTTCAATTCTGTTGCAGATACTAGGAAGTAATCCAATTTAGTATATTTCTGGAAAGGGCATGAAAAATACGTAAAGCCCGGGTTATTGGGCTCTTTGTTTCCCCATACATCTTCTAACCCGTGTGATTTAGGTAACGAGCTTATGGCTCGAAATACCCTAGGCTTTCACCCTACGTAGGGGCCCTTATTTGTAAACTCAGCATGAATATTTAAATCTCCACATACTACAACTGGTCTAGGCCAGTTCGCCAATTCAATTTCCAAAAAATCAAATACTTCAGGATCATCCTGATCAGATCCATAAATCACACAGATTGTACACCCAACGTCTAATTCGACCAGTGCCCATCTCCCCGAAGTATCAGCACTTTGACGTTTTGCCCCTCCCAACGAAGATTTAGCTAAGATTGCCACCCCTCTTACTATAGACGTCTGTGAGGAACAGGCCAACACATCGAAACCTCTTATGTTTAACAGATGCTTTTTTTCATGAGCTGTGCAGAGGTGCTTGTGAGAGACCAGTTCTAGCCCCTCACCCTGTGAACATGAGCTGTGCAGAGGTGCTTGTGAGAGACCGGTTCTAGCCCCTCACGCAGTGAACATGAGCTGTGCAGAGGTGCTTGTGAGAGACCAGTTCTAGCCTCTCACCCTGTGAACATGAGCTGTGCAGAAGTGCTTGTGAGAGACCAGTTCTAGCCCCTCACCCTGTGAACATGAGCTGTGCAGAGGTGCTTGTGAGAGACCAGTTCTAGCCTCTCACCCTGTGAACATGAGCTGTGCAGAAGTGCTTGTGAGAGACCAGTTCTAGCCCCTCACCCTGTGAACATGAGCTGTGCAGAGGTGCTTGTGAGAGACCGGTTCTAGCCCCTCACGCAGTGAACATGAGCTGTGCAGAGGTGCTTGTGAGAGACCAGTTCTAGCCCCTCACCCTGTGAACATGAGCTGTACAGAGGTGCCTGTGACAGACCAGTTCTAGGCCCTCTCACAGTGAAAGGAGCTGTGCAGACGTGCCTGTGAGAGACCAGTTCTAGCCCCTCTCACAGTGAATAGGAGCTGTGCAAAGGTGCCTATGAGAGACCAGTTATAGCCCCTCTCACAGTGAGCATGAGCTGTGCAGAACTGCTTGTGAGAGACCAGTTCCAGCCCCTCACCCTGTGAACATGAGTTGTGCAGAGGTGCTTGTGAGAGACCAGTTCTAGCCCCTCACCCTGTGAACATGAGCTGTGAAGCAGTGCTTGTGGGAGACGAGTTCTATCCCCTTACCCTGTGAACATGAGCTGTACAGAGGTGCCTGTGACAGACCAGTTCTAGGCCCTCTGACAGTGAAAGGAGCTGTGCAGACGTGCCTGTGAGAGACCAGTTCTAGCCCCTCTTACAGTGAATAGGAGCTGTGCAAAGGTGCCTGTGAGAGACCAGTTCTAGCCCCTCTCACAGTGAATAGGAGCTGTGCAGAGGTGCTTGTGAGAGACAAGTCTTGCACCGCACACTGTGAACAAGAGCTGTGCAGAGGTGTCTGTGAGAGACCAGTTCTATGCCCTCTCACAGTGAACATGATCTGTGCAGATGAGCTTGTGAGAGACCAATTCTACCCCCCTCACAGTGAACAGGAGAAGTAAAGATGTGCCTGTGAGAGACCAGTTCTATCCCCTCTCACATTGAACATGAGCTGTGCAGATGAGCTTGTGAAAGACCAGTTCTAGCCAAACACAACATGAAAAAAGCTGTACAGAGGTCCTTGTGAGAGACCAGTTCTTGCCCCTCACCTTGTGAACAGGAGCTGTGCAGAGGTACCTGAGAGAGACCAGTCTAGCCTCTCTCACAGTACCCAGGAGCTGTGCACAGGTGCCTGTGAGAGACCAGTTCTACCCCCCTCACAGTGAACAGGAGCTGGACAGAGGTGCCTGTAGGAGACCAGTTCTATCCCCTTACCCCGTGAACTTGAGCTGTACAGAGGCGCTTGTGAGATATCAGCTCTAGCCCCTCACCCAGTGAAGAGAGTTGTACAGAGGTCCTTGTGAGAGACCAGTTCTAGCCCCTCACCCTGTGAACAGGAGCTGTGCAGAGGTGCCTGTCAGAGACCAGTTCTAGCCCCTCACCCTGTGAACATGAGCTGTGCAGAGGTGCTTGTGAGAGACCAGTTCTAGCCCCTCACCCTGTGAACATGAGCTGTGCAAAAGTGCTTGTGAGAGACCAGTTCTAGCCCCTCACGCTGTGAACATGAGCTGTGAAGGGCTGCTTGTGGGAGACCAGTTCTAGCCCCTCACCCTGTGAACATGAGCTGTGAAGGGGTGCTTGTGGGAGACCACTTCTAGCCCCTTACACAGTGAACAGGAGCTTGCAGAGGGGGCTGTGAGAGACCAGTTCTACCCCCTCACAGTGAACAGGACCTGTACAGATGTGCCTGTAAGAGACCAGTTACATCCCCTTACCCTGTGAACATGAGCTGTACAGAGGTGCCTGTGAGAGACCAGTTCTACCCCTTTACCCTGTGAACATGAGCTGTACAGAGGTGCCTGTGACAGACCAGTTCTAGGCCCTCTCACAGTGAAAGGAGCTGTGCAGACATGCCTGTGAGAGACCAGTTCTATCCCCTCTCACAGTGAACATGGTCTGTGCAGATGAGCTTGTGAGAGACCAGTTCTACCCCCCTCACAGTGATCAGGAGAAGTAAAGATGTGCCTGTGAGAGACCAGTTCTATCCCCTCTCACAGTGAACATGAGCTGTGCAGATGAGCTTGTGAAAGACCAGTTCTAGCCCCTCACACAGTGAACAGAGCTGTACAGAGGTCCTTGTGAGAGACCAGTTCATGCCCCTCACCTTGTGAACAGGAGTTGTGCAGAGGTACCTGAGAGAGACCAGTCTAGCCTCTCTCACAGTACCCAGGAGCTGTGCACAGGTGCCTGTGAGAGACCAGTTCTACCCCCTCAAAGTGAACAGGAGCTGGACAGAGGTGCCTGTAGGAAACCAGTTCTATCCCATTACCCTGTGAACTTGAGCTGTACAGAGGCGCTTGTGAGATATCAGCTCTAGCCCCTCACCCAGTGAACAGAGCTATACAGAGGTCCTTGTGAGAGGCCAGTTCTAGCCCCTCACCCTGTGAACACGAGCTGTGCAGAGGTGCCTGTCAGAGACCAGTTCTAGCCCCCCACCCTGTGAACATGAGCTGTGCAAAGGTGCTTGTGAGAGACCAGTTCTAGCCCCTCACCCTGTGAACATGAGCTGTGCAGAAGTGCTTGTGAGAGACCAGTGCAAGCCCCTCACACTGTGAACATGAGCTGTGAAGGGCTGCTTGTGGGAGACCAGTTCTAGCCCCTCACCCTGTGAACATGAGCTGTGAAGGGGTGCTTGTGGGAGACCGCTTCTAGCCCCTTACACAGTGAACAGGAGCTTGCAGAGGTGGCTGTGAGAGACCAGTTCTACCCCCTCACAGTGAACAGGACCTGTACAGATGTGCCTGTAAGAGACCAGTTACAGCCCCTTACCCTGTGAACATGAGCTGTACAGAGGTGCCTGTGAGAGACCAGTTCTACCCTGTTGGACAGGCCACATGAAGGGCTTGCTCCCTTCCCGCATGACAGGGCCCGAGCCCCGGCCCTCCAGGTGTTACCCACAAGAACAACCCGCACCCCGTCTCCCGACGGAACTCCTGTCCCCGGACATCCATGTATCATGGGGCCGAACCACTACCGGCTCCCCCGGCCGGACCAGCCGCCATCTTGGACACTGCACCACGAGGCCGCGTGGCCTCAGCCCGACCCTAACCCTGGGCCTGGCCAGGCCCCGACATCCCGGCACCACCATCCACCCAGGAGGTGAACGGACCACTTGGCAGGTCAATGGGAGAAAGAAGTGTCGATGGCTCTCCCCCGCCAGGTGCCGATCGCCCTCCAGCTCCCCCGGGCGCTGGCTCCACCCCCCTGCTGGGTGTCTGGACTCCCTCATCCCGGACCTTCCGACCTCCAAGTGCGAGGGTCCGGACATCAAAGGGCGCCAGACCTATAACTAGGGCAGCTCCAGAGCAGGGAGGCAGTTGTATCCTGGAGTCGAGAGACACCGAGAAGAACTCAGCCTTGACGGACTACCGGCGCTGCCGTAGCCCTGCCTTGTGAACTATCGTCCTGCCTGCTGGCGCTGCCGCGGCCTTCTGCATCCTCCATCCTCGTCGGGACCTGCTGGCGCTGCCGCGGACCGTTGTAACGACCACCTTCATCGGGACCTGCTGGCGCTGCCGCGGACCGTGTAACGACCACCTTCATCAGGACCTGCTGGCGCTGCCGCGGACCGTGTAACGACCACCTTCATCGGGACCTGCTGGCGCTGCCGCGGACCGTGTAACGACCACCTTCACCGGGACCTGCTGGCGCTGCCGCGGCCCGTCCAAAGCTAGAACATCGAGCTCGAGGATTGTGAGCTATCCATCACACCATCTCAGCTACCAGATTGGTAACCAGACTGTCCCGCTACCCCCTTTCCCAAACCAAGAGACTGAAATCGAGGGGACCCCTGAGTCCGGACCTCCTTGTACCATTCCATCGTACCTTAAGAAATCGCTTATAAAGAACGTTAAATCCTATCCTTGTGTGGTGTATATCTGTGGGGGGGAAGTTACTCATCTGTACGATCGCTGGAGACGGCTCTCCCCGGAGACCTCTCCCCTTGTCCTCGGCCGACCCTCCCGGTCCGTCTAACATTGGTGGCCAGCGGCGCGATCCGAATCAACGCGTAATCGTACAGAGAGTAGCTCACCCCACGACAAAACCACAATGTCAACCAAAGAGAGCGGATCCACCGAGAAATTCCAGATGGATAAATTGGAAGAGTACAGCCATCGTGAATTGAAACAATTCTGCATGGAACTAGGCATTGCTACCACCGGCCTGAGTACCAAAGACGATTTTAAGCACGCCATTGAGTCGTGGGCAGAAACCGGGGTCGCCAGATCCCCAGACCGAAACGGTGCAGCATCAGAGAGGAACGCCACGGCTCCCGAGGAGCGAGGAACGGGCCTCTCGCAGGAAGAGATCCAAGAAAGAGAAAAAAACAGACTACATGAGTTAGAAATGGCACGGCTCAAAATGGACGGTGAACTAAAATTAGCCGAGCAAAAACTGAACCTAGAACATCTGCGGCTCCGAGAAGAACGGGAAGAAAAACAGAGGCAGAGAGAGCTCGAAGAAAAAAGATTAGCATACGAACACGAGCGCAAATTGGCGGAAATAGAACTACGGAAGCAGAACAAAGAACCGGAGGTGCCCGAGCGACCGCGCACCCCGGGAGCGACAGACAAGAAAGTCCACATCCCCAAGGATGTCGTCCGAGAGTATGTCCGAGAGGACGACATACAACAGTGGTTCAAGGCCTACGAGATCGCCATGACCTCCCACCGGATCGATCGAAGTGACTGGGGAGCCGGCCTATGGGGGAGGTTCGTCAACGAAGGCCGCGATGCCCTGCTACAGCTCCCAGACCATCAGATGTCATCCTATGACCACATGAAGGCTGCCCTCCTCACCCGATATGGGCTCACACCCGAAATGTACCGCCAGAGGTTTCGGGACTGCACCCGGATCCCGGGTACAACTTGGGTGGAATATGTCAACTATTTCAGCCGAGCCTTCGAGGGTTGGATCAAGGGAAGCCACGTAACGACCTACGAGCAACTTTTTAATCTCATGGTGTGGGAGCACCTCTCTAACAACTGCTTCGTCGAGCTCAGGCAGCACCTCCTCGACAGTAAATTGACTGACCCACGGCAACTCGCCGCCGAAGCTGACCGGTGGGAAAGCACCCGAGTGGGCCGGAGAGGGCCACACGAGCAGAACCGAAACAACCAAGGTCAGCACCGTCCCCGAGGAGGAGGCCAGGGGCGAGGGAGAGACACCGTCCCGGCCGCTCCCGCTGCCAGCACCCCGCCCCCGGCCAGCCGGGGGAACCCCCCGATGCGCCCGGTGTTCCGGGCCAACGTCACGTGTCACCGATGCCAGCGAGTCGGCCACTACGCCAATGACCCGAACTGTCCACAGAACCAAACTCCAAAACCCCGCCAGGTAGCTGCCGCCGCCCTGGGGGGAGAACAAATCTCCGAAGAACAAGAAGAATACGAGCAGGCACAACAAGAGTGGGAACCGGCCGCCATGGTTCTAGCGTGCCTAGGGGGAAAAGACATGGTCCCGCGGGCCCCCCTACCCGCCAACACCAGAAAATATAGCCAGTGGATGAACATTAATGGGCGCCGGGCCGAAGCCCTACGTGACACAGGGGCCAGTGTGACGGCCGTCCGCTGTCACCTGGTAAAGCCAGAGCAGATCCTGCCGAACATTCTCTGCCCCGTCCGCTCAGCCGACAATTCGGAGAGTCTATGTCGGATGGCCTGCGTCCCCTTCGAATGGGGAGGGGTCTCCGGCATGTTGAAGGTGACGGTCCGGGATGATGCCCCCGTGGACTGTCTCCTGGGGAATGATCTTGAGAGTTCCCCGTGGGCCGCCGTCGAAAGAAGAGAGCACCTGGGGATGCTGGGCCTCCCGGACTGGGCGTGCGTAACCACCCGGTCCATGGCCGCCCGTGCCATCCCCCGACCAGAAGAACCAGAATGGCCTGCACCTCCTCCCCCGATCGCTCCAGTAGAGGACACCGACTATACCGACCCCCCAGAGCAAACCCCCGAAGGGGTCGCCCAGCCCCACGACCTTCCCGACCTGGCTCAGTGGCGTCAAGAAGGGGGGCCCACCCAGGAACAGTTCCGTCAAGAGCAGAAGACCTGTCCCTCCCTCGAGGGACTCCGCCAGCAAGCCATCGCCCAGAGCGCAGGGGACACCACCGGAGCCCATTGGGTCTATTGGGATAACGACCTGTTATACAGTGAGCAGAGAATCGCGGAGTTAGGGGCCAGTCGAGTGCTGGTGGTGCCCCTCCGTTTCAGAGACTTCCTGTTAAATTTGGCCCACGATGTCCCTCTGGCTGGACACCTGGGCCAGGACAAAACCTACAGTCGCCTGGTGACCCACTTTTTCTGGCCGAAGATGCGAAACGACGTCCTCAACCACTGCCGGTCCTGCCCCACGTGCCAGGCCAGCGGGAAGAGCGGCCGCAAACTCAAAGCACCTCTGCAACCCTTCCCAGTTGTCACCACCCCGTTCGAGAGGGTGGGAATAGACATTGTGGGGCCTCTGGACCCCCGCACAGCACAAGGACATCGGTTCATCCTGGTACTGGTGGACCACGCCACCCGCTACCCCGAGGCTGTGCCCCTGCGAACTGTAACAGCTCCGGTGGTCGGCCGGGCCTTAATGGGGATCTTCTCCCGGGTGGGCTTCCCCCGAGAAGTCGTCAGCGACCGAGGCACAAACTTTATTTCGAAATATATGAAGTCCCTCTGGCAACAGTGCGGGGTCACCTACCGATTCACGACCCCCTATCATCCTCAAGGAAACGGACTAGTTGAGCGATTCAACCGCACGCTCAAGGGAATGATTGGGGGATTGGAAGAGCCCCTCCGTCGCCAGTGGGATGTACTACTTCTGTGCCTCCTCTTCGCCTATCGAGAAGTTCCCCAGAAGTCCCTCGGTTTTAGCCCTTTCGAACTCTTGTACGGGCACCCTGTGCGAGGGCCCCTCAGCCTAGTCAAAGAAGGTTGGGAGATGGCCCCCCTAAAGACCCCTCCAGACGTCTTCAAGTACCTCCTGACACTACGCAATCAGACCCGGCGATTCAGGGAAATGGCAAAAGCGAATCTTGAGGCCAGTCAGGAGGACATGAAAAAATGGTACGATCAAAATGCCTCCTCCGTCGAATTCGAACCTGGTCAGCAAGTGTGGGTGATGTCCCCCACCGAACCATGTGCCTTGCAGGACAAGTGGACGGGGCCCTTCAAAGTGGTCGAACGCAAGAGCCCAGTCACCTATCTCATCGATATGGAGTCTCCCCGGAACCCCCTCCGGGTCCTCCACACCAACAGACTCAAACCCCACTTTGTGCGCTCGGAACTCAGCCTCCTGATGGCTACAGACAGTGGGGCGGAAGAAGACTCCGAGCCTCTCCCTGATCTCCTGAAGACTCAGGAGAAAGATGGCTCCGTGGACGGGGTCCGGCTCTCCGAGGCCCTCACCCCAGAGCAGCGCCAAGGCTGCCGGGACCTCCTGCTGCAGTTTGCTACTTTGTTTTCCCTCACCCCAGGGGTCACCCCCTGGTGCTTGCACGACGTAGACACTGGGGACAGTCCCCCTATCAGACACCGGGGCTACCGCGTACCAGATCGGGTGCGGGCCTGCATCCAAGAGGAAATATCCAAGATGCTCACGCTCGGGGTCATCGAGCCCTCGGACAGCCCCTGGGCCAGCCCGGTCGTGCTGGTCCCCAAAGCTGCTGCCCCCGGCACCACTCCCGAACTCCGATTCTGCGTCGACTATCGGGGCTTGAATGCTGTCACCAGGACCGACGCTCATCCCATCCCCCGAGCGGATGAATTGATCGACCGCATGGGGGCTGCCCGCTACCTCAGCATCTTCGATCTGACAGCGGGCTACTGGCAGATCGGTCTCACACCCCGGGCCCAAGAACGGTCCGCCTTTTCTACCCCCGATGGCCACTACCACTTCAAGAATGCCCCAGCTACTTTTCAGCGACTAGTGAACCAGGTCTTGGCGGGGCTCGAGGAGTTCAGCGCCGCCTACCTGGACGATATCGCTGTGTACAGCCGCCACTGGTCCGACCACCTCCACCACCTCCGAGAGGTCCTGCAGGCCCTCCAGCGGGCCGGCCTCACAATCAAGGCCGGCAAGTGCCAAATTGGTCAGGGATCCGTGACCTACCTCGGACACCAGGTGGGAAGCGGTCTGGTGGCCCCTCTGCAACTCAAAATCGCTGCCATCCAGTCCTGGCAGCCCCCAGTCACGCAGACCGAGGTCCGAGCCTTCTTGGGGCTCACCGGCTACTACCGGCGGTTCGTGAGGGACTATGGCAGCATTGTGGGGCCCCTCACGGGTCTCACGTCCAAAAACCACCCGAAGAAGATTAACTGGACCCCCGACTGTCAAGCGGCCTTCGAGAAGCTGAAAGCCGCCCTGTGCACTGCCCCTGTGCTCCAGGCCCCCGATTACAGTCGGGAATTCATTGTGCAAACGGACGCCTCCGACCACGGCATCGGGGCGGTTCTCTCCCAGCTGAACCCCGAGGGTTTTGACCAGCCGGTGGCCTTCATCAGCAGACGCCTCCTGGCCCGAGAACAGCGCTGGAGCACAATCGAGAGGGAGGCCTTCGCAGTGGTGTGGGCCCTCAAAAAGCTCCGGCCCTATCTCTTCGGTACCCACTTCCGGGTGCAAACAGATCATCGACCCCTGCAGTGGCTAATGCAGATGCGGGGGGAAAACCCCAAACTATTGCGCTGGTCCATCTCCCTGCAGGGGATGGACTTCACTGTGGAACATCGACCGGGCCAAGACCGCGCCAACGCAGATGGCCTGTCACGCTTTTTCCGCCTCGACGAGGAGAGTCCCCAAGAGGATGGGTGACTCTCCCCGCCTTCAGCTGGGGGGGACGCATGTTGGACAGGCCACATGAAGGGCTTGCTCCCTCCCCGCATGACAGGGCCCAAGCCCCGGCCCTCCAGGTGTTACCCACAAGAACAACCCGCACCCCGTCTCCCGACGGAACTCCTGCCCCCGGACATCCATGTATCATGGGGCCGAACCACTACCGGCTCCCCCGGCCGGACCAGCCGCCATCTTGGACACTGCACCACAAGGCCGCGTGGCCTCAGCCCGACCCTAACCCTGGGCCTGGCCAGGCCCCGACATCCCGGCACCACCATCCACCCAGGAGGTGAACGGACCACTTGGCAGGTCAATGGGAGAAAGAAGTGTCGATGGCTCTCCCCCGCCAGGTGCCGATCGCCCTCCAGCTCCCCCGGGCGCTGGCTCCACCCCCCTGCTGGGTGTCTGGACTCCCTCATCCCGGACCTTCCGACCTCCAAGTGCGAGGGTCCGGACATCAAAGGGCGCCAGACCTATAACTAGGGCAGCTCCAGAGCAGGGAGGCAGTTGTATCCTGGAGTCGAGAGACACCGAGAAGAACTCAGCCTTGACGGACTACCGGCGCTGCCGTAGCCCTGCCTTGTGAACTATCGTCCTGCCTGCTGGCGCTGCCGCGGCCTTCTGCATCCTCCATCCTCGTCGGGACCTGCTGGCGCTGCCGCGGACCGTTGTAACGACCACCTTCATCGGAACCTGCTGGCGCTGCCGCGGACCGTGTAGCGACCACCTTCATCGGGACCTGCTGGTGCTGCCGCGGACCGTGTAACGACCACCTTCATCGGGACCTGCTGGCGCTGCCGCGGACCGTGTAACGACCACCTTCACCGGGACCTGCTGGCGCTGCCGCGGCCCGTCCGAAGCTAGAACATCGAGCTCGAGGATTGTGAGCTATCCATCACACCATCTCAGCTACCAGATTGGTAACCAGACTGTCCCGCTACCCCCTTTCCCAAACCAAGAGACTGAAATCGAGGGGACCCCTGAGTCCGGACCTCCTTGTACCATTCCATCGTACCTTAAGAAATCGCTTATAAAGAACGTTAAATCCTATCCTTGTGTGGTGTATATCTGTGGGGGGGAAGTTACTCATCTGTACGATCGCTGGAGACGGCTCTCCCCGGAGACCTCTCCCCTTGTCCTCGGCCGACCCTCCCGGTCTGTCTAACATACCCCCTTACCCTGTGAACATGAGCTGTACAGAGGTGCCTGTGACATACCAGTTCTAGGCCCTCTCACAGTGAAAGGAGCTGTGCAGACGTGCCTGTGAGAGACCAGTTCTAGCCCCTCTCACAGTGAATAGGAGCTGTGCAGACGTGCCTGTGAGGGACCAGTTCTAGCCCCTCTCACAGTGAATAGGAGCTGTGCAAAGGTGCCTATGAGAGCCCAGTTATAGCCCCTCTCACAGTGAGCATGAGCTGTGCAGATGTGCTTGTGAGAGACCACTTCTATCCCCTCTCACGTTGAACATGAGCTGTGCAGAGCTGCTTGTGAGAGACCAGCTCCAGCCCCTCACCCTGTGAACATGAGCTGTGCAGAGGTGCTTGTGAGAGACCAGTTCTAGCCCCTCACCCTGTGAACATGAGCTGTGAAGGGGTGCTTGTGGGATACGAGTTCTATCCCCTTACCCTGTGAACATGAGCTGTACAGAGGTGCCTGTGACAGACCAGTTCTAGGCCCTCTGACAGTGAAAGGAGCTGTGCAGACATGCCTGTGAGAGACCAGTTCTAGCCCCTCTCACAGTGAATAGGAGCTGTGCAAAGGTGCCTGTGAGAGACCAGTTCTAGCCCCTCTCACAGTGAATAGGAGCTGTGCAGAGGTGCTTGTGAGAGACCAATCTTGCACCGCACACTGTGAACAAGAGCTGTGCAGAGGTGTCTGTGAGAGACCAGTTCTATCCCCTCTCACAGTGAACATGATCTGTGCAGATGAGCTTGTGAGAGACCGGTTCTACCCCCCTCACAGTGAACAGGAGAAGTACAGATGTGCCTGTGAGAGACCAGTTCTATCCCCTCTCACAGTGAACATGAGCTGTGCAGATGAGCTTGTGAAAGACCAGTTCTAGCCCCTCACACAGTGAACAGAGCTGTACAGTGGTCCTTGTGAGAGACCAGTTCTTGCCCCTCACCTTGTGAACAGGAGCTGTGCAGCGGTACTCGAGAGAGACCAGTCTAGCCCCTCTCACAGTACCCAGGAGCTGTGCACAGGTGCCTGTGATAGACCAGTTCTATCCCCCTCACAGTGAACAGGAGCTGGACAGAGGTGCCTGTGGGAGACCAGTTCTATCCCCTTACCCTGTGAACTTGAGCTGTGCAGAGGCGCTTGTGAGATGTCAGCTCTAGCCCCTCACCCAGTGAACAGAGCTGTACAGAGGTCCTTGTGAGAGACCAGTTCTAGCCCCTCACCCTGTGAACAGGAGCTGTGCAGAGGCGCCTGAGAGCGATCAGTCTAGCCCCTCTCACTGTGAGCAGGAGCTGTGCAGAGGTGCTTGTGAGAGACCTGTTTTAGCCCCTCACACAGTGAGCCTGAACTGTGCAGAGGTGTTTGTGGGAGACCAGTTCTAGCCCCTCACCCTGTGAACATGAGCTGTGCAGAAGTGCCTGTCAGAGACCAGTTCTAGCCCCTTACCCTGTGAACATGAGCTGTGCAGAGGTGCCTGTCTGAGACCAGTTCTAGCCCCTCGCCCTGTGAACATAAGCTGTGCAGAGGTGCTTGTGAGAGACCATTTCTAGCAACTCACCCTGTGAACATGAGCTGTGCAGAGGTGCCTGTCAGAGACCAGTTCTAGCCCCTCACCCTGTGAACATAAGCTGTGCAGAGGAGCCTGTCAGAGACCAGTTCTAGCCCCTCACACTGTGAACATGAGCTGTGCAGAGGTGCTTGTGAGAGACCATTTCTAGCAACTCACCCTGTGAACATAAGCTGTGCAGAGGTGCTTGTGAGAGACCATTTCTAGCAACTCACCCTGTGAACATAAGCTGTGCAGAGGTGCTTGTGAGAGACCATTTCTAGCAACTCACCCTGTGAACATGAGCTGGGCAGAGGTGCCTGTCAGAGACCAGTTCTAGCTCCTCACCCTGTGAACATGAGCTGTGCAGATGTGCTTGTGAGAGACCAGTTCTAGCCCCACTCACAGTGAACAGGAGCTGTCCAGAGGTGCTTGTGAGAGACCCGTTCTAGCCCCTCTCACAGTGAACATGAGCTGTACATAGGTGCCTGTGAGAGACTAACTCTAGCCCCTCACACAGTGATGATGAGCTGTGCAGAAGTGCTTGTGAGAGACCAGTTCCAGCCCCTCATCCCGTTAACATGAGCTGTGCAGAAGTGCTTGTGAGAGACTAGCTCCAGCCCCTCACCCTGTGAACATGAGCTGTGCAGAGGTGCTTGTGAGAGACCAGTTCTAGCCCCTCACCCTGTGAACATGTGCTGTGCAGAAGTGCTTGTGAGAGACCAGTTCTAGCCCCTCACCCTGTGAACATGAGCTGTGCAGAGGTGCTTGTGAGAGACCAGTTCTAGCCCCTCACACAGTGAACATGAGCTGTGCAGAAGTGCTTGTGAGAGACCAGTTCTAGCCCCTCACCCTGTGAACATGAGCTGTGCAGAAGTGCTTGTGAGAGACCAGTTGTAGCCCCTCACCCTGTGAACATGAGCTGTGCAGAGTTTCTTGTGAGAGACCAGTTCTAGCCCCTCACCCTGTGAACAGGAGCTGTGCAGAAGTGCTTGTGAGAGACCAGTTCTAGCCCCTCACCCTGTGAACATGAGCTGTGCAGGGGTGCTTGTGAAAGGCCAGTTCTAGCCCCTCACACAGTGAACAGAGCTGTACAGTGGTCCTTGTGAGAGACCAGTTCTTGCCCCTCACCTTGTGAACAGGAGCTGTGCAGCGGTACCCGAGAGAGACCAGTCTAGCCCCTCTCACAGTACCCAGGAGCTGTGCACAGGTGCCTGTGATAGACCAGTTCTACCCCCCTCACAGTGAACAGGAGATGGACAGAGGTGCCTGTGGGAGACCAGTTTTATCCCCTTACCCTGTGAACTTGAGCCTTACAGAGGCGCTTGTGAGATGTCAGCTCTAGCCCCTCACCCAGTGAACAGAGCTGTACAGAGGTCCTTGTGAGAGACCAGTTCTAGCCCCTCACCCTGTGAACAGGAGCTGTGCAGAGGCGCCTGAGAGCGATCAGTCTAGCCCCTCTCACTGTGAGCAGGAGCTGTGCAGAGGTGCTTGTGAGAGACCTGTTTTAGCCCCTCACACAGTGAGCCTGAACTGTGCAGATGTGTTTGTGGGAGACCAGTTCTAGCCCCTCACCCTGTGAACATGAGCTGTGCAGAAGTGCCTGTCAGAGACCAGTTCTAGCCCCTCACCCTGTGAACATGAGCTGTGCAGAGGTGCCTGTCTGAGACCAGTTCTATCCCCTCGCCCTGTGAACATAAGCTGTGCAGAGGTGCTTGTGAGAGACCATTTCTAGCAACTCACCATGTGAACATGAGCTGTGCAGAGGTGCCTGTCAGAGACCAGTTCTAGCCCCTCACCCTGTGAACATAAGCTGTGCAGAGGTGCCTGTCAGAGACCAGTTCTAGCCCCTCACACTGTGAACATGAGCTGTGCAGAGGTGCTTGTGAGAGACCATTTCTAGCAACTCACCCTGTGAACATAAGCTGTGCAGAGGTGCTTGTGAGAGCCCATTTCTAGCAACTCACCCTGTGAACATATGCTGTGCAGAGGTGCTTGTGAGAGCCCATTTCTAGCAACTCACCCTGTGAACATGAGCTGGGCAGAGGTGCCTGTCAGAGACCAGTTCTAGCCCCTCACCCTGTGAACATGAGCTGTGCAGATGTGCTTGTGAGAGACCAGTTCTAGCCCCACTCACAGTGAACAGGAGCTGTGCAGAGGTGCTTGTGAGAGACCCGTTCTAGCCCCTCTCACAGTGAACATGAGCTGTGCAGAGGTGCCTGTGAGAGACTAACTCTAGCCCCTCACACAGTGATGATGAGCTGTGCAGAAGTGCTTGTGAGAGACCAGTTCCAGCCCCTCATCCCGTGAACATGAGCTGTGCAGAGGTGCTTGTGAGAGACCAGTTCTAGCCCCTCACCCTGTGAACATGTGCTGTGCAGAAGTGCTTGTGAGAGACCAGTTCTAGCCCCTTACCCTGTGAACATGAGCTGTGCAGAGGTGCTTGTGAGAGACCAGTTCTAGCCCCTCACACAGTGAACATGAGCTGTGCAGAAGTGCTTGTGAGAGACCAGTTCTAGCCCCTCACCCTGTGAACATGAGCTGTGCAGAGGTGCTTGTGAGAGACCAGTTCTAGCTCCTCATCCTGTGAACAGGAGCTGTGCAGAAGTGCTTGTGAGAGACCAGCTCTAGCCCCTCACCCTGTGAACATGAGCTGTGCAGGGGTGCTTGTGAGAGACCACCTCTAGCCCCTTACACAGTGAACAGGAGCTGTGCAGAGGTTCTTGTGACAGACTAGCTCTAGCCCCTCACCCTGTGAACAGGAGCTGTGCAGAGGTGCCTGTGAGAGACCAGTTCTAGCCCCTCATCCTGTGAACATGAGCTGTGCAGAGGTGCCTGTCAGAGACCAGTTCCAGATCCTCACCCTGTGAACATGAGCTGTGCAGAGGTGCTTGTGAGAGACTAGCTCTAGCCTCTCACCCTGTGAACAGGAGCTGTAGAGAGGGGTCCGTGAGAATCTTGCATGTGCTGTAAGGTGACATGAGGGCACCAGCTGCTCCACAGAAGTTGTCCTGGTGAATGCAGCTTTTTTGAGCTTGTTTTCTTCTTTGGAGAAGCTCATAAATGAGTAGGAATGTGGGCACCTGCAGTGAAGCGGCCGTGTACAGCAGGGGGCCGGCTCCAAAGCCTTCTGGGCATCCTGGCGCATCCTGGCTGAGTTCATTGTCAGTCGGCCCTGGCAGCGAGAGACACATCACTCAACAGGGCTGAAAGGTCCAGCTGCCGGGACTGTGTGCCTTTTTTCTGCAGTGTGCCAGGCTCCCTGTGCCATTTCTGCCCTGTGTCATGCTCCTGGTGGCACGCCTTCCCCGTGTCATGCTCCCGGTGCCACGTGTACCCTGTGCCAGGATTCTGGTGCCATGTCTGTCCTCTGCCAGGCTCCAGGTACCATGTCTGTCCTCTGCCAGGCTTCCGGTGCCATGTCTTCTGGATGCCAGGCTTCCGGTGCCATGTCTTCCGGGTGACAGGCTCCTGGTGCCATGTCTACCCTGTGCTAGGCTCCTGGCACCATGTCTGCTCTGTGCCAGGCTCCTGGTGCCATGTCTGCCCTGTGCCAGGCTGCTGGTGCCATGTCTGCTCTGTGCCATGCTCCTGCTGCCATGTCTGCCCTGTGCCAGGCTGCTGGTGCCATGTCTGCTCTGTGCCATGCTCCTGCTGCCATGTCTGCCCTGTGCTAGGCTCCTCATGCCATGTCTGCCCAGTGCCAGGCTCCTTGTGCCATTCCTGCCCTGTGCCAGGCTCCTGGTGCTATGTCTGCCCTGTGGAAGGCTCCTGGTGCCCTGAGGATCCATGTGCCAGGCTTCTGGTGCCATGTCTGACCGGTGCCAGGCCCCTGGTGCAATGTCTGCCCCGTGCCAGGCTCCAGGTGCCATGTCTGTCCAGTGCCAGGCTCCTGATGCCATGTCTGCCATGTGCCAGGCTCCTGGTGCTATGCCTGGCCTGTGCCAGGCTCCTGGTGCAATGTCTGCACTGTGCCAGGCTCCTGGTGCCATGTCTGCCCTCTTGCAGGCTCCTGGTGCCATGTCTGCCCAGTGCCAGGTTCCTGATGCCATGTCTGCCCTGTGCCAGGATCCTGGTGCCATGTCTGCCCTGTGCCAGATTCCTGGTACCATGAGGGTCCCTATGCCAGGCTCCTGGTGCCATGAGGTGCCCCGTGTTAGGCTCCTGGTGCCATGAGGTTCCCTGTGCCAGGCTCCTGGTGCAATGTCTGGCCTGTGCCAGGCTCCTGATGCCATGCCTGCCCGGTGTCAGGCTCCTGGTGCCATTTCTGCCCTGTACCAGGCTCCCAGTGCCATGTCTGTCTGGTGACAGGCTCCTGGTACCATGTCTGCCCTGTGCCAGGCTCCTGGTGCCATGTCTGCCCTGTGCCAGGCTCCTGGTGCAATGTATGCCCAGTGCCAGGCTCCTGGTGCCCTGTCTGTCCTGTGCCAGGCTCCCGGTGCCTTGTCTGCCCTGTTCCTGTCTCCTGGTGCCCTGTCTGCCCTGTGCCAGGCTCCTGGTGCCATGTCCGCCTTGTGCCGGGCTCCTGGGGCCATGTGGTGCCCTGTGCCAGTCTCCAGGTGCCTTGCCCGTCCTGTGTCAGGCTCCTGGTGCCATGTCTGCCCCCTGCCAGGCCCCTGGTGCCATGTGTCTACCCTGTGCCAGGCTCCTGGTGCTATGTCTGGCCTGTGCCAGGCTCCTGGTGCCATGAGGTGCCCTGTGCCAGGTTCCTGGTGCAATGTCTGCCCTGTGCCAGGCTCTTGGTGCCATGTCTGCCCGGTACCAGAATCCTAGTGCCATGTCCAGCCTGTGTCAGGCTCCTGGTGCCAGTAGGTGCCCTGTGCCAGGCTCCTGGTGCAATGTCTGCCCTGTGCCAGGCTCTTGGTGCCATGTCTGCTCTGTGCCAGTCTCCTGGTGCCATGTCCACCCTGTGCCAGGCTCCTGGTGCCATGTCTGCCCCCTGCTAGGCCCCTGGTGCTATGTCTGCCCTGTGCCAGGCTTCTAGTGCTATGTCTTCCCTGTGCCAGGCTCCCAGTGCCACACCTGCCCTGTTCCAGGCTCCTAGTGCCGTGAGATGCCCTTTGTCATTCACCTAGTGCCATGTCTGCCCTGTGCCAGGCTCCTGGTTCCCTTTCTGCCCCGTGCCAGGTTCCTGGTGCCAAGATGTGTCATGTGCCAGGCTCCTGGCACAATGTCAGCCCTGTGCTTGCATCTGGTGCCAGGCTCCTAGTGCCATGTGTGCTCTGTGCCAGGCTCCTGGTCCCATGTCTACCCTGTGAGAGGCTCCTGGTGCCATATGTGCCGTGTGCCAGGCTCCGGGTGCCATGTCTGCCCTGTGCCAGGCTCATGGTGCCATGTCTGAACTGTGCCAGGCTCCTGGTGTCATGTCTGCCCTGTGCCAGGCTCCTGGTCCCATGTCTGCCCTGTGACAGGCTCCTGGTGCCATGCGTGCCCTTTACCAGGCTCCCGATCCCATGTCTTCCATGTGCCATGCATGCTCCGTGCCAGGCTGGTGGTGGCATGTGGTGCCCTGGGCCAGGCTTGTGGTGGCATGCGGTGCCCTGTGCCAGGCTCCCGGTGGCATGTGGTGCAGGCTCGCGGTGGCATGTGGTGCCCAGCCGAAGCTCGGTCAGGAGCGGTTTCCACAGCACGCGTCGCCCCCTGGGGTGTCAGGGCATGTCTGCTCTGTGCCATGCTCCTGCTGCCATGTCTGCCCTGTGCCAAGCTCCTCGTGCCATATCTGCCCAGTGCCAGGCTCCTCGTGCAAATACTGCCCAGTGCCAGGCTCCTGGTGCAATGTCTGCCCTGTGGAAGGCTCCTGGTGCCATGAGGATCCCTGTGCCAGGCTTCTGGTGCAATGTCTGCCCTGTGCTAGGCTCCCGGTGCCATGTCTGTCCAGTGCCAGGCTCCTGGTGCCATGTCGGGCCTGTGCCAGGCTCCTGGTGCAATGTCTGCACTGTGCCAGGCTCCTGGTGCCATGTCTGCCCTGTAGCAGGCTCCTGGTGCCATGTCTGCCCTATGCCAGGCTCCTGATGTCATGTCTGCCCTGTGCCAGGTTCCTATTGCCATGTCTGCCCTGTGCCAGGCTCCTGGTGCCATGAGGGTCCCTGTGCCAGGCTCCTGGTGCCATGAGGTGCCCCGTTTTAGGTTCCTGGTGCCATGAGGTTCCCTGTGCCAGGCTCCTGGTGCAATGTCTGGCCTGTGCCAGGCTCCTGATGCCATGGCTGCCCTGTGCCAGGCTCCTGGTGCCATGTCTGCCCTGTGCCAGGCTCCTGGTGCCATGGGGGTCCCTGTGCCAGGCTCCTGGTGCCATGAGGTGCCCCGTGTTAGGCTCCTGGTGCCATGAGGTTCCCTGTGCCAGGCTCCTGGTGCAATGTCTGGCCTGTGCCAGGCTCCTGGTGCCATGTCTGCACTGTGACAGGCTCCCAGTGCCATGTCTGTCAGGTGCCAGGCTCCTGGTACCATGTCTGCCCTGTACCAGGCTCCGGGTGCCATGTCTGCCCTGTGCCAGGCTCCTGTTGCAATGTAGGCCCTGTGCCAGGCTCCTGGTGCCATGTCTGTCCTGTGCCAGGCTCCCGGTGCCTTGTCTGCCCTGTTTCTGTCTCCTGGTGCCCTGTCCACCCTGTGCCAGGCTCCTGGTGCCATGTCCGCCTTGTGCCGGGCTCCTGGGGCCATGTGGTGCCCTGTGCCAGTCTCCAGGTGCCATGTCCGTCCTGTGTCAGGCTCCTGGTGCCATGTCTGCCCCCTGCCAGGCCCCTGGTGCCATGTCTGCCATGTGCCAGGCTCCTGGTGCTATGTCTGCCCTGTGCCAGGCTCTTGGTGCCATGAGGTGCCCTGTGCCAGGTTCCTGGTGCAATGTCTGCCCTGTGCCAGGCTCTTGGTGCCATGTCTGCCCGGTGCCAGGATCCTGGTGCCATGTCCACCCTGTGTCAGGCTCCAGGTGCCAGGAGGTGCCCTGTGCCAGGGTCTTGGTGCCATGTCTGCCCTGTGCCAGTCTCCTGGTGCCAAGTCCGCCCTGTGCCAGGCTCCTGGTGCCATGTCTGCCCCCTGCTAGGCCCCTGGTGCCATGTCTGCCCTGTGCCAGGCTCCTGGTGCTATGTCTGCCCTGTGCCAGGCTCCTGGTGCTATGTCTTCCCTGTGCCAGGCTCCCGGTGCCACACCTGCCCTGTTCCAGGCTCCTGGTGCCGTGAGATGCTATTTGTCATTCTCCTAGTGCCATGTCTGCCCTGAGCCAGTTTCCCGGTTCCCTTTCTGCCCTGTGCCAGGCTCCTGGTGCCATGATGTGTCCTGTGCCAGGCTCCTGGCACGATGTCAGCCCTGTGCTGGCACCTGGTGCCAGGCTCCTGGTGCCATGTGTGCTCTGTGCCAGGCTCCTGGTCCCATGTCTGCCCTGTGAGAGGCTCCTGGTGCCATATGTGCCCTGTGCCAGGCTCCTGGTCCCATGTTTGCCCTGTGCCAGGCTCATGGTGCCATGTCTGCCCTGTGCCAGGCTCCTGGTGCCATGTCTGCCCTGTGCCAGGCTCCTGGTCCCATGTCTGCCCTGTGCCAGGCTCTTGGTGCCATGTCTGCCCGGTGCCAGGATCCTGGTGCCATGTCCACCCTGTGTCAGGCTCCAGGTGCCAGGAGGTGCCCTGTGCCAGGCTCCTGGTGCAATGTCTGCCCTGTGCCAGGCTCTTGGTGCCATGTCTGCCCTGTGCCAGTCTCCTGGTGCCAAGTCCGCCCTGTGCCAGGCTCCTGGTGCCATGTCTGCCCCCTGCTAGGCCCCTGGTGCCATGTCTGCCCTGTGCCAGGCTCCTGGTGCTATGTCTGCCCTGTGCCAGGCTCCTGGTGCTATGTCTTCCCTGTGCCAGGCTCCCGGTGCCACACCTGCCCTGTTCCAGGCTCCTAGTGCCGTGAGATGCCCTTTGTCATTCACCTAGTGCCATGTCTGCCCTGTGCCAGGCTCCCGGTTCCCTTTCTGCCCCGTGCCAGGTTCCTGGTGCCAAGATGTGTCATGTGCCAGGCTCCTGGCACAATGTCAGCCCTGTGCTGGCACCTGGTGCCAGGCTCCTAGTGCCATGTGTGCTCTGTGCCAGGCTCCTGGTCCCATGTCTACCCTGTGAGAGGCTCCTGGTGCCATATGTGCCGTGTGCCAGGCTCCGGGTGCCATGTCTGCCCTGTGCCAGGCTCATGGTGCCATGTCTGCCCTGTGCCAGGCTCCTGGTGTCATGTCTGCCCTGTGCCAGGCTCCTGGTCCCATGTCTGCCCTGTGACAGGCTCCTGGTGCAATGCGTGCCCTTTACCAGGCTCCCGATCCCATGTCTTCCATGTGCCATGCATGCTCCGTGCCAGGCTGGTGGTGGCATGTGGTGCCCTGGGCCAGGCTTGTGGTGGCATGCGGTGCCCTGTGCCAGGCTCCCGGTGGCATGTGGTGCCCTGTGCCAGGCTCGCGGTGGCATGTGGTGCCCAGCCGAAGCTCGGTCAGGAGCGGTTTCCACAGCACGCGTCGCCCCCTGGGGTGTCAGGGCATGTCTGCTCTGTGCCATGCTCTTGCTGCCATGTCTGCCCTGTGCCAAGCTCCTCGTGCAAATCCTGCCCAGTGCCAGGCTCCTGGTGCAATGTCTGCCCTGTGGAAGGCTCCTGGTGCCATGAGGATCCCTGTGCCAGGCTTCTGGTGCAATGTCTGCCCTGTGCTAGGCTCCCGGTGCCATGTCTGTCCAGTGCCAGGCTCCTGGTGCCATGTCGGGCCTGTGCCAGGCTCCTGGTGCAATGTCTGCACTGTGCCAGGCTCCTAGTGCCATGTCTGCCCTGTAGCAGGCTCCTGGTGCCATGTCTGCCCTATGCCAGGCTCCTGATGCCATGTCTGCCCTGTGCCAGGCTCCTATTGCCATGTCTGCCCTGTGCCAGGCTCCTGGTGCCATGAGGGTCTCTGTGCCAGGCTCCTGGTGCCATGAGGTGCCCCGTTTTAGGTTCCTGGTGCCATGAGGTTCCCTGTGCCAGGCTCCTGGTGCAATGTCTGGCCTGTGCCAGGCTCCTGATGCCATGGCTGCCCTGTGCCAGGCTCCTGGTGCCATGTCTGCCCTGTGCCAGGCTCCTGGTGCCATGAGGGTCCCTGTGCCAGGCTCCTGGTGCCATGAGGTGCCCCGTGTTAGGCTCCTGGTGCCATGAGGTTCCCTGTGCCAGGCTCCTGGTGCAATGTCTGGCCTGTGCCAGGCTCCTGGTGCCATGTCTGCACTGTGCCAGGCTCCCAGTGCCATGTCTGTCAGGTGCCAGGCTCCTGGTACCATGTCTGCCCTGTACCAGGCTCCGGGTGCCATGTCTGCCCTGTGCCAGGCTCCTGGTGCAATGTAGGCCCTGTGCCAGGCTCCTGGTGCCATGTCTGTCCTGTGCCAGGCTCCCGGTGCCTTGTCTGCCCTGTTTCTGTCTCCTGGTGCCCTGTCCACCCTGTGCCAGGCTCCTGGTGCCATGTCCGCCTTGTGCCGGGCTCCTGGGGCCATGTGGTGCCCTGTGCCAGTCTCCAGGTGCCATGTCCGTCCTGTGTCAGGCTCCTGGTGCCATGTCTGCCCCCTGCCAGGCCCCTGGTGCCATGTCTGCCATGTGGCAGGCTCCTGGTGCTATGTCTGCCCTGTGCCAGGCTCTTGGTGCCATGAGGTGCCCTGTGCCAGGTTCCTGGTGCAATGTCTGCCCTGTGCCAGGCTCTTGGTGCCATGTCTGCCCGGTGCCAGGATCCTGGTGCCATGTCCACCCTGTGTCAGGCTCCAGGTGCCAGGAGGTGCCCTGTGCCAGGCTCTTGGTGCCATGTCTGCCCTGTGCCAGTCTCCTGGTGCCAAGTCCGCCCTGTGCCAGGCTCCTGGTGCCATGTCTGCCCCCTGCTAGGCCCCTGGTGCCATGTCTGCCCTGTGCCAGGCTCCTGGTGCTATGTCTGCCCTGTGCCAGGCTCCTGGTGCTATGTCTTCCCTGTGCCAGGCTCCCGGTGCCACACCTGCCCTGTTCCAGGCTCCTGGTGCCGTGAGATGCTATTTGTCATTCTCCTAGTGCCATGTCTGCCCTGAGCCAGTTTCCCGGTTCCCTTTCTGCCCTGTGCCAGGCTCCTGGTGCCATGATGTGTCCTGTGCCAGGCTCCTGGCACAATGTCAGCCCTGTGCTGGCACCTGGTGCCAGGCTCCTGGTGCCATGTGTGCTCTGTGCCAGGCTCCTGGTCCCATGTCTGCCCTGTGAGAGGCTCCTGGTGCCATATGTGCCCTGTGCCAGGCTCCTGGTCCCATGTTTGCCCTGTGCCAGGCTCATGGTGCCATGTCTGCCCTGTGCCAGGCTCCTGGTGCCATGTCTGCCCTGTGCCAGGCTCCTGGTCCCATGTCTGCCCTGTGACAGGCTCCTGGTGCCATGTGTGCCCTGTACCAGGCTCCCGGTCCCATGTCTTCCATGTGCCATGCATGCTCCGTGCCAGGCTCGCGGTGGCATGTGGTGCCCTGTGCCAGGCTCCCGGTGGTATGTGGTGCCCTGTGCCAGGCTCGCGGTGGCATCTGGTTCCCAGCCGAAGCTCGGTCAGGAGCGGTTTCCACAGCACGCGTCGCCCCCTGGGGGTGCCAGGGCACGTCTGGGCCTCTCTCTCTCGAAAACATTCCCTTTGGAGGCGCCGTCATAACAAGCGCCCGTTGTACGTGTGTTTTTTCCTCCACATTCCTGCTTTGCTTGGAGCGCGCCCAGGCGCGCGCTCTGCCCTTTCATCCCAAACAGCTCCGGGGAAATCACACCGCAGAGGAGGAGGAGGGGGAGCTGGGACTCTTCCAGGGACGGAGGATGCGGAATGTCCGAGGCGGGAGGCAGGCAGAGGAGCAGGACGCCTCAGTGCGCCAAGAAGGGTGTCTGGGCGCTTGTGACATAGCGCCCAGAGGCCGTCTCAACGAGCCTGGAAGGGTATCTGGGAGCATGTGGCATAGCGCCTAGAGGCAGTTTCAACGAACCCGGAAGGGTATCTGTGCGCATGTGTCATAGCGCCTAGAGGCCGCCTCAACGAGCCGGAAAGGTATCTGTGCGCTTATGGCATAGCGCCTAGAGGCCGTTTCAACGAACCCGGCAGGGTATTTGGGCGCATTGTGGAGAGGTTTGGCTCACTAGTTAGAGGCGGCAGACCCGTAAGCAGAGAATAGGCCAGGGACAAGGGTTCAATTCCCGACGCGGCAGGGTCGTGGACCAGGGTCAAAACGTACTCGATAATTCTCGCCTCGGTACCTACTCTAACCAGGAACACACTCGGCAACTCTGGGCATTAAGCTTGCCTCATCTCTACAACGGCCCCCCACAGACGCCGGGGATGCCTGGTTTCACCTTGGAGATACCCAGAAAGGGACCATCTCACAGGGATAGCCAGGACGGGTTCCCCAGCGGTCTACAGCGCCGGGACGCCCCGTTGCTGGGGCAGCTGTGCGCTTTACAAGTCTACAACATTTACATTTACATTTACATTTGACATGGAGCCTAGAGGCCTCCTCAACGAGCCCGGAAGGGGAAGGGTATTTGGGCGCATTTGACATAGCGCCCAGAGGCCGTCTCAACAACCAATGGAAGGGTATCTGCGCCGCTTGTGATATAGCGCCTAGAGGCTGTCTCAACAACCAATGGAAGGGTATCTGTGCGCTTGTGGCATAGCACCTAGAGGCCATTTTAACTACCCTGGAAGGGTATCTGGGCGCATTTTACGTAGAGCCTAGAGGCCGACTCAAGGATTCTGACGACACTCCCTAGGGGCTCCCTTTTCAGGGAAATATCACGGCGTTGTGCTCCGGGCGCAGCTTCAGGGCCTCATTAATGGCATTTGGGCATAAAGCAGCGCAGCACGGCATAAGTGACAGGGCAGGAAGCGCTGTATTTATCCAATACAGCGCCTACCTGTCCTTCCCCCTTGCACTGGTGCCATTTTGGCAGCTGAGCTCCAACAGAAGCACCCCTCCACCATGGTGCACCCTTCCACCATGGTGCACCCTTCCACCATGGTGCACCCTTCCACCATGGTGCACCCTTCCAGCATGGTGCACCCTTCCACCATGGTGCACCCTTCCAGCATGGTGCACCCTTCCAGCATGGTGCACCCCTCCACCATGGTGCACCCTTCCACCATGGTGCACCCCTCCACCACGGTGCACCCTTCCACCACGGTGCACCCTTCCAGCATGGTGCACCCTTCCACCATGGTGCACCCTTCCAGCATGGTGCACCCTTCCAGCATGGTGCACCCCTCCACCATTGTGCACCCTTCCACCATGGTGCACCCCTCCACCACGGTGCACCCTTCCACCATGGTGCACCCTTCCACCATGGTGCACCCTTCCACCATGGTGCACCCTTCCAGCATGGTGCACCCTTCCACCATGGTGCACCCTTCCAGCATGGTGCACCCTTCCAGCATGGTGCACCCTTCCAGCATGGTGCACCCCTCCACCATGGTGCACCCTTCCACCATGGTGCACCCTTCCACCATGGTGCACCCTTCCACCATGGTGCACCCTTCCAGCATGGTGCACCCTTCCACCATGGTGCACCCTTCCAGCATGGTGCACCCTTCCAGCATGGTGCACCCCTCCACCATGGTGCACCCTTCCACCATGGTGCACCCTTCCACATGGTGCACCCTTCCAGCATGGTGCACCCTTCCACCATGGTGCACCCTTCCAGCATGGCGCACCCTTCCAGCATGGTGCACCCTTCCAGCATGGTGCACCCTTCCACCATGGTGCACCCTTCCAGCATGGTGCACCCTTCCAGCATGGTGCACCCTTCCACCATGGTGCACCCTTCCAGCATGGTGCATCCTTCCAGCATGGTGCACCCCTCCACCATGGTGCACTCTTCCACCATGGTGCACCCTTCCACCATGGTGCACCCTTCCACCATGGTGCACCCCTCCACCATGGTGCACCCTTCCAGCATGGTGCACCCTTCCACCATGGTGCACCCCTCCACCATGGTGCACCCTTCCACCATGGTGCACCCTTCCACCATGGTGCACCCCTCCACCATGGTGCACCCCTCCACCATGGTGCACCCCTCCACCATGGTGCACCCTTCCAGCATGGTGCACCCTTCCACCATGTTGCACCCTTCCAGCATGGTGCACCCTTCCACCATGGTGCACCCCTCCACCATGGTGCACCCTTCCACCATGGTGCACCCCTCCACCATGGTGCTCCCTTCCAGCATGGTGCACCCTTCCACCATGGTGCACCCTTCCACCATGGTGCACCCTTCCACCATGGTGCAAGGATGCCTATGCCGGCAGGATTGTTTTTGTGCAGGAGGGGGCACCTTCGTGCACAAAAACAATCCATGGAGACATGTTTCTCTTTCCATGTGTGCAGCACACATGGAAAGAGGGGAACACGAGGAGAAATTACCATATGTGTCCTGTTACGCCTCACCTCGGGAGGGTAAGGTTTTGGCGCTTCCAAGGTTTACGTGATTAAATAAATCCGGGGCGCAGCCCATATAGAGGCCAGCCCTATTATTCCCACATCACCTGCGCTGAATACATAGACCAACACAGTATTAAGTGATGAAGGAACACATTTTGAGAACGAGTTACCTCCTAGATTACCTAAACTAATCATAGGTGCTTTCACATACTTTCAGCATATTTATTTACAATCTTCCAACCAGGATTGCAATTAAATCCTTCCACATAATTTGTAAATTTGACTTAGTTTGCCTCAGACTTGCGCTACCTGTAGGCACCTCCGATAGCGGACTGCGTGGATAGAACACGGCCACGTTTAGATTAACTAACAGAAAGAACGAGAGGCGTACAAACAATAATATATGTTTATGTATGTTTAAAGTCTAGCAGATGTATATGTATTGTGCTGTTTTTCCACGTTTTATTCCATGAATGTAAATGCCATGTTTGACACTAAGTAAAATTACAAATTATGTGGAATGAGTTAATCGTAGCCCTGATCAGAACATTCTACATACAAATGCTAGAAGTATGTGAAAGCACCCAAGATTCATTTAGGAAATCTAAGGGGTAAATCATTTAAAAAATGTGTTCCTTCATCACTATATATTGTGTTGATATAAATAAATCTGGGGCAGCATCAAGAACCATGGGAGGTGTGTGGAAACGCCCACCGCAACGCCCATGGAATGTCTCCTTGGTGCAGAGTAAGACAACGCAGCGATTTGCGCTGTCTCGTCCTGCTCCACATCTATGAGGCAATTCCAAGCCACGCAAGGTGCGTTTGCGTGGCTTCATAGATATGATTGAGAGGTTTGCGCCGCCGGAGCGTCGGAAAAAGTGATGCTTTGGAGATGCAGGCCCCTTGTAAATAAGCCGCCCGGGGTTTATTAGCAGGGAAGTGATGAAGGTGCGATCAGATGTCACGTGTCCTAGTTTCATGGCTGAAACATACGCACTGGACCGGGTCCGGCGGCCGGAGGTGGTTATTGGGCGCACGCGTGGTTGATACTGATGTTCACCATTGGTGTTTCAATGCTCAAGACTATTTCATTCCATCTGGATACCAGATTTGGTCATTATCGAAACTTGTCTCCCAAAAGTTACAATAATGAGCAGTCAAGGCTTACTCCAGGAGGTGGTAAAGGGAAAATAACTCCAATAAAGTATGACTAATAATCACACTCGATAAACTCAACCCTTAGCCGAGTTGTCTCTTAAAAGATCAGGGCAGATTTAGAAGACGGGAGTTAGAATCAGACGTCAACAAGGCGCTATGGAGCTCATACACCCCCTGCATCCCAACAAACATCTGCTAATGCCTCCGCACTTGTAAAGTGTGCCCGCAAGTGCAAGGTGTCTCCATGGGTGCACTGTCCTGAGAAGTGACAAACGTGTCCAGAGAAGTGTTAAAGGTGTCCCGAGAACTGATAGTGCCCTAAGAAGTGATTAAAGGGCTCTGAGAAGTGATAAAAGTGTCCTGAGAAGTGATAAAAGTTTCCTGAGAAGGGATAGTGGCATAAGAACTTATACAAGTGTCCTGAGAAGTGATAAAAGTGTCCTGTGAATTGATAGTGCCCTGAGAAGTGATAAAAGTGTCCTGAAAAGTGACAAAAGTGCCCTGAGTAGTGATAGTTCCTAAGAAGTTATCAAAGTGTCCTGAGAAGCGTTAAAAGTGTCCCAAGAACTGCTAGAGCCCTAAGAAGTGATAAAACTGCTCTGAGAAGTGATAACAGTGTCCTGAGAAGTGTTAAAAGTGTCCCGAGAACTGCTAGTGCCCTAAGAAGTGATAAAAGTGCTCTGAGAAGTGACAAAAGAGTCCCGAGAACTGTGCCCTGAGAAGTGATAAAAGTGTCCTGAGAAGTGATAAAAGTGTCCCGTGAATTGATAGTGCCCTGAGAAGTGATAAAAGTGTCCTGAGAAGTGATAAAAGTGCCCTGAGAAGTGATAGTATCCTAAGAAATGGTAAAAGTGTCCTGAAAAGTGTTAAAAGTGTCCCGAGAACTGATAGTGCCCTAAGAAGTGATAAAAGTGCTCTGAGAAGTGACAAAAGTATCCCGAGAACTGTGCCCTGAGAAGTGATAAAAGTGTCCTGAGAAGTGATAAAAGTGTCCCATGAATTGATAGTGCCCTGAGAAGTGATAAAAGTGTCCTGCAAAGTGATAAAAGTGCCCTGAGAAGTGAAAGTATCCTAAGAAGTGATAAAAGTGTCCTGAGAAGTGTTAAAAATGTCCCGAGAACTGATAGTGCCCTGAGAAGTGATAAAAGTGCTCTGAGAAGATAGATGCTTTCTCCTGGTGTTGTAAACTCTCAGGGGCTCATTTATGAGCCCCTGCATCCCTTTTACGGCACCGGTGCGTCACTTTTTGTGACCCACCAGTGGCGAAAAACATGCGCCATGTTGCGCCATATTTACGAAGTGACGCATCTAGGTAGATGCGTCACTTCGTAAACCCCTGCGCTACATTATACCTGCGCCAGGTATAATGTTTGCAGGGTGGGCGTACCCCCGCAAGAAAGGGTCGTAGGAGTGGCGCAGTGAAATCTATGAGATTTCGCTGCGTCACTTCTAGGACACCAAGCGTCAAAACCTTACGCCTGCCTCATGGCAGGCGTATGGGTGACGCAGTCCCTTTCACATGGGGCTTGCCCCATGTGAAAGGAACATTGCTGGAGTTGCGTCAGGCTTCCGACACAACTCCAGCAATGCGCCACTTTTTGCGCCGACAGATACGTCAGTTATACTGACGTATCTGTCCTTCCTTGCGACATGATGCGTCATATTATTAATATGACGCGTCATTGGTGTCGCAAGGAGGGCACACTGAGAAGTGACGCATCGCTGCTTTCACGCAGCGATGCGTCACTTCTCATAAATGAGGCCCTTACACTGTTGTAAATATGTATTCTATGCCAGTACCTTCCTAATCCTAATATGTTTTTGTTTTTGTGTGATTGCCACCTATTCTTTATTTTACTTTTTCAACTATCCCACTTGTATCTGTAATACGTAAATTTGTAAATGTCCTCGTGTAACGTGCTTGGTTCTATTGTGAAGCGCTCTAACACCTTTGGGAAAGTCCGCGCTATATAAAAATGCATTAAATAAATAAATAGTTTCCTAAGAAGTGATAAAAGTATCCTGTCACGTGATAGTGTAAGAAATGATACAAGTGTCCGGAGAAGTGATAAAAGTGCCATAAGGAGAGCTGTAAGTGCCCTGAGAAGTGGTAAGTGCACTGGCACGTGATAGTGTTGTAAGAAATTATAAAAGTGCCATACGAAGTGCTAAAGGTGTCATACGAAGTGCTAAAGGTGTCCTGAGAAATAATAAATGCCCTGTGAAATGATCATTTCAAGTTGGTCACTCTGAGAGAAAAGGGGATGAAAACTCAGGACAGAGGTTCCTAGAGAACACATTCACCCAGTGAAAGGAGCAAAGGTCCCCGGCAAACAATAGGTTAAAAGATCCTAGAGCAGAAACGGAGGCAGGAAAGGAAAACCGACACCATCTCCATTCTCCAAGCCGAAGTACGGAATTGCCAGGCCTAGGGCTGCCATAGTTAAATGGAGTGGAGAAAACAACTCAACTGCTGTGCTAATGGCGACACCTGCTGGTCAGGGAATGGGAATGCAGTCAAAGATCCGAAATAACTTTGGGCATATCAGTAAGGCGAGGCGATAAAATTATCGCCGCTTTAGCCACCGTTTTCGGACGAAAAGCGGCGATAATTTTATCGCCCTGTCAGCATGGACACGCTAACGCGTGACTCCATGCCTTAGCGCCTGTTTACTTAGGCCCCAGCTTTGCATCTCTAATGAGATGCAAAGTGGGCGTTCCTTCCCAAAAAACCTGGAGAAATGCCGCTAACCGACATTTCGCCAATTATCAAGGGAATTGCTAACAAGCATAGCGGTAAGAAAAGTAGCGCTAACCTCTGTTATCGCTACTTTCCTTACGCCTGCTTTAATTCTGACTTAGACATGGAATCCAATGGGAGGTGGATTACATGGCTAAATCCACTCTGCCCTATCAGCAAGGAATCGCCGGTCCCAGTGCAATTATCGCTGGTTTTACAGCGATAATCGCACTGTTCTCCAGCTATCGCTTGCATTTCTATCGCTTTGGAGATAAGCGTTGCTGATAGCACGCTATCTCCGCGATAGAAAGCAGCGATAGCCGGCGATAATGATCCTAGCGCTAAGTGCGCTTAGCGATAATTATCGCCGGCCCTCGCTGATATGCCCCTTAGCTGGTAAGACAGAGCCTCCTACTCAGGCAGACAGACACACACTCTCACCCTCTCATTCCCTCTTTTCTTGTTGTGCGGAGAGGATGTGGCCTGACGGCCAGAGCTACTGACTATGGAGCAGGGAAACCAGGTTCGAGTCTCGGCGTCGACTCAACATCCTGTGATTCTGGGCAAATCACTTAATCTCCCCTTGCCTAATAAAAATGAATGTGTCCTTGTGTAACGTCATTGGTGCTCATGTAAAGCGCTCCAATACCTTTGGGTCGAGTTTGCACTGGATAGAAAAACAAAAATACCTACCTAGCCATCAGGGGTGCAGCTGGTGCAATAGCACCGGGACCAAAGAGTGGGAAGGGCTGTGGTTACTGCAGTCTCTTCACTGCCACAGTGCCTACCCATCGGGATATTGAATCTGTGAACCTACCTCTGATCATGGAGACCTAGCTTTTTGGCTGTTGCCCGGTGGAGTTGCTTGATAGCTAAAGAGGAGATGGGCGGTGGACGACCCACTCGGCCGTCACCTACCCAGCCGGACTTTGGGCAGACCTTACTGCGTCTCTCCATTGTATTCTCCCTCCTACCCCTTTACTCCACCCCCTTTACGCTCCATTTATCCCTCCTCTTTACTCTTTAATTGTTTTCCCGTTGAGACCTAGCTGTTTGGCTGATGCCCGGTGGAGCTACCTGATAGCTATAAAGGAGATGGGCTGTGGCCTTCCCCCTCGGCTGTCACCTACCCAGCCGGACTTTGAGCAGACTCTCCTTCGTCTCTCCATCCTATCTACCTCCTACCCCTTTACCCGTCTAAACTCCATTTATTTCGTCTTCTACGCTCTTGAAATGTTTTCCTAGTAACTGATCAAGGGGCATATTATCAAGCACGGCGTTAAAATTATCGCTGTTTTAGCAGCAGAAAACTGCCGCTAAAGCAGCGATAATGGGCTTGATAATATGCCGCTGAGAATTCCAATAGAAGCCCATGTTGACCCCAGAACATGGGCTTCTATGGGAATTCTCTGCGGCATATTATCAAGGCCATTATCGCCGCTTTAGCGGCAGTTTTCTGCCGCTAAAGCGGCGATATTTTTAACGCCGTTTCTTGATAATATGCCCCTTAACTTGTAACTGATGTAACATTGTAATTTTGTGGAACCTTATGTAAAGCGCTCTGATGCCTCTGTGTCTAGCCAGCGCTATATAAAACTCAAATAAATAAGTAAATAAGTGTAAAAAAAGGTCGGACCTGTGGTTGATGTTTTCTGACCCAAAGAGCAGAAGTGAAAGCTCTTCAGAGGCTGGTCATCCCGACCTATCCTGGCCCTCTCCCATCCCCAGCCAATACCCCTGTCCCAATTCCAGCCCATATCCCGGCCCCTGTTCCACCCCATACCTGCTCCAATCCCTGCCTCTATTCCACCACTATTCCGGCCCTAAATCAGCCCCTCTCACAGCCCCTATTTCTGCCCTGATCCCTGCCCTAATCGCTGCCCCAATTCCAGCCCTATTCCTGCCCCTATTTCTGCCCTTATCCCTGCCCCGATTCCAGCTCCTATCCCTGCCCCTATATCTGCCTTTATCCATGCCCCTGTTACAACATCTATTCCTGCCTCTATCCCAATCCCCCCTATCTGTGCCCTGATTCCAGGACATATTCCTGCCCTTAATTCGGCCCCTCTCCCAGCCACTATTTCTGCTCTTATCCCTGCCCCAATTCCAGCTCCTAGTCCTGCCCCTATTTCTACCCTAATCTCTGCCCTTATTTCCAGCCCCTATTCCTACCCCTATTTCCGGCCCCTATTCCTGCCCCTATTTCTGCCCTAACCCCTGCCCCAATTCCAGCTCCTATTCTTGCCCCTGTTTCTGCCCTAATCTCTTCCCCTATTTCCAGCCCCTATTCCTGCCCCTATTTCTGCCCTTATCCCTGCCCCAATTGCATCTCCTATTCCAGCACCTATTCCTGCCCCTATTTCTGCCCTTATCTCTGCCCCATGCCATCCCCTATTCCAGCTCCTATTCCTGCCCCTATTTCTGCCCTTTACTCTGCCCCAATTCCAGCTCCTAGTCCTGCCCCTATTTCAGCCTTTATCCATGCCCCTGTTACAACTTCTATTCCTGTCCCTTTCACAGCTCCTATTCCAGCCTTTGTTCCTGCCTCTATCCAAATCCCCTTATCCGTGCCCCGATTCCAGGACCTATTCCAGCCCTGAATTCGGCACCTCTCCCAGCCACTATTTCTGCTCCTATCCCCATCCCCCATCCCAGCCCCTTTTCCAGCCCCTATTCTGCTGGTCAATTGATATTCACATGGCTTCATGGACCATCCTCTATGGAAGCGAGAGTCCCCATCCCGGTAATGGCTGCATCCACGTCACAGGGGCCGCAGAACAGCTTCCCGGTGATCACATAACCCAAGTCCATAGAAAAACCCATTGAATTCATTAGTGTCACCTCCAACAGGCCGAGCACATACGTTTCCACAAGATCCTTGACTCTTGCCAGCAAAATACAACATACAAACACAGTCCAGCCATTTCCCTGCAGGGGCTCATGGGGGTCCACACACGACCTTCCAAGCACCTCTAGTATCCTTTGTTAAAATTAGCAACGGCCAAAAACACAGGTGACCACCAACTGGGACCCGCACAAAACAGCCTAAAAACAGCCCAAGGATTCTTGATCCTTCCAGGAGAAGGGCATAACCCAGAAACTCAGCCGAATTAGAGAAAGCCTCGTTCCATGCTGCGTGTTAAGACCCAAGGGACATGTCAACGTAAACATAAGCTTAAAATTCAAACATCCGCCTCCTCTCACAATTGCACGCAGCGCATGCAGGTCAAAAGGACACCACTGCCCCAGTCAAAACATCGCACCTTTAAACAAGGCTGCCCACCGGAAAGGAGTACTGTCCCACCGTAGCTAGGAGAGGGGGGACCCAAAACACAAAGAGCGTTAAACAGTTCAAAACTCGCTGTTCCCATAAAATCCCAGCACCTCTTAAAATAGTCTAAAACTCACCATCCTCCTAAAAGCTTAGCACTTCCCTTTCAGTACCCCATTTGGAAAAATTTGCTCACAGCTAAACCATCGAGCGCATCGTTAAAATGTAAACGCAGGTATTTCTCAGACAACTCCCTAACGATGTGTTTTTTCCAAGCCATCCTATAAACCGCAGCTCTTATCCTACAGGTCCGCGATTGGGCTGAAAGTGCGCCAACACGGCTGCGGCCCACCATTCCTTCGATCAAAGCTTTCAAAAGGACTTTCTTTCACAAGGCGAATCTCTCAAATAAGACAGAAAACAGTCTTTTGCAGCAACACTTTGAGAGACATTTTTTGCACTGCGCCAAGACAAGACACCTCTGTGCGCCCAGATGGCAGACACTTCACCCGAAGATGACCCTACAGCCTGCAAATGTTTTTTAAGTTACATATTTTTATATTTCTGTATGCCCTCTATTTAGCCGGGGTGCTCTTGAATTCCCACCGGAGCTAGACGTATGCCTAATCTCGTAAACTCTACTTCGACATTCTTGCGACACATGTACAGAGACCTCTCTCAACTCACATACAAACACTAGTATTCCACACACACTACACAGTACACTCCTAGACAACACCTGGTACCAACACCTGACCGCCATAGACACACAAAATACGAGCAGGTCATGTTATATATGTTCACTGATACCCCACGTCATAGGCACAGACAGGCTCCACCTATCCCATGAAATATCTCCTGAGAAATCAAGATGCCTCGCCCGTCTGTAATTATATAGGATCAGGGCTAAGATCCGACCCAATATTGCAGAACCCTCAGGGCAATAGTAAACATCACCCAGTATGATACCAACCCCACTGCACTGTATCTCTTCACCGAGCCTAGCACCATCCAATCCGAGGGAGACAGGATGCGCAGAAGGGGCACCATAGGGGAGGACACTGTTTGGCACCTGGACTTCATGGAGAAAAGTTTTTTGGGAGATAGCAAGACCATGGTACCAGTGCACAATTACATCTGCTCCTGCCTCTGTCTGCGGTCCCAGGGCAGCCCTTACCATCTATGGGACCACTTCTTTAAGTGTAAATGGACCCATACATGGAATTCCAGTGTAGGGCCGCTCATCTTAATCACGCGTGGGCAATGAGTCTCATGGGAGGGGGTCAAACGCCAGTATAGACGCCCAATGCCAGGAAATCTGGGATACCGAGATTAATAGTTACACATGGTTGGAGGGGAGGGGCAACCCCTAATTGCACGGAAACTAGACTGAACTCTTTGTGTTTCAAAGGCAAAGGAACCATACCGTTGGGCAATAAAGAAAACTGCAGCAATATATTGGACATACAAGCACCTCCACGTTGATGGATTTCTAGTGGCAATGTGGTGACCTTTCCTACACCCAGCTCATCCACGGATGATGAGGCCTCTGCACCCTCGAGACCACACACACCCGAACCCTGGTCATTCCTGGAGAAGATCTGTCTGAGATGTCTTAACATCCGTTACAGAAGAAAACAACACAGGAGAACTGCTGAATATTTTGGCTGGGCTCTGTACAAGTAATTCCAGAAGAATTCAGACTGTTCACAGAGACTCACTCAAATGCCAAAGGGTCAACACCAATTTTCACCATGCAAACAAAAGCGAATGCCCGCTGGTTACATATATCCAGGTGGGAGATGATGAAGACGATCAACGATACTGAATCAGTTAAACGCTATCAAGGAAGAACTGAGAGCCATCCGCCTTATGGTGATGTAACATCAGTAGGTGTTGGACTTGATGACGGTGATGAAGGGTGGGTGCCAAGATTGGAGCTTCGTGTTGTACTTTTATTACTGGAAATGATATGGACAATGGGACATTAGCTCATGCCGTCTGAGAACTGCATTGCCTTGAAGCCGACATGAAGGCGGGAGGTGCCCCGGAGCACGACTAGCTGCATAGTATCTTTTCATGGAGCCCTCTATGGGTGTCCAAACTTTTCACGTCACTAATGCAGTTTTTCATTGTTGTACTTCTGTTATGTGGTTTCATACAAGTGGGGGTTTCCTGCTGTAAAAACGTAGTCCTCAAATTAGGTAGTATGCACATAGCTAGGGATACAGGCCGTTTGCCCGTCATTCGTAATAGACACTGGCCGGTGAGATTGAGCAAGAGGGTATTTTACCATTCTACATATTGGAACTGAAACCTCATTTGGACTTCTGCTAACTTAATTTCTCCCACACTGTGAGACATTATTCTCTGAAGAAATACTTATCCTGATAAAGTCCGCATGGACGGAATGTGTTGGCTGAGCTGACATGCAAATATAAAAAACTTCAATAAAGCGGATTTGAAATTGACCTGCAAGACTGCAGAAGAACACCATTGGATGTGATTTGTTTTTGTGTCCTAATGCTTTGAATTAAGATATATCGATTAAGTAATTGTATGCGCCTTTTCACTCATGATGATCGGTGTTTGGATCATTTGTGACTTCGAAGCAGTGAAGTCACGAAAAGTGGAGCATAGAGATCAAATGACTCCAATCATACACTCGTGCGGCATCCAATGGCCCACGCTGCAAGGGCTCATATTTCGGTTGAATGCCATGATATGTGCATGCCCAGCAACAGCAATACCAATAAATGCCATGTCCATGTATGCCATAACCTGTGTCAATGCCCATAAATGCAATCTCAATGCATGCCATAATCTATGCCTGCACAACAGTGTTGATACTGGCAGTGACGATATCAATGTGAGCCATACTCCATGCACGAATGACAGTGTTATTTTCAGTAGAAACAAAATTGATGTGCGCTATGATCTAGGCATGCATAACTATGTCAATATCAATAAAGACAATATTGATGAACGCTGTGACAACTGCACGCATGATGTTGAGAATTTCGGTAAAACTGACACCAGAGACTGGCATATTATTTTCAGGAGTTCACTGAACTCGTATCATTCCGTCAGATTCACCCTGGGTGATGTCCCCATCAACCCGGAGTCGGAGATATGGGGTCACTCAGATCCTGCAACTCTTACCCACACCTATCGAAAGACAGGTCACACGTGGGGTCTCGCATAACCTACTGACAAAGGCGCACCCAGGGACACCCCTGATCAATCCCACAGATAGACAGTTGGACCACAAAGATAGACACCACATGTAGATAGGAACACGCAGCCAATCAGGACACGAGATGCACACCACACGTAGTGATCATGTGCTCCTCATGTAGGACATCTGGACACGTGCACACTGGCACACAATAGCTCTACCCGAGGTCGAGAGACATCTGTGTCCTTATCAGATGCCCAAACTTGATAATTTATGACTGAGATACTTTTTCAGGACTGCAGAAATTACTTTATTGTACCTCATGAGATGTATATGATGTCAGTCAAAACGTTGTACTCTGAGAGACTTTCCTCAGTCGCATTATGTCGAGACTCTCCCGGCCGCTGCATTAAATTAAACCAACTTCTTCCTGTTTTGCCAAACGCCTCTTGTCTTTTCATTTATTTAAGGTAAATTCATTTTTGAACAACCACTGGAGGGCAGTGGGCATGTGTCACTTACCACCCCTCCCCCGGGCACAACTCCTGCATGGATGGAACCCTCCCTCAGCACCCACCACTGAAGGACAGTGAATATGTTCGCCCCCGCCCGGCGCATCTCCTGTATGGTTGTAACCTACCTCAGCAGCCAGTGAATATGTCCCCCCTCCCCTCCCCCGGGTGCATCTCCTGCATGGTTGGAACCTCTTGCTTTGCAGCCACCACTGAAGGTCAGTACACATGTGCCCCCACCGGGCACAGCTCCTGCATGGTTGGAAGCTCGTGCTCAGCAGCCACCACTGAAGGGCAGTACACATGTGCCCCCCACTGGGCACAGCTCTTGCATAGTTGGAAGCTCGTGCTCAGCAGCCACCACTGAAGGGCAGTACACATGTGCCCCCACCGGGCACAACTCCTGCATGGTTGAAAGCTTGTGCTCTGCAGCCACCACTGAAGGTCAGTACACATGTGCTCTCCCCCGGGTGCATCTCCTGCATGGTTGGAACCTCTTGCTTTGCAGCCACCACTGAAGGGCAGTACACATGTGCCCCCCACCGGGCACAGCTCCTGCATGGTTGGAAGCTCGTGCTCAGCAGCCACCACTGAAGGGCAGTACACATGTGCCCCCCACTGGGCACAGCTCCTGCATGGTTGGAAGCTCGTGCTCAGCAGCAGACCCTCAAGGTCACCTGGAAGGATCCCACTGGATCCAAGAGCCCTGGGTCAGAGCAGGATCCACAGCCAGGGGCAGAGAAGGGCAGATGTTCACCTCCTAAGGATGTTCCCTGTGGTCTGATCTTGGCACATCTGTGGGAACAGAGCCCTCTTCAGCCAGGGTCAGACTGGGAACCAAAACCGGCCCTGGCAAAGTGCTCTGCCGGCCCCCTCAGGGATTTGGGGGTGCGACAGAGCTGTTGCCAGGGAGGGTTTGGCAGATTTTGTTACAGGGGCCGATATTGCAGCTATGCTGTAACAAAAATGGCCCCCGCCTTGGCAGCCCACCGGGGAAATGCCCAGTGCCTGCAATGACCAGTCCGGCCCTGTCTTCAGCCCAGCTCAACCACAACAACAGGGAAGGAATCGTGGCTGCTCCTTCCAAAGTTCCACTCCCTGAAAAGAGTTTACTTTGAGTTTTACAAAGTGTCTTCTGCGAACGCTACTGAAACCAGATGCAGATGGCAGATAATAGCCAGCAGCAAATGATTTATTTTATTTTAGTGAAGTAAAGTAATGCCAGGTGGGCACACATGAACTGTTATCCTTCACACGCCCGTGTTACAAGAATCAAAAGCTGGTTCCCTCTCAGCAAACACTTGCTCCCCCCATCCCTTGTGTACAACATAATAAGCAGATGAGACGGTCGCATACAGGGGCTCTTTGTGAAGTTTTAAGAAACAGACCTGGAGGAGTATGCGGAATTCCGCTTGAACAAAAAACTCTGCCACATTCTGCGGAGTACTGCAAGCAGCTGAGTGCATTACGTTGCATCATTCATGCTGATTTTTAGTGTTTGCCCCGCGCTGGAAAAGAGGGAGCTGCTTCTTTCTGTCTTCCGAGTAGATATTCTTCTTCAGCGGCAGCTTCCTCAACGCAAACGGAAAGGTTCTCGATGCAAGAGGTTGCGGCCATCCGCGACCGCCCGCGCTGAGAAATCTCGCCAGGAGGGGGTCTGGAGCAAGATTTTCCTCGCTCGCGCTCGACAACTTAACGTTACCGAGTGCGAGCAAGGAAAACACTCTGCAAATGCCACAAGCAGAGCAAAACTTCACGCCCGGCCTAGTGTATCTCGCCATCGTGGAATAGCCTTGATTTTGACAGAATACGAATATATTTTGAATTTGAAAAACTGCCTTGTGGCCCTTTCAAGACATCGCTCTGAATTTCCAACAGGTTTCCATCTGCTGCAAGGAGTGTGCAGGGATCTATTTAGGTCCTGCAGGGGTTTACTTGGGGTCACAAAGTTGAAGGAGGTGGTGGGTGAAGGAGGGTTTGTCTAAGTGGCGGCCGGCATGGATCGCGGGCGGACGGTGGGTAAGGGGGTGTAAACATTTTTTTTTAACTTACCTGATCGCCGTGCCTCTCCTCTGTCTTTCTGCTGCCATCTCTCCTGTAGGGCCAGAATAGGAAGCACCCAGGGTCCCCTAAGCCAATCACAATGCTACAATGCAGCGTTGTGATTGGTCTGAGAGCTATGGTTGGGCACTCAGGCAGGGGGCTGGGAGCCTGGGCATGTTCTCCACCTAGGCTGTAATTGTAATACAGACTGCGTGGAGAACATGCAAAGTGTGCATGACGGCTTGGCTGGCCCGAGGCGTCCTGCCCAACATTCATGCGCACTTAAGTGCCCACCACTCCTCCTCCTTGCTTTGTCAGCAGAGCAGAGCAGCCCCGCCCCTCCCCCAGCAGGAAAACATAATATTATAATAACCTCGAGTTAGTATCATTTTATGTTTCCTTTATTTCACTGATGCAAAACAGTAGGGCAAAGCTCCTCCGCCTTAGCAGAGGAGCCGTCACTATCACTTGACAGGAAAAGATAAAAATTTGTTTTTTGTCATTGATTTTCAGGTGAGCAGATATGCAGGAGCATATTTGTACATCTGAAAATGGAATTCATAAAAATATTCACAATGGAGCTGTGGTAAAACTGCAACAGAGCAGCTTCTGCAGAGGGGGCCGAGAGCCTTGGTGAGCTCTGACAAAGTGACTGCTTCCTCCAGGCTCAGGAGGAAACCTACAGCAGGGCATTTCTGAATGAATTTCCTGAAGTAGTCACTGTGTCCTTGTGGCTGAGATCCGTTCCCTGCCTTCCTCTGGCTATGGCTAGGGGTGAGTGTTTCCTGCCAGGCCCTTGGGAGGTGCCTAGAGGAAGGCATGGACTTCTGGGCTTCACCGTGGGGCTGCTGTGCTGTGGGCTCTGGACTCTGGGCCAGGTACAAGCTTGACTCTCAGGCTCCTGGGGCCAGGAGTCGCAGGCTTCTCAGGAGGTTGGGTGGAAGTCACAGGCCACAGCGGTCCTCATGCATGCAGGAAGCACAGCCCACACCGCAGCGATATTCATGCACGCAGGGAGCACAGGCTAGGCCACAGCACACCTCATGCATGCAGGGTCACAGGCCAGGCCACACCACACCACATGCATGCAGGGTCACAGGCCAGGCCACAGTGCTCCTCATGCACGCAGGGTCACAGGCCAGGCCACAGTGCTCCTCATGCACGCAGGGTCACAGGCTAGGCCACAGCACACCTCATGCATGCAGGGTCACAGGCCAGGCCACAGCACACCACATGCATGCAGGGTCACAGGCCAGGACACAGCACGCCACATGCATGCAGGGTCACAGGCCAGGCCACAGTGCTCCTCATGCATGCAGGGTCACAAGCTAGGCCACAGCACACCTCATGCATGCAGGGTCACAGGCCAGGCCACAGCACACCACATGCATGCAGGGTCACAGGCCAGGCCACAGCACACCACATACATGCAGGGTCACAGGCCAGGCCACAGCACACCACATGCATGCAGGGTCACAGGCCAGGCCACAGTGCTCCTCATACACTCAGGGTCCCAGGCTAGGCCACAGCACACCTCATGCATGCAGGGTCACAGGCCAGGCCACAGTGCTCCTCATTCATGCAGGGTCACAGACCAGGCCACAGCACACCTCATGCATGCAGGGTCACAGGCCAAGCCACAGTGCTCCTCATGCATGGGGGGAGTACAGGCCAGGCCACAGCAGTCTTCACGCATGTGGGGATCAGAGGCCAGGCCACAACAATCCTCATGCATGCAGGGAGCACAAACCACACCACAGCACACCTCATGCATGCAGGGTCACAGGCCAGGCCACAGTGCTCCTCATGCATGGGGGTAGCACAGGCCAGTCCACAACAGTCCTCATACTTGTGGGGAGCAGAGGCCAGCCCACAGAAGTCTTCATACATGTAGGGAGCACAGGTCAGCCCACAGCAGTCATCATGCATGCGGGGAGCACAGCCCAGACGCCAGTGCTCCTCATGCTTGCTGGGAGCACAGGCCAGGCCACAGCCGTCCTCATGCATGTGGGGAGCACAGCCCACACCACAATGGTCCTTATGCATGCGGGGAGCACAGACCAGGTCACAGTGCTTCTCAGGCATGCGGGGAGCACAAGCCAGGCCACAGGGGTCCTCATGCATGCGGGGAGCACAGGCCAGCCCACAGCGGTCCTCATACATACGAGGAGCACAGGCCAGGCCACAGCAGTCTTCATACATGCAGGGGCCACAGCCCAGGCCACAGTGCTCCTCATGCATGCAGGGTAACAGGTCAGGCCACAGTGCTTCTCAGGCATGCGGGGAGCACGGGCCAGCCCACAGTGGTCCTCATGCATGCAGGGTAAGAGGCCAGGCCACAGTGCTCCTTAGGCATGCGTGGAGCACAGGCCAGGCCACAGCCGTCCTCATGCGTGCGTGGAGCACCGGCCAGGCCACATCGGTCTTCATACATGCGAGTATCACAGCCCAGGCCACAGCACACCTCATGTATGGAGGGTCACAGGCCAGGCCACAACAGTCCTCATGCATGTGGGGAGCATCGGCCAGGCCACAGTGCTCCTTAGGCATGCGGGGAGCACAGGCCAGGCCATATCGGGCATCAAGCATGCAGGGAGCACCAGCCAGGCCACAGTGCTCCTCAGGCATGTGGGGAGCACAGGCCAGGCCATATCGGTCATCAAGCATGCAGGGAGCACAGGCCAGGCCACAGCCATCCTCATGCATGCGGGGAGCACAGGCCAGACCAGAGCGGTCCTCATGCATGCGGGGAGCACAGGCCAGGCCAGAGCGGTCCTCATGCACTGCAGAAAGTTCATCACAGATCACAGCGGTACTCATGCATGCAGGGAGCACAGCCCAGGCTGCAGCACTCTTCATGCAATTGGGGAGCAGAGGCCTGACCACAGGGGTCCTCATGCAAGCAGGGAGCGCATGCCAAGTCCCAATTGTCCTCATGCATGCAGGGACCACAGCCCAGTGAGGAAATTCAAAATACGGCCCCATCTTTGCTTGTAACACCATTACGCTGTTGCCCTCACTCAGGCCCCTTCAACCTTCATAGCGTTCCTTTCACGTTCTATACTGTTGCACATATTACACGACCTTTCCTGTTTCCCCAAGCTAAGTCCATTCTGAGACCCGGCTCGAAGCAACTAATCCCCCAGATAACCATCTATTGACCCTTGGTGACCGTTCTCGGCCTCTACAGTTGTTTTACGAATCACCATCTTCAACACGCAAACACGTCCTGTCGTAAATTAATTTAACCAAGGAATGGCTATGCCACCTGACCTATAGGGTCGGGTAGAGAACACGACCTTAGGGAAGGAATTTCTATTTCCCATTATCCTGTATCTTGTACAAAGAATGTTTTCTGGTGGATGATTTGTATTTTTATTGCACATTGTGGGGGTTGTTGCTTTAGGGGATTCAAGCGCCATAAAAGACTGTGAGCCACGGATTGAAGTGGCAGTCTCCTGAGAACCTACCACTTCTAGGACAACTGTACCTAGCTGCAGCTAATAAATTGAAGTTCCTATGCTAACAGAGTGTTCCGTGTCTCTGTAATTTGGAAGGCGAACTCAGAAGATTTCAGGCGTACCCTGCGCCGCCGGCTTAATAAATCCGGTTCTTCAATTGGTGCCCTCTGTGAGGCCGCTTCAGAGGTTGTGGGTCCAGCCCGAGGATCGTGAGGAGCCCCGCAAGGAAATTCCAGAGGACGCGCACCACGTGATCGACCCCTGCATGTCGTAAGTGGACCGAGTTTTTTTTACTGTGAGGCTTCTCCCTTCTAACGGCTGCAAAGACCTGCTGCCCTGACTGCGGCCATGCTTTGGCTCCCTTTGGTAATTTGTATCGTGAGACATCAGACGGACCTCTGTTGGCGTACGGACACACCTGGATAAGTTAAGTATAGTGGCCACTCCTTTGTCTTTGTTTTGTCTTTGTTCGACTTTTGCAAAAGCCGAAACCGAGGGGTGAGTGCAGTTCTTGTACTATAAAGTGACTAATTAACCCCCTTGAAGTTTGTAAAGAAACTATTGTGGTAGCGATGCCTGGTTTCAGTAAGTTTGGAAGATGGTTTTGTTGTAATCGCGATAGGGCTTCCCGACTGGAGGACTCTTGTCCAATTCCTCCGGCCGGAACTCCCACTTATGAAGTATATTCTAAACATGCTATTGGCCCCATAGCTTTTAATGAGGCATGGGTTCGCTATACTAGGAAAGATGGGGTTTTACGATGGCCACAGAACGGCAGTTTTGAGCTCAATATTTTAGATAATTTGGAGAACACTTTGTTTAAGCGAAAAGCCCGGCCGGCTATGTTTGACTCTTTTCGCTTATGGCGTAAGGAGGCCAAACAGAAAGAAATAAAACAAGCTAAAAGAGATAGAAGGGATATGTCTATTGTACAAGCTGCGCAACAGTTTAAAAATAATGAAACCGATCATGCGATTGAGGTCTCTGATAGGCAACAGCGTATGGCGGTAGATAAATGTTATCCAGTGTTGCCAACTTCCCGCGTCACGAGGCCAGGGTGGTTATCAGTCAGCACCAAGAGGTAGAGGACGAGGTACGCCGCCTAATAACCAACGTTCCATGCCCCCTGGAAACTCCCCGAATTATTTTGATCAGCAAAATGTTCAGTCTACCAACTATTACAACAGTGATTACTATACTGAGGATGAGAGTTAGAATTCCCAACCTAGCTAGGATAGCCATGGACAAAGTAAGGGAGTAGTATCAGTTCCAGTGGACCAGAGCGGGCCTTATGTTGACGTGGAATCACTAGGTGTTACAGAGCCATTCCTATTAGACACTGGTGCAACAAAGAGCTCTATGATTCACTCTAAACTCCCTGGGGCACCTTTGTCTGGCTGTACAAATGTTTCTGTAGGTTTTTCTGGCGCCCCAGTTCAAAACCCAGTTCATGCCCTTTGCCCATTTCAATAGGTCCTTACAAATTGGAGGCCCCGCTCCTTTTAACAACTGGTTGTGGTGAAAATTTGTTGGGCTTGGATTTATTGAAGAGATTGTATGCGACATTACACTGTTCCCCTTCTGGTGTACGTCTTACATTAGGTAAGAAATTGACCTCACCGATGTACTTGTCTAAAGATCAGCTTCCCCCTGAATTACAATCTCTTCCAGCCACCCTCTGGGCCACCGGCCCCAATGATGTGGGCCTCCTGCGGATTCCTCCCTACATTGTAACCCTCAAGCCTAATACTAAATTTCCTCGCATTCCATAGTATAAAATTTCCAGTGACAGCGAAAAAGCTCTTTTGACTATAGTTCATGATTTGGTACAAAACGATGTGGTCGAAGAGACTAGGGGAAATGTATGCAATAGCACTGTTCTGCCTGTTTTTAAACAAACCAACCCTTCCCAGCCACCTGTCTATCGTTTTGTGATTGATCTCAGAGAGGTCAACAAGATTGTGGTACCTTAATTCCTTGTTGTCCCGGATATTAATGCCCTGTTGACAATGATACCAGCCTCAGCTTCCTGGTTTTCCGTCATTGACCTCAAAAATGCTTTCTTCAGCATTCCCATTGCTGCGGAAAGTAGGGATATTTTAGGCTTCTCCTTAGCAGGCCGAAGCTTCTGGTTCAAGCGAGCTCCTCAAGGCTATTGCGAGAGCCCCTCCATTTATAGTCAAGCATTAAAATCACAGCTCGATACTATGTCTTTACCACCAGGGGCCACTCTCATTCAATATGTGGATGACCTGTTGGTTGCAGCAGATTCTGAAGACACTTGTAAAAAGGCTACCATTTCACTGTTACGCCACTTATCTGACCACAACCACAAGGTTTCATCATCAAAATTGCAACATTGCTGCCAAGAGGTTACCTACCTAGGTCATCTCTTGTCAAAGGAGGGACGGCGATTGATTGACCCCAGAACGTATCCAAGCAATTGCCCAAATGCCTATTCCATGTACGCAAAAAGATGTGTGTAGGAGAGTAGGGTCTGCAATCCTATGATCACCCCAGATTTTTGCTTTTTGCTTCATTGGTTTACGACTTTTCCCGGCTGTGGGCCTGCTAATCAGACCCACAGCCTAGCTGTTCTCTCTCTAAATTGACACATGTACCTTAGGTGCATTTACTAATTGGAACTGGGCCACCTTATCAGTCCCTGTATCAGCATACCTTAGGTATCCAGGGCCTAGGTGTACCCAGGGCCTACCAGGGGCTGCAGCATGTATTATGCCACCCCTGGCTGGCCACCCAAATCTGACACAACTGGCCGCACGACGGCTGGGGCAAGGTGGTGTAATCACCCTTTGCTTTAGATATAGTATGTGAGACCGGCCTCACGGCGTATGCCCTCCCGATCATCCAGCCAACCTGCAACCACCCCCAAGACACGGCATCTCCGACTCCGGCCGCCCCAGTCACACAGACCCGAGGGCCGGCCAGAGTCCCCGACAGACTCGACACCCCACCACACATGTCCGACCGAGGGAGCGGGAACCCCCGAGCCTGACCAGGAGGCGCCAGCCCAGTCACACCTCGGATCGCCTTCCCTCGGGAGGACTCAATCGGCCACCAGGCCCCTGGGGAGCAGGCGCCTCGCCTGCCGAGCGTCTGGGGACCCTCCCAGACCCACCTGAAAAGACCAAAAAAACGAGCGGCAGGAAATCCCGCCGAACCCCCCGCAGTCACAAAAGGCCCCTCTCTGCGAGGACTCCGGACTTCAAAGGGCAGGGGGAGTATAATAGGGGGTGCCGGAGGAACGAATGGCAGAGAAGACCTGGAACCATCAGAGCCTGCTGACGCTGTCACGGCTCCCGAACGCCGAACCACCTGGGCCTGCTGAGTGACTCGCGGCCTCCAGCCATTGAACCATCTGAGCCCTGCTGACGAGATCTCGGCTCCCGAACTCCGAACCACCTGGGCCTGCTGAGTGACTCGCGGCCCCCAGCCATTGAACCATCCGAGCCCTGCTGACGAGATCGCGGCTCCCGAACTCCGACTACCTGTGCCTGCTGAGTGACTCGCGGCGCTCCCCTCAAGGACGACTTGGCAAGAGATCGCCCAGAGACACGACACCCTCCAGCTCGAGGATTGTGAGCTATCCGCAGGGTACTTCGCAGAGACACTACCTTCAAAGACTGTCCCGCTACCCCCATTCCCCAACCACCGATTTGTAGTATCTTGTGCCGCTGCTGTACTACTTGCACCTTGGATCATAAAGATCCCTTGAAACCATCGATAAAAGAACCTATCGTCCTGCAAAGAATACGTGTGGTGTCACTCTGTTCGTAGTGTAAGCTCAGGGTGTGCGCGCCTGGTTCGGCCTACTTGGGAGAGGTGGGTCAAAGGGGTGGGCAAGACATGTATCGAACCCCCCTCCGGCGAACGCCTTTCCAACATTTGGTGGCAGACGACGGGATCCGAGCCGACACCGAAAGAGAGCGTGCAGTGAACGACTGACGCACTACCAAACAGAGATGGAAGGAGAAACCTCCCTGGGTGTCGCAGGTACCGAAATGAGCTCACCGTTCCGAGAGGATCAATTGGACTATTATACGCATAGAGAATTAAAACAATTTTGCAAAGACCTTGGCATCGCTACCACCGGATTAAGCACAAAAGAAGACTTCCAGAAAGTATTGAAGACCTGGGTCGAGACGGGGGCGCCCCCGACCCAAACGGAAGGAGACTCTGCCCATGAACCACAAAGCATCCCGGTGAGAAACAACGGGCCAGAAGGGAACCTGTCCCCCGAGGAACTAGCAGACCGAGAGAGAAGCCGCAACCACGAACTTGAACTGGCCAAGCTAAAAATCGAGGGAGAAATAAAACTGGCCGAGAAAAAGTTAGCCGTCGAGCAGTTACGGCTACAAGGGGAACTCGAGGAAAAGAGACGCCAAAGAGAGCACGACGAAAAAAAACTCCAGCTGGAACATGAACGCAGCCTGAAAGAGATCGAGTAGAGGGCTAAAAGCGAAAAGTCACAACCTTCCGGGAATCTACCATCCGCTCCCACCGTGGAAACCAAAGTCCACATCCCCAAGGATGTGGTAAAGGAGTATTACAAAAACGACGATATCCAGCAGTGGTTTAAGGCCTACGAAGTCGCCATGACCTCTCACCGAGTCCCGCAGAAGGATTGGGGGGCTGGCCTATGGGGCCGGTTCTTAAGCGAAGGAAGAGATACCCTGCTGGATCTGCCCTCCACGGTCATGAACTCCTACAGCCACATGAAGGAAGCCCTCATGGGCCGGTATGGACTCACCCCCGAAATGTACCGGCAACGGTTCCGAGATTGCAAGAAGATACCGGGCACCACATGGGTAGAATACGTGAACTTTTACAGCCGGGCCTTGGACGGGTGGATCAAGGGCAGCAAGGTCTCCACCTTCGAAGAGCTGTTTGATCTGATCGCCTGGGAACATTTAGCGGCCAATTGCTTTGTAGAACTGCGCCAACATCTCCTGGACAGTAAGCTCACCGACCCTCGAAAGCTGGCCGCCGAGGCTGATCGTTGGGTGAACACCCGGGCCACCCGAGGCCCCGTGGGAGACTACGGTCGCCACAGTCAAGGACCCCCCCGCCAGAGGGGCGGAGGAAACCACGGCCGACCGAGAGACTTCCCAGGGGGGCCCTCGCACAGCCCTCCCAGCAGCCCACCAGCGCCAGGTCCAGCCCCGTCCCCAGCCAGCGCCGGAGCCCCAGGGCGGCTAGGGCCACGAACCAGGATCACCTGCTTCCGCTGCCAACAGCCCGGACACTACGCCAATGACCCCCAGTGTCCCCAGTATCAACAAACCGCAACGACCAACCCCCCGGCCCGGCAGATGGCCTCCGTGGCCCTAGGGGAAGAGATAGAGGACTCCGAAGAGTGGGAACCAGCGGCCATGGCCCTGGTCTCCCTTGGTCATCGAGAAATGGTCCCCGGGACACCCTTGCCCGCCAACACGAAGAAGTACCGACAGCAGGTGACCATCAACGGCCACCAAGTCGAGGGCCTCCGCGATACCGGGGCAAGTGTCACCGCGGTCCACCGCAGCCTAATATCTGAAGACCAGATCCTACTCGGTGCCCTCTGTCCGGTCATATCTTCCGAGAGCCTCTGCCAGATGGCTCTGGTGCCTTTCGAGTGGGGAGGAGTCTCCGGAGAATTGAAGGTAGCCGTCCGAACATCACAGCCCGTAGACTGCCTCCTGGGCAACGACCTTGAGAGTTCCCCGTGGGGGCAAGTGGAACGAAGAGCCCATCTCGAGATGATGGGCCTACCCGAATGGGTCTGCGCCACCACGCGCTCCATGACCGCGCGATTGCCTCTCTCCGAGGGCGGCGAGGCCCTCCCCCCGAACACTGTCCCCGAGAACCGGGACACCCTACCAGAAACGGACAACCCTCCTTCGGAGGGAGGAGAAGACACTAACCCGGGAGAAGGGCCGGAACCTTCCGCCCCTGAGGCACTGACTGAGCTCGGAGAACTGCCCGAGATGGCCCAGTGGCGCTGTGAGGGAGGGCCCTCCCGTGAAGAGTTCTGCCAGGAACAGGCCACCTCCCCTTCCCTTGTGGGACTCAGACAACAAGCCGAAGCCCAGACCGCCGGTGACCGGACCGGAACCCATTGGGTCCATTGGGACAATGGTCTCCTATACAGCGAACAAAAGTCAGCCGAGCTAGGCGCAGCCCGAGTACTGGTGGTACCCATGCGCTTCCGAAGCCTCCTCCTGGGCCTGGCCCACGATGTACCCTTGGCAGGACACTTAGGCCAAGACAAAACATATCAGCGATTAGTTACCCACTTCTATTGGCCCAAGATGAGAGCGAATGTAGAAGTCCACTGTAAATCCTGCCTCACGTGCCAGGGCAGTGGGAAAAGTGGTGGAAAGCGCAAAGCTCCATTACAACCCTTTCCCGTTGTGAGTACCCCGTTCGAGCGGGTCGGCATCGACATCGTGGGACCCCTGGATCCGAAGACCGCCCAGGGCCACCGATTCATCCTCGTCCTGGTGGACCATGCCACCCGCTACCCCGAGGCCATTCCCCTCCGCACCGTGACGGCTCCCGTGGTGGGCCGGGCTCTCATGGGGATCTTCTCCCGTGTCGGATTCCCGGCGAGGTTGTGAGTGATCGCGGCACTAACTTCATATCTCGCTACATGAAGTCCCTGTGGCAGCAGTGCGGAGTAACATATAAGTTCACGACCCCCTACCACCCCCAGGGCAACGGCCTGGTAGAACGCTTCAACCGAACCCTGAAGGGGATGATCCCAGGCCTCGAGGAGCCCCTGCGCCGAAGATGGGACGTCCTCCTCCCTTGCCTCCTGTTCGCGTACCGGGAAGTTCCCCAAAAGTCCCTGGGGTTCAGCCCATTCGAACTACTATACAGACACCCCGTCCGGGGGCCCCTGAGCCTGGTCAAAGAGGGCTGGGAGACAAGCCCCCGGGGAACCCCCCCTGATGTGTTCCGCTACATCCTGGCGCTCCGCAACCAGACCCGGAAGTTCAGAGAACTCGCAGAGGCTAACCTCGAGGCCAGCCAAGAAGAAATGAAGCGCTGGTATGACCAGAACGCAACTCTGGTCGAGTTCCAGCCGGGCCAGCAGGTTTGGGTCATGGCCCCGGTGAAACCCTGCGTCCTACAAGACAAATGGACTGGTCCCTTCAAGGTGATCGAGCGGAAGAGTCAGGTCACGTACCTGATCAATGTACAGTCCCCACGGAACCCCCTCCGGGTCCTCCACGTGAATCGTCTCAAGCCCCACTTTGTGAGAACGGAGTTAAGTTTGCTACTGGCCACGGATGATGGGGCGGAAGAAGACACTGAACCCCTGCCCGACCCCCTGTGCGCTAAAGACCTGGATGGTTCCGTGGAGGGAGTGAAACTGTCAACCACCCTCACTCCCCAACAGTCCGACGACTCTCGCCAGCTGCTCAGACAATTCGCAGACCTCTTCTCCCTCATCCCAAGGGTCACCGACTGGTGTGTCCACGACGTGGACACCGGCGACAGCCCACCTGTGAGACACCGAGCCTACCGGGTGCCTGACCGGGTCCGCACCTGCATCAAGACCGAAGTACAGAAGATGCTAACCCTTGGGGTGATCGAACCCTCCGACAGCCCCTGGGCCAGCCCGGTAGTCCTGGTCCCGAAAGCGGCTTCCCCTGGGGTCGCCCCCGAACTAAGATTCTGTGTGGACTACCGGGGGCTCAATGCGGTCACCCGAGCGGACGCTCACCCTATTCCCCGCGCCGACGAGCCCATCGACCGCCTTGGGGCCGCACGTTTCCTCAGCACCTTCGACCTGACCTGCGGTTACTGGCAGATTGTGCTCACGGAGGGAGCAAAAGAACGCTCCGCCTTCTCCACACCCGATGGACACTACCGCTTCAGGGTCATGCCGTTCGGGATGAAGAATGCCCCGGCCACTTTCCAGCGGTTGGTAAACAAGGTCCTGGCCGGACTCGAGGAGTTCAGCGCAGCGTACCTTGACGACATAGCCGTATTCAGCTCTCAATGGCACGAGCATCTCCAGCACCTCCGGTAAGTACTGCTGGCCCTGCGCCAAGCCGGCCTAACAGTGAAGGCCAGGAAATGCCAGCTCGGGCAAGGCTCCGTGGTCTACCTGGGGCATCAGGTGGGCAGCGGGCAGGTCGCCCCCCTCCAACCGAAGATCGACGCCATCAAGTCCTGGGAGCCCCCCACCACTCAGACGGAAGTCCGGGCCTTCCTGGGCCTCACAGGATACTACCGGCGGTTCATTAAAAACTATGGTAGCCTCGCAGGGCCTCTCACGGAGTTGACCTCCAAAAAGCTCCCGAAGAAGGTGCAGTGGACCCCCCCGTGCCAACAGGCGTTCGACGCCTTGAAAACCGCCATGTGCACCGCCCCAGTGCTCAAGGCCCCCGACTACTCCCAAGAGTTTGTGGTCCAGACCGACGCATCCGAACATGGCATCGGGGCCGTCCTCTCGCAGTTCAACGACAAGGGCATAGATCAGCCCATAGCCTTCATCAGCCGAAGGCTGCTGCCTCGAGAACAGCGTTGGAGTACCATAGAACGAGAGACCTTCGCCGTAGTCTGGGCCCTCAAGAAACTACGGCCCTACTTGTTCGGAACCCACTTCCGAGTACAGACGGACCACCGGCCCTTGCGGTGGCTGGTGCAGATGAGGGGAGAGAACCCCAAGCTATTACGATGGTCAATCTCCCTCCAAGGGATGGACTTCACTGTCGAGCATCGCCCCGGGACGGATCATGCCAACGCCGACGGCCTGTCCCGGTTCTTCCGCTTCGGCGAGGAGAACCCCCCAGTGGATGGGTAGTTCTCCACGCCTTTCAGCTGGGGGGGACGCGTGTGAGACCGGCCTCACGGAGTATGCCCTCCCGATCATCCAGCCAACCTGCAACCACCCCCAAGACACGGCATCTCCGACTCCGGCCGCCCCAGCCACACAGACCCGAGGGCCGGCCAGAGTCCCCGACAGACTCGACACCCTACCACGCATGTCCGACCGAGGGAGCGGGAACCCCCGAGCCAGACCAGGAGGCGCCAGCCCAGTCACACCTCGGATCGCCTTCCCCCGGGAGGACTCGATCGGCCACCAGGCCCCTGGGGAGCAGGCGCCTCGCCTGCCGAGCGTCTGGGGACCCTCCCAGACCCACCTGAAAAGACCAAAGAAACGAGCGGCAGGAAATCCCGCCGAACCCCCCGCAGTCACAAAAGGCCCCTCTCTGCGAGGACTCCGGACTTCAAAGGGCAGGGGGAGTATAATAGGGGGTGCCGGAGGAACGAATGGCAGAGAAGACCTGGAACCATCAGAGCCTGCTGACGCGGCTCCCGAACGCCGAACCACCTGGGCCTGCTGAGTGACTCGCGGCCTCCAGCCATTGAACCATCTGAGCCCTGCTGACGAGATCGCGGCTCCCGAACTCCGAACCACCTGGGCCTGCTGAGTGACTCGCGGCCCCCAGCCATTGAACCATCCGAGCCCTGCTGACGAGATCGCGGCTCCCGAACTCCGACTACCTGTGCCTGCTGAGTGACTCGCGGCGCTCCCCTCGAGGACGACTTGGCAAGAGATCGCCCAGAGACACGACACCCTCCAGCTCGAGGATTGTGAGCTATCCGCAGGGTACTTCGCAGAGACACTACCTTCAAAGACTGTCCCGCTACCTCCATTCCCCAACCCCCGATTTGTAGTATCTTGTGCCGCTGCTGTACTACTTGCACCTTGGATCATAAAGATCCCTTGAAACCATCGATAAAAGAACCTATCGTCCTGCAAAGAATACGTGTGGTGTTCGTAGTGTAAGCTCAGGGTGTGCGCCCCTGGTTCGGCCTACTTGGGAGAGGTGGGTCAGAGGGGTGGGCAAGACGTGTATCGAACCCCCCTCCGGCGAACGCCTTTCCAACATAGTATTCCTATATCTAATCCGAAAATGGACACATGTATTCCTATCAGTCACTCCTATGGCAGGCCTTATCAATCCTGAAGGCAGAGTGCTTGGAATTATGTGAGATGGTGCTCTGGCATGAGCTGAGCCCATCTGCAGCTTGCGGAACCAAGTCCTAATAGCTGTTCCAGGATAACGCGTACCATATACTCGTAAAGTGCAGTATAATCCTCGCGGTTATTTGCTAACTTTGGTATCGCATTATCAAAGCATGTCGAGTAAGGTGTCATACGAATTGGGATACTAACCCCTCGCCAATTCTGGCGACGGGGTTAGCATTCCACCCTTCTAGAGGGACACTACATGCATGTAACTGTGAACCCCGGTTAAAGTTGACTCGAGCTTCAGCATCACAAAATGGATGCTGCCACCACAGACACAAGTCTGACCTCCTGCTGCTGGGAGTCCTTCCAGCGGGGAGAGCTTGGACAAAGGGTTTCCTGTCAGGGGCGGTGCCCGCGCCATCCCAGACAGGGTTTTGTGTATCCCAGGTAGGCAAGGCTGAGAGGAAGGTGACTGCAAGTGGCACCCCGGTGCTCACTGTGCATAGGCCGGCTCGAACCAGTTCCAGGGGCACCCCCGCCTCTGAGCTGGGGAGAGACCGGACAAAGGAGAGGGGTGTAACCACCCCCCCCTGGTCCCACCCATAGGCAGGACCTAGTCACGGGCCAGCCCCTTTTCTTAGGATAAAGGTAGGAGCGGGCCCCCTTCCCAAATTGGATAATTCTGAATCTTGAACTACTTTCCACGAAAGGAACTCTTGACTTTTTCTGAAGACTCTCCCTTGTGGCTAAGGAGTAGCCACCCTGCACCAGCAGGCACCACCTAAGCGCTTGCGGTTTGCTGCACGTCCATCCTCCGGATCCAGACTGACCAGCTCGACGAGACCCGGATTCCCTGCCATCTCTGACCTCTACCTGCATCATCAGCCGTGCTGAGATTCGTGGGTGTGACGAGACCTGCGGGACCGGCCATCATCAAAACCTGCACGACGCTTGCCTAGCACAACCACCGAGGGACCCTCGAGTGAGTGCTCCTGGGGTTTGAGAAGCCCCAACCCTGAGCAGCTCCAGCACCGAAGACCAGCCTCCCAGCATCCCCGAGATCTGCGTGGGGGCCCTTCTGCTCTTTGCCGCTCACCGCGTTGTTCGGTCACTTGCCCGTTGGCTAGTGGCCCTCCTAACGATGCACCCCGACATTTCCGCCGCTGGTCTGGTTGCTCCAGACTGGCCCTGGCTCCCCTCCAACAGAGGAGCACCCCGGACCCCCCTGGTCCACTCCAGACGCCATCTTGACTCCATCGCGTGGGCTTGCCTTTGCCAAGGGTTGTTGCCCCAATCCTGGGTCCAGCATCGCCGACAGCAGACACCCCTTCTGCCTGGTCGCCGACAACACCTCCTGCAACGAGGGACAGCAGAGTCCAGCGTCAACCACTCACCTGATCGCGGTGACTACCTCCGGTGCCATCCTGGTGCCAACTCAATCACTGGCTAGGGATTAAGAACTGAGTCCCCTCTGCTTTCAGGTCATCTCCATCACCGATCCAGGCTTGGATCCCTCCGAATATCGACACTGGTCGCCTGCCAGCAACTTCTTCTTTCAGGCTCCTGAGACTACAACGAGGACTCCCGACATCTTGCTGAACCCCACGCAGCCGCAGCCTCTGGGCTAGGTAACTCGAGCATTTCGGTGCTCCATCGTAGGTTCGCTCTACAAGTGTCCAGCTCCTTTTTCCTTTAGTCCCACTGATCGGATTTCTCCGGAATCAGTAACTTTAGACTCTCTAACCATTCGCATTCCACTTTTAGTGTATATGGTTTTTCGTGCCCCTCGGGCATTTGTGTAAAGTGTGCAACTTGAAGTATTTTCATAAGAGTTTTGTATTGTGCTTAGCTCCCTGACTCATAAAGAGCCAGGGTAGTCTTGTTATAAATAAATATCCTTTATTTTCATAACAACTTGTGTGGTGTCCTTTCACGTGGTGTTCAAAGGGTAAATGTGGTGGTAAAACAGCTGGCTTAACACGCCCTCTAGAGTTTAGCCTAAAGACTGCTCTTGTCCATGCTACTAGGATAGCTGGTCTATAAGGTTGACTTACAACCAATCATCAATAAGGGTCGTTTGGTATGACACACAGTGATCACTAGAATAGTGAACACTATATATCAGGCCAACTTCCCACAATGTGCATGCCTTTTTGGGTATTACCTCTTATTGTAGACAATGGATCCCCAATTTTTCCCTTCTGGCAAAACCTTTGTTGGCACTCACTCTTAAAGACACACCACACCCGCTTCCATGGACTGCGGAATGTCAGAAAAGTTTCACTGATTTACGCACTGCCTTGTGCTCTGCCCCTGTGTTAGGTACTCCTGATTACAGTAAGCCTTTCACACTCTATGTTCATGAGAAAGAAGGTTGCGCATTATCAGTTTTAACGCAACGATTTGGGGACAAGCAACGCCCCTCTGCCTATTTTTCGGCCACGTTAGATCCAGTGGCCAAGGCGTTACCTAGCTGTTTGAGGGCTACAGCAGCAGGGGCAGTATCCATTCGCCAGTCCGCTGGATTGGTATTAGATAATACCCTTATTGTCATGGTGCCGCATGCAGTAGACACCCTCCTAAATAGAACAAAGACCCAACACCTCACGAGTGCATGCCTTTCGGGGTACGAATTGACGCTCTTGGCTAGCCACATACACATTAAGCGATGTAATACCTTGAACCCGGCAACATTGCTGCCAATTCCAGTAGAAAATGACACTCAGGAGCAACACGACTGCTTCCTCTGCACGGAGGAAGAGACAAAAGGCAGAGTCGATTTAAAGGATACTCCACTCCCGGACCCGAATGGGACCTTATGGGTGGACGGTTCTTGTTTTAAGCTTCCCAATGGTGAAACGACCTCAGCCTATGCAGTCACTACCTTATACACTGTTGTAGAAACAGCGCGTATTATACATAACTCAGCCCAGGCAGCTGAATTGATAGCACTGACTAGAGCTTGTGTGTTGGCTGAAGGAAAAAGGGTGAATGTGTATACTGATAGTCAGTATGCGTTTGGAGTGGCCCATAGTTTTGGCCGCCTGTGGAAGGAAAGAGGGTTTCTCACATCCCATGGCACTAAGATACAGCATGGCCAATTGGTAAATGACCTCCTTGAATCACTCACCTTGCCCACTCAGATAGTGATTGTGAAGTGTAGTGCACATAAGAAGATCACTGATGATGTAGGTCAAGGAAATGCTTTCGCAGACCACATAGCAAAAGAGACAGCTAGACACACTACAAGCCGCATGTATGTTGCGGGCTCTGCTAGATGGGTTGCACAAGGAGGGATGTGTGAGAATACTGTGGACAGTGTGAAAATGATCCAGGCAGAGGCCACAGAGAAAGAATTGAGTACGTGGAAAGAAAGTATAGGAAGATTGGATGTGACAGGGTGCTGGACAGACTTGTCAGAACATCAACGCTGGTTGTTACAAGATGCTTATGTACTCCCAGTAGTTACCATGGCACATGGTCCAGCCCATATTAGCGCTAAAGGTATATGCAAGCTTCTGGCTCCGGTATGGAAGAATGTGGGGATCCCTAAATGTGCAGACATTCTGGTTAAGCATTGTATTGTATGCTTGATGCATAACCCGGGGAAGGGAACACCAACACCAGCAGGACACTTTGCTCCCCCAACTTACCCTTTTGAGGTTTTACAAATAGATTACATCCACATGGAACGATGTAACAATCTGAAGTACGTTCTTATTGTGGTATGTGCCTTCTCCCGATGGGTAGAGTCCTATTCCCTGAAAGATAATACTGCTCTATCCACGGCAAAAGTCCTTTTGAAGGAGTTTCTGTCAAGATTTGGGTTACCGAGAATTATTTGGAGTGACAACGGGAGTGAATTTGTGGGTCAGATCATGCAGAAAGTATGTGCAGGCCTTGGCATTAAGCAAAAGTTCCACGCAGCAAACCATCCTCAGTCAGCAGGTTTGGTGGAATGCTATAATGGCACCCTTAAGCTTAAACTGGCGAAAATACAAGCCAGCACGGGTCTTGCCTGGCCTGATGCCTTGCCCTTGGCTCTCTTATCCACCAGAACAACCACCCATTCCCGTATGGGGCTTAGTCCTTATGAGGTTGTCTTTGGACGCCCTGCAAACGTTTGGGGAGTCCCAAGGCCAAAGAAATACTCAGAGATAGAGCATCCATTGTTAATTGACTATTTACATGATCTAACCACTAAGTTACGTGTCCTTCACCAACAGGTACAAGATACTTTGCCCCAGGCTTCAATGGATCCTGGTCACACCATACGGCCGGGAGACTGGGTCTGCGTCAAAAATTTCCAGAGGTCAAAGAACTTGGAACCTCGCTGGAGAGAACCTCGTCAGGTGCTACTGACGACGCGTACTGCAGTAAAGGTGGTCGGCAAAAAGAACTGGGAACATGGGCTACATTGCAAGAAAGTGCCCCTACCATTGCCTTATGATCAATGGGTTCATAAACGAATTAGTGACTCCGAAACCGGAAGAACACCAAGATTTGGACTATTCAGCGATGCACGCCTAGACTTTGCCGGAGCAGGACAAGACGACGACGAGGTCCTCCAGACAGCTATACCACCGGCAGTGAAATTGGACACTACTAAACCACATCTCCTTTTCCAAGAACAAACTGTACCTGGTTCCCAGAGGTACGATTTGAGGCCCAGACTGAACAAAATACCTCAATAGTGCTTCATTGACTTTTGTCTTTATCCCGATTTCCACATGATTGCAGGGCCGTGATCGTAAGTCTCAGAATTGTGACCCAAGATGTGGCTCTAGGCCTGTGGGACTTGTAGGAAAGTATAAAGAACTACAGACAATCACAGCTGAGTGAAGCAACCTCCCGTCACGGGCAATATTTAGAGCTGGAAATGACTGTTAACAAGGGAATGGACAAAATACAAACAAGGAGCACAAAGCATTGTAAATTATTGCATAATCGTTTTATAGTGGTTTTAATAATTCTGATTTTGATATGTATTATATTGTCTTGCATAGGATGGGGACTACACGTAATTTTTACACAGCCTACTCCCGAAGTTACCGTTGAAATGCATACACATATTACTCTACCACCTCATGTTGAGTCAAGAAGGAGTGAATTCCGCAACAACACATTTGTTTCCATGCTACACCAACATCAATTGGCCACTAATGCGACGAACTGGTGGGTTTGTGGTCTTCTGCCAAGTTCGGTGAATACTGAAATGCCATACATTACCCTTCCTTTTTCTTTTAATGGCTTTTGTAGTGCATGGTGGGAATTGAGCGCCAGTTGGGTATTTTCTGGAGATGGGGGTACTCGAGAAGTAAGGAGCTTGGGAGTACATCTATACCATTTATGTTGGCGGGACAGAAAAAGGATATATGGGACGGATAGTGAGAAGTCAGAATATGCTGATCGTCAAACCAAATCTACGGATTTGTATTTTCTGCCCTCTAATATAACCTCTAGAAAAGGACAAACTTTTCTAGTGGTACCTGGACAAGCACCATTCTGTATTACGAAAGGAGGGTTAGAATATAAAGGTATAAGCAATTGCCAACATATTGTGACATTGAATGGGACAGATTGGCCTTGCATGGTTCCCTCACGTAATACATACTTCGTGTGTGGAAATAAGGCTTACACTTCTCTACCTGGTAATTGGAGAGGCACTTGTTATATCGCTTGGTTGTTGCCCCCTACATATATAGCAGATGCCAAGCATCATTTACAGAAAAGAGGGGTGGCGTCTGGCCAGGATACGTCAGGACAAGAAGTCGGGGATGTCTTGAAAGGACTCCTTCCATTCTGGGGCTCAATAGCCAACAGTAGAGACATAAGACAACTAATTCGAGTTGTAGAAGCCACTGTCAATGAAACAGCTGGAGCTTTGAGTAACATCACTGCAGAACTCGCTGCTGACCGCCTTCTCACGCTTCAGAACAGGATGGTATTAGATATCATCCTTGCTGACCGTGGGGGCGTATGCAGATTGATCGGATTTAGCTGCTGCATTTTTATTCCAGACAACGCCCCTACAGTATACCAAGCCATCTCTAAGCTACATAAGATCGCTGAGTCCGTTCACCAGGATGAAGGGAATTGGTCTCTGATGGGATGGTTTGGCGTACTACTGTCTACATGGGGATGGAAGATCCTCACCTTTGTCGGAGCGACTTTGGCTATTCTCTTCTCATGTTGCCTTTGCCTACAATGTGGTCCAGCTATATGCGGGCTCTGCGCCACCCTGTGTGTTCCAAATCCGGTATCACAGAAAGCAGCGAACACAAAGATAATGCTGCAACAACAGCTTGTAGAGTTCATGGCTATTGAAGTCGATTCAGATTAACAACAGCCTCTGGTTTCTTTGCCTGAGTAATGGCAAAAGGAGGGTGTGAGAAGTTGGCCTGGTATATGCTGTTCACTAGTTAAAGTGACCACCTTGTACCATGCCAAGCAACCCTTATGGTGTGGTTATAAGTCAACCTTTTCGGACTAGCTGCCCTAGTGGTAGCGTAGGCTAAGCAGTCTTTGAGGCTAACTCGTTAAAGCGTGTTAAGCAGGCTGTTTCACCATATGTAACCCCCCTTTATACCAATGAAAGGACACCACACAGGTATATATTCAAAATATATATGTATTTATTACTCAAAGTATCCCCTAGACTCTTTATGAGCACAGGAGCACAAATCGTTAAACAAGAAAGTATTACAATATACAGAAGTTGCACTTTATATGGATAGGCCCTGGTGGCCGATCAAACCATATACTAAAATAGTGGTATAAGTACCACGAACAGGAAAGGGAAAAGGCCTAGGGCCTCTAGAATCACTGGGCCTACAAGGAGCTAACTTCAGTTAGTGACCAGGAGGTCCACGGGTCGCGTGTGCAGTGAGGAAAGTTACACGCGGGCTCCCATAGGTTTTCAATGGGTGCGTAAAAGTTCAAAAGTTACTGCTAGAAGGGTCTTCTGGATGGACTACGAACTTAAGACTTAAAACACAGACACTAGTGATGTTTCTCTACACTTGGGCACCGGAGTGCCAGCTTTACCTCACCCACAGGAAGCGGGTGCATAGGTCTCGAAGTGCGTCGGGTTTCGTCTATCTGTTCAATGGAGCCTGGTGACAAAGATGCTGCAGGCGGTCGGCCCAGAAGAGATGCGGTGGATCCAAGGATGGATCGGAGTTGTAGAAGACCTGAAAGCAGAGGGGACAGTGTTCACAGTCACTAGCCAGTGACCGGCGTGGCACCAGGCGATGTCGGGTGCAAACAGGCAAAGAGGTGTAGCTTGTCTCCGCCTGAAGGTCGACGACGTCCAGGAGTCGGTTCACGAGCTGTCCCACAAAGGCTCTCGCTGTCGGCGGTGTCGGCGACTCGAAGGAAGCAAACAAGCCTTGGCAAAAGCAGGAGTCGTAGGAAATGAAGAAAGCTGATGGTTCTGACCAGCAAGGTCAGAGGGGCTGCTCCTTTGGAGGGCAGCAGGGGCCAGTCTGGAGCAACCAGACCAGCATCGTAGTTTTCAAGTTAGGTCGCCAAGATGGCCACTAGCCAACGGGCCAGGGTCCGGTTAGGCGCGTCGAGTTGCAAAGTGCAGAGGGGCCCCACGCAGATCGTGGAGATGCTGGAGGGCTCACCTTTGGTGCAGATGCTGCTCGGATGTTGGGCTTCTCAGGTCCCAAAGCACAACTTGGAGGGAGCCTCTGTTGTCGCGCTTGCAGCTTGTCATGGGTCTTTCAAGATGGCTGGCTCCACGTGTCTCGGTGCCTCCACGGGTTCCTTCTTTGCAGGGACTGTGGATCGGGCTGTGAGAGGTCTGGAGATCCAGTTCTTGTCAGGCTCTGGGCTCGGGCTCCGGCAGGAGGCAGCGGCAAAGCAGACGTCGAGTAGCTAGTTGGTGCTTGCGTTAGCAAGATGGTCACTCCCTGACCATAGGGGAGATTTCCTTCTGTCCTCTGTGCAGCAGAGCGTCGAAGTTCCCGTCTTCTTCTTTGTAGTAAGTTGATTCCAGGATGTCTGAAGTCTTAGGACACAGCTCCTACCTTTAAGCGGATTCTAGGGGCCGGACTACCTGCTAGGTCCCTCCCTAAGGGTGGGACCAGGAAGGGCGGTGGTTACACCCCCAATCCTTTGTCCAGCTCGCCCCAGGTCCGGGGCTGGTGTGCCCCAGGACCGGTTTGAACTGGCATATGCACCGAGGCTCCTTGTGAGCCTCAGGCATGTCTGATTCTATTCAAGCCCTACCTGACCAATACACAAAATCCTGTCTGGGGTGGTGCACGCACCTCCCCTGGCAGGAAACCCTTTGTCCACGTCTCCCAAGCTGGAAGGACTCCCAGCAGCAGGAGGGCAGACTTGTGTCTGTGGTGGCAGCGTCCATTTTGTGGAGCTGAGGCTATGTCTGATTTTACCCGGGTTTCAGGTACTGTACATGTCGTGTCCCTCTAGAAGGGTGGAATGCTAACCCCGTCGCCAGAATTGGCGAGGGGTTAGTATTCCAATTCGTATGACACCTTACTCGACATATTTTGATAAAGCCAAACCAAAGATAGCATTTAACCGCGAGGTTCATAATGCACTTAAGAGTATATGGTATGGCGATATCTGGAAACGGTAGAAGGAAGTTGTTCCGACCACTGCAGACAGGCTCAGCTCATGCCAGAGCACCATCTCACATGGAACCACGCACTCTGCCTTCAGGATTGTCCAGGCCTGCCACAGGAGTGACTTATAGGTTAACATGTGTCCCATTTAAGGTTAGGTATAGGTATACTACACCTAAGTAAGAGGTGGTTACACCAACTTACCCCAGCTGAGTGATCAGCCAGTTGTGTCAAATTGCTAGGCCAGGCCAGGGGTGGCACAATACATGCTTCAGCCCCTGGTAGGCCTTAGATACACCAATGCCCTGGGTACCTAGTGTACACTGGTACAGGGGCTCACAGGGTGATCCAATTCCAATTGGTTATGCACCTATAGTGCATAGTGTCAATTTAGTAGAGAGAACAGCAGGCTGGGGGTCTGATTAGCAGGCCCACAGCCTCAATATGTCAAAAACCAGTTTGGGGTTTTCACCCTTCATCTGATTTAGCCACAAGAAGGGCTTATGGACGGTCTGAATCTTGAAGTGAGTGCCAAACAAGTATGGCCTCAACTTCTTCAGGGCCCACACCACAGCAAAGGCCTCCCTCTCAATAGCTGACCAATACTTCTCTCTGGGGGTCAACCTTCTGCTAATAAAAGCAATGGGTTGGTCTTGACCATCTACATTAAGTTGTGACAGCACAGCTCCCACACCCAACTCAGAAGCATCTGTTTGGACAATATACTCTTTGGAGTAGTCATGACTTTTCAGGATAGGTGCAGAGCACATGGCCTTCTTCAGGTCATTAAATGCCTTTTGACAGCTTACTGTCCACTGAACCTTTTTGGGCATCTTCTTGGATGTCAGATCATTAAAAGGAGTCACAATGGACCCTTAGTTCTTAACAAACTTCCTGTAGTACCCAGTCAAGCCCAAGAAAGCTCGAACTTGAGTCTGGGTGGTTGGAGGGGACCAGTCCTTGATGGATTGTATCGTACTCTCCAGTGGTTGAACTTGGCCTCCACCTACAAGGTGGCCCAAGTACACAACCTTACTCTGCCCTATCTGGCCCTTAGTAGCCTTGATAGTGAGGCCTGCCTTTTGCAGAGCCTCAAGTACCTTCTTCAGGTGGATCAGGTGATCCTCCCAGGTGGAGCTAAAGACAGCAATGTCATCAAGATATGCTGCACAAAAGTCATCCAACCCAGTAAGGACTTGATTCACCAACCTTTGGAAGGTGGCAGGTGCATTCTTCAGACCAAAGGGCATCACCAAAAATTGATAATGCCCACCTGGGGTTGAAAATGCTGTTTTGGCCTTAGACTCCTCAGCTAATCTGATTTGCCAATAGCCAGCTGTCAAATCAAATGTGCTCAAAAACTTAGCAGAAGCTAGTTTGTCTATGAGCTCATCTGCCCTTGGAATAGGGTGTGCATCTGTCCTGGTGACAGCATTGAGTCCTCTGTAATCCACACAGAACCAAATCTCTCTCTTGCCATCTTTGGTGTGAGGTTTGGGGACCAGAACCACTGGGCTAGCCCAGGGGCTCTCTGAGAGTTCAATGACACCCAGTTCCAGCATTTTGTGTACCTCAGCCTTTATACAGTCCCTGACATGGTCAGGTTGCCTGTAAAGTTTGTTCTTTACAGGAAGACTGTCACCAATGTCCACCACATGGGTACACCAGTCAGTTTGACTAGGTATCAGTGAAAACATATGTTGAAATGATTGTAGAACCTGTCTACATTCAACCTGCTGATGCTCAGTGAGGTTGCCTCCAAGGGTCACTCCTTCAACTGGACCATCTTCAGGGTTCTGAGACAACAGGTCTGGGAGAGGGTCACTCTCTTCCTCCTGTCCCTCATCTGTAGCCATGAGCAAGCCCATGTCTGCCCTGTCAACATATGCTTTTAACCTGTTAACATGGAGTACCCTGTGGGGACTCCTGGGAGTTCCTAGGTCCACCAAGTAGGTAACCTCTCCCTTCTTTTCCAGGATTGTATGGGGTCCAGACCATTTGTCTTGGAGTGCTGCTGGGGCCACTGGCTCCAACACCCATACATTCTGTCCTGGCTGAAACTCAACCAAGACAGCCTTTTGGTCATGCCAAGCTTTCTGTGAGGCCTGGCTTGCCTCAAGGTTTTTGGATGCCTTCTCCATATACTCAGCCATCCTGGAGCGGAGACCAAGTACATAGTCCACTATGTCTTGTTTAGGCTTTTTGAGAGGTAACTCCCATCCTTCCCTCACTAAACACAGTGGGCCTCTTACAGGGTGCCCAAACAACAATTCAAAGGGGCTGTAGCCAACTCCTTTTTGTGGGACCTCTCTGTAAGCAAACAGAAGGCAGGGTAGAAGGATGTCCCATCTTCGCCTGAGCTTTTCAGGTAATCCTTTGATCATACCCTTTAGGGTCTTGTTGAATCTCTCAACAAGCCCATTGCATTGTGGGTGATAAGGGGTAGTGAACTTGTAGTTGACACCACATTCCTTCCACATAGCTGTCAAGTATCCTGACATGAAGTTGGTACCTCTGTCAGAAACCACCTCCTTAGGAAACCCCACTCTGGAGAATACTCCCAGCAGGGCCCTGGCCACAAAAGGAGCTGTAGTGGTCCTAAGGGGAATTGCCTCTGGATACCTGGTGGCATGACCCACTACCACCAGTATAAATCTGTGCCCAGATGCAGTGGGAGGATCCATGGGACCCACTATATCTATTCCCACTCTTTCAAAGGGGACCCCCACCACAGGTAGTGGTATTAGGGGGGCCTTTGTTGTGCCACCTGATTTGCCACTGGCTTGGCAGGTCACACAGGAGCGACAAAACTCCTTGGTATCTTCATTCATGTGAGGCCAGTGAAAGTGAGGGACAAGCCTGTCCCAAGTCTTGTTCTGGCCTAAGTGTCCTGCTAGAGGAATATCATGGGCCAAGGTAAGAAGGAAGCCCCTAAATTGCAGAGGTATAACCAACCTCCTGGTTGCACCAGGTTTTGGGTCTCTAGCCTCTGAATAAAGGAGCCCATCATCCCAATACACTTTATGGGTACCTTGAGCATTCCCAGCAGCCTCAGCAGCAGCCAGCTGTCTGAGGGGATAACTGAGCCTGCCCCAAGTCAGCCCTGGAAGGTCCCCCTGTCCCCAGAAACTCAACCTGGTCAGGTTCAAGCTCTTCAGGGACAGTTTCTTCAGGGTTCTCTAGATCATCCTCCTGGGAAGACTGATCATCACTTGGAGGCAGGGGGGAAGGCACAGCCTTAACCCTCCTGTTCTTCTTCTTGGAAGGTGCTTGGTCCATTGTTCCAGGATCCAAGACCTGAGGTTCAGTGAGGCACTTTTTGGCCTGTGACCTGGTCACAGCAAGGACATGTGGTGATATACCTAACATCTCTGCATGTGTCCTGTACTCCACTTCTGACCATAGAGAACTCTCTAGGTCATTGCCCAACAAACATTCTACTGGGAGGTCTGCACTAACCACAACCCTTTTGAGGCCAGTTACCCCTCCCCATGAGAAGTTAACAACTGCCACACTATGTGAAGTAGTGGCATTGCTGGCATTGGTCACCAGGGAGTTCTCACCTGGTATGTACTGTCCAGGGTCCACAAAGCCTGGTGTCACCATAGTGACACTGGCACATGTGTCCCTGTAGGCTTGAGCCACTTTTGCATTTATTAAAGGAGTCTGTCTGTACTTGCCCAGGTTACTGGGGCTCACAGTCAGGGACAAATCCATGTCCCCATCACAGATCAAGACTGCCTGTGTAAGGTTCTGTCTAAGTCAGAATCTCCTTCAGTTTCCATAGTGATTCCCACTACACCCTTTGTCTGGGGACCAACACTGCTAACAGTAGTACTGGGAGCAGGTGCATTAGGGGCAACAGTGTTGGGGGCTCCACCCTTCTTACAATCACTAGTCCAGTGAGTTGTATTCTTGCAAGATTTGCACCAGGGTTTCTTTGGACCTTCTTTCTTCTTCCCTTTAGGTTGTTGGGACCCACCCTCTTTAGCACTAGTTTGGGGCCCTGTTGAAGACTTCTGGTCTTTAGATTTCTGATCTCCACCCTTTTGGTCTGTTTTCTTCTGATCACCCCCTTGGCCCTGGTTCTGGTTCTTTTGCTTAACCCTGGTTCTGACCCATTTGTCTGCCTTCTTTCCCAATTCTTGGGGAGAGGTCAGATCAGAGTCAACCAAGTGTTGATGCAGTTGCTGGTTTTGACAGTTATTTAAAATCTGTTCTCTCATCATCAAATTGTACAATCCTGTATAATCAGACACCTTACTTCCCAGCAACCAACCCTCCAAAGCCTTAGTGGCACATTCAATGTATTCAGACCAGTCCTGAGTCTGTGTCTTTTGGGTGTCTCTGAACATTAGCCTGTACTGTTCAGTGGTTAAGCCTTACCCATCAACTAGGACACTCTTCAGGGCTCTGTAGTTTCTGACATCCTCCTCTCTAACAGTGAGGAGTCTATCTCTGCCTCTTCCTTCAAAGGAGAGCCATAAGATTGCTGCCCACTGGTCTTCAGGAACCTGCTGCACTTTGCAGGCTCTCTCAAGAGCAGTCATCCACTTGTGGATATCATCCCCACTTTTGTAGGGGGGCACAACCTTGGACAGGTTCCTATTGTCAAAGACCCTATCTTTGTCCCTAGGGACAATGCTGCCACCAGTGGGTAGAGACCCACTCTCTCTAGGTTGCCTAGCCTTGCTCAGTTTCTCTTCCATCAGGGCTACTTCTAGCTCCTGTCTCCTGATCCTCAGCTGGGCTTCCTTCATTCTGGCCTCATGCTCCCTCCTCTGAGGGCTGGTCATCCTTCTCCTGGAGTGACCTTGAGAGCCTCTAGCAAGGCCAGGCTCATGTCTTTCCTCCATCTACAGGCAAGAAATCTAAGTGCTTCAGGGCAGATCCACAGCTCTTCTAGTAGAAAGTACAGAGTTCAGCTGATGTCTGATCACTTCTGAGAAACTCAGTCAGGCAGACACCAGTCCTGAACGAGTATCAGGCCTAGGAGTTCCCTGCGGAGCGCTTCCTTCCTTAGTTATAACAGAACTTTAAGAAATAGATATGGTTTGAGTCTCACATTCATTCACAATGTCTGGACAGAGGATGTGAAACCGATTTCGGGAGGTTCTTCTTCCGAGTTACACCCTCATCCTGCTCCCCAGACACCCCCTTTGTGTAGAGTGATGCTTCTCACAGCGGGTAGCGGCTGTCTCCAATCTGCAGCACCTATAACGGAGGCACAAAGAGGTGTGAGGTTTCTGCACCTGGCTGTCATCGGTCAGCGGAAGCAGTAACCAGGGAAACATAAAAGGGCAAACCTTTCTGAGAAACATTCTCACCTCTCAAAAGAGTCTGCAGTCTCACCCCCGACACTCGCTAAACGGCAGCGCCCAGGAAGTCCAACCAGCAATGCCTCGGTAACTAAAGGCCTCATTTAGGGGCATATTTACAAGCCCCTATCGCCACCGCAACGTCACTTTTCGGGATGTTGTGGTGGCGATAGGGTCTTTGCCTTATTTACAAGGCAGCGTTATAAGGCCCCTTTCACGCTACACTCAGCATGAAAGGGGTGGGCAGTGGGGTTGCGGTGGGCGTTCTACCGCAAAACATATTGATTTTGATTCTGCCCCATATTTACAGAGGCGGTGTAAATATGGGGCAGCGCCAGAATTAAGACCCGGGAAAACCAGTTCTTAAACAGGCACAATGAGGAGAAATGTTTCATTTCTCCTCGTTTTTGCTGCTTACATGTGTGCTGCGTTGTGTTGGAAACAGCAAAACACCATGCATAATTGTTTACGTGCAGGAAGGTGTCCCTTTCTCTACATAAAAAATCATTTAAAAAAATGACGGTTTGCAACTTCTATGTCTGCTGCATTAAGCAGCACATATAAAGGATACAAAACACCATTTAAAGATTGTTTATGTGCAGGAAGGGAGACCTTTCTGCACATAAGCAATCACTCTACTCAACAAAGGGTTGCGAGGGTGCCTGTGTTGGTGCCTGTGTTGGTGCGAGGCTGCTAAATGTAGCGCCAGCGCAGGGGGAAACGCAGGGCTGCACCATATTCTTATAGATATGTTACCCCCCTTCTTTTCTAAAGTGATGGAGCGCATCGTTAGCCTTCTTGGCTCAACGAAACGCTTTGCCACTTGTAAATATGCCCGTGAATCTCCTAAGCGTCTGGATCTGCTCCCTCCAGCCACAGGACTCTAGGTCGGTCACTTCCATGTTTGCTGAAGCGATCCTCACTCTCTGTCTAGTGCTAGGCCGGGCCCGCAGCATCCAAACTGGATCCCACCGGTCTCCGCTACTTAGGCTCGCTCATACACACAGCTCATCACCATGCATGTGTTACACATGTACACGAACTTGAGACACACAGAATGTCATGACAAGCTAATGAGCACACACGTAACAGCAGACCTTCATGCAGAAGGAGAAGTAGGCGCCCAGCCCTGGTGGCACAGGCAGAGAGTTCTGGTCACAATACCGATTTCCTCTAAAAACACAGCGGGCATATTTATGAGAGAGTCGCACAGCGCAGCACAGCACCATGTTGCACTGGACTGCTTGACACGGAAAAGTGCAGGAATGCACCACATTTAAATTGATACAACACATACCTGTTCTTTCCCCTGAGCCTAGTGCCAACGCAGGCCCCCTTGCCCTTCGGTGCTTGGTGCCTGTGTTGCATACTGGATTGTTTTTGTGCAGGAAGGGGCAACTTACTGCACAAACACAATCCTGGGAGGTGTATTCATCGTTCTGTGTGCGGTGCACAATGCAGCACACAGAGGAAGAAACTGGGAGAAATAAAGATATTCCTCTTCGTTACTCCTCACCTGGGGAGGCGAGAGATTTTGGCGTATTCCCAGGTTTACAAGTTCTTGTAAATATGAGAATGCCTCAAACTCCATGGGAGTTGTGTGGGAACACTCACTGCAACGCCCATGGAACACCTTCCCAGGGCAGATTTCAGCAACGATGGGATTTGCGCTGCCATGCCTTACTCCGGCGTGGCTTGGCGTGGCTTCAAGAATCTAACTTCGAGGTTTGCCTCACACATGCACCACGTTGCGTGGTGCAAACACGATGCAAGCCTCTCATAAATGAGGCCCCTCAGCATGTTGGCATCATCGCTTTATGTACTATACCCATGACAGGGACAGTAGTGCCATGCCCATGTTGAGGTCACACTTGGTGTGCCCCTCGGGTCACAGGACTAGTCCAGGACTTCACACAGTCAGTGACAGCCACAGGCTTGGATTAGTCTGACGCAGGGCCCATAATATGAGCCATGATATTACTTACATGCGCTATTAGCCCGAAACCGGTCCCAGGATGTTTCTTTCCGGTCCAGGGAAGACATGGCCTGGCAGTTCGGGCTGGACTGTTCCCATGAGGCACAGGGTCAAGACTGATTTGCATATGGCTGGGTCCAAACTGGAATGGCATGGTGAGCAAAAAACGATGGGGCCAATTCACAGAAGTAACTTAAGACAAAATCCTAAACTTACTACTTTTGGTATTCACAGAAGTTAGGATAAGACAGACTTAAGACAGACTTAAGACAAACTTAAGACAAATGTAAGACAGACTTAAGACAGACTTAAGACAGACTTAAGACAAACTTAAGACAAAATCCTAACTTAAGTCTGTCTTAAGTTTGTCTTAAGTCTGTCTTAAGTCTGTCTTAAGTCTGTCTTATGTCTGTTTTAAGTTTATCTTAAGTTTATCTTAAGACAAACTTAAGACAAAATCCTAACTTCTGTGAATCCTAAAAGTAGTAAGTTTAGGATTTTGTCTTAAGTTAGTTCTGTGAATCAGGCCCAATGGATTTAGGCCCAGATCTCTGTACTGGGGTGAATGTATGACATTGTTCTGCATTCTGTCCATCAATAGTTCTTTTTGCATTTGTCACCCTGAGTGGGACGGGTATGCCCAGAGGTGGGTCCCGTGCTCTCCATGCCACTGGAATCAAGCTATCCTGGCTGAAAAGGGGTGAAACCCCGAAACCGGTCCTAGGATGCTTGTTTCCAGTCCAGGGAGGACCTGGCCTGGCAGTTCGGGCTGGACTGTTCCTATTGGGCACAGGGTCAAGACTGATTTGCATATGGCTGGGACCAAACTGGAATGGCATGGTGAGCAAAAAAAGATGGATTTAGGCCCAGATCTCTTGACTGGGGTGAATGTATGACATTGTTCTGCATTCTTCTTTTTGCATATCCTGAATACAGCATGTCTCGCACCATGGCCTACACAACCGTGTTAACACGCACATGCAGTGTCTCTCAGTCAGTACCCTGTCAGTCCCCCTTTCAAAGTCAGGCCTGCCCCCGCCCCACCCCCCCTTTCGGCCTCAGAAAGTCCCCACCTCCCCAACCCTCTTGACTCACATTCCACTGTAATCGTTTGCAAACACATCTGTAAGTGATTTGAGCTGCACCATTAATTGCTGCATTGTCCAATTAGCACTGATTGCAGATTAGAGGCACCCCTCGGGCTCATTGGCATCCTTAAGGGGAGGGGGGGTCTACGGAGGGGGCTGGAGGGGTGGGAGGGGGTGAGACCTAATGCCTTCCTGCCTGGCTGAGGCTCTATGTGTAAAGTACATTTCTTCCTCTGTCTGCTGCTGATCACCCCTCGTGGCTCCTGCTGACGTCAGCATAGCTCACTGCTGATAAAGGCCGGCGTCAAGGAGCACTGCAGCAGATGTGCACAGCAGGCACGTGCAGCAGATGTGCACAGCACACGTGCCTCACGCGGTGGCTGCTCCAAGTGTCAGTCAGTGCTCCAGACTCACAGAAGGGCCCAAACCCGCTGCTGCTCACGTCCTTGGTCCCAAGGAGGGCACCTTAGGAGATAGCACAGCGGGTTGAGCACCTATCAACGGTGTGTGCACCCATCAAACCTCTGGGAACACTGCTGGTGAGGCAGCACTGTCGGTTCATGCACTCGCTGCAGACATCTGGTGGCCACTGGTTACTATTCGAGTCTTAACCTTAGGGTGCCCGGGCGTCCCGGATTTGCAGGGACAGGCCCTGTTTTCAACAGCTGTGCTGACAGATTTCGGCAGATTTGGTTCATGTCCCGGTTTTTAGTGAGGGTCAACTGAAAACAGTGAGAGGCACTTTTGTAGGTCTTGCCTGAGCCAGCGCTTTAGCGCTGCTCTGGCGAGAGCTTTAGAAAGCAGGATTTGGAAGTGCAGACTAGTGCTTTTCAGGCCTTTACAGTGCAAGTGCGCCGGGCGCGTGCACCATTTGTCAGCCTGCGTGATCACTTTCGCGGCCGCTTTGATGTTCTCAGTGAGCCGCGCGGCCACTGAGAACATCAAAGCGGCCACGAAAGTGCTCACCATTTGCCACCCCCTCCCTTACACGGTTGTTGTTGTGAATTGTCCCTCCGACCCCCCCTTCACTCCCCCAGACTCTCAGTTCTATCCCTGACACACACAACAGTGTATCGATCAACGAGAGGGTTCCTGATCTGAATTGTCTGCCCCCTCACTCATACGTTAAATATCAAATTTCCATTCTCGCGTTTACCTAGGGCGCGCTAAACAAGTAATGTTGCCTATTGGTGTGGCCTCCCCGACAGAGAGCATGTCCCCTAAGCATCTCCTGTGTTTTGATTTGTTTCTTGCGCCCAAGTTTGAATACTTACTCCAGACAAAATCTCAAGTCCTTAATTTACACACTGTCTCCGCCGTGCTACCTTTGTTTGGCAGTTCTTAAATACATTTGACTCCCCACCTTACACCTTCAGTGTCTAGTCCGGGCAACGCATGACATGCTCTGAACCGCTCTGAGGGAAGCCTGCGTGCTGTAAAATTGCTCGTAAGATTCTCTGGTGCCCATATTAAGTATCGCAGCGTCTGCGAGATTTGCAGCCGCCCGCAGCCCGATAACTTTTGCTGGCAGCCATCCTTGCAGAGGTGCTGTCTGACTTTGCGGGAGATGTGCAGGGCACCTTTGTTGCCTTAATGACTTTAGTATCCTGCTGTGATTAATTTGCATCACACGGATGCTGCAGAGGAATCGATTCTTATCTTTCCCTGTTTGCTTGTTTCCGGTCAATTTGCCTGGGCTGGTTTGTTTCTCAAGTGTCTGGAGTGTCACAGGAAGTCACACTACGGCAGACTTTCAGGCAGCCTGTTGTGCGTTTTTTTGTCACAATACAGACGTTTATCTGGCGCTGGTTAGAGGAAAACATAATTTTTACTCGTGGCGGCCGCTTTCATAGCGTTGGTCACATTACCGTACATATCACATTTACCCCACTTTCACACACTAACATTATAAATAACCTTTTATATATTTGTTGCTTTAAAAACATAGATAATAAACAAGGGCATTTACAATACCAACAAATTTAAACTTTGCTACTGCGAGACCTATTGCATTGCAAATGCTTGTTTAGGTATGTGTTCCAAAGCAGGGCTAGTTAGGAGCTGTTATAAGTGAGCACTTTTATTAATAAGATGCTGGTTTTAAAAATTACGGGGCATATCAACAACAACGGGCGATAATTATCGCTAAGCGCACTTAGCGCTAGGATAATTATCGCCGGCTAGCGTGGATTTTTATCGCTGAAATAGCGTGCTATTTGCAACGCTTATCTCAAAAGTGATAAAAATCCTCACGCTGCCTGCCTAACGTGAGATTATCGCTGGAAACCCAGCGATAATCTCACGCAATGTGGCGTTAGCTTGTTGATAGGGTCTCACACACTTAGCCATGATATCCACCTTCCATAGGATATCATGGCTAAGTCAGTCCTGAAGCAGGCGCAAGGAAAGTTGCGATAACAGGGGTTATCGCTACTTTTCCTGACGCTATGCTTCATAGCGTGGGGCTTGATGATAGGAGAAATGTCGCTTAGCGACATTTCTCCTGTCATGTCAGGTCAGGAACGCCCACTTTGCATCTCATTACAGATGCAAAGCTGGCCGTTAGGAATCCCCACGCTAAAGCAAGGTTTCACGCGTCAGCGTGGCCTTGCTAATTAGGCGATAAAATTATCGCCGCTTTTCGGCCGAAAACGGCCACAAAAGCGGCGATAAAAAAATTATGTTAATAAGCCCCTTGATTTTATTTCTTTGTCTAGTGCTTCTTCTCTGCTTCTGTGTTGCTGTTATTCTTTGTCACTTTGTTAATGTAAACTTGTAGTCCTTCCTCTATTTTTGCGAAATGTCCCGGTTTTTGGGTCACAAAATCTGGTCACCCTACTTAACGTACGTGTTGCGTGTAATGTGCACATGTGTGTAACGTGCATGCTGCGTGTAACATGCACATGTGCGTGTAACGTGCACGTGTCTGTGTAACGAGCATGGTGTGTGTAACGTGCACATGTGCGTGTAACGTGCATGTGTGTGTGTGCAACGAGCATGCTGTGTGTAATGTGCACATGTGTGCGTGTAATGTGCGTGTGGCGTGTAACGTGCCCATGTGGGTGTAGCATCCACGCCATCCGTTTGGCTCCGTCCAGGTTCGAACTCCCTCTTTTCTCTCTTTCACGAGTACAATGGAGCTTGTTACACTCAGGCGCCGCGTCACTAAGGGTTTCACGTCACATCTCTCCAGAAAAAGGAGATAAAGGAAAATAATCGAGAAAGAACACAAGTGCAAAAGATAAACAAGAAAGTGTAAAGCGAGCGAGACAAGTGAGTGAAAGGCAGCAAAACAGAGGGCAAGAAAGAGAGAGCGTGTTCTAAGGGAGGACAAAAGGGAGAAAGCGATGAGAAGGAGGGGGAGAGGTTTAGAGAGTGCGGGCGAATGACGGGAGAAAAAGAGACTTGCTCTAGCTTCCACTGAGAAATTTACTCCACAAACAAATAAATACGTTGTATGTTCTCTCTTGTTTTCGTTGTCAGCTCGGTGGGTCCGAGGAATCAACGTTCTACCTCTAGGCTCTTTTACGCATCCGACGTGTGTTATCCCGGAAATTCAGTTTCTTTCCCTGTGAGAAGTTGGCCTGATATGTAGTGCTCACTATTCTAGTGATCACTGTGTATCATTCCAAACAACCCTTATTGATGATTGGTTGTAAGTCAACCTTATAGACCAGCTATCCTAGTAGCGTGGATACGAGCAGTCTTAGGCTAAACTCTAGAGGGCGTGTTAAGCCAGCTGTTTACCATCACATATACCCCTTGAACACCAAGTGAAAGGACACCACACAAGTTGTTATGAAAATAAAGGATATTTATTTATAACAAGACTACCCTGGCTCTCTATGAGTCAGGGAGCTAAGCACAATACAAAACTCTTAGGAAAATACTTCTGGTTGCACAATTTACACAAATGCCCGAGGGCACGAACCCATTACACTGCAAGTGGAAGGGGTGAAGTTAGAAAGTCTAAAGTTACTGATTCCGGAGTGATCCGATCAGTGGGACTAAACGGGAAAGGAACTGGACACTTGTAAAGCGAACCTGCGATGGAGCACCGAAATGCTCGAGTTACCTAGCCCAGAGGCTGCAGCGGTTGAAGGTTCGGCAAGATGTCGGAAGTCCTCGTTGTAGTCTCAGGAGCCTGAAAGAAGAGTTGCTGGCAGGCGACCAGTGTCGATGTTCAGCGAGATCCAAGCCTGGATCGGTGTTGAAGGAAACCTGAAAGCAGAGGGGACTCAGTTCTCAACCGCTAGCCAGCGATCGTGTGGGCACCAGGAGGGTACCGGCTGAAGTCACCTCGACCAGGTGAGTGGATGACGTCGGACTCGGCTGTTCCTCGGACCAGGAGGCGCGGCGGCGACCCGGATGGAGGGCGAGCTGTCCCACGAAGGTGTCTGCTGTCGATGATGCTGGGCCCAGGAATGGGGCAGCGGATCTTGGCAGTGGCAAACCCACGCGGTGGAGTCAAGATGGCGTCTGGAGTGGACCAGGAGGGTCCGTGGTACTCCTCTGTTGAAGGGGAGCCAGAGCCAGTCTGGAGCAACCAGACTAGTGATGAAACAATCGTGGTGCGTCGTGAAGAGGGCCACAAGCCGGTCGGCAAGTGGTCGAACAACGCGGTGAACAGCAAGGAGCGGAAGGGCCCCCACGCAGATGTCGTGGATGCTGGGGAGGCAGACTTCGGTGCTGGAGCTGCTCAGGGTTAGGGCTTCTCAAACCCTAGGTGCACTCACTCGAGGGTCCCTCGGTGGGCGTGCTAGATAAGCGTCGTGCAGGTTCTGAAGATGGCCGGTCCCGCAAGTCTCGTCACACCTACGGTTCTCAGCTGGGCTGATGAGGTAGGTAAAAGGTCAGAGATGGCAGGGAACTCGGGTCTCGTCGAGCTGGGCAGTCTTGATCCGTGGGAGAGACTTACAGCAAACCGCAAGCGCTTAGGTGGTGCCTGCTGGTGCAGGGTGGCTACTCCTTAGCCACAAGGGAGAGTCTTCAGAAAAAGTCAAGAGTTCCTTTCGTGGAAAGTAGTTCAAGATTCAGAATTATCCAATTTGGGAAGGGGGCCCGCTCCTACCTTTATCCTAAGAAAAGGGGCTGGCCCGTGACTAGGTCCTGCCTATAGGTGGGACCAGGGGGGGGTGGTTACACCCCTCTCCTTTGTCCGGTCTCTCCCCAGCTCAGAGGCGGGGGTGCCCCTGGAACTGGTTCGAGCCGGCCTATGCACAGTGAGCACCGGGGTGCCACTTGCAGTCACCTTCCTCTCAGCCTTGCCTACCTGGGATACACAAAACCCTGTCTGGGATGGCGCGGGCACCGCCCCTGACAGGAAACCCTTTGTCCAAGCTCTCCCCGCTGGAAGGACTCCCAGCAGCAGGAGGTCAGACTTGTGTCTGTGGTGGCAGCATCCATTTTGTGATGCTGAGGCTCGAGTCAACTTTAACCGGGGTTCACAGTTACATGCATGTAGTGTCCCTCTAGAAGGGTGGAATGCTAACCCCGTCGCCAGAATTGGCGAGGGGTTAGTATCCCAATTCGTATGACACCTTACTCGACATGCTTTGATAATGCGATACCAAAGTTAGCAAATAACCGCGAGGATTATACTGCACTTTACGAGTATATGGTACGCGTTATCCTGGAACAGCTATTAGGACTTGGTTCCGCAAGCTGCAGATGGGCTCAGCTCGCGCCAGAGCACCGTCCCACATGATTCCCTGCACTCTGCCTTCAGGATTGATAAGGCCTGCCATAGGAGTGACTGATAGGAATCCATGTGTCCATTTCAGGGTTAGGTGTAGGAATACTACACCTACAGCAACGGGTGATTACACCACGTTGCCCCAGCTGTCGTGCAGCCAGTTGTGTCAGATTTGGGCGGCCATTCCGGGGGTGGCATAATACATGCTGCAGCCCCTGGTAGGCCCTGGGTACACCGATGCCCTGGATACCTGTGGTATGCTGAGACAGGGACTGACAAGGCGGCCCAGTTCCAATTGGTGGATGCACCTAATGTACATGTGTTTAATTTCGAGAGAGAACAGCTAGGCTGTGGGTCTGATTGGCAGGCCCACAGCCGGGGAAAGTCGTAAACCAATGAAGCAAAAGCAAAAAATCTGGGTGATCATAGGATTGCAGACCCTACTCTCCTACATGACCCCCCCCCCAAACTTTGGGACAATAAGCTAACCTTGACCAGGTGAGTCTTCTTGCTCTAAGTGGAGATACCTGGAGAGCCCATCTGCATTGCCATGATCAGTGCCAGGTCTATGCTCCACTGTGAAGTCCATCCCCTGTAGGGAAATGGACCACCTAAGTAGTTTGGGGTTTTCACCCTTCATTTGATTTAGCCACAAGAGGGGCTTATGGTCGGTCTGAATCTTGAAGTGAGTGCCAAACAAGTATGGCCTCAACTTCTTCAGGGCCCAAACCACAGCAAAGGCCTCCCTCTCAATAGCTGACCAATTCTTCTCTCTGGGGGTCAGCCTCCTGCTAATAAAAGCTATGGGCTGGTCATGACCATCAAAATTCAGTTGAGATAGAACAGCTCCCACACCCAGCTCCGAAGCGTCTGTTTGGACAATGAATGGTCTGGAGTAGTCTGGACTCTTTAGGATAGGTGCTGTGCACATGGCCTGCTTTAGGTCATCGAATGCCTTCTGACAGCTCGCTGTCCACTGAACTTTTTTTGGCATCTTTTTACTTGTCAGGTCGTTTAGCGGGGTCACAATGGATCCATAATTTCTGACAAATTTCCGGTAATAACCAGTCAGGCCCAAGAAAGCTCGAACCTGAGTCTGGGTGGTTGGAGGAGCCCAGTCCTGGATGGCCTGTATTTTGCTCTCCAATGGTTGAACCTGGCCTCCACCTACAAGGTGGCCCAGGTATACAACCTGTGTCTGGCCTATCTGGCACTTAGTGGCCTTGATAGTGAGGCCTGCTTTTTGCAGGGCCTCTAACACTTTCCTCAGGTGGACCAGGTGATCCTCCCAGGTGGAGCTAAAGACAGCGATATCGTCCAGATACGCCGCGCAGAAGTCGTCCAACCCAGTGAGAACTCGATTCACCAGCCTTTGGAAGGTGGCAGGTGCATTTTTCAAACCAAGGGGCATTACCACGAACTGATAATGCCCGCCCGGGGTAGAAAATGCTGTTTTGGGCTTGGCCTCCTCAGCTAACCTGATTTGCCAATACCCAGCTGTCAGGTCAAACGTACTTAAGTAGCTGGCCGAAGACAACCGGTCGATAAGTTCGTCTGCTCTTGGTATTGGGTGGGCGTCAGTCTTAGTGACTGCATTGAGACCTCTGTAGTCCACGCAAAACCTCATCTCTTTCTTACCGCCCTGGGTGTGAGGTTTCGGCACGAGAACTACGGGACTAGCCCAGGGGCTGTCCGAGGGTTCAATGACTCCCAGCTCCAACATTTTCTGCACCTCCGTCTTGATGCAGTCTCTGACATGATCAGGTTGCCGATAGATTTTACTCTTTACGGGCAGACTGTCCCCAGTGTCGACCTCATGGGTACACCAATTGGTCTGACTGGGCGTCAGAGAGAACATATGTCGAAAGGATTGAAGAACCTGTTTACAATCCTTTTGTTGATGTCCAGAGAGGCTGCCACAAAAGACAACACCATCTACTGACCCATCGTCAGGGTTCTGAGAGAGCAGGTCCGGGAGAGGGTCACTCTCCTCCTCCTGTCCCTCGTCTGTGGCCATGAGCAAGCCCATGCCCTCCCTGTCGACATATGCCTTGAGCCTGTTTACATGGAGCACCCTGTGGGGGCTCCGGGGAGTTCCCAGGTCTACCAAGTAGGTGACCTCTCCCTTTTGCTCAATGATCGTGTGGGGCCCAGACCATTTGTCTTTGAGTGCTGCTGGGGCTACTGGCTCCAGCACCCACACCTTCTGTCCAGGCTGGTACACAGTCAAGACAGCCTTTTGGTCGTGCCAAGCTTTCTGTAATTCTTGGCTCGCCTCAAGGTTTTTAGATGCCTTTTCCATGTACTCCGCCATCCGCGAGCGGAGACCGAGTACATAGTCCACAATGTTCGATGCCGGCTTTCTGAGAGGTCTCTCCCATCCTTCCTTTACCAAACAAAGGGGCCCCCTTACAGGATGTCCGAACAGAAGCTCAAAAGGGCTGTAGCCAACCCCCTTCTGCGGGACCTCTCTGTAGGCGAACAAGAGGCAGGGTATCAGGACATCCCATCTCCGCCGAAGCTTTTCAGGTAGTCCGTGAATCATCCCTTTTAGGGTCCTGTTGAATCTCTCAACAAGCCCATTGCATTGTGGGTGATAGGGTGTGGTGAACTTGTAGTTGACACCACACTCCTTCCACATTGCAGTCAGATATCCCGACATGAAGTTTGCACCTCTGTCTGAGACGACCTCCTTAGGGAAGCCCACTCTGGAGAACACTCCAAGTAGGGCCCGTGCCACCACAGGTGCTGTAGTGGTCCTAAGTGGAATAGCTTCAGGATACCTAGTGGCGTGGTCCACCACCACCAGTATAAACTTGTGCCCTGATGCTGTCTGGGGTTCCATTGGTCCGACAATGTCGATCCCCACTCGTTCAAAGGGTACCCCACCACTGGTAGTGGTATGAGGGGGGCCTTTGTCGTGCCACCTGACTTACCACTGGCTTGGCAAGTGACACAGGAGCGGCAAAACTCCTTCGTATCTTCGGACATGTGGGGCCAGTGAAAGTGTGGAACAATTCTGTCCCAAGTCTTATTCTGGCCTAAGTGACCTGCAAGGGGAATCTCGTGGGCCAAGGTAAGAAGGAAACCTCTCAGAGACAAGGGGATGACCAGCCTCCTGGTCGCACCAGGTTTGGGGTCTCTTGCCTCGGAGTACAGGAGTCCATCGTCCCAGTACACTTTGTGGGTACCTGTGGCGTTCCCTGCAGCCTCAGCAGCAGCCTGCTGTCTGAGGGGTTCAAGGGAGGGGCAGTCTAACTGTGCCTTTCCCAGGTCTTCCCTGGAGGGTCCCCCTGAGCCCAGAAACTCAACCTGACCAGGTTCAAGCTCTGTCGGCTCAGTTTCCCTCAGTTCTTTAAGGTCAGCCTCCTCAGAGACTTGATCCACGACCTGGGGCAAGGGGGAAGGCGAAGCCTTACCCTTACTGCTCCTCTTCTTGGAAGGTGTCTGGTCCGTTCTTCCAGGATCCAGCACCTGTTCAGTGGGGCACCTTTTGGCCTGTGACCTGGTCACAGCAAGGACATGTGCTGGCAAGCCTAACATTTCCATGTGAGTCCTCTGCTCCACTTCTGACCATTGTGATGTTTCCAAATCATTGCCCAACAGACATTCTACGGGGAGGTCTGAACTAACCACAACCTTTTTCGGGCCACTTACCCCTCCCCAGGAGAAATCAACAACTGCCATACTGTGATTGGTAGTGACGTTGCTGGCATTGGTCACTAGGTAACTGGTACCTAGCAGGATCTGTCCAGGGTCCACAAAGTTAGGCGTCACCATGGTGACACTGGCACAAGTGTCCCTGTAGGCCTGAGCCACTTTTCCATTAATCAAAGGTGTCTGTCTGTATTTGCCCAAAGTATTGGGACTGGCATCAGGGGACATATCCATATCCCCTGTACAGACAAGGACGGCCTGAGTGAGTGTGCCGACTAAGTCGTCACTCCCCTCGGTTCCCAAGGTTAACCCAACTAATGCCTTGGGAGGCGCACTACCACTGCTGACTGTACTAGGGGGTGCAGGTGCCTTAGGGGCTGCAGTGGTAGGAGTTTGCCCTCCTTTCTTGGTGCACTCACTAAACCAGTGAGTCTTACTTTTACAGTATTGGCACCACCTTTTTGACTGGCCTTCTTGAGTCTTCTTCTTCTGTGAAGCCTGACCCCCACCCTCTTTGGTTTGTTGGGGACCTGTCGAAGACTTCTGGTCATTCTTGTTACTACCCTTCTGGTCTGCTTTCTTCTGACCACCCTGGTTCTGGTTCTGGTTCTGCTTGACCCTTGTTCTGACCCATCTGTCTGCCTTCTTTCCCAATTCTTGGGGAGAGGTCAGATCCGAGTCGACAAGGTGCTGATGCAACAATTGGTTCTGACAGTTGTTTAAAATCTGTTCTCGCATGATAAGATTGTACAATCCTGTGTAATCAGTAACCTTGCTACCCAGCAACCAGCCTTCCAAAGCCTTAGTGGCACAATCGACAAAGTCAGTCCATTCCTGAGACTGAATTTTCTGGGTGTCCCGGAACAGCACCCGGTACTGTTCCGTGGTTAAGCCGAACCCATCAATCAGTGTGTTCTTCAGGACTTGGTAGTTGTTAGCATCCTCAGCTCTTGTAGTGAGGAGCTTGTCCCTTCCTTTACCTTCAAAGGAAAGCCACAGTATAGCTGCCCACTGACTTGGGGGGACGCACTGGACAGTGCAGGCCCTCTCCAAGGCAGTTATCCACTTGTGGATGTCGTCCCCTTGTTTAAAGGGGGGCACTATTTTACTCAGGTGTCTAGTGTCTATACCCCTGTCTTTCTCTCTATTGAGAATGCTGCCACCAGTGGGATCTAACCCACTTAATTTCTGCTCTCGGGCCAGGGCAAGTCTTTCTTTGGCGAGGGCAAGTTCTTCCCGCTCGATCCTCAGATTGACTTCCCTCATCTTCGCTTCATGCTCCCTTCTCTGAGGGGACGTCATTCCTCTCTGAGAAGATGCCTGAGAGACATGTGTATGAACCGATCTGCCAGAGCCTCTGGAGAGAGACCTAGCTCGTCCGTTCCCAAGGTTAGGCCTGCTTGAGCGTGGGCCCGGGGCTCCCCCAGTTCCATTCTCATGCCTGCTTAAGTTGGTCCTTGTAAGCCTGCCGACTACCACTGGACCTTTGTCTGCCTCGTCTCCTGATAACTCCTCCTCGTCCTCCTCCTCTGTGTGGAGGTCGAGGTCTGGGTCACCGAGGGTTCCCTCTAAGGGAGGCATGTTCCCATCAGCACTGGGGGGACCTGTGTTAGAGGACCTCCTAGCATCGTACGCCTCTAAGAGACCTATCAGAATTGCGATGGTAGGGTTAGAACCCTGGTTTAGCTTCCTGGAGGCACACAGTTGTCTCATCTCCTTGAAGCTAAGAGCTGCATATCGTGACACGACCTGTGGAGGGTCACTGACCACTAAGGGAGTCTGCGAAGACTCTCCGTGGACCAACATGCTTTTCTAGTGAGGTGTAAGTGATGCACCTACCTACACTATGTGTTTACCTACTGATCCCTTGCTAAGAGTTGTAGTCAGCGTGTGCTAAGCCCTGTTACACTACAACAGCCGGTTCAGTAGAACTCGGAGTATTCTAAGTTAAGTTATATGTACCTGGGTACTTATGTGATCTTTCACTGCGATCTTCTTAGGATACGTGTGTGGTAAAACAACAGCAAGCTCAAATCCCAACCGCTGCTCACCAATGTGAGAAGTTGGCCTGATATGTAGTGCTCACTATTCTAGTGATCACTGTGTATCATTCCAAACAACCCTTATTGATGATTGGTTGTAAGTCAACCTTATAGACCAGCTATCCTAGTAGCGTGGATACGAGCAGTCTTAGGCTAAACTCTAGAGGGCGTGTTAAGCCAGCTGTTTACCATCACATATACCCCTTGAACACCAAGTGAAAGGACACCACACAAGTTGTTATGAAAATAAAGGATATTTATTTATAACAAGACTACCCTGGCTCTCTATGAGTCAGGGAGCTAAGCACAATACAAAACTCTTAGGAAAATACTTCTGGTTGCACAATTTACACAAATGCCCGAGGGCACGAACCCATTCCACTGCAAGTGGAAGGGGTGAAGTTAGAAAGTCTAAAGTTACTGATTCCGGAGTGATCCGATCAGTGGGACTAAACGGGAAAGGAACTGGACACTTGTAAAGCGAACCTGCGATGGAGCACCCAAATGCTCGAGTTACCTAGCCCAGAGGCTGCGGCGGTTGAAGGTTCGGCAAGATGTCGGAAGTCCTCGTTGTAGTCTCAGGAGCCTGAAAGAAGAGTTGCTGGCAGGCGACCAGTGTCGATGTTCAGCGAGATCCAAGCCTGGATCGGTGTTGAAGGAAACCTGAAAGCAGAGGGGACTCAGTTCTCAACCGCTAGCCAGCGATCGTGTGGGCACCAGGAGGGTACCGGCTGAAGTCACCTCGACCAGGTGAGTGGATGACGTCGGACTCGGCTGTTCCTCGGACCAGGAGGCGCGGCGGCGACCCGGATGGAGGGCGAGCTGTCCCACGAAGGTGTCTGCTGTCGATGATGCTGGGCCCAGGAATGGGGCAGCGGATCTTGGCAGTGGCAAACCCACGCGGTGGAGTCAAGATGGCGTCTGGAGTGGACCAGGAGGGTCCGTGGTACTCCTCTGTTGAAGGGGAGCCAGAGCCAGTCTGGAGCAACCAGACTAGTGATGAAACAATCGTGGTGCGTCGTGAAGAGGGCCACAAGCCGGTCGGCAAGTGGTCGAACAACGCGGTGAACAGCAAGGAGCGGAAGGGCCCCCACGCAGATCTCGTGGATGCTGGGGAGGCAGACTTCGGTGCTGGAGCTGCTCAGGGTTAGGGCTTCTCAAACCCTAGGTGCACTCACTCGAGGGTCCCTCGGTGGGCGTGCTAGATAAGCGTCGTGCAGGTTCTGAAGATGGCCGGTCCCGCAAGTCTCGTCACACCTACGGTTCTCAGCTGGGCTGATGAGGTAGGTAAAAGGTCAGAGATGGCAGGGAACTCGGGTCTCGTCGAGCTGGGCAGTCTTGATCCGTGGGAGAGACTTACAGCAAACCGCAAGCGCTTAGGTGGTGCCTGCTGGTGCAGGGTGGCTACTCCTTAGCCACAAGGGAGAGTCTTCAGAAATAGTCAAGAGTTCCTTTCGTGGAAAGTAGTTCAAGATTCAGAATTATCCAATTTGGGAAGGGGACTCGCTCCCACCTTTATTCTAAGAAAAGGGGCTGGCCTGTGACTAGGTACTACCTATGGGTGGAGCCAGGAGGGGGGTGGTTACACCCCCATCCTTTGTCTGGCTTCGCCCCAGCTCAGGGGCTGGTGTGCCCCCGAAACTGGTTTGAGCCGGGCTATGCACAGTGAGCACCGGGGTGCCACTTGCAATCACCTTCCTTTCAGCACTGCCTACCTGGGATACACAAACTCTGTCTGGGATGGTGCTAACACCGCCCTCGACAGGAAACCCTTTGTCCAAGCTCCCCTCGCTGGAAGGTCTCCCAGCAGCAGGAGGTCAGACTTGTGTCTGGTGGCAGCATCCATTTTGTGATGCTGAGGCTTGAGTCAACTTTAACCGGGGTTCAAGGTTACTTCCATGTCGTGCCCCTCTAAAAGGGGGGAATGCTAACCCCGTCGCCGGAACTGGCGAGGGGTTCGTATTCCAATTCGTATGACACCTTACTCGACATGTGTAGGTGATGCGATGCCAAAGTTAGCAAATAACCGCGAGGATTATAATGCATTTAAAAGTAGTTGGCCCGCGTCACCATGGAACGGCTATTAGGACTTGGTTCCGCAAGCCGTCGACGGGCTCAGCTCGCGCCAGAGCACCGTCCCACATGATTCCCTGCACTCTGCCTTCAGGATTGATAAGGCCTGCCATAGGAGTGACTGATAGGAATCCATGTGTCCTTTTCAGGGTTAGGTGTAGGAATACTACACCTACAGCAACGGGTGATTACACCACGTTGCCCCAGCTGTCGTGCAGCCAGTTGTGTCAGATTTGGGCGGCCATTCCGGGGGTGGCATAATACATGCTGCAGCCCCTGGTAGGCCCTGGGTACACCGATGCCCTGGATACCTGTGGTATGCTGAGACAGGGACTGACAAGGCGGCCCAGTTCCAATTGGTGGATGCACCTAATGTACATGTGTTTAATTTCGAGAGAGAACAGCTAGGCTGTGGGTCTGATTGGCAGGCCCACAGCCAGGGAAAGTCGTAAACCAATGAAGCAAAAAGCAAAAAATCTGGGTGATCATAGGATTGCAGACCCTACTCTCCTACATTCCCTACTTCTCAGTTGTGCTGTTGTCAAACCTTGGGGCATATCAACAAGCAGGCGCTAACAAATTATCAACGCTTTTTCGGACGTTTCCGGCTGCAAAGCGGCGATAATTTTATCGCCTAATTTGCAAGGCCATGCTATCGCGTGAAACCTTGCTTTAGCTTGGGGATTCCTAACGCCCAGATTTGCATCTCTAATGAGATGCAAAGTGGGCGTTCCTGACCTGACATGACAGGAGAAATGTCGCTAAGCGACATTTCTCATATCATCAAGCCCCACGCTATGAAGGATAGCGGCAGGAAAAGTACTTTCCTTACGCCTGCTTCAGGACTGACTTAGCCATGATATCCTATGGAAGGTGGATATCATGGCTAAGTTTGTGAGTCCGTATCTAGAAGCTAACGCCACATTGCGTGAGATTATCGCTGGTTTTCCTGAGATAATCTCACATTAGGCAGTTAGCGCTAGGATTTTTATCGCTGATGAGATAAGCGTTGCTAATAGCACGCTATCTCAGCGATAAAAATCGGCGCTAGCCGGCGATAATTATCCGAGCGCTAAGTGCGCTGAGCGATAATTATCGCCGGTTGTTGTTGATATGCCCCATTGAATCATGGTAAACCTCCGATAAACACACTCACGTAAACTACAAAGCGCAAAACCCTTTCAAGCACTGGAGCGCTTACATTGTCTGAAGGGCTGCACAGGACATTATTTTAAAATGTGATGGAACCTGCTTGTAAAACCGTTCAGTGACACAGAGACATCAGTCAGTAGCTCGTTAGCCACGGCAGCAATTAAAGACATTCGAATTACAAATTAAAAGTGACGACTAATCCCTTAAATAAGGACTTCCAGTGGCAGGTGATGCGTGTACCCGGTTTGTATCACCACTCCTGTGACGCCCCAGCAATTAGCAAACGTTTCATACTATTCAACCGCTCACTGACGCAACCTAAATACACCCTGCGTGGCCCATTAGATGAAATGTCTAGAATTCCGGCAAAATGACGCAATGCTTTATTCTGCAAACCAGGCCTTCCTAAAGAGTGCATCCCTACTCCCTCTGTGGACGGGGTGGGGGGTGGGCTGCAAGGTCACCCCAAGAGTAAACTACTGAGGGTGCCAGAGGCAGCAGACTAGCATGAGAGACCAGGAGAGGTCTCAGACAGGCCAGGGCACCGACAGCTGACCGAAGCTAAACTCAGTCAGCAATAATGTCCCAGTAAATGTAGCTGCTACTCCCCCCAGCTCCGGGTGACTCATAAACACGTTTCGTTTTGCCATAACTCGTTCTAGTTATGTGCTAAAGGTTAAGACACTTAGGGGCATAATTTCATCGCCTATCGCGTGTCTTGCTGACTTAGCGCCCGTTTGCAGCACGCCTCGGATCGCATCGCTAATGAAATGCAAAGGAGGCGTGCCTGACAAGACTCCCTTGGGAAAATATCGCGAAGGCAGCTTCGCGATATTAACAAGGGAGGGTAGCAATTTTTAAAATCGCGTTAAGTATGCCTTAACGCAGGAATTTAACGTCTGTTAAATTCCTGACTAAGGCATACTTAACATGGGGAGTGGATTTTGTGGCTAAGACCACAGGCCCTATCATCTAGGATATCGCCGTTTTCCACCATGGAAAACAGCGATATCCCAACTATCTCTGGAATTTTTATCGCCTCGGCGATGCGCGTTGTTAATAACGCGCAAACCGGGCGATAAATTCCAGAGATAGCCGTCGATAAATATGCAAGCGCTAAGCCGCTTTGCGATATTTATCGCCGACCCTTTTTAATATGCCCCCTAGGGGCATATTTACAAGCTGGCGATAAAAAATTATCGCCGCTTTTGTGGCCGTTTTCGGCCGAAAAGCGGTGGTAATTTTATCGCCTAATTACCAAGGCCACGCTAATGCGTGAAACCTTGCTTTAGCGTGGGGATTCTTTACGCCCAGCTTTGCATCTCTAATGAGATGCAAAGTGGGCATTCCTGACCTGACATGACAGGAGAAATGTCGCTAAGCGACATTTCTCCTATCATCAAGCCCCACGCTAAGAAGCATAGCGTCAGGAAAAGTAGCGATAACCCCTGTTATCGCTACTTTCCTTACGCCTGCTTCAGGACTGACTTAGCCATGATATTCTATGGAAGGTGGATCTCATAGCTAAGTTTGTGAGTCCCTATCAACAAGCTAACGCCACATTGCGTGAGATTATCCAGCGATAATCTCACGTTAGCCTGTTAGCGTGAGGATTTTTATCGCTATTGAGATAAGCGTTGCTAATAGCACGCTATCTCAGCGATAAAAATTCACGCTGGCCGGCGATAATTATCCGAGCGCTAAGTGCGCTGAGCGATAATTATCGCCGGTTGTTGTTGATATGCCCCTTAGTTTTGCAGCACAATATCCTTGGTGCAACAACATCAACTGCTGCATGGCTAAACACTTAGAAGGTCCCAAAGGCGAGGTCTATTGGCTATGCCAATGCTTGTCTAAATAAGAAAGCTGCTTTTCACAGAGCAGCCTGAAATGAAGGGCTTTTGCTGCGTCCTGGACTCGCGGGGGGCACTGCGGTAACCATCGAATGCTGCCCGCAACCCTGGCGCTGCCTTTTTACCTTTATTACATAGCCTTTTTCACATAGTAGCATTCATCCTTCTTCTACATGTGCCACAATTCTACTGAGCTGACCTACACCTAAAAACAGCCAAGACTATTTGCTTGATCAATGTTGGGAGGGAGAAACCTTTGGCGCTGGCACAAGGAATCAGTCGGCTCACGCGGAAGCTGCCGGGAGTGCCTCGCTGGACTCGGGTTGAAATCCCGGGTGCCTGCTGCAGTTGAGTGAAAGCAGATCCAACCTGCGGGGTGTGTCTGTTACGGTCAGGTTTAAGGGGCCAGCTCTCGGACCTAGTTCAGATCGTAAATGCCACTAACTGTTCTCCTAGAAGCTGTCTCTCCATAGTCCCGAAGAACGAAGTCAGAGCTCCCAAGCCAGTGGAGGAAGAGAAACGCCGTCGGGTGGAAGTGCTGCCCCGCCACACTCCTGGAGGAGTGTTGCTTTCGCAGGTACCGCTCCAAAACCGCTACGAGAGGGGAGGACTACAAACTCCATACTGCCTTGCTGCCACGTTAGCGCCAGGAGGTGTTGCCGCCACTCTACTGCGCCCGGAGGCGCATAAAGCACAGCGCGGCTCACGCTTCGCGGGAACCGCTCCAAAACCGCCACGAGAGGGGAGGACTGCAAACCCCATACTGCCTTGCTGCCACGTTAGCCCCAGGAGGCGTTGCCGCCACTCTACCGCACCCGGAGGCGCATAAAGCACAGCGCGGCTACCGCTGCTCCCACTTCGCGGGCGCGCGCCGTGCGTAGCCCGGGCCAAGGGCGGGCCCGTCCTTGCCTGTCATTGCCTGGAGGAGGCTGGGCTAGCCCTCCAACCCCTGGATCCTTGGGCCCCATACCTTTCCATCAGATATAAGGTACCGTGTCTTTAATCAGGGTACCCGTTTGTGTATTTATTTACTACTTTCTCCTGTGTTGCGATGGCTCCCCCAGATCCCCCCCATCGTAGACAGGGGAGACGTGCTTGTGCAGCCAAGCGGCCTGGGCCAAAGCTAAACCCACTCTCACCATCAGGGCCCACAGCTATTGATTCAAGGCTCCAGAAGGCGATTGGAGTTGTCACATCTGAAATTGAAAAGACCGAAAGACGCCTCTCAATTACGCCAGATTGCTTCCATTCGACCCAACTTCCTCTAAATGATCCAATGAATTCTCTAGAACAGAATGACTGCCAAAGTGTGGCTCCATCCAATCTCGAATATATTTCCACACCAAGCCTAGAGTCTCGCACTGAGGGTACTACTGCCAAAGACTGCAAATCTAAGAAGAGGAAACAAGACAAAAATGGGGGCCCTAGAGGGAAAAAAACAAGGGGAGGGTCCGCTCGAGGCACTGTGAGGCTAATCGATAGTGGAACTCCTCTGTCCAATTCTCCCAAATCCCCGCCACATCAGACTAATCCTCCCTGGGCTCAAGCCCTAATGGCGGACTTCCTAGCCCAGTGTCGAGGGATCATGAGGGAAGAGATCGCCCCCATCCTCCAACATCTACAAAATCTTGCATCTATCAAGAATTTACCCCAAGCCCACTCTAACCAGGAACCTATAGTAATTTCCACAGCTTCCATACATAAGAATGGGCCTTTGACTACACAGAAATGACCTTCCTGCCGGGCACTGCAGTCATCAAAAGTTAGCAAATGGACTCAAGACCGAGCCCCTCAAAATCCTGAAACTAGCAGCATAAATGACCTTGGAAAGACTCTAACCTGTGGACAAGGGCTTGCCCGGTTACCAACCCAACGTATGCATGAGAACACTCCTAACATTGTGCGGGCGCCGTCAATCCACACTTTACCAATAGCCAGAAATGCAACCGCTACTGACACAAGTGCCCCGCCATCTGCTATAGGGAATGTAGGGGGGGTGGTTGTGCGTTGCAACAATCTTGTCTCCCTATAATCAATCGACCCCCGGAGGCTGCTCCCTCTGTAACCATATTGGCAGGAATACCGGACCTTAAGAAAGGCCATAAAGAATCCCACCTAGAACTACGTGATAAGACTCTGTTTTGGCTGGCCACAAACAAGCACTTCCCATATAATAAGGCAGGTGACATTTTGATGGTAAGGAGGGTTGCTTGGGTGGGCCCTACACATAAGTCCATCGGTGGGGATTGTGTAATTATTAATTTTAGATACCCAGAAACTATCCAAAGATCATCATTGCAATCCCCGATTAACAGGGAATCTCCCGCGACTATCCGAGCCCTTACCCTAGATTTCTTTTATCCATGCTCCTGGAGGACGGGCGCCCCTCAGTCTTCAACCAACTATGAAAGGCGGGGCTTGAATCCTTATATTACTTCTGCTAGCCCCCAACAACATTTTTCTCTTTTTAATATCCCTGTATCTAATCGTTACGCCCAATTGGAGGAAGTAGATTGCTGGGTAGGCCGGATGCCCTAAACGCTGGTAGATACCTTTCAGGCCCCTCTGATGTAGGTACCCCTTCTGGTCAGATTACTAGTACTTTGGGGACTAGAATTAATTTAGACGATAACGTTACTCCAATAAAATTGGATACAACAAGGCACGGTGCAGCTGCAGGTTTCCTTCAGCCTCCACCTACTTTGCCTCTATGGCCGCATAAGGTGAATGAAACTATTAATTCTGCAAGTGATAATAACACCGCCCCTCCCATTGGTCCAGTCATGGCGACAAGGGTTTTAAATGATAACGGTGGAGGATCGTTGGTATCTGACAATAAACTTACCATGTTGTCCTGGAATGTGGCGGGGCTTTCTAATAGGATGGCCTCCCCTGACTGGGGACTCTTTATTGATCAGTTCGATGTCGGCCTCTTCCGGGAGACTTGGATCAGGGATCACTTCCTCAGGTTGGGTTTTTTGTCAGTTAATAATTTGGCTTCAATTGGCGAGAGGGGTAGACCCTTCGGGGGTTTGTCCATCCTGATTAGTTCACACTTAGGATGTTCAGTGTCACAATTAGATACACCAACCCCAGATCTTCAATGTAGACTCTCCTTCCTGTCTAAATTTAGTCTGATTATTATTAATGTTTATTCCCGTCCCACTCGGATGGGAAAAGAATCACCAACATTGGATATTTTAGATAAATGTATATCTGCAGTACAGGGGGAGAGCACGCTGATCGTTGCAGGGGACTTCAACTGCCAGTACGAACCTCTGCCGGGCATTATGGAGTCTGTCACTGGCGAGGAGGATTCACTTTGGTCCATTCCAGATCTTCAAGTACCTCCGATTAAGGCATGGACACCACTTGCTCTCCAGATGAATTCTATCACTATGGCCCACTCTCTGAGAGCCTGTAATGGCCGTGCTCAATCCGACTTGGAGGGTAATCCCACTTTCAGTCGCCCAGGCCAGTCTTCCCGTATAGATTATGTTATGGTAGAGGCAAGGATCTGGCCCAAGGTAATTGACTTTGTGATCCTCCCACGTCATGATAGTGACCATAACGCCCTTGTACTTGACATAAGCCTTCCTGAGATGGGTTTAAATATGGAGGAAAGAGTGGATAACAGAGGTACTCCCCTTCTCTCAAATGATAGAAGAAGGCTTAAATGGCCAATGGTGAAAAGGTCCCCAGACAAAATGACTGCCCTTTATCAAGTTGTCCACCAGGCGTTCCTTGAACTAAGTGGTCATTTAGACCAGGGGCAGGAACTGTTTTGCAATCAAATATATAATATTCACACAGGTCTAGTGACTGCTCTTGCCGAATTACTAAATCCACCAATGGCTAAACCAAGGAAGAGTAGGAAGGCCTCCACATGGTTTGATCACAACTGTAAGAAAGCCGAGGGGGCACTCCTGGAAGCCATTAAATCCCTGAACAGACCACTAATAAAACACAAGAGGCTAGATTATAAGGAAGCGCTAACTGAGGCCAAACAGAATTGGGATAATAGTAAATGGGATGCCATAAAATCCGCCCTTGGGAACAGGGACATGAGGGAATTTTGGTCAATTATAAGAACTGGTAGTAGGGCTGGACACAAGGCAGATGACCCAAATATTGCACCAGAGAGATGGGTTGAGCACTTTCAGATGCTGTACGCCCCTCTGGCAGAACCAAATCCCTCTTATGATCCCTCTCCTCACTCATTGTCTCAGAACATCGACGAGGCACTAAATTGCTCCCCTGACAACCCTCCCTTACCTTACACTTCTAACGAAAAATCCTATTTCAAAGTAACATTGAAGGAGGTTGAACTTGCCATAAAAAGGCTCCCAGTAGGCAAGGCGCCTGGCCTCGACAACATTCCTGGCGATCTTTACAAGGACCAAACAGAGATTCGGGCTCCATATCTCTGTTTTCTGTTCAACGCCATAATTCAGGGAGCTAAATTACCTGATACCTGGGTGGGAGCTGAGATCATACCAGTGTTCAAAAAAGGATCCCCACTACTTCCGGCTAATTACCGTCCGATCAGCCTGATCGATGTAAGTCAAAAACTATTTTCACGTATTATACTCGATCGGCTCCAGATCTGGATGGAGGAACAGTTGATTCTCAGCCCCTATCAGGCTGGTTTTAGGGAAAAGACATCCACGGTCGACCAGTTATTAAGGCTCCAACTCTTATACTGAAAAACTGTGAGAGTAGAGGGTGGCAGCCTCTATTTAATTTTTGTTGACCTTAAATCTGCCTTTGATTTGGTACCTCGTCAAACACTATGGGCAGTAATGGAGGATATGGGGATCCCTGCAAACCTCCTTAATATCATCAGGAGACTCCATATGGATAATTTTGCACAAGTGAGGAGTGGTAAACGGGGAGGCTTAACATCTAAATTCCCAGTCAAAAGAGGAGTCAGACAGGGTTGTGTTTTGGCACCTACCCTATTCTGCCTTTTTGTAAATGCACTGATTGCCCACCTCAAGGGGGTCAAAGACATTAATGCCCCAAAGTTAAAAAACGATAAGGTGGTGGCATTAATGTTTGCTGACAATACTCTCCTACTGTCAAAATCGCCAATGGGAATCCAACGTGCCCTGGACAGCTTTCTCAACTTCTGTCACAAAAGGGGGCTGGAGATTAACACTCAAAAGACCAAGTTTATGGTCTGCAATCCACCAAAGGCCAGATGTACCAGTCCCTCCCTGAATGGCATAGTATTGGACAGGGTAACTGTTTCTATTTCTATTTAGGGAGTTTTGTAAAGCGCTTGGTGACGCACAGCGGCGTGTCCCCGCGCTAAGGAGCGGCTGCTAACTGGAACCTACAGAAGTGGAATACTTTACTGTTCGAATAGTGTAGTTTTGAGCTTGGCTCTAAAGATTAGTTCAGATGGTTCGAGACGCAATATTAAGGGTAATGTGTTCCATCTGACGGCTGCAAGGTACCTAAAGGATCTTCCGCCCATCCGTGCTCTGGACACCTTGGGGACAACAAGGCGTCCCGAGCCAGAAGATCTGAGGGAGCGGGACGGTTCATAAGGTGTCAGCAGTCCTTTCAAAGGGAGAGGAGACCTCCCGTTGATGATCCGATGGCACATGCAGAGTGCTTTGAAATCAACCCTACTTCTGATCGGGAGCCAGTGCAAGGACCGAAGGGCCACCGAGGATGCGGCTCTTCTGGGTAGTCTAAGTACTAGCCTAGCAGCGGCATTCTGTAGGACCTGTAAACGGCTCAGATTCTTCTTCGGAGTCCCTAGATAGAGGAGGTTGCCATAGTCCATCTTTGAGGTGACTAGTGCATGCACAAGGGTTTGACGGGCCTTTACAGGTAAAAACTTCAATGCCTTCCTGAGACTTTTGAGGGTCCCAAAGCATGATCCGACCTCCCGGTTGATCTGAGGGCCGAAGGTCAGGTCGGAGTCGAACCAAATGCCCAAGTTCTTTGCTATCAGGCATGGGATAGGTGTTGAGCCAAGGCATGGAGGCCACCATGCCGACGTCCATGCCGATCGGTCTCCCCCTACGACAAGCACCTCGGTCTTATTTCCGTTAAGCTTAAGGCAGTTTGCGGACATCCAGGCAGCTAGGTCTTGCATACAGGCTCTGAAGATGTCCGCCGAAAGATCGGGTGCGCGCGACAGGGAGATCACCAACTGCGTGTCGTCGGCATAGGAAACCATTCGGAGGCCGTAGCTCTCTACCAAGGAGGCAATCGGGGCTACGTAGAGATTAAAAAGTGTTGGGCTCAGGGACGAGCCCTGCGGCACCCCCTGGTCCAGAGCAATTCGCTCAGAGTAATAGTCACCCTGCCAAACTTGGAAGCCTCGGCCTGCGAGAAATGAATAAATCCATTTCAACGCTGCCCCTCTCACTCCACCTTTGCTCAGACACTGTAGCAAGATGGAATGTGCCACAGTGTCGAACGCCGCGCTAAGGTCTAAAAGGATGAGAGCCATGGTTTGACCCTCGTCAGCACCCTGCCTGAGAGTTTCGGAGGCCCTAAGAAGGGCAGACTCGGTGGAGTGGCGTGGCCGGAACCCGAATTGAGTCGGATGAAGAAGGTTACTGTCCTCCACATATTTCATTAGCTGCTTATTTACCACCTTCTCTGCTACCTTCGAAAAATATGGCAGGAGAGAGATGGGGCGTAAGTTATCCAGCTTATCGAGGCCAATGTTAGGCTTCTTGCGGAGGGGAAGCACCACAGCCTGTTTCCAGTCCACAGGTAGAGAACTGGATCGAAAGGAGACATCTAGCAAATGCCTGATGTAAGGTTCCAGTGTCTCTATGCTGTCACTCAGCCTTTTTGGGGAAGCAGGATCACGTGGGGAGCCAGATCTGACGGATCTGCAGATTTTAACGAGATCCTCCGATAGAGGAGTGGTGAAATGAAGTAGCAGATCTGAGTCAGCTTCAGCTCCTGCTAAATCTGCAGGTTCTTCCGCTAAGGGTGGCGTGTCGGGAAAAGCAGAGTAAATCTTGCGCACTTTGTCTCCGAAGTAGTTAGCAATGCGATTGCATGCTGTTACTGAGTGATCTTCATCTCGAGTAACGGTTATTGGGGTGGAAAGGGATTTATATATGCTAAACAATTCCCTAGCCGAGTTTTCAGCCACGTGAATTTTATCTGCATAGTAGGTGGCTTTTTCTATACAGATTTTATTATGATAGGATCGTCGTTTTGTGAGGTAAGCCTCTTTCATCCGATCATCATAAGCCATTCTCCATTGTCTTTCTGCTCGTTTGCAGTCCCTTTTGGCACAGCGCAGCGCCTCGCTGAACCAGGGAGCAGTTCTTTGTCTGTGGACAGCTTTATTAGACCAACCCAATGGGGCTGTGTGGTCCAGAGCAGCCGTGATACGGTCATTCAGCAATTTATTTGCCGCTGTCACGTCATTTCCTCCTGGGGGCCCTTCCACGGTAAGAGCCTTATTAAACTCTCGCAGGGAGAATCTTGCCCACCTACGTCGAGGGTAGTTAAGAGGGGTGGGAGCGCTAGCTATATGCTTAGACAAGTAAATAGTAAACGGAACGAGAAAATGATCTGTCCAGGGCAAGGGCACTGGGGGAGCGGCTAAAACACCCTCCCAATTGGCGAATATTGGGTCGAGCAGGTGCCCACGGTTGTGTGTTGGCAGCTGACCTTTTAGCTCTTCCCGAAACTCCACTGCTCCTCTGTCTAGTGCGTCTTGCAGGTGTATATTTAAATCTCCCAACAGCAAAAACTTGTCCCTCCTGATCGCTGTTTCTGTGACCCACTCTAGGAGGTTTCTTTTAAAACTGGCCATAGGTCCCGGTGGGCGATAAATTATCAGGCCCTTTATAGTCATGCTCCCATCAATTGCTATGCAGAAAACACCCGCTTCGCATCCCGCCAGGTCAACTAGTTCTAGTTTGCATGGCCATTGTTGTTTAAAGGCGATCGCAATCCCACCTCCTCTGCCTATCGGTCTGTCCAGGCGCACCATCTGATAGTCATCAGGTAAAGCCTGAATGGTATCAGGATCAGAATTGGCGTCTAGCCACGTTTCGGTAATAAACAGCAGATCATAATGTTTATCAGTGAGAAGGTCATATACATCATGTTTGTGACGGCTAAGCGACCTAACATTAACGAGGCCGCAGGACAGCGAGGGATTGCTTGCCCTGGTGTCTGGTAGGGCTGAGCTAAAGCGGAATTGACAATAGCTACACCCTTCATTCTCCCCTACCCTTACACTATGGTGGCCTCGGGTGCACACGATCGAGGATAAACTTACTAAGTCACTCCTACTCCAGGTCAGCTTACGATCAGGGCCAGGGGTTGGGGCCCTCGGCCGTGTCCGGTCGCGGACGGGCGCAGACGGGCTTGGCTTTGGCGCGGCTTCGGCGCGCATCCGGCGCGCCCGCTGCGCCAGCCCGCTGCGCCGTCTGGCAGGGATGCACATTATGTAGGGTGTGAGGAGGGTGGGAGGGCGGTGCGACTAGAGCGCACCCCCAGCCCTACCTAAGATGGTGCCCACCGCCTCCAACAGCAAATAACACAAGACGGCTGGGCGAGGCAGAGAGAGGAAGATCAGCGTGTTGGAGAAATGTCAGTGTGCCTAACTCAATTCCCCAGCTAACTATTCAATTTAAAACCCCCAGGTAAAAAGTTATAAAAACGATCTTTTAGCAGTTTTAAATCACAATTTTCACAGATACCTATGCCAGCTAGTAAGTTCCAGGTAAAAACGCTCGCAGCCCTAGCGTCTCTCACTAGGGAGAGCTCTAAATAGGCAGCGAGGGCTTCACAGAGCAACTCTAAATAGCCTGGGAGGGCGGGAGGGCGGAGCGACTAGAGCGCACCCCCAGCCCTACCTAAGATGGCGCCCACCGCCTCCAACAGCAAATAACACAAGACGGCTGGGCGAGGGAGAGAGCGGAAGATCAGCGTGTTGGAGAAATGTCAGTGTGCCTAACTCAATTCCCCAGCTAACTATTCAATTTAAAACCCCCAGGTAAAAAGTTATAAAAACGATCTTTTAGCAGTTTTAAATCACAATTTTCACAGATACCTATGCCAGCTAGTAAGTTCCAGGTAAAAACGCTCGCAGCCCTAGCGTCTCTCACTAGGGAGAGCTCTAAATAGGCCTGTCTTCGAATATCTGGGTATCACTCTTACAGATAGAATGGATTGGGGCCCACAATTGGCTAAGGTTAAATTAAGACTTGTGCAAACTACAGGTGGTATTTTAAAACTCCACAGAGAATCCACCTCCAAGCCAGTTGCTTCCATTATAGAAATACATAAGGCACAAGCACGGGGAGCAATTTTATATGGGGCGGAACTGTGGGGTCATTCCTCGATACCAGACATTTGTAAGACTGAAAATTTATTTTTAAGAACTTTGCTGGCTCTCCCACCTAGCACCCCTCTTATTCCCATTAGAATGGACATGGGTATTAGACCTATAGAAGAAGAAGTGGCTCTACGGCCTCTAACCTATTGGCGCAGACTTTGGGTTACCCCAGAGCTGACGCACTTCAGAGCTGAAACTGCAGAGGTAATGGGCCTCTCTGGGTCTGAGAAACCGCCCTGGTTTGCCTTTATAAAAAAAGAAAGTACGAGACTGGGTTTACCAGGTCTTTGGTCTAATCCTGCTGTCGCCTGTGCTGAGCTGTCGCGTGCCGACTTGGTCCATTTGTACCGTATGAACAGAATCACGGACATTCTTAGCAATCCCGGGTTGGGCTCGCTCACCCTCCACTTTTTTAATATAAAAGCTGAATATAGAGTGGAGCCGTTTTTAGATGAGATTCTGCCTAGTACAGCGAGAAAACGTTATCTGCAGTTTAGATACGGTACACTCCCGCTCAGGGTCTTTTCCTATAAATGGTCGACAGATAAGACTGTAGAATGTCCGGCCTGTGGGGCCAAGGAAGAGTCTGTGTCCCATGTTTTTTTCTTCTGCACAGGTTATAAATCCATACGACAACGGTGGCTTGTCCAACTTTGTAGAAATCTGGGGTTTAGGCATCACAAAGAGGCCCTCAGAATACTCAAATCCAGCACTTCCACTCCTCTTGTTTCCTCTGTTTCGCGTTTTATCGATGCTACATGGCGTAGGAGAAGATCTTTTTTATAATCATTTTAATCTATATCAGCCTCCTGCTATTAATTAATCAAGAATTGACAACCTGTGCCCTTTTTTATCTTTTTATATCTTTTAACTTCAAATAATCTTTATATATTATGACAATTGTATTGTGTTCGTAATTTTAAGTGCTGGAAATACCAGCAATGTTACTGTCTGTATGTATGTATCTTTTAGGGTCTATGACCGAAATAAAGATTATTTGACTGACTAAACTGTTTCACGACGCATGAGGCACAGTGACACTCATGTTATCAACATCAGGAAGATGAGAGGTCGAGTCAGTCTTGTTGGCGTTTGGATATTTTATCATAATAACAGATCCCTGACGAATGACACAACCCAGCAGACTGTCTTGCTGGCTTCAAACGGGGCTCCCGCTCTCCAGGCCACCCGTGGCTTCACCTCGCGCAGACACCACATTCTCCACTTTGTGGCAAGCATGACATTAAAGTCGTTGTCAGTCGTCTGATGACTCGCAGAGAAGGTGAAGATTGGTGCCCCGAGGAGGGACGTACAGCTTATATGTACAAAGCATACCTTTCCATGGTACCCCCACCTTCTTAACTGCATCGCCCCTAAACTGCAGAGCAGAACCGTCCTGAACCGCTTACATCAAACGACCCCTCCCCTACGAGGGCATTCAAGCCATGTGGGCGACCACTGATGCCTCTGAGCGGACCAGCCTCTGGGGCGAGGAATGGACAAGAGGTGGCCTGTCCTGAGGCACCGACGGACATGCCCCAGCTTACTACAGATATTACTACTCATGCGATAAACACGTGACTAGTTACTCTCTCCAGCGGTGTCCGTGTCATTACATATTTACTACTATTATTCTGTCTTCAAGTATTGTTTTCTGCTCTCCTTTCCCCACCCACTCGCTCTTTCCTCCCTTATTGTAATATGTAACATCATAAACAGCTTTAGTTCTTTCAACATAGTTTAATAGTCTTGTAGATTTCTTTATGTATCTGTTGTCTTTGTAACTCACCTTTATGAGACTGCATTCCTTCTACTTTATTTATCATTTTGACAAGCACAAGGTAAGTCAAGCACACACGGTCACTGTCATCGGCACGACATCAAACAATAAGAAAGACAGAATGGGTTAGTGTAGGAGAATAGGGTCTGCTATCCTATGGTCACCCCAAATTTTTGCTTTTTGCTTCACTGGTTTGTGACATATTGAGGCTGTGGGCCTGCCAATCAGACCCCCAGCCTGCTGTTCTCTCTACTAAATTGACACTATGCACTCTAGGTGCATAACCAATTGGAAGTGGATCACCCTGTGAGCCCCTGTACCAGTGTACACTAGGTACCCAGGGCATTGGTGTATCTAAGGCCTACCAGGGGCTGAAGCATGTATTACGCCACCCCTGGCCTGGCCTAGCAATTTGACACAACTGGCTGATCACTCAGCTGGGGTGAGTTGGTGTAACCACCTCTTACTTAGGTGTAGTATACCTATACCTAACCTTAAATGGAACACATGGTAACCTATCAGCCACTCCTATGGCAGGCCTTGACAATCCTGAAGGCAGAGTGCTTGGTTCCATGTGAGATGGTGCTCTGGCATGAGCTGAGCCTGTCTGCAGTGGTCGGAACAACTTCCTTCTACCGTTTCCAGATATCGTCATACCATATACTCTTGAGTGCATTATGAACCTCGCGGTTAAATGCTAACTTTGGTTTGGCTTTATCAAAACATGTCGAGTAAGGTGTCATACGAATTGGAATACTAACCCCTCGCCAATTCTGGTGACGGGGTTAGCATTCCACCCTTCTAGAGGGACACGACATGTACAGTACCTAAAACCCGGGTAAAATCAGACATAGCCTCAGCTCCACAAAATGGACACTGCCACCACAGACACAAGTCTGCCCTCCTGCTGCTGGGCGTCCTTCCAGCTTGGGAGACGTGGACAAAGGGTTTCCTGCCAGGGGAGGTGCGTGCACCACCCCAGACAGGATTTTGTGTATTGGTCAGGTAGGGCTTGAATAGAATCAGACATGCCTGAGGCTCACAAGGAGCCTCGGTGCATATGCCAGTTCAAACCGGTCCTCGGGCACACCAGCCCCGGACCTGGGGCGAGCTGGACAAAGGATTGGGGGTGTAACCACCCCCCTTCCTGGTCCCACCCTTAGGGAGGGGCCTAGCAGGTAGTCCGGCCCCTAGAATCCGCTTAAAGGTAGGAGCTGTGTCCTAAGACTTCAGACATCCTGGAATCAACTTACTACAAAGAAGAAGACGGGAACTTCGACGCTCTGCTGCACAGAGGACAGAAGGAAATCTCCCCTATGGTCAGGGAGTGACCATCTTGCTAACGCAATCACCAACCAGCTACTCGACGTCTGCTTTGCCGCCGCCTCCCCCTGGAGCCCGAGCCCAGAGCCCAACAAGACCTGGACCTCCAGACCTCTCACCGCCCGATCCACAGTCCCTGAAAAGAAGGAACCCGTGGAGGCACCGAGACACGTGGAGCCAGCCATCTTGAAAGACCCATGACAAGCTGCAAGCGCGACAACAGAGGCTCCCTCCAAGTTGTGCTTTGGGTCCTGAGAAGCCCAACACCCGAGTAGCATTTGCACCAAAGGTGAGCCCTCCAGCATCTCCACGATCTGCGTGGGGCCCCTCTGCACTTTGCATCTTGACGCGCCTGCCCGGTCCCTGGACCGTTGGCTAGTGGCCATTTTGGTGACAAACCTTGAAAACTACGACGCTGGTCTGGTTGCTCCAGACTGGCCCCTGCTTCCCTCCAAAGGAGCAGCCCCTCTGACCTTGCTGGTCAGAGTAATCAGCTTTCTTCATTTTCCACAACTCCTGCCTTTGCCAAGGCTTGTTTGCTTCTTCCGAGTCGCCGACACCGCCGACAGCCAGACCTGCGTGGGACAGCTCGTGAACTGACTCCTGGACGTCGTCAACCTTCAGGGACCACGTGGCTGCGGAGACAAGCTACACCTCATCACCTGTTTGCACCCGACATCGCCTGGTACCTACCTGGTGCCACGCCGGTGACTGGCTAGTGACTGTGAACACTGTCCCCTCTGCTTTCAGGTCTTCTACAACTCCGATCCACTCTTGGATCCACCGCATCTCTTCTGGACCGGCCACCTGCAGCATCTTTGTCATCAGGCTCCATTGAACAGATAGACGAAACCCGACGCACTTCGAGACCTATGCACCCGCTTCCTGTGGGTGAGGTAAAGCTGGCACTCCGGTGCCCAAGTGTAGAGAAACATCTCTAGTGTCTGTGTTTTAAGTCTTAAGTTCGTAGTCCATCCAGAAGACCCTTCTAGCAGTAACTTTTGAACTTTTACGCACCCATTGAAAACCTATGGGAGCCCGCGTGTAACTTTCCTCACTGCACACGCGACCCGTGGACCTCCTGGTCACTAACTGAAGTTAGCTCCTTGTAGGCCCAGCGATTCGAGAGGCCCTAGGCCTTTTCCCTTTCCTGTTCGTGGTACTTATACCACTATTTTAGTATATGGTTTGATCGGCCACCAGGGCCCATCCATATCAAGTGCAACTTCTGTATATTGTAATACTTTCTTGTTTAACGATTTGTGCTCCTGTGCTCATAAAGAGTCTAGGGGATACTTTGAGTAATAAATACATATATATTTTGAATATATATCTGTGTGGTGTCCTTTCATTGGTATAAAGGGGGGTTACATATGGTAAAACAGCCTGCTTAACACGCTTTAACGAGTTTAGCCTCAAAGACTGCTTAGCCTACGCTACCACTAGGGCAGCTGGTCCGAAAAGGTTGACTTACAACCACACCATAAGGGTTGCTTGGCATGGTACAAGGTGGTCACTTTAACTAGTGAACAGCATAGACCAGGCCAACTTCTCACAGTTAGGATAAAGTGTGAAAACATCATATCCTGAATCGCATAACAGTCATGGTACAAGCCATATTAAAGTAAGAGCAGAGTCCCCCAGGGCAATCCTCTCCTGCGCACTGTGGGAGTGAGCGATAGGTGGTCAAATGTTGTCTCTGTTAAGTGGCCATACACATAATAAGCTGTGGCGATAGTCCTGGCAGTCGACCAAGAGTGGGAAAAGGAACATAGAACAGGCATTGCTCGACGATGTACGCTTTACCCCACACCTTCTGGAACTATACCATGGTTCAATTGAGAGCCAGTAGCCTGCTGTAGTGTTTCTGCATATGCTCTGTAGGGGCCCCAAATGTCCCTGGGACGGGAAGAGCCTGGCAGGAGACTGGCATAAATCTCGCAATTGGTATTACAATAAGCCAGGCTACGCAGCTAGCCTGCCAATGTAGGAGCCCACTTAGGACCCCATAGCAGAGCAATTTCCCGTTTAGCTAACATTAAGCTGAGGGATGCAAAACACCTGACTGCTTCGGGAAAGTTAACCGTGTATCCCAATAGTGTTACTTCTGGTATGGGGGTAAGGGTCAGTTCCGTCATGGCCCCTAGCGCGTTGTTTATGTCTACCCAGTAGGTGTGTAGTTTAGGGCAAGTCCATGTGAGGTGGGCAAAATCTGCATAGGGGGCGGCGCAATTACGGCACGTGTGCGGCTTGGTCGGGTCTAATCTGTGCGTCATGGCGGGGGTAATATAGATCCTACGTAGGAACGTAAAATGCGAGAGTTTGTGTCTGCTGTTTAAAGAGACATCTTTTGTCAAAAAATATGGAGCGCTTCACAAATGTGTGTGTCATCCTTGCACAGCGGCCATGCTAGTCTCCTCTGAATCGTTCTAATTTTAGTATATGCGCCGCCGAAGCGAGCACGGGAGACTGTATTCTTAATAAAGCTGATTAGACCCTTCTCTTATGTTTAATGTAGGGGAATCGCTTCTCCAGCCTACGAATTTCACATCAATTCAGCCCTCTGAATGTGTTCTCGTTCAGTGCTTTACAACGCACAGCTAGGATTCTTCCATATACATTTCCGTATTTTCCGGGCAGAGAGCCTAAAAATCTATAGCATAAACAAACATCCGTGGTGACGTTTGGGTTGTCTACACGCACCCACAAGCTTTCTACAGAGTTAATCTTCACCAGTGAAGTCAAAAATCTTTTTTTTTATCTGATTTACCTCCGACCTTTATTCTTATGGAAACGTGCCTTTCAGGACTGAACACATTAAAACATACAACCCCCCACCCCGCCTTCTCACCCCCACCCCTTCTCACCCCACACCCAGCCTTGTCACCCCACCTGACCCCGCCTTCTCATCCCTACCCCGCCTTCTCACCCCCACCCGCCTTCTCACCCGCACCCTGCCTGCTCACCCCCACCCGCCTACATACCCGCACCCTGCCTACTCACCCGCACCCTGCCTGCTCACCCGCACCCTGCCTGCTCACCCGCACCCCGCCTGCTCACCCCCACCCTGCCTACTCACCCCCACCCGCCTACATACCACACCCTGCCTACTCACCCGCACCCTGCCTGCTCACCCGCACCCTGCCTGCTCACCCGCACCCTGCCTGCTCACCCCCAGCCGCCTACATACCGCACCCTGCCTACTCACCCGCACCCTGCCTGCTCACCCCCACCCTGCCTGCTCACCCCCACCCTGCCTGCTCACCCCCTCCCTGCCTGCTCGCTCCCACCCTGCCTGCTCACCCCCTCCCTGGCTGCTCACCCGCACCCTGCCTGCTCACCCCCACCCTGCCTGCTCACCCCCTCCCTGGCTGCTCACCCGCACCCTGCCTGCTCACCCCAACCCTACCTGCTCACACCCCCACCCTGCCTGCTCACCCCACACTAACTGTCTTCCCTTCAGCCTGGACCCCCTCCCACCTGCACCCGCTCTCAATGGCGGCCATCCTAATCTCCCTACAATTAACGCCACCTCACCCCCCCCCGCCAGCATGTCTCCATCTACACATGTATTCATGTGTATTCATATTTTGAAAGCAGCGAAAATAGAGCAAAACATATTAGGCAAATGTTGTGTTGCTCGAACAAGCTATTGTTTCATCCTCTTTCTTCTATCGGTTTCACTCCCTCTCGTCTCCTTTTGAATTGATCTCCGTTGGTCTTTCTCTGCCCCCCACACATGTCCGGTCTCTCTCCCCATCTCTCCGTTCTATCTCACTCTTTCTGTCTTTCTGCCCCGTCCCTCTGTTTCTTTTCTGTTCTCCTTCATCTTAAGCTCCTAGTGACCACACCGTCATCCGCTTCATTCAACACGCATGCACAGACGTCACCCAAGAATTACACTGACAATTTCATTGTGGGTGAAGAACTGCTGCAGGTTTATTTCATACAACATAAGTATGACGATAAATGGGTTATCTTACGGGCGATCCAGGGCAAGCAGCCCCTCGCTGCTCCGCCCGCCTGGTGAGCCGGCACGCACGGTGGGTCGATGCCCGGCAGTGCGGCACATATTTATTTTCAGATCATCAACTGGGTCACGTGATCTGTTTCCTACTCCCGCCCCTTCTGACGGTGGCGGAGCGTGTTGTGGCACACCCCCGGTTGGTCAGGCCCCCCAACCGCCCGAAGGACTAACGGGGCGCCGTCGCGGTCTTCCCAGAACCCCCTTCGGCTCGTGGACCTTGGCTCGGGCACCCTTACTGTGCCGGACAGGGGTACCCTTACTGTACCGCCTGTCGCAGAGGTACCCTTACTGTACCCGTCTGCCTCCAGATCGCCCTGTAACTCCGCCACAGCTCTGGGGAGGCTACCGTCGCTGCCAGAGCCCCCCCTTCCTCCCTTTGCTGTTATATGTGCCCTGCCCCTGCGAGCCAGCTTATAATGGGCTAAATTAGGGGTCCTGTTCTGTAACCCGTAAAAGACGGCATTAATTTGCAACATTACTCAGAAGCCCAGGGCAGACGAACAAAGGATGTCTGTTGGCCCCACTGCCGTAAGCTTAGACGTGACTGGTGTTCCTAACCTTCTAAGCGATGCCACAGCCGATCATCCTAACGTAATTATGGGAAGATCTAGCACCTGCATATGGAGCCAGAAATGAACCATAGCTGAATTCTGCAATCCATCCATTCCCTCCATATCCTAGCACGAAGGTTTTAATTTCAACTCTATCTACAAATGTGATGTATAGATAGCGTCATGGTTCCTGAGTTGCTGCGGCTACTGCGAGGATTGCATGATTTCTCGGCTGGGCAAAACCTTTTTAACGCAACTGCTACTAGGACGCCTTTATCATGACTCCCAATATGACTGACTGAGCTGCCGAAGAATACATCTCTCAGCTCGGGGACCCAGATTGTGAATGTTTCCCAACTCCCTGGCTCCAAGAAAGGCTGAGCGAGAAGAGCAACACCTGAATCTGTTTCTCACGCTGGGAAATATGGCATTGGTAACAAGGCATCGGTGAATAGGCACTTATGGACCTGCACTTATGGACCTGCAATCTTATTAAGCTTTTGCAATTGGCCAAATTAAGTGCCTTCCTGGCTTGTAATTGTGTTCAACGGCTACAGCACAACAAGCAGGGTGAAGGTAGCGTGTGAGTCAGCCACTTTACCTACGTATATAAACACAAGCTGACATCACGGGTATAAAATTTGCTTCCTGTCGCAGTGTATTATCCTATTGTTTACTGCAAACTGACCCATATCTTAGCAACATCTCCTCGTTTTTGCCTTTCCACTTGCAATTTAAGCTACATTAAATTGGACGATAAGAGTCTTATACTAGTCCCGCTGTCCATCCCAATCTTTTCCTGCTCTCCACTGGGACAGCGTATCCAATTGCCTCGCTTGTTGAATAGAAGCTAGCTTTCGGACTTTATTGCTGCTGGAAAGGTAAATAGGTTTGCCTACAGTCCTTGTTATACCGGTGTTGCTGTGCTATAGGTAATTTGTTGCACCGCCATAGTGGCTTGAAAATGAAACGTCTTATTTTATCAAATGATTTGTTGTGAGCCCCAGTTATGATTTCGTTCATATCTTCATATTTGACAGTGTCTCTATCTTGCCAATACCTGGGTCACGTCCGCCTTAAATGACGACATTACATCTGGCTTTACGCTAGCCTTGCCCATTCACCTGTCAAATGTCTGTGGAGAGCAGCACATCTCTGGTCATGCTCATTACAGAAGGTGTTAAGCCCTTTCCCTTACTAGAAAGTTTAAGTGCAAAATTCAAGAGGTATGGTCGCTCTCTGCTCTCTCAATTATTACCATGTAGATGAGGGCATGCCATACACGGGTGTCTGGTTGAAGTATGCACAGGTAACTGACACTCATTCTGGGGTGTCTGGTTGAAGTATGCACAGGTCATTGACACTCTCCCACGTGCAGTGCTGTGAACCGTTTGAAGTAGTTCATCAGATTCAGCCCGCCACCCCCTAGGTGGAGGCTTGCACTCCCAAACTTCTGCTAGTGTAAAACCGGGCCACACCTCCAGTTCAGTGAAATTTAGTAATTCACGACACTGACAACCCCAGGGGCCAAATACTGGGCTGTGTAGATGCGGCCCAATACTACTATGAACAATTAGCTTGGAGTGGATGGGCGTAAACCTAGGCTGGCTGAAGGCAAAACCTTTGACAATCACTCCTGGCAGGATGTGCCAATGCAGGTAGAATAAAGAGTTATCCAGCCCGCCGTACTTCCTTTCCCAGTTCGACACAGGTCGAAGAAGAATGCCCCTTCCAGAAAGGTCCTGGCCTTATACCTGAAGCCTATCCATACAGCATTCTACCTGAAATCTACAGCATTGCTTTGTAAAGATTTTTCTGGTTCCACATTGGTTTGTGGTCGATATGCTCTCCCTCAGTTTGAACAAAATCTTAGCTAATCGTATGCCTGCCTAATTCCCAGGGCTGTCTGGCTTAATGCTTTACGCCTGGAATTGCCCCACCAAACGTAGCCTTGCACAGGAGCTTAACTTGGTTGTCTCAACTTTCCTTTTAGAGCTAGGAACGCCCCCCGTGCTCCTTGTGCTTACTAAATGGACCCGCTCCTTAGTTTCCAGCACACAATCAACTCTAATGTCATCTGGCCCTGGTGCCTATCAAACAACAGTGACAGCCTCCGTCACCTTCATACAATACATAAACAAAGCTCACAGGTCGCAGAAGCGGCAAGCCAGGCTAAGTCTCAGTAAACCATGTCACTCTGTGCTGTCCCTGGCCTCTCTGTGGAACAGGGAGAATAACCGCAAAGATGTTAAGCATGATAGACAAACCCAGGCCTTCCGCCCGTCTCAAAGCAGCTCAGGCTGCTGCCTTTCCTGTATAGACTAAGCTGCCACTATGACTGAGTTGCAGAAATATCACACCAGCTGTTTCCGAATAGCAAGGCTAACGATGAAAGGCAGCCGCATCTCTTGACTTAACCGTGGAACTCACAAAATACCTTCAATATGTAATGTATGACACACAAACCCAGGCCTACAACTTGCCTCAACACAGCACAGGCTGCTGACTTTTCTATATACACTAAGCTGCCACTATGACTAGTTTGAGAGAAACCTTACCCCAGCTGTTTTCTAATAGCAAGGCAAAGATGAGAGACAGCAGCATCTCTTGACTCAAGCGTTAAACTTACAATAATAACATTGGTCGCTCAATTTCTGTGTTACACCTTTCCACAAGCTGACCATTGCATCATGGTTGAGACTGGGTTTAGGCTGAACTTTGACATATTTGTACATCCGCTGCCAGGGAACATATATCTATATATATACCGTCCCTTATCCTGTTGCACCACTTGGGACACAACTTCGTCCCTACCGGCATGGAACTAATGCCAACGAGATTCCCCCCCTAGTACCGGATAATCCTAATAAATGCTGCATATTGGGACAAAGATACCAGGGAATAAATGCAAAGGGGGGCTCTCGAGTGCGTGTGAACCCATGTCATTGCGATTAGTAACAGTAGCTCTGTTCGAGCTAGAACATGCGACTTTATTCATTTAATCAATTACTCGGCAAAGCATGCCATTCCCCAACTAGGACATACACACCACCGCCTCTAGTGTCCTGCAATACGAGCTATTCCGAATTTGGCTGACGAAAACTACCATTGGCCAAAAGCTAAACTAAACTCTACCATATGTTTCTCAAAACGCATACCATAAACCGTAATGAGTACAGACTCGTCATAGATCAAACCCCCCCAAACCCTTCCCCGGGAACTGGAGAGAAATGAACTCAATTGCGCAGGGCAAGAAATACCAGAAGTTACTGCTGACCCCGTTTCCAAGACCACACTCTCAGATGCATTGAATTAGTTCTATAGCGCCACTCCTACCAGTGTAGGGTGTCCCCGAACTTTGCATCTCACACAGAATCCGCCGAGCCAATCAATCATATGCATGTGAATCAGTGTATAGGAAATGTAACCTGAGCCAAAGGACGCAAAGTGTAGGAGACTCATGTCATCCCCACTGGCAGGCAGTTTAGTTCAGGGCTGCTTGGTGTGGTGAAGCAAAAGCTCAGTCAGTTTCTTAGCCAACTTAACCCTCTTGCAGCATTAATCAATGTTCTAATAATGTATGCTTAGCGGTGTGTATGCAGCTCTAGGATGAGCGTTTGTGGCTCGCTGTCGACCATCAGTGCTTTAAGATATACATTGCAAGTAACCAAAGGATGCCTCATTTGAACACAGTAACCCGCTGACCTATTCACATCATATGCACTCTGAAATCTACTTGGCACATGTTTTATGCAGCGGGCGATTAACCCTCTGCCCTAACTACACCGAAGTCAAATCCGCCACTGTACAAATTCCTGATCTTTCTCCCGGAAGATAACGAATTACCCGAGTTATCTTGACATGTAAGTGAGGCCTGGAATTGCCGCGGAACGAAACGCAGCATCCGGTGCTTCAAAGCATAATAAACTTCCAAACCGGCAGGAGGAGACGGCGGGGAACCGCGACAGGGGACAAGATAGCGGAACCTGGTGGCATGTCAAGAAAAAACAGGGATCGGTGGTGAGCCCCTGAAAGGAATAACTGTCTTCTGAGAGCAGCACCTGCTAGGTGTGAAGGGAAGTGTACAGCCTACTCTCGAATGGATCCTGGCTGAACAGTGTGGGGGGGGTTAGAAGTCACATTATGGAAAGGTGGACCCATACAACGAAGTACACTCAGCGGCACCGGGGCAGTGACGTATGCGGGGTTTGGTTCTACTCACAGGCCCTCTGATACGCCAAAACGCACCTAATATATCTTTCATGATTTAGTCATATCTAATTAAATTGTCTCCATAAAACATGTCATGACAAAAGAAAACAGTCCTTATCGTTATGTAAAGTCCTCAATGGGTGCCTTCCAGACAACACGTGGTTGTGTAGTGGTGATGGGTACTGTATATGTATGTACCACTATCATCAAGGAAGGGGTGGGGAACCAACCCTGAGCCATGACTGAACCCCTAGCGACTCCACCCTCTTTTCTCTGCCCCACATTGAGCCCATTTTATGAATTCCCCGAGTAAATGCTTTCTAATTCCTAGACTGCCAGTGGCCCTGCTCGTAGTTTTCTTTTAGGAGAAATGAATCATATTTAACGTTGGAGCATTCATCTGCACAATACCTTCATTGTATCTTTACAAGGCCCTGTTTGTGCGCACGGCTGTACTTTCTAAGCCTAAAAGAGTAGTAACCCCAACATGTTAAGACAAAAGCAAAGTAAAATAAATACATGAGCTGGGTGATGAATGCCTAGCGCTGTGTCTCTATGTGTCTCTAAAGCATACAAACAGCACGCACTTCCAGGCACTAATTGTGGTCCGATTCCTCCCACTCTTGGTTAATTAAGAGATGCCACTGATGCTCTGATATTTACCCGCTCAGAGGTGCGAGAGAGCAGTGGAAAGGGAAGCAAACGGGATGTCTGCTCCACTGCGGAGCTACTCAGACTTAAGCTGGGAGCCCAGCACCACGAGAGAGGGAGGAGCAAGATCCGCCCCTGAATCCCAAAGACCATAATATACTACCCAGACCGGACCAGAGGAGCTTCGAACCTCTTCAAGGCGCTATACAGATTAATAATACCGTCTCGGAGAATGTGATTGGACAGCTTCAAATACCAAAAGAACGTGCAGGCTCGGTGTTTCCTTTCTGGCATTGATGGCCCGTGTAGATGTAACAGAAGAAAGGCGCCTTCTTATTAATGTTGCGTGTTATATAACGCGTGAAACCAACCCACCGGTCTTGGCGCGCTTTACACGAGCACCGTATGTACCTTACACATTCAGGAAAAAATAACAGGATGTAAGCCGATACCAAGATTCGAACCTGCTTCCTCAGCTCTTAAGTCGACAGCTCTGGTCATTGCGCCACAAGAGGATACACCGGAACTCCGAGGGACCACGTGATGTCCCGCAACACAGACATTGGGAATGTTTGCATCAACCCACGGAGCTGTTTTAGCTGCTGGCTTTCCAAACAAGAAACCACACATGTAAAGCCCGAACAATCACGCGTCAGGGCCTCCAGGCGCCAATTTGCCGCAGGCTCCGGAGAAAAGCGAGACCGATTGCATTGCAATTATTACCCAGCCCCTTGCCCTGGCATAGCCAGGGAAAAAACCTCGTGTTTGTAATCAGGAAGGATTGGCGGATAACGAACACAGCACATATGTTGCGCATTGACATGGCCGGTGCTTGAAGGGCAAAAGACGAATGTCCGTATCGCCCAAATGTGCTGTACAAATACAATTATTACCGCCTGCAACTGCGCAATAATGTGTGAGGCTGTTAGCACTATACCATTTTAGTGCGCGCGTGTTAGTAGTGTCTATATATTGGGGGGGCCAGCAGTGTGTGCTAGTACTGGGCACTAGTACTTGTTTGGGGACTGCAGCGGAAGTTATAGAACTGTGCACGCGCCTCAGAGGTGTCTGCGTATTTGGGGGAGCCGTGTGTGCGTGTGCTAGTACCGGGCACTGGTATCAGCAGAACCTGTTTTAATGGGGCCGCAACATGCGTGTGTGACGTGTACTCGAGTTGGGCACGCGTGTTGGGTGAGTCTTCGTCCTAGTGGGCAGCAGTGTGTGCGAGCGCGCGAAATAGTACTGTGCACGCCACGCATGTCCGTAGTGTCCACGCGGTCTGACTTGAATCGTGCATCCCTCAAATGACACCTTCCTTAATCCTCAGTTGAATGCGAGGAGCGCTGCACGGCATCCTCGGTGCGTTGCCGCCACCGGAGAAGACCCAATACTTCCGGCATGTTCCAATCAGACGTGGGCAGCAAAGACGCGCGCGGACCGGCAGTGCGTGTACTGCACGACTGGAGGGGATACAGGGGGGGGGCGGTAACAATTTGCGCGCGCAGCAGGAGGAAAATGGTTGGTATTTATTTAGCGCGAACTCGACCCTCCGGTATTGGAGCGCTTTTCATGAGCACCGTGAAGCGGGGGAAAAATGCTAGCATGTTTATCTGGCGTGTACTCGACCCGCAGGTATTGGAGCGCTTACATGAGCGCCTTAAAGCAGGGGCAAATGTGCGCATATTAATATGGCGCGAACTTGACCCGGAGGTATTGGAGCGCTTACATGTGCACCGTAAAGCGGGGGCAAATGTTTGCATAATTATATGGCGCGGACTCGACCCGAAGGTATTGGCGCCCTTACATGAGCGCCTTAAAACCGGGGCAAATGTTTGCATATTAATAAGGCGCGAACCTGACCAGGATGTATTGGAGCGCTTACATGTGTACCGTAAAGCGGGGGCAAATGCTTGCATATTTATATGGCGCGAATTCGATCCGGAGGTATTGGAGCGCTTACATGCGCACCGTAATGTGGACGCGACCTCGAGGGCACGAACCTGGTTTCCTGCACCAAAGTCGGCAGTTTTGTAAGCCGGCGGACCACATTTCCTACCAGTCCCGGGTGCAACTAACTCAACGATGCGGTACTTGGGAACCCGCCCGGGGCACAGCGCTAACTATCGCGCGCCGGGGAACGAAAGACTAACGTCGGAGCACCATAAACACGAAGCCTAGACAAGATGGCCTCGACACCCGTACAACGGCCCGACACACTCGCAACCTGCCGCCCCATCCTACAAAGGACCTCCCCGATACCCTGCCACCCCGCCGTCGCACCACGGAAATGCCCCCCCAGCGACACCCGCATCGCCCCGCAGGGATACGGGCGCTGCTTGCGCCCCCCACACCCATGGCCATCCGGGCCCCGTCCACCTGGTCATGCCCAGGGACAGGGCCGGGGTGGGGGAGGTTCGCAAGACTCACCGAAAATTAGATGGTATCGGAGTATCCCGGAGAGCACGACGACGTTGAGAGGGGGGCCCCGATCGCAGCAACGTGGCGCAGACGGCAGTTAATACACGCGTGTCCGGGCAGGAGCGGCGCGCAGGAAGCAGAGGAGGAACTGGGCGAGAGGGACGCATATGTAGGGGGGGGCTAGCCTCGCCCCCCTAACAGCCCACCTCCACCCTCATTGGGAGATCTCCTCCCTGGGCGCGGCCTCGCGCGCGAGGCAGAGGAAAGGGGAGGGGGAAGGCTGCGACGGGCGGCCACTAGAGAGCTGCCCTGCTGATAGCCCACTGCGTGGGACGCGGGCAGCGGCATTTCTTGTGGTTCTCTTATGCCACACTCTTTCTCGCTTTTCTTTTTCATTCTTTCTTCTCTCCCATCTCCCGCTCTTATCTCTGTTAAGTTCACTGTCTCCCGCTCTTTCCCACTGATTCGTTAGGTAGTTTCTCTCTCCTTTCTCGTTCATTCTCTCCCTCCAGCACACCTATTGTTTTTTTCTCCTCCACTCTATCTCTACATTCCTCTATCTATTTTTCTCTTCTCTTTCATTCTTTCTCACTCTTCGCTACTTAGTACGCGTTATACAGAGGCGCAACTAGAGCCAAATTTCGGGGGGGGGCTAACTAAAAATTTCGGGGGGGGGCTGAATCTTTAAACAGTAGGCAGAGTGGCGCTGATTTCGGTGGTGGGGGGGCTGAATCTAGGCAGAGTGGAGCTGCAGGGGCTCTTAGAAGGGGTGAAACAACAGCGAGGCCTCACTAACATGCAAATGGTCTTTTAAAGACCTGTGAAGTGCTCGGGTGCGGCTGTGTGTCTGCCCGGGAAGCGGTCTCATCCCGGGCTGCCACACACGAGGGGGGGGGGAGGGGGGAGGGGCTGAAGCCCTTTGAGTTCAATGGGTGTTGCGCGCCTGGCGTTATATAAATGTAAATGCTTACCTCTTCGCCCTTTCCCTGGCTTTCCTCGCCCTTGTTTCGCCTTCCATTCTACCTTTTGCCGCACTCTACCGACCCCTAGAACTCTTGCAGACTTTCGCTCTTTCCTTCTCACCGCCCCTCTACCATCTCTTTATCTTTCAGTTCCTCGTCCCCTTCTCGCTTTCTCCTTCACTTTTTTCTTCCAGTCGCCCTTTTCGGGCGCTGCGGCACTGTGGCCCTCAGGAGCCCTCCATGGCGGCACCTGTAATGGTTGACGGTCTAGAGTTTACGCTGTGCAACCGCACGTCATCCGCAGGCCAGGCGTGGCCTGCGGAATCCAATAAAGGGAGCCAGCCCGCTCAGGGGCGATGTCTCCAACTGCATCACGGGTGTGGCGCGCATCATTTGCCTTGCGGCTCCGCGGCAGCCCGTGCCCCGCTCCCCATCCGCCGGCCCTGCCTCTGTTACCCTCCCCTCACAACACTGGCGACGAGGGTGGGGGCCGATCAGCCTCGCGTGCTCCCGCAGCGGACCCCGGACGCCCGCACTCCCAGCATCGGGACCGCCGTGCTCGCGCATGTGCGCATCGGTGGAGCTGCGGCCTAGCACCACATGGGTGCCAACGAACACGGGCCCGTCGCTCTCTGGTCCCCGCGGAGCAAGCAGGGGCGTGTAATCCGCTGCCTTTCCCTCAAGCGGCGAGCAGTCCAAGTAAGAGCACTCACTTCAATCAAGCATTGGTTGATTCAAATGGGGGGACGTTGGTTTTCACATTGGCTGTGGTCACGAGGGGCAGCTCGCTAGCGCACTGGGCGCACTGGAACCCCGCTCACTGCCCGTTACAGCACCCAGGGAAGTGACACTTGCCGGCCTAGCAGGGACGGAAGGGGAAAAACGGAGGAGGGACAGAAAAGGAGAGACATACCACCCACCGCACGTTTGGCAGTTTAGCTAGTGCGTGCAGGCAACAATGAGCAACGATGGTCAGGCGGCCGCACCAGGCCCAGGAGCAGCACCCGGCCCAGCGGTTGCGTCAGCCCCCGTCCCTTTCCAGCATGCAGCTTCGGGGGTCTTACCCCCTTTCAGCGAGCTAGAAGACCCAGCCACAGCGGCGCCTCGGTGGAGGGTGTGGATAGAGCGCCTCAACAACTACTTCGTGGTCACAAGAGATGTGGACAATACCATCAAAAGGTCCTTACTATTACACTACGCGGGGGATGAAATATTCAAATTGTTTAAGCACCTACCAAACACAGGCACAGCCGCAGACTATGACGCAGCGGTGGCGGCCCTTGATGCCCACTTCGACCCACAGCTCATCCCAGATTTTGAGCAGTTCAAACTGCGCCAAGCCCGACAATGGGAGGGGGAGTCGATGGACGTCTTCTATGCCCAGCTGCGCGAGCTGGCGAGCACCTGCACGGAAGACGACCAGCCGAAAGAGATACGTGCCCAGCTCATCCAAGGGTGCAGAGACAAGACGCTCAGAGGATTCATCCTTCGCCAGCCAAAGATCGCGCTGGAGGACATGCTGGTGCTGGCAAGATCGCACGACTTATCAGCCGCCCGGGCCAACGAGATGGAGCAAGCCCTGGTCAAGCTCCCAGTGAAGACCGAGCACATCAAGACGGAGCGAGCGGACGCCATCCGAGCCAGACCGCGAGGAGAACCACCAAAGACCACACACCAAGAAGGGGCGAAGCAGAAGTGTGGATACTGCGGGTATGAGCCGCACGCGGCAAAGGACTGTCCCGCGCAGGGAAGGACATGCACCAACTGCGGTTTCCCCAACCACTTCGCGTCAGTGTGCCGGAGACGCACCAGAGGCCGAGAGTCTCGAAACAGGAAACCACCGACCAAGGCGGTACGGCAACTGTCCGTGACCGAAAGAAGGCCACCCGTCGAGCAGACAAGAGGAAAAAGGTACCCAGACGTGAGCAAAGAGTCGTCGGACGATGACGAGGAGGAGGTACATATGATTTTGTTTGCGAGGGAACTCAAGTTACGCCGCAGGCCCCAACCGACGTGCGTGCTGCACGTGGCAGGGACGGAAGTGCAAGCCGTGATTGACACAGGAGCCACGGTGAATGTGATGGGCCTTCAACAGTACCGACACCTAAGACCCCGCCCGCCGGTACAGACGTCCAAGACGAAGATCTACGCATATGGGGCTGACACTCCCCTACCCCTGAAAGGGAAAATAACGGTCCCCGTTAAAGCCGACGAATACGAAGTGATGACAACGATCCATGTCATTGACAGGGAGGCGGACACCCTAATAAGCAGTCACACGGCAGACCACTACAGACATCTCCGCAACACCCTGGCGCGCCTCCAAGAACACGGGGCCACCCTCCACAGAGACAAGTGCCAGTTTTTCGGACCGTCCCTGGAGTTCTTCAGATACATCTTCAACCAGGAAGGCATCCAGGTAGACCCTCGGAAGTCCCAGTCGATCAAGGACGCCCCCGCGCCCACCTCGCCAACGGAGGTGCGCAGCTTTCTGGGCATGGCGATATACTGCGGGAGGTTCATCCCTGGACTGGCTATGCGAGCAGAACCCCTCCGAGCCCTCACCAAGTCGGATGCCCAGTGGCAGTGGGGACTGAAAGAGGAGGCGTTCCAAGGCATCAAGGATGCCCTCCTGGGAGAAGCTACGCTGGCATACTTCGACGCCTCGAAGCGGACGGAAGTATTGGTCGATGCCAGCCCGGAAGGACTTGGTGCCGTGCTGGCCCAGGAGCGAGAACCGGGCCGATGGGCCGCCCTGTCGTTTGCCAGCAAGTCCCTCACGCCTACCGAAACAAGGTATGCCCAAATAGAGCGAGAGGCGCTCGCCATCAAGTGGGCCTGTCACCACTTCCACTTGTACCTCAAAGGGCAACCGTTTACGATGGTGACCGATCACCAGCCACTCGTGCCACTTTTCAAGGCGACTTCACCGAACCCCCCACCTCGCATCGAGAGGTGGGCAGTTCAGTTGCAACCATATGAAATGGAGGTGGTGTACCGACCTGGAGCCAAGAACCCGGCCGATTTTCTATCACGGCACCCGGACAAGGCCACCACGTCCGAGGACGAGGACGACACTGAACAACATGTGCATCTGGTGTCCGAGGCAGCCTGCCCGAGGAACATGACCCTCGAAGATATAAAGGAAGCAGCCCTGACCGACGAAGTATACACCCGAACACTGAAGGCCGTACAAGAGGGATCATGGGCACATGACTTGAGGCAAGCTAACTCATGGAGCCCGGAGGAACGGGAGTACACGACAAAGATGTGGCGTATCAGGCACGAGCTCAGTGCCACCCCAGACGGGATCCTGCTGCGTGGACCTCGGCTAGTGATACCCCAGGCGTTACGACAGAAGGCAACCCAGATAGCCCACGGAGGGCATCAAGGAATCACGAGAATGAAGTCCAGGATGAGGGAAAAGATCTGGTTCCCAGAGCTGGAGAAGATGGTAGAGGAGTATGTCAGGCGGTGTCCGCTGTGCCAACTGACTGGGGAAATGGAGCGGCCTGCGCCAATCATCACAGAAGACGCCTGCACAGCCCCGTGGTCTCGGGTCAGCATAGACTTCGGGAGTTTCCCAGGGGGGAAACACACCCTTGTCCTAGTGGATGGATTCTCGAAGTACCCCATAGTGGAGGTAGTAGCGTCCACAGCCTTCATCCACGTGGCACCGATTCTGGAGAAGACGTTTGCCATGTTTGGCTTCCCGGAAGAGATCCGCAGCGACAACGGTCCCCCGTTTCAGGGGGCTGAATTCGCCACATTCCTTGCCCAGAGAGGGATACGTCATCGAAGCATAACACCCCAATGGCCGCAGGCCAATGGAGACATAGAGCGCTTCATGCGCACATTGAACAAGGTATTCCGAATTGCGGGTGTTGAACAGGCCGACCCCGAGAGGCGTCTACACGAGTTCCTGCGGGAATACAGAAGCTCTCCCCACTGCACCACTCAGAGGAGCCCATGGGCGCTGATGCTTCACGGCCCACGAAGAGACTTCCTCCCCACGTGTCCCCGGTGGGCGCCGCCCTAGCTGAGGGAGAGAGAGACACGAGATCGAAGGACCCACCGCAATGACCGCGCTAGTCACCGGCGGCGTGTGACAGAAAGGACAATCCACCCAGGGGCCACCGTACTCATACGGGATCGCCGCCCTGGAGGGAAGTTTAGGACCAACTACGAACCAGGGAGCTGGACAGTCACCGCCAATCAGGGGACCATGGTCACCGCCCAAAGAGGAGGCGAGGAAGTGTCCCGCAATGTTTCATGGTTCAAAGAGATACCCCAAGACCCCTCCGCAACCGCCACGGAAGGACCGGCAGACACCCCACCCCCCACCACACCAGGAGGGGGCGAGAACATCACAGTCTCCACGGCCAGCCCCACTCCGGCCAGCGGACCCAGTGCCAGTCGGTGCCTGCGGAGCTCACCCAGGAGATACCACCTGAGACCCAACCCCGGGCCCAGCCAGAGACTGAGGGACTTTGCCTGCTGAGAGGTATCCGGAAGCGGTGGACGCGGAGCACGCAAGTAACCAGAGGCGCAACTAGAGCCAAATTTCGGTGGGGGCTGAGCAAAAATTTCGGGGGGGGCTGAACTTTAAGCAATTGGCAGAGTGGAGCTGCAGGGGCTCTTAGAAGGGGTGAAACAACAGCGAGGCCTCATTAACATGCAAATGGTCTTTAAAAGACCTGTGAAGTGCTCGGGTGCGGCTGCTTTTTTGCCCGGGAAGGTGTCTCATCCCGGGCTGCCACACACGACGGGGGGGGGGCTGAAGCCCTTTGAGTCCAATGGGTGTTGCGCGCCTGCAAGTAACCCCACCTGTGTAACTGTACTATGCGATTGTCATGGGGTTGTTCTGAAATAAAGGGGAAGGGAAAGTTTTGTTTTGAATTTCAGATAAAGTTGGATAGGGATGTAATGGTTGACGGTCTAGAGTTTACGCTGTGCAACCGCACGTCATCCGCAGGCCACGTGGCCTGCGGAATCCAATAAAGGGAGCCAGCCCGCTCGGGGGCGAGGTCTCCAACTGCACCACGGGTGTGGCGCGCATCATTTGCCTTGCGGCTCCGCGGCAGCCCGCGCCCCGCTCCCCATCCGCCAGCCCTGCCTCTGTTACCCTCCCCTCACAACACCACAACAGCACCCAATCCTGGTGGGCTCGGCTCAGGTCTTCCGGGGCCCCCGGCTCAGCACCCGGCCGTGAGCAGTATGCAGGGTACGGCCGGTCCGGCCGAGAGCAGTATGCAGGGTACGGCCGGTCAGTGAGCTTTATTCCTTTCTATGTCTTAGAACAGCTCATCTCCACATTTCTATATAGACACGGATGGGGTTATTCCTACATAGTATAAACTAACCTCTGTGTGTGTCGATCTGTCACTCTTTTAAGGTCTTCTTCTCTCTCTGCCCCCCCCTCCCCCCCAACACATTCTTTTTTTTCTTCACGTACACCGCGCTATGCAATGCAATAGGTGTTGCTCTTGGTATTGTAAATAACAATGCCTTTTAATTTCTTTTAAGGCATTGCCATTTATTCAATGTCAATAGCTCAAAATAATGTCATAGCGAGACCTATTGCATTGTAAATGCTTGTTTTATAGCGCCCCTTCGTGGTCTCCAAGCGCTATAAACACTAGATATCACTATTACCCCCTTAAAGAGTACTTCCTTTACCGGCCTTGGCAGCATGGAGGGCTGCCCCGGGATTGAACTCTGCCCCTTAAATCACCGGTGACGTCAGAGCGGGAACTGGCAGGGCCACTGTGCAGGGAAAGCTTTACTTTGGCAAAAACCCGATCCTGTTTCCAAACAGCCGAGCCTTTCCTCGGATCACCCGGAAAGAATTGCAGCGGAATAAACGATCCAAGGGGCTTAAGTGGTGTTTGCTCTGCTGGATTCTGGCTTGATTACCCCAACTGCAGTAAATTGGGGGTAATTAACACTCAAGCGGCGGGATGTTGAATACTTGGAAAACCTTTTATTAAACTGTGACGTGGTGGAATCCTGGCGAACGACTCCCCCTGTCAAGGAGGCGGAAAAACACATTTACAGACACTCGGGCCCAGCTTCGTGGAAACTGAAGAGGGCGCCACGACGGTGCCTCTGGGCCAGGCCCTCGAGGCGCTGCGGATCCCCAAGGCCTCGGTTTATTAACTTGATCTTTGAGGCTTGAACACGTCAGTGACAGAAGCAAAGGAGCTGTCAGTGGAACAAGGAAACACCCTCAGCCTGGCCTGGAGCCGGGACTCGAGAAGTGAAGGAGCTGTCAGTGGAACAAGGAAACACCCTCAGACTGGCCTGGAGCCGGGACTCGAGAAGCGAAGGAGCTTCAATGGAACAAGAAAACACCCTCAGCCAGGCCTGGAGCCGGAACTCGAGAAGAAAACGAGCTGTCAGTGGAACAAGGAAACACACCTCAGCCTGGCCTGGAGCCGGGATTCGAGAAGCAAAGGAGCTGTCAGTGGAACAAGGAAACACGCCTCAGCCTGGCATAGAGTTGGGACTCGAGAAGCAAAGGAGCTGTCAGTGGAACAAAGAAAACACCCTCAGCCCGGCCTTGGAGCCGGGACTCGAGAAGCAAAGGAGCTGTCAGTGGAAAAAGGAAACACCCTCAGCTTGGACTGGAGGCAGGACTCGAGAAGCGAAGGAGCTGTCAGTGGAACAAGGAAACACGCCTCAGCCTGGTCTGGAGCCGGGAATTGAGAAGCGAAGGAGATGTCAGTGGAACAAGGAAACACCGTCAGCCTGGCCTGGAGCCGGGACTCGAGAAGCGAAGGAGCTGTCAGTGGAACAAGGAAACACGTCTCAGCCTGGCCTGGAGCCGGGACTCGAGAAGCGAAGGAGCTGTCAGTGGAGCAAAGAAACACGCCTCAGCCTGGCCTGGAGCTGGGACTCGAGAAGCAAAGGAGCTGTCAGTGGAACAAGGAAACACCCTCAGACTGGCCTGGAGCCGGGACTCGAGAAGCGAAGGAGCTGTCAGTGGAGCAAGGAAACACGCCTCAGCCTGGCCTGGAGCTGGGACTCGAGAAGCAAAGGAGCTGTCAGTGGAACAAAGAAACATCCTCAGCCTGGCCTGGAGCCGGGACTCGAGAAGCAAAGGAGCTGTCAGTGGAAAAAAAAGACACACTCAGCCTGGCCTGGAGAAGGGATTCGAGAAGCAAAGGATCTGTCAGTGGAACAAGAAAACACCCTCAGCCAGGCCTGGAGCCGGGACTCGAGAAGCGAAGGAGCTGTCAGTGGAACAAGGAAACACCCTGAGCCTGGCCTAGAGCTGGCACTCGAGAAGCAAAGGAGCTGTCAGTGGTGCAAGGAAACACGCCTCAGCCTGGCCGGGAACCGGGACTCGAGAAGCGAAGGAGCTGTCAGTGTAACAAGAAAAAACCCTCAGCCTGGACTGTAGCTGGGATTCGAGAAGCAAAGGAGCTGTCAGTGGAACAAGGAAACACCCTCAGCCTGGCCTGGAGCCGGGACTCGAGAAGCAAAGGAGCTGTCAGTGGAACAAGGAAACACCCTCAGCCCTGCCTTGGAGCCGGGACTCGAGAAGCAAAGGGGCTGTCAGTGGAACAAGAAAACACCCTCAGCCTGGCCTGGAGCCGGGACTCGAGAAGCAAAGGAGCTGTCAGTGGAACAAGAAAACACCCTCAGACTGGCCTGGAGCCGGGACTCGAGAAGCGAAGAAGCTGTCAGTGGAACAAGGAAACACCCTCAGCCTGGCCTGGAGCCGGGACTCGAGAAGAAAAGGAGCTGTCAGTGGAACAAGGAAACACCCTCAGCCTGGCCTGGAGCCGGGACTCGAGAAGCAAAGGAGCTGTCAGTGGAACAAGAAAACACCCACAGCCTGGCCTGGAGCCAGGACTCGAGAAGCAAAGGATCTGTCAGTGGAACAAGGAAACACCCTGAGCCTGGCCTAGAGCTGGGACTCGAGAAGCAAAGGAGCTGTCAGTGGAGCAAGGAAACACGCCTCAGCCTGGCCGGGAACCGGGACTCGAGAAGCAAAGGAGCTGTCAGTGTAACAAGAAAAAACCCTCAGCCTGGACTGTAGCTGGGATTCGAGAAGCAAAGGAGCTGTCAGTGGAACAAGGAAACACCCTCAGCCTGGCCTGGAGCCAGGACTCGAGAAGCGAAGGAGCTGTCAGTGGAACAAGGAAACACCCTCAGCCTGGCCTGGAGCCGGGACTACAGCAGCAAAGGTGCCATCAGTGGAAGAAGAAAACACCCTCAGACTGGCCTGGAGCCGGGACTCGAGAAGCGAAGGAGCTGTCAGTGGAACAAGGAAACACCCTCAGACTGGCCTGGAGCCGGGACTCGAGAAGCGAAGGAGCTGTCAGTGGAACAAGAAAACACCCTCAGCCTGGCCTGAGGCCGGGACTCGAGAGTCCAGGGGAGGGCCTGGGAGAGGGGTGCAGGGTGCACCCATCAGCAGGAGATGGTGCCTTCAGTGACGTGTCAGTGGAAGCAGCAATAAGGCCTGTACCAGGGGGTCACCTCTTCATAGGCCACATCACTGGGCCGGTCCTAGGATATGTGGGGCCCCGGGCAGAATAGGAACATGCGAGGCCCCTATAATCTGCATAAGATTTAACCTCACAGGAAGTGACATCATAGGAAGTATTATCAATTGGCCATAATGTATATGACATTGATGAAGCTGGCTTTGCAAGAAGCAACTTACTTAGTTTGGATATCAGTAAAATGGTTAAAATAGCATTAATAATCCTAATAAAATGCGTACATAGATATTAAGCCGCTATTAAGAAGATTAAATGAAGTTTAAATGTAGTTTAAATGAATTAAACTTGGTTATTGTTCTATTGAGTGGGATGAATGAAAGTGATCTGCTAACCGGGCGTTCTGGTTCTGGCTCTAGGAGAGCTCCAAAGGAGCGGCGCAAACTTTACTAATGTGGAGAAAGGACAGTTTTAAGTGTTTTCCAAAAGATTGGAGTCACACCACAGCTCAAGAGGGAGAGAGTCCCAGTCCAGCACAACTGGAAAGGAGAAGGCCATCTACATTTTAGGATGGCACAGGAGTTTGGATGGCAAAGAGCATAGGATTCTGGAATGAACAGTACGGAGTGAAAGAGAGAACCTTTTTTTTATGTTCAGAATATTTTATTGAGTTTTTGATCAAATACAACTAAAAAATAGACAACACATAAAATATTATGATTGAGCAATAATACCTGGATAACATTGTATATCAGAATCAAAATCATAGAAAAAATTATCTTAGGTAATGAGAAAATACATAATCAAAAGATACAAAAAGGGCAGATAGAAGGAGGGGGAGGGAAGGAAGAAATATAACAATTAACGTAGAAGATGCAAATAGAGCTACTATATGTCATAATAAGACTAATCATATTAAGTTCAAATCTGAAATACAGCATTAAATGGATAAATATGCATCAACAGGTAACCAAAAAGATTGATAAGAGAAACAATTATGAGTGATCCCCTTCATAGATAATTGAGCACCTCTTCTGGAAAGAATAACCCATGACCACCAAGCATTAACAGATAATACAGAAACATCTTTCCAACAAAAAGTGATGGATATTAAAGCAGCAGAAATAAGAAAATTGAAAAGTTTACTCTCTAAATCATGTACATTTTGTGAAAGAATAGCAGATTTACAAATTATTAACTGATAGGAAAGATCAATTTGAAATTTAAAAATCTTTTTTATGATATCCCAAACTTCAGACCAAAATTTAAAAATCAAAGGACAATCAAAAAGCATATGTTGTAAAGAACCAGGGTGTGATTTACAATGCCAACAATCAGGAGAGGGGAGAAGTTTAGCTTGGAACAAACGTGATGGAGTCCATAAACGAATATAGAGGATATAAGAATTAGTTTGGTAGATTGAAACAGGTAACCACCCAGATATACTATTAAGCCAAATATCTTTCCATGTGTCAGTGGACAAGGAAAGAGAAAGTTCATTATTCCAAAAAGTGGAAATCATCTCTATATTGCTACCTAGAGTATCAGATAATTTTTTATATAAAATAGAAACCCAATGAGATGATTTTGAAACTGTTTGAATATAAATTGCTAAATCAGTTGTAACATTAGAAGGGATGGCATTATGAAAGGAGTCTAAAATTGAGTTGCACAAATATTGATACTTAATAAAGTCAGATTTAAATAAACCAAAACTTGTTTGCAATGTTTCAAAAGAAATAAACGTATTATTGGAATAGACATCTTTAAGATAAAAAATGCCAGCCTTAATCCATGAAAACCAGAAATTAACATTCCTGTTCAATTTAATAACATTACTATACCATAATGATAATTCAACAGTGTTGTTCATGGGAAAAAGAAAAATTAAGTCAAGATCATTAAATACCATTTTAGTGGATTTAATAATAACTAACTTTTGAATAAATGGAGAATTATTATGCATGGACACCAAAGTAATGGAAAGAGGTAATGGAAATTGATTCGTAATTGATTTCTCAATACGGAGCCACGTAGGAGAATTATTTAAAAAGGAGCAATTAAACCATAGTGAACTTTGTTTTAAAATAAAAGCTTTATGATAAAGAAGAAAGTCCGGGATACCAAATCCAGCATTACATTTTTAAGGAACTTTTAATTTTTTATAAGTAATACGAGGAGGTTTGTTGTTCCATAAAAAACTGTGACAAAAGTTTATCAACATCTTTATAAAACTTTAATGGAAATTGAGTAGGAACCATGGCAAGGGTATAGAATATTTTAGGAGCTATAGTCATTTTAAGAGAATCCATCCTACCCCACCATGAAAGATGTAATGCTGACCATTTAGACGTTTTGTCTTTAATATAGTTTAGGATAAAATCACAATTTAGATTGATTGTTGATTTTATGGAAGAGGAAAATAAAATTCCAAGATATTTTAACTTATTCTTTTGCCAAATAATTTCAAGCATATCAGGAGTGCAATAAACATTTAAGGGAAATAATTCAGTTTTGTTAGTATTTAAAGTATATCCAGAAACTGCAGAATACTTTGTTATAATATCAATTAATGAGGGAAAAGAAGATAAAGGGTCACTAACAAATAAGAGCACATCATCCGCATAGGCAAGGGTTTTAACAGTAACATCCTTAATAATGATTCCTTTAATATGGTCACAGTTTCTGATTAGGTTAAGAAAAGGTTCAATGCCAATTAAAAATAAGAGAGGAGAAAGAGGACATGCTTGTCTTGTACCTCTAAAAAGCGAAAATTGAGTTGAAACTTGGCCATTAATAAATAGACGAGCAGTAGGGGCAAAATATAAAGCTGAAATCATGCGAATAAAGGTGTCTCCAAAATTAAATGAGGACAACGTATGGAATAAAAATTGCCAATGGAGTTTATCGAATGCCTTTTCAGCATCTAAGGCTAAAATTCCAGATGGCACCGATATAGGACTTTGTTCAATAATATGTAGCAAAGTTCTCGTATTATTAGCAGAGTATCTATTCTTCGTAAAACCAGATTGGTCAGGGTGTATAATAGAATCTAATATGGGGCCCAATCTAGTAGCAAGTATTTTAGCATATAATTTACAGTCTTGGTTAATTAAAGATATAGGACGATAATTAGACACTCTGGTGGGATCTTTATCTGGTTTTGTAAGTACTATAATTAAAGCTTCTGTAAAAGAACCAGAAGTAGTTCCAGTGGATCCAAAAAACGAAAAAAGTTGGTGCAAAAATGGTAAAAGGTGTGACTGAAATTCTTTGTAGAATTCTGCAGGGATCCCATCAGGACCCGGAGATTTGTTCTTTTTAAGAGATTTTATAGCTGATAGGATTTCATCTTTGGTAATAGGTGCATCAAGTCCAATTTTATTAGATTGTGAAATCTTGGGTAATTTACATGATTTTAAAAAGGAGTCCATTAAGGAAACCTCCAGAAAATCTGGTTTATTATATAATGCCGAATAGAAATTCATAAATTCATTAACAATTTCATTGTGAGAGAGAGCAATATTACCATGAGGACCAAGAATTGAGTTGATTTGAGTTTTATCTTTTTTTATGCGCAAATAATTAGCTAATAGTTTACCGGATCTATTGGCATTAAAACTAAATCTGGCTTTAGCATTAGAAATTTGAATACCTGCTCTTTTACTAAGGATTGAATTAAATTCATTTCACAATTTTTGTAGTTTAAATTTATATTGAGGATTGTTGGATGTAATAAAAAGTCGTTCAAATTTCGCAATTTGTTTTTGTAAATTTTTCACAGTAGCATAAAAGGTTTTATTTTCATGAGCCATAATAGATATTGTTACGCCCCTAACATAAGCTTTGAAAGCATCCCATCTATTTATCATAGAAGTAGACCCTTCAGGATTAAGTATAAAATATTCTTGAATAGCAGCTAAAAGTTTGGGCTTGTTATACTCATTCAGAATTATACCAGTGTTCATTCGCCATCTAGATTGTTTAGTATAAGTTGACTCCAAGTTCAAAACCAAAGAAATCATCGCATGGTCTGAAATATCAATGATACCAATATTAGGAGCAGTTATTGAACTAATTAGGTGCCTGGAAACCAATAAACAATCAATTCTAGAATGGGAATTATGAGGATTTGAAAAGAATGTGTAACATTTTTCTGTAGGAAAATGCAACCTCCAAATGTCAACTAATTTAGTGGCTTGAATAAATTATTTGAAAGCAAAATAAACCTTAGAAGGGCGAAACTTAGTAAGAGATGATCCATCTAATAAAGGGTCAAATATAACATTAAAATCACCTCCGACAATTAAAGGGACATTACCAATCTTTAGAACCTCTGTTGTAAGATTAGACCAAAAAATAGGATCATCTGCAGGAGGACCATAAACATTTAATGAAAATAGAACTGAGTCATGAACTTTAATTTTAACGAGTATAGATCTACCATCCTTATCAGAAGATTTACTCAAAATTTGACAGTGTAGCTTTTTTGCAAAGAGAATAGCTACACCATTTATTTAACCATTGGCAGGAGAAGAGACAATAGCATCTACCCATTTCTTCTGCATATAATCTAAAATGTTATCATCTATATGAGTCTCTTGTATAAAACAAACATCAGCTTTGCAACTACCTAGGTAATCTAAAATTTGTGTACGTTTAACTGGATGGCGCAATCCTTTAACATTTAATGAAATTACTTTAATATCATGGATATTAGCCAAAAGTCAAAGTCAAAAGATTGCTTTATTCGATTAAAAATTTTAAAACCATCAAAGCACAGAACAATGTTTCATAGTGCAAATAGTTACAATTAAAAAAGTCAAATAAGACCACTAACGCAAAACAGATTAAAACACCATTTACAACATTTCATGAATAATAAATAATACAGTACGATTGGCATCTGGTCACAATAAAAAGTATGTCATCCGAACAATTCTACAATTTTTACAAAACCATAAAACAATTACTGCTTCATCAGCCCACATTCTCCAACTATTAAAAACAATACTAATAAAATATGGGGAGGTTACTAAAAGGACTGCGCCCTATTTCTACACCTAATGGCCCCTGTGATGTAGCTGGCTACCCCGAAACATACCAGTGGTGACCCAAGCATTTGCAAATAAACTAGTGCGGGCCTCACTTGCTCAAAATTACAGTTCTTAAAAATAGGAAAAATAAATTTCTCGCGCTGCATAGAGTAAAACTTACAAAAAAATACCAAATGCAACGTGTTTTGTTCTGAGGTGTTGTCGCAAGGACAGGGCCCCAGGGTTCCCTCTTTGAAAAAACCCTTAGGGTAAGCCAATAGCCAGGGAAGCATGCCATGCTTGAGCCTTATTAACAAAAACAGATGAAATGGTTTGTTTATGTAGGTCAGGTATGGCTGAATCTCTCTGCCAATACTTAGCGTGACAAACCTCCTGACTGCCGGCTTTCCCAGTTCACCTCCTTCCCTCAGTGACATTGCTCTACTCAAGAACTGAGTCTTAAAGGCCTTTATCTCCACTTTACTCAACGCACTTGGTTTGTCAAACAATTCGAGGCAGCCAAGTGACTCCAAATTGATTTTAATATAACGAAACCATGGAATAGACATGGCTTTGTCAAGAGACAAGCAGTCTTGAATAATAAGTTGATTTAAATTCGGAGATTGCTGTGCCCAAATTCTCAACCAACCTAATAATGGAGCCACAGATATTTGATCAATAAGATAGCCTGCCCCCAGATCTTCGTGTATATTAAAAATAGGAGCGGATGGGGGGAGTGACAACAATTTCCGAAAAAAAGGCATTTTCTACTGTCTGGATTTCAGTCGTAGCCTTGTAACCCCATACCTCGCTACCATATAGGGCCATAGGAACACACTTAGCACTATATATCTTCATAAGAGCGGGTAGGGGTTTACACCCCAAACGTTTTGCAAAGCCCAACAACGCTCCTGTTGCCCTAGCAAGAATATTCTTTTTCTGGGCGCGTTGCATGACCCACGATCTCTTGTCATCAAAGACAATCCCCAAATATGGGAAAGTCTGCACTTTTATGAGCTCCTGCCCATTACAGTAGAATTTAGCCTTTTTCGCCCTCCCACAACCAATTGACATGGAATGTGATTTTTGAAAATTTATCATTAAGTCTAAAGAGACCATAAAATCATGAAATCCGTTTAAAAGGGCTTGTAGGCCTCTCGCGGTTCTTGCCAGCAGAACCGTGTCGTCGGCATACAATAATGCGAGAATCAATTTTGAGCCGGCTCTGGGAATATCCTTACTGGTCGAAATTAGAGCCACACCCAGATTATTAATGTAAAGCGAGAAAAGCAGAGGGGCAAGAATACACCCCTGTCTTACCCCTCGCTTTACCTGCCATGTTTCTGACAGACTCCCGTCTTCCTTGTAGCGGACGACTGCGGTAGTGTCCTCGTGAATAAGCGGCAGGAATGATATCAACATGGGATCAAGCCCCAATACCACTAGGGAGGCCCATAATTTTTGACGATTTACAAGATCGAAAGCAGTGGACAAATCCATAAAGGCTAGATGTAAGTCCCCCTGCTTGGCGACCGTGTACCTCCCAATGATAAGATGTAAATTGAGGCATTGACCCACTGTGCCCTTTCCTTGTCTAAACCCGTATTGAAAGTCGGAAATTAAGAGTTTATCTTCCAACCAATTTGTTAGGCGAACAAGAACTACTTTCCCCATTATCTTCATAGCAGAGTCCAAGAGAGATATGGGCCGGTAACATGCCGGATCTTCTCTTGACCCTTTTTTAAATAATGGGACTATAACTGCTTTGCCCCATGACATAGGAGCACCCGCCTTTGATACTGCATTAAAAACAGAAGTTAAGATTTTTGCCCAGTACCTTGGATCTGCCCTATAAAGGTCCGCGGGGACACCATCCGGACCTGGAGCTTTACCTTTTGCCATTGACACTATGGCCTCCAGGACTTCGTCGTCCTTAAAATGAATTTTTGAGGCCTGTTTAGTATCCCCGTAATTTACTGGATTGAGTTGGTGAATCTCAGAAAAAGGCCACTAAAGTGGTCCACCCATCTATCTGGCGGGATAAGACAGTCTTTATTTGTGTTCTCCAACTCATCAAAAAGTGGACTATTGATCACTTTCCAGAATTGAATGCTATTTTTCAAAACACTTGCCTCTGACAATTCATCCCATGCCATATTTCTTAACTGGATTTTCCTTGCCTTTATTGCTTTTTTATAGGACCTTCTTGCCTCTACAATCTTACTTAAGTCTTTTCCACTTTCTTTCAGTGCCGACAGGAGTGCGGTATGAGCACTAGAGCAAGCGTGATCAAACCAATTTTTTAGTTTCTTAGGCCTTGGTCTCCCGTGGCAGGTTAATTTACACACTACCTGTTTTGTTATTCTCTCAAAAGCGCCAAGGATTTCCACTGGTTGTGACTCTGTCAACAAGCATAGACTTAGATCCTCGTTATTACTGTTATACAAATTCTCGAGGAAATCATCCGGGATAATAACACCCCATCTCAATCATCTTCCCTGATTTTTAGAGACTAAATTTAAATTAGAAATCATGGGCAATGAATTATCCCTCATTAGAGCCTTAACTTTAATTTCCATAGTGAGAGGATTGTGATCACTTAAGGCATTTTGAGTGACACAGAAGGCACCTATTAAGTCCTTCAAAAGACAAGACACAAAAATATAGTCGATCGTACTATAATGGCCTTGTCCGGTGAACGTGGGGGCAGGAGACAAAGATTCTTGTACAGGGGAAAATAAGTGAAGGGCGGATACGATACTCTCTAGGTACATCCCACCCTTAGAGTGTTCAAAATGGGTGACCTCTTGAGAACAAAGATCATAGTTAATATTTTCAAAACAATTGAGATGACATACATGGATATTAAAATCGCCAAAAAGTAAAAGAGAATAAGGTGTAACATTATTTGCATCATACTCGTCCAAGAATGTAAACAGTGCTTTTAGGTGCTCCAGTTCATCAGACCTAGTGAATGAGTTATAAAAATTCACCACTAATAATGACGGCAAGTTGGCACCTTCAAGTTTAACCGCCAAAATATTTGGAGAACTAGTCACTAACAACTCTGTACTATATAATAGCTTGAGACTGAATAATAACAAAAGACCCCCCGTGATCTCCCCATAGTGGAAGGCACGGCATATTTATTAAAAGACTGGTACCCATCCAAATAATAAGGGTCTTTATGCTCCCACGTTTCTTGGAGGGCACTTATATGGTGGGTGGAGAGAAAAGCCTTCCAATTTATATCGCCTCTTTTAGATCGCAAGCCAGCAATATTCCATATTAGCCATAACAGAAGAAAGGAGAAAAGAGTACAAGAAGTGAAAGATAAAAGAGGATCAAGAAAATGAGAAATAGGTAGCTCCATAGAAAGAAGAAGGAAAGGAAAAAATGAAAAACATGTAAAAAACGACAAAAAGAAGACATAAATGTGAAATGTGAAACGCACACACGCTGTACAAGCATGACCGAAACCGCTGGAGCCTAATACAGAGAAATTTCAGAACTGTGTCAGAAAGAAAAACACAACCAGCAAAAATCAAGTAGCAGAGTCATTGGTATCCATAGAGTGCAGAGACTGATGATCCAAAAAATGCTTCAAATCTTCTGGACGTTGAAAAGATTTCGAAAAATTATCCTTCCAAATGCGCATCGTCGATGGATCAAAAATACCATATTTATAGCCTAAACTGCGAAGTTGCGGGCGAAGAGCAGTGAATTCTTTGCGAATTGAAACAGTTTCTTTGGCATAGTCTTGATGAATAAATATTTTATTCCCATTAACCATCAATGAAGGGATTTCTCTAGCTGCTTTTCTGATTAGAACCAAATGGTGGTGTCGAAGAACTTTAAAAATCATTTGTCGCAGTTTTGTTTGCTGAGGGTTCCTGTGTGAGGGAGTCCTGTGGGCTTTATCAATTTCAAACTTTTCTGAGAATTTAATTTGTAGAAGACTAGGTAATAATTTCTCCAAATATAGTCTACAGTTATCCCCCTCAACATTTTCAGGAAGATTAAATATGCGTAAATTATATTGTCTGTTACGATTCTCCAAATCCAATAATGTTGAGCACATAGGAGACATTTTTGCCACCAGTGGGGTAAATGAGTCAAGTTTGACCTTATTATCTTTTATTTTGATGGAATTATCTGATATTTTCAATGACAGGGTGGCCATATCTTTACGCACATTTTTTACTTCATATGCAATGGTATCTGTATTGACTCGAAGTGCCTCAATTTCCTCCAATATTAAAGACAGCGAAGGTTCAGATGACGCCACTACTTTTGATTTAGCAGGAGGAGGAGAAACTTGCTGCCTCCTTTTATTAACAGAACTCTTATTTTCCATTTTAAAGTGAAAAAGAGTCAAAAATATAATTGCAGACACAAAATACCGAAGGAGGAAATGAAAGCTGTGGAAAACACCAAGGAATGACTGGTGCAGCAGCTAAAATGGGCTGGGGGAGTGGTTAGGCCCAAGCCAGGCCCTTTCCTACAAGCATGCTCCGCCCCCTTGACTGAAAGCCGGCTGTACCTAAATGCTGTGCAGAGAGCAGGAACCAGGCAGCAAAAAAACCCACTTCTGCCGTGCAAAAACGACTGAAATTGCTCCACAGTGCAGGTGAGACCTTCATAGACACAGCGACCTCCTCCAGGGCACTTTTCTGACAGAAATTGGCGTTTTAAGGACAAAAACGGGGTGAAAACGCGCGTAGACTCTCACGCGGCGGCCATCTTGGATCGCGCACTCGTGCATCTCGAAAGAGAGAACCTTTTGAAAGCAGTGTACAATAACAAATGGATAGTGCCTTGCAAATAGAGGGTTTCGGACCAAAAACCCAGCAGACTGCAGTAAGGTGAGAAGAAATGGCATAGTGATGCGGCAGTCTCAGAGGAGGAGCCTAGCACGGCTCTGAATGATTTGGAGGGTACTGAACGCAAAAAGGCAGGAAGGCCAAGAAAGAGGGTATCTGCATGATCTAGTGAGAAGATAATTGACAGTACAACAGCCTCACGGGAGTGAGAGGGCAGAACAGAGATGATTTTATGTTGCTTATGGATGTAGGAAAAGCAAGAGGATGAAACATGGTTAATATGTTCGGGAAAAAGGAGAAGATGCTGGAAAATGAATCCAACATTTTTTTGCTGACTCTGCCAATGTGGGCGATTGACTTACTTCCACCAGCCACCAACGAGAACACCGTAAGGCAGGAGATCCTTCTAAAATGAGAACCCTTGATATGTCACTGCAAGGTTTTAATGAATCAAGAGCTAGCATGCACGCACAAAGATATTCTTCGGCAGAGACCTGACTGCCACTGAGGAAAATCATGTTTGGGTATCAGTATGCGCAAGATATCAGCAAGAAACCAAAGGCCTGTATGCGTGAGGCTAACTCGGAATTACGCATATTGAACAGTGGAGACCCAATAAATTCCACAAGTCAGAGGTTTAGAACACGACAGAAACAGGTGGCGAGCGGATTGTTTCACATTTGTCAAATCAGATGCAGGTGAACCACTCCAGGGAGCGCTTCAATTCCAGGTTGAGTTATAAGCACTGCTTAGGAAACGGTGTCGAATGTGGTGCTAAGTTTTAGTAGTATTAACACCTTGGCTGCTGCGCGAATTCCGCCGCGGTGCTGGACATTTCAATTGCGGGCGTGGCTCGGAAGGCCCCCGGCTGTCGTGCGCACACGCCCACCGTGACTCATGACGGCCGTCATGAGCACGGAGATGGGGTTAAGGCTGCTGTAACTCTACGATCAAATCATCTCACAGCACAAATGCTACTTCAAACTCCTAGAGTTGTCAGAAGCTAACTGGCACAATGTCAATAAGTAAATTACTTTTTATGAAAACATTTTTGGAGTTGACTTCTTTTTTCTAGTATTTTTGATAAAGGTGCAACAACATATGCCCGAAGATGGTAAGTTTTGAACCAGCTGAAGATTTTTAGAGCATTTTTACCTCTCCTTCAGACTCTACTTACTTTTTTGCTTCAAGTTTCTCTTGCTGGTTCTGCCTATTTAACTTCCAGCTCTCCACTCCTGTGTCCCTTCGGCCACCCTCGGCCACCCTCTTGCCATCTTTGGGTGGTTCTGCTTTCTTCCACCCACCTCTCACCATTACTTCTCTCTCCACTCTGCTCATGTTCCCTTGCTGGTTCTGTCTCTCTTATATCCACTCATCGTATCCATTCGCTCCCCTTCAACGCTCATCTCTCCCCAGCCTCATAACTTCTTTCCTTGCTCCGCTTCATTTACATCCATCTCTCCCCTCCCATCCTCCCGGAGCATCTTATATTTCCTTGTTGATTCTGGCCCTCTTTAATCCACCTCCCCCTCAATGCTCTTTATTTTTTATATTATCTTTCCCTCAGACTCTAGCCTTACCTTCTGTATTCTGTCTTACATCCATCTCTCCCCTCCCATCCTCCCGGAGCATCTTATATTTCCTTGTTGATTCTGGCCCTCTTTAATCCACCTCCCCCTCAATGCTCTTTATTTTTTATATTATCTTTCCCTCAGACTCTAGCCTTACCTTCTGTATTCTGTCTTACATCCATCTCTCCCCTCCCATCCTCCCGGAGCATCTTATATTTCCTTGTTGATTCTGTCCCTCTTTAATCCACCTCCCCCTCAATGCTCTTTATTTTTTATATTATCTTTCCCTCAGACTCTAGCCTTACCTTCTGTATTCTGTCTTACATCCATCTCTCCCCTCCCATCCTCCCGGAGCATCTTATATTTCCTTGTTGATTCTGGCCCTCTTTAATCCACCTCCCCCTCAATGCTCTTTATTTTTTATATTATCTTTCCCTCAGACTCTAGCCTTACCTTCTGTATTCTGTCTTACATCCATCTCTCCCCTCCCATCCTCCCGGAGCATCTTATATTTCCTTGTTGATTCTGGCCCTCTTTAATCCACCTCCCCCTCAATGCTTTACTCTTTTTCTCATCTTTCCCTCAGACTCTTACCTTACCTTGTGTATTATTTCCCTCTAACACCCATCTCTCCTATGCCCCAGGATGTCATGTTTCCTACTGGTTCTGTCTCTTATATACACAGAAGAGCTACTGGAAGAATATAAGCTCCCCTCGATTGCGACACTGGCATCCACGCCTAGATCAGCGGATTAGTAGTATAAAAAGGGAGAGAAAAGCCTTGAGTAGGGACAATGCTGCAGCCTCCAGATACAAGCATAGCAGATATATTGTAGACTCCTTTTCCAGCTTCAGGCAACGGTACCTTGATTTTAATTTGTGGCCTCAGAACAAGGCAGTGATTCAGAGATTCAGGTTTTTTATCTCCTTTTTAAGGCTTTTGATGGTTCATGGGAACTAAAAGGCTGCACGGACAGGTCATGTAGGAAATGCAAGATAGCCGAAGAGTTCAATCAACATAGAATGTGCCTATTCCCAGCCCTTCTAGACATGCCCACAAAATATTTAAAGCCAATGTTTAATGCTGAGGGCATAAGAACAATACCAGAGGGTGTATTGTTGTGCTTTAGAGGTGGTTGTGTGAAAGTGGTGGGTGACCTTGTGAAGTTCGTGAGGCAGGCGGTTAAGCTCTGAGAGAAAAAAACGTAACTTAGTGCTTATTTTTTTTTAAATACGTCAATTTGTAATGGTGCTTTTTAATCAGTATTGAGTGATGTCTTTTGCGTAACTTAATTATTGTATATAGTTTTATGAAAACTTTAAACAATAAAGTATTCTCTCTCCTCAATGCTTCACATAATCTCTCTGCCTGACTCTTAGAGCACCCATTGATTCTGCCCCCTTACATGCACCGCTCACTAGTCCCCCTCTCTCCCCCCTCCACTTACGTTCTCTGCTGGTTCTGTCTCTCTGACCATCTCACATCCAGGTGCTCCCCTTCACCTCTCATCTCTCATTCCAGACTCGTACCTTATTTTGCTCATTTGCTCTCTTTAAGTCCACCTCCCCCCTTTCACCTCCGGCCTCTTACCTCGTCTCACTGTTTCTGAATCTCTTACACCCATCGCCCCCTTCCATGCCCTACACTTCCCCTCATCCTTCCCCGACTCTGGTTTTTCTCACTGATTCCGCTCCTCTTTCTCACCCCTCTCTCCTCCCTGTTGCACACTTCATCTCACATCTCTCCCCAACCTCTAATCTTTTCTCACTGGTTCTGCTACTTCTCCCTGCATCCCTACTTAGCTTCTTACCTGCTCTTGGTGATCCTGACCTCTTACATCCCCCTCTCGCCCTTCCCTCTGCCCCCACGTAAGTTCTCCTCGTGATTCTGCTTCTTTTATATCTGCTGCACCCCTTCATGCACGATCTCGCACCTTGTACCTTTCCCTCCAGCCTCGACTTTTTTTCGCTGGTTCTGCACTCTTTAGATCCACCTCGTCCCTCCATGTTCTACTCATCATGTTTCATCTCTCTCCCACCTCGTCCCTCCATGTCCTACTCATCATGTTTCATCTCTCCCACCTCGTCCCTCCATGTCCTACTCATCATGTTTCATCTCTCCCCCACCTCGCCCATCCATGTCCTACTCATCATGTTTCATCTCTCCCACCTCGTCCCTCCATGTTCTACTCATCATGTTTCATCTCTCTCCCACCTCGTCCCTCCTTGTCCTACTCACCATGTTTCATCTCTCCCACCTCGTCCCTCCATGTCCTACTCATCATGTTTCATCTCTCCCACCTCGTCCTTCCATGTTCTACTCATCATGTTTCATCTCTCCCACCTCGTCCCTCCATGTTCTACTCATCATGTTTCATCTCTCCCCCACCTCGTCCCTCCATGTTCTACTCATCATGTTTCATCTCTCTCCCACCTCGTCCCTCCATGTTCTACTCATCATGTTTCATCTCTCCCACCTCGTCCCTCCATGTTCTACTCATCATGTTTCATCTCTCCCACCTCGTCCTTCCATGTTCTACTCATCATGTTTCATCTCTCCCACCTCGTCCCTCCATGTCCTACTCATCATGTTTCATCTCTCTCCCACCTCGTCCCTCCATGTTCTACTCATCATGTTTTATCTCTCTCCCACCTCGTCCCTCCTTGTCCTACTCACCATGTTTCATCTCTCCCACCTCGTCCCTCCATGTTCTACTCATCATGTTTCATCTCTCCCCACCTCGTCCCTCCATGTTCTACTCATCATGTTTCATCTCTCCCCACCTCGTCCCTCCATGTCCTACTCATCATGTTTCATCTCTCCCACCTCGTCCCTCCATGTTCTACTCATCATGTTTCATCTCTCCCGCACCTCGTCCCTCCATGTCCTACTCATCATGTTTCATCTCTCCCACCTCGTCCCTCCATGTTCTACTCATCATGTTTCATCTCTCCCCCACCTCGTCCCTCCATGTCCTACTCATCATGTTTCATCTCTCCCACCTCGTCCCTCCATGTCCTACTCATCATGTTTCATCTCTCTCCCACCTCGTCCCTCCATGTTCTACTCATCATGTTTCATCTCTCCCCCACCTCGCCCATCCATGTCCTACTCATCATGTTTCATCTCTCCCCCACCTCGTCCCTCCATGTTCTACTCATCATGTTTCATCTCTCCCACCTCGTCCCTCCATGTTCTACTCATCATGTTTCATCTCTCCCCCACCTCGCCCATCCATGTCCTACTCATCATGTTTCATCTCTCCCACCTCGTCCCTCCATGTTCTACTCATCATGTTTCATCTCCCCCACCTCGCCCATCCATGTCCTACTCATTATGTTTCATCTCTCCCACCTCGTTCTCCCATGTTCTACTCATCATGTTTCATCTCTCCCCCACCTCGTCCCTCCATGTTCTACTCATCATGTTTCATCTCTCTCCCACCTCGTGCCTCCATGTCCTACTCATCATGTTTCATCTCTCCCCCACCTCGTCCCTCCATGTCCTACTCATCATGTTTCATCTCTCTCCCACCTCGTCCCTCCTTGTCCTACTCATCATGTTTCATCTCTCTCCCACCTCGTCCCTCCATGTTCAACTCATCATGTTTCATCTCTCCCACCTCGTTCTCCCATGTTCTACTCATCATGTTTCATCTCCCCCACCTCGTCCCTCCATGTTCTACTCATCATGTTTCATCTCTCCCCCACCTCGTCCCTCCATGTTCTACTCATCATGTTTCATCTCTCCCACCTCGTCCCTCCATGTCCTACTCATCATGTTTCATCTCTCTCCCACCTCGTCCCTCCATGTCCTACTCATCATGTTTCATCTCTCTCCCACCTCGTCCCTCCATGTTCTACTCATCATGTTTCATCTCTCCCCCACCTCGCCCATCCATGTCCTACTCATCATGTTTCATCTCTCCCACCTCGTCCCTCCATGTCCTACTCATCATGTTTCATCTCTCCCACCTCGTCCCTCCATGTTCTACTCATCATGTTTCATCTCTCCCCCACCTCGCCCATCCATGTCCTACTCATCATGTTTCATCTCTCCCACCTCGTCCCTCCATGTTCTACTCATCATGTTTCATCTCTCTCCCACCTCGTGCCTCCATGTCCTACTCATCATGTTTCATCTCTCTCCCACCTCGTCCCTCCTTGTCCTACTCATCATGTTTCATCTCTCTCCCACCTCGTCCCTCCATGTTCAACTCATCATGTTTCATCTCCCCCACCTCGTTCTCCCATGTTCTACTCATCATGTTTCATCTCCCCCACCTCGTCCCTCCATGTTCTACTCATCATGTTTCATCTCTCCCACCTCGTTCTCCCATGTTCTACTCATCTTGTTTCATCTCTCCCACCTCGTCCCTCCATGTCCTACTCATCATGTTTCATCTCCCCCACCTCGTCCCTCCATGTCCTACTCATCATGTTTCATCTCTCCCACCTCGTCCCTCCATGTCCTACTCATCATGTTTCATCTCTCTCCCACCTCGTCCCTCCATGTCCTACTCATCATGTTTCATCTCTCCCCCACCTCGTCCCTCCATGTCCTACTCATCATGTTTCATCTCTCCCACCTCGTCCTTCCATGTTCTACTCATCATGTTTCATCTCTCCCCCACCTCGTCCCTCCATGTTCTACTCATCCTGTTTCATCTCTCCCCCACCTCGTCCCTCCATGTTCTACTCATCTTGTTTCATCTCTCTCCCACCTCGTCCCTCCATGTTCTACTCATCATGTTTCATCTCTCTCCCACCTCGTCCCTCCTTGTCCTACTCATCATGTTTCATCTCTCCCACCTCGTTCTCCCATGTTCTACTCATCATGTTTCATCTCTCCCGCACCTCGTCCCTCCATGTCCTACTCATCATGTTTCATCTCTCCCCACCTCGTCCCTCCATGTCCTACTCATCATGTTTCATCTCTCCCACCTCGTCCTTCCATGTTCTACTCATCATGTTTCATCTCCCCCACCTCGTCCCTCCATGTTCTACTCATCATGTTTCATCTCTCCCACCTCGTCCCTCCATGTTCTACTCATCATGTTTCATCTCTCCCACCTCGTCCCTCCATGTCCTACTCATCCTGTTTCATCTCTCCCACCTCGTCCTTCCATGTTCTACTCATCATGTTTCATCTCCCCCACCTCGTCCCTCCATGTTCTACTCATCATGTTTCATCTCTCCCACCTCGTCCCTCCATGTTCTACTCATCATGTTTCATCTCTCCCACCTCGTCCCTCCATGTCCTACTCATCATGTTTCATCTCTCCCACCTCGTCCTTCCATGTTCTACTCATCATGTTTCATCTCCCCCACCTCGTCCCTCCATGTCCTACTCATCATGTTTCATCTCCCCCACCTCGTCCCTCCATGTTCTACTCATCATGTTTCATCTCTCCCGCACCTCGTCCCTCCATGTTCTACTCATCATGTTTCATCTCTCCCACCTCGTCCCTCCATGTTCTACTCATCATGTTTCATCTCCCCCACCTCGTCCCTCCATGTTCTACTCATTATGTTTCATCTCTCCCCCACCTCGTCCCTCCATGTTCTACTCATCATGTTTCATCTCTCCCCCACCTCGTCCCTCCATGTTCTACTCATTATGTTTCATCTCTCCCACCTCGTTCTCCCATGTTCTACTCATCATGTTTCATCTCTCTCCCACCTCGTCCCTCCATGTCCTACTCATCATGTTTCATCTCTCTCCCACCTCGTCCCTCCATGTCCTACTCATCATGTTTCATCTCTCTCCCACCTCGTCCCTCCATGTTCTACTCATCATGTTTCATCTCTCCCCCACCTCGTCCTTCCATGTTCTACTCATCATGTTTCATCTCTCCCCCACCTCGTCCCTCCATGTCCTACTCATCATGTTTCATCTCCCCCACCTCGTCCCTCCATGTTCTACTCATCATGTTTCATCTCTCCCACCTCGTCCCTCCATGTCCTACTCATCATGTTTCATCTCTCCCCCACCTCGTCCCTCCATGTTCTACTCATTATGTTTCATCTCTCCCACCTCGTTCTCCCATGTTCTACTCATCATGTTTCATCTCTCTCCCACCTCGTCCCTCCATGTCCTACTCATCATGTTTCATCTCTCTCCCACCTCGTCCCTCCATGTCCTACTCATCATGTTTCATCTCTCTCCCACCTCGTCCCTCCATGTTCTACTCATCATGTTTCATCTCTCCCCCACCTCGTCCCTCCATGTCCTACTCATCATGTTTCATCTCTCGCACCTCGTTCCTCCATGTTCTACTCATTATGTTTCATCTCTCCCACCTCGTCCCTCCATGTCCTACTCATCATGTTTCATCTCTCTCCCACCTCGTCCCTCCATGTCCTACTCATCATGTTTCATCTCTCGCACCTCGTTCCTCCATGTTCTACTCATTATGTTTCATCTCTCCCACCTCGTTCTCCCATGTTCTACTCATCATGTTTCATCTCTCCCCCACCTCGTCCTTCCATGTTCTACTCATCATGTTTCATCTCTCCCCCACCTCGTCCCTCCATGTTCTACTCATCATGTTTCATCTCTCCCACCTCGTCCCTCCATGTCCTACTCATCATGTTTCATCTCTCCCCCACCTCGTCCCTCCATGTTCTACTCATTATGTTTCATCTCTCCCACCTCGTTCTCCCATGTTCTACTCATCATGTTTCATCTCTCTCCCACCTCGTCCCTCCATGTCCTACTCATCATGTTTCATCTCTCTCCCACCTCGTCCCTCCATGTCCTACTCATCATGTTTCATCTCTCCCCCACCTCGTCCCTCCATGTCCTACTCATCATGTTTCATCTCTCGCACCTCGTTCCTCCATGTTCTACTCATTATGTTTCATCTCTCCCACCTCGTCCCTCCATGTCCTACTCATCATGTTTCATCTCTCGCACCTCGTCCCTCCATGTTCTACTCATTATGTTTCATCTCTCTCCCACCTCGTCCCTCCATGTTCTACTCATCATGTTTCATCTCTCTCCCACCTCGTCCCTCCATGTTCTACTCATGTTTCATCTCTCTCCCACCTCGTCCCTCCATGTCCTACTCATCGTGTTTCATCTCTCCCCCACCTCGTCCCTCCATGTCCTACTCATCATGTTTCATCTCTCCCCACCTCGTCCCTCCATGTCCTACTCATCATGTTTCATCTCTCCCCACCTCGTCCCTCCATGTCCTACTCATCATGTTTCATCTCTCCCCACCTCGTCCCTCCATGTCCTACTCATCATGTTTCATCTCCCCCACCTCGTCCCTCCATGTCCTACTCATCATGTTTCATCTCTCCCGCACCTCGTCCCTCCATGTTCTACTCATCATGTTTCATCTCTCCCACCTCGTCCCTCCATGTTCTACTCATCATGTTTCATCTCTCCCACCTCGTCCCTCCATGTTCTACTCATCATGTTTCATCTCTCTCCCACCTCGTCCCTCCATGTTCTACTCATTATGTTTCATCTCTCCCACCTCGTCCTTCCATGTTCTACTCATCATGTTTCATCTCTCCCCCACCTCGTCCCTCCATGTTCTACTCATCATGTTTCATCTCTCTCCCACCTCGTCCCTCCATGTCCTACTCATCATGTTTCATCTCTCCCACCTCGTCCCTCCATGTTCTACTCATCATGTTTCATCTCTCCCCCACCTCGTCCCTCCATGTTCTACTCATCATGTTTCATCTCTCTCCCACCTCGTCCCTCCATGTCCTACTCATCATGTTTCATCTCTCGCACCTCGTCCCTCCATGTCCTACTCATCATGTTTCATCTCTCCCACCTCGTCCTTCCATGTTCTACTCATCATGTTTCATCTCTCCCCCACCTCGCCCATCCATGTCCTACTCATCATGTTTCATCTCTCGCACCTCGTTCCTCCATGTCCTACTCATCATGTTTCATCTCTCTCCCACCTCGTCCCTCCATGTTCTACTCATCATGTTTCATCTCTCTCCCACCTCGTCCCTCCATGTTCTACTCATTATGTTTCATCTCTCCCACCTCGTTCTCCCATGTTCTACTCATCATGTTTCATCTCTCTCCCACCTCGTCCCTCCATGTCCTACTCATCATGTTTCATCTCTCTCCCACCTCGTCCCTCCATGTCCTACTCATCATGTTTCATCTCTCCCCCACCTCGTCCCTCCATGTCCTACTCATCATGTTTCATCTCTCGCACCTCGTTCCTCCATGTTCTACTCATTATGTTTCATCTCTCCCACCTCGTCCCTCCATGTCCTACTCATCATGTTTCATCTCTCGCACCTCGTCCCTCCATGTTCTACTCATTATGTTTCATCTCTCTCCCACCTCGTCCCTCCATGTTCTACTCATCATGTTTCATCTCTCTCCCACCTCGTCCCTCCATGTTCTACTCATGTTTCATCTCTCTCCCACCTCGTCCCTCCATGTCCTACTCATCGTGTTTCATCTCTCCCCCACCTCGTCCTTCCATGTTCTACTCATCATGTTTCATCTCCCCCACCTCGTCCCTCCATGTCCTACTCATCATGTTTCATCTCTCTCCCACCTCGTCCCTCCATGTTCTACTCATCATGTTTCATCTCTCCCCCACCTCGTCCCTCCATGTCCTACTCATCATGTTTCATCTCTCCCGCACCTCGTCCCTCCATGTCCTACTCATCATGTTTCATCTCTCCCACCTCGTCCCTCCATGTTCTACTCATCATGTTTCATCTCTCCCACCTCGTCCCTCCATGTCCTACTCATCATGTTTCATCTCTCCCCCACCTCGTTCCTCCATGTTCTACTCATCATGTTTCATCTCTCCCACCTCGTCCCTCCATGTTCTACTCATCATGTTTCATCTCTCCCACCTCGTCCCTCCATGTCCTACTCATCATGTTTCATCTCTCCCCCACCTCGTCCCTCCATGTCCTACTCATCATGTTTCATCTCTCCCCCACCTCGTCCCTCCATGTCCTACTCATCATGTTTCATCTCTCGCACCTCGTTCCTCCATGTCCTACTCATCATGTTTCATCTCTCGCACCTCGTTCCTCCATGTCCTACTCATCATGTTTCATCTCTCGCACCTCGTTCCTCCATGTCCTACTCATCATGTTTCATCTCTCGCACCTCGTTCCTCCATGTCCTACTCATCATGTTTCATCTCTCTCCCACCTCGTCCCTCCATGTTCTACTCATCATGTTTCATCTCTCGCACCTCGTTCTCCCATGTTCTACTCATCATGTTTCATCTCTCCCCCACCTCGCCCATCCATGTTCTACTCATCATGTTTCATCTCTCCCCCACCTCGTCCCTCCATGTCCTACTCATCATGTTTCATCTCTCCCCCACCTCGTCCCTCCATGTCCTACTCATCATGTTTCATCTCTCCCCCACCTCGTCCCTCCATGTCCTACTCATCATGTTTCATCTCTCCCCCACCTCGTTCCTCCATGTCCTACTCATCATGTTTCATCTCTCGCACCTCGTCCCTCCATGTCCTACTCATCATGTTTCATCTCTCCCCCACCTCGTCCCTCCATGTCCTACTCATCATGTTTCATCTCTCCCCCACCTCGTCCCTCCATGTCCTACTCATCATGTTTCATCTCTCTCCCACCTCGTCCCTCCTTGTCCTACTCATCATGTTTCATCTCTCGCACCTCGTCCCTCCATGTTCTACTCATCATGTTTCATCTCTCCCACCTCGTCCCTCCATGTCCTACTCATCATGTTTCATCTCCCCCACCTCGTCCCTCCATGTCCTACTCATCATGTTTCATCTCTCCCACCTCGTTCCTCCATGTCCTACTCATCATGTTTCATCTCTCGCACCTCGTTCCTCCATGTCCTACTCATCATGTTTCATCTCTCGCACCTCGTCCCTCCATGTTCTACTCATCATGTTTCATCTCTCCCGCACCTCGTCCCTCCATGTCCTACTCATCATGTTTCATCTCTCCCACCTCGTCCCTCCATGTCCTACTCATCATGTTTCATCTCTCGCACCTCGTTCCTCCATGTCCTACTCATCATGTTTCATCTCTCGCACCTCGTTCCTCCATGTCCTACTCATCATGTTTCATCTCTCGCACCTCGTTCCTCCATGTCCTACTCATCATGTTTCATCTCTCTCCCACCTCGTCCCTCCATGTTCTACTCATCATGTTTCATCTCTCGCACCTCGTTCTCCCATGTTCTACTCATCATGTTTCATCTCTCCCCCACCTCGCCCATCCATGTCCTACTCATCATGTTTCATCTCTCCCCCACCTCGTCCCTCCATGTCCTACTCATCATGTTTCATCTCTCCCCCACCTCGTCCCTCCATGTTCTACTCATCATGTTTCATCTCTCCCACCTCGTCCTTCCATGTTCTACTCATCATGTTTCATCTCTCCCCCACCTCGTCCCTCCATGTCCTACTCATCATGTTTCATCTCTCCCACCTCGTTCCTCCATGTCCTACTCATCATGTTTCATCTCTCCCCCACCTCGTCCCTCCATGTCCTACTCATCATGTTTCATCTCTCTCCCACCTCGTCCCTCCTTGTCCTACTCATCATGTTTCATCTCTCTCCCACCTCGTTCCTCCATGTCCTACTCATCATGTTTCATCTCTCTCCCACCTCGTCCCTCCATGTTCTACTCATCATGTTTCATCTCTCGCACCTCGTTCTCCCATGTTCTACTCATCATGTTTCATCTCTCCCCCACCTCGCCCATCCATGTCCTACTCATCATGTTTCATCTCTCCCCCACCTCGTCCCTCCATGTCCTACTCATCATGTTTCATCTCTCCCACCTCGTCCTTCCATGTTCTACTCATCATGTTTCATCTCTCCCACCTCGTCCCTCCATGTTCTACTCATCATGTTTCATCTCTCCCCCACCTCGTCCCTCCATGTTCTACTCATCATGTTTCATCTCTCTCCCACCTCGTCCCTCCATGTTCTACTCATCATGTTTCATCTCTCCCACCTCGTCCCTCCATGTTCTACTCATCATGTTTCATCTCTCCCACCTCGTCCTTCCATGTTCTACTCATCATGTTTCATCTCTCCCACCTCGTCCCTCCATGTCCTACTCATCATGTTTCATCTCTCTCCCACCTCGTCCCTCCATGTTCTACTCATCATGTTTTATCTCTCTCCCACCTCGTCCCTCCTTGTCCTACTCACCATGTTTCATCTCTCCCACCTCGTCCCTCCATGTTCTACTCATCATGTTTCATCTCTCCCCACCTCGTTCCTCCATGTTCTACTCATCATGTTTCATCTCTCCCCACCTCGTCCCTCCATGTCCTACTCATCATGTTTCATCTCTCCCACCTCGTCCCTCCATGTTCTACTCATCATGTTTCATCTCTCCCGCACCTCGTCCCTCCATGTCCTACTCATCATGTTTCATCTCTCCCACCTCGTCCCTCCATGTTCTACTCATCATGTTTCATCTCTCCCCCACCTCGTCCCTCCATGTCCTACTCATCATGTTTCATCTCTCCCACCTCGTCCCTCCATGTCCTACTCATCATGTTTCATCTCTCTCCCACCTCGTCCCTCCATGTTCTACTCATCATGTTTCATCTCTCCCCCACCTCGCCCATCCATGTCCTACTCATCATGTTTCATCTCTCCCCCACCTCGTCCCTCCATGTTCTACTCATCATGTTTCATCTCTCCCACCTCGTCCCTCCATGTCCTACTCATCATGTTTCATCTCTCTCCCACCTCGTCCCTCCATGTTCTACTCATCATGTTTCATCTCTCCCCCACCTCGCCCATCCATGTCCTACTCATCATGTTTCATCTCTCCCACCTCGTCCCTCCATGTTCTACTCACCATGTTTCATCTCCCCCACCTCGCCCATCCATGTCCTACTCATCATGTTTCATCTCTCCCCCACCTCGTCCCTCCATGTTCTACTCATTATGTTTCATCTCTCCCACCTCGTCCCTCCATGTTCTACTCATCATGTTTCATCTCCCCCACCTCGTCCCTCCATGTCCTACTCATTATGTTTCATCTCTCCCACCTCGTTCTCCCATGTTCTACTCATCATGTTTCATCTCTCCCCCACCTCGTCCCTCCATGTTCTACTCATCATGTTTCATCTCTCTCCCACCTCGTGCCTCCATGTCCTACTCATCATGTTTCATCTCTCCCCCACCTCGTCCCTCCATGTCCTACTCATCATGTTTCATCTCTCTCCCACCTCGTCCCTCCTTGTCCTACTCATCATGTTTCATCTCTCTCCCACCTCGTCCCTCCATGTTCAACTCATCATGTTTCATCTCTCCCACCTCGTTCTCCCATGTTCTACTCATCATGTTTCATCTCCCCCACCTCGTCCCTCCATGTTCTACTCATCATGTTTCATCTCTCCCCCACCTCGTCCCTCCATGTTCTACTCATCATGTTTCATCTCTCCCACCTCGTCCCTCCATGTCCTACTCATCATGTTTCATCTCTCTCCCACCTCGTCCCTCCATGTCCTACTCATCATGTTTCATCTCTCTCCCACCTCGTCCCTCCATGTTCTACTCATCATGTTTCATCTCTCCCCCACCTCGCCCATCCATGTCCTACTCATCATGTTTCATCTCTCCCACCTCGTCCCTCCATGTCCTACTCATCATGTTTCATCTCTCCCACCTCGTCCCTCCATGTTCTACTCATCATGTTTCATCTCTCCCCCACCTCGCCCATCCATGTCCTACTCATCATGTTTCATCTCTCCCACCTCGTCCCTCCATGTTCTACTCATCATGTTTCATCTCTCTCCCACCTCGTGCCTCCATGTCCTACTCATCATGTTTCATCTCTCTCCCACCTCGTCCCTCCTTGTCCTACTCATCATGTTTCATCTCTCTCCCACCTCGTCCCTCCATGTTCAACTCATCATGTTTCATCTCCCCCACCTCGTTCTCCCATGTTCTACTCATCATGTTTCATCTCCCCCACCTCGTCCCTCCATGTTCTACTCATCATGTTTCATCTCTCCCACCTCGTTCTCCCATGTTCTACTCATCTTGTTTCATCTCTCCCACCTCGTCCCTCCATGTCCTACTCATCATGTTTCATCTCCCCCACCTCGTCCCTCCATGTCCTACTCATCATGTTTCATCTCTCCCACCTCGTCCCTCCATGTCCTACTCATCATGTTTCATCTCTCTCCCACCTCGTCCCTCCATGTCCTACTCATCATGTTTCATCTCTCCCCCACCTCGTCCCTCCATGTCCTACTCATCATGTTTCATCTCTCCCACCTCGTCCTTCCATGTTCTACTCATCATGTTTCATCTCTCCCCCACCTCGTCCCTCCATGTTCTACTCATCCTGTTTCATCTCTCCCCCACCTCGTCCCTCCATGTTCTACTCATCTTGTTTCATCTCTCTCCCACCTCGTCCCTCCATGTTCTACTCATCATGTTTCATCTCTCTCCCACCTCGTCCCTCCTTGTCCTACTCATCATGTTTCATCTCTCCCACCTCGTTCTCCCATGTTCTACTCATCATGTTTCATCTCTCCCGCACCTCGTCCCTCCATGTCCTACTCATCATGTTTCATCTCTCCCCACCTCGTCCCTCCATGTCCTACTCATCATGTTTCATCTCTCCCACCTCGTCCTTCCATGTTCTACTCATCATGTTTCATCTCCCCCACCTCGTCCCTCCATGTTCTACTCATCATGTTTCATCTCTCCCACCTCGTCCCTCCATGTTCTACTCATCATGTTTCATCTCTCCCACCTCGTCCCTCCATGTCCTACTCATCCTGTTTCATCTCTCCCACCTCGTCCTTCCATGTTCTACTCATCATGTTTCATCTCCCCCACCTCGTCCCTCCATGTTCTACTCATCATGTTTCATCTCTCCCACCTCGTCCCTCCATGTTCTACTCATCATGTTTCATCTCTCCCACCTCGTCCCTCCATGTCCTACTCATCATGTTTCATCTCTCCCACCTCGTCCTTCCATGTTCTACTCATCATGTTTCATCTCCCCCACCTCGTCCCTCCATGTCCTACTCATCATGTTTCATCTCCCCCACCTCGTCCCTCCATGTTCTACTCATCATGTTTCATCTCTCCCGCACCTCGTCCCTCCATGTTCTACTCATCATGTTTCATCTCTCCCACCTCGTCCCTCCATGTTCTACTCATCATGTTTCATCTCCCCCACCTCGTCCCTCCATGTTCTACTCATTATGTTTCATCTCTCCCCCACCTCGTCCCTCCATGTTCTACTCATCATGTTTCATCTCTCCCCCACCTCGTCCCTCCATGTTCTACTCATTATGTTTCATCTCTCCCACCTCGTTCTCCCATGTTCTACTCATCATGTTTCATCTCTCTCCCACCTCGTCCCTCCATGTCCTACTCATCATGTTTCATCTCTCTCCCACCTCGTCCCTCCATGTCCTACTCATCATGTTTCATCTCTCTCCCACCTCGTCCCTCCATGTTCTACTCATCATGTTTCATCTCTCCCCCACCTCGTCCTTCCATGTTCTACTCATCATGTTTCATCTCTCCCCCACCTCGTCCCTCCATGTCCTACTCATCATGTTTCATCTCCCCCACCTCGTCCCTCCATGTTCTACTCATCATGTTTCATCTCTCCCACCTCGTCCCTCCATGTCCTACTCATCATGTTTCATCTCTCCCCCACCTCGTCCCTCCATGTTCTACTCATTATGTTTCATCTCTCCCACCTCGTTCTCCCATGTTCTACTCATCATGTTTCATCTCTCTCCCACCTCGTCCCTCCATGTCCTACTCATCATGTTTCATCTCTCTCCCACCTCGTCCCTCCATGTCCTACTCATCATGTTTCATCTCTCTCCCACCTCGTCCCTCCATGTTCTACTCATCATGTTTCATCTCTCCCCCACCTCGTCCCTCCATGTCCTACTCATCATGTTTCATCTCTCGCACCTCGTTCCTCCATGTTCTACTCATTATGTTTCATCTCTCCCACCTCGTCCCTCCATGTCCTACTCATCATGTTTCATCTCTCTCCCACCTCGTCCCTCCATGTCCTACTCATCATGTTTCATCTCTCGCACCTCGTTCCTCCATGTTCTACTCATTATGTTTCATCTCTCCCACCTCGTTCTCCCATGTTCTACTCATCATGTTTCATCTCTCCCCCACCTCGTCCTTCCATGTTCTACTCATCATGTTTCATCTCTCCCCCACCTCGTCCCTCCATGTTCTACTCATCATGTTTCATCTCTCCCACCTCGTCCCTCCATGTCCTACTCATCATGTTTCATCTCTCCCCCACCTCGTCCCTCCATGTTCTACTCATTATGTTTCATCTCTCCCACCTCGTTCTCCCATGTTCTACTCATCATGTTTCATCTCTCTCCCACCTCGTCCCTCCATGTCCTACTCATCATGTTTCATCTCTCTCCCACCTCGTCCCTCCATGTCCTACTCATCATGTTTCATCTCTCCCCCACCTCGTCCCTCCATGTCCTACTCATCATGTTTCATCTCTCGCACCTCGTTCCTCCATGTTCTACTCATTATGTTTCATCTCTCCCACCTCGTCCCTCCATGTCCTACTCATCATGTTTCATCTCTCGCACCTCGTCCCTCCATGTTCTACTCATTATGTTTCATCTCTCTCCCACCTCGTCCCTCCATGTTCTACTCATCATGTTTCATCTCTCTCCCACCTCGTCCCTCCATGTTCTACTCATGTTTCATCTCTCTCCCACCTCGTCCCTCCATGTCCTACTCATCGTGTTTCATCTCTCCCCCACCTCGTCCCTCCATGTCCTACTCATCATGTTTCATCTCTCCCCACCTCGTCCCTCCATGTCCTACTCATCATGTTTCATCTCTCCCCACCTCGTCCCTCCATGTCCAACTCATCATGTTTCATCTCTCCCCACCTCGTCCCTCCATGTCCTACTCATCATGTTTCATCTCCCCCACCTCGTCCCTCCATGTCCTACTCATCATGTTTCATCTCTCCCGCACCTCGTCCCTCCATGTTCTACTCATCATGTTTCATCTCTCCCACCTCGTCCCTCCATGTTCTACTCATCATGTTTCATCTCTCCCACCTCGTCCCTCCATGTTCTACTCATCATGTTTCATCTCTCTCCCACCTCGTCCCTCCATGTTCTACTCATTATGTTTCATCTCTCCCACCTCGTCCTTCCATGTTCTACTCATCATGTTTCATCTCTCCCCCACCTCGTCCCTCCATGTTCTACTCATCATGTTTCATCTCTCTCCCACCTCGTCCCTCCATGTCCTACTCATCATGTTTCATCTCTCCCACCTCGTCCCTCCATGTTCTACTCATCATGTTTCATCTCTCCCCCACCTCGTCCCTCCATGTTCTACTCATCATGTTTCATCTCTCTCCCACCTCGTCCCTCCATGTCCTACTCATCATGTTTCATCTCTCCCACCTCGTCCCTCCATGTCCTACTCATCATGTTTCATCTCTCCCACCTCGTCCCTCCATGTCCTACTCATCATGTTTCATCTCTCCCACCTCGTCCTTCCATGTTCTACTCATCATGTTTCATCTCTCCCCCACCTCGCCCATCCATGTCCTACTCATCATGTTTCATCTCTCGCACCTCGTTCCTCCATGTCCTACTCATCATGTTTCATCTCTCTCCCACCTCGTCCCTCCATGTTCTACTCATCATGTTTCATCTCTCTCCCACCTCGTCCCTCCATGTTCTACTCATTATGTTTCATCTCTCCCACCTCGTTCTCCCATGTTCTACTCATCATGTTTCATCTCTCTCCCACCTCGTCCCTCCATGTCCTACTCATCATGTTTCATCTCTCTCCCACCTCGTCCCTCCATGTCCTACTCATCATGTTTCATCTCTCCCCCACCTCGTCCCTCCATGTCCTACTCATCATGTTTCATCTCTCGCACCTCGTTCCTCCATGTTCTACTCATTATGTTTCATCTCTCCCACCTCGTCCCTCCATGTCCTACTCATCATGTTTCATCTCTCGCACCTCGTCCCTCCATGTTCTACTCATTATGTTTCATCTCTCTCCCACCTCGTCCCTCCATGTTCTACTCATCATGTTTCATCTCTCTCCCACCTCGTCCCTCCATGTTCTACTCATGTTTCATCTCTCTCCCACCTCGTCCCTCCATGTCCTACTCATCGTGTTTCATCTCTCCCCCACCTCGTCCTTCCATGTTCTACTCATCATGTTTCATCTCCCCCACCTCGTCCCTCCATGTCCTACTCATCATGTTTCATCTCTCTCCCACCTCGTCCCTCCATGTCCTACTCATCATGTTTCATCTCTCCCCCACCTCGTCCCTCCATGTCCTACTCATCATGTTTCATCTCTCCCACCTCGTCCCTCCATGTTCTACTCATCATGTTTCATCTCTCCCACCTCGTTCCTCCATGTTCTACTCATCATGTTTCATCTCTCCCACCTCGTCCCTCCATGTTCTACTCATCATGTTTCATCTCCCCCACCTCGTCCCTCCATGTCCTACTCATCATGTTTCATCTCTCCCCCACCTCGTCCCTCCATGTCCTACTCATCATGTTTCATCTCTCGCACCTCGTTCCTCCATGTCCTACTCATCATGTTTCATCTCTCGCACCTCGTTCCTCCATGTCCTACTCATCATGTTTCATCTCTCCCACCTCGTCCCTCCATGTCCTACTCATCATGTTTCATCTCTCCCCCACCTCGTCCCTCCATGTCCTACTCATCATGTTTCATCTCTCGCACCTCGTTCCTCCATGTCCTACTCATCATGTTTCATCTCTCTCCCACCTCGTCCATCCATGTCCTACTCATCATGTTTCATCTCTCCCACCTCGTCCCTCCATGTTCTACTCATCATGTTTCATCTCTCCCCCACCTCGTCCCTCCATGTCCTACTCATCATGTTTCATCTCTCCCCCACCTCGTCCCTCCATGTCCTACTCATCATGTTTCATCTCTCCCCCACCTCGTCCCTCCATGTCCTACTCATCATGTTTCATCTCTCCCCACCTCGTCCCTCCATGTCCTACTCATCATGTTTCATCTCTCCCCCACCTCGTTCTCCCATGTTCTACTCATCATGTTTCATCTCTCTCCCACCTCGTCCATCCATGTCCTACTCATCATGTTTCATCTCTCCCACCTCGTCCCTCCATGTTCTACTCATCATGTTTCATCTCTCCCCCACCTCGTCCCTCCATGTCCTACTCATCATGTTTCATCTCTCCCACCTCGTCCCTCCATGTTCTACTCATCATGTTTCATCTCTCTCCCACCTCGTCCCTCCATGTCCTACTCATCATGTTTCATCTCCCCCACCTCATCCCTCCATGTCCTACTCATCATGTTTCATCTCCCCCACCTCGTTCCTCCATGTCCTACTCACCATGTTTCATCTCTCCCCCACCTCGTCCTTCCATGTCCTACTCATCATGTTTCATCTCTCGCACCTCGTCCCTCCATGTCCTACTCATCATGTTTCATCTCTTCCCCTCCTCGTCCCTCCATGTTCTACTCATCATGTTTCATCTCTTCCCCTCCTCGTTCCTCCATGTTCTACTCATTATGTTTCATCTCTCGCACCTCGTTCCTCCATGTTCTACTCATTATGTTTCATCTCTCGCACCTCGTTCCTCCATGTTCTACTCATCATGTTTCATCTCTCGCACCTCGTTCCTCCATGTTCTACTCATTATGTTTCATCTCTCGCACCTCGTTCCTCCATGTTCTACTCATCATGTTTCACCTCTCCCCTCCTCTTGCTGGTTCTGACCCTATAACATTTACCTCTCCTCTCCATGTGCTGATCTTCGCCACTTTTCTCCCCAGTCTCTTTTCTTGTTTTGCTTGTTCTCCTCCTTTGCATCCACCTCAACCCTTCCACCGTCCCACTCTCCCCAATCCTATTACCAGTGGCGGCTGGTGCCTGAGGGCGCTAGAGCATCGCTGCGAAGTATCGACAGACATAAAAAGAAGCTACTTTTAACAGCTTTGAAAGGCAAAAGGTATAAACACTCAAACTAACAGCCGATTTGCATGTTTACTTTCACCAGTGCTGCGCCCCTTCTGCACCCTTCACACATTCACAAGCCAAAGAGCAACAGTGCACGCTCCCTGAGACACACGCCTGTGAAATACAGGAGCATGCTTGGGTGGTGATGCATTTGTATCCATGTCACTCAAAGCCCTATTAGAAGCCATGATACAATGGGGCTGTAGAAGGGTCAGCCATTGATCCTATCCTGTCTTCTGATAGGGCTGTCAGCAAGCTCATGTGCAGAGACGCGGACTCTAGGACCGAGTGAACCAGGAGAGAAGAGCGGGTACGTAGGAACCTGTCTCTGTACCAGTTTGTAGGTTGGACTGCCCCCTGCTCGTGGTTTCTCCTGTCCGCTTTGCTCACCACTGGCCAGGTTGTTGTTTCCACACTAACGCCTTGGCATGCTGTGCAGGGGGTCACACATTGTATCAGCTTTCTTAGCCTGCGATCACACCGTGAAGAACCTTTGAGCCGGGAATCACCTATGATCAGACGGTGTCACATTCCTGAGAAGACTCTCACAGCATGTCAGCTTTTTCAGTGTCCAATAACAGTCTTATTGCACGTGAAAATAAAGATGTATTCTCTAAGTAGTCACCATGATTGTACATTGAGCTCATTTTAAAAGCTCGGACAGTGGATCGGCGCGGTGTGTTGGTGCGATTCTCCCATGTCCCTCCTGTGCCGCAGTATTTCCCATTTCCGAGTTTTAACATAAACTTATAATTTGCACAAAACTGTGAGAGCCCTCGGTGTAAATCTGACATATATTAATTTGATTTCACTATTTGAGAATGGCGATGTCTACCCTTGAGAGGGAACTCGTTTCAATGGGCGGCAATTGCAAGAAAAAGTCAACGGAACAATAACTTTTATATAGCGCTTAATATCACACATTTACCAGCACTAAGTTCTGTAAATATGTCCTGTTGAAAGCCAACTAAAACTTGTGGCTTGCTGACCACTGCAAATTAATGTAAATATTTTTCATCCCCTACACAAACCCGCATTCTGAAGTAAGTTGGTGAAATGTGAAATCCCTGGATGGTTCCACTGTCTAACATAGAAAATATACTGTAAGAAACTGGCTTTGTATATACTGCACCAAAGTAAGGTACAGTGTGTACAGAGTCCAAGAGTCTCCAAAGGTTTGGCCGAGGTTAAAGTTAGATATAACCTCACTCTCTAAAGTGGTAGCTTGGTCGAGCAGTAAGGCAGTATCAGAGGACAGTGTAAAGCATTTGATGTACACACTCAGTCAGCAAATGGTCTCACACACTCGAGAACTGAACTCTAGGCCAATTGTTTTGTATAAAAAAACATACTGCTGTTTTATTTCTAGAACCAAGCAAGCTTGGTACAGGTAAGCATATAAATACTTTGCAGTAGTAATTTACTTGTAAGAACACAGTTCAGAATTGCAGTATAACTGGTACTGGTTTTGATTATAGGTTTAAGAAAGCAGTTTGCAACACATTGCAGGTATAGCACATTCAAATGAATGGGCTTTTTAAGTAAAATGCAGTTAATTACTTTTCAGATTATTTTTTCAACCACAGGACTGGACCCTTTATTCAGCCCTGGGACATTTCCTGAAAACAGGTGAGTAAATGCGTTTTGGTTAAAGGTGTGATTTTTAAGGAATATTATTGTATTCCTATGGGAGGAAATTCACTTAGCAGGTAAGTTATTTTTGCGTTACTTTTGTAATCCAGTGCTGGACCCCTAGATTCAGCACTGGGACATCTACTTAAAACAGGTAAGTAATTACGTTTTTGCAGTTTGTACGAATTTTAAAGAATATTCTTGTATTTCAAAAGTTGCCACTTCAAAACTTTTTCACAAAGAACCCCCCAATGTTATCCTATGGAGGATAGAGGGACTCCGGTTGGTGGTTGCTGGTAAGCAGGCCACAGGGTTGTGGGAGCAAAGCTCTTAGGGTTAAGCTCAGGGCAAGTTGGGGACCAAGTTAGCACCAAAGGGGCACCCTCAGCGGCGCTAGGGCGGCCGGGTGCAGTGTTGAGGCCCAATGTTATCCTATGGAGGATAGAGGGACTCCGGTTGGTGGCTGCTGGTAAGCAGGCCACAGGGTTGTGGGAGCAAAGCTCTTAGGGTTAAGCTCAGGGCAAGTTGGGGACCAAGTTAGCACCAAAGGGGCACCCTCAGCGGCGCTAGGGCGGCCGGGTGCAGTGTTGAGGCCCAATGTTATCCTATGGAGGATAGGGGGGCTCTGGTTGGTGGCTGCTGGCAAGCAAGCCACGGGGTTGTGGGAGCAAAGCTCCTAGGGTTAAGCTCAGGGCACATGGGGGACCAAGTTAGCACCAAAGGGGCACCCTCAGCGGCGCTAGGGCAGCCGGGTGCAGGGTGCAGTTTTAAGGTCGGGTGCCCTGTTGAATTCAATGAAGATTCTCCGGGACAGAGAAACACTGCAGGCTCGGGACAAACATCTTCCAGGCATGACCACCACTTCGAGGGGTAAGTTGTGATGTAGAGGGATGGTTAGTCACCACTGGGTTGGGCACACAAGGCCGTGGGGCGTCGGGTGCAGGGGTGCCTTTAGATGTCGGATTTTCTTACCGCTCTGGTCACGGTAGGGGGGGTTCTCTGGAGTGAGGCTGCAGGCGTCGTCTGGAGGCTTGAGGCAGGTCAGGGGTCGCAGAAGCTGCAGTTTAAACACGTCTGGTGTTCACGGGAGAAACAGCTTGGAGAGTGAATGCAGGCAGGTCCTCTGGGGTTTTTGAGGTTGCTGGCCGCTAGACACACCGGGCTTTTGCAGGAGCAGGTTCGAGGGTAGGCAGGCCTGTAGGGCTGGGGCCAAGTCAGTGGGCATCGTCCTCTTGTTAGCTCTGCACGGCTTCTCGTCCTTCTTCCCCTTCTTCTTTTCTTGTGGTTGCTGGATCTGAGGAAGCAAGGTTCAGGGTGCCCCTAAATGCTAAATTTAGGAACGTTACAGGTAGGTAAAGGGCAGGGACCAATGTGTCCCTTCCCTGGGGTGGGTACACCCCCTGCCACTCTCCAGTGGGAGGGGGCAGGAGCCTGTCCCTGGTTGGCTGGTTCCCCCCATCCTCAAGATGGCGGGGACTCAAGATTGTGCTTCACCTCGCTTCCCCCACCTTAGGGGTGGAGTTGGCAGAGGTGGGCACACCTCTCTTCCTCACTTGTTTTTCCCGCTGGTTCTCCCACCCAGAGTGGGGGGTAGAACCAGTGGGGACCAGTTGCTGAAAGGAGCAAATGGTCTGGAGAGGCTCACAAAAGCGGCATGCCTTTGTAGCTTCTCCTTCGTGAACCTTGCCCATCCTGGGGGAGGAGGCTTGGCACCTCGTCACAGGATGTGCATTGTTTCAGGCCGCCGAGAGCAGCAGGTTCTCGACCCAGGGGTCCAGAAACATGTCTGATGGTGGTAGCCTGTGCAGCCACTCAGTCAGGTCACTGGTAGTTGGTCGTTTTTCAGGGGGCATCTCTAAGATGCCCTCTGTGGTGCATTTTACATTAAATCCCACACTGGCATCAGTGTGGTTTTAATGTGCTGAGAAGTTTGATACCAAACTTCCCAGTCTTCAGTGTTGCCATCATGGTGCTGTGGAGTTCGTAATTACAAACTCCCAGCACCATATACTCTTAATGGCAGCACTGCACTTACAGTGCCCAGGAATGGACCTGGGCACTGTAGGGGTACAGGGCTGATGCACCTGTACCCTCACCACTGGCATAGGGCACCCAGCTAGAGGGGTGACTGATGTATGCCAGGGCAGTGGTTTGTGGGCATGGCACACAGGGATGTGTGTCATGTTGTCTCTTCGTTTTGTTCTGTACCCAGACACTCAGCCTGCAAAGGCAGTGTGTGTGTGTAAAGGTACAGGGCCCCTACGGGTGGCGCAATTGGTGCTGCAGCCCTTAGGAGCCTTCTCTGGTCACAGTGCCCTAGGTACAGGGGGTACCATTTGCCAGGGACCTACCTGTGGCCAGAGATGACAATTGGGTTTTGTTTTAGGGAAAGAACACAGGCCCTGGGGTCCTGGTTGGCAGGGCCCCAGAGCACATCAAGTCAAAGAGCATCAGTAGTCTGACGGGGGGAAAAAGGGGGGGTTTACTGCAACAGAAACCCACTTTCTCACATATACTTTGAGTCCAGACGGAGATAACTTTTAGCATCTTCTTTGGGCAGGGTAATTTTGACCCAGGTATGGCATAAATAGTTGCAAAAAGAATACTTGCCCGATCTAGCAGTAATGTTTACATTCGGACCCACATGCAAATGGCTCTTGCTCCTGTTTTGTCCTCTCGGACACATGGAGGTGTAAAGGTGCAGCGAAGAGAACGGGGCTTCGAGAGCAGAATGCTGCGCACAAGAGAACAGTGCGTTACTGATTACTGATTACTGATTACTGGGGGAGAACGTTGATTGAAAGGGTAAAACGGCGCACATGGGAAAGTGGAGATCACAGAAGGAAGAAGGGAAAAGACAGGAGAGCAGTTCCGACTGGTTAGAATCGATCACACACGTGGCTTCATGACCACTTTTTATGGAAACTGAGCCACAGATACTATCTTCTGCCACTTTTCAAAGTATTCTTGGGGAGGGTGAATCCCCCAAACCACTGGGAAGGGTAAAGGTTGCCTGGCACGACACAAATTATTGTATGTTTTATTAGGGACCTCTGCATTTCAAAGTTCACCAGGCTCCCTACCTCTTACTTTTTTTGCGTGGATTCTGTTCCTCTTACATTGTTGTCTTTTGTATGCAATGTCCTTCACCTCATCTCTCTACCACCTTGTTTGCATTGATTCTGCACATTACACCTGTCATTCCTCCTCTCCCAGTCTCCCTTTCCACAACCCCAGGGCTTTAAGTGGGCTGAACAAAAATGGGTAGGTCTCTAAAAGGGGAGTGGACTATGTAATGTTGGAGGGAGGATTCATTACGGGTCAAGGAAGCTAGGGGCGGTACTCAGAGCCCCGGGAGCCACCACAGAACTGAGCAGGAGAGTTAGTCAGGGACAAAAGGGGCACCTTAATTTGAACCGGGGTGCCTAGGAACGCTCGCTCTAGAATTGAAGAAAAGAGACATGTGAGACATGGAATTTGAGGCAGAATACAATGGCAGTTTAATGAGAAGATGCAACTTCAAAGAAACTGCAAGACAAAGGCATAAAATACAGAATACAGAATTCAGATAATCACATGGAGCTCATCATGATACCCTCTGTATCTGCACTATTGTACTGTCAGAGAAAGAGAACGCATCTATAAGTGCAATTGAAGAAACAGGTTACACCAAGGAGAAACGTTTCAGAGTATAAGAACTCAGTTACCTAGGAACTCTCACGTTAACTCTAGAGCAAGCATTCCTGCAATTACAATGAATACATTGTGTGAATACAAAAAAGGAGAAACAAATAAAGAGAACAATGGTTAAACATAACAGGACATTTCATATGGGTAGAATACGACATAATGCTAAGCAGACGCAAGAGCTTCTGAGCTCTTGGGGAAAACTCTACGCAGTCTGTAACCCACATACAGACAGCGAGGTAGTCCGTCGATATCTGTGGGTGCTCCCTATTTATACCATTTTCTGGGCTCTTTCGCACGCAACTTCTACCTACGTATGCTACCCAAATAGCTTCGTCTGCAGTATTTACCAGACATGTCGTCATTTACCCACTTAATGCTGACAATGAACTAGGTGAAAAGGTCAGTTTCTCAGGCCAATCGCTTGTCGTAAATTTCGCAGAGCAAGCAGAAACTATAAGCAGACATTGTACGCGACTCAGAAACTATAAGCAGACATTGTACGCGACTCAGAAAATATAAACAGATATTGTGCGCGAATTGAATATGGACACATATAAATCTCCTCAGTTCTCCTAACTTGACACTCTGCGGTTGCCACTTCCCTTAAAAGCGGGACCCCTGCTCAGGAAACAAGTGCCATGCCAGGATGCAGCTTACTGTATGTCGAAGTCTCAAGGGGATGCTGAACTTTGATTCCGAGCACAGAGCACGGCAGGGTGGGGGCTACTAGTTTGGAGCGGGAAACCTCGCAGAAAGAGGAACTGAATATGAGTTGGGTCAGACCTGCCTTCAGCCTGCAATACACTAAAACGGCAGAGCTATGGTCAATGTAACAAAGGCCTATATTTCGAACAGAAGGGCCTACACAGCAGTTTCATGCTGGCTAAGTGGGAGGGATGTCCCAGGGTGACTATATAGCAACACAGGACCCACTGGTCAATTTAATACGGCCTACAAATTAGGCTGGCAGGGCAAGGACAAGGGTCTCATAATTCAGGTGTGGCCAGAACGGGCCAGGGGCCCCCTATGATACAAAACCTACCCTCTCTCAAGGGCGTAGCTTAAACACATAATTTAAATTTCTGTGATTCCCAAAGTGTTCCGTCTGACTCGCACTTTGGTTCAACTCTGTGCTTTCTGTGATTGAATCCAGAAATATAACACAACATCTGCCATACACCTGAAAACAGCCAGGAGTATTTTTTTGGGCAGGGGTGGCTCCTCCACGTGGGCGGAGGAGCGCCGCCCCACTCCTTTCTCACACTGCGAGAAGCAGTGACATAAAATTGTTTAAATACCATTTCATGTTTCAGCTTCTCGCACTGCAAGAAAGCAGAAGGGTTTGGTTGGGGGGTGCGGGTGGGCGGTCTTGCAACAGGGCAGGGGAGGAGTGGCTAGCCCAATGTTGCGGGCCCTGACTCTTTGGTCGATGACAACGCTGCCATTGCAGCATTGTGATTGGCTTGGGGAGGGGAGGGAGGAAGCCTGCTTCCTGCGAGGAGCAGAGAAGCAGAGACGACACAAGCCTAGATCGGGCAGGCTAAGGTAAGTTCTATTTCTATAATTAAATTAAACCTCCCCCTCAGCCCGACGACCCCCTTCCCCGACCCCGCGAGTCATGCCGGCCACAACTGGGTTTTGTCAATGGTTGTTAGCTGTTTAAGCTAAATGAGTAACAACAATAAATTATTTTACTTTCACCTTGTCACTGTTTTGACCAATAAGTTGCTCCTTCACACACATTTCCATAGAATCACAACTGGAATGCAGGACCCTTGCTCTTTGTACTCTGCAGAGAGGCCATATTTTGAATGATCATGTTATCTGAAGACCTTTTTGACCCACAGACAGGAACAGTGTGAAAGTTGTACTGCCTGCAGCCTCAACTCCAACTGTAGCCTGTTATAAACACCTGGAGGCGACTCAGTGCAAAGGGTGCATCACCCAAGAGTAATGTGCTGTGAAATAAAATACACAAACACACAAGCTGGAAATAGCTGGCGCTCTTGGGGAATGCAAGATTAATTAAAGCATGTGAAATATAAACAGGAACAAAATCACTGCCATGGATTACCCTACCATCAGGACCACTGGAATTATGCAGCAGGAGAGGGCTAAATTATGTGGCAGGGTGAGTGAATTATCTGCCAAGAAAAGGCAAATTATGCAGCATAATCCGGAACATTTTGAAACATTATTACTTCATTTGTTTGCCATTTTTAAACCTGGTTTGGGCATTGCTTGCACCCCATTAGTACCAATTTAACACCCAAACCTAGCAGTGGGAAACAGAAAGTGGACTATTCTGGCTTTTCAAAGGGCCTTCCCACATGTGGCAAGACATGTCGCTGGATTTTTTAGTAACTTTTGAGCCTTTTGAGATAAAAAGCAATTTTGTTAACATCTACAGATTATGCAGCAGATGATGGATTATGTGACAAATGCGGCAAATGCATAATTATGCCGAAATCGCCGCGGCTGCACAATCGCATAATTCCAGTGGCCCTGCCTAACATGCAGCATCAGACTGGGACAGAAAATAGGGCCCAGTACCATATAAAAGGGGCCCCCATTAGTGAGTTAGTTAGCTAGAAAGGTGTCCCATGTTTGCAAACTGGGCCAGTTTTAAACTTGTAAAGACAGGCTGTATAAGTTTTTTGTAAAGTAAGGAAGATGCACTGATCGGAGTTTGCTGCAGCCATTGTTTGCTTTAATATCATCATAAAAACCACCAGTAAAAACTGTCTCACCTGACCGTAAAGCAGGTTAACAAATAGCCAAAGAAACAGCCTACATGCTGACCTGAAAGCAGGGCTTTAAGTGGGATGAAAAAACTGGGGGGGGGGGGCCAGGGGGGGGGGTCGTTCAAAGGGGCGTGGCTGATGTAATTAAGGGCGTGGCTTAAAAGCATGTAAGCTATATGAATCTGTGCATAGCAAACCGTGCCGCCAGACTGGTATTTTGCTGTTTCATTCATTGCCTCTAGATAAATAATACAAGTAAAATTACACCTGCAACAAGCCAGGACGATTGGCTTTGTCAGTGATTATTAGTTGCATAGGATGAATAAGCAGCATCTACAGCTTCCTTGTAGATAATATTGAAAATGCTTCAGTTCTGACATGGTGAGACTGAAAGAACTAGAACGAGTCTCTGGAGGTACCTCAAGGCCAGCGAAGGCTGGCGCTGCTGCAGAGCTAAGAACTGTTTTTCACTCTGAGGCAGTGGCGTAACGATAATTGAGGGAGCCCCCCTGCATGGTACGTGGAGGGGCCCCCTCTGGACTCCATCAGGAGCTCTCCCGCCTTAGTGCAGTGCTGAGGGGGCCCCCTGGAGCTTGGGGGCCCCCCGCACTTCGGGGGATGCGGGGGCCTGTGGTACGCCCCTGCTCTGAGGGTGAGGGTAAAAGTGGAGAGCGGCCGTCTCATCACCTGCTTTCAGCACTTTCATTCTTTGTGCAGACTCGGGATCAATGTTTTTGCAGGCGGACCCAAGGACATGAATCTAGGGCCCCTTTTCAATGTCCATTTTAATTCACTACCGGGTCTGAGACTCGAGTGACGCAGCAGACTTTAAACCCTGCTGCCTCCACTTTTACACGCGGATTCTGCTCCGCTGCGTGCACCCCTTGTCTCACCGCAGCCGACTGCTGACCCCAGACATGCGTGAAGCCCCCCGGCGCCGGGGTTACACTCGGTGGTGGTGGGGCGGACGGGCCGACCACCAGGGGGGCCCTGGCAAGCAACAGACCAGATCTGACCTCAGCCATGAAGTCTTTTAAAGTATCTGAAAGCTTACCCAGATCCTCTGCTGATGCAAATGTCGCCTGGGGAGGGCAAGGCAGTCCGATGTTCGTCCCCGTCCCCAAGCCGACCGCCGCCTGGGGGGTCATTGAGGCCCTGTGGAGGGGAGCCGCTCTATTTCGTGCCGGCGGTTGCTCAACCGGAAAGTCTTTGCTCGTGGGGCGGCGAATTCTTTTTGACCGAGACGGGCCCGCACCCTCCCCTACATCCTTATCTGTAGATGGAACGTCCATCGCTATCCCAGAGTCTGGGGGGGGGGTACTGGCTTTCAATAGTTCAGTTGCCCAGGCTAAACCCTTGGCCCTTGTCAGCTCCAAGAAGGCGGCAATCCGGGCTTCCTCCGAAGTGTCCGGCACGGACTCCTCAACCTGTGTCCCTGGTGTGAAAAGGGGGGGGGATAATCCTTGGCTGTCCATCTCTTAACAGTTGCTCTCTCTTATCTGTAATTGGGAAAGAGAGAACATTAACCGCCTGTTCGCCCCCTTTGAGGCAGATTCGTTGCTCCAGAGTGCCACATGCTACTCCGAACAGAACCCCCTTCCCCCACCTGCCCGTACTTACTCCCGTCCGAGCCCCGAATACGTGGGATGTTTGGCTCGCGTTTCCCTGTTGCCACTTAATAAACCTCCAGTCACCGCCAGCGGACGAATGTACTGAAAGAGAAACCAGCATGAGCACCAGAAATAGGCAAACAGGAAAAGGGGCGCGACTGAAACGAAGAAAAAAGGGGGGGGGGGGTCAAATGGGCGCGGGGGGTTAAACAGGTGTTATTACAAATCACATTAAACCACGCACACCCTGCTCGCCTCTACCCCTATCCCCACCTCGAACATGGCAAGCCACATGGCGCTCGCCTGCGCCACACCACTGTACTTTCCTGGTGGCCATTTGCCCAAAAGTTGCTGTTTCACGGGGCACTAGTGAATTTTATGCGCACTTTACATTACGCATTCAGGCACGGGGAGCAGGAGCTCAGGAAACGGATGTGGACGCGATGTCCCGATGCCCCCAGAGCACTACAAATTGCGTGTCCACCGGAGGCACCCAAACGCGGGAAACGTACTTGCCAAATTACCGCATTTAACGTAATTGTACCGCGCGCACTCGCAGCTAGTAAATTCTTGGCGCGCTTTACAGTACACATTCAGGCACGGGGGGGCAGGAGCTCAAGGAAAAGGACATGGACACGATGTCCCGATGCCCCGAGAGCACTACACATTACGATTCCACCAGAGCCCCCCAACGTGGGAAACGGACTTTCCAAATTACCGCATTTAACGTAATTGTACCGCGCGCACTTGCAGCTAGTAAATTCTTGGCGCGCTTTACAGTACGCATTCAGGCACGGGGGGCAGGAGCTCAAGGAAAGGGATACGTGGGAAACGGACTTTCCAAATTACCGCATTTAACGTAATTGTACCGCGCGCACTTGCAGCTAGTAAATTCTTGGCGCGCTTTACAGTACGCATTCAGGCACGGGGGGCAGGAGCTCAAGGAAAAGGACATGGACACGATGTCCCGATGCCCCGAGAGCACTACACATTACGATTCCACCAGAGCCCCCCAACGTGGGAAACGGACTTTCCAAATTACCGCATTTAACGTAATTGTACCGCGCGCACTTGCAGCTAGTAAATTCTTGGCGCGCTTTACAGTACGCATTCAGGCACGGGGGGCAGGAGCTCAAGGAAAGGGATACGTGGGAAACGAACTTTCCAAATTACCGCATTTAACGTAATTGTACCGCGCGCACTTGCAGCTAGTAAATTCTTGGCGCGCTTTACAGTACGCATTCAGGCACGGGGGCAGGAGCTCAAGGAAAAGGATATGGACACGATGTCCCGATGCCCCGAGAGCACTACACATTACGAGTCCACCAGAGGCCCCAAACGCGGGAAACGTACTTGTCAATTTACCGCATTTAGCGTAATTGTCCCAACGCGCACTCGCATTTAGTAAATTAATCGCGCCCTCTACATTACGCATTCAGGCACGGGGAGCAGGAGCCCAGGAAACAGACGTGGACACGATGTCCCGAATAGCGCTCTAAAATTACCCGCGCTGGTGAGGGTTGATAAGGTAATTCGATCGCGTTCTCGGTCCCAGCGCAGCCCCACAATGCAGCGGGCTAAGTCCGCCTTCCTCGTCCACACGTGCCCGGACAGGGACTCTCACTGACCCCACGCGGGGAAACTACCTGAAAACACGCTGCTCTTCCTAGAAAGCCCCCATAAAGCACCGCGGGACCCGGTTTGCATCGGCCGGAACGAGACGCACGGTCCAGTAGTAGAACCAGCACCCCATAACATATGGCGCTTGACGCGGGCCTATAACGTGGGGCACCCCCGGAACAAATTCCCATACCCGCCGCCTACAGGAATATCGAACCAGTGAACCTAGGCGCAACATATAATACAGTACATCCCTGCGCCGTGGAGAAACATGCTATGCCCCACACCCAAGATGGAAGCCAGCTAGGGGGGGGGGGGGGGGGGATGGTCGGCCGGTTGCGTCCCGCCATCGACTCCTCGCGCCCACCTGCGATAGCCATCCGTGGCAGCGGAAAACACGCAGCAAAACACAGCTTCCCTCAACTATCGCACGTTCCGGTAAACTTAAAAAACACGAGCCTTGCTCTGTGCACGGTCCCCCCCCGCCCGTGGTACTCCGACCACAGGGCCCCGTCTCCTGGTACTGCCCAGGGACAGGGCCGGGGCGAGGGGGCAATCCGGCAACTCACCACAAGTATTTAGTAGTTCTTCAGCAAAGGCGACGGCGACGACGATCCCCGCGAGACGGTTCGGCGTCCGACGAAAAGCGAGGTGGGCGACAAAGAGGTCGCCAGTGAGGGTGGGGGAAGGCTAAATAGCCTCCCCCTCACACCTGGGCCCGGAAGTGACGCGTATTGCGCGTCACTTCCGGCCCTGACACGGAAGGGGGGGGCACCAATCTGAGTCCCTGCCCCCCCCCCCGAAGGAGAGAGTGGGGAGGGGTGACCGGGGCCCCAGGGCCACTAAGGCGCTGACCGCCGAGTGGCCCCCTGCGGGGTCCGCGGTCAGCGGCATTTTATTCGACTCTCTGCTCCCTTCCCACTTGTCCTGGGTGCGCAGTTTCCATTGTGTGGCGCCCTCATCCTCTCTCTTGCTCTGCGCCCTGCAGGGTCTTCTGCTTTTCATTGATACCGGGGCGGGGCACCCTTCACACCAAGGGCGCTTCAATAAACTGTCTAATCGCTGCCATCAACATGCAGCCATTAGGCCCACAGAGAGGGGCCAGCAGGGGAGATTGACAAAAAAAATAAAAAATGTAAACTCTTAGGGGTCCCCCTGGGCCTAGAAACCCTGGAGTCTTTAGAGGTGCGGGGTCCCACACCAGCGAGCAGGCGTGGGGCCCTGGACAGCTGCCCACGCTGCCCATGCCTAGCGCCGGCCCTGGGGGTCGGGGGGAGTAAAGTGGAGGGCTGCCATCTATTGTTTTATTTTACTTTTGTATCTATCTCGTTTGGAACGTGTAAGTCTGTACATTTCCTCTTGTAACTATTGTGAAGCGTTCTGACACCTTTGGGTAAAGTCCGCGCTATATAACATTGCATTAAATAAATAAATACATAAATAAATAAATAAATAAATAAGTAAATACAAGTGGAGTGGATTGGAAGGAGGGGAGTGGTGGTGCAGGGAGGAGTGAAGTGGGGGGAGTGAAGGAGTGGGGGGGAGTGGAGTGGGAGTGACTGGAGGTGGGGGTAGTGAAGTGGGTGTGAGTGGAGTGGGGGTGAGTGAAGTGGGGGTGAGTGAAGTGGGGGTCATCTACTCTCTCCTGTTCATGACTGCCGAAACAGAAGCAATGGTATTACCTCCGACCACCACTGAGTGGCGCCGCTGCACCACGATTAGCTTCGCCTTTCATTAAAATGTGTTCTTTGAGGTTCTGGCTGTAGCGCGAAGGGGCCCTAACCTTGTAGCATCAACCAAACAAGCACTGGCTAATGAAGGAAAGTGGTTTTTGTGTCATTGATGGGTTCAGATACTCAATAAGCCATCACACGTGCACCTGGCCACTCCTCTTTGCACTGGTGCATTCATTCATCCACTGACTTAGTTATTCCTACATTCTCCCTCAGGCACAGCAGTGATGAAGCAGACGCAAACCCAACAACATATGCAACGTACATTAAAAGAATGCAAGTTAAAAAAAGAACATCCTGGTGTCTAAACACGGGGGCACGAGCTAGCAATAATAGAACTAAAGCTCGCAGTAAATGGTGAATGTCCTGTAAGAGATTGTCGATTGTCGGCTTAAAATATGAGACTTGGGGGCATATTAACAAGGAACAGGGAAAATTAACGCTAAGGGTGCTTAGCGTTAATTTTTTAAACGCCCACTATTGCTGGATAATATCGCCTGGTTATTGCGTTATTAACAACGCTAACCGCCTAGGCGATAAAAAATCCAGCGATAGCGGCATTTTGGGAGGTTATCGCTGGTAATGCAGTGATAAAACTACAAGGATAGGGCTATCCTTGTTGATAGCCCATGGTGGATTCAGCCATGTAATCCACCTCCCATTGGATTACATGGCTAAGTCTGAAAATTAGCAGACGTAAAAAAGCAGCGTTAACCGTGGTTAGCGTTGCTTTTTTTGTCTCTAACAGGGTTAGCGTGAAGCTTGATAATAGGAGAAATGTCGCCTAGCGACATTTCTCCTATTATTTTGCTCTGGAACGCCCACTTTGCATCTCATTAGAGATGCAAAGGGAAGCGTAGTGAAAAAGGTGCTAATATGCGATTTTGCATGTCAGCACCCTGTTGTTGATAGGGCGATATTTTTATCTCCGCTTCTTTGGCTTTTAAAGCCAAAAAAGCGGAGATAAAGCCCTTGTTAATATTACCTTCAATTACTAAAAAAGCGAGGTTCTGAGGATATATTAGGGATCAGCTTGGCAACCCCGATATCCTAAGTACCTGGGTCTGGAACTTGGGGCTAATCTCCTAGACGCGCTGAAACATAATGAAGAAACCCTAGCGGACATTTGAGATGGATGGGCCTGGAATCCATCACCTGGTGCAGTAGAGTCAACCCCGAATAAATGACGATCCCTCGGATGATGAACGACCTCTGAAGCCTGCTCCCCGTGAATGTTCCGGGGATTTCTTCTACCGGGTAGGCTCGGTACTTAGTACGTTTTTATGGCGGGGCAAACGACCACTAATTGCTAAAAAAAAACTGTATCCCAAAATAGCTTGGCGAGGTGAGGTGGCAAATTTTAGGAACTATCAGCTAGCCTTTCTGGCCAAACAAGGACTGAACGGGTCCGCATTTCTACCCGCATGCCTTCTAGGGGAACAAGCGATACTCAAGGGGGCCTCCCATAATATGACACCCCCTGTGCAAGGTGCAGCCTCATGAACACTAAAAAGGCCCTTTGGGGTTCAGATGCTCGCCCCAAGGCTAGGGTAATATGGCATCCTGAGGGTACAATACAAAATTCAAAATAACCTGCAAGCCTCTTCAACGGGAACATTGATTTCAAAGGTATCTCGTTTGTGAGACTCCTAGGCTCTCACTCGCACCTTATTTCATTTAAAAATCGCCAAACACAATTTGGTCTTAATAATATACAACTTTATAACTTCTTGAAACTAAAATCTTGTATTAATAAAATGCCTCGATTAGTCATCTGTACTTGAAATCGAACTTAAAAGGTCACCATGTGTCCAAATTGTATAACATGTTCTTACCAAAATCCACAAACCTGCTAAAACACCTGGGGGCATATGTACAAGCCCCTAGCGCCACCACAACATCACTTATCTCGACGTTGTGATGGCGATAGGGACTGCGTCATATGTACAAGGTAGCGTTAAGCTGCTTAACGTGGATTAACGCTGCCTTGTACATAAGGCCCCCCTTTCACGCCATGGTTAGGGTGAAAGGGGCGTACAGTGGGTGTTGTGGTGGGAGTTCGACTGCAACAGCCATTGTATTCGACGCTGCCCCCTATGTACAAGGGTGGGGTATATAGGAGGCAGCGACAAAATTAAGACTAGGGAAACCCTGGTCGTAAGTTGGTGAAACGAGAGAAATGCATAATTTCTCCTCGTTTTTGTTTTTTCCATGTGTGCTGCCTTGTGCAGCATACATGGAAAAAGCAAAATGCCATGGTTTGTTCATGTACAGAAAGGACCCCCTTCCAGTACATAAACAAACCTTTAAAAAAATTTAATTTTGTGACTTCCATGTGTGATGCATGAAGCAGCACACATGACAGTGACAGAATGGCATTTTAAGATTGTTTATGTGCAGGAAGGGGCACCTGCCTACACACCTTGCTCCTCCAGCCTCCTCAGCTCCTCCTCTACCAGCGGGCGTAGGTGGAAAGGAATCCTCCTGTGTTTTAACGCTGTGGGTGTGACTGAACGGTCAATGTGGAGCTTGACTGGTGGTCGTCGGATGTTCCCCAGACCAGTGAACAGCTCCGGAAACTGGTCCAGCAGGGTAGTCGTCTGGGACACTTGTACCTTCCGGAGGAATGCGATCAGCCTTAGGTCTTCGGCTGCGTGCCCGCTGAGGAGGGTGTCTGCCTCTTGATTGATCACATGTATGTCAATCGTTATCTCTGCGTCATCCGACTTCACCGGCACCGTCATCTTTCCTGCCAGGGGCAGCGGTGTGTCACTTCCGTAGGCATAAATCTGGGCTTTTGACCGTCGGAGTTCGGGCTTGGGTCGGAGGCGATTGTATTGCTGCACTCCCATCACGGTGACTGACGCCCCTGTGTCGATCACTGCGTTTATCCGGGATCCAGCGACTAGGACGTCGCACCTCGGTTGTGGTCTTCTCGAGCTCTTGAGGGCTCTGGTGAATGAAATCAGGTATGTTTCCCCTTCGTCATCATCGGACTCCATTGCATCTTCCCGCAGGGCCTGCGCTTGCTTGCGCCCTGGGTTGGTGGGGGAGGACAGCGACAGCTGGGATAGCTGTCTCACCATGGCCTTCTCTGGCCTCTTTCCCCTCCGGTCCCGTTGCGTGGATCGTTTGCGGCAAACAGACGCAAAGTGGTTCATCACGCCGCAGTTGTCACACGCCTTTCCTTTCGCAGGGCACGTCCTGCCTCCGTGCTCATCATACCCGCAGTACCCGCACGGGGCTGCAGGCTTCTTTGCCGCCGGTCGGCGGGAAGCTTCACGCGTCTGTACTGCGTCGGCCCGCTCCGTTTTTACTGTTACTCCTGACCCGGCGCCTCGTGTGAGCGCCATCTCCATCTCCTCTGCGCGGGCGTCGGATAGATCATGGGACCGTGCCAGCACTAGAATGTCCGCCATCGGGATGTTCGGTTGGCGGAGAATGAGTGTTCGTAACTTTTTGCTGCGTATGCCGCATATTATCTGTGCTGTGATCTCCTCCTTGGCTCTATCACCCACGAGGTGCGTGTCTGCCAGCACCCTCAGTCGAGCGTGGAATGCATCCACCGACTCCCCTTCCTTTTGCCTCGCTTGGCGCAATTTGAAATGTTCAAAATCCGGGTTCAACTGGGGGTCAAAATGCGCATTGAGGGCTCTCACGGCTGCGTCATAGTCGTCCGCGTTCCCTGTGTTGGGGAGGTGCTTGAATAGGAGATAAACTTCTTCCCCTGCATAGTGGAGTAGTAGGGACCTTTTCACGGTGCCATCCGTCTCCCTGGTGCCCGCGAAATAGTTGTCGAGTCGGCCAATCCACGTTTGCCAGCGTGGGGCGGCAGTGGCAGGGTCAGCAGCTTCACTGAAGGGTGGCAGAACGCCGGACGCGGGGTGCAGTGGCACTGCCTGGGCGGGGCGCTCATCATCACCCATGGCTCCCTGGGGCACAGCACAGCAGGAGGGACGGAAGCAGGCAGAGGAGGCCGCAGTGGCAAGAGATGCCCACACCCGGGATTGACAGAGGGCGTCAGGGCTCAGCCAGGGCACAGCAGGCAACTGGGGCAGAGGGCTTTAGGGCCCAGCCAGGGCACAGCAGGGAAATAGAGTCACTCAGTTCAGTGGCAGGAATGTTCATCTGCCAAAATGGGCCGTGTTCGGTGCACACGTGCACTCACCGTAGGTCGTGGCAGACTCAGAGGGGCCCAGCTGCACTGCCTGCGTGAGACGGAGCCGGTTTCAGTCGGGCCCGTCAGGATCACGTGCGCGCGCGCGGGACTGCCGCGGAGCGCGTCTTCCAGCTGGGGCACACGGGGTCGATCCCACCCTCGTCGCCAGTGTTGTGGGGCCGCTAGCGCTGATGAAGGCCCTCGTTACATGCCCCGCAGCTGCAATGATTGACGCCACACTTCGTGTCTGGGTCTCGGCGCGTGACTGCCTCAGCAGGCCGCGCCCCTTTATTTTATACAGTGGCGTACGCCACGTTCGTGGCGTACGCGTTGCGTAGTGTCCTCATGCGCTCTAGCGTCTAACGCTAGAGCGCTAACTGTAACAGGGGGAGGCGCACGTCTCATCATCAACAGAAACTCTGGAGGGTAACAAGAGAGCCACAGATCCAATAGGTCGCTTATTTCAATGACGTTGCCCAGCCGTCTGGCTTGGCCATTGCTCTTTGGTGCTCTGCATTGACAAAAACAACAAAAATCTTTAGTTTGGCAAAGTGTTCTACAGCATCGTGGCGTCTCGCTCACTGCACACCCTGACCAGTTAGCCCTAACGTTTGCCATGAATTACCACAAATCAACATACAAGTGACCCCCGCCCATCCCCCCCTCTCCTGATTCCCCCTGCACGTGCATTGCGGTTTTCCATGCAGCCATTGAAATGCGAATGAATGGTCTGGTTTGCCGAGAAACACCCCGCAATGTTTGCTTCGATAAAGAATACACTTTTCGGGAACTTTCGGATCATCAGACACTTTAAACATACACACACGAAACCTATGTGATATCTGACCGATTTACAGCTTGTGAATATCTCCCATATGAGGACAAACATGATCATTAGATGTTTGTTCAAAGGCTGACAGGGAAGCCTGCTGGGAAGAAGTGATAGGCTGCGGTGGTGTTTAAAGCCCTGGCGGAAAGTTTTGCATGGCACCAAGTATACAGGATGACATTCGTCCAGGCGGCATAAACGTGCTAAAGAGAAATACATGATTTGAACTAAACGCATGTCAGTATCTAATCTAACCGTGTGAATAGCGTTTAACACCTGAAGCGCGCTAACGAAGGCGCACAGGTAAAAGCAGTCCCTGGGTATATTCCTGCCACGCATACTTCTAAATCTACGTGCTCATCCCACACCAAACGTGGGGTGTAAAACACTATATATGGTGCTATTTGCACGAGTGGCTATGTGGGATCTTGCAGCCTTGTGGCCCTGGGCACAAGGTAACATGATAAGACGAGCAAGTCTCCGTTCTACCGTGGCTCACTTTAAATGCCTCTTGATTGTGCGGAGGCAAAAACGTTAACCATGTGCGCCTCACACACGCTCATCTCCCAAGCAACATTTTTAAGCAGGAAGCTGAATTGTGCTAACGTGCGATTAAAGAACAATAACAATAAACAAGGGTCACAATCGGGACAGAAAGGAGCAAAACATTAAAAAAGGGGCAGATGGCAAAGTTCTCAAAAGAGGGAATGGCACAAAACAGAGTGAAACAATGTAGCAAGAATGCACGGAACAAAGGTGGCAAAACAGAGATGAGAGAAAGCAATCCGACATGGAGAATGGGGGCGAGAGAAGGAGAGAGAGAGAGACGGATTCTGAGTGGAGGGAGAGAGACTGAGTGAAGAGGAGAGGAGAGTGTGGCTGGTTTGAGCATTTGAGCTAGGGTTATTTTGGATCCCAGCATGGCGGAGGGGGGTGGGGCGGTCACAACTAGGTGCAAGAGCTATGGTTCACCTTACCGTACTTTTGCCGAACCTCTGTTTCAGTCGTGCAAACGAAGATCCACGCACGTGAAAGCAAACATATGAAATAATCAGAATTATTCACACCCAGACCTCACACCGCTCCTGACTGCCATTTAAAAGTAGCCCTGCCAGTGTATCGAGGTTAAACAGAGGCCCTGATTTCCTGCTCTCTTTTTCCCGCACAGCTTCCTGGCACATTTGCGTGAGACCCTCACCTGGAAGCGGACGGTCTATGAGCAGGCGCTGTGTGGCTGGCCTCGAGTTGTGCGCTGGAGGCAGAGTGGCAACGGCGTGGGCAGACCTCTGACACGAGACACTGCAACAGCAGGAGTCAGCAGATAAGAGTTTTCTTTCCAAAAATGCAAGTTATGAGGCAACACATCCATTTCAACGGAGAACCGCGACTCAGAGCGCAGCCATTGGATTGACTTGTCACTCACAGCCACGGCACGAGCTTATCCAAGCACGTTTCGCTTTCACTTTCCTCCTTTGTGAAAGGTTTGTTATCTTTGTGGGGCTATGTGTTTGAAAAACATGGTCCCATAAAGATAACAAAGCTTTTGCGACGACAGTAAGTCAAGTGAGCCAGTCGAAGTGGGACGGCTCAAATAGAGAAAACTGTATGTCAGCAAGTGCTCTTTCCCAATGGCTGGCCGCCGTTTAGCATAAACGGTGACTCCAGCCAATGGGAAAGAGGGGCGGGGCTTAAAGCCCGATACTGACCCTAAATCATTAAATCTCGCCAGCGAGACTGCGCATGTGCGCAGTCTTACGCTAGGCTCGACCTAAAAATGGAAACGATGGAGCCCCTTTGGACCTACGCCTGACTGCCGTCTGAAAATCAGTTAAAAAAAATTCAATAGACTCTGCAAAAGCTTCCTTTCAGGAACGAAAAGATTGGATAGTTCCTCTCAGGAGTGCTGATAAGGTCTCTTTGAAGACACCCCAGTACAAGGCATTGTGGAAGTCACTCGGCCGACGCCCACATTTCAGAGACCAAGTCTCCGAAGGACTCCTGCTACGGTATTTCTCAGTCTGGTGATGTACCATTGTAGTATTTATCTACATTTTCATTGAGACATTTTTCTCTCTCACCATCTGGCAAGCTATAACTGTGCATGCTTCTCCTCAGAGTATGTACCCATATTTTATAAAGGTATCAAAGTGTAAACAATCAGGGTGTTCTAATGTACACACACTGATAATTCTGCATACTTTTCGTACTATTATACGTTTAAATAGTGCTGTAATTTTTTTTTCTACTTTTGGAAAACAAAATGAAGATTATTTAAAATTAGGGTCCCAGCATGGCCGCCACATTACAACCAGCATGTTGGCCATCTTGGAATGGTAAAACAGTGACACACTGTGGACAACAGCATTCCATATTGGTCTCCTGGTTTAGAGAAAGTGGCCACTCAGGAAGCAGCAACCTACACAAGACATGAGCAGCAAACAAGGGACAAGTTAGCACAGTCTGGAGAACTCTACGAAACCTACACAAGACACGAGCAGAAAACAAGGGACACGCTAGCACAGTCTGGAGGGCTCTACTAAACCTACACAAGACACGAGCAGCAAACAAGGGACACGCTAGCACAGTCTGGAGGGCTCTACTAAACCTACACAAGACACGAGCAGAAAACAAGGGACACGCTAGCACAGTCTGGAGGGCTCTACTAAACCTACACAAGACACGAGCAGCAAACAAGGAACACGCTAGCACAGTCTGGAGGGCTCTACTAAACCTACACAAGACACGAGCAGCAAACAAGGGACACGCTAGCACAGTCTGGAGAACTCTACTAAACCTACACAAGACACGAGCAGCAAACAAGGAACACGCTAGCACAGTCTGGAGGGCTCTACTAAACCTACACAAGACACGAGCAGCAAACAAGGGACACGCTAGCACAGTCTGGAGAACTCTACTAAACCTCCACAAGACACGAGCAGCAAACAAGGGACACGCTAGCACAGTCTGGAGAACTCTACTAAACCTCCACAAGACACGAGCAGCAAACAAGGGACACGCTAGCACAGTCTGGAGGGCTCTACTAAACCTACACAAGACACGAGCAGCAAACAAGGAACACGCTAGCACAGTCTGGAGGGCTCTACTAAACCTACACAAGACACGGGCAGCAAACAAGGGACAGGCTAGCACAGTCTGGAGGACTCTACTAAACCTACACAAGACACGAGCAGCAAACAAGGGACATGCTAGCACAGTCTGGAGAACTCTACTAAACCTACACAAGACACGAGCAGCAAACAAGGGACACGCTAGCACAGTCTGGAGAACTCTACTAAACCTACACAAGACACGAGCAGAAAACAAGGGACACGCTAGCATAGTCTGGAGAACTCTACTAAACCTACACAAGACACAAGCAGCAAACAAGGGACAAGTTAGCACAGTCTGGAGAACTCTACTAAACCTACACAAGACACGAGCAGAAAACAAGGGACACGCTAGCACAGTCTGGAGGGCTCTACTAAACCTACACAAGACACGAGCAGCAAACAAGGGACACGCTAGCACAGTCTGGAGGGCTCTACTAACCCTACACAAGACACGAGCAGCAAACAAGGGACACGCTAGCACAGTCTGGAGGACTCTACTAAACCTACACAAGACACAAGCAGCAAACAAGGGACACGCTAGCAGTCTGGAGGGCTCTACTAAACCTACACAAGACACGAGCAGAAAACAAGGGACACGCTAGCACAGTCTGGAGGGCTCTACTAAACCTACACAAGACACGAGCAGCAAACAAGGGACACGCTAGCACAGTCTGGAGGGCTCTACTAAACCTACACAAGACACGAGCAGCAAACAAGGGACACGCTAGCACAGTCTGGAGGGCTCTACTAAACCTACACAAGACACGAGCAGCAAACAAGGGACACGCTAGCACAGTCTGGAGGACTCTACTAAACCTACACAAGACACGAGCAGCAAACAAGGGGCACGCTAGCACAGTCTGGAGGACTCTACTAAACCTACACAAGACACGAGCAGCAAACAAGGGACACGCTAGCACAGTCTGGAGGACTCTACTAAACCTACACAAGACACGAGCAGCAACCAAGGGACACGCTAGCACAGTCTGGAGGGCTCTACTAAACCTACACAAGACACGAGCAGCAAACAAGGGACACGATAGCACAGTCTGGAGGGCTCTACTAAACCTACACAAGACACGAGCAGCAAACAAGGGACACGCTAGCACAGTCTGGAGAGCTCTACTAAACCTACACAAGACACGAGCAGAAAACAAGGGACACGCTAGCACAGTCTGAAGGGTTCTACTAAACCTACACAAGACACGAGCAGCAAACAAGGGACACGCTAGCACAGTCTGGAGGGCTCTACAAAACCTACACAAGACACGAGCAGCAAACAAGGGTCACGCTAGCACAGTCTGGAGGACTCTACTAAACCTACACAAGACACGAGCAGCAAACAAGGGACACGCTAGCACAGTCTGGAGGGTTCTACTAAACCTACACAAGACACAAGCAGCAAACAAGGGACACGCTAGCACAGTCTGGAGGGCTCTACTAAACCTACACAAGACACGAGCAGCAAACAAGGGACACGCTAGCACAGTCTGGAGGGCTCTACTAAACCTACACAAGACACGAGCAGAAAACAAGGGACACGCTAGCACAGTCTGGAGGGCTCTACTAAACCTACACAAGACACGAGCAGCAAACAAGGAACACGCTAGCACAGTCTGGAGGGCTCTACTAAACCTACACAAGACACGGGCAGCAAACAAGGGACAGGCTAGCACAGTCTGGAGGACTCTACTAAACCTACACAAGACACAAGCAGCAAACAAGGGACACGCTAGCAGTCTGGAGGGCTCTACTAAACCTACACAAGACACGAGCAGAAAACAAGGGACACGCTAGCACAGTCTGGAGGGCTCTACTAAACCTACACAAGACACGAGCAGCAAACAAGGGACACGCTAGCACAGTCTGGAGGGCTCTACTAAACCTACACAAGACACGAGCAGCAAACAAGGGACACGCTAGCACAGTCTGGAGGGCTCTACTAAACCTACACAAGACACGAGCAGCAAACAAGGGACACGCTAGCACAGTCTGGAGGACTCTACTAAACCTACACAAGACACGAGCAGCAAACAAGGGGCACGCTAGCACAGTCTGGAGGACTCTACTAAACCTACACAAGACACGAGCAGCAAACAAGGGACACGCTAGCACAGTCTGGAGGACTCTACTAAACCTACACAAGACACGAGCAGCAACCAAGGGACACGCTAGCACAGTCTGGAGGGCTCTACTAAACCTACACAAGACACGAGCAGCAAACAAGGGACACGATAGCACAGTCTGGAGGGCTCTACTAAACCTACACAAGACACGAGCAGCAAACAAGGGACACGCTAGCACAGTCTGGAGAGCTCTACTAAACCTACACAAGACACGAGCAGAAAACAAGGGACACGCTAGCACAGTCTGAAGGGTTCTACTAAACCTACACAAGACACGAGCAGCAAACAAGGGACACGCTAGCACAGTCTGGAGGGCTCTACAAAACCTACACAAGACACGAGCAGCAAACAAGGGTCACGCTAGCACAGTCTGGAGGACTCTACTAAACCTACACAAGACACGAGCAGCAAACAAGGGACACGCTAGCACAGTCTGGAGGGTTCTACTAAACCTACACAAGACACAAGCAGCAAACAAGGGACACGCTAGCACAGTCTGGAGGGCTCTACTAAACCTACACAAGACACGAGCAGCAAACAAGGGACACGCTAGCACAGTCTGGAGGACTCTACTAAACCTACACAAGACACGAGCAGCAAACAAGGGACACGCTAGCACAGTCTGGAGGGTTCTACTAAACCTACACAAGACACAAGCAGCAAACAAGGGACACGCTAGCACAGTCTGGAGGGCTCTACTAAACCTACACAAGACACGAGCAGCAAACAAGGGACACGCTAGCACAGTCTGGAGGGCTCTACTAAACCTACACAAGACACGAGCAGCAAACAAGGGACACGCTAGCACAGTCTGGAGGGCTCTACTAAACCCATACAGGACACGAGCAGCAAACAAGGGACACGCTAGCACAGTCTGGAGAGCTCTACTAAACCTACACAAGACACGAGCAGCAAACAAGGGACACGCTAGCACAGTCTGGAGGACTCTACTAAACCTACACAAGATACGAGCAGCAAACAAGGGACACGCTAGCACAGTCTGGAGGGCTCTAGTAAACCTACACAAGAAACGAGCAGCAAACAAGGGACACGCTAGCACAGTCTGGAGGACTCTACTAAACCTACACAAGACACGAGCAGCAAACAAGGGACACGCTAGCACAGTCTGAAGGACTCTACTAAACCTACACAAGACACGAGCAGCAAACAAGGGACACGCTAGCACAGTCTGGAGGGCTCTACTAAACCTACACAAGACACGAGCGGCAACCAAGGGACACGCTAGCACAGTCTGGAGGACTCTACTAAACCTACACAGGACACGAGCAGCAAACAAGGGACACGCTAGCACAGTCTGGAGGGCTCTAGTGTCCTCCTTAGAAACATTAAAATAAAATGAGGAGAAGCAAAGAAAGAAAGGTGAACTATAAAAGGAGGAAACTGTAATCTAAGGGACTGGCCTTCCAGCCGTGACAATGAAGAGCACTTATTTTCAGGTAGATGTTTGTATGAGATCAAAAAATGCCCGCATTCACAGGGCAAGAGAGCCAACGACTGATGTGGACTGAACCAATAATCATGCAGTTCGCTGTCATGGATGGAAGCAGAGTATAAATACGAGCGAGAGAGACTAGTGGCAGAACAAAGCTGACCCAAAGGCTCTCTATGTTTCTATATGGATATATATTTATATATATATGAACGAATGAATGAATGAATGGTGGCATTTATAAAGCACCAGACTCCCCCCGAAGGGGTACCTCTGCGCTAAAGGTGCGGGTATGCTGGGCATGAGAGATCAGTTACTGTAGAGTTCTGTTTTCAGGCGTTTCCTGAAGCGTAGAAGGTCCGGGCACTTACGTAGATGTACAGGGAGAGAATTCCAGTACTCTGGGGTGAGGTATGAGAAAGCGTTGCCCCCCGTGTGAAGTTTTCTGTAGCGTGGGATCACAAGAAGAGCTTTTTCCCTCGGCGAAGAGATCTGACGGGCTGACATCGCTTGAATCTTTCCGCGAGATTGTCAGAGCCCCTGCCGTTGAGAGTTTTATGGACAGCACATTTTGAATTTGATTCTTTGGCGGATGGGAAGCCAGTGAAGATTTCTCAGCAATGGCAGCGAGGATGTTCTAGGGGGCATATTAAGTGCCAAACGTGCAGCCGTGTTCTGAACCACCTACAGTCAAGGATTCATTTGCGGCTGCAAGAAGGGCTTTACAATAGTCGAGGCGACTGATTGCCAGAGCTTGAATCAGGGTCCTACGAACAGATCAAGGAAGAAGATGGAACACTCTACGGAGGAGGCTCAACGTGTGGAAGCAAGAACCTGCAGCGGCCATTGCTCGGTCTCTCATAGTGAGAGTGGGGTCCAGACGGACCCCCAGGTTTTTGGCAATTATTGTAGGGTTAGGGACTAGGCCCAATTCCAGGGAAGCCACCAGTCAGGGGACCATAAAGTGTGGGCGCCTCTGTCTAATAAGATTTCAGTTTTATCAGCGTTAGGTGGAGGAAGTTTTCCGTCATCCCGCCTCAGATTGCCCACATACCATCTGCAAAGAAAGATTTGGTAGAGGCTGCATTGTTATTAAATGATGAAAGAAGTTGGGTGCCTAAGAGAAGGGAGTGAACCCTGATCTGTAAGGATCTTAGCGAGAGGGGCCACATACACATTACACAGGGTAGGGCTGAGACAGGAGCCCGGTGGGACCCCCTTCATGAGCTGATGGAGTCTCTAACACCTATAATGGTGGTTTCAGTGGCGAGATTAGGTCTGAAACCAGACTCTGAAGGCTCAAGGCAGCCTTGGGATTCTATGTACTCCAAGAGCTTAGTGTTGATGTGTCTTTCCAGAAGTTTACTCATAAGCGGAAGGATTGATATAGGGTGGTAGTTTGCTAGCTCCCTTCTTGCCGATTGGAAGCACTTGTGCCATCTTCATTCGTGAGGAAGTTTACCTTCACTTCAAGAAGCATTTAGTGTGGTACAAATGGAGGGGCGGGCGCGTCGCTAATAAGCAGAACAAATCGGCTGGCACAACATCGAGGAGCTGTTTTCAACATCTCTTCCTCTTTTGATACCAGCAAAGCAGGGAAACTCTCTAAGCGGGCATCCTTCTCCCTCAGAGATATGGGCAAGAGGGCAGTAATATCGGGAGGGTCAGGGTCACTTGGAAATGTATCATATATTTTGTTAATGTTGTCCTTACAATAATTGGTAATGTTTTTGCATAATGTTTGAGAGGGGGGATCTGATTGATACAGGCAGTTGGGATGGTGAAGGAATTGAGGACTTTAAATAGTTCTTTAGTGGAGTTGCCTGCTTGGTTTAACCTAGAGGTAATATGGACTTTCCGTGCTTTTTTTTATATTCTTGTGTTACAGTGCTAAGGCAGCTTTATAAATTATTTTCTCCTTCACAGTTTGCGTTTCACGCCGTCTTTTCCAATATTTTGCCGTTTGCCTTCTCCCTACAACGCTCAGAAGCGTGCCAAGCCGCGTGCTTTCTCTGGGGATTGACGTGCTGTAGTTTTAGCGGCACAAGAATGTCTGTGACGGATTTTATGGTCTCATGGAATATATTTAACCCTGTGTGAGTGTCCCCAGGTGCGTTGAACATTTACCACAAAAGAGTCTTGTGTAATCTGTGCCATCGTCTTCCAAGATTACGGATGGGATTAGTAGGGGTGCAGGTAGGCTGAGTGCCAGTGATCCGGAAATGAATCAAAAAATGATCAAATAATGCATGGATGTATTCAATAATTAATTTTTATCCCAAGATCCTGGTAGACAGCTAAGAGATTCTAGCAAGAATGATTGCATTGCAAACGTTCTCCCCCTGACAGTCAGATGCAGTAACCAACTCCATCCCCTACAAATGCAATCTGTGGCAGTTTATGTAACAAGGACGCGTGTACTAACACAGTGTTCCATCACCAGAATGGTAAAACCCTTCTGTGCATCAGGCCCAACATAGCTGTCGTGACGCCTTAATACCGAGATAGAACAATCCAGCACTAAATGCCTAACGACTTCAACATCTGCTTTTCACAGTCAACACGACAGGCCTACTGGCTTTATCGTAAACCTTCATTATTCACAATCAGGACTAAGGCATTTATCATTGGCTTGTCACCAGTGGCGTAACGAAAGTTGAGGGGGCCCCGTGCAAAGTACACCGGGGCCCCCTCCAGATTCAGTCAGGAGCTCTCAGACCACGGTTCTGTGCTGAGTGGGGCCCCCTGAGGCAAAGGCCCCCCCACGCTGTGGGGGCTGCAGGGGCTGTGTTTCACCACTGATTGTCACCGTAACCAGCTCAAGACTAGTGAACTGAGTGAGAGCTTTCCTCAAGACGCCCACCAGGCAACAGGCATAAAAGGACAAACAGACATGGAATTACAAAGAGCCCTCTCTCCTAAGAGAGCCGATGAAGGAGGATTGTAGCGCACGTTTCTATCCGCCGCAGTTTGTTCAGGTGAGTCACCAACCCCAAAACCCTGGCCGACTACGGCAATCTGCGAGATTCCAAGTAACAGAATATCTGCCTACAGGCTTTAGCACAGTGTAATGACAATCCACCCTTAAACGCCTATTGTCTTTAACACATGCCTTTCACAATGAGTAGGTCAGGCCTGTTGGCTTTGTCATGACGTTTCATAATAAATATATTATTAAATCTGGCATGACTTTTACTAATGAATGGAAGAAGCTTATACCCCTTACCATGGGCTTCACACCTCATCCAACGCCAGCCTGTTCGAGAGCACCGCCACCACGGTTACCGTTACAGCGTAAACAACAGAAAAAGAAAGCAGTGTGGGCTGTCGGACTAGTATATTTGACTATATTTTCAATATATAATTAAGAGGGTGCCACTGTTCATGCACCCAATGCTAAGGTGTTATATGATAAACAATCAGAGAAACAGAAAACACTATAAATAAGATACAAACAGAAGCTCTTTTATTGCACATGTATCAATCCCAATAAAAGGATATTTAGGCAAACAATGCTTCTGTTGTGTTAACGTTTCAATACCAATTTAGTAAACGAAACATGAAGAAGTCATAGAACACCTGAGTCACAGATTCATTTGGTAAATTCTTCTTTTATTTCTTTTTAGAGCTTCACATTAACCAGGCAAGCCGATGCGTTCGACCTTCAGTACTTCATCAGGGCTGCAAATCAAAAAATACTAAAATACATATCAAATTTACAAGCATTGACAAATGCAACTGAGAGCATTTTACTGGTACAAATACTCTAACCACATGACTACAAACAAATACCACATATTTACAATTTTAATTCTCTTTTTTTGTTTTTTTTAATATAAAAACAGACAGAAATAGCAGTATATCCAATTTCCTTAAACGCCTATTGTCTTTAACATATGCCTTTCACAATGAGTAGGTCAGGCCTATTGGCTTTGTCATAATGTTTCATAATAAACATATCATTAAATTTGGCATTACTTTTACTAATGAACCAATGAAGCCTTTACCCCATACCATTGGCTTTACACCTTACCCAACACTGGCCTCATCAAGTGCACATCAACTGGCCGTCGCCACGCTTACAGGTATAGGATTCTGGCCGCCACCACGCTTACAGTTATAGGATTCTGGCCGCCGCCACGCTTACAGTTATAGGATTCTGGCCGCCACCACGCTTACAGTTATAGGATTCTGGCCGCCACCACGCTTACAGTTATAGGATTCTGGCCGCCACCACGCTTACATTTATAGGATTCTGACCGCCGCCACGCTTACAGTTATAGGATTCTGGCCGCCACCACGCTTACAGTTATAGGATTCTGGCCGCCACCTCGCTTACAGTTATAGGATTCTGGCCGCCACCACGCTTACAGGTATAGGATTTGAAATATAGAGAACAACGCAGCTTGGAAAACACTATAGAACCCCTCTCAACTGGGCGGAACACGAGCATCGCAGTGAAAACCCACATGGTTTGTCAGAGAGGCTGGCCAATGCCAAAACCCTCGCCTACTATGGTAAACCGTGAGGTTACATGCATCAAAATACCCGTCTGTAGCCAGTAACACAATGTGATAACAACCGACTGCTGAAGACTTCTAGCATTAACATGCTATTCACAGTTAGTAAATTCAGACCTCCTACCCTCCTCATAATGTTTGCAATGAGTAGACGAGTCTCATGACATCGGACATGACGCTTCCAGTACACTTATAGACCAATCGGAATGTGGAATGGCGCACTCCTGCTTGATAGCAAATTCTGATCGTGATTCAGTTAAGTGATTGGTGCAGGGTTGGTAACCCTTCTGAACTCAAGGGAGTATAATGATTGGCGATGCGATATTTCCCTAAGGAGTAACGTCCCCAACCTTGCACTCGCGGGAAAATTTCAATAAAGTTTTCTTCAAAGTCGTTCAATATGTTCTTGATCTTTTTTATTTGATTGTTTTCATGATGGTATTCTCATATACAATATTTACATTGATTTAGATTGGTTTCATACTATTCATTTCATAGTATCGGAGTATGCCCAATGCATTTCGGGCGTTGCCCTTCTTCAGGTGACTTTTATCTCAAAGTACAAGGGTAACATGAAATCTCTAAATGCTTTGAATGCTTTAAGTCATTTGTGGGTATGTCAAACATTTTCACGAGCAGAAAACAGAATAAACGTGAACAAGTAAACTGTTTTGAATTTCTGTTACCATTATTAATGTGGCCTCTGTCTGAGAATAAGTTAACGATGGGAGTTTTCACGTTGCCAGTTGACTATGCAGCTGCTGTGCCGCAAGGGAGTGTTTGCAAAGTGCACGCTTAGTGATACGTTGGACTGTGTTTGTGAACAAGCGCCATATTTACTGGCGGTTTGCAACGATATACATTAAAAGGAGAAGTATCGTGTTCATGTTTTCTGGCGTCTATTGCGGAGTTCTCATTTGAAAAAAGTGATGGAAGCGTGGCTTAAAAGAATAATAGAAAACGTATTACAGTCGGATTTGAGATGATGAGAGAAGTGATTGTGAAGTGCTCTCGTAAATAAAAAGGGGTGAAGTGAGGGTACCTGGCTGATGGCCATCCTCCTGTAAATGCGGTGAAGTTCATGTTCCGCCAAATTGATTTTCACAATCGTTTAAAAGTTTATCCTACGGACGAACCGATGTATAAATGACTTAACGTTGTTGGTAACAATGGCTTAAGTACGTAACTCGCTATAGTGAACTGCAAGTCTCTTACCTTGGAATTCGCTCGCGTGTGCGTGTGACGAAGGTGAAGGCGGAAGTGTAATCCCACCGATATCCCTGGGATTGTTATTGACACTGACGTTAAGGTCAGGTGTTCATAGATATAGAGGAAATACTGTGGTTTCGAGCTGATGTACTGCTGCGTGCGTAAAATGTGCTCACTATAAACGCGCTAGGTAAAAGTGTAATAACGCGGGTGAGACTGAAAACATGTTGTTGTATGTGTGATGGCACTAATGAGAAACGTGATTATCAGTGATATCAAAATTTCCTATACGCAATGGTGTATGACATAAAATAATGGTAACTTGTAAAGTAACAAAGTAAAGTAACAATTCGATTCCAACAATGTTTGTTCAGTAATAAGACAATTTGTGAAAATCCTGGTTAACAATTACTTCGTTCATGACTGTGATGCACATGGAATGTATTTCTTACAGTAAAATGCATCATTAATGTAAAAAGGTTGGTCAGTGAAAAGGATGTTGTGACCAGGTATATTCATAGGAAGCATCCTAATTCCAAACGTTCGTTCATTCCTTTTGGTTGTAGTGTACATAAGTGATTTATCCAGAAAATTTCTCTGCGTAAAAGATGTTGTTGATTATCTCTTCCTGGCAATATCGGGACTTTTTCTAGGATGCAAAAGCGTAACTGACTAGGATTGTGATGGAACTGATTGAAATGTGCTGCAACCGTTGATTTGATGTTATTTAATCGGATGTTGCTTTTGTGTTCGATTATTCTTGTTTGAAGTTTCCTTTGTGTTTGTCCCATGTATGCGATGCCACAAGGGCATTTTAACATGTAAACAAGATTGTTACTGTCACATGTTCCTGTTACTTTGAGTTTAAGGTGGTACCTTTTGTGGGATGTGATATCTCGTTGCCTTTGATTATTGCGTTGCAATTTCCACAGTTATGACATGGCAATGTTCCCCCGTTTGTCTTTCTAGATGGGGATGTGTCTTCTTTTTCTTTTAATAGTTCTTTAATGTTTTTGGTACGTTGATACGCGAATCTAGGGTTTGATGAAAAAATCCCTCTGAAATCATCCTCAGATGTTAGTAAGGACCAGTGTTTGAGTATGGACTTTTTGATTTTGTGACTCCTGCTGAAAGTACAAGCGCTAGCACGGGATCAACCCAGTCAAACATCAAGCAATTACTATACATGTCAAAACGCATAGTCAACCAACGACTACACGCAAGCACACTTGTTAAATACCATAAGGCACAACGCATCCCCCGTGGATTAAGGATATCTCTCAAATCAACTCTCTGTAAAAACAACACAAGGTTCACCGAAAAGTGGTTTGCAATACTTAACAAATGCTCATTGGATTTAATCCTATTGATAATCGAGGAACTGGCTAAATTAATTGATGAATTAAACAAAGAAGTCAACCAACTAAAACAAGAATTAAATACCAACCTAACTAAAGATGAATGGGACGAAGTACTTAAAGATATCAATCAACAACTGGATAATTACACAAAAGAAATAAATGATCGAAAAATTAGAAAGTTCAAAAGGGATACAATGGATTACAGAATGGGAGAGGTCTACAATTGGGCCGATATATACGCACGACGTAGGCAACAGAAAACAACATTTGAAAGATCCTCTGAAGAAACATCATCTGACGATTCCCAATATAGAAGGCGTGGACCCACCACTGGCAACAATGAAAGAACAGACCAACCACATCCTTCTACGACAGGAACCTCTCAACCACAAACAACAACATCCACTACTTCTTTTTTAGAATCAAGCCTAAGACAACAAGACGATCCAGGAGGACTGGTAACAAAAGGAAAGACACACACAGATCCGATCGCCAAGAACACGAGAAGCCAGAAACCGTAGTTATCAATATTTCGAAACAAAACATCACGGAATTTCAAATAAACACACTACAAAAAGGCACTTCATTCGTCCCCACCTACCATTCCAACATTCTAGAAACTCAAATAAGTGTATTTAAATTCCTACGATCCTTACGACCGACACTTCTTTTCCAACGTTTTAGAAACAAAAGAAGACACCAGACAAGACACCCTCATGAGATTGAGAAACAAAAGCAAATACATACCACCAGTAAGCCACAAAGTTCTTGACGCCTTTGAAAAAGTAATCCTCAAAGACATGGATCAAATCTTCAAACAACCTAGACCCAAGAGCACAAATATGACGCAAAAAGAAAAACAAGCATTAAAACAACTTGCTTCAAACAAACTCATAACCATACGACAAGCAGACAAAGGTGGAGCTTTGATAATTATGGATACGGATTTCTACACATCAAACGTCAATGAACATGTTAATGACACAGAAACATACATGAAACTAAACTCAGATCCTACCAATGAATTCATGAAAATCTTGACTCGAATCATTAACAACGCAGTTGACAAAGCAACCATTGGCAATAAGGAAAAAGAATACCTAATCAAAACAAATCCAGCTATCCCGTACATCTACATGATCCCAAAAATTCATAAGCATGCCACTCAACCACCATTTCGACCAATAGTATCAACCATTAATTCAATACACGAACCCATCGGTAAATTCATCGACAGGCATCTACAAACCATCGTTAGCAATATGACCACATTTATAAAGGACACCACCCATTTCATCAACATCTTGGAAAATCATAAGACCCAATTCTTTGAAGAAATGATCATGTGTACCATCGATGTCAAATCATTATACACTTCAATTCCACACGACTTGGGAATGACGGCTGTTGAAAGTTTTCTGGTACATAGTAACAAAGAGGACGACCTTAAAGTGTTGCTGATGGAATTATTACATTTCACTCTGTTCCACAGTTACTTTCAATGGAATGATCAATTTTTTGTACAATCAACAGGTACATCAATGGGAAATTGTGCGGCACCCAGCTATGCCAATCTCTTCATGCACAGATTCGAACTAGACCATATATTACAAGAACCTGAATGGGAACAAAATCTGATAATGTACAAACGATACATAGACGACATTTTCATTCTATGGAAAGGATCTGAGAACGCATTAAACATCACAATTCAACGGTTGAATCAAGTCAATGACAGAATCTCATTCACATCCAACATCAGCAAACACGAAATACCTTTTCTAGACGTGTTAGTAATCAATGACAAAGGTACATTACAAACCAGCATTTACAGCAAACCCACAGACAGGAATAACCTTTTACATTTTCAAAGCTTTCACCAACCATCCCTCAAAACTCATTTACCTTTTTCACAACTCCTTCGAATCAAGAGAATCGCGTCCACTGAAGAAATATATGACCAACACAAAGTACTCACCCTTCAAAAATTCAAAACAAGAGGATATCCTGACACTTTAATGGATGCTACAAAAAGAGTTCAAACATTGGAAAGAAATAAACTACTAACACCCAAACACACAAGTGATGAACAGAGAATAGTCTTCGTGTCCAAGTACTCCAGCAGGAGTCACAAAATCAAAAAGTCCATACTCAAACACTGGTCCTTACTAACATCTGAGGATGATTTCAGAGGGATTTTTTCATCAAACCCTAGATTCGCGTATCAACGTACCAAAAACATTAAAGAACTATTAAAAGAAAAAGAAGACACATCCCCATCTAGAAAAACAAACTGGGGAACATTGCCATGTCATAACTGTGGAAATTGCAACGCAATAATCAAAGGCAACGAGATTTCACATCCCACTAAAGGTACCACCATAAAACTCAAAGTAACAGGAACATGTGACAGTAACAATCTTGTTTACATGTTAAAATGCCCTTGTAGCATCGCATATGTGGGACAAACACAAAGGAAACTTCAAACAAGAATAATCGAACACAAAAGCAACATCCGATTAAATAACATCAAATCAACGGTTGCAGCACATTTCAATCAGTTCCATCACAATCCTAGTCAGTTACGCTTTTGCATCCTAGAAAAAGTCCCGATATTGCCAGGAAGAGATAATCAACAACATCTTTTACGCAGAGAAATTTTCTGGATAAATCACTTATGTACACTACAACCAAAAGGAATGAACGAACGTTTGGAATTAGGATGCTTCCTATGAATATACCTGGTCACAACATCCTTTTCACTGACCAACCTTTTTACATTAATGATGCATTTTACTGTAAGAAATACATTCCATGTGCATCACAGTCATGAACGAAGTAATTGTTAACCAGGATTTTCACAAATTGTCTTATTACTGAACAAACATTGTTGGAATCGAATTGTTACTTTACTTTGTTACTTTACAAGTTACCATTATTTTATGTCATACACCATTGCGTATAGGAAATTTTGATATCACTGATAATCACGTTTCTCATTAGTGCCATCACACATACAACAACATGTTTTCAGTCTCACCCGCGTTATTACACTTTTACCTAGCGCGTTTATAGTGAGCACATTTTACGCACGCAGCAGTACATCAGCTCGAAACCACAGTATTTCCTCTATATCTATGAACCTTAACGTCATTGTCAATAACAATCCCAGGGATATCGGTGGGATTACACTTCCGCCTTCACCTTCGTCACACGCACACGCGAGCGAATTCCAAGGTAAGAGACTTGCAGTTCACTATAGCGAGTTACGTACTTAAGCCATTGTTACCGACAACGTTAACTCATTTATACCTTGGTTCATCCGTAGGATAAACGTTTAAACGATTGTGAAAATCAATTTGGCGGAACATGAACTTCACCGCATTTACAGGAGGATGGCCATCAGCCAGGTACCCTCACTTCACCCCTTTTTATTTACGAGAGCACTTCACAATCACTTCTCTCATCATCTCAAATCCGACTGTAATACGTTTTCTATTATTCTTTTAAGCCACGCTTCCATCACTTTTTTCAAATGAGAACTCCGCAATAGACGCCAGAAAACATGAACACGATACTTCTCCTTTTAATGTATATCGTTGCAAACCGCCAGTAAATATGGCGCTTGTTCACAAACACAGTCCAACGTATCACTAAGCGTGCACTTTGCAAACACTCCCTTGCGGCACAGCAGCTGCATAGTCAACTGGCAACGTGAAAACTCCCATCGTTAACTTATACTCAGACAGAGGCCACATTAATAATGGTAACAGAAATTCAAAACAGTTTACTTGTTCACGTTTATTCTGTTTTCTGCTCGTGAAAATGTTTGACATACCCACAAATGACTTAAAGCATTCAAAGCATTTAGAGATTTCATGTTACCCTTGTACTTTGAGATAAAAGTCACCTGAAGAAGGGCAACGCCCGAAATGCATTGGGCATACTCCGATACTATGAAATGAATAGTATGAAACCAATCTAAATCAATGTAAATATTGTATATGAGAATACCATCATGAAAACAATCAAATAAAAAAGATCAAGAACATATTGAACGACTTTGAAGAAAACTTTATTGAAATTTTCCCGTGAGTGCAAGGTTGGGGACGTTACTCCTTAGGGAAATATCGCATCGCTTCCAGTACACCGTCAGGCCTAGAGCTCGTCACCGTAACCAATGCAGGCCTAAACTATTGAGCGGAGATTTTTTCACAAGGCACCCATGAGGCACCGACTCATGAAATTAGTACGGTACAAAATGACAGCTGCTGACGCAAAATACAATCTCTCCCAAGAGGGCCTAAGAACGATTCTCACAGAACAAACCCCAAAACTGATGACCGATACAGTAATCTGGGATTCCATATAACAAAACGCCTCTCTGTAGGCTTTAATGTCGAGGAATAGCCATCCACACTTTCATGTCTATTGACTTTAACATATGCTTTTCACAATAAATATGTCATGCCTAGTGTCTTTGTCATAACGTTTCATCGTAAACAAATCGGACTTACAGCCATGATCATTGACGTGCCACCATCACCAACTCAGTCCTACCTTTGCACAAGCTACAAACTGCAAGACAAGAATTCTTTTCAGTGGAATCACAGATTCAGCCCAATCGAACCCTGTACCTGGCAATAAACATGTGGGTGGAGCCTGAGCCCCTCTCTCCGTAGGAATCTGAATCACAAAAGATCAGGCAACAGCTGCGCTGTGAAGCTAGATCTGCGAATCTACGTCGATTAGTAAAGCCCAGCGAATCCCATACAGCAGTCAAACACAAAACTGCACTCTAAAGCCTAGAGTTAATAATGGAAGGGGGTCATGGTGGGATTGTAATATATTCCTCACGACTGCCCTCCCCCAATCTGTGCTGCTGCCAAAGAACAACTAACACCGTAAAACATCTAGGGGCATATTTACAAGGCGGCAATAGAAAATTACCGCCGCTTTTGCGGCCGTTTTCGGCCGAAAAGCGGCGATAATTTTATCGCCTAATCAGCAAGGTCACGCTAACGCGTGAAACCTTGCATTAGCGCCCGAATTCTTAACGCCCAGCTTTGCATCTCTAATGAGATGCAAAGTGGGCGTTCCTGACCTAACATGACAGGAGAAATGTCGCTAAGCGACATTTCTCCTATCATCAAGCCCCACGCTATGAAGCATAGCGTCAGGAAAAGTAGCGATAGCCCCTGTTATCGCTACTTTCCTTACGCCTGCTTCAGGACTGACTTAGCCATGATATCCTATGGAAGGTGGATATCATGGCTAAGTTTGTGGGGCCCTATCAGCAAGCTAACGCCACACTACGTGAGAATATCGCTGGGTTTCCAGCGATAATCTCACGTTAGGCAGTTAGCACGAGGATTTTTATCGCTTTTGAGATAAGCGTTGTTAATAGCACGCTATCTCAGCGATAAAAATCCACGCTAGCCGGCGATAATTATCCTAGCGCTAAGAGCGCTGAGCGATCATTATCGCCGGTTGTTGCTGATATGCCCCTAAGAGCGCTGAGCGATCATTATCGCCGGTTGTTGCTGATATGCCCCTAAGAGCGCTGAGCGATCATTATCGCCGGTTGTTGCTGATATGCCCCTAAGAGCGCTGAGCGATAATTATCGCCGGTTGTTGCTGATACGCCCCCTGGTTATCTAAGACATCTTAACAGCATTACAGTGTCATGTGTGTGACCGTGAAAGTTCAAGCTCAGGCAGCCATACTGCTGGTGACTCAGGCAGCTGAAGAAATTAACAAATGATGCCAGTTGCGTGAAGGGGAGGCGTGTTTTACTTCTCTGGAAGCACACGTCTCCGGTGCCGTCAAAACATGAACTTCTGGTGACCAAAGCTCCTCTCTGTAGGACTCCTCGATCACATTACGTCTCATGACAGCCGTGCTGCCGACCGAGACCCAAAGAGCTTCCGAGTACGACTGAGAGAGAGTCTTAGGCTCCGCCCACACGTTGGTTCCCCCAGTATAGGATCTGAATCGGCCAAAGACTGCTTGTGTTGCCCTCTCTGACTTGTGAAAGGCGTATACTCAATACAGCAGGACTGAGTTGGTTTTGAGGCAGCCTAACGAACAAGGCTATAGGAACCATCCTTTTATTAACAAAAGGTTTTAGTAAGGCCTAACATATGTCTTGTGAAAAGCATATATTGATATCAATGCATTGAAGAGGGGATATACATCACACCGTATGAAGGCCCGCTGAGAAGGATTCTGTCACCTGAAATCCCACACATGACTGTGATGGGTGGTGGAATAGGTGATGGGCTATGCTATGCCATGCCTGGGATATGTGGTGGGTGCAGCAGGCAAAGGTTTTGGTGTTGATTAACCCGTGACAAACTGTGTATAGGGGGTTCCTCTGTGAAGACCTTGTGCAGCCCTTTTAGGAGAGATAGTAATTTACTTACCAAGCTCAGAAGAGAAGGCCTGAGGTTGGACTGGTGACCACCATGGGCCTGAGGTGAGACTGGTGACCACCCATGGGCCTGAGGTGGGAATGGTGACCACCCATGGGCCTGAGGTGGAACTGGTGTCCACCCATGGGCCTGAGGTGGGACTGGTGTCCACCCATGGGCCTGAGGTGGGACTGGTGACCACCCAAGGGCCTGAGGTGGGACTGGTGACCACCCAAGGGCCTGAGGTGGGACTGGTGACCACCCATGGGCCAGACGTGGGACTGGTGACCACCCATGGGCCAGAGGTGGGACTGGTGACCACCCATGGGCCTGAGGTGGGACTGGTGACCCCCATGGGCCTGAGGTGGGACTCGTAACCACCCAAGGGCCTGAGGTGGGACTGGTGACCACCCATGGGCCTGAGGTGGGACTAGTGACCACCCATGGGCCTGAGGTGGGACTGGTGACCCCCATGGGCCTGAGGTGGGACTGGTGACCACCCATGGGCCTGAGGTGGGACTGATGGAGACCCCCATGGGCCTAAGCTGGGACTTGTGACCCCCATGGGCCTTAGGTGGGACTGGTGACCCCCATGGGCCTCAGGTGGGACTGATGACCCCCATGGGCCTCAGGTGGGACTGGTGACCCCCATGGGCCTGAGGTGGGACTGGTGACCCCCATGGGCCTGAGGTGGGACTGGTGACCACCCATGGGCCTGAGGTGGGACTGGTGGTGACCCCCATGGGCCTCAGGTGGGACTTGTGACCCCCATGGGCCTCAGGTGGGACTGGTGACCCCCATGGGCCTCAGGTGGGACTGGTGACCCCCATGGGCCTCAGGTGGGACTGGTGACCCCCATGGGCCTAAGGTGGGACTGGTGGTGTCCCCCATGGGCCTGAGGTGGGACTTGTGACCCCCATGGGCCTCAGGTGGGACTGGTGACCCCCATGGGCCTCAGGTGGGACTGGTGACCCCCATGGGCCTGAGGTGGGACTGGTGGTGTCCCCCATGGGCCTGAGGTGGGACTGGTGACCCCCATGGGCCTGAGGTGGGACTGGTGACCACCCATGGGCCTGAGTGAGGTAGGACTGGGAAACATTCCGCCAGATGCCACAGGACTGATCTGTTTATTACAAAAAGTTCTGACAAAGGCAGTAGGCCTGGTTTTTTTTATTGAGAAAAGCATTCATTAAAGTCAGTAGGATATTAACAAAGGGCTGTTTACAATTTGTGTTACAGGCCATAGAGAGTATTTTATGACACGTAATCTTACAGATTACTGTAGTAGTCAAGGACTTTTGATGGAGGTCACATACTGCGTTGATTCTTGTTAAGCCCTGTTTAGACAGGTTGTATGTTGCTCTACATACTTCACTTTTTTACATATGTATAATTTATAGCTGTGCCCAATGGTTGCCAGTTCATGTGGACTCCAATTGGCCGCTGTCGGTTACAGTCTCAAGCCAATGTGAAAAACAATAGCTCTGATTGGGACAAAGGAAAACATTATGTCAAAGTCAATAGGCCTGTAAGGGTGATTGTTATTACACGGTGCTAAAGCCAGTAGGCAGCCATTTTGTGACACAGAATTATAATGAGTGCTGTTGTAGAGCAAACTGTGGGGATAGAAGACATGCGCCAGGATAATCCATTTTAGGTTCTAATAGGGGGGTTTAAAATTGTTTTTACAACTTTAATGTTCTACATATTTGTTAGTTTATGATGGGATAGGGTGATGGGATAGGGTGATGGGATAGGGTGATGGGATAGGGTGATGGGATAGGTTGTAGGCAAGGTGGTGCTATAGACGATGGTAAAGGTGATGGGGTAGGTGGTGAGAAGGAATTGGTGATGGGGCAGGTGATGATAGGTGGTGGGATGGTTGGTGGGATAGGTGGTGAGAAGGGATAGGTGGTGGGAAAGGTGATGGGAGAGGTGATGGGATATGGGTAGGTGGGGAGAGGTGATAGGATAGGGGATGGGATAGGTGGTAGAATGGGTGATTGGATAGTTGTTGGGAAAGGTAATAGGTGGTGGGAAAGGTGTTGGGATATCTGATAGGATAAGGGATAGGTGATGGGACAGGTGCCGGAATAGATGATGGATACATAATGAGTGATTGGATAGGTGGTGATAGTTGATGTGATAGGTGGTAGGATGGGCGATGGGATAGGTGATGATAGATGGTAGGATAGATAACAGAATATGTGATGGCATAGGTGTTCCGACAGGTGATAGGTGATGGGACAGGCGATGGTTTTCTAGTGGTTAAGCTTATACCCAATCCAGGAGGTCAGAGTAGGGGATGGAACAATCCAATTGTAGGCTATAGGTGCGATAATCTATTATGAAACATTACGATTAAGGTGGTAGGCCTGACATTTAGGTTAGGTTAGGGGTGTGCACTAGTTGCATAATTTGCATTTTCATAAATACTCAGAATTTTGACAAAATGACAAAACAATTACACATAATTATGAGATGTAAAACTATTATTTTGTGCTAAAAAAAAAGAAAAACCTCACCGTAAACAACAGTATCTCGTGTTCTGTTGTTCCATTTTGTTGCAATACATTTTTACCGCATAATGGTTTCATTTCTGGATTTTCGTATAACGAGCAAAACTCAAAAATCCTGAAATTTTGCAAATGATGCCAGTGTAATTTAAATTTCGCTCAGGCGTAATTTAGGGTGGGTTATTATGACTGTGCATTAAAGCCTGGAGATGGGTATTTTGTTAAATGGACTATCACACATTACTGTAGTAGCCAAGGGCTTTGGTGTAGGTTAGCCCTCTGAGAAGCCATCTCTATAGAACATTTGCACTGTCCGAATCCTTGTTAGACCCCTGAGGAGAGATCGCGTTCGGTTTGCTGACTGGCACTTTATAACTGTAGGCCTGATGGTGGCCTTGTGGGAAAGCGTAAGCTCAACACCTCAGACCTCAATTGGCCAAGGTGACAAGCCAATGAATAAAGCTACAGGTCCCATTGATTATTTAGGACAGCGTATTTGAGAGGCCATATGCCTGGTCTTTTTATTATGAAATGTTTCAATCAATGCAGTGGCCCTGAGCTGTTCACTATGGAACGCATATGTTAGGCCTGTATGGGTGGGTTGTGTTTGCCCCCTGCTAAGGCTGCAGTCAGGTATTTTGTTACTTGAATTCTCACAGATCATCTTTGTGGCGAGGGAGTTTGCGGCATGACAGACATAGCTGTTTGCCAGGATCTTGTAGTGCAAACATCAATAAATAATACACACAACCATTTATTATTATATATGTTATGTTATGTGATGTTATGTTATGTTATGTTATGTTATGTTAGGTCAATTTATAACGCGCACAGATACTCAGCAGAGTGTCCCGGCGCGAACTAAGAAAAGGAACCACAGGTCAAAGCACTATTCAAAAAGAAGCGATTTTAACTTTTTTTTAAAGATCACAAAATCTTGAGTGCTCCGAAGTGCCAAGGGTAAATGTTGGAAAGGCGTTCTCCGGGGGGGCTTCGGAATACGTTCCTGACCACCCGTTGACCCACCTCTCCCAGAGTTAGGCCGAGCAAGGGCGGGGAGGCCCTTCCTGGAAGGGTCTCGTACCTAGGATCGCACACACTGCGCTTGCACTCTCTGAAAGAGGGACACCACACAGTAGTTCTTCGTAAGACAGTATACTTTATCGTAGACGTAAGGGACCTTTATGATCCAAAATGCAGGTACAGCGCCACAATCAGCGGCGATCATGTGATGGGGGTATGGGGGTAGCGGGACAGTCTTTGAGTCAGTGTCTCTGCGGAGTATCCTGCGCACAGCTCTCAATCCTCGAGCTGGGGGGATGTTGCTTCTCTCGGCAATCACTGCTGACTCCCTTGGAGGAGAGTGCCGCGAGTCACTCAGCAGGCACAGCTGGTTCGGAGTTCGGGGAGCCGCAACAGCGTCAGCAGGGCTCAGATGGTTCAGAGTTCGGGGAGCCGCGACAGCGTCAGCAGGGCTCAGATGGTTCAGAGTTCAGGGAGCCGCGACAGCGTCAGCAGGGCTCAGATGGTTCAGAGTTCGGGGAGCCGCGACAGCGTCAGCAGCGCTCAGATGGTTCAGAGTTCGGGGAGCCGCGACAGCGTCAGCGTCAGCAGGGCTCAGATGGTTCAGAGTTCGGGGAGCCGCGACAGCGTCAGCAGGGCTCAGATGGTTCAGAGTTCGGGGAGCCGCGACAGCGTCAGCAGGGCTCAGATGGTTCAGAGTTCGGGGAGCCGCGACAGCGTCAGCAGGGCTCAGATGGTTCAGAGCTCGGGGAGCTGCGACAGCGTCCGCAGGGCTCAGATGGTTCAGAGTTCGGGTAGCGTTCTTTGGTGCGGGGAGTGATCGAGCCGCGACCAGGTCAGCAGGCTCTCGTCAGTCCAGGTCTTCTCTGCCTCCCGTCCCTTCAGCACCCCTTGTTATACTCCCCCTCCTCTTTGAAGTCCGGAATCCTCGCCGAGAGGGGTCTTGGTGCCTGGGGGCGGTGTGTCGGGACTTCCTGTCGCTCGGCCCTTTGATCTGTTCAGGTGGGTCCGGGAGGGACTCCAGACACCCAGCAGGCGAGGCGCCCGCTCACCGGGGGCCTGGTGGCCGATCAAAACCTTCCTTGGGGAAGAGACCAGAGGTGTGACAGGGACGGCGCCTCCCGGTCTGGCTTGAGGGGTTTCTCTCTCCCTCTGCCGGGCATGCGTGTTGGGGTCTGGCCGGCCATCGGGATGTTGGGCCATGGTGGCCGGAAGTCGGTGACATCGGGGATCGGTGCGGTTGCAGGGTGGCTTGCTGGTCGGGAGGGCCCACGCCACGAGGCCGGTCTCACATGTGCCCCCCCCAGCTGAAAGGCAGGGAGAACTACCCATCTACGTGGGGGTTCTCCTCGCTGAAGCGGAAGAATCGGGACAGGCCGTCCGCGTTGGCGTGGTCCGTCCCGGGGCGATGCTCCACAGTGAAATCCATCCCCTGGAGGGAGATTGACCAGCGTAGCAGCTAGGGTTTTCTCCTCGCATCTGCATCAACCACCGCAAGGGTCGGTGATCTGTTTGAACTCAGAAGTGTGTTCCGAACAAGTAGGGCCGTAGCTTTTTGAGGGCCCAGACTACTGCGAAGGTCTCTCTTTTAATTGTGCTCCACCGCTGTTCTCGAGGTAGCAACCTTCGGCTGATGAAGGCTATGGGCTGATCTACGCCCTTGTCGTTGAACTGTGAGAGGACTGCCCTGATGCCGTGTTCTGTGGCGTCCGTCTGGACCACAAACTCCTGAGAGTAGTCGGGGGCTTTGAGTACCGGAGCAGTACATATAGCGGCTTTCAAGGCGTCAAACGCTTTTTGGCATGGGGGAGTCCATTGTATTTTCTTCGGGTGTTTCTTGGAGGTTAGCTCTGTGAGGGGGCCTGCGATGCTGCCATAGTTCTTAATAAACCTCCGGTAGTAACCGGTGAGGCCCAGGAAGGCCCGGACTTCCGTTTGGGTCGTTGGGGGTTCCCAGGACAGGATGGCGTCGATCTTCGGCTGGAGGGGGGCGACCTGTCCGCTTCCCACCTGGTGCCCCAGATAGATTACGGAACCTTGTCCAATTTGACATTTGCTGGCTTTGATGGTGAGGCCGGCCAGGCGCAGAGCCAGCAGGACTTGTCGGAGGTGCTAGAGGTGCTCGGTCCATTGGGAGCTGAATACTGCTATATCGTCGAGGTACGCCGTGCTGAACCCCTCTAGTCTGGACAGGACCCTGTTCACCAGTCGCTGGAAGGTGGCCGGGGCATTCTTCATTCCAAACGGCATCACCCTAAAGTGGCAGTGCCCATCCGGGGTGGAGAAAGCGGAGCACTCCTTGGCTCCCTCAGTGAGTGCAATCTGCCAGTATCCGCAGGTTAGGTGGAAGGTGCTGAGGTAGCGAGCGGCCCCGAGGCGGTCAATGAGCTCGTCGGCGCGGGGGATAGGGTGAGCGTCCGCTCGGGTGACCGCGTTGAGTCCTCGGTAGTCCACACAAAACCTCAGCTCGGGGGCGACACCAGGGGCAGCCGCTTTCGGGACCAGGACCACCGGGCTGGCCCAGGGGCTGTCGGAGGGTTCAATCACCCCGAGGGCCAACATCTTAGCTACCTCGGTCTGGATCTAGGTTCGGACTCGATCAGGGACCCGGTAGGCTCGGTGTCTCACTGGCGGGCTGTCGCCGGTGTTTACGTCGTGGACACACCAGTCGGTGACCCCAGGGGTTAGGGAGAAGAGGTCCGTGAACTACCTTAGTAGCCGGCGGCAGTCGTCGGACTGTTGGGAGGTGAGGGCGGTTGACAGTCTCACCACCTCCACGGAGCCATCGGTCTCTTTAGCACCCAGGGGGTCTGGAAGGGGCTCGGTGTCTTCTTCAGTCCCATCGTCGGTAGCCAGGAGTAAACTCAACTCCGTCCTCACAAAGTGGGGTTTGAGGCGGTTCACGTGGAGGACCCGGAGGGGGTTCAGCGGGGACTGCACATCGACTAGATAGGTGACTTGGCTCTTCCGCTCGACCACCTTGAAGGGACCAGTCCATTTGTCTTGGAGGGCGCAGGGTTTCACCGGGGCCATGACCCAGACTTGTTGGTATGGCTGAAACTCAACCAGCGTGGAATATGGAGTCCTCAATTCGAATTGATTTTGGAATAAAGCCCGTTCTGAACCTCTAATACCACGGATTCTGCCTCTTATTTTACTGAGCTATTATTATAGATATTCCGCATCAAATTAAGTTCCGGTAATTAAATTATTTACCACAGTGGCATTCTGGTCATACCAGCGCTTCATCTCTTCCTGGCTAGCCTCGAGGTTTGTCTCTGCGAGTTCTCGGAATTTCCGGGTCTGGTTGCGGATCGCCAGGATGTATCGGAACACATCCGGAGGGGTCCCCCGGAGAGTCGTTTCCCAACCCTCCTTGACCAGGCTCAGGGGTCCCCGGACGGGGTGCCCGTACAGTAGTTCGAACGGGCTGAACCCCAGAGATTTTTGGGGAACCTCTCGGTAGGCGAACAGGAGGCAAGGGAGGAGGACGTCCCATCTCCGGCGTAGGGGTTCTTCGAGGCCCATGATCATCCCTTTCAGGGTCCTGTTAAATCGCACGACTAGGCCATTCCCTTGGGGGTGGTATGGGGTGGTGAACTTGTATGATACCCCGCACTGCTGCATAGGGACCTCGTGTATTTGGAGATAAAGTTCGTGCCACGATCACTCACGACTTCGCGAGGGAACCCCACGCGGGAGAAGATCCCCATCAATGCCCGGCCTACCACGGGGGCCATCACGGTGCGGAGGGGAATGGCTTCGGGGTAGTGGGTGGCATGGTCCACCAGGAGGAGGATGAACCGGTGGCCCTGGGCGGTCTTGGGATCCAGGGGTCCCATGATGTCGATTCCCACCCGCTCAAAAGGGGTACTGACAACGGGGAAGGGTTGTAGCGGAGCCTTGCGCTTCCCCCCACTCTTTCCGCTGGCCTGGCACGTGAGGCATGACTTGCAGTGGGCCTCCACATTCGCTCGCATCTTGGGCCAATAGAAGTGAGTAACGAGTCGCTGGTAGGTCTTATCTTGGCCTAAGTGTCTGGCCAGGGGTACATCATGGGCCAGGCCCAGGAGGAGACTTCGGAAGCGCAGGGGTACCACCAGTACTCTGGCCGATCCCAACTTGGCCGACTTCTGTTCGCTGTACAGGAGGCCGTTTTCCCAGTATACCCAGTGGGTTCCGGACTGGTCACCTGCTGCTTGGGCCTCGGCCTGCTGTCGGGGTCCAATGAGAGAAGGGCAGGTGGCTTGTTCCTGGCAGAATTCTTCTCGGGAGGGACCTCCCTCGCAGTGCCACTGGGCCATCTCGGGCAGGTCCCCGAGCTCGGTCAGTGGTTCGGGATCTGGAGGCACCAACCCGTCATCGGGAATGGTTGCTTCTTCCGGAAGAGGGTCGTCGGGCTCGGGTAGTGCGTCTCCGACCTCGGGGACAGCGACTGTGTTCAGCGGAATGGCCTCACCTCCCTCGGAGGAAGGCAATCTGACAGCCATAGAGCGCGTGGTGGCGCATACCCATTCGGGTAGGCCCATCATTTCTAGATGGGCTCTTCGTTCCACTTGTCCCCACGGGGAACTCTCAAGGTCGTTGCCCAGGAGGCAGTCTATGGGCTGGGAGGTTCGGACTGCCACCCTCAACTTGCCGGTGACTCCCCCCCATTCGAAGGGGACCAGGGCCATCCGGCATAGGCTCTCGGAATTGTCCGACGATATGACTGGACAAAAGGCGTCGGGCAGGATCTGGTCTTCGGAGACCAGGTGGCAGTGGACCGCTGTGACACTCGCCCCAGTGTCGCCGAGGCCCTCGACGCGGTGACCGTTGACCGTCACCTGCTGTCGGTACTTCTTCGTGTTGGCGGGCAGGGGTGTTCCGGGGACCATCTCTCGGTCCCCTAGGGAGACCAGGGCCATGGCGGCTGGCTCCCATTCTTCGAAGTCTTCCATCTCTTCTCCCAGGGCTACGGAGGCCATTTGTCGAGCCGGCGGGGTTGTCGTGGCGGGTCGTTGGTACATGGGACACTTAGGGTCACTGGCATAGTGTCCGGTCTGTTGGCAGCGGAAACAGGTGATCCTCACTTGGGGTCCCGACCTCCCCGGTGGCCCAGTGCTGGCCGAAGGTGGGGCTGGAAAGTGCGGAGGTTGTCCTCTGGGGGGACTGTGGTGGGAGCCCCCCGGGAATTCTCTTGGTCGGCCTTGATTCCCTCCACCCCTCTGGCGGGGGGGTCCCTGACTGTGGCGACCGTAGTCTCCCACGGGACCCCGTGAGGCCCGGGTGTTCACCCATCGGTCAGCCTCGACGGCCAGTTTTTGAGGGTCAGTGAGCTTGCTGTCCAGGAGGTGCTGGCGTAACTCCACAAAGCAATTGGCGGACAAGTGTTCCCACGCGATTAGGTCGAACAGCTCCTCAAAAGTGGAGACCTTGCTGCCCTTGATCCACCTGTCCAAGGCCCGGCTGTAAAAGTTCACGTACTCTACCCATGTGGTACCGGGTATCTTTTTGCAGTCTCGAAACCGTTGCCGGTACATTTCGGGGGTGAGCCCGTATCTGGCTACTAGGGCCTCTTTCATGTGACTGTAGGAGTTCAGCACCGTGGAGGGTAGGTCTAGCAGGGTATCTCTCCCCTCGCTCAGGAACCGGCCCCACAACCCAGCCCCCCAGTCTTTCTGCGGGACTCGGTGGGAGGTCATGGCAACTTCGAAGGCTTTGAACCATTGCTGTATGTCATCATTCTTGTAATATTCTTTCACCACATCCTTGGGGATGTGGACCTTTGGTTCCACGACGGAGGAGAGGGGTTGAGTTCCCGAGGGTCTGACCTCCTCACTTTTAGCCTTGAGCTCGATCTCTTTCAGGCTGCGTTCGTGTTCTAGTTGGAGTTTTCTTTCTTCGTGCTCTCTCTGTCGCTTCTTTTCCTCGAGTTCTCCTTGTAGGCGTAATTGTTCTACTGCCAGTTTCTTCTCGGCCAGTTTTAGCTCTCCCTCGATTTTCTGTTTTGCTAGCTCTAGTTCGTGGTTGCGGCCCCTTTCTCGGTCCGCTAGCTCCTCCGGGTATAGGCCCCCCTCTGGGGCGCTGCTCCTCCCCGGGATGCTTCGTGGTTCATTTTGCGGCTCTGCTTCTGTTTGTGCCAGGGAAGCTCCTGCCTCGACCCAGGTCTTCAATGCTCCCTGGAAATCCTCTTTCGTGCTTAATCCGGTGGTAGCGATTCCAAGGTCTTTGCAGAATTGTTTTAGTTCTCGGTGCGTATAATATTCCAACTGGTCCTCTCGGAATGTCGTGCTTGTGTTGGTACCTGCGGCACCTAGGGAGGTTTGTCCTTCCATTTCTTTCCGGTACTGCGTTAGTCGTTTACTGCACGATCTCTAGGTGTCGGCTCGGATCCCGTCGTCTGCCACCAAATGTTGGAAAGGCGTTCTCCGGGGGGGGTTCGGAATACGTTCCTGACCACCCGTTGACCCACCTCTCCCAGAGTTAGGCCGAGCAAGGGCGGGGAGGCCCTTCCTGGAAGGGTCTCGTACCTAGGATCGCACACACTGCGCTTGCACTCTCTGACAGAGGGACACCACACAGTAGTTCTTCGTAAGACAGTATACTTTATTGTAGACGTAAGGGACCTTTATGATCCGAAATGCAGGTACAGCGCCACAATCAGCGGCGATCTCGTGATGGGGGTATGGGGGTAGCGGGACAGTCTTTGAGTCAGTGTCTCTGCGGAGTATCCTGCGCACAGCTCTCAATCCTCGAGCTGGGGGGATGTTGCTTCTCTCGGCAATCTCTGCCGACTCCCTTGGAGGAGAGTGCCGCGAGTCACTCAGCAGGCACAGGTGGTTCGGAGTTCGGGGAGCCGCGACAGCGTCAGCAGGGCTCAGATGGTTCAGAGTTCGGGGAGCCGCGACAGCTTCAGCAGGGCTCAGATGGTTCAGAGTTCGGGGAGCCGCGACAGCGTCAGCAGGGCTCAGATGGTTCAGAGGTCGGGGAGCCGCGACAGCGTCAGCAGGGCTCAGATGGTTCAGAGTTTGGGGAGCCACAACAGCGTCAGCAGGGCTCAGATGGTTCAGAATTCGGGGAGCCGCGACAGCGTCAGCAGGGCTCAGATGGTTCAGAGCTCAGGTAGCGTTCTTCGGTGCGGGGAGCGATCGAGCCGCGACAGCGTCAGCAGGGCTCAGATGGTTCAGAGTTCGGGGAGCCACGACAGCGTCGGCAGGGCTCAGATGGTTCAGAGTTCGGGGAGCCGCGACAGCGTCAGCAGGGCTCAGATGGTTCAGAGTTCGGGGAGCTGCGACAGCGTCAGCAGGGCTCATATGGTTCAGAGTTCGGGGAGCCGCGACAGCGTCAGCAGGGCTCAGATGGTTCAGAGCTCGGGTAGCGTTCTTCGGTGCGGGGAGCGATCGAGCCGCGACCAGGTCAGCAGGCTCTCGTCAGTCCAGGTCTTCTCTGCCTCCCGTCCCTTCAGCACCCCTTGTTATACTCCCCCTCCTCTTTGAAGTCCGGAGTCCTTGCGCCGAGAGGGGTCTTGGTGCCTGGGGGCGTGTGTCGGGACTTCCTGTCGCTCGGCCCTTTGATCTGTTCAGGTGGGTCCGGGAGGGACTCCAGACACCCAGCAGGCGAGGCGCCCGCTCACCGGGGGCCTGGGGGCCGATCGAAACCTTCCTTGGGGAAGAGACCAGAGGTGTGACAGGGACGGCGCCTCCCGGTCTGGCTTGGGGGGTTTCTCACCCCCTCGGCCGGGCATGCGTGTTGGGGTCTGGCCGGCCATCGGGATGTTGGGCCATGGTGGCCGGTAGTCGGTGACATCGGGGATCGGTGCGGTTGCAGGGTGGCTTGCTGGTCGGGAGGGCCCACGCCACGAGGCCGGTCTCACAGTAAAGCATTCCAAGCCAGAGCAGCCTTACGCACAAAGGAGCTCCCGCCTAGCCTCTGGCGTTTAAATCTAGGCGTCAGCATCAGAAATTGGGAGGAAGACCGCAGCTGTCTCGCGGGAATATAAAAGGCAAACCTCTTCTGAAGATTGAGCGGTCCCAGGCCATAAAAGGCCCTATGGGCAATGGCCAGAATTTTAAATTTTATACGAGACTCCACCGGGAGCCAGTGCAGAGAGCGCAAATGAGCCCGCACACTACACCTGCGAGATATACCCGGCAGGAGTCTGACGGACGAATTTTGGATGACCTGTAGTTTATTCAGGAGGTGGCCAGAAATGCCAACATAAAGAGCATTGGCATAATCCAGGCGAGACCGAATCAGGGCATGGACAATCGTTTCTTTGGACGGTCTTGGAAGCTTTCAGAATGCCAAAGCAAGATCCAACCAGCTTTTTAACCTGGGTAGAGAAGGACAAATTCTCATTGTACCAAACCCCTAGGTTTTTTGCAGCAATGCCTATTGCATTGGGTAAGGGAAAGCCAGGGGGCCATAACCTCTCTCAGAAGTTATCTGGAAAGACACCATACAAGAGGACCTCTGATTTCTCTTCCCCATAGATAGGTCCGTTGAGGGCCTTTAGGTCGGCGCTCTTCTGCCAGACTGCTGTTTACACTCATGACTGCATAGTGCATGGGGTAAAGGTTTAGTCCACATCAGTCGTTGGCTTTCTTGCCCTGTGAACAATTCCATTTTCTGATAAATGTGTGCATCCACCTGAAAATTAGAGCGCTTCAGTGTGAGGGCTGGTTGGCCAGTCCATTAGTTTTCAATATTCTCCTTTTATCGTTAACTTTCATGTATTTGCTTCCTCTCCTTTTCTTTTGTTTCACAACAGTATCCTACAGATCTCCATTCAGTGCTAATAGGCCGATTGCTTACTGCTCAATTCATCTACAGAGCACCCCATCTTGTGTGGCAGCTTCCTCTAAACCAGGTGGCTATTAGAGAACATTGTAGTCCATATTGTATCATCATTTTACCATTCCAAGATGGCCGACATGTTAGATCTGTACATGGCAACTATGCGGGAGTTTAAAACAAAAGACTGTAGAATACCACTGTGAACCGCATATTCACTGTTTCGTGATTGCAAGCATATGCTTGTCGTGTTTAGATGCCAGCATGTTTTCTTTTTTCTACTTGTATTCCTTTAATTTATCTTGCACATGTTATTGAGTTTGTGTTTACTTTATTATGGTTCTGTCAGAGGGTGAATGCACGTGCAGACATTAGTTAAAAAAATATCCAAGATAGTCCATGGACTGAAGACAAAATAAAGACACGTACAGACCCCTTCTGTGTTAACGCGAGTGGGTACATGCCTCTGGTCTCACAAATAAATACCTGAGAACAATGATTTGCAACCCATAGCAGCTGACACATTCACCTAACTTAGGAACATACTCATTAGAACGAGAGTGCTCTGCATGGCTCTGAGAAGCTGGGCCGCTCCACCCTTGTAGGTATTCATGACATCACTGTTTGTTTCTCCCCTGCAATCTGGATAATTCTGTGAGCCCACTTGAAGTTCTCCCCATTCCTGTTTTTGACGGATTGGAGCTAGTCTCTGATGTTAGATGGCTACCAAATGTACTCCCCTTTTGTGACAGTGTCTACAACCTGCTCACCTTGGCACTGCAGTGATGGCAGTGGTGGCCCTGTGCGTATAGTCAGGGTCCCGGGTCTTTTCAAACAGGCATGTTTGGAGGATAACTACTGCCCCCTTTGAAAAAGGCTTGTTCAATCGCTGTAGCTAGCCTCATCATGCCTGGACGTTCACCAAGCATACATGTAATGCACGTGGGATTGCCTGACGTCAACTGGCTGGTGAATGTTTCAGTGAATTAGACTCTAAGTGTAGGTGATGGTCCAGATGGTGGATTCTACACAGGGCTGTTTTTGTCCTTCGGAAACACCAGTTCACACATACACATCGCCCACCCTCCTCCCTGAAAATAGGAGGCATATGTACGAGGAAGTGGCAGAGCGTGGTGTTAGTCATCATGGCTTAACACCTCACACTGCCACTTCAGAAACGCAAGGCTGCACCATATTTACAAGGATATGGTGCAGCCTTGCGTTTCCCCCTGCGCTGGTGATACACTTAGCAGCCTAGTGCCAACGCAGGCACCCTTGCACCATAGCTCAAGGGTGTGTGCGTGTAGGGGAGGATTGTTTATGCGTAGGAAGGTGCCCCTTCCTGCACACAAACAATCCTGAAATACCCTTTTGTCACTTGTGTGTGTGCTGCGTTATACAGCACACATGTAAGTAAAAAAAAATCATTTTTTAAAGGATTGTTTATGTGCAGGAAGGGTCACCTTCCTACACATAAACAATCCAACGGATTGTGCTTTTTCCATGTGTGCTGCACAAGGCCGCACACATTGAAAAAGCAAAAACGAGGATAAATAAAGCATTTCTCTTCGTTTCGCCAACTTAAGACCAGGTTTTTCCTGGTCTTAATTTTGGCGCTGCCTCATGTTGGACTTGGCCCTTCTGGCAGGTCCACCCCTGAGCTTTTTTGCTTTTTGCTGGTGACTTGGTGTGGTGATTTTTTGGTTTCTGCGCACTTTCCCTGTGTCCCAGGGTAAAGTGCGTGCGCGCTCTGAGTGCATGTGGTGAGATAGGCCTGCCCTCCCATAGGAATGCATGGGGAATGTATGTGTCCCTAGTAGTTCCTGATGCGTGGGGTGTGCAGGCCCGAGTTTGGTATGTGCGGACTCGTGTGAGTGAATGCTGCGCGATGATGTGTGCGGCGTGCATGTACCTAGTGTGGAAGTGCCACTTCTAGAAGTGGGCACTTCGGTGTGCAGTGAGTCTGGCGTGTGATTGGCTGGAGCTGGCTGGTGAGCCTGGCTCCAGGAGTCTGGGTGGGTCTGCCCCAGTGGTGAGTGTGAGATTAGCATGCTGATGGATGGGGAGGAGTGCACCTTAGACCTGAATAGGGCAGGGTTTTCCCCACACAATGCTGGCCCCGCCCCCTGTGGTGCGACTGACGACCCTAGCCCTGCCAGTGAATAGAGTGAGGGGCTGAGCACATCAAGGGTGCTCCCCAACCAGCTGCGACTGGTTTGCCCCCTCACCCTGAACCCAGAACAAAGGGTTTTAGTGTATAAAAATGGGGCTGTGTCCCCACAGAAACTGTTCTCTGCCAGGATATTACCTGAGGGGGGCTGCTGCTGCTGCTGGACCAGAGGACCGCCACCTGGACTACCTCCCTGCCTGGAGGCCCAGTGAGCTGGCTCTGGGTCCAGCCTTGCCCCCCCCACCCCTGTCTTGCTGTGTGCAGGGGAGACTTTTTGGCTGGACTTCGTTATTATCCTTCTTAAAGCGCTGGGAGCCCTTTATTTGCATCCCTAAGCGCCTGGAAGCGCTTTTATTTTCCTTCACCGCTCAGGAGCGCTTTGTTGCTGCAAGCTGGTGCCCACCCGGCGTTTGCCCCGTCTTTTCCGATTCTAACGTCCCCTGGCAGGTGCCCACCCTGCCAGGGACCTTGCCGCCCATATCGAGTGCCCACCTCGATTTATTGCAGTTTCATTGGCGAGCGGGTGCCCACCCCGCATTGTTGCGACCTCGAGCGGGTGCCCACCCCGCTCGTATGCTTAAGGAAGAGGGAGCCTACCCCTCATTGCCACCGTACCGAGAAACCCTGGGCCGCCGCGCTGCCTGCGGCGACCCGGAAGGAGTCAGGAAACCCTTGGTTGCGGGCGGGGCTTGTGACGCGCCCCGGACGTAGTCGGGCCTCCCGTAAGCTGAGGGAGACCCGAGTCAGCACCGAAGAGAGGCGGAAGCCCACCCCGCTCTCGCAACCGGAGGAGGGAGCCCTGCCGCCGGAGTGTCCAGAGCCGACGCTGGAGTCCCGGTGAGTGCGCGGAGCAGCCTGGTGGGTGGCAGAGCGCTGGTGCGCTCCCACGGGGCCCGCATTGTTTTCCTAGAGCGCTGGTGCGCTCCAAGGTGCTGATTGCAGAGCGCGAGTGGTGCTCTAACGTAGAGGGCACTTTTTCCTGTGATTGGAGCGGCCCCGGAAGGCAGCGGGCCGCTCCAACCAAAGGGGCACACGATTCTAGAGCCAGCGAGGCTCCAACGCCGCAGCATGAGTTTCTCGAGCCCCTGAGAGGCTCCAACTACTAGGGGGCATTTTTTTCTTTTATCAGTAGAGCGGCCCCGGAAGGCAGCGGGCCGCTCCAACGTTGCCCCTCATTCATTTCAGAGCCCACGAGGCTCCAACGACGGAGGCAGTATTTCGTGGAGTCCAGAGGGACTCCCACAAGGCGCATTTGCGTAGAGCTCAGGGTAGCTCCAACGTTGGGGGCAAATTACTTTTTTAAAGAGCCCCAAGAAGGCTCCCAGTGCGACAGATTGCTTCTAAAGGGCAGAGTGGTGCCCACGCCCCTTTCCCCAGCTGCCCAGCATTTAGTGGGCAGCTGCCACGTTTAGGTTGTGCCTCGTGCGCCCTGGTTTGCGCAGTCTGCGCAGGCGCGCCCTGACTCTGCTGGACACAGGGCGCCCTTGCTCCTTCCAGGCCAGTTGGCCTAGGGACTGCCACAGTGGTGGCTAATGTGAGTTTGGCGCTATTCTTGTTCTTACACAGCTGAATGTATTTCATGCATCATGTGTTTTCCTTCCCTACACCTCTGAATGTGATGCATCATGTGTAATGTGCGTTTACCCCTACAGGTATTGTGATACTTAGGTGGTTGTTTTCTCCTAGTACAGGTGGTGCTAGTGAGGTCCTGGTTCCCTGCGTGACATTCTCCTAAGGTGGTTAGGGTTGCGTAGGTGGTACTTACCTGTTACCAGTAGTTACTGGTTGTGTGCTACATGTTCTATTTTTAGTGCTACAGTGATTGTATGTGCTATGTTCTAAAAGTATTATTCCTACGTTCTAAGTGCTATTTTCTACAAAGTGCTAATTCCTGACAGTGGTCCATGTGGCCCTGTCCCCTGTACATATAATCCCTTGTAAATTCTGCCCGTGCCTGTTGGCACATTGTAAAGTGTGTGTTTTTATCTAATGTGTTTTGGTAATACAAAGGTTATTTTTATAGAATACCTTGTGTGGAGTTTCCTTTGTGGTGGGCCTTGGGTGTTGTTGCTGGGTGCGCGCGCAAACGCTTTACACATCGCCTCAGAGATAAGCCTGACTGCTCGTGCCAAGCTACCAAGGGGGTGAGCAGGGGTTATCTTTCGCGTGTAACTTCCTTGCCCTGACTAGAGTGGTGGTTTCTGCCTGACTTTGGCGCAAGCCTTAGCCAACCAGAAATCCCATTTCTAACACCTCATATTTATGCTGCCCTTGTAAATAGGGGGCAGCGTCAAAAACAATATGTGTTACGGTGGAACGCCCACCACAACACCCACTGCACACCCCTTTCACGCTATCCATAACATGAAAGGGAGCCTTATTCACAAGGCAGCGTTGAGCCATGTAAAGTGGCTTAACGCTGGTTTGTAAATGAGGCAAAGCCCCTATTGCCACGTAAAACGTCTGGTGAGGCGATAGGGGCTTGTACATCTCCCCTGGGTGTCCCGGCCCAATTCTTTGATTGTAGCCCAGTTTTCCCCTTCTAGAACAGAACTCACCCCTTCCTTGCTTGCTCTGTTCTGGACATCTTCCATGGTAAGGACTCTCCAGCCAAAGCGGGTGCACATCCCCATCAGAACCAGACAAAACTGGGCATAGTGTGGACAGCAGGTCCCAAAGTCTGCAACTGTGGCTCACAAGAGAGAGAAGCATGCTCCCCTGGGGCTAGAGGAGTCTGGGGACATGTGAACATTGCAGCCTCCCCGATTGGCAAGGCGTGGCTTGCAGAGGCGGATACGCACTGGCCTCGCCGCTGTGGAGGCCAGAACACCAGAACAAGGAAGGACAGTAGACCAGAGCTGATAATGTGAACCTTTGCAAGACTGCTCTTCTCCTTCTGGACTGGGCGCAATCAGAGGAAAGATTGCACATTCAGGGGCATATTTACAATAACTGGCGCATCCCTGCATATCAGCAGGGATGCGCCAGTTATTGTGCGTCACGGCTCCGCCACCATGGATGCGCCGCATTTACAATGCGGCGCACCATGGGGCAAAAACAGCACAGATGAGTGACGCATCTGTGCCGTAAAAGTGGCGCATTGCTGGAGTTGCGTCGCAAGTGCCACGCAGCTCCAGCAATGCTCTGGGGGGCCCTATCTTGTTAATGCTGCATCAATCCATACGTCTGCATCAGGCAGGCGCAGGGTTTTGACGCAGCATGGGCCTAAAAGTTACATGTGGCGCAGGGCTTTACAACGTGACGCATCTCCCAGATGCGTCACGTTGTAAGTACCACGCACCATGGCGCAGAATTTGCGCTGCCGCTGCCTCACAAAACTGACGCAACGATGAGGCGCAAGGGGCTTGTAAATCTGCCCCTCACTGCGTTGCTACATGTGGAGAAAGAAACACTTCTGTGTGTTGGCATGAGATGCCAGACTGCGCTGCCAGGAGTGGCTTCAGCCATGTGAGGAGAGTCTGGTTGCAACTGATCGAAAGGATCAGCTCGATGAACAGAAACCGATCCCGACAAGGAGACGCGCAGTGCGGCTTGAGCAGCTGCACCATCCCCGATCCTCCCCGATCTGTGGTCCTGGAGCACCTGATCCCTTCACCGCCAACCAAGACTCGAAGGCGGCTGGTCTCTGTCCTCTGTCCCAGGTCCCACCCCATCGAAGGCGGCTGGTCTCCGTCCTCTGTCGCGGGTCCCACCCCATCGAAGGCGGCTGGTCTCCGTCCTCTGTCGCGGGTCCCACCCCATCAAAGGCGGCTGGTCGCCGTCCTCTGTCGCGGGTCCCACCCCATCGAAGGCGGCTGGTCTCCGTCCTCTGTCCCGGGTCCCACCCCATCTGCTGGAGGAGATCCCGACTGCATCCTGTGGAAGCATCAGGGGTCGAAGCCATGGTCATCCCCCAGACCCAGCGGGAACTGACCTCTCCGGTGTCCTGCTGGACTGTGCCCTTGTGGACTCCATCGAAGACGCACGGCTCACTGCGAGACGCCTCCCGGAGGATGCCTGGGAGCAGCTGAATTGTTTTTAAAGTAAATCATTCACTGGACATTTAGCATTGGAATTGTGATCTGTGGAGTGTCCCAGCCCTCTGAGTCTCTGGACTCCTCCACATCTGGCAATAAGCAGTGTCTGCTCCACCCTTCTCCACAGAGAGTCAAGTGGCAAAGGGGGGACTTGCTCATTCAAGTGGGGTTCATTTGTATTGTGACCCTGGGACACTAGTGTTCATGACCTTGCCCACACAGGTTCGGGTCCAGCAATCGCTCACTGGCCAGAGCCCCTTTAAAAGGCCTTGCAGCCCACTTCACTCCGAGGTTTACCACCAATAACACATCAAATAAAGCACTTAGAAGAATATTTCACGAACCCTTGGACCCATTTTTTCCAACCATCTAAGACCCCCACAGAAAGAGCCAGGTACCTCACATGCTCCGTATTAGGAGCATTTTGCCGCATGTACACCCATCACTGATTGGTTCCAACAAGCCCCCTAAAACCTCAGCTCATCCCCGTGTCGTGTTTGTCTGTTTAGCCAGATTTGGGCACTGAGAGGGGCACTATGCTGTTCAGCACTTAGGTCCCCATACTTTTCAGGCCTTTCTTTGTTGCTTGGTTTGGGCGCATAATAGCCTGGCAGCATAGGCGTTCTCCGGCTCACCCACCAGGCTGCACAGCAGAACCTGTGTGATTACTTCAGTTGATGTAAGAGACACAGGCGTGACTGGGCCTGAACTTCGGGGTGGGGGGGGCTAAGACTCCCAGCCATGGCCGGCTCGATTGCTGCTGGTAGCCCTTACAACAGTCTTTGTTGGTGCCTGTGAGACCGGCCTCGTGGCGTGGGCCCTCCCGACCAGCAAGTTACCCTACAACCACGCCGAACCTCGTGGACACGGCCTTCCGGCTTCCGTGGGCCAACATCCCGAGGGCCGACCAGATCCCCAACACGCATGCCCGGCCGAGGGAGAACGAAACCCCCCACCAAACCAGACCGAGAGGCGCCGACCCGTCACACCTCTGGTCTCTCCCCCGAGGGAGGTTTCGATCGACCACCAGGCCCCCGGTGAGCGGGCGCCTCGCCTGCTGGGTGTCTGGAGTCCCTCCCAGACCCACCTGAACAGATCAAAGGGCCGAGCGACAGGAAACCCCGACACACCGCCCCCCAGGCACCAGACCCCTCTCATCTCTCCATGGTCTCTCTCTGGTGTGCACCTCGTCTCTCCATGGTCTCTCTCCGACGGTGCACCTCCTCTCTCCATGGTCTCTCTCTGGTGTGCACCTCGTCTCTCCATGGTCTCTCTCTGGTGTGCACCTCGTCTCCCCATAGTCTCTCTCTGGTGTGCACCTCATCTCTCCATAGTCTCTCTCTGATGTGCACCTCATCTCTCCATGTCTCTCTCTGGTGTGCACCTCGTCTCTCCATGTCTCTCTCTGGTGTACACCTCGTCTCGTCTCTCCATGTCTCTCTCTGGTGTGCACCTCATCTCTCCATGTCTCTCTCTGGTGTGCACCTCGTCTCTCCATGTCTCTCTCTGGTGTGCACCTCATCTCTCCATAGTCTCCTTCCAATGGTGCACCTCTTCTCTCCATGGTCTCTCTCTGGTGTGCACCTCGTCTCTCCATGGTCTCTCTCTGGTGTGTACCTCATCTCTCCATGGTCTCTCTCTGATGTGCACCTCATCTCTCCATGGTCTCTCTCTGGTGTGCACCTCGTCTCCCCATAGTCTCTCTCTGGTGTGCACCTCGTCTCTCCATGTCTCTCTCTGGTGTGCACCTCATCTCTCCATAGTCTCCCTCCGATGGTGCACCTCGTCTCTCCATGGTCTCTCTCTGGTGTGCACCTCGTCTCTCCATGGTCTCTCTCCGACGGTGCACCTCGTCTCTCCATGGTCTCTCTCTGGTGTGCACCTCGTCTCTCCATGGTCTCTCTCTGGTGTGCACCTCATCTCCCCATAGTCTCTCTCTGGTGTGCACCTCATCTCTCCATAGTCTCTCTCCGACGGTGCACCTCGTCTCTCCATGGTCTCTCTCTGATGTGCACCTCGTCTCTCCATAGTCTCTCTCCGACGGTGCACCTCATCTCTCCATGTCTCTCTCTGGTGTGCACCTCATCTCTCCATAGTCTCCCTCTGACGGTGCACCTCGTCTCTCCATGGTCTCTCTCTGGTGTGTGTGCACCTCGTCTCTCCATGGTCTCTCTCTGGTGTGCACCTCATCTCTCCATGGTCTCTCTCTGGTGTGCACCTCATCTCCCCATGGTCTCTCTCTGGTGTGCACCTCGCCTCCCCATGGTCTCTCTCTGGTGTGCACCTCATCTCTCCATGGTCTCTCTCTGGTGTGCACCTCGTCTCTCCATGGTCTCTCTCCGACGGTGCACCTCCTCTCTCCATGGTCTCTCTCTGGTGTGCACCTCGTCTCTCCATGGTCTCTCTCTGGTGTGCACCTCGTCTCCCCATAGTCTCTCTCTGGTGTGCACCTCATCCCTCCATAGTCTCTCTCCGACGGTGCACCTCGTCTCTCCATGGTCTCTCTCTGATGTGCACCTCGCCTCTCCATAGTCTCTCTCCGACGGTGCACCTCGTCTCTCCATGTCTCTCTCTGGTGTGCACCTCATCCCTCCATAGTCTCCCTCTGACGGTGCACCTCGTCTCTCCATGGTCTCTCTCTGGTGTGTGTGCACCTCGTCTCTCCATGGTCTCTCTCTGGTGTGCACCTCATCTCTCCATGGTCTCTCTCTGGTGTGCACCTCATCTCTCCATGGTCTCTCTCTGGTGTGCACCTCGTCTCCCCATAGTCTCTCTCTGGTGTGCACCTCATCTCTCCATAGTCTCTCTCTGATGTGCACCTCATCTCTCCATGTCTCTCTCTGGTGTGCACCTTGTCTTTCCATGGTCTCTCTCTGATGTGCACCTCGTCTCTCCATAGTCTCTCTCCGACGGTGCACCTCGTCTCTCTACAGTCTCTCTCTGGTGTGCACCTCGTCTCTCCATAGTCTCTCTCCGACGGTGCACCTCGTCTCTCCATGTCTCTCTCTGGTGTGCACCTCGTCTCTTCATGGTCTCTCTCCGACAGTACACCTCGTCTCTCCATGGTCTCTCTCTGGTGTGCACCTCGTCTCTCCATGGTCTCTCTCCGACAGTGCACCTCGTCTCTCCATGGTCTCTCTCCGACGGTGCACCTCATCTCTCCATAGTCTCTCTCCGACGGTGCACCTCATCTCTCCATAGTCTCTCTCCGACGGTGCACCTCGCCTCCCCATGGTCTCTCTCTGGTGTGCACCTCGCCTCCCCATGGTCTCTCTCTGGTGTGCACCTCGCCTCCCCATGGTCTCTCTCTGGTGTGCACCTCATCTCTCCATAGTCTCTCTCCAACGGTGCACCTCGTCTCTCCATGGTCTCTCTCTGATGTGCACCTCACCTCTCCATAGTCTCTCTCCAACGGTCCACCTCACCTCCCCATAGTCTCTCTCTGGTGTGCACCTCACCTCTCCATAGTCTCTCTCCGACGGTGCACCTCGCCTCCCCATAGTCTCTCTCTGGTGTGCACCTCACCTCTCCATAGTCTCTCTCCGATGGTGCACCTCGCCTCCCCATGGTCTCTCTCCGACGGTGCACCTCGTCTCTCCATGTCTCTCTCTGGGGTGCACCTCATCTCTCCATAGTCTCTCTCTGGTGTGCACCTCATCTCTCCATAGTCTCTCTCCGACTGTGGCACCTCGCCTCCCCATGGTCTCTCTCTGGTGTGCACCTCGCCTCCCCATGGTCTCTCTCTGGTGTGCACCTCATCTCTCCATGTCTCTCTCTGGTGTGCACCTCATCTCTCCATAGTCTCTCTCTGGTGTGCACCTCATCTCTCCATAGTCTCTCTCCGACGGTGCACCTCGCCTCCCCATAGTCTCTCTCTGGTGTGCACCTCATCTCTCCATAGTCTCTCTCTGATGTGCACCTCGCCTCCCCATGGTCTCTCTCTGGTGTGCACCTCGACTCCCCATGGTCCCTCTCTGGTGTGCACCTCGTCTCTTCATGGTCTCTCTCCGACGGTGCACCTCATCTCTCCATAGTCTCTCTCCGACGGTGCACCTCATCTCTCCATGGTCTTTCTCTGATGTGCAGCTCATCTTTTATAGGGCTACTCCCTCTCAGTTCTATGATCTGCAAGGCACACATTCTTTGCAGCTGGCACAATAACCCTCTGTTCTACTTTACGATGAACAAAAACTGCCACTAGACACAATTCTGAACTCTCATTGGTAGGAACATTCATCACCAGAGTTATCGTGACATTTTTATTCTTCCCTGAAAACTACCTGAGGCACAAGGACGTTTGTGTGCTTTTCAACCAAAAATAATTTTTAAACACAGCGCACCCCCACCAAGTCAACACCAGGTGCGGTTGCACCAGTCGGACCGCTGTAAAAGCCAGTCCGACTCCCAGCAATGGGCAGGACAAGCATTTCCAGAAATGAGCTGAGAGCTAACCTCATACCCATTATATGAGGGAAAAGATCTAAGGGGCATATTTACAAGCGGGCAATAAAAAATTATCGGACGAAAAGCGGCGATAATTTTATCGCCTAATTAACAAGGCCACGCTAACGCGTGAAAGCTTGCTTTAGCGTGGGGATTCCTAACGCCCAGCTTTGCATCTCTAATGAGATGCAAAGTGGGCGTTCCTGACCTAACATGACAGGAGAAACGTCGCTAAGCGACATTTCTCCTATCATCAAGCCCCACGCTATGAAGCATAGCGACAGGAAAAGTAGCGATAACCCCTGTTATCGCTACTTTCCTTACGCCTGCTTCAGGACTGACTTAGCCATGATATCCTATGGAAGGTGGATCTCATAGCTAAGTTTGTGAGTCCCTATCAACAAGCTAACGCTACATTGCGTGAGATTATCGCTGGGTTTCCAGCGATAATCTCACGTTAGGCAGTTAGCGCGAGGATTTTTATCGCTGAGGAGATAAGCGTTGCTAATAGCACGCTATCTCAGCGATAAAAATCCACGTTACCCGGCGATAATTATCCTCACGGTAAGAGCGCTGAGCGATAATTATCGCCGGGTGTTGCTGATATGCCCCTATGTAAGTGGTGGGGGTGATACTTCCCCCAAATTCCAGCAAGCAAAACAAGTTAACAGATTTCTTGTAGATGACTTAAGAGAGAGTTGAATTCTCCCCTGATAGTTTTCTTAAACTTTTGTGATCAAATTCGCTAAAATGCCGCTGGCCCTTATGGGCATTCATGAGATTTTCCAGTACTTTCATGGTGCACCAGCCTGGCCTTTCCTATGAGCAGATCTTGTTTTTTAGGTCTTGCTAAGCCCAGCCCATGCGCTGGCTCGGAGAGAAATTTTGGAGGTGAGTTTTCAAAGTGCTGCCGGCTGGCCTAGCGCTTGCGTTCACGCAAGCGTGCACGCGCAAACTGCTAGACTTCAGCAGCACTTTGAAAACTCGTGCTTTAGTGCGTCATCGCAATTGCGATCACTTTCGCTTTCAGAGCGATCGCGATGACTTACGCTTTTACGGCCGCACAGCGTTACTTTTAATGCCGCGCAGCCATTCTGGTTCGACCCCTGCCTCTGTTCATCACAGTTTCTGTCTGTCATCTTAATTCATCTCTGGGTTGGTTACTTGGTGTGCGCGCCTTTTCCTGGGAGTGGGAGTGTGTTTATGGTTGCTTTACTTTTCTGCAATTCTTCTTTTATGGGCTATTGATGCAGATTAATGCTTCCAGTGCAGTTTCCCTGACTGGCTGCACCTCTAGGAGTGTCTGTGGGTTGTGGAGTCCAATGGCTGCCACCCAGCAGTAGAATAATGCGCTGGTGTCTGTTCCTAACACCCTTCTTTACTTTACCTGTGCTCTTTGCACTGCTGTCGCCCTGGTCTCTGTAACACTGCAGGGATATACATACCAGCATTATACAGCTCCGATATGACTACTGCAGCTTACTTATTTCTTTCTGTGCTCTGAAATCCTTGCAGTTCAGACACAATCACAAGCATCGGCAGGCGTTTTGTTGGAAAGCGTTCCCCCGGGATGTGCGGAATACGTTCCTGACCACTCGGAGGCCCACCTCTCCTCGAGTTCGGCCGAGCAAGAGCGGGGAGGCCCTTCCTGGAAGGGTCTCGTACCTAGGATCGCACACGCTGCACTACTATTTTCAGATAGAGGGACACCACACCGTAGTTTGTTGCAGGATAATAGATTTTATCATAGGTTATTTGGGATCTTTATGATCCGGAAGGCAGGAGCAGAATTAGTGCCACAAGCGGCAGAGGTCTCGTGATGAGGGGTATGGGGTAGCGGGACAGTCTTTGAATCAGTGTCTCTGCGGAGTACCCGCCGCACAGCTCTCAATCCTCGAGCTGAGGGGGTGTTGCTTCTCTCGGCAATCTCTGCCGGTTCTCTTGGAGGAGCGGGCCGCGAGTCACTCAGCAGGCACCGGAGGTTCGTAGTTCGACGAGCCGCGGCGACGTCGGCAGGGCTCAGATGGATCAGAATTCGGGGAGCCGCGACAGCGTCAGCAGGGCTCAGATGTTTCAGAGTTCGAGGAGCCGCGACAGCATCCGCAGGGCTCGGATGGTTCGGGGAGGTGCGACAGCGTCAGCAGGGCTCGGATGTTTCAGCGTTCGAGGAGCCGCGACAGCGTCCGCAGGGCTCGGAGGGTTCAGTGTTCGAGGAGCCGCGACAGCGTCAGCAGAGCTCAGATGATTCAGAGTTCGGGGAGCCGCGTCAGCAGGGCTCAGATGTTTCAGAGTTCGAGAAGCCGCGACAGCATCAGCAGGCTCTCGTCAGTCCAGGTCTTCTTCTCCTCCCCTCCCTTCAGCACCCCTTGTTATACTCTCCCTCCTCTTTGAAGTCCGGAGTCCTCGTGGAGAGGGGTCTGGTGCCTGGGGCGGTGTGTCGGGGTTCTGGTCCTTTGATCTGTTCAGGGGGGTCCTGGAGGCACTCCAGACACCCAGCGGATGAGGCGCCTGCTCACCGGGGGCCTGGGGGTCGATCGGACTTCCCTCGGGGAAGAGACCAGAGGTGTCACCTGACCGGCACCTCTCGGTCTGGTTTTGGGGGGGTTTCGCCCTCCCTCCGCCGGGCATGCGTGTTGGGGATCTGGCCGGCCCTCGGGCGGCTGGCCCACGGGGGCCGGGAGGCTGTAACATCGAGGTTCAGCGTGGTTGCAGGGTAGCTGGCTGGTCGGGAGGACCCACGCCACGAGGCCGGTCTCACACGGCCCCCCCCAGCTGAAAGGCGGGGAGAACTACCCATCCACTTGGGAGTTCTCCTCGCTGAAGCGGAAGAATCGGGACAGGCCGTCCGCGTTGGCGTGGTCCGTCCCGGGGCGATGTTCCACCGTGAAGTCCATCCCCTGGAGGGAGATGGACCAGCGTAGCAGTTTGGGGTTTTCCCCTCGCATTCGCATCAACCATTGCAGGGGTCGGTGATCCGTTTGTACTCGGAAGTGTGTTCCGAACAGGTAGGGCCGTAGCTTTTTGAGGGCCCAGACTACTGCGAAGGTCTCTCTCTCAATTGTGCTCCACTGCTGTTCTCGGGGCAGCAACCTTCGGCTGATGAAGGCTATGGGCCGATCTATGCCCTTGTCGTCGAACTGGGAGAGGACTGCCCTGATGCCGTGTTCCGAGGAGTCCGTCTGGACCACAAACTCCTGGGCGTAGTCGGGTGCTTTGAGCACCGGAGCCGCACACATAGCGGTTTTTAGGGTGTCGAACGCCTTCTGGCAGGAGGGAGTCCATTGTAATTTCTTGGGGTGTTTTTTGGAGGTTAGTTCTGTGAGGGGGCCTGCGATGCTGCCATAGTTCTTAATAAACCTCCGGTAGTACCCGGTGAGGCCCAGGAAGGCCCGGACTTCCGTTTGGGTCGTGGGGGGTTCCCAGGACATGATGGTGTCGATCTCTGGCTGGAGGGGGGCGACCTGCCCGCTTCCCACCTGGTGCCCCAGATAGGTTACGGAGCCGTGCCCAATTTGACATTTGCTGGCTTTGATGGTGAGGCCGGCCCGGCGCAGAGCCAGCAGGACTTGTCGGAGGTGCTGGAGGTGTTCGGTCCATTGGGAGCTAAATACCGCTATATCGTCGAGATACGCTGCGCTGAACCCCTCTAGTCCGGACAGGACCTGGTTCACCAGCCGCTGGAAGGTGGCCGGGGCATTCTTCATTCCAAACGGCATCACCCTAAAGCGGTAGTGCCCATCCGGGGTGGAGAAGGCGGAGCGCTCCTTGGCTCCCTCTGTGAGGGCAATCTGCCAGTAGCCACTCGTTAGGTCGAAGGTGCTGAGGTAGCGAGCGGCCCCGAGGCGGTCAATGAGCTCGTCGGCACGGGGGATAGGGTGAGCGTCCGCTCGGGTGACCGCATTGAGTCCTCGGTAGTCCACGCAAAACCTCAGTTCAGGGGCGACACCCGGGGTAGCCGCTTTCGGAACCAGGACTACCGGGCTGGCCCAGGGGCTGTCGGAGGGTTCAATCACCCCGAGGGCCAGCATCTTCGCTACCTCGGTCTGGATGCTGGTCCGGACCCGATCAGGGACCCGGTAGGCCCGGTGTCTCACGGGCGGGCTGTCGCCGGTGTTCACGTCGTGGACACACCAGTTGGTGACCCCAGGGGTTAGGGAGAAGAGGTCCGCGAACTGCCTTAGGAGCTGGCGGCAGTCGGCGGACTGTTGGGCTGTGAGGGTGGTTGATAGTCTCACCCCTTCCACGGAACCATCGGTCTCTTTCGCCCCCAGGGGGTCTGGAAGGGGCTCGGTGTCTTCTTCGGCCCCATCGTCGGTGGCCAGGAGCAAACTCAATTCTGTCCTTACAAAGTGGGGTTTGAGGCGGTTCACGTGGAGAACCCGGAGGGGGTTCCGCGGGGACTGCACATTGATGAGACAGGTGACTTGGCTCTTCCGCTCGACCACCTTGAAGGGTCCAGTCCATTTATCTTGGAGGGCGCAAGGCTTCACCGGGGCCATGACCCAGACTTGTTGGCCCGGCTGAAACTCGACCAGCGTAGCATTCTGGTCATACCAGCGCTTCATCTCTTCCTGGCTAGCCTCGAGGTTCGCTTCTGCGAGTTCTCTGAATTTCCAGGTCTGGTTGCGGAGCGCCAAGATGTATCGGAACACATCCGGAGGGGTCCCCCGGGGGGTCGTTTCCCAACCCTCCTTGACCAGGCTCAGGGGTCCCCGGACGGGGTGTCCATATAGCAGTTCGAATGGGCTGAACCCCAGGGATGTTTGTGGAACCTCCCGGTAGGCGAACAGGGGGCATGGGAGGAGGACGTCCCACCTCCGGCGTAGGGGTTCCTCGAGGCCCATGATCCTTCCTTTCAGTGTCTTGTTAAAGCGCTCGACTAGGCCGTTCCCTTGGGGGTGGTACGGGGTGGTGAACTTGTACGATACTCCGCACTGCTGCCAGAGGGACCTCATGTATCGGGAGATAAAGTTCGTACCCCGATCACTCACGACTTCGCGGGGGAACCCCACGCGGGAGAAGATCCCCATCAAGGCCCGGCCTACCACGGCGGCCGTCACGGTGCGGAGAGGGATGGCTTCGGGGTAACGGGTGGCATAATCCACCAGGACGAGGATGAACCGGTGGCCCTGGGCTGTCTTGGGGTCCAGTGGTCCCACGATGTCGATCCCTACCCGCTCAAAAGGGGTACTGACGACTGGGAAGGGTTGCAGCGGAGCTTTGCACTTCCCCCCACTCTTTCCGCTGGCCTGGCACGTGGTGCAGGATTTGCAGTGGGCCTCCACATTTGCTCGCATCTTGGGCCAATAGAAGTGGGTGACGAGTCGCTGGTAGGTCTTATCTTGGCCTAAGTGTCCGGCCAGGGGTACATCGTGGGCCAGGCCCAGGAGGAGACTTCGGAAGCGCAGGGGTACCACTAGTACTCGGGCCGATCCCAACTCGGCCGACTTCTGTTCGCTGTACAGGAGGCCGTTTTCCCAGTATACCCAGTGGTTGCCAGTCTGGTCGCCTGCTGCTTGGGCCTCGGCCTGTTGTCGGGGTCCAATGAGGGACGGGCAGGTGGATTGTTCTTGGCAGAATTCTTCTCGGGAGGGGCCTCCTTCGCAGTGCCACTGGGCCATTTCTGGCATGTCTTTGAGCTCGGTCAGGGGTTCGGGGTCGGAAGGCACGGACCCCTCGTCGGGAACGGTCGCTTCGTCCGGAAGGGGGTCGTTGGCCTCGGGTGGCGCATCTGGGACCTCGGGGATGGTGGCGGTGCTCCGCGGCATGGCCTCCCCCTCCTCGGAGGAAGGCACTCTGAGAGTCATCGAGCGCGTGGTGGCGCATACCCATTCGGGTAGACCCATCATCTCGAGATGGGCTCTTCGTTCCACTTGTCCCCACGGGGAATTCTCGAGGTCGTTGCCCAGGAGGCAGTCCACGGGCTGGGAGGTTCGTAACGCCACCTTTAACTTGCCGGTGACTACCCCCAATTCGAAGGAAACCAGAGCCATCCGGCAGAGGCTCTCGGAATTGTCTGAGGATATGACAGGACAAAAGGCGCCGGGTAGGATCTGATCTTCGGAGACCAGGTGACAATGAACCGCCGTGACACTCGCCCCGGTGTCCCGGAGGCCCTCGACGCGGTGACCGTTGACCGTCACCTGCTGTCGGTACTTCTTCGTGTTAGCGGGCAGGGGCGCTCCGGGGACCATCTCCCGTTCCCCTAGGGAGACCAAGGCCATGGCGGCGGGTTCCCATTCTTCGGAGTCTTCCATCTCTTCCCCCAGGGCTACGGAGGAAATTTGTCGAGCCGGTGGAGTTGCTGTGGCGGTTCGCTGGTACATGGGACATTGAGGGTCGCTGGCATAGTGTCCGGTCCGTTGGCAGCGGAAACAGGTGATCCTCACGCGAGGCCCCGGCCTCCCCGGTGGCCCGGTGCTGGCTGGCGGTGGAGCTGGAAAGGGTGGAGGTTGTCCTCTGGGGGGCTGCGTGGGGATCCCCCGGAAGTTCCCTTGGCCGGCCTTGATTCCCTCCGCCCCTCTGGCGGGGGGGCCTGACTGTGGCGGCCGTAGTCTCCCACGGGACCCCGGGAGGCCCGGGTGTTTACCCACCGGTCAGCCTCGACGGCCAGTTTTCGAGGGTCTGTGAGTTTGCTGTCCAGGAGGTGCTGGCGTAGTTCTACAAAGCAATTAGCGGCCAAGTGTTCCCAAGCGATCAGGTCGAACAGCTCCTCAAAGGTGGAGACCTTGCTGCCCTTGATCCACCCGTCCAAGGCCCGGCTGTAAAAGTTCACGTACTCCACCCAGGTGGTACCGGGTATCTTCTTGCAGTCTCTAAACCGTTGCCGGTACATTTCAGGGGTGAGCCCATATCTGGCTACTAGGGCCTCTTTCATGTGACTGTAGGAGTTCATTACCGTGGAAGGCAGGTCCAGCAGGGTATCTCTTCCCTCGCTCAGGAACCGGCCCCACAGCCCAGCCCCCCAGTCTTTCTGCGGGACTCGGTGTGAGGTCATGGCGACTTCGTAGGCTTTGAACCATTGCTGGATGTCGTCGTTCTTATAGTATTCTTTCACCACATCTTTGGGGATGTGGACCTTTAGTTCCACGTTGGCGGAAGGGGGTCGGGTTTCCGGCGGTCTGACTTCTGCATTCTTAGCCTTGAGCTCGATCTCCTTCAGGCTACGTTCGTGCTCTAGCTGGAGTTTTCTTTCTTCGTGTTCTCTTTGCCGTTTCTTTTCCTCAAGTTCTCCTTGTGGGCGTAACTGTTCTACCGCCAGTTTCTTTTCGGCCAGCTTTATCTCTCCTTTGATTTTCAATTTTGCTAGTTCTAGTTCGTGGTTGCGACTTCTTTCTCGGTCCGCTATTTCCTCTGGGGATAGGCCCCCCTCGGGGGCGCCGTTCCTCCCCGGGCTGCTTCGGGGTTCGTTAGGAGGCTCCCCTTCTGTTTGTATCTGGGGAGTCCCCGCCTCGACCCAGGTTCTTAATGCTTCCTGGAAGTCCTCTTTCGTGCTTAGTCCGGTGGTAGCGATTCCAAGGTCTTTGCAAAATTGTTTCAGTTCTCGGTGCGTATAAGATTCCAACTGGTCCTCTCGGAATGTCGTGCTCGGGTTGGTGCCGGCGGCACCTAGGGAAGTTTCTCCTTCCATTTCTTCTGGGTAGTGCGTTAGCCGTCTACTGCACGATCTCTAGGTGTTGGCTCGGATCCCGTCTCTGCCACCAATGTTGGAAAGCGTTCCCCCGGGATGTGCGGAATACGTTCCTGACCACCCGGAGGCCCACCTCTCCTCGAGTTCGGCCGAGCAGGAGCGGGGAGGCCCTTCCTGGAAGGGTCTCGTACCTAGGATCGCACACGCTGCACTACTATTTTCAGATAGAGGGACACCACACCGTAGTTCGTTGCAGGATAATAGATTTTATCATAGGTTATTTGGGATCTTTATGATCCGGAAGGCAGGAGCAGAATTAGTGCCACAAGCGGCAGAGGTCTCGTGATGAGGGGTATGTGGTAGCGGGACAGTCTTTGAATCAGTGTCTCTGCGGAGTACCCGCCGCACAGCTCTCAATCCTCGAGCTGAGGGGGTGTTGCTTCTCTCGGCAATCTCTGCCGGTTCTCTTGGAGGAGCGGGCCGCGAGTCACTCAGCAGGCACCGGAGGTTCGTAGTTCGACAAGCCGTGGCGACGTCGGCAGGGCTCAGATGGATCAGAATTCGGGGAGCCGCGACAGCGTCAGCAGGGCTCAGATGTTTCAGAGTTCGAGGAGCCGCAACAGCGTCAGCAGGGCTCGGATGTTTCAGCGTTCGAGGAGCCGCGACAGCGTCCGCAGGGCTCGGAGGGTTCAGTGTTCGAGGAGCCGCGACAGCGTCAGCAGAGCTCAGATGATTCAGAGTTCGGGGAGCCGCGACAGCGTCAGCAGGGCTCAGATGTTTCAGAGTTCGAGAAGCCGCGACAGCGTCAGCAGGCTCTCGTCAGTCCAGGTCTTCTTCTCCTCCCCTCCCTTCAGCACCCCTTGTTATACTCTCCCTCCTCTTTGAAGTCCGGAGTCCTCGTGGAGAGGGGTCTGGTGCCTGGGGCGGTGTGTCGGGGTTCTGGTCCTTTGATCTGTTCAGGGGGGTCCTGGAGGGACTCCAGACACCCAGCGGATGAGGCGCCTGCTCACTGGGGGCCTGGGGGTCGATCGGACCTCCCTCGGGGAAGAGACCAGAGGTGTCACCTGACCGGCGCCTCTCGGTCTGGTTTTGGGGGGGTTTCGCCCTCCCTCCGCCGGGCATGCGTGTTGGGGATCTGGCCGGCCCTCGGGAGGCTGGCCCACGGGGGCCGGGAGGCTGTAACATCGAGGTTCGGCGTGGTTGCAGGGTAGCTGGCTGGTCGGAAGGACCCACGCCACGAGGCCGGTCTCACACGTTTCCTAACACAGCGCATTCCTCGACAGTTTATGCCTCTGTTAAACAGATATGGTTCAATTAACAGCCCTCTGGCCCTGAAGGCTGCGGATATATTGCCACCCAGTACATGACAGATGCGGACACTGCTCACTGCACCTGGGAGCTGTTGATCACGGAAGGTGCGGGCCTTAGATCAGACATTAAGACAGGCGTCCTTCCTTCCTAGCTTTTTCGCACTTCCCTGTCCCGTGGCAATTTGCTCGAGACTCCAGGCTGAGGCACATCTCGTGTTAAGGCCGTTTTAGCCTGAGCATTGATAAAAAAAAAGTGGGCATCGCAGTGCATTTTAGTGGGCGTTGTTGGAAGGCGGACCCCGAGGAGTCGGTACGACCACCAAGGGGGGCCTTCACACTGCACGAAGTAGCCGAGCGCTGCCGAGAAGTCTCCTGAGAGATCCTTCTCCTATCACGTACTAGCACAGTAACACCACCACACAGGACTCAAGGAGGTTGTCTTGTGACAAGCAATTCTTTATCAGCAATAAAAAGGTTACGAGGTCAATATTTACACGAAGGGATCGAGGGATCCACCAAAAGTCTCAGTGTCTCTTTGGAAGGGTCGGGGTAGCGGGACAGTCTTTGGCAGGAATGCGGTACGAGGGTACCTGGGGCCCAGTTCTTATCCTCAAGCTGGAGGACCTCCGGATCTCGGATGGGTCGAGCCGCGACGGCGTCAGCAGGGCTCTGGCGTACAGTTCGTGGAGAGCCGCGATCAAATCAGCAGGGCTCTCAAGATGGTTTCTGCTCAGCTCGAGCCGCGACGTCGTCAGCAGGGCTCCTAGGAAGGTTTCAGCGAGGTTGGGCCGCGACGGCGTCAGCAGGGCTCCGATGTTCCAGGTGGTTCAGAAAGGGTTCACAAGAAGGAGCCGCGACGCAGTCAGCAGGGCTCGTGATGGTTCCGACAAGAGTTCTTCTCCGTAGGGTCAGCCGCGATTCAATCAGCAGGGCTCTCGACTCCGGGATACAACTGCCGAGCTGTGGTGGGGTCGCCCCAGATATAGGTCTGGAGCCCTTTGATGTCCGGACCTATGCGCCCGAGGGGGCGGAGTGGCCGGGTGGAGGTGGCCAGACGCCCAGCAGGAGAGGCACCAGGCCCATGGGAGTTGCAGGGCGATCACACCTCGAGAGGGGAGGACAGTTGGGGGTCCCATCGATACTGTCCTCCGCCGGGGGCGATGAATGGTTCCTGCGGCACCCCCTGGCTAGTTCGTGGTGCCTCGATGTCGGGGCTTCGCTGGGGTCGAGGCCGGGTTGAGCGGGGGTGCACGGTGTGACGTGGATGCCAACAAGATGGCGGAGCCACGAGGAGTATGCGACCACGTGCAGCTCCGGGTGAAGGGCCTTGGTGCAGTTCAGACGGGTGGCCCGTGAAGGCCGGGGCGGGGAACGGGCACAATCCAGGGGGTTAAGGACCACGCCACGCGGCCGGGTCCAACAGGCGTCCCCCCCAGCCGAAGGCATGGAGAGTCACCCATCTCCTTGGGGATTCTCCTCGTCAAGGCGGAAGAAGCGGGACAGGCCGTCGGCGTTGGCGTGGTCATTGCCGGGCCGGTGTTCGACGTCAAAGTCCATCCCTTGTAGCGAGATGGACCACCGCAGCAGCTTGGGGTTCTCGCCCCGCATTTGCATTAACCATTGCAAGGGCCGGTGGTCGGTCTGGACCCGGAAGTGGGTGCCAAAGAGGTAGGGCCGGAGCTTCTTGAGGGCCCACACCACAGCGAAGGCCTCACGCTCAATAGTGCTCCAGCGTTGCTCTCGGGGCAGTAGTCGTCGGCTGATGAAGGCCACTGGTCGGTCGAGCCCCTTTTCGTCGGCTTGGGATAGGACGGCCCCGATCCCATACTCAGAGGCGTCCGTCTGTACCACGAACTCCTTCTGGTAGTCCGGGGCCTGCAGCACCGGAGCAGTACACATGGCTGTCTTTAGGGTGTCGAAGGCTGTTTGGCAGCGGGGTGTCCAGTGTACCTTCTTGGGCTGCTTTTTGGACGTTAACTCTGTGAGGGGGCCAACAACGCTCCCATAGTCCCGGATAAACCGCCGGTAGTATCCGGTGAGGCCCAGGAAGGCCCGGACAGCGGTCTGGGTAGTGGGGGGTTCCCAGGTCTGGATGGCATCTATCTTCGCTTGGAGGGGGGCCACCTGCCCGCTCCCCACTTGATGGCCCAGGTAGGTCACGGATCCGTGGCCGATTTGACATTTGCTGGCCTTGATCGTGAGTCCGGCCCGCTGGAGGGCGGCCAGGACGGCCTTCAGGTGGAGGAGGTGCTCGGCCCAGTGGTTGCTGTACACGGCAATGTCATCTAAGTAGGCCGCGCTGAAGGCCTCAAGCCCGGCCAACACCTTGTTCACCAGTCTTTGGAAGGTGGCCGGGGCGTTCTTCATTCCGAAGGGCATCACCCGAAAGTGGTAATGCCCATCCGGGGTCGAAAAGGCGGATCTTTCTTGGGCGCCGGGGGTGAGCTGGATTTGCCAGTACCCGGCGGTGAGGTCCAGCGTGCTCAAGTAGCGAGCGGCCCCTAGGCGGTCGATGAGTTCGTCGGCCCGGGGTATCGGGTGTGCGTCTGTCTTGGTTACTGCATTCAGGGCTCGGTAGTCCACGCAGAATCGCAACTCTGGGGGGTGACCGGGAGCTGCGGCCTTGGGCACCAGGACGACAGGGCTGGCCCACGGGCTGTCGGAAGGCTCGATGACCCCCAGGGCCAGCATCTTCGCTACTTCGGCCTGGATGCAGGCCCGCACTCGGTCAGGCACCCGGTAGGCTCTGTGTCGTATGGGGGGGCTCTCCCCGGTGTCGACGTCGTGGACGCACCAGTGGGTCACCCCCGGGGTGAGAGAGAAGAGGGCTGCGTAGTCCCGCAGTAATTGCTGGCAGTCGTTGCGCTGTTCCGGGGTCAGGGACGAGGCGAGTTGGACCCCTTCGATTGATCCATCGTGAATGTCGGATTGCAAGAGGTCGGGCAAGGGCTCGGAATCGTCCTCGCCCCCTTCGTCAGTCGCCAGCAGCAGGCTCAGTTCGGTCCGGGCGAAGTGGGGTTTTAGCCTGTTAGCATGTAGGACCCGGAGGGGGTTCCGGGGGGACTCCAGATCGACCAGGTAGGTGACGGGACTTTTCTTCTCCACCACCTTGAAGGGCCCGGTCCACTTGTCCTGGAGGGCGCCGGGTTCGACCGGGGCCATGACCCATACTTTCTGACCTGGCTCGAATTCTATAGTAGAGGTGTTGCGATCGTACCACCGCTTCATGTCCTCCTGGCTGGCCTCGAGGTTGGCTTCGGCCATGGCTCGGAACCTGCGGGTCTGGTTTCGGAGGGTCAGGAGGTATCGGTAGACGTCAGGAGGGGCGCCTCGGGGCTTCATCTCCCAGCCCTCCTTGACCAGGCTGAGCGGTCCGCGGACCGGGTGTCCATACAATAGTTCAAACGGGCTGAACCCCAGGGACTTCTGCGGGACCTCCCGATAGGCAAACAGGAGGCAGGGCAGCAGGACATCCCATTTCCGCCGGAGGGGTTCTTCCAGGCCCTGGATCATCCCTTTTAATGTTCGGTTGAACCGCTCAACCAGTCCGTTCCCCTGAGGGTGATAGGGGGTCGTGAACTTGTATGTGACCCCGCACTGTTGCCACAGGGACCGCATGTACCTGGAGATAAAGTTCGTGCCGCGGTCGCTCACCACTTCGCTGGGGAATCCCCCTCGGGAGAAGATCCCCATCAAGGCCCGGCCGACCACAGGGGCCGTTATAGTTCTTAGCGGGACCGCCTCCGGGTACCTGGTGGCGTGGTCCACGAGGACCAGGATGAAGCGGTGGCCCAGGGCGGTTTGGGAGTCCAGGGGTCCCACAATATCGATTCCGACCCGTTCGAACGGGGTGCTGACGGCTGGAAAGGGCTGGAGGGGGGCCTTGACCCGACCCCCCGTCTTTCCGCTGGCTTGGCAGGTCTGGCAGGACCGGCAGTGGTTGTCCACATCTCTCCGCATCCGGGGCCAGTAGAAGTGGGTCACCAGACGACTGTACGTTTTGTCTTGCCCCAAGTGTCCGGCGAGGGGCACATCATGGGCCAGGTTGAGAAGGAACTCCCGGAAGCGGAGGGGGACCACCAACACGCGGCTGGCCCCGAGTTCTGCTACTTTCTGTTCACTGTACAACAGGCCCTCGGCCCAGTAGACCCAGTGGGTGCCGGTCTGGTCACCGTTGGCTTGCGCGGTCGCCTGTTGTCGGACCCCTTCGAGAGAGGGACAGGACTGTTGTTCTTGCTGGAACTGCACTCGGGTGGGGCCCCCTTCGTGTCGCCATTGTGTCAGCTCTGGGAGGGCGCTCGGAGAAGCCATCTCTTCGGGGGAGGATTCGCTGGGTCCAGGGTCGGTGTCCGCCTCCTCCTCGCTGCTGGTGGGAGGGGGTGTGAGCCCCTCGGGTTGGGCGGTCCCGGAGGTCGAGGATGAGCGGGGGGCCTGGGTGGTCATGGACCGGGTGATGGCGCAGGCCCAATCAGCCAGTCCCAACATTCGGAGGTGCTCTCGTCGCTCTACTTGAGCCCAGGGGGAACTTTCCAAGTCGTTCCCCAGGAGGCAGTCGACCGGGGCGTCGTCGCGCACTGTCACCTTCAGCAGGCCCGTCACCCCTCCCCACTCGAAGGGGACCAGGGCCATCTGGCATAGGCTTTCACTGTTGTCGGCCGTCCGTACGGGGCACAGCACATTCGGTAGAATCTGTTCAGGGGTCACCAGGTGGCAGCGGACAGCGGTGATACTGGCGCCTGTGTCACGAAGGGCTTCGGCCCGTTGTCCATTGACCGTGACCTGCTGCCGGTACTTCTGGGTGTTGGTTGGGATGGGGGTGCAGGGTACCATCTCTTGGCTACCCAGGCAGACCAGGGACATGGCTGCCGGCTCCCACTCAGTGTTCTCTCGGTCGAGGGCCTCCTCTTCCTCTTCTCCTCCCCCCAAGGCGGCGGCTGTCAGCTGCCGGGGCGGGGGCCCGCCGGCCCCGTTTCTTCGGTTCAGAGGGCAGGCCGGATCGCTGGCAAAGTGTCCGGTTTGTTGGCAGCCGTAGCAGGTCACTGGTGGCCGTGGTCCGGGTCGGGCCGGGCCCACCCTTCGGGCTAGGCTCGGGGAGAGATGTGGCTGCGGTGGCCCTCGAGGGGGGCTCCTGGGGGCCCCGGCGGGAGGGTCTCGGTTCCTGTTCGGCCCTCCCCCCCCACCGCGCTGGCGGGGGGGTCCGTTGGGGTTCCTCTGGTACTCCCCCATTGAGTTCCGGGGGACCCGGGAGTTGACCCATCGATCGGCCTCGACGGCAAGTTTTCGCGGGTCGGTCATTTTGCTGTCGAGGAGGTGCTGTCTCAGTTCCACGAAGCAATTGTTGGAAAGGTGTTCCCACACGATGAGGTCGACCAGCTGCCCGTAGGTGGTTACTTTGCTCCCTTTGATCCACCCTTCTAGGGCCCGACTGAAAAAGTCCACATATTCCACCCATGTGGTACCCGGGATTTTCTTGCAGTCTCTGAACCGCTGGCGGTACATTTCCGCTGTTAGCCCGTAGCGGGTGAGCAGGGCCTCCTTCATGTGATCGTAGGAGGTCATCACCTCCTCCGGTAGCTGGAGCAGCGTGTCCCGCCCCTCACTCAGGAACCGCCCCCACAGGCCCGCGCCCCAGTCTTTTCGGGGCACCCGATGAGAGGTCATGGCCACCTCGTAGGCCTTGAACCATTGTTGGATGTCGTCATTCTTGTAATACTCCTTGACGACCTCTTTCGGGATATGTACCTTGGCCTCGGAAGGCGGTAGAGTGTCTCTAGTACTGGGGGTGTCGGTCCCTCCGTTCTTGGCCTTGATCTCGAGCTCCTTGAGACTGCGCTCGTGCTCAAGAGTTAGTTTCTTTTCCTCCAACTCCCGGTGTCGTCTCTTCTCCTCTATCTCTTCTTGAAGGCGCAGCTGCTCTAGGGCCAGTTTCTTTTCTGCCAGCTGGAGTTCGCCGTCCAGCCGCAGTCGGGCGAGCTCTAGCTCGTGGCTCCGGACCTTTTCCCGCTCTCGTATTTCTTCTTCGGAGAGGCCGGTTTCTAGGCTCTTTCTTCCTCCGGTTGCCGGAGTCCGTGCGGTTGCTGTGGTCTCAGTCAGGGGCAAGGGCCCTTCTTCCTGGGAGGGGCCTGCCCCGGCCTCCAACCATGCCCTCAGAGCTTTCTGCATCTCCTCTTTGGTACCTAGGCTGGTGGTTGCAATGCCTTTGTCTTTGCAGAACTGTTTTAATTCTTTGTGCGTATATTCTTCCAGCCGTTCGGGCTGGAACTCCATTGTCGCGTTGTTTTCCTGGCTGCTCATGATGCTGTTCGTTTGGATGGGTAGCTAGTGGGTACTGGCTGGTACGTACTGCGTTCGGCTCGGATCCCGTCGCTGGCCACCAAATGTTGGAAGGCGGACCCCGAGGAGTCGGTACGACCACCAAGGGGGGCCCTCACACTGCACGAAGTAGCCGAGCGCTGCCGAGAAGTCTCCTAAGAGATCCTTCTCCTATCACGTACTAGCACAGTAACACCACCACACAGGACTCAAGGAGGTTGTCTTGTGACAAGCAATTCTTTATCAGCAATAAAAAGGTTACGAGGTCAATATTTACACGAAGGGATCGAGGGATCCACCAAAAGTCTCAGTGTCTCTTTGGAAGGGTCGGGGTAGCGGGACAGTCTTTGGCAGGAATGCGGTACGAGGGTACCTGGGGCCCAGTTCTTATCCTCAAGCTGGAGGACCTCCGGATCTCGGATGGGTCGAGCCGCGACGGCGTCAGCAGGGCTCTGGCGTACAGTTCGTGGAGAGCCGCGATCAAATCAGCAGGGCTCTCAAGATGGTTTCTGCTCAGCTCGAGCCGCGACGTCGTCAGCAGGGCTCCTAGGAAGGTTTCAGCGAGGTTGGGCCGCGACGGCGTCAGCAGGGCTCCGATGTTCCAGGTGGTTCAGAAAGGGTTCACAAGAAGGAGCCGCGACGCAGTCAGCAGGGCTCGTGATGGTTCCGACAAGAGTTCTTCTCCGTAGGGTCAGCCGCGATTCAATCAGCAGGGCTCTCGACTCCGGGATACAACTGCCGAGCTGTGGTGGGGTCGCCCCAGATATAGGTCTGGAGCCCTTTGATGTCCGGACCTATGCGCCCGAGGGGGCGGAGTGGCCGGGTGGAGGTGGCCAGACGCCCAGCAGGAGAGGCGCCAGGCCCATGGGAGTTGCAGGGCGATCACACCTCGAGAGGGGAGGACAGTTGGGGGTCCCATCGATACTGTCCTCCGCCGGGGGCGATGAATGGTTCCTGCGGCACCCCCTGGCTAGTTCGTGGTGCCTCGATGTCGGGGCTTCGCTGGGGTCGAGGCCGGGTTGAGCGGGGGTGCACGGTGTGACGTGGATGCCAACAAGATGGCGGAGCCACGAGGAGTATGCGACCACGTGCAGCTCCGGGTGAAGGGCCTTGGTGCAGTTCAGACGGGTGGCCCGTGAAGGCCGGGGCGGGGAACGGGCACAATCCAGGGGGTTAAGGACCACGCCACGCGGCCGGGTCCAACAGGCGTAATCCTGCTTTCCTTTTAAATATCTATTTTGTTTTAAAATGAAACCACATAGGCGGGCACGTTATACCACGTGTACCCAACAACTCCTTATCTTCGAAACTAAGGCACTTGTGATGCGTTTGAGCTTGTAATTGGTCAGCGTATTTGATTCGTTATTACCACCATCGATCTCCTCGCATTATTGTACAGCTTTCTCAAATTAAGGCCTCATTTTACTGGCCTCTGCGCTTAACGAGCATTTAGGAGAAGCGATCATCCGCTGATTCAATCAATGCCGTGACCCCGGCAGCGCATTACGTGACCTCGCAGTGCTATAACGGCGGCCCGGCGGTGTGACCTCGTGACACGTTCATGGTCTGAGGTAAATATCTGCAGCTGTGAGAACGGCCCGCCTGCCTCTTGCTGCCAACAGCCTCTTCCTGATATACTAAACACCTTCCTTAGTAGTTTACATGAAATAAGCCAGCTCTAGACTGTGGGTTTTAGACATCGGGTAGGTGGGGTTGGCAGGATGTAACAAGCAGCTCTTCTAAAAGGACGAGGATATCGACAAGACATGCAGCTTGTTCTGTTTGTCTTTGCTTGTGTCTAATGATGCTCTCTCCTTTATTGATAAACCACGCCTGTGAGTTGATGCGTTTCAGAGGGCTGTCCGCGGTAGAATGCCAGCCGCAAATGCCACGAGTGGGGAAAATACTCGTTTACTCTAATGACTTACTTACAAAACTTTACAATTTTTAAATCATTGAAATATAAATTTGGAAGGATGGCAACGCCCAGCCGCTGCTATGAGTAGAGAAATGCAAGGAGGCGGTTTATGTGAATTCTTGCCTGGGCTGGACCATCTCTTGACTACCTCACATAGATTCTTATTACATAAGTTACCACACATGAATTTCTTGCTTTACAATAGAGATTCCTTTTCAGGTCTCGCCTACGCCGCGCGCATGTGCTGCATAGGAGGGCCTTTAGTCGTCGCTCGGCTCTTTTTTGAAGCACATACTCGTGCTTGTGGCGGCATCCACCTTGCGGGAGCGAGCAGTGGCACGCATGCTAATTGGCTGTTGCTCGCTCCCGCAAGGCGGAAGGCACCACAAACAAGAGTGTGCTTGAAAACAGCTGCTGTTGCTCCCCCTGTCTCCCACAACCCTCCCGCCCATTCCTTTCTTTGATGCTTTTTTTTAAACTTTCAACTCGAGGCGCGCATGCGCTTGTTTGCTTTTGGTGCAATATGTAATTAATGTATGTTTAATTCATAATTGGATTGTATCCTCTTAAAAGCGAAGTTGAGCACTTCACCAATAATGTTACATTACATTAAGACTGTTGATTCCTCTTGAATTCTTTCACCACAAATCAAGCATTTCAGAAGATAGGTACGTCCACCCTCAATCACTTTTTCTTATCTGAATGCCCCCAACACGGTCCTCCCGCAAGGGTCAATCGGCATTCTCGAATTACCATAATTATTTTTGAAGGGAACATCGCTTTCTAACCATAAGCAGCACGTTATTTGGGTCATATTTTTATGTCCGAGTTTTGTTGTGACTCAGTAACTCTTCAGTATCAATGATACTGACCCGTGCCCTCTCCGGTATCAGTTTACACAGACAATAGCATTTAGCTGCTGCCAGAGGCCTGGCACTTACATTCTACCATCGTAGAGTGTTTCATTCCCTATGCGCACTTGCGATGCCGGCATTCTTTTTTGAAAATAAGATTGTAATCAAACTTCACGGTGCCTCTATTTCTACCAGCCTCTCTCTCTCTACCTCTCTACCTCTCTCTCTCTACCTCCCTACCTCTCTACCTCTCTCTACCTCTCTCTACCGCTCTCTCTCTACCGCTCTCTCTCTACCTCTCTCTCTCACCTCTCTAGCTCTCTCTACCTCTCTCTCTATCTCTCTCTACCTCTCTCTCTCTCTACCTCTTTACCTCTCTCTCTACCTCTCTCTATCGACCTCTCTCTCTACCTCTCTCTCTCTTTACCTCTCTACCTCTCTACCTCTCTCTACTTCTCCCTACCTCTCTCTACCACTCTCTCTACCTCTCTCTCTACCTCTCTATGTCTCTCTACCTCTCTACCTCTCCCTCTACCTTTCTACCTCTCTACCTCTCTCTCTCTCTACCTCCCTACCTCTCTCTCTACCTCTCTACCTCTCTACCCCTCTCTCTCTCTCTCTACCTCTCTCTCTACCCCTCTCTCTCTCTCTCTCTCTCTCTCTCTCTCTCTCTCTCTCTCTCTCCCTCTCTCTCTACCCCTCTCTACCTCTACCTCTCTACCTCTCTCTACCTCTCTACCTCTCTCTACCGCTCTCTACCTCTCTACCTCTCTTCCTCTCTCTACCTCTCTCTACCTCGCTATCTACCTCTCTACCTCTCTCTACCTCTCTACCGCTGTACCTCTCTCTACCTCCCTACCTCTACCTCTATACCTCTCTCTACCTCTCTACCTCTCTCTCTACCTCTCTCTTCCTCTCTCTCTCTACCTCTCTCTACCTCTCTACCTTTCTCAAAGATGGCTGCAGCGTCTACGTGGGATGCGGCAGACTAAGTGGCAGCCAGAGCCTGATAGCACAGCTTGTCCTTTAAAAAAAAAAAAAAGCATTGTCATAGCCAATAGGTCTCCCCTTTGGGACCTCATAAGTGTTTAGTTATCCAGTACAATATCCTTGGTGCAACAACATCAAGTGTTGCATGGCTAAACACTTATAAGGTCCCAAAGGCGAGACCTATTGGCTATGCCAATGCTTGTTTCAAATGTTTTAAGTCAGATTGCTTCCACTATAACATGTTTTCATCGGTGAGCCCCTTATGCCAAGGAGTACATTCAGTATGACAGTGCCAGAAATGTACCCTGGATACTTTAGCCACAGCCATGGGTACCTCTGAAAATGTCCTCCGGTATACAAAGGTCAGCATTTTGCCATTGACACCCCCAATAAAAAAATGAGTACGGGAAATCTTATGACAAGAGTTACCTCAAATACCTGTTCCAACATTAGGCTAGGGATCGACCTCATGCTAAGAATTACGTGCATCATGACAGAGCCTTCAGCCAGGTGTGGTAGCGTGTGTTCTGTGTCCCTGACGCTGGGTATGACTGGGTTAGCGGCTTTCTCAGGCAGTTCGAGTCCCCACAGCTAATGATGGTGCCTTCGTAGAAGCATGTCGGGGCCTGCAGTTTGCCGTAGGTAGCACCTTAGATCCATATTCTATTAGTAGCCTTGTCCATAAGGCAAGAATAACCCCCAGTAAACCAAACCAGCTGCACACGTGCACGCATGACACACATGCAATGACGCACATTCTCTCACACACATTCTCACTATATCTCTTGCACTCTTTCGTACCTTTGTACTTTGTCACACACACCCACATACACTGCCACTCACACTTCTGTTAGTCAATCTACTTTTATTGTGTTAGAAAAGCTTGCTCTGCTGCGTCTGCTATACCTACCTTGCCTTTTAATTAAGCTTAATAAAAATCTATTCTCAAAAATAATAATATATTGCCTTGTCAATGTTTGTTGCATGTATGATGTGGATGAAAAGTGCACTTCCTTAAAATAGCTCTAGAGGGCTTATGTTTGGTTTTACGTGTGGATCAAGCAGTTACAGTATTGGAAATTGTGAAAAAGTGGTTCTGTATATACTGTTCCTTAATAGGTACAGGGTGTACAGAGTCCACAGACCCCAAGGGTTTAACAGAGGTTAAAGTTAGATATAACCTTACTCTCCAAAGTGGTAGCCTGGTCGAGCAGTAAGGCAGTATCAGAGGACAGTGTAAAGCATTTGTTGTACACACTCAGTCAGCAAATGGTTCCACACACTCAATAACTGAACTCTAGGCCAATGGTTTATATATAAAAAATATATGCTTGTTTTATTTTAGAACCAACACTTGGAATTAAAATATACTTTCTCGACAGGAGATGTTTCACAAAAATACTTTTGTATATGCAATAGACTTTTTAGTAAACAGTTACAAGTAGTTGCAGTAGGCAACTCTATTTCTAAACACAACAATACATTGAGCTCAATGATAAATTCCAGTTATATGCAACAGATTACTTTTTAGATTACTTTTGTAATTCCAGGACTGGATCCTAGATTCAGTCCTGGGTCAGTTCTCAGAATCAGTTGATGAAAGTCGACTTTGTTACTGTAATGATTTTTAACTAATATTTAACTATTTTAAAAGTTGACACTTAGAAAATATTTCAGAGCAAACAATCAATGATTCCCTATGGAAGAAAATTCAGGTCATAGGTACAGTATGTTCTCGTTACTTTTGTAATCCAGTACTGGGTGCCTAGACTCAGTACTGGGACCTTTATCCAAAACAGGTAAGTAATTACGTTTTCAGATATTATACGATTTTTGAAGAATATTTAAAGATTGCAGAAATCAACACTTAGAAGAAATTTCAGAACAACAGTCAATGGTTTCCTATGGAAGAAAAATGAGTTAAAGGTAAGTATAGTTGTGGGTACTTTTCAGAGTCAGTGCTGGGCACCAAGATCCAGCACTGGGAGCTCACCTAAGAGCAGGTGAGTAAATTCGTTTTTGTCACTCGGCTGATTTTTGGTGAATATTTGAAGATTTGAAAAGTCCACACTTAGAAGAAATTTCAGGAAAAAGCCAGTCAATGTTACCCTATGAGGAAAATAGAGTTTGCGGTTTAAGGGTAAGTACTCGACTGGCAGAGTTGAGGTTCTGGGCACAGACTCAGGGGTCTCCCAGGGTCAGGTAGGTACAGTTGGTTCACCCTCAGCGAATCTAGGGCGGCCGGGTGCAGAGAGAGTTAGGCCCAATGTTATCCTATGAGGGATAGGGGGGCCTTGGTTGGTGGCTGCTGTCTGGCAAGCCACGCGGCTGTGGGAGCTGGGCTCCTGGTCACTTACTCAGGGCAAGTGGGGAAGTAGGAAAGTGTAGAGTTTTCACTGCCAGGGCCACTCGGGCGGCTAGGTGCAGAGGGCTTTTGAGCCTTCGGGCGCTCAATGGATTTCAATGGGAAATCTCCGGTTTGGAAAAAGACTGCAGGCTCGGGGACGAGGACTCTTCAGGTGCCACCACCACTTCGAGAGGTAAGTTGGGTAGTTGGAGGATAGGTAGGTACCCCGGGATTGGACACAGAGGGCCGTGGGGCGCCGGGTGCAGGGGTGCCTTTTGGTGTCGGAAAATCTTACCCTCTGTTGATCGCGGTTGGGGTGGCACTCTGTTCTGAGGCTGCAGGCTTCTTCAGGATTGTCGAGGGGGGTCCTTGGGTGCCAGACTCGGGGTCACAGTCGCCGTGGGGTCATCCTCGTGGGTTTAGTTCACTCCGGCACCGGCCAGGCTTGGCTGGTGCAGAGTGGGCTGGGATCGCGGTTCCGGGCTGCTGCCAGGGGTGAAAGGTAGGTTCTGAGTAGAGCCTCTACTCATGGGAGTCCCAGGGGATCAGAGTTCAAAGGTAGCCAGGTCCTCCGGGGTTTCTGAGGTTGCTGGCCACAAGAGATGCCGGGTTTGGGGCAGGTGCAGGTTCGAGGTCAACAGGCCCGTAGGGCTGGGGCCAAAGCAGTTGGTGTCTCCCTCTCCTTCGCAGCTGCAGGGCAGGTCTTCTTTTCTTCTCGCTCTTCTTGTAATTTCAGAATCTGGAATCTGGGGAAGGAAGGTTCAGGGTGCCCCTAAATACTAGATTTAGGGGCATTACAGGTAGGTGAAGGACAGGGACCAATGGGTCCCCGTCCTGGGGTGGGTACACCCCCTATCCTGCCTCTCTCCTGTGGGAGGGGGGCAGTAGCCAAGTCCTGATAGGGTAGGGGTCCCCATCTTCAAGATGGCGAGAGCCCGGAGATGTGCTTCACCTCGCCTCCCCCACCTGAGGGGAGGGGTTGGCAGGCTGGCACATCCCCTGTCCTTATTTGGGGTTTCTGGCCAAAGCTTCCTGCCAGAGTGGGGGTTGCAGGGGCCTGGGGAAGCTCACAGAGGCGGCATGCCTTTGAAGCTTCCCCCTGCCCATTCTGGGGGAGGAGATTTAGCACCTCGCCCAGGATGTGCATTGTTGCAGGACCAGGAGAGCAGGGGCTCTCCTACCCAGGGGTCCAGCAACATGTCTGCTGGGTGGCAGCCTAGGCAGCCTCAGAGCAGACGTGGATTCGTAGGTTAGGTTTCAGGGGCACCTCTAAGATGCCCTCTGGGGTGCTGGGTACATTAATTCCCACACTGGCATCAGTGTGGGTTTAATGTGCTGAGAAGTTTGATACCAAACTTCCCAGTCTTCAGTGTTGCCGTTATGGTGCTGTGGAGCTCGTGTTTGATGAGCTCTCAGCACCATGCACTCTTAAATGACAGCACTGCACTTACAGTGCCCAGGAATGGACCTGGGTACTGTAGGGGCACAGGGCTCCTGTTCCTGTGCCCACACCATTGGCATAAGGCACCCAGCTAGAGGGGTGACTGATGTATGCCATGGCAGTGTAGGTGATGGGCATGGCACACAGGGATGTGTGCCATGTCGACTTTGTTTTGGTTTTGTACCCAAACACTCAGCCTGCAAAGGCAGTGTGTGTGCGTGTAAGGGTACAGGGCCTCTAAGGGTGGCACAAGGTGTGCTGCGGCTCTTAGAGGTCTCCCTTGGTCACAAAGCCCTGGGTACTTAGGGTACCATTTAGTAGGGCCTGACATGTGGCCAGGGTTTGCCAATTGGGTTTGGTTTGTTTTAGGGAAGGAACATAGGCCCTGGGCACCTGATGGGCAGGAGTCCAGGGCACACTCAGTCAAAGTACATTCAGCAATTCAGCAAAAAGTGGGGGCATACCATGCAAGAAAGATGGCACTTTCTCACAGAAATGAACTAACACACGTTCTTACAGGTAATATCACGGCATCCGGCTGACCTTATGAAATGCTGGACTTCTTCGGCAACCGTGAATTTTATCCAGTAACACTTTGCACTTTTGGGTTTTTGAGACCCAGCTTGCAATGGAAAAAAACCTACAAGTCCTGACATGAAGCAATGTGGTGAATGGAAAGCCAGGAATGCCCGAAGGTGTCACACTGTCCTCAATCCATCACCATGCCCAAAGCCTCAGCTGTAGTCTCCCTCCTCGCCCCATCCCATATTCTCAGTCCACTCTCCCCTCTTGAACCAACCCCGTTCTTGCAGATGGAATTAACTAGGTGACTACAACTATGGAAGGAGCAGGTATTCTGTGGGTGCCTTTGTAGAAATATGTGTATATTCATGAGAGTTGTGTAATGTTTATATGTGCACAGTAAGAGGTGTGCTCATGTAAGTGCTGGGTGATGGTGAATAGTGTAAGTGAGTGCAGCATGACCGGTGCGAGTGCAGGGTGAAAAACGTGCCTTATTGAGTGAAGGGTGAGCTGCGTGATTGCGATGTGAGAGAAGGACCCATGTGTGTGTTGGGTGAGAGGAGTGCGTGCAGAGTGAAAGGGGGGTGTGCAGAGTGGTGTGAATGTAGGGTGAGTGGTGTTCCTGTGTGTGGTGCAGAGTGAGGGCCGAGAGTGAAGGGTGATCTGTGAGAGTGACTGGTGAGTGCATGATGAGAGGAGTTAGTGCAGAGAGAGTGGTGTGTCCCTATGAGTTCTGGCAGGCAGATGTCCCTGTGTGCTGGTTGGATGAACAGGGTGCATGTATGAATGCAGGCTGAGGGGTTTGTCTGTGGGAGTGCAGGATGAGAGGAGGTAGTGCAAGGTGAGTGCTGTACTTTGTTGTGGGGTTTTAGTGCAGGGTGAGTGCTCTGCCCATGTGAGTGAAGGGTGAGCTGTGCAAGTGACAGGAGTGCCTATGTGAGTGCACCATGAGTGATGTGACAGTGTTAGAGTAGGGTGAGAGGAGTGTCTGACGGTTGAGTCATGTGACATGAGTTTGGGTGCAGGTGAAAGTGAGGAGTGGGAGGAATGACTGCATGTTGAGTGATGTGCTTGTTTGAGTGAGATTGCTAAGTGAGCAGTGAGAGTGACAGGTGAGTGAAGTGTCACATGAGTACAGGGTGAGTAGTGTGCTTGTGTAAAGTGCCTGGTGAGTTGTGTGAGGGCAGTGTGAACACTGTGAGTGTAGGGTGAGCAGTGAAAGTAACAAGTAAATGGAGTGCCATGTGCTTGCAGAGTGAGCGGTGTGATCATGTGAGTGCAGGGCAGGAGGAGGGTGAAAGGCGTGAGTGCATGGTGAGCAGTGTGAGTGCACTGTGATCACTATGAGTATAGGGTGAGTGATGAAAGTGACCAGTGAGTGGAGTGTCATGTGCGTTCAGGGTGAGCGGTGTGCTTGTAAAGAGCAGTGTAGGAAGAGAGTGAATCGCGTGAGTGCATGGTGAGCAGTGTGAGTGCAGTGTGATCACTATGAGTGTAGGGTGAGTGGTGAAAGTGACCAGTGAGTGGAGTGTTGTGTGCGTGCAGGGTGAGTGGTGTGCTTGTGAGTGCAGTGTAGGAAGAGAGTGAATGGAGTGAGTGCATGGTGATCACTGTGAGTGCAGGATGAGCATGAAAGTGAAGGGTGAGCGGTGAGAATGAGATGGGAGTTGTCTGAACGCGGGACGTATTCCCAGACACCTGGAGAATCTCAGCATTGCATTGATGGCTGAAGTAGGGTTTCAGATATAAGTTAAACTACTGCTATTATAGCATCAATCAGGGGTGGAGGGTGGAGGAAATGTAAGGAATAGGCAGAGTAGGGACCCAGGGGGAACTGTACTCTGTGAAAAAACACAAAGCCTCCTCTACCAATTCACAAAGACATGTAAATGCTCTTTTAAAGACCTGCGAAAAACTCTGGTGAGGCGGGGATAAGCCTCCAGACTGAGACTTTAGCTCCCCTGTTGTATGTCTGAGCCCGGGCTGCTGCAGCTTGAGCTGCTGTGGGCTCGACTGGGCAGTTACTGGAGTCTTATCTCCGACACACCAGAGTTTTTCACAGGTCTTTAAATGACCATTTACATGCCTTTAGGAGCTGATAAATGAGGTTTTGTGTTTTTCACTGACTCCAGTACCCTCTGGGTTCCTCCTCTGCCTATTCCTTACATATGCATTTTATGTTTACTTATAGAGTGGGAGAATGCATTTCGTGAAAAGGCATCTAATGAGTAAGGATGCCACCTTTACAAAAGAAAAATACCTGCCATTTGTCGTTGTTTAAAGAGTCTGCAAAGTTCTCTCTTTGACACTAAATAGGGCTGTAAATAAAATGGTATGTATTTATTTGTAACATTCCTTTTCTGTATTTATTTCCTTAAATTATTAGTCATGGATCATTAATGCAGTCGTAGAACACATTTAAACGTGCTATTTATATTTGCTGGAGGAGGGTGGGCGCACACTGCCTCACATCCCAGCACACAGTTTGCCCCGATGCATCATAGTAAATGCAGTGCATGATGACACTTAGGGCCCAATTATGATCGCGTACAGAAAAGCCCTGTGACCGCCATGGAATCGGGGAAAATCCCCCCGCAGGACCCGCAGCAATTCCGTTGGTCAAATTACAATGCAATTTACGCAAAATCAGACCCGGACGGATGTCACAAAAGACCGTCCACCACGGTCAGAAAAGCTGCAAATCCGACTGCGGCGGACGGGGATAGTTGTTCGACAGCTCGAAAAGGCCGCTCCTGCCACAGCATGACTGCACAGGCAAGTACGATGATAAGGCGGAGCTGGAAGACCCAGCACTGCGACCGACCGCCGCGCATGCACATAGGCCAGATGAATGGCAGACGGAACCAACTTCACAACAACGGCCGAAGTGTGCCTGTGCTCCCTGCCGCCCTCAACCACAACACACATGCAACAATGATACACCCCAACTTGCTCCTGGTAAGGAAAGCCATGCGCAGCATGGAAGAGACATCTGGAGGTCATCACTCATGTGGACACACCCACATATCACAGATGAAAACCAACCCCTCCCTGGACCAGCAGCCTTTGCACACCACAAGCCGAGACAGAGACAAAACACCATTGACTCACACTGCACAACATCACGCCCACCTATCTCCACACAACACCACTCTTACCCACACACCTCACACACTACAAACATCTCCACCACTACCATGCACCCAGCACCCATCATTCATTTGCACCATACCCCCCAAGAAAATGCCCAAATTCCCCGACTCAGAGTTGAAAGTGATGGCAGACGAGATAATCTGGATAGAACCACATTTGTTCGGGCACATGGTCCAACACACCCCACTTGCTCGCAAGAATCAGATGTGGGCAAGGATCCACAGTAAAGTCAATTCCGTAGGGACCACCTTCCCACTGTGCGTGACATCAGGAAGAAGTGGCTCCACCCCAAGGCCCAGCTCAAGCATCGGGCCCAGAGGAACCACGCGGCGGCACAGAAAACTGGTGGCGGCTGTAAGAAGCTGGCTCTATATATACTGCACCAAAGTGAGGTACAGTGTGTATAGAGTCCAAGGGTCTCCAGAGGTTTGGCAGAGGTTAAAGTTAGATAGAACCTTACTCTCTAAAGTCATAGCTTGGTCGAGCAGTAAGGCAGTATCAGAGGACAGTGTTAAGCATTTGCTGTACACACTCAGCCAGCAAATGAATTCACACACTCGAGAACTGAACTCTAGGCCAATTGTTGTTGTAAAAAAATATACTGTAGTTTATTTTTAGAACCAAGCAAGCCTGGTACAGATAAGCATTAAATACTTTTCAGTAATACGTTACTGGATATAGAATAGTTTGAAAATGCAATAGAAATTGTACTTTGTTTGATTTACAGGGGAGCAGTAGTATGCAACAATTAGAAAATACAGTACATTGAAATTTAATACGCTTTTTCAGTAAATTACAGGTAAGTTACTTTATACGTTACTTTTCTAACTCAGTGCTGGATACCTAGATTCAGCACTGTGACATTTCCGAGAAACAGGCAAGCAATTACGTTTTGGTTATTCGCATGAGTTTTAAAGAATATTTTCAGTTTTTAAAACTCCACACTTAGAAACTTTTGGGAGCTGTACATTGAAATGAACAGGCGTTCACAGTAAATTGCAGGTAAGTTACTTTTCAGGCTACTTTTCTAATTCAGTGCTGGATACCTAGATTCAGCACTGGAAAATTTCCTGCAAACAAGGGAGTAAACAAGTTTTAGTTATTTGTGCGATTTTTAAGGAATATTTTTATATTTCAAAACTCCACCCTTGGAAACTTTTTGGAGAAAAAGTGTCAATGTTATCCTATGGGAGGAAAACAGGTTAGCGGTCCACAGGCAAGTAAACAAATGTGGGTGTTAAGGTTCTGGGGTTAGGCTCAGGGGTCTCCCAGGGTCAGTGATGCACTGTTGTTGCACCCTCAGCGGCACTAGGGCGGCCGGGTGCAAAGTGTTGAAACCTAATGTTATTCTATGGAGCTGTACATTGAAATGAATAGGCGTTCACAGTAAATTGCAGGTAAGTTACTTTTCACGCTACTTTTCTAATTCAGTGCTGGATACCTAGATTCAGCACTGGAAAATTTCCTGCAAACAAGGGAGTAAACAAGTTTTAGTTATTTGTGCGATTTTTAAGGAATATTTTTATATTTCAAAACTCCACCCTTGGAAACTTTTTGGAGAAAAAGTGTCAATGTTATCCTATGGGAGGAAAACAGGTTAGCGGTCCACAGGCAAGTAAACAGATGTGGGTGTTAAGGTTCTGGGGTTAGGCTCAGGGGTCTCCCAGGGTCAGTGATGCACTGTTGTTGCACCCTCAGCGGCACTAGGGCGGCCGGGTGCAAAGTGTTGAAACCTAATGTTATTCTATGGAGGAAAGGGGGTCTCCGGTTGGTGGCTGCTGGCAAACAGGCCACGAGGTTTTGGGAGCAAAGCTCCTAGGGTTTAGCTCAGGGCAAGGTGGGGACCAAAGTAGCACCAAAGGTGCACCCTCAGCGGCACTGGAGCGGCCGGGTGCCGGGTGCTGTATTGAGGTCGGGTGCCCTGTTGTTTTCAATGGAGAACCTCCGGGACAAAGAAGCACTGCAGGCTCGGGACGAGGATCTTCTGGGTGCAACTACCAATTCGAGGGGTAAGTTGGGATGTCGTTGGGTTGGTGCACCGTTGGTTTAAGCACACAAGGCCGTGGGGCGTCGGGTGCAGGGGTGCCTAGGGACGTCAGATTTTTTTACCCGCTCTGGTCACGGTAGGGGGGGGTTCTCTGGATTGAGGCTGCAGGCGTCATCTGGAGGCTTGAGGCAAGTCAGGGGTCGCCGGATCTCGGGTCGGGATCGCTGGGGGGACCTCCTTGTGGTATTTTTTTCGCTCGGGCCGGGTTCGGCGGGTGCAGAGTGGGCTGGATTCGCGGTCTCTGGCTGGCACCAGAAGCTGCAGTTTGAACAAGCCGTTGTTCACAGGAGATTCAGTCTTTAAAGTGAAGGCAGGCAGGTCCTCCGGGGTGTTTGAGGTAGCAGGCTACAGGACACACCGGGATTTCGCAGGAGCAGGTTAGAGGGGAGACAGGCCTGTAGGGCTGGGGCCAAGTCAGTCGACGTCGTCCTCTTGCTAGCTCTGCACGGCTCTTCGTCCTTCTTCTTATCTTCTTTTCTTGTTGTTGCTGGATCTGAGGAAGGAAGGTTCAGGGTGCCCCCTAAATACAACATTTAGGGGCGTTACAGGTAGGTAAAGGGCAGGGACCAATGGGTCCCTTCCCTGGGGGGGGGGGGTACACCCCCTATTCTGCCTCTCTCCAGTGGGAGGGGGCAGGAGCCTGTCTCTGGTTAGCTGGGTCCCCCCATCCTCTAGATAGCGGGGACTCGAGGTTGTGCTTCACTTCGCCTCCCCCAGGGGTGGAGTTGGCAGAGGTGGGCACACCTCTCTTCCTCACTTGTTTTTCCCGCCAGTTCTCCCACCCAAAGTGGGGGGTAGAACCAGAGGGGACCAGTTGCTGTAAGCAGCAAATGGGCTGGACAGGCTCACAAAGGTGGCATGCCTTTGAAGCATCTCCTTCGTGAACCCTGCCCATCCTGGGGGAGGAGGCTTGGCACCTCGTCCTAGGATGTGCATTGTTTTAGGCCCCCGAGAGCAGCAGGTTCTCGACCCAGGGGTCCAGAAACATATCTGGTAGTGGCAGCCTAGGCAGCCACTCAGTCAGGTCACAAGAAGTTGGTCGAGTTTCAGGGGGCATCTCTAAGATGCCCTCTGTTGTGCATTTTACATTAAAACCCACACTGGCATCAGTGTGGGTTTAATGTGCTGAGAAGTTTAATACCAAACTTCCCAGTCTTCAGTGTAGCCATCATGGTGCTGTGGAGTTCGTAATGACAAACTCCCAGCACCATATACTCTTAATGGCAGCACTGCCCTTACGGTGCCCAGGAATGGACTTGGCAATGTAGGGGTACAGGGCTCATGCATCTGTACCCTCACCACTGGCATAGGGCACACAGCTAGAGGGGTGACTGATGTATGCCAGGGCAGTGGTTTGTGGGTATGGTACACCGGGATGTGTGCCATGTCGACTCTTCACTTTGTTCTGCACCAAGACACGCAGCCTGCAAAGGCAGTGTGTGAGTGTCAGGATACAGGGCCTCTAAGGGTGGCGCAATAAGTGCTGCAGCCATGTCATCTCAAATTAAATGTGCCAAACATGAACATCAAAGTTGTGCTGTGTGCAGAACATGCTGACAAATTGACCTTACTGCAAAAGGTGACTCGATAGCAACAGTAGGCGAACGTGCCATGGACGAGCCCATCCAGCCCCCCCGCCCCCCGGAAGATGAACCCTCGGATGCAGAGTTCCTGGTCTGTTCAGGTGAGGAGGACCTATATGGCCCTTCCGGCAAGCCCAGGACAGCCCATGATCAGGCCCTCACTGTCACCACCACCACCCCAATGACTCCCACAACAGCTGCACCACCAACGCAGACCCCTGCAGTAACAACCTGTGTGTCAGCCACCTCCACCATCACCACTGCTGCCTCCAACACTGTCCCTTTGCCAACAGCTGCGAATAACACCAGGCAAACCGGGGATGCTGGGGCAGTGTGCAGCTGTGGCGCCAGGCAACGCAACAGGTCCGTGGCTTTAGGGCATGTGGGAGGCCAACTGGGGGACAGTCACAGGAGGACAATGAGGCAGAAGCCCTGGACACCGTGCTAACTGTCCTTGGTGCATACCAGCAGAACCAGGGACAGATGGGCCAGGTCCTTGAAGTACTGCCGGACCAGCGCCTGCTGCAGAGGTCCATGGACAATCACTTGGAACAAATTGCCGAGTACATGGGCCAGCTTGTGGGTGATCTGCGGGACATGCCAGCTGCTTTGACAGGTGCCTGCCCCCCCTCTGGCCAGCCGGACGTTAGTCACACCACTGCAGCAGTGGCCACAGGGAGGGGTGAGCCATACCACAGTGAATCCTCAGACACCTCTAAGCATGCAGCAGGTTCCCCCCCTGGCAAAAAGCTGAGGGGTGGTCCCAAAAAGATCACGGGATGATCACGTGGCACAGCACCGTGCCGTACCAGTTCTTGGAGCAACCGCTGATGGCACCACTGTAACACCGAGGATTGACTTTGTTGTAAATCAGAACCTACATTGCCACAAGGATGGGAGTGTTCTGTTGTACTTTGGAACTCTACCATTGTGTGTCCTACACTAACGATCCGTGTACCATCACTTTCAAAATCACCTGTCATCTGTCACACATTGGCCACAACTCACAACAGTATCCCTTGGTGTCAAGAGCATTTACATCACAGTAAGTAGCACGTTGACTCACATTGCAAAGTATCCGAATATGTAAAAGCGACAATCCAATGATAGAGTGGAGGAAGCTGGAAGGACACAACGAAATAACTGTGCGTTGACAAATGATAGAATAACCCCAAAAGCACATCAGTAGGCAACACTGTACAATATGCCTTCCAGAGAACACCGGCCAACACCATCAACATGGACAGTAGGGGGACTGGAGCACACAACTGCATCTCCCCACACAGTTCACCCCTTAGCATCCTGGTAAATGCAGTTCAGCTGAAATGCTAACTTGTGTCACCGTTGTCGTGTGTCACCAAGGTTGGTGCAGGTCAGTGCTGTGATTCTCTAGACTTGTGTGTCACGTTATCATCCTACATCAGTAGAGGTAAGCTACATTGTGATCAGTGTCTGCTGAGGAAGCTGCCACAATCCACTCGAGTCTCTGTACCTCTCCCTGCCCAACTCATGTGAAACACTTCAGTCACATGACAAGTAAGCATCATGGCTGAACTGCATTTGCCAGACTGTCAAGGGGTGAAGTGTGCTGGGTGGTGAAGCAGTGTGCTCCCATCCCCATAATAACATCAACATGGACATGACGGAAGTTGTCACAGATCACATAGCAGAGAACTTGAAATCCTTAGCAGTGTGCCCACAAGAGCCAGCATCACACCACATCCTGTCATGTGGACGATGGCGACATTGTCGCATTCAGACACTCAAGTACTGTTGCCCAGGGATTTACATAAGACGTGCGATTTATGCATGTTTCACCACATGAATACCAGTCCCTGACAACATACCCACGCCAAATCTATTTTCCAAACGTACTTAGCTGTTCCTGCATGAGCACAACTGCTGCGTGCACAGGCAGGCATCACGTATATGGGAACTGTTACACGTGTCCTTTTTGTGGCAATGTTCTGCTAACTCCCCCATATGTGATTGTGGGTAGTCATTTGTGGCTTCAAATTCCCACAGCGAAAGCATACTTCAATAAGTGTGCATGCACAATGGGCCTCTGTTTAGACAAGTAGTCGCTCTCACATCAGCCTGAAGACCTTCGGATTACAGGTGTCTTGACCGTCCCGCGCGATTCAGTCGCTGCTGAACACGGCTCTCCCACTATTTTTGAGGTGAACTGACACACAAATTATTAATAGTGTCTGATAATGAAGCCTGTTGCACACTTTTTTATCAGACTTGTGGGCTCTGGCCTTGTCCCTTCCTTCCATGCTTCTCCGGGAGTTCCACCAGGTGTCATTCCTCCAATTTGCACACTGCATTTTGCGGTTTGAGATCATCAATTTGGCTGTACAGCTGAGCACTGGTTCTGAGATTGCTCTCACGCCATGTCTGACCGTCCTGTGGTCCAGGCCGAGCCCGGTCAGTTGCAACTGTACCGCGACGCATGCAGCTTCTCTCTGGATGTGTCCCATTGGCTGTGCTGGGCTTCAGTTATAGGCTAACGTTCTGCCATGCATATTTCACCTGCGTGCAACCTATCTTTTCCTGCAGAAGATGTCTGTTTCAGTGGGCCATGGATGTCTGCCTTTCAAACACATACGTTGCTGACCTGGATCATGAGCTGTGGGTGAGTCCTTTGTTGGTCCACGTGTAAGACTGCTTCGGTGAGACACGTTTATGGGATGCCTTCCAATGTGTCAGACGGGCTGACAACTGCGCCTGTGCGTTTGCGCAATGGCTCCTGTGCAATGTCTATATCGAACCTCTCCCATGTTGCGATTGGATGCGCCTTGCAACCTCGTGGTGCGAGGAGCACATCTGTTCCTTCATACTGCTGGACTGGATGGTGGTCCTCTTTGCTGAAGATGAACTGGTGCATCTCTTGGAACTGATTGCCTTCGAAGCTGCCTGTGCCTTCTTGGATTCATCACTACTTCACAGCAACAGGAACTGTTGGTGACTAATTCAATTCTCGTTTCCCTTTCTTCACACCTCCTGACAAGAATTGTCTTCCAGCTCTCTGACCATAGCCCTATCTGCATTGGCTTGGACTGTGCTGAGCTCTGCGGTCTGATTCACTTGGTACCACAGACCGGAGCAAGTGGAGGCTGTCATCTGACTGTTGTGGACATTGTCGTCTGGCATGAGCCCGGCTTCCATTATGCAGCTGTAACGCACAAACATTACCTGGCGTTGTTGTTTTGCAAGTACCCAGGGCTCGAGTCGGGGGCACACACAGGTACATGGCATTCCCCCCTCTTTACATGGGGTCGACGCCGTCCCCCCTGCCAGGATGTTGGTGCTTAACTTGTCCCGGTGTACTCTCCAGTTACTGGGACCCGTTCAGCAGCACCTGCACGTTGACTGCTCTCCATCCCAGCAGCAACGTGCAGGCAGCGTATGAGCCTTTCTCACCTCCAGCCGGGCCGAAGCAAAGGATATCCGGCCTCCTTTTGTTTGTGCACGCTGACTGGTGGCCGCCTTGAACCTACATTTGAATGTAGATGCCACAGAGGGAATCATGGGCACGCAGCTGGCCTTCGCTTCATTTAAGGGAGCAATGCTTTTGCCTGTGTTCTGTCCCTGTATATCAATGCAGACACTGTGAGGCTGTCAGATAGGTTTGTCTGTCCCAGTATTTGTACAAATCATTTCAGTCGCACTATTTTACTTCTTTCATAGCGCTACGTCGCGGCGTTGTGAGGTCATTTGCATTTTGTCTTACTTAGTCAGTCCCCCCACTTCTTTTTTTGGGACCTGTGCCCTGCAAGTACCTTAGTATATATTTGCAAATATATATATAGGAAACTTATTCCAACAAGGTGAAGTGTTTTAAAAACAGATGTAGACACATATATACAACTGTGCACTATGCTGTTGTAATGACCAAATATGACCCTGAGAACAACTTAGTAATTTATCTATTTTTATTTTCTTGTTTATCAATATAATTTTATACAATACATCAAATTTGGTCTTTTTCAGTACTTTTTTATACAAATTGCTCCCATTGTGGATACTAAATCATTGTATATACAAATTGATCAATAACATTCCGTTTAATCTCGGCCATAATAATTCCTTTAGCATGGCTCTATTAGATTTGATTGATCAATTATATTCCAATTAATATCAACAAAAAATGTTTTTATTAAAGCATGGCTCAATTTAGATCTACGTGCGTTTCGGCGTTCAGCCTTCCTCAGGCAGCCATGATTCTTTAGCTCCTAGAACATAATACGAAAAAACAAACTGTGATCGTTTATATACAATAACTGACTCAAGTGCACAATAAATGAAAAAAAAGAACGATTCTATTTATCATACATTATTTACAACAGCTTCCAGTTCTATCATGGAATTCATGGTGTCTCAGTCCAACATAAGGAGTATAAAATGTGAATAATTAAGAGTTGTGCGGAATATAAAGGATGTGTCACAATGCCCATGACAATATAGGCCCTTGTAATGTGGTGGCCAGCAAAATGAAGACGGAGTCCGATATAATGTCACAAGTCCTTATTAGTAATGTGGCCCAAATACTAATTATATCTACCTTCAGGTTTGCATACCTTTTGCCAATAGATCTGGTGTCGGTAATCAGAGACTGTGTAGATAAACGCGAAGCGTGCTCTGCCACCTATTGGATAGCACGAGCTGGCATGAAATTACACCAGCGTATCTGTCAACAAAAAAGAAGCTAATCAGATGAAATTTGCCAGTCACATGTGGGACCATAGGGGCTGTCTGTGCACCTAATCTGAAACCATGTACTTCTATATAACAGATGTACAATAGTACGCTAGAGCGAGGTTTTGAAAAAAGACCTTAATTACCTAGCGTTCTAGGATATCGAGGCTTCCTGCATCCGGTATTCGTTCGTGCAATATCCTCAGCTTTTCCTAGAAGCGTCTTGTATATCCAATAGTATTGAAAATGTGCAAAAAGTCACGAGGATTCAAAAACGTGCCTCAATAACACAAACAGGTGTGTTACTCAATAACGGGACACATCTAAAAAGAATCGGATGAGAAAAGGGGAGAGAATGGAGGCCAGTTTTACGGGGAATGTTGGGAGAGTGCCCGAAACTAATATGCAAACCTACTTGTAAGTATGATTACAGTGAATGTGTATATACTTACTAATGATTAATGACAGATCCCCACACTACGACAACCGACTGCTCCCATAGGACTTGGGGTTAGAGTTACCGCTTCTCATTTGCAGCTCAGCACCACGATCTAAACGGAAGAGCATGACTTTAGAGCCGCTTGCCTGTCGCATGCTGTTCCGGTGACCCACCCGTCTCAGTGTATAAAAGAAAAGTAAAGTAAATTCCCTCTTATATTTGAATGGGTGAGTGGACTAGTGATCTCAACAGTCCAGTCACCTAGTGTGCTAACTTGACAAAGGGACTAAGCTAAATATACACTACACTGTCGATCAAAATGCACCTACCCGGTTCTGCGAACTCGTCGGTCCAATTAATGGCCGCTGCGTCCGTTTCCGTGATAGCAGTAGAGACAGAGCCATATCACCCGGGTGTGATTATATCCCCTCAGCTCGTCTGCGATAGGTTAAATCACGTGAGCAAGCTCATATGGCGTCCAATGGCAGCTACCTATGGAAGAATACCAGAGCAGGCATTTTCCAAGTAAACAAACGGGCGCCATTTCAGGCTGATGTTGTGTCCCTAAGATACTATGAGAGATGGAAGGATAAAATCCAAATAGTTAACAAGTATGTGTCCCAAAGTGCAAATAGTTGGATACGCACCAAAAAGAGGGGGAAGGGGGCACAAGCACAAGTGAAGCAAATGGCAAGGGATTGTATGTAGTGTGGCCAATCAAAAGCTAAGATAGAAACTCAATGTGCTAGGAACGCTCTGCCCTATCCATCGGCCTAAAGCGGAGATCCTGTGGCCGCAACCAGCAAAGGGCGGGCGCTAGTACGATATTTACAGTGAACCTCACAAGGAGAAAAGATGGAAATATTATGTCGGAGAGCCAGTTGGTTGGCATATGGCACAGGTTGGTTGGCATGGTAGATAATAAACCTGTGTAGTGACCCATATCTCCTGGGGTGGAGATTAACAACTTAACCCTGTGTGGCCTAGTGCAGTAAAGACTGTATGTCCTGTAGTTCTACGTCAATACCTAAATTGCACACCCATTAATTGTTAAAGCGAATTGCTTGACTCCATGGGATTTCATTATTAAGTCCTCTTTTGTATGTGTCAAGAGAAAATATCCAAAAAACCTCTCTCCTTTTGCGGATTTCTGTCCCTTGGGATCCATTGATGCTGATCTTTTCTAGAATCAGCCACCGTATGTCTTCTGTCGTGTGGTTGAGATCAATGAAGTGTTGTACAAGTGGTGCTTTTACCTTTTTCGTCCTGATTGCTGATCTGTGTTCAGTTAGTCTTGTGCTCATTGATCTAGATGTCTCCCCTACATACGTTTTATTGCAGGGACACAAAATTGCATAGATGATATTTGCTGTTTTGCAATTCGTCAGGCTTTGTAGGTCTACAGTGACTCCATTAATGAGATATTGTTTGACTTCCAAAGCAAATTTACAAGCGATGCATGACATGCATTTAAAATTGCCTTTCACAGCAGGCAATCCATGTAGGGTGGTCTGTGACATGCTAGGTGGAATTTGTCGCATCCGAGATCTTGTTATGAGGTCCTTTAGATTTTTGTTCTTGCGGTACGCAAACATGGGTTTTGCCAAGTGGTCTGATTTGTCTCTTGTGGCATTTAAAATATGCCAATTTGAATTGACAATCTGACGTATGGTGTCATTCAACGTCGAATGTCGTGTGATAAATACAAGCCGATCTTGTTGTTTAGGAGTTTTGTCGCTGAGCAGATATTGACGGTCATAAAATCGTGCTCTCCTGTAAGATTCACGGACCAATCTTCTAGGGTACCCCCTAGCTATGAATTTGGCTTTCATGACAACAGACTGCTTGTCATAGTCAGACAAATTGGTACAGTTTCTACGAAGACGTAGAAACTGTCCAAATGGGATGGTAATTTTTTGAGTCTTGGGATGATAGCTGGAGAAATGTAGCAACGTGTTGCGGGCAGTAGGCTTCGTGAATAAGTCAACTGAAAGCTTCTGTTCATTGACTTTGATCGTAACGTCAAGAAATTCAACACTTTGTCTGTCACTAGTTGCCACAAAACGGATGTTCGTGTCGCAGAGATTGAGCCATGAGACAAAGTCCGTGAGATCCTCCTCAGTTCCATTCCAGATGTAAAAAACATCATCTATGAATCTTGACCAACTTGTGACGGATTCACTAAATGGAGCAACATCATTGTAGATATACTTGTGCTCATAGTGTGCCATGAATATATTCGCCACTGTTGGGGCACATGAAGCCCCCATACTGACTCCCTTAGTCTGCTGGAATAATGACCCATTAAATTCAAAAGTGATTTCCTGCAATACTATGTGCAGACACTCCAAAATAAATTGGGTCGGACAGTCAATGCTGAAGGCTTCAATGAACCAATCAACTGCTTCTAATGCAGCTATCTGAGGAATGTTGCTATACAAAGCCTCTATATCCATTGTTACAAGTATTTGTGTTGCCTCATGGAAATGTAACTGTTCGACCTTATTAATGAGGGCTGTGGTGTCCCTTATGTAAGATTTTATTTTGGGGACATACAGACGTAACATGGTGTCAACGTATTTGGATAATGTTTCAGTAACAGACCCAATAGTTGTTACAATGGGCCTGTGTGGTGGGTTGGTCATACTTTTATGGATTTTGGGGATCCCATATATAGATGCCATTTTGGGTTTCGTGAAATTCAAATACTGCCACTCTTTCTCACATATGATCCCTTCGTCCAGAGCTATGTTAGTCATGTCCTCTATTACTTTGGAAACTCTTTTGGTGGGGTCAGAAAAGATCGGGATATAATGATCTTTATTAGAGAGCATAGTGAGCATGTTAGTCACATATAGATCAGTTTCCATCAAAACGATGCCACCACCCTTATCACATCCTTTGATGGTGATGTCTTTGTTGTTCTTAAGACCCCCTAAAGCTTGATGGTTATCCTGAGATAGATTATATTTAGGTGCTGGGATGAATTTTGTAGCAGTGGTTAATTTGTTGAACACCACATGTTCAAAAATGGTAATCTCCGGGCCCACTTGTTCAAGCGTGGGGACAAAGGTGGATGGGGGTGCTAGACCTGATTTATTGGGGATGGATGCTTCCTGAAGGGTCTGACCTTCGAAAAAAGCATGAAGTCTGATATTCCGAAAAAAAGCTTGGCTTTTGAGTGAGGAATAAAGGACAGGCCTTTGGTCAGCAAGGACTGGGTCTGACCATCAATCTTATATCCACTGAGGTTAAATATCGGTATTTGCTTTACTCGCGCCAATATTGGGCATGTCTCGTTACCAGGACCTGAGGGTCGTCCTGGTAAAAATTCTGTCCCTGCGGATAATTGTGTGCTTGTTGGTAGTTGCCCCGTTGACGTCATTGGTATCTGGGGCGCCATCTGGATCTCTGCGTCCCGCGCCTGCTAAAAAACCAGGTCGTTCACCTCTACTGTTGCCTGGAATTTGACGCCCTGGGGTACGAGCCTGATACTGGTTGTAGTTTTCACTTTCGGAATCTGACGTGTCCGAAAAAGTAACCACTTTTTTGACAAATCTCTCTGACAAATATTTGCTTAAACTAAATTAGGGGTACCCTTGTTATAGTACATTAAGTACCTTAGTATATGTCTGTCATATGAGAGGTGTCCGCAGAGCTTGTTCTCTGCGCGGTCCTAGAGTACTGTCTGAACATTCTGTCAGTGGTCCGAGGACATTAGCTTCAGAGTGAGTAGGAGAGCAAGTGAGGCAGTATGGCAATGGTGTCCTGTGCGTAGGGGCGCTTCATTGTGTTCAGTCCCTGCGTGCCCAAGTTCTCTAATCCTGTGCATAGTCCTGTATGTGTACAAAATGACAGAAACATGTGTCAAAGTCTGTGAGACAACAGCAAGGCACACAGACACAGTCATAGTCGCTCATTGTTGCATCACACTCGACGGAAGTAGTTGACGATGAGCTGTTGAAGCTGGTCAAGGCCTTCTTCCTCACCACTGTCATTGTCATTGGGCATGTGTGGGTTGGGAGCGGGGTTGATGTTGCTGGTCCGCCAGATGTAGCACTCACATGCCAACCCTGGATACTCTGCACACACGTGTGAGATGATCTGCTCCGCCTGTCATACCACTTGCACGTTGATGGAGTGGTAGTGTTTGCGGTTCCTATAGATGGGTTCACTTGCCTGTGGTGGTACGAGGCCAATGTGTGTACAATCAATTGCTCCCATCGACATTTGGGATGCCTCCCAGGCAGGGCCGGCTCCAGGAATCTTTAATTATGTGGTCCAACAAGGCATTCGGGTGGACCACGGCGTGCCCAATTTGTCACTTATATCTCTCACCAGTTTTACAAGGGCCATGGAGATGCATTCTTTCCTTCCAAATTCTGTTTCTAGATGTTATCACTCTCAAGAAGTGTGATTATCCATAAAGGGTCCTTCTGATGGGAGGAGGTTACCTGAGGTGGGAGTATCAGGCAAGTGACACTTCTCATGCTCTCACTCATGCCCTCCTCCTCGGATTCCCTCTCTGCCACCCTCGTCCAGTGCCCCTCATATCTCCATAGCCACTCGCTAATGTGCATTTCATTTGTTGTATGGCACTAATGATATGAGTGCAGGGAATGACAGTACCTTACATCACGCACACATTGTACAGAGACAATCAATCATGCAAGTCTGTAAGTACATCAGTCTACAGGGAATGTCACAAAAGCCAAAGAGCATTACTAGGTGTGGGAGTCACATGTCATCCACACTGGTAGACAGGATTTTTTAGGGCATTTGGTCTGGAGAAGCACTGACTCAGGACGTGGGTGGGAACATTTACAGGCAATGGCAGCCAGTACGTGTGTTGGGAGTGCTAGGATTACAAGTATGTCTGATTTGCAGACAATGGACACCTCTGATTGTCGGCCTACGTCACTGGCCCTTCACAAGACGACCCCTGGCCAAGAGACGCCAGTCAGATGTCAAGGGATATTCAAGCAGAGGTCACAGGTTGGATGTTTCGTTACACAACATTGATAGAGTGCGGGAGTCCTTTGCCTTTTTTACTTCTTTCCTCATTTAAGTCCATCTGGCCACGAGGAGTGGCTATGTATGTCATTTCACTCTCCTTTCCTTGGACATTCCATGTGTGTGAAGACTTGGCTCACGGGTCCCACTCTCTCATCCCTTCACAGTGTAGTGAGCAACTGGCCACGGTTCTAGTTGTTCTGATGTAACAGCTGTGAGAAGTTGGCCTGATATATGCTGTCCACTAGTTCTAGTGGGCACCTTGTATCAGTCCAAACAACCCCTTATGGTGAATAGTTAAATACAACCTTTATTGAAAGCTATCCTAGTGGTAGCTATGGAGAGCAGCCTTCAGGCTAAGTCTTGCAGGAATGTAAAGCAGCTTGTTTTACCAGTCTATAATCTCTTGAATGATCAAATGAAAAGACAACCACACTAGGTATATATTCAAAATATATGTATTTAGTATAAAACACACCCCTCTAGTCTCTTTATGAGACTGGAGTTCGAAGTACTTAGTTTACAAGTCAGCAATTATCAGTAATAGCACAAATACACGTTTGGGCCCTAGGGGCGTACCAAACCATATACCAACAAAAAGGGGTATAATAACCACGACTGGAATAGACCCTAGGCCTATAGCCTCTAGAATCGCTGGGACCCCAAGGAACCACCCAAGGTAGTGACAAAGGGGACCCACGGGGACTGTATGCAGTGTGTAAACACAACCGTGGGTTCCCGTTATCTTCTATGGGCAATGTCGCGGTTGGAAATTTAAAGATTAGGGACACTTCTAATCGAGTCAGGACCAAACCCTTTTGGACTTAAGACGTTCTAGGGCTAGCACCCACGAGAGCACCGGAGCACTCGAGTTACCTCACCCAGGGAAGCTGGGTGCATAGGTGTCTTTTGGTGTCGGGTCGCGTCGTCGATTGTAATGCAAGTCTGCAAAGAACTGCTGCTGCCGTGAAGAGGAGAAGTGTCCGCAGAGATCCAAGCCTGGATCTGGGATGGAAGGAACCTGAAAGCAGAGAGGACAGAGTCTGGGTCACTTGCCAGTGACCTAGGGCAGGATGGACCAATGCCCACAGATGTCGGGTGCTTCAGGTGAGCGAATGGGTGTCTTGACTCTTCAGCCACGAGGTCCAGGAGGCATCGACGAAGTCCACGAGCCGGATTCAAGCTGTCCCACGAAGTCTGTCGAGTGATGCGGTGTCGGCGACCAGAATGGACCCAACAAGCCTTGGCAACGGCAAGTCACTGGAATTTAAAGAAAGGACTGCAGTGCAGACCAGCAAGGTCTGAGGGATTCACCCAGCGAGGGTAAGTCAGAGCACGTCTGGAGCAACCAGGAAAGCCCAAGTAGAAGAGGAGTTGCCTTCATGGGGACCTGCTAGCCAACGGGCTAGTGATCGCGAAGGAGCCTCAAGCGGTCGCACTTGAAACTGACCCACAGGTCACTCGTGGAGTGGAGGTCAGCAATCTTCGGTGTAGGAGGTGCTCAAGGCTGGGGCTACTCGGAGCCCAAAGCACAACTTCGAGGAGGACCAGGAAGATAGTGTTGCTGCAAAAGTTCACGGTGTCCAGGGGTCACGGTTCCATGTCACCCACGATAGCCACGGGGCTCAGCTTTGCTGTGGACTCAGGGTAGCCTCTGGGAAGTCTGGAAATCCACCTCTGGTGATGCAAAGTCTGGAAATCCACCTCTGGTGATGCAAAGACTTCAGCCTCCGGCGGGAGCTTCAGTGATGCAGACCGGTCAGTTGCTTCTTTGGTGCCTGCCAAGCAGGGGAGTCACTCCTTGACCCCAAGGGAGATTTCTTCAGTCTTCTAGTCAGGATAGAACGTCGAAGGTCCAGGATGTACGTTGCAGAGTTTCATCCAGGGTAATCTAAATTCCTAGGGACTGGATTCCTATACTTATAGTAAGTTTAGAAGATAGACTAACTCTAAGTCCCCACCTATGGGTGGGCTTGGAAAGAGGGGTGGTTACTCCCATTTCCTTTGTCCAGTTTCACGCCAGAGCAGGGGCAGGTAGCCCCTGCAACCGGTTTGAACTGGGCTATGCACAGGGACAGCAAACGTGCCCCCAGGGCAGGACTTCAAAGCACCAGAGAGTGCTCCCGCCCAGCCCCAATACACATCTGCCTGTCTGGGGAGGTGGTTACACCTCCCTTCGACAGGAAACCTATTGTCCAGGCTTCCCCTGCAGGAGTTTTGGTCAGCAGCAGGAGGCCAGACCCGTGTCTGTGGCAGAGGCATCCATTTTGTGATGTCAGGGCTCAGGAAAGTCTTACCGGGTTAGACCAGTGTGAACACGTCGCTCCCTCTAGAAGGGTGGAATGCTACCCCCGCCGCCAGAACTGGCGGGGGGGTAGTATTCCAAAGCGTTTGACACCAAACACAACATGTTTTGATGCAGCCATCCCAAAGTTAGCATTTACCGCGAGGTTATAATGCACTTAAGAGTATATTGTATGGCTGTATCACAGAACAGCTATAAGGAAGGATTTCCGAAAGCTGCAGAGGGGCTCAGCTCATGCTTGGGCACCCTCTCACATAAAACCAAGCACTCTGCCTTCAGGATTGTCAAGGCCTGCCATAGGAGTGGCTTATAGGTTTATATGTGTCTGTATAATGGTAGTGATATAGGTAGCCTATACCACAGTAAGGGGTGCAAGCACACCCTTACCCAGGCTGCAGTAGCAGACCTGTGGTGCCATTTTGGAGTGCTTCCCAGGGGTGGCATAATACATGCTTCAGCCCCTGGTAGGCCTCTGAGGTACCTATGCCCTAGGTACATAGTATACCATGTACTAGGGGCTTATAAGGCACTCCAGAATCCATTTAGATATGTACCTAATGTACATGCAAACTATTTTACAGAGAAAGCAGATAGACTGGGGCCCTGAATAGCAGGATCCCAGTCCAACTAAGTCATACACCAGCAAAACACCAGGCAAAAAGTGGGGGCAACCATATAGTCTGATTCCACCTTCCTACACCAGTCACTCCCAGAGGGCTGGCTTACCCCCCACCCCACAGCACAGGCGTCACTGGACCTGTGACCCCGCCAACAAACGGGGCCGGAGGCACGTGCCCTGGGCCAGCTCTCCTATACATGTACGGTGTCTGTGTGGTTACTACCTATGCATGGGGGCCTCGTGCCCCACAACATTAAACATGGGGTGCACCAATCACTTTAGGCAAACGAGTTGTGACGTGTTAGGTAATTCGCAGGTCGCCAATGCAAATAAAGTATGTGTTCGCATGCGCAGTAGCTGGCATCCGCAGCGATGATATGCATTGGCACCAATTGAATGTTGCAGGGTTGCGGTCGCAGCTTCCGGGCCACCAGGGTGTGGCACACACTATGCGGATGAGCCATCAGCCAATGGGAGCCTTCGGCGGCGTACATATTTTGATATTGCGGTGTGTGCGCTCTGCAACTGCGGGGCTCGGCATTGGCCCTAATTGCCTTCAAGGGCACCAAGGGTCACTCATGGGGATTGGGTGGGCCTCGCACTTTGCACTTGGCAGGTTGCCACATTCATCGTGGTGCCGCCATGCTTGCTGGGAGTTGTAGATGTTAAGGGTTGCATGCGTGGAGATGTTTGATACGTACCTCTGCTGTTGAGGGCGGCGGTGTCTTGGCTTCCAGAGGTGCAGCAGGTAGTGCAGCGGGAAGGCCTGTTGTGCAGGATCCATGGCGGCTACGGGGGTTTAGATGGCTTCTGTTTCGGCTCCTCCTCTCCGTTGTTGTATTTCCGCCATCCACAACGTGGTGGTTTTTAGGCTGCGGTGGGATGGGCTGTCTACAACCTCGTGATTTGGTTGGCGGACGGAACGTGTTTCCGCACGCCGGTCCTGCTCTGTTTGCTCCGTCCACTACCCTTGCGTACGCAAAAGTCGCGCAGAGCCTGACAGACAGCTGCGGACAAAAAATGCCCTTTGTGGGTCCATTGTAATTTGTTGGTCGCAATGAACACACCTGGGGCGGAAAACATTACGGTTTTCTGCCACCAGCACGGATGGCCTTCCGTCCGTCATCATAATGAGCCGCTTATTTAGGTATCAGACTTTCGTTTTTCACCCTTGTTGGTGCAGCCAGTGCTGTGTATCTCTGGACACGTGTTTCAGGATAGTTGTCTTTCTTCAGTAGAGAGAGCAACACATTCCTTTTTGGGGGTGCTGGAAATGCTGCCCAAAGTCTTCTCAGGTCCACTCGCTGGGCGCAGGTGTATCAACCAGAGCTTGTCAGCTCATTAGCTCAAGGAAGCTAATGAGCTAATGAAAAGGCTCCCTTGAGCCATTGAGCTGACGAGCTTTTGGAGATGCACCTGTGCACCAGAGAGAGGTACTGAGACCTGAAAAAACTGTGGCAGCTTGCTCAGCAACCCCAGATAAATGTAGTTTTTTATCTCTACTGATGAAGGATAATATTCAGCAAACACATGTCTAGAGATTGCCAGCACTAACCTGCACCAACTTTGGTGAAACACTTTAGCAAAAACTCAAGTAAGCATTTAAAATGAACTGCATTTACCATAATGCTATGGGGTTAAATGTGCTGGGATGTGAAGCAGTGTGCTCCCACCCCCCTTGTGCTATTTATATTTGCTGTTTGGAGTATACACAAATAAATACTTAAAATACCGGTTTTAGGGATTTTGCTTTTTTTGTACTGGCTGGGACATCAAAATACCGGTGGTGTCGGTATAAAGCTGGCAACACTAATCAGGAGAATTAAAGTTTGTTGCAGAATCAGCACATTATTTATTTTCTTCACCCTTCATCCCTAATTGATTCCATCATAATAGCAATAGTTTAATATATCTGAAACCCTTCGCCAGCCGTCAATACAATGCTGAGTTGCTCCAGATGTTTGGTAATACGTCCCATGTTCAGACAACTCCCTCCTCATTCACACCGCTCACTCTTCACTTTCAAGCTTACCCTGCACTTACAGCGAACACACTGCTCACCATGAATCCTCCTCTTACCCTAAGCTCACATGAGCACACCGCTCACCCTGCACTCACAGCTCCACACTGCAATTATGCTCCAGGCCATGAACTCACGCCGTTATCCCTCCAATTACCCCGCGGTCACATGAGTACACCGCTCATCTGGCATTCACAGTAATCACACTGCACTCACACCACTCACCAAGCACTCATGCTTTTCACCCTGCACTTACACAAGCACACTACTCACCCTGCACTCGTGTGACACTTCACTGCCCTGTCACTCTCACTGCTCACAAAACTCATATGTCACATCACTCTTGTCACCCTACTCTCACACTGTCACATCACTCACTAAGCTCTCACATAGGCACTCCTGTCACTCACACAGCTCACCCTTCACTCACCCTGCACTCACACCCCACAAACAAGCACAGCACTCACCCTAGAGTCACACCACTCACCCTGCACTCCCACGGACACATTTCTCAGCCTGCATTCATAGAGGCCCTCTGTTCATCCAGCCAGCCCACAGGGACACCTGCCTGCCAGAACTCACAGAGACACTCCACTCACTCTGCACTAACTCCTCTCCTCTCATCATGCACTCACCAGTCACTCTCACAGATCACCCTTCACTCTCGCCGCTCACCGTGCACCACACAGGCACACCACTCACCCTGCATTTAAACCGCTAATACAACCCTGCATCACTCCCCTCACTCTGCACGCACTCCTCTCATCAGACACTCACATGGGCTCTCCTCTCACATTCCATTCATGCAGCTCACCGGACACTCACATCAGCACATTTTTCACCATATTCTCGCTTTCCCCTCAGTCTCCCGAGTAAAATGATACCTCACTTGTGTGGGCGTCCAATGCAGATTTGGCTAAAAACTTTTTTTTTTTAAATGTACCGCTTAGAATTCTCGGTGCTATACCCTTAATCCCTATGTTTTGGGCTCTTCCCAGTCACAGGCCCATGCCCCACCCACACAAGTGAGGTATCATTTTACTCGGGAGACTTAGGGGAACGCTGTGGGGTAGGACATTTGTGCCGGCACAGAGATTCCATGCAAAAATATGTGGAAAATATGTTTTTTTCAGCTAAATTTCAGGTTTGCAGGAGATTCTGGGTCAGAAAACGTTGGAGGATCCACGCAAGGCATACCACAATGGACTCCCCCGGGTCTCTAGTTTTCAGAAATGTGTGGGTTTGGTAGTTTCCCAAGGTGACCACCGAGCCCGGGCCAAAAACCCAGGTGACCCCCCCTGTAAAACCAGGTTATTTGTGATAGGTAATTTTGATGTTGTATCAATACATTTTGGACCCATGCCTGTCGTGGGTACTTGACCCACCCATGCGAGTGAGGTACCCTTTGTATCGGGAGACCAGGGGGGAATGCTGGATGGTAGGAAAATTGTGTTTTTTCTGACACCAGAATATTATGACACAGTAATGCAAGGACAATGTGTGACTATAGCCACCTTTTGAAGTTTGCACGGCATTGTGAGTAAAACAACTTGTGATCCCTGAGAGGCTCACCACCCAGCACTGCCCATCTTCTTTACTTTACGGAAATATCTAAAGTTGGTAACTTTTTCTAGAGACAGACTACACCTCAGCACAGAAAGACAGGTGAGACAAATATGACTGCCTATCCATCTGTTCCTCAAGTACACACATACTGGTTGGATTTGGCACATCGGTGAGTGAAAGGTTCGAAATGTATATTTTATTAACAAGAGATTTCACAAAAAGGAAATGCACTGTTAATAATTAAAAGGTTAAAAACCTGAACCAATGACTCACAGCTTGTGAGGTGTAAAGCCACAACAAGGCACAAACCTCTTTACAGGCCATTCACACACCTTGTATACTTGACACACACTTTCACACCACCAGCTACGGACCAAGCACATTGCAACACTCACATCCACAGACAATGTGGACACAATGTACACCCTGGCAGAGAGGGACAGAAAAGACAAACATTACTTCAAAATGACCAATTCCTAAAGTACTCACACATACTGGTTGGATTTGGCACCAACCTCTTTACAGGCCATTCACACACCTTTTATACGTGACACACAAGACCATTCACACCGCCAGCCGCGGATCCAGCACATTACAACATTCACATCAACATACAGCACCATTCAAGGCCCCATCACTTTCATACGCCCACATGACTGACACACCAATCACACCGGCTGGTGGTTGACATAGTGTCTGCAGTGGCGTTTGACTAGCAGAGTGTGGAATGACCAGCAGCAAGTCACTACTCACACACTGCCAGCCAAATGCCAGCCCACACATACCGCCAGGCAAGCACAAGCCCACCCACACCGCCAGCCCACACATACCGCCATCCAAGCGCCAGCCCACACAGCCAGCCAAATGCCAGCCCACGCACACCGCCAGTCAAGCACCAGCCCACCCACACCGCCAGCCCACAAATACTGCCAGCCCACACATACTGTCAGCCAAGTGCCAGCTGTGAGAAGTTGGCCTGGCATATGCTGGTCACTAGTTATAGTGGCCACCTTGCACCAGTCCAATTCGACTCTTATGGTAGATAGGTTTAAGACAACCTTTTAAAGAAAGCTATCCTAGTGGTAGCTGTGGAGAGCAGCCTTCATTCTCTGAGGAATGTAAAGCAGCTTGTTTTACCTTATAATCTCTTGAATTACCAAATGAAAAGACACGACACAGGTATATATATCAAATATATATGTATTTATTTCTAGACACAATCTACTAATCTCTTTATGAGATTAGAAGCCAGGTAAACATTCAAATGTCAACAGTTCTCAATAAATTAATCACAAATATGGCTGGGGCCCTAGGGGCGTACCAGACCATATACTAAAAAAAGGGTTTAACCAAGTCGACTTGCAAAATGACAAAGCCTAGGGCCTTGGGAATCGCTGGGGCTTCACTACTGCAGTGTTAGCAGGTAAGTAAAAAGCCCACGGGAGACGCGTGCAGTGTCTAAACACAGCCGCGGGTTTCCTATAGGTTACAATGGAGCAAGTCGCGGTTTGTATTTTAAAGTTTTAGGGCACTTCGAAGAAGTCAACAAGCAAGCCACTTACAAGGTAAGTATTTCGAGGGCCAACACACACTTGGGCACCGGAGTGCACGAGTTACCTCACCCAGGGAAGCCGAGTGCATAGGTGTCTTTTGGTGTCGGGTCGCGATGCTGTTTTCAATGGAGACCAATGAAGACTTGCTGCTTTAGACGACTGAAGAGGTGTCCGCTGGAATCCGAAGGTGGATTGAAGATGAAGAGGACCTGAAAATTGAAGGGACAGTGTTCAAAGTCACTTGCCAGTGACCGGTGGCCAGCAAAATGGATGACCACAGATGTCGCGTCGCTTCAGGTCGTCGATGGTGTTTTGTCTCTTCGCTCACAAGGTCCAGGAGGGATCGACGATGACCAGCAGCTGGATTCGGAGTGTCTCACGACGTCTGCAGCTGACGACGGTGTCGGCAACCGGATTTGAGCCAACAAGCCTTGGCAACTGCAAGTCTCGTGTGAACTGAAGATAGTCGGTGATGCAGACCAGCAAGGTCTGATGGACTTACCCAGCGAGGGTAAGTGAGGGCTGGCCCGGAGCAACCAGGAGAGCCCTTTGAATCATTGAGAAAGTCTTCGGGGGACCCACTAGCCAACGGGCAAGGGATCGCGACGACGCCGCCACAGGAAAAGTTTCACAGGAGCCCACGGTCACTCAGGGCGGGGTAGGCCGCTGAATTTTGGAACAAGACCTGCTGGGGACTTGGGCCACAAATGGTCCAAAGCACAAGTTTGTAGAACGTTGTTTAGGGTTTGCACTCGAAATCAGTGCACGGTTCCCAGGTATTGCTGTTCCTCGTCACTCGTGGGGTCCAGATGCCACAGCTTCGCTGGGGACTCAAAATGGCCGTCGAGAGGTCAAGAAATCCGCTTCTGGGGCCGCAGGGACTTCGGACTCCGGCGGGAGCGGTGAAGTTTGCAACCGTTGATTGAGGTTATAGGTGCCTGCCAAGCAGGGGAGTCACTCCTTGACTCCAACGTTGATTCTTCAGTCTTCCAAAGACAGTGGAACGTCGAAGGGCCAGGATTCTTCTTTGTAGAGCGTTGTCCAGGGTGATCTGAATTGCATTGGCAATGCTTGCTATCTTATAGTGAAGATAGGGGAGGGACTAGCTCTATGACCACTCCTCTAGGAGGGTCAGGGTAGTGGGTGGTTACACCCACTTCCCTTTGTCCAATTAAGCGCCAGAGCAGGGGCAGGTAGCCCCTGAACCGGTTTGAGCTGGCATATGCACAGAGGAGCCTACTGCTCCCCCAGTGCAGGACTTCAAAGCACTCTAGGAGTGCACCCACCCAGCTCCAATACACTAAATCCTGTCTGGGAGGTGGTGACACCTCCCTGTGACAGGATGCCTTTTGTTGGGCTTCCTCCACTGCGAGTTTCGGTCAGCAGCAGGAGGGCAGCCCAGTGTCTGTGCTGGTGGCATCCATTTTGTGATGCCAGGGCTCTTGGAGATTTCTACTGTTTAGTACAGTGGGTACATGTCATCCCCTCTAGAAGGGTGGGATCATACTCCCATACCAGTTACTGGTGTGGGGGTATGATTCCAAGTTGTTTGACACCAAACACAACATGTTTTGATGCAGTCATTCCAAAGTTAGCATTTACCGCGAGGTTATAATGCACTTAAGAGTATATGGTTTAACTGCATCCACAAACAGTAGCAGAGAATAGACTCTGCCAGCTGCAGAGGGGTCCTGCTCATGCAGAAGCACACCCTCACATAGTAAACCAAACACCCTGCCCTCAGGATTGTTAGGGCCTGCAAGAGGGGTGGCTGATAGGGTTATATGTGTGTGTATGGTGAGATATAGGAACCTATACCTCAGTGAGGAGTGCTAACACTACCTCACACTGGCTGCAGTAGCAGGCCTGTGGTGTCAGATTGAGTCTGCTTCCCAGGGTTGGCATAATACATGCTGCAGCCCCTGGTAGGCCTGTGAAGTACCAATGCCCTAGGTACCTAAGGTACCATATACTAGGGGCTCATAAGGTACCACAGTATCCAATCACTAGTGCATCTCATATGCACACCAAGTTGTTTAGAGAGATCAGTGAGACTGGGGCCCTGATTAGCAGGGACCCAGCCAGACTATAGCCAGAAACCAGTGTATACATCAGAAAAAAAGTGGGGGCAACATAAGTGCAGATCCTACTCTCCTACACCAGCCCACGCACTCCGCCAGCCAAGCGCCAGCCCACGCACACCGTCAGCCAAGCGCCAGTCCACGCATACGTCATCAAATTTTTTTAACAAGAAAGGAAACACAAACCAAATGCAACTTGATACAAAACTATACCCACTAAAATAATAGCAGTAACTAAAGACATCATTCTAAAGCCAACCGTGAAACTGAACAACTATATAAAACCATACAGACCAGGCAGTACACTATTAGACTCACGGTTGCTCCCAAAAACTCTTTTGAGTGTGATACAATCGGAAACATGTGGGCACATACAGTCCAGGATTAGAAGGACAATCAGCACAGTGCATACGACTCTCCTTCCACATACCTTTTCGTAAACAGACTCTACATCTCTTACAGGGATGTTTTTTTGGGGCGTGGGAGGAATTAAATCGGGAAAGTGGCGACCTTTCAATCTAGCCACATCCTCCACCACGCCGACTCCAGGAAAACTTGCCTGTTCCACTACAACAAGGCTGCCTAGCACAGACTCCTGAAACTGAACAAAAGTAATCTTTGACGCAGGAGAACACTCCTTGGATACAACAAAAGCATTAAAAGTTGCTAAATTGCAGAGATGGATGGCCAACTTCTTATACCAAATGTAAGCCTTACGAACAGCAAGGTAAGGTTCCAACCTCTGATCTACTCTATCAACACCGCCCAAGGGCTTATTGTAGTCTACAATGCACACGGGTTTGCACACTTCAGCAACCTGACCCCAAATAGTCACTGGTGAAGTACTCTCATCGTGGATGGTAGTCAGCATGTACACATCCCTGCTGTCCACAAATTTAACAGCTAGCAGTTCCTCACTATGCAAGGCACTGCACTGTCCCCTCTGAACCTTTATTCAAACAACCTAAACCCTCAGTGGTAGGGACAATTGCGCAGAGAAATGATGAGTCAATTCAGTATATCAATACAAACCCTTGCTACAGGTTAACAATACGACGACCACCAACATCGTAATATAGGCTAACAAAGGTAACCACAAGCATCAACAAGTTTGGAAACCGAGCGAAAGTTAAACTAAATTCCACGTTGTCAGCCAGTATACGAGCGTAAATGTCTACCAATCTCAACAGAAAAATCAAAAGGAAAGTACTGGTAGGTTAAGTATAACAGTAGGATTCGTAATCTAATAACAGAGCACCACAAGACGGCATCACTAATATATCAACTACATGGGCGCTAATGTAAGTATACTAAAGTCTAAGAACTAATATTAAACTGATAATCAAGTCTCACGTCAAATTACGAGTAATCCCCAGAATCGTATACAATAATCATCATATGATTACACTCGTAAATACCTGAAAGTAAAGCGAAGGGTCCAATATCTTGACCACCTTTTTTCTGTAGTTCCCCTTCTTTCCTCTGCACACAATTTGCAAATTTTAAACGTTGTTTGACATTATATCTTACATTTTGCTCCAACCACGATGTTTACCTATTAGGTCTTGTAATGTCTTAATAGCTACATATTTTGCTTTAATGCTTGATGTCACTATGTTTATTTACTTTCTGTTGTTACATTAAGCAATTTCCTTATGAAACTCGGTTATTTCTTTGTCTCCAGCCCTGATGAAGTCCGTGACCTATTAAGTCAGGACGAAACACGTGTTGGCTGGCAGTGGGCTTGCATCGAAGAAGTTTCTTTCAAGAAATAAACACAAAATATGAAAACCTGGAATTTAATTTGAAATATTTCGTTTGATGTGCACTCGCACTTTCACATGCTTGTTGACTTTCTAGTAACCCTTTTGCTCGGTTTCCAAACTTGTTGATGCTTTATTCAAACAAGCTCTTTTGGGTAACCTTTACGGTTAGAGCGGATTGTGCCACAAGCAAGCGTATCCACTTTGAACATTTCCTTAAACAATAACACAGCAGTGTAGAAGTTATCTAGGTACAAATGGTGACCTTTGTTAAAAAGTCATCTAGCAAGTTCCCACACAATTTTCTCTGAAACTCCTAAAGTGAATAGACAAACAGGGGGGTCAATAGCGGAATCCCTGCCAGTGTACACCCGGAAATTATTGACATCTCCTGTCTTACTCTCAGACACCATATACATCTTAATTCCATAACATGCCCACTTGCTAGTAATATACTGTTTAAAAACCAAACGGCCCTTGAACAGGACCAAAGACTATACTATATGTATAGGCAAAAGATTTACACAATCCACTCTACACCCTGCCTCACCACTAAAGTCAGGCAACACCGGCTGCACCATGTTTGGATCAACCCAGAGTCCAGTAGGAAGCCTTGCAGCCTCAGGCTGCAATCCCGATGTCTCTTGCTGCACCATCGAAACATCAGTGTCCTTCTCTAAAAACAGGCACTTCATCCGCATCGAGAGTAGCTTCATCAGATGATTCCTCGTGACAGAAAACTCACTGCCAGAATCTTGCACTCCCTCAGATGCACTGTCAGTCTCATAATCCTGCTCAGAGGAAGATTCAAAAGCATACCAACCACCTGCTGAGCAGTAATTCTACGGCTAGCCATAATCCTTACTAATAAAAGTAACTTGTCAAACAAGTCAACAACAACAAAAACTTTGTAAAATAAGTAAAAAAACAAAAAGGTGGCTTTATCACAAAGACCTATATACTCCAAGGCTATACCACTCACTTGCCAGAAGTAGCTAGGCTCACCACCACCTACTCTGCACAGACACAGTAAGGACCAACAATATCCCACTAAAAAAGAAAAAGAAAATTACAGATAAGACAATGCAAAACACATAGCAAAGAATGTCATGCTCAAAACACTAACTAAATATGCTTCTATTATGACACCACTAACAAAAAATTCATACATGCATGAGAATAATACTAATTTGGAGTAGACACAACAAAAAAATTCTTACCAAACAAATACAACTACGCAAAACTGCAGATCAACCACTGCCGAACCCGCAAACAAGAATCAAAAGCTTTGCACTAGAATAACAAGGAGAAATAAAACATTACAATCACATATGCAAATAATGCACTAGTCCACACACTATCTACCAGCCAAGCAAAGGTGGTAGGTGGGCCTAAAAGCATAAGGCTGATCTGCCCCCACGGGGAGCAGAAACAGACAAAAAATTCACCCTCATAAAGGGGGAGCGACTCTTGCCCAAGGGGTCACTCCCCAACACCAACATTTTAAAAAACCCTGGTGTTTAGTGGCTTGTGCACCCCTTAGGGACAGATGGGCCTGAAAACATATGGTGATCTGCCCCCAAAGGGTGCAGAAATGACCACAATAATCACCCCTTAAAGGGGAGCGACCCTTGCCCAAGGGGCCACTCCCAACAACACTAAAACAATCCCTGGTGGCCTAGTGGGCATACAATAAAATTCATTGTTTATTTGGGCTGATCTGCCCTCCAAGGGGGCAGAAACGGCCCAAATAAAGGCTCCCCAAAGGAGGGTGACCCTTGCCTAAGGGGCTGCACCCCAAAAACATATTGCTGCCCTAAGGGGAGTGACCCTTGCGCAAGGAGCCACTCCCCATCAACACTAAAACAATCCCTAGTGTCTAATGGCTTGGGCCTAGAATCACAAGCCCGATCTGCCCCCACGGGGGGCACAAACAGCCAAAATAAATGATCCCTAAAGTGGAGCGACCCTTGCCTAAGGGGCCGCTCCCCACAAACATATTTATTTTTTTAATCCCTGGTGGCCTAGTGGACACACAATAAACTTTATATTTTACTTGGGCCGATCTGCCGTCCCATGGGGGGCAGAAACAGCCAAAATAAATGATCCCCAAAGGAGAGCGACCCTTGCCTAAGGGGCCGTTCCCCACAAACATATATATTTTTTAATCCCTGGTGGCCTAGTGGGCACAAAATAAAATTAATATTTTACTTGGGCTAATCTGCCCTACCAGGGGTGCAGAAACGGCCCAAATAAATGCTCCCGAAAGGGGAGAGGCCTTTGCCTAAGGGGCTGCTCCCCAAAAACATATCCCTGGTGGCCTAGTTGGCACACAGCTACTTTTTAAATTATTTTTATTATTCCAATCTGACCCCCCCCCCGGGGGACAGACCCATCCAAACAAATTGCTCCCCCGAGGGGAGCGACCCTTGCCCAAGGGGCCGCTCCCTGACACAAAGGGCAATAAATAAACAAAAAACTGGCTTTCCTGCTGCACAATCGCGCCCCATGCATGATCATGCAGCAGGAATGCTTTAAGAGACATCGGAGGAAAGGAAAACCCTTTCCTTTCCACCGATGCCTCTTTTTTAAAAATCTCCCCTCCCATGAGGAGAAACGTACCTCCTCTCTCTTGGATTCGTTGAAAGCAATGGCTTCCAGGGCGTCCGGTATCCTCTAATGATGTCATTAGATGATGTGGTGGGGGCGGGGGTGGTGGGGCAGCGGAAGGGCTTCCCCTGCCTTCTCCGGTGGGGACAGCTTGAAGGGCGGCCCACGGGGGGAGTGCCAGTTTGAGCTGTTGGTGTTCATTATTTAGCAATGCCAATAGCTCAAACTTTAATAATGCGAGACCTATTGCATTGCAAATGCTTGTTTCTTCAGTGGACTCTCGGTTGGCAGAGAACTGCTGTTGCTAAAGGCAAAAAAGAGATGTTTTGGCTGTGAGCGGACTGGCTCTATAGCAGGCGGCTTGAGGAAGATGCATACATAACACGGAAGAGGTGCCAAGAGAGGTCACGTGGGCTTAGTGGGTGAAAGGTCATGCATTGAGAGATTAGGCAAGCACATCTGGTTTAAGGGTCTGCCCCAATGAGAACAGGAGCATTTGTCAGCCAGCTGTGCGGGTTATTGAACATTGGAGTATACTTTAGAGTTGGCAATTAACTACCATCTGGTTAATGGGTTTTGGTTGATGAAATGCAATTGCCGTATTATGGAATTTATGGCGGGAAAAAGCAAAAGTGTCTAAACAAGCCAGTTTGTGGAGCTCAGTTTAAAAATGGTTTCACTGTTTAAAAACAGGTAATTGCCCGAAGCAAATAATTTCATGTGCTTTGAGAACTTTTCCAGACAAGCGCAGCATAAATCTACCTCAAAAGGCACGTTTTATGAGCCTAAACTCATATTACCTTGTAACATGCAGAAAAAGATTCTGAAGCTGGGTTTTGACTTTGTTCGATTAATAGACTGACAGGAGGCTCAGACATGCTAAAGGTTTAGGCCTGCTCAGCAGCAGCGGCTCACGTTTCTCAAGCAAAATCTATTCAGCACTGTAATTTGACCCTTGCGCTGCACCCAAACGAACCCTTTGCTCTATCTCCCGTTAATGTATGCAATGGGGGGTGGGAGGGGGGGGGGGCGTTTGGGCAGCTAGCTCTACGACGTTGCGTTTTGGCGCTAAGCCATATCTAATAAATGAGTGTGATCTGGATGTGCCACAAACTTTAATGACATGTGAAAAGCAGGCACAAACAAGGAGGCATGCTGTATGTGGACTAACACCTGCATTTAATATGTGCAAGCTCTGGGAAGCCTATGTCGGCAGGTATGCACCCTATACATTGCTGCAGTCTCAGTTATGTGTGAGACCCACTTTGGAGCTGGAGAACCAGGTCGAGCCTTAGCGTGGGCTCAGCCTCCTGTGATTGTGCATAAATCACTTAATCTCCCTGTGCCTACCAAGAAATTAATGTGTAACTAACTGTTGATATGTAAAGCGCTCCAATACCTTCGGGTCGAGTTCGTGCTAAATATACATCCGCAAAAAGATATGTGTGCTTTATCCTCAAGCACACATCTTACTTATATGTTCTGTTAATTACACTAGGAATTTCTACAGCATAATGTAACTCCACTGTACAAACCCTGCACTAGAGTGCGCAGACTCACCTTTGCATCATCACGCAAACTAGCCTATTTTATTAGCACGGGCAATTCTTTGTAGACCTGGCGGTGCTCGGTTTTCTATAATTTCCGCCTCCTACCAAAGCTACTTTTTTACGCTCCGCTCCATTGTGTGAAAGATCGTACATTTCCCCCTTTGTTTCTTACATGGCCTCCTTTAGTTCTAGTTTATTCGAAAGCTTACATTCTTTATAATGGCTTAGATAGCTTTATGGTCCACCCAACTGTTTACTCTCAATAATTTTTTATTACAATGTCGGCAAACATTGTCAAAGTCAATAGGTTTTGCTGTTCTGTAATGCATGTGTACAGAGGCACAAATCCACAATCCAGTATTTGTAAAGCGCACAGCTACCCGTAGGCATCCCGGTGCTGGGGGCAGTCGGGAAGATTAAGCGAGCTATTGCCCAGAGTCACATGGTGCTGGGCTGACCTGCCACCGGTGCCGGGGATCGAACCGTAATCCCCAGCATCTGGCGGCAGTCGCCCTGGCCGCTGCGCCATACCTCTTGCAAACAGGTGGTGACACGCATAGGCACTGATGCACAAAGGCACAGTCATAAGTGCACAATCCTGTTCAGCAGGAGGCACACCATGACATGAGTAACTAGGGTGGGAGGTGCGTATACATATGTGCGCGTTCATACAGAAATACCTAGAGGCCATATCCCCATGTGACTAAAGCTAATGACTTGCAGGAACATCACTTCAACTGAGAAGGCTGCTAGGACAAGACCTTGATTTTATGACTGCGGAAATGGGATAGAAAATTCTCTCCCAATGCAGTGTCCAAAAAAGCTACACTGCAATACTTCTGGTAAAGAAATAGGGTTGATTTTGTGGAAATCTGCCTCCATCCAAAGGAAAACATACCTGAGAGGTGTGCAATAAAGCCAGCCATTGAGAATGAGCATGAAATCACAGCCATTCAATTGCTGGTGTACCTGAATCCCCCTGGAAAGTAGCCGAGCCACCAGAGGAGCCAGCAGATTTGTGAACAGCCTAGGAGATTATATTAGTGCAAAGGGGACAGGTAGGGTTGTTTCTACAACTCGAGGCAAAACCACAATCCATCTTAAGGGGGAGAGATGAAATGTAGAAAACAGGCCGGCACCCACACAGCCTTAAGAATGCACACCACTGCTGTCGTGCCCCAATTGAGGTCTATTGCTAAGTCCACACCTGAACCTGAGTTGCAGGGCATAGTGAGAACGTTAATGAAACCTTCAGTAAACACGAAAGAGGGACAACATGAGAAAGGCAAGAACATGCATGCAGGTACTTGCAACACCCATCTGTTGGGACAGCAAATGAATAGGAAGCGTTTGGACCAGTCCTGATCTCTTACAGTACGGGCTTCTGGGTTTTAAAGTATTTTTTCTTATTGTTGCGAGATTCCTATCTTGTGGCGAAGAAAAGAGACGCAAAGTTAAGGTTAATTCTACATTGACCTCTTCGAAGTCTAATCCGTCATTTGCCACAAAAATCTAAAACTATGAAAGTTAGCCTGACGAAAACAAGCAGACAATATTTAATTTTAGAGAAAGGTAAAAATTACTAAATGCTGTCTTCACAACAGTACATTTTTGTGGAAAAGATAGAGGTAACAATAACGAGAGAAGGACGGCAACACAGGGAAAGGCATAGCCTGCTCACAGCAAGAACCAGGACTCTTTTATTCCTTGCTCAAAACGGCTTGTCTGGAATGAAGAGGAGCCTATGTATCCAGCTGCAAACACCAGTCCCATACTGTAGAGGATATGACTTTATGGCCAGACTAGTTACTGATTTAGGAGCTGAGCGAACTGGGTTCGAGTCTCTGCAGCACCTCAACATTCTGTGATTCTGGGCGAATTACAATCTTATTGTTTTAAAAAAGGCAATTACTGAAATGGGCGGAGCAAAGGCGGGACATGCGCCCGCCTTTGCCCAATTGCGTGCCTTTTTTTAAATAAAAAAAACACGCTAAAGCCAATGACAGCCGGCGAAAGCCTGACCACATGCACAAGCGTGTGGTCAGCTTTCAGAACCCCGTACAAGAAGTCTTGCGCTGCACGAGCAGTGCTAGGCACTACAAAACTAGGCGCGAGACCTAAAAAAAGAAGCATAATACGAAGCCTCCGGTCCTGTAATAGAATTCATGGAGATGAAGGCTATGGGGCGGATGAACAGGATGCAAAGCCAGAAGCGCCAAACGACGAGACCCATGGGGGGTGTGAGCGCTTGTTTACAAACTAATAAGGAAGTAACTATAGTTGGCCGGGTGTCTGCACAGCCAGCCAGATTGTAACCAGGCTACGGGTGTGCACAGTGTTCCCGAGCCCAAAGCATTGTGGGGAGGATGTGGCCTGGCGGCCAGAGCTGCCAACTTTGGATCTGGAACCAGGTCCAAGTGTCCGCGTCACCCACATCCTGTGACTCTAGGCACATCACTTCATCTCCCCGTGCCTAACACAAATGAACGTGTCCTTGTGACGTCACCGGTGCTCAGGTAAAGCGACCTGATCCCCTAGGCTCGAGTTCCAGACATGCCAACCCTTCCGATTCAGGCGCGAGACTACCGATTTCAAGGCTAGTCTCCCGCCTCCCGATTCAAGCGTCTAGAAACCCGATTCCTCGGGGTTTCAGCTGACAGGCCTTGGTATTGTACAGGGTGCTAATTCTGCCAGCAATAGTCAGAGTGGCGATGCAGGGGTTCTAGGAGGGGTGAAAAACCAACAAAGCCTCATTAACAAGCGAATGGTCTTTTAAAGACCTCTGAAGTACTCGGGGAGGCTGTGTGGGTGCCTGGGCTGCCACACAGGGGGATGGGGCGTAGTATGCACTGCCAGCAACGTGCCAGGCCAGTGCCCAACACTTGCATCACCCTCTCTCTGCCTGCCATTGCGCTCCATGCTTCTGAAAAGTAAGACAAAAACGTGCATTTGCGTTTCAAATGTCCGATCCTGCAGCAGCACGCTTCCAAAGCCCACACATGACAGTAACCCGATTCACGACCACATTCTCCCGATTTTTTCTAAAAAATCTCCCACTTTGCTCTTCTGAAATTTTGGCATGTATGGAGTTCGCGCTGTAGAAATCCGCAAAAAAAGCATGAACACGACACCGCGCCTCGCGCAGAACTGGAGCACGGAGCCCTGCGTACACCGTGCGGAACGAGGCGTGAAACGCACACCGGGCGAAATCGATAGGAACGAGAATTTTCAAAACGAGGCCTGAAACACACCGGCCAGAGAAGCGACGTTCAAACGTAGGTTCAAAGACGCTTGAACTTGAGACGTATGATTCAAATGCTGAACGTGTCCGGAACGAGGCTTGAAACGCAGACCCCTTTAAAGGACGGCTGATAGAGGTACCGCTGTCGGAGGAATTACTGAAAAGGACTTTGAAACCAGAGCGAGGCTTGGTACGCAAAATCTCGATTATTCAGTGTTGTTTTTTTCAGAACTAACCGCAGTAACCACTTCTTTTTGTAACTCTCAGCTGCCGCACACGAGACGAACACTAGTCTAAGCACCACTTGGGTCCTGGGAAGCAGAGTCCGGTTCTGATCCAGATCGAGGCTTGAAACGCGCACGCGGGGAGGTGGGGAGCCTTTGGCTCAGCTCACGTGACCGGAAGCAGAAGTGCTGGGCAGGGACCGGAAGTAGGACCGGGGACCAGCGCTTACGGGGACCATGAGCCGGTGAGTGAGTTCTGGGCAAGGGGCGGCTGGAGGAGGCGAGGACCAAAGGGGCCAGGGGCCGGGAGTGAGTGCAGAGAGCGAGCGAGCGAGAGAGAGGGAGGCGGGAGAAGCCACGCCAGGGCCCAGAAGTGAATGTAACAAGAGCCCCCCTTGCCCTGTCCGCTCCCGCCTCTGCCACCCCAGCACTGCCCCCCCTCCCAGACAGGTGTCAGCCCAGCACTGCCTGCCCCCCCCCCTGACAGGTGTCAGCCCACCACTGCCACCCCTCCCCAGACAGGTGTCAGCTAATCACTGCTCTCCCCCCAGGCAGGTGTCAGCCCAGCACTACTCCCCCCCCCCCCCCCCCCGACAGGTGTCAGCCCAACACTGCTCCCCCCGCCAAGACAGGTGTCAGCCCATCACTGCCCCCCCCCCCCCCGGCAGGTGTCAGCCCAACACTGCCCCCACCCCCCCCCCCCGACAGGTGTCAGCCCACCACTACCCCCCATCAGGCAGGTGTCAGCCCAGCACTACCCCCCCCCACGACAGGTGTCAGCCCAACACTGCTCCCCCCTCCAAGACCGGTGTCAGCCCAGCACTGCCCCCCCCCCCACAGGTGTCAGCCCACCACTACCCCCCACCAGGCAGGTGTCAGCCCAGCACTGCCCACCCCCCGACAGGTGTCAGCCCAGCCCCCCTCTCAGACAGGTGTCAGCCCAGCACTGCCCCCCCTCCCAGACAGGTGTCAGCCCAGCACTGCCCCCCCCCCCCCCCCCCGACAGGTATCAGGCCAACACTGCTCCCCCGGCAGGTGTCACTACCCCCCCTGACAGATGTCGGCCCACCACTGCCCCCCCCCCCCCCCCGACAGGTGTCAGCTCATCACTGCTCTCCCCCCAGGCAGCTGTCAGCCCAGCACTACTCCCCCTCCAAGACAGGTGTCAGCCCAACACTGCTCCCCCCCAGGCAAGTGTCAGCCCAGCACTGCCCGCCTTCCGGCAGGTGTCAGCCCAGCACTGCCCCCCTCCCCAGGCAGGTGTCAGCCCAGCACTGCCCTCCCCCCCCCGGCAGGTGTCATCCCATCACTGCTCCCCCAACGCAGGTGTCATTCCATCACTGCTCCCCCCACGCAGGTGTCATCCCATCACTGCGCCCCCCCCCACCGGCAGGTGTCATCCCATCACTGCCCACCCCCGGACAGGTGTCAGCCCAGCCCCCCTCCCAGACAGGTGTCAGCCCACCACTGCCCCCCCCCCCCCCCGACAGGTGTCAGCCCAGCACTGCCCCCCCCCCGACAGGTATCAGGCCAACACTGCTCCCCCCGGCAAGTGTCACTACCCCCCATGACAGATGTCGGCCCACCACTGCCTCCTCCCTCCCAGACGGGTGTCAGCCCACCACTGCTCCCCCCCCCCCCCCCCCCACGGGTGTGAGCCCACCGCTGCTTCCCCCCTCCCTCCCAGACGGGTGTCAGCCCACCGCTGCTTCCCCCCTCCCTCCCAGACGGGTGTCAGCCCACCGCTGCTCCCCCCTCCCTCCCAGACGGGTGTCAGCCCACCGCTGCTCCCCCCTCCCTCCCAGACAGGTGTCAGCCCACCGCTGCTCCCCCCCCCTCCCTCCCAGACGGGTATCAGCCTACCGCTGCTCCCCCCTCCCTCCCAGACGGGTGTCAGCCCACCGCTGCTCCCCCCCCTCCCTCCCAGACGGGTGTCAGTCCACCGCTGCTCCCCCCTCCCTCCCAGACGGGTGTCAGTCCACCGCTGCTCCTCCCTCCCAGACGGGTGTCAGTCCACCGCTGCTCCCCCCCCCCCCCAGACAGGTGTCAGCCCAGCACTGCCCCCCCCGACAGGTATCAGGCCAACACTGCTCCCCCCGGCAAGTGTCACTACCCCCCATGACAGATGTCGGCCCACCACTGCCTCCTCCCTCCCAGACGGGTGTCAGCCCACCACTGCTCCCCCCCCCCCCCCCCACGGATGTGAGCTCACCGCTGCTTCCCCCCTCCCTCCCAGACGGGTGTCAGCCCACCGCTGCTTCCCCCCTCCCTCCCAGACGGGCGTCAGCCCACCGCTGCTCCCCCCTCCCTCCCAGACGGGTGTCAGCCCACCGCTGCTCCCCCCCCCCCCTCCCTCCCAGACGGGTATCAGCCCACCGCTGCTCCCCCCCCCCTCCCTCCCAGACGGGTATCAGCCCACCGCTGCTCCCCCCCCCCTCCCTCCCAGATGGGTGTCAGCCCACCGCTGCTCCCCCCCTCCCTCCCAGACGGGTGTCAGTCCACCGCTGCTCCCCCCACCTTCCCAGACGGGTGTCAGTCCACCGCTGCTCCCCCCCCCCCCACCTTCCCAGACGGGTGTCAGTCTACCGCTGCTCTCCCCCCCCCCCACCTTCCCAGACGGGTGTCAGTCTACCGCTGCTCGCCCCCCCTCCCTCCCTGACGGGTGTCAGTCTACCGCTACTCGCACCCCCCTCCCTCCCTGACGGGTGTCAGTCTTACGCTGCTCGCCCCCCCTCCTTCCCTGACGGGTGTCAGTCTACCGCTGCTCGCCCCCCCTCCCTCCCTGACGGGTGTCAGTCTACCGCTGCTCCCCCACCCCCCCCCCCCCCCCCAGACGGGTGTCAGTCCGCCGCTGCTCCCCCCTCTCCCCCCCCTCCCTCCCAGACGGGTGTCAGTCCACCGCTGCTCCCTCCCTCCCGGCGGGTGTCAGTCCACCGCTGCTCCCCCCCCCCCCCTTCCTCCCAGACGGGTGTCAGTCCACCGCTGCTCCCCCCCCCCCCTCCCTCCCAGATGGGTGTCAGTCCACCGCTGCTCCCCCCCCCCCCCCCTCCCTCCCAGACGGGTGTCAGTCCACCGCTGCTCCCCCCCCCCCCTCCCTCCCAGACGGGTGTCAGTCCACCGCTGCTCCCCCCCCTCCCTCCCAGACGGGTGTCAGTCCACAGCTGCTCCCTCCCCCCTCCCTCCCAGACGGGTGTCAGCCCGCCACTTACCCCTTGACAGGTGTCAGCCCGCCACTTACCCCTTGACAGGTGTCAGCCCGCCACTTACCCCTTGACAGGTGTCAGCCCGCCACTTACCCCTTGACAGGTGTCAGCCCGCCACTTACCCCTTGACAGGTGTCAGCCCGCCACTTACCCCTTGACAGGTGTCAGCCCGCCACTTACCCCTTGACAGGTGTCAGCCCGCCACTTACCCCTTGGCAGGTGTCAGCCCGCCACTTACCCCTTGGCAGGTGTCAGCCCGCCACTTACCCCTTGGCAGGTGTCAGCCCGCCACTTACCCCTTGGCAGGTGTCAGCCCGCCACTTACCCCTTGGCAGGTGTCAGCCCGCCACTTACCCCTTGGCAGGTGTCAGCCCGCCACTTACCCCTTGGCAGGTGTCAGCCCGCCACTTACCCCTTGGCAGGTGTCAGCCCGCCACTGCTTCCTCCCTCCCAGACAGGTGTCAGCCCGCCACTGCTTCCTCCCTCCCAGACAGGTGTCAGCCCGCCACTGCTTCCTCCCTCCCAGACAGGTGTCAGCCCGCCACTGCTTCCTCCCTCCCAGACAGGTGTCAGCCCGCCACTTACCCCTTGGCAGGTGTCAGCCCGCCACTTACCCCTTGGCAGGTGTCAGCCCGCCACTTACCCCTTGGCAGGTGTCAGCCCGCCACTTACCCCTTGGCAGGTGTCAGCCCGCCACTTACCCCTTGGCAGGTGTCAGCCCGCCACTTACCCCTTGGCAGGTGTCAGCCCGCCACTTACCCCTTGGCAGGTGTCAGCCCGCCACTTACCCCTTGGCAGGTGTCAGCCCGCCACTTACCCCTTGGCAGGTGTCAGCCCGCCACTTACCCCTTGGCAGGTGTCAGCCCGCCACTTACCCCTTGGCAGGTGTCAGCCCGCCACTGCTTCCTCCCTCCCAGACAGGTGTCAGCCCGCCACTGCTTCCTCCCTCCCAGACAGGTGTCAGCCCGCCACTGCTTCCTCCCTCCCAGACAGGTGTCAGCCCGCCACTGCTTCCTCCCTCCCAGACAGGTGTCAGCCCACCACCCGCCCCCGATAGGTGTCAGCCCGCCACTGCCTCCTCCCAGACGGGTGTCAGCCCGCCACTGCCCCCCCCCTCCCAGACGGGTGTCAGTCCACCACTGCTCCCCCACCCTTCCACCGACAGGTGTCAGCCTACCACTGCCATGTCCCCTGTCTGTCAGCTCCCCGCTGCCCCCTGGTACTGAAAGAATATTGGTGCATTTCAGCAGATTGTTTTATACTTTCTGCTTCTTTGTTTTTAAACTGATGAAATGGCTGCTGGCGGTGTTGTGGGCCCACAGAAGCCCTTGTTTTGCTTGCCAGTTATAGTGGAGGCATAAATTACTCTGCAAGAAAAAGCAGACCTTTGATGGTAATGTGACAATGGAGGGGGGAGCAAGTGGGCATGTTTCAGAATGGGTTGATTCTCACTAACCTATTAATTGTTTTGATCACGTGGGGTGCTGCTTGGAAGGCTTCATAGAGGTCAGATTATATCTGGGATGCCAGTGATATTTTCATTGACTCAATTGAAATATGACAGTACCCGGCCTTGGACAACAACTCTAATGGTTAAGTAGAGAAAAAACGTAACTCGGAGAATCGTAGAAAGACCTTGCTAGCTGATTTTTTTGCAATATCTTTATTTCAATGCGGAGGCTGGTATCATTGTAGAGTCACGTGTGACTTTGTGGTGTTGCAAGTCCTGGGGTGAAGCTATCGAGGTTGATTGCTTTCAACCTTGCACTCTGCATTCTGTTGCTGTCACTATCATTGAGCCCTAACTCTCTGTGAACGTCATGAAAGGGGACTTCTTTCCACAGTAAAGACTAAGATGTTTTTGGGTCCAAGCTTTCCAGGCAGAACAGCTCTCTGGTTCCCTAAAGGCATCTTGGAGACATTCAGAAAGCTTACCTGGGAATGCATTCCGCCCGTTCTTTACTGTTGGCTTTGTGGTTTGTAGCTCACAATTTCTGGCTTTTTGTTCGCTGGCTTTACTTGTTTTAGACTGTCCAGCTTAAGTTCGTTCCTTCCCCTGCCCAAAAATCTGTTTACTTTATTATTTAACCAGAACTGAATTTATGTAACCAGGCCTTTAAATCTAGTTCTCATCTGGTCATATTTCCTGTGCATTCAAAGATGAGGTCAGATGTCAGGTTCTGTCTTTCAGGGAGCTTGGTGTTTACTTTTCTTTCTCTGGCTTCAAAGTGAGAGGATATATGTAAAAATCCAGCTGGACACCAATGAAAGCTAGAAAGACTAAGTTATCTTTTTCTAGGACATAAAATAACGTAAAGGCCTGTACATGAACTGTGCAGATATTTCAGAATATGGAAAGCTCAAATGAAGCCCATTTTTGGGGATAATTTTGACGCGTGGTGGCAACAAATACTTTAATTTAGACTTTTCCACACCTTTTTTGCGCACTGTATACTTGTATAAAAAAACGGTATTTCTGTGGAAATGGTCATTTCAATAAAATGTGTTGTCTGTAATGACAGTGCACTACCGCAGCTTGCACACTCCACTTTACCCCACTGCACTCTATCTACGCCACCCCACTCTACTCTGTACTACTTTAAGCCATTGCACACTACTCTGCTAAGCACCTCTGCACTCTTTGCCACTGCACTGTATCCCAATCCACTTCTAAGCACTCCCTTTACGGCACTACACTCTACGACCCTTCACTCTAGTCTGAAACAATCTACTCTATGCCATTTAATTTCACTTTGCACCATTCCACTCCACTTTATGCCACTCCACACCACTGCAATCTACCTGGCGACACTCCACTGCACTCTGCGTCACTGCGCACTATGCCACTGCGCACTATGCCGCTACACTCTGCGCAAATGCACTTTACTCAAATCCAATGCACTGTACCCCACTGCATTCTACGCCAATCTACTCTGCAACACTGCACTATACTCTACAACACTATGCTACTGCTCTGTACACCACTCTACACCATTGCACTCTACGTCACTTTACTCTATACCACTCTATGCCACTACATTTTACACCATTGCACTCAATAACACTACTCTGCAACACTGCATTCTAGGCCAAAGCGCTCTACGCCACTCTAATCTACTGTGCACCACACCACTCTCCTATACACCACTACACCACTGCATTGTGCACCAATGCACTCTGACCCACTACTCTGCAAGTCTTCACTTTCCACCACTGAACTCTATACCACTCTACGCCACTGCTTTTTACTCTGCACCACACAACTCTATGCCAAGGCACTTTATGCCACTACACTCTACACCACTGCTCTCCACGCCACTGCACTCTTCATCAATCTACTCCATGCCGCTGCACTCAACACCACTCTACACCTCTTCACTCTACCGACGCCACCCTATGCCACATGACTCTACTCTGAAACAATCCGCTCTATGCCACTGCACTCTGCGCCACTCCACACCAATGCAGTCTTCTCTGCATCACCCTACTCTACGTCACTGCACTCAGTGCCAATGGATTCTACACCACTTTACTCAAAGCAAATGCACTCTACGCCAATCTACTCTGCCCCACTAAACTATGCCACTTCCATCTAGTCCACTCCACTCTGACACTTGTCTCCACGGTACTCCACTCTGACTCTCTACCCCATTAAACTTTACTCCACCCCAGATAAGTCGCCTCTTCCTCCCATGAAAGGGGGTAGAATTGTTTTCTGCATCAGGGACTTAAACAGCTTTAAAATCATCTCCCTATTGCAGCACTCTGCACGTTCAAAAACCATGCTTTCTACTTTTAAATATAACCCCGGCCAGGAGAAATCTTGCTGAATCCAATTCTTGGTTTTGACCACCCCAGTATGACCAAAGGGCATTGACAGCAGCAGTTTCTTCCTCAATTCAATCTGAGGCTGTTTAGTAACCCTGAAAACTGAGCCATCCTTCCCATTCAGTTAAACTCTTACATTCCAGAATGGTTTTATACCACCCTTAAGTCCCTAGCCCTCTCTCAACCGCCAGAACGGTCCCTAAGGTATTGTCACTTTCCAATTTGTTCTTCCACTCCTATTCCATAACAGAGTGCACATGCTCTCTCTGACACCGCCTTACTCATCGGAACCTGTGCTTCCTCCTTATTAATTTGTTAATGTTAAGCTATTTATAAAGCGCAACATATACCCGGAGGTGTTTTAGCGCTGAATATGTAGGCAGCGAGAGAGCAGAATGGAAGGACCCATTGATTGAAAAGCCAAGTTTTTAAGTTTCTTGAACTGGGGCAGGGATTGAGCTGACCTAAGATTGAGCGGAAGGAGATTCCAGGATGTAGCTGCTCTCACCGCATAGCTGCTGCCACCCCATTTAATTTTTTTTTCTTTTCTAATCTGATGGAATTTACCCTGGAGGAGCTTGCTGATCTTGGGTTTCTTGTCGGAGTGTACCATGATGAGGCTTTCTTCAAACAGGAAGGTCCTAAATCGTGGAGTGCTTTATATGTCAAACGGGGCCTTAAATGTGGTTCTGTTTTTGACTCTCACCCAGTAAAGATCCTTAAGAGCAGAGGAAACGGAGTGGTACCTAGGCAGGTCCAATAAGAGTCTGGCTGCTGAGTTTTGAAGAATTTGTACTTTGTTCAGCTATTAAGCTTGCAGGCCGATGTAGAGGCTGTTGCAGTAGTCTATCTTGGACAGTACCAAGTTGGAGATGTCTGACTTCCTCATAGAGATTTGTGCCACCTTTGATAAACAACCCGCAGCCTTATTCAGGATTCCACAAATTTTCTGTACATGGAAGGTACATTTATGGAAATTCAGCACTCAGTCTTATTCTAGATCAAACCCCATCTAGACCCTGATAATGAACCTCTCCCTCAGGGGTTTGTGAACTGTTCTGATGGTGAAGAACTCACCCCCAAGAAATCCCGTAGCTTTCTAATGGCCTTCACCACAGGCAAAGCTTCTTTCTCTGCCGTAGAGTAGGTGACCTCTGCATCCTTCAGTGATCTGGACGCAAAGGCAAAAGTCTTCTCTCCACTCTCTGACTTTGAATATGGCGCAGCTCCTTACAACAGATGCTCATATGATGGATGGACTGCAGAACAATTCAAAACATTCACCCCCAGTCTAGAGAGCTGGGTTAAATCCATCATTCTTTTGCTCACCATGCCACCCCAGTTTAGACCTGGCCAAATGCAAATCAGTGACCCTGTGCCTCATGGGAACAGTCCAGCCTGAACTGCCAAGCTAGGTCCTCCCTGGACCAGAAACAAGCATCCTAGGACCGGTTTCGGGGTTTCACCCCTCTTCAGCCAGGATAGCTTGAATCCAGTGGCACAGTGAGCCTGGGACACACATCTGGGCATACCCGGCGCACTTATAGCAAGAAAGCAAAAGTCACACAGATGATGGACGGAATGCAGAACAAATCAAAACATGCACTCCCAGTCAATAGATCTGGGTTAAATTCCTCCTTCTTTTGCTCACTATGCTTAACCAGTTTAGACCTGGCCATATGAAAATCAGTCTTGACCACGTGGCTCATGGGAACAGTCCAGCCCGAACTGCCAAGCCAGGTCCTCCACTGTTTGCATGACCCACTAGGTCTAACCTGGGGTGGCATTGTGAGCAAAAGAATGATGGATTTAACCCAGATTTCTAGACTGGGGGTGAATGTTTTGATTTGTTCTGCAGTCCGTCCATCAATTGTGTCTTTTACAGCTCCAGCATCCCTGCTAGGAACGAAGGCTTGAAGATCAGGGTTACCCTAAGATCTGGTTTGATCATTCTAAACTCTTCCTCACATTCATTGCAGCAAACAACTTTATAACCTTTTTCTTCACCAAGCATCTCACCTGTATCATGTTTTTAGAAAGTCTTTCCAAGAAACTCCTGTAAAGTTCCATCATACCCATCAAAGATAGCTCATCCATTACTCTTACAAGACACTCCTAATTGCTTCTTCACCATCCCTCTTTCGTCTCGCACTCGTAGAAGATATCCTGAATAACCGACTTCTTTTTGTCTAGATATTCACTTCTCTGCTCTTAAAGTCCGTCCTTCATCAGTGAATGTTTCAAAAACTTTCCTCACCTGCTCTTTATATTCTGCCCAATTGTTACCATAAACCAACATATCATCCTGGAAGCATTGACTCCCTCAGCACCCCTCTAATGCTGTCAACTCAGAAAAGATTGTTATAAAAGCTGTTATTCTTGTCACTCCTCATGAAGACACACCTGATGATTGGGAGAAGCCTGATCAAGAGTATTAAAGATCTTGGCTCCCCCAGCTTGGACCCCATCTCCAAGAGAGATTCATCAATGTCGACCTCCGAGTTTTAAAACTGTGCCGGACAAAACATAATGTGTATTTGTGAATCGCTTGTTTTCCCAGAAGGCCATCCTTGTGCTGATTAATCGATGTTAATTGTTACCAAACTAAATGGTGCTCCTTTTATTGACATTAGAAGGATGAAATGCTGAGTGTACCCACGTAGATCTGAACCCGTGCCCATGAGGTCAAACACAGGCGCCTACAGTGGACGCATTAGTCCACTACGCCACCAGACCCTACTCATATAATGTAACTGTCTGCCTGGTTTCTTGGCCACGACAATAGGAGCCAACCACTCTGTTGCATCAATAAAAGCTATAACTTCCATTCTGCGGACTGCATTAAGTTCAAATTTCATTGCATCATATTTCCAACAGGTAGTCAGTCTCCTTACTTTTGACTCAACAGGGACTGCCCCTTTTTTAACTGTATCTTAAACTACTCCAAGTCTTCACAAAAAATAATCTGGGAACAGTCTGCTTCCATGTCCTCCTCAGGCACCTGTCTGTGGTTCAGCATTGGGTTCGTTATGCTCCTAACTCCTTGTGCTGCGGCATCCAGAATGTGATCCCTTTTACTGAACCACATCTATACCTCAACTGCATTGGTTTTATTCTTGAACTCGGGCGCTCGTACAAAATACCCCATTCAGCTTTATCTCCTGCCCTCCACACCCTCCAGCTTCTATACTGTCACCAAACTGAAGTTTCTCTTCGCAGAAATAATGAAAAGGCGAGCAGGACTCTAACCTAATTTCCATTGCACTGCCCATTGTTTCCCATCATTTTCATTGCTCCCTCATCAGACTTCTTCACACTCTCGTTTCTTATTGTAATTCAAAGGCCAGCAGTATTTGTCAGTCCCCTGTCCCCACAGTTATTACAGATAGCCTTTTGTGCTGCATTTTGCCTCTCGCTCGCTATGTGGCCTTGTTAACTACAACAAAAGGACACCCCATTACATTTCAACTCCTATCCTTATTAGCCACAACATGTCTTATTTCACTGCACTTACATCTTTTTTATGTTTACTAACTTTCTTTTTCTCTCTAGTACAAACCTTTCTGTGTCCCACTCTTTGTTGCAGCATCAGTGACCCCACTGAATCGGGGTTCGTTTCTCTGCCAAAGTTCTATATGCGATTTTGTAATTTTCCACAATTAAGGGAGCGTTTTCTCTCCGGGTACTTTCACTGCACAATGATACCTTTTTAAGTATTGTCCTGCCCTTGGAGAGAGAATGTAAATACACTTTATTCCTACAGATGTTGAAATCATTTAGACCTCTTGCCTCGCTCTGGCCTCGTTCTGGCACACTGAGTGCTTTATGTCCTTCTGGACCGAAATAGTGAATTAATAGCAGTAGTTTTCATTTGATCGCTAGATTCGCTGCACACAGCGGGATTTAGTTCAAACACAGTCTTTCAATTTGCCCATTTAATGGATGGCTCCCTGTATGACTTAGGAAAATCAGTCGGGAATTATTCTTTCCATGGTTCCATTGAAAGGATAACACTATTAACCAATCAGACTTCAGAAGCGCCTAGGATTGTTAATGATACACAAAATATTTTTTTACTGTGACCAGACTTGTCCAATGTAACCCAAAATCCTGAGGAAAAAAGTCAAACTCTAGGTATCTAGTGGACTTTAGATCAAATGATCTCCTAAAAGCAGCACCAACCTTTTCTGGGTCATCCGATAACTCATCACTGACTGCGAGTTCCCCAAGCTGTAGAAGTCCCTAATGGGCTCCTCCTGAAGTCAAACCCGTGAACGGGGCAGGTGGTGAATAAGTCACGGTCTAATCCACCAGTCCAATGCTCACTTCCTCCAAGGATTTCAGTGGTTTGCCAATACGAAACGGTGTCTCTTTGACTGTACGCGTATTTCCACTGCCAATAGGCATCAGCCTCCAATCAAGTAAGCACTCGCAGGATGTGTATCTTTCGAATTAAGGTGTCCCTGTCAATGTAAATAAGTGTCACAATATCCAAACGGCTCTTGCTACACCTTGCCCTGCTTTGCTAAAAATGTAAATCTGTGCCTCCCACCCAAACGGATACAGAGAAAGCTGGTCTCTGATACGGGCTGGTCTCTGATTACTGTCACTGCTGTACTGGCTTCTAGGCTTTAGCACCAAGACATTGCCAATGTACACATCCCAACATCATCCCTCAAATGCTGCACCCACATGTACTTCTAATATGGTGCTCATGTGGATGTGGGGGCGCCACACTTGTCCCGAGGCTGACCATTTTACGCACTAGTTGTTAGTGTCACAAGCTCCCTTGCACCTACTCTGTTTGCGCTCTTCTGCTTGGGTTGGAAGTGATGTCACACATGGTGATGGCATCTTTTTGTGATGTCTCACACTGCCTTTTGTCGCTTGATTGAGCCCTTATGCTTTCTCTTGCTTTTTACAGAATAGTGTTTCTCTTGTACGAGTCCTGTGAAGGCCTCCATCTTATTACAGTGCATCAACCGCCACCTCTTGCTGCCACCGCTCCTGTCTGCATATATGATCTACTCCTTACATGCTTTGGATCCTGTGCATTTGTGTTGTGGTGTGCATGGTCACTCATCACCAGTGTGAAAATGAAGAATGGGGCCTCCTTTTCGAAAGGAAACACCACTCTTTATTATACAGGGCCTAACAAACGCCTGCTTCTCCCAGATGTTGTCCACCTGAAGCACACAGAGTGCCAGTGCTCCGCAGTCGGTCATAGAATGTCCCCACAATCACAGTTCCAAGAAACCACACTGTCTTCAAGGAAGTGAGCTCGAAGTACACCTTGATGTTATGGCGCCGCAGTTCTTCAGATGGCTGTGAAGGCTCCAGGTGAGGCCTTTAGGTCGAGTTAAGTATTGTCCTTGTGCTGGTTGAATCTTGAGCGCCTTGTGTGGCAAGCGCTCTCTAATGGCCTCCATGCAGAGATTCAAGCTCACTGGGCATAGAATGAGACAGTTGAAGATTCTTTTCCTTTCACAGATGGGGTGAATATGTTGATGATGTGCAGGCTGCTTTTAACAATCTTTTTCTTGGAAAATTGATGGTTGTTAGTTTTTCTATTGATCTTTCGGAAAGCACTTTGGGAGTGGGATTTGTGCCTTGCTTGGTGGCCTTGAGTAGCCGCTGCTTCTTTTGGCTACTTTACTACTCACAGTAGGGTGTCATTCTCCCTTGACCTCAGTGATGAGCTTCTTCAGAGATGTGCGGAGAGCTTCAGGGCTTTGAGATTCTCTTGCTTCTACTGTAATGTTTGCTATTCTTGAGCTATCGGGTGTACCTTGAGTTCATGTATAACTATCGCTGTTGAGGGTGCCGATGAAGGTGGTTTGTGTATCATTATTTTGCAGAGGATTTCGTGTGAGTGGTAATAGTGAAGCTTTTGATTTGAGTGAAACTGTTGTTCTCGATGGCAGGGTCTGGCGTTAAGAAAAATTAAGATAATGGCTGTGCGATCTGGGCACCCTGTGCTGGCCGTTGTATAAATCTACATTCATTTGGTTCATGCATGAGTCCTAGTGTTTCGCAGGTGCGTTGGTGATCGAGACGTTAAATAAATCTGAAACTTTGCCTTTGGGAAGCAAGTAGTGACTTGTCCGATGTCAGAGTTCCTCACCTGGGCGAGGCAAACTTCATTCATGGACTACTTCATCCATGAGGGCTATAACCTCTGAAGATTATTTACAGGTTTAAGTTTAATGCTCAAGTGGAATTCATAGGATCGACACTAGAATTGAAAGTTTGCTGCTACTGACCAGAATGATGGATGACTGCATCACCTCCTGTTCTGTTTGCATGAAGTGCAGTAGTTTGGGGGTACTGGGACGCTGATGTGTTGGAGTGTGGTGGAGAGCCAGGTCTCTGTGAAAATCATTTGGAGGTTTTGTGTAACGACTCATGACTGCTGAGCAGAGTGAGTGATAATTAGCAGGAAGTGCACGTTGCTGTCAGCGTGTTTGTTATTTGAGGTGATGAGTGCAAGTGTTGCCTGAGCACTTGTGGTGCGAGGTTGTGTGGAGATTCTTTATGCGCTTGACGAGATGAGAGAAGCCACTCCGCCTCCTGCTAGTAAAGCTGAGGATTTTTATGTGTGTATTATTCGAAAAGTTTTATGGAGCGCAAGCAAGACCCAAAAGGGTATCAGAGCACTGTATGCGTACAACAACAAAATGGATATAAAGATGGAACTTAACCAGCAAAAGGTCAAAGGGGGGGACACACAAGTTCAAAGAGGGGCAGGGGGTCGTCCAATCTAGTGGGACCTGTAAGGTTTAAGCAGAGAAGAAACAAAATTAAAAATTGAAACAGCACGTTAAAAAGAGTATCCCGAACGGAGACATGAGTAGATAGTGATAATATCTGTGTTAATGCTGTTGAAGGTCATTCGGGTGTAGCCATTTTGCATGTTTTTTTTAAAGAGGCAGTTGAAGGGTTGGTTTTGATCTCCGGCGGAAGAGCGTTCAATATTTTTGAAGCCATACCAGAGAAAGCACGATTGTACGTTATTTTCTTATTGAATTTGGGAGGTTTCAATAATAGGGTGCTAAAGCTTCTTCAGATCTGGCTCGAGCCCGATAGCTCAGGTTTTTTTGCCAGGTAAACGGGGGTGTTGTGATGAATAGCTTTGTGTGTCAGGCAAGCTGTCTTGAACCTGATCCTCGCTTCAATGGTCAGCCAGTTTAGTTGAATTGGGTCTGGTGTGATGTGGTCTTGTTTTCTGGAGCCAGTGATGAGTCTGGCTGAAGCGTTCAGGGTGGCTCCAAGTAGAACCAAACTAGTTTTAGGTAGCCCAGCAAGGGTCACCAACCCATATTCCAAGCATGAGATAACTATGGATTGTACAGCTGGCTGGATGTCCTCAGGTGGAAGGAAAGGCTTGATTTTCCTAAGGGTGTTTTGCTGAAGATTGGCTGATCTTGCTATAAAAAGTACGCTGTTCAGTTATAAGTTTATGATTTATTAGATAAGTTAAGCACAGCAACAATAACGTAGTTATCTTCTTAAGAGTCACTGCAACTGACTCAAGTACCGCATTCTTGCATAACCTTCTTCCAGAACTAGAACCTATGGTAACAAAAGATTCCTATACATAATATTGAATACAACACTTGCATATTTAGGTATTTGTCCAAGGTTATACCTAAAGATTTAGCTGAGTCAACATGTGGTGTGCAGTTAAGAGCAGTAAGATGTTTGAGCCAGTCCAGGGTAGGTGCAGAGTGGTTGTGGGGGCAATCAGAAGGAATTCAGATTTGAGGGTATTTAACAATAGATGGTTAAGAGCTACCATTATTGCGTTTTTAGGAGAACATCATTTGGTGTTTTTATGTCATCTGGAGAGGAGATCTTCAAATTTAGTTGTCATCAGCATACATATGGTGCTGGATGTTAGAGCAGTTCAGAATATCGGAGAGCGGTTTCATAAAAAGGTTGCAAAGAGTGGGCGAAAGTGCAGAGCCCTGAGGTACTCCAATGGTGACCTGCGTACTATCTGCAAGAGATTGGGTGCGGTTCTGTTAGAAAGAGGCCAAGCAGTTTAAGACTGGGCCAGAAAATCCCATCCTATATTGAAGAAGAGCAATTGGGTTTTTATGTTTGATGGTGTCAAATGATGAGGACAGGTCAAGAAGAATCAAAAGACCAGGGACATTTTGATCAAGGGATCTCAAGGAGTCATCAACGATACGAGTTAGAGCTGTTTCAGTACTGTGCCCCGCTCTGAAACCCGACTGGTAGAGGTCAAGGAGCTGACATTTCTCAATATGGTTCCAGAGCTGTGCGTGGACGCATTTCTCGAGCAGTTTAGCTAGAGTCATGATGCTGGTGATCGGATGGAAGTTATTGGGTTCAGCTAAGTCGGCAATGGGCTTCTTTCGGATGGGAGTGACTTGAACTGACTTGAGGCAATCTGAAATCCTCCTTGTAAGAGCGGTTCCCGGAGGATCCGGGACCACAGAGGGAGGATGGCTGAATTGAGGTCTTTAAAAAAACGTTCCCAGTAGTGGATCGCTGAAGTGATTGGAAGGTTTTAAGGACACCGTAGATTGGAGCCACTCTGTGTCTTCTGGTAGAAGAAAAGTATTCCATGATGCGTTTTTTGGGAGTGCGACTTATGTGGAAGGAAGGTGCTGAAGGCTCCGTAGGTTCCTCTGCTAATGCGGGGGAGTTCAGATGGCAAAGATTTGGAGTTGTAGGTTGCAGCTCAAGTTAATTTTTCTTGGCCTTTTTAGTGAAGTGTGCTGAGAAGTCCTCCTCCCTAGGAAAGGAGGATATGTGTGTAGAGCTAGGGTTGGGAGAGTGGTAAGGTTGCTGTTTGATGATTTCGAAGAGTTTCTTGTCTGTTTTTAACGCTGTCAAGTTGAGCCCTGAAGTGATCGGTTTTAGCATTGTGAATACGTTTGTTGTATGCGCTTCTCATCTTCCTTACCTGATTGAGGCTGGTAGTGGAAGGAGAGTTTCTCCAAAGTCTCTCTGAAAGCCTAAGTTTGCGATGTTCTTCATTTAAGGAACTATTAAACCAGGGTTTGGATTGTTTGATCGGAATCCTTTTGAGTTGCTTTGGAGCAATAGAGTTGAAAATACTAGTCCTATAGTTATGTAGTGATCAGTAAGGTCGTCCAGATTGGTCATGTTAGGGGGCGGCTTGAGACTATATTCTAGCAAATGGATGTTAAATCATTAATGTTGATGTCTCTTAGGTTACGAGACAGTTGTTTGGTTTTACGTGGCTGGCCCTGTCTGTGCATGACATTTTCCAGTATTTGGAAGTATATTTGGTGGTGATCCGACCAGTCACAGGGTAAAAAGTCTTCAAATTGAATGATATTGTCTTTAGCTTTGATTGGGTCGAGCCCTTGTTTTGTGGAGGTCCCTTGCAGACCTGGGTGAAGTAGAGGTCGGAGAGGAAGGCTTTAAAGGATCATCCGTGTCGTTCCAATGAAGGTTGAAGTCTCGGAGGAAGATATGGCTGAGTTGGTCTGAGCAGGAGGTTATGGACTCCATCATTTGCTCGATGAAGTGAAGATTGTCCCCTGGTGGATGATAAATTGTGTGGATCACACAGACAATCTTCGGAAGTCCAAGTGTGCTGAGCAGCATTGAGGTAGTCCGTGAGTCCTGAGATAACCCTATAGAGTGCACGTTGTCTTGCGGTTGAACACCTTTTTAGGGTCGGAGCAGTTAGGGGTCAAATAGCAGGGAGGAGGTAAGTCTTAGAGCTACAATGTCTGGGAGAGACGACGACTAGTTGCTCACAGGAGGACATCAGAGAATTTTGAGTTTGTTTCAGCACGAGATTGGAGCAATGTATGAAAGCAAAGCCTCCTCCAAGCCCCCCCACCCCTTTTAACAGGTAGATCGCATCTGATAATGTCATAATCAGGAGGGATTAAGATGTCGAACTGGAGAGGAGGAGTCATTGAGCCGAGTTTCAGTACGGATCAAGAGGTCTAAGTTTTGCGAGATGATGAGTTTCGAAATATATGCTGCGTGTTTCTCAGCTGATCTGTGGTTGAGAAGCAATGATTTGATGTGTGCGCTGTTAGTGACTACTTCACTGTGAGAAGTTGTGATCTGAAGGGTATCCCTATTCACAGATCTTAAGTTCACACTGGGTTCTCTACCAGGGTCAGAGGAAATAGTTGTGATGTTGATTGTAGTGTCAGAGGGGCCAGAGCCGTTGTATGATCTAAGAAGAGAGAGGGTGTTGTCGTCCGACAACTGAGGCAAAAACCTAAGGGGCCTAGACTGGTGGTTTGGAAGAGGCCGGGTTCTCCAGAGAGGGTAAGTGGGTAAATGTGAGAAGACAGTTCATCCCCACCGTGTTTATCCCTTGGGGGAGGACTGGGTTGGTCTGTCCCCAGGGAGGGGAGAAGTTTCCAGGAGGATGATGCTAGAGAAGGTCAAATTCGAAATTCGGCACAACTTTCTGGACCGCACAAGGGTCTTCGGCCATCCAACACATTTTGATGGAATGATTATCCAGTTCATCAATGACTGTAGCTGGATTTGGGTAGATAAAGGGTCGAAGGCTATTGGAGCATTTCACCCACCAAGTTAAGAATGTTCTAAATTAAAAAGGGAGAAACAGACGGACATTGGACTGTTGGAGCAGAAGGCATTTGGCAGCCATTGTTGGCCCTGGGCCTCGCCATGGTCTTCAGTGGAGCTCCCAACACTCTGTTTAAATGAAGTTTCGTTGCGATATTTGACAATTGTGCAGGTCTCTGATGCTTCTTGGTGGCTATTGAGATGGCTATCGAGCAGAGACCTGAGGCTCGTTGTGCTGAGTTCAAGGATGCCCTAACACTTAGACTTCATCTACTCTGACAAGGAGGCCACTGGAGGGGCAGCTATGCCGCTCTACAGCCCCATAGCATATTGTATATTTGTGCGCAGTACTGAGTGCGAAATTCTGATGGTAGCATTGCATGAGTATTGATGGGAGACTAAACTTGAGAAGGAAAAGGAAATAAACTGCTGTGGGCAGTTCGGGGGTGTACAGGCAAGGTTACAGGAGACCGTCTTCAGTTGGACAAATTAATGGTACAAAGTCAGAATTCAAAATGTGCTTTCAGGAATTAAGCATTCTTCTACTACCCAACGGTGGAATGTGCAAACACTGAAAGCGTGTGTTCCCATTGCAAGTCATTTGTTTCAGTAACATGGCTGCTAGATTGGTTGAAGGGGTTACTGATCATGTGAGTCTGTTGTGTTGCACAGAACACTCATTTGATGCTCTATATTATGTTTATTTGAACCTCTACTCCGTGGTTGTGTGGTACAGTTTGTGGTCTAAAGGGCCCTCATTTCTGAAAGATGGTGCTGACTGTAGCAGGCTGATCAGCATGATTGGGAAACACTTTTTCTCCCCAGACTCTCTTCTGCCGTCATTGAGATTTTCTGACTCTCGGTGCCGGGACCTCTGACACTCGGTGCCGGGACCTCTGACACTCGGTGCCGGGACCTCTGACACTCGGTGCCGGGACCTCTGACACTCGGTGCCGGGACCTCTGACACTCGGTGCCGGGACCTCTGACACTCGGTGCCGGGACCTCTGACACTCGGTGCCGGGACCTCTGACACTCGGTGCCGGGACCTCTGACACTCGGTGCCGGGACCTCTGACACTCGGTGCCGGGACCTCTGACACTCGGTGCCGGGACCTCTGACACTCGGTGCCGGGACCTCTGACACTCGGTGCCGGGACCTCTGACACTCGGTGCCGGGACCTCTGACACTCGGTGCCGGGACCTCTGACACTCGGTGCCGGGACCTCTGACACTCGGTGCCGGGACCTCTGACACTCGGTGCCGGGACCTCTGACACTCGGTGCCGGGACCTCTGACACTCGGTGCCGGGACCTCTGACTCTCGGTGCCGGGACCTCTGACACTCGGTGCCGGGACCTCTGACTCTCGGTGCCGGGACCTCTGACTCTCGGTGCCGGGACCTCTGACTCTCGGTGCCGGGACCTCTGACTCTCGGTGCCGGGACCTCTGACTCTCGGTGCCGGGACCTCTGACTCTCGGTGCCGGGACCTCTGACTCTCGGTGCCGGGACCTCTGACTCTCGGTGCCGGGACCTCTGACTCTCGGTGACGGGACCTCTGACTCTCGGTGCCGGGACCTCTGTCTCTCGGTGACGGGACCTCTGACACACTCGGTGACGGGACCTCTGACACACTCGGTGACGGGATGCTGCTGATCCCTTCCTCCTGGGATCTTCAGTGAACAGTGTAACCTCAAGGAGAACCAGATAAAATCGATACCCATTACCAGATTTATTTTCTCTTCTGTTTCCGATGGCGCTCCTTGTAGTCCTCTGCTCTGGATTCTTCTATTCTTTATTGACGTCTGAGGCAACGCCTGTCTTGGTTGATTGTAAATCTGATCACATTTCTGTTTCACTATATAAATGAGATGTACTCATAATATTAAATTATTGGAAATTCATTTTTTCTGATCACTGGTAAATGCTTGGGAGTCAGTTTGTTTTTATTCATGTTTAGTCAGAATTTGATGTTTCTACTTTTCCTTTTGCACATACAGGACCTGGGGAGATTATGGCATCTAGATTCCAAGATGTCCGAAAACGGATCCTTTCGCCAGTGGAGGAGGAATGCATTTCTGAAGTCCCGAGGAAGCGGATCTCTCCTTCCTCTAAAGAGAACATGAGGAAGGTGAGAAACACCTTTGGCCCTCTGTGTCTGTGAACAAGTGGAGTTTGTGCTCTGGGTGTGTTTATGCATTCTGTGTTTTTATTGTTGATATCTCTGGTCCCTACTGTTTTTGCTGTGCACTCTTTGTTCTGCTGTCAGTATCCCCGGCCTTTGTGTATCTGCTGTGACTGTCTCTGGTCTCTTCTGTGCTGCCGTGGGTGTTTCTGGCCTCTTCTGTGCTGCCGTGGATGTCTCTGGTCTCTTTCGTGCTGCCTCTGGTGCCTCTTGCCTGCTGCCGTGGGTGCCTCTTGGTCTCTTGCGTGCTGCCGTGGGTGCCTCTTGCGTGCTGCTCTCGGTGCCTCTTGGTCTCTTGCCTACTGCCGCGGGCGCTTCTTGTCTGCTGCCGCGGGCGCCTCTTGGTCTCTTGCCTGCTGCCACGGGCGCCTCTTGCCTGCTGCCGCGGGTGCCTCTTGGTCTCTTGCCTGCTGCCGCGGGGCCTCTTGGTCTCTTGCCTGCTGCCGTGGGTGCCTCTTGGTCTCTTGCGTGCTGCTGTGGGTGCCTCTTGCGTGCTGCTCTGGGTGCCTCTTGGTCTCTTGCCTACTGCCGCGGGCGCTTCTTGCCTGCTGCCGTGGGCGCCTCTTGGTCTCTTGCCTGCTGCCGCGGGCGCCTCTTGGTCGCTTGCCTGCTGCCGCGGGCGCCTCTTGGTCGCTTGCCTGCTGCCGCGGGCGCCTCTTGGTCGCTTGCCTGCTGCCGCGGGCGCCTCTTGGTCGCTTGCCTGCTGCCGCGGGCGCCTTTTGGTCGCTTGCCTGCTGCCGCGGGCGCCTTTTGGTCGCTTGCCTGCTGCCGCCTCTTGGTCGCTTGCCTGCTGCCGCAGGACTCTGTTCTCTCATGCTACTGTGAACATCTCTTCTGTGCAGCCACAGGTTTCTGTTCCTGTGCCTGGTCTCTTCTGTGCAGCTGTTAGATTTTGGTCTCTTCTGTGCAGCCGTAGGGTCTCTTTTATGCAGTCATGGGTGTCTGGTCAAGCTGCCGTGGGGATGTCTGGTGTCTTCTGCGCTGATGTGGGTTTCTGTGGTCTCTTCTGCACTGCCGTGGGTCTCTCTAGTCTCTTCCGTGCCGCTCTGGGCGTCTGGTCTCTTCCGTGCCGCTCTGGGCGTCTGGTCTCTTCCGTGCCGCTCTGGGCGTCTGGTCTCTTCCGTGCCGCTCTGGGCGTCTGGTCTCTTCCGTGCCGCTCTGGGCGTCTGGTCTCTTCCGTGCCGCTCTGGGCGTGTCGTCTCTTCCGTACTCTGCTCTGTGTAAATGTTTGCTTTGGCAGGCCATGAAATCTATGTGGTGATTCTCCGTGAATCCCTAAAGTTTATGGAGCGGCAGGTGAGTGCCACGTGTAGCTCTGCTGTTTCTGTGGTGACCATGGTTGGGCTGTTGGAGGCTCTGTTACAGGTAGAGTGTAGCAGTGGTGCTTTACTGGTGGTGGTGCTGTGGAGAGCTGCCACATTATTTGTTTGATGCAACGGGCAGCTCTTCGTTTTGGAGACAGTACATTTTTAGCAGTGGTATTTGGATGCATTTGGTGTGTTGAGTCTTCGTTTCATTTAAACATTTGAATCTTCCTTTTGTTGACAGGATAAGAACCCTGTGCAAGAGACGTCTGTACTCTACAAGCTCAGGTAGGGAGCCGTGCACATTCTTATGGTAGCCCTTCTTGCTTTCCAGACTGGTTTGTACAACAGACATTTTGTGATGTGCCTCTCGTATTCCTGCAGGACAACAGCCAATTGGGCTGTGAGTAGCCCACGCAAGTCTTATAAAATCCTACACTTCAGGAGAAGATCCTCACAGATAAGCTTAAGCCCCTGTTCCCGAAGGAGGACACTCCCCATCACTGGGGACCGTGACATGGATAATAAGGAAAATGAGGTAGCATTTGCTGGGAACCTGCAGGAGAAACTTCTGAAGGAAAGCCGGACGTACCTGCTCAACTCTAGTGATCCGGGCACTTCCCAGACCGACGGGCCTGGCTCAAAGTACAGCAGCTTCTGCACAGAGGTGAGTTTGTGCTGGTTGGATCCCGGGTCTTTTACTTGGCTTTCCTTGCAAAGGTTGCTTGCATGTTTGATTTATCAAAGTGCTTAGAATTGAGGCAGAAATATCTTCTTCAGAGCCCTGAGTTCTCTCCTCAGTGCCATGATTGTCCTGCTGCTCTGTGCTCTCTTGTAACTGAAGTATGAGCCACAGAGTCATACTTCTGACTCTTCTCCTCTTATAGCCGACAGTGACAAAGGCTGTCACGGCAAGGGCAACGCTTTTTTTGCCAGTACATTGAAGTCGGGCGAATGGAACATTTCCATGTCTCACCCGCATTTTTATTTCAGAATACAGACAAAGGAAGGCAGATCTGACCCGTGAGGTTGACCCACCAAGTAGGTCGCTCCCCTCACCGCCACGCAGCCCCCTGTGTGTCCTGGTTCCTGCTGCCACTGCCGCCCTTGTTAGCCGCCTCCAACCCGGCTAAGTACTGTTTGCCGTTCTTGATTGTCTGCTCGTCTTGGTTGTTGTTGTTCCCTTGATTGCCCCCCTGTGCCACTCTTGCCTTTTGTACCCTTTTTTGTACCCCTGTGCGCGATTTCCACATTTGTGCCCCCTTTCTCTCCCCCCTGTGCCACTCTTGCCTTTTGTACCCTTTTTGTACCCCTGTGCTCGGTTTCCACATTTGTGCCCCCTTTCTCGCTGTCCCCGCTGCCTCTGCTTCCCCTGCCGTTTTCTTTCCTGCCGCTGCGGCCCCGCCCCCTCGACTCCCATTGGCCACCCCGCTCCCAGCTGCTCCTCCCTCCCTCTGCCCCTCATATGGAGGCCGCGCAAACCCGTCTGCGCCCGGACCGCGCCCAGAGCCAGTACCCCTGGCCCCTGCTGGAGCCAGAAGCATCGACTGAGATATGACCCCACCGCCCTCGACGCACTCAACACCGGACGACCACCCACCTGCTACCGAGCCACCCCGAGGCGCACCCAGGGACCCTTCACCTGCCAATCCTGCAAATTCACCTGCCTTCGAACCTACATCCTCCTAGGGGACCTGAACTTCCACCTGGAGAAAAACGACAACACCACCACCCTGCTCGACAACCTCGCCAACCTCGGACTCAAGCAACTGGTGAACACCCCCACCCACCTCCCTGGCCACACGCTCGACCCCATCTTCTCCGCTAGCAACCACGTCTCCTTCAGCCACTACACTGGACCGACCACAGATGCATCCACTTCACCTTCCAAAAGAATACATCCCACCACCGTGCGCAACAAATCCCCCGCAGAAGCGGGAGCAAAATCGCCACAGACCAGCTCCTTTCATCGCTGAGCCTGAACCCGCCAGCCAACACCGCTGACACCAACGACGCAGCCCACAACCTCGCACAGTGGATCACCAACTGCGCCGAAGACCTCGCCCCACTGAAGAAACCCCCTTGCATGACTGGCAACAGGAAAACCTCATGGTTCACAGACGCCCTCAAAGAATCAAAGAAATCCTGCCGTACCCTCAAAAACCTGGTGCCACGAACGGACTACAGAAAACATGACAGCCCTCAAGAACGCCACTCGCGAACACCACCAGCTGATCCGCACCACCAAAAGGTCATCGTTCAAAGAGCGGCTCGACAGCAACACCCACAACAGCAAGGAACTCTTCAGCATCGTCAAAGAGCTCTCCAACTCCAGCGCCAACAACATCACACCGTCGCAAGACCTCTGCAACTCCCTCGCCACATACTTCCACCGCAAGATCGCAGACATACACGACAGCTTCGGACCCCAGACTTCGCCTCCAGTCACTGAACCAACGACGCCCACCACCACCCTCAGCGCCTGGACCCCCATCAGCACTGAAGACACCACCTACGTAATGAACACCATCCACTCTGGCTCCCCCTCTGACCCATGCCCACATCATATCTTCAACAAAGCCGACATCATCATCGCACCCCACCTCCGGAACGTCATAAACAACTCCTTCACGTCAGCCACCTTCCCTGAGAGCTGGAAGCACGCAGAAATCAACGCCCTTCTGAAGAAACCCACAGCGGACCCCAAAGACCTCAAGAACTTCCGCCCCATCTCTCTTCTGCCCTTCCCGGCTAAAGTCGTCGAAAACCGTCAATAAACAGCTGTCTGCATTCCTCGAGGCAAACAACCTGCTTGACCCGTCCCAGTCCGGATTTCGAGCCAACCACATCACCGAGACCGCCCTCATCGCAGCCACCGACGACATCAGGACCCTGACGGACAACGGAGAAACAACCGCTCTCATCCTCCTAGACCTCTTGGCAGCCTTTGACACCGTATGCCATCGCACCCTAATAACCCGCCTATTCAACACTGTAATCCAAGGAAAGGCCCTGTACTTAATCACCTCGTTCCTCTCCGACAGAACCCAGTGAGTCCGCCTCCCTCCCTTCTGCTCAGAGGCCACCAAGATCATCTGCGGCGTACCCCAAGGCTCCTCGCTCAGCCCAACCCTCTTCAATCTCTACATGAGCCCCCTCGCCACCATCGCACGCAGACACAACATCAACATCCTCTCCTATGCCGACGACACCCAGCTGATACTCTCCCTCACCAAAGACCCAGCCACCGCCAAAACCAACCTCCAGGAAGGGATGAAAGACGTCGCAGAATGGATGAAGCTCAGTCGCCTGAAGCTGAACTCAGACAAGACGGAAGTCCTCATCCTCAGACAATCCCCATCCGCCTGGGATGACTCCTGGTGGCCCACAGCGCTGGGCACCGCACCAACACCCACGAACCACGCACGCAACCTGGGATTCATCCTGGACTCCTCCCTCACGATGACCAAGCAAGTCAACGCCGTCTCATCCACTTGCTTCAACACCCTGCGCATGCTCCGAAAAATCTTCAGGTGGATCCCCACCGAAACCAGAAAGACCGTCACCCAAGCCCTCGTCACCAGCCGACTGGACTACGGAAACGCGCTATACGCAGGAACCACTGCCAAACTTCAGGAACGACTCCCAACGCATACAGAACGCCTCCGCACGACTCATCCTCGACATCCCTCGCCACAGCCACATATCCACCCACCTGAGAAACATGCACTGGCTCCCCGTCAACAAGAGGATCACATTCAGGCTCCTCACCAACGCACACAAAGCACTCCACGACATGGGCCCCGAATACCTCAACAACCGCCTCTCGTTCTACACCCCCACCCGCCAGCTCCGCCAACCTCGCCACCGTCCCACGGATACGCAGAACCACCACCGGAGGAAGATCGTTCTCCTACCTGCCAGCCAAAACATGGAACTCCCTCCCCGCACACCTACGACTGACACAGGACCATCTCACCTTCAGGAAACACCTCAAGACCTGGCTATTCGAGCAGTAGCAGCACCCTCCACCCCAGCGCCTTGAAACCTTCGCGGGTGAGTAGCGCGCTATAAAAATGTACTGATTGATTGATTGGAAGGAGAGAGGATTAGAACTTTGTGGCTGATCCTTCGGAAACTCGTGTGGAAAGGATGTGATTTAATCCACTTCTTCCATCTCCGAATCTCACTTCTGGCTTTGTCCTCCTGCAGCGCTCCCCACGCATAGGACGGGCAACAGTTGAGCAGCTGTTTTAGATCTGTACTAACAGAACCCCCTGTGCACTGCTCCTTGCAACTGCTCTTGAAATGAGACCCGCTGAACCCTGTGATTGCTCTTAGGGAGAGACCTGCTGGTTGCTGCTTGCTCTCTTGGTTTGAAACTCTCTGGTCACAGTAACTGCTCTCATTATTAAACTTTATCGTATTCTTGAGGCCTGATGATCTGGGCCGGAGGATGCTTTCAGAATGAAGTACTCTGGTCCTTGTGACTGTTCTCAGAATGTGATGCTTTAATTTCTGCAACTTTTTGACAATGAGACGCTCTGGTCTCTGGTTATTCAAGACCATTGATCCGAACCGGAGTCTGCTTTGGGAACGGGACACTTTTTTCCTTGTCTATAACTGCTCAGAGAAGGGGGAACTCTTGTCCAAAAGCACTCTGTGAGTGCCTTAGAGTGAATGCTCTGAGACACTCAAGACCTTTTCCGGGCCTGCTGTCTGAATGAGATGCTTGGGTTCCTGTTCAGGTGAGCCATTGACGTTGAAGACCATATTTTTTGTGGTGTCTTTGAAAACATCAAGGTTGGCTTCATGTTTTTGCGGTCTCTGAGCGATGGTGAAAGTCCTACCCTGGGCAGTGAGAAGCAGCACATAATTCAAGCACTTTCTTGTTGGGTTGCCATTGTGACGTAAGTAGAGCTGCATCTCGGCTCACTGACCAGGCTTTGTTTCTGGGTCTAGGCTCCCCGTCCCAACCTTGAAGCTGCATCTCGGCTCACTGACCAGGCTTTGTTTCTGGGTCTAGGCTCCCCGTCCCAACCTTGGAGCTGCATCTCGGCTCACTGACCAGGCTTTGTTTCTGGGTCTAGGCTCCCCGTCCCAACCATGGAGCTGCATCTCGGCTCACTGACCAGGCTTTGTTTCTGGGTCTAGGCTCCCCGTCCCAACCTTGGAGCTGCATCTCAGCTCACTGCCCTGGCCTTGTTGCTGGGTCTAGGCTCCCTGCCCCAACCGTGAAGCTTCATCTCAGATCACTGTCCTGGCCTTGATATTGGTTCTTTACTCCCTGTCCTGGCCTTGTTTGTGGATCTGGGATCCCCATCCTAGCTTCGATGCTGGATCTATGCTCCGTTTCCTGGCTTTCACATTGAATCTTGGCCCCCTGGCTCTTGTCTTGAGCCTAGGTCTTGTATCACTGTCCTGACCTTCATGCAAGGTTGACGCTTCCTGACTCAACCTTTGCTTGTTCTGGGTCTAGACTTCCTGTTCTAACACTTGTTTGCTCTTGGGCTTAATTTCCCTATCACAAACCTTGCTTGGCACAGTGAGTAGACCTTTTACCACGACATTAGCTTGGCACTGGGTCTACGCTCTCTGTCCTGACCTTTGCTTGCAGCGTGGTCTAGGCTCCTTGTCCCTACCTGTGCTTGGCTCTTTGTCTAGACTTTCTGTCCTGATCTTTGCTTGGCACCAAGTCTAGGCAGAGAGCACCAAGCAAAGGCTCTCTGTCCTGACCTTTTTTTCCTGCCGCCTGCCGCCCAGTTCTTGGGATCTCCATCCTGACCTTTCCTTCCACTGGGCCTTGTCCCAATTTTGGTGGGCTCTTAACCTCTTGTCCCTATCTTGGTGTCTTGACTTCTTGTTATTGTCTGGTGCCTATTTTTGGGGTCCTATAATGCCCCCTGCAGAATCTTGGAAAGGGCTCTCAGTTTTTGGGTCTCAGTAGTGGTCATTCCCGTTGCCAAGTGCTGATCGCACTCTGACCTAGTGTACTTTCCAAGGTGTGGTGCTTGGTTCCCATCCCGGTTAGGCCTGCAGCATCTGATGATGAGTGCTGTTGAGTTATTTTTGATTTGTTGTTTTCAGGTTTCCAGTCACCATGAGACGATGGCGCAGGTTCTTTTCAGCAGGAGCCTCCGATTGAACGTGGCGTTGACCTTCTGGAAGCGACAGAACATTTGTGAGCTCATTGCCTATTTACTGAGGTAACCCCCGGCTCATGCACTTGTATCGCTACCTTCTTTATGTAGCTTCTTGGATCGTTGCTCTTCCTTTCATACTTCATGACCTGTTTCCTCTAATTGCTTTCCAGCAACTCCACACACCTTTCCTCTGTCAGCATGCCACGTTTTCTTTTTATAGTGTCTGTATTATTCAATTGTGGCCACATGGCTGGGTACTGATGTTGGTGCGCGCCTATTATCAGATTAGAAATGTGTGTACACATCTGTCGCTCGCCACAGTGGACTGGGTCCTTTGTTTTTAGAGCAGAATCTCTTCGTCGTGGTCTCTACTTGTGCATGTTTTCATTTTCCATGAATGTTTTGTCTGCCGTTAGTGGCTTCTCTTGTGGGCCAGCAGTGTGTAATTTGGGGACCTGGTCCTGACCCTGCCAGTCTTGCCAAGAATGTGGGTTCTATAACAGGTGCATGTTGACATCTATGGGGCCGGAAGTGAACCCTGCAGTGTTGTTCTGCATCTGCTGCTGCCTTACTAGAGACCTCTTTTATCCCACCTCTGCTAGTGTCCCTGTGGCACTCCTTGCGTTATCCTGTGTCTGCAGGAGCCCCTGTGGCACTTCTTGTGTTACCCTACATTTGCTGGTGACCCTGTGTTACTCCTTGCAGTACCCTACATGTGCTGGAGACCCTGTGTTTCTCCTTGCATTATCACCGGTGCCCCTGCGTCACACTTCGCACTACGTTGCCTCTGGTGGGAGTCCATGTGGCACTCCTCACATTATCTTGTCTGCTGGGGCCACTGTGCCACTCCTTGCGTTTCCCTACATTTGCTGGTGACCCTGTATTACTCCTTGCATTACCCTACATTTGCTGGAGACTGTGGTACTCCTTGCGTTATCCTACATTTGCTGGAGACCCTGTGGTACTCCTTGCATTATCGCAGGTGCCCCTGTGTCACTCTTCGCACCACGTTGCCTCTGGTGGGAGTCCAACTGGTATTCTTTGCATTATCCTACCTCTGTGTGAGGTGATCCAGTTTGCAGGCTGCAGCCTTGGAAGGAAGGAAGGTGTAACTCATGGAGTGTAATCCCCTGGAGTGCATCTCCTGTGCACCTTCTACATTGTTGCTGCTTGTTCTGGAGAAAGGTGTAATCCCCTGGAGTGCATCTCCTGTGCACCTTCTACATTGTTGCTGCATGTTTTGGAGAAAGGTGTAATCCCCTGGAGTGCATCACCTGTGCCCCTACTTTGTTCTTGCTGGGTATTGTAGAGTAAGATGTAATACCCCTTCTCCATTCGTAATGCATGTTTTGGAGGAAGGTGTAACCCCCTGGAGGGCAGCACTTGAGTTGCTTCTCCATTCCTGCTGCACGTTTTATAATTGGATGTAATCCCCTGGATTGTAATGCCTGCGTCCCTTCTCCATCTTTGCTTCCTGTTCTGGAGGAAGATGTAATCACCCCTCCACCTAGGAGTGCAGCTCCTGTGTCTCTTTTCCTCTTGCCACTTGTCCTGTAGGAAGCTATAATCCCCAAAAGTGCAGCCCTGTGTCCCTTCTGCATTTATGCTGTGTGTTTTGGAGGAGGGGTGTAATCCCCAGGAGTGCAGCTCCTGTGTCCCTTCTACGTTGTTGCTGCTCCTTCAGGGGGAAGGTGTAAACCTGTGGGGTGCAGTGTCTCTGTACCTTCTCAAAACTTTCTGCATATTTTCGAGGAAGGTGTAATGGCTTTGAGTGCAGTGCCTGCACCCCTTCTCCGGTGTTGCTGCTTATTTTAGAGTATGATGTAATCCCCAGGAGTGCAGCACCCACGTCCGTACTCCATTTTGCTTCATGTTTTGGAGAAAGGTGTATTCTCCTGGAGTGCAGCGCCTGCGTCCCTTCTCTATTCTTGCTGCATGTTTTGGAGGAAGGTGTAATTCCCCTGGAGTGCAGCGCCTGCGTCCCTTCTCTATTCTTGCTGCATGTTTTGGAGGAAGGTGTAATTCCCCTGGAGTGCAGCGCCTGCGTCCCTTCTCTATTCTTGCTGCATGTTTTGGAGGAAGGTGTAATTCCCCTGGAGTGCAGCGCCTGCGTCCCTTCTCTATTCTTGCTGCATGTTTTGGAGGAAGGTGTAATTCCCCTGGAGTGCAGCGCCTGCGTCCCTTCTCTATTCTTGCTGCATGTTTTGGAGGAAGGTGTAATTTCCCCTGGAGTGCAACTCCTGTATCCCTTCTGTATTGTTTCTACTACTTCTGGAGGAAGGTGGAATCCCGTGGGGTGCAGCGCCTGAATTTCTTCTACATTCTTGCTGCTTGTTTTGGAGGAGGTGCAATACCCTGGAGTGCAGCAACTGGATCCCTTCCGGCAGCACCAGAGTCCCTTTTCTATTCTTGCTGCTTTTTTTTTTTTTTTTGGAGGGAGTTTTAATCCCCTGGAGGGCAGTGCCTGTGCCCCATCTCCATTCTTGCTGGTTTTTTTGGAGGAAGGTGTAGTTCCCTGAGTGCAGCACCAGTATTTCTTCTCGCTGTTTGTTTTGGAGGACGGTATAATCCTCTGGAGTGCAGCGCCTCTGTCCCTCCATTCGTGGTGCTCGGAAGGTCATGGTGTGTTAGTATGTCCGGCTACTTTGTACCACAATACTCGCTGTCCCGAGTCTGAAGCCAGACTGCTCTGCAATATGTTGTTTTCTTCTCCCTACTCTTGGTTACTTTCCTTCTGCTACATTTCTTTAGAAGAAAGTGTTCCACATGAGATTTGTTTTTTGCGCTAAGGAGGTGTAATGTTTTCTATTGTCAGGGGCGGATTCCTCTAGGAACTTCCCTACTTGTCTGATACAGCCCAGGTCAGGATTGAAAGTTATCTTGTGTACTGCTGGACCTTTTCTGTGTCTAATAGGTGAAACGTTGGGACGGTGTCATGGATTCTCTGAGCTTCTCATTGGTAGAGATAGGTCAATGGGGAGAAGGGTTGGATTTGAGGATTGTTGGATTTGTTCAGGTACAATTTAAAAGTTGCATGATATCTGCAGTGAGTTGTACCACAGTGCTGGGATATGTCAACCTGAAGGAGTTCATTCTCCAGGATATTTTGAGCAGTTGTGGTGTAGTTGCTGGAGTCCAGCTGTTCACTGCTGGGATTTGCTTTAACAAGGTATACCTGCCTATGGAATCCCTTCATTTGGGCCTTCTGCCTATTTTCTCCTCCATATTTTATGTTTGTGAAGTTCGCTGTCACCTGAAGCATCTCGATGCTAAATGATGCGCAGCGATCGATGCAGGAGTATGGATATCCTGCTGCGATATTTAACCAGGGACCTGATGTACTGTTTGCTTTTGTTCGCAGGTCAGAGAGCGGGCGTGCAGCCTGCAGTGCGACCTACGTCACAAAGCAAACTAGCCATTCACAGGGGATTGCAAAGCCATCGGCCCAACTAGGCAGGTTGCTTTTTGCATTGACTGCACATACAGGATTTGTGACTTGCAAAGGGCAGCAGACCTCCATACCTGCATTTGCATTCCCAGTTTTTATAGTAACCAAGCTTGGTCTTGCTAGTTTGTCCACTTGGGCATTCATTGATCACTTGGAGTCTATGGTCATGCCGAGGTTTCTTACTTCCTTAGATACTTTAGGCAGTGATCCCAGTTCATCAGGCCACGCAGCAAGCGGGTCATAATTTTTCCAATCGCCACACAGGAGTATTTCTGTTTTGGAAGCGTTCAATTTGAGGTGGCTCCACGGCATCCATTGATCCACAGCGCTGAGACAACTGAAAATTGGCGAGTTTCAATAGACTTTGAAGCATTCCAGTTGAAGGAGTATTTGCATGTCATTTCCATAATTATACATCCAGTATAATGGGGTTACCCAGTGACCCTCAGAACCTGGGTATCTGGAATCTAAGGTAAGGTAGGGTCTGTCGGGAAGAGAATAATAACTTTAACTTTGTCATAAACGCATATACAAGAAACGAAAAGGAACACGCCTAGATTGATGTAATCAAGTGGAATTGTATTAGCAAATGTATTCATTTTTCTTAAAATATACTTTGGTGATAACGTAGTCCTGGCTGTCAAGGGAAACAAAATGTTTAAAAAAACAACGCAAAATAGACTAATCTGTGATTAGGTGATCTAGAAGTGACAAAGTGCTTTGGGTGAATACATATTTAAAGTGCTGTACAAAACGTATATAAAATGTTCATTCAATAGACCTCAATCCCTATAAACTTAAATCTCCAATCCGCACAAGGTTCTGCTTTTCACATGAAGTGGAAAGATTAAGGAAATGATTGTGTAGGCAAGTCGACATTTCGACTCAATAGGTGCGTGATTCAGGTGGAGTCGCAGCAGGTCTTCAGGACAGGGGGGGGCAGCCAGTTGAGATAACAATCAAAAGCCTGATGAGTGCTTTGATTGAAGGATCCACCGGAGGAGGGATTCTAGTCAAGGATGAGAGACTGCATCAATGTTGAATAGTAGGAGCAGGAGTCAAATAATTAGTGCAGCCATGTAGGTGAGTCACATCGGCTGCGGCGTCAATCACAAGGCTCTTGGCGGCCAGCGATGAATGAACCTTTTGTTTCCTGTGACAGCCTGACTGTTATCACCAAAGTGTATTGTAAGAAAAATGAATTAATTTGCTAATACAATTCCACTTGATTACATCAATCTAGGTGTGCTTATATGTTTATGACCAAGTTAAAGTAATTATTCTCTTCCCAACAGAATCTACCTTACCTTAGATCTCCATAATTATAGCACATGAGGTGAAATTGATTGATCATTGCGGGTAATGACTTTATGTAGATGTTGAAAAGCATGAGCGAGATGGTAGAGCCTTGAGGGATCCCTGCTTTTGTGAAGGATGGTTTAGACGAGAAAGGGGTGTATGGATGACATTAGTTCTGTTGCAAAAGTAGGATGTGATCCAGTCTAGAGCAGTCGCCTCTATGCCAGCTTCGTAGAGTCTTTGTATCAGAGTGTCATGGTCAACCGTCTCAAAGGCAGCCGAGAGATTCCAAGAGAAGTAGTGCAGCAACCCCGTTGCGGTCAACTATGTTCTTCAGGTAATCACAGATGGCAACGAGGGCAGATTCTGTGCTCTTCCCGGACGGAATCCTGTTTGGAAGTCTGAAAGTATTGCATTCTCTTCAATTAATTGTGACATCTGGGCGAACGCTGCTCTTTCTATCAGTTTGCCCAGGAAAGGTCCATTTGTAATGGGTCTGTAGTTGTCAGGGTTCAGCGGGTCCAAGTTTGTTTTCTTCAGTAAAGGGCGGATGTGTGATTTTTTTTTTTTTTTTTTTTTTTGGAGTTCTTCTGGAAATATTCCGGTAGTTAAGGAATCGTTGATTCTTCTTACTGGAGTGGCAGCAGAGGTTGTTAGAAGAATTGTCTTGAAGGTTTGTGGTGGGCACGGGTCAGAAGGGCTGCCGGCGGGCCTGCTTGCTTTGACCAGGTCCATAAATGTATTGTGTGAAATGTTTTTAGGAATGGAGAGGCTGGGTTAGAGTATTCTTGGATTGTTTTGTAAAAGAGTCGGTACTGGTGCTTTGTTTCTGTTTTAAGTACGAGTCCAACGTGTCTGCTTTGGCCCTGTAATGGTTTGCCAGTTTGTCTGTGAAATCTTGAATAACCGGATGAGCTCCTTCTAGACAGTTGGGTATGAGAAATTCAGTGAGAATTTTAAAGAATTCTTTATTTGCACATTTAGCATTTTGAATTCTGTCTGAAATAGTATTTTTTCTTAGCTTTTTTGATTGTTGACTTGTACAATCTTAATTTTCTGTTGGTGAAGTTTGTCTTGATTGGTGTTTGTTTTGAGCCAGGCACGTTACAGCTTTCTAATTTATTGTTTTATCTCTGTATTTCTCCAAGGTGCCTGTTTTTTGTTCTGTTGTCATTTTTAGTGGTATTAGGATATTAAAAGCTTCCTGTTACCAATCGTATAGCTTTTTATCAGAATTTATTGTTTCTAGATCTGTACTGGCTGTTAGTTGTGTTTTTAAGTGTTCCAAATTGAGTTTGTTCCAAGGTCGATAGGTGGATGCACGTAAGGTGGTTTTAGATGCGTCGCTTTGTGTTGGTTTATGTTGGAAAGCAAGGAAATGGTGGCCTATGTGGTGGTATCCTTGTTTGAAAGGTAACCAGTTTGGTATTAGCAAAGACGACACCTAGGATGTGTCCAGTGTTGTGTGTGGGTTTGTGGACAATCTGATGTAGGTTCAGTGTGTCTAGGCTAGCGATGATTGTTTTTGGATGGGTCTTATTGGGTTTATCAAACCAAATGTTGATGTCACATAGAATGCATAGGTTGGAGTGTACAGTTATCAGGTTTGAAACAGTGTCTAGAAGTGTCTGGGAATGTTGCGTTGCTAGGCGGAGGTCTGTAAAGGAGCATGAAGTTACAGGACGAAGATGGTGTTTGATTGCGTCTGGTGAAAAGGGCCTCGCAACCTTTTATGAAGATGTTGTCAACTTTAGTGATATGTAAGTTTGTCTGAACACAAAAGCGAGACCACCTCTTTTTTTGCCTATATGATTTTGGGTGATAGCCTAGGAAACGGCTTCATGCAGGACTGGAGCGATATCCTCTCCCAACCATGATTCAGTAATGAAAAGTAAGTCCGGTTTTGTGTCAATGAGAAGGTCGTGGATGAGATGTTTGTTTTTGGAAAGCGATCGAGCATTTATTAGTTTAAAGAACGTGCTTTGGTGACAGTGTGACTGTTTTGTAGAAGAGTGAGCAGTATTTTATGGACTTGTGGCAGGTGTGTCCTTAGTGTTGGTATTGGGTAATTGAGAATAGCAATTGTGTAGCTGTTCTGTATCGTGTTCCTCGTCCAGCAGACTAAGAAGGCATTTTGATGGGTCTGCTTGTGTAGCTGGTAGAGACAGTGGTTGAGAGCGAGTTGGGGCGCTGTGTTTTTGTAGTGTAACCTTGTGCAGTAGCCATGGAGAAGCGAAGTTGTGAGATGTGGCTTGTTGCTTATTTTGTTTGCATCTATTTGGGGCTGAAGGTGTATGAGTTAGGGGTGGTGTTGCAGCATGGGGGTCATGTAGTAAGGCTCTAAATTGTCCAATGGATGAGAGGCGCGTGAAAGAGTTGCTGTATATGTCATGTTGGGGGTAAAGGGAAAGCTTGGCATTGGAGTTTGTTCATTTGTGTAGTCTGAAAGGTGGGTGTATGTTTGTAGTTTGTGACGGAACGTTTAATGAGGTATTGTGCATGGTGAAATTTTATTGTGCCTGTGTGTTTTTGTTTTTGAGAAGTAGTGAAACGAGGTGCTGATATATTTGTTTGAGATTAATTTGTTTGTATAGTATTGTTTGTGAGTGGAAGTTGTAAGGTAAGGGGGTGATGTGTTTAAGTAGAGTGTAGGAGGGGATGAAGTAGAGTTAGGAGTGTTTGTCTTTGACTGGTTTGCTGCAAGGTGTAATGTGTAGTGCAGTGGAGTGTAAGTGTTGTGCTGTTGTGTTGTTGTGGTAGAAAGAAAAGGAGGGTGTTCGAAGAAATAATGAAAGGCGGAGTATAGGTTTGTTGGTGACCAAGGGGTCTGTTGAAGTAATTAGAGCAGGGAGTGTGTGTCTGGATGGGATAAAGTTACGTATGGTATGGGTTTTGATTGTGTTAGTGGTATAGGATACAGGTGTGTACAAGTATATGGTAGCAGGAGTACCTAGGCCCTGTAGGTTGTCTCTCGTGTACTACATCACTTGTTGTGTGCCTACAAGTATGACCAGGTAAGCCATGATTCCCAGGCTGCCACTGTAGACTGAAAGCGCAAATTAAAACTGATAACTCTACTACGCAGTTTAAGGTAATGACTAGTCCACATCTCCCCTTTTATTGCATAATTGTCGCCCCTATAGCAGGCAGTCTGAGCCTTAAGTCGGGGTGCTTGTGTGTATACATGTTCCAGCAGTAACAACCCAAGATTGTTGTTTTACAGTGGGGAGGCTAGTAGCCCCATTGGCAAGTACAGAGTTACAGGCTGGCACCTCAGCCCTGAAAATGTCTGGATGGGACTACCAAGGTTGGTACTGTTTTGTATCAAAATAATCTGTGCATTAAATCAGATTAAATGGTTAAATTAAATTTTGTATCTGGTGGACAAGGTGCAACTTTAGAAGTTGCCACCTTAGTTTCCCGTGCCCGTTTACTGATGTATACGGGGCTTGTGCGGCAGACAGCTTTCTGCCCTCCTAGGGTGACGTGCTAACGAATCCCTGGAAAGGACACTAGGAGTGCGCTTGGGAGAGAGGTGTTACCTTCCTCCTGCAGGAAGCCACACAGTGGGTGACCCAAAAGGTGAGTTTCAAGGAGGAAGCCTCCTCTGAAGGACAAAACACGTGAGAGGGGCTTCTCTATTGTATAGGTAGACAGGCTGGTACTGGGGAGAAGCCAGTTGTCAAACCGGTATTTCCATGTGTACCCCTTGGTAGCCACATCTCCGGGGGTGGGCTTAGGAGCTCTGAGTGTCAAGAGAGGGCTCTCACCATCTTGGAAGTGGGCAGAATGGTGCATTTTGGGATAGCCAGATGCCACACTCAACAGGAATGGGTCACCAGGCGGGAGAGAACCTGGCAGCCCATTGGCTACCAACCATATTCTGCCCTGAGGGCACATTTCAAGCATGAGGGGGGCAGCCCTGGCACCCAGACCCTACCAAATCATCGAAGACTGAACTTAGTGGCTAGCAAAGAGAGGGACTGTGCCTGCCATGTCCTGCTCTTGACAAGCTGTCTCAAGAGCCCAGTCACGCCAAGACTCAAAGGCTAGTTGATATGGCTCCTTTTCGCAGCACAGGGACACAGCAGCTGAAGTAGCCTGCTGTGGCTAGTTGGTATCTGAAAGTCTTCAAACCGCTATCCCCGCTGCCATTCAGCACCAAGGATTATGCCCCCATGCACAGAGTTGCACCCTAGTTCGCTGAACTTAGGAGTGCTCTTGGGACCCTCCGAAGACTAGTTATCGACACTGGAAGAATTAGCCTTTGACCATGACATCAGACGACTGGTAGTCCAATGTTGACTGGACTTTGTGGGATGTCAACCCTTCATCCAGTACCCCCTCACCGTCCTTGTGGACTGAGGAATCCCTGTAGGAAGTCCCTTGTCAACCACGTCTGATCCACAGCATCCTTAGAGTATCTTCAGCATCCTTCATCCCTTGCATCAGGACCACTCCATGGGAATCCATTGCAATGCAGATAAAATGCCTGGACCTGCTCGACTACTACTTTTTCTAAGTGTCCAATTCATTGACTTTGCAAGGCTTGTTTGCGGTTGTGTGAAATCTGTTTTTAGGTCGAGCCTCGCAGCAGCGTGCATGCGCTGCTTGCTCTGTGAGGCATGCTGTAGTAGAGTATGCTGTGCAAGCCTCGCCCACGCTCCTCCCATATTTGTAATTGGCTTCTGTTAATCTCCTTGGTAAACGCTGGCATCCGATTCATCGAGGCTTGTTAGTCCCGCCTTGGTACCGCCCAGTCTCCATTGGTTACTGCCCATAAGGACTGGACCTTTTTAGAGTCGCATCCAGCTTTATTCGGTTAAAAATACAACCATAAAAGCATCCTAAAGGTAAAAGCATTTTCACATTTCATCGCAGTGTATACAATAAAAGACATTAAAGATTAAAAAAAACATTTCTACCATACTTGAGTACACTTAGAAAACGAGATACCATAAATACCTAAAAACTATCCCAAGGGACACTTTATGCATAAAGTGGCTAGGGTAACCAACTGGCATAGGTGCAAATTCAGGACAGTTAGTGTAAAACTTCAGGACAAAGGGTCAAAGTTCAGGACAAAAACTCAGGACAGAAGGTCAAAATTCAGGACAGAAATTTGGGACAAAAGGTACGTTTTCAAACACATCAGAGGAAGTCGTACAATAGTGTATAAGTAAGTAAATAGACAACCAAAATAAGTACACGTCAAAATAAGTTTATATTAAGTTGAGACAATCGAGCACCTCACCGATTTGTTATGTGCACAGCTTTGAGCACCCGTGCAGGTCTATTTGTGGTATTTCATATGATATTTTGTTTAGAGTTTGGGGTTCCTTTGAAGTGTTGTCCCACCCGCACTGCAGGGGATGCAGAGACCTTCAGCCTTCATGACGCCCCTCCACCAAAGACCTCCCTCTGCACAGATTCCCTCACTATCAACCTCCCATGGTGCCCCTCATCTCTACATAGACCCTTGCTGATGTGTATGTCATTTATTTTACAGTGCTGCTCAGCCCAATGTAGGGTGTTGAGCGCTTTACTCAATCACTTATTTTTCAGAGACAATGACTCATATAAGTATGTAAATCAATATATAGGATATTTTTAAGACAAGGAGGGCTACAAGGTGTAGGAGTCACATGGCTTACATACTTGGTAGGTACTATATGCAGGGCCACTGGAATTATGCAGCAGGGAGGGCCAAATTATGCTGCAGCGTTGACTAAATTATTTGGCAAGAAAAGGGAATTTATGCACATTTTAACACTTTCTGGTCATATGTTGCACCTCATTAGTACCCGTATAACACCCAAATTTAGTAATATGCAAAGGAAGGTGACCAGTCAACCTTTACAAAGGGCCTTTGCAACACGTCACTGCCTTTATAGTTATTTGTTTACCATTTGAGGTAGACACTGTTTTTAAATTATAATCTTCAGATAATGATGGATTATGTGGCACATGCGGCCAATCCATAATCATGGAAAAACTGTTGAAGCCGCATAATTCCAGTGACCCCGAAATACAAACTGAGGATATAACGCATCACATATATGAAATACCAGCATTTGTTAAGCGCACACAGCTACCTCCGGAGAGATGTCCCGGCGCTGGGGGCCATCAGGAAGATTAAGCGAGCTATTGCCCAGAGTCACAAGGTGCTGGGCTAACCTGCCGCCAGCATCGGGGTTCGAACCATGAGACCCCGTGTTCCGTAGTGAGCTGCCCTGGCCACTGCACCACCCCTCTTCCCTAACACAGTGGTTGGGGTTGTCTTTACAATTAATACTTTGCTCTGCATGTTATAAGTTGTGCTTTACAAGAGGCGCATTATGCCTCTATGATTCTTTGAGTCAAAACCGGGATTAGTGAAAACTCAGATCTCTCCAAGAGATACATTAATCAGCAGAGTTAAATAGACATTTTTGATATGGCCCGAAAATTGCAGGCACACAAAGCACACAGAAGTCTTTCAAAATGTAACTTAGTCCTCCAGCACAGCTCCTCCACAAAAGCAGCATGCTGTGCCCTAGGCCTATGCAGAGGACGGCACGCCACAAGGTGTAACTACACAAGGGCCCATTGCAAGGGAGGAGCCAGAAAAATAAAATACCCACGCCATATATGGCACAAAATAAAGAAGCAAAGTGAGCTATCCTGGTCTTTCCTTTTGAAGTCTGGGGAAAATTGTTCCTCTGATGAAAATTTGTAAAAATAATCCAAAATTAGGCTTTTACAGCAGGAAAGAAACCTGGTCAAAAACTGCTTTTGCCTGTATTGACGGTTGTCTTTTATTCTTTCCGGCTTTTCATTTTATTTCTTTCCTTACGTCCTTTTTTCTGTCCACCTTTGTTCTCTACTTTCTTCTTTACATACTCCATTTATTTTTCTTTCTGTCTGTGCATCCTTTCATTCAGTCTCTCATTCTCTCTATTCTTTAAATTCATTTCATTTTCTTTTCACATTTCCATATTCCGCATTAACATTCATTTTGTGTTTCTTTTTTCCCATTTGATCATCCTTTTGTCCGTCCTTCCATTGTTAAATCTAAATCTTTCTCTCTTTCCTGCTTTCTTTCATTATTTGCATTCTATTCTTCCTTCGCTTTCTCTCTCCATTTGCCTTGTGCTTCTTTTTGATTTACCATTATCATAATTTCTCTTTCTGTCACCGCTTCTGGCTACTTCGGCACCCTCTGCCCCCCCTACATCCCCTCCAACCCCCCCCCCCCCCCCCCCACACACAGCTGCACCACAGTGATTATTCTTGCTTTATTTCTTTGTTAATCTGTCCTGTGCTGATTTGCGGGTTAGGAAGGGCCATGAAACACTTATCTGACCCCCGGGTGCTTCCCTACACCTTTGGCCCACTGTCATTCTTTAGGTTATAATCTGCCACGTCAGAATGACAATGGGCCTGTACAAAGAGGAGCGTGGTCAGGGGAGGGGCTGCTGCGACCTCAGAAATGCGAGCTGGCTCCGATGGGCACAGGGGAACAGCACCGCTTGCTGCCGTCCCCAAAATTACAGACAACAGGCGTCCGTGAAAGAAATGCTCACGGACAAGGGGCCCAAATAGCGGACGGTTGGTCACCCTAAAAGTGGTACGTGCAAATTATACAGTACGAGAACAAAACATGATCCTGCGCATCATAAGTCAATATGCATCCTGTCTTCTTCGTATACGAGGGCCTCAAGATGTGATTTTTTTTTTTTTTCTTATTCTATTTGCCTTCTGAACGTAGGTCGCCACTGCATTATAAACTGTTGTTAACTAAATTACAAATGTATTCAAAGGCAATTTTATATGTAAGCAATCTGGTCTTTAAAAATAATGGACGTAAAATGCTCTTCCTAATGTCTTTATGCAAGTCGCAAAATAAAATGCAAAGTTGTCTGATCTTCCTTCGCAGGGACACTTTGGGAGATTTCGTTTCCACTTACCCATTGTTTAGAAGCTATTAAAAAGTGGCCAATCCCCATTCTTAATCTTGTGAGAAAATCTGTGTTTTGTATTCGCGACCTGAATTAAATAACATTGAGTCCCTGATCCCAAGGGACCTTTTAGTTTGCTTGTTACACGGCATGCTTTATCTAGTGGGTGAGCACTATTTACTTTATTGACAATGGCGGCTGCTTTTTGTTGTTGTACGTGCATCCTGAGGACGGCGCCCGCTTCAGGGACACCGTGATCAGCTAACATGTAATTTTTTTAACTTTAATTCGGAGCGCTTCACCCTCTTCACGGACCGCGCGTTCTATCTTTTTTAAACTTTTGCAATGCCAGAGGTTAAAAACTCGCAATTGCGAGACCTATAGCATTGTTTTTTTACTTCCTTCGTACAAATATGTTTATAGCTGCTTGAGGCCCAACCTGCCCCAGAGACCGCGAAATCTCCAAGTTAGCGCTTTGATATGGGCTGCCCGGCAGCACAAAGGTGATGAGCTGCGTCCTGGAAACTCAGAACACGTGAGGGCGTCTGGAATGTGGCAATGTCTCAGAGGGCCCCGACAGTGCCTTGAAGCGGGGGTTCAGGGTGTCTCAGCATGTGAAATTCTGATAGCAGATGGGAGGCAGGGATTACACAGGCCTCACTCGGGCGCGTGCATTATTTGTCTGTAAAGTTGGGTTGTGGCGGAGGCGGGCTACCTTACTTTGTTTTCATAATGCACCTTGCTATTACTCGGGGCTTTTCACCACAACGTGCTATTTACTAATTATCGGCCAAATTCACTACGCCTTTCGGGTACATATGTTGGACGTTCATACTCTGTCGGCTTGTTTAATGCAGTAAATTGGCACATTGTGTAGGATTTCGTGGTTTTGAAAGGATTTTCTCTAATATTACACCATTGATGGGGCAGAGAGTCAGTTTTCCACAGCACGGATGCTTTGCAAAGTCTTGGAAAGGTATACATTCAGAAGTTTGTGGGTGTTCGCCAGTTATCTTATAAGGCACATCAACACCATGGATGCGGTCATTGGTTTACTCCTGGTATTGGCAGGAGGAAATCCATGTGCCAAGTGGAAGGCGGGAGAGCAGGGAAGGAGTTTTTCCTGCTGTATTGAAGTATGGACTTGAAGCTCCGCCTTCTCTCTCCCCATATTTTTAATTGGCTTGTGTCATTGTCCTTTGTAAATGCTGGCTCATGATGTTTTAATAGGCTTATCTGAAAGAGACTATTAGTTATGGATTCCTCACCTTAGAATTACCCCCAGGCGTCAGGCTGGAGCCGGAGAATTTTTCTTCAGCAGTACCCCCTGCACGTCAGTAGGTGGCGTCGGTCGACTCCGCATTCGTCATTGGCGTTGTGATTGCTGGAATGACATTGCGGTATCTACTTAGGTGCCACCCCTGCACGCTGAGGTCAGTTCTTCCTTTTTCCGCGCCAGCCAGTGCAGATTCAGAGAGAGCGGTACCTTGATTCGCTTATTGACTCTTTCTGCAACTTTTTTGTCGGCTTCTTTTCGAGTCGTCGCGTCTTCTGGTGCACACGGATGTCATCTCGTCAGACCGACTTCAAGCTTTGTGGCTCCTGCCACAAGCTGATGTCGGCAACCGACCCCTATCTCGTGTGCCAATGGTGTCTGAAGCGTGCCCACAACCCGAAGTCGTGCTCTGACTGCTGGGCCATGGCCACGAAGTCTTTGCAGGAGCAGTCCCGAAAGCATCTGGTGGCCCGGCAGTCGGCTCCACGCAGTTCCAAGTCCTGGTCGAGAGGGAGGTCGTATGACCAGTTGCGGAGCCATCACCACCACTCCTCGTCGAAGTCTTCGTCTTCAGGTAAGTTGAAGCACAAAAGGAGGCGAAGAATCTTCGTCGCTCTTTGTACATCAGGCCCCCATGACCCTTATTTGTTTGTATAATTAGCGGTGCTCTGTGATCTTTAACTCGACTGGTGGGCAGGTCCACGCAAGGAGGTTGGGATGAATAAGGCCGACCTCCCATACTGCTCCTCGTCTTGGGATGAATTAGGCCGTCCTCCCATAGTGCTCCTCGTCTTGGGATGAGTTAGGCCGTCCTCCCATAGTGCTCTTCGTCTTGGGGTGGAGATGAATAAAGCCGTCCTCCCATAGTGCTCTTCGTCTTGGGGTGAAGATGAATAAGGCCGTCCTCCCACAGTGCTCCTCGTCTTGGGGTTTGGATGAAAAAGGCCGTCCTCCCATAGTGCTCATCGTCTTGGGGTGAAGATGAATAAGGCCGTCCTCCCATAGTGCTCCTCATCTTGGGATGAATAAGGCCGTCCTCCCATAGTGTTCCTCGTCTTGGGGTGGAGATGAATAAGGCCGTCCTCCCATACTGCTCCTCGTCTTGGGGTTGGAATGAATAAGGCCGTCCTCCCATACTGCTCCTCGTCTTGGGATGAAAAAGGCCGTCCTCCCATAGTGCTCCTCGTCTTGGGATGAAAAAGGCCGTCCTCCCACAGTGTTCCTCGTCTTGGGTTGGAGATGAATAAGGCCGTCCTCCCACAGTGTCCCTAGTCTTGGGGTGGAGATGAATAAGGCCGTCCTCCCATAGTGCTCCTCGTTTAAGGGTTGGTATGAATAAGGCCGTCCTCCCATAGTGCTCATATTCTTGGGTGGAGATGAATAAGGCCGTCCTCCCATAGTGCTCATCGTCTTGGGTGGAGATGAATATGGCCGTCCTCCCATAGTGCTCCTCGTCTTGGGGTTTGGATGAAAAAGGCCGTCCTCCCATAGTGCTCATCGTCTTGGGGTGAAGATGAATAAGGCCGTCCTCCCATAGTGCTCCTCATCTTGGGATGAATAAGGCCGTCCTCCCATAGTGTTCCTCGTCTTGGGGTGGAGATGAATAAGGCCGTCCTCCCATACTGCTCCTCGTCTTGGGGTTGGAATGAATAAGGCCGTCCTCCCATAGTGCTCCTCGTCTTGGGGTGAAGATGAATAAGGCCGTCCTCTCATAGTGCTGCTCGTCATGGGATGAATAAGGCCGTCCTCCCATAGTGTTCCTCGTCTTGGGGTGGAGATGAATAAGGCCGTCCTCCCATACTGCTCCTCGTCTTGGGGTTGGAATGAATAAGGCCGTCCTCCCATAGTGCTCCTCGTCTTGGGGTTGGTATGAAGAAGGCCGTTCTCCCATACTGCTCCTCGTCTGGGGGAGGAGGGGGGATGAATAAGGTTGTCGTCCTATAGTGCTCCTCGTCTTGGATTGTTTCACCGTTGGCAGTTTCATTTAGTTTTAGGAGCTGTACATTACGGTCACATTGCAGACCGATTCTACTGGTTTTGTGGTTCTAATTTGTGCTGAAAGACCTTCTTGTCTGCTGTGCTGTTCCGTGTTTCCTGCTGTTGATGTATGGACTACAGTAATGTTTCCCTCTCCTGTACTCTGGGATTAATATGCGTTTTCCGCTCTGTGTGGGCAAGTCTCCGGTTGCTGTTTTTTTTTTTTCAGGAACATATTGTTTAGAGTTGTATCAAACCTATCTGAGTCCTCATAACTCTTAGAGCACAATTCTGGTTATTACAGTGTTTCTTCTCCCTCTGCAGAGAGACAAGGTACTCTGCACTGGTAGAGAGACACCAGCTTTTGCCGATTGAGGATCAGTAGCTGTGTTGGGGCAGGAGTGGCCGTGCAGCGGTGCTTGCAGGAGGGCAGGAGTGGCCGTGCAGCGGTGCTTGCAGGGGGGCAGGAGTGGCCGTGCAGCGGTGCTTGCAGGGGGGCAGGAGTGGCCGTGCAGCGGTGCTTGCAGTGGGGCAGGAGTGGCCGTGCAGCGGTGCTTGCAGGGGGGCAAGAGTGGCCGTGCAGCGGTGCTTGCAGGGGGGCAGGAGTGGCCGTGTGTGAGTGCCATCTTTCTTGCATGGTATGCCCCCATTTTTTGCTAAATTGCTGAATGTACTTTGACTGAGTGTACCCTGGACTCCTGCCAATCAGGTGCCCAGGGCCTATGTTCCTTCCTTAAAACACACAAACTCCAAATTGGCAAACCCTGGCCACATGTCAGCCCCTAGTAAATGGTACCCTAGGTACCCAGGGCCTTGTGACCAGGGAAGGCCCCTAAGGGCTGCAGCACTCCTTGTGCCACCCTTAGGGGCCCTGTACCCTTACACACACACACACTGCCTTTGCAGGCTGAGTGTCTGGATGCAGGACAAAATGAAGAGTCGACATGGCACACATCTCTGTGTGCCATGCCCAACACCCACACTGCCAAGGCATATGTCAGTCACCCCTCTGGCTGGGTGCCTTATGCCCATGGTGTGGGCACAGGAGCAGGAGCCCTGTGCCCCTACAGTACCCAGGTCCATTCCCGGGCACTGTAAGTGCAGTGCTGCCATTTAAGAGTACATGGTGCTGAGAGCTCGTCAAACACGAGCTCCACAGCACCATAATGGCAACACTAAAGACTGGGAAGTTTGGTACCAAACTTCTCAGCACATTAAACCCACACTGATGCCAGTGTGAGATTTAATGTACCAAGCACCCCAGAGGGCATCTTAGAGATGCCCCCTTACAACTAACCTACAATCCACGTCTGCTCTGAGGCTGCCCAGGCTGCCACACAGCAGACACGTTGCTGGACCCCTGGGTGGGAGAGCCCCTGCTCTCCCGGGCCTGCAACAATGCACATCCTGGGTGAGGTGATAAATCTCCTCCCCCAGGATGAGCAAAGGGAAGCTTCAAAGGCATGCCGCCTCTTGGAGTTTCCCCAGGCCACTGCAACCCCCCACTCTGGCGGGAAGCTTGGCCGGAAACCCCATACAAGGACAGGGGATGTGCCAGCCTGCCCACCCCACCCCTCAGGTGGGGGAGGCGAGGTGAAGCACATCTCCGGGCTCTCGCCATCTTGAAGATGGGGGGCCCTACCCTATCAGGATTAGGCTACTGCCCCCCTCCCACAGGAGAGAGGCAGGATAGGGGGTGTACCCACCCCAGGACAAGGACCCATTGGTCCCTGGCCTTCACCTACCTGTAACGCCCCTAAATCTAGTATTTAGGGGCACCCTGAACCTTCCTTCCCTAGATTCCAGATAGAAAACTACAAGAAGAGCAAGAAGAACAAGGACCTGCCCTGCAGCTGCTAAAAAGAGAAGAAGACACCAACTGCTTTGGCCCCAGCCCTACCGGCCTGTCGACTCTCGAACCTGCACCAGCGCGGCATCTCTCGTGGCCAGCAACCTCACCAACCCCGGAGGACCTGGCTACCTCTTGGCTCTAAGCCCCTGGGACTCCCATGAGTAGAGGCTCTACTCAAGAAACCTATTTTTAACCCCTGGCAGCAGCCCGGAACCGCGGACCCAACCCACTCTGCACCAGCCAAGCCTGGCCAGTGCCGGAGTGGACAAAGACCCTGAGGACGACCCCCACGGCGACTGTGACCCCGAGTCCGGCACCCAAGGACCCCCCTCGACATTCCGGAAGAAGCCTGCAGCCTCAGAACAGAGTGCCACCCCAACCGCGATCAACAAGAGGGTAAGATTTCAGACGTCAATAGGCACCCCTGCACCCGGCGGCCTGCGGCCCCCTGTGCCCAATCCCGGGGTACCCACCTAATCTACAACTACCCAACTTACCTCTCGAAGTGGTGGTGGCACCTGAAGCATCCTCGTCCCCGAGCTTGCAGCCTTTTTCCAAACCGGAACATTCCCATTGATTTCCATTGAGCGCCCGAAGTCTCAAAAGCACCCTGCACCCAGCCGCCAGAGTGGCCCTGGCAGTGCCCTCTCTACACTAACCTACTTCCCCACTTGCCCTGAGTAAGTGACCAGGAGCCCAGCTCCCACAGCCGCGTGGCTTGCCAGACAGCAGCCACCAACCAAGGCCCCCCTATCCCTCATAGGATAACATTGGGCCTAACTCTCTCTGCACCCGGCCGTCCTGAAACCGCTGAGGGTGAACCAACTGTACCTACCTGACACTGGGGGACCCCTGAGTCTATGCCCGGAATTTCAACTCTGCCAGTCGAATACTTACCCTTAACCCGCTAACTTCATTTTCCTCATAGGGTAACATTGACTGGCTTTTTCTTCAAAAATCTTCTAAGTGTGAACTTTTCAAAACTGCAAATATTCACCAAAAATCAGCCAAGTGACAAAAACGAATTTACTCACCTGCTCCTAGGTGAACTCCCAGTGCTGGATCTTGGTGCCCAGCCCTGACTCTGAAAAGTGTCCACAACTATACTTACCTCTAACTCATTTTTCTCCCATAGGAAACCATTGTCTGCTTTTCTGTGAAATTTCTTCTAAGTGTCTATTTTTGCAAATTTGAAATATTCTTTTAAAATCGTACCATTTCTGCAAACGAAATTACTTACCTGTTTCAGATAAGGACCCCAGTCCTGGGTCTAGGTACCCAGTCCTGGATTACTAAAGTAACGATAAAGTACTCTACCTGCAATTTGAATTTCTTGCCATAGAGATCCATTGAATGTTTCCTATGAAATATTTTCTAAGTGCTATCTTTTGAAATAGCTAAATATTATTTAAAAATCATTACAGTTATTAAGTCGACTTTCATCACTTGATTCTGAATACTGACCCAAGGCTGGATCTAGGAGCCAGACCTGGAATTCCAAAAGTAATCTGAAAAGTAATTTATTACAAATAACCTGAATTTACCATTGAGCTCAATGCATTGTTATGTTTAGGAAATAGGATTGTTTATTACAACCAACTGTGACTGTTTACATAAATTTATTGCTTATGGCAAAAGTATTTATATTCAACCTCTCATTCTGAGAAAGTATATTTTTATCCCCTCCGTGGTTCTAAAAATAAAACAAGCATATATTTTATATATATATATAAACCATTGGCCTAGAGTTCAGTTATTGAGTGCGTGAAACCATTTGCTGACTGGGTGTGTACAATAAATGCTTTACACTGTCCTCTGGTACTGCCTTACTGCTCGACCAAGCTACCACTTTTTGAGAGTAAGGTCATACCTGACTTTGACCTCTATCAGCCTCTGGGGGACTGTGGACTCTGTACACCCTGTACCTATTAGGGAACAGTATATACAGAGCCACTTTCTCACACCGTGCAGCGGTGCTTGCAGGGGGGCAGGAGTGGCCGTGCAGCGGTGCTTGCAGGGGGGCAGGAGTGGCCGTGCAGCGGTGCTTGCAGGGGGGCAGGAGTGGCCGTGCAGCGGTGCTTGCAGGGGGGCAGGAGTGGCCGTGCAGCGGTGCTTGCAGGGGGGCAGGAGTGGCCGTGCAGCGGTGCTTGCAGGGGGGCAGGAGTGGCCGTGCAGCGGTGCTTGCAGGGAGGCAGGAGTGGCCGCGGTGCTTGCAGGGGGGCAGGAGTGGCCGTGCCGCGGTGCTTGCAGGGGGGCAGGAGTGGCCGTGCCGCGGTGCTTTCAGGTGGGCAGGAGTGGCCGTGCAGCGCTGCATGCAGGGGGGCAGGAGTGGCCGTGCAGCGCTGCATGCAGGGGGGCAGGAGTGGCCGTGCAGCGCTGCATGCAGGGGGGCAGGAGTGGCCGTGCAGCGGTGCTTGCAGGGGGGCAGGAGTGGCCGTGCAGCGGTGCTTGCAGGGGGGCAGGAGTGGCCGTGCAGCGGTGCTTGCATGGGGGCAGGAGGGTCCGCGCAGCGGTGCTTGCAGGGGGCAGGAGGGGCCGCATAGCAGCGTTTGCAGGGGTGCCTGTTTGTTGTGCTGTACAGTCGGGGAGTAGTGTCCGGTGTTTGCTTTTCCCCAAGCATCCCACCCTGCCGAGGGTTGTGGTTTGTGCTAGGGTCACGTGTTCTGTGTCTTATGTTGGAAGTGTGTGATAGAAGGATGGATGGGGAGGATGTCCGCAGTGTGGCATTGCACGAACGCTGCATGTCAGCTGAGGGATACATGAAAAGGTGTCGGATGTGCGGACCGGGGTATTCAGAACCGTGTTCAATGAAGCATGTTTCTTTAACTATTCTTTTGCTTCTGCAGGATCGAAGACCTCGGTGTGTTGGCAGACTGCCTGCCAAGCCTCACAAACAGGTATGTCTAAGCGAACACGTCTCTTGTTCTTCACGTGAGTCTTTGAGTGAATCGGATGTAATTCCCCTCTGTACTTTCAGCATACAGGAAGAGAAGGCTTGCGTCTCACCCGGGTGCTGTGTTGATCTCATGCCCATGGTATCAAAATTAATTGCGCGTCCTTATGAACAGTAAGTATATTTTTTACTCTCTAGTTCTTCACTGCCCTCTAGCCTCTGTCCTTTGCTTTCCGTGTCCTCACTGAACTGAAGTCTTTACTCCTAAAGCGGCACTTGTTCCCGTGCAGCTGGCATGGCTTACACAATTGGGTTATGTGCAAGAGAAAAGGTCACCATGATGCCATTGCAATGTCATAGTGGTGCCCTCTTGGAATGGTCCCTCCATCTCCACTAGATGTAGGGTTCAGTATACCATTGAGTTACGCTGACTTCATGACGTAGTGAAGCCCCGCTGGAATGCTCCCTCCCCGGAGAGCCGTGCCTCACCACAAGATACAGGGCTCAGTATTCCATAGTGCGACACTGACTTAATGACATAGCAAAGCCCCCTCCCCCCCCCCCCCCCCCCCCCATGCTTTGTATCGCTCCACGAGAGATGGGGTCAGTATACCATTGAGTTACACTGACTTCATGACATAGCGAAGCCCTGTATGAAAGTGCTCCTTTTTGGCCTGGTTTCCCCCTTAATGTTGATGCTTTTTGACTAAGTGTTCCCTGGGTTCCTGCTAACCTGGTACCCAGGGGCCTATGTTCTTTCCATAAAACTGTACCTTGTACCCCCAATTGGCACCTCTCTGGCCACATGTCAGTACCTTTAAAAGGTACCCAGGGCACTGTGACCAGAGTGGCCTCTGAGGGCTGCAGCACCTATTGTGCCACCCTTAGAGGCCCTGTACCCTGACACTCGCACACTGCCATAGCAGGCTGCACGTTGTAGTGCAGAGTAAAGTGAGGAGTTGACATGGCACACATCCCTGTGTGCCATGCCTACAACCCACTGCCCTGGCATAGGTCAGTCACCCCTCTAACCGGGTGCAGTATACCAGTGGTGAGAGTACAGGTGCATGAGCCCTGTGCCCCTACAGTGTTTAAGTCCATTCTTAGACATTATAAGTTCATGAAAGCCATAAAAGAGTGTATTGTCTGGTAGTTTCTCATTACCAACTCCACAGCACCATAATGATTTTATTGGAAACTGAGAAGTTCGGTATCAAACTTCTCAGCACATTAAACCCACACTAATGTCAGACATGTTTCTGGACCCCTGGGTCGAGAGCCTGCTGCTCTCAGGGGGCCAGAAACAATGCACATCCTGGGTGGAGGTGCCAAGCCTCCTTCCCCAGGATAGGCAGGGTCCACGAAGGGGAAGCTTCAAAGGCTTACCACCTTTGTGAGCTGACCCAGCCATTTGCTACTCCCAGCAAACTGGCCCCCACCATTTCTAACCCCCACTTTGGGAGGGAGAATCGGCAGGAAAACTAAGATAGGAGGCTCACCCCCTCAGGTGAGTGAGAAGAGGTGAAGCACAACTCAGTCCCTACCATCTTGAAGATGGGGGTACCTAGCCAACCAGAGAGGCTTATGCCCCCTACCACTGGAGGGTGGCATAATAGGGGGTGTACCCAACCCAAGGAAGGGACCCAATGGTCCCGAACTGTTCCTACCTGAGATGCAAAGAAGTGGAGGACCCAACTGCCTTGGCCCCAGTCCTACCGGCCTGTTGAAACCTCTACCTGCTCCAGCGGAATCCCGGCATGTCCTTCAGCCAGCAGCCCCCAGAACCCGGAGGGCCTGCCCTGCCTTCCCTACAAGGACTCTGTTTCCCTGGAGCACAGAACATGCTCAGGAACCAGACTCTGGCTCCTTCCGAATCCGCAGGTCTTCACCACTCTACTCCGACGCCCATACCCCAAGTTTGAGTGCCCCAACACCACAAGGTGTTCCTGGCGATCCTGACTTGGGATCTGGTGATCCCTAACCTACCTCAAGCCTCCAGACTATGCCTGTAGCCTCTATGTGAAGGGTACTCGCAACTGGAGCTGGTAAGGAAACCCTGGTGCCTAAAGACACTCCCTCACCCGCTGCCCCATGACCTTGGGTGGCCCAACCGACTATTTCCAGGCAACCCCCAGCCTGTTTTTCTTACCTTTATGAAGAAAATGTCCCAGTGTCTTATCTAGGCGTATCACACGGAGTAGAAAAAGTAATCCAAAAAGTAATCACAAAGTAATTCCAACTGTTTTGAAATATTTTACAAGCCTGTAACAGATTACATTCTCATCCAGCTTGCTTGCTGATCTGTCTGGAAATGTACAATTCTATTTACCTGTACCAGGCCTGGCTCGGTTCTAAAAATGAAATGCAACTAAAGAAATACTTTTAATATAAACAATCTGTCTCAGCTCAATCTTTGAGTGTGTGACATAATTTCTTGCCTGAGCGTGTACAATAAATGCTTAGCACTACCGTCTGATAAAGCCTTACTCCTCGACCACACTACCACAAATAGAGAGTGAGGTCCTATCTACTTTACCTCTGCCTACCTTTGGTGTTCCCCCCACCCCCCTCCCCCCCCCCCCCCCCGCCTGGAAATCTCTCTCTACAATATGTACGGTTCAGTATACCATTGAGTTACACTGACTCCATGGCATAGTGAAGGTGACTTCATGGCATAGTGAAGGTGTTCCCCCTGCAGAGAGCAGTGTCTCTTTCCACAAGATGTAGGTTTCAGACTTCATGAGATGGTGATTTCCCCCCCCCCCCCCACCCCCGGCCTGGAATGGTGTGCGCCCTCCCCCCAGAGCTTTTCCTCTCTCCACAAGATGTAGGATTCAGTATGCCATTGCCCTACACTGACTTAATGACAGAGTATACTCCCCTCGAACTGTGCCCCCCCTGCGGAGAGCAGTGTCTCTCATTCCACAAGATGGAGGGATCCGTAAACCATTGCGTTATACTGACTTCATGACCTGGTGACGCCCCCTGGAATGGTACCCCTGGAGAGACCATTGTATCTCTCCACAAGATGAAGGGTTCAGCATGCTATTGATTTAGTGACTTCATCACATAGTGACCCCCCCCCCCCTGGAATGGTGCCTCCCGGGGGAAAGCTGTGCCTCTCTCCTCAGGATGTAGGGTTCAGTAGTCCTTTGCGCTACACTGAATTCATGACATAGTGAAGCCCTCTACCCAGTCAGGCAAAGGAGCAGCTGTCTCATGCTCTGCCTTCTTTTCCCTACAATTAGTGGGGACATTTCCTAGCAGTGGGTTTCTGTCTCCCTTACATGCAGCATTCTGTATGAAAGCTACACGTTCAGGTATAGTTTGCGCCAGACAGCCTTGCCTTAGCCGCACCCAGGCGGAGGTGCCGTGGCAGTGACATGGCCTGAACTTGGTGTTACAAAAGGTGCATGGGATCTAGCCACTATGACATTGCCCCACATGCTCTGGCCCCATTTCTTGCTTTGTCCCAAGGGATCGAGTGTATGCATGTGAAGTGTAATCCGAACTCTTCCGCCCCCCTTAATTGTCCTGCTAGTTGCAAAAGATTTTGTCCTTTTAGCTGCTTTAACTACGAGTCAGTGTGTGTGTGTGTGTGTGTGTGACGTGTCAGCTGCCAAATCAGTTCGCTGACACCCAATAGCCCTCCCCTGTATGCCAAGACAGCCTCGTGAAGGTGGTCTCGATGGTAGCTGGTGTCTTTGCTGGTATACTTGCGACGAGGGGGTGTTTAATGCTGCGGATCTTAGGATGGGAACCTCTGGGGTAGAGCAGGCGATGATCCGTTCCATCATCAGTATCCTGGATGCTCCTTCTCGGTTTGGATCGCAGATCAAATCGTTGTAGATAAGTAGGGGATGAGGGAGAATATAATAATGGTCCTCTCAGGCAAATGACTCCTATCTCTAGTTTGAGGGGTTCAGTGAAGGGGATTCTTGACATTGTATCCGAGAACCCTTTGATTGCTGCAGTTTTTTTTGTTTTTTTTTGTTTTTAATAAGTGGACCATCCCTTCCCTTAGGCATGGCCTTGCAGCTCCTGTGTCTTTTACAGAGTCCTATGGTATATTATTCACATGTGCCATGACCACTGGCTCGTCCTTTGGTCTGTTGGTGGTTGATAGTATGAGGCATGTCATGGCGTGCCTCCTCTGCCTCGAGCATTGGCTCCCCTTCTCTTTTGCTTGACTGGGGAGGTCCTGTAGTCTCACCCTTGCCACCGGTTCCCAGTGAACTAGGGTCCCCTTCCTCACTCCTGCTAGCTGTACTACGGTATAGAGCCTCCACGAATCTCCCAGTCACCCGTGTGTGTTCGCCTGAACCAGTGGGAGGGCGTGCTCTTTGTGCTGCTGGGGTTCTGTGTGTCGGGTGCGACGGAAGGGGTGGACAAACTTCCTGCACTGGACTGGGGTTGCTCAGTGACTGCCTGGGCCAGCTAATCTTACATGCCTGAGCCTAACCGCTCGTTGTTCGGTGGGCGGCCTGCTGGCTTCTTCTATCAGTGGCTTGGAATGTAATGCAGGAAGAGCGGGCAAGAGCTGCTGACTCCTTGTTTACTATCTGTAGTGCAGGATTATCGATCTGGACTTCCTCGAGGATGGCCCATAGTTCTAATAATGCCTCCCTTTTATCTTTCTTTTGACCTGTGTTCAAGCATGTTGGTGTCGAAAGTCCCTTGCCAAAGGAGGGAAAATGTGTGTGCCTTCGGGTGTGCATGCCATTCTTGGCAAACCTAACTTTTTTTTTTTTAGCTTGTGTGGGAAACCTGGTTTGAATGTGTTGTAATGGTGTCTCCATGATCCGTTTGATCATGTTATAGCACAAGATAACTTAGCGTCTTTGTTTTTAGGAGCTCTCTGGTTTCGATCTGAAATTGTGGGGAAAATACAAACGGGGTTTCACTACTTCCAAATTACGTTACTATGAGCTCAGCGCTATGTACAGATGCATCGACAAACATGAATACTTCATAAACGCAAACAGCAATGCATATGGAAGGCTACAACCTTCAAGAAATGCAATTGTTAATAAAAACAATTTAACGATATGGCTTTGATGTCAAATACAGGTTGTGAGAAATTGCGGCACCATCATTTGGAACATTAAATTATTGACTAAAACACAACACTTAAAGCAAAACACAGTTTGAAAAATTAACAGCAATACAGCATTGAACATTAACAATTACACCCTTTATCACGCCTAGAGGTCCAAGCGGTCAGCACAACAAATAATTGCATCTACTTTCAGACTCGGGCGTACCATCTGCATCATGCCCAGCGGTCCAAGTCGCTAGCTCAATCAATTGTACCCTGTATCACACCCAGGGGCCGAGCGTACCAACTGTATTACACCAAGCGGTCCAATCGACTAGCACAGTTGCACCGGTATCACACCGAGGGGCCAAGCGTACCATCTGTATCACGGCCAGCAATCCAAGCGACCAACACCCAAAAAGTGACAGATGAAAAATTATGACTGTCAAAAATGTCCTCATCCTGCTCCTAGCACATGCTATCCTGTGACTACGGAAGATCTGTGCGGTACACGATACTAAGTGAGCCTGATAGTCTGTCACTGTCGGTTCTGGGACAAAGATAATAACAATTTGCAGAAAAAAGGAATAACTTGAGAACCACAGGCCCCTCTTGGCCAAACACAAGCTTCACTCCATCTCCCAGGTCCAAATTGTAAGAAACTGGCTCTATATATACTACACCAATATGAGGTATAGTGTGTGTATAGAGTTCAAGTGTCCCCAGAGGTAGGCAGAGGTTAAAGTTAGATATAACCTTGCTCTCTAAAGTGGTAGCTTGGTCGAGCAGTAAGGCAGTATCAGAGGACAGTGTAAAGCATTTGATGTACACACTCAGTCAGCAAATGAATTCACACACTCAAGAACTGAACTGTAGGCCAATTGTTGTTGTATAAAAGTATACTGTTTATTTTTAGAACCAAGCAAGCCTGGTACATGTAAGCATTAAATACTTTTCAGTAATAAGTTACTGGCTATAAGACGGTTTGAAAATGCCATAGAAATTGTAATTGGTTTGATTTACAGGGGAGCAGTAGTATGCAACACTTAGCAAATACATTACATTGGAATGAACATCAATCAATCAAACATTTGTAGAGCGCACTACACACCCGTGAGGGTCTCAAGGCGCGGGGGGGGGCACTACTGATCGAACAGCCAGGTCTTGAGTAGCCTCCTGAAGGTCAGCAGGTCTTGGGTCTATCGTAGGCTCAGTGGGAGGGTGTTCCAGGTCTTGGCGGCGAGGTGGGAGAAGGATCTCCCGCCGGTGATTGTTCTTCGGATGCGCGGGACGGTGTCGAGTGTGAGGTCGGTGGAGAATAGGCTTTTTCAGTAAATTGCAGGTAAGTTACTTTTTACGTTACTTTTCTAACTCTGTGCTGGATACCTAGATTCAGCACTGGGACACTTCTGCTAACGGGTGAGTAAACACGTTTTGGTTATTTGTGCGATTTTCAAAGAATATTTATAGGTTTCAAAACTCCACACTTAAAAACTTCTTGGAGAAAAAGTGTCAGTTATCCTATGGAAGGAAAACAGATGAACGGTTCACAGGTAAGTAATTGACTGTGGGAGTTAAGGTTCTGGGGTTAGACTCTCGTCTCCCAGGGTCGGTGATGCACTGTTGTTTCACCCTCAGCTGCACTAGCGTGGCCGGGTGCAGAGTGTTGAGGCCCAATGTTATCCAATGGAGGATAGGGGGTCTCCGGTTGTTGACTGCTGGCAAGCAGGTTGTGTGAGCAAAGCTCCTAGGGTTAAGCTCCGGGCAAGGTGGGGACCAAAGAAACACCAAAGGTGCACCCTCAGCGGCACTAGGGTGGCAGGGTGCAGGGTGCTGTTTTGAGGTCGGGTCCCCTGTTTTCAATGGAGAACCTCCGGGACAAAGAAACACTGCAGGCTGTAGGACGAGGATCTTCTGGGTGTGACCACTACTTCGAGGGGTTAGTTGGAATGTCGTGGGTTGGTTAGGCACCATTGGTTTGGGCACACAAGGCCGTGGGTCGTCGGGTGCAGGGGTGCCTTGCGACGTCTGATTTTCTTACCCGCTCTGGTCGCTTTAGCGGGGAGGGGTCCTCTGGATTGAGGCTGCAGTCGTCGTCTGGAGGCTTGAGGCAGGTCAGGGGTCGCCGGATCTCGGTTCAGCATCGCCGGGGGACCTCCTCATGGTGTTTTTCCACTCTAGCTCGTGCCGGGTTCGGCGGGTGCAGAGTGGGCTGGATTCGCAGTCTCTGGCTGGCACCAGAAGCTGCATTTTAAACACGTCCGGTGTTCACGGGAGAAACAGTCTGGGAAATTAAGGCAGGCAGGTCCTCCGGGGTTTGTGATGTTGCTGGCTGCTGGACATGCCGGGATTTCGCAGGAGCAGGTTTGAGGGGAGACAGGCCTGGAGGGCTGGGGCCAAGTCAGTGGGTGTCGTCCTCTTGTTAGCTCTGCACGGATCTTCGTCCTTCTTCTTTTCTTCTTGTAGGTAGGCTGGATCTCAGGAAGGAAGGTTCCGGGTGCCCCCTAAATACTAAATTTAGGGGCGTTACAGGTAGGTAAAGGGCAGGTCCCTTCCCTTGGGTGGGTACACCCCCTAATCTGCCACTCTCCAGTGGGAGGGGGGCAGGAGCCTGTCCCTGGTTGGCTGACCCCAGCCCATCCTCAAGATGGCGGGAACTCGAGGTTGTGCTTCACCTCGCCTCCCCCTCCTGAGCGTTGGGGTTGGCAGAGGTGGGCACACCTCTTTTCCTCACTTGTTTTTCCTGCCGGATCTCCCGCCCAAAGTGGGGGGGTAGAACCAGTGGGGGACCAGTTGCTAAAAGCAGCAAATGGTCTGGAGAGGCTCACAAAGGCGACATGCCTTTGAAGCTTCTCCTTCGTGAACCTTGCCCATCCTGGGGGAGGAGGCTTGGCACCTCGTCCCACGATGTGCATTGTTTCAGGCCCCCGAGAGCAGCATGCTCTCGACTCGGGGGTCCAGAAACATGTCTGGTGGTGGCAGCCTAAGCAGCCACTCAGCCTGGACACTAGTAGTAGTTTTTTTTTTAGGGGGCATCTCGATGCCCTCTGTGTGCATTTTACATTAAATCCCACACTGGCATCAGTGTGGGTTTAATGTGCTGAGAAGTTTGATACCAAACTTCCCATTCTTCAGTGTAGCCATTATGGTACTGTGGAGTTCGTAATGACAAACTCCCAGCACCATATACTCTTAATGGCAGCACTGCACTTACAGTGCCCAGGAATGGACTTGGTCCCTGTAGGGGTACAGGGCTCATGCACCTGTACCTTCACCACTGGCATAGGGCACCCAGCTTGAGGGGTGACTGATGTATGCCGGGGCAGTGGTTTGTGGGTGTGGCACACAGGGATGTGTGCCATGTCGACCCTTCACTTAGTTCTCCACCAAGACATGCAGCCTGCAAAAGGAGGGGGGGGGGGGGGGGGAGGAGGTGTCTGTGTGTGTGTGTGTCTGTCTGTCGCACAATAAGTGCTGCAGCCCTTAGAGGCCTTCTCTGGTCACAGTGCCCAGGGTACCTGTGGTACCATTTACCAGGGGCTGACATGTAGCCAGAGATGCCAATTGGGTTTAGGCTTCAATGCAGTTTTAGGGAATGAACATGGGCCCTGCATACCTGATTAGCAGGAGCCCAGGGCACACTCGAACATCAGCAATTCAGCAAAAAGTGAGGGCATACCATGCAAGAAAGAGGACACTTTCTCTCACCAAATCTTTTACCCTAAATGTACCAATCGCACCCTGTATCACACCAGGGGCTAATGCTACTGTCTGTGTAACACCCAGTGGAAAAAGTGTACCATCTATTACGCCCAGCATTCCAAGTTTCTTTCAGAGACCCACGGTACTGGTAAACCGGTGGCACTGAGAAACCCTTTAGCCTAAAAAATAAGATTGAGGAGTCCACTCTGACAACACAAATATTCACCTTTCCTAGCGTGCTAACTATAAAAAAAAAGTGACTTTCGTGGGATCGCCTCTGAAGCTGCCTTGCGACTACTCAGCTGGGACATATAAATGATATAATATGCCAGATTTCTGTTGATAGCAGGGCGCTCAGGTTTATTTTTTGCTCTTCTCCCTAGTTAATCATACGCCACATGCTGTACTAAGGTTCTGATGTAGTCTCTCACCCTCTGTGACGGCTGCTTCAGGAAGGACCCACCCCCCTGCGGATTCAGCAGAACTTTCAATCCGTTGCGGCATCTGCTCACCTTCCTTGCTGCGCCAAAGTGAATCCGTCTGGACGGGATCACCTTCCTTTGGCTACAGTCTGGTTTGAGGTACAAATCCGCTCCTATCTGGCTCGTCAAAATGTTACTTGAACATGAAATTCCTTGAAAAAACAAGAGGCATTTGGCTAAACAGGAAAAATGTGTTTAATTAAACAGTGCAGCCGGGAGAACGGATATATTCATAGGGTCTGAGGACTGTCTCAATTTACAATCTAACGTGGACTTTTATACAGTGCAGTGGGTGTAGTAAAAAGGTTCCGCCAGTCAATTTTTGGAAAGGAATGCAGCCCACTGTCTTTGGAGCCATAAATGAAGGTTTAGATGAAGAATCCAGATGGGCCTCGACCTTGTGTGCACACAATGCGGCCAGTAGATAACGTGCCCAGATTTCCAACATGGGTAGCGTGTGATCACTGCATGTACTGTGCATGCTTTGCCCTTATTGGCTGAGTGTTCTAACTTTGTGGCATTTGATTTTATGGTGTTTTGGGAACGTGTAGCCCCTCCGGCCATGTGTGCTTTATTGGGGCCAATATCCCTGGACCATTGTGGTGTTGCTGTGCTTAACTGTGGGTTTGATCTGGGATTTCCTGTTCCCGCGTTGCTCTGCTGGCTACATGCTACCCCACTTGCGATCTGTCAATCAGTGACCTTAGGCCGTGGAAGCTGTATAACTATGTATATTGATTCAGGGTTGATGTGGAGTTCACGTGTGAATTTGTCAGTAAAGCTGCAATTTTGTTTCTGTATATAAAGGTATGATTTCTCACGATAACATGGACTTTTTCAATATTAATAGGATGTTGATCCAGCTGTGACCCTGTTGACTGGATCCAGGGGAAAGGGAGGTATCTGATAGACTGTTAGTTGTAGATTCCTTACCTTAGAATTTTCCCCAGGCATCAGTCTGGATCCGGAAAAGTTTTCTTCTGCAATACCCCTGCGTGTTGGTAGGTGGCGTCGGTTGACTCCACGTACGTTGTGGTCGACCGGGATGACATCGCAGTGCCTACTTAGACGCCGCTCCTGTGCGCTGACGTAAGTTTTCTTTTTCTGTGCCAGCCTAGTGCAGATTCTGAGAGCTACCCCTTTTTTTTGGCTAGCTTTTTGCGACTTTTGTCTAAGTTTTGTTTTTTAGCCTTGGACTCCTGGTGCGCGAGGGATGTCCTAACGTCGGACTCGCTTCAAACCCTGCGACTCATGTCTCAAGATGTCTGTGACAGATCCGCACCTCGTGTGCTTTTGGTGTCTAGAACACGACCACAACCCGAAGTCATGCTCTGACTGCTGGGCCATGACCCCGAAGACTTTGCAGGAGTGGTCCTGAAAGTTGTTGGACGCCCGGCAGTCAGCTCCGCACCGTTCCTGGTCTCATTCGAGAGGAAGGTTACGAGGTCATTCGCGGAGCCCACACTCCTCGTCGCACTCCAAGTCGTTGAGGTCCTCCGGTAAGTCAAAATACAAGAAGGCGTAGAAGCACCGGCACTCTTCACCTTTTCCCAGTCAGTCGGCTGACGCAACGCGGGACTTGAAACGTCGTCGCCGGTGCCTGCTTCAGGGACGACTCCGCGCCTCCCACCCGTTCTGGGAGCTGGAGCATCTCCTGCCCACCTCAGACAGTTTTACGAGGCCTTACACCTCCTCTTTGGGCAGCCCGACTCCACTGGTGCACCTTCGGGCCCCGCAGAGCAGGTTGGGGGTCCTGGGCCTTCGATGCCAGTGGCCCCTGCACTGGAGGGCCCAGTGGATCCAGATCGACAGTCTATCTCACTCGACCTTCCCGGTGCTGATCCTGACAACACTGTCCTTTGCTCCGGCTGTGCCCCCGGCCGAAGCCGTCCCCATCCCCGAGTTGGACACAGTCATACTGAAGTCTTAACCAATGTTGAAGGGTGCTTTTGTTACCCTGTTCATCCCTGGTGTTCCCTATTGACCAGAGGGTGATGATGAGGACTTGGAGGGGTCTCTCGACTCTTTAACTGACCAGATGGAAGAACCGGACTGGCGAGAGGACCTGGGTGATGCCGGTGGTCTGGACACCTCTCCAGAAACTGGTTTGCTTTCTCCCCCTACCGTGACTACACAGGAGGGAGCGTCCGATGATGTGGTGGTGAGAAGCAAAACAAAAGGGGATGATGTACGGAGTGTTGAACATTGCAAGCACTCACCCCCAGTCAACTGATCTGGGTTTAATCCATCATCATTTGGGTTGGACTGTTCCCAAGAGGCACAGGGTCAGACTGATTTGCATATGGCCATGTCTGAACTGGGGTGGCGTAGTGAGTTAAAGAATGATGATGGATTAAACCCAGATCAGTTGACTGGGGGTGAGTGCTTGCAATGTTCAACACTCCGTCCATCATTTCCTTTGGTTTTGCTTTGTTCGCCATAAGTTGGCAGGGTATGCTCAGACGTGAGTCCCTTGCTCACTTTGCCACTGGATTCAAGCAAGCCTGGCTGAAGACAGCTGAAATGCCAGAAACCGGTCCTAGGAAGCTTGTTTCCGGTCCAGGGAAGACATGGCTTGGCAGTTCGGGCTGGACTGTTCCCATGAGGCACAGGGTCAGACTGATTTGCATATGGCCATGTCTGAACTGGGGTGGCAGAGTGGGCTAAAGAACGGTGATGGATTAAACCCAGATCAGTTGACTGGGGGTGAGTGCTTGCAATGTTCAACACTCCGTCCATCATTTCCTTTGGTTTTGCTTTGTTCGCCATAAGTTGGCAGGGTATGCTCAGACGTGAGTCCCTTGCTCACTTTGCCACTGGATTCAAGCAAGCCTGGCTGAAGACGGCTGAAATGCCAGAAACCGGTCCTAGGAAGCTTGTTTCCGGTCCAGGGAAGACATGGCTTGGCAGTTCGGGCTGGACTGTTCCCATGAGGCACAGGGTCAGACTGATTTGCATATGGCCATGTCTGAACTGGGGTGGCAGAGTGGGCTAAAGAACGGTGATGGATTAAACCCAGATCAGTTGACTGGGGGTGAGTGCTTGCAATGTTCAACACTCCGTCCATCATCCCCTTTGGTTTTGCTTTGTTCGCCCTAAGTTGGCAGGGTATGCCCAGACGTGGGTCCCTTGCTCACTTTGCCACTGGATTCAAGCTAGCCTGGCTGTTGACGGCTGATTAACCAGAAACCGGTGGATCATGCCAGGTGGCATATGCGGGCTTTGCAGTGGGACCTTAAGCTCCAATGGGCGCAGCATCAGGGGAATCTCTCCGACTAAGTCCAGATCTCGGAGGGAACTGCACAACAACTGCAGTGGTAGTGAACGAGCCAAGATTGGGTCAGAGGCAGATCCCTCTTCCTTTCCCACCCAGATCTAAGGGTAGTAACAGATGTGTCACTCCTGGGATGGGGCGCCATTTGGGGGAGGCAGAGAGCAGAGGAGTCTGGTCTCTTGCGGAGTCCGGTCTCCATATCAACCTGCCGGAGCTCCAGGCGATCAGACTGGCACTGAAGGCATTCCTTCCCTTTCTCAAAGGGTGTCGGTGTTCATACACAACACCATCGCCATGTGGCACTGCAATAAGCGGGGTGGGGTATAGGATCCTTTGTCAGGAGGCTCTTTGCCTCTGGATGTGCCTGGAATATCAAGGCATAGCCCTGGTGGTTCAACACCTGGCTGGTTCTCTGAACGCCAAGGTGGACAAATTCAGCTGTGCCTGGTGAATCAGGAATGGCGTCTTCACTTGGATGTGGTGCAAGGTCTCTTTCAGCATTGGGGAGAGTCTTGGTTGGATCTAATCGCCACCGAAGTGAACGCACAATGTCAGCAGTATTGATCTAGCAGTATTGATCTATGGAGTTTCCAAGTCGGCACTCGCTCTGCGTCGCTTTTCGTTGCGAGTGTAATTGCGGCCTCCTGTACGTCTTTCCTCCTGTACCACTTCTGCCCCGACTGCTCAAGAAGATCAAGCGCAACCGGGCCCAAGTCATTCTTGTAGCTCCGGACTAGGCAAGAAGAGTCTGGTACCCGAGCTTCTGAGTGTGACCATCAATCCTCCGATCAGTCTGCCTCTTCGGAGGATCTTCTGTCGCAGCAGCAGGGGTCGGTTCTTCACCCGAACCTGTCCAGTCTCCACTTCCTTGCGTAGAGATTGAGTGTCAGCAGTTGACAGCTTTTGTCCTTCCACCCGAAGTTTGTGATGTCATCTTGGCAGTAAGATTTCCCTCCACTAAATCCGTATACGCCTGTCGATGGAACAAGTTTGTGGCATGGCGCACAGCAAATGCTGTGGATCCCCTTTCTGCCCCTCTTTCAGAGGTCCTTTTGTATATACTTTCTTTGGCCCAGTAGGCCTCTGCTCTGGGCACTCTTAAAGGTTATCTTGCAGATATCTCTGGTTCTCTTTGGTTGCTAGATCACCCTATTTAATCACGCCCCTCATTGTAAATAGATTCTTTAAGGGCATTACTCCTCTGTTTCCTCCATCTCCCTTCTTAATGCCCCTGTGGGACTTGAATCTTGCTCTCGCGTTTCTTATGTGTGCTCCTTTCGAGCCTCTTCATAACTGTTCTCTCAGGCGCTTACCTCTCAAAACTACCTTCCTTGTTGCCATCACCTCTGCTCGCAGAGTGAGTGAGCTTCGAGCTCTGTCTTCCAAGCCCCCTTTCTTCTCTGTGCATCTGGACATAGTGGTACTTCAAAAGAAATCCTCGTTCCTCCCTAAAGTTGTCACTCCTTTTCACATCAGACAGACTATCACTCTGTCCTCCTTTTTCACACCTCTGCAGCCTTCCAAGGAGGAGGAGAGACTCCACCGTCTGAACCCTAAACGTGCGCTGTCATTCTATCTTGACCGCACCAAAGACTTCTGGGTGGATGATCAATTCTTGATTGGCTATGTGTAGGAAGCTGGCTCTGTATATACTACAACAAAGTGTGTTATAGTGTGCACAGAGACCAGTGGAACCCTAAAAGGTAGTCAGAGGTAAAGTTAGATAGCACCTCGCTCTCTGTTTGTGGGAGTGTGGTCGAGCAGAAAGGCTTTATCAGAGGACCGTGTTAAGCATTTGTTGTTCACACTCAATCAGCAAATGAATTCACACTCAATGACTGAACTTCAGGCTAATTGTTTTTGTATAAAAATATTCTTTTAGTTATTTTATTTCCTAGAATCTAGCAAGCCTGGCACAGGTAAGTGACAAATACTTAGCAGTAAATATACAGTTTATAAAGTTTGAATTGCAATTGTAAATTTACTTTGATTCGATTACAGTAGTGTTACTGGTAATGCAAGGCTTTTCAGAATACAGTACATATGCTTTGTATAGGACTTTTAGTAAAATTACAGGTAAGTTACTTTTGGAATTACTTTTATTACACAGTGCAGTATGCCTGGATACTGCACTGGGACATTTCCTGTAAACCAGTAAGTAAAAGCGTTTTTGTTAGTACAATATTAAAGAATTTCTTAAGGTTTTCGTACTCCAGACGTAGAAACTTTCATAGAAAAAAGTCAATATTATTCTATGGAGGAAAATAGTTTCATCGGTTTTGAGGTAAGTATTTGGTAGTGGGAGTTGAGGTTCTGGGAGTAGGTTTAGGGGTCCCCCCGGGTCAAGGATTCACTCGATTTACACCCTCAGTGGCACTAGAGTGGCCGGGTGCAGAGGCCCAATGTTATCCATTGGGGGATAGGGAGCCTCCGCTTGGTGGCTGCTGATGAGAAAGCCTCTGGGTTGTGGGAGCAAAGCTCCTGGACTTAAGCTCAGGACAAATGGAGGTTTAGGCCAGCACAAAAGATGCACCCTCAGCGGCACTGGGGCGGCCGGGTGCAGAGTCCTGTTTTGGCATCGGAATCTGTAGCTTTTAATGGGGACTATTCGGTTTGCAAAAGCACCACAGGCTCGGGGGCAAAGGTCTTTTGGGTGCGACCATCACTTGGAGAGGTAAGTTGGGATCTTGGGGGTTGGTTAGGCACCGTCTGTTGGGCCAACCAAGGCTGTGGAGCGTCTGGTGCAGGAGTACCTTTTGGGCCTTCTGGGCCTTCGAGTGGCCAGGGGTGTTGGGCCACTTGAACTCCGGCAGTGGGCGTCTGGTGCAGAGTGGTGCAGACTCGCGGAACTGGAGTCTGTTTGAACAAATCCAGTGTTCACGGGAGACAGAGTCTTTGGGATTGAAGGCAGGCAGATCCTCCGGGTTTGTCAAGGTTGCTGGCTGCAGGATACACCAGGATTTTGCTGGAGCAGCTTTGAGGTGGGGCCAAGCCAGTGGACGTTCTCCTCTTGTTAGTTTCGGTACGGCTGTTCGGTCCTTCTTCTTTTCTTCTTGCAGGTTCTTATCTGAGGAAGCAAGGTTCAGGGTTGGCCCTTAATACTAGATTTAGGGGTGTTACAGGTAGGTAAAAGGTTGGAACCATTGGGTCCCTTCCTTTGGGTTGGTACACGCCCTATTATGCCACCCTTCAGTGGGAGGTGGGCATAAGCCTTTCCCTGGTTGGCTGGGTCCCCCCCATGTGCAAGTTGGCGGGGACTGAGAGTTGTGCTTCACCTCGCCTCCCCCACTTGAGGGGTGGAGTTGGCAGAGGTGGGCACACCTCTCTTCCTCGCTTGTTTTTCCTACTGGTTCTCCCGCCCAAAGTGGGGGTCAGAACTAGTGGGGACCAGTTGCTGAAAGCAGCAAGTGGCATGGGGAAACTCACCAAGGCGGCAAGCCCCTTCGTGAACCCTGCCCATCCTGGGGGAGGAGGCTTGGCACCTCGTCCCAGGATGTGCATTGTTTCAGGCCCGCAAGAGCAGCAGGCTCTAGACTCTGGTCCAGAAACATATCTGGTGGTGGCAGCTGAAAGCAGCTACTCAGCCTGGACACTAGTGGTAGGGCTTTTTTTAGGGGGCATCTCTAAGATGCCCTCTGTGTGCATTTTTCACTAAATCCCACACTGGCTTCAGTGTGGGTTTAATGTGCTGAGAAGTTGAATACCAAACATCTGTTTTCAGTGTAGCCATTATGGTGCTGTGGAGTTCGTAATGACAAACTCCCACCACCATACACTCTTAATGGCAGAAAAGAGCTTACAATATCTAGGAATGGACTTAGACACTGTAGGGGTATAGGGCTCATGCACCTGTACCCTCGCCTCGGTTATAGGGCACCCAGCTAAATGGGTGACTGATCTATGCCAGGTCAGTGGGTTGTAGGCATGGCACACATCCCTGTGTGCCATGTCGACTCTTCACTTTGTTCTGCACCAAAACACGCTGCCTGCAAGGACAGTGTGTCAGTGTTAGGGTACAGGGCCTCTTAGGGTGGCACAAGAAGTGCTGCAGCCCTTAGAGGCCTTCCCTGGTCACAGTGCCCTGGGTACCTGTGGTACCATTTACCAGGGCCTGACCAATGGCCAGAGATGCCAATTGAGTTTGGTTTTCAATGCAGTTTTAGGGAATGAACATAGGCCCTGAGTACCTGATTAGCAAGAGCCCAGGCCACACTCAGTCAAAGTACATCAGCAATAAGTGGGGGCAACCATGCAGAAAGAGGGCACTTTCTCACACTATGTGGGTGCCAAGAAAGGCCGGGCTGTTCGAAAACGTACCATCTCTCAATGGGTTGTCCTTTGCATAAAGACCTGCTACGCTTTAGCTAAGAAAGATCCTCCATTGGGGCTGAGGGACTGCGGGCCCACTCCACTAGGGCTACAGCAGCACCCACTGCATTAGCACGCGAGTCCAACATCTGCCAGGCAACAATGTGCGCATCCCTGCACACGTTTACCAGACACTATTGCCTGGGCAGCCAAGTCTGAAGGGACGGCTACTTTGCCCGTTCTGTCCTCCAGGATTTTCTGGTGTAAACTTGGTTCGCAGTCCCTCCGGGGATGGTATGGCTGGGGTATTGATTCTAAATAATGAATCTATAACTGTCTCTTTCATTTGAACAAGTTACTTACCTTCGGTAACGATGTATCTGTAAGAGACGCATGCTGGCTATAGATTCCTTACCGCCCCACATAGCCTCTTCGCTCTACGAACTGATTTCTAGGGAAAGGGACTCTCTTACAGGGCCTTAGTTGTGGTACACCAGTGGTCAGTGTCTTTTATGGCTCTGCGCTTCTGGCATTGAAAGTTGTGTCATAATTGACATCAGCACGCAGGGGCAGCGTCTAAGTAGGCACCGCAACGTCATACCGGCGAACACAAAGCGGATGATGGATGCGGAGTTGACCAATGCCCCTTACTGACGCACATGGGTATTGCTGAAGAAAAAAATCTCCGGATCCAGACTGACGCCTGGGAAAAATCTAAGGTAAAGAATCTACAACTAACATATGTCTCTACCAGATACATAATTACTGAAGGTAAGTAACTTGTTCTTCTGGTAGATATCAAGCCAGCTGTGACCCAGGTGACTGCATCCGGGGTAAAGGGAGGTTTCTGATGGATGTCGATCCAGGTGACCATCAGCAATGAAAGCAGGATTCTGGTAGGTGCTGTCCATCTGTGACCGAACAGACTGCTTGCATGGGGCAGGAGTAGCTGTCCAGCGGTGCTTGTTTGTTGTGGTCTACAGTCGGGGGGGTATAGGATGGGGGAGCAGTGTCTGGTGTTGGCTCTTGCCCAAGCATCCCACACTATGACCCAGCTAACTTCCTCAGGTTTAAAGGAAGGTTTCTGAAGGATGTCGATCCAGCTGTGACACAGGTGACAGTCTGGGTAGGTTTCTGATGGATTTCGATCCAGCTGTGAACCAGCTAAGTGTTTTGGGGATAAATGGAGATTTCTCATCTGTGACCCAGTTGACTATTCCCAGGGTAAATGGAGGTTTCTGATGGATGTCCATCCATCTGGGACCCAGGTGACCGCAGCTGAGACCCAACACGCTGCGTATGGGATAAGGATAGGTTTCTGAAGGATGTTGATCCAGCTGTGACACAGGTGACAGTCTGGGGAAGTTTCTGATGGATGTCCATCCATCTGGGACCCAGGTGACCGCATCTGTGCCTACCCTTCCAGCTGAGACCCCACACGCTGCGTATGGGATAAGGATCGGTTTCTGGTGGTTTCTTCCAGTTCAGTCTGCTGAGGCTGGTGTTCCTTATCTGACGTTTGCTTGTAAAGTCCAGGGAAGTGGGTTCTGCTATTGTTGGTTAAGGGCGTTTTTCGTGCTGTGTATAAAACGTTTTGGTCCCTTAAGTGTCCTTGAGTCCGTACCTGCAAACCTTGGTGCAACGGTTATCATCTCCTGAAAGTACAGCCAAGCGATACTGCTGACCGAAGGGTGAAGGTGTATTTCTTCATTCATCTAATGTGCTCGTATGGTGTTGGCATTGGTATCAGCCAGTGATTGATGTCTGCTTTGTCATTCACCCATACCGATGTGCTACTAGTTTCTGGTCCTATTTTTGCACAGTTGCTAGGTTTGTCTTTTAGTGCCATTTTGGTATTTCCAACACCCCTGCTTCTGGCATGCTCACTCCCCCTGCTTTCTTCACGCACAGTGCTCCTGGTTTTTGATTTTTATCTTATTTTCTCATTCACTATATTTCTAGATTGTCACGGATTTTCTCACTTTTTTAGCAGTGTTTTGTTTTACTGTTTCTTGACTTCTCATGCGCCATGTTTCAATACTTTTTCGATAGGTACAAGGTGGTCGGCTTGAACTGGCTTCAGGCAGTCCTCAAAAGATGGTGGCTGGAGCTGTCTGGCGGTCCAGAGAGCCAGGAAGACAGGTGAGTGTCAAGTGTGGGTTGAAGGAAGGCAGCGATTCCTCTTCCCTGAGCTCGGTTTTACTTCCCTCTACACAAAGAGCAGTCTGGGCCCTGCATTTCCTCTTTTTTCTGTTCTTTTCTACCCTTTTTGAAATTTAATTCCAGTGGGCTATTTATACTGTGTTTCTGCCGGCCTTCACCCGGTCCCCTACAATGTGCCGAGGCTCTGCCTACACCTCTCAGATTAGTTAGTACTAACCGATATATTCTATGTACGACCCTAACCTTACAAATCAAGCCAGCAGGAGCGATGACCTGTATAGTTTAATCACTCCCTGTGGTGCCCTACAATGAGTACGAAAGATACTGTTCCCCCTAGCAAGTGCGCCCAAGGAAATGGGTGTGTACAAACAAACGTCCACCTGCGAATATTCTGCGGTCAGGAGGTGGCTCTCCTACTGCCTGGTTCTGAATGTGTGTAGACACTGCAGAGACACAGACCCGGTGCAATCTGCAGCATAGCAAAGGAGAAACTGGGGACATGATGAACTGAGCATTCCTCCCACATACACAAACCCAGGAACTCTCTGAACCCCTCGCATGCACTAGATAGGCTGTTTTACTTCACTGAAAGGAGTTGATACAGGCCACTCCTTTTTATGGCGTATGAGTGGATGAGTCTCGTCCTCTTCAGAGACATCGATGCAGTTATTCTGGACCCAGAATACTCATCAGACAAATGGAAATAAATCACTGAATGTCACGATAAACAAAGTACAACATGGATGGCCTCACACAAGCAGGCAGTTCACTTAGCTTATCCAGGCGTTTCCAAATGCAGCTCTTCAGAGCTGTGGCAGCCCACAGCAGTTCATGGGGATGTGCTGTGCTAACTCAGCGTGTGTCCAGTATCAGCAAGTGGCTGTTTCCGGAAGAGACAAAGAACTCCGCAGGGCGCTGAGTGACTGCACGCTCACCCAGTGTGCTAGCGACTATAGCAGGAAGCACGCTGTGGTTTACTAATCGCAACGGGCTCCACTTAAGGCACAGGTAGGGGCCGGTCACATCAAGGGCTCCAGGATACTCCGTGTAAGGAATGCGCCATGCCAGAACCTGCTGGAGCAAATAGTGTAAGACAGCCAGGAAGTCTGGCAAGCGAGGACACAATCACGGTGCGTGGCTCCAATACCCACGTATTTAAAATGGCCGCAGGGTGTTTGCGGCTCGTGATCGTGTCTCACTCTTGAGAGGGTCGTGAGTAGGCCCACTCCTCTCCTGATGAAGACTCCCAGGGAGATGGGGAAGGTAGTGAGCTCCCCGCCTCCAAGATGGGGAGTAGAGGGACTAGAACCTCCAGAGGGAGGCTAGACTCTGTACAAGACCGTCAAGACCACTTCACTGAGGAGGACAACCTTCTAGCAAGGCTGCCCAAGAGGTTAGAGCTACAGATTAGGCTCCTAGCTCTAGAAAACAAGCATTTGCAATGCAATAGGCCTCGCATTACTGAAATTTGAGCTATTGATGTTGCAAATAATGTTTCTTAGATTTTTTATTTTATGTAAATAAATATCCCAGCAGTAGCATAAGTAATAAAAGAAAATCCACTAAGGAAAGGGTGCAGTACTATAGACTATTACTAAGTGTTCCTATTGAGTTGAGAAAGGACCTCTATTAGCTATAGAAGGTCCTGCACCCTTAATGCAATTATGAAGTGAAGGATTGCAGCTGAGCAGACGTTTCGATTTGTTTTTATTGGAAGGTAGATTTTTGTTAGCCTGCATTTAAACATTGCGCTATTAGAATAAACAACAATGGTGCATTTTTAAAACACAAACTAACAAAAATCTCACTCCCAATAAAAACAAAGGGAAACCGATAGTTGGCTGCGATCTTTCTCTTTATAATTGCATTAAGGGTGCAGTACCGTATGTGGCCAACAGAGGTCCCTTTACTACTCCACAGGGACACCTAGTTAAGAGCCTTTGGTGCCGCAATTTTTTTCTTGGTTCATGGCTTTCATTTTATTACGTGTGCTACTGCTGGAATGTTTCTTAACAAAAACATAATTAACCAACATTGCCATTTGCAATGCAAATAGGTCAAACTTTCAGTAATGCGAGACCGATTGCACCAGCTACTAAAAATGTGTTACATTGCAGGACAGCGTGCTATGCCTGCGACAGCCTGTAAGAGAGTCATTTAAGAAAGTAGTTCTCCAAGAACGTAAGTACGACATACCGAGCAACAAGGCATTTAACAGGGGCAGTTGGGGGGAAAGGAGGTGCTAAGGAGGGACCTAACCCTCTTCTTCAATTAAAAGCCCCATTTAACTGACGTAGCAGGCACGGAGACTGACGGAAAGTGTAGTGTGATATTTCCCTGAGATGACCAGGGTTCCGCCGGATCGCTGGTTATAAAACCCACAAGACTGCTCAGTCCGTGCACCAGTGGGTGGCTATATGTGCGTTGAAAGACTTCATGCAAGCTCCCGTTGGCATGAAGCAGCTCGGTTAGCAGCTTTCTACCAGCCGGCGAGAGTACGGCAGATGAGCTGCACACCCAGGGGACGTGCTGTGGTACCGCACACCCAGGGGACGTGCTGTGGTACCGCACACCCAGGGGACGTGCTGTGGTACCGCACACCCAGGGGACGTGCTGTGGTACCGCACACCCAGGGGACGTGCTGTGGTACCGCACACCCAGGGGACATGCTGTGGTACCGCACACCCAGGGGGCGTTCTGTGGTACCGCACACCCAGGGGGCGTGCTGTGGTACCGCACACCCAGGGGGCGTGCTGTGGTACCGCACACCCAGGGGGCGTGCTGTGGTACCGCGTATCGAGCACTGTGGTACCATCCACCCAGGGGTCGTGCTGTGGTACCATCCACCCAGGGGTCGTGCTGTGGTACTGCGCACCGAGTGCTGTGCTCTTCGCTTAGCATTTAGTTATACAAATCAGTAAGTTCGTCTTATCTATATTTTCTTTTGCAGGATTATTGTTATTTTGCGAAAACAGCTGAAAGGTGTTTGGGAACATGGACATCCACTCTGTTTGTTGCCAGGATATACGGGAGACCTCGCCAAGGTATTGTCCTCTGTGCTGTTGGACTCCATGAGAGAGATTGGGTGGTAGCTGGACTGTGAAGTGCGTTCCTGTTCAGTGCATCATGTGTATCTATGAAGACACTCAACCAGATCCCCAGGATTTTGCCGCATGGATTTGCAGACTTTGTGGCACAAAAAATCATAATTTTGCAACATTATTGCAGCACTTTATTTTATTCTTAATCATTATTTTTCAGCCTTATTTCAATAGAAACTGTTTTTGCAGAGTATGCCACTTTGAAACAGGCATATTTAAAGCGCCTGAGAGGGTTTAAAGCGCCTGAGAGGGTTTAAAGCACCCGAGATCGTTTAAAGTGCCTGAGAGGATTTGTTTGTTATATTCTCCGTTGTGGTAACGTTCTGGAGCATAGGTGAAGCCAAGCACTGTAGCACAGGGTTGCTAGTCATCCTGTTTTCTATGGCATTGTGCTGACTTGGGGCTAGCGGTTCCAAGCCCAGAGCCATCTGCTGTAGGACACCAAACCTCTTCCTCAAGCACCCTAGGTCGGAGGGTCGTAGTGGGTGGAGGTGCATTGCTGCCGCTCATATAAGCATGTTAAATTTTGCAGTATTCTAACACGCAACCTTCCTTGGCATGTTGGTTGCATACCTTACATAATCTGTGGAAATTTATTGCATACAGTGAGCATTCCTTCATGTATCCTCGCCTCATTCCCTGCCTTCGCCTCATTCCCTGCCTTCGCCTCATTCCCTGCCTTCCCTTATTCCCTAACCGTTGTACCCCTTTATTCCTGTACACCCTTCCATTCACTTCTGCATCGGGCTGCCTTCTTGCTCACTTTTGCCTGCTGCATCCATTTTCCTTTTTCTGCACCGATCTTCGCTTTTTCACTCATTGTAACCCTCTCCCTCTTTCCTATCTAACCGTTCTTTTCCTCATTCACTACTCCCCTTCACAACCGCCTCCTAAGAGTGGATTAGGGCCAGCAGAGCACCATGGCGCTACTTTACTGATCTCCAGTTGTCAGCAGTCGTTATTGACACCTACTCAGAGAGGCCAAGAAACAGATGTACGTGCCCCTTTCCTAGCATCCTTGGGACCCTCAATCAGGCCGCACCATAAGCGAATGTGCACAGTACGCCACCTTAAACTGAATCACTTCTAGCATGCGTAAGGTCTCTGTGTCAGTTTACATAGAATGATCGTAGGAAGCTGGCTCTGTATATACTATACCAAAGTGAGGTGTACTGTGCACAGAGTCCGGTGGGATAGCAGAGGATAAATTAGATCCTCTCTGTGGCAGTGTGATCGAGCGTTTATTGTATATACTCAATCCAGGACTGACGCACACACTCATTGACTGAATCCAGACCAATTAGGTAAGTATGTAAAGGTATACTTATGTTTTAGTTCTAGAACCAAGCAGGACTTGACGCAGGCAAGTGGAATATACTTCCAAATGCAAAACCTTACCAGCAAATGCAATTGTGAATGGAATTGTTATAGGTTTGTATTTGCAATTAAAACAGCTTAGAATACATAGAAATTACTTTTGATTACTTTTAGATTACTTTTCATGTGCTTTCACTCCTGGGGGTAGTATGCCGAGATATCACACAGTGGGCCTTACTAAATATAAGTACGAACGACAGTTTTGGGTTTGAAGCAAAGGTGCAGGGGGGGTCATTAGACGTCGGATCTTCTTAAGCGCTCCAGTTGAGGGCGGGGTGGGGATCTCGGGTTGAGGTTGCAGGCGCCTGCTTGAAGCTCGCGGTAGGTCAAGGATCACCAGGTCGGGATCGCTGAGGAGACCTCCTCGTGGTGTTGGGCCACTTGGCCCATGGCCGTCGGGTGCAGACTGGTGCAGAACTTCCTGGATCCGGGTTCTGTGTACGAGTCTTTGTTGAGCAAATCCGGTGCTCGTGGGCTACAGAGTCTTTTAGATGAAGGCCCAGCAGGTCCTCTGGGTTTTGGATGACTGCTGGAAACGCTGGGGTTTTGCTGTGAGCAGGTCTGAGTCGGCACAGGCCGGTAGGGCCGGGGACAAAGCGGTTGGTGTACTGTTCTTCCTGGGTCAGCCCGGTCCTTCTTCCTTGAATCTGAGGAGGCAAGGTTCAGGGTCATCCCTAAATACCAACTTTAGGGGTGTTACAGGGGTGTGCAGGTCGGGAGCAATAGGTCCCTTCCTTGGGGTGAGTATACCCCCTATTATGCCACCCTCCAGTCAGAGGGAGGCTTGAGCCTCTCTCTAATTGACTGTCCCCTCATCTTCAAGATGGAGGGGACAGATGTGTGCTTCACCTCGCCTCCCCCACCTGACTGGTGGGGTTGGAAAAGGTGGGCACACCTCTCCTCTGACTTGGTTTTCCCGCCAATTCTCCGGGTCAGAACCGGTGGGAGCCAGTTGCTGGGGCAGCAAAAGGCAGGACCGCTCACAAAGGCGGCAGGCCTTTGAAGCTTCCCCTTCGTGACCCAGCCCATCTTGGGGGAGGAGGCATGACCGCTCTGCCAAGGATGGGCTTTTTTTCTGGACCCAGAGAGCGGAGGCTCTCTACCTATGGTCTGGTCTGGTGTGGGCAAGTGGCGGACAGCTATTCAGGAACCAGACCAGGGCTGGTAGTATTTCAGGGGGCATCTCCAAGATGCCCTCTGAGTGCATTTTACAATAAATCCCACACTGGAATCAGTGTAGGTTTAATGTGCTGAGAAGTTTGCTACCAAACTTCTCAGTTTTCAGTGTAGCCATCATGGAGCTGTGGAGTTTGTAATGACAAACTCCCAGACCATATACTCTTTATGGCTTCACTGCACTCACAATGTGTAAGAATGGACTCAGACACTGTAGGGGCACAGGGCTCATGCTTGTGTACACTCACCACTGGCATAGTGCACTCAGCTAGAAGGGTGACTGACCTATGCCAGGGCAGTGGGTTTCAGGCATGGCACACAGATGTGTGCCATGTCGACTCTTCACTTTGTACTGCACCAAAACACGCAGGCTGCAAAGGCAGAGTGTGAGTGTAATGCTACCGGACGTCTAAGGGTGGCACAAGAAGTGCTGCAGCCCTTAGAGGCCTTCTTAGGACACAGTGCCCTGGGTACCTGTGGTACCATTTACCAGGGGCTGACCTGTGGCCAGAGATGTCATTTGGGTTTAGGCTTCAATGCAGTTTTAGGGACACAACATAGGCTCTGGGTACCTGATTAGCAGGAGCCCAGGGCACACCCAAAGCACATCAGCAATTCGCAAAAAGTGGGGGCAACCATGCAGAAAGAGGGCACTTTCTCGCAGGTTTCCACCCAAACCGGTCAAAGCTCTGCCTTCTTGCATGGAGATTGAGCAGCAACAGTTGACAGCTTTCCACCTTCCTCCCATAGTCTGTAATGTTAACTTGGCAGCCAGGTGTCCCTCTATCAAGGTGGTTTACACCTGCTGCTGGGCAAAATTTGTGGCATGGTATTCAGAAAGACCAATTGATCCCCTTGCGGTCCCCTTTTCTCTGGATCTCCTGTTCGTTCTTTCCCTTGCCCAACAGGACTCTGCTCTGGGCTGTGTTAAGGTGCATGTTCCTGCAATCTGATTTTCTTTGGTTGCGGGACCAACCTTCCCCTTCAGTCTCCTATTGTACATAGGTTTTTGAAAGGTTTGCAACATAGGTTTCCTCCCACTCCTTTTTGTTATGGTCCAGTAGGGCCTCAATCTCGTCCTCACTTTCCATATGTGTGCTCCCATTGAGCCTCTGCACAACTGTCCACTCTGGCGTCTTACCATCAAGACAGCCTTTCCCGTGGCTTTAGCGTCTGCCTGAAGGTTCAGTGAGCTTCAGGTTGTCAACTAGGCCTCCTTATCTTAGCATCTACTCAGAAAGCCTTCTTAGAAGAACTTCCTTTCTTCCAAAAGTGGTCACTTCATTTCACATAGGCCAAACCATCACTCTGCCTACTTTCTATGCTCCGCCTCATCCCTCAAAGGAAGAGGAGCGACTTCCCCGTCTGGATCCAAAAAGAGCGCTGTCTTTACACCTTGACTGCACATGAGAGGTCCGGGTGGATGACCAACTCTTTGCGCGCTCTATCAGAGCGAAGAAAGGACGGGCTCTACAGAAGAGGACCATCTCCCAGTGGATCCTTCTTTGTATCAAAATCTGCTACGCATTGGCCAAGAAGCAGCCCGCTGGTGTTACGCTCACTCCACGCCTTGGCTAAGAAGCAGCCCGCTGGTGTTTGAATGCTCACTCCACCAGAGCGAAAGCTGCAACCAGTGCATTCGTTTGCAGAGTTCCGCTACTGGACATCTGCCAGGCAGCCACGTGGGCTTCCCCACACACGTTTACCATATGCTACTGTCTGGACATTCAGGTCCGTGGGGATGGGTGTTTTGCCTATTAGGTCCTACAGGGCTTCCGCGTCTTAAAGTGGTCCACAGACCCTCCTCTGGGGAGGTATTGCTTGGGTATCTATTCTAAGGTAACAAATCTGCGGCTAGAAGTCTCCATCAGTTACTTACTGTCAGTAACACCTTATCTGGTAGCGACTATCGAGCCGCCGATTCTTTACTGATCTATCCATCCTCCCCGATATGCAAGCGGATTTCTAGTGACAGGGCTTTCCCCTTTTAGGGCCTTAGTTTTCCTATTGTGGTCAATGTTTTTTGTAGCTCCGCACATCTGCCGTGGAAAGTTGCAAAAAGTAAATTACAGTACGCCTGGGTGGTGCTTATATAGGCACCTCCGATGATGCCACGCAGAGCCGAACTGTTTCAGCTACCGGTACGCAGCAGTGCTGTTCATGAAACATTTCCTGATCGAGTCTGACTCGTGGGGATAATTCAAAGGTAAGGAATCTGCGACTAGATCTTCTCTATCAGAGAAGGCGTTACCAAATGTAAGTAACATGTTCTTTGATACCTTCGAGCGCCCACTTTGGTCGCATTGTTCAGGAAATAGCACAGCTGGGGAATCCGCTTGTAATCCTGTTCTCGCCATTTGGGTGACCAAGTCTTTCCACAGTAGAACGGTGTTTTTGCATGTTTACAGTCAGGTCATGTAATCTACATGTCCTGCCCGTGTCATATGTTGTACCCTACGTTCGGGCTTGGTAGGCCGGCCAGAGGCTGCATGGGAGGCTGTGGCTTTGCCATTGCCTTCGGTGGCAAAGTTGGGCTCGCCGTGCACGACTGCTCTGCCAGCCGGCAGTGGCGGAACCAGTGCTGCAAGCCCTGGCCCTCTAACTTCCATGCCGTGGATACCAGGGATTTACAGATAAGCTAGCCATTTCCAATGGGGTGTAGCCAATTTGACATATACTTTGGGGGTCAGGACACTGAGGTCTGATTAGCAGGACTCCTTGCACTCTCGGAGTTGAAAAACCAGCAGCATCAGTCAAGCTTGGGGGTGGCCCTACAGACAGGCATTTCCTTGCAGCTAATATGACGCACTTAACTTGAAAATGGCATTTTTAGTTTCAAAAACATCACTTCCTATTGTAAGTGAACTAGTTGCACTTACTATACACAAACCACTTTTCCCCCAGTCCCTAAAGATGATGTGGTGTTGAGAGCTAACCCTGGAGTCATTACTACGGTGGTATCCAGATTTCATGTTCATCTATACAAGTGTCTGCTTTATTTTTTTTTAAAAAACCTACGGACACCAGCAAAAAGTGTGCTTTACCCACTTGAAGTCAGGAGGGCCATCATGTTCAACATATACACGTGATGACGGGAGAGCCACCATGTGCAACATATTCACACGTAATGTCCAGAGGTCCGTCCTGTACAGTGTATACACACGTGATGTCAGGAAATCCATCATGTACAAAGTATACACATACTTGATGTCAGGAGAGCCATCGTGTACAACGCTTACACACGTGATGTCAGGAGGGCCATCATGTATAGCGTATACGCACATGCTGTCAGGAGAGCAATCGTGTGCTGCATATATACACATACTTGATGTCAGGAAAGCAATCCTGTACAACGTATACATGTGATGTCATGAGTGCCATCTTCTACAACGTATACACACTTGATGTCAGGAGGGCCATTCTGTGCAACGCATATACACTTGAGCCAGAGTCTAAAGGCTAGCTGATGTCACAGGCTTCTGTAGTCATATGGATAGCACAAACAATGGATTGTGTTACTCCACGGCAAGGAAAAGTAGTCTATCGCAGATTTAACAAGGACAATAGGAACAACTCTAGCATATGTGGGCAGTGTCTGGTTAAAGAAGATTTACACGGCTGCACATGGTCCTCCACACACGCCTCCACTACACACACCTTCATAAATATTCAAGGAGGGAAACGCACATGGTTCGCTCAATGTGTGGCTTTACTCACTGCCTCTAGAGGATTATGAGCTCCTAGCTACGTTCGGCTGATTGTTGCAAAACTAAGTATTGAAAGAATCAAAACTGTGCAAAGCAATGGAGGAAGTTGATGTACAAGAATCTGCTTCCTTTGTAAGGGGTCTGTGGGCCACCATGCTGCCCTCGTGCAGCTCTGGATCTTTCCTTTTAGGCCAAGGGCATGTCTTAAGAATATGCCTGTGCCTTGTGAGCTACATATGTGATGAGATGATGCTCTGCTCGCTGCTAAAATGCTTTCTTTGTCTCCCCAGGATGTCGAGGAGTATATGCTGCAGCTACACTGAGAGATGCTCGAGGCAGAGATGCCCTTCAGACTTCAGATGTGGGGAGAGTTTGCACTGGACCCGAAAGATATTGTGTTGAATAATGTTAGCAGCGGACTGATGGCCTTTCCACATGGGCGTGCTGTTACACCACTAAAGAGACACAAGTCCACTCCTGAGATGTCCTCAGCGAAGATCCTATCTTTGGTGGGCGGTGCTGTTGCTGCTGAAAGTCCTGCTTCCCGACAAACCCTGGTAGCGTTGTGTTCTTGTGGAAAGACCCTGCTCTTGTAGATGAAATGCTCGTTATGATCCCTAGTGGAGCCTTCTGCACTCCGGGCTGCGATGGCACGTGTACTGAGAGCCGGACATTACTGCCACTCTAAGCCTAGTGCTCCATATCTGAGACGATTGTGTGCAGTCCGCATTTCAAACTCCTCCGTCGTGTGACGTGCAAATCCTCCACACACACTTCGGGAGAGACCACTGGAGAAAGAACTGCAGCTATTGATCATGGAGAACAGACTCAACAAAAGTTTATTTTCTTATTATTTTTTGGGGATAGACATTAATCATATTAAAGACACTATGGTTTGCACTGTTTTTACTTCAGTTTGTAGCTTCTCTTACTTCATGTTCGTGACACTCAGGAAGGAGTGGGAACCGTGCCCCGCCTTGCAAGCAGGAACATCTCTTGCCGCATGCTTTTTTGCCTTGGTTTGAATTCTTTAAAGGGGGTTTCCTTTCTTAAACTGCATCCCGATGAACCCCCCCCCCCCCCCCCCCCCCCCTACGCAACACCACAGACTAATTATTTTGAATATAGAAAGTACTGTTCGGCCTAGCACAAGTGTTGTAGAGGAGTCCAGCTGCCATTGTGTATGTGTGTGCCAATATTTCTACTGTGCTGGCCTTCCTAGGGAGCCGCGCAGCTCTGCACATTGAGGTGCCGCGGGGCCAGTGCTTCATTATGAAAAGAATAAGTGCCAGGCCAAAGGCTTTGCTCGGGCGCCCTCAGCGGGCTCTACAGATGTCAGGAGTGCCAAATGCTAAGGCCATCTCTTCTTGATTCCAGCTCCTGCCTTGTTCATCGCCGGCAGACACTCGCTACTCCTTTATCTCACTCTTGTGCATTCTTTTTCATGCCTGGTATCATTCTTTGTCACTATTTGTACTTTTTTCCCTTCTATTCCCCTTTTTGTTTTTCTTTTCTCCTGTTCTGGGTTGAAGTTTCTAAAAAGAAGATCCACCAAAGATTGGAAACCGTGGTACAATGACTGTCTACATGCAGAAAGACGCACTCTAAGACTAGCTGAACGAGCATGGAGGTTCTTCCCGTCTATAGAACACCTAAAACACTTGAGATCGGTGTGGAACACCTATAATGAATGAATGAGAACCTCAATAGCAAATGTCTTTAGAACCCCGCTAGACCTAGCCAAAAAAGCACCTAAAACACTCTTTGACCTGGTCAAACAGCAATCGAATATTCAACCAAGCCCACCCATAAATAAGTCTAATTTGCTGCCAAACTCGAAGTAATTTGCCTCCACCTTACTGGGAAAGACGGAAACAATTGAAAATGACCTCCGGTCAGCAAGGGAGCTCCTTTTGGTTGTACCGCCCATCGGCCTCCATCCCTCACGGCTGAGCCACCTGGTCTCACAGGGCCCACCCCCAAAACCACCTCTTGGAATACATTCAAAACCTGCTTAAAGGATATTCACAACATCCTTACAGCACGTACACCCCTTCGGCGACCATTGCCATCAAATATCTTCAGGGAGATCAAATCTTCTTTACTCCCACTTTGGACGAAGAGGGTTAACGCCTCACTTCAGCAAGGCATTATCCAAGACTGCCTTATAGTAGGACAGGTAACCCCTATACTGATAAAACCCACCACAGATCGCTCTGACCCAAACAACTTCTGCCCTATTTGCAACATTCCAACTTTATCTAAGCTCATTCAAAAATGCATTCTAGTCCAACTTTGCAACACAAAAATCACTTCCAACTCCTAGACCAGTCTAAATGCAGCTTCTGTCAAGGCCAGCACTGAATCGGCTAACGCACAGTGGACACCTTGCTAAAAATGTTGGATCAGAACGAATCCTGCTCTCTAATTCTCCTAGACTTGTCATCTTCGTTCGATTTGGTTAAACATGACCGTCTCAAAGACTTACTGGATTGAGAAATGGTCTTTCAATCTGTACTAAACTGGTTTTCCTTGTTTCTTCACAACACGACTCAAAGAATTGTGGTTAATAAGTCCCTGTCCAATGCCACACCAGTCATGACCAGACCCCCCAGGATATTGCGGCATGGATTAGCAAATTTAGCGGCACAAATATGGAAATTTAGCGGCGCAAATATGGAAATTTAGCGGCATTTTTGCGGCACTTTATTTTACTCATAATTATTCCTTTTTAGCCTGAAATCAATGGAAACTGTTTTAGCAGGGTATTCCACTTTGCAATAGGCATGTTTAAAGTGTCTGCAGCTCTACGGAAGCACAGCTCAAGTCCTAACCTCGTGGGAAGGAGCTGTATTTCTCCCTGGGATGTTCTAGTGCCCATGTATGCACCTCTGCCGGGGCACCGCTACCTCCCGGATCCGTGAGGCAGGACACCTCTTCCTCAGGCACCCCAGGGCGCAGAATCGTAGTGGCTGTTCCAAATAAGTGAGACAGACTGCATAGGGAGGTCACCACCTGCTTACCTGGTTCAGTCCTCATAAGTCGACTTGAGCATACACCTAACACCCTGGTACTATTCCTTGTACCGCTAAATTTGCTAATCCATGCCGCAATATCCTGAGGGTCTGACTAGATTGAAAGATCTGTAGAAAAGTGAGCTGCAAAGCAAGCTGGTTTCAGTTCCCCCTTTGAAGGTGAAGACGTAATCATTAACTCATCAAGGTTCCATTTGGATGCAGGCAGGAGGAGTGTTGTGATGGGAGTAAAAAATGTAAGGAATTGTGCCATGCATGAGGTGTTCCCCAGGAGTCACATGTTTGCCGCAGAAAAGGGGTCCATCATATGTGAATTTGTATTCAGCCTACCTTCTGTATTTTATCTGTTTCAGGCATGTAAGTTCAACTTTAATTCTATGCAAAATGTAGAAATTGACTATTCATAGAACATGAGTTACTATTTCAAACTAGAAATCTTCTTCCTTATGGGCTAAACCTACGTCTCTCACCCTGCTAGTCACCTCTGACTTAACCTCTCACATCATTAAGCTGTTTAGAGTTTCCACAGAGTAGCTGGGGTACTTTAGAAGTGGTCTTTTTGGACTCTGCACTTTTTCATATTTATATTTATAGCGCAAACTCAACCGGAAGGTATTGATTGGAGCGCTTTACCTGAGCGCCAGTTACTTTACACAAGGATATAGTCATGTTTTTAGTGTTTAAGTTATTTTCCCAGAATCACAGGATGAAGAACCAACGTCGAGACTCGAACCGAGTTCTCCAGTTCCAGAGTTTGCAGTTTTGACTGTAACGCCACATCCTGTCACCTTGCCTCACTCACCAGGAGTTGCGAAGTATGCAAGCAATGCTTTCCCTTGATTACAGTCACTGTAATCAAGGGTCTGCGTCTTTCCCCCTTTCTGGTTTTGAATGTAATTTGAGTCATCTCAAAGTATTTGACATTTATGAGTCTTCAAATAATTAAAAATAACCATGCTCGTGCACTGCCAATTCCTTGCATGATATAAATATTGTGTCACAGATCGTTTTATTATATCCTTCAATAATATTTTGCCAGGTTTTTTGTTGTTGTCACGAAGCACGTGGAATTCTATGCCCGGCTGCGTCTCAAAAAGAAGTCTCAGGAATGTGTCATAAAGCAATGGCCGAAAATATAATTAAAATCCCAGAACATGCTGTTGTGCTCAGTATTGACGAACTGGAGACATTCCAATAGAAATACTATATATTTTCTAACATTGTTTAATCGCACATTTACGAAATGATTTTCAAATACTTTTTCTTGAACATACATTAACACGAGTGTAAGTTTTTAATAAACCCTTACAGTGTATGTGCACATCTACCAGCTTAGGCTTTCACAGAAGTGGGCAGCTGCCTCATTGAGTAACTTTTGATCCGCCGAGAGGCGGCTGCTGTGGCTCCTTCAAGATTAAGTTCAGAGGTCGGCACGAGTTCTAACAATACTCGAACCTTGTCCTGATAAAATGAGTACAGATGCTTTTATAAAGGGCACAGAAATAATGAGCTGGAGTGCCTTGTAAAAAAAAAAAAGATTGCGTTTTCCAAATTTCGCGGGCAGTTTAGTAAAAATCGCGGACTTTTTTCAAAACTGCCGATTTCGCGATTTTTTTGCAAATCGCGAAATCCTGGAGGGTCTGGTTAGGGGTTACACAAGGGTAGTCTTTCATCTACGCTCTTCACCTTTTCATGGAGCCCGTAGCCAAAATCTTGAATACTTCGAACACCCACTTCCACATGTACACGGATGACACCCAACTGTAACTAAAAATCTCTTCCACAGAAGATATATCCCTCAGCACAACCATACTAGAAACTCAAAACTGACTAACCCGCAACCACCTCAAACTTAATGCCATCAAAACAGAATTCTTCTAACCGTCTCACCCAATCACTCGTCCAAGATCGATCTGTCGTTGAATCATCTAAATACTTAGCTGCTCGCCAAGCGTTAAAGACTCCACAAGATGTCTGTTAATAACACTTCACAATAACCTGACCATGCAGAGCGCCTCCGTACTGCCATCAAAGGAGCAACCTACCAAATTAGCATTTTAACGAAATTAAAACCCTTTGTCCCTCAAGGCGACTTCAAATTGGCGGTCCAGGTGCTAGTCACTCTCAGATTGGGCTATGGAAGTGCAACTCAGTGGCCTTCCCAGATCCAAGCTGGCACCTCTAACGGCATTTCTCAATGCGGCTGCCAGACTCATCACAGGAACAGAAAGAAACAAACACGCCACCCTGGCTCTAAAACCCCTAAAGTGTCTCTCTTATGATTGCATGACCCATAAAGCTCTTCATTAAAACGCTCCTTGGTACTTGGCACAAAAGCTAGAAGTATCTGGTGGATGCAGATCCACGAGAAGCGTCATTACCCTTTTACTGAGACCACAAAAATGCAGTTAAAGTAAACTTGTAACGGAGCCTTCTTGGCTATTGCCCCGAGAATTTGGAACTCCCTACCACCTGAAATCAGACTGAGTCTCTCCACTGCATCCTTCAAAAAAGAAGTTAAATCTCTACTTAGGAGCACATTCCTGCCCTAGGTCGTACAACTCGACTCAAGATCTACACCCATGATTAACACTAGACTGGCGTACCATATCTGTTGTTTCATTGACTTATCCTAGAGATCTTACCTTCCGCAGTTTGTGAACTTACGCAGTTGTTACCTCTCTTGGATTATGTTGGTTGCTTTCCTGTTTGTCATATTTCTGATCATTTGTAAAGCACTCCGATACCCTCACAGGTCAAGTTCGGACTATGTAAAACTTTATAAATAAATGTTCGAGGCATATGAGCTGCAGATTACACACTTTTGCATAGATCGCCATCTGGTGTTGGGCCCGGATGTTTGCAGTTTGTTTTTCCTCTTGGAAAGTCTTTGGAAGTCACGAGGTCGGTGACTCCTCCTTTGGATCGTATTGCGCATGGGCTTCGGCTCCATCCTCAGATAGTTTTTTTCCGCCATCGGGCTCGGATGTAATCTTCGCGCTCCGGTTCCGAACAGCTTCCAGTTCGACGATCGACGCGCAATCCTCACCCCAATTCGCTGTATTGTTCGATCACGATCTCTTCAATCAATGCGCCTTCTCATCGGCACAAACCTTCGGTTCCAGTCGTCGACGGCGGCCTTCGGACCTACCCAAGCTCCGGTCCCGGCTCATGGAAAGAACTCCATTTAAAAAGTGCCCTCTATGTGGGTCCAAATTTCCCCACACCGATCGTCATGAGGTATGCAACCTCTGCCTCTCCCCTGAACACGAGGCTCGAGACTGTCCGGCCTGTAAGTCTTTCCGATCCAAAAAGACTATTCGGGACCGAAGAGCCAGAAGGAACATGGCACACTCCTCGACGTCCATTCCAGTCGACATCTTTGGAGACGACATTGACGATCCGGAACATCATCGCACCGAAGAGGACCTAGTCAGCGCTTCCGAGGCCGACGAGTCAGATATGGAAGACATCACTCCGACGCAGAGGGTTGTGAGTACCAATCTACCCCCCCATACCCGCACCGACCCCTAAAAAAGCTTCGGTCACGCCTTCGCCTCCGGGCCTAGGCACGACCAAAGACACTGCTTCACACACCCCACCTTCGGGCCCGGTGAAGAAGCCAAGTAAGCCTTCCGGCGGCTCAGGCTCGAGCCAGTCTACCAGCGGTGCCGAGAAACACACTAAGGCACCGAAAAAGAAATCTGCCTCCACCTAGACACCGAGCTCCGCACCGAAGCCCTCGGCGTTGAAACCCAGCTCTTCGGTACCGACGCCATCCTCGGTACCGACCAAACCACACAAGGCCACCGGCACCGACACTTCCAAGCCAAAGACCATCTCGGCGCCGACCAAGAGACCGGAGGGTCCCAAGCCAGGTTCTAAGCAACAAACCGGCACAGAAAAACCTAAAAAAGACATCGGCCCCGACTCCTTCGGCGCCGACGGACCAAATAACCTCACCAGAGCTATTTACACCGGATCCCTTGCAAAAAACTCTTACCAAGGATCCAAAAACTGGACATTTGACACTCTACCAAAAAGAGACATTTGGAGAAGCCTGCTCCGCCTCCACCTCCAAAGAGGAAGGACTCCGCTACCTCTCCGTACAGAATACCTTCTCCTTCCCCACCTCCATCCCCTCCGCCCTCTCCACCTCCACCTCATCGTTCTCTTACCTCGTCTCCAGACGATGATCAGGGGGACCCATATCATGATATAAGATGTGCCACAGGACGCCACCCCTACAGCATCCCCAGACCCATGGGACGATTACAATGTTCCAGATATCCCCAACGTCCCACAAGACGATCTTTACCCTTCTAGACCATCTCCACCAGAAGATTCATTAGGGTTCAACCATCTTTTGCAAAGGGCGGCACATTATCACGGGGTGGACTTGCATACAGACCCCGTGGAGGAAGATTTCCTCCTCGACACATTTGATACCTCACATAGGTCCACCTCCATACTGCCCATGCTCAAAGGGGTGGTAAAGCATGTGGCAGAAGTTTTTAAGGACCCAGTTAGAGCCAGGGTCATTAACCCACGTATTGAAAAAAAATACAAACCTGCTCCCTCTTACATCAGAGGACCAGCGCCACTAGATTCTTTAGTAGTATCTACGGCACATAAAAGGGCAAATTCACAAGCGTCTGGTGATGCACCACCACCTGACAAGGAATCAAAACTACTAGATGCATCCGGCAAACGCACAGCATCCCAGGCGGCCAACATATGGCGTATAGCAAACACTCAGGCACTACTGGCCAGATATGACAGGGCTCATTATGACGAGTTAGAAAGCATAATGCACCATCTCCCTGAAAAATATAAAGCTAGGGCCAACGAGTTAATTCAAGAGGGTAAAACAATCACAATTACCTCCATACGTTGTGCCCTAGATGCAGCAGACACAGCCTCCAGGGCCATCAACACCAGCGTCCTTCTCCGTCACCATGCTTGGCTAAGGGTATCTGGTTTTAAACCAGTAGTACAAGCCTCCATCCTTAACCATCCCTTTGACCAGGAACATCTATTTGGGCCAAAGGTGGATGAGGCCTTAGAAAAGATGAAAAAAGACACGGATACCGCAAAATCCATGGGGGCCTTACAGTCTCACCCGCCCAGATGCTATTTCGCCGCTCCTCCTTTCGGAGTACATCCAGAGGCTACTCCTCAGACACAGCGTCCACATCATACAAATCCCCTACTCAGACCACCTTTACAAAAGGTTACCAAAGAGGCGGCTACAGGGGTAACCGCAACAAGGGCAGAGGCAAAACAAACCATGCCCGTTCTGCCACACCTCCTACCCAATGACTTCCCCCCCCAGACCATTCCACTCCGGGCCGGGGCAGACTCCAAAATTTCCTTCATGTCTGGGAGACCATCACCTCAGACAAATGGGTGACCCAAATAATTCGGTCAGGCTACTGCCTAGAGCTAACATCTACCCCCCCCCCCCCCAAACATTCTATCCAGGCAACGCCCAATGTCACAAGAACATTCAAAATTACTAAAGCAGGAGGTAATCTCCCTCCTACAAAAACAGGCAATAGAACACGTTCCTGTCAATCAACAAAATATGGGGGTCTACTCCCTATATTTTCTCATACCAAAAAGGGACGAGACTCTACGACCTATTCTAGATCTCCGGCCCCTAAACACATACATACACTCAGACCATTTTCATATGGTAACGCTTCAGCAGGTACTTCCGCTCCTCTCCCAAAACGACTTCCTCACCACTCTGGACTTGAAAGACGCATACTTCCACATCCCAGTGCACCATGCTCACAGAAAGTACCTCAGATTTGTAGTGGACGGACAACACTACCAATTCAAAGTGCTCCCGTTCGGAGTCACAACAGCACCACGGGTATTCACCAAGTGCCTAGCAGTGGTGGCAGCACACTTGAGAAGACCGCACATTCACGTCTTCCCATACCTAGACGATTGGCCGATAAAAGCCACTACATACAATCAGTGTGTACAACACGCCGCCACCACAATCGAACTACTTCACCAACTAGGCTTCACGGTGAACCACCAAAAGTCACAGCTACAACCATCCCACATAAAACAGTACCTCGGTGCCACCATGGAGAGCTCAAAAGCGATAGCCTACCCCAATCCGGCCAGGATTGCAAGCATGCAGGCTTTGCGACAAAGATTCATACCTCAATACTCCCTTCCAGCACGAGTGTTCATGCAACTAATAGGGTTGATGGCCTCTTGCATTTTCATAGTGCCCCACGCAAGACTCCAGATGCGTCCCCTCCAAGAGTGCTTAGCGCACCAGTGGAACCAGGCCCAGGGTCAACTGACAGATCTGGTGTTGGTAGACGGTCACACCCATCGCTCTCTGCAGTGGTGGAACACCACCAACCTTTCCAAAGGTCGACCGTTCCTGGACCCGGTTCCCCAGATAATACTAACAACGGACGCATCGCTCTCCGGCTGGGGAGCTCACCTATTACATCTCACCGTGCAGGGCACATGGACACCTTAACAAAAGTTACTCCATATCAACCATCTGGAGTTACTAGCAATCTTTTTAGCCCTAAAATCTTTTCAAACACAGATTTCAGGCAAGGCAGTCCTCATTCGCACAGACAACATGACAGCCATGTATTATATACAAAAACAAGGCGGCACACACTCTCCACAGCTCTCTCAATTAGCACAGAGCATATGGAGATGGGCAATTCCCCACAAAATCTTTTATCCTAGCTCAACATGTCCCAGGAGTCCAAAACACTGTGGCAGATCTGCTCAGCAGACAGACACAACAAATCCACGAGTGGGAACTTCACCCACAGGTCCTTCACCTGTTCTTTCAAATGTGGGGGCATCCATAGATAGACCTCTTTGCCACCCACGAAAACAAAAAATGCCCATGCTTCGCCGCCAGATACCCACACCCATTGTCCAAAGGAAATGCGATATGGATGAACTGGTCAGGCAAATTTGCGTACGCTTTTCCGCCTCTCCCACTCATTATATTAGTGGTGCGCAAACTAAAACAGCACTCCCTCACACTAATCCTAGTAGCTCAAACGTGGGCCAGACAACCGTGGTACACCAAGCTGCTGGAACTCTCTGTAGTACCACACCAAAAACTATACCTCTCACCATGCCTCCTAACCCAGAACCATGGAGAGATCAGACACCCGGACCCAGCTCAGCTCAACCTTGCGATCTGGCTCCTGAAATCCTAGAATTTGGGTACCTAAATCTTCCCCCTGACTGTATGAACGTCATCGGAGAAGCTAGACGACCTATCACTAGAGCGTGCTACGCTGCCAAGTGGAAACGTTTTGTTGTTTATTGCCATAACAACACCATCAATCCCCTGGACGTGTCCATCCAACACATCATAAGCTACTTACTCCACCTACAAAGGTGTAATCTAGCCTATACGTCCATCCGACTACACCTCGCAGCAATTGCAGCTTACTTACAAAACAGGCTACATCTATCACTCTTCAGAGTACCTGCCATGAAAGCCTTCATGGAAGGCCTCAAAAGAATAATTCCCCCCAGAGTACCACCCTCACCTATGTGGAACTTAAATATCGTTCTCACAAGGCTAATGGGGCCTCCCTTCGAACCTTTGCACAAATGCGAACTACAATTCCTAACATGGAAAACAGCTTTCCTTGTAGCCATCACTTGCCTTAGAAGGGTCAGTGAGATACAAGCACTTACCATACAAGAACCTTTTCTTCAAATGCACCAAAACAAGGTTGTTCTCTGTACCAACCCAAAATTCCTACCTAAAGTCATTTCCCCTTTTCACCTAAACCAATCTGTAGAACTACCAGTATTTTTCTCGCAACCACAGACCGTTGCAGAAAGGGCTCTGCACACGCTGGATGTCAAACGAGCCTTGCTCTACTACATCGAGAGAACACAACCTTTCCGCAAGACCAAACAACTGTTTGTCTCTTTCTCTCCACCACATAAGGGCAGCCCCATCTCAAAATCAGGGATAGCTAGGTGGATTGTAAAATGCATCCAGATTTGCTACCACGAAGCAAAACGAACGCTGTCCGTTCCCCCTGATGCCCATTCTACAAGAAAGATAGGGGCTTCCATGGCATTTTTAGGGAACATCCTGTTAGATGATATCTGCAAAGCAGCTACATGGTCAACACTGCACACTTTCACCAAACACTATTGTGTAGATGTGCAAACTAAGCAACAAGCTAGTGTGGGCCAGGCTGTACTTAAAACACTATTTCAAACCACTGCAACAGATACCGGTGGTCGCCGCTAAGGTTGGGAACTTCTATATAGTCTATTCAAAAGTGTGTGATCTGCAGCTCATATGCCTCGAACGGAATATGCTATTTACCAGTGTGCATCTGTTCTTGGCATGTAGAGCTGCAGATCAACACACGCCCACCCGCCTCCCCGGCTACCTGTATCTGTTCCAGTTTATCTTATTTAGATACAACACACATGGGTTTCTTCACTGTTATTACTACGCTCCATCTTTCCCTGCTGGCGAAAAACAATCTGAGGATGGAGCCGAAGCCCATGCGCAGTACAAACCAAGGGAGGAGTCACCGACCTCGTGACTTCCAAAAGACTTTCCAAGAGGAAAAACAAACTGTAAACATCCAGGCCCAACACCAGATGGTGATCTATGCAAAAGTGTGTAGATCTGCAGTTCTACATGCCAAGAACAGATGCATACTGGTAAGTGGCATATTCCATATCACTTTCAGGGGTGGCAGAGCATCACATCCAACCAGTGGGTGCTCAAATCATTCTACAGGGCTACGGACTACCATTCCCATCAGACCTGCTGCTTATCCCATCCACCTCCGTGGTTTCTACAAAAATAAAATGGAGCCTCTTTTGGACAAAGCAGCCATAGTAAGTTTCTCGACATCAGAAATAGGAACTGGTTGTTACTCCTGTTATGGTCTGGTGCTGGAGAAGGGTAGTGGCCTTTGTCCTATTTTAGATCATCGCCCTCTCAAATTCTTCCTGAAAAAGGACAATTCAAGATGCTAATGTTGCGGACCTGCAGGATGCCTAGTTTTACCTTCCCATTCGGCAGTCTTACAGGTGTTACCTGCTGTTCAAGGTGGCCCAGAAGCATTTTCAGTTTTCCGTGCTCTCCTTCTGCCTTCCCAGTGCCCCTCGGGTATTCACAAAAGTGGTGGCAGTGGTTGCAGCACCTCTTCGGGTATTTGTTTTTCCCTACCTCAGTGACTGGCTGTTGAAGGTGGACTTGCCACACTCAATTGTAGACCACCTCCAGAAGACTAAGAACATCTTAACATTTTTGGGGTCCTCCATCAACCTACAAAACCTACAACTGACTCGGCAGAGGCTTCAGTCCATGGGAGCCATCCTGGTTATGCTGGGGTTTCAAGATTTTCCTCCATTTCAACGAGTCCAGGACAAGCTATCACCTTGATGTTTTAGCTCAAGTCCTAGGTCTCCGTGATGGTGGTTCTGAGACTTCTTGTCCTGCTTTTTGACTACGCCAGATGGCACGTGCAGGCTCTTCATTGAGATCTGGAGTCAAAGTGGCCTCCGTACCAAGGAAACTTGTCAGATTCCATCTCGGTGTTGAAGGAGACTGCAAAAGACCTACAGTTGCTCCAGCGGCAGACCTACCCTGCCCAGTGGGACAGTGGTGCCACATGTGTTGCTGTTATTTTCGGGAGGTTATCTGAGAGAGGTGAAATTCTGAGGTCTCTGGTGAAGACTCGACTCCACACCACTCTGTTCGAATGGCTGGCTATTTGCTTTGAGCCCTTCATTTGAAACAAGGGCAGCTTGTTCAGGTCCTCACAGACGACACTACCACCATGTGGTACTGCCACAAGCAGGGAGGGCGTAGACGGGTCATATGCTGTGTGCCAGGGGGTCCTGTTCCATTGCTTCATTTGAGTTGGTACTTGACACCGGCACGTATGACAGTCCACCACATGGTGCCACTGTTCATCTAGGTGAGCACATCAACAGTGTGTAAAAATTCAATATGCATTAAAAACTGATACCAGCCCTCCATGCCGTTTTTGTAGCTTTGGAATAGTCTGAATTATAACACGTAGGAGTAGTGTGATGGTACGTAGTTGTGCTGTTAATGGCAATGAGTGGTGCAAGCTGCAGTGAACTTCTGCGAAGGGCGCTGCTGGCACTTTTTAAATCCAATTAAGCACTGGCCATCGCTGCAGCGCTGTATCTATTCTATCTGAAGCAGAATCTTTCTCCGCTGTACCTATTCTATGTGCAGCAGAAGCTTGCGGTGCTGCTGCTCTGTATTGGTTTGGTGTGGGAGGGTGATGTGTGCTTCTGGTGCGCTCTACCAGTTCTGTTTATGAAAAAAGGCTCCCCTGCAGCTGTCTGTATTCGACCAGTTGTGTGTGAAACAGATTTCTACTGCCATTCTGTGTGTGGGTTATTTGCACTTCTGCTGCCCTTCCATGCATGTGCTGTGTAAAGGGAATGTTGTGAGGGGATCCTGTTCTGTGTGTGACAGAACCTTGGAGTGCAGCCACTCTGCATGCTTTGTTTGTGAGGGAAGCTTGCAATCTATTGAAGCTGTTTTGTGTGATGGAAGTTTGCACTGCTGCTACTGTACTGTACCTGTCAGTAGGTTATTCCTATTGCTGCCACTGTCGACATGTACCTGTTTAGGGCACCTTGGATGACTGTTGAGTTGTACCAGTCCTCAGAGAATGATGCGTTTAGGGTATCCTGTACGGCTGCTGAGCTGTACCTGTTCTGTGTGAGTGTGATGTGTTTAGGGTATTCTGTACGGCTGCTGAGCTGTACCTGTTCTGTGTGAGTGTGATGTGTTTAGGGTATCCTGTACGGCTGCTGAGCTGTACCTGTTCTGTGTGATGTGTTTAGGGTATCCTGTATGGCTGCTGAGCTGTACCTGTTCTGTGTGAGTGTGATGTATTTAGGGTATCCTGTACGGCTGCTGAGCTGTACTTGTTCTGTGTGAGAGTGTGATGTGTTTAGGGTATGCAGTACGGCTGCTGAGCGGTACCTGTTTTGTGTGAGAGTGAAGTGTTTAGGATATCCTGTACGGCTGCTGAGCGGTACCTGTTCTGTGTGAGTGTGATGTGTTTACCGTATCCTGTACGGGTGCTGAGCGGTATCTGTTCTGCTTGAGAGCGTAATGTTTGGAGTGTCCTATATTGCTGCTGAGCAGTACCTGTTGTGTGAGTGTGATGTGTGTCTTGTATCCTGGACTCTGCTGTGTTTGTACCTGTTCTGTGAGAGAATGAGGGGTTTCGAGTATCTTGGATTGAGGCTTTTCTTTCCGGAGCTCTTTTTTGTGAGCAGCTCTGCTTCTGTCAGTATTGAGTGTTTTATGTACCGCATCAAGGGCTGCAGTCCTGTTCTTGGTCTGTGCGTGCGGTATTTGCTCTGCTACCAAACTGTACCAGTTTTGTGAGAGAGGAAATGTAAGTAATTTTCAGTCCTTCTGCACAGTTCATGTTCCTTTTTAGGTCTCGGCTAGCGAAGGCTGCGCTTGCGCAGTCTCGCTTGCGAGATTTAATGCTAGGAGTGGGGCTTTAACCCGTCCCTTTTTTTACCTCTTCTCCATTGGCTGGCCTCTGAAATACTGGTCAGCCATTGGAGAAGAGCATTGTCTCTCCAAACAAGCCCTGTCTTTTTCGGATTCGGGGGCGTGTTTTTTACTTTCTTTCTCTCCTCTGGAATGTAAACATTCCAGCCAATGGCAAGAGGAGACAAAGAAAACACGCCCCTGAATCCGAAAACGCCGCTGCGTTTCTCCGAGGCATTTCTGCTTGACCTCGGAGAAAGGCGGTGGTGTTAATGGCGTCCTCTCCCCCTGCTGTCGGCTCCCGTGTTCGGCTGCTGCTCTGGTCTCCTCCCCGCTGTCCTCTCAGGCTGGCCCAGCGTGGGGCTCCCGGGGGCCTTTTGTGCGCGGTAATTGGTTAAAGATATATGGCAGCTTCGATTACTGTAATTACCGTCAGAGGCCCCTTATGTTGTTCGTTCCTTGGAGGATTCAACTCCTGGTTTCCTGATCTTCGGCCCCGTTCAAAGTCTTCGTGCAGAAACGCGGCATACTTCTCCCGTAGTGCAGAGTATTTGAAGACTGTGTTCCTTTTCACGCCTTGAATTCCACATTCCCACTCTGCAGTTCCTTCCTTGCCGGGCTGGAAATGTGAGTGCCCTATTCCCCGTCCCTTCTCTCCGTGTCCTGGTGTCTACCCGTCCTGTTTTCCTCACGGGCGTGCGCAGCTATGCGAGCTCTGTCTGGTCAATAGCAGGCTCGGCATGGCGTTTTGAGACGCACGCTCACTTCCTCAAGTGTTTAGACACCCCACTATAGGGAGGTTTCCCTTGCTCCCAGCCGCCCGTCTCAGCTGTTCATGAGATCGTTTGCATCGTTGTCTGCTATTATTTCTAACAGTGAACTAGAACCTTGGTTTTTGTACTTTTTGCATGTCAAACTTAGACACAGAATGTTATGTTCATTTCACCTGGAACGGCTCTACTCTCTTGTTCCTGCTGTGTATGGAGGAGTGAAGTCAGTTGGGATTTGCTGGGCCTGTGGACGGGGTCTGCTGCCACCCAGGCAGAGAGCAGAGGGGCGTGGTTCACCCTGGCGGGGGGGGGGGGGGGGGGGGGGCGGCGGCGGCAAAGTGGGCTCCCACCACCACAGGCCCAGCCAGCCCTGCAGGGATCCCGGGCCGGGGGCGCAAGGCCGGTCTTCTCATGTCTCGATGGATGCACCCGGGGGAGTTTCACAGACCCGGGCCCAGCCGCGCATGAATCCGATCCGGTGGAGCGGTAGGCACAGGCCCCGTGCCACGCCACTGATGGTGCCATGCAGACCCAGTACCCTCCCGGAACCCCCTGGACGGGGTAAGCCCCAGTCCCATGTCATGTATGATTGGGGGGGGGGGGGGGGCACTGACCCAGCCAGACCCTTAGAGGGGAAACAAACCCATCCTGCAGAGGGAGGCAGAGCCCCCCCCAACCATGCCCCCTCGGGTGCCATACTAGGGAGCGAGAACCAGTCCTGCAGGAATCCCGGGGTAGGAGTATGCGCAGACGGGCTACGATACCATAAATCCCCGATTCCCCAGAGTCCCAGATAGTAATCGCAGGCCCCATGTTATGTCAGGCCCATCCTCGCACCAGGGGCGTTTAAAGGGTGTATGGATGTAACCCGACCAGCTTGCACTAAAGCGGTAGGGACCAGCATGTCTGCCAGTCACGAGGTGGCACTAGGGCACAGCCCCCGCCTTACACGTGATGATGGGGGTGGCGATGGGGATAGGATGGTGCGATCAACACCATCTACCTACATCGGTAGGTCTACAGAGGCCCAGCCTGCTCTGCACCCTAGGAACGGGGGAACTGCCCGACAGAGGTAACCAGCACCAGGACTCTACGGGGGTAAGAGCCTTGGGGGAGCCTGTCAATCACGGGGTCTCCGTACCCATAAATCAGAACATCGAGGCTTTTTATCAAAGAGTTCTGATATGCGAATGAGGCCCTGATATATTAGTCCGTCGGTCCATCGCCCATATCTCGCGGGTGTTCGTTGGGCTTGGGCTGCTTTGGCCCATCTAAAGGTTTGGGGCCCCTCTGCACCGCATGGCTGGAGGAGCTCCACCGGGCACTGCGCTGCAGCGGAGAGTCCCGGCTCTGCCAAGCTAAGCGCTGTCTGACCCTGGACACTGGGCTGGGAGTCACCGAATTTACGCATCTGGGGCTGACTCTGGCGGTCTTTAGAGTGACATTCCAATGGAGTCGCCCTCACTGCCGCTTCTACACTCTCTTTAGGAAACAGCCGCCTCCCGTTTCACTGCGAGCACACGTATATACCCGCAGGGATGTTAACCTGAGCCAGCTTGGGCTGCACTTTAAACATTGTCCTGTGTTTATTGGTACAGAAGTTGAACAGCAGGAGTTAGGACGCCCTGTGCCATTAAACGTGCGTCTCAAGCACATTACTGTCCCAATATATATATTTAAATTTTTGGAGTGTTAAAAAGGGCGACCCGAAAGTATCAGAACGCTTTACAAGCGCACTAGTTGCGTTCCAGACAGACACATTTATTTTGACACGGGGAGATTAACTTTAAACGTCCCAGCCGAGACTCGAAAATATATATTTTTAACCATCACATGTTCGCAAAATTGAAGCACTTCTGAAGGGTTTTCAGAGATGGAAACGCTCTTGGAAAACACGAGTCTCTGGGGTCACAGATAATGTTAGTAGGGAATTTTGCCAGGCATTGGGAGCCCTCCAACTGAATCAAATAGTAAGTGGTCCAACTCACCAGTTGGGACACTTACTGGACCCCATATTCGTCAATTGGGGGGAAGTAGAAGCTAAGACCCCCATTCCCATTCCTTGGTCGGATCATCACCTGGTACCATTCTCCATACGAATTTCCGGGGTTAAACCCCTGGAGCCAGCTACACTGTACCATCCCAGGCGGAGATGGGCTACCTTTTCCCAGGCTAAATTCAGTGCGGCACTGACTAGAGGAGGAAGCCCGGGGGGGGGGGATGATGCGGATACGGCTAATACCAATCTATGCAAGCGTATCAATGAGGCGCTTGATTGCACAGCCCCACTTTCGCACGCCAGATTGGGTGGCCACCTTCAAAAAACTGCCCCGTGGTTCAGTGATGAACTACGGGTCACGAAAACAGCATTGAAGCGAGTCGAAAGACAGTGGCGGGGGGCTCCGTCTAAGGAAACTAGGGAGGCCTACCTAACGGAGAGGCGAATTTATCACGGGCTAATCAGGAAGTCCAAAGCAGCATATTACACCATCAGAGTTAGCGAAGCTGGTAACTCAACGAGGGAGCTCTTCTTGCTCTATAAAACCCTCTCGAGTGGGAAACCAGCCATGGCTCCAGACGACTGCTCGGTGGAATCCTGTGATAGGATCGCGGACTTCTTTTCCGAAAAGATAGCAAAAATCTACTCGGCATTTCCCAGTCATCCCATTGCTGGAACCGAATTTGCGGAAAGCCAGAGGGAATGGAGGGACAGACATATACTGACCAACTTTGTCACCCCGCCCTCAGAGGACCTACTAAAAATCTGTATATCCGTCAAGTCGGGTTCCCCGCGGGATCCCACCATGCCGAACCGGCTAGCGGATAGCTTATCGGTGCCGAAACCATATACAAGACATCTACTGGATGTGTCTTTTAGCACCAAGACCGTGCCCAAAGCCTGGAAACAGGCAGTAGTTCTACCTCTCAGGAAAAAATCCAACATCAGCTTTGAGAAACTAGAGAACCTCCGGCCGATCTCCCTTCTGCCCTATCTGGCCAAAGTGGCGGAAAAAACGGTAAACATGCAACTGATGGATTTCGTGGATGAGGCTGCCCTACTACACGATATCCAGTTTGGTTTCCGTCCCCGCCACTCAACGGAATCAGCGCTTCTGATGGCTGTGGAGACCTTACGCCAGGGGGCGGATGAGGGTCATACTATGGCCCTCATCCTATTGGACCTGAGTGCAGCATTCAACACCGTAGCTCACACCACCTTGCTACGGTTTCTGAATAGTGGAGGAATATCTGGAGATCCTCGCATGGATCCAGTCCTTCCTGACGGGGAGAAGCTTTCAGGTCCGCCAGGGCGAATGTTATTCCAGGGATATTGGATTGGACCAGGGCGTACCCCAGGGATCGTCCCTGTGCCCCACCCTATTTAATCTCTATGTCTCCCCAGTGGCCCCTATTGCTGTGGGCCATGGTCTGCACATTGTGTCCTACGCCGACGACACGCAGCTGGTTATCTCCCTCTCGCGAGTGCCCGGTCTTGCGGTGGACAGTTTCAGAGCCTGCATGCAAGACCTTGCAGCCTGGATGTCCACCAATTGCCTTAAACTAAATGGCAGCAAGACTGAGGTGCTCGTAGTGGGGGGGAACCCATCTGTCTGGTCGTCGGCGTGGTGGCCCCCATGTTTGGGTGAGGCTCCAACACCCTGCCAAGAAGTCCGGAACCTTGGAGTCTGGTTAGATGCTGACCTGTCTTTTGGACCGCAGATAGGACATGTGGCGGGCGTCTGCTTCAGCGTCCTGAAAAGTATACGGAAGGTCTTAGATCTCCTTCCCACGTCAGCCCGCAGAACGTTGGTGCATGCTCTCGTCACATCACGCCTGGATTATGGCAATTTGCTGTACCTGGGAGCAACTAACAAGGCCATAAATCGCCTTCAGGTGTTGCAGAACGCGGCAGCCCGCCTCATTCTAAAATTTCCCAAAAGAGTGGCCTCCAAAACTGTCCTTCGGACTCTTCACTGGCTGCCAGTGAGGAGCAGGGTTGAGTTTAAGGCCCTCTGTACCTGCCACCGCATCCTTACTGGGAAGGCGCCAATACCGCTCCAGAACCTGATCACCAGGTACGTACCCACACGCTTCCTTCATTCTTCCCACGGAGGCCTTTTAAAGGTCCCGAGGATAAGGCGGGCTCGCATGGGAGGCAGATCTTTCCGTTACCTGGTGGCTAAGAGCTGGAATGCTTTACCTTTGGAACTCCGTCTTGAGTCATCTGAACCTGGTTTCAGGAGGAAGTTAAAAACATATTTATATACACGCTAGCCTGCACAGACTCAATGGTCGAGTCTGTGGGAGTTCTTTCTGTTTTAGCGCGGGGACACGCTTTGAGCGTAACCAAGCGCTCTATAAAATTCCCTTATTATTATTATAATGCCAGCTCATAAGAAATGTGCATAACAGGCATTTCTAGGTTTCTTTCACAGCGAACTGCTCCGTTTTTCGAGGACACAACATAAAGACCGAGCCTGCAGGAGTAAGGTATTGTCGTACTGAATTGGCAGATTTTGGAGTGATGTTGCATACGTGTATATATGGCCCTGCAAATACAGCGGAAATGTTAGCTGTGACTGGGAACTCGGTTTTATAGACTTGGAAGTAATTTGATTTTCTCTTTCAGTTAGCCGAGGTTATACCCAGTTTATTCATCTAATCATCCATCATCAATAGAAATCCATTTATTAGATTGGGCATTTTTGACTCATTTTGTAATAGTTTAACGAGCTGCACGGTACTAGAGCGTTACCATAAAAAAAATAAACATATTGTGTCTGATAAAACTATCACCCTAAGAAAAGCAAGATGCTTGTATAGATTTGAAAAGTATTGTCTGGAGTACCTATATTGCAGAGTTTTACTTTATATAACGCAAACTTGACCCGAATCCAATCAGGTATCAGAACGCTGTTCAGTGTCATTACCGAGACTCAAACCCAGTTCCCTGGGCTCCTTGATGGGGGAAGGTTTCTCTTAATCTTGATAGAGCCTGTTGAGGGGTTTGTCAGTTGATCCAGCAAAAAGTAAATATGCGTCAAATTTTGAGGTTGCTCTGTGTGTGTGTGGGGGTGGCTCTGTGTGTGTGGGGGTGGCTCTGTGTGTGTGGGGGTGGCTCTGTGTATGTGGGGGTGGCTCTGTGAGTGTGTGGGGGTGGCTCTGTGAGTGTGTGGGGGTGGCTGTGTGTGTGTGTGTGTGTGTGTGTGTGTGTGTGTGTTTGTGGCTGTGTGTGGGTGGCTCTGTGTGTGTGGCTTTTTTTGTAGGTGGCTCTATGCGTGGTGGGTCTGTCTGTGTGTGGGTAACTCTGTGTGTGTGTGTAGGTGGCTCTGTAGGTGGCTCTATGGGTGGCTCTATTTGTGTGTGGGTTGCTCTATGTGAGTGGCTCTGTGTGTGTGGGTGGCTTTGGGTGTGTGGCTCTGTGTGTGGGTGCAAATGCAATAGGTCTCGCATTTGAGAGTGATTAAGCTATTGACACTGTAAATAACAATGCCGTTTCTTTAACCCCTTCAGTGCCCCGCCCTTTCCCCCTCCTGTGCCGGGTGTTACATTAGCGGGCGGGGTTCATGACGAGATAGTCTCGTCATGGAGCACGGTTGCGCTGTGCCCATGACGAGACTATCTCGTCATGGGCACAGAAGAGGTTAAATGTTTTAAAATCAAAAACATAAACAAAAATAATGTCATGAGCAATGCCAATAGCTTTAACTTTAACAATGCCGAGACCATTGCATTGTAAATGCTTGTTAGGTTGAGCGTTCAAGACCTCTTGTATATACTTTAGTATATACTTATATTAGTGTATACATATGTGTATGTACTTTGTGGGCTCTGGCGATCAGCCCTAGGACTTGTCTGCTTCCGCTTAGGGACTTTTTTTTCTGTTCTATTGCCTCTATTTAAATGTCTTGATAGAAAACAACCACTAGAGGTCAGTAAAATACCAGAATTGCTTTCTGCTTAGGGAATTTCTTTTTTTATATTTTTCTGGCAACTGCCTCGATTTAGTAAAATACCAGAATCACTTTAGCATTCTCTAGATTCCAGTCCATAGAAATTGTTTTCTACGAGCACCCATATACAATAATATTTTTTTTCAAATCTTGTATTTTCAGTGATATGACCACCGAAGGCCCTGATTTTATATTAAAAACTGAGCTTTGGATTATACCATTTCCCACTGAAAGGCAATATTTCTCTCCATGTGTTCCCATACCTGGCGTGTCACGCAGTTTGGTGCTTACTTCCCCTCCATGTTAAACAACAGTAGATGTTTCAGCACCCAAGCTAATGTGCTGCATAGCTAAATACATATAAGGTCCCAAAGGCGAGACCGATTGCATTGGAAATGCTTGTTTGAGAAGCTAGCATTACTGCTGCTTCGTTTGAAGGACAGAGTTTCAGGACTGCCCCAGCATTGCTTCAGTTTAGCAAAGGGCTGTAGACGCCGCTCTTTAAAGAGCGCTGCTTCAAACTGCATTACCAGGCCATACGCTGCTTCACACTGCATTACCAGGCCATACGCTGCTTCACACTGCGTTACCAGGCCATACGCTGCTTCACACTGCATTACCAGGCCATACGCTGCTTCACACTGCATTACCAGGCCATACGCTGCTTCACACTGCATTACCAGGCCATACGCTGCTTCACACTGCATTACCAGGCCATACGCTGCTTCACACTGCATTACCAGGCCATACGCTGCTTCACACTGCATTACCAGGCCATACGCTGCTTCACACTGCATTACCAGGCCATACGCTGCTTCACACTGCATTACCAGGCCATACGCTGCTTCACACTGCATTACCAGGCCATACGCTGCTTCACACTGCATTACCAGGCCATACGCTGCTTCACACTGCATTACCAGGCCATACGCTGCTTCACACTGCATTACCAGGCCATACGCTGCTTCACACTGCATTACCAGGCCATACGCTGCTTCACACTGCATTACCAGGCCATACGCTGCTTCACACTGCCTTACCAGTCGATACCCTGCTTCACACTGCATGCCTTACCAGTCCACACTGCATAACCAGTCCACACGCTGCTTCACACTGCATTACCAGTCCACACCCTGCTTCACACTGCATTACCAGTCCACACCCTGCTTCACACTGCATTACCAGTCCACACTCCTATCGGTCGTTGACTTTAAGCTTCTCTGTATATCTGCACAGAGCTCTGCTGTATTCCAGCTGTTCGCACTCTAGAAATACCAGATAAGTCTACATGCTTGCATTGCGGCTGCTGTACTGTACCTGTTGTGTGTGTGTGAGGAAATATTGAGGACTAGCGCCTCTTGTGTGGGTATTGAGCCTGTTCTGTGTGTGATACAAGCTTGGAAATGCTGTATGTATTGTTTGTGAGGGAAGCTTGCACTGCTCCTGTCAGTATTGAGACTCACCTGTGTGCAATAGAAGCTTGGCTGCTGCTGTATGTTCTGTGAATGAGGGCAGCTTGCACTGCTCCTGTCAGTATTAAAGCCTGCTGCATGCAATGGAAACTTGGAGTGCTGCTGTGCTGTGTGCTCAGTTAGTGAGGCAAGCCTGCGGTACTTCTGTTAGTATTAAAATTCTTCTGTGTGTCCGACTGTTGCTGCGCTGCATGTGTTCAGTTCGTAATAGTTACCTCTGCCGAAACCCTCCGACTCTTCCTCGGAAGAGGAACTTGCTATGGAGCCCCCTCCAGCTCCAAGATTAAAGGAACAGGGCCCCAGCTGTCTCCCCTACACTCCTCCATCAGCACCCAGCTGCCCCCACACACCGGAAGCATCCTTCTACGGTTCTGGCAGCCTCCTAGGCCCTACCGACTCGTGTGGTGTCATTTTACCCAGAGTCTGGAGCTGACGACCCCTGGGAATGCTGATGGGACCCTCCAGGAGACCCAGACTTGGATCACTACCCTGTGAGGGCATCTACCCGAGACTGCACTATGAGGTGATCCAGTGGGCAGACAGCTGTCATACCCTGGGTATGCATGTCCTCCTCCAAGTTGATTCCCTAGTGGCGATGCTGTCCATACCAGGAAGATTCTTGCCTCTGCTAACGGGTATGTTCAAATCGGCACCCAGCACCGTTAGAGAGGGGCCGAGAAGAGTTCCAAGCCCCCTTCCACTGACCCAGGCTCCATCAGGGGCATGCAGCCCCAGTCTCCAGTCATGCACACAGCATGCAGACTGGCTTCTGCTCAGGCCACGGGTGACCCACGCCTGCCCAGTAAGGAGACAAAAAGCTCAATGTTGGAGGGAAGGCGGTGGAGGCACCACTCACTGGAGGATAGCCAGTTATGTAGGCCTTCTCTCCCACTAGGCACAGTGAGATCAGATGCAAGCACTAGACCAGCATCCCCCAGAAGAATTCAGGAAGAGGTGGGAGGAGTTAGTGGCAGACAGCAACTCCCATGACCCCAGGGGAAGGAGGTGGGCCACTCCTACCCTCCTCAGCCCCCACACCTGGCTCCTCATTTTAGGCTTCAAACCAGCAGTCACAGAGCGTCTCGACCTGCCCCTCGATGGGATATGTATTTTCCGACCACAGGTTGACAAGATGCTGGAACAGCTGAAGGACACACATCACCAGAAGTATGGGGGCTCTCCAGACCCCATACAACAGGGGTTCATTTCAGAGACAACAGGCTAGAGGGGGCTCCAGGCATGCTTCCACAGATCCCACCTCCTCATACCCCAGGCCAAAAACCTTCCTGCGGGAGGGTACAGCAGGGATGCCTACAGGGAAAACTATTATTCAGGCAGGGGCAGAGGTGGCTCTGGTAAGGAGGCCTCCACCTCCAAACACTGACTTACCATGCCTCCTCAATCACATAATACCTGTTGAGGAGAGATTATAGCATTTCCTTCCTCACTGAGAGGAAATCACATCCATGGTCCACTCCTTAAAGCGCAAAACGCCCAATCATCTCCAGGGACCCACAGTCCTTTGTCAATGCATTAAGGAATATTGGTCATGCAGGTTTGCTTCTGCTTTTCAGCCTATTCCGCTTCGTGCACACATGGTACGGAAGATGAGGCAAACATCTCAAACCCTGATTCTGGTTGCCCCCACGTGGGCCAGACAACGCTGGTACTCAGCACTTCTCGAGATGTCCGTGAGCCTCCACAAAAAGCTCCCCAATGGGTCGGACTATCTCCCCAGGAACCAAGGTCACATCAAATACCCAGTTCCCAACCGACTCAATATAGCTTTCTGTTCCAAGAGTTACACAGGAGTGCATTGGCATATTGCATGAGTCATGCGGGCCTACTGCACAATCCTACTAAGCAGCAAAGTGGAAGAGATTAGTCTACTGTTGCATTTTCTAACACCTTGACACTCAAGATGTTACGTCACCTGTTCTGTCTACAGAAATCTGGTGACATTTTGGAGCTTCTCTGCAAGGAAGTTACACCTCTCTTGGCCGAGGTGGCCATACAGAGGGTTCCTGTGCCAGAAGTAGGATGTGGTAGTTATTCCCGCTACTTTCTGGTGCCCAAAAAGGACAAAGGCCTGCATCCTATCCTCGACCTCTGGACTCTCAACTTCTTCCTTCGGATGGAGAAGTTAAAAATGCTTACTTTAGCCCGAGTCCTTTCTGCCCTCGATCCACGGATGGTAACGTTGGACTTGCAAGACACTTATTTCAATATTCCCGTCCTGCCAGCCCACAGAGTTACCTACGGTTCACAGTGGACCACAAGCACTTTCAGTTCACTGTGCTTCTTTGGCCTTTCCAATGCCTCTTGGGTGTTCACAAAGGTGATGGTCACAGCTCATCTGTGCAGATCAGGGGTACCAGTCTTCCCCTATCTTGACGACTGGCTATTGAAGGCAGGCTCGACCCAGGCTGTTGTCTCCCACCTCTAGACTACAGCGGACCACATGCACTTTTTCTGGTTCACTAGCAACGTACTGAAGTCACACCTGACTCCCTCTTAGATGCTCCCTTTCATCGGAGCGATTCTGGACATAGTGCAGTTTCAGGCTTATCCTCTCGAGGAGCGAGACCAGGATATTAGGGCTATGATATTGATGTTTCAGCCTCGATCCCAGATTTCGGTGAGAATGACTCTGAGGCTGCTGGGATTCATGGCATCCTGCATCCTGCTGGTCGATCATGCCCGATGGCATATATGGGCTCCGCAGTGGGACTTGAAGTTCTAGTGGGCGCAGCATCAGAGGAATCTTTCTGACCACGTCCAGATCTTGGCGGGAACTGCACAACAGCTGCAGCGGTTGTTAACGAACCAGGATTGGGTCAGAGGCAGATCCCTCTCCATTCCCCAACCAGATCTAAGGGTAGTAACATGTCACTCCTGGTTTGGGGCGGCCATCTTGGGGAGGCAGAGATCAAAGGAGTCTGGTCTCCGGCGGAGCCCAGTCTCCATATCAACCTTTTGGAGCTTCAGGCGATCGGACTGGCACTGAAGGCCTTCCTTCCCTCTCTCAAAGGGAAAGTGGTGTAGGTGTTCACGGACAACACCACTGCCATGGGGTACTGAAACAAACAGGGCAGGCTAGGGTTGGGGACCCGTTGTCAGGAGGATCTTCACCTCTGGACATGGCTGGGACATCGGAGTATATCCCTGGTGGTTCAACACCAGGCGGTCTCCCTAAACGCCAATGTGGACGAACTCAGCCGCCGGTGCCTGGTCAATCAGAAAAGGCATCTCCATCCACAGGTGCAGCACGGTCTCTTTCAGAGAAGGGGAGAGGCTTGATTAAAGCTGTTTGCCTCCAAAGAGAACATGCAATGTCAGCAGTATTGCACGTTGGCGTTTCCAAGGCGGCACTCGCTCGGTGATGCTTTTCATCGTGAGTAGGACTGCAGCCTCCTGTATGCCTTTCCTCCTGTACCACTTCTGACTAGAGTGCTCCAGAAGATCAAGTGCGACCCGGCTCAAGTCATTCTTGTGGCTCCAGATTGAACTCGAAGACCTTTTGAGAATAGCCATCGATCCTCCGATCAGACTGCCCCTTCGGGAGGGTCTTCTGTCGCAGCAGCAGCAGCGGATGGTTCTTTGCCCGAACCTGTCCAGTCTCCACTTCCTTGTGTAGAGATTGAGTGTCAGCAGTTGACAGCTTTTGACATTCCACCCGAAGTCTGTGATGTCCTCATGGCAGTAAGGTGTCCCTCCACTAAATCGGTATACGCCTGTCGATGGAACAATTTTGTGGCATGGGAGAAGATGTAGCCTTACGACTAGAGAGGTCGACCTCGATGTTGGAGAACTGGTTCGAGTCTCGGCAGGGATGCTCAACATCCTGTGATTCTGGGCAAATCACTTAATCTTCCTGTGCCTAACAAATGAATGTGTCCATCTGTAACGCAACTGACGCTCATGTAAAGCGCTTTGATACCTGATATCTTCGGGTGGAGTTCGCGGTATATAAAACTTAAGAAAATAAATGGTGCACAGCGAATGCTGTGGATCCCCTTTGGGCCCCTCTTTCAGACATTCTGTTGTACATCTTTGGTCCAGCAGGGCTCTGCTTTGGGCACCCTTAAGAGTTCTCTTTCGGCTATCTCTGCCTTTCTGAGACTTCCTGATCAGCCCTCTTTGTTCCCGTTTCCCATTGTCAATAAGGTTCTTAGGCTCAGTGGTTCCCAATCTGCGTGCCGTGGCACCCAAGTGCGCCCTCCAAACTAGCGAGGGGCCCATGCATCAAAGCTTTCAGATTTTCGATTTTGAGTGATAAACCGCTGGTTAACATCACAGAAATAGGAGTTAAGTAAAAGCATAAAACCTCGTTTATCAGTCGGTGGCAGCAGAGCATTCTTTATTAGGAGTGCAGAACTGAATGTTACTAGTGGAGATGGGTCACTTATATTTCCTGCTTAAGAAGCCAGCAACGGACAAGAGCATCTGCATGGCAAGAGGTCATCCAGTTCCCAATCCACAACCTGAGTGACAGCGGCCATGGTAGCAGTGACGGCGGCCATGGTAGCAGTGACCGCGGCATGGTAGCAGTGACTGTGGCCATGGTAGCAGTGGCGGCGGCCATGGTAGCAGTGACGGCGGCCATGGTAGCAGTGGCGGCGGCCATGGTAGCAGTGGCGGCGGCCATGGTAGCAGTGGCGGCGGCCATGGTAGCAGTGACGGCGGCCATGGTAGCAGTGACGGCGGCCATGGTAGCAGTGACGGCGGCCATGGTAGCAGTGACCGCGGCATGGTAGCAGTGACCGCGGCATGGTAGCAGTGACTGTGGCCATGGTAGCAGTGGCGGCGGCCATGGTAGCAGTGACGGCGGCCATGGTAGCAGTGGCGGCGGCCATGGTAGCAGTGGCGGCGGCCATGGTAGCAGTGACGGCGGCCATGGTAGCAGTGACGGCGGCCATGGTAGCAGTGACTGCGGCATGGTAGCAGTGACCGCGGCATGGTAGCAGTGACTGTGGCCATGTTAGCAGTCACAGCGGCCAGGGTAGGAGTAACAGCAGTCATGGTAGCAATAACTGCGGCCATGGTGGCAGTGACAGCTGCCATGGTGGCAGTGACAGCTGCCATGGTAGCATTGACGGCAGGCATGGTAGCATTGACGGCGGCCATGGTAGCATTGACGGCGGCCATGGTAGAAGTGACGGCGGCCATTGTAGAAGTGACGGCGGCCATGGTAGCAGGCTGCTATAGAACACCAGAAGGGAAAGTGATTTGTAATACAGCTTCCCTAGAACACACAGGGCCCTTCTTGAATGTGTGTCGTTGGAGCCCAATTATCGATACACTGGATACAAGCAGCGCCCTCCAGGTTTATGCAGTCCTGAAATACATTTGGCAGAGGAGGCAGAAAGTTTGGTCATTTTTCCTGGAGGATTAGGGAATATAGTCCAGAAGTCAGGAAAACAGGGCTGCTTTGAAATTAAAGAGAGGAAAAAAACGCTACCTCCCTCCCCCAGCATCAAGCCACTTTCCCTTCTGGAGAGCTGGAGTCTGGCGGGTCCGAGTGTCAGTAGAAGGAATCACCTGAGAGAGGCTGGAGGACAGGGACCCCTGCCCCGCTTGACCAATATCTGCCCAGAGGTGCCCCATATCCCCTTGTTTCACCACCCCGGATGCTGCACCTGCTTTGCACTGACGCGCCCATCAGTACCTGGGTACCTCCTCACCACCCAGAAAGTGGTTCATGCCCACCTATGCACCTTCGTTCAATGACTAGCAGCGCTGAGCTCATCAGGGCCTGGGTACCTCCTCACCACCCAGAGAGCGGTTCATGCCCACCTATGCACCTGCGTTCCCCAAAGGCTTTATTTCCGGGCTCAGGGAGTGAAGGTTCCAACCCCAGGGGTCCAGAAATGTCTTGTGGTGGCAGGCTGGTGTGTACCAGTCAGGGAAACCCACCAGAGGCTGGTCATTTTTCAGGGGGCATCTCTAAGATGCCCTCTGAGTGAATTTTTCATTAAATCCCACACTGGTATCAGTGTGGGTTTAATGTGCTGAGAAGTTTGATGCCAAACTTCCCAGTTTTCACTATAGCCATTATGGTGCTGTGGAGTTCGTAATGACAAACTCCCAGTACCATATACTCTTAATGGCAGCACTGCACTTACAATGTCTAAGAATTGGTCTAGACACTGTAGGGGCACAGGGCTCCTGCACCTGTACCCTCACCACTGGCATAGAACACCCAGCTAGAGGGGTGACTGACCTATGCCAGGGCAGTGGGTTGTAGGCATGGCACAGAGGGATGTGTGCCATTTAGACTCTTCACTTTGAGAGAGAGAGAGAGAGAGAGAGAGAGAGAGAAAAAATAATGAAAGAAAGAACACGAACCAGCGAGAGAGAACGAACCAGCGAGAGAGCGCCAGCCAGGGTACAGGACCTCTAAGGGTGGCACAGTAAGTGCTGCAGCCCTTGGAGGCCTTCCCTGGCCACAGTATCCATGATACCCTTTTACAAGGGACTGACATGTGGCCAGAGAGGTGCCAATTGGGGGTACCAGGTACAGTTTTTGAGAAAGAACACAAGCCCTGGGCACCTGATTGGCAGGTACCCAGGGCACATCAAGTCAAAGCCATCGGTAGTCTGGCAAAATGTGTGGGGGGGGTTACTGCAACAGAAACCCAGCTTCCTACACAAGAACCCATAGCTTGAGTAACCCCACCATGACCATTAGGGTCAGGGGGCCTAACTTGCTATTTGGCGGGGGTTAGGGCACCATGCCAAGGACAGTGCTGCCATGAAGGCTAACACACGGCAGAGGCTGCTGACAGCTGTCCGTGCCCAAAACCACACCCTTGGCTCTTCACTGGTAGGTGAAGGGGCTAAATCACAGGCTTCTTTGGGTTCTGGCTGCCTGTCTGCTGTTTTAAGGTGGGTGGGGGGTCACTACACTTGGTAGTGAACACCCTTCTTCCTCCCTCCGTTCTGCCAGCTGAGGAGCCACCAACTCGGGCTGGGCAGTTGCCTGACTAGTTGGGTTTTTTTGTTGGCTAGGGGGACTTCACCAGTGCCAATATTGGAGTTCTCCCTTACTGGGATAGAATCTCCCTGACCTACTAGAACTGTGGCTAACAGTTGCCCACCTATTCTATACTCCTCAGTAGTGAGTCCAAATCCCTCAATCCGGGTGCCCTTCATGAGTTCATGGGACTCTGCTTCGGCCCCACTATGGGTCAGAAGTCTTTCTCCGCACTTAACAGATAACAGTTCCCAAAGGAGTGCCCCCCAGTGAGTTTTCTTCACCCTTCTGGCTTCACAAGCCCTCTCAAAGGCTGTGAACCCCTTGGTCATATCATCACCCTCCTCATATTTGGGGACAATCCCTTTGGGGATTTTGGAATCATAGGATCCTTCTTTTTCTATGTTTTAAATTGTTTCCACCATTGATGGGTCCTAGGCCCACCTCTGCTCTTTGTTTCTAGAGCCAGGAGTCTGGTCTCTAGATCCAGTCTTTTTTTCAACCTGGCTAGCCGGATGTCCTCCTCATTGAGGCCGTCCTCAATGTCCTCAGTAGCACCTGATCCACCTGTGTGGGCTCTAGGAGCGGAAAGGTTTATTCTTGGAGTCAGGGCTACTCGCGGTTGGGGAGGGTCTCTGTGCAGTGGCTGCAGGCGACATCGGGGAGTCCTCTAGAGGTCAACCCACGGTGGACTCGGACTCTGGAGCGCTGGGGAACCTACCTGGGACCGGTGGACCACTCGAACTCTGGCCGTAGGCAACGGGTGCAGTGGTGGTTCCAGGCGTCCGGGTATCTTTTTCTTCAGCAGGTTCGGAGTCTTTCTTTGGTGTTTCTTCTGAACAGAGCTGCTGCTCACACGAGATCCTGTCTTTGTTGAAGGCAGTCAGTCCACCCAGGGGTTCTGGAGGTCTCTGGCTGCAGGACAAGGCGACTTTTGGCGCAGGATCTCTGGAAACTGCAGACGGGCAGGTAGGGCTGGGGCCAAGTCAGTTGTTTTCTGCAGTCTCCTCTGCTGGGCGTGTTCGTTCGTCCTTTTTCTTCTTAGATTGCAGGAATCTGCCTTCTTGGTTCAGGGCTGCCGCCTAAATACTGTATTTAGGGGGTGTTTTAGGGGTCTTGAGGTCAGTAGCAAATGGGCTACTAACCTTAGGGTGACTACACCCTTGGTGTGCTCACCCCACATGGGGAGTGAGCACAATCCCTAATCCTGATTGGGGAGTGCCAGCCATATGCAAGATGGTGGCCATTGAAAAGTGGGCTTCACCTCGCCTCCCCCACCTGAGTGGTGGAGTTGGCAGAGGTGGGCACTCCTTCTGGGCTGGCTAGTTTTTCCCGCCTGTCTTCCCACCGAAAAGGAGGGGAGACAGGAAGGGGGCCTGCTCCTGCTAACAGGAGAGGCTCCGGGGCGCATTACGAAGGCTGCCAGGCCTTTGAAGCTCCCCTGCCACAGATGGCTCTTCCTGGCCTGGGGGAGGTGTGAACACCTCCCCCCAGGAAAGGCTTTGTTTCTGGGCTCAGGGAGCGAAGGCTCCCACCCTAGGGGCGCAGAAACATGTCTCGTGGGGGCAGGCTGGTGTTTACCAGTCAGGGAACCCACCAGAGGCTGGTCGTTTTTCAGGGGGCATCTCTGAGATGCCCTCTGTGTGCATTTTTCATTAAATCCCACACTGGCATCAGTGTGGGTTTAATGTGCTGAAAAGTTTGATACCAAGCTTCCCAGCTTTCAGTAAAGCCATTATGGTGCTGTGGAGTTTGTAATGACAAGCTCCCAGCACCATATACGCTTAATGGCAGCACTACACTTACAATGTCTAAGAATGGACTTAGACACTGTAGGGGTACAGTGCTCGTGCACCTGTACCCTCACCACTGGCATAGGGCAACCAGCTAGATGGGTGACTGATCTATGCCAGGGCAGTGGGTTGTAGGCATGGCACACATGTGCCATGTCGACTCTTCACTTTGTTCTACACCAAGACATGCAGCCTGTAAAAGCAATGTGTGAGTGTCAGGGTACAGGACGTCTAAGGGTGGCACAATAAGTGCTGCAGCCATTGGAGGCCTTCTCTAATCACAGTGCCCTTGGTACCCATGCTACCTTTTACAAGCGACTGACATGTGGCCAGAGAGGTGCCAATTGGGGGTACAAGGTACAGTTCTAATGTTGGGCCCAGATATGTGCAAGTTGTTTTATTCTTTGAGGAAATTTTTCTTGCTGGTAATGCGCATGGTCATCGACTCCATTGTTAGGTTGTTTTTCTTTCGGAAGTGGGCTCCCTTGCTCTGATTTTAAACTGTCATGGTGCACTGCTTTGGTTTCCTTTCCTCAATCGGTATCATCATCAATCACATTTTATTTCCCTTCCGTTCCTGAATCAACTGGGCGGCTTTCCACAGACCTCGGGCCTACATGGGTCTTCGCCATTCGGGGCCTTCTTCCATCTACAGGTGCATATCCCCCACCATGTCCTCACAGTGATGGAACGGGCTCCTTTTCGCAACTGTCCTCGCTGTCTCCCAAAATATCCTTGCACCGATCTCCGTCAGGTCTGCAATTTGTGTCTCTCCCCCAGCACAATTAGGCTGCTTGTGGTGCCTGATGCTCCTTCCATTTAAAGAAAACACTATGGGATTGACACCTCGAGACATCACGAATGAGCAGAGATGACACCCTGGACCAGGCATTCATGGCTCTGTTTCTCCGGTTTCAAACCGGAAGTCCAGCAAATTTTGCTCATCCTGCCCTTCAATGCCCAACATCTGGTTGGACAGCAGGTTGATCAATTATTAGAAAAGATAAAGTTTGGCGGCACCAGGGCCTACCGGAGCTGAGGTGTACCAATACCTGGGGTACCAGACCTCCAATGGTGAAAACCAAGAAGAGTCCACTCTGGACTCCCAAAGCACCAGAAGCAGTCATCCATCGAGGGACATCGAGGCACCTGAAACCCACTTCCTGAGTGACCCAGCTGTCCCGAGATTGCCTCTCCAAGTTGCCTGCCTCTGACCGCGAGCATTTTAAAGACAGACGATGCCCACCTGACCATTTTCCTCTTGGGTGTGTGTCTCATTTATTTCCTCAGTGTTGGACTTGGCCCTTTTTGCAGGGTCATCCCTAAACTTTTTTGCCTTCCTCCTGTATTTTTTCTGACCTGTTGTTGGCTGTTTTATGACTCTGGGCACCTTACCACTGCTGACCAGTGCTAAGGTGCATATGCTCTCCCTATGGTAAAATGTATACATTGATTGATATTCATGATTGGTTTATTGGATTCACTGTCAGTCCCCAGTAAAGTGCACCAGGGGTGCCAGGGCTTGTGAATGCCAATGCTGCTGGTGGGCCTGCAGCGCTGGTTGCGCCACCCACAGAAGCGGCCTTGTAAAATGTGTCCTGGGTCTGCCACTGCAGACCCCGCGTGCAGTCCCGTACTGTCATGCTGGCTGGGCAAGTGCACACACTTGCCCGCCTCCAAACCTTCCCTTTGCCTCATGTTAGTCACCCCTATGGTAGGCCCACGGGCAGGGTGCATTGTAGGTGTAAGGTAGGACAAGCCCTGAGTGTGTGGCATGTCCTAATAGTGAATTACAGCCATTTTCGTTTTTCACTATTGAAGGCTACCTGCTCTCCATAGGCCAGAATGGGCTGCTGGAGTCACTACACGCTGTGACCCCAGTGGACTCAGAGAGCATGGTAGAATGTCAAGTTTAGTATGGCTGAACTCAGAATAATAAAATACTTCTTTTAGTAAAGTTTATTTTAATATCCTGTGTTTGTAAATACTACTTTTAGAAAGTTAGTATTTACTGACCTGGCCATTTCAGTCCGCCTCTGCTGTGTGCGTGTGTTCTGCCTAGCAACAGTGAGGAGCAGGGTTGGGGAATCCCCAGAGACAGGTTGGCTGCCAGGTGGTGGGTAGAGAGATTACACCAGGATGGGTGGGAGGAGTACACCTTGACTCTTGAATAGACCTGTGCTCTGCCACCACAAAGCCGGCGCCGCCCCCTGTGGAGTGGCTGATGTCTCTGCCCTGCTGCTGAAAGGAAAGAGCAGAGTCACCACAACAAAGTGCTCCAGAACTGGACTGGGCCAGGCCCAGGCCCCCTGGCGCTAAAGAACAAAAGAATCACTGTATAAAAGTAGGAGCCTGGCTCCTAAGAAATCAGAATCCTGTTTTACCACAAAGAACCTCTGCCCGACTAGGAGGAGAAGAAGACGCTGGAAGGACTGGCCTGCTGCTTGCCTTGCTGAGAAAGGAGAGGAAGAGACTTGCTGAAAAGACTTTGCTGCTTTGTGCTTTAAACATTCTCCAAGGGCTTGATCTGAGCTTGCCCCCTGAACTGAACCCCAGGACCAGTGGGTTCTTTATGCCTTTGCTCGTCCTGAAACTCGAGCCGTGTGTGCATCCAGCTAGAGAAAGACTGCGCCCCTCATCGCCCCCTCCTAGGGCCGTAACACTCGGGAGCTTGCCTGCCTTTGTCCCCGTGAGAGCCTCGCTCCGACCGTAGTCGCTCTCTGCCCCCGGGCTAGGCTACCTGCTCCTCTGCCACCTTCTGTTACTGGAGCGCGCTGAAGCGCTATCGCCCCTCCTGCCGGAATTGCTCTCCGACAATCGTGATCCCCCCGGGTCAACAGCTGCACGGACCGTGCCCTGTGACCCCGCTTCGCTATCTTGGACTTGGATCAGGCCGCGCCGCCCCCGTTGTGGAGACCCCCGCACCGCCGTGCTGAGGGTCGTGGGCCGCGCCTGCCTGAGTGCATGCACCCGCTGACGTAGGATCCAAAGGTGCTCCCCCTAATCATCAGAGTCGCACTGACCCGTGCCGACTCCCAAAGAAACTGCAACGTTCCTCAAAGTTCCAGTATCGGGCTCGGGGCCCGCAACTCCTTATTTCCCCGTCATCAGGAGCCGCGGTAGGGTCCGGGCCGATTTCTGACAGGAGAGAGAGGTAAGCGCTACGAAGCGCACCGAAGGGCTAGGACTGGCCTAAATCACCTGAAGGTAACTGGAACCCCAAGTAACATTTCTAAGAGACTAAAGAGTATCCATTTGAAACTACAACAAAGAACATTTGCCGGCTTTATAATCTGGTGGCATAGAGAAAACGTTATTGGTCTTGTGATAAGTCTGCTGATATATATCTAGGCTGTCCGGTTTTAGGTTTAAACCTATAATAACTGATAAAACCCCACTGAAAGAGAAATAGCCCTCACCAGTGAAAACATATAAACACTGAAAAAACACCTGCACCACCACAAACTAAATGCCATTCAAAGAAAGGAAGAAGAGAGTGAAAGAGTCATTATTTTTGTTGGTTAGGGATGCCACTAAAATATTAGTTCTTCTTCCTTTTGTTTTTTTCAGTTTTGTGGTCTTTGGTCTAAAGATGCAGGGTTTAGAAGCATGTTTTAGGCCTTGTTTAATTATTTTATAAACTGTAGAGAATCAGGAAATATCAAAATCATGTTTGATTTTTTGGCTGTGTTTGATTCTTTCACTGATAGGCAAAATGACTTTCATAAGAATCTTTCCTAATATGTGTCATAACATTTACCCACAGAGAATGGGTAAAAACCCTTAAAGAACAGCCCCTAATTACTAGTGAGTCAGTATTGATAGTAAGCGAATTGCCAACACCTCAGGCTTTAAGCATTCAATGCAAGGTATAGTGACAAGTATATGTGAAAAAAGCGCTATCGCCAAGCATCTGGGAAAGTGGTTAAAACATGACACCAGACTTTTGGAAAACACGGAACGCAGTGTGACTTGGAATGCTCTGCAAAAAAGGTTATTTCCAAGTTCAACAAAGATTGGAGTTATATAGTATTTGCAGTGATTCAGCTACGTAAAGTTGTGTGATGACCTGTCAAAATTGACACCTGAGCTTAAGTGCTTTCCTGTAAGAGATCCTTGCCACTTGCTAGATGGTATTCTAAAAGCATCTTTACAATCTTCAGAGTTGATGAGGAGTGCTATTGACTTTTTTAGTGCATTCTGGTGCACTGTTTTCCTATGCACAGGAACTAAAACGCAAATATTTATCATTTTGTGCTTTGTGTGGCATCAAAGAAATAGTCATCCCAACTATGTCTCGTAGCTGATGGTTCTCAGTCCAAGGGGCTATGAATTCTATATTATCCATGTGGCAACCATTTACAGAATTTTTGCTGAGTGATGATGCCAAAGGCAAGAAATGTGAGGATCTTTGGTTACATATTGATAGTGATGTGAAAAAAAGTACACTCTACTGCATCCTTAGATTTTTACAGGAAAACACGACTGCTGTAGTGGACATAATAAAAAACTAGAGTCTGAAAACACCCTTGTCTGCCAAGAATTCAGCATAATTGGTGTAGATGTGAAACATCTCCTTGAGAGTAGGCTGGGTGATACCTTTAGTGACTTTGGCACTGCAACATGTTCTATGTTAGAGTGCTTGCCACTTGGTAAGCAAAGCAATGGTGAAGAGCAATTCAGGAACTTTTATTTTACAATGTATGAGAAATGGCTTGCAATGATGCTTAGAAAAGTCCCTTCACCGCCAATGGCATTTGAAGTCAATGAAACCTCACTGTGGTACTCTGTTCTAGATCCCTTCCGTAAAGGGGAATTTCCTTTGTAGTTTCAAAAGTGCCTCTTCATTTTTGACTGCTTCAATAACTCTGAGGGCATAAGCGCCGGGCCAGATCAGCGCAAATGTTGCAGAACCTGCCCTGAGAATCCCAATCTTCAAGTGAATCAGTATTGGCATGGAAAGCTATATCAGTGGCCAGAGTAAACAAATTGTGTACTGGCTGTTTTTGAGTTGCCCATCTCAAGTGCGAATGTTGAGAGGGCCTTTTCACAGAAGTTTACATGGGAAGGAAAGAGCGAGCGCACATGACCAAAGAATCACTGAAGAAGTATTGTATGGAGTAACTACAATAAGTTTAATATATGTCTATATACCATGCGCAGAAAGCAAGCAATAATAAAAGCAAAACGTTCCATAAACACAGGTAAAACACTGTTTGTGTAGTTTTTAATGGCGCGAAAATGTGTAACCACTGATAACCACTGTTTTTTTAAGGTATTGAAATCACTGAAAAACACTGAAAAAACCCCACCAGAATTTACCAAAAATAGAAACTGAAAACAGGAAAGCCTATATATATGCCTTTTTTTACATAAAGAGCGTATTTTTCCATATCCAAGCCTGGTGTCCATTTCTGGGGGATTGATGTATTTACTGTGTGTATGATTACAACTGCTTAACTGACTAACGCCTGGAGAATAGCCTTGGCTGCTCACGCCACGCACCTAGAGGGTGAGCAAGGGTCATTCCAAAGGGGTTATCCTGCGCCCTGACGTAGAGGAGAGGGTCCCTGCTTGACACAAGGGCATCCTTGCGCCAACCAGAGACTCCCAAGTCTAACACTCAGTGAGTACAATATGGGCTGAGCACTACTCTCTGTTAAGTCTAACAGCTCGCCCACACTACCTTAAAAACAGCATTAGAATGATCTACTTTTACCTCTGTGTATCATTTGGAGATTCTCGAGACTATCTGTACTTCTATTTTAGTTCACTATATAGTGAGCCAGCTTCCTACACATGGTCACTCTTCAGGATGTCATCCGACTACTACAACAAGGTGACTTCATGGCCGCACCCGATCTCAAAGACGCCTACTTCCACATTGCAATCCATCTGGCGCATCGCCGGTACCTCAGATTTGTAGCGAGCAGACGGCATTACCATTTTGAGATGCTCCCCTTGGGAGTACCCACCGCACCCAGGGTTTTCACCAGGTGCTTCGCAGTGGTGGCCGCTCGCCTGCACAGACGGGGCATCCACGACTTCTATCTGGACGACTGGCTCATCAAGCGTGCCACTCGTCAGAAATGCCATGATCACATCTGGGTCATCATCAACCTACTTCACTATGAACACCTCATAACCCCACTTCAACTCCTCCAGATTCAACCTTATCTGGGGCAGTTCTCAACTCGGAGGTGTTCATGGTCTACCCAAATGCCACCAGGAAAGAGTCTTTTCAGACAATCATTCCTCTTTTTCCAACCAGCCCAACAAGTCACAGTCAGGACAGTTATGCGTCTACTCAGCATGATTGCCTCCTGTATCAGCACAGCATCTCATGCCAGGCTACACACGCGACCATTGTAGAATTGCTTAGCACGCCAGTGGTCTCAAGCGGAGGGTCAATGGGACAATCCAGTGTTGGTGAGCCGTCAAACGTATTGCTCCCTGTAATGGTCGGACACCAACAACTTGTTACAGGGATGGGCTTTTCTCAACCCAGTCCGGAAGAGAGCAGCCACAACGGATGCCCCCCCTAAGGGGTGGGGGGGGTGCGCTCGCAGGACCTGACTGTCCATGACCAGTGGGAACCTTGTCATAAGAAAGCTTTCCTTTCACACTTCATTGGCAAGGTAGTCCTTATCAAAACAAACATGACAGTCATGGATTACCTTCAGAAACAAAAGGTCACCACATCCCCTCTGCTTTCTCACTTAGCCCAGAGCATCTGGCGGTGGGCAGTTAGACACAAGCTCCATCTCTTAGAAGAATACTTGCCGGAAATGGACAGCGACTTTCCCACCTCAGCAGCATGCAGCAACAAGTCGACGAGTGGGAACTCCCCTGTGAGAAAGTGCCCTCTTTCTTGCATGGCATCCCCCCAATTTTTGCTGAATTGCTGATGTTCTTTGACTGAGTGTGCCCTGGGCTCCTGCTAATCAGGTACCCAGGGCCTATGTTCCTTCCCTAAAACTGCATTGAAGCCTAACCCCAATTGGCATCTCTGGCTACATGTCAGCCCCTGGTAAATGGTACCACAGGTACCCTGGGCACTGTGACCAGAAAAGGCCTCTAAGGGCTGCAGCACTTATTGTGCCACCCTCGGAGGCCATGTACCCTGACATTCACACACTGCCTTTGCAGACTGAGTGCCTTGGTGCAGAAAAAAGTGAAGAGTCGACATGGCACACATCCCTGTGTGCCATGCCCACAAACCACTGCCCTGGCATACATCAGTCATCCCTCTAGCTGGGTGCCCTGTGCCAGTGGTGAGGGTACAGGTGCATGAGCCCTGTACCCCTACAGTGCCCAAGTCCATTCCTGGGCACTGTATGTGCAGTGCTGCCATTAAGAGTATATGGTGCTGGGAGTTTGTCATTACAAACTCCACAACACCATAATGGCTTCATGGAAGACTGGGAAGTTTGGTATCAAACTTCTCAGCACGTTAAACCCACACTGATGCCAGTGTGGGATTTAATGTAAAATGCACACAGAGGGCATCTCAGCGATGCCCCCTGAAAACTAACTCACCTCTAGTGTCCCGACTGAGTGGCTGCCTAGGCTGCCACCACCAGACATGTTTCTGGACCCCTGAGTCGAGAGCCTGCTGCTCTCGGGGGCCTGAAACAATGCACATCATGGGACGAGTTTCCAAACCTCCTCCCCCAGGATGGGTAGGGTTCACGAAAGAGAAGCTTCAACGGCATGCCGCCTTTGTGAGCCTCCCCAGACCATTTTCTGCTTTCAGCAACTGGTCCCCACTGGTTCTACCCCCACTTTGGGCGGGAGAACCATCGGGAAAAACAAGTGAGGAGAGGCGTGCCCACCTCTGCCAACTTCACCCCTCAGGTGGGGGAGGCGAGGTGAAGCACAACCTCGAGTCCCGCCATCTTGAGGATGGAGAGACCCAGCCAACCAGGGACAGGCTCCTGCCCCCCTCTCACTGGAGAGTGGCAGAATAGGGGGTGTACCCACCCCAAGGAAGGGACCCATTGGTCCCTGCCCTTTACCTACCTGTAACACCCCTAAATTTAGTATTTAGGGGGCACCCTGAACCTTCCTTCCTCAGATCCAGCCTACCTACAAGAAGAAAAGAAGGACGAAGAGCCGTGCAGAGCTAACAAGAGGACGACGCCCACTGACTTGGCCCCAGCCCTACAGGCCGGTCTCCCCTAGAACCTGCTCCTGCAAAATCCTGGCATGTCCAGCAGCCAGCAACCTCACAAACCCCGGAGGACCTGCCTGCCTTCACTTACCAGACTGTTTCTCCCGTGAACACCGGACATGTTTAAACTGCAGCTTCTGGTGCCAGCCAGAGACCACGAATCCAGCCCACTCTGCACTCGCCGAACCCGGCCCGAGCTCGAGTGGAAAAACACCACGAGGAGGTCACCCCGGCAATCCTCACCCGAGATTCGGCGACCCCTGACCTGCCTCAAGCCTCCAGCCGACGCCTGCAGCCTAAATCCAGAAGGCCCCCCTTAACTGCGACCAGGAGCTGGTAAGAAGATCCAACCCCAAAAGGCACCCCTGCACCCGACTCCCCACGGCCTTGTGTGCCCCAACCGACTGTGCCTAGCCAACCCTTAACTTTCCAACTTAACTCTCCAAGTGGTGGTCGCACGCAGAAGTCCTTCATCTCCCTGCCTGTGGTGCTTTTTCAAACCGGAGGTTCTCCATAGAAAACAACAGGGTGCCCGACATCGAAACAGCACCCTTCACCCAGCCGCCCCAGTGACGCGGAGGGTGCACCTTTTATGCTACTTTGTTTCCCCATTTGCCCTGACCTTAACCCTAGGAGCTTTGCTCCCACAACCCAGTGGCCTGCTTGCCAGCAGCCACCAACTGGGGGCCCGCTATCCTCCATTGGATAACATTGGGCCTCAACACTCTGCACCCGGCCGCCCTAGTGCCGCTGAGGGTGCAACAACAGTGCATCACTGACCCTGGGGGACCCCTGAGTCTAACCCCAGAGCCTTAACTCCCACAGCCGTTTACTTACCTGTGAACCGTTAACCTGTTTTCCTCCGATAGGATAACATTGACACTTTTCTGAAAAAAGTTTTTGTGTGGAGTTTTGAAACCTAAAAATATTCTTTAAAAATCGCACAAATAACCTAAACGTGTTTACTCACCTGTTTGCAGGAAATGTCCCAGTGCTGAATCTAGGTATCCAGCACTGAGTTAGAAAAGTAATGTGTAAAGAAACTTACCTGCAATTTACTGTAAAAGCCTGTTCATTTCAATGTATTGCTCCAAAAAGTTTCTGTGTGGAGTTTTGAAATCTGAAAATATTCTTTAAAAATTGCACGAATAACCAAAATGTAATTTCTTACCTGCTTTCAGGAAATGTCCCAGTGCTGAATCTAGGTATCCAGCACTGAGTTAGAAAAGTAACGTAAAAAGTAACTTACCTGTAATTCACTGAAAAAGCCTATTCATTTCAATGTACTGCATTTGCTAAGTGTTGCATACTACTGCTCCCCTGTCAATCAAACAAAGTACAATTCCTATTGCATTTTTCAACTGTTCTATATCCAGTAACTTATTACTGAAAAGTATTCATTGCTTACCTGTCCCAGGCGTGCTTGGTTCTAAAAATAAACTTCAGTTCTCGAGTGTGTGAATTCATTTGCTGACTGAGTGTGTACATCAAATGCTTTACACTGTCCTCTGATACTGCCTTACTGCTTGACCTAGCTACCACAATTAGAGAGTAAGGTTATATCTAGGGCTCCCGGTTTTATGGTATTTATTTTTTTAACATTTCCGTCTGTATTTATCCATATTTATTTTGTGTTTTGTGTATAAAAGAAGTTGTAAAACTGTACATTTCCATATTTATTTAACTGATAGATGGGCATTCAGACTTTGATGTCTGTCGTGTTTTAGCTATTTATGCGGGCAAATATTACATAATACACCCACTGGTAAATACTAGCATTATACTACACATGTATATTGGCACAAGTCATTACTTAAAGAAATTGCATCCTGTTTTTTAGTTTCCCATACTGTCCATCTGCTGAGCTGTTGGGCTATAACTCTTGAAAGATAGCACGGAGAGTCAGTTAAAAGCAGTACAATTTTCTGTATTTATCCACCTTTAAAAATAAATGCAGACAGAAAACACATTGTTTTCTGTCTGTATTTATATGTAAAAATCCGTAAAAACGGAAAACAGGGAGCCTTAGTTATATCTAACTTTAACCTCTGCCAAACCTCTGGGGTCACCTGGACTCTATACACACTATACCTCATTTTGGTGTAGTATATATGGAGCCAGTTTCTTTGCAGCAACAAGTCGACGAGTGGGAACTCCACCCACAGGTCCTTCTCAAGTACGTACAGCATTGAGGACTTCCAGAGAGAGACCTCTTCGCCACACCAGAAAAAGCCAAATGCCCCAACTTGGCCTCCATCCTCACCCACAGTCCAGGGGCAATGGGCTATGGATGAGTTGGTCGGAGATATTTGCTTACGCCTTTCCTCCCCTCCCACCACTTCCGTGTCTGGTTCGGAGACCTCAGCAGACATTTCTCATCCTGGTAGCTCCCACCTAGGTACGCCAACCATCATTCACTGCTCTAGAACTCTCAGTAGTTCATCACGAGAAGCTCCCCGCCAGGCTGGACCTTCTCACGCAGAACTATAGAGGACTCGGGCACCTGGATCTAGAATTTGGATTCCTTAATCTTCCACCCGAATACATGGACATTCTTAAGGAGGCGTGCAGGCCTACTACTCGTGCCTGTAACGCTGCTAAGTGGAAGAGATCTCTCTAATATTGTCGGTCCGAACATATTGACCAACTAGAAGTCAAAGTACAATAAATTGGCTGCTTCAGCTGCAAACTTGAGGTTTAGCTTTCACATCCAAAAGATTACTTCTAGCGCCTTTAGCCGCCTATCTTCCTCCTCTGGTCCCGCCAGCCCAGACTTGGAACCTTAATATTGTATTAATAAGACTAATGGGCCCTCCGTTGGAACCCCTACACTCCTGTCCCCTCCAATTTCTCTCTTGGAAGGTAGCATTCTGGCCGCCATCATTTAACTCAGGCGTGTTAGAGAGCTTCGGGACATAACCTTGGAAGAATCTTTCTTCCAGATACACAGAGATAGGGTTGTCCTCCACACATACCCCACATTTCTCACCAAGGTGGTCTCTCAGCTCCACCTCAATAAATCTATTGAACTTCCTGTTTCTTTCCCTTCAACGGTTTCAGAACAGGCTTTCCATGCGTTAGATGTTAAGATCCCTCATGAATTATATTGACAGAACTAAATTGTAGGAAAGTGCCTCTTTTTTGCATGGTTACCCTCACTTTGTTCCTGAGACTTGATGAATTTTGACTTGATGTTCCCTGGGTCCTTGACAATCAAGTACCCAGGGCCTGTGTTTTGTCACCCAAAACTGTACCTTTACACCCACAATTGGCACATATCTGGCTACAGGTAAGTCCCTTGTACATGGTACCACAGGTACCTAGGGCACTGAGACCAGGGAAGGCCTCTAAGGGCTGCAGCACCTATTGTGCTACTCTTAAGGACCCTGTACATTAAAATCCACACACTGCCATTGCAGGCTATGTATTTTGGTGCAGAGAAAAGTGAACAGTCAACATGGCACACATCCCTGTGTGACATGCCTGCAATCCACTGCCTGTGGCCTAGGTAAGCCCCCCTCTAGGAGGAAGCACTAGACCAAAGGTGAGGGTACAGTGGCATGAGCCTTGTACCCCTACAGAATCTAAGTCCATTCTTAGACATTGTGTTGTGTTTCGATTTAGATACTTGTATATGGGTTTCCCTGAAACATGTCCTTATATAGGCACAATTCGCATTGCCCTTTTTTAGGCATAAGAATCCCAGTCCTTATTTAGGCATTAGCCATGCTATCCAAATACAGGCATGGTCCCCTACATCCGTTCATCCCACGTCACAACGAGTTCTTAGAAACCAGACCCTTAAGCCGACAGGACTTTCCCTAGCTAGGATTATTGATTTCTCCAAGAACTCATCTATTCTGCATTAACTACTATTCCTTAGGGGTTCATCCATGACGTCTTCCTCTGCCCGACTTTACGTCAATGCTAACATTCCTAAGCACCTTTCAGGTATAAATATACCTTCCCTTACCCTAGCAAACCACGGCAAGACTCAGCACGACTTGACTGCACGGTTTGCCACGGCAAGTTCGGAAGAGACCATATCCCAGCCTGACGCACTGACCAGACGCTGTCATCCCTACTCGCAGAGAATCCAGCTTCCAGTGTTCTGACTCCCTTCGCGGGGTTTTAGAGTTTGAGACCCGGAAAGAGATACCCACCTCTCTCATTCTAAGGTATGGAGCTGACTAGAACCTAGAGGGACTCTTGGCATACTAAACTTAGTATATACCATACTATAGAAAACAGCACCTACTTCTTACCTCGTACTACACTTAGGTTAGGTACACTGGGGTAGAACTATTTAGAAGCATCAGACGAGTATTCACTTTTTAGCCTGTGTTATTTATGTATGTATATATGAATATATGTCATAGCTAAAAAAGACAATGCTATTGCAGTATTATTTCTTCTTACTGCTTACGCTGTGCGTATTATATCTTGCTTACTGTCTAATGATTGTAACAGCTCATATCTCTTACACGAGAAACAAGACTGTTCAATAAATCCTTTTATTGAAATGCCCATCTATCTGTTTCTGTGTAACTCTGTAGAAACGAAGCATGCACGATTGACTGAGTGAAACTGTTATCTGTTGTTTCCACGATTCTGAGACGCGCTCCGATTCTAAGGGAAACAAAGTTGTCATGTTTATGCGGTTGTCAGAAACTAATCCCTTCTTGTTCATTCGAGAAGTTTCTAGTGACCTCTGAGTTAGCTGGCACACAAAATAATTGAGTTTAATGTACTCGATAGGAGCATACTGACCTTAGTTCTATGCAAAAACTATAGTGTATATTATTCCAATGCACTGAGCCTATAAGGGAAATAGGAACTACACAATTGTAAGTGGAGTAAAGACATAAAGAGTATATGGTCTGGGAGTTGATCAATACAAACTCCACAGCTCAATAATGGCTTTACTAAAAACTGGAAGTGTGGTAGCAAACTTCTCAGCACATTAAAGCCACACTGATGCCAGTGTGGGATTTAATGCAAGATGCACTCAGAGGGCATCTTAGAGATGCCCCCTGAAACACAACAAGCCCTGGTGTGGTTACTGAATGGCTACCCGTCATTTGCCACCACCAGACAGGTTTCTGGACCCCTGGGTAGAGGGCCTTTGCTCTTTGGGTCCAGAAACAAAGCCCATTCCGGGCAGAGGTGTCATGCCTCCTCACCCAGGATGGGCTGGGTCCATGAAGGGGAAGCTTCAAAGGCCTGCTGCCTTTGTAAGCTGTCCCTGCCTGTTGCTGCCCCAGCAACTGGCTCCCACTGGTTCTGACCCCCACTTTGGGGGAAAATTGTCGGGAAACCAACTTGGAGGAGAGGTGTGCCCACCTTTGCCAACCCCACCCCTCAAGTGAGTCAACGAGGTGAAGCACACATCTGTCTCCTCCATCTTGAAGATGAGAGATACAGCCAATTAGAGAGAGGCTCAAGCCCCCTTCCACTGGAGGGTGGCATAACTGGGGGGTATACTCGCCCCAAGGAAGGGACCTATTGGTCCCAACCTTCGCATCCCTTTAACGCACATACATTTAGTACGTAGGGGTGGCTCTGAACCTTGTTTACTCAGATTCAAGGAAGGAAGAAAGAAGGACCGAAGAGCTGTGCTGACCAAGGAAGATGAGGACACCAACTGCTTTGGCCCAGCCCTACCGGCTGTCCCAACTCCAAGCTACCTACAGCGGAACCTTTAGCATGTCCAGCAGCCATCCGGAACCTGCCCTGCAATCATGTAAAAGACTCTGTCACCCATGAGCACCGTATTTGCTCAACAAAGACTCCAACTCAGAACCCGGATCCTGGCGGCTCCGCGGGCCTGCACCACTCTGCACCTGATGCCCACAGACTGAGTTTGAAGGGCCCACCCCATGAGGATGCCTCCCTAGCGATCCTGACCTAGGATCTGGTGCTCCCTCACCTACCTCGAGTTCCAGACAGACACCTGCAGCCTCAACCCACAGGGTCCCCCCGACTGCGACTGAAGCTGGTTGGAAGATCTGATGCCAAAAGACACCCCTGCACCAGACGCCCCACGGCCTTGGGTGGCCCAACCGATGGTGTCCCAGCATCCCTCAAGAACCCAACGTACCTCTCCTGATGGTGGTCGCTTTCAGGAAACCTCCTTGCCCGAGCCTGCTGCATTTTCTTCAAACCAGAGATCTCCATTGCTAATCATTGGGCTCCCGACGTCTTCTTGGCACCCTGCATCCGGCCACCTCCATGCCGCTGGTGGTGCAGCTCCTGTGCTGATCCTAACCCCAGGAGCTTTGCTCCCACAACTGAGTGGCCTGCTCATAAGCAGCCCCTGACTGAAGGCCCTCTTAGCCCCTTTGGCTAACGTTGGGCCCCTGCATTCTGCACCCTGCCCCCCCAGTGCCGCTGGTGGTTCAATTTGAGTGCCTTATTGAACCTTGGTTGTAACCCCCAAAAACTATTCTTACAGGTCGTTTACTTAGTTGCAAACTGATAACCCTCATTTCCCCATAGGAACCAATGTTAAGAGTGATGAACTGTTTTTGTATGAAACCAGAGTAACTGTGCTTTAAACCAAAAAGTGTGTTACTTACCTTTGTATTGTAGGATCCACTGTGTGATATCTAAGCATATCACCTGAGTAGTCCATGTAATCCAGATGTAACGCAAAAGTAATCAAAAGAGATTTCTATGTATTCTAAACTGTTTTAAAAGCAAATACGATTGCAATTCCATTCACAAATGTATTTCCCTGTCGAGTTTTGCATTTGAAAGTCCAATTTTACCTACCCGTACCAAGTCCTGCTTGATCTAGAAATAAAACATAAGCATACCTTGTTATACTTACCTTATTGGTCTGGATTCTATCTCTGAGTGTGTGCAATCAGTCATTGATTGAGCGAATACTTAACACATCTTCTGGATAAGCCTATCTGCTCGACCACACAACCATAAAGAGAGCTGTTAGTGATTATGTAATTTAGCCTCTGCTATACCCTGGTTATCCCCTGGACTCTGTGCACACTATACCTTACTTTGGTATAGTATACAGAGCCAGCTTCCTACATCAATATTTTAGGACAACTGTGAGAAAGTGCCTCTTTTTGCATGGTTAGCCCCCACGTTTTGCCTGGTTTTGATGTGGTTTCAATTGTAGTGCACCGGGTCCCCTGTGCCAGTGCTTCTTCCCTAAATACAAATCTCTAGTTGGTACTTCTGCACCCTGTAAGTCCTTTGTAGGTGGCACCCTGGGTACCTAGGGTCTGAGGGGGAGCACCTGAGGGCCAGTGTCTGAGAGGGGGAGCACTGGAGGTCCAGTGTCTGAGGGGGGAGCACTGGAGGTCCAGTGTCTGAGGGGGGAGCACTGGAGGTCCAGTGTCTGAGGGGGGAGCACCGGAGGGCCAGTGTCTGAGGAGGCGCACCGGAGGGCCAGTGTCTGAGGGGGGAGCACCCGAGGGCCAGTGTCTGAGGGGTAGCACCCGAGGGCCAGTGTTTGAGGGGGAGCACCCGGGGTCTAGTGTCTGAGGGGTAGCACCAGAGGGCCAGTGTCTGAGGGGGGAGCACCGGAGGGCCAGTGTCTGAGGGGGAGCACCCGGGCTCTAGTGTCTGAGGGGGGAGCACCGGAGGGCCAGTGTCTGAGGGGGGAGCACCGGAGGACCAGTGTCTGAGGGGGGAGCACCGGAGGACCAGTGTCTGAGGGGGGAGCACCCGAGGGCCAGTGTCTGAGGGGGGAGCACCGGAGGGCCAGTGTCTGAGGGGGGAGCACCGGAGGGCCAGTGTATGAGGAGGAGCACCCGAGAGCCAGTGTCTGAGGGAGTTGGAACCCCTTCCTGAGGAATTAACTTCTTCCCACCTGTGCCGTCTAAGTCACCCATGAGGATGGCAGCCCTTGGCAATTATCTACAAATCCACCTGAAGATAGAGGCTAAAACCACAAGCACTGCCTCCCATAACAAAAGATATCAGGCCACAGGCACCAGGGTTCACCACAAGCACAGCCTCCCATAAAAGAAGATATCAGGCCACAGGCGACAGGGTTCACCACAAGCAGAGCCTCCCATAAAAGAAGATATCAGGCCACAGGCGCCTGGGTTCACCTGAAGCAGAGCCTCCCATAAAAGAAGATATCAGGCCGCAGGCATCTGGGTTCCCCACAAGAACAGCTTCCCATAAAAGAAGATATCGGGCCACAGGCGACAGGGTTCACCACAAGCACAGCCTCCCATAAAAGAAGATATCAGGCCACAGGCACCTGGGTTCACCTGAAGCAGAGCCTCCCATAAAAGAAGAAATCAGGCCACAGGCACCTGGGTTCACCTGAAGCAGAGCCTCCCATAAAAGAAGATATCAGGCCACAGGCACCTGGGTTCACCTGAAGCAGAGCCTCCCATAAAAGAAGAAATCAGGCCACAGGCACCTGGGTTCACCTGAAGCAGAGCCTCCCATAAAAGAAGATATCAGACCACAGGCGCCTGGGTTCACCTGAAGCAGAGCCTCCCATAAAAGAAGATATCAGACCACAGGCGCCTGGGTTCACCTGAAGCAGAGCCTCCCATAAAAGAAGATATCAGACCACAGGCGCCTGGGTTCACCTGAAGCAGAGCCTCCCATAAAAGAAGATATCAGGCCACAGGCGCCTGGGTAATGTTATAAGGACCAGAGGAGTTGCTCATTTTCAGGAACAATGGGTTTACACACCGTGGAAAAGTAGGGATGTTTTGTCCCTAAGACTCACTTGCCTGATCCCAGGAAGAATCCAACTGCGTATTATAAAGAATTGACTGAAGCCGCCTCCTCCACTGTGATGACTCTTTCTGATATTGAAATGTTTTTTGGTCTTCTTTTTCCGGGTGATATTTGGAGACAGGTGCATACTCAAGACCATGTTGCAGAGTTGGGGGGTACATGGGACCAAATTAAAGTATGGTATCAGGAAAGGAAGCTAGGTGATTAGCCTAAGGCAAAGAAACTTTCTTTGCCAGGCCGCATTATCACGTATATGCATTCTCTTATTCCACCGAGGAAGGTTGATTGGGACAAGTGAACGGCCTGTCGACAAAAGAAAGATGAGAGTGTGTCTGATTTTTTTACTCGGTTTGAAGATCTCTTCCTGGATTACAGTGGGTAGGATCTTTCAGTTGAGGAAGGTGTTTGGTTGTTTGTTAATAGATTTGTTTCTAGTTTGTTTCCTGAGATTGCAACTCGATTGCAGGCTTCCGAAAGCACCTGGTCCACTTCTTCACCTTCTGTTAGTTTGAATATGGCACATTACTATGAGCGTAAGGATAATGGAGAAAAGGAGAGGACAAAGAAAAAGCATATGGATTTGAAGACAAAGGTGTTGTTGCCACAGGCCTTTAGAGGGAATGGTAGAGGACGTGGTGGTTTGGTCGGACAGCTTCCACGCACTAGTAGGCAGCCATACGCTACGCCACTGGATCCGGATCAGTGTGTGTATTGTAAAGAGGAGGGACATTGGCGTAGCGAGTCTCCTGTGCTTTTGCAGAAGGTGGCAGTCCCTCGAGGACGAGGTTCTTGTGGAAGGGGTTGTGGAGCTGGTGGGCCAGGCAGGGATCAGAACGCCGCAGCCTCACAGAGTCGTTCTGATAATAATTACTTTGATGACCATCAGGATGGACAGTACTATCACGATGATTATGATGTGGAGGAAGTGACAGGGATGTCTTACAGCTGGGACAGCCAGGGATAGAGTGGGGGACCAATTCCAATACTGTAGACCAGTGTGGCCCTTATGTGATAGTGGAACTGCAAGGTTCAACTAAGGAATTTTTGGTGAACACAGGTGCGACGAAAAGTTCTGTTTCTCGAAATATGGTCCCCATGTCACGTTAAGGCATAGATAGTGGTTGGGCACACATTAGGCATGAGAGCGTGTGTCTAGATGAATGCGTGGTATGCATGCACTACATCTCCCATAATCCTGTGGAACTCATCACCTGACTTTTAGCAGGAGCCCTACTTAAGCACCGCCCATTGGCTGCTCCGTGCTTGTCAATCGCGTAAGCATTTCCTGAACGTTTGACCTGCATTGTAAATCGGCTTCACAAAGGTATTCACCTTCTTATTTCCTTTCCCGTATCGTTTTGCTGCCCTGAGCTGCGCATTGATGCTCTGCTGCCAAAACGGAGGCCCCTGGAGACTTTTGACCTGTGATGACCTGAACTCGCAGGAGCGCGTCTTGGAGCCGTTCCTCGGCTCGCCTTTGTGGTTCGCTGTACTTTGGTGCCCGCTTTTCTTCGATACTAGCATACGCACTGGACTGCGTCGTAGAGCCGCTTGAAAGGCTCGGATTTCACATTCTTTCTTTTTTGGGGATTCGAAGTTGTTTCGTGACAAACGCGCTGGAGGGCGTCGCAGAACCGTTTGAAAGGCTCAACTTCCGTCATGTGTTTTTCTGTTTTGTAATCTCAGCTGGGGGAAAATAAGCAAATGCGCTGGAAATCTTCAAGAGTCGACAAGAAGTTTGGCTTGCCCTGCAGCATTTTCCCTCATGTAGTTGTTCTTCCACACGCATAATCAGAGTGAATTAACCCTGCTTCATTCTGCTGGGAAAAGTGCCTGAAGGATCCTAGGCAGCCTACTCACCTTCCCTATCGCAAAGAACAATCTCTCAGCTAAGTACTCTTTTCTTGTTATTGCTGGGAAGCTGTTATGACTGCAGAATAAGGTGCAGGCACTATAACTTTTAGTTAAAGACAAGAAGGTTTCTTTTACGGTTTCTTTTTGACTTTTGGGTTTTTTAATAGTACAAGTGCGGCAAGACTGAAATGTAATCGCATACTCATATTTAGTATTGTCTTACCCTCGTGTTGTGCTTGCATTCCTCTACAGGGAACACGGGGCTAGACAGCTGGAGTGACAGGACTGGACTGAGATCTACAACTCCACGTACCTTCCCCCAGAGTGTGATTTCGCAGCCGCATCTTTATTGTTTCCTTCTTCTCTTTTTTTCCCTTTCCCCTGTTATGGTGTTGTCTGCTGAGTGATATTCATATGCTCATGGGCCATATTGGGGATAGGGTCACTTGGCATCATTCATCGCCCCCGCTGTATCCGGCTTCGCAGGTTAGTGGTTGCCTGTCCGTTGTCTGACACTCTGTGGTGGCTCTGTCTGGCCATAATAATGTTTTGGGAGGTTTTTCTGGTGTACCGGTTGTAAGCCCCATTTCAAAACCTCTTGCATTGGCCATTGGTCCTTTCACTGTGGATTCGCCATTCTTGCTGACATCTAATTGTGGTGAGAATTTGATGGGTTTGGATTTATTGAAAAAGTTGCATACCATGATTTATTGTTCCCCAGCAGGTGTCTATATGACAATGGGCCCAGATGTGGTGTGCGCTAAGCAGTCCATCCAACGATGCGCCCCTTTCTGTTGCATTTAAAGATGTGCCACCCACTCTGTGGGCAACAAGCGACACAGATGTGGGATTGTTTCAGATATCACCTGTTTTGATATGCGTCAAGGATGGTGCCGTTTTACCTCGTATCCCTCTATATAAAATACCGCAGGCAGGAGAGCGAGCCTTATTGCAGATCATGCAGGATTTGATTGGGAAGGGAGTGGTTGAGGAGACCACTGCTAATATTTGCGATAGCCCTATTCTTCCGATTCTTAAAAGGGTGCCCCCCATTCCTCTGATGACCATGAAGATGTTTATCGTTTTGTGAAGTTAATAAAATAGTGATTCTCCAGTTTTCGGTGGTTCCTGACATCACAACTCTTTTGACAAGGATTCCCTCTTCTGCTAAATTCTTTTCTGTCACTGATTTGAAAAATGCGTTCTTCAGTATTCCTATTCATCCTCATAGCAAAAAATCTGTTTGGATTCACCCTAGCTGGTAGAAGCTATAGGTTCCGTCGCGCTCCTCAAGGCTATACAGAGAGTCTGAGTAGCTATAGTCAGGCATTGAAAGCAGCCCTGGGCGTAGTGAGCGTAGTGGGGCTACGTGGAACAGCACGTAGCGTGGCAAAATCTACGCACACTTGCGCGCTCCGCGTAGCCCCACTACGCGCCACCCGCCGCCCACACAAATGCGCATGTGAAGAAGTTACCGGCAAGCAAGAAGAGGGAGCCCCAGGATGCCGCACTGCAGGTAAGGTCTTTTATGTACTTTTTCTATTCTTTAAAGTATTTTAAAATGAGGGCGAGCGGGTGGCGGGCGGGCAGCTTCGCTTCGCAGCGGCGTGGGCATAGCACTGCTTGCTACGCCTGCTTCGTAAAGGGGGAAGCAGACAGCGCTACGTGCACTCCGTGGGCGAAGCGGAGCCCGACGCCCACCCTTAATTGAAAGGTCAGTTGGACTCCTTGTCGCTCCCCACAGGTACTGTATTGCTACAGTATGTCGATGACTTGCTCATCACTTCAGATACAGAACAAGGTTGTGGGAACAGTACAGTTAAGTAGTGATGCATTTGGCACACCACAGACACAAAGTTTACCTTTCTAAATCTCAGTATTGTCGATAGGAGGTCACCTATTTAGGTCACTTACTGTCGAAGAAGGGTAGGAGATTGACCCCAGGTCATATTAGTACCATTGTTAGAATGCACATCCCGCAGTCTCAGAAGGATGTGCGTGCTTTTATAGGTATCCCTTCCTACTGTCGTCAATGGATGCCTAACTATTCCTTACTAATTAAGCCCCTGCATGCACTAACCACAAAAAAAGTGCATGTGCCTTTACCTTGGACGTCTGAATGTCAGCAGTCTTTTGAGCAACAAAAAACCGCGCGTTTGTTCGGCTCCAGTGCTTGGTACCCCTAACTACGCCAAATCCTTTGTATTATATGTTCATGAGATGGCTGATTGCGCGCTTTCTGTTTTAACACAAAAATTTGGAGATAAGCAACAGCTGTGTGCTTATTTCTCTGCTGTGCTTGACCCTGTCGCACGAGCCCTCCCGAGTTCTCTAAGAGCGGTCGCGGATGTGGCTGTCTCAATAAGGCAATCGGCTGGACTCGTACTTGATACTGATCTCACGGTCATGGTACCCCATGCTGTGGATACACTTTTGAATAAAACAAAGACACAGCATTTCACCAGTGCACGTCTGACTGGCTATGAATTAACCCTGTTCACGAAAAAGCGATGTGCCACTCTGAATCCAGCCACGATACTGCCCCTCTCTTCTGAGAGTGATGAAACTGATGCACATGATTGTATCTTCCGGACGGAGGAAGGGACGAAGGGACGGGTAGACTTGACTGATGTTCCCTTATCTGACCCTCAAAGGGAAATATATGTCGATGGTTCTTGTTTTAAATTACCAGATGGCACTACAACTGCTGCAGATGCTATTACTACGCTGTGTACAGTATTTGAGACATCACGAGTTCCCTATCAGTCGGCTCAAGCTGCAGAGCTAATTGCCCTAATACGAGCTTGTGAATTGAGTGAGGGACTGGTTGTCAATATTTATACTGACAGTCAGTTTGCCTTTGGAGTTGCGCACAACCTCGGGCAACTCTGGGCAGAGAGAGGGTTTCTCACTTCGCATTGTGCCAGGATTCAACATGGGCACCTTATATGGAGACTTTTGTCTGCTTTGACATTCCCTAAGAAATTGGCAATAGTGAAGTGTATTGCTCACCGGATAGTCACTGATGATGTAGGTAAGGGAAACGCTTTTGCTCATCAGACAGATAAGGAAACGGCCCGGACTAAAATGAAAAGAATGTTTGTAGCAGGTCTCGCTAGGTGGGTGCCTGAAGTCACCATGTTTGAAGATACACTTGAGAACGTGAAGGAGATACAAAGTGAGGCCACAATAGAGGAATTAGCAATGTGGCAAGAAAGTACAGCACAATTGAACGATGAGGGATGTTGGATTGATAAGTCAGGGAAGCAGAGATGGATGTTGCCAGATGCATATGTTCTTCCTGTAGTCACTATGGCTCATGCAAATGCAGCCCATATTAGTGCTAAGGGTATTTGCAAGTTGTTAGACCCTGTATGGCAGATTGATAACATTTCGAAAACAGCAGCACATTTAGTGAAGTACTGCATGGTGGGCATGATGCACAATCCTGGGAAGGGTACTCCTACAACAGCTGGTAATTTGGCACCACCCACTTTTCCTTTTGAGGTCATCCAGATGGACTATATAGAATTAGATAGGTGCAATAATTTAAAGTATGTTTTGGTGGTTGTCTGTGCAATCAGTAAATGGGTTGAAACTTATTCCACTAAAGATAATACAGCCATTACGACTGCAAAGGTACTCCTGATGGAGTTCTTTCCTTATTGCAGCATGCCCCCTTTGATTTGCAGTGATAACGGAAGTCATTTTAATGCCAAGGTCACTCAGTTAATCTGTGATGTTTTGCACATAAAACAGAAGTTTCATGCTGCAAATCATCCCCAAACAAAACAATTGATGGACAGAATGCAGAACAATGTCATACATTCACCCCAGTACAGAGATCTGGGCCTAAATCCATCGTTTTTTTGCTCACCATGCCATTCCAGTTTGAACCCAGCCATATGCAAATCAGTCTTGACCCTGTGCCTCATGGGAACAGTCCAGCCCGAACTGCCAAGCCAGGTCCTCCCTGGACTGGAAACAAGCATCCTAGGACCGGTTTCAGGGTTTCACCCCTCTTCAGCCAGGATAGCTTGATTCCAGTGGCATGGAGAGCACGGGACTCATGTCTGAGCATACCCTTCCCACTCGGGGTGACAAATGCAAACAAAACAATTGATGGACAGAATGCAGAACAATGTCATACATTCACCCCAGTACAGAGATCTGGGCCTAAATCCATCGTTTTTTTGCTCACCATGCCATTCCAGTTTGAACCCAGCCATATGCAAATCAGTCTTGACCCTGTGCCTCATGGGAACAGTCCAGCCCGAATTGCCAAGCCAGGTCCTCCCTGGACTGGAAACAAGCATCCTAGGACCGGTTTCAGGGTTTCACCCCTCTTCAGCCAGGATAGCTTGATTCCAGTGGCATGGAGAGCACGGGACTCATGTCTGAGCATACCCTTCCCACTCGGGGTGACAAATGCAAACAAAACAATTGATGGACAGAATGCAGAACAATGTCATACATTCACCCCAGTACAGAGATCTGGGCCTAAATCCATCGTTTTTTTGCTCACCATGCCATTCCAGTTTGAACCCAGCCATATGCAAATCAGTCTTGACCCTGTGCCTCATGGGAACAGTCCAGCCCGAACTGCCAAGCCAGGTCCTCCCTGGACTGGAAACAAGCATCCTAGGACCGGTTTCAGGGTTTCACCCCTCTTCAGCCAGGATAGCTTGATTCCAGTGGCATGGAGAGCACGGGACTCATGTCTGAGCATACCCTTCCCACTCGGGGTGACAAATGCAAACAAAACAATTGATGGACAGAATGCAGAACAATGTCATACATTCACCCCAGTACAGAGATCTGGGCCTAAATCCATCGTTTTTTTGCTCACCATGCCATTCCAGTTTGAACCCAGCCATATGCAAATCAGTCTTGACCCTGTGCCTCATGGGAACAGTCCAGCCCGAACTGCCAAGCCAGGTCCTCCCTGGACTGGAAACAAGCATCCTAGGACCGGTTTCAGGGTTTCACCCCTCTTCAGCCAGGATAGCTTGATTCCAGTGGCATGGAGAGCACGGGACTCATGTCTGAGCATACCCTTCCCACTCGGGGTGACAAATGCAAATGCTTGATTCCGGTCCAGGGCAGACATGGCTTGGCAGTTCGGGCTGGACTGTTCCCATGAGGCACATGGTCAAGACTGATTTGCATATGGCCATGTCTAAACTGGGGTGGTGTAGTGGGCAAAAGAACGATGGATTTAACCCAGATCTCTTGACTGGGGGAGAATGTATGCATTGTCAGCATTCCGTCCATCATTTGTTTGTTGTAACGCTTTTCGCCCTAAGTGGGATGGGTATTCCCAGACGTGGGACCCGTGCTCACTACGCCACTGGAGTCAAGCTATCCTGGCTGATGACGGCTGATAGCCAGAAACCGGTCCTAGGATGCTTGATTCCGGTCCAGGGAAGACATGGCTTGGCAGTTCGGGCTGGACTGTTCCCATGAGGCACAGGGTCAAGACTGATTTGCATATGGCCATGTCTAAACTGGGGTGGTGTAGTGGGCAAAAGAACGATGGATTTAACCCAGATCTCTTGACTGGGGGAGAATGTATGCATTGTCAGCATTCCGTCCATCATTTGTTTGTTGTAACGCTTTTCGCCCTAAGTGGGATGGGTATTCCCAGACGTGGGACCCGTGCTCACTACGCCACTGGAGTCAAGCTATCCTGGCTGATGACGGCTGATAGCCAGAAACCGGTCCTAGGATGCTTGATTCCGGTCCAGGGAAGACATGGCTTGGCAGTTCGGGCTGGACTGTTCCCATGAGGCACAGGGTCAAGACTGATTTGCATATGGCCATGTCTAAACTGGGGTGGTGTAGTGGGCAAAAGAACGATGGATTTAACCCAGATCTCTTGACTGGGGGAGAATGTATGCATTGTCAGCATTCCGTCCATCATTTGTTTGTTGTAACGCTTTTCGCCCTAAGTGGGATGGGTATTCCCAGACGTGGGACCCGTGCTCACTACGCCACTGGAGTCAAGCTATCCTGGCTGATGACGGCTGATAGCCAGAAACCGGTCCTAGGATGCTTGATTCCGGTCCAGGGAAGACATGGCTTGGCAGTTCGGGCTGGACTGTTCCCATGAGGCACAGGGTCAAGACTGATTTGCATATGGCCATGTCTAAACTGGGGTGGTGTAGTGGGCAAAAGAACGATGGATTTAACCCAGATCTCTTGACTGGGGGAGAATGTATGCATTGTCAGCATTCCGTCCATCATTTGTTTGTTGTAACGCTTTTCGCCCTAAGTGGGATGGGTATTCCCAGACGTGGGACCCGTGCTCACTACGCCACTGGAGTCAAGCTATCCTGGCTGATGACGGCTGATAGCCAGAAACCGGTCCTAGGATGCTTGATTCCGGTCCAGGGAAGACATGGCTTGGCAGTTCGGGCTGGACTGTTCCCATGAGGCACAGGGTCAAGACTGATTTGCATATGGCCATGTCTAAACTGGGGTGGTGTAGTGGGCAAAAGAACGATGGATTTAACCCAGATCTCTTGACTGGGGGAGAATGTATGCATTGTCAGCATTCCGTCCATCATTTGTTTGTTGTAACGCTTTTCGCCCTAAGTGGGATGGGTATTCCCAGACGTGGGACCCGTGCTCACTACGCCACTGGAGTCAAGCTATCCTGGCTGATGACGGCTGATAGCCAGAAACCGGTCCTAGGATGCTTGATTCCGGTCCAGGGAAGACATGGCTTGGCAGTTCGGGCGGGACTGTTCCCATGAGGCACAGGGTCAAGACTGATTTGCATATGGCCATGTCTAAACTGGGGTGGTGTAGTGGGCAAAAGAACGATGGATTTAACCCAGATCTCTTGACTGGGGGAGAATGTATGCATTGTCAGCATTCCGTCCATCATTTGTTTGTTGTAACGCTTTTCGCCCTAAGTGGGATGGGTATTCCCAGACGTGGGACCCGTGCTCACTACGCCACTGGAGTCAAGCTATCCTGGCTGATGACGGCTGATAGCCAGAAACCGGTCCTAGGATGCTTGATTCCGGTCCAGGGAAGACATGGCTTGGCAGTTCGGGCTGGACTGTTCCCATGAGGCACAGGGTCAAGACTGATTTGCATATGGCCATGTCTAAACTGGGGTGGTGTAGTGGGCAAAAGAACGATGGATTTAACCCAGATCTCTTGACTGGGGGAGAATGTATGCATTGTCAGCATTCCGTCCATCATTTGTTTGTTGTAACGCTTTTCGCCCTAAGTGGGAAGGGTATTCCCAGACGTGGGACCCGTGCTCACTACGCCACTGGAGTCAAGCTATCCTGGCTGATGACGGCTGATAGCCAGAAACCGGTCCTAGGATGCTTGATTCCGGTCCAGGGAAGACATGGCTTGGCAGTTCGGGCTGGACTGTTCCCATGAGGCACAGGGTCAAGACTGATTTGCATATGGCCATGTCTAAACTGGGGTGGTGTAGTGGGCAAAAGAACGATGGATTTAACCCAGATCTCTTGACTGGGGGAGAATGTATGCATTGTCAGCATTCCGTCCATCATTTGTTTGTTGTAACGCTTTTCGCCCTAAGTGGGATGGGTATTCCCAGACGTGGGACCCGTGCTCACTACGCCACTGGAGTCAAGCTATCCTGGCTGATGACGGCTGATAGCCAGAAACCGGTCCTAGGATGCTTGATTCCGGTCCAGGGAAGACATGGCTTGGCAGTTCGGGCTGGACTGTTCCCATGAGGCACAGGGTCAAGACTGATTTGCATATGGCCATGTCTAAACTGGGGTGGTGTAGTGGGCAAAAGAACGATGGATTTAACCCAGATCTCTTGACTGGGGGAGAATGTATGCATTGTCAGCATTCCGTCCATCATTTGTTTGTTGTAACGCTTTTCGCCCTAAGTGGGATGGGTATTCCCAGACGTGGGACCCGTGCTCACTACGCCACTGGAGTCAAGCTATCCTGGCTGATGACGGCTGATAGCCAGAAACCGGTCCTAGGATGCTTGATTCCGGTCCAGGGAAGACATGGCTTGGCAGTTCGGGCTGGACTGTTCCCATGAGGCACAGGGTCAAGACTGATTTGCATATGGCCATGTCTAAACTGGGGTGGTGTAGTGGGCAAAAGAACGATGGATTTAACCCAGATCTCTTGACTGGGGGAGAATGTATGCATTGTCAGCATTCCGTCCATCATTTGTTTGTTGTAACGCTTTTCGCCCTAAGTGGGATGGGTATTCCCAGACGTGGGACCCGTGCTCACTACGCCACTGGAGTCAAGCTATCCTGGCTGATGACGGCTGATAGCCAGAAACCGGTCCTAGGATGCTTGATTCCGGTCCAGGGAAGACATGGCTTGGCAGTTCGGGCTGGACTGTTCCCATGAGGCACAGGGTCAAGACTGATTTGCATATGGCCATGTCTAAACTGGGGTGGTGTAGTGGGCAAAAGAACGATGGATTTAACCCAGATCTCTTGACTGGGGGAGAATGTATGCATTGTCAGCATTCCGTCCATCATTTGTTTGTTGTAACGCTTTTCGCCCTAAGTGGGATGGGTATTCCCAGACGTGGGACCCGTGCTCACTACGCCACTGGAGTCAAGCTATCCTGGCTGATGATGGCTGATAGCCAGAAACCGGTCCTAGGATGCTTGATTCCGGTCCAGGGAAGACATGGCTTGGCAGTTCGGGCTGGACTGTTCCCATGAGGCACAGGGTCAAGACTGATTTGCATATGGCCATGTCTAAACTGGGGTGGTGTAGTGGGCAAAAGAACGATGGATTTAACCCTGATCTCTTGACTGGGGGAGAATGTATGCATTGTCAGCATTCCGTCCATCATTTGTTTGTTGTAACGCAAATCATCCCCAGTCAGCGGGTTTGGTAAGAAGTACAATGGTACTCTCAAACTGAAATTGGCAAAGATTCAGGAGACAACAGGGTTACAGTGGCCAGATGCTTTACCATTTGCTCTTTTATCGACAAGAACAACAGAACATTCTAGGACAGAATTGTCACCGTATGAGGTCATGTTTTGACGCCCTGCAAATGCCTGTTGACGGTTCTCAGATATTGAATACCCGGTATTGATTGATTACCTTTGCCAGTTAACTGAAAATTTGCGTTCTATTCACCAACAGGTCCGCGAGTCCCTGCCAGCTACACCCGAGGGACCCGGACACGACATCCAGCCTGGGGATTTTGTATTACTGGAACATACGGAGATACGAGCTACTCAGGAACCCCTTTTCACTGATCCCTCTGTGCCTGGAGTCACCAGGTACAATCTACATCCTAGGCTGACGAATAGTGCACAGAAGGGGAAGTCAGATTAGACAGGGATGGACTGTGCAAGTTAGGATGTACTTTGCTGTAGTACCAACGGAGTTAGTTTAGGGTGAAGCAAGATTTGTGAACTGTTTTGACATTGGACAGGATAGATTGAACGTACTCCCTTGGAGGGGGGAAATTATCCTGATTGGCGTGGGATACATCACGAGCTTAGGACAGTGCAAGCTCCACCGCCAGTGCTCAAGAGCGCCAACATATTGATGAACAATAGGAGCCTGTACCAGTGAGGCTCTGACGGACACTGGAAGCACTTACCTTTACTATCATTTTTGTTGCATGTCCTTCTTTGCTTAATGATGCATGCTTTTGGTTGGCCTATTGATGAGGAGGAACAGCCATTTGCACCACCGCGTTCAATGAGCGGTTGGTAAACAAAGAGTAAAATAGTTTGCGTATTAATTGTTGTGATTACACTAGTGAAAATATTTGGAATATCCTGGTTTTGAGAGTAGAAATTTCCTCTACATTCCTTGATTGGTACAACTCCCGCTCCCCCAGAGCACATTTGTGTTACCCTAGTCCCACACAAAGAAGCGCATAGGCTGTCCTGCAAAGACAATGTATTTATACAAATGTTGCATTATGCTCATACTGTGTCTAATAAACTCATTGTTGGGTTTGTGGGTTGCTCCCTTCAGTCACTCATAAGAGCGACAATTTATTGTCCATGCAATTGTCATATATTGTCAGTTGCGAGGGTTGGTATAAATTGTTTCGACTGGTGTACTTCCAATTTCATCTTTCTACTTTGGCTATAACATCCATTGATTCTCACACTGCAAATGAATTTTCACGCTTCTATCAAGGGTTTACTCTTTGAGGACCAGCAGGACAAGGGACTCTAGGGACACTGCCCTCAAAGTCATGTTTGAAAACTACTCATAGAGTAAAGGACAATGCCTGGTTTCGAATGGAAATGGCTGATTTCCAATGGTTTAATATTTCTGAGTACTTCCAATCCTTTCGAGGTCGAAATATTACTAAAGATAATCTGATACCTGTACTGGTGGTCAATACAACAGCTAGTTTTTGTGTTCAAGGGACCGGGGAGATAAAGTTGGGGTAGAATAAATGTAATTTTACCTGCAAGCTGAAGACGACTGATAGTCTGCCTTTGATACTACCCCATAATGTCTATTTTGTGTGTGGGTCACAAGCTCACGTCTGGCTCCCGAGGGGATGGTCTGATGCAGCGTGGAATACAAAATCCCTCCCTCCGTCACAGACCAAAGATCTCACAAACACACTCAATCAATACATTCGCTGGTGGGGCCCATAACACCAACATTCACTCATCATCGGTCTGCTTTTCTCGGGAGATGATTGTTCCATACGCTGATATGAAAGGAAATACCTCTTGACCCCAATGAGAAATAAATCTACATAACCCTCTACAACTCATTAGGCACTAAATTCCACCTTTGGTATTCCTCTCATAGGTTGGCGGTGAATCTGCTAGTTGCTGGTTTAGGTTGATTTTCTAATTCTCTATTCACTTTGCATTAATACATTTTCCATAAATAAACAACCCAACTCATTTGGTAATAAATCAATTGAATCTTTATCTAATTAATGCAAGTTAAATCATTGGTTATTCAAGCCGCCAATCATCATAGTTACCTATTCTGGCTAATTGTCATCCTCTAAGTCAAATTCAGTCGTTCTGTCCCTCTATGCCCATTTAATTCAAAGGTTCAGTTCATCAGGAAATTGGGCATCGGATCAGTCCATCAAAGATTCAGGGAAACAGCTGTCCTGCAGCGTCACCGTCCTCTCCGTCAGCATAACGTCAGGAAAACGAAAAGCCACCGGTACAACCTCTCTATTCTATCATAATTTATAGTAAAATCAATGTCAGAAAGTAACAAATGTTGGTTTTCGACACTCCTGATTGGGTAGTCAGAGATCGTCCTACAGAGTTCTCATGAAATATGGTCCCTGATGTCATTATACTCGCTGGTTCCGGATTTAAGAGTCATTCCATTGTTCTTCAGAAGCTGGCTTGCTTCCCAGGGCGACCTTGGTGGGTACAGTCTGGCTAGGGTCAAGACTAGGCCACTGTTGCTGACTTTAGCGCAGGCGCACTTCACTCAGAACCTCGTGGAGCGTCGTCAGTCAAGTCAGGTACCAGAGGCGGACATTTTGTGGTAGGCCGGAATGGGCAACTTAAGCAAAAGAAACACAAAACGTAATTAATACATAAAAATGGCTAATAAAATGTTATTCCCTCGCTAATACCCATATGTGTGTGTATTTATCTAGCCGAAAGCAACACTCAAAGCGGTTTATACTCACTTTATATGCGGCAATCACAAATACATCACACAAGCAACATATACCATGCAATATTCTAATTGACTATCATTAGTATGCGTACATGTTTTAGTTTACGTATTAAATAGGCCATGCAAATGCAAATCCCACGTGTAATTCATATATTAGTAAGGTTGATAAATATTCACTGCAAACCAATCAATAAGATTACTATTAGTTAATTAATATAAACATGCAGTATGGAGAGGGTATACAAAAAAAAAACATTTATTACCCGCTCCAGCAATCCCCCCTTTGGTGATTTTATCGCCACAACAACACCAAAAAAATGGTTTTCCTTTTTATGGAAATTTTCGAAATGTGTTCTTGCTTTTGTTCATAATTCAGTTTCCCCTAATTCTTCTCTTTTTGCTGTTTTATACATACTTTCCTTCCACTCTTCTAATTCTATCTCTTCAAATTCTCTTTCCTGTTCCTTGGCTTTTCTTTTTAATTTTTCTCTTTTTACTCTATTCTTAGTTTTCTTGTTTTTACAACACATACAACCTAATCTTAACACTAATATTATGAAAATCACACATGTTAGTGGAAACAATATTTTACCAATAAAGGTACTACCTAACTTAACTAAGAAATTTTTAATAGCTGATAACTTCTTTCCAATCTTTTCCCAAACACCTTCAACCTCCAGTGGTGTAATTTCGTCATGCAATTCTGTAATGTTTTTAATGTAAATTTTCAAGTCTTTACTTTCATCAGGAATGTAAGCACAACAATGTTGAACTTTCAGCATTCCACAGACTCCACCCTCTTTTGCCAATAGTCAAGGGCAAGTTGATTTTGCATTACCATAGCACGCATGGCAACCATTTCAGTGTTTACCAATAAGAATCCTCCAGCGGTGCTTGTTGACAAGCGATCCACTACTGTTGATAATTTTCTAATTTTGTTTGCATTCGGAGATATTCTCACTGCTGGTATCAATGCTTCAAAAATGTCACCCACAATTTCTGCCCAAGATTCTCTCTTACTACGTACTAAATGATTACCTAAGCTATGTACACAATCTTCTCCTCTATCCATGTGAAAGATTTTTGGAAAAACCAGGCCTACGTAACATGTGCCATACCAATGGTCTGGCAAACGATAATATGCCCTGTTCCCACAGATAAAATATAGTCCAGGGAAAACTGGATCTCTTCCACCTTTAAATCCCCATCCACCCATGATTCGGTATGTATCATGGCACTCACTGTTACCTAAAAAGTAATTTTCATATACAGTTTGATTTCTTCTAATACACAATTTCCCTTTCTGAGGCCAATCTAAAGCCAGAGTTGGATTAGTTTCAGCCTTCAAATGTTTTTCCATTTCTACATCCCAGACAGTTTTCTCCACTTTTCCTTCTGAAGCCTTTCTTTGCATTTTCAGTCTCCTTTCCTCGACCATGTCTAAGAATGTCTTTTCCTCTTTCTTCAAACTGCAAGTTAAATTATTTTTGAATATATATTCTAATGTTAATTCTTTAGTTTCTAAGAAAAATTCACCTAATACCTTAGCAGGTTTTACCTTGTTTAGTTTGTTCTTAGCAGGCCCTTGCGCAAAAATGTTATCTACATCTGAAAAATAATATTCTAATTTTCCCATCTGATAAAATAAACTAGCTATTACACTACACGTTATTCCATATGTTGCTGGAAGGTGATGATAAGTCACTCCTTCTGATACAGATGCAGGTAATTGCATGCAAACGTAGCAGTCCCTTACGTCCATTGTCTTTACGTATTCATACAATAATTTTGAAAACACATTATTAGAAAAATCAGTTATAGACCTGTCTTTATGTAAATAATTATTATCTATTCTAGTCGGAAATACCTTTTGAGTCTTCCCTATATTAGTTATGTTTTCACTATGTCCTTCTAGTGTGTCTATAGTAACCTTAAAAGAAATCAGAAGAGCAAGTATGCTCCTTAGAAGCATTAATAATCCTGTACAACAACAACACATTTTGCACCATCTTTTCATGAATGTACATCTACCTTTGCTACTATCTATGTTTGCCATCTTTGCTAAAAACAGACTGTGTCTTTTGACTTAGCCTTTTCTACTTCACAACTAGTTTCTAACCCAAGGCTTCTAAGCACCTACGTGGTTCTACCAGTTTCTATGTTTTACTTAGTTTATTATTTCTGCATCAACAGCTTTCTGGATCTATTCAGTTTGGCATCCCATCATCTTTTGCCTTCTTCTCGTAATCCGGGTACAGAATTTCCTGAACTTCCGCTTCTTCTTCTCCAATGTCGGACAAGAGAACTCTCAGGATTTCTGATTCTTCCTCTTCTTCAACCACTTTCAGTACAGTCTCCTCTGGATTTCCTTGACTATCTGCCTCTTCTCCCTTTTCAGGCAGAGCCACATATGTCCATTTTGGTGACTTATACTTCTGGTTAGGCTTCCTTGTTCTTTTACCTTCTTTATTCTGAATTGCTTCTTCTTCTTTCGATTTTCCTTGACTGGTCACTTCATTCACCTGTTCAGCCCTTGGTGAATTCACTCGTGTCAGCCGATATCTCAATTTCTTTATTTTATTTGGCCACACATCGTCCTTTGCAGCTCTTTTCAGTTTACTTCCTTTGTCGTTCTTTTCATTTCTCCAAGCTCTCTTTCTTAGAACTCGACCTTCAGGTATTTCATTTTCGCTTTCTTCAGACTCCGTCTCAACTTGCTTTTTCTTTTCAACAATTTCCTTTTCCACCACTTGTTTTGTTTTCCCTACTTCTGTCCCTCCTCGGGTCTCCGACACGCAATCTTCCTGCTGACTACTTGTCCCTTCACCTAACTGGATGTTGCAGTTCCCTACACCTCCTCTGGAGTCTTCCGCAGAAATCTGTCCCTCTCTCTCTGTACCTGTCCCATGTTCACTTAAATCTGTTATTTCAGGTGGAATTTCTCTTAGTCTTTCATCTGGTACTTCCCTTTCCTGAATTTCTTTTATGGTTTCGTCATTATCTTTTCCTTTCTTCTTTCTATGTTCTTTTCAGAATCTGAACTGGTATCAGAAATCTGCAATCTTCTTCTCAGAGAGCTACTTCTGGGGACCAATGCTAGACTTGGTTCTGTTTCCCCCCCCTTTCAGAGTTTTCTCGTGTTTTTGACTCTTTGTCATCTGACTCAGTACTTGACTCTGATTCATCGAAATATTGCTTTTCTGTGCTGTCCACTGGATTTGGTATCCTCAAAGTATGACTGGCATGGATCCAGTTTTTCAGTCCAGCACACTTTACAGCTGTTGTTGTGGTCAGAATGACTTGTCTTGGTTTTCCCCACCTTGGAAACAAACAGTTTCTTCTTCTGTGGACTTTTATCCTTACCCAGTCTCCTGGGCTCAGATCATGGGCTGGCTTCTTTTCAAGGGTGGTGGCATCCGCTCCAACCTGATGAAACACAGAATGAACTGCGTCAGCCAGGCTTTTACAGTATTCCAACACCATGTCATCAGTTATAGTCATCAACTTGTTGACAGGTATAAACACGTGTCTCATAGCGCGTCCCATGATTATTTCATGGGGGCTTAACCCTGTGGTTCTATCTGGAATTGATCTAATAGTCATGAGTACCAGAGGCAAGACATCAGGCCATTTCATACCTGTGGCTAAACACATTTTCCCAATTCTATTTTTGATAGTACCAAATCATCTGTTCAACCACACCAGAAGCCTCTGGTCGGTAGGCACAATGTAGTTTTTGTTGTACATTCAATGCTTCACAAATTAATTTTACAATCTCGTTATGGAAATGTCCTCCTCTGTCTGATTCAATGGTCACTGGGAACCCAAACCTAGGGATGAACTCTCTCAAAAGTAGCTTTGCCACTGTCATCCCATCATTTCTTCTTGTTCGGAATGCTTCCACCCACCTAGAAAATAGGCAAACCACAACCAGGACATACCTCAATCTGTTATAAGGAGGCATTTCAATGAAATCCACTTGCATTCTGGTAAGGCCCTCCTTCTCGGCCTATTGTTCCTAGACTCACTACTGTCTTTCTCCCAGGATTGTATTGCTGACATATTAGGCCTCTCTGAGAAAGACTTTCTGCTACAAGTCTAAACTTTGGATTGTACCAGGTCTGCTTAAATGACCTGATCATGGCGTCTCTCCCTATGTGTCCCTGGCCATGATACATCCGTGCCATGGCAGACATCATGCTATCAGGCATAACTGGTCTTCCATCTCGATAAACCCACACTTGATCCTTCTCTCTTGGTGCACATCCTGCTTTTACCCACTGTTTCATTTCCTCATCTCCTGCCTCTTCTTGCAACTGTCTTACTTCCTCCCATGTTCCCACAATGTTAGTAAACATTAAGGAGCAAGAAAACATTTCTCTTTCCTTGGCCCGATTGATAGAATTCTGATTGCGTGCGCAATATTGTGCCATGTCATTAGCGTATCTGTTTCCTGTGGTGATGTAATCACCACCTTGACTATGGGCGGCACACTTCACAACAGCCAATTGTCTAGGCAGCTGTATCGCCTCAAGCAATTTTCCAACCACTTCAGCATTCTTAATAGGGGTTCCACTTGAGGTTAGGAAACCTCTTTGTAGCCATAGTTGGCCAAAATCATGGACAACCCCGAAGCCATGCTGGCTGTCAATTATCACAGTCACTCTTACACTTTTCCCGATCTTACATGCTCTAGTTAGGGCCACTAGTTCTGCTACTTGAGCTGATTTTACTCCTTTCAAATAGGATGCTTCCATTACGGCTGCGACTGTTCATACTGCATATGCTGCACTCAGCACTCCTTCATCTGTTCTCAAACAGGACCCATCAACAAACATCACAAAATCACTTTCTGGTAAAGGTACATCTTTTATATCTGGTCGTGGTTTTGTGCAAAAATCAAGCACATCCAAACAATCATGATCTGCTTCATCTCTGACTTCCACATTCTCAGCATCAGGCAGCAATGTTGAAGGATTCACATTCAAACACCTCGCAAGGCTTACATTCGTTGCACCTAATATGACCTTTTCATACTTAGTCAGCCGACTATGTGTCATATACTGAGTACGACTCCTTGTCAAAAGGATCGCCACATCATGAGGTACAAACACTTTCAATGGATATCCCATCACAATTCCCTCACTCTGCTCCAAACTTCGACATGATGCAGCCACTGCTTTCAAACACCCAGGTATGGCCACAGCTACTGGGTCGAGCATTGATGAAAAATATGCAATTGGTCACCTCATCTTTCCATGCTTCTGTATCAATACAGAGAGTGCACATCCGTTTCTCTCACTGCAATACAACTCAAACTCTTTCTCGTAATCAGGCATACCCAATGCTGGTGCTTCACACAAACCATCTCTCAATCGTTTGAATGTTGCCAATTCTTCCTTGTTCAACTCAATGGGATCTTTTACATCACTCCTTGTTAGTCGTACCAAAGGTTTTGCAATCAAGGAGAAATTGCTGATCCACTGACGACAGTACCCTACTATTCCTGAAACATTCTCAGCTCTCTTTGGGTCATGGGAGCTCTCATTCCTTTTATGATTCTGATTCTGTCTATTGTTATTTTTCTCAGTCCTTTCTCAATGTTATGCCCTAAGTACGGTACTTCCTTTTTGCAAAACTGTAATTTCGATGGTGACACTTTAAGTCCTCCATCTGCCAAATGATTCAACAATGCTATAGTGTCTACTTCACCAGCTTCACGTGTTTTCGATGCCACCAGAAGGTCGTTGATGTACTGAACTAATACTGAGTTTTCGGGCATTTCTAGACTTTCCAAAGACTTCTTCAATAGCTGATTAAATATTGAGGGGCTTTCTGTATACCCCTGTGGGATTTGGCACCAAGTCAAAATACGCTTGCCAAAACGAAATGCAAAAATGTGCTGACTGTCATGGTGCAATGGAATAGAAAAGAAAGCATGGCATAGATCAATCACTGTATACCATTCCGCATCATGAGGAATCTGATATAAAATCACTGATGGATTCGGTACAATGGGACAACACGACACAACAATTTTATTCACTTTTCTCAGGTCTTGCACTATTCTGAATTTGCCATTAGGCTTTTTCAGTCCTATTATTGGCGAATTACATGGACTGCTCATTATTTCTCTCAAAATTCCTTCCATGATAATTTTCTCTATTATTGGAGTTACTCCTTCAATTATCTCAGGTGTCAATTTATATTGAGGGACATTCGGATAGCTTACTCCTTCCTTTACAGTTATTTTTATTGGATCTACATTTCTCATTAGTCCTACATCTTCTCCAGTGAAATCCCAAACTTCTGCTTTTATGGATTGTTTCAATTCCTTAGGTAATTCATCAGGATTGAATACAGCATAAGTTTCAGTAACCTCATTCTCTCGATTAGCTATTGTCATTTTATACAAAACCTCATCATCTGGTGTTTCAAATGCTATTCCATCCGGGGTCCAAAATATAGTGCAATTCATTTTGCACAACAGGTCCCTACCTAATAAATTCACAGGACTGGTGTCGCACAAAACAAATCGGTGCATTTCCGAAAATTTCCCTATGCTTACTTTCACTGGTTCTGTAAGGTACGTTTTTATCTGTCTGTTGGATACACCAACTACTTGGATTGTTTCATCCAAGAGAGGAAGATTCTTAACATCAGCTGATCTAACAGTTGATCGAGTAGCACCAGTATCAACTAGGAAAGTTACATTTTCATTATTAACCTTCCCATCTACAAATGGTCCTGTCCTGTCTGGTTTACTTCTAGAGTTGCGCCAAGTACGCACTCCTCTTCCTCCCTTCGGCACCGTCAATAGCTTTCTTCTGAGTCACTTTCATCGCGTTGCAGCCAATACTGCGAGACAGCGCGAGCGCGTGGCAGCTTATTTACCTGTTCTTCATTGTAGAATCCCGATTCACTACAATACTTCTGAGAGTTTCTGCTCTGCGGAAAAGGCGGTTTTGGCACCTGATTCTGTGGGGTAACAACCTGCTGCTGTTGCTGCAGTTGACCACTCACCTCATTCTGCACCTGTGGATTCAATGATGGATTTTCATTGTTAGTACTCGGGGGAAATTTACACTCGGATTTCCAATGCCCTATCCTACCGCAATTATGGCATGGGAACTTCTTTTTAGCTTCTTCTATGTTACCTTTCCCTTTTCCAGGACCAAATCTCGGTCTCGTTCCTGTGTTATTTGCATGTTCTACTAATTGAGCTTCCTGCCTTTCCGCTACTTTTACCTGTGCCCACATAGCCTTTTCTTTTTCCTATTTTCGCTGTTTTGCCTCAATCTCATCACTGAAATATTTAGCATGTCTCAATACTACATCTATTTTCTTATTTTGCCAATCCACAGTATGTTGTTTTATCATTTCACTAATTTCTGGACGTAAACCATATACAAATCTGTATACGAAATGACTCAAATCCTTTTCACTCAGATTCTCATCTCCACTGAACTGTTTAAAAGCTAGTATCAGCCTTTCATAGTATGCATGTACTGACTCTTTACTTTCTTGATGTGTTCGGTCAATTTTAACCCAATCTGTCTCTTTAGGAGGTACTTTGTTTTTCAAAAATGCCATAACCTGTTCATATTTCTTCATTACCTCTGGGTCTGGAGCTCCTGTCTTAGGATCCCTAGGATATTCCTGAGTTGGCCAGTTAATCATCAACTTACACTCGGTCCATAAGTCTGCTGGTACTATTATATGAAATAAACTATTCAAATCTATCCATAGTACTTTAAACAATTTTACAAATCTGTCTACTTGCCTGTACCACTCAACAGGCTTTTCGCGCAGTCGAGGGAAATCATTCGTAAAAGACTAAGGTGCCGATTCCACATCCTGGAAAAATTTTCCCCGTACGACTCGTATCCGGTCTTTTTACCGTACGAATCGTACAAGTAGCGTACAAACTGCCAAGTACGATTCGTATGGGAAAAAGTCCATACAAATCGCATTCGGAAAATTTCCCCACACGTCCTCGGGTCAGAAAAAGTGTCCGACACATCCCCGGACGATTTTACGTACAAATGTGAAAAGTGAAGTCCGAGCGCGCAAGTACGATCCATCCCGTGTGTCCGATGTTACAACCGTATGGAAAATGCACCGTACGGACCGAACTCCCATAGCAACCATGGAGACATGTGCCCGCATACGCGCCGAACACCCCCCCAGCCCCCGTGAGTATGCGCCCCCCCAGCCCCCGTGAGTATGCGCCGTACCCCCCAGCCCCATGTATGTACGAGTCGTACCCCCCTTGTATGTACATCCCCCATGTATGTACACCCCCCGTGTATGTACACCCATGTACGTACGAGTTGTACCCCCCGTGTATGTACACCCGTGTACGTACAAGTCGAACCCCCCGTGTATGTACACCCCCGTGTATGTACACCCGTGTACGTATGAGTCGTAACCCCCGTGTATGTACACCCGTGTACGTATGAGTCGAACCCCCCGTGTATGTACACCCCCGTGTATGTACACCCATGTACGTACGAGTCGAACCCCCCGTGTACGTACACCCCCGTGTATGTACACCCGTGTACGTACGAGTCCATGGATTATCATTTTGGTTCAGTTCTGGATTCTCAACCAATTTATGGCTTTCATAAGGAACTGTTAAACAATGTTCACTATCTTTTTGTTTATCGAATATAGGCATTACTGGACCTATAGTTACTGGAACTGTTACAGCTTCTAGATTTTTAGTCAATTCTCTTATTTTCTCTGTTAATTCTAAGGTTGTTTTTGCCAAATCTGCTGAATTTTCACCATTTGTTCTACTCTCTGACTTCTTTTCTACCTCTCTAATGGAGTTACTCTTTTCTAAATCTGGTGACATAGTTTCGGTCTTGATAATTCGTAACGTTTCTTTCATTGGGGCGCTTGGTGTCAACATTTCTGGTTCCGGTTGAGATGGAGGTGGATTTTTATGAAACACATCATCAAGAACATCATCTTCCGATTCGTTCACTCCATACCCTCTGGATTCCACATTATGCCTCTTTTCTACACACACTTTCTTCCTTCATTCTCTCCTACAGTTCTCACAGGAAACAAATCCTCAGTCATACTCGCATTCCGCCACCTTCTCATTCGATCTTCATGCGTCTCATGTCCGTATGATCTGCCAAACAGATACCTATATCCTCTACCATTTCTCTGTCTTTCTCGATCATGCATCTCGTCTTCCCACTCCATCAATGCTTCAAATTGTGTCGGTCTAGGTTATAAATTCATCATTTTCTCTCTCAAATTTCTCAAAACTGCCAAATTAAATGAACCATGTTCTGGAAAAGCCAAGACCCCATCGTCCTTTGTATATTTTACCCAATTGTCTAACCAAATACAAGTATGATATCCATATTTCGCAACCATAAAGGATGTGGGAGTTTTAGGTGGAGGAAGTAGTAACTGTCCTTCCCTTGTCATAATCGGTTTGTCCTTTTTAAACCACCTTTTAATCCTTCCAAACCAAGATTTTTTCTCTTTTTCGGGTGGATCGTAATACATTTTCTGTTTTCCGGGTATCGCTAGTCTCTCCTTACAATTGTTCTGTTATTCTGTCCAATCGTAGCGCGACTTCACACTAACGCACCAATCAGGGGCGTCTACGTCACTGTCACAGTCCTCAAATCCCAGCGCGACTTACACTAACGCACCAATAGGGAGCGTTTACGTCACCCTGTATTTCTCCACAACCTAGCGCGGCGTACACTAACGCACCAATCCGGAACGTTTTACGCTTCCGACCGACTGTCCAATCCCAGTGCGGTCGTTCTGACGTCAGCAGCCGCTGCGGCAGCTTCTGCTCCTGTCTACCCCTCCTTTACAAACTCCGCTCAGTAAGTTTCCTACAATTCTGTTAGTAACAACATAAAAAAATCTCCATTGTCCACTTCGCTAACCAAAGAACAGCAATAGACCTTTCTCACGAGAATTCCATCTTTCCCGAGAGCAGCGCTTACCTCTGCCCTACTACGGAATCGTTACTTCCGTTGATAAAGTAGCACATCCCTCTACCTTACCCTTCTAGCAAGCATTAGCTAACCGCTTTTCTAAAATTAAGACACCTAGTTGGAGACCAATGCTCCTGAGAAATAAGATCAGAGTTTCGCAATTAGCCGGAATGCCTTTTCATCCACGCACTTTCACACAAGAAAAATGTTGTACAATCATACAGAATTCTGTCTTTCCCGAGAGCAGCGCTTACCTCTGCCCTACTACAGAATTATAACACTCGTTAACAAAGCAGCGCTTCCCTCTACTTTGTCCTTCTAGCAAGCTCAGAGAACACCTGCTACCTTCTCAGTGATAAGCGTTATCGGAATGCCATTTGGATTCCTGGTACGCAAGACCAAAATTTCACAGGTAACCTTTTCTATCATACACACTTCTCTCATACAGGAAATGTCTCTAATGGCAACACACGACGATGCTACCGAAACGAACCCAGACAATGCGTCATGCAACTTCAATCGTTACACGTTTTCCCCTGTGTACCTACAGGGTAACACCAATTCCGTCTTTCCCGAGAGCAGCGCTTACCTCTGCTCTACTACGGAACCGTTACAAACTTCCGACTTCCTACATCCCAGAAGCCGTGCAAACAACATAAAACTTGCCGCAACTCAACATAGAGTGTTAGTACAAAAACCGATATCAACAATCAATAATCAATAAGCTATTTACAAGCAATAATCACCAAACCAAAACAATAACAAACCATCCTTCTGCTACCAGAAAAACTGATGCAGCGTGGAATACAAAATCCCTCCCTCCGTCACAGACCAAAGATCTCACAAACACACTCAATCAATACATTCGCTGGTGGGGCCCATAACACCAACATTCACTCATCATCGGTCTGCTTTTCTCGGGAGATGATTGTTCCATACGCTGATATGAAAGGAAATACCTCTTGACCCCAATGAGAAATAAATCTACATAACCCTCTACAACTCATTAGGCACTAAATTCCACCTTTGGTATTCCTCTCATAGGTTGGCGGTGAATCTGCTAGTTGCTGGTTTAGGTTGATTTTCTAATTCTCTATTCACTTTGCATTAATACATTTTCCATAAATAAACAACCCAACTCATTTGGTAATAAATCAATTGAATCTTTATCTAATTAATGCAAGTTAAATCATTGGTTATTCAAGCCGCCAATCATCATAGTTACCTATTCTGGCTAATTGTCGTCCTCCAAGTCAAATTCAGTTGTTCTGTCCCTCTATGCCCATTTAAATCAAAGGTTCAGTTCATCAGGAAATTGGGCATCGGATCAGTCCATCAAAGATTCAGGGAAACAGCTGTCCTGCAGCGTCACCGTCTTCTCCGTCAGCATAACGTCAGGAAAACGAAAAGCCACCGGTACAACCTCTCTATTCTATCATAATTTATAGTAAAATCAATGTCAGCAAGTAACAAATATTGGTTTTCGACACTCCTAATTGGGTAGTCAGAGATCGTCCTACAGAGTTCTCATGAAATATGGTCCCTGATGTCATTATACTCGTTGGTTCCGGATTTAAGAGTCATTCCATTGTTCTTCAGAAAGCTGGCTTGCTTCCCAGGGCGACCTTGGTGGGTACAGTCTGGCTAGGGTCAAGACGAGGCCACTGTTGCTGACTTTTGCGCAGGCGCACTTCACCCAGAACCTCGTGGAGCGTCGTCAGTCAAGTCAGGTACAAGAGGCGGACATTTTGTGGCAGGCCGGAATGGGCAACTTAAGCAAAAGAAACACAAAACGTAATTAATACATAGAAATGGCTAATAAAATGTCTAGCCGAAAGCAACACTCAAAGCGGTTTATACTCACTTTATAAGCACCAATCACAAATACATCACACAAGCAACATATACCATGCAATATTCTAATTGACTATCATTAGTATGCGTACATGTTTTAGTTTACGTATTAAATAGGCCATGCAAATGCAAATCCTACGTGTAATTCATATATTAGTAAGGTTGATAAATATTCACTGCAAACCAATCAATAAGATTACTATTAGTTAATTAATCAAATTAATATAAACATGCAGTATGGAGAGGGTATACAAAAAAATATATATATATTTTATCACCCGCTCCAGCAGTCAAGTACATGTTATCTCTCTTCCTTCTTCCCCCTGTATATGTCGCCCCGTCTAATTATCATAAAAATCATCAGCTGCAACGTAGAAGTACCTTCCTGGACCGAGCCAAAAGGGTTAATGACGCGAAGGATATAGAACAGACAGACATCACCGCACAACAATTTGGAGATGCTGGGAAGGGCCTATTACCTTTTTGGGGCCCCATGGCTAATAGTCTTCAAGTTCGTCAGTTAACAAGAGTTGTTGAAGGGGTTATCAATACAACTGCTGGGATAATGAGAAATATCACTGCTGAGCGCCAGGCTACAAGATTAGTCACTTTGCAGAACAGGATGGTGCTAGATGTTATCCTTGCCACTTTTGGCACTGGGGACTCCATCCTCCGGAGCCTGGCCTCACATTGGGGACCGCAGGGGGAGCCCGAATGTGATCATAGTCCCTGCTGGCTTCCCGCCTCCTGCAGGAGCCGGCATTGCTGGGGGCCAACTAGCCTACCATGTACCTCCAGTAAGCCCCACACAGTGGAATTGCTGAAAAGTGGTCCGAAACCACGGCCCATTTTACACCACTCTGCAAACGCGCCTCTTGGCGCATTGCTTGTTGGGCGTAAAGGTCCTCTTGTGTCCTGAGGACATCAGGACTAAAGTGGACTTCATTACCCAAGCAGCAGTGCGCCAGAAGGTGCGTTTGCAGAGGGGTGTAAAAAGGGGGCGTGGCCTCAGACCACTCTCAGCAATCCAGCTGTGTGGGGCTTACAAGAGATAACAGGAGGGCTAGTTGGCCCCCAGTGACCCTCTGGAGGCACGGGGACTTTATCCCCCAATCAAGTGCGCGCCAGGAGGCAATCCCACTATCTTTGTGCATACTGGAGATATCAGGTAGGCTAGTTGGCTCCTAAGGACCCCCAGCAGCGAAGGGGACTTTAATCCCCATCCAAGAGCGCGCCAGGGAGTGCTTTTGCAAAGTGGTGGGGAAAGGGGGCATGGCCTACTATGCGAACTTAGAAATCCTGCTGTGTGGGACTTACTGGAGCTAATAGGAGGGGTAGTTGGCCCCCAAGGTTGTCCTTGGGAGCCCCTGTTACCTCCAGTAAGTCTCACACAGTGGGATTGCTAAGAGGTCTTCGGCGGCCATGCCCCCCTTTCTCCACCACTCTGCAAACGCGTCTCCTGGCACATTACAGGTTGGGGGATGAAGACCACTTTAATCCTGAAGGACTTTGGGGGCCAAGAAGTCCTCCTGGTGCCTCCTGTAAGTCCTACACAGCGGAATTGCTGAGCGCTGGTTTGAGGCCCAGGCCCCTTTCTGCACCACTCTGCTAACGCGACTACCACGTTATAGTTAGAAATTAGCATTTAAAAAAAACATAGATATTCACTGAAAAAAACATAGGTTTCAGGGACGTTATAGTTAGAAATTAGCATTTAAAAAACCTTGGAAATTCACTAAAAAAACATAGGTTTCAGGGACGTTATAGTTAGAGATTACCATTTGAAAAACCTTAGAAATTCACTGAAAAAAAACACCGTTTTCAAGGACGTTATAGCTAGCTGGATATTTCACTTGTACAAAACTAGAGAAATTCGGCCGTTATAGTTAGTTGAGCTAACTATAACTCGCGCCACCGCAATGCACTGCTGATGACGTCACATATTACATCACTAATGACATAGTCAGTGACATCACTGATGACGTCTCAATTACATCACTGATAACATCATCCACTTAATATCTGATGCACCTCCTCACATCCTAATATAACTTTTCATACACCTACTCTGAAATACAAACTACCATCCTCAAAACCATAAACATACCAATTCCAGTTAGTACATACCCGCTCACTGATTCATAGGTCTACACGCATCCACTTACCCATACAGTCACTCATACACACAGTCACTCATTAATATAGCCACTAATATATGGACTCATAAACCTATACAGATACTCACACACCGCCACTCACCCATAGTACTCACACACCTAGTGAGTTACCGAAAGAATGAATCACACTGCCGTTTACTCATTATACAGTTGTACACACAAAACCAATCATTAACTCATATAAACACTCATGTGGCTACTCCCCAACCAATGCAGCCACCTACACACCAACTAACAGACTGATAGACTTTCACACAGATTAGTCACTTACTCATAAATTCAGTAAGACACATTTATTCACTCACTTATACAGTCAGTCATGCACCTACTAAATGAGCCATTCAGTCACTTATACACCGACTCATTCTTCAATACACCTTGGCGTGTAAAAAAAAAATATATATATATATATACATATATATTTATATATATATATATATATATATATTACTGCTCCAAAACACCAGTCAGGTGCACTCTCAGGAGGGTGCTTCTCAGTGCGGGGGTGTACCCGCATATCTATTACCGCTGCAACTCCCCTTCTCTCATTAGATTCCTCTGGAGAAAGACAGCACTCGCGGGGGGCCGTTTCTGTAATTTTATTAACAGGAAACTTCACACGCTCACAAAACAAAAACAGACGCTTTTCGGTAACAACCTTTTTCTATGTTTACCGAAGCGCCATTTCGCCATGATTTTAAACATTCAACAATTTCATGGATATCAACGAGGGACAACCGTAAATCGCGTTGTCCCAAACATTTCTTTCCATTTCATTTCCTCCTCAACATCAGCGCCATCTTGAGATGTCCCGGCCAAATCTCGACATCACAAGAGGCTGGATGCTCTAACATATGAGTGCTACCCAGTTGAAAATATTTGCAATACAACCCACCGATGGGTAAACCTTGTTTCCAAACTCATATATATAATGTATAAGAAACATTCACATCATAAAGCCCTGAATGGGCAAAACCTCGGAGGAAAATAAAGACTTCCAATTCTAAATCATGACTCAGGCTGCCTGGTTATACATTCTACTAAATGTCCTACAAAAATATCTATAAACAAATTTACAAGTGGGCTCTCGCTAACCTTCAAGATGATTCCTTTTAAAGAAAACGAAGAAAAAAGAAGAAGAATTAAGAGTTATAAATTTAAATTGTAAAGCAGAGGAATTGAAAGAGAGAACAGCACAAAAGATCAAGTTCTAATTCATCCAATATATACAGATATACATGTATACATGTATATACCCATCCTATGCATCAATCATAGAAAATTCATCCAGCCACTGAGGCTAAAATTCCATCAAGCCACTAAGGCTAATCACAGCAATAGATGTATGAAGCAATACTATTACTATTACTTCTACTCCCCCAAGTGGATGGCCAGCTCTTCACTACTGTTAAGTCCCCAGGGTGTTTTCGTCTGCAGATCGATAATGTACCGCGACTCCAACCTCCGGAGTCTCAGTATCCTATCACCTCCTCTGGGATTTATCGGTACATGGTCAAGACAAAAATAGCTTAACTGATCCCTATTGCGATTATGCATTTTGTCAAAATGTCGTGCTACGGGATATGTCTCATCACCTTTGGCTATAGCCCGCATGTGTTCCAGTAGTCTAATCTTTGTGGGATGAATAGTGCTGGCCACATATCGTAGGCCGCACGGGCATGTTTGACAGTATACTGTATAAGGCGTGGTGCACGTCAAAAACTTTCTGATATTCCTGCTAGTACTTATGCTTGGGATATCATAACAAAGCACCCTTTTACTACCTCTACATGCTTTGCACTTGCCGCACGGGAAGAAACCTTGCAATGCACCAAATACTGATCTTGGGGTGTCACTTAAATAACTACACACTAGATCGTTCTTAAGTGATCTTGCTTTCCTGAATGTAATTAGGGGGTTAGATGGAAGATCTCCCCCTATTATACTATCAGTCTGAAGAATATGCCAGTTTTTTCTCATGATTCTTTTTATATCACTAGCATTCTTTGAGAAGGTGGTGATAAGCCTAAATTTACCTTCACTAGTTTCGTTATCTATGCCCTGTGTCTCTTTGTTCTTCAATAAATCTGACCTTTTGGTGGCATTAACTCTCCCAAAAGCTTCATCCAGGACTCCCTTCCTGTAACCTCGTGCTTCAAAACGTTTGATGCTGTTACTCGCTGCCTGTTGAAACTCCCTGTCATCCGAGCTGTTCCTCCTAATCCGGAGTAATTCCCCATAGGGGATGCTCCTGACCAAATTAGTAGGGTGACTGCTCGAGGCATGCAGGACAGAATTCCCTGCAGTCTCCTTCCGATAAAGTTTCGTTTTGAGTTGTCCTCCCTCCACATAGATGTTCAAATCAAGATAGTTAACTGACACTGCATCTACCTCGCCAGTAAATTCGAGGTTTACCTCGTTAGTATTCAGGACCCTGATGTAATCTCTAGCCGTGTCAAGTACACCGTTCCACACGATGAACAAGTCATCAATGAAACGGTACCACCTGATTCGTCGAGTCCATATTGGATACATCCCAGGCTACCTGCTCCTCCCACCAGCCTACGAACAAGTTCGCATAGCTGGGGGCGAAGCAGGTACCCATGGCCGTCCCTGAGGTCTGTCTATACATCTGCCACCAAAAGGTCAGATTTATTGAAGAACAAAGAGACACAGGGCATAGATAACGAAACTAGTGAAGGTAAATTTAGGCTTATCACCACCTTCTCAAAGAATGCTAGTGATATAAAAAGAATCATGAGAAAAAACTGGCATATTCTTCAGACTGATAGTATAATAGGGGGAGATCTTCCATCTAACCCCCTAATTACATTCAGGAAAGCAAGATCACTTAAGAACGATCTAGTGTGTAGTTATTTAAGTGACACCCCAAGATCAGTATTTGGTGCATTGCAAGGTTTCTTCCCGTGCGGCAAGTGCAAAGCATGTAGAGGTAGTAAAAGGGTGCTTTGTTATGATATCCCAAGCATAAGTACTAGCAGGAATATCAGAAAGTTTTTGACGTGCACCACGCCTTATACAATATACTGTCTTACATGCCCGTGCGGCCTACGATATGTGGGCAGCACTATTCATCCCACAAAGATTAGAATACTGGAACACATGCGGGCTATAGCCAAAGGTGATGAGACATATCCCGTAGCACGACATTTTGACAAAATGCAAAATTGCAATAGGGATCAGTTAAGCTATTTATGTCTTGACCATGTACCGATAAATCCCAGAGGAGGTGATAGGATACTGAGACTCCAGAGGTTGGAGTCGCGGTACATTATCGATCTGCAGACGAAAACACCCTGGGGACTTAACAGTAGTGAAGAGCTGGCCATCCACTTGGGGGAGTAGAAGTAATAGTAATAGTATTGCTTCATACATCTATTGCTGTGATTAGCCTTAGTGGCTTGATGGAATTTTAGCCTCAGTGGCTGGATGAATTTTCTATGATTGATGCATAGGATGGGTATATACATGTATACATGTATATCTGTATATATTGGATGAATTAGAACTTGATCTTTTGTGCTGTTCTCTCTTTCAATTCCTCTGCTTTACAATTTAAATTTATAACTCTTAATTCTTCTTCTTTTTTCTTCTTTTTCTTTAAAAGGAATCATCTTGAAGGTTAGCGAGAGCCCACTTGTAAATTTGTACATTTGTTTATAGATATTTATGTAGGACATTTAGTAGAATGTATAACCAGGCAGCCTGAGTCATGATTTAGAATTGGAAGTCTTTATTTTCCTCCGGGGTTTTGCCCATTCAGGGCTTTATGATGTGAATGTTTCTTATACACTATGGTGCCGATCACGATCCTGGAAAAACCGGGTACGAGCCGTCGGACGGAGCATATTCTCCGTCCGACACGTACCCGGTCGCAACAATATACAAACATGGAAGTACGATTCGCACGGAAATACTATTTCCGTACGAATCGTACAAAACCCCGACCGACGAAAATATACATCCAAATGTGATCTGGGAAAGCGCCGACGTGACGTCGGGACGCACGCAGCCTGCCATTCACGAACCAGGAAGTACGATTCGCACCGACGTCATCCCGCACGGACAATATTTTCAGGCAGCCAAAAACTGCCGGGAAATCAGGACGACGCGAACAAGGAGTACCTGCACACGACGGACAGACATGGACCCGAACCTACGTGTTATCCCAGCCCTCATAGCAGTCGACCTCCTCTACAGGTTATGACGCAGACGCCGCAGAAGGTCAGAACAACAAAGGGAGGGGGGAAAGGGGGGGGGCAGGAGCAGGGGCAGGCCACAAAACCCCCACCCAAGTCACACAGCACACATGCCCTGGACATACCTGACCCCCAGGCCCTGGTCACTACGAGGGGGTGGGGGCGTGTCCAGCAAAGCCAGCGTCTGCCACAACGGAAGTGCTTGACGACGCGAACCGGCAACACAACAATACAGGTACGTCCCGTACCCACGCCTTAAGAGCATGGGTACGAGTCGTACCACGCCCACACCTACGTCACCCCAACAATGGCAGGACGGCTGTACCCACGTGGCAAAGGCCTGGGTACGGGCCGCACAAGCATTCCATAGCGTGGGTACGGATATGTACGGACCGTACCCCCACCCCCGTATGCATGGAGCGTACCCCCCACCCCAACAGTGTAAGTACGACCCGTACCCTCATCCATGTACGTATGGAGCATACCCCCCACCCCAACAGTGTAAGTACGACCCGTACCCTCACCCGCGTACGTATGGAGCGTACCCCCCACCCCAACAGTGTAAGTACAACCCGTACCCTCACCCGCGTACGTATGGAGCGTACCCCCCACCCCAACAGTGTAAGTACGACCCGTACCCTCACCCGCGTACGTATGGAGCGTACCCCCCACCCCAACAGTGTAAGTACGACCCGTACCCTCACCCGTGTACGTATGGAGCGTACCCCCACCCCAACAGTGTAAGTACGACCCGTACCCTCACCCGCGTACGTATGGAGCGTACCCCCACCCCAACAGTGTAAGTACGACCCGTACCCTCACCCGCGTACGTATGGAGCGTACCCCCCACCCCAACAGTGTAAGTACGACCCGTACCCTCACCCGCGTACGTATGGAGCGTACCCCCACCCCAACAGTGTAAGTATGACCCGTAACCTCACCCGCGTACGTATGGAGCGTACCCCCCACCCCAACAGTGTAAGTACGACCCGTACCCTCACCCGCGTACGTATGGAGCGTACCCCCCACCCCAACAGTGTAAGTACGATCTGTACCCTCACCCGCGTACATATGGAGCGTACCCCCACCCCAACCGTGTATGTACGACCCGTACCCCCACCCACGTATGCATGGAGCGTACCCCCCATGCCAACAGTGTATGTACGGACCGTACCCCCACCACGTATGCATGGAGCGAACCCACACCTGTGTATGTTCCAAGCGTACATATCCTGAAATAGGAGGGTTGGGTGCAGAGTCCTCCCAGCAGTGCCCAGACACAGGCGGGGTGTGTGCAGAGTCCTCCCAGCAGTGCCCAGACACAGGAGGGGTGGGTGCAGAGTCCTCCCAGCAGTGCCCAGACACAGGAGGGGTGGGTGCCTAACACTCCCAGCAGTGCCCAGTCATAAGAGGGGTGTGTGCAGAGTCCTCCCAGCAGTGCCCAGACACAGGAGGGGTGGGTGCCTAACACTCCCAGCAGTGCCCAGTCATAAGAGGGGTGTGTGCAGAGTCCTCCCAGCAGTGCCCAGACACAGGAGGGGTGTGTGCAGAGTCCTCCCAGCAGTGCCCAGACACAGGAGGGGTGGGTGCCTAACACTCACAGCAGTGCCCCTGCAAAGAAAAGGGTGGAGTACCCACAGATCCAATGCCCACAAATGTCAGTCAGGTGCACAAAGATCCTGCAGTACATGTACCACATGTGTGCGAGGCTGGGAGTATACACATGCATAGCGCCAAAAAGAAAACATGTACACATGAAGTCATGACAACAGTCTACATACACAAGTACAGTGACCACCAAGGACGCCACGAATGATGCAGGTGGAGACATCGCTCAGCATGCATGGCCCAAGTCTAACGAGTCCGTCACACACACAGCCAATGTAGACACAGCTCAGCACCACATATTGGAAAGACCCTGCAGGGAAGATGTCAGGTTACACAGAGGAAGGAACACACCTTGGGACGATGTCACCATGCAGTAACTGCTTACATGAATAAAGTTATGTAGCCAACAGCTTGTGATGGCACACAGATACCAGGATCCACCCTATGACCAGCACAGGACTACAATTCCCACACACCCAACACATAATCCCCACCCAAAATAATGGGGCAGGTCCACCAACAGCAATACCAGACAGACAGTAGTGTACTAAGGAAAAATTAAATTGCTTTATTCAGCATCCAAATATCTGTTTGTCCCTTGAAAGTTCAAAATGTACAATGCCCATAGGGCAATCCAAAGTTCAAATACAGTTGGGGGACACAGTGGGACGCGTGTCCCCTAGCTTGCCTGCACAGTCAGACTCCTTCGTCTTCCAGAGCGGGGAGGGCATCATGTGGGGGGGAAGGACCAGGCACTGCAGGGACATGAGGGCGAAGGGTAGGCGTCGTGGGTGCAGGGATGGAGGACTCCACCACAGGGGGTGGGGCAGGGCCAAAGGCGGAGGCCAGGATGGCGCTGCACACCTTTGCAAGGTCCTCCAGCGACTCCCCTGCACCCGAAGGAACCACAGGCCCCAAGGAGGGGGGGGGCGGAGGGATGGGTCGCTGCGCCACTGGGGGAGGGTGTGGACAGGGGGGGGACTCAACCACCCTGACTGGGGACTCCCTTGACCGCTTGCAGGGTGGTGTCACAGTGGGGCTCAGGGACAGAGCGGCCATGAAGGAGTCTTTGCCGGATATGTGGCCAGGAGAGCTGAGGGGAGGGGATTTGGAGGGAGTGGATTTGGTGGAATGCGGACTCCCACTCTGGCTGCGTGTCTTACGTTTGCCCCCCGACCCAGTGGGTGTGCCTACTTCACCCTGTGTGTGCGTGCCAGGAGGTGTGCGTATGACCTTCCCTGCTGGTGTGGTGCCTGTGTCTGTTGTGGTGGGTGCATGCTGACGTCTGGGTGTACGTGGGACAGGCATGGGAGTGGGAAGTGTGGATGGGTCAGGGGTAGGGGGTTGGACGTAGCGCTGCAGGAGACCCAGTGCTGCAGTCAGTGTGGAGTCAATGGACCTCAGCAAGTTGCGTTGGTCAGCCTGCGATGAAAAAATGCCCTCCAAGTATACTTCCATGTTGTGCAGCACTTGGCTGTGGCCATGGAGGACATTAAGGATCGCAGCCTGACCAACCTGCAACTGCCGCTGGATGTCCACAGACTCGGCATTGGCGGCAGCAGTGGAGACAGGGGCAGGGGGTGCGGTGCCTGGCAGGAAGGAGACATGTGGTGACCGGGCACGCTGGGAAGGGACACGAGCAAGTGGGAGGCGGCTGATGGCAATGGAGGGGGCGGGGAGAGATGTTGTGCCGCTGTCAGCTGCTGGTGCAGCCTCCGCCCACTCGGAGAGATCATCCTCGGACCCGTCAGCTTCATATTCTGTCGTGCCAGTGGACAGGTCCTCGGCCTCACTCTCCTCCGCCTCAGTTCCACTCGATGTGCCAGCCACGATGTCAACGCTGGCACTGGTGCTCGGTCCCTCCGCTCCGTCTGTGCTCATGTCACCCTCCGTGTCCCCCGACGATGCTGTGGGCAAGGTGAAGAGACAGCAATTAATCATACACCTGTATACATATGTCACATGAGTACAATCTACATAGGTTACAGTGCATAGCCTGAAAAGAAAGATCAGTAACATCTACAAAACAAGGTACAGCTGTAGGGCATGCAACACACAGTTGGTTGACCCACCATGCCACTGAAAAACCATGGAGAGCATGACACAATAGCAAATGACATGAAATGGAGTTTGACAGAGGAGCCAGGCCCTGGGGACAATCCAGCACTGCATCTGCCCCACACAGCGTTGCCGAAAATAGGGATGAGCAGGGATCCATGAACTTGAGGCACATGCTGCATAGGTAATACTGAAAACATGCCCACCATGACTGGCTCACTGCACCTTGAGTGTATGTCCAGACAACCATCACACACTGGCCAGACCTAGCAAGGAGACATCAGGTTTTGACATGTAGGCTTTGCCCGCACCAACCACCCCCTACATGAGACAATTTGTTGAGACACAGGAAGCACTTACATCTCTTAGTCTGGGTGAAATACACATGGGCTGCATAAATGCAAGATTGGACACCAAATACCCAAGGTGTGCCTGTCCAAATAATCATGTACAAATGGTCATCATCAGATGATTGTAACAAGACACACAGGCACTGGCCACCGTGAGTATGAACAAGGAAAATCAGGTCAGGCTGTACAGTGGACACTTGTACTGCATATTACGTCAATATACATGGTGCCAGGGGACAATGGCACAGAGCACAACCTATGCTGTAGACACTGAGAGTGTCCACATTTTGTGATGACACACATGACACCTAGGAAAATATGCCCCAGGGGAGAGTAGTGGCCACACAACTCCATGGTCCTGAATAAGAATGACTGCAACACACGCCACCATCCCTGCACTATGCGTATCGCACACTCATGCACATCATGTCACAGGCCACAACATAGGACATGCGTGCTGTAAGGCATGACACTTGAGAGACTAACTCCCATGTCTGGACTCAGCATCAGTGACAACTGACATGGAACCCACAAGTACTGAACTGGACAGGGCACAGGCAAGGTCCCAAAACCTGTTACACACCACCCCCACACATGATGCTACAGGCATAGTTCACGTGGAGAAAGAGCCAGCCTAGATAACCTTGTGAAGGAGTGACTACACACAGACCAGGGAACACATTGCAAGGAGGGGAAGGGAGGCAGGAGAGCACCGCTATACTGTGGGTAACAGGATCTGCACAGCACCTTTAAACCCTGGCAGTGTATCCATGCAACTGTGCACTTACAAATGCTGGTGACACACAACAAACACACATGTACCTACCCCCTTCCCGCTGCTGCTTCTCCTGTAAGCTCCTGTCCAAGTCTGGAAATACCAACGCCAGCACACGCTTGTGGATGTGGGTCAGACGGCGGCGCCCGCGGTTCTTATGGGTCTCAGGTGAGTCCCCCAGCAGGACCCGTGCGATCCTCCGCGTCCAGCACCAGATATCCTGCCAGCGTTTCCTCACCTGGGCCAGGCGCTGCTTGCGACCCTCCGTCCTCCTCACAGCACTGACGGCGTTCATCCATATCTGCTTCTTGGCAGAGGCGCCTACCTGTGAGGATGAACAAGTGACACTACATCAATACAACTGGCACATGTCACAGAGACACATATTAGAACAAATTTGCTGTTTACAACAAGGCATAGTATGCATCCAACGCATTGCACCTTTGTCATTGGGACATGATCCTCTGGGGAAGGGCAAAAGCAGTACGTGCCATTGATAGTACACAGGTGGAATGAGGGCAACGACACAATCAATGATCCATGCTCACACTGTGCATCAAAGCTACACCAGGATAATGTGCAGCACCTCTAAGCAGTCACATGCCACAGGCCACTGACGCTACCTCAGCAGAGTACACAGACACACACAGGCACAGGACATTCACCTGCCATTGCCAAATGCAGCGACAAAAATCACTCTGCACATGTGCCACTAGACGGGGGGGCTCACAGGTGTGGGGCTGGCTCTGCACGTCAGACACACAGCACTGCTCCCTGCTCACATCACATGGGCAGGGTATATCCATCCCTCATGCAGCCCGGGTGCGACACTCCACATATGCACCCACCCACATGACAGGGGACTTACACACACACCGATGTCCAGGGTACGAACACATCATGTGGACACTCTCAGCACAGGTACACAGAACTAACACACATCTGTGGGTACAGTCACCTGTCACACTGGGCTGACGACATAATCACATGAGGACTGTAGAGGCTACATTCCCAGGAGGACAAGACAGGCAGAATGTGGCATGCACCATGCAGTGATTGTCACAGTAAACACAATGCAAGTGAGGACGGCAGACATGCACCACAGCATGCTCTGACTGGGAGACATCAGGCATTCCCCCCCCGGGATCCCCCCTACAGTACATAGCATGTGTGTCACACCTGGACACAATGCCAGAAGTCACAGTCACAAACAAGGGACACAGTCTGTGCTAGTAGACTCTGCACTCACCTGATACCCTGGTCGCCCATACAGCAGGGGGTACTGTGGGAGGATCACATCCAGCAATGCCAGGTTCTCCTCCAGGGTGAAAGGCTGTGACCTCTCCACAGACCTTGACATGGTTCCAGGGAATCAGTAGCAGCAGCTGGGTCGTAGAATCCAAAGATGTGCAGGCAAGTGCTCCCTCATGGGACCTGGCTGCCTTATATCTGCCTTGTTGGCCTGTTTCATGCACAGGAGTACAGAGTGATTGGTCACTCACATTTGCATCCTATGTTTCCTCCAATCCCTTCAAACCTAGCACAGTCAGTGGGTTCTGATTGTGTTTTTTTCTTGAGCATGATGTCAACTCCAGAACCACATTGCAACAAAGTAGATTAATTCAAACTGACTTCTGCTGTGCACCTGCTGAAAAAAATTCAAATTTAAACTTGGTCTCCATGACAACCAGCATGCATGTAGGCCTTTATACTTGTCCCTCATGTGTCCCCTATGTAATTTGGAGTTTCACACACATGTACGGTGCGTACCGGGGCCCTAGGGCACCCCAAAAGCATAGCAACGGCCCGTACAGGCGTGTGTACGGTCCGTATCACTATGGGTGTGCTCGCGTATGCGTACCCATAGTGATAGTGAGCGTACAGGCGTGTGTACGGTCCGTATCACTATGGGTGTGCTCGCGTATGCGTACCCATAGTGATACGGACCGTACACATGCCTGTACGCTCACTATCACTATGGGTACGCATACGCGAGCACACCCATAGTGATACGGACCGTACACACGCCTGTACGCTCACTACCACTATGGGTGTGCTCGCGTATGCGTACCCATAGTGATACGGCCCGTACACGCGCCTTTACGCTCACTATCACTATGGGTGTGCTCGCATATGCGTACCCATAGTGATAGTGAGCGTACAGGCGTGTGTACAGTCCGTATCACTATGGGTACGCATACGCGAGCACACCCATAGTGGTAGTGAACGTACAGGCGTGTGTACGGTCCGTATCACTATGGGTGTGCTCGCGTATGCGTACCCATAGTGATAGTGAGCGTACAGGCGTGTGTACGGTCCGTATCACTATGGGTGTGCTCGCGTATGCGTACCCATAGTGATACGGACCGTACACACGCCTGTACGCTCACTATCACTATGGGTACGCATACACGAGCACACCCATAGTGATAGGGAACGTACACAGGCCCTCTGAGCGAATGTACGGTGCCTTTCACACATCACAGTGGTGACAGGCAGCACACAGGAAGGAATAGAGCTGACATACTTGTCCATGGATGGACATCAAGGCATTGTCTGGGCATTACTACATGTGTGGGGCACAGGTGTGAAAGTCTGTGATGTGGCACATTACTCCTGAGTCGAGGAGGCAACAGATGTATGATGAGATGTGTACAGATGTCATGTGTGACGGTGCAATGTGTGCCAGGCATGCCCTTAACTCCTTTGACATGTGTGCATGTCGTACTGCACACTTGGGATGAGCGTCACTGGCATGGCACAGTCAACAACACACGCAAGTGTCCCCTGATGCCCGCTACAGGGGTTACCGCACCAGACATGTGACTACCCACGGTGCACGATGTGTCTATGTCATGTATGTGTGGTGTGTTCCCATTAGCTTGATGTTGGTGCTCCCTCAAATGCATCAGCTGTTGCAGCAACCAACATGTGTCTGTGTGTAGATGGACATGGCACACTGTTACGCACACCAGGCCACATGTGGTATCGGATGTGAGGTGCGTATGTATGCATGGGACACGGAGTAGCGTGACAAGGACATGTCTGCATCCTCTCAATGTATGTGTGGTGAGTCATTACATGTACACCTTATTGGCAAGGTGTGTGGGTTGTCCTAGTGTAATGTCATGTGACCTGTGGCTCTAGTGTTCCGCTACCTGTCTCTGAAATCGACACCCTACTTCTGCTGATGTGTTGATGTATGTCACTCCTGTGCTGCGTCTGGCTGTTCACTTACACTGGGACACAGCTAATCCCATGCCATGGCATGTGGAGGTTCACAATCTCCGTGTGTAGCTGGGTCTTGGTAGGAGTGTCACCTGGCAGACATATGTGTCCAGGGCATGTGGCACATACCTGACTCCGTATGTCGCATATGTGTATTGACAGATTAACATGTGCTCAGTACAAATAAATTGTTGTTGTAGTGCACTCACTCTTCCTTGTCACTTCCAAATTACTGCAGAGCGCCGCCTCTTCCCCGACCAATTCCGGACTTGGCTGACATGCGGGAGAATGACTGTATCCGGTGCTACCGCTTCCCCCAACCGTTGATTGAGGAGTTGACGGCAAGGCTGGCACCACACCTGCAACCGCTGCACAGGTATCCTACTCCACTGACACCCAAGCTGAAGGTAATGGCAGCCCTACATTTTCTTGCCACGGGTACCTTTCAATATACCATAGCTCATGTTGGTGGCATGTCCCAGAGCATGTTCAGCCGTGTGCTGCATGATTTCTTAGAGGCCATGTTGCTTCACCTGGATGAGTTCATCCATTTCCCAACTCCTGAACTGTTGACTGGGGTCAAGCGTGGATTCTATGCCCTGGGAGGGATGCCCCATGTCATTGGGTCCATAGATGGGACACATGTGGCTTTGGTACCACCACAGGCGCAGGAGGTAGCGTACAGGAATCGCAAACACTACCACTCCATCAATGCCCTTGTGGTGTGTCTGTCCAACATGGTGATTTCACATGTCTGTGCTCGTTTTCCAGGATCAGCACACGATGCCTACATCATGAGGCGTAGCAGGGTGCCTGAAATGATGACGCAGCTGCGCAACGAACGAGCATGTGTTGTTGGTGGGTACACTCTGTCTGTCCTGTATTTTGCGTAGACATACATCTCGACCGCTTCTCCTGTCCTACTCATGTCCATGTGGTTTCCATGTAGGGGACGCAGGCTATCCCAACATGCCATGGCTGATCACACCTCTCCGCCACCCCATCACGCCGGCCCAGCTCCGCTACAACACTGCCCTTGGCCGGACAAGGCGAGTGATTGAGAGGACATTTGGCCTCCTGAAGAGCCGATTCAGATGCCTCCACAAGACCGGCGGCGCCCTCCCATATGCCCCGGCGAAGGTCTGCAAAATCTTCATGGTCTGCTGTATGCTGCACAACATGGCAGTTGAGAAAGCTGTGCCACTCATCCTGGATCAAGATGATCAGGACCATCCACCCGTGGAGGACGAAGGGCTTGGCAATGGGGCTAGTGATGTGGAGGATGTGGAGCCGCAGGAGGACATCCGGACTCGGCTCATACGCGACTTCTTTGCTTAGTGGTGAGTACCAGGGTCTGAGTGTGCACACATTGGTCCCCGTGTGGCATGTGTTGCGATGTGTGTGTCCATCTGCATGTATGCCACGTGAGTCAGAGGTGTGTGTGGATGTGTCACTGGAGTGATGGAGCCAGTGATGAGTGTATTTCCACAGTCATAATTGTGACCTAGCATGTTGTCATCCTTACATGTGTCGAGTACATGCACATGCAAGTTGCTGTGCTTTTTGTGGCTGACTTCTTGTGTGTCTCTCATCCCCAGGTACTTGCGCATGCCGTCTGCTGGTTGCATGGTTGTGGCACTGCTATTCCTCATGGACACGTCATCGTGTGCTGACTCAGCGTTACACGCACGGACAAGTTTGGAAGTCTCCTCAGGGTAAGGGATGAATCAGGGGTGTATTGGGTGTGGCTGTTGTTTCTGATGTGTGCACACTGCCCCTGTCGAAGTTTGGTTCCTCTGCAGACATGTCGCATCACCATGGGACACATGACATGTAGCTGGGTACACCTGAAGAGATGGTCAGACTTGTTGACAGTCATCTGTGATGGGATAGTGGATTGTGATGATGGCATCAATGTGTGTAACACTGCCCTCGGTCACATACGGTTTGCATTGGCTTGACATGGTGTGGGACTTCCACATCAGAGGATCAATGGTGTATGGCAGCCTCTCCGTGAGCAGCAGGGGGTGTTTAGCTCTTGGCCGACACTTGTGTGCCAGTTCCATGGCTATCACACATTTGTGCAGCAGAAGGGGGTTCCAGTGTTGGACCCACATGTTACTCCACATGACCTGTTTATGTGTACTCCGAGTTGCCTCTGCATTCCCGAATACATGAATAATAAAGGTGTCCCTATGCCTCCAAGGTGCCTATTCTCAGTCAATGCTGGTGTGTTGCCACGGTGCATACAGCATGTCTGGCATGGTTTTCCGTGATAGTGGCTATGTGTCTATGTGTTGAGTAGCAAGATGCAAGCTGTTTGTGTGGGATTAGACTGTGCATTGTGCATGATGTCCATGACTGTGTGGGTATTGTGACATGTGCCATCCCCATGCATCCAACGTTGGCCAGGCCACCATTCTCTGCATCCACCTGACTCAAGCTTGCAGGACATGGTTCTGCCACCTGTCCACACGTACCTGGGTGCCCCCCAGGACACTCCACATGATCCCTGACCTCTGTGCATGGCTGTCGCTGTACTCAATATGTCTGTCGGCACGGTTGTGCGGCCACCCCCTCAGCTGGTTGGGCCCATCACGGGTGTGTATGGTGCTCCATGTGTGTCTTGCCCAATACATTGTGACCCATGTGTGTCCTGTGCCAGACTCAGGCCCCAGGGTGTGGATGGTTGGAGTCATATGAGAACTCTGGCATGGTTAGACTCAACAAGACACATGTAAGGTAATAATGCAAAATGTAGGCATCATCTCTTTATCGTGTAACATTTATTTTTGTTGGGGTACGTGGGGGGGGGGGTATGACATGAGGGGCTTTCCGGGTGTGTGGAATCCAAAGTTCACTTGGGGAAGTTGGTGTCCTTGCCATTGGAAATCCTCAGAGTCCATGCCACAGTCTTTGTCAACATTGGTCAGACAGTGACCAGCAAGTCCATGTGGCAGAGAATGTCTTTTGCTGATGAGCTGCTGTTGGTCCAGTGGGCCAGGTGCCAGGCCAGGTGTCCTGGGAGATGGTGCTGTTGCGCTGACCCTCACGGTCTTTTCCGTGGATGACCCGCCCTCCTGCGGGAACCCTCCGAAGCAGGCCGTGACAAGGTTTGGGATGCTCCATCGGATGTCTCCTCCTCCTCCTGATCCCTACCTGTGGGTGGTAATGTTCTACGCCTGGCGGCACAGGGAGGGTTGCCTATGTTGTCGGCTATCCGACGGAGTGTACTGTGAATTCCCCTGAACACCGTCACGAGCTCAGCCTGTCTGTCCTCCATCCGCCCTTGGTGTCGCAGTAGACAGGCATGTTGCTCCGCATGTTGCTGGGCCTGCTGGGTCTTGATCTCCTCGAGGATGGACACAACCTGGGCCATGCCCGTGGTGTCCTGCCGGTATGTGTCCAGGATGTTTCTGACATGGGCATATACCGGTTCCGCAGCCAACTGGTCAGGCTCGCGCCTCCGCCGTCCTCCACTCCCACCACCCCTGCCCACTTGCACCTGGCCTGCCCTTGTGGGCACATCGGGTCTCCGGGACCCCTGAGGGGTGGCATTAGCGTTGTCGCCTGCCTCCTCCTGGGTGCCCGGTACACCGTGTCCCTCCTGGTGAGCCTGGCTGCATTGTGGTGGTGGGGCAGGGATCCTGGGTGTCTCCTGGGATGTGGCAGGAGTGGGGGTGGTGGTTGGCCCAGTTGTACCTGACGCAGGTGCTGCAGGTGGTTGGACACCAGAGGGGCCAGGTTGGCGGGGTCGTCCACAGAGTGGTGAGAGTCGTCGCTGCCGGTGGGATCGGCATCCCGCAGAGCCGGGTCCTGTGAGTCTTCCCCCCAGTGTTGGGGGGTGATCCACGACGTTGACCTGTGTGTGAGAGAGACAATGTTATTTATGTTCCATGCAACATCCATGTTTCATTCGTTTCAAAGTTGGCACATTTCCTCTGGGAATTTAGATATGTCTTGCATTCCACTCACAGTGCACTTGTGCATGGGTATGTCCCTTGGCCACAGCTTTTGAGACTTTACCTATGTGTGGCACAGTCTTACTTGCTTTGTCAATTGTGACTGCAGTCAGCAGTGGAGTGAGCAGGTGTGGCGAGCCATGCATTGGCGCCTTCCGTGTTGCACTGTACGTGGGCACATGGAGTTGTTCCACACACTTATATAATGCAGTTTGCTGTCGTTGTGCTGGTGCACAGGTTGAGACATGGCCCAGTGTTTTGCCATGGAGAAGAGAGGGGGATTGAGGCACTGGACACCCTTGTCTACATGCGCGCAGTCCACCTGCTGACGAGCAGACATTCCCACACCCCACAAGGCTGAATTGGTCTCCCTGTGTGTCCCTTTCTCACTCCCTCTCTGTCCCCCTCTCCCTCCCTCCCTGTGTCAGCCTCCTCCCTCTGTCCGTCTCCCTGTGTCTCCCTCCCTCTCTCTCCCCCTCTCCCTCCCTCTGTGTGTCACCCTCTGTCACCTCAGCCCAGCTTCCTAGGCACACACTTTTAGCAGATCTTTGAATGGCCCTTGGCTTGTTGATGTGAGTTTGTTTCTGATCTCCAGGCACCCATTGGGTGTAGTGTCTGTGTCTGCGCTGCTGCTGTGGTGGTGTGTGCTGCCACTCTTTCACAGTGTTGGCTGTTCATTAGCTGCTGTCATGTGCAAAAGTTGCCTTCACCCCCATGTCTTAATGCAAGGCGTCCGCCATTTGCTGGCAAGTCTTTCCTGTGTGTCTGGCTGTGACCTAGGCCATATGGGCAGAGGGCATTGTTGTCTGCTTCTGAGTTGCACTATGTGATTTTTGGGGCCCACACTCCCACCATCCGGCTTACCGTGTCTTGTGTTGGTGTTTTCTCTGGCCTGTGACTTGGCATTGTCCAGCTGGGTGCATGGGGCATGGTGGCGCTAGTGGCATGTGCGTGTTCATGGAGTGTGGTTGAGTCATGCGATAGCTTGGGGTGGTTGCGTGACTGATTGTGAGTTTGGTTGTGGATGACGTTCCCTCCATGTGAGGTGAGTTGTTTGTGTACTCACCCGGGTCTCGGAGTCCTTCTAATCCGTCCACTGCCACCACCGGCAGTATGGCCATCACCCTCTCCTCCCAGGGATGGTATTGTACGGGTCTGCGGGGCGGCCCTCCTCCTGTGATGTTGGCCTGGTTGTGGTCGTCGGTCATTTTGGCTCGGACCCTCCTCCGCAGATCGTACCACCTGGCTTGGCATTCATGCCTGGTCCTTCTGGTGGACTGTAGGAGAGTAGGGTCTGCTATCCTATGGTCACCCCAAATTTTTGCTTTTTGCTTCACTGGTTTTTGACATATTGAGGCTGTGGGCCTGCCAATCAGACCCCCAGCCTGCTGTTCTCTCTACTAAATTTACACTATGCACCCTAGGTGCATAACCAATTGGAAGTGGATCACCCTCTGATCCCCTGTACCAGTGTACACTAGGTACCCAGGGCATTGGTGTATCTAAGGCCTACCAGGGGCTGAAGCATGTATTATGCCACCCCAGGCTTGGCCTAACAAATTTGACACAACTGGCTGATCACTCAGCTGGGGTAAGTTGGTGTAACCACCTCTTACTTAGGTGTAGTATACCTATACCTAACCTTAAATGGGACACATGTTAACCTATAAGTCACTCCTATGGCAGGCCTTAACAATCCTGAAGGCAGAGTGCTTGGTTCCATGTGAGATGGTGCTCTGGCATGAGCTGAGCCTGTCTGCAGTGGTCGGAACAACTTCCTTCTACTGTTTCCAGATATCGTCATACCATATACTCTTAAGTGCATTATGAACCTCGCGGTTAAATGCTATCTTTGGTTTGGCTTTATCAAAACATGTCGAGTAAGGTGTCATACGAATTGGAATACTAACCCCTCGCCAATTCTGGCGACGGGGTTAGCATTCCACCCTTCTAGAGGGACACGACATGTACAGTACCTGAAACCCGGGTAAAATCAGACAAAGCCTCAGCTCCACAAAATGGATGCTGCCACCACAGACACAAGTCTGCCCTCCTGCTGCTGGGAGTCCTTCCAGCTTGGGAGGTGTGGACAAAGGGTTTCCTGCCAGGGGAGGTGCGTGCACCACCCCAGACAGGATTTTGTGTATTGGTCAGGTAGGGCTTGAAAGAAACCAGGCATGCCTGAGGCTCACGAGGAGCCTCGGTGCATATGCCAGTTCAATCCGGTCCTGGGGCACACCAGTCCCGGGCCTGGGGCGAGCTGGACAAAGGATTGGGGGTGTAACCACCCCCCTTCCTGGTCCCACCCTTAGGGAGGGACCTAGCAGGTAGTCCGGCCCCTAGAATCCGAATAAAGGTAGGAGCTGTGTCCTAAGACTTCAGACATCCTGGAATCAACTTGAAACTAAGAAGAAGACGGGAACTTCGACGCTCTGCCGCACAGAGGACTGAAGCCAATCTCCCCTGTGGTCAGGGAGTGACCACCTTGCTAACGCAAGCACCATCCAGCGAATCAACGTCTGCTTTGCCGCCGCCTCCCGCCGGAGCCCGAGCCCAGAGACTGACAAGACCTGGACCTCCAGACCTCTCACCGCCCGATCCACAGTCCCTGAAAAGAGGAGACCCGTGGAGGCACCGAGACACGTGGAGCCAGCCATCTTGAAACGACCACGACAAGCTGCAAGCGCAACAACCGAGGCTCCCTCCAAGTTGTGCTTTGGGATCTGAGAAGCCCAACCCTCGAGCAGCATCTGCACCAAAGGTGAGCCCTCCAGCATCTCCACGATCTGCGTGGGGCCCTTCTGCATTTTGCCACTCAACGCGCCTAACCGGTTGCTGGCCCGCTGGCTAGTGGCCATCTTGGCGACGAACTTCAAGAACTACACTGCTGGTCTGGTTGCTCCAGACTGGCCCTTGCTCCCCTCCAAAGGAGCAGTCCCTCTGACCTTGCTGGTCAGAACCATCAGCTTATTTCGTTTTCCACAACAATAGCTTTTGCCAAGGCTTGTTTGCTTCGACCAAGTCGCCGACAGCGAGAGCCTGCGTGGGACAGCTCGTGAACCGACTCCTGGACGTCGTCGACCTTCAGGGACCACGTGGCTGCAGAGACAAGCTACACCTTTCTTCCTGTTTGCACCCGACATCGCCTGGTCCACCTGGTGCCACGCTGGTCACTGGCTAGTGACTGTGAACACTGTCCCCTCTGCTTACAGGTCTTCTACAACTCCGATCCACTCTTGGATCCACCGCATCCCTTCCGGACCGACCGCCTGCAGCATCTTTGTCCACAGGCTCCATTGAACAGATAGAAGAAACCCGACGCACTTCGAGGCCTATGCACCCGCCTCCTGTGGGTGAGGTAAAGCTGGCACTCCGGTGCCCAAGTGTAGAGTAACATCTCTAGTGTCTGTGTTTCCAATCTTGAGTTCATAGTCCATCCGGAAGATCCTTTTTGCAGTAACTTTGTAACTTTTACGCACCCATTGAAAACCTATGGGAGCACGCGTGTGACTATTTGCTCTGCACACGCAACCCGTGGACCTCCTGGTCACTAACTGAAGTTAGCTCCTTGTAGGCCCAGCGATTCTAGAGGCCCTAGGCCTTTTCCCTTTTCTGTTCGTGGTACTTATACCACTATTTTAGTATATGGTTTGAGCGGCCACCAGGGCCTATCCATATAAAGTGCAACTTCTGTGTATTCTACTGTAATCTTGTTTGACGATTTGTGCTCCTGTGCTCATAAAGAGACTAGGGGTTACTTTGAGAAATAAATACATATATATTTTGAATATATATCTGTGTGGTGTCCTTTCATTGGTATAAAAGGGGGTTGCATTTGGTAAAACAGCTGGCTTAACACGCTTCACGAGTTTAGCCTCAAAGACTGCTTAGCCTACGCTACCACTAGGGCAGCTAGTCCGAAAAGGTTGACTTACAACCACACCATAAGGGTTGCTTGGCATGGTACAAGGTGGTCACTTTAACTAGTGAACATCATATACCAGGCCAACTTCTCACATTGGTGAGCAGCCGTTGGATTTGAGCTTGCTGTGTTTTACCATTGTAATCTCTTGGTTACCAATTGAAAGATCACATAGGTACCTATAGGTACATATAAAACAAGATTAGATATACTTAAGTTCTACTGAACTTAGGGTTGTAGAGCAAAGGGAGTAGCACACCCTGACTACAACTACTAGATAGGTTTAGTAGGTAAACCCAAGTATAGGTAGATTGCAACACATCCACCCACACTTAAGAGCAATGGCTGGGGCAGAGGGGTCCACTGTACCCATCTCTGTTGAGAGTGACCCCCAGAGGGCACCATCCATCTTTGCTACCCTTAATCAAAATGAGCTCAGGCAGTTGGCAAATATCAGGGGCCTTAAACAGCCCAAGAATCCTACTTCTGCTGAACTCAGAGAGCTTTTACAGGCTGATGAAGATCAGAAAGCTCTCAGGAAAGCCTCCCAGTTAGGCCCCTTAGGGACAGGAACAGGAGGCCCCCCTTCTGAAGATGCTACTGAAGTACCCCTTTCCAATAGCCATCCCTTAGATGAGAATCATACTACAGAGGAGGAAAGTGGTGAGGATACAGAAAGTAGTGAGGATGAAGGGAGAACTAGCCCAGTGCCAAGTGTTAAACGTGGCCCAGCTAAACTAAGGCTACTGGGGACTGACAATGGGATCACCCCATTGGATCTCCCTAGTGGACTTAACCAGGGGCTTTGGAGGCAAAGGAATCACTCAGGTGACTCTAATGCTTCTCATGCCTCTAGAGGCTCTTAAGGTCACTCCAGGAGAAGGATGACCACCCCTCAGAGGAGGGAGCATGAGGCCAGAATGCAGGAAGCCCAGCTGAGGATCAGGAAGCAGGAGCGCCAGGAAGCCGCTTGGCCACAGTGTGCTTTATCAAATACCTTTTTTCATTTCATTTCATTTCATTTCATTTCATTTCAGCTAGAGGTAGCCCTGATGGAAGAGAAACTGAACAAGGCTAGGCAACCTAGAGAGGGTGGGTCTATACCCACTGGTGGCAGCATTGTCCCTAGGGACAAAGATAGGGTCTTTGATAATAGGAACCTGTCTAAGGTTGTGCCCCCCTACAAAAGTGGGGATGACATCCACAAATGGATGACTGCTCTTGAGAGAGCCTGCAAAGTGCAGCAGGTTCCTGAAGACCAGTGGGCAGCAATCCTCTGGCTCTCCTTTGAAGGAAGAGGCAGAAACAGACTCCTCACTGTTAGGGAGGAGGATGTCAGAAATTATAGAGTCCTGAAGAGTGTCCTAGTTGATGGGTTAGGCTTAACCACTGAACAGTACAGGTTAATGTTCAGAGACACCCAGAAGACACAGACTCAGGACTGGTCTGAATACATTGAATGTGCCACTAAGGCTTTGGAGGGTTGGTTGCTGGGAAGTAAGGTATCTGATTATACAGGATTGTACAATTTGATGATGAGAGAACAGATTTTAAATAACTGTCAAAACCAGCAACTGCATCAACACTTGGTTGACTCTGATCTGACCTCTCCCCAAGAATTGGGAAAGAAGGCAGACAAATGGGTCAGAACCAGGGTTAAGCAAAAGAACCAGAACCAGGGCCAAGGGGGTGATCAGAAGAAAACAGACCAGAAGGGTGGAGATCAGAAATCTAAAGACCAGAAGTCTTCAACAGGGCCCCAAACTACTGCTAAGGAGGTTGGGTCCCAACAACAATCTAAGGGAAAGAAGAAAGAAGGTCAAAAGAAACCCTGGTGCAATCATTGCAAGAATACAACCCACTGGACTAGTGATTGTAAGAAGGGTGGAGCCCCCAACACTGTTGCCCCTAAGGCACCTGCTCCCAGTACTACTGTTAGCAGTGTTGGTCCCCAGACAAAGGGTGTAGTGGGAATCACTATGGGAACTGAAGGAGATTCTGACTTAGACAGAACCCTGACACAGGCAGTCTTGATCTGTGATGGGGACATTGATTTGTCCCTGACTGTGAGCCCCAGTAACCTGGGCAAGTACAGACAGACTCCTTTAATTAATGAAAAAGTGGCTCAAGCCTACAGGGACACATGTGCCAGTGTCACTATGGTGACACCAGGCTTTGTGGACCCTGGACAGTACATACCAGGTGAGAATTACCTGGTGACCAATGCCAGCAATGCCACTACTTCACATAGTGTGGAAGTTGTTAACTTCTCATGGGGAGGGGTAACTGGCCTCAAAAGGGTTGTGGTTAGTGCAGACCTCCCAGTAGAATGTTTGTTGGGCAATGACCTAGAGAGTTCTCTATGGTCTGAAGTGGAGTACAGGACACATGCAGAGATGTTAGGTATATCACCACATGTCCTTGCTGTGACCAGGTCACAGGCCAAAAAGTGCCTTACTGAACCACAGGTCTTGGATCCTGGAACAATGCACCAAGCACCTACCAAGAAGTAGAACAGGAGGGTCAAGGCTGTGCCTTCCCCCCTGCCTCAGAGTGATGATCAACCTTCCCAGGAAGCTGATCTAGAGGACCCTGAAGGAACTGTCCCTGAAGAGCTTGAACCTGATCAGGTTGAGTTTCTGGGGACAGGGGGACCTTCAAGGGCTGACTTGAGGCAGGCTCAGTTATCCTGTCCCTCTCTTGAACCCCTCAGACAGCTGGCTGCTGCTGAGGCTGCTGGGAATGCTCAAGGTACCCATAACGTGTATTGGGATGATGGGCTCCTTTATTCAGAGGCTAGAGACCCCAAGCCTGGTGCAACCAGGAGGTTGGTTATACCTCTGCAATTTAGGGGCTTCCTTCTTACCTTGGCCTAAGGCACCTGCTCCCAGTACTACTGTTAGCAGTGTTGGTCCCCAGACAAAGGGTGTAGTGGGAATCACTATGGGAACTGAAGGAGATTCTGACTTAGACAGAACCCTGACACAGGCAGTCTTGATCTGTGATGGGGACATTGATTTGTCCCTGACTGTGAGCCCCAGTAACCTGGGCAAGTACAGACAGACTCCTTTAATTAATGAAAAAGTGGCTCAAGCCTACAGGGACACATGTGCCAGTGTCACTATGGTGACACCAGGCTTTGTGGACCCTGGACAGTCCATACCAGTTGAGAATTACCTGGTGACCAATGCCAGCAATGCCACTACTTCACATAGTGTGGCAGTTGTTAACTTCTCATGGGGAGGGGTAACTGGCCTCAAAAGGGTTGTGGCTAGTGCAGACCTCCCAGTAGAATGTTTGTTGGGCAATGACCTAGAGAGTTCTCTATGGTCTGAAGTGGAGTACAGGACACATGCAGAGATGTTAGGTATATCACCACATGTCCTTGCTGTGACCAGGTCACAGGCCAAAAAGTGCCTTACCGAACCACAGGTCTTGGATCCTGGAACAATGGACCAAGCACCTACCAAGAAGAAGAACAGGAGGGTCAAGGCTGTGCCTTCCCCTCTGCCTCAGAGTGATGATCAACCTTCCCAGGAAGCTGATCTAGAGGACCCTGAAGGAACTGTCCCTGAAGAGCTTGAACCTGATCAGGTTGAGTTTCTGGGGACAGGGGGACCTTCAAGGGCTGACTTGAGGCAGGCTCAGTTATCCTGTCCCTCTCTTGAACCCCTCAGACAGCTGGCTGCTGCTGAGGCTGCTGGGAATGCTCAAGGTACCCATAAAGTGTATTGGGATGATGGGCTCCTTTATTCAGAGGCTAGAGACCCCAAGCCTGGTGCAACCAGGAGGTTGGTTATACCTCTGCAATTTAGGGGCTTCCTTCTTACCTTGGCCCATGATATTCCTTTAGCAGGACACTTAGGCCAGAACAAGACTTGGGACAGGCTTGTCCCTCACTTTCACTGGCCTCACATGAATGAAGATACCAAGGAGTTTTGTCGCTCCTGTGTGACCTGCCAAGCAAGTGGCAAATCAGGTGGCACAACAAAGAACCCCCTAAAACCACTACCTGTGGTGGGGGTCCCCTTTGAAAGAGTGGGAATAGATATAGTGGGTCCCATGGATCCTCCCACTGCATCTGGGCACAGATTTATACTGGTGGTAGTGGATCATGCCACCAGGTATCCAGAGGCAATTCCCCTTAGGACCACTACAGCACCTGTTGTGGCCAGGGCACTGCTGGGAGTATTCTCCAGAGTGGGGTTTCCTAAGGAGGTAGTTTCTGACAGAGGTACCAACTTCATGTCAGGATACTTGACAGCTATGTGGAAGGAATGTGGTGTCAACTACAAGTTCACCACCCCTTATCACCCACAATGCAATGGGCTTGTTGAGAGATTCAACAAGACCCTAAAGGGTATGATCAAAGGATTACCTGAAAAGCTCAGGCGAAGATGGGACATCCTTCTACCCTGCCTTCTGTTTGCTTACAGAGAGGTCCCACAAAAGGGGGTTGGCTACAGCCCCTTTGAATTGTTGTTTGGGCACCCTGTAAGAGGCCCACTGTGTTTAGTGAAGGAAGGATGGGAGTTACCTCTCAAAAAGCCTAAACAAGACATAGTGGACTATGTACTTGGTCTCCGCTCCAGGATGGCTGAGTATATGGAGAAGGCATCCAAAAACCTTGAGGCAAGCCAGGCCTTACAGAAAGCTTGGCACGACCAAAAGGCTGTCTTGGTTGAGTTTCAGCCAGGACAGAAGGTATGGGTGTTGGAGCCAGTGGCCCCAGCAGCACTCCAAGACAAATGGTCTGGACCCCATACAATCCTGGAAAAGAAGGGAGAGGTCACCTACTTGGTGGACCTAGGAACTCCCAGGAGTCCCCACAGGGTACTCCATGTTAACAGGTTAAAAGCATATGTTGTCAGGGCAGACATGGGCTTGCTCATGGCTACAGATGAGGGACAGGAGGAAGAGAGTGACCCTCTCCCAGACCTGTTGTCTCAGAACCCTGAAGATGGCTCAGTTGAAGGAGTGACCCTTGGAGGCAACCTCACTGCCCATCAGCAGACTGAATGTAGACAAGTTCTAAAATCATTTCAACATCTGTTTTCCCTAATACCTAGCCAAACTGACTGGTGTACCCATGTGGTGGACACTGGTGACAGTCTGCCTGTAAAGAACAAGCTCTACAGACAACCTGACCACGTCAGGGACTGTATAAAGGCTGAGGTACACAAAATGCTGGAATTAGGTGTCATTGAACCCTCAGAGAGCCCCTGGGCTAGCCCAGTGGTTCTGGTCCCCAAACCTCACACCAAAGATGGCAAGAGAGAGATGAGGTTCTGTGTGGATTACAGAGGACTCAATGCTGTCACCAGGACAGATGCACATCCTATTCCAAGGGCAGATGAGCTCATAGACAAACTAGCTTCTGCTAAGTTTTTGAGCACATTTGACTTGACAGCTGGCTATTGGCAAATCAGATTAGCTCAGGAGTCTAAGGCCAAAACAGCATTCTCAACCCCAGGTGGGCACTACCAATTTGTGGTGATGCCCTTTGGTCTGAAGAATGCACCTGCCACCTTCCAAAGGTCGGTGAATCAAGTCCTTACTGGGTTGGATGACTTTTGTGCAGCATATCTTGATGACATTGCTGTCTTTAGCTCCACCTGGGAGGATCGCCTGATCCACCTGAAGAAGGCTCTTGAGGCTCTGCAAAGGGCAGGCCTCACTATCAAGGCTACTAAGTGCCAGATAGGGCAGAGTAAGGTTGTGTATTTGGGCCACCTTGTAGATGGGGGCCAAGTTCAACCACTGGAGAGTAAGATACAATCCATCAAGGACTGGTCTCCTCCAACCACCCAGACTCAAGTTCGAGCTTTCTTGGGCTTGACTGGGTACTACAGGAAGTTTGTTAAGAACTATGGGTCCATTGTGACTCCTCTTAATGATCTGACATCCAAGAAGATGCCCAAAAAGGTTCAGTGGACAGTAAGCTGTCAAAAGGCATTTGATGACCTGAAGGAGGCCATGTGCTCTGCACCTATCCTGAAAAGTCCTGACTACTCCAAAGAGTTTATTGTCCAAACAGATGCTTCTGAGTTGGGTGTGGGAGCTGTGCTGTCACAACTTAATGTAGATGGTCAAGACCAACCCATTGCTTTTATTAGCAGAAGGTTGACCCCCAGAGAGAAGAATTGGTCAGCTATTGAGAGGGAGGCCTTTGCTGTGGTGTGGGCCCTGAAGAAGCTGAGGCCATACTTGTTTGGCACTCACTTCAAGATTCAGACCGACCATAAGCCCCTCTTGTGGCTAAATCAGATGAAGGGTGAAAACCCCAAACTGCTTAGGTGGTCCATTTCCCTACAGGGGATGGACTTTACAGTGGAGCACCGGCCAGGTACTGACCATGGGAATGCAGATGGTCTCTCCAGGTGCTTCCTCTTAGGACATGAAGACGAGACTGGTCAAGGCTAGTTTAATGTCCCTGCATTTGGGGGGGTGTTGTGTAGGAGAGTAGGGTCTGCTATCCTATGGTCACCCCAAATTTTTGCTTTTTGCTTCACTGGTTTTTGACATATTGAGGCTGTGGGCATGCCAATCAGACCCCCAGCCTGCTGTTCTCTCTACTAAATTTACACTATGCACCCTAGGTGCATAACCAATTGGAAGTGGATCACCCTGTGAGCCCCTGTACCAGTGTACACTAGGTACCCAGGGCATTGGTGTATCTAAGGCCTACCAGGGGCTGAAGCATGTATTATGCCACCCCAGGCTTGGCCTAACAAATTTGACACAACTGGCTGATCACTCAGCTGGGGTAAGTTGGTGTAACCACCTCTTACTTAGGTGTAGTATACCTATACCTAACCTTAAATGGGACACATGTTAACCTATAAGTCACTCCTATGGCAGGCCTTAACAATCCTGAAGGCAGAGTGCTTGGTTCCATGTGAGATGGTGCTCTGGCATGAGCTGAGCCTGTCTGCAGTGGTCGGAACAACTTCCTTCTACTGTTTCCAGATATCGTCATACCATATACTCTTAAGTGCATTATGAACCTCGCGGTTAAATGCTATCTTTGGTTTGGCTTTATCAAAACATGTCGAGTAAGGTGTCATACGAATTGGAATACTAACCCCTCGCCAATTCTGGTGACGGGGTTAGCATTCCACCCTTCTAGAGGGACACGACATGTACAGTACCTGAAACCCGGGTAAAATCAGACATAGCCTCAGCTCCACAAAATGGATGCTGCCACCACAGACACAAGTCTGCCCTCCTGCTGCTGGAAGTCCTTCCAGCTTGGGAGGTGTGGACAAAGGGTTTCCTGCCAGAGGAGGTGCGTGCACCACCCCAGACAGGATTTTGTGTATTGGTCAGGTAGGGCTTGAAAGAAACCAGACATGCCTGAGGCTCACGAGGAGCCTCGGTGCATATGCCAGTTCAATCCGGTCCTGGGGCAAACCAGTCCCGGGCCTGGGGCGAGCTGGACAAAGGATTGGGGGTGTAACCACCCCCCTTCCTGGTCCCACCCTTAGGGAGGGACCTAGCAGGTAGTCCGGCCCCTAGAATCCGAATAAAGGTAGGAGCTGTGTCCTAAGACTTCAGACATCCTGGAATCAACTTGAAACTAAGAAGAAGACGGGAACTTCGACGCTCTGCCGCACAGAGGACTGAAGCCAATCTCCCCTGTGGTCAGGGAGTGACCACCTTGCTAACGCAAGCACCATCCAGCGAATCAACGTCTGCTTTGCCGCCGCCTCCCGCCGGAGCCCGAGCCCAGAGACTGACAAGACCTGGACCTCCAGACCTCTCACCGCCCGATCCACAGTCCCTGAAAAGAGGAGACCCATGGAGGCACCGAGACACGTGGAGCCAGCCATCTTGAAACGACCACGACAAGCTGCAAGCGCAACAACCGAGGCTCCCTCCAAGTTGTGCTTTGGGATCTGAGAAGCCCAACCCTCGAGCAGCATCTGCACCAAAGGTGAGCCCTCCAGCATCTCCACGATCTGCGTAGGGCCCTTCTGCATTTTGCCACTCGACGCGCCTAACCGGTTGCTGGCCCGCTGGCTAGTGGCCATCTTGGCGACGAACTTCAAGAACTACACCGCTGGTCTGGTTGCTCCAGACTGGCCCTTGCTCCCCTCCAAAGGAGCAGTCCCTCTGACCTTGCTGGTCAGAACCATCAGCTTATTTCGTTTTCCACAACAATTGCTTTTGCCAAGGCTTGTTTGCTTCGACCAAGTCGCCGACACCGCCGACAGCGAGAGCCTGCGTGGGACAGCTCGTGAACCGACTCCTGGACGTCGTCGACCTTCAGGGACCACGTGGCTGCAGAGACAAGCTACACCTTTCTTCCTGTTTGCACCCGACATCGCCTGGTACCCACCTGGTGCCACGCTGGTCACTGGCTAGTGACTGTGAACACTGTCCCCTCTGCTTACAGGTCTTCTACAACTCCGATCCACTCTTGGATCCACCGCATCCCTTCCGGACCGACCGCCTGCAGCATCTTTGTCCACAGGCTCCATTGAACAGATAGAAGAAACCCGACGCACTTCGAGGCCTATACACCCGCTTCCTGTGGGTGAGGTAAAGCTGGCACTCCGGTGCCCAAGTGTAGAGTAACATCTCTAGTGTCTGTGTTTCCAATCTTGAGTTCATAGTCCATCCGGAAGATCCTTTTTGCAGTAACTTTGTAACTTTTACGCACCCATTGAAAACCTATGGGAGCACGCGTGTGACTATTTGCTCTGCACACGCAACCCGTGGACCTCCTGGTCACTAACTGAAGTTAGCTCCTTGTAGGCCCAGCGATTCTAGAGGCCCTAGGACTTTTCCCTTTTCTGTTCGTGGTACTTATACCACTATTTTAGTATATGGTTTGAGCGGCCACCAGGGCCTATCCATATAAAGTGCAACTTCTGTGTATTCTACTGTAATCTTGTTTGACGATTTGTGCTCCTGTGCTCATAAAGAGACTAGGGGTTACTTTGAGAAATAAATACATATATATTTTGAATATATATCTGTGTGGTGTCCTTTCATTGGTATAAAAGGGGGTTGCATTTGGTAAAACAGCTGGCTTAACACGCTTCACGAGTTTAGCCTCAAAGACTGCTTAGCCTACGCTACCACTAGGGCAGCTAGTCCGAAAAGGTTGACTTACAACCACACCATAAGGGTTGCTTGGCATGGTACAAGGTGGTCACTTTAACTAGTGAACATCATATACCAGGCCAACTTCTCACATTGGTGAGCAGCGGTTGGATTTGAGCTTGCTGTGTTTTACCATTGTAATCTCTTGGTTACCAATTGAAAGATCACATAGGTACCTATAGGTACATATAAAACAAGAATAGATATACTTAAGTTCTACTGAACTTAGTGTTGTAGAGCAAAGGGAGTAGCACACCCTGACTACAACTACTAGATAGGTTTAGTAGGAAAACCCAAGTGTAGGTAGATTGCAACACATCCACCCACACTTAAGAGCAATGGCTGGGGCAGAGGGGTCCACTGTACCCATCTCTGTTGAGAGTGACCCCCAGAGGGCACCATCCATCTTTGCTACCCTTAATCAAAATGAGCTCAGGCAGTTGGCAAATATCAGGGGCCTTAAACAGCCCAAGAATCCTACTTCTGCTGAACTCAGAGAGCTTTTACAGGCTGATGAAGATCAGAAAGCTCTCAGGAAAGCCTCCCAGTTAGGCCCCTTAGGGACAGGAACAGGAGGCCCCCCTTCTGAAGATGCTACTGAAGTACCCCTTTCCAATAGCCATCCCTTAGATGAGAATCATACTACAGAGGAGGAAAGTGGTGAGGATACAGAAAGTAGTGAGGATGAAGGGAGAACTAGCCCAGTGCCAAGTGTTAAACGTGGCCCAGCTAACCTAAGGCTACTGGGGACTGACAATGGGATCACCCCATTGGATCTCCCTAGTGGACTTAACCAGGGGCTTGGGAGGCAAAGGAATCACTCAGGTGACTCTAATGCTTCTCATGCCTCTAGAGGCTCTTAAGGTCACTCCAGGAGAAGGATGACCACCCCTCAGAGGAGGGAGCATGAGGCCAGAATGCAGGAAGCCCAGCTGAGGATCAGGAAGCAGGAGCGCCAGGAAGCCGCTTGGCCACAGTGTGCTTTATCAAATACCTTTTTTCATTTCATTTCATTTCATTTCATTTCATTTCAGCTAGAGGTAGCCCTGATGGAAGAGAAACTGAACAAGGCTAGGCAACCTAGAGAGGGTGGGTCTATACCCACTGGTGGCAGCATTGTCCCTAGGGACAAAGATAGGGTCTTTGATAATAGGAACCTGTCTAAGGTTGTGCCCCCCTACAAAAGTGGGGATGACATCCACAAATGGATGACTGCTCTTGAGAGAGCCTGCAAAGTGCAGCAGGTTCCTGAAGACCAGTGGGCAGCAATCCTCTGGCTCTCCTTTGAAGGAAGAGGCAGAAACAGACTCCTCACTGTTAGGGAGGAGGATGTCAGAAATTATAGAGTCCTGAAGAGTGTCCTAGTTGATGGGTTAGGCTTAACCACTGAACAGTACAGGTTAATGTTCAGAGACACCCAGAAGACACAGACTCAGGACTGGTCTGAATACATTGAATGTGCCACTAAGGCTTTGGAGGGTTGGTTGCTGGGAAGTAAGGTATCTGATTATACAGGATTGTACAATTTGATGATGAGAGAACAGATTTTAAATAACTGTCAAAACCAGCAACTGCATCAACACTTGGTTGACTCTGATCTGACCTCTCCCCAAGAATTGGGAAAGAAGGCAGACAAATGGGTCAGAACCAGGGTTAAGCAAAAGAACCAGAACCAGGGCTAAGGGGGTGATCAGAAGAAAACAGACCAGAAGGGTGGAGATCAGAAATCTAAAGACCAGAAGTCTTCAACAGGGCCCCAAACTACTGCTAAGGAGGTTGGGTCCCAACAACAATCTAAGGGAAAGAAGAAAGAAGGTCAAAAGAAACCCTGGTGCAATCATTGCAAGAATACAACTCACTGGACTAGTGATTGTAAGAAGGGTGGAGCCCCCAACACTGTTGCCCCTAAGGCACCTGCTCCCAGTACTACTGTTAGCAGTGTTGGTCCCCAGACAAAGGGTGTAGTGGGAATCACTATGGGAACTGAAGGAGATTCTGACTTAGACAGAACCCTGACACAGGCAGTCTTGATCTGTGATGGGGACATTGATTTGTCCCTGACTGTGAGCCCCAGTAACCTGGGCAAGTACAGACAGACTCCTTTAATTAATGAAAAAGTGGCTCAAGCCTACAGGGACACATGTGCCAGTGTCACTATGGTGACACCAGGCTTTGTGGACCCTGGACAGTACATACCAGGTGAGAATTACCTGGTGACCAATGCCAGCAATGCCACTACTTCACATAGTGTGGAAGTTGTTAACTTCTCATGGGGAGGGGTAACTGGCCTCAAAAGGGTTGTGGTTAGTGCAGACCTCCCAGTAGAATGTTTGTTGGGCAATGACCTAGAGAGTTCTCTATGGTCTGAAGTGGAGTACAGGACACATGCAGAGATGTTAGGTATATCACCACATGTCCTTGCTGTGACCAGGTCACAGGCCAAAAAGTGCCTTACTGAACCACAGGTCTTGGATCCTGGAACAATGGACCAAGCACCTACCAAGAAGAAGAACAGGAGGGTCAAGGCTGTGCCTTCCCCCCTGCCTCAGAGTGATGATCAACCTTCCCAGGAAGCTGATCTAGAGGACCCTGAAGGAACTGTCCCTGAAGAGCTTGAACCTGATCAGGTTGAGTTTCTGGGGACAGGGGGACCTTCAAGGGCTGACTTGAGGCAGGCTCAGTTATCCTGTCCCTCTCTTGAACCCCTCAGACAGCTGGCTGCTGCTGAGGCTGCTGGGAATGCTCAAGGTACCCATAACGTGTATTGGGATGATGGGCTCCTTTATTCAGAGGCTAGAGACCCCAAGCCTGGTGCAACCAGGAGGTTGGTTATACCTCTGCAATTTAGGGGCTTCCTTCTTACCTTGGCCTAAGGCACCTGCTCCCAGTACTACTGTTAGCAGTGTTGGTCCCCAGACAAAGGGTGTAGTGGGAATCACTATGGGAACTGAAGGAGATTCTGACTTAGACAGAACCCTGACACAGGCAGTCTTGATCTGTGATGGGGACATTGATTTGTCCCTGACTGTGAGCCCCAGTAACCTGGGCAAGTACAGACAGACTCCTTTAATTAATGAAAAAGTGGCTCAAGCCTACAGGGACACATGTGCCAGTGTCACTATGGTGACACCAGGCTTTGTGGACCCTGGACAGTACATACCAGTTGAGAATTGCCTGGTGACCAATGCCAGCAATGCCACTACTTCACATAGTGTGGCAGTTGTTAACTTCTCATGGGGAGGGGTAACTGGCCTCAAAAGGGTTGTGGCTAGTGCAGACCTCCCAGTAGAATGTTTGTTGGGCAATGACCTAGAGAGTTCTCTATGGTCTGAAGTGGAGTACAGGACACATGCAGAGATGTTAGGTATATCACCACATGTCCTTGCTGTGACCAGGTCACAGGCCAAAAAGTGCCTTACCGAACCACAGGTCTTGGATCCTGGAACAATGGACCAAGCACCTACCAAGAAGAAGAACAGGAGGGTCAAGGCTGTGCCTTCCCCCCTGCCTCAGAGTGATGATCAACCTTCCCAGGAAGCTGATCTAGAGGACCCTGAAGGAACTGTCCCTGAAGAGCTTGAACCTGATCAGGTTGAGTTTCTGGGGACAGGGGGACCTTCAAGGGCTGACTTGAGGCAGGCTCAGTTATCCTGTCCCTCTCTTGAACCCCTCAGACAGCTGGCTGCTGCTGAGGCTGCTGGGAATGCTCAAGGTACCCATAAAGTGTATTGGGATGATGGGCTCCTTTATTCAGAGGCTAGAGACCCCAAGCCTGGTGCAACCAGGAGGTTGGTTATACCTCTGCAATTTAGGGGCTTCCTTCTTACCTTGGCCCATGATATTCCTTTAGCAGGACACTTAGGCCAGAACAAGACTTGGGACAGGCTTGTCCCTCACTTTCACTGGCCTCACATGAATGAAGATACCAAGGAGTTTTGTCGCTCCTGTGTGACCTGCCAAGCAAGTGGCAAATCAGGTGGCACAACAAAGAACCCCCTAAAACCACTACCTGTGGTGGGGGTCCCCTTTGAAAGAGTGGGAATAGATATAGTGGGTCCCATGGATCCTCCCACTGCATCTGGGCACAGATTTATACTGGTGGTAGTGGATCATGCCACCAGGTATCCAGAGGCAATTCCCCTTAGGACCACTACAGCACCTGTTGTGGCCAGGGCACTGCTGGGAGTATTCTCCAGAGTGGGGTTTCCTAAGGAGGTAGTTTCTGACAGAGGTACCAACTTCATGTCAGGATACTTGACAGCTATGTGGAAGGAATGTGGTGTCAACTACAAGTTCACCACCCCTTATCACCCACAATGCAATGGGCTTGTTGAGAGATTCAACAAGACCCTAAAGGGTATGATCAAAGGATTACCTGAAAAGCTCAGGCGAAGATGGGACATCCTTCTACCCTGCCTTCTGTTTGCTTACAGAGAGGTCCCACAAAAGGGGGTTGGCTACAGCCCCTTTGAATTGTTGTTTGGGCACCCTGTAAGAGGCCCACTGTGTTTAGTGAAGGAAGGATGGGAGTTACCTCTCAAAAAGCCTAAACAAGACATAGTGGACTATGTACTTGGTCTCCGCTCCAGGATGGCTGAGTATATGGAGAAGGCATCCAAAAACCTTGAGGCAAGCCAGGCCTTACAGAAAGCTTGGCACGACCAAAAGGCTGTGTTGGTTGAGTTTCAGCCAGGACAGAAGGTATGGGTGTTGGAGCCAGTGGCCCCAGCAGCACTCCAAGACAAATGGTCTGGACCCCATACAATCCTGGAAAAGAAGGGAGAGGTCACCTACTTGGTGGACCTAGGAACTCCCAGGAGTCCCCACAGGGTACTCCATGTTAACAGGTTAAAAGCATATGTTGTCAGGGCAGACATGGGCTTGCTCATGGCTACAGATGAGGGACAGGAGGAAGAGAGTGACCCTCTCCCAGACCTGTTGTCTCAGAACCCTGAAGATGGCTCAGTTGAAGGAGTGACCCTTGGAGGCAACCTCACTGCCCATCAGCAGACTGAATGTAGACAAGTTCTACAATCATTTCAACATCTGTTTTTCCTAATACCTAGCCAAACTGACTGGTGTACCCATGTGGTGGACACTGGTGACAGTCTGCCTGTAAAGAACAAGCTCTACAGACAACCTGACCACGTCAGGGACTGTATAAAGGCTGAGGTACACAAAATGCTGGAATTAGGTGTCATTGAACCCTCAGAGAGCCCCTGGGCTAGCCCAGTGGTTCTGGTCCCCAAACCTCACACCAAAGATGGCAAGAGAGAGATGAGGTTCTGTGTGGATTACAGAGGACTCAATGCTGTCACCAGGACAGATGCACATCCTATTCCAAGGGCAGATGAGCTCATAGACAAACTAGCTTCTGCTAAGTTTTTGAGCACATTTGACTTGACAGCTGGCTATTGGCAAATCAGATTAGCTCAGGAGTCTAAGGCCAAAACAGCATTCTCAACCCCAGGTGGGCACTACCAATTTGTGGTGATGCCCTTTGGTCTGAAGAATGCACCTGCCACCTTCCAAAGGTCGGTGAATCAAGTCCTTACTGGGTTGGATGACTTTTGTGCAGCATATCTTGATGACATTTCTGTCTTTAGCTCCACCTGGGAGGATCGCCTGATCCACCTGAAGAAGGCTCTTGAGGCTCTGCAAAGGGCAGGCCTCACTATCAAGACTACAAAGTGCCAGATAGGGCAGAGTAAGGTTGTGTATTTGGGCCACCTTGTAGGTGGGGGCCAAGTTCAACCACTGGAGAGTAAGATACAATCCATCAAGGACTGGTCTCCTCCAACCACCCAGACTCAAGTTCGAGCTTTCTTGGGCTTGACTGGGTACTACAGGAAGTTTGTTAAGAACTATGGGTCCATTGTGACTCCTCTTAATGATCTGACATCCAAGAAGATGCCCAAAAAGGTTCAGTGGACAGTAAGCTGTCAAAAGGCATTTGATGACCTGAAGGAGGCCATGTGCTCTGCACCTATCCTGAAAAGTCCTGACTACTCCAAAGAGTTTATTGTCCAAACAGATGCTTCTGAGTTGGGTGTGGGAGCTGTGCTGTCACAACTTAATGTAGATGGTCAAGACCAACCCATTGCTTTTATTAGCAGAAGGTTGACCCCCAGAGAGAAGAATTGGTCAGCTATTGAGAGGGAGGCCTTTGCTGTGGTGTGGGCCCTGAAGAAGCTGAGGCCATACTTGTTTGGCACTCACTTCAAGATTCAGACCGACCATAAGCCCCTCTTGTGGCTAAATCAGATGAAGGGTGAAAACCCCAAACTGCTTAGGTGGTCCATTTCCCTACAGGGGATGGACTTTACAGTGGAGCACCGGCCAGGTACTGACCATGGGAATGCAGATGGTCTCTCCAGGTGCTTCCACTTAGGACATGAAGACAAGACTGGTCAAAGCTAGTTTAATGTCCCTGCGTTTGGGGGGGTGTTGTGTAGGAGAGTAGGGTCTGCTATCCTATGGTCACCCCAAATTTTTGCTTTTTGCTTCACTGGTTTTTGACATATTGAGGCTGTGGGCCTGCCAATCAGACCCCCAGCCTGCTGTTCTCTCTACTAAATTTACACTATGCACCCTAGGTGCATAACCAATTGGAAGTGGATCACCCTGTGAGCCCCTGTACCAGTGTACACTAGTTACCCAGGGCATTGGTGTATCTAAGGCCTACCAGGGGCTGAAGCATGTATTATGCCACCCCAGGCTTGGCCTAACAAATTTGACACAACTGGCTGATCACTCAGCTGGGGTAAGTTGGTGTAACCACCTCTTACTTAGGTGTAGTATACCTATACCTAATCTTAAATGGGACACATGTTAACCTATAAGTCACTCCTATGGCAGGCCTTAACAATCCTGAAGGCAGAGTGCTTGGTTCCATGTGGGATGGTGCTCTGGCATGAGCTGAGCCTGTCTGCAGTGGTCGGAACAACTTCCTTCTACTGTTTCCAGATATCGTCATACCATATACTCTTAAGTGCATTATGAACCTCGCGGTTAAATGCTATCTTTGGTTTGGCTTTATCAAAACATGTCGAGTAAGGTGTCATACGAATTGGAATACTAACCCCTCGCCAATTCTGGTGACGGGGTTAGCATTCCACCCTTCTAGAGGGACACGACATGTACAGTACCTGAAACCCGGGTAAAATCAGACATAGCCTCAGCTTCACAAAATGGATGCTGCCACCACAGACACAAGTCTGCCCTCCTGCTGCTGGAAGTCCTTCCAGCTTGGGAGGTGTGGACAAAGGGTTTCCTGCCAGAGGAGGTGCGTGCACCACCCCAGACAGGATTTTGTGTATTGGTCAGGTAGGGCTTGAAAGAAACCAGACATGCCTGAGGCTCACGAGGAGCCTCGGTGCATATGCCAGTTCAATCCGGTCCTGGGGCAAACCAGTCCCGGGCCTGGGGCGAGCTGGACAAAGGATTGGGGGTGTAACCACCCCCCCTTCCTGGTCCCACCCTTAGGGAGGGACCTAGCAGGTAGTCCGGCCCCTAGAATCCGAATAAAGGTAGGAGCTGTGTCCTAAGACTTCAGACATCCTGGAATCAACTTGAAACTAAGAAGAAGACGGGAACTTCGACGCTCTGCCGCACAGAGGACTGAAGCCAATCTCCCCTGTGGTCAGGGAGTGACCACCTTGCTAACGCAAGCACCATCCAGCGAATCAACATCTGCTTTGCCGCCGCCTCCCGCCGGAGCCCGAGCCCAGAGACTGACAAGACCTGGACCTCCAGACCTCCCACCGCCCGATCCACAGTCCCTGAAAAGAGGAGACCCATGGAGGCACCGAGACACGTGGAGCCAGCCATCTTGAAACGACCACGACAAGCTGCAAGCGCAACAACCGAGGCTCCCTCCAAGTTGTGCTTTGGGATCTGAGAAGCCCAACCCTCGAGCAGCATCTGCACCAAAGGTGAGCCCTCCAGCATCTCCACGATCTGCGTGGGGCCCTTCTGCATTTTGCCACTCGACGCGCCTAACCGGTTGCTGGCCCGCTGGCTAGTGGCCATCTTGGCGACGAACTTCAAGAACTACACCGCTGGTCTGGTTGCTCCAACTGGCCCTTGCTCCCCTCCAAAGGAGCAGTCCCTCTGACCTTGCTGGTCAGAACCATCAGCTTATTTCGTTTTCCACAACAATTGCTTTTGCCAAGGCTTGTTTGCTTCGACCAAGTCGCCGACAGCGAGAGCCTGCGTGGGACAGCTCGTGAACCGACTCCTGGACGTCGTCGACCTTCAGGGACCACGTGGCTGCAGAGACAAGCTACACCTTTCTTCCTGTTTGCACCCGACATCGCCTGGTACCCACCTGGTGCCACGCTGGTCACTGGCTAGTGACTGTGAACACTGTCCCCTCTGCTTACAGGTCTTCTACAACTCCGATCCACTCTTGGATCCACCGCATCCCTTCCGGACCGACCGCCTGCAGCATCTTTGTCCACAGGCTCCATTGAACAGATAGAAGAAACCCGACGCACTTCGAGGCCTATACACCCGCTTCCTGTGGGTGAGGTAAAGCTGGCACTCCGGTGCCCAAGTGTAGAGTAACATCTCTAGTGTCTGTGTTTCCAATCTTGAGTTCATAGTCCATCCGGAAGATCCTTTTTGCAGTAACTTTGTAACTTTTACGCACCCATTGAAAACCTATGGGAGCACGCGTGTGACTATTTGCTCTGCACACGCAACCCGTGGACCTCCTGGTCACTAACTGAAGTTAGCTCCTTGTAGGCCCAGCGATTCTAGAGGCCCTAGGCCTTTTCCCTTTTCTGTTCGTGGTACTTATACCACTATTTTAGTATATGGTTTGAGCGGCCACCAGGGCCTATCCATATAAAGTGCAACTTCTGTGTATTCTACTGTAATCTTGTTTGACGATTTGTGCTCCTGTGCTCATAAAGAGACTAGGGGTTACTTTGAGAAATAAATACATATATATTTTGAATATATATCTGTGTGGTGTCCTTTCATTGGTATAAAAGGGGGTTGCATTTGGTAAAACAGCTGGCTTAACACGCTTCACGAGTTTAGCCTCAAAGACTGCTTAGCCTACGCTACCACTAGGGCAGCTAGTCCGAAAAGGTTGACTTACAACCACACCATAAGGGTTGCTTGGCATGGTACAAGGTGGTCACTTTAACTAGTGAACATCATATACCAGGCCAACTTCTCACATGGACGCAACAGCATTGACAGCATCGACAATCCTCTGCCACATGGCTGTTTTTTCGGAAATGCTGGTCTGTCTGACCAATGTTCCAAAGAGGTGTGGCTCGACTCTGAGGATTTCGTCGACAAGGACCTCCAACTCTTGGCTAGTGAACTTTGGATTCTTGTTAGTGGGCATGGTGAGGGGTGTGGGTGTGGATGGTTGTGGGGGGTGTGGGTGTGGATGGTTGTGGGTGTGTGGGTGTGGTTGTACAGGTGTGTGTGAATGTGATGAGGGGGTGTTTGTGAAGGTGTGTGTGTGAAGGTGTGCAAGTGTAAGGTGTAGTAAAGGTTCAAGTATGGTGCTGTAGGTTGTCTGTGGGGTCTGGCAGCAGTGAGTCTGTTGCAAAGGCTCATGGTTTGTGTGTGTGGGCCATTTTTATTGGTCCATTGGTGGGTGTGGCTGTGTTTGAACTTTGGGTGGGTGTGTTATAAGGAGTGGTTGTGTTTTGGGCCTCTGTTTGGGATTTTGGTAGTTGCAGGTCAGTGAATGTGTTGTATTTGTGCTTGTTGGACATGTTTTGTGGCTTTGTGCCATTCGAATAGTGTATTCTTGTGTTGTTGTGCTTTGTCCTGGTTGTGTACGTGCGTTTTTAGCGTGTGTACGGTGTGTACTTCGGCAATTTTGTTGTACAGTGCTGTCCTTGTGTCTGGCTTGGTACGACTCGTGCATGCGCGATGTTGGGTGAAGGTGCTGGTGTTGGGGCCTGGGGTGCGCTCCGTACTTAGAATGTTGGGGTGGGGGTATGCTCCATACATACGCGTGTGAGGGTACGGGTCGTACATACACGGTTGGGGTGGAGGTACGGTCCGTACATACAGGGTTGGGGTGGGGGTACGCTCCATACATACGCGGGTGAGGGTACGGGTCGTACATACACGGTTGGGGTGGGTGTACGCTCCATACATGCGCGGGTGAGGGTACGGGTCGTACATACACAGTTGGGGTGGGGGTACGGTCCGTACATACAGGGTTGGGGTGGGGGTACGGTCCGTACATACAGGGTTGGGGTGGGGGTAAGCTCCATACATATGCGGGTGAGGGTACGGGTCGTATATACACGGTTGGGGTGGGTGTACGCTCCATACATGCGCGGGTGAGGGTATGGGTCGTACATACACGGTTGGGGTGGGGGTACGGTCCGTACATACAGGGTTGGGGTGGGGGTACGCTCCATACATACGCGGGTGAGGGTACGGGTCGTACATACACGGTTGGGGTGGGTGTACGCTCCATACATGCGCGGGGGAGGGTACGGGTCATACATACACGGTTGGGGTGGGGGTACGGTCCGGACATACAGGGTTGGGGTGGGGGTACGCTCCATACATACGCGGGTGAGGGTACGGGTCGTACATACACGGTTGGGGTGGGGGTACGCTCCATACATACGCGGGTGAGGGTACGGGTCGTACATACACGGTTGGGGTGGGGGTACGCTCCATACATATGCGGGTGAGGGTACGGGTCGTACATACACGGTTGGGGTGGGGGTACGGGTCGTACATACACGGTTGGGGTGGGGGTACGCTCGATACATACGCGGGTGAGGGTACGGGTCGTACATACACGGTTGGGGTGGGGGTACGCTCCATACATACGCGGGTGAGGGTACGGGTCATACATACACGGTTGGGGTGGGGGTACGCTCCATACATATGCGGGTGAGGGTACGGGTCGTACATACACGGTTGGGGTGGGGGTACGGGTCGTACATACACGGTTGGGGTGGGGGTACGCTCCATACATACGCGGGTGAGGGTACGGGTCATACATACACGGTTGGGGTGGGGGTACGGGTCGTACATACACGGTTGGGGTGGGGGTACGCTCCATACATACGCGGGTGAGGGTACGGGTCGTACATACACGGTTGGGGTGGGGGTACGGGTCGTACATACACGATTGGGGTGGGGGTACGCTCCATACATACGCGGGTGAGGGTACGGGTCGTACATACACGGTTGGGGTGGGTGTACGCTCCATACATACGTGGGTGAGGGTATGGGTCGTACATACATGGTTGGGGTGGGGGTACGGGTCGTACATACACGGTTGGGGAGGGGGTACGCTCCATACATACGCGGGTGAGGGTACGGGTCGTACATACACGGTTGGGGTGGGGGTACGGGTCGTACATACACGGTTGGGGTGGGGGTACGCTCCATACATACGCGGGTGAGGGTACGGGTCGTACATACACGGTTGGGGTGGGGGTACGGGTCGTACATACACGGTTGGGGTGGGGGTATGCTCCAGACATACGCGGGTGGGGCTACGTCTCGTACATGCATGGGTGTACATACACGGGTGGGGATTCGACTCGTACATAGGAGGGCTGGGGGGAGTGTTGGGCGCGTATGCAGGCACATGTCTCCATGGTTGCTATGGGAGTTCGGTGCGGACGGTGTTTTTTCCATCCGGTTGTAACATCGGACGCACGGGATGGATCGTACTAGCGCGGTCGGACTTCACTTTTCACATTTGTACGGTAAATCGTCCGAGGATGTGTCGGACACATTTTCCGACCCAAGGACGTGTGGGGAATAATTCCCAATGCGATTGGTATGGTCTTTTTCCCATGCGAATCGTACTTGGCAGTTTGTACGGCACTTGTACGATTCGTACGGTAAAAAGACCGGATACGAGTCGTACGGGGAATTTTTTTACAGGATCGTAATTGCCACCTATATATATGAGTTTGGAAACAAGGTTTACCCATCGGTAGGTTGTATTGCAAATATTTTCAACTGGGTAGCACTCATATGTTAGAGCATCCCAGCCTCTTGTGATGTCGGGATTTGGCCGGGACATCTCAAGATGGCGCTGATGTTGAGGAGGAAATGAAATGGAATGAAATGTTTGGGACAACGCGATTTACGGTTGTCCCTCGTTGATATCCATGAAATTGTTGAATGTTTAAAATCATGGCGAAATGGCGCTTCGGTAAACATAGAAAAAGGTTGTTACCGAAACGCGTCTGTTTTTGTTTTGTGAGCGTGTGAAGTTTCCTGTTAATAAAATTACAGAAACGGCCCCCCGCGAGTGCTGTCTTTCTCCAGAGGAATTTAATGAGAGAAGGGGAGTCGCAGCGGTAATATATATATATATATATTCACTTAAAAAACCATAGGTTTCACACATGTTATAGTTAGCTGGACATTTCACTCGTAAAAAACCAATGAAATTCCCCCGTTATAGTTACTGCAGGCAACTATAACTCACGCGACCGCAATCCTCTGCTGATGACGTCAGATATTACATCACTTTATTTAGACACTTATTTACCCATGTCTTCTTCCATTAATCCTTAGCTATACATATATTACAAATATGTATTTTTCATAAAGACACATATGTCATCAGTGATGTAATATCTGACGTCATCAGCAGAGGATTGCGGTAGTGTGAGTTATAGTTGCCTGCAGTAACTATAACGGGGGAATTTCATTGGTTTTTTACGAGTGAAATGTCCAGCTAACTATAACATGTGTGAAACCTATGGTTTTTTAAGTGAATTTGTACGTTTTTTTAAATGCTAAGTTATGTATTTATTAATGATTTTTTTTTCCAGGTTTTTCACCGTGCGCGCACCGTGAATTATTATTATTTTTTTTATAAATCGCGAGATGCGCGCACCCTGCGCGCGCTGTGGGCGCTCGGGTAGCTTCGCGCACCGAGCACCCACGTTTCGCAGTTCGTGCAGTGCGCGCAGGGTGCGCGCACCTCGCCAATTTTTTAAAAATAAAAAAGATTGTATTTTTCTCCCTTGGGGGTCCTTCTGTGACCCCCTGACCAAGGCTAGGGGGTCAGGAACTGTCCTCTCTGCCCCCTTTTCACGTTCTCCACATTTTTTTTTCACCCCCTCAGACTGCGAGAGACAAAATGGCGGCCGACAGTTCCTGGTTTCGACCACTTCGAATGTTTACCGACATCTAACAACCAATCAGAATTGCGCTCGCGAACGGCAGGGTGCGCGCACAGTGTGCGCACGGTGCGCGCATATAGATATAGATATGCTTTTAAATGCAATTTTCTCAGGAAATACTGAACGGATTTACACCAGACCTGCAAAAGGCACTTCCTTGACCTTATGGCTACCTCTCTGCCAAATTTCACGTAATTCTGTTCAGCCGTTCGGGCTTTAGCTGTGTCTAAAGGTCCTATGGAAAATAACATGGGGAAAACGCGTTTTGGGACCCCCATTTTTCTCGGCCCCCGCTTGACGAATCACCATGAGACTTTCAGGGTAGGAGCTGAGCAGAGCGCCCCATTAGTTTTGAAAATTTCGCGAGGATTCGTCAACCGGCGCCAGAGTTATTCAAAATAGAATTTTGAGATTTCCTATGGAAACTAGGTTGTAACTATAACTATCTACTGGCGACCGCCAGTAGATAATATATATATAGATTTTCACTGAAAAAACCAAACGTTCCAGGCACGTTATAGTTAGAAATTATCATTTAAAAAACCTTAGAAATTCACTGAAAAAACCATAGGTTTTAGAGAAAGTTATAGTTAGCAGGACATTTCACTTGTACAAAACCAGTGAAATTCCCCCATTATAGTTAATTCAGCTAACTATAACTCGCTCCTCCGCAATGCACTGCTGATGACGTCACATATTACATCACTCATGACATGGTCAGTGACATCACTGATGACATCACTGATGACATCTCAAATGACATCACTGATGACATCACTGATGACATCATCCAGTGACTGTGTGTTTCTGTAAAGTTTAAATATGTTTAATATATATAGGGAAAGGTGTATTGAAGAATGAGTGGGTGTATAAGTGTCTGAATTGATGATTTAGTAGGTGCGTGACTGACTCTATAAGTGAGTAATTAAAGGCATCTTACTGACTGCATGGGTTAGTGACTAAACTGTGTGAATATTTGTATCCGTCTGTCTGTTGGTGTGTAAGCAGCTGCATGGGTTTGCAAATAGCTACATGAGTGTCTATATGAGTTATTGATTGCTTGAGTGTTTGTGTGGGTGGGGTGTGTGTGACTCTGTGTGAGTGGGTGATTCACTGGGTGCATGGTTTCAAGAGTGCATCTGTGATGGACTGTATGGGTGGGTGAGTTTGTGTATGGGTGTGTTAGTGAGTGAATGTATATCTCAGTGGTACATGTGTGAGTAACTACATATGTGAAAGGCAGTATATATGTGTCTTGGAGTATATAAATGGCTATAAGTGAGAGTGTGTGATTGTGAGAGTGGCTGTATGGATGAGTGTGTGCTTGTATCAGTGATTCTATAAGAGCATAAGAATGTGCTAGTATTTGTATGAGTAATTGAGCTGGTGTGTGTATAACTCTCTAGGTGAGTAAATGGCAGTGTGATTAATTATTTGCATGACTGACTGGGTGTCTGAGTACCTCTATGGATGAGCGGCAGTGTGTGAGTGTCTATATAGGTGTATGAGTGCATATGATAGTCCTGTACTGAGTGACCATAAGTATGAGTGACTGTACGGGTGAGTGAGTGGATGTGTGTGTGTAAACCTCAGAATCAGTGAGAGGGTATGTAGTTGTTGGAGTTTCTATGGTTTTGAGAATGGCAGTCTGTAATTTAGAGTGGGTGTATCAAACGTTATATTAGGCTGTGAGAAGATGCATCAATTTATCACATGGATGATGTCATCAGTGATGTCATCAGTGATGTCATTTGAGATGTCATCAGTGATGTTACTGACCATGTCATGAGTGATGTAATATGTGACATCATCAGCAGTGCATTGCGGGGGCGCGAGTTATACTTAGCTGAACTAACTATAACAGGGGAATTTCACTGGTTTTGTACGAGTGAAATGTCCAACTATCTATAACTTTCTCTAAAACCTATGTTTTTTTCAGTGAATTTCTAAGGTTTTTTAAATGCTAATTTCTAACTATAACTCCCCTGAAACCTATGGTTTTTTCGGTGAATTTCAGAGGTTTTTCAAATGCTAATTTCTAACTATAACGCCCCTGAAACCTATGGTTTTTTCAGTGAATTTCAGAGGTTTTTCAAATGCTAATTTCTAACTATAACGTGCCTGAAACCTATGGTTTTTTCAGTGAATTTCAGAGGTTTTTCAAATGCTAGTTTCTAACTATAACGCCCCTGAAACCTATGGTTTTTTCAGTGAATTTCAGAGGTTTTTCAAATGCTAATTTCTAACTATAACGTGCCTGAAACCTATGGTTTTTTCAGTGAATTTCAGAGGTTTTTCAAATGCTAGTTTCTAATTATGCATACACAGGTAGGACATGTGAAGAAAGAAGAAATAACGCACTGAAAGAAGCAAAAGAAATGCAGAAAGAAGCAACAGAAGTCCACAAAGACGAAGAAAAGTGCAGGAAGAAGCAAGAGATGTGCAGAAAGAACCAACAGAGGAGCAGAAAGAGGCCTTGTTGCAAAATCATCCTGTGCCCACAACTTTTTCAGATGGGTACTGGTGGTAACTGACTCTGACTAACCAGGCCTAGAGCCAGTGGTATGTTAAAAGACACTTAGAATACAGTGAAAACACCTACATACACTAGGGAACACTATGCGTTGGGGTCCCCCTGTGATTAGCATGATCTACTCTGTAAGTCCCTATTACATAATAGGGCAGGGGATTAAAACTACCTCTTAAAATGCACCCCCTGGCGAGTTGTAAGTTGAGGAATTAATTCTCCTTGAATACTGAGGGTCCCTGGGGGCCAACTAGCCCACCAGGTACCTCCAGTATGCGCCAAGGAGCTGCGTTGCAGAGAGGTGTAAAAAAGGGCATGACCTGAACCACCCATCTGCAACGCAGCACAGTGGCGCTTACTGGAAACACCTGGTGGGCTAGTTGGCCCCCAGGGTCCCTCAGGATTGAAACGGAATTAATTCCCGAACTTTAAACGCGTCACAGGGCGTGTTTGCACACATGGCACCTCAGTCCCCGCCATCTCCCTTCACCACTGTGCAAATGTGCCCTGTGGCGTGTTTTAAGTTGAGGCTTAAAGACCCTTCAATCCTGAGGGCCCCTGGGGGCCAACTAGCCTACCAGGTACCTCCAGGAAGTGCCACAGAGCTATGTTGCAGAGAGGTGTAAACAGGGGCGTGGCCTGGACCACCTCTCTGCAGCGCAGTGGCACTTACTGGATGCATCTGGTGGGCTAGTTGGCCCCCAGGGGCCCTCAGGATTGAAAGGGAATTAATTCCCCAACTTTAAACATGCCACAAGGCGTATTTGCACACATGTCACCTCAGGCCCCGACCCCTTCCTTCACCACTGTGCAAACACGTCCCGTGGCGCGTTTTAAGTTGGGAGATTAAGTACCCTTGAATCCTGAGGGTCCCTGGGCACCAACTATCCCACGAGGTACCTCGAGTAAGCGCCACAGAGCTGCGTTGCAGAGAGGTGTAAAAAGGGGTGTGGCCTCTGAACACCTCTCTGCAACGCAGCTCCTTGGCGCATACTGGAGTTACCTGGTGGGCTAGTTGGCCCCCAGGGACCCTCAGTATTCAAGGGGAATTAATTCCCCAACTTACAACTCACCAGTGGTGAAGGGAGGGGGCGGGCCTGAGGTGACGTGTACAAACACGCCCTGTGGCGCGTTTTAAGTTGGGAGATTAAGTCCCCTTGAATCCTGCGGGTCCCTGGGGTCCAACTAGCCTACTAGGTACCTCCAGTAAGCACCACGGAGCTGCGTTGCACAGAGGTGTAAAAAGGGGCATGGCCTGGACCACCTCTCTGCAACACAGGCCTGTGGCGCTTACTGGAGGTACCTGCTGGCCTAGTTGGCCCCCAGGGACCCTCAGGATTCAAGGGGACTTAATTCCCCAACTTAAAACGCGCCACAGGGCACGTTTGCACACTTGTGACATCAGGCCACGCCCCCTCCCTGCACCACTGCGCAAACGCACCCCCTGCTGCATTGTAAATTGAGGGATTAAGTCCCCTTGAGTCCTGAGGGTCCCTGGGGGCCAACTAGCCCACCACTTACCTCCAGTAAGCGCCACAGAGCAGTGTTGCAGAGAGGTGTAAAAAGGGGCGTGGCCTCTGAACACCTCTCTGCAACGCAGCTCCTTGGGGCATACTGGAGGTACCTGGTGGGCTGGTTGGCCCCCAGGGACCCTCAGTATTCAAGGGGAATTAATTCCCCAACTTACAACTCACCAGGAAGGAAGGGGGTGGGGCCTGAGGTGACATGTGTGCAAACACTCCCTGTGGCGCGTTTTAAGTTGGGGAATTAATTCCTCTTCAATCCTGAGGGTGACTGGGGACCAACTAGCTCACCAGGAACCTCCAGTATGCACCAGGGAGCTGCATTGCAGAGAGGTGTTCAGAGGCAACGTCCCTTTTTATACCTCTCTGCAAAGCAGCTCCGTGGCACTTATTGGAGGTACCTGGTGGACTAGTTGGCCCCAAGGGACCCTCAGGATTGAAGAGAAATTAATTCCCCAACTCAAAACGCGCCACAGGGCATGTTTGCACACATGCGACCTCAGGCCCCGCCCGCTACCTTCATCACTGTGCAAACGCGCCCCATGGCACCTTTTAAGTTGGGAGATTAAGTTCCCTTGAATCCTGAGGGTCCCTGGGGTCCAACTAGCCCACAAGGGACCTCCAGTAACCGCCACAGGGCTGCGTTGCAGAGAGGTGTAAAAAGGTGCGTGGCCTGGACCACCTCTCTGCAATGCAGCCCTGTGGCGCTTACTGGAGGTACCTGGTGGGCTAGTTGGCCCCCAGGAACCCCCAGTATTGAAGGGGAATTAATTCCCCAATTTAAAATGTGCCACAGGGCGCGTTTGAAGAGTGTTTTTGTGAGGGGGCACGATTCCATGTCCTTTTAAAAAAACTTGAAAGGGGGGCTGTATGGCCCCCCTTCCTTTAACTTTTTTGGGGCCCTAGGGACCCCATCCCCCAGGGCCGGCCTTTGCGCGTTTTTCTTTTCTTCAAATAATTATTATTGGGGAGGGGGGCCACGTGGCTCCCCTCCCTGGCCACTTCTGTCCCCGGGGACCCCATCCCCCGTGCCTGGCAACCTCGTTGGGGACCGTGGGGGGAGCCCCAATGCCCCCACGGTCCCTGCCGGCTCCCCGCGTCCTATGGGAGCCAGCATTGCTTTTCCACATGGGGAGCTGCTAACATGCAGCTCCCCGTGTGGAAAAGCAATCTGCTTTGCTTCACTGAAGCGAGAGCAGGTCTGCTCTCGCTTCAATGAAGCAAAGCAGTTTGCAATGACAGGGTGGGAGCCGCAAGGCACCCTCCCTGTCATTGCAAACAGCAGTGTCCCGGGGATGGGCACCCCGGGACACTGCAGGAGCCGGCCCTGGGGGATGGCGGTCCCCAGGGCCATCACTGGCTCCAGGAGGGGGGCCGCGCGGCCCCCCTCCCACTGAATGCAAAGCCCCGGGGGGTGGTGGTCCCCGGGGTTCAGGGGTCCGTAACGGACCCCGTAATTTCACTAATTAGTGCCCCGGGGAGGTGGTGGTCCCCGGGGTGTGTGGGGAGCTCAAGCCCCCGCACACACGTTTATTTTTAGTTTTTTAAAAAGCCCCGGGGGTTGGCAGTCCCCGGGGCTGCGGGGGGCCATGTGCCCCCCGCAATCAATTAATGAAAGCTCCGGGGAGGTGGCGGTCCCCGGGGCAGTGTGGGGGGGATTGGGCCTCCCCCCACACTTTTTTTTCTCTGCCCCTGGGACCTGGCCTACCCAGGGGCCAAATATTAACGAAGCGCGGGAGCACAAGTTTAGTTGTTTTTTTTTATTTCCGCCGAAATTCACGCTGGGTGCGCGAATCTCGCCGATTATTTTTTTTTCAAATGCTTTTTTTGGCCCTTGGGGTCCTTGTGGGGGTCAGGGTGTTTCTACCCTGCCCCCTTTTCTTGTTTTTCGCGTTTCTTTTTCTGTTTTTTTGTGCCTCGGTTCTACCGAGGCACAAGATGGCTGCCATGGTTTGGTTTGGAGTGGTTTGGAGTGTTGACAGCCAATTAGCATGAAGCTCGTGATCGGGAGGGTGTGCGGATCCTCCGCGGCCATAGATATCACTATCTTTATTTCTTCATTTCTTCATTTCTCAAAAACTACTGAACGGATTTACACCATTTTTTAAAAGGTCACTTTCTGAGCCAAGCAGTACCTTTTTGCCAAATTTGGTGTAATTCCGTTCAGCAGTTTTTGCTATAACCATGTCTCACGTTTCCTATGGAAAATTGATTTTTTGACTTCTATTTTTTGAATTTCTCAGAAACTACTGAACGGATTTACACCATTTAAAAAAAAGGTCTCTTTCTGAACCAAGGGTTACCTTTTTGCAAAATTTGGTGTAATTCCGTTCAACAGTTCGGGCTGTAGCCTGTTCCAAAATTTCATATGGGAAATAACATGGAAAAAACGCGTTTTTGGACCTCCGTTTTTTCTCGGTCCCCACTTGACGAATCACCCCGAAACTTTTACGATAGGAGCTGACCGGAGCGCCCCACCAGTTTTGAAAATTTCACGAAGAGTCGTCATCCGGCACCAAAGTTATTGGAAAATGAATGTTATGATTTTCACATGGTAACTAGGTCCTAACTAAAACTACCTACTGGCAACTGCCAGTAGGTAATATATATATATATATATATATATATATATATATATATATATATATATTAAATGAATCCGCAGCGCCTCTGCCTTAATTAGCCACACACGGACACGGACCAAATTCCTGGTGCAAATTGCGTGTTTATTTCGTAGATGCCTCCGCCATTACGCGTTTCAACTCCTCAGAGTCTTGGTCACATGGTAACGTTCTTTACATCTTTTGCATATTTAAAGTGACATTGTGCTTGGTGATAGGTACATGATTTGCACGTGATCATAGGCATAGAAGAAACATTTAAAATGTTATATGCACATACATCTGTATTATGACTTTGATTGCTAATCGATAACATTGTTATGCATAAATGCAATTTTTATCGTTTTGAAAATCATACCGTCATAAATTCCAATATGTAAATAAATTACGAATGCTTTCCTTAAAATCACAGCAGTTTTATGCTTTTTTTGCCCCAACTTGACTAACTAGAAGTTGTATCACAGCTTGAAATTTCAATTTCTGTTTACGTCTCAATAATTTTTTGTTTCATTTTAATAATCCGATGTCGTCGTTTTTGGTGTTTGCTTAAATGCGGTAGGGATTAGTATATCACCTTTGTAAAGAGGATTATTGATTCATAATACTTGAATAATTTCTTATTGCTCATTATTTGTCTCTCTGACATAATATGTACTGATGCTGTGAATTTATAATTTTGTGCCTATTTTCCTTAATGTGCAAATTGTGCAAAGTATGTGCAAAAATGTGCAAATAATTATTTTCGGTGATAATAAAATAAAATATTATAAAATAATGTTGTTCGTTGAGTTTCCCGTCACTCAATATATCGTATCTTGTAATTGCCACAGTTGATTTGTATCTATGTGATTACTGGGATCTCCCTTGTATCTACTCATGGATATCTAAATGACTGGGCCAAACTTTATTACATTTTATAGACTTTTCACATTTTGATTGCATATATATATATATATATATATAGAAAACATACTTACATTTTTCAGAAACACACAGTCACTGGATGATGTCATCAGTTGGCGGTGCGTCCGGGTTGGATGTTGCTCTTTCATCCATATCCTTTGATGGGTCCTCCGGTTCCCCTTCCTGTGTTCCGGTCCATGGGTCTTCAGGCTTGGCTCTTGAGAGGTGTTCTCTGATTCAGAGTGGTTATCCCTGGAGGTTTCTCGTCTTATCCAACTGGTCCAGGCGCCCTTCTACTTTGAAGTCTTATGCTAAGCATTGGGTCAATTTTACTGGTCGGTGTCTGCGCCATGGTTGGTCTATTGATGAGTTGTTTCCTGCTCGTGTTCTGGATGAAGGAGGGTTTTGATTTGGGTTTGGCCCTTTCTACCCTCCATGCGCAGTGGGTGGCTATTCGGGCTTTTCATGGTCCTCCTTTTGTGGCGGTTGAGCCCCTATTGGCTCGTCTTTTCAAGTCTCAGGCTTTTCAATGCCCTGGTCCTGTGTTGTCTCCTCCTCCATGGGATCTTCCGTTGGTTTTGAAGGTGCTGCAAGGGGTTCCCTTTGAGCCTCTGGAGTCTGCTGATTTGAAGTTTTTTACCTTGAAGATGGCTGTTGCCTCTGCCAGGTGTGTGGGTGATTTGGGAGCTTTCTTTAGGTCGGATCCGTTTTTGAGGATTCTATCGAATAGGGTGGTCTTAAGGGCCCATCCTACTTTTGTCCCTAGGGTTGATCTGCCCTGAGCTCCACTCTATTTAACATTTATGTCCGTCCCTAGCCGTTCTGGCCAAAGCCGGAACATGGCTATGGTATCTTATGCAGATGATACCCATTTGGTGTTTACATTCTCCAGCAACGTTAAACAAGATTAGGCAAAATTCCAAGGCGACCTTACGGCCATCTCTGAATGGATGGCCGACAACTACTTGCAATTGAATTCTGCAAAGTCAGAAGTACTTTTGGTGGGCCGAGACACCCATCTATGGGGCAATCAATGGTGGCCTAAAGCCCTTGGTACCCCTCCCCAGGTGAAAAGCGTGGTTAAGAATATGGGAGTTCTGATAGACAGCTCCGTTTCGTTCCGGGTGCAGGCCAAGGCTGTGGCGGGCACCTGTTTTGATCTTTTACGTGGGCAGAAACCCATTTTGGGATAATTTGACCCACCCACCCAACAGACACTACACATAAGATCCTGCATGGCCTGGGTCCGCAAATTTTGAGCGATTTGTGCTCGGTGTATACTTCGGCTCGAGCCTTGCCCTCTGCAAACCTTCACCTGGTCGGTGTCCCGCAGGTGCGCAGGACCAGAGCAAGAGGGTGCTCTTTCAGGGCATTGGCACCTGCCCTCTGTAATAGCATCCATCTTGCTGCCCGCGGCATGCAAGTCTATTGGGCTTTTAGGAAAATGATTAAGACGTGGCTTTACTCCATTCTTTAGCCAACTGCCTCTCTGTCCGCCTCTATCTGATTTAGCGCTGGGACGCCCCGTTCCTGGGGCAGCCATGCGCTCTATAAGTGCTGATAACATAACATAACATTCTTTCTTCCATCAGTCTGTGGAGGTTGTCCTCTGTTATAACTTGCTGGTATTTTTCCTCCTTTTCTTTATCCTCCCTTTCTCCCACTTAGTAGAGCCCTCCCTCACCCCTTCTTGTCACTTACTTTTGGTTCCGCCCGTCCTAGAGGGCAGAGTAGAATGTTGAGATTTGGGCTGTGGAGAGCAAGGATCTGACGTTGGAATAAACTGCTCGTGTCTCAATGCTTTGTGTGGACCTTCATTTCCACAGTTTTTGGCGACGATTTCTGCTGTGCTGGGGACAGCGTCAGTTTCCCTCCCTGGTCTGCAAGTTTCGTCTGCTTTGAAGCTCTCCCGCCTGTATTCATCCATTTCGGTCTTCATCAACCGTCACCTTGAGGGCTTCCTCTTCTCGCTGCCTGTCTTCTCCTTTCTGTGGCAGTGTCTGAGGAGAGTCTGCGCCCTGTGGCAAAATCTGAAGAGAGTCTGCGCCCTTCATCGATCCAGCTTCCAGCGCAGTGTCCCACCCCGGCGCATGTGCATCTACAAGCGGGCAGTGTCTCTTCAAGCGCCTGCGCAAGTCTTCGCTGCAGCGTATGGTGAGCAGTGTCCTGTCCTGTTCGGCGCCTGAGGTAGTGGCTGCATACGGGGAAGAACGTCCTGCGCCGGAGTTTGCTTGGTGATCTTCACCTTCTCCTGGGTGTTGTGAGGCGTTCCCGCAGCGATCCTCCGGTCCATGTCAGCAGTGTTCGGGCAGCCTTCATTTTCCTCTAGAAGTTTCCGGAGAAGACACAACGCTAGGCTTCGGTGAGGTTGCTCCTTGTCATTGTCCTAGTACTTCACGTACCTGTGTTTTTGGCACTTCCCCAATCGCCTCAATTTTACTGCGCTTCTTTTCACAAGACCTGTTGCTTGAAGGTTTTGTGAGATGATTTGGCATATTGGGGGTTTTCTTCGTGCAGGTTCTTCTAGCGCCAGTGTGCTATTTCTTCTTTGGAGCCCTGTGTTCAAACTTCTTGCTCTTTCCAGTGGTGTTCATGTTTAAGGATAGTTTTGTGCGCCTCATTTTTTTTCTTTTTCACCTGATTTTTTTTTCCCTTCAATCAGTCCAGAGGCAATCTGTTGCATTTCGTCTTCACAGAGGTGCATTAATAACTTTCATGCTCCAGTTTTCAAGTAACTATCATCAAGACTAGTTATGTTTCCACAGAAATCTCTTACAGATACACGCTGACAGGCACAGCTAAAAAAAATTCGGTCTTAGATCTTACATCGACATATTATCAAGTACCATTACACCCTGATTCTCAATCATTAACCGCGTTCACCACTCCGTTTGGCACATACACATTTCTGAGATTGCAATTTGGGTTGGCTTCTGCCTCATCCGCCTTTAAAAGAATAATGCAACACATTTTGGCGGACATAGATAAGGCCGTATGCTTTCAGGACGATATTCTCATCCATGGATCTAGTGAAATTGAACATGATACCAATCTGAGAAAGGTGTGCAACAAACTAAGAGAGGCAGGTCTTACAAGTGCAAAATTGGGGTAGCCTCAGTAGATTTTCTAGGACACACACTCTCAAGCGAAGGGATTAAACCTAAAATGGATTTAATAGAGGCTGTTGTAAAAGCTCCCGTTCCAACGAACAAAGAGGAAATCAAATCGTTCCTGGGCTTAGCAGAGTACATGTCTAAGTTTGTTAAAAATTTCTCAGAATTAGTACAACCCATAAGAGACCTGTTGAAAAAGGATGTAAAGTATGTCTGGTTACCTATTCATGACCAAGAATTTTCTAATATCAAAAGAGTGATCGTTTCGGCTCCCCGCATAGGTAGTTTTGATGGCACAAAAGACACTATCTTAACCACAGATGCCAGTAACGGGGGCATTGGGGCCACGCTCTCACAGTTTCAAAATGGCAAGGAAAAAAAATAGCCTTCGCCTCAAGAACTCTAAAGGAGGCAGAAAGCAATTATTCTACTATTGAAAAAGAAGCCCTTTCGTGTTTTTGGGCCATTAATCACTTTAAATATTTTCCGTGGGGTCTACCGTTCAAATTAAAGACAGATCACAAACCATTAGTTGCTTTGTTTTCATCAAAAGACAAAGAAAAGACCACACCAAGAATTGGTAAATGGTTGGTTTCTTTACAAAATTACAATTACTCTATAGAGTATGTGCCTGGTAATAAAAATCAGGTTGCGGATTTTCTCTCTCGCCTCCCCATTGACACGCCTAATGAAAGTAGCGTAGAGGATTTTGAGGTACTGCAGGTTTCCATTCCCGCAATTCTTGAAGATGAGTGGCACTTATCTTGTAAAGAAGATTCCACACTTAATGCTGTAAGTGAATTAATCAAGAAGGGTTGGCCCAGTAAGTGTGGAAATCTTCCCAATAAGTTGCAGCCTTATTGGAATGTAAGAGAAGAGTTATCCATTGTGGGTACTAATATTTATAAGGCTGAGAAAATTATACCTCCTGAGGTCCTCAGGAAATGCATTTGTGATTTAGCTCATGAAGGCCATTTGGGTAGGAGTCTAACTAAAAGTAAACTACGCTCAGGATATTGGTTTCCTGGTATGGTCACCCATATTGAAGAACTAGTCAAGCGATGTCATGCATGTGGCATAAGTGACAAAACCAAATGCACAAGAAGAACTCCTCTAGTACCAGTACAAGTTCCCATTAAGGCATGGGAAAACTTGGGCTTAGATATCATAGGGCCATTACATGTAACAGGACTGCAAGAAAGATTTATTTTAGCTTTAGTGGATTATTTCTCCAAATGGATTACCCTTAAGTTTGTCAACAAAGTGGACACCAAGGCCATTAAAATCTATTTATCTGACACATTTGCATGTGAAGGTATTCCACATAGTCTCATTACTGATAATGGGGTTCAGTTTGTCTCGGAAGAGATGAAAGAGTTTTTGGTTAGCTTAGCCATAAAACACGTTTCTACCCCGTTGTATTGTCCCCGTGCAAATGGGTTGGTTGAACGCTTTAACAGAATGATAAAGGATGCATTGCAGTTATCCATAGCTTCCCACGAACCCATAATCCAATCCATCAAAGACATGATTGGGTCGCATGCCATAACCCCGAACAGTGTAACAGGCTATTCCCCTTTTTGTCTTTTGAGAGGAAGAAAAATGGGATCCAAACTTACGCCTAACTGATTATTTGAGGATAATACTTTTGTGTGTGATAAGCAAATTACTCAAGAGAGGATCCGGTGCCATCAGAATAGGTACAAACAACAGTATGACTTAAGATGGGGAACCAAGCCATGTGAGTGGAAAGTTGGCCAAAAAGCCTGGGTGAAGAAACCTATCTCTTGGGCTAGTAGGTACAACACATTTTATGGTCCTTAAAAGATTAGTGATGTTGGTAAAAACATTGTTACCATGGCAGATGGCAGGAAATGGAGCATGGACAGACTGGTTCCTTATTCTGAGCAAGCCACCAGTAACAAACAAAGTAGTGTGTCAAGCGATTGGCCGGGAAGCGTGGTCTCAAGGCGCAGTTACAGAACAATATGGCAGAAAGACTTTGTATTGAAATACATTGTATTGTATCTTTTATCTTCTGTTAGCTTCCTAAGGAAAGGATGATGTTTTATAACTTGCTGGTATTTTTCCTCCTTTTCTTTAACCTCCCTTTCTCCCACTTAGTAGAGCCCTCCCTCACCCCTCCTTGTCACTTACTTTTGGTTCCGCCCGTCCTAGAAGGCAGAGTAGAATGTTGAGATTTGGGCTGTGGAGAGCAGGGATCTGACGTTGGAATAAACTGCTCGTGTCTCAATGCTTTGTGTGGACCTTCATTTCCACATCCTCCCTGTTTTATTTCCAGATCCTTTTTTTGGGGAGGAGTCTCTGTTGCATCTTTTGGATATGAGGCGTGCCTTGTTGATTTATTTGTCTCGCATGGCTTCTTTTTGTAAGGTGGATAATTTATTTGTCACTTTCGGTGTTGCGCATCAAGGCATGAAACCGTCCCATTCTACTCTTAGCAGGTCGATTAAACAGGCTATTCTGTCGGCTGATGATGTTCAGTCGGTGGTTCCCTTGCAGCCTATTCTTGGCCGGTCTACACGTTCTGTGGCTGTTTCTTGGGTTGCTTTTAAGGGTGTGTCCATGGAGGATATTTGCAGGGCTGCCACTGGTCTTCTTCTTACACCTTCATGTCGCATTAACGGCTTGAGGTTGGGGAGGGTTCTTTCCAGGGGCGTAACACAGGTCCCTGCAGTGCAGGGGTGCCCCCAAGCTCCAGGGGCCCCCCACAGCACAGCACTTCGGCCGGAGAGCTCCTGATAATAGCCTGGAGAGAGGCCCCTCCACATACCTTGCAGGAGAGCCCCCTCAATTATCTTTACGCCACTGGTTCTTCCATTGCCTTTGCCTCTTCGGTTCTAGACTCTGGGAATTCTTGAGTTCTTTTTCAAAGTGTATTGTGTTTTCATTAAACAATTTGTTTCAGCTCTCACTGTGTGAGCTGTGTTCCTGATCCATGAAACTGATGTTGCCTTGGTATCTGCTCATGTGTTATTACTGTGGCGAGGAAGACGGATGAGGTGGTAATGCCCTGGTAACTTTCCGGTAATCTTCATTACTCCGAGTCCAGATTAACCTCGCCACAGTATAGTTTCCCTTGCCGCCCGGCCCTTGTGGTGTTTCATGGCTTTGGCTGTGTGTACAGGACATGTTTCAGGTCTGTTATCCGTTTGTAGGATCGGTGGAGGACGATGGGGGGCCGCGTTGGGGGTAGAGGGAGTCTAGTACGCTAACTGATTTTCCGTGCAGTTTCTGTGGGAGCAGCATGCTCATGTGTAATTACTGTGGCGAGGAAGACCTGACTCGGATTAATGAAGATTACCGGTAAGTAACCGGGGCATTATCGATGATCTATACAACGAACCCATAGCTGCTCTATCTTCTGCAACTAACAACCATTGGGCAAGGCAATAGTTGGCTTCTTGTAGGTTCAATGTTACTTGTATTATATATATAAGGATGCAATGAAAGAAGCAGCAGAACACCAGCCAGGGCACTCTCTGCTAAGCACAGGTTTCCAGTTTCTGTGTTTTAAAGCCACGCCCTGAATCTACTCGGCCACGCCCCTTTCAGAGGCCACGCCCCCGTTCTTTCAAGCCCTGCGTGTTCGTGTTCCCTACGTCCCCACTCACAACGCGCAGGAAAGCGTGCCTGACCTGTAGATGGCAGCCGCCGAGACATGTTGTGCCTGCGCATGTGCGCCCTCACTTCCTGTGCCGACAGTGACCCCGGGGTGACCGATGCGCGCTGACGTCACGGGAGTGTGTTGACAGTGCCGGTGCGGACGTGAACGGAGCCGCCTTGGTCCTGCCTCCCCCTCCGCCGCCCGTCAGCCCCCCCTCCAGCCATGGCCGTCCTCGCCGCCCTCCTGCTGCCGCTGCTCCTCGCGGCCGCGCGCGCCTTCGAACCAGACTTCACCGCGGGCTCCGGGGGCCCCGAGCGCTTCCGCATCGAGGGCCGTGCCGTGGTGCCCGGCGTGCGGCCCCAGGACTGGATCGGTTCCGCCAGGGTGCTGGTGGAGGGCGAGGAGCACGTGGGCTTTATCAGGTGAGGGGCCCGCTGCTGGGGAGGGGGGACCCTGGGGGACGGCGGCAGCGCCGGGGCATACCCCCCTAAGGAGAGAGAGAGAGAGCCTCTCCCACAGAGGGGTCCCTGAGAAGAAAGACCCCCGAGGAGGGCCCTGCTCCAGAGACCCCTGAGAGAGTCCCGCCCACAGAGGGGCCCCTGAGAAGACCCCCCGAGGAGGACCCTGCTCCAGAGACCCCTGAGAGAGTCCCGCCCACAGAGGGGCCCCTGAGAAGAAAGACCCCCGAGGAGGGCCCTGCTCCAGAGACCCCTGATAGAGTCCCGCCCACAGAGGTGTCCCTGAGAAGAAAGACCCCCGAGGAGGGCCATGCTCCAGAGACCCTGAGAGAGTTCCACCCACAGAGGGGCCCCTGAGAAGAAAGACCCCCGAGGAGGGCCATGCTCCAGAGACCCCTGAGAGAGTCCCGCCCACAGAGGTGTCCCTGAGAAGAAAGACCCCCGAGGAGGGCCCTGCTCCAGAGACCCTGAGAGATTACCGCCCACAGAGGGGCCCCTGAGAAGGAAGACCCCCGAGGAGGGCCCTGCTCCAGAGACCTCTGAGAATAGAGGCACACCCCTGAGAGACCCTTGAAGAGAGACCCCCGAGATCCCTGACAAGAGAGGCACACTCCTCAGAGTCCCATGGAAAGAGAACCCCGAAAAATATTGAGAAGAGAGCCCTCCCTTTGACACCCCCACACTGAGAGCCTTGAGAGAGCCATGATAAGAGACCCCTGAGAAGTGATCTCAGAGAGACCCCTGAGAGGCACCCGTCCTAGAGACCCCCGAGGAGGGCCCTGCTCCAAAAACCCTGAGTCCCGCCCACAGAGGGGTCCCTAAGAAGAAAGACCCCAGAGGAGGGCCATGCTCCAGAGACCCTGAGAGAGTCCCGCCCACAGAGGGGTCCCTGAGTAGAAAGACCCCCGAGGAGGGCCCTACTACAGAGACCCCTGAGAATAGAGGCACACCCCTGAGAGACCCTTGAAGAGAGACCCCCGAGATCCCTGACAAGAGAGGCACACTCCTCAGAGTCCCATGGAAAGAGAACCCCGAACGATACTGAGAAGAGAGCCCTCCTTTTGACACTCCCACACTGAGAGCCATGAGAAAAGACCCCTGAGAAGTGATCTCAGAGAGACCCCTGAGATGCACCCTTCCTAGAGACCCCCGAGGAGGGCCCTGCTCCAGAGACCCCTGAGAATACAGACACACCCCTGAGAGACCCTTGAAGAGAGACCCCGAGATCCCGGTCAAGAGAGGCACACTCCTCAGTCCCATGGAAAGAGAACCCCGAAAGATGCTGAGAAGAGAGCCCTCCCTCCCTTTGACACCCCCACACTGAGAGCCATGAGAAGAGACATCTGAGGAGTGATCTCGGAGAGACCCTTGAGAGGCACCCGTCCTAGACACAACTGAGAACTGATCCTAGAGAGACCCCTGAGAGGCACCCGTCCTAGACACCCCCGAGAAGTGATCTGAGAGGCACCCGTCCTAGACACCCCCGAGAAGTGATCTGAGAGAGACCCCTGAGAGGCACCCGTCCTAGACACCCCCGAGAAGTGATCTGAGAGAGACCCCTGAGAGGCACCCGTCCTAGACACCCCCGAGAAGTGATCTGAGAGAGACCCCTGAGAGGCACCCGTCCTAGACACCCCCCGAGAAGTGATCTGAGAGACCCCTGAGAGGCAACCGTCCTAGACACTCCTGAGAAGTGATCCTAGAGAGACCCCTGAGAGGCACCTGTCCTAGACACCCCCGAGAAGTGATCTCGGAGAGACCCCCTGAGAGTCACCCATCCTAGACACTCCTGAGAAGTGATCCTAGAGAGACCCCTGAGATGCATCCATCCTAGACACCCCCGAGAAATGATCCTAGAGAGACCCCTGAGAAGCGATCCTAGAGAGACCTCTGAGAGGCACCTGTCCTAGACACTGCTGAGAAGTGATCTCAGAGACCCCCGAGAGGCACCCGTCCTAGACACTCCTTATAAGTGATCTGAGAGTCACCTGTCCTAGACACTCCTGAGAAGTGATCTCAGAGAGACCCCAGAGAGGCACCCATCCTAGGCACTCCTGAGAAGTGATCTCAGAGAGACCCCCATCCTAGACACTCCTGAGAAGTGATCCTAGAGAGACCCCCTGAGAGGCACCCGTCCTAGACACTCCTGAGAAGTGATCTTGGAGAGGCCCCATGAGAGGCACCCGTCCTAGACACCCCTGAGAAATGATCCTAGAGAGACCCCTGAGAGGCACCCGTCCTAGACACTCATGAGAAGTGAGCCTAGAGAGACCCCCGAGAGGCACCTGTCCTAGACACTCCTGAGAAGTGATCGTGGAGAGACCCCTGAGAAGAGAGCCACACTTCTCAGACCCCCAACAGAGGAGCTCCTCAATGTGGTTTACTGTATCAAAGGCTGCCGATAAGTCGAACTGAATGAGGAGGCAAGAGTTGCCTGAACCTAGGACTCTGAGTATCATCGATCACCTGAAGCAGTGCTGGTCTGGTGCTGCAGCCCCGATTGAAATGGGATCTATATACGTCTAGTGGTCGTTGTCTTTGATGTGTTGAGTGAAGTCCACAAAGTAGGATATGCAGAAATTCAATTTCAAGTGGTTTATTGATACATAGTGAATTTAATAATCTGTGAATGTCATGAAAACAAAAGCTATTTCTAAAGACAGTGGTCCCTGGACAGTAAATGAAATTAATCAGTATATATAGACCCAATCAGTTATATATATCCAAGTTTCCATAGGAAGAGCATTTTAACTTTGGCGTCGTTTGATGAATCTTCATGAAATTTTCCAAACTAATTCTTTGTTCATATCATTTCCTATGTGGGAAGTTTGGGGATGATTCGTCAAGGGGGGGGCCGAGAAAAAAAGGGGGGTCCCAAAACGTGTTTTCTCCATGTTAATTTCCATAGGAAACTTTAGACAAGGCTACAGGTCGACCGGGTGAACGGAATTACCCCAAATTTGGCAGGGAGAAGGGTCTTGGTCTAGAAAGCACGCTTTTGTTTATTTTGTGTAAATCCGTTCAGTAGTTTTTGTGAAATATCGAAATTTACAGATATCGATATTTGGGAATTCTGCCATCTGATTGGCTGAGGCGTTACGAGCACGAGCTTGCTGCTTATTGGCTGCGAGTGCTGCGAACGGTTGCAACTAGGAAGTGTTGACCACCATTTTGTGATTCCGTTGAAGCGAGTAAGGGGGGGAAAAAGGGCGAAAAGAGGAGGGTAGGAGCGCTGTGAGGTCTGTGGGGTGGTTAGGGTGTGCTATACAGGGAGTATGAAGTGAAGCATTCGCCCCTAGTAGTGTGAAAGTGCTGTTTTGCCCAGAGTGAGATGGTGCTGGGGTGAGGTGCCGGTACACTCGGGGATGAAACCGTGAGCTGATTTCTGCAAACTGATGTGCTCTGGGCGCTGTAGCATACTGGCCGCTGTAGCATAGCTGTGCAAGTGGTGTTAGTATGGGTTTAGACTATAGCGGGAGTGGGAAGCAAACTACTCACCCCTACAGGTCTGAAGACTCGAATGGAGTGTTTTTAGCAAGCAGGAATAAAGAAATAATCGTGAAGAATATAATGCAGAATGTTGCAATGCCACAGAAGACAAATGGTGAAATCAGGTGTGTTTAAGAAAGTGGTTGTGTGGGATAAAGCGATGGACTCTGCAAGTTATATAAAAAGTGTCTTTATGCAAGTGCCATAAATGGAACCACTGGTGCAAGAGCTAAGGCATCCAGCTGAGGCAAACTCCAACCGCTTCTGCTGTATTCAAAGCTAAGCTTCTGCATCAGTCAATTCCACATTACATGTTACAGTTCCATGTGACATAAACAATACCTATTAGACATGAACGACTGTAAATTGTAGAATGAATGTAAAGGTAGGATACGATTGCCACACTGTGCCAACCAGTTCCTAAACAATGCTGTGTTTTTTTATCTTGATCGCCAGTTCGTGAGCAGAGGCTGAGGATGAGCTAATTTGTGTGAAAGGGCTTCGTGGATAAGACGTGTGTACAAAGAATAGATATGGTTTCAGAATGGATGTCGGGTTTAGGCTAATTTAGAAAGTAAATAGCGTATTTGCATAGGCCATACATCATCCATTCCTGGTTAGTGTGGAGAGGTAAGGGCCAATAATGAAAACCGAGTTCAAATGGCTAAGCAGACTTAGTTATTATATGAAAATAGTTCAATTGAAATGTATTAAAAAATGTAATAGGAAAAAGTCAAAAAAGTGGGGAAGAATCAATCCAACAATAAAGTTAATTTCTTACAAGTCTTGGAGTTTGCAGTCCGGAAGTTCTTCAGCGGGTTGAGATGCGTAATGTTCCAATAGGCGATTGTTGACATCGTGTGAGAAAAGCGAAGCGATCCAATTCATATCCTCGAAGGGACAGTAATGTTCCTCGAATGTTGGAGCGGCAATTTGAATTGGCAGGCAATCTGTGATGTCAAAGGTCGCACGTTGCAGGAGATCTTTCGGGGCTGCGCAGAAATCACATTCCGCCAGGATACATTTTTGCGTTACATCCGCCATTGCCCCACTGTCCGAACAATCAAGTTCATGGTTTTCAAGATACTCCATTACCTGCTGGATATCGGGAGCGTTTGCTGGGATGTTGGCAAGGCATAGATCCATTCGCCAGTCGATTGGGCAAGTTTTGCGGGCAAGTTTTGCAATAAAAAGATGGTTGCACGCAGATTGTATATGTGTAAATAAATGTCATGTTGTAGCTGGCTCCGATAATAGATAAAGGCAGGCAGCCGAAAAGTTGTTCCATTTTCTCACGGTATTGATGTAGCTTCGCGTAGAGGCGTATTCTGTCGGACATGCTTGTTACCACAGGGAGCGTAGCCATTTTTAACAAGCTAAAGTAGTAGGATGGCCGTAAACAGAGCAAGAATTATGGGCACTGTTGCTGTTATTCCAGAGATGATCGAATGAAAGAATTCTGCTATTAGACTAAAAACAGTTTGAAAGCCTGTGAGAAGGCCGGAGGAGACAATGTTAAAAATGTGTGCCAGACCTTAAATGTCAGATGTGTTGAAAATTGTGTAACAATTCACAAAGTGTAATGGGAGGTTCGTATTTAAAAGGGAGTGTAGTTTACTTGAAGTTTGTGCTATCTGCAGTCGATAAATTACTTTTGGAGAAGTGAGGGACACTTCTGTTTGAAACAAAAGCGCTTTCAGTTTGCTCCGTTTAATATCTGTTTTCAAAGTAGGTATTGAAGGCCAAGTTGAACTTTGGGAGTTACTTTGTGTGGGTGGGAATAGAGATTGCCAGAGGAAGTTATCCGGTTTGAAACAGTAAGGACATACGGTATGCGAGCTCACATTGCGTAGCAGTCCATGTTATTAAGAAGCAGATAACTGCCATTAGAAAGCTGTGTGAATGTTGGTCTGATTGTGGGAGTTGGCGTGCTTTTAAGAGAGCACGCAAGATTGGGGGCTGTAAGCTTAGAAGCGTCGTGCAGTTGGACATTCTTGCATAGTAATGAATGACTGCCATTGTGGTCGCACTTTTCACCTGTGAGAGAAACTTCTGTATCCTCTTTAAGACAGCGATATGTAAATGGGAGAAACCACTGCTCATGAATAAACGCGCTACCTTATATAATCACATACAACATGACAAAGAACATGTACACCTAGCAGACACAATGACACTACGTACTGTGGGAACCGTGGCTAGCCATGTACACAAACCAAACATGGCATGGCACCTCTGCCACACAATGCAGAATGCAGGAAGAGATGGGAGCAAAGTATGTGCGAAGGTGGCAAGTGATTCTCGATTATAAAAGTATACAATGCAAAGTGTTGAGGGGATGTGCCGGAGAGACTAGAGTATGCAGAGCACAGACATTTACATGTCAACATACACTGATGGTCTATTGAGTGAAGTCGACAGTGGACGCAACCATGATAGTACAGTCAGTAGGGAAGATTACGAAAACATAGTGCGGATGTGCCCCCTCCTTCTCCCCCCCCCCCCCCCCCCCAACCCCCCAAATCTTTAGCGTAGTGGGCTGGCTCGGCTTACGCAAGGCTAGCATAGGGATATGAATAAAAGGCATGTTTCTCTGGGTGTGGTTCTCTTCCGGAATGGCGAACGTCTGTCAGGTCTGCGCAGCTTACACCGCCACGAGGCTGACGCCGTGAGCGAGGGTGGCTGCGGGAATAATGCTGTCAGCCTGCTGCTACCCAGAAACAGTCATGGCCGCTGTGACACGCATCAGTTCACTTTTCGACATAGTCGTATGTGAAAGAGGGTCCACCACGTGCCGGCGGAAGCTTTTGGGCTGAGGTCTGCGAGCTGGGAAGGCTCCTGAGATTAATGCTGGCTACCGCGACACAGACATACAGCGCCCAGCCTGAGGCCCAGCACCATGAAGTGCTCTGTATACTACTAACACTGTAGTCGAAGAGGTACCAACAGTGGAACGGTGTCTTGATCCCACAATGGACGATGTTAGAACTGCATCTGAGAGTGCAGATGAAGGTACTCCTTTCGACCAGCTGTAACCAACTCTAGGTCCCAACAGTGGAACGGTGTCTTGATCCCACAATGGACATAGTCCAATATTACCTGCTGCTTGTGAATTTTCACAGAAGTCCCTGCGTTGACGTGCATCAGACTCTGTGTTTCCGTAGCTAAGTGCTGCACATGATTATTGTGCTTGGTTGACACCAGTCGGTGGAGTACACCGTGGTACAGCAGGCCCAAACAGTGGAACGGGATCTTGATCCTACAATGGACGATGTTAGAACTGTATCTGAGAGTGGAGATGAAGGTAGTCTCTTTGACCAGGTGCAACCAACTCTAGGTCCCAACAGTGGAACGGTGTCTTGATCCCAAAATGGACGATGTCCGATATTACTTGCTGCTTGGTTTTGACAGAACTCCCTCCGTTGAGGTGCATTAGACTCTGTGCTTCCGTTGCTAACTGCTGCACATGATTATTGGGCTTGGTTGACTGCAGTCGGTGGAGTACACTGTGGTACAGCAGGTGGGAACAGTGAAACGGGGTGTTGATTCTGTAATTGAGGATGTCAGAAGTTAAAGTTTGTGATGATTTCTGTGTACCCGCTCCAATCAGGTGCCACCAACTGCGTGCTTCCGAATCCAACGGCATGTGACTGTGAGGTGTTAATGACAACTGCCTCTGGCCTACAGTGCGGTCAGCAGGGCTCACAATTCAGATGGAGTGGTTATTGTTTCATTACAGAATCCAGTAGGCAACTAACTACAACGTCTATTGAAATATACACCATAGCCTTTTAGTATACTTGCTTGAAGAAGTTTTTTAAGATGACTTGTAGGTCTAGTTCAATGACCAAATTCTTCTTGGTAGTGGTAAAGAACACTGAATAACAGTGTACACAGTGGACAGCAGAGATCGCAATTTGAATTGTTTTGATTTATTTATTGCAGAGTTTTGTGTCATTTATGTTGTATTTTGTGAAGAGGAAGTGAGAAAAATTATTCATGGAAGACTGTGCTCACTACTGCCTTCAATTCACACTGCAGACAGCAGTGTTCACAATTCAGATGGAGTCGCTATTGTAGATGACGCAGTCCTGTAGGCAAAAGACATTGCTCCAGGGCGCTCTGTCCGCACCATGCATACGTATTATCACAGGGTCCGCACACGGTTTTTGTTGCTTCGCGTACAGCAAACAGGACAGCTCAAGTCAACGCCATGTGGCTGTGGGCCCTTGCTGACCGCTCTCTGGCCTACACTGCAGACAGCAGTGTTTACAATTCAGATCGAGTCGCTATTGCAGATGATGTAGTGCTGTAGGCAACAGACATTGCTCCTAGTACGGCCCGCCCGCAGCACGCGTCATCGCTGGCTGTGCACATGCTGAATGCTTTTGATGTGGCTATCTAAGTGCACTAGACCTGATGGACTCTTTATGATGCAATCTTTTTGTGTATTATTTCAGATCTACTGCCTGTATCTCAGTATACCACAAGTTATGGTTGTTTTACGATAGAATCTTTTCTGCACAAACTATTGACCCTTTTATCATTGAATCTCTGTGTGTGATCCAATGATTACTGTTGTAGTTGATGCTAGCATCAACCATTCCCTTAGGGCTGGTTTACACTCGCCGCACACGCGTTCAGCACAGACGTCACTGGATATGTAACCCTGGTAATAAAAAGAAGTCAAGCGCATGTGCCCGTACCCACTTCCACTATCTATCTGTGTCCGTGTGTTCATTATGTATGCATGATACTGCCCCTGGGCCGTACCACATTACATTGTGCTGTGGACAGCGTATGCAACCATGTTACCTCTGGCAGTGTGGAAAAGTTCTGTTATGTAGCTTTTAGATGCATGGCTATCACAGGTGGAAGGCTACTTTACAGAGCATGAATATTGATGAAGATGATGGTTGCATGTTGTGTGTACTGTCAGATGTGTACATAGCAAAAAATTTCAAAAAAAATCTGTAAGCAGAAGAGGAGTCTCTCAAACTCTGTAGAGAATGGCGAAAATGGGTGGGGTCCTCCAACTGTTACAATGGGAAATGTTATGAACCAATCAAATGCTTTTCTTTAAGGTCACATGGTAATCGCGCAGCGAGCACACAAGGAGGCCGCACCCGACGCGATTTTGAGAAAATATTACCATAATATAAGTTTATTAGTTATATATAAATGTTTAAAATATTTTAGATAGTCGCTTGTTCTCATATACACTTTAAACTTATTTAGATATAGTTTTGAGACAAAAAAAATGAGGGAATTGCGTTCCCGGCGCGACACCATACATCTATGACGTAACACAGGGCCTGGCAGCGTGCACTCGTCGCATACGCAGCGGGTGTGACGCCCATACGTACATGACATAAGGTGCGGCTTGGTACTGCGTACATGTCGTATACCAAAGTAGCAGCAGCCGCGACCACAAACGTATATGATGTTATGCGGGACGCGGTTCCACGAACCCGTCGGATACGAAATGTACATCTTTACGAGTTTAGCAATATGGCAGATGGGATTGGCGTGCTGATGGAGCTTGGTACACTACTGGTACGGGACTTCAGTTTTCTCCCAAAAAAACCCCCAAAAAAACGATATACATACTTTTTTTTGAAGATATAAAACATTTTCAAATTAAAAACAAAAAAGGTTTATAGAATTCCCAAAAATTACAAAAAAGTTTGAAAAAATAGTTTTTAAAAATATTAAAATCTAAAATTAACATTTAAAAAATCTTAGAATATCACCGAAAAAACCGTAGGTTTCAGGGACGTTATAGTTAGTTGGACATTTCACTCATAGAAAACCATAGTAATTCCCCTGTTATAGTTAGTTCAGCTAACTATAACTCGTGCCCCCGCAATGCACTGCTGACGACGTCACACATTACATTATTCTTGACATGGTCAGTGACATCACTGACATCTCAAATGACATCACTGATGACATCATCCACGTGAAAATCTGATGCACCTCATCAGACCCTAATGTAATAGTTGATACACCCACTCTAGAATAGAGACTATAATTTTCAAAACCATGAACACACCAATACCAGTTAGTACATATCCACTCACTAATTCCTAGGTCTACATACACATCTATTTATTCACCCATACAGTCACTCATACATACAGTCAGCCATCAATACAGCATTATCGTATCCAGTCACATATCTATACACTCACACACCGCCTCTCAATGATAGTTATTCACACATGTAGTCAGTAATGGAAATAATCAATCAGTTTTATTTACTCACCTGTACAGTTACACCTATACCACCTCACTTATTTAACCCCTTCGCTGCGGCGGAAATTCCGCCGCAGCGCTGGGGGGTGCGGGGGGGGGCAGCGCGGTGGGGCGGTGCTCATGACGGAGCCACTCCGTCATGAGCCACGGTTGGGCTGTGCTCATGACGGAGTGGTTCCGTCATGACTCCGCCCACGGCGCTAATCGCCCGCACAGGCGGGGAATTAGCGCCGCGGCCGCCAACGGCCGCAGCATGACGGAACCACTCCGTCATGAGCACACGGCAACCGTGGCTCATGACGGCGTGGTTCCGTCATGAGCACAGAACGAGTTAAATATATACTGACACATACTTGAACTTTAATACAATAACTAATAGAAGCACTCACTGATCCATACAGGCACTCTCACAATCACTGTCTCACATATAGTCATTTATACACTCCAACACTAATATATACTGCCTTTCACATATGTAGTTACTCGCACATGTACCACTGAGGCATCCATTCACTCACCAATACACTCATACATAGTCACCGAGCCATACAGCCCTTCACAGATATAGATTGGAACACATATACATAGTGAATTATCCACTCACACATCTATGCACAGTCACACTCCCCACCCATCCACACAGACACTCAGGCACCCATACAGATACTCAACCAATCAATAGCCATATAGATCCTCATTTAACTGCTAACCAATGCATGCAATCGCTTACACACCAACTGACAACCTAAAATGTGTGAATGTCTGTATCAGTCGCTAACACATGAATTAAGTAAGACACAATTAATCACTCACTTATACAGTCAGTTATACACCTACTTAATCATCCATCCTGACTCTTATACACCCATTCATTCTTCAATACACCTTGGGATATATCATATTTACATTTTATAGAAACGCGTAGTCACTGGATGATGTCATCAGTGATGTCTGTTATCAGTGATGTCATTTGAGATGTCATCAGTGATGTCACTGACCATGTCATGAATGATGTAATATGTGACGTCATCAGCAGTGCCTTGCGGGGGCGCGAGTTATAGATAGCTCAACTAACTATAACAGGGGAAATTCTATGGTTTTCTATGAGTGAAATGTCCAACTAACTATAACGTCCCTGAAACCTATGGTTTTTTCAGTGAATTTCTAAGGTTTTTTTAAATACTAATTCCTAACTATAACGTCTGTAAAACCTATGGTTTTTTCAGTGAAGATTTTTTTTTATATATATATAATATGGTCTATATTTACTGATTAATTTAATTTACTGTCTAGGGACCACTGTCTTTAGAAATAGTCAATTACCCTAGGTGATTGTATTTGGGCCCCCATGTTTTTCATAGCATCAAAACAAAAGCTGGCACGTGTTTTGTCACGAGCACTGACATTTTCAAGACTGCATATGTAAACAAATTACAATCGGACAGGAATGATCAATCATAAAAAGTAATTATAAGATTTAAGAAAGAGGAATATGAAAGACCAAACGCCAGATGCTTGGTGAGTATTACCATGTCTGTCAAGTACAATCATGGAGGGTACAGAATACACGGTGAGGGGTTGAGTGGCCCAAACCAGAAGGATCGCCTCAAGGAACCCAATGATCAGAGCATAGCATGAGCGAAACAGTGACCCGCAATATTCAAGAGGCGGATGTAATAAGGAAGCAGTAACGGTAGTGACCCACCACAATAAAGTCATAATATCAAGGGAAAGCTGCTCTATTGAGCGAACCAAAGGTCAAAATCACAAACATTGAATTTCAGGGAGTACACATGCCAGAAGAATATGAAAATATCAGACCTAAAGCACCGACTTAAAATGCTTGTTGGATAAATAGCCATAAGTGATGAAGTGTGTAGAAATCCTGCATTAGGGGATCCTCAGATCATTGGTTCCTCCAGTATGTAACCAAACGAAATAAGTAAGGGTAATCAGAGTTGAGATTAACCTCCAAGAAAGGCTAGATGCAAGTATAACACAGACTAGTACACTAGCTAACCTAAAAGTAATAGGTCCTCGCCCAAGTAGAAGGGTACAATGCTTGCTGTGAAGTGAATGATGACTCCTGGGTTCAGGATCCTCAGGTCGTCAGCTAGTCCACAGACGTGGTTGAATTTGGCTAAAGGTAAAACAGCCAGTTTACCGTTTATATAGTTCAGGTGGCATCCAAATGTATAAAATGTGTGGGGTGACAACTTACTATTATAAGGATGGGTGTGAGTACACTTAATAAGTATTGCACTTTAGTGTCATTAGCGTTCTCGTGTATGAGTATTATGAAGACAACTTGCCCAGGAATTGTATATGGTGAAGAGTCCATGAACAGCTTAAACCTAAATAGTCCGCATATCAACAGCGTCAGAACCATAAATTGCATAGAAGCTAGGTAAAAGTGAAGAGAATAGTATTGTTATGGCAAAACTGGGCATTGAACCTACCCGTGAAACTGCTATCTACCAGTATTGTGGGTCACCTGATACTTTAAAGGGTGTCTGGTGGCAGTGTCCATGGGAAGCCCCTACCTAAATAAATATAAAGTGTGCTTAAATGAATATGAAGTGAGTATCTAAAACAACTATAATGTGTATGCCGCTACTTTCTGTATGTTGCAGACATCATGTGCTGAGGTATGACGCCTGATATACAGAAACATGACGTCTCCTTGTGCTATATATTGTATGCAGGAGATAAACAACGGTCTGCAAGAACAGCTGTGTTCAATTCTCCACGTGAAGTTCTGCCAACTTGAAGGAAATGTCCCTTGGCCGAGAGTTTTACCGGTTTTGTAGGGGAGTATGTGTGTGTAGAAATCTTTGGCTATGTTATCAGTGATAAATTCCATAAAGTGATTTGAAGATTTGGTCTTCGTGATGTTTTAAGTAATTCTTCCTCCCAAATGATGTCAAATAGTTGTCAATTGAACTTGGATTTGCATCCAGTGGACGTGCAGGATGGTTGTAGGCATATTAGCGATTTTACTTCAGAGGCAGAGAACGGTACAGCAATTTCTGTTTTCGTGGCTGGGTCATCAAATTTGATGGGTGTGGATAGCCATATGCTCATCGTGTGCTTAAACCTGTCCACAGAACGGACATTTGAGGTGCGCAGTTTTAATGTCAGTGTCGTAGATGGCCCTTTATAAAGAGCTGCTCGCCACCTAAATCTTAGTAACTAACTAGGGCTCCCTACTTCCTTTTTTGCATAATTATGCAGCGCTCTAAGCTTGAAGGGGTATTGCTTTGGATGCTCCCTTGTGTCTGGACACAACTATGTCTCTCTGAGGAGTTCTAACGAAAGTGAAACGTGTCGGAGACTACAGGTTTTCATTCCCTCTTGGCTTGTATGGTATTTTACCAATCCAAAGCTGTAATACTGTACCAGAAGTGGTGAAAGGCTTTTGTCATTTTTCAGCTTGGTTTGAATGACACTGTCTAATCCAATGCTTAAAGATTTTGTTACAAAAGAGTTGGTCACTTTTCTAGCTTAGTGTGGCCTGAGATACTCCTATTCCTAAAAGCTCTGCTAGAACAGCAGACGTTTGCGGTGATTGGTTTTAGAATGTTGCTGGTGGTGTAGAGAGCACTATAACAAGGAGCTGCTCTCCACCTGAAACCTGGGAAGTGCCCAGAGATCTCTACTTCTTGTTTTCATTAATTTATGCCGCTCTAAAAGACTAACTGGGCGTTGCTCTGACACGTGTGAATATATAGTGGAAAAATAAGCTGTAATTACGGTTCTGGCTCATACATGACAAACTACTGACATTTGCTAGTTTTAGTTATCGTTACCAATGCACACGATTCATGTCATAGCTCGTGCCACCTGCCATGTTGCTCTCTCGTTCGATCTTTACTTTGTTTTCGTGCCTCTTGTAAATTGGTATTTTTAACATTGCGGTTTGCACAAGTTGTGGCGTGTATTGTGTGCAGTGGTTATCATAACTAGCAAATTTCAGTGATTTGTTGCATCTGATCCAGAAAAGCCGTTAAAGGCAAAATGACTATTTTTTTTAAAAAAACAGGTTTTTGTGAAATTTCCCAGACTATAATTGGTTAGACAGTGTTAAGATCATTTGGCAGACTATTCCAAAGTGAAGGATTCCTTGTAACATCTTAGAATCCTGATCAAACCATTGAAGAGCATATCACTCTGGTGGTAGGATATCGAAGTAGTCTTAGTGTGCTCTTTACGGTAAGCCTTCCAGATTTCTTGCTATCTCCCAGCAAGGTTTCCCGGCACTAGAAGGGCGACAGCTGGTAAGACGCTGCAATGGATCAGAAAAAGTCAAATGGGTGGGATTGGAAGGTTTTACAGATGACCAGATTATCAGTCGGCCTTAACAAGGGCAAGAGACTTCTGGATTTTAGATGCGAGAGGAAAAGGTGAGTTTCTTTTATTCTGGAGCAGTAGATCTTGGCAATGGCCAAAAGACTAGAAGAGGAGACGTGAAGGACGCTGTAAGATTGGCAGCCACATATGTAATGAGAGCGAGGCGATGAATACGATGGACAGGTGGGCCATGATCTAGAAGATTTCAGAAGTCTGGTCCGCAGAGGATGATTGACAGGGCTGTGAGTTGGCAAGATAATAAAGGAAGAATATGAAGAATTTTCTTCAGCAGATGACTCCGATAGAAGCAGGAAGAAGAAACTCCGCTTACATGAGTGGAGGAGTGGGACTCGTCGAAACAGGCACCCAAGTTCTGCACACCTGCCACGGGGTGGGAAGGGAGCTTAGTTGGTCACCATGAGAGTGAAAGGAGTGATGGGAAGAAAGTTTGTTTCGGTTTTGTCATTTTTTATCTTAAGATTCGTGGTCATCCACGTGACCACGAAAGCACGCACGGATGAAAGAAGGCTGACGAGGAAGGCTCGCACGGTGAAAAATAATTTGGGTGTGATCAGTATAAAAGATTAAAATTAAATCAGTAGATCACAGTTTAGAGTCCATGTAGTGGGCTAAAGTCTTCACCAGTGACGTGTTTTGTGAATGTTCGCGGAGGAGGCGGGCAGCGAAGAAGAGTGGAAAGGAGCAAAAAAGAACAGCACAGTTTGTCTTGGCTCCAGAAAGCATCCTGGAAAACAAATGATCTGTGTTTGAGTATGTCTTTTTAAAGATATCATTGGTATTATTATTGGAGTTGATTAACTTACGTGTGTGTGTTATTCTTGAGTCCTATAAGGCCTCAGCACTCACCATAGCTTCACTCTGGAAGGTGCAAATCTTGAAAATTTGAAGCTGAGGCAGGAGTGAACCATGGCACACTTATCATAAAAAGCTGCATATAAGGGAGCTTAGCAAAGGTAAGACTTTGGCTATCCTGACATAAGCCCCCTCGTCTCCTACTATTTTAATGCAGACATATCGGTAGTAGTTTGAGTTGAGTTATATAGTGTGGTTAATAGGTAACTACAGCATAGTGGACTACTGGTGTAAACTTCAAAGATGTCAGTGGCTTTAGGTACAGACGGATTGTGCTTCCCTGGTATACCTTGAGGAACCAGTCCATAAACTACCCCAGACTCCACCGTAGGTATGCTGCTTTGTCATACTAAATATCGAGCTAAATCTAATGAACACATTCGCTGAATCCAAACATAATTTATCATGGAAAAGGGGAAGAACCTAAAATGCAGAGGAAAATCTGTTCTTTGGAACACATGAAGGTAAAGGTGTGTAACTGGTGACTGGTGTTCGATCAGTAGCCGAAAACATGTTCCCTGCTCCAGAGTGAATTTAAATTATCGGACAATGCATGTTATAACTTTCTGAAGTTAAAGGCGGTTGTTAGAAATCAGGATTTTCAAAGCCAGTAAGACTTGCCTTTTGAATTTGTTGTTTGTCAATGCTGTTTTGCAACACTGGCAAAATGCAGTTGCATCATTCTGTATGCGTACATGTTTGTCACCACGTCTGCATGTGCCTACAGCTTAACAAGGGCATGGTTTTCCTTTCCTACTTGTTCCTTCAAATTTACTGCTCCAAGTTAGAAGATTTTATTTGGATCTTTAAATCAAATATTTTTTTGTGCGAGAATAAAAAAAGATCTCTGGGTTGGGGCAATGAAGATAAAGTAAAGGGACTCTTTGGAGACCAACACAGGTGGTGGAGAAGATTACGATGGAGAGAGCAATATAGAGTGCAGGATCGGGGAGGTGGGCGAGCAACACAGAGGGAAGCTCATGAGGGAGTGAACACAAAGGGGTGGGTATTTGGCCAGGGAGAGACCTGCACAACTTGTGCTCGCATAGTGTTTAACCAAACAGAAAAAAGTAGTTCCCTAGGAGTGCACAGTGGAAGGATACAAGTTAGCCAATCAAAAGGATGGTAAAGAGGATAAGCTGCAGGGACGGAGGAAAGGAAAGCAAGGCATCCTATACCAAACCAGCAAATGAGTGACAATAAACCCAACCAAGGGTAGCAATCGCAGGCTGTAAGCCCCTTTAAGCTCACAGTAGGCCTTTTGCAACAAGACAGCTTGCGCTATCTGGTAGTCTAGGCCTAAAAATGAACATGAATAACGCCAGGGAAGGTTGATTTGGTAGTTAAATTTAGTAAAACATGCAAAGTAGCATCAAAATTTGATCACTTCCTGTGCACTCGTCGAACCTTTTTATCAAGTATACACAAGGAAGAATGTAACTCTGTTTGTAAATCTAATATACCTTCAAAAACAGTGTATCAATGGATGCATGTTCCATAATGACCTGCGCTGTAACCAAAGCTAGTTTAATCAGACTGCATAGAACTCACTGTACCCATAGCAAATCCTTAAAATGGGTCTGATTTCTTCTCCATTATGCTGGCACTGCCAGTCAGAACAGGGTGATTTAATCCCTTTGTTATATAGCTGCATGCTCATCCAGTCTTTTTTGGATGGACGTATGGCAAATTATCGCAATCTTTCTGTATCTTGACCCTAAATCCAGCCTTGTTCCTCCTCAGACCTCAAGCCCGTTCTTCAATATGTCATATCCAAGGTAGACCTCCAACTTGAGCCTTCTGTTCGCTTTAGCAGTACATTCTGTGCTTTCCCACTGGAAGCAAATGAGTGACCGTCTCCTTCCACTCTCAGACCCTACCTAGCCTTCCAGTCACTTGTGTGTATCTTTGCCTTTCAACCGGTGGTGCTCTCCGCTGCTTGTTGGCTAGTTTTGAGCTATGTAAATACCACATTTTGTTTGTTTATTTTACAGAGTTTTATATAGTGCGACCAAGACCCGAATCAGTTATCACAGCGCTTTACATAGCACCAGTTGCATTACTTGAGGACACATAGATACATATGGACAATTCATGGATTTGAATTCCCGTGGGTCTGTTATAAACCTTCTAGTTTTTTTTAGGGCACGCCCAATTAGATCTGCTTAGTCACAAGGGAGTAAGGAATGCTCCCCCTCCGCCCAGAGAAAGGAAGAACAGATGGGTGTTTCTCAATCTACTCTAAGATGAGTTGAGATCATCCAGATTCGGGGCGTTGAGTCCCACACCCCTGCCAGAGAAACTTTCTATTTTGAAGAATAACGTTTTATGTTTGAACCTCACTCTGGCCTCTGGGAGCAGACACACACAGCTTTTATTTTACAATAAGAGATTATGTACAGTCATCGCGTAAACCCTATGTATTAGAATAATGTAAATTATTATAGCAATCTCAGCTGTCGTGTAAAACAAAATAAATATTAGAAAACTCTAAAGATTTAGCTTTCTACATATGTGTGATACACAATGTTATTTTAGATTCTTAAAATCTTGCAGGCACCAGACTATTTCAGCAACAGGGTTCTGGTCCCTCTATATGGAACATATGAGGATTGGCATAGGGTAACGGTTTTTTACAGGCAATAGTTTTAAGAACTGGTGTTAACTTTTCCTCTTCTATGAAGAATAAAATAAAAACGGTAGCTGCTGGTTGCTCCTTCCTGGAGGCGGATTTGAGACAGCTAAACGAATTCTTTATTCCCGAGCATTGCCTCCGAATTCACTTTTTTGCTTTGAAAATGAGCCTGTGTTTTTTTTATACAATTTTAAAAAGCGAAAATTATTTTTTCTTTTTAAGAACCGATGGCAGCTTTGTGGTCCATGATGTTCCTTCTGGCTCATATGTTGTGGAAGTTGTGTCCCCAGCGTACCGATTTGAGCCTCTTCGTGTGGACATCACTTCAAAAGGCAAAATGAGGTAAGACCCTTCAGCCCGCCCTGTTGATCTAGGAGTCCAGGAGATTGCGGTTAGCATTTGTGTCCCAAGCGACAACAGAATAACAAGTTCCACACTACCTCTGAGCTTACAAATATGGGTGTTGCATGAGAAAAGGTAAGTGTCCAGCAGCTCGAATCAGTGGGAGTATGTTTTTGTTCCAGCAAGGTCAAGTTGTACCCTCTCCTTTATTGAGATGATTGCAAGATGTCTGTCACGAAGAAGCAGGTGTGTGCTTTAAAAGTTAAATAATTGATAGTCTGAGTTGAAGGTGTAGTTGTGCTGGTGTCCGTTCCTGGTTGACCCTTGCTGAGGCTCTGCCCATTAAGAATGCACGTGAATTGCTTGGTGCGGATAACTGTGTGCTGTATTCTTTGAGGCTTGTTAAAAATGAAACTTCCTCTCCTGCTCTCGGTATCAGTAGAGTGCCAATGATGCCACATCTTCAATGGCAACTAAAACCTTGGATTCCAACCCACATAAATGCAGTATTAATGCCGAGGCTTCCTCCAAGCGGCTGTGGCGATGACTTTTGTCTTACAGCCTGCACCCCAACATGTAAGACAAGACATGGCATCAGTACTGTTGCATCATTCTAAATATAGAATCCATTCCACCTCTTGACCCCTGTGACACCGGACAGTGCCCAGTAAACTCGTGCCATATCATGCACCACTTGATTTGTCACAATATTACTAATTTGCCCCGTACCATGGGTCTGCAACTCAGACATTCCATGCCAGAATACCTTCGATGGTGTTAGTGCACTCAACAAATATACATAACATAACATGCGTACCACAGTTTGTGTTGAGCATCCACCCCTCCTCCTTCATGTCCTACACGACATGCCTTTGATTGCAGCATCTGCCCCTCATCCATCATGTCCTACACGACGCCTTTGATTGCAGCATCCACCCCTCGTCCATCATGTCCTACACGACGCCTTTGATTGCAGCATCCATCCCTCATCCATCATGTCCTACACGCCTTTGATTGCAGCATCCGCCCCTCATCCATCATGTCCTACACGCCTTTGATTGCAGCATCCACCCCTCATCCATCATGTCCTACACGCCTTTGATTGCAGCATCCACCCCTCCTCCTTCATGTCCTACACGACATGCCTTTGATTGCAGCATCTGCCCCTCATCCATCATGTCCTACACGACGCCTTTGATTGCAGCATCCACCCCTCATCCATCGTGTCCTACACGACGCCTTTGATTGCAGCATCCACCCCTCATCCATCGTGTCCTACACGACGCCTTTGATTGCAGCATCCACCCCTCATCCATCATGTCCTACACGACGCCTTTGATTGCAGCATCCACCCCTCATCCATCGTGTCCTACACGACGCCTTTGATTGCAGCATCCACCCCTCATCCATCGTGTCCTACACGACGCCTTTGATTGCAGCATCCACCCCTCATCCATCATGTCCTACACGACGCCTTTGATTGCAGCATCCACCCCTCATCCATCGTGTCCTACACGACGCCTTTGATTGCAGCATCCACCCCTCATCCATCGTGTCCTACACGACGCCTTTGATTGCAGCATCCGCCCCTCATCCATCATGTCCTACACGACGCCTTTGATTACAGCATCCGCCCCTCATCCATCATGTCCTACACGACGCCTTTGATTGCAGCATCCACCCCTCATCCATCATGTCCTACACGACTCCTTTGATTGCAGCATCCGCCCCTCATCCATCATGTCCTACACAACGCCTTTGATTGCAGCATCTGCCCCTCATCCATCATGTCCTACACGACGCCTTTGATTGCAGCATCCACCCCTCCTCCATCATGTCTCACACGACGCCTTTGATTGCAGCATCCATCCCTCATCCATCATGTCTCACACGACGCCTTTGATTGCAGCATCCATCCCTCATCCATCATGCCCTACACGACGCCTTTGATTGCAGCATCCGCCCCTCATCCATCATGTCCTACACGACGCCTTTGATTGCAGCATCCGCCCCTCATCCATCATGTCCTACACGCCTTTGATTGCAGCATCCACCCCTCATCCATCATGTCCTACACGACGCCTTTGATTGCAGCATCCACCCCTCGTCCATCATGTCCTACACGACGCCTTTGATTGCAGCATCCACCCCTCGTCCATCATGTCCTACACGACGCCTTTGATTGCAGCATCCGCCCCTCGTCCATCATGTCCTACACGACGCCTTTGATTGCAGCATCCGCCCCTCATCCATCATGTCCTACACGACGCCTTTGATTGCAGCATCCACCCCTCATCCATCATGTCCTACACGACATGCCTTTGATTGCAGCATCCACCCCTCATCCATCATGTCCTACACGACGCCTTTGATTGCAGCATCCATCCATCATGTCCTACACGACGCCTTTGATTGCAGCATCCGCCCCTCATCCATCATGTCCTACACGACGCCTTTGATTGCAGCATCCACCCCTCATCCATCATGTCCTACACGACGCCTTTGATTGCAGCATCCACCCCTCGTCCATCATGTCCTACACGACGCCTTTGATTGCAGCATCCACCCCTCATCCATCATGTCCTACACGATGCCTTTGATTGCAGCATCCACCCCTCGTCCATCGTGTCCTACACGACATGCCTTTGATTGCAGCATCCATCCTACATCCTGTACCATGAGACTGACTTCTTCTAACAGGTGACTACAACCATCATTTCCATATAATTTTCTGCACCACATAACTATATGTTCGTGGCCTGTGCAGCTGCAGATACACATGCTGTGCATGCTTTCGCCATCTAGTGTAGGGCTCGGACATGTACAACTTGTTTTCTTCGAAGTAAGTTTTTGTTAAAGTCCCGGGGTCTGGTGACTCCACTTATAAGTGGTATTGTGCATGGGCATAGACTCTGTTGTTTGAATTGTTTTTTCTCTGCCGTCTCATTCGGACGTGTTGTTTAAAGCTCCGGTTAAACTCCTCGTAGTGTTCTTGCCGGGCCCTCGAATCCATCCTCTTGTTCGTACCTACAGGCAATCCTGATTTCTAGTCGGTTTTGACTCTGTGTCGATCTAAGACCCTCGACTTCCAACTGCTCGGCTTGAAAATGGTCCCATGATGAAAAGATCTCCATTCTGATTCTGTACTAGTGGTCGGGCAATGTATCTGAAATCCGACTTCCAGGAGGTCTGCAACCACTTTCTCGCCCAACAACCGTGAGGGCTCTTGTTTGGCCTGCTGTGTGTTCCGCAATAAGAAAACTCTTTGGAACAGATGCGCCCGTTGTCGCCTCCACTGCCATGATGCATATACCGAAGGTCGAGGAGACTCCGACATCTTTGGAGAACAGGAGGAGTAAGCTGTCGAGGAAGTGGATGCCTCAGGCGTCGCAATGGAGGCTCCCTTTTCACCTGGAAGCGTCTGTTTCAAAGCGGATGTAGAGTCTGAAGAGCCTCCGTCAATCCAGTGCCCTCAGAAGGTCCCATTGAGTATAGATGTTCCCATAAATCGCCACCCAGAGGCACAAGCTTGTAGCTCCCAAGTTGCTTACGAGGCCTCCAGTGCACCACTGCTTTCCCGCCATGATGGACTCCGATATTTGGAGACTGACCCATTGCCCAAGCCAAATTTGGTGATGAAGTCCCACTACAAGCCTCGAATCTCCATCCGCTGCTTCGGCTTCGGACTCAGACACCTCTTTAGCCACCATTGGACTCAGAAGGTTCGAAGCCGAAGTCTTCAGAGCCGAAACACCCCTCACCAAAACATTCGGAGCCGAGGGAGATCGTCTTTGACACCCGTTGACTCGAAGAAATCAGAGCAGAGTTTGAGCTCCGCACCCTCCGGTCGGCAAACTTCTACAGCCCCAACAAGGCCTCCGTTCACTGCGGCATCCTCTGTGGCTTCCGTGGAATTTGTCAAGCCAATTCTTGAGAGGCTGCAGGAACATTTGGATGCTCGACAACAGCAAATGCATATCCAACCATTCAGTGGCCGGATTCTGTCAAAAAGTTAATATGTGACAAAAAGGAAGCTGGGTTTTGAGGAGGCCATCAAACGCCTGAATTTCCAGCCCCCAAAAAGCAAGAGACATGACGGGAAAACCTCTCCCTTGCCTGCCGCCGCCGCCTCCTCCACCTCAACCTGCCTTGCCTCTTAGGGTCACCATAGCACTCGCCTATAAGTCCTTCACATTCGAAGGGTGGGACAGTCAAAGGCTACCTTATGACTACCCTCATGATCCACAGGGTCCAGACCAATGCGATGACTATGATGCGGACTACCCTGACGACCCAGACCTGTAGTCTACTAGGCCATCACCTTCTGACAATGTCACTTCTTATCATGAGGTGTTACCCTGAGCTGCCACTTTACACAATGTAGAACTCCATGTGCAGCAAGAGGATGATTTTCTTGTGGACTTCTCCACCCAACTCTCCTTCGATCTCTCCCAATGCTCAAGGGTGTCATCAAGCCTACCACCCAGATTTTCAAGGATACAGTCAATGCGAGAGTTATCACGACTAGGGTGGATACACAGTATAAAGCCTCCACTTGTGATGCTCTATATGTTCGTGGCCAATTACTCCATGACTCTTTGGTGGTCCATCATGCATGCAGAAAATGTGCCAGCACTCAGGACACAAGTGATGGACCCCCTCCCGACCAAGAGAGCAAGTAAATTGATGCAGGGCAAAAAGAGTGGTGGCGCAGTCTGCAACTCATTGGGGAATTGCAAATTCAGTTGGCATGCTCTCCCGGTATGACCGTGCACACTGAGATCAAATGGCAGACCTGGTAGAGTATCTCTCAGAACAGTACAGCAAGAAGGGGCAACAGTTAGTGGCAGAGGAGAAGATTATCTCTAACACTAAGATCCACTGTTATTTTATAAGTTCTTGTAGAGCGCACGTACACCAAGTGGTTTCATGGCGCTGAAGTCCAGGAGAAACTGCTGCAAAGGAGATTCAGCCATATGCTTGTTGGAACAGCCAGGTCTTTGTTTGTTTCCTAAACAGAGCAGAAGAGGTCAGAGTTCTTGTCTCTGCGGGGGGGCTGGGGGTGGGGGGGGGGGGGCAATTCCAGAATTGAGGAGCCTGGACCGCAAATCTTAGTCTCCCGTGTTTCTTCCGTCTTGCGGACAGGATGACCAACAGATTCAGATGGGAGGACCTAAGGTCCTGGAGAGGAGCATAGCGCTGAATCCGTGAGGATATAAATGCTGGACTGCTGCCATGAAGAGCCTTGGAGGTCATGCACCCCAGCTTGAATACGTAACGTTTGGTTACTGGAAGCCAATGAAGTCTGACCAATAATGGCGTAACATGGTGCTATTTGGGTTGATGATAAAACAGTCTGGCTGCCTAATTTTGCACTAGTTGCAGACGTTTTATTTGGTATGCCGGGATGCCCACGTAGAGCGAGTTGGCGTAGTCAATGCGAGAGATGAGTAGAGCCAAGACAACTTTGGTCAGGGCCTCTATGGTAAAACGTCTTCTAATCTTCCTGATCCTTCGTGACTGTAAGAAGCAGGAAGAGACCACTGTCCCAATCTGGGCTTTCACCGATAGATGACTGATAATGGTGATACCCAGACTTGACATGCTGGGAGTGGTATGTTTCCCAGTTCGGGAGGCCAGAAGTTGGAGTTCCCAGGGTTGGTTGGCCCACCGATAAGGATCAGCTCCGTTTTATCAGGATTCAGCCTCAGATGGTTACTGTTCATCCACTCACTTATAAATTGCATGATGGATTGGAAATTAAGAACAGACGAGGCCGATTGATTGATGTCAAATATCAATTGGAGATTGTCTGCATAGTTGGAGGTGCTGACCTTCCTTTCTACAAGGGAGCAGATCAGGGGCAGTAGGTACAGATTAAATAGAAGCAGCAAGAGAGATGAGCCCTGTGGCACTCCACAAGCAAGTTTACTTTTGAGGAGGAAATGTGAGCGAGACGGACAGCCTGAGAGCGATTGTTGTGAAAAGATATGATCCACTCGAGAGCCGGGCCCCGGATCCCAGCTCTGCTGACACGATCGACCAAAAGATCATGGTTGACCGTGTCAAAGGCTGCCGAGAGATCAAGAAGAACCAAGGCCTGAGTAGTGCCCATGTCCGCACCCTTCCTAAGTTCATCCACGACCGTGAGACTAACGGTCTCAGTGGAGTGAGCCAGTCGGAAGCCGGGCTGGTGGGGGTCAAGAAATTGAGAGCTTTCGATAAAGGAACTGAGGCTACTAGCCACATGAGCTTCCAGAACCTTAGCCAGGTAGGGAAGCAAAGAGATTAGGCGGTAATTTGTAAGGGCTAGGGGGTCCGCCTCAGGTTTCATTAAAGAGGTAGAAATTGTTCCAATATTAAATACGTTTGGGACGATACCCTGCTTGAGGGAGGTATTAAGGAGCGCAAGTGGGGGGTCCGGGCAGATCAGGAAGGCTTTCCGTAATATGTGCGGGGCAACAATCCATGGGGGAGCCGGAACCAACCTTTCTTAGAAAGCTAAAAAAGACTGCCCTGGAGATAGGAGGGAGCTGGTCTAGTAGTAGGGGGTTACTGCAAATAGCTGGTGGAACCGTTGGATAAGTGTTTGTAGGAATACTAGCTTTGATACTGGCGATTTTATCTATAAAGTAGGTGTTGAGGGAATCACACAGGGCTTGGGTGGGAGCAGGGTTTGCTGTCACTCTTATCAGGCTTGGATAGTTCATCCACAATAGCAAAAACTTCCTTGGATTTCTTAGCATAGTTAAAAAGTTGATTGGAGAAATAAGCAGCCTTGGTTTGCAGAATAGTATTTTAGTATTTTTTTTAACTGTACCACAAATGCCTTTTTTTTTTTTTTTTTTTTTTTGTCTGAGGAGTAAATACTTCTCCAGCTACGTTCGGCTTGACTCGGGCAATTTTTTTTAAAGTTGTGAGAGAACCAACGTTGGGCTTTGTGAGGTCTTAGTGTTTTTATTTTTTTTAATTTTTTTTTATATAGGAGCAAAGCTATCGCTTGCAGATTCGAGCCAAGATTTGATACTTTCTACTTGGTTGTTCATAGACTGCTGCTCTGACGGAGCAGTGGGGGCTAGCATATTACAGAAATCTCCCAAATTGGCATGTCTCCAATTTCTAGCCATGCGGCCTATCTTTGGGTGGGATTTAGTTGAGTGAACACTGTGCTCTGGATGCCACAGATTAAGTCACCTGCGGCATTAATACTAGTATTCTACTGCACCATCCTGCCTGCCTGTGCGTTTCAGGCTTTAAGCGGAAGTACAGCAGCATCTACTCGATGCTCCTTTTGGTGGTCACCATCTGTTTGACCCTCAGGTAGATGAGATGCTTGAGAAACAGAAAAAAAAACAGATGGCTAAGACAAAAGGACCAATCCAAACACAGACCCCCACAGGTTCCTTTCAGCACTCGCAGTTTCATGGGGCATCCAAGACCCCACTCCAGAAACCTCTTCTACCATCACAAAGTCAACAGAGCAGTCCTACTCACAGGTTTTCTACTGGGGTGGTTATAGGGGCAATAGTGGAAGAGGTAGAGGTAATGGTGCTGCCCCTAAGGCAGTGACAACCTGCAGCTTCACACAACACCTGTCAGGGAAAGAGAACGGGGGTTTCTGCCCCGCTGGACAGAAATGTTGTCGGGCATTTGGGTTCTAAATATTATACAGGAGAGATAATGTCTGGTACTGACAAAAATGCCACCAAACACCACCCTCTGCCCCCTCATGAACAAAGATATAAGAACATCTGCGTCTCCTTCACAACAAGGTACAGGCCCTCCTGGACAGGGGGGCCATAGTGCCCATTCCCCCACAACACAGCAGAAAGTGTTTATACTCCCTCTACTTTTTTTATCCCAAAGGACGACTCCCTCAGACCCATCCTCGATCGCAGGACTCTCAACAAATACATTCTGTCAGAGCACTTCCATATGGTGATTCTACCGGGCGTTATATTGTTTTGGCAGCAAGGCGGCTTCATGGCTGCCCTGGATCGGAAGGATGTCTACTTACACATACCTGTCCACCCAGCACATCTGAGATATTTAAGGTTTGTGGTAAGCGGACATCATTATCAATTCAAGGTACTGAATTGGATCTTATATAATTTTTGCCTCTAATTCGATAAATATTTCACCACAACTGTCCAGAGTAGCCAAGGTGATCTGGTGGCGGACAGTTCATCATAGTTTACACCTACTCATGGAACATATTCCAGGGGTGGAAAACAAAATAGCGGGCCTGCTCAGCAGGATGCATCAACAAGTACATGAATGAGAAGCAACACCACCTGGTCCTAATCCGGTACTTCCAGCTCTGGGGGTTGCCACTTATAGATCTGTTAGCCACAGCAGAACATTCTAAATGCCCAAGTTTTGCTGCTAGTCTACCACACCCACAGGCCAAGGAAAGCACTACGTATGAATTGGTCAGGGATATTTGCCTCCACTTTTCTGCCTCTCCCACTCCTACAGTGTGTTGTGATGAGACTCTGAATTCCCTCACGCTCATTCTAGCGGCACCAGCATGGGCACTCAAACCATGGTATGTCACGCTGCTAGAAATTGTGAGAATCTCCCCAATAGGTCGAACCTACTCGCACAAAACCAGGGCACACTCATGCATCCCAACCCTGAGGCACTCAACCATGCTGAGCCTCGAGAAATCTACTCGCACACTCGCTCTTTCATCAGGGCGAGTTATTTATAGGGCCTACTCGCCTGTTCTGGCGAGCTGGCAAATAACAGCTGTTCTGTTCATTCACAAAGTGAATGAACAATAAAGTTACCTTTAAATCTTTTTATCTTGTCAGTTTGTCTTCCTACATTTACTTTTTTTTCTCGGACTGTGATTTTGTAAAGTGAACTGTGTGACAATCGTGCTATGCAAAGCATGTGAAATGAAATGTTTTAAGATGTCGAGCTGTTTTTCTAACGTAGCATTGAAATAGCTAATAAGTGCTATTTCAGTAGTTATGAAGGCATATTTTTGTAATTGTGTGGTGAAAAAAATATTTTTATACGCTGGAAACAAATCAGAGCACTTTATTTGGTGATGTGCAAATGATAAATATTTTTTTTAAACCCAATTTCCGGACATTGCACGCTATATAGTTTTATCAATAAAGCTGCATGTTAGTGGTCATTTCCATGGAAAATGTGTTGTCTGTAAATGACAGTGCACTACCACATCATGCTTTAGTAATATACATATTAAAAGTGAGTTTTTAAACATGACTGAGAAATGTTCCTGTCCCCGCCCTGCATGTCTATTAACATTTTTATGATTGTTCGAGGCCTGCTTGAGATCTGACTCCTGAGGTCTTAGAAGTTGGTAACCTCAACCTACCATAGGAGTGTATGTCTATTCTCAAGAGGCGTCGACCCACCACCAGGGCCTGTTACGCTGCCAAATGGAAATGTTTTGTGCACTACTGCCTCCCAAAAACCATGAACTCTCTAAGTACTGGATATTGTTTACTTTCTGCGCTTGCAGAAATCCGGCCTAGCCTACACCTCTATCCGATTACACTTGACTGCCATAGCTGCCTAGCTATAGAACGACCAAGAAACACAGGTTTCTATATTCAGAGTGCCTGTTATTAGAACATTCATGTAAGGCCTTAAAAGAGGTATTCTACCCAGGACACTGCCTGCTCTGGTTTGGAACATAAACTTGTGTTCTCACTAGACTCAAGGGTCGTCCTTTTGAAGCCCTTCACTCTTGTCCACTGCAATTCTGGTGGCCTTCCTTGTGGCCATCTTTTCCATAAGACGAGTGGGTGAGGTACACGCTCTTACCATAGAAGAGCCCTTTTCCAGGTAGATCAAGAAAGGTGGTCCTTTGAACGCATAAAAAATTCCTTCCTACGTTGGCCTCTAGTTTCCTCCTTAATCAGATGATTGAACTGCCAGTCGTCTTTCTGCATCTGGAATCTGTAGCAGAACTCTCAGTCAAAAGAGCACTCCTGTACAATACTGATAGAACAAAACTATTGTGTAAGACCCAACAACTGTCGTACTCCAAGCTGCACAAGGGACGTGCGCTTTCTAAAGCAGGCGTAGCACATTGGTTAGTCAAGTGCATACAAACTTGTTATACTAGAGGTAACCGATGACTTCCTGCCCCTCCTTGACCTCATTCCACTCCAAAGAAAGGGGCTTCAGTGGTGAACTTGGGTAACCTACCAATAGCTGACATCTGTAAATCAGCGACCTAATCTACCCCACAAACCTTTACTAAACACTACTGTGTGGACGATCTGGCCAGGCAGCAAACTAGAGTCGGCCAGGCTGTCCTACGTACTCTTTTCCAGTCTTCTGCAACATCCTCTGGCTAAGCCATCACTTTTAGGAGGACTGCTTTCCAGCTAATGTACAGCATGTGTATCCACAGCTACACATCCCACGAACGGAAAATGTTACTTACCCTGTAAGCATCTGTTTGTGACCTGTAGTGCTGTAGATTCACATGTGCCCACCCTCCTCCCCAGTCGCCCGAGGTTGTTGCAGTTTATATTCTTTTTGTGTCTTTTTCTTTGGACGATTATCTTCAATGTATTATCTGTGCTCCACCTTGAGTCTTGCCCTCCGTGCCGGGAAAAAACAGTGTAGCAATGGAGTCGATGTCCATGCGCAATGCCACCAGTAGGTGGGGTCACTAGGCTCAGTGTCCCAAAAAGAAAGATGTCCTTTGAAGAAAAGCAAGCTGTAAACATCAGAGCCCGACACTAGATGGCAGAAGTATACACAGCATGTGAATCTACAGCAGCACGTGAATCTACAGCAGCACATGCCACAAACAGATGCTTACAGGTAAGTAACCTTTCCGCAGGCATCTGTGCCACTTCCTGCACCATGAGAGTAACCCATGCATTTATCGTAGCCCTCTGAATGTGTTTGTCACATGAATAGCCACCGCATTTAACTTGCTTTACTTTAGGAGCGACGCTCATTCCACATGCTGAGCTAGTCTATGTCCACACTCTACACCTCACCTTGAGCTGTTACTCGTGCTGCTTCTTGAACTATGTGACTGTAAAGCTGACATTCTTATCTGTGTCTTCTATGCAGTGCTGAGCTACCGACACCAACTGCTGCCATGTGCTTGCGTGTTTTACTTAAAGTGAAGATGTGAAACAAGTGCGTATAATAAGCAGGGACTTGTGCCATGTCTGTGTGTGGGTGAGGTGAGGAGCATGGCTGCTAATGGGCTTTTTGCCAATATGATGTTGGGTGTTAATGGCTTTTAAATGTCTTCCCTTTAGTATATGGTTTCGTACGTGGCTGAGGCCTATAATTGAAGGGCAGTCAATTAACCATTGTTAAGACCTCCATGAAAGGGCATTAAACCCTGCTTAGACTGAGCAGTGTGTAATAAGGCTTAGGGATATGCGGCACCAAGAGACCGTAATTGCTCCATCCATCCACAAGCAGAAAGTCCCTTTAGCTTCCAAATGTGTCCTGGAAGTTATCAGGCGGTGGGTGGGTATGTGTGTTGTATTTGTGTGTCCGTAGCCTGACTCCCCGCCTCCTTCTGCTTCCCGGCCCTCTGCACAGCTCCACTCATGGTTCTTTTTTTTTTTTTTCTCCTTCTAGGGCCCGGTTTGTGAATTACATCAAGACCTCGGAGGTTGTACGTCTCCCATACCCTCTGCAAATGAAATCCTCTGGTCCACCGTCATACTTCATCAAGAGGGAGTCCTGGGGATGGAGTGACTTTCTGATGAACCCAATGGTATGTACAGGGCCACTTCTCAGGCATGTTGCCCCAGGTGCCCATTGTTGGCATGGAGCCCAGATTACTCCTAAATGCATGGGTTTCAGAATCTGTTGAGAAGGTTGGAAGCGTTGAGAAAATTCATGTTTACCTTTTAAAGTAACTTTATCTTCAGCGTTGATCATGCGTTGATGCGTGAAAGCTGTGTAGATGCACCTAGATCTGTAGATCTACTTGGGTTTATAGATGGATATTTTTCCATTGTGTTTGGTTGTATTCATTGCACAAAATACAGTTGTATAAAAAAACTCAATCCACAGGAATTATGAAGTAATTGTGAATATCACAAGCCCCATTGCCTTCCCTGTAGCTAATCCGTCTCGTAAGCCCTGCAGTGCATTTAGATGATGACTTTTCAATTTAGCTGAGTGCCCATCGTTCGTACCTGCACATATCGGAAAACAGCTTTTCAGTTGAATAGGCCAGTGTTTCACTTACTGTTTACGGTAAACCATTCTCTGCTTAACAAAGGGAATGCCATTCTCAAGGTAACTGCCCAAAACACACGTGTACCTTTAAAAAGTACATAACTGATAACCTGGGTAGTATGGAGTTGTATTGCCATCTCTCCATCCTTTTGTCACCGGCGCACTTTGTTGGCATTATAAGATTATTTTACACGGTTACAAAGTATCACATATGAGGGAGTATGACCCCCGCCCCCCCCCCCCCCCACGTGAATAACCCGCTTCAAGCTTCCAGTAATAGTAGTCACAATGTGTTGCTCCTGGCTCTGATACCCCATGCTCCCCACGCTTTAAACTAAGAAAACCACTTAAATTCAGCAGTTATAGTTGTCTCTAGTAACTCGAACACTCGCTGTCAGGTAACTAGAACTCGCGCCCCCGCCGTGCACAGCCATATCATTAATTATGCCATTTCAGATGTTGCAGTTATTTTACCAATGATGTCATAGACCATGTCATAAGTGATGTGATATGTGGGGTAATTAGCAGTGCATTGCAAGTACACTTTTTTTAAATGTATTCGAAATAAGTGGGCTGCCCACTTGGGGCGCCCCACAGCATTACTTACGTTGTGGGCTCCGGGGAGAACCCTGCAGCCCCACCAGCTCCCCATCCTGGGTGCAGCTGAAGCCGGCATTGCTCCCTTCCCACGGGCGGGTGCAATTCTTAAGTTTCCCTGCCCACAGGAGTGCTGTTGGGGTAGCTTCCTGCTCTCACCAGGTGGGAGCACATAAAAGTTCCCTGCCTGGTCAGGCTCTCACTGAGCCACTTAAAGAGCTGCTTGCTGACGCCCTTTTGGGCACTTAGACTGAGCCCTGTTCGAGACCACCCGTCAATCGACAGGTTACCTGCCAGCGTTGGCATGCACCTGATGACCCTCCCTTTCTATTCTTGCATTCCACGTCCAGACGGGTCAGTCCAAGCATATTCTCCAATCTTCTCGATCGCAGGTCCAAAAGACTTGGCAAATATATATTCTACTCTATGAGCTTTGCTCTTTGATTGGTCCGCACCAACTGTCTCCTTGGCTGTTGTTCCCATGCAGTTTAGGAAATGGTGGCTCAAATTTCACCACCGTTTCAGACAACTTTTGGCCATCTCTCTCATGCAGACTATTCAGGACTGTTGCAATGCAGCAAAATCTATAACCCGCTCATCACTGGACACAAATGATTGCTTGGGACGTGCCATGGGCACTAGTTTGGCTATTCTTCCCTACACCTGGAGGAGATCCATAGGTTTCTCTGGGAACATCCAAGCATCTTTACTGGGTGCCCAACGAGGGAACCCACCTTTGTGAGAATAAAGATAACTCTGCCTTGGAGTGCTTTAGTGAGAGCAGAGCCGCAGCAGGTTTCTTCTGCCTGTCTGCTCCCACAAGGCAATTTTACCAGCAATGTCGGCCTCTTCGTGGCTACAGGGGAGTTTTTTTGTCCCGTCAATGCCAGACTCCTCCTCCAGCCCGCCAGGCTTTCATAACGGAGGCCAGGGTTCCAGGATACATGGAGATTAGCAGAGGCAATGTGCAGCTCAGTCCCCTCTAGTGGTACTCCACTGCACCTCCAAAGGAGAGCTGCTTTAGTGGGATTTTGGCTGCACACAGCCACCCTGTTGGAGGCAGGATCAGATATTTCCTCCAGAACTAATATGAAGTATTGCCGTTCGTGATCTGTGTTTAGTCCGTTCTCCACACTTTGAAGGTGTGAGATCCACATCGCCTCCCTTACTAGACAAACTACAAAGGTTTTGTGAGTATCTCAACAGCACTGGGACAAATATTACATTCACTCATCAGTGCAGTAGGAAAAGAATAATATTCTTAAATATGGAATTTTACATAAAGGGCGATAAGATAGAGAACAGATTTGTACCGCAAACCGACATTGTGCAATGCCATTTTACGGACACAATGGTTTCAAAGACACACCAGGTAGGTAGTAAGGGAGATAGAAGGACAGAGGTTACTCGCTTTATTACGAACTTGACTACACTATCCCGAAGATCGACCAGTAGCATGAGACATTGACATATTCCCCAGGCACACAAAACATTAGAAAGTTTTATCTATACCAGGCCGGCTATTATTTTTGGAAGTGGTAGTTCCCAGAGAAATCTACTAAGCCCCAGTTATCCAGTAGTAGGAATACAAGAACATCGGATGAACCTATATGCTGGGCTTCCACAAATGTGGACATTGTGGGGTGTGTAAATGGGGGATGGACAAGAAGAAATAATTTGACAGGTGGAACATGACCTATACGATACTGTCTAATATAAATTATAATAGATATGTGGTGTACACTATAAAATGCAAGTGTCGGCAGAAATATGTGGGTAGCACTATTCGAACGTTAAAGGAGAGAATAAGTGAACAAATGAGAGCTGTGAAACAAAATGATATTCTTCTCTATAGCCGTACATATTTCCGAATGTCCTGCACAAAAAGGATACCATATACTTCTGTTCTATGGTATCAGCACAATTCTCATGAACCCACAAAGCGGTAACCGGGAACTTACCCTGCGCAGAAGGGAGGCAATGTGGATCGTATGCCTTCAAAGCTTCGAAAATGGCCTAAACGCAGATCACGAACTGCAATCCTTCCTAGGTGATGGCGGACTCAGAGGGGAGATGATATATATATGTGTTCGAGGCATATGAGCTGCAGATTACACACTTTTGCATAGATCGCCATCTGGTGTTGGGCCCGGATGTTTGCAGTTTGTTTTTCCTCTTGGAAAGTCTTTGGAAGTCACAAGGTCGGTGACTCCTCCCTTGGTTCGTATTGCTCATGGCCTTCGGCTCCATCCTCCGATTGTGTTTTTTCCGCCATCGGGCTCGGATGTAATACTTCGCGCTCCGGTTCCGAACATTTCCAGTTCGACGATCGAAGCGGAATCCTTGCTCATCGCGGTATTGTTCAGATCCTGATCTCCTCAATCACCTTCCCTTCGACACATCTTCGATTCCAGTCGTCGACGGCGGCCTTCGGGCCTATCCAAGCTCCGGTCCCGGCTGATGGAAAGAACTCCATTCAAGAAGTGCCCTCGATGTAGGTCCAAATTCCCCCACACCGATCTTCATGAGGTGTGCAACCTCTGCCTCTCCCCTGAACACGAGGCTCGAGACTGTCCCGCCTGCAAGTCTTTCAGATCGAAAAAGACTATTCGAGATCGAAACATGGCGCACTCCTCGACCTCCGTTCCAGTCGACATCTTCGGGGACGACGTCGAAGCTCCGGGACAGCAGCACACCGAAGAGGACCTCGTCAGTGCTTCCGAAGCAGACGACTCGGGTGTGGAGGACCTCACTCCGGCGCAGAGGGTCGTGAGCACTATACCCCCTCCCACACCTGCGCCGACACCCAAAAAGGCTTCGGTCACGCCTTCGCCTCCGGGCCTAGGCAAGACCAAAGACATTGCTTCAAACACCCCACCTTCGGGCCCGGTGAAGAAGCCTAATGAGCCTTCCGGCGGCTCGGGCTCGAGCCAACCTGCCAGCGGTGCCGAGAAACACACTTCGGCACCGAAAAAGAGACCGGCCTCTACCTCGACACAGAGCTCCGCACCAAAGCCCTCGGTGTCGAAACCCAGCCTTTTGGTACCGACCAAACACCATAAGGCCCTCGGCACCGACACTCCCGCGCCGAAGCCTACCTCGGCGCCGACCAAGAAATCTGAGGTTCCAAAAAAGCACAGCACGGACAAGCCTAAAAAGTCATCGCCCCGAAACCTTCGGCGCCAACGGAACAAACATTGTCTCAGGAACTGTTTACACCGGATCCATTGCAAAAGACACTTACCAAGGATCCAAAAACTGGACATTTGGCACTCTCTTCTAAAAAGAGACATTTGGACAAACGGGCTCCGCCTCCACCTCCACCTCCACCTCTTCCACCTCCGCCCCCTCCGCCCCTTCCACCCCTTCCTCATTGCTCCCCGACCCCGTCTCCAGACCATGATGATCAGGGGGACCCATATTACGATCCAGGGGATGTGCCACAAGACCCCACCCCTACAGGATCCCCAGACCCATGGGACAAGTATAATAATCCAGACATTCCAGATGTCCTACAAGATGACCTTTATCCATCCAGGCCATCTCCACCAGAAGACTCATTAGGTTTTCACCACCTACTTCAGAGGGCGGCACATTATCACGGGGTAGAGCTACACACTGACCCGGTAGAGGAAGATTTCCTCCTCGACACCTTTGATACCGCACATAGGTCTACCTCCATACTACCTATGCTCAAGTGGGTAATAAAACATGCCCCAGATGTTTTTAAAGACCCAGTCAGGGCTAGGGTCATTAACCCACGCATAGAGAAAGTATAAAGCTGCCCCCACAGATCCTGCCCATATCAAAGGGCCAGCGCCACTAGATTCCCTAGTGGTCTCCACTGCACGGAAGAGGTCAAACTCCCAGGCGTCGGGCGAAGCACCACCACCTGACAAAGAGTCAAAGCTATTGGACGCGTCAGGAAAGCGCACTACGTCACAGGCAGCCAATATATGGCGTATTGCCAACACTCAAGCGCTATTGGCCAGATACGACAGAGCGCATTATGATGAACTACAAACCATCATGCACCATCTCCGAGAAAAATACAAAAATAGGGCCAATGAATTAATTCAAGAGGGTAATACGATAACTAACACCACTATACGCTGTGCCTTAGACGCAGCAGACACAGCCTCCAGGGCCATTAACACTAGCGTCCTATACGGTCGCCATGCTTGGCTGAGAGTTTCAGGCTTTAAACCTGAGGTACAGGCCTCCTTATTAAATCATCCATTTAATCAAGAACATGTATTCGGCCCAAAGGTAGATGAGGCCCTCGAGAAGATGAAGGACACAGATACGGCAAAATCTATGGGAGCCCTGCAGTCACACCCTCCTAGGCGCTCCTTTCGCCGCTCTTCCTTTCGGGGTATGGCCAGAGGCTACTCCTCAGATAGCGCATCCACTTCTTACAAATCCCCTGCTCAATCCACCTTCACAAGGGGTTATCAAAGAGGCGGCTATAGGGGCAATAACAATAAAGGCAGAGGCAAAACAAATGCCGCCCGCTCTGCCACACCGCCTACCCAATGACTTCCCCCTGCTCCCTGCAGACCATCCCACTGCGGTCGGGGGCAGGCTACAAAATTTCCTTCACGTCTGGGAGACCATCACCTCAGACAGATGGGTGACCCAAATTATTCGTTCAGGGTACTGCCTAGAATTGACATCTACCCCCCCCAAACATTCCACCCAGGCAACGCCCAATGTCACAAGAACATTCCACGTTACTAAAACAGGAGGTAATCTCCCTCCTACAAAACATGCGATAGAACAAGTCCTCGCCAATCAGCAAAATTTAGGGGTCTACTCCCTATATTTTCTGATACCAAAAAGAGATGAGACTCTACGACCTATTTTAGATCTCCGGCCTCTAAACACATACATACATTCGGACCATTTTCACATGGTAACACTTCAGCACACTGGACTTGAAAGACGCATACTTTCACATTCCGGTACACCATGCTCACAGATAGTACCTCAGATTTGTAGTGGACGGGCAACACTACCAGTTCAAGGTGCTCCCATTCGGGGTCACAACAGCACCAAGGGTATTCACCAAGTGCCTAGCGGTAGTGGCGGCACACCTCAGAAGACAGCACATTCACGTCTTCCCATATTTGGACGACTGGCTAATAAAAGCCACGTCCTACAACCAATGTTTACATCACACCGCCACTACAATCCAACTACTTCACCAGCTAGGTTTCACGGTGAACCACCAAAAGTCCTAGCTAATACCATCCCACACAAAGCAATTCCTCGGTGCCACCATAGACACCTCAAAAGCCATAGCCTACCCCAATCCTGCCAGGATTGCAAGCATTCAGGCTTTGCGTCAAAGATTCGTAGCTCAACACTCTCTCCCAGCAAGAGTGTTTATGCAACTAATAGGGATGATGGCCTCTTGCATTTTCATAGTGCCTCATGCAAGACTCCAGATGCGTCCACTCCAAGAGTGCTTAGCGCGCCAATGGAACCAGGCCCAGAGGCAACTGACAGATCTGGTGTTGGTAGACGGTCGCACCCATCGCTCTCTGCAGTGGTGGAACACCACAAATCTTTCCAGCGGTCGACCGTTCCTGGACCCGGTTCCACAAATAATCCTAACAGACGCATCGCTCTCCGGCTGGGGAGCTCATCTATTACACCTCACAGTGCAGGGCACATGGACGCCGCAACAAAAGTTACTCCACATCAACCATCTGGAGTTACTGGCAATCTTTCTAGCCCTAAAATCCTTTCAGACACAGATTTTAGGGAAGGCAGTCCTTATTCGCACAGACAACATGACGGCCATGTACTACATTCAAAAACAAGGCGGCACACACTCTCCACAGCTCTCTCAACTAGCACAGAGCATATGGAGATGGGCAATTCCACACAAAATCTTTCTCCTAGCCCAACATGTCCCAGGAGTCCAAAACACCATGGCAGATCTGCTCAGCAGACAGACGCAGCAGATCCACGAGTGGGAACTTCACCCGCAGGTTCTTCACCCGTTCTTTCAGATGTGGGGGCATCCACAGATAGACCTCTTCGCCACCCACGAAAACAAAAAATGCCCAAGCTTCACCGCCAGATACCCACACCCATTGTCCAAAGGCAATGCGATCTAGATGAACTGGTCAGGCAAATTTGCGTAAGCCTTTCCACCTCTCCCACTAATTCCATTAGTGGTGCGAAAGCTACAACAGCACTCCCTCACACTGATTTCTAGTAGCTCCAACATGGGCCAAACAACCGTGGTACACCACGCTGCTGGAACTCTCGGTAGTGCCACACCAAAAGTTACACCTCTCACCATGCCTCCTAACCCAGAACCATGGAGAGATCAGACACCCGGACCCAGCTCAGCTCAACCTTGCGATCTGGCTCCTGAGATCCTAGAATTCGGATACCTTAACCTTCCCCCTGACTGTATGAACGTCATCAGAGAAGCTAGACGCCCTACCACTAGAGCCTGCTACGCTGCAAAGTGGAAAAGATTTGTTGTTTATTGCATAACACAATCAACCCTCTAGACGTATCTATACAGCACATCATATGCTACTTACTCCATCTACAAAGGTGTAACCTAGCATATACATCCATTCGGCTACACCTCGCAGCAATTGCCGCTTACCTACAAAACAGACAGCACCTATCGCTTTTCAGAGTGCCTGCCATTAAAGCCTTCATGGAAGGCCTCAAACGAATAATTCCCCCCAGAGTACCACCCTCACCTGTGTGGAACTTAAATATAGTTCTCACAAGGCTAATGGGACCGCCTTTCGAACCTTTGCATAAATGTGAACTGCAATTTCTCACATGGAAAACCGCTTTTCTTGTAGCCATCACTTCCCTTAGAAGGGTCAGTGAGATACAAGCACTTACCATACAAGAACCTTTTCTCCAAATGCACTAGAACAAAGTTGTCCTCCGTACCAACCCAAAATTCCTACCCAAAGTCATTTCCCCCTTTCATCTAAACCAGTCGGTAGAATTACCGTTTTTTTTTCTCGCAACCTCAAACTGTTGCAGAAAGGGCTCTACACACGCTAGATGTTAAAAGGGCCTTACTTTACTATATCCAGAGAACACAACCTTTCAGAAAGACCAAACAACTGTTTGTCTCTTTCTCTCCACCACATAAAGGCAACCCCATCTCTAAATTGGGGATAGCTAGGTGGATTGTAAAATGCATACAGATTTGCTACCACAAGGCAAAACGCACGCTATCTGTTCCCCCTAAAGCCCACTCTATACGAAAGATAGGGGCTTCTATGGTTTTCTAGGGAACATCCCATTGGATGCTATCTGCAAAGCAGCTACATGGTCAACACCGCACACTTTCACTAAACATTACTGTGTAGGTGTGCAAACCTAGCAACAAGCTAGTGTGGGCCAGGCTGTACTAAAAACAGTATTTCAAACCACTGCAACAGATACCGGTGATCGCCGCTAAGGTTGGGAACTGCTATATAGTCTATGCAAAAGTGTGTAATCTGCAGCTCATATGCCTCGAACGGAATATGCTACTTACCAGTGTGCATCTGTTCTTGGCATGTACAGCTGCAGATCTACACACGCCCACCCGCCTCCCCGGCTACCTGTGTCTGTTCCAGTCTATCTTATTTAGATACAACACACATGGGTTTCTTCACTATTATTACTACGCTCCATCTTTCCCTGTTGGCGAAAAACAATCTGAGGATGGAGCCGAAGCCCATGCGCAATAGGAACCAAGGGAGGAGTCACCGACCTCGTGAGTTCCAAAGACTTTCCAAGAGGAAAAACAAACTGCAAACATCCGGGCCCAACACCAGATGGCGATCTATGCAAAAGTGTGTAGATCTGCAGCTCTACATGCCAATAACAGATGCATACTGGTAAGTAGCATATTCCTTATTACCACCTCATAAACCCTTTCAAGAATTTAAGTGTTACATTAATGAAAGCACAGAATAGGTTATGAATGCATTTATCCTATCTTGATGATGGAAGAGCATTGTTTGACATTGAACTGCTAATAATGCTATGGTATAGGATGGCTCCAGTGAAGAAAAATGATTTGAATATGTGGAGTATTACGTAATGTTCCCTACATGGTTCATTACAAAGATCAATATAAATGTGTGTGTATATATATATATATATATATATATATATCACTGAAAAAACCATAGGTTTCAGGGGTGTTATAGTTAGCTGGACTTTCACTTGTACAAAACCATTGAAATTCCCCCGTTATAGTTAGTTCAGCTAACTATAACTCGCGCGCCCGCAATGCACTGCTGATGACGTCACATATTACATCACTCATGACATGGTCAGTGACATCACTGATGACATCACTGATGACATCTCAAATGACATCACTGATGACATCACTGATGACATCATCCAGTGAATGTGTGTTTTTCTGAAAATTAAATATGTTTTATACATGTATATCTCAAGGTCGATGGAAGAATAAATGGGTATATAAGTGTCTAAATGGATGATTTGTTTTTGAAAAATTGATTGTGTAACTGACTGATTAAGTGTATCATAGTGAATACATGGCTTAGTGAGTAATGTTTAAATATGTAAATATCTGTATCAGTCTCTCACTTTGTGTATAAGTGGCTGCATGGGTTGGTGAGTAGCTACATGGGTGTCTATATAGGTTATTAGTTGGTTTTTTGAGTATCAGTCTGAGTGTCTGCATGGTTCGGTGGGGGGTATTACGTAGTGCATAGGTGCATGAATGAGTGACTCACTGTTAGTATGTGTTGAACACAGCATGTGTGCAGGACTGTATGGGTGGATGAGTGTGTGTATGGGTGTGTTAGTGAGTGAATGACTGTCTCAATAGTGTCTTTATGAGTAACTACATATGTTTTAAACTAGTATATGTGACTATTGGTGTATATATGTGAGTATATGTGAGAGTGAGAGATTGAAAGAGTTCCTGTATGAATAAGTATGTGTTTCTATAAGTGATTGTTTAAAAGACTAAGTATGTGTAAGTTTCCGTAGAAGTAAGTATGGTGGTGTGTGTATAACTGTATATGCAAGTAAATGTATGTTTGATTCTTTATTAGCATGAGTGACTATGTGTGTGAGTAACTCTATGGATGAGTGGCATTGTGTAACAGGATGTATAGGTGTATGAGTACATATGATGAGTGAGTACATGTATGAGTGACTGTATAGGACTGTTGGTGAATGAGTGGATGTGTATGTGGATCTTAGAATTACTGAAGAGGTTGTTGTAACTGGTATTGGTATGTCCATTGTTTTGAAAATTTTAGTCTCTATTTTTGAATGTGTGTATCAAAGGTTATATTAGGGTGAGAGGAGGTCTGCCACTCTATCACAAGGATGATGTCATCAGTGATGTCATCAGTGATGTCATTTGAGATGTCATCAGTGATGTCATGAGTGATGTCACTGACCATGTCATGAGTGATGTAATATGTGACGTCATCAGCAGTGCATTGCGGGCGCGCGAGTTATAGTTAGCTGAACTAACTATAACGGGGGAATTTCAATGGTTTTGTACAAGTGAAAGTCCAGCTAACTATAACACCCCTGAAACCTATGGTTTTTTCAGTGAATTTCTGAGGTTTTTTAAATGCTAATTCCTAACTATAACGTGCCTGAAACCTATGGTTTTTTCTGTGAATTTCAAAGGTTTTTTAAATGCTAATTTCTAACTATGCCTACAGAGATAGGACATGTGAAGAAAGAAGAAAAAATGCACAGAAAGAAACAAAAGAAGTGCAGAAAGAAGCAACAGAAGTCCTCAAAGACGAAGAAAAGTGCAGGAAGAAGGATAACGTGCAGAAAGAACAAAAAGAAGAGCAGAAAGAAGCCTTGTTGCAAAATCATCCTATACCCTCAACTTTTTCAGACGGATACTGGTGGAAACTGAGTCTGACTAACCAGTCCTAGAGCCAGTGCTATGTTAAAAGACACTTAGAATACAGTGAAAACATCTACATACACTAGGGAACATTATGCGTTGGGGTCCCCCTGTGATTAGCATGACCTCCTCTGTAAGCCCCTAGTGTATAATAGGGCATGGGGATTAAAACTACCTCTTAAAACAGGCCACAGGGCGTTTTTGCACACGTTAACTCAGGCCCCGTCCCCTCCCTTCACCACTGTGTAAACACGCCCTGTGTCCGTTTTTAGTTGGGAGATTAAGTTCATTTGAATCCTGAGGGTCCCTAGGGTCCAACTAGCCCACTAGGTACCTCCAGTAAGTGCCACAGAGCTGCGTTGCAGAGAGGTGTAAAAAGTGGCACGGCCTGGACCACCTCTCTGCAATGCAGCTCAGTGGCGCTTACTGGAAGCACTTGGTGGGCTAGTTAGCCCCCAGGGGCCCTCAGTATTGAAGGGAAATTATATCCCCAATTTAAAACGTGCCATAGTGCGTGTTTGCACACGTCACCTCAGGCCCCGTCCCCTCCCTTCACCACTGTGTAAACGCGCCCTGTGGCTGTTCTAAGTTGAGAGATTAAGTCCCCCTGAATCCTAAGGGTCCCTAGGGTCAAACTAGACCACTAGGTACCTCCAGTAAGCGCCACAGAGCTGCGTTGCAGAGAGGTGTAAAAAGGGGCTTGGCCTCAGAACACCTGGCTGCAGCGCAGCTCCCTGGCGCATACTGGAGATGCCTGTTGGGGGCGCGTTTGCAGAGTGCTGCACGGAGGGGGCATGGCCTCCGGCACGATGCCAGTCTTTTATTTATTTTAGTTTTTTAAGAAGGGGGGCTGTTTGGTTCCCCTTCTTATTCTAATTTATTGGCCCTGATGACCCCATCCCCCAGGGCCAGTCTCCTAATTATATTTTTTTGACCCCAAACCCCAGGGCCGGCCACTGTTTTTTATTATTTTTAAAAAATATATATTTATAGACACACCTAGGACATGCTGGACAAACCGTACGTACCTATCACCATGACGATTTGCGTGATATTCATTAAAAGGTGACTATGCATGCAATGAATCCACGTGGAATGTATTTACACCACTAGTGAAGCTCTGACATGTCTGATGCCCTACCGTGCCTAATCCTGGTAGACACCCTTGTCGTTTATTTATACAAACATGGGTAGCTATTGACGGGCACATTTAATACACATGCACACCAAGCCATTCAAAGGGGATTCGACAAAAATTCGACCAAAACTATGCAAGAAACCCCCCTCACGGTTAATAAAACACACATCCACTGCCGGATGTGTAATACTTTTTATTTTACTCTCTGGAAAGGGGACGAACATCACTTGAGAGTCACAGCGTGCTCCTGACAGAGCCCAATGCTGTGTTACACCCACCATTGCCTGCCGAGTGCCACACACCTCTGTGTTGTATTCCACTAGCTAGTGCATATGCTATGACACTCTCTAGCCCATGTGCACTGTAACACCACCCCGTGAATATGTCATGCCACACTTGTCTTCGCACGGGTTATATTGCCCCATCTAACGTGCCTTTCTCGATGCCTATGTTATAACGCACAGTGCTATGCCATACATATTACAATCTGGGATCCATATCTTTGTCACAGTGCATATGCAACGTTACACTCCCCAGCACATATTTTATATTACAACTTTAGAGACTAGTTAGGTTACACAACACTGCCCTGTGCATATTACACTCCAAGGCGCATATCGCATAGCACGCGCTAGTGCCTGTGCTATCTCGCGCTCTCCCATGAATCTGTCATTGCGCACAATGTATTGCATATTATATTTCACGCCCGGTTCATCTTATATCACACTTTTTGGTGCATAGTTTATACCATACACTATATCTAGTTTTCATTTTCAATCGTGCTCTCAGGACTATGTTCTATATAACACTGTGTTCACCTACCCTTTTCACGGGCATTACATTTTGCGATAGGGGGTGGAGGGTCAGGGGGTGTTTCTGCCAAGTGAGCCCGGAGTCACAGTCACAAACGTCCTCTTCTTCCTGAATAAAAGTGAGATTATGCTGCATACTTGTTCATATTTTAAGTAGTTCGCACAGACACAATGTTTTAAAAACAATAAAGTTCCTAATACCCGCCTTCTCTGAACAGTTAGCTTGCTGCCCCATCCCCTTCCTCCCTATCCTCTGTTGTGTGAATCCATGGACTAGCCTCCTCCCTCCTGCCATGCATGGTCTGATGTGCTGCCACTGCCCTCAATTTAGTATGATGTACCAGTCCACTCCTCCTGCCCTCCATTGCCCAATTCTATGCCCCATCATTGACCTCCTGCTTAAACTCTGTGCTTAGCTTGCTGCCCCTATTCTCCTTCCCCCTGCCCTCCGATGTCTTTGTGCATGCCCCTGCTCCATCCTTTTTGCCCACCATGTCCCATGGACCTGCCACTCCTATCTACTCTGAGTGTTCTGTTGAGCTGCCACTCCCCTCCCACCTGCCTAGCATTGTCAGATGACTGTAACCTGTCCCTGCCACCTCCACCCTGCCTGTCCACATGCCATGCCCCTATCCTCTTCCACCTGTCCTACATGGTCCATTGTACTGCCACACCCTTCTGCCCTCCCTGGTCTGTTGTGCTGCAACTGCTCCTCCTGCCTGCCCCGTGTGGTCTGTTGTGAGGTCCCTTCCCCTGAACTTTCTTGTCTGTGCACAGGTCCTGACCCTTCCTTCTATCCTCCATCGTCCTTTGTGCATGCCCCTCCACCCTCCTTCTTGCCCATCATAGCCATTGTGCTGCCACTAACCCTCCCACTTGCCATGCATGGTCTTCTGTGCTGCCATGGCCCCTCCCACCTTCCCTGTGTGGTCAGTTAGCTGCCCCTGACCCCCTCCCACCTTCCCTCCATGGTCTGTGTGTATTCCATCACAGTCTCACTGTTGCTCTTCATGGTGTGTCTTGCTTCTAGTGCCCATCCTGCCTGACCTACATGGCTATCTTGCTGCTCCTGCCCTGCCCCCTTGCCCCCAGCCCTACTCCCTCCCTCCTGGCTTGTCTGTTCCATTGTAATGCCCCTGATCCGTCCCTCCTGCCCTTTATGGTCTGTTATACTGCAGCTTTCTCTCCTGTCTGTCCATTATGGTCAGCTAGCTACCATTGCCTCTTGCCCCTCTGTTCTCTGTTGTCCATGTGCATGGTCCTGTCCCCTCCCTCTTGCTTTCTATGGATTGTTGTGCTGCACTCCCGTCCTGCATGCCCTGTGTGGTGTATTGTGCTGCTGCAAACCCTGATGCCTGCCCTGCAGGGTCAGTTTGGTGCACCTCTCCATGTCCCTCCTGTCCTCTGTTATCCAAGTCCATGTCCCTATCCCATTTCCTTCCATGATCCAATGTACCATACTTGCGAACATTTTGAACTTGGTAAGAGGGAGATTTTGAAAAAAAACTGGGGTATTGATTTTCCCCTTTGAGTTACATTGAAAAAGAGGATATTGTAGACAGGAGACAGATCAAATAAAGCCCATTTGAGCTTAAAAACATTGGACGTTTCCTGGCTGAATCGGGTCTGTTGGCATGTATGGTTGTACTACCATTGCCTCTTCCTTCTGCCCACAATGGTCTATTACATTGCCACAGCCTTGAAGGAGGGTAGATTTTGTATCACAGGGGGCCCCTGGCCCGTTCTGTCCACACCTGAAGTATGAGACCCTTGTCCTTGCCCTGCCAGCTGCATTTGTAGGCCGTATTAAATTGACCAGCGGGTCCTGTGTTGCTATATAATTATCCTGAGACATCCTTACCACTCAGCCAGCATAAAACCCCTGTGTAGGCCCTTCTGTTCAATATGTAGGCCTCTTTGTTAAATTGACCATAGCTCTGCAATTTTAGTGTATAGCAGTCTGAAGGCAGGTCTGCGAGGCCTTCTGATCCAAACTAGTAGCCCCCACCCTACCCGAGTGCTCCGTGCTCGGTATCAAAGTTCAACATCCCCCTGAAGCTGTCGACATACAGTAGGCTGCATCCTGGACTGGTACTTGCTTCCTGGGCAGGTTTCCCGCTTTTAAGGAAGTGGCAACCGCAGAGCGTCAAGTTAGGAGAACTGAGGAGATTTTATACATGAATATATTGAATTCCCGTACAATACCCATTATTTTCTGCTTGCTCTATGGAACTTACGATAAGCGATTGGCCTGAGAGACTGACCTTTTCACCCAGTCCATTGTCAGCATTAAGTGGGTAAATGACGAAATGTCTGGTAAAATCTGCAGACGAAGCTTTTGGGTAGCATACGTAGGTAGATGTAGCGTGCAAAGGAGCCCACAAAATGATATAAAAAGGGAGCACCCACAGATATCGACGGACTACCTCGCCGTCTGTATGTAGGTTAACAGGCAGTGCAGGTTTTCCCCAAGAGCTGGGAGCTCTTGTCTTCCTTTGCTTAAAATGTCTTGCTCTGCTTTGCTTGAAGTATCTTATTCTATTTTACCTATATGAAATGACATGTTATGTTTAACCATTGTTCTCTTTACTTTTGCATTTAAAAGATTTTGTATTGTAATTGCAGGAATGCTTGCTCTAAGAGTAAACGTGAGTGTTCCTAGGTAACATTTTCCTTGGTGTAACTTGTTTCTCATGATGCATTTATAGATGTGTTTTCTCTCTCTCTCTGTCAGTACGTTAATTGAGATACAGAGAATATTATGACAGCTGTATGATTATCTGGATTCTGTATTTTGTACTTTATGTCTCTATTCTGCGGTTTCTTTGAAGTTGCATCTTCTCATTAAACTGCCATTGTATTCTGCCTCCAATTCCATGTCTCATATGTCTGTTTTCTTCATTTTTGGAGCAAGCGTTCCTAGGCACCCCGGCTCAAATTAAGGTGCCCCTTTTGTCCCTGACTCACTCTCCTGCTCAGTTCTGTGGTGGCTCCCGGGGATCTGGGGACCGCCCCTAGCTTCCTTGACCCGTAATAGATCTTCCCTACAACAGTCTCTATTGCAAGTCCTGTATTGTTGGTTTGTTGCCCCTGCCCCCCTTTCCACTGCCCTCCATAGTCTGTTGTGCTTCCACGGCCCTTCCTGCCTGCTCAGTGTGGTTAAATTGTTGCCTTTGCACCCTCCTACCTGCCTTCAATTTTCAGAGTCCGTGCCCCTGGCCTCTGCCTCTCAACAGTATCCTAATGAACAACTAGATTGCTAACATTCTATATTTATTACAAAAGTGTGGAACAGCTGACATCATCTTGATGTAATCAAAACTGTAATACCTAGAGCATTTCCTTTAGAAATTACATATATGAGAGGGTCTTATTGGCATCAAAATTATGGTTAGTGCTCTAAAAGACTAAAATAAGGACATATTTTCTGAGTTTTCAAATAGCGACAAAGCACTTTTAAATTATTTGTTATCTTTATGTTTTTTTATCCAGTTGACCACTTGATTAAATGTTGCACTTAGGGGAGAGGATGTGGTGTTACTTCCAGAACTGCAGACTTTGCAACTGGGGAACCAGGTTGAAGTTTCTGCTTCAGCTCGACATTCTGTGATTCTGGTCAAATCACTTAGTCTCTCCATGTCTACAACCAAAATGAATTTGTTCTTGTGTGATGTAACCAATGCTCATGTAAAGCACTTCAATACCTGACAAGTCTGCACTATATAACACTGCAAAAACACAAAATAATAAGTGTTTTGCACACTTCTGTCATTGGGCTATATTTGGGCTACATCTGGGTGATTTTGGGCTACATTTGGGCTCTTTTGTCTCCGGTGGCCATCTTGGGAGATTTATTTGTTATGAAGTTTCCTAATTTCCTCATGTACTGCAGTCTCCTCAGTAGGAAATGCTTTCAGTTTTTTACTTTGATTCCATCATGAAGGTATTCAGATATGTCACACATTTGCCATAAATTCTGAATGTTAGCACTCTAGTTGCTCATTAGATCACTGTAGTAAAACTACTGCACCATGGAAGTCTGCTCCTGGTATTAAAAGTGCATGTTTCAGTCTGCATGTCAGAATTTTTTAATGAAATAAAATAGGATTTGAAAAGTCACTCAAAATGTGCCCTCATTTTCTTTCTTCAGCATTAATCATAATTTCTATGGCAAAATGAACCTCCTCATTGTGTTCCTTTTTAAATTAAATGTTTTAAGTGTTACCAGTTTATTCCAATCAAGATGGCTTCAGGTGTGCCTTACTTTTGTCATAATGAAGACAGTAAGCGCTCTAGTTGTTTTTAAGAACATTCTGGGACATTCTGTCATTGGGCTATACTTGGGCTACATCTGGGTGATATTTGGGCTACATTTGGGCTCTTTTGTCTCTGGTGGCCATCTTGGGAGACTTATTTGTTATGAAGTTTCCTAATTTCCTCATTTACTGCAGTCTCCTCAGTAGGAAATACTTTCAGTTTTTTACTTTGATTCCATCAAGAAGGCATTCAGATGTGTCACACATTTGCCATAAATTCAGAATGTTAGCACTCTTTTTGCTCATTAGATCACTGTAGTAAAGCTACTGCTCACCAGGGAAAACTGCTGCTGGTATTGAAAGTGCATGTTTCAGTCTGCATGTCAGAATTTTTTAATGAAATAGAAGAGGATTTGAGAAGTCACTCAAAATGTGCCCTACTTTTTCTTTCTGCAGCACTAATCATACTTTTTATGGAAAAATGAACCCCCTCATTTTGTTCCTTTTTAAATTAAATGTTTTAAGAGTTACCACTTTAATCCAAGCAAGATGGCTTCAGGTGTGCCATACGTTTATCATAACTAGGACTGTTAGCGCTCTAGTAGTTCTTTGGAACACTCTGGGAAGCTGCAGTAGAACACAAAGGAATCAACTGACAGTCTCTGCCCTTGTTGGATGTACATGTTTTACTGAGAATGTCAGACTTCATTCTCACATGACTGAGAAAGATAATGTGAATTTACAGAAAATAAGCTCTCAGTTTAGCCTATAGATCACCTTCCAAACCTCTGTGGTAAAAGCATGAGAAAATATTTTTCTCTCAATCATGATATCCCAGCAGAAGGCTTTTTCACATGGTGAAATCACCTTAGAACATACCACAATTCCTAAAATGAGTATGGTACCATCAACAAATGATTTATAATGTAACTAAAGTCTTAAAACCTTCTATTAACTGCAATGCTTTTTAATGAGGTGCTATCATGTATATTGGTCCCAAGATGGCTGCCAACACTTCTTGGATGAAGTGCTGACAGCCAATCAGATCTCAGGATGAGATCTGTGGTTAGGCTCCGCCCACATATATATATGCTTTTAAATGCTATTTTCTCAGGAAATACTGAACAGATTTACACCAGACCTGCAAAAGGCACTTCCTTGACCTTATGGCTACCTCTCTGCCAAATTTCAAGTAATTCTGTTCAGCCGTTCGGGCTGTAGCCGTGTCTAAAGGTCCTATGGAAAAATGCATGGGGAAAACGCGTTTTGGGACCCCCCTTTTTTCTCGGCCCCTGCTTGACGAATTCCCCCGAGACTTTCAGGGTAGGAGCGGAGCGTAGCGCCCCACCTATTTTGAAAATTTCGCGAGGATTCGTCGACCGGCGCCAAAGTTATTCCAAATAGAATGTTGCGGATTTCCTATGGAAACAGGGTCCTAACTATATCTACCTACTGGCGACCGCCAGTAGGTAATATATATATATATATATATATATATATATATATATATATATATTCACTGAAAAAACCATAGGTTTCACACACGTTATAGTTAGGAATTAGCATTTAAAAAACCTTGCAAATTCAGTGAAAAAACCATAGGTTTCACACATGTTATAGTTAGCTGGACATTTCACTCGTAAAAAACCAATGAAATTCCCCCGTTATAGTTAGTGCAGGCAACTATAACTCACGCGACCGCAATCCTCTGCTGATGACATATGTGTCTTTATGAAAAAAAAATATTTGTAATATATGTATAGCTAAAATTTAATGGAAGAAGACATGGGCAAATAATTGTCTAAATACAGTATTAGCATCAGCAGAGGATTGCGGTCGCGTGAGTTATAGTTGCCTGCACTAACTATAACGGGGGAATTTCATTGGTTTTTTATCAGTAAAATGTCCAGCTAACTATAACATGTGTGAAACCTATGGTTTTTTCACTGAATTTGCAAGGTTTTTTAAATGCTAATTCCTAACTATAACGTGTGTGAAACCTATGGTTTTTTCAGTGAATTTGTACGTTTTTTTAAATGCTAAGTTACTTTACGCCATTCGTGGCGTGCGCGCCCACTTAACGCAGTTCGTTCCGTGCGCGCACGGTGCGCTTCGCGCACCATGCGCGCACAGTGAGCACGCGGTGCGCTTCGCGCACCGCGCGCCCACTTTACACAGTTAGTGCCGTGGATGGGCCATGTACGCACGATGCGCTTCGCGCACCGTGCGCACATGGAGGACATATTATGCGCTTCGTTGTGAAAGGTAAGCTTTTATATTTCTAATTAGTATTGAATGCTGTGCATAAATGGTGCCCTACGGGCAACATTTGCACACGGGGTGGGGAGAGTGTGGATAATTTTTTTTTTTATTTTTTTTATTTTTACCGTACACGTACGGTAAGCGTAATCGGCGATTTTTCGTAAAAAATTAAAATTTATTTTTTGGCCTTGGGGGTACTTTGGGGACACATACATCAAAGCTAGGTGGTTAGGAGCTGTCTAAACAGTCCCTTTACATGTTTTTGGCCTTTGTTTTTCCTCTCCTCGTCAGAGTGCGAGAGAGAAAATGGCGGCCGCCGCTTCCTGGTTTCGAACGATTCGAATGTTTACTAAGATCTAACAGCCAATCAGAATCTCGCACGGCACCGTACGCGTACGGTAAGGTTACCGTAAGCGCACGGTAAGCGCACCGTAAGCTGGCTCAGATATATATATTGATTTAAATGCTATTTTCTCAGGAACTACTGAACAGATTTACACCAGACCTACAAAAGGCACTTCCTTGACCTGAGGACTACCTCTCTGCCAAATTTCAAGTAACTCTGTTCAGCCGTTCGGGCTGTAGCTGTGTCTAAAGGTCCTATGGAAAAATGCATGGGAAAAACGCGTTTTGGGACCCCCCTTTTATCTCAGCCCCCGCTTGACGAATCCCCCCGAGACTTTCAGGGTAGGAGCGGAGCATAGCGCCCCACCTATTTTGAAAAATTCGCGAGGATTCGTCGACCGGCGCCAAAGTTATTCAAAATAGAATGTTGCGGATTTCCTATGGAAACGTGGTCCTAACTATAACTACCTACTGGCGACCCTGCACAGTATTTTGTGGGCTGCCAAAGTAAACGGATCCAGTCTTGCAGTGTACGATGTAGGAATAAATTGATCTATCCTAGCGCAAGGACTGCTACACATGTGGTCTTTAAGGCAATGGAGTCAGGCACAGTAAGAGCTGAACTGATTTAAGGTGCTTTGATCGACAGGCACCACTTTTGATACCCAATCGAAGATACGAGACAAGAGTTGCGGCATAAACCTCATCCAGAGAAGCCGGTCTCTTAGTCACCATACTTAGTATGACATACCAGAAATCAAGAAGTGTCAGTTTGGCCCCATAAACGGGTTTACATACAGACTGGCTAGGACAAACAGCTGGTTTGGGTTTGTCCAAACCTTACAGTTTTGTGGCTACAAAATTATTACAAATCTTATAAGACAGATCATCTGGCAATGAATTAAAAATTTGGAAAATAAAGTGAGCATATTCCTGGAGATCACCCCTTCCTAAAGAAGAGGTTTAAGAGACTGCTAACAGGGAGGCTAAAGTCATAGTGAAGCCTTTAAGCTGCCACGCCGGTGCAGGGCCAAGGGAGGCCATAATCGCCTCAGGGGATTTAGAGCGCAAGTTCTGAAAGAGACAAATGTTTGAGATCCTGAAGGTGATTGACGTTTATCAGCAACAACAATCTTTTGCTAATTTTCTCCAATATAAAAATCAATAAATAAGGTTCTGGAGTTCTTTCAGAGACGTTGAGTGGATGTGAAGACAGAGTAAGATTCAGAGCAGATGAGGGATTACTACAAGTTCTAGACCGAATCTTTGCTTTTTTCGTTCCTTTTGCTACAGTAGTGTTTTTGACAGCCCTGGGGAGATTGGAATATTAGATATGGATATCTGGAGCACTCTACATTTGATCCGCTCACTGACCTGTGAGCGCACTCCATTATGAACACTGATCACTGTGAAGTGTCCCTTAGTATTCAACTACTGAGGCCGGTCCCATCTCTTTATGTTCAGAGTTCTCTGCGCCAACTGCAGAGTCTCTGTACTTCTAAACTTACTGTTAAAATGCAGCTTTGTGAACACTGAAAAAGCATAAACTTACACAAGGGTGTAAGTTTACCTTTGTGAATCTGGCTCCGACTGCGGTCCGCCTTGAACCGGAGAGACCATGCCAGACGCACACAGAAGACGCCCAAACCATTTGTCTGACAAATTATTTTAGAGTTGCCATCAAATATCTGGAACTGTCAAGATCACACCACATCCAACATTAGGCAAAAGAAAGCCTATTCCACCTAAAAGGAGACAAAAGGGAAATCCTAATCATCATGGGAAGAAAAATCACGCTTCTCTGCTAGTTAAATGTCCTCTTGGTCCAGGGCACACCGGCACCACTGCTCAGGAAGCTAAAACCCAGGTTACCCTCTTAATTTCAAACAGCTGATTAGACAACATCGCTTCTCTTCTTGTTAAATGTCCTTATAGTAATGGGCACACTAGCACCACTGCTCAGGAAGTTAAAACCCTGGCACCATCTTCAACTCAAACAGCTCATTGGCCCACACCACTTCTCTAGTTAAATACCCCACTGGTCTACGGGTAGGATTTAGACTGACAGTTCATGTTGGTTAGTGACTAACGAGCTGCCTGCGACACTCCCCAAATAATGCTTCAACTGAAACTGCGGTAAGCGTGCTTATTTACTGCCAGAAACCCTACTGCTGTGGCCTGGCCTACCTTACCATTTATGGTGCACTGAAAACATCATAAGATTCTTACAATAGAGTCCCCACTGTACCCGCAGGACTGAGTGCTACGTAAGCTCCGAAACAAAGAAGACCTTTGAGAACTGCCAAGGATGACACTTGTGCCAACCTCTGGTATGCCTCGTCGGCGATGCTTGATGGACCAAATATTTATAAACTTGAAGATACCAAGGAGGTCAACGATAGAATGGATGCTTCAGAGAAGCAACTAGTGGAGCGCATGCTTGAATACTGGATCGGTGCAACCAAGAAGGCTTATTATATATAGTTCAGGCAGAAAAAGTGAGCACTGAGCGGCATTTGCTGCTGCACTCTTAGCTTCCCACTGCGGTGCACGCTTTCTTTTCCACACTAGGCTTGTGCTTTATTGGCGAGTGTGACTTGTTTGGAGGCGTGAGTGCCCGCAATCAGCATCATCAATGATATACCACATGAATACAGGAGGAGATGGCGCTAAAGGATACGAGGGAAACCGGTTAAAGCCCGGTTTCTTCCAAAATCAAACTATGGTACTGTTTCCGTATGAATGTGGAACAACAAGGGTCACTACTGCACTGATCATAACTAAGGCTCCCCGTTTTCACTGATTTTTAGAAATAAATACAGACAGAAAACCATTTATTTCCTAGTCTGCATTTATTTTTAAATGTGGATAAAAACGGAAATTGGGTGATAGAGTGATTCTAAACACACTTGCCATGACTGCCAGGCGAATAACTGCGTGGATGGATAGGAAAGGGAGTTGAAAAAGAAAGGAATCTTAGTAAAGAGGCTTAAACAGCGGTGGCTATGCACAAGGCCGATACTGAAATGTGCATATTTTCATATAAGTGCATTGACTATTCTTCTGCGGGTGTTAATTTCACTGAAACATGGCAGGCATTCAAGCATGAGCGCATATTTATTGGTTAAATAAATATGGAAATATACCAGTATCAGCTTTACTTTTTTTCACAAAACCCATAATAAGTACAGATAAATACAGATAAACGTGACAACCAATAAATATGGATAAATACAGATGGAAATTACAAAAAAAAAAATACCATATAACCGGGAGCCCTAATCATAACCCCTAAGCCTTTAGCGAGAACTTGTTAGAAAGTTCACATAAAGTTATCCGAAAAATGTAAAAGGATTGGGACTTTAAGATTTATTTGCATGCTTTTCTGACAACCATCCTTTCTTCACAGAGGCCCAAATGAAACATTTCTAAGCTCACAGCAGAGCTTCAAAGGGAGATTCTCACCGAATGACGGCTGGATCTGTAGAAAAGCTTATTCCTGGAAGTGAACCACACAGTGACTTCAACAGCCAATTTAGACATTCATGCCAGAGAAAAACTAGAGTGGTCCCATTCTAGATAATATCCAACACGTGTCCTAATAAACACAGATTCATTCCTACCAGAGAAATACCAGCGTGGTCCCATTCTAGATAACTTCGAACATGTGCACTAGTAAACGCCAATTCATTTATCACAACAGTACAACGGTCATATTCCGTTATCGCAATAGTAGAGCCAATGAAGAAACACCAATGATTCCTTTGTGGACTCCAAGTTACAATGATTTTCCACTTTGACAGTTGTGCTACAAGTAGCAAAGCCTGTGCACAGTGCTGTCCTTTCACGGCTATCATTTAACTCCTGGAACACTGGTTTGAGTTAAATATCTTTCTGTATATGTTTAACATGAAAGAGCAATCGGTGCACCACCACCTGAACAATCTTAACAAATTGCAAGGTCTGTGTCCAAAGTTGTTCTTCAAATCCTCTTTTTTATTTAATCACAGTTTGATTTGAACATATCGTGCAACATGTAGAGTAGACCAGCCAACGCGTTTCGTCCAATACCTTGGACTTCTTCAGGGCATATGCGAAGTCATCATATATATGGAGCCATTGTATCTTTGGCAAATGTAGATGATCAGTGTATAATCATAAAACTGGAAATGGGACGGATGGATCACTCTGTATATGGTATACAAAAATTGTAACAGCTATATCCTAGTATCAGATGCTGGAATTCCACAGTGTATCAGAAAATTAGTAAACCGCCTCGTTACATGCAATTAAGGTGGCCCAAAGCAGATAAAGCCATCAACTCAGCACCATGATACGTGCTGAAAACGAGTGCAAAGGGGAGTCTCCTTCCGGTATGTGAGCGAAAAAAAATATAATATAATGAATAGACATGAACACAAAGCATGGCATTCACTATATAGGAAGATCTTTTATTCTTAGTCACAGAGCAAACGCATGTTTCGTCGTTGAATGGGATAATCTTGCGACTTCGCCAGGGCTAAAAAAAAACAAACACACAGCTAATGGCCCCATATGTAATTATTACATTTCATGATATAGCTGGTAACCCCTCACTCTAGTGACATTTATGAAAGTTTAATATATAATGGGATTATACATGATCGGTGACACTTCAGTGGAGGCCAATGCAAAGTCAGCAGTATTTCTAATGCTACATATTTTCACATGGGTTATTCCACAGATCCATTACTTATATCATCATACACCATATCATTGGTGGAAAGTCCTAAGGATTAGCTACACCTGGGAACCGTGTTGTCCTCCATTATTTGTTTCTTTACCAACCCTAAGCGAACTCTACAGTAAGAGTCAGTAATAACCGCAAGAATGATTAGAGCTAGTGTGCCGAAAGAGAGCCTCAGACCAGTCAATCTCTTCCGAGTGAACTTTGATCTGGAAAAAGGACCATTGCAATTTCAGTAATCCAATACGAATGCGTATTAAGGGGCCAACCGGCCCAATATTTAATACTGAATATATACCTGGCGGCCGGTTGTAATTCCGTCCCGGTCCATCCATGGTGTTCTTCAATTCTATTTCCCTTCTGTAGGGTCAATCAAAACCACGCTCCCGGTTATAAGAGTATTTACTGCCTAATACGCAGTATTCTCCTGTTCCCCACCGTGTCCTAAAGTATGAAGAGGTGGGATCCGAAATTTAAACATTGAATCCTCATTCTGATGTAGATAAACATCTAAACGTGTAGAAGTAAACTTCTTTCTGGTATAGGGATATGGCTGAACTTCGCTGCGGAGAGTCAGAAATTGTCAGGAATCGCGTCTTACTACGACGTCATTAATTCGAGAATCATTAACACGGAATAGAGACCAAACTGCGTTGATCTGACCTACCATGAGAAGCGCTGTGTGCGCACCATCTTAGACTGGTGTGTGAATATGGAGACGGATGTCCTCCTCTAAACTGAATTTCACTGTAGTAGGTAGCACAGACACTTCTCCCACAGGCAACAACCACACCCCCGGAGCATAAATCTCAACCATTATGTGCTGTTCATACCTGTCTGGGCAACAATCCCATCGTTTACATAATTATACACATACAAATTGAAAACTCTGGCAGAATTTTCAGCAGTGTAACAGGAAGGCAATATCCATCTATACATCTGAAATATCATTACATATTCAAATAGCTTTTCCATTGGTACAACGCCATATGCTAATTCCCCATGCTCACGGAGAATTTATATTTGTAAGTCAAATGAATTAAAAATTTGGAAAATAAAGTGAGCATATTCCTGGAGATCACCCCTTCCTAAAGAAGAGGTTTAAGAGACTGCTAACAGGGAGGCTAAAGTCATAGTGAAGCCTTTAAGCTGCCACGCCGGTGCAGGGCCAAGGGAGGCCATAATCGCCTCAGGGGATTTAGAGCGCAAGTTCTGAAAGAGAAAAATGTTTGAGATCCTGAAAGTGATTGACGTTTATCAGCCACAACAATCTTTTGCTAATTTTCTCCAATATAAAAATATTTGTATGTGTATGAAGTGTCACCGATCATGTATAATCCCATTATATATTAAACTTTCATAAATGTCACTAGAGTGAGGGGTTACCAGCTATATCATGAAATGTAATAATTACATATGGGGCCACTGTAGCAAAAGGATCGAAAAAAGCAAAGATTCGGTTTAGAACTTGTAGTATTCCCTCATCTGCTCTGAATCTTACTCAGTCTTCACATCCACTCAACGTCTCTGAAAGAACTCCAGAACCTTATTTATTGATTTTTATATTGGAGAAAATTAGCAAAAGATTGTTGTGGCTGATAAACGTCAATCACTTTCAGGATCTCAAACATTTTTCTCTTTCAGAACTTGCGCTCTAAATCCCCTGAGGCGATTATGGCCTCCCTTGGCCCTGCACCGGCGTGGCAGCTTAAAGGCTTCACTATGACTTTAGCCTCCCTGTTAGCAGTCTCTTAAACCTCTTCTTTAGGAAGGGGTGATCTCCAGGAATATGCTCACTTTATTTTCCAAATTTTTAATTCATTTCCAGATGATCTGTCTTATAAGATTTTTAATAATTTTGTAGCCACACAACTAAGGTTTGGACAAAAACAAACCAGCTGTTTGTCCTAGCCAGTCTGTATGTAAACCCGTTAATGGGGCCAAACTGACACTTCTTGATTTCTGGTATGTCATACTAAGTATGGTGACTAAGAGACCGGCTTCTCTGGACGAGGTTTATGCCGCAACTCTTGTCTCATATCTTCGATTGGGTATCAAAAGTGGTGCCTGTCGATCAAAGCACCTTACATTAGTTCAGCTGTTACTGTGCCTGACTCCATTGCCCTAAAGACCACATGTGTTGCAGTCCTTGCGCTGGGATAGATTAATGTATTCCTACATTGTACACTGCAAGACTGGATCCGTTTACTTTGGCAGCCCACAAAATACTGTGCAGGGTCTTCTAAGAATGCATACTTAAACCCTCTTCTGGATGTTATTGATGAGTTAAATATGCCAAGTCAGACCCGCACAGTTGTTGCACAGGCCATGATCCATTGAGGAAGGCTCTGCAACCTGTCACACCAACGAATTGGAATGGATGAGGGAAAGCGGCCTCTCCTTTCTAAACAGAGATTATTCCCCTGTGTAAACTAAATCCATGCCAACCCCCTTCACAGCTGCCCCATGCTATGACCCAGTTCCCAGACTAAAAGAACCTAAAAATCCTCTTTGGTCCTACACTCTTGATCACTCCAGGTGAGTGAAGTGACAAGGAGCGCTCGCCCCCTTTATTCATAGGTTTACCAAAGTCACAACAGTGTTAGGATTTTAGTTCACCTCGTCCTGTCATTGGTATTGCCATGCCTCAGTTATTGCTAACATGTGGACAAAGACTCTAGAAGAAGTGTTTTTCAGCCCCTACTGGTGGTAAATCAAAGTAGCAAGAGTAGTCCAGGACAAGAAAGAGTGGCACAATGTGGGACCCTTTGAGCCTCACGTGGCCTGCCTCTAGAAGAGACGGTAACCTGTGGGATCCTTTGCGTTGGCCTCAAGCCTCCTGCTCTTGAATTCCGAATGTCTAAATTAAATCACAACTACAAGCCATATCGCAACCACAGCCTAGCTGCTGATAACGGGATCTACCCACAGCTTGAGCCGTAGGTTCTGCCTCTCCTGCCCATGTTACATGAATCCTTTCTAATATGAATATCATTTTTTTAATATGTTTTAATGTACTTATTACTATGTACTTTAATGGTCATATGACCGAATAAAGTTACATTTAAATTGAATCCTTTCTTTTGCCTGAACGGATTGTTGATGGTTGTGTTGGATTCAAGATTGCAGTTGAATCCATTCTTCTGCTTGTCCTGACCTTATTAAATGGCTGTCTTGTATTTGAATCCTTTGTTTTGCCTGTCATGCGCATATTACATGTTTGTGTTGTATCCTTGATTTGCAGCTGAATCCTTTGTTCTGCTTGTCCTGCCCTTATGACATGGCTGTGTTGTATCCCAGCTAAATCCTATGTTTTGTCTGTCCTGCACATATCACATGGCTGTGTTGTATCCCATCTGAATCCTTTGTTTTGCCTGTCATGCGCATATTACATGGTTGTGTTGTATCCTTGATTTGCAGCTGAATCCTTTGTTCTGCTTGTCCTGCACATATTACATGGCTGTGTTGTATCTCAGCTGAATCCTATGTTTTGTGTGTCCTGCACATATTACATAGCTGTGTTGTATCCCAACTGAATCTTTTGTTCTACCTGTCCTCCGCATATTGTATGGCGGTGTGGTATCATAATCCTTTGTTCTGCCTGCCCTTTCCATATTACATGGTGGTGTTGTATCCCAGACTCCCAACTGAACCCTTTGTTTTACCTGTCCTCTCCCTGTCACGTGGTGCTGTTGTATCCCGGCTCGCAGCCGATTGCTTTGTCTGCCCTGCGCATGCTGCTGTTTCCAGCGTGCTCCCTGCTGCCTGAGCAGCCTCCAGAAGCCTCTCCCTGTCTCTCCTCTTTGGGGCTGTAGTTGTGGTTCTCTTTATCCTGGATGTTGTATGATCTCCGTAGAATGAAAGGTGTGGCGCCTGTGCGACGCCTGGAATCACTCTTCTTCTCTCCCGGCAGGTTATGATGATGGTGCTTCCGCTGCTCATCTTCGTGCTGCTGCCTAAAGTGGTGAACACCAGTGACCCTGAGATGAGACGGGTGAGTCCTCAATGTCTTAGTGAACAGTATTGTAGAAGCTCCTTCTACGCCCAAAGGGTCTGCTATGAACGCACGATTCTTCTTGGCTAAAGACCCTTTCAAAGGCACTACAGTACAATATCTTCATTTGCTGGTTTTGAGTAATTCCAGACTTTCACTGAGGTATCCAGCCATGCGTTGGTAGTAACAGATTCACTTGTGTCTTGCTTAGTAAACAGTGCTTCTGTTTATTTCAGGTTTAAATAACTGATTGTGAGTATTAATCTGAAATCTCATTACTTCAGGTCTGCATTTGTGAAGCCATTACACAGATTGTCTGCTTGAAGTGTCAGGCTGTTTTTTTTTTTTTGTTTGTACAACTTGCGGCAGGTCCCTTCTTCTTTGAGACCATTTAAAGATCTCTTTGATCAATAGTTTGTACGTTTTACTAAATTGTTTTTAGTTTAATTATGCTATCATGAACTTGACATTCTCCTATCAGTACCCGGCTTCCTAGAAGCACCTGGCCTGCTCTCATGCACTCATTGTGCTCAAATTCAAGTTTATTACTAAAGTGCATAGTAAATTAAAACCATTACACTTGCAAAGAAAATAGAGAGTATTTTAAAATAGCAGGTTTATTACACATGTTTGCATTACTAAAAAGACATAAAATAAGCAATACTTTCTAATTCCTCAGATCTGCATTATATAAATTCTATGCGTCAATGTCATAAAGTGCGCCAATACCAAAGACCTGCAAGGAGCGGATTGAGTCACCCATAGTGCTCAACTGTCAAGTACCGGCTCTGTAAAATAGTGGGCCCCTGTGTCCATCTGTGAGCGGTACTCTAGGAGTGACCTACACTGTGTGCAGAAGTAGCTAAAATGGCTGTGCTCGGCCATTGGGTAAGGAAGATGTCTCCTCCAGAGGGAGAGATTGCACTGCCTCATATGAGCCTTTATTCTTGCTTCAAATATGATACACATTTTACTACCTGTGTTCAATCAGGTGTGATCCGGGTTAAGCCTTAAAATGAGGGATTGTCTGCAAGTTCATAATTTGGCTTGAATGTAACCCCCCCCCCCCCCCTCCCCCCCAGCAGCTTTCCTCGTTCATGTTGTGCATCATGGACTCTCTTCCCTTGCAGCAGAGCCTGCGTCCTTCTACTCCTACTGTTGTTAACCACAGGGAGGCCGAATCCAGAGTTAGTTGGACCCCTATGCAGAGTCTTGTAAATGCAAGATACCTGTGGTGTGAATAGCCATGATCGAAATTGGGCTGGGGTTTTAGTGACCTGTATGAGTTAATAACTTACCAGGTGTGGTCATCTTCTCCAAGGCTGCTTTGTCTTCCACAGAGAGGGGTTTGCTCAAACGGTTGAGATGTTTTAAAAATTCACTTGACACCTGTAGATTCCATAGGTTTGCAGCTTGTAGAGACTTCTAGTAAATGACTAAATGCAGACCTTGGGTTCTGGTTATTTCCTGCCAAACTCAAGCGGCTAAGGAGTTATTTTCGGCCAGTCAGAATCGATGACATGTCTTAAGTGTAAGGAAACAGGCTTTTTGCAGGTTTACCCTCAATTTTGATTAGTAGGTACTGGTGTAATGGCTCTGAAATGCCCCCGATCCCTGCTGACCAGGACCTGTAAGTTACTCTCCCCCGGGGATTGCAGCAATTGTTGTGCCACCGTGAATGAGGACAGGTAAAACATGGCTCCCAGTCTGCCACTGCGGACTGGAAGGGCAGTTTTAAACTGCTAACTCAACTTTGCCATTTAAGGTAATGGTAAAGCCCAAACCTCCCTTTTTAGGTCTCGCCTGAGCCAGCACATGTGCTGCTCTGGCGAGACTTTTAGTTAGTGGGCTTCAAAAATCTAACCACACTCTTTTTGTGTGGCCTAGAGCGTGCAGTTACGCACACAGTTATGCGCATAGGCACCATCTGGCTTTCCGCGCATTGCTCGCTGGCAACCTTACAGCGCGCGATCACTTTCAAGGCCGCGCGTACAATGCTTGTTATAATCTCTTTTCCTCCTTCTCGCGCTCTGTTGGCTCTCTGCTCTTCCATCTCCCGAGCTCGCCTCTTGTACTAAACCTTGTATATTCTTCCTCCCTTGTTCCTTCGCCCTCTGCCCCCTTCGTCCTACCCCCCGTTTCACTCTTTATCTCGCTTTGCTTTTCTCTCTCCTCCCTTCATCTATACATATCCCTGCAAATATTTTTGGGGTCTTGCTCTCAATCCTCTCCATTTTGCCAATGGTTGTTTCGTGAACACGGAATACAGGATGTGAAGGAAGACATTGCTGGGTTTCTGTGCCATACATTTCTTACGTCACATTCACTTTAACGTAATTAATCAGAGCCGTGTGAGGATGGTGAGCATGCATTTCCTTTCCCCCTGCACAGTTTGGCAAATTCGCTGCCGCAAACCAATGTGGCACTGCAGACCTGAAAAAAACCCAGCAGTCTGTGCCAGCCATCCAAACCGGATGAAGCAGTCACCAACAGCTCCGCGAGGTGTCGAGGGCGGTAGTTTTTTTTTTCCTCCTTGCTTCTCAGCCTGAGACAGTAGTTCGACTCTGATAAACAACGGTCAGTCTTTCGCTCAGCCTCTCTATACAGCAGATTAACTGGTGCCGGAAGGGGCGCTCCTGCCAGAGATTAGTCAACCATGAGTCTTGTTTTTATGTCCACGGTGAGCAACTGTGCCAAGTAACGCAGGTCTCCCGCTTCTCGTCTGGCACCATCCCCCGAGTGCGGGTCGATGCCGACTCGTGTTTTGTGAACAGTTCCGTAATTGGAAGACTTGTTTACTAAAATATACTGGCCCGCTCCAAGAGCCAGGGATCTGAATACGGAATTTGCTAGCGAGTCAAAAAATTATTTCCACATAAAACATGTTTTTACTGTTCAATGAGAGAATTACATCATAGGTGGGCTGGCTGCCCCATCTACAAACATTTCTAAATATTGTGGCAGCATGAACGTGCTAAAACAACAAACATTTCCTGGGACTGTATTACAAAAAAACACTCGTGATGATGCGACTTTGCACCCTCATTCCTAGACTACGGTGATTGCACTGGTGCCATGCTCGAGTGGCGATGATTTGCACTGAGTAGTCATTGAAAAGACTACATTTTGCACCTGTCAGTTAGTCCTAAATTCAGTGAAATGAAACTGTCCAACCAGTGCGTGGCATGTAATCGTCAAACGTTGGTGCAAAATTGCGCAAAGAAACCAACGTAATCCTGCCTTGAAAATCTGTGCAATGTATTCCTAAAATGCCACGGCAACAGTTACGTCCTCAGCCAGGAGCCTTGCACCCAGTGCTGTCTGGTCAGGCTTTGGCACGACTTAAAAGGACTATGTCAAGGCCGCTTTTGTCAAAAATATCTCAAAAGCTCATTCCTCAAACAATGCTTCAGGAATGTTTCTCGATAGGTAGAAAGAACAAGCATTGGCCATATAGGTCTCGCCTTTGGGACCTTATAAGTGTTTAGCCATGCAACACTTGATGTTGTTGCACCAAGGATATTGTGCTGCATTACTTAACACTTTTAAGGTCCCAAAGGTGAGACCTATTGGCTATGCCAATGCTTGTTAATATATGTACGTACGTCACCCCTATGGCAGACCTAACGAGCCTCAAGGCAGGGTGCTGTGTGTTTAAAGGTGGAACATGTAATCCTACATGCTCCAGCAGTAAAAACCCTAAATTGTCCTTTTTACTCTGGAAAGGCTAGTAGCCCCATTGGCAAGTAGAGTTACAGGCTGGCACCCCAGCCCTGCTAACTTCTGAATGGGACTACTAAGATTGGTACTATTTAGTTTCAAAAGAATCAGTGAATTAAATCCGATATAGCAGTTAAATCAAATTTAATTTCACTTATGAGCAAAGTGCTACTTTAGTAGTTGCCACTAAAGCTGATCAGTTTCCAGTGCCCGTTTACTGATGTACACGGGGCTTGTCCTGCAGGCGGCTTTCAGCCCTCCTGGGGAGATGTGCTAACGACTCATAGGAAAGGACACAATAGAGGCCAGTCTTCCGAGGATGTGTTCCCTCCCCCATGCAGGAATAGCCAAAAGGTGAGATTCAAAGGTGAAGTAGCCACTGAAAGGCAATGGAGAACACTTGGGAAGGGCTGCTCTATTGTTCAGGTAGACATTCTGGCACTTGGGAAGGGCTGCTCCATTGTTCAGGTAGACATTCTGGCACTTGGGAAGGGCTGCTCTATTGTTCAGGTAGACATTCTGGCACTTGGGAAGGGCTGCTCTATTGTTTGACATTCTGGCACTTGGGGAAGGGCTGCTCCATTGTTCAGGTAGACATTCTGGCACTTGGGAAGGGCTGCTCTATTGTTGAGGTAGACATTCTGGCACTTGGGACAGGAGAAGAGAGGCCAGTTGTCAAACCGTTTTTTCCAGCGCGTGTAGACCCTTGGTAGCCAGTCCTCTAGCAGTGGGCTAAGGAGATCTGTCAAGAAAAGAGTTTTGCCATCTTGGGGAGGGGGCAGAATGATGCATCCTGGGATAGCCAAATGCCTCACATCCCAGGAAGTAGTCCTCACAAGGGAGAGAACCCGGTAGTCCATTTGCTACTAACCTCATCCCAACCTGAGGACAGTTTCTGTAGATAAATAGGGCACCCCTGGCACCCAGAACTCCGATCTCGACTGACTAGGAGGGACTGCCCTGCTGCACTGAGGGACCAGCAAAGAGGCTGCACCGGGTGGCTAGCGAACAGAGAGGCTGTGCCTGCCTTTTCCTGCACAAGGAGAAGTCCCCTTGAAGAGCCCAGTCAAACCACGAGAGCACCAGGGGCCAGCTGACTGGCTTCCTGCTCGCAGCTCAGGAACACAACCGCTGAAGGAGCCTGCTGAGGCAAGGTCCTCAAGAACAGTTCCCTTCAGAGTGGACGCCGTCCTCCAACAGTTCCAGCTCGTGGAGTCCTAGGGAACGCTGCAAATGCAAGGGATGAAGAATGCTGAAGATGCTGTAAGGATGCAGTGGATCTGATGCAGCCCGCAGGGTCTTCCCGCAGGGATTCTTGGTCCATGTAGAGGGGGAGGGGGTCCTGATTGCAGCCCTGACGTCCCACAAATTCCTTTCCGGTTTGGCCAAAGTCCTGTCGCCGCCTGACCACCAGCCGCTTATTGTCGCAGTCACGGCCATTCCTTCCCAGGTCGATAACTTTCCTTCTGAGGGTCCCAGCAACTCTGACAGGACTCCATGGCTCAGCAAACTTGCGTGCAGCTGTGTGTCGGTTCTTGGTTCTAGGTGCTGCACAGTGGTGGTGGTAGAAGCTTGAAGACTTTGGCTACCAAGTTGCCCCAGCAGGTTTCTTCAGCTGTTGTGTATCTGTGCTGCGAACTGGTCAGTTGGCCGGCCCTTGGAGTTCTCTTGACTGGGCTCTGACTTCAGCTTCTCCCATAGCAGGACATGGCAGGTACAGTCCCTATCGTCACTAACCCCTAGGTGCAGCAGGTGCAGTCAATCCTCGTCTGTGCAGCATCTCTTTGCTGCTCCCTTGGTGACGCAGGGCAGTCCCTCTCTTCGCTAACCCCTAGGTGCAGCAGGTGCAGTCAATCCTCGTCGGTGCGGCATCTCTTTGCTGGTCCCTTGGTGCAGCAGGTACAGTCCCTCTCTCCGCTAACCCCTAGGTGCAGCAGGTGCAGTCAATCCTCGTCGGTGCGGCATCTCTTTGCTGGTCCCTTGGTGCAGCAGGCACAGTCCCTCTTTGGTCCTTCTTCCAATCTGTCGAGATCTGAAGTCTGAGTGCCAAGGGTGCCACCTTTATGATTGGAATTGTCCCCCAGGGAGGGATGCGGTTGGTAGTCAAAGGGCTACCAGGTTTCCTCCCACTTGGAGACCACTTCCTGTGGAGTGTGGCATCTGGCTATCTCAGGATGCACAATTCTGCCTACTCCAGAGGTGGTGTGATCCCCCTCTCCTTGTGTACAGACCTCACTAGCCCACTTCCAGGGTGTGACTACCTCAGGGCTACATGCCCCAGGGGAATCCAGTTTGGCAACTGGTTTCCCCTCTCTTCCTCCTGTGCCAGCCTCAACAATGGGAAAGCCCTCCCCCTTGTGACTCGCATCTACCCTCCAAAAGCAGCTTCACCTTTGAAGACTGCTTTCTGGGGTTAACACCTAAGTGGCTTCCTGCGGGAAAGAGGTGAGACCTCACTGGCCTGCAACCCCTTATTGTTCCCCCTCCTGAGAGTCATTAGCACGTCTCTCCAGGAGGACCGAAATCTATCTAATGGAGCAGGCTCCATGTGTTCCTGGGAAGGCACATGAGTTTTAAAGGCAGGAAAGTGACAGTTTTTCAAAAGCTGCACACTGAAACAAGTTACATTAATTTCGAATTGAGTTACATGTCGGGCTTAATGTAACAAGTTGTTTGATACCTTGGAGTACCCACTTTGGTCGCACCTTTCAGGAGTTAGCACACCTGAAGGGTCAGTGTGTAATCCTGTACTCGCCACTCGGGCGACCACGCCTTTCACAGTACAAAATAGTTGTTTTACATGTTTTACTTTCAGGACATGTAATGTATATGTCTTGCCTTTGTTATGAGTCGCACCCTGGCTTTTAGGGCTCAGTAACCCTGCCAGAGGGGTGGTTTACACACATGTTCAGGGGAAGAGGTGGCTTTGCTATTGGTCGGGCTAGCAGTGACCGACTGCTCTACCAGTCTGCAGTGGCGGACTGGGGCACTTGTTTTACTTGGGCCACCTCCTCGTTGGCACAATCAGTGCTGCGTGCCCGGGGGTAACCCTTTATCTTGCATGCCCAGGGTACGAGGGTACCATTCACTTGTGACTTACAGGTAAGTTAGTAGTTTCCAATTGGGTATAGCCAGTCAAAAAACCAGCATCATCAGTTGATTAACAGGGGAGTAACTATACAAAATAGGCATTTCCTTACAAGCGGACACTGTTATGGTTGCACAATTGAATACTAAAGGAAGTATGAGGTCCGTAACCCTTCCGATGTAAACACGTGCTCTCCGCTACAGGAACACCAGCTCACCTTTTGGGGGAGAGGGATACTTCCTCGATGATGACGTCGGCTAATTGACCTTTGGGGTAAACCCAAAATAGAACCAATTGCAGTGATAGAACCTGTCCACTTTCTAAACTCTGCATCGAGTGCCAGTCTTGGTGGCCATACCCTGATTGGTTAGGGACATATTAATTGTTTTCCCTTCGGTTCCTCAAAGATCAAAAGTGATTGTATAGCGCAAGTATCCCAGGCAATATTGCTTACTTTGGAATAGACCGGCAATTGCCGACTCATATATGGATGTGCTTTCCCTATTAGAACATCCGCACAGGAACTGTAGGGAAGATCTTCCACGCAAAAGTTTCATCATTGAACTTTCTGCTTCCTGAATTACTTTGGAGCGGACACTCCAGCTTCTAGCAGAACAGTGTGTGCTTTCACTAACTATCGAAGAGACCGCCTTCAGAGTTTCTCCCTTCATGATATTCTGCCTCTGTTCCATCGAAGTGTGAAGAAGAAATGGCATTGCCGTAAGTCTTGCCTTCAGGTCACTTTAAGCACGCAGCCTCCATTGCATCATACAGGAAAAGCCCAACCCACATGCTTTTGTTAACTGTTCTACTGACCACAGTGATTTACTAGTTAGTGAGGGTTTTAGTGAAGGATTTGTAGCGATACAGAAGGAGCTCCTCTCCTCTGTACGATCTTCATGTTGTATTACAAATCCTTTGGACCTCCTTTGTGCCGGACATAAACCCACACGAGAATCTCTCATGGGCTCCTTTGCTTTACTCTCCTAGCGCCGGGATGAGAGTTTGCTGATCTGTTTACTATCCATGAACTTTGGTGAATATCCCACAGTGGGGAAAGAAACTTTCCTTCTAATTCTAGTTCTCAATCGAAGGCAAGTATGTAAGACATTTGTAAAGCGCGAAAATGCCGAGTCGTCTTGGCGCTAACTGTGACGAGTAGCGAGAAGCTTTTTCAGAAAAGGAAGTATTTCATTCTTTCTTGGCCAGGAATAGCCAGGTCTTAAGCATCTTCCTAAACAGGAGTCTATTTGGTTGTAACCTAGTTACAACTGGCAGCGTATTCCAGAGCTTGGCTGCCCGATGGGAGAGACTTCTCTCCCCAACCCCCCCCAGGATCTTTAGGAGGAAGAAGCACGAGGAGGTCAGGAGATTGTTCTGACCTGCAAAATGAAGCTGATCATCAAACTGGACTCCTAAGCTTCTGACCTTTTCTGTGGGGTCAGGACAATGTTCTGCCTCTGCCGGCCCCACAAATGATTCCAGAGTGATGGTCCCTTTCCGAGCTCCACCACCTCCATTTTATCTGTGTTCAATGTAGGATAATTCTGATGCATCCACCCAATAATGTGCTTCAGACGGATGTGAAACATCCTAGCCACTATTTCTGCCTTAGAATCTATAGATAAGACTATCTGAGTGACGTCAACGAGAACCCATGTGCTTTGATCAGCTTACCAGAGGAGTGATGTAGATGTTGGACAGGGTCGGTTAGGGTGCTGAGCCTTGAGGAACTCCACAAGGGAGTGAAAAGGCCTCCGATGTAAGGTTACCCCAGCACAACCTCTGTTCCCTAGAGCTAAGAAAGGATGTGAGCAGGGTTTGAGCCGTCCCCTCAATTCAGACTAACTTCAGCCTCTGCGTTGGTACCCGATGGTTAACAGGATCAGACGCTGCTGTGGTCCAGTAGGATGAGGACGGCCCTCCCCCCTACTTTCCAGCTGTTCGCGTATCTCCTTGGTGGCCTTGAATAAGGCTGATTCTGTGAAGTGGTCTGAAGCCATGTTGGGTGGTGTCTAGGAGGTCATTGGATGCGAGGTAGCATGCCAGCTTGTGAATAATAGATTTTTCTAGAATTTTAGCCGTGAGGGGTAAGCAAGATATAGGTCTATAATTTTTGACTTCAGATGGATCTAGTGAGGGTCTTTTTTAAGATGGGCCATGTACAAGCTTTCTTACAAGAAGTGGGAAAGATACCTGACTTAAGAATGTTATTCAGGAGTGGGGCCAAAAGGGTGCTGACCCTGTCTGAAGCCATATGAAGTACAGAGGGAGGGGAGCCTGATTTGATAGAGAATAGTGGGTCATTTACCCTCTCAGAGGTTAGAAGGGAGAAACCGGACAGTTTACAAGTAATAGGAGCATTATTTCTGAGTTCAAGAAAAAGGAACTTCCCTCTTTGGGCAGCTAGAAGAGTGAACTTTGTTCGCGAGCATAGCAATTTAATGTCCTTCTCACTTACTCTGGCTTCAAGATGAACAAAGAGCTAGAGCCAAAGCCGTGCCTCGTCGACCCCAGGTAGGTATAGGCACTGTTTACTCCCCTCCTCTTGCCTTTAGAAGGAGCATACCGACATGTGAATGTAGCTGCACCTGTCTTCGTTAGCTTTAAGATTTAATTGGGTATAATTATGATATCCATTTCAGTGGTGGCTGGTGAACTTTGAAAGTGGTGAGGCGTAATACCTGCCTCATATTGTTATAAATGAGCAAAGCCAATGATCCAACTCTCTTCCTCGGTGTTCGTCTTGGAGGGTCGGCAATTGTCCTTCATCTTCCTACCCAGGGAATTTATTAAAACCAGGGTCAATTAGTTAATTTTACAGTATACTTTTCATGTTACTTAACAACAAATATAGAGGTTATGAAGGCGCAGTAGATAAAATATTATAATTGTTCTAAAGAGTTAGATGTGTTGCTGGCACTTAACAAAGTTACTTATTTAATGTCACATGGCTAATCCGTTTGCAAGATATACATAGCGTTTTACACTGCTTTATTTTTCCATTCCTCCCTGTTCGCATAGGGTTTCAGTCAGTCAAATGTTATGACTGGCAAACCACATTGATGTGGCAGACCGAAAAAATCTAAAGGTACACTTATGCTGCAGCGAAGGGCCACATGAAGGAGAGCTCGCCAGATTCTACAGACTCCTTCCTATGGCTGTGCTCCTCGCTCTCCACAAGAAAGTTATGGCATCAGAAAGATTACCAATCCCCCCAGTCTCGTCTCCAACATTGTGCACAATCGCAAAGCGGGAAGAAAGCAAGGGACAGAAAGGGCCAGTCACTGCATGGCTTTATAAGAAGTCGTACAGTGATTGGGCATGTTCCGACCACTGGAGGGGAGTCCCAGCGGTGTATCCTGAACCAATCCAGGTGCTGCTCCCTTGCTGCTATGTTAGTTTGAGAGAAGTGCCTGGATTGGCCCCGGGGAGGTGCACCTAGCGCTCATTAGGAGTCCGCGAGGCTGCAGTTGCATCTCCTCCGGCTAATTGAGCAGATGTGGACCGAAGCACGAAAGAGGGACAGTGGTACAGAGACCGAAGCACGAAAGAGGGACAGTGGTACAGAGACCGAAGCACAAAAGAGGGACAGTGGTACAGACACAGGGACTGAAGCTCGGAAGAGGCACAGTGGTACAGGCACAGACACCGAAGCACGAAAGAGGGACAGTGGTACAGAGACCGAAGCACGAAAGAGGGACAGTGGTATAGGCACAGAGACCGAAGTACAAAAGAGGGAAAGTGGTATCGGCACAGAGACTGAAGCACGAAATAGGGACAGTGGTATAGGCATAGAAACTGAAGCACGAAAGAGGAACAGAGGTATAGGCACAGAGACCGAAGCACGAAAGAGACAGTGGTACAGGCACAGGGACCGAAGCACAAAGGAGGGACAGTGGTACAGGCACAGACACCGAAGCACGAAAGAGGGACAGTGGTACAGAGACCGAAGCACGAAAGAGGGACAGTGGTACAGACACAGGGACTGAAGCACGGAAGAGGGACAGTGGTACAGGCACAGACACCGAAGCACGAAAGAGGGACAGTGGTACAGAGACCGAAGCACAAAAGAGGGACAGTGGTATAGGCACAGAGACCGAAGTACAAAAGAGGGAAAGTGGTATCGGCACAGAGACTGAAGCACGAAATAGGGACAGTGGTATAGGCATAGAAACCGAAGCACGAAAGAGGAACAGAGGTATAGGCACAGAGACCGAAGCACGAAAGAGACCGTGGTACAGACACAGGGACCGAAGCACAAAGGAGGGACAGTGGTACAGGCACAGAGTCCAAATCACAAATGGGGGGGGGGGGGGGACAGTGGTACACAGACCAAAGCATGAAAGAGGGACAGTGGTACAGAGACCGAAGCACGAAACAGGGACAGTGGTACAGACACAGGGACTGAAGCACGGAAGAGGGACAGTGGTACAGGCACAGACACCGAAGCACGAAAGAGGGACAGTGGTATAGGCACAGAGACCGAAGTACAAAAGAGGGAAAGTGGTATCGGCACAGAGACTGAAGCACGAAATAGGGACAGTGGTATAGGCATAGAAACCGAAGCACGAAAGAGGAACAGAGGTATAGGCACAGAGACCGAAACACGAAAGAGACAGTGGTACAGGCACAGGGACCGAAGCACAAAGGAGGGACAGTGGTACAGGCACAGGGACCGAAGCACAAAGTAGGGACAGTGGTACAGGCACAGAGTCCAAATCACAAATGGGGGGGGGGGACAGTGGTACACAGACCAAAGCACGAAAGAGGGACAGTGGTACAGAGACCGAAGCACAAAATGTACCACTGTCCCTCCTTTTGTGCTTCAGACTCTGTGCCTGTACCACTGTCCCTCCTTTGTGCTTCGGTCTCTGTACCACGTCCCTCTTTAATGCTTCGGTCTCTGTGCCTGTACCACTGTCCAGGGACAGTGGTACAGAGACCGAAGCACGAAAGAGGGACAGTGGTACAGACACAGGGACTGAAGCACGGAAGAGGGACAGTGGTACAGGCACAGACACTGAAGCACGAAAGAGGGACAGTGGTACAGAGACCGAAGCACAAAACATGGACAGTGGTTCAGATGGAGCCACTGACGTCAGAGTTTGAATGAAGACACAGGTTGAGTCACACGGTCTACTCACCCCTGAGAGCACACACCAACCACCTAACAATGCCATGACACTCAACGGTGTGTTCCATAAAAACATTCATGCAATATGGAGACTCTTACTCGGTGGACAAGTGTGCTGCATCCTGTGTTTGGAGTTGTGCTTCTCTTTGTAGCTCTGCAGCTTTTTGTGCTACTGTCAGTGGGTCTCTTTGTTACCCAGCTACTACTTATAGATACTACTAAGGGGAGAGGCTCAGGAGTAACACTACAATAATTTATAATGGAAGGGAATGCATGGACTGTCTCCAGCAGGATTGTTGGTGGGTGTAATAGGAATAAATTCAGTGGCCCGGGACAAAAAGGGTGAAGTAACTGTCTAAGACTCACACATGCAACGTGTTGGGTCTGTGTGGCAAGGCATGAGCAGCTTAGATGGGCCCAACAAGGGAAGAGTCCATCGAAGCTTGAAACGTGTGTGATGTGGATGTGGCGAGCCCACTAGTCGTGACTCAGGGACACTGAAGGTGCTCTTACTGTGGAGAGTACGGCTTGACTTTAACAAGGTGCCTTAAGTGGGATGAGCAGCTAGTCCTTCCTAATGGACTGTTTTCGTGGCTTCTTGTGCAATATTGTAATGATTTTTCTCTTACTTTTTCTAGGAAATGGAGCAATCGATGAACATGTTGAATTCGAACCCTGAACTCCCGGATGTGTCGGAATTCATGACCAAGCTCTTCACTTCCAAGTCCTCCAGCAAGTCTAGTAGCAGTACCAATAAAGTGAGCAAGAGCGGTCCGGGCAAGCGGAGGTAGTCGCGTGTTCTGGTGCGAGCACCTGTGGGCATGTAGGAGCGGCACCGGACCTGAAAGGGGTGCTCTACTCATCTTGTCGCGTAAGGGCTCATTTGGACTTTGTGGGATACGGTCGGAGATTTTAGTTTATTTAAGATGGTGGTGGGCATCCAACTTCGCTCTCCACTCCAGCGTGTGGACTGCAATGGCAGTGGGTGTCTCTCACGGTTCATAGATACGTATGCACAAGGAATTAACTTATATGAACATTGTACCTGGATGTGTAATAAACAAGAATCTTATCACTGCTCCCTGTCCATGTGTTATCTGAGCTGGGAAGGGATTGAAGGGTGAGAGTCCAGGCAGTGTGATCTGAATGAGTAACATATTTATCCAGCACACAGACACCTAATGAATGTCATTTATTTATCACTCATATGGACACCCAGCTAATGGTTTACAGAGTTACTAAACCTTGTATCCTAATATTCCTGCATTGAAGAGGTGGTAATCAATGGTTACCTTTCAAAGTATCTGACTCGTCCCATCTCTTAAGCTGTGTGCTGCAAGCTCACTTGACAAGCTTCAGGGAATCTGTGCATCATGGGGTTAACATTCCCACTACCTGTAATCTTCCCATCTCATGAGTTGTACTGTGATTTCTCCAAACACGCCTCCGAGAAGCAATGTACCAAGGGGTTAACTATCACACTAGCTGTAAAATTAACACCCCATGAGTTGTACTGTGAGCTCACCCGACACGCCTCAGGGAAGCTGCGTACCATGGAGTTATCATCTACACTAGCTGTAACCGTCCCATTTCTTAAGCTGTGCATTATTCCGCCATCTACTCATTGGGTCTGGAACTCTCCTCTTGTAGTAGTCTTTTTGTTTTTCTTTTCAGGGTGTAAACTGTCTTCACCATTTGGTGCTTGGTCCAACCTTCTCCTGGCGTCCGATGCCTGTCCCCGAAAGCCTCTGCGTGTTGTCGCCATCTTCAGATTCTTTTTCTGCCTCTGGGTCTGGAAGCCTTGACGAAGGTTCTCCAATAGTCGTAAGAAAGAAGAATAAAATGAGACCATTGAAGAGGAATTATGAGTTCTAGAGGAGAAACATTGCAGCAGTCAGAGAGGGGTTTGGTTTAAAAGAACCCACCGATTTCCACCAAAGGACACCGGAGTAGTAAGGGGAGCACGTGGACATCTGACGAGAGATGGTCGCAGATTGCATGGGGGGAGGGGGAGCGCCTCTGCTCTGGGTGACAAGTATTACACGCCCTTCTGCCACAAGTTTGCCCAGAAGGACAACCACCAGGTGTGTAATCGCATGACCACAACACAGGCTTGTGTAGGGTTCAAGCCCAAAATACTGAAAGCTAGGGTGAAGCACAGGCAGGCACACTACACCGTGCAGTGACAGAAGGAAACTCCATTGCTGAGGGGCCTTGGACTGTCGAGCAGGGAGGAGGACAACACCGTCGAGAGAGGGCTCAGATGTTGAGCGGGAGCACAAGGAAAAGCAGGCACCGGTAGTGCTAAAGAAAAAAAGTGCGAGCGAATCCACAACAGAGGACTCTAAAGCCCAAAAGGCTGCCTCTGTGCTAAAGTTTTCACTGACCGAAGGGAGGATGAAAGAGCCCCTAGGGTTCCACACCAAGGACACCGCAGGCAGACAATCCTTGGATAAAAAGCCGGCTTCAAAAGATGACCCAAGTTGAGAGAAACCTAAAAGGGCCGCTGAGACCTTGATGCTGAAAGAGACCAGCGGCTACACTATGCTTAAGAACGTGCAGTGGAGCGGAAGAAAAGACTGTTAGTCTGACATGGCCACAATCCTTCAAAAGTAGTAGGATTTCGATGCCTTCCTCTGAAATTTCCGGATTCTGTCAAGACCTTTGACGGAATATACACAGGAGGAAAAGGACTCTGCTGTAAGTAGAACCCCCAATGCCTCTAGAACCACAGGAGAAAGAGGAACAGGACATCTTCTATGAGAAAGAGGACCCAGAGTCACAGGGTCTGTTCCAAGACATCATAGGCTCGGAAAGCATCGAGGAGCAATCGAGGGATTTCAATTCAATGTTGGCTCTCCTGAGGAGGGAGCAGATGGATACTAGTCTAGGCCTTCGCCTCCAGAAGACATGTACAGTCAAATAGTAAAGAGAGCAGCAGACAATTATGGGGTGCAGTTGGAGGTGAGAAGATCACAGACGTGCTTTCTGCTGGAGACTGCTACCCTCACAAAGTAAGAGCCAGTACTAGCCCATGCTTCCAAGCGTCCTAGACGGGGAACAGAATCCTTCAAAGAGGCAGCTACCTGAATGTCGTTGACACCCTGCGTTGAAAGGAAATGTAAGCACTCTTCGAATGATCCCGCCTATATCCATGGTAATGCGCTAGCAGGCTCATTGTGGACACCACCAGGAAAAGAGCAGATGTGCCGAATCCCTCCAGACCATCTCCCAGATCAAGTGCTAAAGAACGAAAATGGTGGAGAGGACATTTAAAAGGGAAGCTGCAACATAATGGTTCATTGCAAATTCGAAAGCCCTGCTTAATAGATCTGCCTACCAACAATGGGAGAAGATAGCTGAAATAATGAAATCTCTGCCAGAGCAAGATCAAAAGAGTGACTACCCTCGTGGAAGAAGGGAAGAACATTTGAAACACTTACCTAAAATCTGCGGGTTTCAGGCTTCAAAGTAAAGTTCAGGCCAATATCAACAACACTCCTTTCAACCAGGAACACCTTTTTGGCAGTGCAAATGATGACACTGCAGCAATTAAAGAAAGACAATGACAAAGCAAAGTTGATGGGAGCCTGGCAGTTCACAGAGCGGGGAGTCGCACCCACAGGAAGACAGGCGGGAAAAGGGGGCTTTTAAATCGCCACAATACACAAGCCACGCGCAGATAGCGAGGCAACAATGGTAATATCAAGTGCCGCAGAGGACAGCTGCCCAGAAAGGGAGGGAAAATAGAAGCCTTCCTTCAGGAGCAAAGCGGTGGAAATTCATACAACAAATTTATTGCATAAAACTGGTATAACACCCGGCGAGTCGAGATCCACAGAAAAGGAAGTATACAAAACGAGAAAAAACAAACTTTCTACAACGAGAACTGCCAAAAGTTTTACAGTGAAAAGCAATAGAGTGCCCTAAAGGAAATCATTAAGGGAGACGACTCAGCATTTTTCCTGCTACCAAAACCAGACGAGAAGTTGTGGCCCACACTAGACCTCTGTTCAAAAAGAGAAATTCAAAATGACAACGCTACAAGAAGGTGACCCGCAGCTCCGGCAGGAAGATTACATTGTGACCATTGATATAAAGGACACATTTTTATATGTACACCCCCCAATGAGCCACAGACACAAGAAGTTTCTACGCTTGTAATGGACAAGACACACTACCAATTCAGGGTGCTACCATGTGGAATAAAATCAGCAGCCAGGTTAGTCACAAAGTGCTTAGTGGCTGTTGCAGCACATTTGAGAAGAACAGGAATACATCTGTAACCCTACCTAGACGACCGGTTAGTAATGACGAATTCCTTCCGCAAGTGTAGAGACAGCATAAAGACAGTGAGGACGGCACTCCAGTCTGGAATTCTCCATAAACTGGGAAAAATCACCGCCCATACTAGAATAAGACAAGCTCTTCTTGGAAGCAAGAATTAACACAGCGCAAGAGGGGGAGGTTCCCATTCGGAAACCGGGTACTGGTGATTAAGCGAGAAGCTTGCCACTACAAGAAGGTTCAGTCCGACAGTGAGGACTGTGGGGAATATGCTAGGAATGATGACTTCCTGCATACCACTAATACCACATGCAAGGCTAGTCATGAGATTGATCCGCAAATGGGTCCGGAGCCAATGGTCACAAGCAATGGGGAGTTTGGAAGATCTAGTGGTCCTCACGAAAAGAGTACAGGATGAAATGACATGGTGGAACAAGATAAATAGAACTGTAGGAAGAGCCTTCATGCTACTAATTCAAATTGTGGCCGTCACCACGCATGCCTCACACATGGGATGGGGGGGCTCATATGGGGACCTCCACATTTGAGGAATCCGGAAACCAGAACAAGCAATAAAATACATAAACTTATGGAACTAAGGTCTGTGGTCCTAACCTTAAAAGTCTTCCGGAAGCAGCTATGGGGCAAATCAATTCAAGTTCAAAGGAACAACACACCAACCATGTACTTCCTCAACAAAGGGGAACATGGTCCTTTCGCCTATCAAAGCTAGCACAGGAGATATGGAGGTGGGTCATCTACAGAGACTGACCATAATGCTGCTACATCTACCAGGGGTAGACAATGAAGAAGCGGACAAACTGATGACACAAGCATCCACCTCACACAGGTGGAAGCGGAGTCGGGCAGTGATTGAGAAGTTGTTCAAAAAGTGGAGACCTGTTCACAATATTAAAAACTAAAAATGTCAGGTCTTCTCATCTAGATACGGACACTTCCACTCCTTGGGGAATGCACTGTCGATAGACTGTTCAGGGAAATTTGCATACGCTTGTCTCCCCGAACCTACTGTTACAACTTATCTGCAAGTTCAGACAGTCATGGATGGCGTTGGTAGTCATTGCCCCTTAGTGGGCAAGACAAACCTAGTTCTCAGATCTGATAGAGGTCGCACACAACAACGTCACACAACCTGCGTTCCATGCAGTGGTGTTGTGGGGGGGGGGTAGAGAAGTCCCCACCTGGAACCAAATACACTGCGTCTAGCTGCATGGCTCCTGAGGCCATAGAGTTCGGTCATCTGGGACTTCCGGAGAAAGTAATGGTAGTCCTCAGGGAAACAAAGACGGACAACAAGGACATGCTACAGAGCCAAATGGGAGAGCTCCACACGATGGTTCCATTTATGTGGCCTTTTCCAGGAAGGGCATGGTCATCAGATATCTTCCACATGTGCTAGACAGTGGTCTATTCGATGCGTCACTAAAGGTACATCAAGCAGCAATTGTTTCCTGCACAAGGGGATATATAGGAAGAGCTTCTTCTCTGCACCTGTAATCAAAAGGTTCCTAGAAGGGGCCAGAGAGCTCCGCCAAGGAAACCTGAAGGTGGTGCTTACCCAACTGATGAACCACTCTAGAGGGCTACTTACAATTCATCATGCTCAAGACAGCGTTTCTATTAACAATGACATCACTTCGCAGGGTAAGCGAGCTGCAAGCACTCACTATACCAGAGCCATACTTGCAAATACACAAGGATAGGGCTGCCATGAGGACCAACCCACACTTCCTACAAAATGTCATATCCCATTTCCACATACATTAAACAATCCACATTTCTAATTTCTTTCAAGAACCAAAGAGCCAGGCTGAAAAAGTACTGCATACATTGGACACCCGCAGCGATAATGTACTACCTGGAAAGAACAAAACCTATCTGGAGAGGGAACTGGTTCTTTGTATCAGTTCTTTGTATCCTTTGCAGACATAACCAAGGATAACCAGTCACCAAGAACACCATCGCAATATGGATAAATCGACATCTAGGTAAACCAGGAAGCACAAGTCGGGAAAGAGTACAGAGGCATTTATTTGCAAGTTCAACCTGATCGCCAACCTAGTCACCACAGTGAAGAAACCACTGCGAAATCGATGCACAGCATGTGAATCCAGAAATGATAAATGCTGCAAAACAAAAAGGTTACTTACCAGTATGAGTGGTGTTGCAGATTGAAGAATCTTCTGGATTTACATGTGACCCACCCAACTCCACAGAAATGAGGCAAGGCAAAGTAAACAAGGGCATAATTGAGGAACAAGTCCAGAGGAAGCCTCCTTAACATTTAATGGCCAATCGCCAGAAAAATAATCTGAAGATGGTGACCATGTGCAGAGGCTTCCAAGGACTGGCATCTGACGTCAGGAGAAGGTTGGACCAAGCACCAATTGTTCTGTCTCAAGTATGTACGTTACATCTTTTAGGTTGGGTGCTCTTTCTCAATTTCTACATTACATCTTCGAGGTAGGGTGTTGTGTCTCTGATTTGTACATTACATGTCTGAGGTAACCTGTTCTGTCTCTGGTTTGTACGTTACATCTTGGAGGTAAGGTGTTCTTTCTCTGTTTTTTCACTTCTGTTTTGTGAGTCCCTGAGGGTTCAGTCACAGTGTATCTACTTCCATCGGTATTGTAGCATTTGTACACTGATAGGAGCTAGACTGGTTAGGGTGAGGGGATGGAAGGGTGCTGTCTTTGTTTTGATCCTATGTGGGAAGTGTAGTGTGTGATGACACCTGAGTGGTGGTTGTCGTGTCTTGGGATACAGCTCATTGCTCTGTGATGGGCTAGCTGACGGTGTGTGATAGTATGCGAATGACAGACCTATGAATCTCCACTTGGACTCCCCAAAATGTGTCTACACATTTAGATATTCTCTGAAGCACATTCCTAAGGGGATGGGACAAACCCTATAAAGCATAGAACCCTGAGGGCTGAATGCTGCCTTCTCACCCCAAAATCTCACCCAGCAAAAGTTTGCTTTGGCGCATAACCATCAAGAGATGCAATTCCTTCGAAACTAGCCAACGACGTCAAAACCTAAGGTTTATTCGGGCTGAAAACCTTCACCTCTCAGAACAATCAAGCAATGGCTAAATCGGACTCTTAAATACCTAAACAGATTCTCTTGCTGTGATATGATAGAAGCAGACCCCCTGGTCACTCCCTGCCTATACTGTGGTTCGCCCACCTTACCAGCCTCCTAGAAACCAGACACACACCTGCAAGTGCTGCCCTTCATGCTGTGTCAGATTGGCCACCAGTACCAAGTAAGCACTGGCTTCTCCAGTAAAGCATGCCTCTGGTCTTTGCCAATGCAGACCCATTGACTTGGTCAATACTTTTTTGTTGATTCAATTCAGCATTGGTAAGCAAAGCACTAGGATTCATGTGTATGCATAAAGACGTTACAGCAGCCATAATGCCACCATGCGTGTGTCATGACGCTGTGGACATTTTGATTTTTGTTTGAATTATCATGCCAGTCTTTGAACAGTAAATATGTTCGAGGCATGTGAGCTGTAGATCACATGCTTTGCATACTCCTGCCATCTAGTGTTGGGTCCCGGAGTTTGCAAGTTGATTTGTTCAAAGAATCTTTCCAGTCACGAGGTAGGTGACTCCTCCTTTCGGTGATAGTGCGCATGGGCATCAACTCCATTGCTAGATAGTTTTTTTCCTCCATTGGGTTCGGACGGGTATTGCTGTGCTCTGCTTCGGAATAATTCCTCTGGTTCCCCCTCGGTGCGTATCTGTCTCTACCTCAACAGTATTGTTCTTGATTGCACTTCTATCTTCACGGTTCGAATCAAACTTCTAATATTCGACATTTCGATTGAAACATCGGTGGGTGGTTTTACCGGCCCATCCACGTCCGTTCGGCTCCTCGTCGATGGAGCAGACTCCATTTAAATTCTGCCCTCTGTGTCACGCAAAATATCCACGCAAAGACTCATCAGTTGTGTAATTTGTGCTTGTCCCCCGAGCACAAGGAACAAGACTGAGACGTGTGCCAATCTTTCAGGTCGAAAAAACTTTCCGGGATCGTCGAGCTCGATGTCGAGAGATGCAGTGGTTAGATGTCACACCAGACCTCTTCGGTGGAGAATCTGAGCAGGAAGAAGTATTGGCGGCAAAAGAAGAGATGGCTTCCTCTCCATCCGACTCTGGGTCGGACCTACAGGTCGACCTCGAAGACGACGATGTACTACAAGGACAATTGGACAGGAGTACTAAAAATACCCCCCCCAAAAAATCTAGGCCAAGGTCGGCACCGAGAAAAGGTTTCTCACGCACCGCCTCATGGCTCGCCACCAACACACTCAGAAAGGCCTTCTGGCTCGGGACCGAGTCGGCCAAAGCCCACTTCTGAGACAAAATCTTCAGTCTCCAAACCCAAGATTGGTTCCGCACCGAAATCTTCGGAATCAAAATCTTCTAAACCTAAAAAACCTTCGTAGTTGAAATCCTCAGCACCGAAAGGACTTTCCAGCTGGGCTCCGAAAGCTTTTCTGCCGAAATCCAAAGACTTGCCTGCAACACATCCGGATCCAAATAAAGACACTGTACCTCCTGCATAGGATCCAAAATAGAAAAAACGGTACATCCATCCAGATACTGGACACGTTCATGCCAAAACACCATCCAAGCACAAGCTTCCTGATGAGGACTGTCCATACAAAATTCCTTAGCAAAATAAAGGCGTAGGCACGTGCCCTTTCCATACTTTTCCATCTCCACCTCCTCCCTCTCCACCACAGCTTGATCCATTAAATATTACACCGAGCCCCTCTCCTTCACCTCAGCTTGATACCGGTGACACTGAGGATGATGTACCACTATCAGATCCTTGGAGGGATTACACTACTGATCCTCCACAGGATTCAGACCCTGCTCTTTATCCTGCTAGGCCATCTCCACCGGATGCCAAAATTTGTCATAGCAACCACTTATTGCCAGGGCAGCAGAATGACACTGGGTGGAGCTTCGTAGAGAGTCTCTAGAAGAAGATATTCTATTTGACACTTTAGGTACAGATAAATCTAACCAAACACTCCCCATGATAAAAGCGTATGTTGAGGCATACGGACACTGCAGCGAGAAAAGTAAATACTAGCATCTTGTTAAGACGCCATGCTTGGTTAAAGATTTCAGGATTCAAGCATGAAGTCCAACAATCCATCTTAAATATACCATTTGATAAACATTTTTTTGGCTCTGATATGGATTTAGCACTCCATAAAAGAGAAAAGGATACTGATACGGCAAAATGAGTGGGAGCACTTCAATCTCCCTCAAACAGGTTTCTTTTGGCACTCTTTAGGAGGGTCCAAATCTAGTGGTACTGACCAGAGCACTTCCTCCTACAAAGGCAATTCTCAATCCTCCTTTACAAAAGGATTTTACAGAGGGGGTTACAGGAGAAATAGTCGTAGGGGCAGAGGTAAAAACACCATACCCTGCACTTCCCCTCCCTCAAACAAGCAGTGACTTCCCAACATTTCACGACGACTTCCACACCTGTCGGCCGAAGACTTCAAAACTTTCTCCCCATTTGGAAGTTAATAATATCCGACAAATGGGTGCTTGGAATTATCCAACATTGCCACTGCCTGGAGCTTGCCAACAATGCTTCAAACGTTCCTCCTCGATCCCACAAAATGTCACCAGACCATCAACACCTACTTCAGCAAGAGGTGCTTTCTTTATTGCAAAAGGGGCTATAGAACCAGTCCCACTTCAGCACCAAGGGTCAGGGGTTTATTCACTTTACTTTCTGATCCCCAAAAAGGACGGATTTCTGAGACCTGTTCTAGATCTCAAGGAGTTGGACAAATACATATTGTCAGAACACTTGCACATGGTCACTCTTCAACAAGTACTTCCCCTGTTGCAGCTGAGTGACTTTGTCTACGCTGGATCTGAAAGACGCCTACTTTCGTATTCCAATTCATCCCGCTTATCGCAAATACCTCCGATTCGTAATAGGAGGCAAAGATCACTAATTCAAAGTACTTCCATTTGGCGTCACCACAGCCCCCAGTGTGTTCACCAAATGTCTCGCTGCAGTAGCCACTCATTTCAGAAGACAATGTATACACGTCTTCCCCCTACCTGGACGACTAGCTTATCAAAGCAAGCAGTTACCTAACCTGTATGTTCCACACTCAGACCACAGTACATCTACTTCATTAGTGGGGGTTCACAATAAATGCACAAAAATCTCACCTGTGTCCGGCACAGGTGCAGTCTTATCTAGGAGCTTCTCTCCAAGCTCTGGCCAATCCCAATGTAGCCACAATTCACACTATTCAAGCCACAATATTACTTTTCCAACCCAGTCAAGCATTACTAGCCAGAGTCTTCATGTAACTCCTGGGAATGGTGGCTTCCTGCATAGCAATTATTCCTCATGCAAGACTCCGCATGCGTCCTCTGCAGGAATGTCTGGTGCGTCAGTGGAATCAATCACAGGGTCTATTAACCGATCCAGTGTTGGTGGACAGCCGCACCCATCGCTCTCTGCAGTGGTGGAAGCCTCAAAACTTAGGAAAGGCGGCGGCCTTCATAGACCAGATTCCACAGATTGTATTGACAGCACACGCATGTCTAACTGGTTAGGGTGCCCATCTTCATCACACAGTACAAGGGCTGTGGTCGGACAATCGCAAATGCCTTCACATCAACTATCTAGAACTGCTAGCAGTGTTTCTAGCACTGAAAGCTTTTCTCACCCAAGTTGTAGGCAAGGCTTAGTCTGCACAGACATGACAGCAATGTACTACTTACAGAAATCGGGAGGGACACACTCTCTCCAACTGTTGCTCCTTGCACAAAGCATTTGGAATTGGGCGATTCATCACAAAATGTATCTTTGCCACAGAATACAATTCAAAATGCCCAAACGTAGCATCTAGGTTCCAACATCAAGCATCCAAGGGCAATGCTCTGGATTAATTGGTCAGGGATATTTACATTCGCTTTTCCGCCTCGCCCTCGAATTCCGTTTCTGGTTCGGAAGCTCAGGAAAACGTCCCTCACATTGATACCTACTTGGGCTCGTCAACCTTGGTACACCACCCTATTAGAACTCTCGGTGGTTCCACATCAAAAATTACATTTCACATCCTCTCTCCTCACTCAGAGCCATGGAGAGATCAGACATCCACATCCCAAAGAACTCAACCTAGCAATTTGGCTCCTGAAGTCATGGAGTTTGGTTATTTACAACTGCATGAATATTCTCAAAGAGGCTAGAAAGCCGACTACTAGTGCATGTTATGCAGCCAAGTGGAAACGGTTTGTTGTCTATTGTAACAACTATCCTATCAATCCACTTGATGCTTCTGTACAAAGCATTATTTGTTGCATTTACAATAATGTGGATTAGCTAACGCATCCATTCGCTTACATCTAGCAGCTGTTAGCTGCACACTTACAAAACAGACGGCATCTGTCTCTATTCAGAGTACCAGGTATTAAAGCATTCATGGAGGGATTTAAAAGAGTAATACCTCCAAGGATTCTACCTGATCCAGAGTGGAATTTAAACAGTTCTTGCAAGGCTAATAAGTCCACCTTTTGAACCATTGCACAAATGTCAACTACAGTTCCTATCATGGAAAGTCGCTTTCCTCATAGCGATAACCTCACTAAGGAGAGTTGGTGAACTCCAGGCATTAACCATACAAGAGCCTTTCTTTCAACTTCACAAGGATAGAGTGGTTCTTCGTACTAACCCTAAATTTCTCCCTAAAGTAGCTTCTGCTTTTCATATCAATCAATCAGTTGAATTACCTGTTTTCTTTCCTCAACCTGATTCTGTAGCAGAACGAGCTCTACATACACTTGATGTTAGGCAAGATATTCTTTACTACATAAAAAGAACCAAAGACTTCAGGAAAACAAAACAGCTATTTGTTGCTTTATCTCCCCTCACAAGGGCAATCCTATCTCTAAGTCGGGTATTACAAGATAGATTGTAAAATGTATCCAAACGTGTCATACTAAAGCAAAGAGAACTTTGTTAGTACCCCCTTGGGCGCATTCCACTCGCACAATAGGGGCTACTATGGCCTTGGGAAATATCCCCATAGCATGACATTTGTAAGACGGCAACATGGTCTACACCGCACACATTCATCAAACACTATTGTGTAGATGTGTTGTCAAGATAACAGGCAAATGTAGGCCAAGCAATACTTGAAACACTGTTTCAAATAACTACAGCTACTAAATGTAAATGTCCAGTATTTGTAAAGTGCGAACAATTACCCGAAGGTGTCATGGCGCTGGGGGCCATTGGGAAGATTAAGTGAGCTATTGCCCAGAGTCGCATGGTGCTGGGCTGATCTGCCACCGGCACCGGCGATCGAACCACGAGCCTCCGGGTTCCAGAGTTAGTCGCCCTGGCCGCTGTGCCACACCTCTTCCACTACAGGTAAGCCACGGCTTTGGGAGATTACTGCAATGTAGTCTATGCAAAGCGTGTGATCTACAGCTCATATACCTCGAACGGAAAATGTTACTTACCCAGTAAGCATCTGTTCATGTTATGTAGAGCTGTAGATTCACATGCACCCACCCACCTCCCCGGTCTCCTGTAGTGGTTGAATTTCTTAATTTACATTCAAACGCATGGACATCTCTATTTTACACATCCTCACTCTATTTCCCACCCTCTGCGGGGAAAACAATCTAACAATGGAGTCGAGGCACATGCGCAGTATCACCGGAAGGAGTCACCTACCTTGTGACTGGAAAGACTTCTTAGAACAAAAATAACTTGCAAACATCCAGACCCAATACTAGACGGCAGGAGTATGCAAAACATGTGAATCTACAGCTCTACAGAACAGATGCTTACTGGGTAAGTAGCGTTTTCCTTTTTTTAAAAATAATTAAATACAAGTGCAACAAAGTACATTGTTTTCTAGAATTGTGGGTCAAGGTCAAAAATTGCAACTGGCGGGCCCTCCCAAAAAGTGTATTGAAAATAATATGGCATGAAGTGAGCGGCTGAGGTGGAGCAGGTGAGGAAGAGTACAGGAGCTCAGTGGGGAAGAGAGGATTTAAAAAAATCAAAAACCAAGAATGTTGGTAAAAGCAGCAGATGAGAGGGAGAAGGGCAAAGCAACATGGATAGGTTTGGAGACACAGAATGGAAGGGTCAGTAAAAACCAACAGGGAGGGGAACAGTTCAAGCGAATAGGGAGATTTCAGTGGGGAAGCAGTACAAGGCTGAGGACAAGAAAACACATGCCTTAACATGAAGTGGTAAAAGAAGGATACAAGTCTTTATTTGAAAGGGTGATAAAGATGCTATGTTCCGGGGGAGGGAAAAACAGGCAGAAGGTAAGCTATCAACCAGAGAAATAAGCAAGAGTTTTAGCCGAAAGCTAACCAATGGTAAGCCATAGTCTGACCCAAAGCCTACTGCAAGTTCTGGTTTTGCTCACAATAGATCTTCAACAACCCACAAGTAAAAGCTGTCTGTAAGAGAGATTTATTCTGCTCTTACCCACCAGAAATGGCACACGGTAGACGCTTCCTGCTGCACCTACAGTCTTACATCTCAAAACCGCCAGATGCTTTCTCAAATCTATATTTGAGTGCCTGCTCAACTCGCAAGGCAGAAGGTGTCTCCATTTCTCTGTTTAAGAAATGGAACAAATGATGGCGATACTTCCCAGGTAAAGCCCCAAGCGTCTAGCACCTTGTAGACCGCCTCCTTTTCCAATCTTGACATCTCTTGTAAAGAAATGATTATGATACACACCTTCGGCTGGCGGTGGAGTCCCCTGTGTATGTGGATTCTTTATTCCTTTTACTCCTATAAGACCCCTAATGTGCCTATGTTCTCGTTGATCCTACTCTTGTTATGCACTGGCCTCCGTTTGGTTAGTTTCATCTATGTTGGTGGCATGTGTCTGTAGATACGCATGCTGTGCATACTTCTGCCATCTAGTATTGGGCCTGGACGTGTACAGCTTGTTTCCCCCCCCCCCCCATAGTAAGTCTTTTGGAGTCACAATTTAGTGACTCAACATGCTAGTAGTATTGTACATGGGCATCCATTGTTTGCCAATTGTTAGCCAGTGAGGGGGAACTCTGCAGTCTGGTTCAGATATGTTGAAGTGAGCTCCAGTTCAACGCCACGTGGTGTTTTCAACTGGCCTTCGGATCCGTTCCTCGTCCGTTCTTAAAAAATAATCCTGCTCTTCATCGGTCTCCACTGTTGTGTTCCTTCTACTCCGGGTTGATCAACAGCCTCTCAACTCCTGTGGTTTCCGTTGAGAATGTCCTGATAATGTAAAGGACTCCATTTCAGTTCTTCCACTTGCCAAGCCAAGTACCTGATAACCGACCTCCACGAGGTTTGCTACCTTAGCCTGTCTCTAGTTCATCGTGCGGGCTACTGTTCGGCTTGCCGCGTGTGCCGAAACAAGAAAGTACTTCAAAATTGGCACGCGCGTCGACTCTCCTCCGTCTTCATGGCACATAGGAGAGAGGAGGAAGATATCCCAGACCTCTTTGGTGAGCAAGAGGAGTCTGATGTTGAACTCCTCTGCCTCTGAGCTGGACCGTTCCACACTTGGTGCGAAGTCCTCCTTGAAGGCTCTAGCGTCGTCTGCCTTTTTGACCCCAGACTCATAGATGCAGCCTTGTCCTCCCTCTGACTCAAATGAGTGGACCTGAAGTTTTCCGAGCCGAAGGGCATCAACCCGAATCGTTCAGAGGCAAGGCATTCAGACTCGAGCTCTACGCCATCTGGGCATAAACACTCCCTCTAGACTGCCTTCTACTGCTGCATCCTCCGCTACCTTAGAGGATTTCGAACAACCAATCCTCTAGCAGCTGCAAAATTATCTTGAGGACAAGCAGCAGCGAATGCACATCCAACCAGGGACTGGTCAAACTCTGGAAAGACCGCCACAGCTGTCGAAGGATATTGACTTTTAAGGAGGTTGTTCCCCACCTGTGCCTCCCAATGCCAATAGCCCTAAAGGGCATGATAGGGCTACCTCTCCACTGCCTCCTGCTCGACCTACTCCTCTTATTCTTTTCCTTACTCTTCTCCATTAATGCATGTTGATTTGTCACAACACTCAGCACTGGGTTCCTCACAATCTGGGGTAGGTGGGGGGGAACAGTCCAAGCCCACCCTATGACTCATCGACCCCCAGGGCCAGACCCGTGGTATGAATAGGATTCAGAGCCCCCGCGGACACAGACCCACACCTGTATCCTGCAAAACCTTACCTCCAGGTGACTTTGCCTCTTATCATGAGGTCCTTCATTGGGCAACTAGCTGCCACAATGTGGAGATGCATGTGCAACATGTGGAATTTGAATTCCTCCTGGAGACCCTCTCCTCCGTCCAACGCTCCCTACAGTACCTTCCCATGTTCAAAGGGGTTCTCAGACCGACCACTGACATAGTTAAGGAGCCAGTTAAAACGAGGGTCATTGCACCTAGGGTTGAAAAGCATTTTAATGCTTCCCCTAATGACCCTCTATACATGCGAGGTCAGTAAACACCCGACTCTTTAGTTGTGTATACAGCGAGAAACAAGCTTACACTCAGGGCACATGTGATGCTCCCTCTCCAGACCGAGATAGTAAGAAAATTGATGCTGGGGGCAAGAGTAGGAGCACAGCCTGTTACATATTGGTGCATCGCCAACACAATCGGCTTACTATTTTGGTACGATCGAGCCCATTGGGATCAAATTGCAGACCTTGTCTAACATGTCCCAGAGCAATACCACAAGAATGGACAACAATTAGTGGTTTAGGGAAAAGTTATCTTGAATACCAATATCTGTTGTGCACTGGATGTTGCTGACAGCCGCTCGTGGCATTAACACCAGCACCCTGTTAAGTCACCATGCCTGGATATGAGTCGGGTTTTAACCCGGAGGTCTGGCAACATCTTTTAAATATACCCTTCGATGGCCCCCATCAGATCGACGAGATTCTAAGAACAAATCAGGAAATGCACTGACCCTGCCAAAGCGACGGGCACCCTACAGAGGCCGACTCCCCTCGGCTCCTTTAGATCCTCCCAATAACATGGAGCAGCAAAAACTCCCACCACAGATTCCACTTCCACATTCACACGGCCCACACAGCAATCTCTTTCCTGGGGCAACTGCAGGGGTGGTTACAGGGGCAACAATTGTAGGGGCAGAGGAAAGGTAGCGGCTTCAAGATGGGCTGTCCCTCCAAAACAGTGACATTCTCCTTGTTGCCGGGGTTTCTGCCTCGCTGGTCGGAAATCACCTGTAACAATTTGGTTCTCAACATTATACGAGAGGGGACTGTCTGGAACTCGTTCAACACCACCAAACATTCCTCCCTGCAAACACAAATGTCCATAGAGCATTCCCGACTCCTTCAGGAATAGATGCAGACCCTACTTGACAAAGGGACCATAGAGCACCTTCCGCAACAACACCACGGAAAAGGGTTCCATTCCTTGTTCTTTCTTATACCCAAAAAGGACGTCTCCCTCGGACCATCCTCTATCTCCGATCCGTCAACAAATATATTCTGTTGAAGCACTTTCACTCCATGAGTTTACAAGATGCCATACCTGTACTCCAGAAAGGTAACGTCATGACTGCCCTCAATCTGAAGGATGTGTACTTCCACATACCCATCCTCCCAGCACCTCGAAGACTCCTGAGGTTTGTGGTAAATGGACAACATTACCAGTTCAAAGTACTGCCATTCGGGCTTACCACAGCTCCGAGGGTCTTTACATACCGTCTGGCTGTGGTAGCACCTCCTCTCAGGAGGAGCGGCATCCATGTGTTTCCTGAACTGTACTATTGGCTGATCAAGAGTACCATGCCCAACTGTGCTCAGCATACACCAGACATATATCCAGACCTTACCCTGTCTAGGTATCACCGGCAATCTGACTAAATCCCACCTCCAGCCCATTCAAGTGCAGCCCTTCCATGGCGCCACCCTAGACTCACGATTGGGAAATGGATTCCCCAGTCCAGACTGCTTGGCATGATAGTATCTTGCATAGCCATAGATTCTCACGCTAGACTGCACCTGCACCCACTGCAGAAGTGCTTAGAAGAACGGTGGTATCAGAGGGTCATCTACAGGGTCTAGTGTTGGTTTGCGGCCGCACACCTCTCTCTACAGTGATGGAACACAACCTGTTACAGGGGCGGCCCGTCATTGACCCAATTCTGCAAGAGCCCCTCTCCAAGGGTGCTGCACTCACCGGCTGGGGCACACACTTCAAACATTTCACCATTCAGGGGAAATGGATGAATGCAGTCGCTTCACATCAACCCCTTGCGACTGCTGGCTATACAGCCTGCTTTCCGGGCTTTCCATGGTCTGATACAAGACAGTCCTGATATGCAGATGATACAACTGCTGTGTTTTACTTACAGAAACAAGGGGGTACATACTCAACGCAGCTGTCCAGTGTGGCCCAGAGCGTTTGGCAGTGGGCAGTACATCACAGGATACAACTGATCGTTCAACACATTCCTGGGGGCAGACACTGATATGGCAGACGGCATCAACAAGTTCATGAGTGGGATCTCCACGTCCCAGACCCTATTCCCTGTGTTGGGGGTTCCCCACAAATAGACCAGTTCACTACCACCAAAAATAAAAAATGCCCAAACTGTACCGCCAGACTACCACATTCACAGACCATTTGTAATTCACCTTAGATTAACTGTGCAGGGATGTTTGCCTATGTTTTTCCACCTCTCTCACTCCTACTGTTTGTGATACGGAGGCTAGGGCAGATCCCTCTCTCCTAGTGGCACCAACCTGGGAGTGCCAGCCATGGTACACCACACTGCTCGAACTCTCTAGTTCCTCATGCGAAGCTCCCCAACAGGCCAGACCTTCTCACCAAAAATCATGGCACTCTGTGGTATCCCAGCCCTCAATAGCTCAACCTGGCTGTTTGGCTTCTGAGGTCATAGAGTCTGGTTATCTTAACCTCCCGGAGTCTGTTCTCAAAGAAGCACGCAGGCCCACTACCAGGGCTTGCTGTGTAGCTTTATGGAAAGGTTTTGAGCAATTCTTTCTTCCGAAACGTATCCATCCTCTCACAGCAACGGTACAAGACATTGTCTATCACCTGCTCCACCTGTAGAAATAAGGCCTTGCCTACATTTCCATTATTTTGCACCTGGTGGCTGTTGCGGCCTGCTTGTGGAATAGACAATATGCTTCATTGTTGAAAATACCAGTCATTAAAGCCTTTTTTGGAAGACCTCAAAAGGGTGATCCCACCTCAGACGCTTTCTGCTCCTGCGTGCACTTAATATATCCTTACAAGACTCATGAGCCCGTCTTTTGAAACCCATCACTGTTGTCCTTTGCAATTTCTCTCCTGGAAGGTGGCTTTCCTGGTAGTAATCACTTCCCTCAGAAGGGTTAGCAAAGTTCTCGCCCTTACCTTGGAAGAGCCTTTCTTCCAGGTGCATCACAATATTGTGGTCCTCTGAACCAATCCAAGATTCCTCCCAAAGGTAGTTTCCACTTTTTATATTAACCAGACAATGTTTTCCCCCACACCCAGAGACTGAAGCGGAATGCGCTGTACGTATTCTAAATGTCAAAAGAGCATTAATGTACTACATTGATGGAACAAAATTCTTCTGTAAAACACTATCTTTTTGTTGCATACTTTAAGCCACACAAGGGGGGTGCCATTTCCAAGACGAGTGTTGCTAACTGGTTAGTAAAATGCATACAGATGTGTTATGCAAAAGCTAAAAGAACCCTGCTTGGCCCACCCAGACATCATTCTTCTCGTAAGAAAGGAGCTTCTATGTCATTCCAAGGTAATATACCATTAGTTGACATACGTAAAGCAGCTACTTGGTCCACCCTTCTTACATTAACCAAACACCACTGAGTACATATACTGGCCAGGCAACAGCTAGAGTTGTCCAGGCTGTCCTACTAACACTGTTCCTATCTTCTGCACCATCCTCAGGCTAAGCCACCACTTTAGGGAGGACTACTTTTTAGTCTATGCACAGCATGTGTATCTGCAGACACACATGCCATGAAATGGAGAATGATACCCTGTAAGCATCTGTTCGTGGCATGTAGTGCTGTAGATTCACAGTCGCCTGTCGTTGTTACCGATGCTCTTTCGTTTTCTTTAACACGCTTCATGGTCCTCTTTATTGTGTGTCTATACTCCACCAGTAATCTTGCCCTCCGGGCAGTAAAGGGCAATCTAACAATGGTGCTGATGTGCATTACACCTAGCGGGTGGAGTCACCAGATCCTGTGACTCGAAAGACTTACTTAGAATAAAAACAAGTTGTACACGTCCGAGCCCAACACTAAATTGCAAAGTATGCACGGCATGTGAATACACAGCACTACATGCCACGAACAGATGCTTACAGGGTAAGTAACATTTTCCTTTCTCGACAGTGGTGCCTGACTCGCTTCTAAATAACTCAACGTTTGTTAAAAGTGTATTCTCGTGTTCTTGGCCTGCTTGTATTTTGCTGCGGTCTGGAGAGAGATTGGTAAGAAAAAACTAAAATAAAAGTTAGATTTAAGCAATACACAAGTATAGCCACAGTCATTATCGGAATTCTCCTCTTGTCACGTGTAATGACCGTCAACGCACTGAAAACTTAGTTTGAGGGTGGGGCATTGTTGTACTTCTCAAACCACAGATAGGGATAATCTAAGGGACGGCTTCGGCAAACAGGATTGTAAATGGATTCTATGGTTCAGTTCTGTTCAAAATGGCTTAAATCCTGTGGAAGATTGGGGAATCATTCCGTAGAGATTAAGTTGCTGGTGCACAGTCCCTTGCATGACCAGTCTCTGATAATTGTATGTATTACCTCACACTGTCCGCTGCATGATCAGTCGCTAAAGTGTGTAATGTATTATCTCCCTGTCCACTACACAATCAGTCCCTAATCGCGTAATTTATTTCCTCCCTGTCCTTTTCATGATCAGTCCCTGCTAATGTAATGTATTACTTCACACGGTTCCCTGCACGATCATCTTCTGATGATATAATTTATTACCTCCCTTTCCGCTGCATTCAGTCCCCTGATGATGTAAAGTATAACCTGTGTCCTCTGCATAATCAGTCCCTGAACATGTAATTAATTACCTCACACTGGCGGTTGCATGACAGGCCCTAAAGTATGTAAAGTATATCCTCACACTGTCCCCTGCACAATCAGTCTCAGATGATGTAAAGTATAAACTCCCTGTCCTCTGCATGATTAGTCCCGGATGATGTAGTGTATTACCTCACACTGTTTGCTGCATGTCTGTCCCCGTTGATGTAATTTATCGCCTCACACTGTTTGGAAAACTGGCCACACAGCCTTCTAGCACACTGCCTAGGCCTGTACTGGTTGTTAAAGGCCCTGAACATGAGTTGCGGCGAGAGCCTATAACGAGAGAGAGAGGGCCTTTAGCAGCCAGTATAGCCGGAGGCAGAAGGGCTGTGAGGCTATTACATTCCACCCACTGAGAGTAGAATGTTATAAATTAAAAAAGGGAGAGACAAAAGGACAAACATTGGAAGGTTGGAGCAGAAGGCTGGTACCTGCCATTATTAGCCCAGAGACACTTATTTGTCTTCAGTGTAGCTCCCGACATTGTAATGTGTTCATCTGGTCTATAGTCAAAAGGTTTTCCTCAATGCCCTTAATTAATATCCTGTTGGCATACCTGCCTTAGGAATAATACATTGGTAAGTACATGTCATGTATGTCCATTCGCTGCGCACCCCATGCACACGTCCTTATTTAGTCTTTAGCAAGCTGTTCCTTATCTGTGTGCTTCTCTAGGCTCGCACGGATCCCTGCATGACCTTGGCGGGTAACTGCTGTGTGTTTCCTACTGAGACTCTTGAAGCGCCCTTTTGGTATTCCATCTTCACACAAGTTTTATTCCTGGATTCCATTCCCTCCATTATTGTGAGTTAGTATTCCTGCTAATAAAACTTTCTGTCGCTTTTAGGTTAATGCACCCTATGTGCTCCAAATTATTTTTGCCCTGATGATGGCTCTTGACATATATCTGAGTCGAAACACCAGTGATACTCAGACTTTTCGACTAGGCTAAAAGGCGCAGCTGCCTCCTCACTAGGTTAATTCTGGAGAAATTCCAGATACGTACATACATACTAGGGTCGCTTGGCTTAGCCAGGTAAGATCTGGCATTCCAATTCGTAGAAATCTATGCAAAGAAAAAAAAGGCAAGGAAAGTGACTCATTTTTTATCTAACTTTCTCTCCCATGTAATATTTTGCTCGAGCCCACCTTCCAAACCACTGAATGGATGTATAGCAAACTTGCCATTAAAGTAGAACTTCACTCAGCTGCTTTTGTTGGTTTGTGTTAATCCGTTCAGTAGTTTTTGAGATCTAATCGTCTAAAGAAAAATTGCTGAGCAGGCCTAAGGGGTTCTACTCTATTCACCAGTTTTTATAGAGCGCATGGCTACCGGACACTGGGCTTCCCAGCGTTCTCCGTTCTAGATGAAATGAGGATGATACCCTGAAGGTTAGGGGGAAAGATCAGGTTTTAGTTTCTTTCTGAAGCTCACAAAATTGCCATCTGTTCTCAGCGGATAGGTAAGGAGTTCCAGAGTTTAGGTGGCAGATATGTGAAGACGCAACCTCCACTTCTAGCTCTCTTGACTCTGGGAACAACCAAAAGATCAAGATTGTTGGACCTCAAGGCTCTATTGGTCCGATGGGAGGTGACCAGCTGAATCAGGTTTGTGCTTTGCCCGATGTGTCATACATAGTGCCTTGGATTGTATTCTACAACTTATGGGCGGCCAGTGGAGACATTTACGTGCTGCGTGTGCTGACTGCGTTTTTGGAATGTCTAATGGTTAACATTTCTGTATGTCTGTGCCGTTTGGGATTTGCAAATCCATGAAAATAAAGAATCTGAACCAGGAAGCCTTTTTTATTTTTTTTTCCTTTTTTTTTTCTTCTCATCTCCTCTTCTGGATCTGCAACTCTGTAGTTGTCGCATAAATCGGCAGCCGGGCTCTTTGGTCTGACTAACCCAGTTTTGTGAATCCCGGGTGTTCTTGTAGGAGCCAGACACTGCATATCTGGAAAACGGAACTGCAAATGGAGTAACCTTCTGCCAAGTGCCCAAGTTAGACCTGGGTAGGAATGAGTGCGATTCTTGCATGTGCATGATCCTTTTACCTAAAGTTGCCTTTCTCTTTGCCACATTAACTTTTGACACACATTTTGCATTTGTGATGCTTGGACTGGTTTTGCAGAAACACAGACCTTGCTGACACGGAACACTTTGTGAAAATACTATCACACTGCCTTGGCATTGGTGCAAGGCCTCTTGCGTGCGTAACACAAATGTTTTTTATTATTACATCCATATGGTGACACCTATCTGATTGCCTGATCACAATCTCGGCCCAAGGCAAGGATGCCACAGGAGACACTTCTACTGATCTCAAGGGGCCCCTACATGGTGAATCTTTACCCTAGCCACTGACTGACATCTCCGTGAGGGGTGTCCAATTCGTGACCAAGACGTGTCCTATGCTCTTACCCATAAGGTAAAGGGGTTCAATTATCCAGAAGGGGATATTCTTAGCATTCATACCCTAGACACGCAAGTTAGTTAGCTTTGTAGGAGTATGCCAGATTGTTAGAATCTTTTATATGTATGCATATATAACCTGTCTCAACAAGATGGTGGAACTCAGTTTTATTCACTGTGTTGACTCATAACTTTCATCTGCTTCGGTCTATTAATCATCACAGCCCATATTTTCTATATAAGAATCACTACAGTTCATTAAATATTGAAATTGCCACTTTGTGTATTGTTTGTATATTTCTCTGACCACAAGAAAGCACGAGTGACTGAGTGAAAGTTTGAAATCTGTCACCACGGTTCCTGAGGAAACAGAGTTGTCATGTTCTGTGGTTGCCAAACTGTTTGCTCCCTGTTCAGGTTTGAGAAACTGGCAGTGGCACTGTGAGCCGGCTGGTACAAGGGACAACATATCCGATGGAGATGCATGGAATCAGTCTGGCACCATCCTAAGTTTATGTTGTCCGCAAACGCACCACTCCTACTGATTGGTGGAAACTACATAACAATTTGGTTGGCTTCTTATTTTGTATGGATCAACTGAGTAGTTCAATCGTGCTTCCTCAGTGATCCCTACACACCTTTTAAAACTAGAGACCTCTGTGGTGGTAGGGAACAGCCTCCTCGACTGAGTAGGTATATCCTATCTATAGGCCGTTGGTTAATTCAAGCTTAAAATGATATTCTTCCTGCTGTGTTAGCCGAACTCTGTAATACATTTTTTATATAAATCGTGGCACAGAAAATTCATGAGAACTGCAGACATGCAGTCACTCAAAAATTACTTCAGCATGGCCTCACACCAGATGATGGGGATGTTACCTTCCTGGTAGAGGCACACAAGGCATTTAGAACTGAGGTATTTTACTCGGGGGTTAAATTCCCTGCTGCAGATGATGATGCGCGGCTATTTCACAAATATGAAGTTGGGGAAACGCAGAATGAATACACTCCTTACAAAGAGGTAGAAATTCCTCTAACTTACCAAGAACATACCAACTGCTTTAACGGCGCCCATCCCCAGTGTATACATAATGTGAGACTGGGCCTGCTCAGCAATGAGGGTGTGACCTAGCCAGTCCTAGCCGGATGGGGAATTATATAATAATCTAGTAACAATATATAGAAGTCTTACACAATTTGTGATGCGAACATTAACAGTCGCTCCTTCGTGAACTGTTCAAGCAATAGCACCACAATTAGCTACACCAGGCATCAGCCCCCAAACATTAAATGTAGTGTTGGGAAAGATTCCCACCGAAAGGGAAGAAATTGCGTTTTGGATCGCACAAAAAACAAACCAGCTTGAAGCAGTATTTCCCCATACGGGCCCACAGGGAAAGCATAGGATAGCAACTATTGGCTTGCCAAAGGGCATGGCTCCCCAATAGAAGATTCTGCCACGGTGCTGCAGTTTATACCAGAACACATGGTACCCCTTCTTTGGTGGCTCTACCTGAGGTTTTGAAACAGGTGCAGAAAGAGCGAGGGGCTGGGGCTGGACCTGCCCTGGACTTAGGGATGAAACTGATGGGCAATTTTGCCGCAGTATCTGCCATAATGTTGAGTGATATTAAAGAGGAAACAGGAGCATTAGCTATACGCCAACGCCTAAGGGATTTGCCTCCTGCTCAACAGAATTGTGAATTTCCTAAAATTATTGAAGAAACCTATGCTACGCTGGGTAGCGATAATTTGGGAGCCAGGCCAAGGAAACCACAGGTAAAGAGTAATTCTGAAAAGATAACTGTAAGCAAGCACCTGACGCTTCCACAAAGAGGTGGGATGATAAAAAAAATAAAGAAAAAAACTAAATCACGGGGTGGGTCTCTTACACAGGAATATACTGAAAAACGTTACAACTTATGTAACCGTGATAATTTAAAACCATCTGACAGCTATCAGGATACTGATGCACGTTCCTTTCAGGATGCATCCGACAGACACTCTGGGAGAGGAGAACGGTCAGAGCAGAGATCGGAAGAGCATGTGAAACAAAGAAAGGACCCACAACGCTCATCTGAAGAAAGAGAAACTTAAAATATCAAAACCTACATTTGAAAAGAAGGAGGTAGCCATACTTAAGGTCAGGCATGCCCCAGATGATTTTGAGGACTCTGCTTCTGAACGGAGAGTGGACATTGACAATGCTGGACAGTACGGCAGAAGTCACAATAGTTTGTCAGAACCTGATGGATTGTCCGGTGGGAGTATCGCTAAGTGAGTATATCATGGTGGCACCCTCTGATACCAGGGAAAGCGTCCTGTATTGGTTATCCAAAATCCAGCTTCGGTTGGAAGGGGACGTATCCATGTTTATAAATGTCCTCTTTTGGGAGGAACTCAATCAGGGTTATTGCATTTTGCTGGCCGAATGAGATTGGCCACCTGACTTCGTGTTGGATTGCCCAAAGGGGGAAACGGTAATTTTACCAGCTTTCTTCGACCTCATTCCAGAATTAATAAAACACTCATACGCCAGGGAGTGGGCTTTAGCACTAGCTCCTGTGTTGTACTGCAACCATGTGGGATGGGATGACGGTTCACCTTATCATGATATACCATTGAAGACAACTCCACAACCTCAAAGACAATACCCTATTAAAAATCATGCAAATTAACAAGTTAGGGAAATCCTAAAACAACTTGAGTATCCGGGTATGATTGAAAGTTGCACCTCTTCAATGAATAATCCTCTGTTTCCAGTAATGAAACCAGATCAATCGTATTGTCTAGTATTAGATTACAGACATTTGAACACAGCTACTCACACAGTGTTGCATTATTGAATAACATCGTGCAGAAATAATACAAAACAACCCTTGAAATCTCAAATGAATTCTTTTGCCAAAACATAGCACCTGGCAGCAGATTTTGACTGCCTTCACGGTGCTAGGCTCTTGGAACAATTCTGCTGTTTACCCCAGGGTTAGTAGAATTGCCCCGGGCTGTGTTCGGCCAGAGTCACAGAATTACTTGAGAACTTTGATGATCAGGCATTATCATATGTCAATTACGTATACTTAACAGATAATGACCTGATGGTAACACTTGCTTTTCAATGGACACTTTGTCCCAGAAAGCTCCACAGTACACACCGTAAACTTGGTTCTAAAGCCACACCCATCCTCACATCATGAACACAGACGTGACCCTGGTGAACATTTCAGCAGTTCCAGATGGGATTGTATGGGACAAGGTATCTTTTGATGTGTAAGGTCCCACTGAACTGTTACAAATTCCACATTTATTTATAATTTAATTTAATTACATTATCACCCCTAGCACCATTTCTGAAGATTGATTTTTTTTTTTTTTTACTGTATATCAAATGTTAGAAGATCTTGAGCATTCTACTCTATTTTTTTCTGATGAGTTGTATGATGGTACAATTAATTTTGAGGAACAGTTCTGTTATCAACATTACAGTCACCATTTTCTGCATAAAGCTGGTACACCTCATGAGATCTTTAACCAACACCACTGAAAGGTAGTTCAAACGAGTTTGCACAAAAGTTTGATTATTTTTCTGGTTATGACACAACTGACCCAGTCTCATTCTGTTATAGGCTTGCACGATCACCTGCAAAGAAAAATATGTTGACTGATGCTAAGCTGATATATTCTGCTTGCTTTTACCCAACTCTCTGTACCGACTTTTGGAGGGACACAGTAGATGTAAAATCTATTTGGGGGCTAAAGATTGGCAGGTTCAGGGAACTGAGGCTTTATTTAGGGCCTGTTTAATACCACAACACACAAGATGATAGACTGAATGTTGCACATTGGCAAAACATTCACCCCCAGTCACAGATCTGGGTTTAATCCATTGTTATTTTGCTCACCACGCCACCCCAGTTCAGACATGGCCATATGCAAATTAGTCTTGACCCTGTGCCTCATGGGAACAGTCCAGCCCGAACTGCCAAGCCATGTCTTCCCTGGACCAGAATGAAGCACCCTAGGACCAGTTTCGGGGTTTCACCCCTCTTCAGCCAGGATAGCTTGACTCCAGTGGCATGGAGAGCACGGGACTCACGTCTGAGCATACCCGTCCCACTCGGGGTGACAAATGCAAAACCAACAGTTGATGAACAGAATGCAGAACAATGTCATACATTCACCCCAGTACAGAGATCTGGGCCTAAATCCATCGGTTTTTTTTTTTTTGCTCACCATGCCATTCCAGTTTGAACCCAGCCATATGCAAATCAGTCTTGACCCTGTGCCTCATGGGAACAGTCCAGCCTGAAATGACAAGCCATGTCTTCCCTGGACCGGAATCAAGCATCCTAGGACCAGTTTCGGGGTTTCACCCCTCTTCAGCCAGGATGGCTTGACTCCAGTGGCGTAGTGAGCACGGGACCCACGTCTGGGCATACCCTTCCCACATAGGCCAAACAGCAAAACACAAGATGATGGACAGAATGTTGCACAGGGAGGACCTGGCTTGGCAGTTTGGGCTGGACTGTTCCGATGAGGCACAGGGTCAAGACTGATTTGCATATGGCTGGGTTCAATGGAATGGCATGGTGACCAAAAAAACGATGGATTTAGACCCAGATCTCTGTACTGGGGTGAATGTATGACATTGTTCTGCATTCTGTCCATCAATTGTTGTTTTTGCATTTGTCACCCCGAGTGGGACGGATATGCTCAGATGTGAGTCCCATGCTCTCCATGCCACAGGAATCAAGTTATCCTGGCTGAAGAGGGGTGAAACCCTGAAACCGGTCCTAGAAGGTGTAAGAGTTTTACACTGCAAATACGTTCTACTAGTCGTTTAATTTAGTCTAAATGAGTGGACTATGTTTTACGATTCTCTCTCTTCTAGGTGCAAAACTTCCCTGGAGATACAGAGGATATACCTTTTGGAATGTGAAGTTGTATTGATTTCAATCCTCTTTAAACATATCCAGAAAATTTGCTGTTTTAGATTAGTTGCACTCTTATGCACAATATATATGCAGTTGCAAATGTATAAACCGGTACTGATGAAAGCTAGGGACTAATTGTCTCCAAAGCTGAAACATGTCGACCACATAAACGGGCAGTGATTTATGAAACTGCCTCGATGCACTGTTTTTAATCTAGGATTATATCGGACACCATAATAAAGACATTTTGTTCTGCTATAAATCCTGTTGTATATTCACTCACTCATTGCACTGCACCCTTTCTCCGTACCAGGAACCACTGAGCTCCTTCCCTATAAATATGAGGATCTCTCCTTTGCTCAGATTAGGGCCTTATGTACCATTAGGAAGCTGAAGACAGGCAAAAGTCCATCTACCCAGCATCTCATAAAGAAACTGAAACTGGATGATATCACAGGTCCTAGTGGGCCTGATGATGTAGACAGTGTGGGTGGGGCAGCACCTGAGGGTGGGTCCAGGGGTGGAAACTCCCCTGACCCTAACTCTAATGCTGACCAGACTGGTGACAATGACCAGACTCTGGTGAACACAGACCACCAGGATGAGGATGAGGAGGATGGCAATAATGCCACTTCCTTTATTCCTCCTGGTAGGCATGACAACAGGGCTAGAAGGGATAGATCTCTGTCAAGGGGATCTATCCAGTCTAACTCCTCTATTGGAACCTCTGTTTCTTCTCACAGAGGGAGGGAAACCTCCCAGGAGAGGAGAGAGAGACTGCTGAAGTATGAGCAAGACAAGTTCAACCTCAGAAAGCAGCAGATGGCCTTAGATAGGGAAGCCCTGGATCTCTACAGAGCTAGTAAAAAGGAGTGACTAGAGTCCCCTGGTGGCAGCAATTTCCCTAGAGATAGGGAGAGGTCTTATGACCATAGAAACCTAAGTAAGATTGTCCCTCCCTACCAGAGTGGGGATGACATCCACAAATGTATAACTGCATTGGAGAGGGCCTGTAAAGTACAGAAGGTCCCTCAAGGTCAGCGGGCAGCAATCTTATGGCTCTCCTTTGCAGACAAAGGTAGAGACAAGCTCCTCACTGTAAGAGAAGAGGATGCTGATGATTACAAAGTCTTGAAAAGTGCTCTGATGGATGGGTTTGGCCTAACCACTGAACAATACAGGTTAAAGTTCAGAGACACCCAAAAGGCACAGAATCAGGACTGGGTTGACTTTGTTGACTGTGCTGCTAAGGCTCTGGAAGGTTGGTTATTGGGCAGTAATGTGTGTGACTTCATAGGATTGTACAATCTGATAATGAGGGAGCAGATTCTTAATAACTGTCAAAATCAGCTGTTGCACCAGTACCTGGTGGACTCTGATCTGACCTCTCCCCAAGAATTGGGAAAGAAGGCAGACAAATGTGTCAGAACCAGGGTGAGGCAGAAAGTACAGAACCAAAGTGGTGACCCTAAGAAGCAAGATTCCCAAAACTCTGATAAGGGTGGGGACAAGGGTAAAGACCAGAAGTCTTCACAAGGGCCTCAAATATCTTCTTCTAATGGGGAGTCACAGTCAAGTAAGGGTAAAGGCCAAAAGAAGCCCTGGTTAAAAATCTGTAAGCAGAAAACTCACTGGACTAGTGACTACACCAAGGCCAAAGAAAATACTCCAACCACCACCAATTCCCCTAAGGCACCTGCTCCCCCTAGTGCAGTTACAATTGGTGGTGGGAATACACAGAATAAGGGTGTAGTAGGGTTGACCCTGGGTTCTGAGATGGACTCTGGCCTAGTCAGAGTACCAACTCAGGCTGTGCTTGTCAATGATGGGGGCATGGATATGTCCCCCTTTGTGAGCCCCAGTAACCTGGGCAAATACAGACAGCAGCCTTTAATTAATGGAGTAGAAGCTTGGGCATTCAGGGACACAGGAGCAAGTGTCACCATGGTGACAAAAGATCTTGTGGATCCTGGGCAGATTATACTTGGTGAAATGTACCAAGTGACCAATGCTAGCAATGTCAGAACAGACCATTCTCTGGCAGTTGTTAACTTCTGGGCAGGGGTAACTGGCCTTAAGAAGGTTGTGGTAAGTGCGGACCTACCAGTACAGTGCTTGCTTGGCAATGATCTGAAAACTTCAGCTTGGGCTGAAGTGGACCTCAGGACACATGCAGAAATGTTAGGGATCCCTGCACATGGCTTTGCTGTGACCAGGTCACAGACAAACATGTCAAAAGCTGGACAGGCTCTGGATTCTGGAATAATGGACCAGGTGCCTCACAAGAGGAGGAGCAGTAGGGTTAAGGCAGAGCCTTCCCACCTTGCTCAGGATACTGATCAGTCTCCTCAGGGAGCTGATCTTGAGCCTGAAGAAGGAACTGTCCCAGAGGAGCTTGAACCTGACCAGGTTGAGTTCTTGGGGACAGGGGGCCCTTCCAGGTCTGATCTGAGCCAGGAGCAGAAAACCTGCCCCTCTCTTGAAACCCTCAGACAGCAAGCTGCTGATGAGGCTGCTGGGAATGCTAGTGGCACCCATAAAGTTTATTGGGATGATGGACTCCTTTACTCAGAGAGTAGAGACCCCAAGCCTGGTGCATCCAGGAGGTTGGTTATACCTCTGAAGTTTAGGGGCTTCCTATTGACACTAGCCCATTATATTCCCCTAGAAGGACACTTAGGCCAGAACAAGACTTGGGACAGATTTGTTCCTCACTTTCACTGGTCCCACATGTCTGAAGACACAAAGGAGTTTTATCGCTCCTGTGTAACCTGCCAAGCCAGTGGCAAAGCAGGTGGCACTACAAAGGCTCCCCTGATACCACTACCTGTGGTGGGGGTGCCCTTTGAAAGGGTAGGGATTGGCATTGTTGGTCCCATGGATCCCCAAACAGCATCTGGACACAGATTTAAACTGGTGGTAGTGGATCATGCCACCACGTATCCAGAAGCTATTCTCCTAAGGACCACTACAGCACATGTAGTGGCAAGAGCTCTCTTGAGTGTGTTCTCAAGAGTAGGCTTTCCTAAGGAGGTGGTATCTGACAGAGATGCAAACTTTATGTCAAGTTACTTAACTGCTATGTGGAAGGAGTGTAGAGTGAATTACAAATTCATCACACCCTATCATCCACAATGCAATGGTTTAGTTGAGAGATTCAACAAAACCTTAAAGGGCATGATCAAAGTACTCCCAGAGAAGCTTAGGCGAAAATGGGACCTGCTCTTGCCCTGCCTTTTATTTGCATACAGGGAGGTGCCTCAGATGGGGGTTGGCTACAGCCCCTTTGAACTCCTGTTTGGTCACCCTGTCAGGGATCCATTGTGTTTGGTGAAGGAAGGATGGGAGTTACCTCTCAAGCCCCGAAAGCAAGACATAGTGGACTATATACTTGGTCTCTGCTCCCGGATGGCTGAGTTCATGAAAAAGGCAAACAAAAACCTTGAGGCTAGCCAGGAGCTGCAAAAAGCCTGGCATGACCAAAAGGCAGTACTGAGTGTTTACCAGCCAGGACAGAAAGTGTGGGTGTTGGAGCTTGTGGTCCCAGCAGTTCTCCAGGACAAGTGGAGTGGTCACCACACTATTGTTGAACAGAAGGGAGAGGTTACTTATTTAGTAGACCTAGGAACTCCCAGGAGTCCCCATAGGGTTCTCCATGTCAACAGGCTAAAGCCATATGTGGACAGGGCTGACATGGGCTTGCTCATGGCAACTGATGAGGTACAGGAGGAAGAGAATGACCCACTCCCTGACCTCCTCTCACAGAACCCTGATGATGGGTCAGTTGATGGTGTAGCATTGGCAGGCAGCCTCACTGCCCAGCAGCAAACTGATTGCAGACAGGTTCTCAATCAGTACGGATACATGTTCTCTCTGAGTCAGACCACCTGGTGCACTCATGAAGTGGACACTGGGAACAGTCTGCATATTAAAAATAAGATTTATAGGCAACCTGACCATGTCAGGGACTGTATCAGGACAGAAGTCCAGAAAATGTTGGATTTGGGAGTTATTGAACCCTCAGATAGCCCTTGGGCTAGTCCAGTGGTCCTTGTGCCAAAACCTCACACCAGTGGTGGGAAAAGAGAGATGTGACTTTATGTGGACTACATGGGTCTCAATGCAGTCACTAGGACTGATGCCCATCCAATCCCAAGGGCAGATGAGCTTATAGATACTTTGGCCTCAGCCAAGTACCTTAGCACATTTGACTTGACAGCTGGCTACTGGCAGATCAGACTAGCTGATGATGCAAAGCCAAAAACATCATTTTCTACCCCTAGTGGGCACTATTAATTTGTGGTAATGCCCTTTGGTTTGAAGAATGCACCTGCCACTTTCCAAAGGTTGGTGAATATAGTTCTCACAGGCCTGGAAGCCTTTAGTGCAGCATATCTAGATGATATTGCTGTCTTTAGCTCCACCTGGGAGGATCACCTGGTCCACCTAAGAAATGTTTTGGAGGCCCTGCAAAAAGCAGGCCTAACTATCAAGGCTACTAAGTGCCAGATAGGGCAGAGTCAGGTTGTGTACCTGGGCCACCTTGTAGGTGGAGGCCAGGGTCAACAATTGCAGAGCAAGATCCAGACCATAATGGAATGGACTGCTCCAACTACCCAGACTCAGGTGAGAGCCTTCTTAGGCGTGACTGGGTACTATAGGAGATTTGTCAAAGGGTATGGATCAATAGTGACACCCTTGAATGACTTAACTTCTAAGAAAATGCCCAAAAAGGTTCAGTGGACAGCTAGCTATCAAAAGGCATTTGATGACCTGAAGCAGGCCATGTGTACTGCTCCTATTCTGCAGAGTCCAGACTACTCCAAAAAGTTCATTGTTCAAACTGATGCATCTGAATTGGGGGTTGGGGCTGTACTGTCACAATTGAATGAAGAAGGTCAGGATCAGCCAGTAGCTTTCATAAGCAGAAGGCTGACCCCTAGAGAGAAACGTTGGTCAGCCATTGAGAGGGAGGCCTTTGCTGTTGTTTGGGCTCTGAAGAAGTTGAGGCCATACTTGTTTGGTACTCACTTCCTTGTTCAGACAGACCATACGCCCCTTTTATGGCTAAAACAAATGAAGGGTGAAAACCCCAAACTGCTTAGGTGGTCCATTTCCCTACATGGGATGGACTTTCCAGTGGAACACAGACCTGGGAGTAACCATGCCAATGCAGATGGACTCTCTAGGTATTTCCACTTAGAACATGAAGACTCAACTGGTCAAGGTTAGTTTAATGTCCCTGCACTTGGGGTGGGGGGGGGGGGGGGGGTTGTGTAGGATAGTAGGATCTGCTTCACATGGGTACCCCCACTTTATGCTGGTGTTTCACTGTTTTTCGACCTTTGGCTGGCTGTGGCCCTGCTAATCAGGACCACAGCCTAGCTGTTTCCTCTCTAAAATGGGTTCCATGTACTTTAGGTACATATCCAATTGGATTCTGGAGTGCCATTGAGAAGTGTGGCTCAATGATTAGAGCGGCAGACCCTGATGCAGAGATCTAGCCCGGGACCAGGGTTCAATTCCCCACCCCGGCGGGTCTTGGGCTCAAAAATTCCACGGACCTGATAATACTCGCCTCGGTGCCTATTCCAATCATGGAGTCCCACTCTGCAACTCTGGGCAATAGCTTGCTTAATCTCCACAACGGCCCCCACAACGCTAAGGATGCCCAGCCTCCACCTTGGGGGTGCCCTGGAGTGGACGCCTCACAGGGAAAGCCAGGATGGGTTCCAGAGCGGTATTCGTACAAGCGCCTTGAGACCTTTGCGGGTGAGTAGTGCGCTATACAAGTATCAATTTACATATCAATTTATGAGCCCCTAGTATATGGTATACTATGTACCTATGGCATAGGTACCTCAGAGGCCTACCAGGGGCTACAGCATGTATTATACCACCCCTGAGAAGCACTCCAAAATGACACCACAAGTCTGCTACTGCAGCCTGGGTAAGGGTGTGCTTGCACCCCTTACTGTGGTATAGGCTACCTGTATCACTACCTTATACAGACACATATAAACCTATAAGTCACTCCTATGGCAGGCCTTGACAATCCTGAAGGCAGAGTGCTTGGTTTTATGTGAGAGGGTGCCCAAACATGAGGTGAGCCCCTCTGCAGCTTTTGGAAATACTTCCTTATGGCTGTTCTGTGATACAGCCATACCATATACTCTTAAGTGCATTATAACCTTGTGGTAAATGCTAATTTTGGAATGCCTGCATCAACACATGTCGTGTTCGGTGTCAAACGCTTTGGAATACTACCCCCCGCCAGTCTTGGCAGTGGGGGTAGCATTCCACCCTTGTAGAGGGAGAGACATGTTCACACTGGCTAAACCCGGTAGGACTTTCCTGAGCCCTGGCATCACAAAATGGATGCCTCTGCCATAGACACGGGTCTGGCCTCCTGCTGCTGACCAAAGCTCCGGCAGGGGAGGCTTGGACAGTAGGTTTCCTGTTGAGGGGAGGTGTTCCCACCTCCCCAGACAGGCTGTTGTGTATTGGGGCTGGGAAGGAGCACTCTCTGGTGCTTGGAAGTCCTGCACTGGGGGCACACTTGGTGTCCCTGTGCATACTCCAGTTCAAACCAGTTGCAGGGGCTGCCTGCCCCTGCTCTGGCGCGAAACTGGACTTTAGATTACCCTGGACGAAACTCTGCAACGTACGTCCTGGACCTTCAACATTCTATCCTGACTAGAAGACTGAAGAAATCTCCCTTGGGGTCAAGGAGTGACTCCCCTGCTTGGCAGGCACCAAAGAAGCAACTGACCAGTCTGCAATTCTGAAGCTCCTGCCGGACGCCGAAGTCTCTGCATCCCCAGAGGTGGATTTCCAGACTTCCCTGTGGTTACCCTGAGTCCACAGCAAAGCTGAGGCCCGTGGCTATAGTGGGTGACGTGGAACCGTGACCCCTGGACACCGTGAACTTTTGCAGCAACACTATCTTCCTGGTCCTCCTCGAAGTTGTGCTTTTGGGCTCTGAGTAGCCCCAGCCTTGAGCACCTCCTGTACCGAAGATTGTTGGCCTAACCAAACAAGGCAAAGCTACTCCTTTCCGATCAGGAATTACCACTTAAACGCATATAAGGGAATTTTCAATGCTAGCGTATGAGAGATGTAGGTCTCACAGTAGTGAAAAGCAAAATAGGCTGTGTGTCACTATGCCATGCATAAAGACATGTCCTACCTTTTACTTACACACTACCCCACCCCTAGGACTACCTGGGGCCTACCTTAGAGGTGACATATGTGTAATGAGAGGGGGGTTTAAGGCTTGGCAGGTAGTTTTAAATGGCAAGTTAAAGTGGCATTAAACTGCGCATGCAGGCTCTGCAGTGACAGGCCGGACACATGTTTGAAAGGCTCCGTCAGTGGGTGGCACGAGGAGTGCTGCAGACCCACTAGCAGCATTTAATTTACATGCCCCGTTGGCATGCCACTTTACAAGGCACTTACATGTAAATCAAATATGCCAAACAGGTGTTTAAAGGAGAGGACACATGCACTTTAGCACTGGTTAGCAGAGTCATGAGCCAACAAAAAAAGGGTCAGAAAAATAGGAGATAGAAGGCAAAAAGGTTGAGGATAGGAATGTAAAAAGGGCCAGGTCCAACACAAAATAAATGAATAATAAAAATAAACAAAGCTATGCCAAGCTCGATGTGCCAACCATTATGCGCAGCAGGTGTTGGCTGTCCACGGTGGATTAGGTGCACTGTCCACTGTGCTCGACACACCAATTGTGCAGTGGTATAGAAACACAAACATGAGGTATCAAGAGAACAGCATGGCGGTCAGTGTGCATTGAGAACCACAACTGGTGAATTACAGTGCTTTTGTCTCAAATAGTCGGTGTTTAGCTGTGTTTTTTCAGTGAGTCTACAATGAATATGTCCCAAGCTTGCATCTGCACAGTATTTTACACTTCTTTATTTGCACTGAGTGGTCACCACGGGCACTTGACACCATGTGCTCCTGCCCATGGAGTCAATGTGGAAATCCAAATGACATGTTCTGATGGATTCTGCCTCCTGAATCTATTGATATTTGGTGTTTGCATTCGTCAGTCATCTCCTGTGAATGTGAAACAAATAATCCCTCAGTGAATCATGGTTCACACAATGACTGACTGTTGCACTACCACAAGGCAGCTGCCTTAACTCGCCTTTCAGTGACAATGGTAAGACCTCTGACCCTGTCTAGCTCCACTCTCTCCCCGCAGCTCCACTGTGCTGTCTCTTGCCTCCAGACCCCGACCTCCTCCTTGGGAGGTTCGAGGCTGCTGCCTGCTCCTGCGCCTGCTGCCCGCTCCAGCTGGGACCAGACTGCCTGCAACCACCGTAACCTTTCTCTGCCGTTTTTTTCTTCTTAATTTTTCCCTGTTGTGCCACTGTTATTGTGCCCATTTGTGTCTTGCTCTAATTCCACCACTGTTTTTATTTTCTCGATCCTGCCTCTTTCTTTCGCCGCTGCTGCCCATGTGGCCCCTCCCCCCCGGAATTCCCCTGGGAATTCCTCCCCAGAATTTCTCCCCAGAATTTCTCCCCAGAATTCCTCCCCAGAATTCCCTCGCTCCCGCCTCCGCCTCCCAGCCGCTCCTCCCTTCCACCTCCCCTACTTAATGGTGGCCACTGCGCGGGCATGCCGCCGACGCGCCAAAGGCAAACCTGTCTGTGCCCATCCACGACTCAACTGTGGCCAGCACCAGGAACCCTGGACCTCCCACTACCCATCGCTACAACACCACCACCCTCCTCGCACTCAACCCTGGAAGACTTCGAGAATGCCAACAGGCCTCGCCGAACAAGACCCACAACCAGTTCTCCTGCCTCCACTGCCACGAGACACTCACCGCCACCCGAGCCTCCAGCACCGCAGACGCCAGCAGCAGTGACACCCTAAAATGCATCCTTCTCAACGTAAGCACCTTACACAAACACGGCATGGAAATCTGGAACCTACTCGACTCTCTCTCGCCCGACATTGCCTTCTTCACAGAGACCTGGACCAACGCATCCTCTGCCCTCTACATCAGCACCTCCATCCCAAACGGATACAAGATCCAGAGGACAGACCGCCCCAACCACCCAGAAGGGTGCCTCTCCATCTCCCACAAGAGCACCCTCTGCCTCACCACCTCCAGCGAAACCTTCCCCTCCGCTGAACACCTGCACTTCCAGAACCAGACCACCCCAAAGCCACACTCTGAGGAACCCTTGTCTACAGACCCCCAGGCCCCCGAACACCCTTTGCCACCACCATCACTGACTTCATCGCACCCCACGCCATTGCATCAACAAACTACATACTCACTGGGGACCTGAACTTCCACCTCAACAACCCCAGCAACCCCAACTCCACTATCCTTCATGACAACCTCGCCAGCATCGGACTTAAACAACTCATCAACACACCAACCCACAGAGCCAGACACACCCTCGACCCCATCTTCGTGGCAGGAAACAGCGTCCAATTCAGCCGCACAACGCAACCGCCATGGACCGACCACCACTGCGTACACTTTGCCATCAACAAACCCAAGGCACCCAAACCAGCCCCACGCCCACCACGAAGGAACTGGAGCAAGGTTACCAACGAGCAACTTAACTCCACCCTCACCCGAGACAATCACACCTGGGCACCCGACGCAAACAACGCAGCCAGAGAACTCCACACCTAGATCTCCGACTGCGCAGACTAGCTCACCCCTCTAAGCTACCTCAACAGACAACTCCCCAGAAAGCCGCCTGGTTCACCACCGCTCTCCAAGAAGCCAGACGCACCTGCAGATGCCTGGAGGAGAACTGGAGAAACACCAAGACAACCAAAAACCACACCACCTACAAGGACGCCATGATGGACTACCACAACCAGATCAGAGCCACCAAGAGGAACTTCATCCACAACAAAGTCCTGGCCAACTCCACCAACTCCAAGGAACTTTTCAGTGTCATTCAAGAATTCACTAACCCACGCCGCAAAGCCACAGATATCACCCCATCCCAAGACCTCTGCGACAAGCTTGTAACCTATTTCCACCTTGTGAGAAGTTGGCCTGGCATATGCTGGTCACTAGTTATAGTGGTCACCTTGCACCAGTCCTATTCGACTCTTATGGTAGATATGTTTAAGACAACCTTTTAAAGAAAGCTATCCTAGTGGTAGCTGTGGAGAGCAGCCTTCAGGCTAAGTCTCAGAGGAATGTAAAGCAGCTTGTTTTACCTTCTAATCTCTTGAATTACCAAATGAAAGGACACCACACAGGTATATATATCAAATATATATGTATTTATTACTAAACAACTCTCTACTAATCTCTTTATGAGATTAGAAGTCAGGAACATATGCAAATATCAACGTTTCACAATAAGTTAAGCACAATTATGGCTGGGGCCCTAGGGGCGTACCAGACCATATACTAAAAAAGAGGTTTAGCAATGTCGACTTGCAAGGGGACAAGGCCTAGGGCCTGTAGAATCGCTGGTGCCTCACTAATCCACCCAAAGCAGGTAAGTAAAGGACCCAAGGGAGATGCGTGCAGTGTGAGAACACAGCCGCAGGTACCCTATTGATTTCAATGGAGCAGGTCGCGGTTGGAATTTTAAAGTTTTAGGGTACTTCTAGAGAGTCTACAAGCAAGCCACTTACAAGGTAAGTAGTTTGAGGGCCAACACCCACAGGAGCACTGGAGTGCACAAGTTACCTCACCCAGGGAAGCCGGGTGCATAGGTGTCTTTTGGTGTCAGGTCACGTTGTCGTTTTCAATGGAAGCCGAAGAGGTTTTGCTGCTTGTGAAGACTGGAGAAGTGTCCGGTGGAATCCAAGGCTGGATTCAAGATGAAGAAGACCTGAAAGCAGAAGGGACAGTGTCACAGTCACTTGCCAGTGACCCGGGGCCAGGAAGATGGATGCCCACGGAAGTCGGGTGATTTCAGGTGATCAAGGGTGTTTTGACTCTTCAGCCACGAGGTCCAGGAGGTGTCGATGACAACCAGGAGCTGGATTCGGAGTGTCCCACGAAGTCTGCAGCTTACTGAGGTGTCGGCAATCGGATTGGAGCCAACAAGCCTTGGCAACAGCAAGTCTCGTGGAAAGTGAAGAAAGTCAGTGGTGCAGACCAGCAAGGTCTGAGGGACTCACTCAGCAAGGGTAAGTCAGGGCAGGCCTGGAGGAGCCAGAGGAGCCCTTTGGTTTGATGAGAAAGTCTTCAGGGGACCCACAAGCCAGCCGGCAAGGGATCATGAAAACGCCTCATGAGGATTCGCTTCACAGGAGCCCACGGTCACTCAGGGCGAGGTAGGCCTCTGATTTTCAAGGGAAATTCTGCTGCAGGCTTGGACCACACGTGGTCCAATGCACAAGTTTGTAGAATGTCGTGAAGGGGTTGCACTCGACAATAGTGCATGGTACCCGGTTATTGCTGTTCTTCATCACCCGTGGGGTCCACTTGCCTCAGCTTTGCTGGGGACTCACAATGGCAGTCGAGAAGTCAAGAAATCCACTTCCAGGGCTGCAGGGACTTCAGACTCCAGCGGGAGCGGGAAAGTTTGCGACCGTTGGTTCATGTTTTTGGTGCCTGCCAAGCAGGGAAGTCACTCCTTGACTCCAAGGGAGATTCTTCAGTCTTCCAAAGGTAGTGGAACGTCGAAGGGCCAGGATTTTTCTTGTAGAGCGTCGTCCAGGGATATCTGATTTGCAACGGCAAGGTTTCCCTATCTTATACTAAAGGAAAGGGAGGGACTAGCTCTATGACCACTCCTCTGGCAGGGTCAGGGGAGTGGGTGGTTAAACCCACTTCCCTTTGTCCAGTATCGCACCAGAGCAGGGGCAGGTAGCCTCTGAACCGGTTTGAGCTGACATATGCACAGAGGAGCCTACTGCTTCCCCAGTGCAGGACTACAAAGCACTCTAGGAGTGCACCCACCCAGCCCCAATACACTAAATCCTGTCTGGAAGGTGGTTACACCTCCCTGTGACAGGATGCCTATTGTTGGGCCTCCTCCACTGCGAGTTTCAGTCAGCAGCAGGAGGGCAGCCCAGTGTCTGTGCTGGTGGCATCCATTTTGTGATGCCAGGCTCTTTCAGATTTCTACCGGGTTTCCACAGTAGGTACATGTCTTCCCCTCTAGAAGGGTGGGATCATACTCCCACACCAGTTACTGGTGTGGGGGTATGATTCCAAGTTGTTTGACACCAAACAAGACATGTTTTGATGCAGTCATTCCAAAGTTAGCATTTACCGGTAGGTTATAATGCACTTAAGAGTATATGGTTTAACCGCATCCACAAACAGCCACAGAGAATAGACTCTGCCAGCTGCAGAGGGACCCTGCTCATGCAGAGGCACCCCCTCACATTGTAAACCAAGCACCCTGCCCTCAGGATTGATAGGGCCTACCTTAGGGGTGACTTATAGGTTTATATGTGTGTGCAAGGTGAGATATAGGGAACCTATACCTCAGTGAGGCGTGCTAACACTACCTCACCCAGGCTGCAATAGCAGGCCTGTGGTGTCAGATTTAGTCTGCTTCCCAGGGGTGGCATAATACATGCTTCAGCCCCTGGTAGGCCTGTGAAGTACCTATGCCCTGGGTACCTAAGGTACCATATACTAGGGGCTCATAAGGTACCACAGTATCCAATCGCTAGTTCATCTAATATGCACACCAAGTTGTTTAGAGAGATCAGTGAGACTGGGGCCCTGATTAGCAGGGACCCAGCCAGACTATAGCCAGAAACCAGTGTATACATCAGAAAAAAAGTTGGGGCAACATAAGTGCATGTCCTACTCTCCTACACAACACCCCCCCAAATGCAGGGACACTAAACTAACCTTGACCAGTTGAGTCTTTGTGTTCTAAGTGGAAATACCTTGAGAGTCCATCTGCATTGGCATGTTGGTTCCCAGGTCTATGTTCCACTGTATAGTCCATCCCCTGTAGGGAAATGGACCACCTGAGCAGTTTAGGATTCTCACCTTTCATCTGTTTGAGCCATAGGAGGGGCTTATGGTCAGTCTGAATTATGAAGTGAGTGCCAAACAAGTATGGCCTCAGCTTCTTCAGGGCCCACACCACAGCAAAGGCCTCCCTCTCTATAGCTGACCAACGTTTCTCTCTAGGGGTCAGCCTTCTGCTTAGGAAAGCTACTGGCTGGTCTTGACCTTCATCATTAAGTTGAGACACTACAGCTCCCACACCCAGCTCTGAAGCATCTGTTTGGACAATGAACTTTTTGGTGTAGTCTGGACTCTGTAAGATGGGGGCAGTGCCTTTTGACAGCTAGCTGTCCACGGAACCTTTTTTGGCATTTTGTTTGAGGTGAGATCATTTAAGGGGGTCAATATAGATCCATATCCCTTAACAAACCTCCTATAATACCCAGTCAGGCCTAAAAAGGCTCTCACCTGTGTCTGGGTGGTTGGAGCTACCCATTCCATTATGGTCTGGATTTTGCTCTACAATGGTTGATTCTGGCCTCCACCTACAAGGTGGGCCAGGTACACAACCTGACTCTGCCCTATCTGGCACTTAGTGGCCTTGATAGTGAGGTCTGCTTTTTGCAGGGCCTCCAAACCATTTCTGAGGTGGACCAGGTGATCCTGCCAGGAGGAACTAAAGACAGCAATATCATCTAGATAAGCTGAGCAATAAGTTTACATACCTGTCAGAACTTTGTTCACCAACCTCTGAAAAGTGGCAGGTGCATTTGTCAAACCAAAGGGCATCACCACAAAGTGGTAGTGCCCACCAGGGGTTGAAACTGCTGTTTTGGCCTTGGCATCATCAGCTAACTTGATTTGCCAATAGCCAGCTGTTAGGTCAAATGTACTGAGATACTTGGCTGAGGCCAAAGTGTCTATTAGTTCATCTGCCCTGGTATTGGGTAGGCATCAGTCCTGGTGACTGCATTGAGGCCTCTGTAGTCTACACAAAACCTCATCTCTCTCTTACCACCCTGGGTGTGAGGCTTTGGCACAAGAACTACAGGACTAGCCCAGGGGCTCTCTGAAGGATCAATTACACCTAGTTCCAACATTTTCTGGACTTCAGTCCTGATACAGTCCCTGACATGGTCAGGTTACCTGTAGATTTTACTCTTGAATGAATGAATGAAATGAAATTTATATTGCGCAGGACAATAACCCTCAGGTATCAAGGACAGGCAGACTGTCTCCAGTGTCCACCTCATGGGTGCACCAGGAAGTCTGACTAGGCGTCAGGCTAAACATATGTCTGAACTGCTGCAGAACTTGTCTGCATTCAGTTTGCTGATGGTCAGTGAGGCTGCTTGCCAAAGCAACACCATCTACTGACCCATCATCAGGGTTCTGTGAGAGCAGGTCAGCAAGAGGGTCACTCTCCTCCTCCTGTTCCTCATCAGTTGCCATGAGCAAGCCCATGTCAGCTTTGTCAACATATGGTTTCAATCTGTTGACATGGAGCACCCTAAGGGGGCTCCTGGGAGTTCCAAGATTCACCAAGTAGGGGACTTCTCCCTTTTGCTCAACAATGGTATGGGGGCCACTCCATTTGTCTTGGAGAGCTGCTGGGGCCACAGGCTCCAACACCCACACTTTCTGTCCTGGCTGGTATACAGTCAACACAGCCTTTTGGTCATGCCAAGTTTTTTGTAGCTCTTGGCTGGCCTCCAGGTTTTTAGTTGCCTTCTTCATGTATTCAGCCATCCTGGAGCGGAGACCAAGTACATAGTCCATCACATCCTATTTGGGAGGTTTGAGAGGTAGCTCCCAGACATCCTTCACCAAACATAATGGGCCTCTTACAGGATGCCCAAACAGAAGTTCAAAAGGGCTGTAACCAACCCCCTTCTGTGGAACCTCTCTGTATGCAAACAGAAGGCAGGGAAGTAAAAGGTCCCATTTTCGCCTAAGCTTTTCTGGGAGGCCTTTAATCATTCCCTTGAGGGTTTTGTTGAACCTTTCAACTAACCCATTGCATTGTGGGTGATAGGGAGTAGTGAATTTGCAGTTTACACCACACAACTTCCACATTGATTTTAGATACCCTGACATGAAGTTGGTAACTCTTTCAGCTATAACCTCCTTAGGGAAACCCACTCTGGAGAAAGCTCCAATGATGGCTCTTGCCACCACAGGGGCTGTGGTGGTCCTGAGGGGAATTGCTTCTGGGTACCTGGTGGCATGATCCACTACCACCAGGATAAACCTGTGCCCAGATGCTGTTGGAGGGTCAAGGGGACCAACAATGTCAATCCCTACCCTTTCAAAGGGTACCACCACCACAGGTAGGGGTATCAGGGGGGCCTTTGTTGTGCCACCTGACATCTCTGGCTGTCCTTTTTGCTACCTCATCCGCAAAAGCATTTCCGCGACCAACATCATCAGTAATCTTCTTATGCGCACTACATTTCACAATTGCTATCTGGGTAGGCAAGGCGAGTGACTCAAGAAGATCAGTTACCAATTGACCATGCTGTATTTTAGTACCGTGGGAGGTAAGGAATCCTCTTTCCTTCCACAAACGACCGAAGCTATGCGCCACACCGAACGCATACTGGCTGTCGGTATACACATTCACTCTCTTTCTTTTAGATAACACACACGCTCTGGTCAAAGCTATCAGTTCAGCTGCCTGAGCTGAATTATGTCTGATGCGAGCTGTCTCCACGATTGTATACAAGGTGGTAACAGCATAAGCTGAAGTTGTCTCACCATTTGGGAGTTTGAAACAAGAACCATCCACCCATAGGATCCCATCTGGATCCACTAATGGCGTATCTTTCAAATCAATCCTGCCTTTTGTCTCCTCCTCAGTACGGAGAAAACAATCATGTTGTTTTCGAATATCTTTCTCTTCTGGAAGAGGTAACAATGTGGCTGGATTTAAAATATTACATCGTTTGATGTGCACATGACTAGCCAAGAGCGTCAGCTCATATCCAGACAATCGAGCACTTGTAAGATGTTGTGTTTTCGTCCTATTTAGCAAGGTATCCACTGCATGTGGTACCATAACAATTATCTAGCACCTCTCCAGCAGACTGACGAATAGAAATCGCTGCTGCTGCTGTCGCTTTAAGACAACTAGGCAATGCCTTGGCTACTGGATCTAATGTAGCCGAAAAGTAGGCACATGGCCGCTGTTTGCCTCCAAATCGTTGTGTTAAGACTGACAACGCACAACCCGCTCTTTCATGGACATAGAGCGTGAAGGGCTTACTGTAATCTGGAGTACCCAACACAGGAGCAGAACACAGAGCAGTACGTAAATCAGAAAAACTCTTCTGACATTCGTCAGTCCAAGGAAGGGGTTGGGGTGTGTCTTTCAAAGTGAGTGCTAACAAACGTTTGGCCAACAAAGAAAAATTTGGAATCCACTGTCTACAATAAGAAGTGATGCCCAGAAAGGCGCGCACCTCTCTTTGTGTAGATGGCACAGACATTTGCGCAATTGCTTGCATTCGTTCTGGGGTTAATCGCCTTCCCTCCTTTAATAAGAGATGACCCAAATAGGTAACCTCTCGACGGACATATTGTAGTTTAGAAGGCGAAACCTTATGATTAGGATCAGACAAGTGACGTAACAGTGCAACAGTCATATTCTTGCAGACATCCTCTGAATCAGCAGCAATCAGCAAATCATCCATATATTGAATAAGAGTAGCACCTGGGGGCAAAGGAAAAACATCGAGCTGACATTTCAGAGCTTGACTATAAATGGAGGGGCTTTCACAATAGCCTTGGGGTGCGCGCTTGAACCGGAAACTTCGGCCTCCTAGAGAGAAACCAAAAATATCCCTACTCTCTTTGGCAATGGGAATGCTGAAGAAAGCATTTTTCAGAATAAAAACAGAAAACCAAGCCGCTGAGGCAGGTATCATAGTTAACAGGGCAGTGATATCTGGAACAACAGGAAACTGTGGTACAACAATTTTATTGACCTCCCGAAGATCAATCACAAAACGATAAACAGGAGGCTTAGAAGGATCAGTGCGTTTAAGAACAGGAAGAATAGGACTATTACATACATTTCCTCTCGTTTCCTCAATCACACCCTTCTGAACCAAATCATAAATGATATCCAAGAGCGCTCTTTCACCATCATTGGAAATTCTGTATTGAGGAATGCGTGGCAATTTAGCATTGGGCTTGAGAGTAACAACATAAGGCGGGATCTCAAGACAACCAACATCATTTGGACCCGTAGCCCAAAGCGTTGCAGGAAGAGAGAGCAATTCAGGTGGGAATTGATCTTTAGAAAAATACATTGAAGAAGTCAATTTCTGCCCTAAAGTAAGATACACACCAGAAGGAGAACAATATATCGTTGCATGCAATCTTTTCAATAGATCCAAACCCAACAGATTCTCGCCGCAACCAGTCGTTAAAAGCAGAGGAGCTTCCAAATCATAAGGGCCAATTGAAATAGGCAGCGGGCTAGAGACCGGATTACGAACTGGGGCGCCAGAAAATCCTACCGATACATTTGTTAAGCCAGACAAAGGTGCCCCAGGGAGTTTAGAGTGAATGATAGAAGTTCTCATCGCACCAGTATCTAAAAGAAATGGCTCTGAAACACCCATTGTAGTGACATTGACATAAGGCCCATCCTGATTTACTGGAATCGATACAACTCCCTCACTTTGTCTATGGCTGTCCTAGTTAGCGTAAAGGCTTTCATTTTCACCTTCAACATGATAATCATCATTGTAATACTGTGTAGACTGAGTATTCTGCTGATCGAAGTAGTTCGTAGAATTTGGAGGGGGTAAGGAACGCTGTTCTTGGGGCATCACACCTCGACCTCTACTCCTGTATATTATCTGGAAACCACCACGGCCTCGTGGAGCAGATAGTTCTCCCTTACGTTGCAATAAAACCGGGCAGCTATTCTTAAAATGACCTTCCTCTCTACAATAGGCACATTGGTTAGGACCTAATAAAGGTCGCGGAATAAATGGCTCAGGCTTTTGATACACCCTCTGAAACTGTGGAGGCTGTTGAAACTGGCGCTGAGTATAACGAGGAGGATAAGCTTGTTGCAGAAGAACCTTCGTTTTTAATTCTTTCGTCTTCTTCTCTTGCTTATCTTTATCCTCTTTATCCCTGTTCTCATAATATTGAGCAGTAGCCAATATCTGGGCAGAAGAAGAAACAGCCCATGAACTCTCGGAGTCTTTCAACTTATGTGACAGTTCGGGAAGCAAATTAAATACAAATTTATCTACAAATAATCGCTGTCCACCCTCCGTAGTCATATCCTGACCACTGTGATCAATAAACGTCTCCTCAAAACGAGTGAAGAAATCGGAGACACTCATCTTTCTTCTGTCTACACGCAGCTAATTTATTCCTATTAACTCTCAAGGCAGGCATCATTGTTTTCATTAAAGTAATAATCCTACCAGGGAGTTCTGTGATCAAAACATCAGGCTTAGCACCACCCACTTGGGCTGCATCCGCGGCAGTTATAGCAGCCCACTCGCCACCCAATGCTTGGGCGTGATCCTCTCTACGAATCCGAGCCCATAATGCTTGTGGGACTATATTTCCCATCAACATATCAATATCGGCTAAATTCATAATACAGGCATCAACACTCTGGGACAACTCCTTATAATAGCCAGCAGGGATTTTACGGGGATCCGGTAGAGACTGTTTAAGAGCCAAAACTTCAGATCTCTTCCAGGGGACATGTACCCATATACGCTGGAAGTGCGCGGGAACAGCTGGATTAGCACCTGCTTGTGCAACCGCTTCTCTCCACACTGGAGGAACCTCTCTCATGGGATAATGTTTGGATGTCAGCCTAACAGCAGGATCGGAATCAAAAAAAGTCTGTGAGGAAAATAAGGACCTAAAAGTGACAAGTGTCCTTACGGCATCCTCAACCTTAGAACCCACAATGAGTCCCTTATCGAAATTAGCCTAAACATCTAACAAACCCTGAGGAAGTAAACCCAAATCCTTATCCTCCCATTCTTTAGCGAGAGTGTCACACATAACATTAAATACATATCTCTGCGTGGGCGCCTCCCACTGATGAAAGGTGGTCATGATTTCTTTCACAATATACTGGGGTCCCTTCTCGATCCATTTGCGAGCGAGAGAATCCAATACCACCCGTTCGTCGGAACCTGGGAGTTGACTATGAGACTGTCTTCGAGAAAAAGCCGGAGACATATTCAAAGTCTCAAAGAAAGGATACAGAAACCCAGAGACAGTATCTGTGATTCGTTTGCGCACAGTAGGAGAATTAGACATAAGAACAGGGGACAAGGTATTAGGTGAACTAACAGAAGAATTAACAGTTATAAGGGGAGCCGAAGGCAAAGGAGATTGATGTTCAGGAAACGGAGGCAAAGAAGTCGGTGGCGGAAGAGGTGGGGGTGGCACTACCGGAAGGGGCAAATGCGGAAGAGCCGTAGCAGGCGGAGGCGCAACTAATGGCTGAACTGGTTGTAACAATGGGGGTGCATTAGCACCTTGTGCATAGGGAGGAGGCAATCTCAATAAGAGAGACATCAAAGGGTCTTCCTCCGGATTGTTACTTTTATCAGAAGGGGAAATAGGCAACACCGGATAGCATTTATCTATCGCCATACGATGCTGTCTCTCTGAAATTTCCATTTCATGATTAATCTCATTATCTTTAAACTGCTGGGCAGCCTGTATAATCGTCATACTTTGTGTTTTCTTATCTCGTTTTGCCTGTTTAATTTCTCTCTGTTTGGCTTCCTTGCGCCAGAGGCGGAAAGAGTCAAACATTGCCGGCCGGGCTTTTCTTTTAAACCAAATTGGTTCCAAATGATCTAATATGTCAGGCTCAAAGCTACCATTCTGTGGCCACTGCAGAACACCATCGTTCTTCGTGTATCGGATCCATGCCTCATTAAAGGCAATGGGACCAACACCATGTTTAGAATAAAGCTCATAAGGGGGAGTTCCAACCGGAGGAATTGGACAAGAGTCCTCCAGCCGGGAATCCCTATCACAACCAAAACAACAAAACTTTCTAAACGTACTCAGACCAGGCATCGTTATTTCACTGGACTGTTCACAAACATCAAGGGGTTAAATCAAATAATATAGCACAAACATACTCACCCCTCGGCTTCGGCTTTTGCAATAGCCGAATCAAAGGCCCAAAACAAAAAAAAAACAAAATAGTGGGAGCTACCCACCAATACTTAACTAAGTGTCTTCTTACGCCAACAGAGGCCCGTCTAACATCTCGCGATATCATACATCACCAAAAGGGGCCAAAGCAAGGCGGTAGTCAGGGCAGCAGTCGTCAACAGCCGTCAGGAAGGAGAAACCGCGCTGAAAAAGACCTTCGGACCACTTCGACATACAGGGGTCGCTTGACGTGGTTCGCGATTCCTCCAGAATTTTCTTGCGGGGTTCCTCACGACCCTCAGGAAAAATCGCTACCTCTGAAGCCGCCTCACAGAGGGCACCAATTGAACAACCAGGGCCTTATGGGCCTGGCGGCGCAGGGCACGCCTTAATCTCCTGAGTTCACCTGCTTTGTTGAACAGAGACACATGACATTCTGTTGAGCGTAGAAGATCAGGTTTATTAGCTGTAGCTAAGTACAGTTGTCCCAGAAGTACACTCAGTGTGTTCTTAGGAGACTGCCACTTTACTCCGTGGTGCACAATCTTTTATCGCACATAGATTCACCAAGAACACTCCCAATGCATACATGGTTAGCCAATGAGAAGAGTTTGAAAACAAGATATAACCAATGAGAAAAGTTTGAAAACAAGATATCAAGATATCAAGTAACCCAAATAAACCTCTCTTCCAACAGTTTTTGTCACCCCTCCCCACAAGTTAATCAGTGGTGGTGTCTACAACTCAACTTGCAGGTGGCAATACACATTTGTATGCTTTGGAGGACAGTTGTGAAATGAGAGAATACAAGTAGAGAATAGCGAAGGCCAGAAGATAAGATAAAGTCAGGAAAGAATGGTGTGAACCGACAGACAGTTGAGACAGGGTTTAGTCAAACCAGACGAGGATTAGTGGAGTCAGCCAGTCCCTGACATCAGTCTCGTAAACAGAGGCAGGAGGTTATTTGACACGTCGCAGTAAGATCAGCAGAAAAACTTTGTTCATTGTGCTGCCTGAGTGAGGGCAACACAAAATGGCGGTGGAACACACAAAAAGAAAATGGTGGCTGAATACAAGCGAGATCGAAAATCGAATTTCCTCAATTTGTCTCCCGAATTGCGCAATGCCAAAATGGGCTCTCAGGAGTCCTGCTACCTCACCAGGCTTGCCAACATAGCTTGAGTCTTATCCCCCTTAACATGGAGTCTCTGACTATTGGCTGTGTAGGTATATTTGTCTAACCTGGGCCAGTCATTAAGCACTGTGCTTCGGGTGCGACACCATTCCTCTAGTCTCAGGCGTTGTGATGGGAGTGTCATTTCTATATCTAATAATTTGTCTCATTCTGTTTTAAGTCGCGCACTAACTGTTGCCTTACCCCTATATAGTGTTCATGCACACTCCCCGAAGCACTACTTTCATTGCATCCCAGTCATGGGTCTTGCTGCTTGAACTACCCCAGTTCTCCTGAAAGTAAAGGGCAAGGGCCTTCCGGATCGTAGCCACAAACGGTGGGTCCGTCAGCGCCTCTGCTCGCAGGCGCTAAAAAGGCACCGCACAACGTATTCGTCTCTTTGTTATGGAGACCATCGGTGGGGAGTGGTCATAAATGTATCTCGCCAAATATGTTACTTCGCGGGTCTGTACAGAAAGGCTCGAAGTCAAGAGACAGTAATCTAGTCTGCTATACAAAGCTGCAGCTGGTGTATAACAAGAGAATCTTCTAGAGCTCGGATGTCTTTTTCTCCACACGTCTAATAGGCCAAAATTCTGCATCAGCGCCTGTAACTGGGCGGTCATATGGGTCTTTGTATGGGCCTTCATGGGTTTGCGGTACAATGTCGCGTCTAATGCGCAGTTGCAGTTACCAGCCAACATCATATCAGTAGTAAGGAACGGAGCTGCAACTCAATGAAGAACTGTGGACAGTCTGTGTTAGATGCATATACTATTATAAGGCAGAGATCCCGTCCGCCCAGAACTCCGGAAAGAACCACAATTACCCTCATGGTCCGTTACGAGCCCCTTATGCTGAAACGGTACCCCAGGAGCTACCCAAACAAAGGCAACCTGCGCGAACCCTGAATACGATGTAGCACATAGTTGTCCCCTCCAGCGTTTAAGTAAATTGGAGACACAGTCCCCCAGGATATGCGTCTCTTGCAAGAAGGCAACTGAAACATGGTATCTATTAAGGTATGCATGTACTCTACAATGTTTCTCCGGTTGGACCAGTCCCGTCAGGAATTTGAATGTCATCTCAGCCATCCCTACAGCTAGTCAATGTCAGCCCGGTGTCTGGTCATCGCAACAGACACTGCCTCGTCACATCCTCCATCATACATTCACTTGAGCTGCCACATACCCCACTAAAATGGAACAAATACAGAGCTTCCCCTTCCCTCAGCCCCCCATGCCCCATGGGTAATACCGCTAACCCATCCCGCCATACAACCAGCAGCACTAGAGCCTGCAGGTCCCCCACCCACACCCAACATCTTACTTATGATCAAATCAAAAGAAACATCGAACGAAGAAATGACTAATATGCTATGCTAGGGATCTGTGCTTCATGACGGGTGCAGGGGTAAAATATACCCACAACCCCGCCGGGCCTAATGACCCCCTGGTCCCTACATGTTGAAGCTGCGCACCTTGTCGCATTCTTTTGATAAGAATAAAATGAGGCATAAACTACTTTAACCTCATTTGAACCCTCCCTTTGGGTAATATTATAACAACAGCATGCATTAGAATGATCTAACGGCCCCCTGCAGCTTGTGTCATAAACGTGTGCTGGTTGGACTCCATGAGAAGGAGTTCAATGACACTGTTCACTAGTGGGGTCCCCACAGGGGGTTCCGTCAGGGCTGTCATCTGGTGTCACACCTCTGTGGTAAATATTTCATTACCGGTACTATTTTTTATGCGGTAAAGTCTAGTAAGAATAACTCAGTAAATATAAGAGGCAGAATCCGTGGTATTAGAGGTTCTAAAAGGCTTTATTCCTATACAAAGGAAATACAATTCGAATTGCAGGCTTCTATTCCATCACCACGAAAGTTCAGGAAGGAAGGGCATACATTATTGACAGATAATCAGTTTTATAGGAAATGCATTACAGTGAAACAGATGCAAGAGGCGTAACAGCTGATAATACAGATAAAATGTGCATACGTAACTAATAGAGGCGGACATATAGGCGTAACTTAGTAAACGTCATTATACATGATGTCACAAGTGGGTGGATCCATAAAAGAATCCTGCAATGTCAGCAGAAATATTTGGCAGAGATGCGCGCGCAGCCGCATGACGTGTGAATGACGTGCAACTAGAGGGTGAAGGGGACTTGACATTTAGCTCTACATGTGGAGACAGAAGTCTGGGGGGTCATGTCAACCTAATCCCAAATCATATCTAATATCCTATGTTTAAAGAACTGTGTTATCCAAAAGGAAAGGTCTCTAGGATAGAATCTATTCTATACTGACTGTTAGTGCGTGTACAAGCGTCTAAGTGTCTACATGAGATGCGAGGGGGTAGGAATATTCCATGGTAACGGGGGCTATGAATTACTTGCATGAGGACAGCGAGGCCTGGCCCTTTGCACGGTAGCTGGAGGAATGTTTACCTAAACTACTAGACAGGAATGTATCGAATGAGGAGCGGAGCAGATAATCTTGAAGGTGAAATACAGTTTTTGGCAGGCAACAGGCTGGATCAGGCACCGTTAGCCGCGCAGGGAGTAGGACAAAGTTCATGGATACAGATGCAGGCTCAGACTGGAGCTTTCAGAGGCAGAAGGCAGGAAAAGGCTTGATGACAGAATTCTGGGCCTACTCGCCTGAATCTGTAAAATGTGGAAAGTGAACCACATAAAGTCGGTGGCCTTTCATACTTAGGAATGGAATATCTGACCCATTCATGGCGGATCTGAAAGAGGACATGTTGACGGTGGACGCACATATATTTGCGTCTTCAAAACTGGAACTGGAGGGAACATACATGTACTTATAGCATGCACATGGAGCCGTTGGGGTCTACGATAGGGGACATAACTGATCACAAAATTCATATTTCCTCATTCCCTCCTTGTCCCCTACGGACCCTCAGGAGATATCGATCTTCATCAATCCATCGATCTGTTCATAGAGCATCATTTGTTCTTCTTTCTTCTTCCGGGATCTTGAACGAAAACTTGGATGTGGGATACACGATGTGGTACACAGACCACAAATCGCTGGCCCACATTGTAGACATAAGCAGCAACTGAATAGTATGAGAAAGCCAATACCTAGGAAGGATAGGATTCTCCATCCCCAGGCTGACAACACGCTCCAAAACCAACCGGACCAAGTCCAGGTGCCTGGACTCTGGTGTATCTGGCTCATAATCTTATGAAGGCGAGTTATGGCTTTATATACTGACGGCGAATTTTCTGGTATGAAAACGCAGCAACTTGATCCGATGACCCTACAAGCTCCGCCCCTATCGGCCAGGATGACGTCAAGGACAAGACGATTTTGAAGCACAACAATCCGCATAGCAGACTGCTCCTCTGTTAAATTGCCTAAGGCGGAAGTAGTCTCGTTCACTACTGCTTCAAGGGTTCTGGTTAATCTACGTATCAGCTTACTATTAGTGACTGTACCTATATAGGGAAAGAAACCTTTATTGAAATCTGTGTATTGCTCCCATGCTGTTTCAGTATAATCGACAATTGGGAGATCTCTCTGCTGTCTATTGTGTACTAAATGGGTATTTCTATGATAATCAGGAGGAGCTAGGAAAACAGGTGGTAGAAGGAATGCTATGTAACAGGTACCATCCCAGTCTAGAGGTAGATGTATATATGCGGTCTGGCCACATATGAAGTAGGAATGACGGGAAGCTTTAAATGTAGACTTGCCTTGATCACTGAATTTTATTACAGTGGTGCATTTACTATGGCCCATGTGTATGGAACCATTCTTTCTTACACATAATTCCCCTTTTACTGGGAATACTGACATGGCGGGCAAGATTGGTGTAGCTTCAGATTCAACGTTCAGGATCATGAGGTTAAGTGTAAAATTACCTAATCCATATACTTCATTTTCTAGATCAGTTCCTGTTCTTTTGGGAAGTCCCTCCTTGTTAGGGTAGCAGACTTTAAGCAAAACTAGGTTCAGGTTTCCCCATACCCAGTTGTCTTGATAAACTGCGGAATTTGAATCTAGGGAATTAATCAAACTAAACCATGCTCCACAGGAGCCATTGTGTGTGAACGGATAGGGAAAGAGGGGCAAAACTCCCTTATAGTTCTGATAGGGAGGGAGTCGGCCACATATCCAACAATTTGTGGCATTGCTGGTCTGATGGGAATGATGTAACATACTAATGAATGTGTTGTTACGCAGCGCAAATCTATAGGACAACTCATGCGGAGGTAATTCGCTAAAAGAATGTTCTGCAGTTACATTGTAAGCACGCTTAAGAATAGGGTAATACATGTGCAATAATATGCTGGAAATGATGATCAGAAGACTTAGAAAAAACAAAATTAATAATGTTACTGTGCAGTGACTACGAAGTGATTTACAATACGCATGCTTTTTAAGCTGCATCTGTTGATTTCTTTCTCTATTCCGGTCTAGAGGACACATGTCAGAGACAAATTCAACCGATTCACCTTGGAGAGGACTTAAACAATCAAATTGTCTGACTTGCTAGACCTTAATTTTAGTTTATAAAGTTCTGGTTTTGACTAAGGGTGGGCGTAGTTCGCGAAGTAGCACTTCGCGAAGCTACGCAAAGTGAAGTTCGCACTACGCGAGCTACGCGTAGCACTTCGCGAACTGCGTAGTAACATGTTCGCACTGTGCAAGATGTTGTTTTCAATGATTGCACAGTGCGGACAAGCAACCGGCACTGTGCAATCATTGAAAATGGCATCTTGCACAGTGCGAGCTGTAGTTTTCTGCTGCTCGAGTAGATATTTACTCGAGCGGCAGCTTTCTCAACGCGAACTGGTAGTTTCTCATCGCGAGCGGTCGCGAGCATACGCGACCCCTCGCAATGAGAAACCTGACCTCCTCGCGTTGGGAATCTCGCCGGGAGGTTTATTTTCCATGCTCGCGATCGCGAACAAGGAAAAAGTCTCGCCGGGATGTCATTTTGCTTGCTCGCGGTCGCCAACTTGACGTTGAGGACCGCGAACAAGCAAAAAATGACCGCAGCACTACGCAACACTACGCTACGCGTGTTCGCACTGTGCTACGTGCAGTTCGCGTAGTGCGAAGTAGCGCGAACTTCGCAAACTACGCGAGCGTAGCGTAGTGCTTCGCCCAGGCCTAGTTTTGACTGCTCAACCAAGGGGAGCTTTGAGTCTGTCTGTGAGGGAATGCAGGGTTGAGTATTCACACTGGATGGTAGTCCATAAAATTTCTTGATGTGACTCGAGTGCAACCACCCTTTACGTCCCTCGATCTTCACGGCTGTCCTTGTGGTTAGTAGAACAAGCTTCGGCGACTTCCACCTAGGCTCCAGTTGGGTCTTCCGGTCGAAATTCCGGACCAGAACCAGGTCGCCTGGAACCACGTCATGGGGCTTCACCTCAGTATTATCGGGAAAAGCTGCAGCTACCTGTGAACGACAAGATTGTAGTGCAGACATCAAGGAAGCCAGGTAATCTGTCAGCATATTACAGTCAACATCAGTGATTTTGCGAGGTATAGGCGTCCCCCACATATTTGGTGGTCTACCGAAGATCACCTCGTACGGGGATAGCCCTGTTCGAGAATGTGCTACCATTCTCATGTAAAAGAGCGCAACTGGTAAGGCTACTATCCAATCGACACCTTTTTCTCTACATATTTTGGACAATCTAATTTTCAGGGTTTGATTATGACGTTCCACGAGACCTGCTGCCTCGGGATGTCGGACACAGTGGAATTTCCATTGGTAGCCTAACAAAAGGGAGATGTGTTTCATTAGTTCGGATGAGAATGGCTGGCCGTTATCTGAGTAGACAACACGTGGTAAACCGTACCGTGGGAAGAATTCTCGAACTAACTGTTTGGCAGTAGTCGGGGCAGTGTAATCTGAAACCGGGTAGGCTTCTGTCCAACGGGAAAGAGCACAGACAACTACGAGAACATATTTGAATCCTCGACATCGTTCCATCTGGATATAATCCATCTGGAGGGCTTCAAAAGCGTGATCGGGAGGTTGAAATCCACCCTGCTCTACGGGGATGCTTTTACCTGGATTAAACTGACAACATATCATACAGGTACGAACTTTTTGTTTAGCTGCTGCTCGCAAGTGTTTGTTGAACCAAATGTGTTGAATGCTGTCTAGCATAGCTTTTTCTCCTAGGTGCGCTGGACTATGTATTGTATTAATGATGACTTGAACCATGGAGTCGGGAAGAAACCATATAGATTTTTCCTTCGTCATCCATCCTTGATCCGTTTGGATCCCTCCTAATTCAGTCCATTTCTTTATTTCTTCTGGTGTAGCATGTGTCTGTATGTCAATTACATCAAGGGCGGGATCCTTAACTGTCATGCAATGTGTTGGTGTTGGAACTATTGTCTTTGTCATGTCAGTTGTGTGAGTCTGATTCTGAGCAGTCTGTTTAGCTGTTCTGTCAGCTAGGTCATTACCCTGAGAAATGATATCGGTAACTTTTGTGTGGGCTTTGCATTTCATAATCGATATTGCAGTAGGTAGATGAATCGCGTCTAATAGGGCTTGAATGAGGGGTCCGTGTTGGATGTGGGCACCGTGAGAAGTTAAATAACCTCTCTCTCGCCACAGTACGCCGAAGTCATGGACGACTCCGAATGCATAACGTGAATCTGTGTATATGTTGACTTTCTTATTTTTGGCTTGAATACAGGCTTGTGTCAGAGCGATGAGCTCTGCTGCTTGAGCTGACAAAATGTTAATACAATTTGTTTCAATGACTTCAGTGTCTGTTGTGACTGCGTAAGCGGCCACTAACTCTCCTGTACTTGTTCTCATACATGACCCATCTACAGACAATGTCAAGTCTGGATCTGACAAAGGGATATCTGTCAAGTCTTGTCTGGGTTTCGTCGTGATAGTAATGACTTCGACACAATCATGTGCCAATGGATCTGTTCCGCCCACTGGTAACAGTGTGGCAGGATTTAACGTATTACAACGTCTGATTTCTATGTGTGGCTGAAATAATGTCAATTCGTAACCAGTGAGTCTCGCTATAGTCAAGTGTTGTGTTTGTGTGCGGTTCAAGAGAACCTCTACTGCGTGTGGTACTTGTACTGTCAATTGGTGTCCTAACACTATGGCATCGCTTTGTCTGATTGCTAAAGCTGTTGCTGCCACCGATTTCAGGCACGCAGGAAGAGCCTGAGCTACTGGATCTAATGTATTAGAGAAATAAGCACATGGTTTGTGTGATCCTGCTTGTTCCTGAGTGAGTACTGACAAGGCAGTACCTTCGCGTTCTGTAACAAAGAGTGTAAACTGTTTACTGTAACATGGTGTTGCTAAAACAGGTGCTTGACATAAAGCTTTCTTTAAGCTTTCAAAGGCGTGTGTATGTTCTTGAGTCCAAGGGAGGACAGTCGATGTGGCTGCCTCCTGTGTTGTCAACTGGATGAGTGGTTTCGCTAGAAATGCATATTGAGGGATCCACTGCCTACAGTATGAAGTGAGACCTATAAAAGCCCGCACCTCCTTTTGTGTCTTGGGTGGTGACATGTTAGCAATTAACTGGATGCGGTCGGGTGTAAGCTGTCTTCCCTCCTTGGACAGCGAGTGCCCAAGGTAAACAACTCGCTGGACACAGAATTGCAGCTTAGAAGGGGACACCTTGTGCCCCTTGTCGGCCAGAAATTTTAAAACCGTCAGTGACGCTTTTTCACATTCAGGTTCGCTTCGAGCGGTGATCAGCAGATCATCGACATATTGAAGCAAGGCAGTGTTAACTGGCATGTGGATACTGTCAAGTTCTCGTTTCAGTGCTTGGCTATAGATGCTGGGGCTTTCTGTAAATCCTTGAGGTGCCCGTGTGAATTTAAAACTTCGTCCATTTAAACTGAATCCGAACAGATATTGACTTTCCGGATCTATTGGGACGATAAAGAAAGCATTCTTGAGATCAATTACAGTGAAGAACGTTGCTTCCGAGTCAATAGCTGTTAGTAATGAAGAGATATCTGGGACCACAGGGTATTGTGGTACAATACATTTATTTAATTCGCGCAGATCAATAACTAATCGATATACTGGTGGTGCTTTTGGATCCGTTCTTTTAAGAATCGGAATTATCGGGGAATTACATACATTGGAGTCGGTTTCGACAACCACTCCTTGTGCAATGAGCTCGTCAATGATTTGCAGCAAAGCCACAACAGCATCTGGTGGTAACTTGTATTGTCGCATTCGTGGTAGTACTACTCCTGTTTTTAGTGTGACACGATATGGTGTAATGTTCATGCAACCAACATCAGTGGGGCCTTGTGCCCATAAATGTGTAGGTAAATTCTGCAGCCGGTGATCCATGTCTCTGGACACGTAGTGACCTTTAAAGTCACGTAGAAATAGTCGTACTCCTTCCGGAGAACAACATATAATGGCTCCTAGAGCTTTCAATGTTTTTATACCCAACAAGTTTTCCGGGCATGATTTAGTAAGCAATACATCTGTAGTACGTGTCAATGGACCAACCGTGAGTGGAAGAGGTTGTGTTACGTCATTAATTATAGGTTTTCCTGAGAATCCAAGGGAAATATTCTGTGAGCCTGAGAGGGGTGCCCCTGGAACTTCACTGCGTCTTATAGTTGTTCTGCTTGCCCCTGTATCAAGTAAAAACTTTCTGTCTTCCCCTAATAGTTCACTATGTACATAAGGTCCCTCTTGGTCTACAGGAACCTCAATAAGGGGTAAGCCAACTTCCCTCTCTAGGCTATTTCATGTATATCGCTGATAATCGGGATAATCTGTTTGTGCATACTGATACATCTGTTGTGTTGTTGCTTGTGTTGCAGCAATAGGCTGCGCCTGTGGTGGTGCTACGGTCTGTTGTGGAGCTGCCTGTTGCGGAGCTAGTTGTTGCGGAGCTAACCTAGGTTGTGCATGCTGAGGGATTTGTTGTTGATTCTGATCCTGTCTAGGTGGACGTGGTCTCTCCTGGGTTCTACCTGTGGCAATATTATGTTTCAGGACTGGACAATCGTGTATATAATGACCTTGTTGTTTACAATAGTTGCATGTCCCTTTCGTTGGACCTGCGGAATCACCCGTTTGATGACCATCAGCTGGAACTGACTGAGCAACAAGCATTTTCATTTTTGTATCTTTCATACGTCTTTGTTCGTGTTCTTGTTCTTCTCTAATTCTATTGTGGTGATATTGTAACATCTGTAGCATCTGTGACGGGGTATTACCTTGCCAGGTACTTTCGAATTTCAATACTCTATTCTTGACTTGTGGTAGGGAATTTTCAACTAATTTTGTCACAAACAGATGTGGATATGATTCGCTACTTGCTTTTATGCCACTATTTATACCAAAACATTTTTCAAATCGAGAATAGAAATCACTAGTGTCTTCATCTTGCTTTTGTTTACAGGCTGAGATTGCACCCCAGTCTTCCTTTTTCGTAGTTAATAATCGTGGCAGTACCTGCACTAGCAACCCTGGTAATGCTGTAGTCTTTTCCCCAAGCCCTGCTCCTGCAGCTCGGGCCCTTTCTTCGTTTTCCAATGCTGTCCAATCTATCTTTTGGTCTCCCACCTCCCATTCCTTTTCTTTGAGTTTCTCGTAAACACCGGCGGGTAATAGGACTTTTAATATTTTCATAATGTCGGGGTAGGTATACTCTCCCATGAGTAACATGTCTTTTATCTCACGGTGGAAACCTGCTGGATCCTTGTCATGGCTGGGTACTACTTTCTTCATTTCTAATAATTCAATTTTAGTTATAGGCGTGTACACAAACACGCGTGTAAAGTTATTACCTTCACCTCTGATTGGGTGTACTTCGCGTAACGGATTCTGTCTATCTATGTGATACATTTTTCTTCCCATAATGGGAACTGGAACGTGTTCTGGGCATACGAAAGTTATATACTGGTTTCGAAATTCTAGAATTTCCCTAATCAAATCAGTACCTGACCCTCTCCATATGTTCGTGAGTAGTTCTGTCAATATGTCAGGTAAGGGTCCTGGATCGGAGTGTTGGCTTTTATATAATATAAGGAGGTGTTGAATCATGTATATACTAGCTAAACGCTGTTCGTAGGGGTCAAGATTCAGAAACGTGTGCGCTAGTGCATCATCATTGTATTCGCTGGGACTATCAGCCCATTGTACTGCTGACCTGGCTAATTCTTGTTCGTCCATGGAATCGAGCATATGGTACCCCCTTCGATCTCGGAGTAATTTATCAGCGGTTTGGAATAGGTGTTCAGGGGATCTTGTATTTAACATAGGGTTTGGAAAATGTCTATTATATTCTGGACGTATTGGACGTATCGGGTCATTAAAACCTCTGGTATTATTATGGGGTCTTCCTCTACCTACATAAGCTATCGTATCTAATTGTTCTGATTCTTGCTCTTCCTCTTCCTCTGATTCAACTCTGTCTGCTTCTCGTCTTTCTTTATGTATTCGTTCTACTTCCTTGCGGATCTTTCGATACATGGCGATTATACACGCCTGCCTATCATGTTTCTCTTCTGATATGTTCTGACCCCATTTGGCAAGTTTTTGCATGGTATCATGATCTGCCCCAGGCCTGTCTTGGTTCCTAATCACGCAATTTATGAAGAAACGTAGTAGTTGTCTTTGTACATCCACTTTCTGGTATTCCATAGCCTCGTTAATACTTTCTGGACCTCGCCCTGTTTGGACAAAGCGATATATATTGTCTAGGTGTTCAACCATTCCTGGTATCGTCATTAAATATAATGTAGCTCGTCGTATACGTAGTGATGATATGAGCAATTTGTCCTGTCTACCTGGCACTGGATCGTATCTACAATCCACAAGTTGTTCTTTAAACATGTCGGATGTTGCTAGTTGAGGTGTACGTTGGAGTGCTAAATCTCTAAGGGTCTGTTTATTTCGCGGCGGTGTGGCAAACATGTCTGTCGTACCTCCTGTAGCACCATCTGAGGTGCTGGGCAAGAAAGGATTCGTTGGACGTAGGATAGAGATTGTAGATGCGGGAAAAACAGTAGAAACGGACGGACCTGTGGGAACTTGTGTAGGAGTTTGTAGTTGCGGGGATACAGACGGATGCTCTTGGTGTTGAACACCATCGGCAAGCGGTGTGTGTGATATGGTATTAGCATACTCGGGAGCTACGTCATCTAAATAGGAGGAAAGGAAAACGTCCTTTGCTGTTTTGGGATGTGTTTTGGGATGTGCTTTTATCGGGAGCAATGGAGGAGTTAAGTCTTTTGGTATTTCCGGGGTAGCCTTAGGTAACCCTTCGGCCAAAAGAGGATACATACCATTCATACGAGTGTTTCTTTGTCTATCTACTTGTTCTGATTTTACTCGGGTACCTTCCTCAATTAATAGATTTTCTCGGGTTTTATTTGAATTCTCTCTACCTTTCTCTTCCTGTCTGAGCGCTTTTTCTGTACGTCTATATGATTCTTTACGCCATAATTCAATGGCATCCTTCTGTGACTGTCTGGCTTTCTTTTTCCATAATTCTTCTTCTACTCTCATGATGCTATCTGCATCCCAGGTCCCCGCTGCGGGCCATCTCTGATTTTCTGGCAAATCCTTGGTGTAGTCCACCCATAAATCAAGAAATAGTATGGCATCTAGGCCATGCTTATGATACATAAAGTACCCTGGAGTGTCCCTTGGTGGGATGGGAACAGCTTCTTCGAGTACCCCTTTTCTAGTTTTGATCTGTCTTAATTTCGAAAAGAGCGGCATTTTTAGACCTTATTACTAGAACACACTTTATACAATAAACACAATAATGAACAGTCATTCACACCACAATATATATAACGTATTAAAACATTTAACACTTAACAGTTTTACGAAACGATGATAACTAATAGAACACTAGTTACTGACATAATACTGACACTAGATAATACTTATTTATATGCAAGACTTACTATATATACTGCTAAACAGTACAGATACACTGCTGAAACAGTGCAGACCGGATTTGTGTACCCAAACCCGTCTTGACCGGCACAGACTATGTGCACGTTAAATGCCTCCCCGGCAATGGTACTCACCGGGTAGCTCGGAACGGAAGGCCTCGGAACGGAACTGAAACTGGACTCGACTCGACTGGACTCGGAACTTCGGAACCTGGTGGGCCTCTGTATACCTCGGATCTTGCTCTCTCAGCTAGGCTCTGGTCGGGATACTTCGCACTTCTCACCGCCTCGTCTGGGTGTTGATCGCAGCCTCAGTCGCCCCCGCTTGGCCGGAGGGAGATACAGGAAATCCTGCAGGTACGCGTTTTTGTCCGTTCAGCTGTGGCAGGAGACCGGGCCTGCAACGCACCTCCGGCGCGTGAGATGAGAAAGTGTCCCTATTCGGGCGCCAATTTATGTGGTAAATATTTCATTACCGGTACTATTTTTTATGCGGTAAAGTCTAGTAAGAATAACTCAGTAAATATAAGAGGCAGAATCCGTGGTATTAGAGGTTCTAAAAGGCTTTATTCCTATACAAAGGAAATACAATTCGAATTGCAGGCTTCTATTCCATCACCACGAAAGTTCAGGAAGGAAGGGCATACATTATTGACAGATAATCAGTTTTATAGGAAATGCATTACAGTGAAACAGATGCAAGAGGCGTAACAGCTGATAATACAGATAAAATGTGCATACGTAACTAATAGAGGCGGACATATAGGCGTAACTTAGTAAACGTCATTATACATGATGTCACAAGTGGGTGGATCCATAAAAGAATCCTGCAATGTCAGCAGAAATATTTGGCAGAGATGCGCGCGCAGCCGCATGACGTGTGAATGACGTGCAACTAGAGGGTGAAGGGGACTTGACATTTAGCTCTACATGTGGAGACAGAAGTCTGGGGGGTCATGTCAACCTAATCCCAAATCATATCTAATATCCTATGTTTAAAGAACTGTGTTATCCAAAAGGAAAGGTCTCTAGGATAGAATCTATTCTATACTGACTGTTAGTGCGTGTACAAGCGTCTAAGTGTCTACATGAGATGCGAGGGGGTAGGAATATTCCATGGTAACGGGGGCTATGAATTACTTGCATGAGGACAGCGAGGCCTGGCCCTTTGCACGGTAGCTGGAGGAATGTTTACCTAAACTACTAGACAGGAATGTATCGAATGAGGAGCGGAGCAGATAATCTTGAAGGTGAAATACAGTTTTTGGCAGGCAACAGGCTGGATCAGGCACCGTTAGCCGCGCAGGGAGTAGGACAAAGTTCATGGATACAGATGCAGGCTCAGACTGGAGCTTTCAGAGGCAGAAGGCAGGAAAAGGCTTGATGACAGAATTCTGGGCCTACTCGCCTGAATCTGTAAAATGTGGAAAGTGAACCACATAAAGTCGGTGGCCTTTCATACTTAGGAATGGAATATCTGACCCATTCATGGCGGATCTGAAAGAGGACATGTTGACGGTGGACGCACATATATTTGCGTCTTCAAAACTGGAACTGGAGGGAACATACATGTACTTATAGCATGCACATGGAGCCGTTGGGGTCTACGATAGGGGACATAACTGATCACAAAATTCATATTTCCTCACCTCCTTCGTACTCACTGCACACCATACAGGAGAAAAGTCATGATAGGCCTTTGTTGCTATCTGAGCAGTAATGTTGCTGACGTGGCCTCAGTATCTCGCAATGTTCCATCAGAGCACACCACTATGCCTCCCTGCCCGGCTTGGGAACCGGTCCGGGGGCGTCTCACAGTCTGCGTCCACTATCGCGCCGAATTTCACTTCACCGTCAGGGTCAGAGTTCCAGTTTTCCCCAAATTCTGGGAATGTGTCCACCCACTCCCGAGGCATTAGATGCAGGGAACAAGAAATGCACCTTTACCCGGTAGACCACCTGGAGCTGTGCAGGGAACATCAGACGGTACCGCAAGTTGAGGTTTCAGAGCCTTTTTATTAACTGCCGAAAATGTTAGTCGCTGTTCCTTGACCTTTAGGGTGTAGTCTGTGAAAATTGGGTGACCTTCAAAGTTCGGCAGGCCCTTCACTCGCACCTGTTGTGATATTGCGTCCCTGTCTCTATTAGTAAACAGCAGGGCGATAAGGACTCTTGGCGGCACACCTCAGCTCGGAGGCTGAGCCAGCACTCTGTGTGTCCGTTCAATTGTAAAAAACTGTGACAACTGTTGTTGATGCATAATCTTACTAAGCTATTCCTCAAGTAATAGTACCGCCGATTTTCCCTCTGCCTTTTCAGGGAATCCTACCAAGTGCAGGTTTTTTCTCCAAGATCTGCCCTCGTCATCTTCAACTTGATCTTCAAGCCGGATGGTTCACTTTTGGAGGAGGGATGCTGTCTCTCAAAGGGTCACAGCCTCAGATTGCAGGTCGGCCACGTTACCCTCTGCAGTGGTTACGTGGTCCATGCGACCTCGAAGATCTGCCCAAAGTAGATTGACGCTGATGACCACCGAGTCTATTTTGGTGACCAATTCTCTTTGTGTATCCTGGATGGCCGCCATTAGGTCAGATAACGTGGGTTCTCTTACTTGGGCATTCACAGGAGGCTGTTCAGTAAGTTTTCTGTGCACCTCGTCCGTGTTCCCTGCCGATGTAACTGAATGGGTGTTGTTGTCTATTTTGTTGTTTTGCATCGGTTTAGCAACTTTATCGTTTCCCATGTTGCATGCACTCGGAGAATGTCACACCCAGAGTGTGGTCAGGGCCCACTTGTTTGTGCCCGGGCCCTCCTTTCAGGCACCACAGCACCTGCAGCCCGCAGCAGTCTGTAGGTATGACGATGGTAACAGGACAACAGGTAAGTGGTTAACAGAGGCGAGGCTTCAAAGTCCCCTGCATTTGTTTGCTATAAACAAGCCCAGGGCAGAGCATTCCAGCGGCAGCCGGCAGTTGAGGGTGTTCATGCCATGGTGTGTTCATACACTTTAATTGCAGAATAGTACAGGCTGCTGCCTTCATGTTGTGGATTATTGTAGCTCTACAAGGCCCAGAGCATGTGTCCGGCGGTCAGGGTCCCTTCACAGCCAGCACTGGGTCCAGGAGGGGGTGGAAGGCCACAGTCTCACCCAGCAACTTATCTATTGTACCAGGCAGTCAAACGATGCAGGGCAATGTCCCTCCCTACCTCACATCCGCGTCGTGGCCGCTGCTGCTGTCCATAATCCTTATGAACTGCAAATGGGGGGAGCCACACTGGAGGAAAGTCAGATGGGTCTCATGTGCTACACCGCGTCTGTGGCCTCCGCTTATTGCATATGGGGACAGCCTCCCAGGACGATAGTCGCGTGGGCATCACAGGCCACGTGACATTAGCGCAGTCCTCAGGGCAGGCCGAGATCTTCTGGGGTCCAGCTCCGTCACAGTCCTCTCGGGGCACACCGGCGCAGGCAGCCTCCTGCCGGTGCGCTGAAGAGTCGGAATGCTGTCTTCTGGGTCTCTTGGGCAGTGGAGAACAGCCAGGGCGGGCAGTATCTAGCTGATCACCCAAGGGCAGGGTGCGCCTTCATTCGCCCTCGATAGCCATACAGAGCGACGGGGGATCCCGGCAGCAGGAGTCACAGTCCTTGAGGTCCCTCGCAGGCTGTCCAGGCAGCTCCCACCTCGGCCGCTCAATCCCCTCCACACAGGGGTTCTGCCCTCAAGTCCGGCCGGGGCACACGTTACTCTAGTGGGCCCCGTCTTGTGCCGCAGATGTGAGTCCAGGGCAGATTTCAGCGCACCCGGTGCGCAACAGCTGTAAACAGGTCGTTGGGGGGTCTGATTACTTTGAATGTTCAGTGCACAGCAGGATTTTAAACGATTTATGGAGTATGCGGTGGAGCCTCGCTAGAGCGCATCCGCCATCTTGGCCGGCCAAGCCCGCCCCTCTTTTATCCTGTCATGATATGCTGATTGGTAGAGCGCACCATCACTTGGGAGGGTGTCCTGGCGCTGAGCAGGCATGAGTCTAGGCACATCTAGGGCCTATGGGATTACTCGAAAAGCCAGGTCTTCAGCTTCTTGCGGAATTTAAGGGGTGAGAAGGCTCTTATCTGTAGCAGCAGATTGTTCTACGCTTTAGGAGCGATGTGGGAGAAGCCTCGACCGTCAGGGTTTATCGTATGCACTGGATGTGTGCAAGTAGCAGTCCGGATGAGCGGAGGCGTCTGGAAGGTTTGTGAAAGCAGATACGATTGTTGAGGTGTGCTGGGTCAGTGTTATGTAGCGCCTTGAAAGTGTGGGCGAGGAGTTGTGCTCGTTTGTGAATAGGGAGCCAATAGAGCTCCTTCAGGTGTGGTGTGCTGTGAAGGCTGCGTGGGGGGGTGATTCCGCCCGCCGGGTTCTGAATGGTCTGCTGCCTGCTGGTGAGTTTTTTGTTGATTCCGGCATAGTGTGTTCCCGTAGTCCCGCCTGCTTTTGACCAGTGTTCATGACGGTTTCCCCTGGGGCGGATTGGGAGTCATTTGAAAATCTACCTCTGCATCTTCAGGGTATGGAAGCATGAGGCGGTGATGGCCTAGACTTGGGTGGTCATGTTGAGTTTGCGGTCGATGACAATCCCGAGGTTCGTGGCATGCGTGGCTGTGGGTGTCAGTCCTAACTCTGTTGGCCACCAGGTGGAGTCCCACAGTGAGGTGTTCTTCCCGAAGATCACGATTTTGGTCTTGTCGATTATCAGCTTTAGACAGTTGATCTTCATACGGTTGGACATTTTAGCCATGCAGGCGTTGAACTTGATCCGGGTACTTACTGTCTTGTCCGTAAGGGAGAGAATTGGTTGCTTGTCATCGGAGTACGAGAGGGCATTGATATCATGAGAGCAGAGGTATTTGGTAAGGTGTCTGTTGATGTTGAAGATCTTGGCCACGAATGGTAGCAAGGAGGTCTGTCGGTACTTGATAAGCATTGAAGGGTCCACAGAGGGTTTCTTCAGCAATGGGAGGACAGTTGCAAGTTTCCAAGCATCTGGGGAGGCGGTAGAAGATGTGGAGGCATTCAGCATGGTGCTGATGAGTCCTCTGGAGTAGAGGTGGCGGCAAAGCAAACACAAGGAGATGATGGACGGATCTCTGAAACTTTTCAGACACTCACCCCCAGTCACAGATCTGGGTCGAATCCATCATCGTTCTTTAGCTCACTTCACCACCCTAGTTTACACCCAGCCATATGCAAATCAGTCTGTCCCTGTGCCTCATGGGATCAGTCCAGCCGGAACTGTCAAGTCATGTCTTCCCTGGACCGGAAACAAGCATCCTGGGACCGGTTTTGGGGTTTCACCCCTCTTCTACCAGGATAGCTTGATTCCAGTGGCACAGTGAGCAAGGTGCCCATGTCTGGGCATACCCTGCCAATCTTAGGGCAAAAAGAGCAAACACAAGGAGATGATGGACGGAGCGCTGAAACTTTTCGCCCCCCCCCCCCCATCACAGATCTGGGTTGAATCCATCATCGGTCTTTAGCTCACTTTGCCACCCCAGTTCAGACATGGCGATATGCAAATCAGTCCTGACCCTGTGCCTCATGGGAACAGTCCTGACCGAACTGCCAAGCCAGGTCCTCCCTGGACTGGAAACAATCATCCTGGGACCGGTTACGGGCTAACAGTTCTCATCAGCCAGGCTTGCTTGAATCCAGTGGCAAAGTGAGCAAGGGACTCGCGTCTGGGCATACCCTGCCAACTTATGGCGAACAAAGCGTACAAAAGGGGGTGGTGATGGACGGAGCATCAGAACCAATCAAACACTCACACCCAGTCAACAGATCTGGGTTTGATCCATCACCATTCTTTAGCCCACTCTGCCACCCCAGTTCAGACATGGCCATATGCAAATCAGTCTGACCCTGTGCCTCATGGGAACAGTCCAGCCCCAACTGCCAAGCCATGCCTTCCCTGGACCGGAAACAAGCTTCCTAGGACCGGTTTCTGGCATTTCAGCCGTCTTCAGCCAGGTTTGCTTGAATCCAGTGGCAAAGTGAGCAAGGGACTCGCGTCTGGGCATACCCTGCCAACTTAGGGCGAACAAAGCAAACACGAAGAGATGTTGGACGGAGCGCTCTCCCCAGTCACTGGGTGGAGGTACTCAGCATGGTTGTGCGCATGGTAATGGTGAGTTACAGTCCTCTGGAGTAGGCATGGTGGGGGCACGAGGCCCCTGAGTGGATAGCCTTCATGGCGGTGGCTGCTTCTTCTGGGGTGATGTTGTGCCACGTGTTTAGCATCGGCTCTTTGGATAAGATCGGGAGGCGTTGGACGAGGTTTGCTGGGTCCAGTTGCAGGTTCGGCTTGCTGTAAATGGTGCTGAAGAGTTGAGAGAGTTTGTTGCAGAGGTCCTGCGAGGGGGGATTGAGTGGCAGGCGGCTGATGGGGAGGTGAAATCTTTCACAATGGTGAAGATGTCTTCGCTGCCGTTGGTATTGATGTGGCTTGTTTGTGGTCCAGATCATTTGGTGATTTCTTGACCAGAAGTGGCTGCAGGTGGAAGAAGCCCCTCATGCAGCTGCTCCTCTTCTTCCAGGGTTGTGCCCTCCTTGTAAGTCCCGGGGTCCTCTCCTTCTTAGCTCTTCGCTTCGCCCCCCCACCCAGCCTTCCATGGCTTGTTCAAGGCTCTTGGAGTCCAGAATGGCCACCATCCAATCCCCTCCTGGGATATATTCGAGTCTTGACTCTAGACACTATATGAAGCTCCTTCTCACATTCCCCTCCCAGAGGAGACATTTGCTTCTGCCGAGACCATGTGCTGAGGTGTCTGTCGGATCCTCGCTGCTCCACTGCTGCAGCGTGTTCTCTGTGACAAGTAGGATAGCCTTGAAAAATGTAAACTGTAGTCCGATTTAGAAGTCCTAACAATGGGTTCTGATTTCATCACTACAATATAAAGGTCTCTGACGTCGACGTGATGTGCTCTGCTCACAGCCTCAAATACAAAAGTACTTCGGGCTCTGCCCATGGGGCTGCCCTGGCATCAGTGAAGGGGCAGGGAGGCTGGTATGGTGGGTCTGCTCAGGTAAGACGCATGCAGTGGTTCTGCTGGTCAGGTAAGTAGCACGGTGTGGCCACACTGCCCAGGTAAATGACATGATGGGGCCGCCGCCTAGGTAAGTAGTTTGATGCGGCCCTACTGCCCAGGTGAGTAGCTTGCTGTGACCCTGCTGTATAAGTGAGTAGCTTGCTGTGACCCTGCTGTATAAGTGAGTAGCTTGTTGTGAACCCGCTGCCCAGGTAAGTAGCTTGCTGTGGCCCCTCTTCCCAGGTAAGTAGCTTGCTGTGGCCCCGCTGCCCAGGTGAGTAACTTGCTGTGACCCCGCTGTATAGGTGAGTAGCTTGCTGTGGCCCCACTGCCCAGGTAAGTAGCTTGCTGTGACCCCGCTGCCCCTTGCCTCCTCTGCAGACCTGGGCACCGTCACTGACCCCACTCCTCGGCCCGCAGGGGCTCTGCAGGTGAGTCACTGGAAGGTGATGTGTGCCAGGGCAAAGTCCTGCCAGGGAGTCACCGCCGGAGGAGGCAGAGTCCGAGCTCTCAGACGCTGGTCCAAGGCAGGTGACGACGGCAGCAGCACACCTGGACGCGCAGGTAAGATTGGAGCAGCCTCTGGCACCGGTGCCACGTCTGGGGGGGCAGAGCTGGGCACCGGGACGAGGGCACGGGCCGCTTCAGGGGTTGGGGGGAAGTAACGGGCCCCACGTGCCGGATCTGCTTTGGGAATGTGGAGCTGTGTTCCACGCTATGGCTACCTTGACCGATAGATGCCAAGGTTTGTGCCAAGGAAACCACCGCCCCAGGCCTGGACGAGTCCGCTGCGTCTCCAGGCGCTCCAGGGCCTGCGCCTAGAGGATGCATCATCTGTGTTAGGCGCTGAGAAGCCTTTGCACCCACCTGCCTTAATTACACCTTAAAGTGAGGGTGTATTATACGGTTTACTTAAGGGGCAGTCCCGGCTGGTGCTGTCCGGACTCCCGTAAGTGGGGCAGCCTCGCTGGACGATGATGGGGCCCTGTTCCCGAGGCCTCAGTGTCAGTGCTGAGGTCAAGGGCCCACCACAGAGACCAGTTAGATACCATGGACTCCGCCCCCCGAGGCCTCACCGGCTCTGACACCCGTAGACTGATAATGCCTGTATTCCGGGATCAGGGGCAGAGGCCACAAAACGAGAGCTTCGCAGTCCTTCCCCACATAGTCATTTGTTAAGATAAGATATTTTTTCTCAGAAATATAGTGTCTTTCTTAACACGAAGCCGCTGTGCCCTGCGAACAAGTACAGCCTGGCAGCGGCAGTGCAGCGTCCCTCACACAGAGCAGGTACAGCAGCAGTCCAAGCTTCTTTCATTTAGAACAGGTGCAGCCTGGGAGCAGTGCAAGCTTCTTTCATTTAGAACAGGTACAGCCTGGAGCCTTAATTATGAGTGAATAATTTTTTTCACTGAAAAACGTGTGGATTAGAGGCAAGATGGCGGCCACGCTGATGGCCGGTTGAGGGGCTGCTCCTCGCTCCCTTCAATCTTGCTACGGATGCTGTGACCTTGCTGATCTGCTTAGCTGAAAGTGAAGAGAACGAACTGTGAAACTCCTGATGTGCTGGCAGATATTGATACTGCTAAAAACCCCTCACTGGTTGCCCTATTTAAGGGTGTTTGATTACGGAGGGCGAGCTATGGCTTCTAAAATCGTACCTCGTACAGCGGCACCGCAGAGCGGCACGCCAGTTAAAACACGGCTTGCCGCTACTACTGCTTTAAACAAAAACACTTTGGGCAATAAAGCTCCGCTCAGCCCAGCAGGGCCCCGGCAGCAGAATCACTCACCCCCAGCAGCCGTGTTGGTGTCGGAATCTCCGGGGCAGGGTCCAACGGGCTCAATGGATGACCCTCAAGGGGGAGACAACGTGCCAAATCCGGCTATACCGGCGATGTTCACACAAAAAGCGAATAAAAAAAACCGAAAAGACGAGACTGCTGCTCGGTTGATTCATGGTGACGAACCTGACGTCTGGGAAAATATTGGAAGTTCTGCAATAGCGGTGAGCAGGGAAAGCGCAAAATCGGGGGCAGTGAAAGACATTGCTGAGACTCTAGTGCCAATATCGGCAACCGTTATCATAGCATACATCAGTACATAATCATAATAAAACACATGACACTGAATGTAAGTGGAGAAATATTGCTGCAGGTTTATTAGCATAATAAATATGCAAACACGGTGGGTTATCTTACGGGCGATCCCAGGGCAGGCCAGCCCCATGCCGCCTGCCCGTCTGATAAGCCTAGAGTCACCATGGCAACGCCAATTGGTGACCACCAAATGTTGGGAGGGTCCACCCCTCCCATCCGTGGACCTCCAGTCCACATGCTTCACCACGCCCCCCCGTGATGGGTGGGCGGAGCATACATGGCAGCCCCCGGTTGCTCAGACCCACAACCGCCTGTCGGTTAGCGGGGCGCCGTAGGTCTTCCAGTGGACACGCTAAAAGATCCCTGGGTATCCTGGCTTAGCACCACACGGTGCTGCTGCATGCTATACCCCTTGGTATGTGCAGACCCTGGATCGCCCTGTAACTCCTCCTGCAACACAAAAGTGAAAGTTGTTAGAAAAACCTTCCCCCCCCTTCTTGTCCCTCCTGATGCCGGGTAAGCGGATGGGCGGGCAAGGCAAACGAGCGGACAAGAGGGCGAGGAGGGGGCGGGGACCGAATATGTACCCCCCCCTTGGCTCCTCCCCGCCGGAAGCAGCTACCTGACTGGGGTCTCCCTAGGTCAAGCCCAGGGACACGACCTCCCACCCCTGTGCCTTCCTGTGGCACTAAGGCGGCCGCCCTCAAGGGGGCGGGCCGCTGCGCAACCCCCACCCCGGGCAGCCTTACATAGTGCCAATATCGGCAACCGTTATCATAGCATACATCAGTACATAATCATAATAAAACACATGACACTGAATGTAAGTGGAGAAATATTGCTGCAGGTTTATTAGCATAATAAATATGCAAACACGGTGGGTTATCTTACGGGCGATCCCAGGGCAGGCCAGCCCCATGCCGCCTGCCCGTCTGATAAGCCTAGAGTCACCATGGCAACGCCAATTGGTGACCACCAAATGTTGGGAGGGTCCACCCCTCCCATCCGTGGACCTCCAGTCCACATGCTTCACCACGCCCCCCCGTGATGGGTGGGCGGAGCATACATGGCAGCCCCCGGTTGCTCAGACCCACAACCGCCTGTCGGTTAGCGGGGCGCCGTAGGTCTTCCAGTGGACACGCTAAAAGATCCCTGGGTATCCTGGCTTAGCACCACACGGTGCTGCTGCATGCTATACCCCTTGGTATGTGCAGACCCTGGATCGCCCTGTAACTCCTCCACAGCCTTGGGAGTGGCCACCGTCACTACCAGGGCCCCCCACCAAGGTAGACCTATTTCCTTACAACCTGCTGCAGCCAAAGCTTCCCCTAGGCCCAGTAGGTCCAGTCTATTCGCAACCCGCAGCTGCCAAGGCTTCACCAAGGTCAAGTAAAATTAAATTCATGCCTAGCGTGGAGAGGTGCACCCCATCACCCTCCAGACACCCTGTTGATTTGGCGTGTAAAAGGCCATGCCTGATGAAGCCAAAGCCTCTTAGCTCAGTGAACTTGCACATGGCGCTATTAACTTTTCTCCTTGACACCTCAATGGCTTCTCCTGAGCGGGCTCCTTGCCAAGGTAGCCTATTACTAACAGCCTGCTGCAGCCAAAGCTTCCCCTAGGTCCAGTAGGAAAAGAACCGTGCCTAAACTAGGGAGGTGCACCCCATCTCCCTCCCGGCACCCTGTGGACTTGGCGTGTATAAGACCATGCCTGATGAAGCCAAGACCTCTTTGCTCTGCGCAACTGCGCATGGCTCCTGGTAGGCCATCATACCTACAGCATACTGATACCGGGCTTCTCCCAGGTCCAGTCAAAACAAGTCTACGCCCAACCGGGCCGGCGGCCAGCGTGCACCATCAGGACAGGTTCCCCCAACCTTTCTAAACTCCTCCGTGGATTTGACTGAAATGACCTTAAACCTAAATAGGCGATGGTCCAAAGTTGCCTTTGCATGGCTAAATAACAATCCCTTTGCCAAGACACTCCTGCCTGGCAGTGCCCAGCCTGCCTTCCTTCCTCTTTCACTCCGTTGGAGTATGCCCATCGTATTCCATCAGTCACCACCAAATGTAAAGCCTTGCCCTCCCAAAATTCTGCTAGTATACCAGGGAGAGACAGGTCAGAGTGACCCCAGAGGAGAACAACGTGTAAAATGCTTCTCTATTTGAATACTGGAAAAGCCAATTGGTCTCCAACAGATTTATAGCTTAAAGTGTTCCCCCGGTGCTTCCCTTAATCATATGGACCATAGGCCCCTGTTGGAAGGCCACTTCCACAACCTGCATAGCTGCCAGCCAGTGCTGTAGGGCGGGCGAAGTTACCCGGTACTGATGCTCGCAAAGGTACCTGTTTCGCCAAACTCAAGGGCGTGCTACTCAGTGAGCAACCAGACTCTGCCCTAGTACCCAGAGGTCAAACCCAAGCCCCTCCAAGTTCTGCTGCTTCACCTGCCTGTTAACACGAATCCCAGGGCAGACCACCGGCCTATAACCCATGCTTGGCCATGCCTGAGCTAAAATACCTCTGAACAGCCTGACAACAGGCTAACCACCAGCATTGCGTTCTGAATGTTTCTGACACTGCCAAGAAACATGCGCATAACTAAAGCAACTGGCACCATGCCATAAAAGTAACAGTTCAGCCTTCTATGAAACAAACGTGCCCTTGTGGCGATCAGAGTAGTGCTCCCTCCAAGCCAGCAGCCCTAACAGGCAACCCGCACCCTCTTGGCACTGGCACACCCCCGCCACAGCTGCCCTCGAGTGCCTGGTCGTGTGAGGCCATAACCTATGTTTCATCACTGCGTCATACCGGGGTATGATGACCCATCTAACTCTACTGCTGAGTGCCCATTGCACCATCGCAAGTATGCCTTTGCCTGCTCAGAGTCTGGCTGTAAAGTTGGAAGACATTGACCCCCCAGCCCAGGGCGAAGATGGCAGCATTACAGTATCTGGTGCTATAGACGGTCCCCGTACCCTGATGGGACAGAATGCAATTCCCTTGCTCCTGTTGAGCACGAAACCAAAACCAATTGCTCACCCTGGTTTAATACCTTCCTGCTGCTAATCATTTCCTAGCTGAATGTTGACAAATCCATGTTCTGTAATGGCACTACTTCGCCGCCTGCACCATTCTGCCAGTGCCGAAAAGACCTTTGTCATGCTGCCTGGCCTCATCAATCATGCCCTGTTCTAGTAGCCCCAATTCATTCAGCTGTTTTACAGGGCTCTGAGCCTGTATGTCAATCTCTCTCTGAAGGTATTCTGGGCGTTGAAGTCCTACTTGCAGATACAATCGAACGGCCTATTGATAATGCTTCTTTAGCATGCGTGTGTGATAGCGGAGATGTCAGAAATGTTATAAAAGAGAATGCAAGGATTCTACTGTGGTGGACAATCAGAATCATCCGGATCTTTGTGAGCCGCCTGACAAAATATCGAATGCAGACAACTTTTTTTCTTTGTCAGACCATTCCTCAGATGAGAGCCTTGTAGAAGATGGGCTTGAGGAAGCGAGTTCTGGGGAGGGTGGAGATAAAGCGGCAAGGCCCTCAATTGGTCTGGTCACAGAGAACGCAATATGTGGTACGACTTCAGCAGAGGGAGCAGAAAGATTGAGCCCACCTGGGTCAGATGCATCACTCTCTTGGGATTATGAGGGCTCACCGAATACAATAGTTCCCCCTTTAGAAACTCATCCATTTGCATTTGTTGAGGATGGTGCAGTAAGGAGCAAGACTGGAGAGATAACGCTGTCAACTATTTATGACCTGATTACGGCACAAACCCAGGCTGAGAGTTTACATATGCTAAACTCATCTAAGAAATTGCAGAACTCAATACGGAGGGTTGTGAAGACATGTGCGGACATGTCTAATAGAATTCGCGAGGCTGAAACACGGATTTCTGCTCTGGAGGATGACCTTACTACGCAGAGAGAAATTGCAGGTTCTCTGAAAGCTCATCGGGACGATCTACAGTGGAAACTGACCGATTTAGAGAATCGTGTAAGGCGCAACAATCTTAGAATTTTGGGGGTTCCCGAAGATAAAGAAGTTGCGGACCCACGCAAGTTTGTAGCTGAACTATTGGGAGAGGCTTTTCCGGAGCTGTCACAATGGGACCGGCAGGTAGAGATACAGCGAGCGCATCGTTTCCCAGCTAGTCAGAGAAAGAAGTTGGGACAGAGTACTCTTTATCCTTGTGCAATCCTTATATCATCAAATAACTTTCTGGCTCGTGAAGCCCTTTACGATCTGGCACATCCTACCAAAAAGGGCCATGCGAAGGATTGTGATTTCTTTGTAAGGCCCGATTTTTGCCAGTCCACAGTTGATCTTCGTTGGAGGTTGCGGCAGCTGATCCCACAGTTTCAGGCCAAAGGTGCTCAGGTTTTCCTCCAGAATCCGGCAAGGCTGAAGATTATTGCTAAAGGGCAGGAGTTTCTGCAGTCCTTATAAATCCCAATTGATGACTGTAATATTCTCTTCAATAACTGGTTATGAATGGGCTATGTGTATTGACAGTTGGTCATATTTACCCGTCTGAATATGATACGAAAAGTAGACTTAATATTGTTTGGGTGAGGAGGGGAGGGGGGGGGGGTGTCCGACTCTGCATCACAAGGGACCATGGTCCCAATGCCTCATGGGGGTGGTAGGGTGTTTTTTGGAATGAGGGGGGGGGAGTGGGGTAGGGATTGTTTGTGTTGGGTGGGGGGGCTAAGGGAGATAGGGGGGATCTAGGGGTGAAAATTGCAGCAGTAGATGATTTCTTTTTGTACTGGTATGGAGGGACTTCCTCAATTTGTTTTGATAGTGTTAATCTGGAATTAGAAACAGTATGTTTAAGTCTGAAAAAGAAAGAGTATAAGGGGGAGAGTATTGGAGAAGAAGTAGCGTTATATTAGAAATAACTATCATAATATAAATGGGTAAACTCTCAGTATGTTCTCTTAATATATGCGGGCTGAAGGGTTCTAATAAGAGGCGGGTCCTGGCTAGGGTAATTCAGGCGTTATCCTGGGATATTTTGTGCTTGCAAGAGACACATATATCATGGTCGAACCGAGGATGGCTTAAGGCTTTGGTTATGGACTTGGTTGCTTGCTCACGTCAGTCAATAAACTCGAGGGGGGTCGCTATTCTATCTAAGAAGGGGGCAGTAATGGTTAGGAAATTTAAGGAGGATAACTGGGGGCGTTGGGTATTGGTAGAAGTTATTTTTAATAGCAAAATGTTTACAATCGGCACTGTCTATGGTCCAAACTTAGATGATTCTGAATTTTTTGATAAGATTAACTTAGAACTGTCTACCTGGACTCAACCGTTTATAATTTGTGGGGACCTAAATATACATTTGGATGGGGGTTTGATGTAGTTGGTAATCAGGCTTATCACGGCAGGAAGCCAAGAGCATATAAAAGTCTGCGTAGATTTATCCTGGATCAAGGACTATTTGATGCATGGAGTAGACTTAATGTTGACCAATCAGGCTATAAGTTTTTTTCAGCCCCCCATAAAAAAAATGGTTCGTTTGGACTACTTTCTTGTTTCTTATTCCTTGTTGGGGAAGGGGAATATATTTTCCTTGCCAAGGTTTATTTCTGACCATAACCCTTTAGTCTTAAAGATCGAGCTTGATACAGTTACCCCACGGAAATTCGAGTGGACATTTGATAGAAAACTGTTGTTTGATTTGGAGTACTGCAATCGCATTAAGGACTGGTTAACTTGCTTTTTTGAGATCAATAGGAACTCTGCCTCACAAGACATGGTATGGGACGCATTTAAGGCGGGGCTTAGGGGCGAGACCCTTAGTTTTGCTGCCCAAAAACACAAAAATATGAAGGCAGTTTTGCAAATGCGTATCAGTGAGTTAAGTAATAGTGAATGTGAGTTGGATGAAAAAATTAAAGAAGGAGTGGATCTGACCGAGACACTGAGAAAGCTTGCAATTAATAGATCTATACTATTCCAACAGTTTGCTGAGGAGGTTGCTGCAAAGTTTCAGCTTTATAAGAGGGAATGTTATGAGTACGGGGAGCAGACCGGAAGAGTCCTTGCCAATCGACTCCGCCAAAGAGAGGTGCAAAATAAAATTATTAAAATCAAAGACACTCAGGGAATGCTTCAGGAAACGCCTCAAGGGGTGAGGAAAGCCTTTCAAATCTTTTATGAGGATTTATATCTTAATGAGGAAACGGACAAGGCAGAGAGCTATTTAGCAGGGATTGAGTCCTTCTCCTTAACAGAGGAACAGAAAGATATGTTATCAGAGACAATTACACTGGAGGAAGTGGAGACTGCCCTCCTCTCACTTCCGTGTGGCAAGGCAATGGGCCCTGATAAAATTCCACTGGAGTTTTATATTAAGTTTAGGGCGAATTGGGGTTAGAGCTACTGGCTCTATTTCAAAATGCTTTTGAAGGACTCCCGCCGGATTCATGGTCCAAAACGATAATCATGGTTTTTAAGAAGAAGGGGAAGGAGGGGCTTCAGCTTGGCTCATACCGGCCCATTTCTCTAATAAATTCAGATAGTAAAATCTATTCAAAACTCCTTGCTAGGAGAATAGCTAAAGTCATCACCTCAATTGTCTCATTACGTCAACATGGCTTTATTGCCGGACGGGGCACCACTGATCATATAAGCCGTGTCATAGCCCTCCTGGACTGGGCACAGGCGACGGACTCCCAGATGGGGGTGGCCCTGTTGGATGCCGAAAAGGCATTTGACAGGGTCTCCTGAGATTATTTATGGTCAGTCCTTATTTGGAAGGGATTCCCCCCGACTTTCTGAAGGCTGTACAGACTCTATATAGGAAGCCGGCTGCCACTGTTAGGGTCTCAGGGGTGGAATCGGAGGAGTTTAAAGTGTTAAGGGGCACCCGACAGGGATGTCCCTGCTCGCCTCTTCTCTTTGCACTCTATATAGAGCCGCTGATCATTAAACTGGAATATGACTCTTTAATTATCCCCGTTAAACCTCAGTTACATGATGTTAAAGTTTTAGCCTACGCCGACGACCTAGCAGTCCTTACAAGTGACGTGGTTAGTGCATTAAATAGAATCGACATTTTGACGAATGAGTTTTCAGTGCTATGAGCTGAATTTAGCCAAGACTCAGATTTTACATTTGGAAAAGGGACCCCCAGCAGACCCCAAAATAGTTGATGAGGCAGTTTATCTGGGTATTAGAATTTCGGCGAAAGCACAGGATATTCCAGTCTTAAATGCTGATCCTATTGTTTCAGACTCTAATAAAACTTTGGAGAGATTAGATCATTTGCATCTCTCACTTTATGGAAGAAGCAATGTTATTAAAATGCTAATCTTTCCGAAATTTTTATATATATTTCGGGCAATTCCGCTACTGTTTCCTAATTCTTTATTTTTGAGGCTCTCGGTTTCTATGGAGCTATAAAAGGGCGAGGAGGGCCTTGAAGTAGCTCTACTTTCCTAACAGTCGTGGGGGGTGGGCCATTCCTAATTTTCGTTTTTATCATTATGTATCGATGATCCAATATTTTGGAATTTTGATCTCTGGAGATAGAGCTACTCAGGATCCGGCCATCTCTCCCTCTATTTACGAATTAGTTCGGGGCTCAGAAGCTCGGAATTTATTAGTTAGGTTTATAGAGCCAAGTTATTACAAAAAAACTAGATTTAAAACTTTGTTAGCCGTATTCTTTGTTTGGAAAAAGATACGTACGCTGTTTAAGATCAAGGATTTTAATCAGTATACCCCGATCGGCCTGCCAGGGGCTCTCTCAACAGTCTTTATGGATTCTGTTGCCCGTAAGTGGCGCGCGGTAGGTATTGGGACTGTGGGGGATCTATGTGAGCATAGTTAAATAATGTCATATACCTTAGTGCGAGAGAAATTTAATCTAGGCAAGGGTGACTTTTTAAAATATCTACAGCTGCGTAGTTTTTTACATAAAGCTATATTGAAGGACACCTGCTCTTTTGAGGAAATACCCATACTTGAGGTTATAATCCGCAGGGGGAAGCTGACGCAATTGTATCAAGAAGTTACTCGTGGACAGCGTGACGATCTCCCAGTACAGGAACAAAAATGGGAAAGAAGGCTTGGGATCCTGAAAATAGATTTACAGGAGTCTTTAGAAAGGGCAAGTTCTATTTTGTTGTCTGGGAGTCTAAAAAGTCAGTGTTATATGTCGATCTTTGACTTGTATTACACTCCAGCTAAGATTGCAAAATGGAAGACGGGGAGGGGGGATAAATGTGCTCGGTGTGGTGAGATAGTCGCTGATGCTGCACATATGTTTTTTTTGTGCCAGTCCCTAGCCCCCTTCCTATCTGATTTGCAATATTTTTGAATTCCTCCTTAGATATATCGGTAGTTCTTAATCCGGGCTTTGTTCTGTTTGGCAATGAATTTGATACAGCAATTAGCAAAAGGTTACCACCTCAAAGGGGTTTCTTATTTTTATGTATGGCGGTGTTGCGTCTTTGCATAACTTCGCAGTGGCTGAGCCCGGTTCCACCCCTCTTCTCTGAATGAAGGGCTAGGATTCTTGCTCTATACCATATGGAAATGGTGCTTTACAAACTGAAGGGTCATAGAAGAAAGCAATTTGGTGAGCAATTATGGGCACCGATAACAGGCTGGTTGTGATAAGAGATGAATGTTAAAAGGTTTATTTAAGGAATTTATGTTTGATCTGTATCTGCATTGTATGAAGACTGGCTATTATGTAACCTTAATGAAATCTGATACTGCTGAATAAAAGCAAACAAAAAATAAATAAAAAATAAAATAGAACAGGTACAGCCTGACAGCAGTGCAAGCTTCCTGCACTTAGAGCAGGTATGGCTGGACAGCAGTGCAAGCTTCCTGCACCTAGAGCAGGTTCGGCCTGGCAGCAGTGCAAGCTTCTTTCATCCAGAATAGGTACAGCCTGGAAGCAGTGCAAGCTTCCTGCACCTAGAGCAGGTACGACCTGACAGCATTGCAAGCTTCCTGCACCTAGAGCAGGTACGGCCTGGCAGCAGTGCAAGCTTCCTCCACCTAGAGCAGGTACGGCCTGGCAGCAGTGCAAGCTTCTTTCATCTAGAATAGGTGCAGCCAGGCAGCAGAGCAAGCTTCTTTCATTTAGAACAGGTATAGCCTGGCAGCAGTGCAAGCTTCCTGCACCTAGAGCAGGTACGGCCTGGCAGTAGTGCAAGATTCTTTCATCTAGAAGAGGTATAACCTGGTAGGAGCAGTGCTAACTTCTTTCACCTAGAACATGGATGGCCTGGCAGCAGTACAACAGGTACATGCTGGCAGCAGCTGTGCAAGCTTCCTTCACCTTGAAAAGGTACAATGTAGGGAGCAGTGCAAACTTCCTTCACCTAGAACAGGCCTGGAAGCAACAGTCGGAACTTCCTTCACCCTGAACATGTACAGCCCGGCAACAGCAGGTCAAGCTTCCTTCATCTAAAACAGGTACAGCCTGGCAGCAGTGCAAGCTTCCTTCATCTAGAACAGGTACAGCCTGGCAGTAGTGCAAGCTTCCTGCACCTAGAGCATGTACGGCCTCGCAGCAGTGCAAGCTTCTTTCATCTAGAACAGGTACAGTCTGGCAGCAGTGCAAGCTTCCTGCACCTAGAGCAGGTACGGCCTGACAGCAGTGCAAGCTTCCTGCACCAAGAGCAGGTAAGGCCTGGCAGCAGTGCAAACTTTCTGCACCTAGAGCAGGTACTGCCTGGCAGCAGTGCAAGCTTCTTTCATCTAGAACAGGTATGGCCTGGTAGGAGCAATGCTAGCTTTTTTCACCTAGAACATGTATGGCCTGGCAGCAGTGCAAGCTTCCCTTACCTACAACAGGTACAGGCTGGCAGCAGCTGTGCAAGCTTCCTTAACCTTATAAGGGTACAATGTAAGGAGCAGGGCAAACTTCCTTCACCTAGAACAGGTACAGCCTGGCAGCAACAGTCCAACTTCCTTCACCTAGAACATGTCCAGCCCGGCAACAGCAGGTCAAGCTTCCTTCAGCTAAAACAGGTACAGCCTGGCAGCAGTGCAAGCTTCCTTCACCTAGAGCAAGTACATTCTGGGAGCAGTGCTGGCTTCCTTCACTTTGAAAAGTTACAGCCAGGCAACAGATAAGCAAGCTTCATTCAAGTAGAACAGGTACAGGCTGGCAGCAGTGCAGGCTTCCTCTATATAGAACAGGTACAGCTTGGCAGCAACTGTGCATGCTTCCTTCAGATAGAACAGGTACAGCCTAGCAGCAGTGCCGGCTTCCTTCACCTAGAACAGGTACAGCCAGGCAGCAGTGCAAGCTTCCTTCCCCTAGAACAGGTACTGGGTGGCAGCAGCAGTGCAAGCTTTCTTCACCTAGAACAGGTACAGCCTGGCAGCAACAGTGCAAGCTTACTTCACATAGAACAGGTATGGCCTGGCAGCAGCGCAAGCTTCTTTCACCTGGAACAGGTACAGCCTGGCAGCAACTGTGCACGCTTCCTTCACATAGAACAGGTACAGCCTAGCAGCAGTGCCGGCTTCCTTCACCTAGAACAGGTACAGCCAGGCAGCAGTGCAAGCTTCCTTCCCCTAGAACAGGTACTGGGTGGCAGCAGCAGTGCAAGCTTTCTTCACCTAGAACAGGTACAGCCTGGCAGCAACAGTGCAAGCTTACTTCACATAGAACAGGTATGGCCTGGCAGCAGCGCAAGCTTCTTTCACCTGGAACAGGTCCGGCCTGGCAGCAGCGCAAGCTTCTTTCAAATACAACAGGTACGGCCTGGCAGCAGCGCATGCTTCTGTCACCTAAAACAGGTACAGCCTGGTAGCAGTGCTAGCTTCTTTCACTAAGAACATGCATGGCCTGGCAGCAGTGCAAACTTCCTTTACCTACAACAGGTACAGGCTGGCAGGAGCAGTGCACGCTTCCTTCACCTAGAGCAGGTATGGCCTGGCAGCAGTGCAAGCTTCTTTCATCTAGAACAGGCCTGGCCTGGGAGGAGCAGTGCTAGCTTCTTTCACCTAGAACATGTATGGCCTGGCAGCAGTGCACACATCCTTTACCTACAACAAGTACAGCCTGGCAGCAGCTGTGCAAGTTTCCTTCACCTTCAAAAGATACAACATAGGGAGCAGTGCAAACTTCCTTCACCTAGAACAGGTACAGCCTCGCAGCAAGTCGGAACTTCCTTCTCCCTGAACATGTACAGCTGGCAACAGCAGGTCAAGCTTCCTTAATATAAAACAGCTACAGCCTGCAGCAGTGCAAGCTTCGTTCACCTAGAACAGGTACAGCCTGGCAGCAGTGCAAGCTTCCTTCACTTAGAACAGGTATAGCCTGGCAGCAACAGTCCGAACTTCCTTCACCTTGAACATGTACAGCCCGGTAACAGCAGGTCAAGCTTCTTTCATCTAAAACAGGTACATCCTGGCAGCAGTGCAGACTTCCCTCACCTAGAAAAGTTATAGCCTGGAAGCAGATAAGCAAGCTTCATTCAAGTAGAACAGGTACAGCCTGTCAGCAATGCAAGCTTCCTTCAACTAGAAAAGGTACAGCCTGCAGCAACAGTGCAAGCTGCCTTCATGCAGAACAGGTACAGCCTAGCAGCAGTGCAAGCTTCCTTCACCTAGAACAGGTACAGGCTGGTAGGTGCTGTGCAAGAGTACCTCACTTAAAACAGCTACAGCGTAGCAGCAGTGCAAGCTTCCTTCATCTAGCATAGGTACAGCTTGACAGCAGTACAAGCTTCCTTCATCTACAATAGGTACAGTCTGACAGCACCTAGTGCAAGCTTCCTTCTCCTAGAACAGGTAGTGAACAGGCATCAACAGTGCTGTGTCCCTCACACTGAGGGCTGACAGGTATATATATATATATATACATTATCTACTGGCGGTCGCCAGTAGATAGTTATAGTTACAACCTAGTTTCCATAGGAAATCTCAAAATTCTATTTGGAATAACTTTGGCGCCGGTTGACGAATCCTCGCGAATTTTTCAAAACTAATGGGGCGCTACGCTCCGCTCCTACCCTGAAAGTCTCGGGGTGATTCGTCAAGCGGGGGCCGAGAAAAAAGGGGGGTCCCAAAACGCGTTTTCCCCATGCATTTTCCCATAGGACCTTTAGACACAGCTACAGCCCGAACGGCTGAACAGAATTACTTGAAATTTGGCAAAGAGGTAGTCCTCAGGTCAGGGATGTGCCTTTTGCTTAAATGGTGTAAATCTGTTCAGTAGTTCCTGAGAAAATCAAAAGTAAAATCATATATATATCTGGGCGGAGCCTAACCACACATCTCATCCTGAGATCTGATTGGCTGTCAGCACTTCATCCAAGAAGTGTTGGCAGCCATCTTGGGACCAATATACATGATAGCACCTTATTAAAAAGCATTGCAGTTAATAGAAGGTTTTAAGACTTTAGTTACATTATAAATCATTTGTTGATGGTACCATACTCATTTTAGGAATTGTGGTATGTTCTAAGGTGATTTTACCATGTGAAAAAGCCTTCTGCTGGGATATCATGAATCATGTTTGAGAGAAAACTATTTTCACATGCTTTTCCCACAGAGGTTTGGAAGGTGATCTATAAGCTAAACTGAGAGCATATTTTCTGTAAATTCACATTATCTTTCTCAGTCATGTGAGAATGAAGTCTGACATTCTCAGTAAAACATGTACATCCAACAAGGGCAGAGATTCTATGTCAGGACCGGAGGCTCCGATTATGCTTCTCATTTTCTTTACTGAAAATCTCAGCAGCCAATCAGAGAGAAGAAAAAACATAACAAGTACTACAATACCCATAAACCTAGAGGGTATCACGTCATAACCATAGAGAAGTCCCCTATAAATGCATCACAGGATAATACCACTTCCTCTTTCTTTGCTGCTCCGCAGCCAGTTAAGTACATCACTTTTTCTCTTATGGTTAACAATGTCATGGTATTTGCATTTGCTTATTGTTATGCTTTAGCGCTGTACGCGCCTTACTGTTAATCCTCTGTTCGCGCTCGCGCTGTTGCGCGTGTCCGTACTGCCAGCTCCTGTTTTCTTCGTGTTGGGGACGTTTTTGTCCTGCAGCCCGCTTCGCGCTGTCTGCCTGTGTTCTCACACTGCGGTGTGTTTACTTTTGGGAGCGCGTCTGCCTCCTTCACCGGGCGCTCTGCGCCCGTGTGTTTTCCTGGTGGAGAGGGAGACGAGGGTGAGGACGCGCGTCGTTCCGACGCGTAGTCCTCTTTTGGCTTTCACTTTCTGGCCGTTCCGCGCATGCGCGGCGGCCATTTTGAATGTTTATTTCCCGATTTTGCCGTTTTTTCGGGTTGAGAGAGCGCGGGAGCAGCGCTATTTGCTCAAAATTCCCACCTGTGACTGCCACCCTCTCCTGACGCTCAGAGACTACATTATATTACTTTGGGCTGTAAACTTGGCATAGGCTTTGCCTAGAGTGGCTTATTTGGCAAGCCCTCCCTCCACATTTGAATTTGCCTTTTTTCCACACAAGTGAGGTTGTGTGGCTGTGGCTTGCCAGGGGTTTTTGCCACTCCCCCTTTATAATATCACTGTCTTCTCACACAGTTTTTACTCTTGTGTGCGTTTTGTTCACCAGTACAGTGCATATTTGCTCCTCCTTTGTTCCTCTGGTGGGTTTTTAACTGGTCACTTTACTGTGCCAAGATGTCTGATTATTATGAAGAGGAGGATTACTTTGAGGAGGACCCTTCTGGGTCGTTTGAGCATGAGCTTGATGACGCTCTTGATGTGGGAGTCCAGCACTCCGTCAATAAGGCTATGGTCAGGGCTGTTGAACCCCTCAAACGGCACTTATGTAATTTTGCCAGACAGCAAGGCTGGTTTTCAGGTTCCTCTTCTTCTCGTTCATCATCTAGAGGTAAAAGTTCAAAAAACCCTCATTCTTCGGATTTTGCCAAACTGGCCAAGACCTTTCATGCAGACCATTCTTATGGCACCTCTTCCAGGGATACTCCTTCCAGTTCGCCTTTCAGGGATGATGGCAATTCCTCCCCTGAAACGGCGTCGGAGCCGGAGGATTCTCCTCCACCAGCTAAGAAGCTCCGCAAGGAGCGCTTTGTCGATGCCCCTTCTCATCCTTCCTTACTTACCTTTGATCCCACTGCCATTATCCACCCTAATTCCTCTTCGTGGATTCCCTCTTCAGAAGTGGCAGAATATGTGCAGTCACATCTACGTCAAGCCTTTGATAAAGACGTTAGAGCACGCTTGCGCTCAGAATGTCCCAGGCCGGATTTGGCAGACAAAGTCGCGGACACTCCTGAAGTGGACCCATCTATGTTGACGTATCTGAAAAAATATACTAAGGATCCAAAAAAGGGTCTGGATCGTGCGTGGCGATCTTGTCAGGACAAACTCCTGGATTTGTCCGGTCCTTTAACAAAAATTTTGGATTTGGGTTACAAATCTAAGGCTTCTGGCCAAATTATTAATCCTGATGACCTCATTGGATGGGCTCAACGCGCAGTATGTCTATTGGGCAACGCCAATTGCGCCATGTCCTCTGAACGTCGTCGTTCTATCCTTTTAAAACTTGATCCCAAATTGGCGGAGTTGTCTAACTCGGAGTCCGGCCCCTTGGCGCAGGGCCTTCTATTTGGTCAACCTTTCTTGAAAGAACTTACCAAATTTGTCGCTACTTTCAGTGGCCTTGACAAGGCACAGGGCTCCTTAAGACGGGCTTTTCGCCCGGTTTTTGGCCGGGCCGGACGACACCGGGGGCGGTCGTTCGGCCGTGGATATCAGCAAGGCTCCCAACGAGGATACTCTTCCCAACGGGGAAAATTTCAAGATTCCAGTTCCTCAGCTTCCTTTTACCCCACCCGTGGGTCCCGCAACAACAATAGAAAAGGACGCTTTGGAGGCAACCAAGGAGGACACCGTGATGCCACACCTTCAGGTGAGCCTGATTCCCTTTTCAGGGGTTCGGTTGGGGGGCCGCATTCAGTTTTTTCTCGCCAATTGGCAAGGAATCTCGCAGGATGCTTGGATCCTGGATACAGTACTAGGTTACAAGATCGAATTCTTTCAGACCCCCTCTCAAACTCAGTCCCCTCGTCCCATGCTTTTCTCCCTTCAAGACCGACTGTTCATTTCCAGCGAGATCGAGTCTCTTCTTCAAAAAGGTGCCATAGTGCAGACTTCTCGTCACCCCCGCGGGTTTGTCAGCAACGTCTTCCTCGTTCAGAAGAAGGGGGGTGGATCACGGCTTGTTTTAAATCTCAAGGACTTCAATGGATGGGTTGTATATCGACACTTCAAGATGGAGGGGATCCATCTTCTGCGCGATCTTCTGCAGGAAGGGGACTGGATGGTCCGTCTCGATCTGAAGGATGCCTATCTGTCGGTTCCCATTTACAAACCGCATCGCCGTTTTCTGCAGTTCCGATGGCAGGGAGTCTGGTACGAATACCAAGTCCTTCCTTTCGGCCTCTCGTCAGCACCTTGGTGCTTCACGAAACTTCTGAGGCCTGTAGTCGAAGCTCTGCGTGCCCGGGGCGTTCGACTCATAATTTATCTGGACGACATCCTCATTCTGGGTCAGTCTCCTCACCTTGTCTCTCAGCATCTTGCTTGGTCCTTGGATCTGTTGCAGAATCTGGGTTTCTTGATCAACCCGCAGAAATCTGCGTTGATTCCGTCTCAGTCTCTCGAGTTTCTAGGTTTCCTAGTCAACTCCCTCACTTGTCAACTCCTCTTACCGCATCAGAAGATCAGATCCATCAAGAGAGAGTTGAGGTTGATTTTGAGCAAGCAGACTGTGTCCTTGAGGTCTGTAGCCCGGGTCGTGGGTTCGTTAGCTGCTTCTATTCAAGCGATTTTCCCGGGTCCCCTTCATTACCGAGCTCTTCAAAGGCTCAAGATACGGCATCTCCAGAACGGCCTCAAGTATTCCGATCAGATTCCTCTCTCCAAAGAGGCGAGGTGGGAGATGTTGTGGTGGCTGGAACATATGGAATCATGGAACGGTCGTGCCCTATTCGGCACCTCTCCGGAGGTGGTGATCGAGTCCGATGCCAGCCGATCGGGTTGGGGAGCCCGGTGCGGTCCTGTGTCCACGGGCGGCCGTTGGTCTCCGGAAGAGTTGAGTCTCCACATCAATTGCTTAGAACTTCTGGCGGGTTCTTTTGCGATTCGATGCTTATCGCCCACTCAGACGAATTGCTGCATCCTTCTCCGCATGGACAATGTGTCAGCAGTCCGTTATGTCAACAAGTTGGGCGGGACTCGGTCTCGTCTTCTGGCGGAGATTGCCAAAGACTTTTGGCACTTCTGCCTTCAGAACAATCTGTTTGTGATAGCGGAATACCTTCCGGGGTGCAACAATCGAATAGCCGACTGGAACTCCCGACATCTTCGGGATTTCAGCGATTGGAGGCTTCACCCTCGTGTGTTCCGCATGTTGAACACAATTTGGGGTCCTTGTCAAGTAGACCTGTTTGCTTCCAGACTCAACAAACAGATCCCGAAGTTCTTCAGTTGGCGTCCGGACCCGGAAGCCCAGGCCACGGATGCTTTTCTGCAAGTATGGCCTCCGACTCTCTGTTACGCGTTCCCTCCTTTTGTGATGATTCCAAGGGTCCTCGCACGCACCAAACGCTTTCGTTCGGAATTGATTCTGATCACTCCTCTTTGGAGGGCTCAAGCGTGGTTTCCGGTCCTTCTGGACATGCTTTGTGCGGTCCCGGTCCTTCTTCCACAACGGTGGAACCTCCTGTTGGATCCTGTTCAAACCCCTCATCCATTGATAACATCAGGTCAACTCCGGCTGGTGGCCTGGCGAATTTCGGGGGTCGTTGGCAAGTCCCAGGTCTTTCAACAGACGCTACCAGATTTATCAATGAGGCTTGGTCACCCAACACACACAAACGTTACGCTTCTGCATGGAAACGATGGTGTGATTGGTGCTCTCAACGGGAGGTGGATCCCGCTACAGCAGATGTCTCCTTGGCAGTGAATTTTCTTGCGTCTTTAGCCGCTTCAGGCCTCGCTTATCGTACCGTTAACAATTTTAGATCAGCCATCTCGGCGGGTCACGGGGCTATTGATGGCAAACCTCTTGGGGATCATCCTTTAATATGTAAATTGCTCAGGGGTATTCGATTGGTGAAACCGCCATGTCCTAGATATTCTGAACTTTGGGATGTCTCCATTGTCTTACGTTTTCTGGATTCCTGGCCTGAAAATCAGGCTTTGTCTCGTAAACAGCTTTCTGCCAAGCTAGCTATGTTGCTGTGTCTGGTATCATGCAAGAGGGTTTCTGATATTCGCGCCCTTGACCTCGCAGGTCGCAGATTTTCTCCAGAGGGTGTTACCTTTTTGATCTCTAGACGCACTAAATGTAACACCTCTTCTATCACTTATCCGGCTTTTCCTCAAAACCCTAAATTGTGTGTAGTTCAATGCATTCGAGACTATGAGGTAAGCACTGCAGGTTTTCGTCATGATCTAGCGGGTCAATTGTTGATTGCACTGCAAAAGCCTTTTCGTCCGGTGACTCCAGCCACACTGGCACGATGGGTGCGTTGGCTCATGAGCGAAGCAGGGATCGATGTCTCCAAATTTGGAGCTCATTCTGCTCGTGGTGCTATGGCATCCAAGGCTTTTTCAATGGGAGTCAGTTTATTGGACATTATGAATGCAGCTGATTGGTCCTCTGATTCTACATTTAAAACTTTTTATTACAAACCTATTGTAAATGTTTCATCTGTTGTGGTGGCGCAGCTTTGAACAAGCATAATCGGAGCCTCCGGTCCTGACATAGAATTAAAAATTTGCGAACATTCGTGACAAGAATTTTCAATTCTATTAAGGACACGGAGGCGAGGATTATCCCACCCATAATCAGCACTGTGCTGTCTGATTTGAAATGCTCTATCATGCAATGTATATTTATGCTCAGGTTTTTCCCCCCCCTTTTTTGCTATTTTCCCTCTTGGGACTATGGTATTACGGCTTCATATTTCTATTTCCAGGTTCTGACCTCAAGTGAGCTCTGCTGCCTTTTCTTCCTAAAAGAAGGATTTTCGTCGTCCTCCAGAACATGCTGTTCCTTTGAAGTTGTCTTCACTTCGTTGCTGCAGTTGGCCCTTGGCGCCTTTGGTTGAATGGACTCTTTTCCTGCTCCTCGCATTCCAGACTGTGACTATCTTTTGCCTTAACTTTTCACACAAAGAAAGAGGAAGTGGTATTATCCTGTGATGCATTTATAGGGGACTTCTCTATGGTTATGACGTGATACCCTCTAGGTTTATGGGTATTGTAGTACTTGTTATGTTTTTTCTTCTCTCTGATTGGCTGCTGAGATTTTCAGTAAAGAAAATGAGAAGCATAATCCTCGCCTCCGTGTCCTTAATAGAATTGAAAATTCTTGTCACGAATGTTCGCAAATTTTTAACTGTCAGTTGATTCCTTTGTGTTCTACTGCAGCTTCCCAGAGTGTTCCAAAGAACAACTAGAGCGCTAACAGTCTTACTTATGACAAAGGTATGGCACACCTGAAGCCATCTTGCTTGGATTAAAGTGGTAACTCTTAAAACATTTAATTTAAAAAGGAACAAAATGAGAGGGTTCATTTTGCCATAGAATGTATGATTAGTGCTGCAGAAAGAAAAATTAGGGCACATTTTGAGTGACTTATCAAATCCTCTTCTATTTCATTAAAACATTCTGACATGCAGACTGAAACATGCACTTTCAATACCAGCAGCAGACTTCCCTGGTGGGCAGTAGCTTTACTACAGTGATCTAATGAGCAACTAGAGTGCTAACATTCTGAATTTATGGCAAATGTGTGACACATCTGAATGCCTTCTTCATTGAATCAAAGTAAAAAAACTGACAGTATGCCTACTGAGGAGACTGCAGTAAATGAGGAAATTAGGAAACTTCATAACAAGTCTCCCAAGATGGCCACCAGAGACAAAAGAGCCCAAATGTAGCACAAATATCACCGAGATGTAGCCCAAGTATAGCCCAATGACAGAATGTCCCAGAGTGTTCTTAAAAACAACTAGAGCGCTAACAGTCTTACTTATGACAAAGGTATGGCACACCTGCAGCCATCTTGATTGGAATAAAGTGGTAACATTTAAAACATTTAATTTGCAAAGGAACAAAATGAGGGGGTTCATTTTGCCATAGAAATTATGACTAGTGCTGCAGAAAGAAAACTTAGGGCACATTTTGACTTCTCAAATCCTCTTCTATTTCATTAAAAAGTTCTGACATGCAGACTGAAACATGAAATTTGAATACCAGCAGCAGACTTCCCTGGTGAGCAGTAGCTTTACTACAGTGATCTAATGAGGAACTAGAGTGCTACCATTCAGAATTTATGGCAAATGTGTCACATCTGAATGCCTTCTTGATGGAACCAAAGTAAACAAGCATTGAAAATGCAATAGGTCTCGCCCTCGTTTAAGTTAAAGCAATTCTGTTTGTAATTAGGTGGCTTTTTAGCTTTGCTTTTATTAGTGTTTTTCAAAATTTCATGTAAATGCCATGCATATGTATGCATATATGTATATGTTTGCATGAATTTATATTTATATAGATATGCAGATTATATTTATATGTTTATATATTCACTGAAAACCCATAGGTTTCACACACGTTATAGTTACGAATTAGCATTTAAAAAACCTTGCAAATTCACTTAAAAAACCATAGGTTTCACACATGTTATAGTTAGCTGGACATTTCACTCGTAAAAAAACAATGAAATTCCCCCGTTATAGTTAGTGCAGGCAACTATAACTCACGCGACCGCAATCCTCTGCTGATGACGTCAGATATTACATCACTGTATTTAGACACTTATTTACCCATGTCTTCTTCCATTAATCTTTAGCTATACATATATTACAAATATTTATTTTTCATAAAGACACATATGTCATCAGTGATGTAATATCTGACGTCATCAGCAGAGGATTGCGGTCACGTGAGTTATAGTTGCCAGCACTAACTATAACGGGGGAATTTCATTGGTTTTATACGAGGGAAATGTCCAGCTAACTATAACATGTGTGAAACCTATGGTTTTTTAAGTGAATATATATATACATATATATATATATATATCTGTATATATATACATGTATATATATATGTTTTGTTTCCAAACCGTGGCCCCCTGTTCCGGTCCTCTGGGCGCTCTTCGGCGGTGCGTTCAAGATACAGCAGAGCCGCGCCGTTATCTATTACACAACACTCTTTTCCAGAGAAATTCTTGTGCACTCGCAGTATCCGAAAATAATCTCGCTCCCAATATGTTACTTTTTCCGATGTTTTATTGTTATTAAAGCATACCAGCTACCCCAACGCGTTTCGGTCTTCCCTGAGACCTTGTTCATGGGGATCAAACAAACATAAAATGCGGCGTTACAACTCCATATTTAAACATAGTGACATCATTTCCTCTACAGCGCCGCTTTGCATTCTGGTAATTGTGTTTTTTTCATAAAAACATTCCGTTTTCACATACCGATTCCTTTTTTCCACCAATATTCATTACAAGTGATTTTACTCATTTCTATTTTCCGATTTGTATGTATGGTGTTAAACATATTCATATCAATTCATCACTGATATTATAAACTGACAAAAAGTATTGCAATTCGTCTTTTCTTTCTCATTAAGGTCCAGCCCTCCAGTGGGCATAATTGTATCCCAATCTTCCTACGGTTATCTACCATTTAATCAATTAATAAGGTGTAACCTAATTGGACTTTAATCTTAATGGTCAATCTACTATATGCATATTTATCGCCCTAATTTTTACCATATTTTTACAATTTAACACATATTTTCATCCTACACAAATTCATTATACCACTTGTACTTAATCATATTAGAATCATTTCGGTAGTGAATCATTAACACATTAATTACGGGAAGCTCATATCTGACATTTTATCAATTATCAAAAATTATTGATTAATCTATCCACATTATCTCAAAATAATGTTACAGGATTAGTTCACTTTTTCGAACATGTACATTAAAAGAAATTTACGAAATTGGGTTTCTTAGTCCTTATAAATGTGAATGCATTTCTTCGTCCTGATTTAGACCCTTCGGGGTCAGTGTTCTGAAATTTAGGATATGTTTAGACTCCTTCTGTCTTAATATCTTTTCTCGGTCACCGCCCCTTGTGTTTATTGTTACTTGTTCCACTGCATAGAATTTCAGATTTCGCCAATTGCTTTCATGCTCTTTCTCCATAGCATTACTTCTGTCAACATTAGTTGTCGCCCTTGCATGTTCGAGGATACGTTTCTTTAACTCACAGATAGGGCTGCCCACATATTTTAGTGAGCATGGACATTCCACAATGCAAATTACAAATTGGCTTTTGCATGTTATTACTTGATTTATTTTCCACATCTTTTTATTAGCCATCTCTATTTCTTTCACATTTTTCGCAATTGTACAAACTTTGCAATTTGAGCATTTTACAAAACCAGTTGTTTTCAGCCATGTTTTTGGTTTTATATTTGTGAAGTGACTATGGACTAATTTGTCCTTCAAATTGCTTGCTCTTCTGTAAGTCATTTTGGGATAATCTCCAACTATCTTTGCCACTGTTGGATCTAACTGCAATATGTTCCAGTTTTTGCATAGTATTTTGTTAATCTGTTTATTTTCTGTTGACAGTGTCGTTATCAGGCGAATTTCATTCTTGTTTTCTTCTTTCTCTTGATCATTATTAGGTCTGAGCAGTTCAATTCTTGCCATTTTTTCAGTTTCATGGTGGCTTGCATATATCTCTTGTGCATTATATTTTCGTTTCTTGAATCTCGCACACATTGCTTGGCTATTTTTTTGCCATTCAATTTCCTGTGAGCATATTCTCCGAACTCTCAGGAGTTCACCAAATGGAATGCTTTTAATTGTGCTTGGCTGATGAAAACTCTCAGCATGCAAGATAATGTTGAGTGGACTTGGTTTTCATGGATATAGATCTCAGTATCCAAAAATATGGTTCGCTCTTCAATTTTCCACCATAATCAAATGCTATTGGAGATGATTCAAATCTGCACAACAGAAAATGTATTCATGTTTGGAGAGGAAATTTATAGACAAGTGAACGGTACAGCGATGGGATTTGCATTTAGTCCAAGTTATGCATGTTTTTTTCTATTGGCAGGATGCACGCATCCAGTGCGCATCCCCCGGTTTTTAAAACAAAAACATTTTTTTTTTGGGCCTTGGGGGTCCTTGTGAGACCCCCTGAGCAGGTCTATGTGGTCAGGATGTTTCTACCCTGCCCCCTTTTCGCGTTTTGCAACGTTTTTTGGGGGGGTTTCTACCGAGGCACAAGATGGCTGCCAACACTACCTGATTCAGAGTGTTGGCAGCCAATTAAAATTCAGCTCGTGATCGGGAGGGTGCGCGGATCCTTCGAGGCCATATATATAAATGTACTTTTAACTGTAATTTTCTCAGGAACTACTGAACGGATTTACACCATTTAAGCAAAAGGCACGAGTCTGAACTGAGGACTACCTCTTTGCCAAATTTGGTGTAATTCCGTTCAGCAGTTCGGGCTGTAGCTGCGGCTAAAGGTCCTATGGGAAAATGCATGGGGAAAACGCGTTTTGGGACCCCCTTTTTTCTCGGCCCCCGCTTGACAAATCACCGTGAAACTTTCAGGATAGGAGCGGACCGGAGCTGGACAAAAGTTTTGAATATTTCGCGAAGATTCGTCAATCGCGCCAAAGTTATTCCAAATAGAATGTTACGGATTTCCTATGGAAAATAGGTCCTAACTATATCTACCTACTGGCGACCGCCAGTAGGTAATATATATGTATATACACAAAAAAGCGGTGTTCCCACAAGATGCCTTTGTCATTTTTGAGGCGTAAGTTTCCAATGAGTCGACCTCACAGGGGCAACTGTTTTTGTGGATATGAGCGGCTAGCCTATGCCGCGAGGTATGACCCGCCGTATGAAACGGACATGCAGCGCTGGGAGAACCTGGCACTGGGCCACAGGAATGGAAACTGCACAAAATGGTGAAATCTTAAAGACAGACTGGGCATTCCGCTTGTGCCCACTTGATGAATAAGGCTGGAATTTAGGCACACAACAACCCCCACATGGGGAGGATTACGGTGAGAGACCGCAAATACCAGATGCCTACTCGGCAAGAGAACACACCCACAAGGGCGGGACATGAATTTATGCAGGTGCTCGGCATCGAGTTGCTGTTTGTGTCATTTGATGTGCAGCTCATGAGAAAGAGAGTGAGACCGAAACGTGTCGACCCTTTTATAAATAAAAGCGGAGTTCCCACAAGCTGCCTTCGTCATTTTTGAGGCATAAATTTCCAATGGGTCGACCTCACAGGGAGAACTCTTTATAAATATATAAATATATATATATTATCTACTGGCGGTCGCCAGTAGATAGTTATAGTTAGGACCGAGTTCCCATCTGAAAATTCTATTTTGAATAACTTTGGCGCCGGTTGACGAATCCTTGCGAAATTTTCAAAACTTATGGGGCGTTCCGCTCAGCTTCTACCCTGAAAGTCTCGGGGTGATTCGTCAAGCGGGGGCTGAGAAAAAAGGGGGGTCCCAAAATGCATTTTCCCCATGCATTTTCCTATAGGACCTTTAGTCGAAGGTACAGCCCGAACGGCTGAACAGAATTACTTGAAATTTGGCAAAGAGGTAGTCCTCGGGTCAGGCATGTGCCTTTTGCATATATGGTGTCAATCTGTTCAGTAGTTCCTGAGAAAATTGCAGTTAAAGGTACATAAATATCTATAAGCGCGCACCGTGCGCGCACCATAACGTGCGCGAGTGTAATTCTGATTGGTGGTTACATGTCAGTCAACATTCGAATCGGTCGAAATCAGGAAGTGTCGGCCGCCATTTTGTGTGTGACAGTGAAAAAGAAATGTGGAGAACGTGAAAAGGGGGCAGGGAAGAGAGTTCCTGACCCCCTAGCCTTTGTCAGGGGGTCCTTGAAGGACCCCGAAGGGTGAAAAAATCATTTTATTTTTTTTTAAAAAAATCGCGGGGTGCATGCACCGTGTGCGCACGGTAAAAAACCCTTAAAAAAAAACATTTTAAATGAGCCATTCCATATTACAGGATACAGTCAATCTATAACTATATACATAGGTAGTTTATTGTAAAATAAATATATAAAAAATATAATAATACATACATAAATTAGCATTTAAAAAACCTTACAAATTCACTTAAAAACCATAGGTTTCACACACGTTATAGTTAGGAATTAGCATTTAAAAAACCTTGCAAATTCACTGAAAAAACCATAGGTTTCACACATGTTATAGTTAGCTGGACATTTCACTCGTAAAAAAACATTGAAATTCCCCAGTTATAGTTAGTTTTAACTCGCGCGACCGCCACTCTATCACAAGGATGATGTCATCAGTGATGTCATGAGTGATGTCACTGACCATGTCATGAGTGATGTAATATGTAACGTCATCAGCAGTGGATTGCGGGTGCGCGAGTTATAGTTAGCTGAACTAACTATAACGGGGGAATTTCAATGGTTTTTTACGAGTGAAATGTCCAGCTAACTATAACGTGTGTGAAACCTATGGTTTTTTAAGTGAATTTTATATATATATTTATATATATATATATATGTTCCAACAAAGTTTCACCGCACTCCCATAAATTGACAATATTGTCTTTCATTGCAGAAACTTCCATCAAAAGCCACTGACGCATTTCGACTGGTCTTTTTCAAAGTAGTAAGAAAGTTGATGTGTCCCTCTTTGCTGTTTATATATAGAGTGGATTACCATGGCATGCTGGATGTTTGAGTCCATTTCACAGGTTCAACTGCTGCACCTACATTAGCAATCTTTGTCCTATGGTGCAGATGGTGTTGATACGTTTCCCCCTGTGTAGGAAATAAGAATTGCCTTTTAATTTTCACTGACATTTCTGGGCCCATACCCGCATGTGGTATGCTGTCACGGGCTGCAAAAAGAACAATTGATGGACAGAATGCAGAACAATGTCATGCATTAATCTCACTACAGAGATCTGGCCTAAATCCATCGTTTTTTGCTCACCATGCCATTCTACTTTGGACCCAGCCATATGCAAATCAGTCTTGACTCTGCGCCCAATGGGACCAGTCCATCCCGAGCTGCCAGGCCAGGTCCTCCCTTTTGTCTTGTAAATATTTCAACATCTGTGTACCTCCTTCTCACACATTTATCCAGAATATATATTGCAACTGGAATACATAACCATGCGGTGTGTTGCAGAGAGGCCAACCCACTGACAGCCACTTTGCTTTGCGTCAGCCTCAGCGCCAGAGCTGTCAATCAAAGCCCCTCATAAACACCTGGCAGGGCTCAAAGCATGCACTATGCAAGAGTAATGACATGCATGTAAAAACCTGAAACAAAACATAATGAAATATCCAACTCTTAGGGAATGCAAGATTAAGTAAAACATGGGAAATAAAAGAGGAAGTAAACATGCATTGCCTTAATGTTTTTAACAGTCATTGTTCGTAAATGAATCCATGTTTTTGGCATAAATGGTTAGGGCATGAAGACAGGGCCAGTTTTTAACACCATGCAGCATTTAACTGTCTCTACTATAAGAACGCATTTCGCCTTTTGCACTTGACTCGGATATTTGGATCAACTACGCAAGGAAACAAAAACCCGGCTCAGGGAAACAAATACAGCAGCTCCACTTTTGAAGGGACCCTCGACGCGCAGCCAGGGCCTGGGGTCTCACACGGTGGGAGGGTAGCATGGCCTGGGGTCTCAGCACAATGTATATAACACAAGATTAGCATTATAACACTTACCATTACCAAGGACAAGGCACCAAACCACACAGGCTTGCATCCAAGCTTACCGTGTGACGAACGGGAAAGGGTGGGATCTATGCCTGTAACGTCTCGCCTAATGCAGACTCCGACGCCCAAAGCTGTGACACGGAGAGTGTCACTGGCCTACAGAGGATTTACAGCGCTCGAGAACCTCCCAGCCCCTCCAGTACCATCAGGCGCATTGTTGCCCTCTAACTAGTATGTTTTATATGTTTCATGTGTTGTAACATATACTCAATGTTGTTAGTACTGTCTGTTTGACTCATTTGATATATTTTTCACGAGCACCGGCATTTTATCAGCATGCCTCATTGTTACGATCTTTTGTTAGGACGTCACAAGCACGCATTCCGGTTCTCCGGACACAACAAATATTTAGATGCTGTTACGCGCTTTTCTATAAGACAGCGAGACAACAGTAAAATGTATTCATGGCTCTCCTTTTGTCAACTAATCCTAGGTGCGTTACAGCAAGGCACACGGCTAAAACAGTACATCCAGTCACGCGTTTAAAAACGGTCAGCGCGTACAGGTCATTACTTTTGGCTTAATGATGTTGAGCACCCCAGGCACGGACACTGCATGACTAGCTCCCTCATACAGAATCCGTCAGTCATGGTTTTTTCTGTAAATGTCACTAAGGAATAGGTTTTAATTTAAACAAGGCACAGTTTCTGTGGCACCCTAAACTGTGTGTGTGTGTGTGTCTCTGATCAAGCATGTCATTAACACGCGCACTCATTTGAAACGTACTCACCGATTGCTAGTGAATTTACCTACCCCACCGGGAGTAGGTTGTCCAACATACTAACTTTTGTGATTTTTCCATTTTCGGAGATACTACGTTAAGAAACTCGTATGTATTAACGTGCTTGCTTATTAGTTGCAGCACGATTCTTTATCCCGAATTTAGGTCACTTAAGGAGTGGAAGGCATAGGGCTGGACCCTGTGCCTGTCCTGAGAAGAGCTTAGGGGAAGCTCGAAACATGTTGACACCCACTAGGGACACCTGACTCATGGTAACCAGGCCCCCTAGAGACTCACCCCCTTTTAATATATCAACGAGGAGCAAGAATAAAAGCTATTAAGCCCACTAGTTAGATATTTTTAAAACTCACTCCACTCCATACACACCACTACACCACACATAGTCTCACAAAACGAACGTATTTCCGCAAGTCGTAGCACGCCTCAACCCGTAGCGGGTTGAGATGGCCCCTATGATGAAGCATGTCACCGTGGGGAAACCCTGGTGAGTGAGGGGACTCAAGAAAGGACATTTTTCCTTCTTTACATTTCTTCGCCTGCATTTGAGCGATTATCTCCTGCTAGGTCCTCTATCTGAGATTTCGGTTTTTTTCACTACAGTGGATTCCACCATAGACTACAAAGGCAATGAAGGGCTTTAGAGAGGTAAGCACCGCGTCGTGCATCACAGTACAGAAAGTTGATTTACTGCTTAACTTTCATCTTCTGCTTCAGAGCGAGGCGGGCAGTCAGCCTGGGACAGACAGCCCAGTCTTAAATACATTACTGTTTAGAGATACAATTGTATCTCTAAATAAATTCATCTATTTAATATGTAGTGAGGTAAACGTGTAGGAATTTCAGAAGGGCCCATCCTCAGAGCCCTAATGGAGAAACAGCCCTGGTCTTGCTTGTGGAGAAGTCTTCTCCGGAGCTCAGATGTAAAGCACAAAACCCCAAGGGTCAGTTGACTGACCTCCTGCTCGCATCACAAGGCCACAACAGCTGATGAAGCCTCCATGAGCATCTTTGGGATCCTGTATCCCTTACATCAGGGCCACTTCCATAGGAACCTATAGACAAGGGGTAAAAGTGCCTGGAACCGACGGAAGACTGCTCTTATTTTCGAGGTAACTTTTTCTGTGAACCTTGCTGGTCCCCCTGACTGACTCTGTAGCAGAAGTGGTCACCGAAAGTAAGTCGTGAAAGAGCAATGGGGCTTGCCTTGCACTCTAGAGTCCTGAGGCATTGTCAGGTGACTTATGATTTCTGTTTCCGGGCAGGTGTGAGCCTTCTTCTGGACATGGAGTTCCACAACGCACGTAAATGTTGTCTGATTTCTACTCCTCGGAAGTTCAGGCTAATCTTTAGTTTGAAGTCCTTGACAAAGTCTGACCTCTATCTCTTAGTATATTTCTGGTATTTTCTGGCTGTGGAGCCCTGTAACATGGGAAGACGTGGTCAGATCTTTCCTTTCCAGCAGTCTCTGACTTCTTTGCAGGTTTTTTAGTTGTTACCAGGTGAGGTTTTTCTAGCTTCTAGAGCAGGTTTCTGCTTCTTCTAGTGATGATGTCTCTCAAAATGCACAGGTGAGACCTGGGCTGTATTATACACAGGGTGCACTGTCCCTGTTTGTCTCTTGACACACCTTTCACTAGGTGCGGTGTATTCCATGATAATGAGGGATCGGCTGTTTGGAGCAGCCGATCCCTCTGGACTTCCTTTGAACGGGGGAAGAGATGCCCCTGCAAGTGGGTGCAATGAATGACTGCCCCCACCTGCAGGGGGTGCCTAGTAGGTTTGTTGAACACTCTTATCCCCTGGCAGAGTTTGCTCTTGGGGTCTCACTGACTGCACCACCCAGTGTGCCTTCTGACGATCTCTTTGCCTCTGCGCCCGCTGCCTAATATGGCACGGATGCAAACTTAAGGTGTTTCCATCATTAAACAAATGGTCGGTGGTATGATACATAGGGATCCTGGCACTTCGAGAGAAGCCACACAATATCTTGCTAACTCTATTGCTTCAACGGTGCTGAAGGGTGGAGAGAACCACCAGCCTCCACAAACCTTGTGGCCTGAGCTACAAATAAACGTAATAACCATCCCCAGAACACGTTTCGCAATTTTAAAAACAGTGACAGCAGTAGCATCTGTACTCGAGGAACCGGCACAGAATGTACATGTGTTCTTTGAAAGAGCGCACGCGACGACATACCTAAAATATCCGGTTGTCAGTGAATAAACATATTGGAAGCTACAAAAGTACAATTTCTCTCCGCCGAGGAATCGTGTGGGTTGGAATTATCACCACATTTGAAATGGATGAAAACAAGAGACATTAGAGCCTTGAAAAAGTCGTTGGTTTATATTCCCGCTGTGTTGACGAAACACGTGCTGGCTGGCTAAGAACCTGTATGAATAAAAAGGAAACAGAGGAAAAGAAAAGAAAGGAACAAACAAAGACCCCCATTGCTATGTCTGTGTTGTGATTAAGTGGCCTTACAGATGCTGCTGCTGCCGCTTTCTTGAAATTACGAAACGTGTGCTGGGGATTGTTATTATGTTTCCATCATTCGCTGGGGGCTACGCCCCATGCTAAAGGGGGGAACGCCCCCTGAAAACTGAGTCTGCATGATCTGTGTTACAGAAGGGTCTGCACAAGCATCTGAGGAGTCTTCTGTAGTAACAAAGTGCCCCGGTGCAGAAAGCAAGCGCACATGTTCGTTGCACATCTGGACACTTCATGCTGTATGCCCGAGCTCTCTCTTATCTGAGTGATTCCCTAGAGTGCACATTCTGTTATGTTCTCGCCAGCAGCTCCTCAACCTCTCTGTTCTGTGGGTTCTTGATCTTGGTCTTTGGGGTTTTCATTAGTGTTTGGCTGACATTTCCTTCTGGATAGACCCTGCTGTTTGAAGGCTTGTAACCAGCATGTCTCTCCTTTCACAGCAATCCCCAGTTCTGCCCTGAAGATGTTCTTCTGGTGCCAATCCGCAAGCCTCCTGGTCCTGCTCCTGGGTGAAGCCATTTATGCAGGGGCTGGAGACGCCACAGTCCTGGCCAATGCCAACCTCCTACTGCCTGAAGACTATGGGAGAATCCTGAATCCAGGGGGACAAGGTATGTCAGCCTGCCTCACTATGTCTCCCGTTCAGACCTCGACTACTTACACACTGCGACCTCTGCTCTCTCCAAACCCTTTTACCCTCCTCTCCCTCCATACACCGAGACCTCTGCTCTCTGACTGCACCTACCTCTCCCTTCTTCCAGGGACATCTTAAGGATTTGGGGGTCATTGGCCAAATGTGCTTTGGAGGATCCTGTTCAGAACAGCTTTGAATTCATGATCTAATTACAGCTCTTTCATGCCCTCTTTGGCCAGGTCCCTGACCCATTGACCGGAACACTGGTCTAAATTCTAAGCCTCTCATTTACAGTATTTTGAAGCACAGCAGCGCCGCTAGCCTTCCTGCCCCGCCGCCGTGCGTCAAAAGAAACAAGGCAGGAATGATCCCCATCTATAGATACAGCGCATTCCTGTCGATTTTCCCTGCCCTGGGCACAATGGGCTGCCATGTGCCAACGTATGTGCCAACGTATGTGCCCTTGTGCCATGGTGCAAGAGTGTCTGTGTTGGAAGGGTGGTTGTTTTTGTGCAGGAAAGGACATCTTCTTGCACAAAAACAATCACAAAAGGTGTTTTCCTCTTTCTATGTGTGCCGCAGAATGCAGCACTCATACAAAAAGGATAAACTGGGAGAAATAAAGGTATTTCTTCTCGTTGCGCCTCCCTTATGCCTCCCTTGAGGAGGTGTTCGAAACTGACGCATTCCCAGGTTTATGAAACCTTGTAAATCCGGGATTGCTTCAAGTTCCATGGATGTCGCGTGGGCTCATCCACAGAAACACCCATGGAACTCCTCTTTCACGCAGAGTGATGCATGAAAGGGGCCCATATTTACGAGGCTAGGAAAAGTCACGCAGGGCGGCTTTACGCGGCCTTGTAAATATGGACAGGCATACTGTGCCGCTGGTGTGTCAAACAAAGTGATGCACTGGCAGTGCAGTGGGCTTGTAAATAAGCCCCCTAAAAGTGTTTCCATCTAATATTTTAATTGCATTTATATAGCGCTTACTACCCCCAACGGGGCGTCAAGCCACTTTCCAGCTAGTACTCTGGAACCCAAAAATGATTAGTGGTGAACTAGGTTAGGGAAATATGAATTAATTTGAGTGGTGGACATGTGAGTCTGTTAGTTGGATTGATAAGGATAGTGGAGGGATAGAAGAGGGAAGGGTCTAGAAAGTGTTTATTTGGAGATCATACCAGCAGGAGGAGGTTTGGGATCAATAAAGGATGGAGGGGGGAGGCTCTAGGAGTGGATTAGGGCAAAGGATGGCGAGGAATCAGATGAGTCTAGGAGGTATACCTGAGGGAAGGGTTCAGAAAGGGTAACATAAGTTCTGGAGAGCAGCAGGCCTCCAGAAGTAGTAGGCTAGGTGATAGAGCCTGGAGGGTTGAGGTGTCGATTGAGGAGAAGGTCTTTTAATCGTCTCTTGTAGCTCATATAGCAAGGGTTATTCCCGATCAGGACTGGGAGGGAGTTCCAGATTTTGGGAGCATTGCCCGAAAAGGAGCGTGCAAGGGCCTTTAGTTTGTGTTTTTTTGGTGGGAGGAGCAGAAGAGTATCGCTGCTTCTTACATTTCTTGACTGGCCCGCCTTTGATGGTTTGGACGCAGGGTAGGCTGGTTTCCCAGTGTAGAGGACTCTGTGTGTGAGGCACGCTATTTTGAAGCTGCAGCGGGCTTTGATCGGAAGCCACTTGGGATTTTTTTGAGGGAGGGGAAAATGTGATTGTGTCTTTTTACACCAGTGACCATCCTTGCTACAATTCAGAGCGTCAGTGGTTTGTATCCACTTTTGGATTTGTTTTGTCCGTCCATTTTTGGATAGGAGCAGTATTTCTCTATTATCTTGGTTGAGTTTCAGGTGGTTGTGAGATAGTCAGTTTTGGACTTTTTTGAGAGTTTTGTTGCAGTCTTCTATTGAGGAAACGTCAAGGTAGAGTTGGGTGTCATCTGCCTAGAGGTGGTAGAGGACGTTTGCTTGTTTCAGTATAGCGGTGAGGGGTTCCATGTAAATATTGAAGAGAGTAGGTGAGAAGACTGATCCTTGGGGGACACCTCTGGTTATGGCGGATGTGTCAGAGGTTGAGTTGTTTATTTTGATTTGTTGGGACCGATTATGAAGATATGAGGTGAACCATTTCAAGACCGGGCCGTCCACTCCAATCCATATTTGAAGGGATTGTAGAAGCATCTGGTGATGGACTGTGTCGGAGTCCGCTGATAGATCAAGGAGGATGAGTAGGCAGCATTTGTCAGTGTCCAGCGACTGTTGGATGTTGTCTGCTATGTTCAGTAGGGCTGTTTCCGTGCTACATCCTTTTCTAAAACCAGATTTGAAAGAGTAAAGAAGATTGTTGGAGTCAATGTGTTGGTTGAGTTGGGAGAGGACGCACTTCTCCAGTATTTTTGCCAGGAAGGGGATGTTAGAAATGGGCCTGAAGTTGTTGAGGTGCTCTGGGTCAGCACCTGGTTTCTTTAGCAAAGGAGGGACTTGTTGTAGTTTGAGCCTGTCGGGCAACAACCCATTGTTCAGGGAGCTGTTTATTATCTTTGTCCACAGGGGTGCTAGAGCGTGGTTGAGGCTCTTCGCTCGTGAGGCTGGTAGAGGATCTGCTTGATGGGAGGTGGGCTTGGAATTCCAATCTTCTTTGATATGTCTTCCTCCTGAGCAGGTTGAACGTCCTCCAACTCTTGAGAGTTGGGGGAAATCCTGGGTATATATTGCACCCAGAGGGGTCGGGGGGGCACCAGATGTGCCCAGTGCAGAAGCCCCGACCAGGTCAGTGTCCATCGACTCACCCACCAGTAAGTCGGCCCTCTCCACCTCTTCCAACCTGCGACACCACTCCTCCGTTCTGGGTCCGTGAGCTCGGAGTGGGATGAGACCCAAGCCAGCCCCCATGGACCCCTTGTGCCCCTCTAGTCACAGGCATAAACCTTGGTCTCAGTCCCAGTACATCTCCTCTGCTGCTCCGCAGTGTCGGACCCATGGGCCATGAGCAGCAGCACCAGGGGCTGGAGACCACAGGGGCGTTGGGCGTCTCTGGGTCCTCCGATCAGCTAGGACTAGATGCCTGCACTCCCCCTGCGGGGGGGGGGGTACCACCAGATGAGGTGGCACAGTGTTTCACCCGCTTCAATCCACACAGCCAAGGCAACGAGTCTGCAGGACTCCCTCATCAATAGTAGTTTTGAACAATTACAGGATTCTGTTTAGGGTATCACTGCTCCCTGTGGCACATGATTTTCCCTGTTCAATACTGTTGTTTTCTGAGGGTGGATGACTAGGGCATGTAAGGGTGATCTGGCACTCGGAAGCTCACAGAGAGTGCTCCTTGTGCGTGGCCATTGGCTGCTGATGGGGCCATTTGGTGCCCGGCTGTAACCAGCTGGTGGGGCTCATGTGGTGCCACGGGTGCCCAGCCGTAGCCTGCTGATGGGGTCATGTGGTGCCGGCTGTAGCCTTTTGATGGGGGTCATGTGGTACCAGGGGTGCCAGTCCATAGGCTGCTGACGGGATCATGTGGTACCAGTTGTGCTCGGCCATCGTCCCATGATGGGGTTCATGTGGTACTAGTGGTGCCCGGCCATAGGCAGCTGATGGGGGTCATGTGGTACCAGTGGTGCCCGGCCGTGGCCTGCTGATTGGGGTCATGTGATACCAGTGGTGCCTGGCCGTGTCGTGCTGATGGGGGGGGAGGGTCATGTGGTGCCAGGGGTGCCCGGCCGTGGCCTGCTGATGGGGGTCATGTGGTACCAGTGTTGCCCGGCCGTGGCCTGCTAATTGGGGTCATGTGGTACCAGTGGTGCCCGGCCGTAGGCAGCTGATGGGGGTCATGTGGTACCAGGGGTGCCCAACCGTGGCCTGCTGATGGGGGTCATGTGGCACCAGTGGAGCCCGGCCTTTGCCTGCTGCTGATGGGGGTCATGTCGTACAAGTGGTGCCCGGCCATGGCTTGTTGATGGGGGCCATGCGCTTCCAATAGTGCCCAGGCTGTGGCCTGTTGACGGGGTCATGTGGTACCAGGGGTGCCCGTCCATAGGCTGCTGATGGGGGTCTTGTGGTACCAGTGGTGCTGGCTGTAGCCTGCTGACGGGGGTCATGTGGTACCAGGGGTGCCCATCCGTAGGCTGCTGACGGGGCTCATGTGGTACCAGGGTTGTCCAGCCATTGGCTGCTGATGTCAAAGTGTCAACTGACAGAGGTCATGCCAGGCTCCTTAGAGCTGGCAGAGGTGTGGTGGACACATTGCCAGTCTAGTGTCTACTGACAGAGGTCATGCCAGGCTCCTTAGAGCTGGCAGAGGTCATGCCAGGCTCCTTAGAGCTGGCAGAGGAGTGGTACACACATTGCCTGGCTCGGGCAGCTGATAGGGTCTGAAGTGTCATTTTTACCAGACTGCACCCTGATGACCACGGTCTAGTGTTCCTATTGCCAGACTGGAGTCCACTTATAGGGGGTCTGACGTATCAGGACCGCAGTCCGATGATGATGGCGGTCTAGTGCACGCATTGCCAGTCTGGGGTCAGCTGCTAGTGGCCCCATGTATATTAATCACGGACCTCAGCCTGACATTGGTCTGGTGCAACAGGGTGGAGTCTGCAATGAGTGTCTCATCTCTCTCTCTCTCTCTTTTCTCCCCACAGACCTCCCCCGTGATTGCCATGAGGTTTTCCATCAGTCAGAAGGCGCAGCCAACGATGGCCTGTATATCATCCGGCCGGCGGCAGTGGCCATTGTGGTGTTCTGTGCCATGAGTGATGGTGGCTGGACTGTCCTGCAGCACCTCACTGCCAACAGCACAGAGGACTTTGACCGTGGCTGGCAAGACTACAAAGCTGGCTTTGGGAGGGCACTTGGGGACCACTGGATTGGCAATGAGTACATGCATCAGCTGACCCAAGCCCCACGGCGCTACACACTGGGAGTTAAGCTGGTGGACATGGATGGTGAGGTCAAGTGGGGCGAGTACGAGCCTTTCCAGATCGAGTCTGAGGACTTGGGTTACCGCATCCGGCTGGGGCTCTTTTCTGGCACTGCAGCCGACGCCTTGACCCAGGACACCGAGGCCTACCTACATGACAACCAGAGGTTCACCACCAAGGACCAAGACAATGACAACTACTTTCAAAACTGTGCAAAACTGGAGTACAATGGAGTCCCCGGAGGTGGCTGGTGGTATGATGCCTGCGCGGGCGCCAATCTCAACCGTCGCAATGTCATCTACTGGCAGAAAGATTGCAACAAAGAGCACCCATGCAAGTACTCCTGGATGATGGTGCAACCTGCAACACAGCCACCGTGCAACCAGAGCTGCCGCTGCAGCAAGGATGAGCTGTAACCTGCATTGGTGGTGTGGGCAGCTGACTCTACCATAGGTCGCAAGTCTGCTGGGAGGTCCTGGAAAGATCTAAAAGCACTAGGACATCAAGGAGCATCCTCTTAGCACTGCATCTCTCAGTGACTTTGTCGCGCATGCCCATGAACAACCAGTAGTATGCGTACAAACATCAGCAGTATGCCTTTAGATGACCTAGTGCACGACCACGAAAAACCAGCAGTATGCCCATGAACAACCACTAGTATGCCCATGAACAGCCAGTAGTATGCCCACGAACAACCAGTAGTATGGCTACAAGCAACCAGTAGCATTCCCATGAACAACCAGTAGTATTCCCACGAGCAACTAGTAGTATGCCCATGAACAACCAGTAGTATGCCCATGAACAACCACTAGTATGCCAATGAACAACCAGTAGTATGCCCATGAACAACCAGTAGTATGCTCACAAACAACCAGTAGTATGCCCACGAACAACCAGTAGTATGCCCATGAACAACCAGTAGTATGCCCATGAGCAACCAGTAGTATGCCTACAAACAACCATTAGTGTGCCCACAAACAACCAGTAGTATGCCTACAAACAACCAGTACTATGCTCATGATCAACCAGTAGTATGCCCATGAGCGACCAGTAGTATGTCCACAAACAACCAGTAGTATGCCCATAGAGGACCTAGTGCATGCCCACAAACAACCAGTTGCATGCCCACGAACAACCAGTAGTATGCCCACGAGCAACCAGTAGTATGCCCATAAACAACCAGTAGTATGGCCACAGAGGACATAGTGCACACCTACAACCAGTAGTATGCCCACAAACAACCAGTAGTATACCCATAGTTAGGCTTTCCTGTTTTCAGTTTCTATTTTTGGTAAATTCTGGTGGGAATTATTCAGTTTTTTCAATACCTTAAAAAACAGTGGTTATCAGTGGTTACACTTATTTGCGCCATTAAAAACAACAGAAACAGTGTTTTTCCGGTGTTTATGGAATTTTAATTTAATTGTAATTATTGCTTGCTTTCTGCACTAATAGTGCATGTGTATAGGTAGTGTGTGCACAGGGTATATGAGGACCAAATACATTTTTACTGCACCAGAATGGACTACTAAGTCAATAGCATTCTTCATTAACTCTGAAGATTGTAAAGATGCTTTCAGCATACCACCTAGCAAGTGACAAGGATCTCTTACATGGAAGCGCTTCAGCTCAGGTATTGATTTTGACAGGCCATCATATAACATGTTCATTTACATAGCTGAATTACAGCAAATACAAATAATATCACTCCAATCTTAATTGAACTTGGTAGGAACTTTTTTCAGCAGCATTCCAAGTGAGACTGTGTTCCATGTTTACCAAACACCTGGTGTCATGTTTTCACCACTATCTCAGATGCTTGGTGACAACATTCTTTTCACACATACCTGTCACTACATCTTGCATTGAATGTTTGAAAACTGGGGTGTTTGGCAATTCACTTACAATCAATGCTGACTCACTAGAAAGGGGGGCAGATGTATCAAAGGATTTCACCCATTCTCTGTCTGTGGGTAAATGTGATGCTACATATTAGGAAAGATTCTAATTAAACCAGCCATTTTACCTATCAGTGAAGTCAAATGTAGCCAAAATTTCATATATGATTTGGATATTTCCCTATTCTCTACAGTTTATAAAATAACTAAATAAGACCTACAAATGCATCTAAACATTGCATCTTTAGACCAGAAGGAAGAAGAGACAATGTTTCAGTGACATCCCTAAACAACAAAACTCAAACAGAATAATGTTAGCCCAGTCTCTCTTGATACTACCTCGTATAACAAAGTTACATTGTACTGGCCCCTTAAAGACAAAATAAAAATGACTCTTTCACTCATCTTTTCCTTCCTTTGAATGGCACTTAGTTTGTGGTTGCAAAGGTGTTTTTTCAGTGTTTATATGATTACACCAGTGATGGGTATTTTCCTTTCAGTGGGGTTTTATCAGTTATTATAGGTTTAAACCTAAAACCAAATAGCCTACCCATAGTGCACGCCCACAATCAGTAGTATGCCAACGAACAACCAGTTGTATGCCCACAAACAACCATTAGTATGCCACAAACGACCAGTAGTATGCCCACGAATAGCCAGTAGTATGTCCATAAAGGACATAAGGCGTGCCACAAAGAACCAGTAGTATGCCCATGAAGAACAAATGGTATGGCCCTCAAAGTCCTAAAGTATTCCCACAAACAACCAGTAGTATGGCCATGAACAGCCTAATGCATGCACCCACGGAACCTATAGTGCACCTACAAACAACAAAGTACTAATCCACAGCATGCAGGATGCTCAGAATGAACATAAACAACCTACAGGAGGCCTGTAAACCTATACCGTCCCATAAGCAACCTGTAATGAGCTCATGCAAAATCTACAGGGGAGGCAATAAACGACCTGTAGCATGTTCAGAACCAAAAGGGGCGATGAACATTGACTAGTGTGCGCATAATCAGTGGCTAGCGTGTCCACAAACAGTGGCTAGCGTGCCCACAAACAAAGGCTAGCATGCCAATAAACAATGGCTAGCATGCCCACAAACAACTGTTATCATGCCAATAAACAATTGCTAGCGTGCCCATCAACAATGGCTAGCATGCCCACAAACAACTGTTAGCATGCCAATAAACGATGGCTAGGGTGCCCATAAACGATGGCTAGCATGCCCATAAACGATGGCTAGCATGCCCATAAATGATGGCTAGCATGTCAATAACGATGGCTAGCATGCCCATAAATGATGGCTAGCATGCCAATAAACAATGACTAGCATGCCCACAAACAATGGTTAGCTCGCTCACAAACATTGGTTAGCGTGCCGATAAACAATGGCTAGTGTGCCTTCAAACAATGGCTAGTGTGCCTTCAAACATTGGCTAGCGTGCCTTCAAACAATGGCTAGCGTGCCTTCAAACAATGGCTAGCGTGCCGATAAACAATGGCTAGCATGCCCACAAACAACTGTTATCATGCCAATAAACAATTGCTAGCGTGCCCATCAACAATGGCTAGCATGCCCACAAACAACTGTTAGCATGCCAATAAACGATGGCTAGGGTGCCCATAAACGATGGCTAGCATGCCCATAAACGATGGCTAGCATGCCCATAAATGATGACTAGCATGCCAATAAACAATGACTAGCATGCCCACAAACAATGGTTAGCTCGCTCACACACATTGGTTAGCGTGCCGATAAACAATGGCTAGTGTGCCTTCAAACAATGGCTAGTGTGCCTTCAAACATTGGCTAGCGTGCCTTCAAACAATGGCTAGCATGCCGATAAACAATGGCTAGTGTGCCTTCAAACATTGGCTAGTGTGCCTTCAAACATTGGCTAGCGTGCCTTCAAACAATGGCTAGCGTGCCGATAAACAATGGCTAGCATGTCCACAATTAATGGCTAGCATGCCTACAACCAACTGCACGGAGTGGCAAGAGGCACTTGAGGAAAGTGTGAATACAGGGGGATGCTCCTGCTTGCACTCCAGTTTGAGCAATTTTATCGATGAAACTTAAAATAAATGAGTGTCTACACAGAAAGTGACAAGCAAGGTGACTGTATATAGAAACACTTATTTCGTCAAACACACATATCTCCTTGAAGATATGGATATTTACCAGAAAGGAGATTTGTACTAAACGGGATTGCTAGTCCTGAGGAAGGCCAAATGACCCTTTAAGGGTGGCAGTAGTGGGTGAAACATGTTGACATAGAAGCCATATAGGAGAGAAAAGGGGTCCTAACTATCCCCTAGACCATCTCCGGTTTTTACTTTTAATCCTATCCAGGGAACCCATGAATACAAATTTGGAACGGTATCTCTGAGTTAGTTTTACACCAACACAATCACTGTCTGTATGTAACTTACTGCGTGAATCCCAACACATGTATGATTATTTTGTCTTCCCCCCTTTACTCCAACCCAGGCGTTGGTCTGCGCTGGGATGTTGTAGCAGCCCTATGATGAAGCATACCACTATTTAGTGGGTGTGGGCATTTTGTTTTTTAAACTATGTTTTCCAAAAGAGGAGGTGGGAGCCTGGCAACCCACCTCTTCCTCTTTTTCCTCGTTTTGTGATTAAAGCATAACCAAAAGGGGCCATAAACATAGACTAGCGAGCCCATAATCAGTGGCTAGCATGCCCACAAACAATGGCTAGCATGCATGCCAATAAACATTAGCTAGCGTGCCCACTAAGTATAGCTAGCATGCCAATAAACAATGGCTAGCGTGCCCACTAACAGTGGCTAACATGCCAATAAACAATGGCTAGCGAGCCCATCCACAATGGCTCGCATGCCCACAAACAATGGCTAGCGTGCCCACAAACAATGGCTAGCATACCCGCAAACAATGGCTAGCATGCCCACAAACAATGGCTAGCATGCCAATGGCTAGTGTGCCCACAAACACCCCATTGGTGGCCTAGATACACCATACAGTTTGCCCATTCATATGCTGCAGAGTTCCTATGCTCGCAAACACCCAGTAAAAGTTATAAAGAAGGCGCAGCCTGCCCCTAAAAGCACAGTGGGGCGCTCTAAGCAGTAATATCTGATTGGTGGGAAGGTTCGAGTCAAGGTCGTCTGGAGCCAAAGTTTGACCTTGAGAGCTAAGTGAAGGAGTCCACAGGCAGCACTCACTGCCCCCCTCCCTTCACGCCATGTTATAAACCCAGCATTTGTCACAGGACATGCATCCCAACCTAGAAGCACATTACACTCCTCACTCCAATGTTGGAATTTACAATAAATGTAGAACAGAAAGTAAACCTGAGTGTTGAATGCTGAGCTTTGAGCTCTTTGTTACTCGGCTCTGTGCGTTCTCTTTATTTTGTGTCCTGTTTGCTTGACGTTTCAGGGCGTCTGCTGCAGCTCATGCCCGAACCTCGCTGCTGCCAGCCAGGAGCACGAGTCCTGGAGGGGCCCTAGTACTGAGAGTGCCCCGGTACTGGGAGTGTCCTGGTACTGGGAGTGCCCCAGTACTGGGAGTGTCCTGGTACTAGGAGTGCCCCGGTACTGAGAGTGTCCTGGTACTGGGAGTGTCCTGGTAGTAGGAGTGTCCCGGTACTGGAGTGTCCCGGTACTGGGAGTGCCCCGGTACAGAGAGTGTCCTGGTAGTGGGAGTGCCCCAGTACTGTGAGTGTCCCGGTACTGTGAGTGTCCCGGTACTGAGAGTGTCCCGGTACTGAGAGTGCCCCGGTACTGAGAGTGCCCGGTACTGAGAGTGTCCTGCTACTGGGAGTGCCCTGGTACTGAGAGTGACCCGGTACTGGGAGTGCCCTGGTACTGAGAGTGTCCTGGTACTGAGAGTGCCCCGGTACTGAGAGTGTCCCGGTACTGATAGTGCCCCGGTACTGAGAGTGCCCGGTACTGAGAGTGTCCTGCTACTGGGAGTGCCCTGGTACTGAGAGTGACCCGGTACTGGGAGTGCCCCGGTACTGGGAGTGTCCCGGTACTGAAAGTGTCCTGGGAGTGTCCCGGTACTGAGAGTGTCCCGGTACTGGGAGTGTCCCGGTACTGGGAGTGTCCCGGTACTGGGAGTGCCCTGGTACTGAGAGTGTCCTGGTACTGAGAGTGCCCCGGTACTGGGAGTGTCCCGGTGCCCCGGTACTGGGAGTGCCCCGGTACTGCGAGTGCCCCGGTACTGGGAGTGCCCCGGTACTGGGAGTGTCCCGGTACTGAGAGTGTCCCGGTACTGAGAGTGTCCCGGTACTGGGAGTGTCCCGGTACTGGGAGTGCCCCGGTACTGAGAGTGCCCCGGTACTGAGAGTGCCCCGGTACTGGGAGTGTCCTGGTACTGGGAGTGCCCTGGGTAGTGGGAGTGTCCTGGTACTGGGAGTGCCCCGGTAGTGGGAGTATCCTGGTACTGGGAGTGCCCCGGTAGTGAGAGTGTCCCGGTACTGTGAGTGTCCCGTTACTGTGAGTGCCCCGGTACTGAGAGTGTCCCGGTACTGAGAGTGTCCCGGTACTGGGAGTGCCCCGGTACTGAGAGTGTCCCGGTACTGAGAGTGTCCCGGTACTGGGAGTGCCCCGGTACTGGGAGTGTCCTGGTACTGAGAGTGTCCTGGTACTGGGAGTGCCCCGGTAGTGAGAGTGCCCCGGTAGTGGGAGTGTCCTGGTACTGGGAGTGTCCTGGTACAGAGAGTGTCCAGGTACTGAGAGTGCCTCGGTACTGAGAGTGTCCTGGTACTGGGAATGCCCCGGTACTGTGAGTGTCCCGGTACTGTGAGTGTCCCGTTACTGTGAGTGCCCCGGTACTGAGAGTGTCCCGGTACTGAGAGTGTCCCGGTACTGGGAGTGCCCCGGTACTGGGAGTGTCCCGGTACTGGGAGTGTCCTGGTACAGAGAGTGTCCAGGTACTGAGAGTGCCTCGGTACTGAGAGTGTCCTGGTACTGGGAATGCCCCGGTACTGTGAGTGTCCCGGTACTGTGAGTGTCCCGTTACTGTGAGTGCCCCGGTACTGAGAGTGTCCCGGTACTGAGAGTGTCCCGGTACTGGGAGTGCCCCGGTACTGGGAGTGTCCCGGTACTGAAAGTGTCCTGGTACTGGGAGTGCCCCGGTACTGAGAGTGTCCCGGTACTGGGAGTGTCCTGGTACTGAGAGTGTCCTGGTACTGGGAGTGCCCCGGTAGTGAGAGTGCCCCGGTAGTGGGAGTGTCCTGGTACTGGGAGTGTCCTGGTACAGAGAGTGTCCAGGTACTGAGAGTGCCTCGGTACTGAGAGTGTCCTGGTACTGGGAATGCCCCGGTACTGTGAGTGTCCCGGTACTGTGAGTGTCCCGTTACTGTGAGTGCCCCGGTACTGAGAGTGTCCCGGTACTGAGAGTGTCCCGGTACTGGGAGTGCCCCGGTACTGGGAGTGTCCCGGTACTGGGAGTGTCCTGGTACAGAGAGTGTCCAGGTACTGAGAGTGCCTCGGTACTGAGAGTGTCCTGGTACTGGGAATGCCCCGGTACTGGGAATGCCCCGGTACTGTGAGTGTCCCGGTACTGTGAGTGTCCCGTTACTGTGAGTGCCCCGGTACTGAGAGTGTCCCGGTACTGAGAGTGTCCCGGTACTGGGAGTGCCCCGGTACTGGGAGTGTCCCGGTACTGAAAGTGTCCTGGTACTGGGAGTGCCCCGGTACTGAGAGTGTCCCGGTACTGGGAGTGTCCCGGTACTGGGAGTGTCCCGGTACTGGGAGTGTCCCGGTACTGGGAGTGTCCCGGTACTGGCAGTGCCCCGGTACTGAGAGTGTCCTGGTACTGAGAGTGTCCTGGTACTGAGAGTGTCCTGGTACTGGGAGTGTCCCAGTACTGGGAGTGTCCCGGTACTGAGAGTGTCCCGGTACTGAGAGTGTCCCGGTACTGGGAGTGCCCCGGTACTGGGAGTGCCCCGGTACTGAGAGTGCCCCGGTACTGGGAGTGTCCCGGTACTGGGAGTGTCCCGGTACTGGGAGTTCCCCGGTACTGGGAGTGCCCTGGTACTGAGAGTGCCCCGGTACTGGGAGTGTCCCGGTACTGGGAGTTCCCCGGTACTGGGAGTGTCCTGGTACTAGGAGTGCCCTGGTACTGAGAGTGTCCTGGTACTGGGAGTGTCCTGGTAGGGGGAGTGTCCTTGTAGTGGGAGTGCCCCGGTAGTGGGAGTGCCCCGGTACTGAGAGTGTCCTGGTACTGGGAGTGCCCCGGTAGTGGGAGTATCCTGGTACTGGGAGTGCCCCGGTAGTGAGAGTGCCCCGGTAGTGGGAGTGCCCCGGTACTGGGAGTGCCCCGGTACTGGGAGTGCCCCGGTACCGGGAGTGCCCCGGTACCGGGAGTGCCCCGGTACTGGGTGTGCCCCGGTACTGAGAGTGCCCCGGTACTGAGAGTGCCCCGGTACTGAGAGTGCCCCGGTACTGGGAGTGCCCCGGTACTGCGAGTGCCCCGGTACTGGGAGTGCCCCGGTACTGGGAGTGTCCCGGGACTGAGAGTGTCCCGGTACTGAGAGTGTCCCGGTACTGAGAGTGTCCCGGTACTGGGAGTGCCCCGGTACTGAGAGTGCCCCGGTACTGAGAGTGCCCCGGTACTGAGAGTGCCCCGGTACTGGGAGTGTCCTGGTACTGGGAGTGCCCTGGGTAGTGGGAGTGTCCTGGTACTGGGAGTGCCCCGGTAGTGGGAGTATCCTGGTACTGGGAGTGCCCCGGTAGTGAGAGTGCCCCGGTACTGGGAGTGTCCTGGTACTGAGAGTGCCCTGGTACTGGGAGTGCCCCGGTAGTGAGAGTGCCCCGGTAGTGGGAGTGTCCTGGTACTGGGAGTGTCCTGGTACAGAGAGTGTCCAGGTACTGAGAGTGTCCAGGTACTGAGAGTGCCTCGGTACTGAGAGTGTCCTGGTACTGGGAATGCCCCGGTACTGTGAGTGTCCCGGTACTGTGAGTGTCCCGGTACTGTGAGTGTCCCGTTACTGTGAGTGCCCCGGTACTGAGAGTGTCCCGGTACTGAGAGTGTCCCGGTACTGGGAGTGCCCCGGTACTGGGAGTGTCCCGGTACTGGGAGTGTCCTGGTACAGAGAGTGTCCAGGTACTGAGAGTGCCTCGGTACTGAGAGTGTCCTGGTACTGGGAATGCCACGGTACTGTGAGTGTCCCGGTACTGTGAGTGTCCCGTTACTGTGAGTGCCCCGGTACTGAGAGTGTCCCGGTACTGAGAGTGTCCCGGTACTGGGAGTGCCCCGGTACTGGGAGTGTCCCGGTACTGAAAGTGTCCTGGTACTGGGAGTGCCCCGGTACTGAGAGTGTCCCGGTACTGGAAGTGTCCCGGTACTGAGAGTGTCCTGGTACTGGGAGTGCCCCGGTAGTGAGAGTGCCCCGGTAGTGGGAGTGTCCTGGTACTGGGAGTGTCCTGGTACAGAGAGTGTCCAGGTACTGAGAGTGCCTCGGTACTGAGAGTGTCCTGGTACTGGGAATGCCCCGGTACTGGGAGTGTCCCGGTACTGGCAGTGCCCCGGTACTGAGAGTGTCCTGGTACTGAGAGTGTCCTGGTACTGAGAGTGTCCTGGTACTGAGAGTGCCCCGGTACTGGGAGTGTCCCGGTACTGAGAGTGTCCCGGTACTGAGAGTGTCCCGGTACTGGGAGTGCCCCGGTACTGGGAGTGCCCCGGTACTGAGAGTGCCCCGGTACTGGGAGTGCCCCGGTACTGGGAGTGTCCCGGTACTGGGAGTTCCCCGGTACTGGGAGTGCCCTGGTACTGAGAGTGCCCCGGTACTGGGAGTGTCCCGGTACTGGGAGTTCCCCGGTACTGGGAGTGTCCTGGTACTAGGAGTGCCCTGGTACTGAGAGTGTCCTGGTACTGGGAGTGTCCTGGTAGGGGGAGTGTCCTTGTAGTGGGAGTGCCCCGGTAGTGGGAGTGCCCCGGTACTGAGAGTGTCCTGGTAGTGCCCCGGTAGTGGGAGTATCCTGGTACTGGGAGTGCCCCGGTAGTGGGAGTGCCCCGGTACTGGGAGTGCCCCGGTACTGGGAGTGCCCCGGTACTGGGAGTGCCCCGGTACCGGGAGTGCCCCGGTACCGGGAGTGCCCCGGTACTGAGAGTGCCCCGGTACTGAGAGTGCCCCGGTACTGAGAGTGCCCCGGTACTGGGAGTGCCCCGGTACTGGGAGTGCCCCGGTACTGGGAGTGCCCCGGTACTGGGAGTGCCCCGGTACAGAGAGTGTCCCGGTAGTGGGAGTGCCCCGGTAGTGGGAGTGCCCCGGTAGTGGGAGTGCCCCGGTACTGAGAGTGTCCTGGTAGTGGGAGTGCCCCGGTAGTGGGAGTGCCCCGGTAGTGGGAGTGCCCCGGTAGTGGGAGTGCCCCGGTAGTAGGAGTGTCCTGGTACTGGGAGTGCCCCGGTAGTGGGAGTGCCCCGGTACTGAGAGTGCCCCGGTACTGAGAGTGTCCTGGTACTGGGAGTGCCCCGGTACTGGGAGTGCCCCGGTACTGGGAGTGCCCCGGTACTGGGAGTGTCCTGGTACTGGGAGTGCCCCGGTACAGGGAGTGCCCCGGTACAGGGAGTGCCCCGGTAGTGGGAGTGCCCCAGTAGTGGGAGTGCCCCGGTACTGAGAGTGCCCCGGTAGTGGGAGTGCCCCGGTAGTGGGAGTGTCCCGGTAGTGGGAATGCCCCGGTACTGGGAGTGCCCCGGTAGTAGGAGTGTCCTGGTACTGGGAGTGCCTCGGTAGTGGGAGTGCCCCGGTACTGAGAGTGTCCTGGTACTGGGAGTGCCCCGGTACTGGGAGTGCCCCGGTACTGGGAGTGTCCTGGTACTGGGAGTGCCCCGGTACAGAGAGTGTCCCGGTAGTGGGAGTGCCCCGGTAGTGGGAGTACCCCGGTACTGAGAGTGTCCTGGTACTGGGAGTGTCCTGGTACTGGGAGTGCCCCGGTACTGAGAGTGCCCCGGTACTGAGAGTGCCCCGGTACTGAGAGTGTCCTGGTACTGGGAGTGTCCTGGTAGTGGGAGTGTCCTGGTAGTGGGAGTGCCCCGGTAGTGGGAGTGCCCCAGTACTGAGAGTGTCCTGGTACTGGGAGTGTCCTGGTACTGAGAGTGCCATGATAGTGGGAGTGCCCTGGTAGTGGGAGTACCCCGGTACTGAGAGTGTCCTGGTACTGGGAGTGTCCTGGTAGTGGGAGTGTCCTGGTAGTGGGAGTGCCCCGGTAGTGGGAGTGCCCCGGTACTGGGAGTGTCCCGGTACTGGGAGTGTCCTGGTACTGAGAGTGCCATGATAGTGGGAGTGCCCTGGTAGTGGGAGTACCCCGGTACTGGGAGTGTCCTGGTACTGGGAGTGTCCTGGTACTGGGAGAGCCCCGGTAGTGGGAGTGTCCTGGTAGTGGGAGTGCCCCGGTACTGCGAGTTTCCTGGTACTGGTAGTGCCCCGGTAGTGGGAGTGTCCTGGTACTGGGAGTGCCCCGGTACTGGGAGTGTCCTGGTACTGGGAGTGTCCTGGTACTGGGAGAGCCCCGGTAGTGGGAGTGTCCTGGTAGTGGGAGTGCCCCGGTACTGCGAGTTTCCTGGTACTGGTAGTGCCCCGGTAGTGGGAGTGTCCTGGTACTGGGAGTGCCCCGGTAGTGGGAGTGTCCTGGTAGTGGGAGTGTCCTGGTAGTGGGAGTGTCCCAGTACTGAGAGTGTCCTGGTACTGGAATCAAGCTATCCTGGCTGAAGAGGGGTGAAACCCCCAAACCGGTCCTAGGATGCTTGGTTCTGGTCCAGGGAGGACCTGGCTTGGCAGTTCGGGCTGGACTGTTCCCATGAGGCACAGGGTCAAGACTGATTTGCATATGGCCAGGTCTAAACTGGGATGGCATGGTGAGCAAAAGAATGATGGATTTAACCCAGATCTCTTGACTGGGGGTAAATGTTTTGATTTGTTCTGCATTCCGTCCATCAACTGTGTGTCTTTCACTTTCTAAAAGTAGCATTTCTGAAATAGTAATGTGAAATCCAACCTTACCAGTACAGAGAATTTATCATTGCCATTCCAAAGATATAAAACATGATACAGCCACTCCTTTCTAACCAGGAATTACAGCTTAAAAGGCTGTATTAAGGAAGTCTCAATGTTAATCTATGAGAGAAGTAGGCCTTACAATAGTGAAAAACCAATGCAGGTGTTTTTCACTACAAGGACATGCAAAACTTAAAAGTACATGTCCTACCTTATAGTAACATAGCACCTAGGGCCTATCTTAGGGGTGACCTATGTGTAATAAAAGGTGAGTTTACGGCTAGGCAAGGGGTTTTAATACCAAGTTGAAATGGCATTAAGACTGCAAACACAGGCTCTGCAGTGGGAGGCCTGAGACATGTTTAAAAGGCTACTTGTGTGGGTGGCACAATCGGTGCTGCAGACGCACTAGTAGCATTTAATTTACAGGCCCTGGGTATATGCTATACCATTGTAATAAGGTACTTATAAGTAAATTAAATATGCCAGTTGTGTATACATCAATGCTCAGAGTCCTAAGACCAACAAAATAAATCAGCAAAAAGAGGAGGTAAACATGCAAAAGGTTTGGGGGAAGACCACCCTAAGGCTGGCAGGTCTAATAGTATGGTACAGGATTGTGTGTGTCTGAGTATTGAAGTCAGGCGGATCCCTTTTGGAAGCCCCTGGTTTAGCAGGGCACAAGAAGAAGAAGAGCGAGAATAGTTTCTGAAACACTGGAAGTTTATTGCCTGTATTTCTGTGGCTGGAGGGTGGAGAAACTCTTAATGCATCGCAAAGTGTACAACACAATACAGAAACGTTTGTTGTGTAATCTATGAGAAGGGTTATTGCAGATGGATGATACAAGTGTAGAGTGAACTCAACCCGCATTATCAAAAATCAGATTTACAGTGTTTGTGTGGAAGAGAGATGCTTACTAATGTAAAAGAGCCTGCTGTGAGAGACACGTATGAGATGCTCACAGAAGATAAGTATAGTGAGATATACAGAATGAGATGTGTGTCAAAGCTCAGATATGAGGTGTTAGTGAGGAACACCAGAAACACAGTGTTTGTGTGTGAAGCTTACAGAGGGTGGAAGGTCACAAATGAGCAGTGCCTGGGACGCACTGAAGCACAAAAACCGTGTTATATGGGAGGCTCACAAAATCTATAGAATGCTCAAAGCTGGCAAATATGCCTCTTGCTAGGATTACTTGAGCCAAAATATGGAGCATTTTACTGAACCAATGAGAGAAGGCGTGGAGGCCTGGCCAGAGACTCTGATGATTAATTTACCAGTGCCTTTTGGAGAGTTGCCTATCAGCAGCGAAGTGATCTTTGGGGAAAAGTTATTGCTACCAAGACAAGGAGCGACTGCTTTGGTAGCGCTGATACGGACTTCACTTTCTCGAAGCGTATGTATGGTTGGTCCGTTTGCTTTTATGTTAAGAAGCTCAGAGGAAAAACACGCCCTTTGTGTGATAACATTGACAATATTGGGGTGTGAGGGGGAGAATTATTGGTGCCTGGCCTCTTTGAGGACACTATTTGCCCAAAGGTTACAGAATTTTGAGATGCGAGTTTTGATTGCTTGGAGAAGCTTGAGCGAAGAGGCCCTTGATCTGGTAGAATGGAAAACATTGCTCCGTGGAGGGGTTACTGATTCACTATGCCACGGTGAAACACCATTTCCCATATTTTACGGAACAGTGCATTATAGATACAACCAAATAACTTCTCATTTGTGGCTGCCGTACTTGATGGCCTGGTGTATTTAACCACCTCTTTGTAGAACTGCGTGTGCTGCACTTACGCTGATGATTTGTGTCTGGTGTGACAGTAACGTACATCGAGTTTACAGTGAGTAAATACCACAGATATATATATAAACCTGCAACTTTTAGGAAGTGTGAAGAGGGAGATCCAGCAGCAGGAAGAGAAAGAATTGTATTTGCCTTTTGACCAGCTTTGCAGTGCAGGAACATTGTATGCAGGGGAAGCTGGAATAAGAAGACATGGAGAAACAGTACCTGGGCCATGCTTCAGGGAAGAAAACAAAAACATGGAGACGAAGTGAAGCCGGCATGCGTACAGACGCGCTCATCAATGAAAAGGAAGAAAAAAAGAGTAACAATGAAGCCAACCAACGGTAAGTAAAGGGGGCTAAAAGACACTTTATATGTGCATCTTATTAGCCACTTTCTAAGAGTTTAGCAGTGCCTGAACGATGTGTCCAGGATCACACTACTTTGAGTGGAGAGGGAGCCAGAATTAGAGTACATTGTTTCGCCCTCACACTGGCTGCAGTGAAGACCTTGTATTTTCCTCGCATTAAACACAGCATTATTCAGACACAAAGAGCAACGAGAAAGGGAAACTCTCAGAGTTGTCAAGGGAAACGACTTCCATTGTCTTGGAAGCGAGCAACTAAAATATGCGCTTCTCTGAAGAGGAGCCGTCGTACAACACAACGGATTGTTTTTAAACAAACATATCACTTCTAAACTGTGCAGATAAGGGAATGCGGGTGAACAACGGGTAGTTCTGCCTACAGTAAGAAAATGTAATAAAGAACTCCACAAAAGGTAAACTGACCCTGACAAATGTGAACTTACAGTCTCACTGTGGAAAATAAGAACACGTGCATCACAGCGTCACTGTCAACAATGGGAAAAAGTGCCCTGCTGCTCTCCTTTGGATACTGTAAACCTAGGCAGACAACCATTCATATGCGGACAGTGGCCAGTCAGTGATCTTGGTGCTGTTGGACATGTCAGCGGCTTTTGACACTGTAAACCACGGTATACTGTTATAGAGACTTAAAGACCAGGGTGTGACCGGTCGCGCCCTTGACTGGCTTTGTTCTTATCTAACAGACAGGACACAGGCAGTGTGCCTTCAGCCATTCTCCGCTAACAAGTCTTCCTTACGACATGGGGTCCCGCAGGGCTCAGGGATTAGTCCTGTGCTCTTTAACATCTATTTGCAGCCTCTCATTCCGCTTATTAGATCTTTTGGAGTGGAGGTGGTGAATTACGCGGATGATACCCAGCTCGTGTTTTCCGTGGAAGGGAATGATTCCATTTCCTTGGAAAGATTTCACGAGTGTATGACTAGCACCACGAAGTGGCTTAAGAAGAACTGGTTACAATTTAACAGCTCTAAAACGGAAGTGGTCCTGTGTCCTTCCAGAAGATCTGATCAGCCTGTTTTACCCATCTTTCGGCTGTCCCCTACTGGCGCACCTATTACCCCTTCTAGCACAGTACGCAATCTGGGGGTGATGGTGGATCAGGATCTCCAACTGAATTCTCAGGTTAACAAAACGGGTGGCACTTGCTTCTCGCTAATCCGAGTGCTGAGAAAGATCCTCCCTTTCTTGCCTAACTCTGCTAGAACGCAGGTTGTGAGATGCGTAATTCTCAGCAGACTTGATTACTGCAACTCTCTATATCTGGGTGCGCCTAACACCCTTATCGGGAAGCTGTACAGAATACAGGCCATTGCAGCGAAACTCGCTTTAAATAGGCAGCGAGGGACCTCAACCACATTAGCCTTGCGAGATTTGCATTGGCTGCCGATCCACCAGCGAATTCATTTCAAAGCTCTATGCACTGTCTTTAGGGCAGCTCATGAAATGGGCCCTAAGAACCTGCAAAGAAAATTCAGCTGGTATTCTCCAACTAGAAACCTTCGTTCTGCTTCTGCATTTCTGATGAATGTAGTCAGGTTCAGGCGGTCCAGAACAGGTGGCAGATCTTTCTCTGCCGCTGCTTCTCGGCTATGGAACACTCTCCCTTTGGATCTACGTCAGGTCCAAAGTCTTACGGATTTCAGGAAAAAGTTGAAAACGTTTTTATTCCCTAGGCTGGAGTAATTTTTCCTTCTGATATTATCTCTCTCCTCCGCCCTTCCTGTTTCACACCTCAGCTGCCCCTATTAACTTCTGGTGGGGACTCTCCTTTTTAAGCGCCAGGATACCCGTTGGGTGATAGAGCGCTATATAAGCACCTCATTACATTACATTACATATAGTATTCTAGAAACATAGCACATACATGTCATGGTGGCGTACTCTGTTCAGTCTGTGTTCAGAATGTTTTAATAATGAGGCTTGTATTTATTATGGTTTTGTGCAAACTTGAGCCATCAAAGACAATGTGATGTGCTGGCAGCGACATCTATTATATCGAAACTTAAGTCAAGGTATGTGACTGCTGTCACCTCCTGTGACAGACAGACGTGGGGAAAACTCTGAGGAAGGGTAAAGAGTAGCGAGGTTCATGAGGATTTGGGACAGCTCTCTGGCGGTCTCCTTTTACATGTTTGCATTAGGGCCCATGGTCACCAAGTTATGTAACTGGTGGAAAGAGATGTCTCCATCCAACAATACCTAGAGGGAACCCTAATCTACCTAAACACGTCTTCATGACTGGACACGCTCGTTCTGTACTTGTAAACGTTTACAACATTTGAAGAACTTCTTTAAATCCTCAAAAAAATATTCACCCTGTTCTTCTCCAAGGATAAAAAGTCTTTCAACCCTAAACGGCTGACTCAATGACATTATTTTTTATTATTATTATTAATTAAAGATATATAAAGTGCAACAGCTATTCAATAGAGTGTCCCGTTGCTATGTAGCAAGCCGGATCCCTAAATAACAGAGGTACTAAAAGGCAGAACCAAAGAGCCGGATCTTAAGAAGTCGCCTACAGGTCAGAATGTCCCTGGAAGCAGGGAGCTGAGCTGGGAGGGCATTTCACTGGCGGCCGGAAAAGAGCAGGAGCTGTCGCTCCACTTTTTTAGACTGAAATGGGGAATTAGTACCAGCGAGGAGTTGGATGATCGAAGAGATGGAGCTGGTTGGTAAGGTGTGAATCTGTTGACAAATGCTGAGGGCCTTTGTGGTAAAAAGCTCTGTGTGCCAGAACCAAACCTTTGAACCTCACACCTTCTTTTATAGGCGACCGGTGCAGTTCCTTTAGGCCTGGCTGAATGTGGGCTCGCCTGGGAAGGCGTAGTAGAAGCCTGGCAGCAGCTTTCACCACCAGCTGTCATCACTTCAGGGGATAGGTAGATCGGCCCCAGTACAGAGAGTTAGCATAGTCCAGACTTGAGGTGATCAAGGCTTGAATCACTGTTTTCTGCTGCTGGAGTTTTTAGCAGGTCAAAGCACGTGTCTACTACCCACCCCCCACACTTGGAGGGGGGGGGAAGAAGCAGTAGTATTGAGTTGTATCCCGAAATTGCATGCTACCATGGTAGGGGGAGGTGGCGGGGACATCCTTGGGCCAATGGTCATTGTCCTAGCAGGGCGGGGGGACCCCAAAGAGCAGAATTTGTGTCTTGTTAGTTTTACATTGGATGCCACTATCGCGCATCCACTGAAACACAGACGTCGAGCAGGTCTGGACGTTACACAGTATTAGGTGAATTTCTGTCAAAGGTGAGAAACGGTTGGGTCATCTGCATAATATTGTCTGCTCTCCAAAGGATTCAATTAGGGATGCCAAAGGGGTCATACACGCATTGAAAACAATGTGGGGCTTAGTGCAGACCCCTGAGTGACCTCATAACCCAATGATTTAGGATCAGAGGCATATGGGGCGTACCAGACAGACTGGGATCTGTCTGTCTAAACTGAATAGACCCATGCCAAAGCAGAACCGCGGACACCTATGGCTTCGAGGTGCTGCAGGAATGTCAAATGCGAGACCGCGTCAAAAGTCGCGGATAGATCGAGGAGGATCAGTGCCACCTGCTTCCTTTGATCCACAATTGGCTACTGATGTACCTTGATGATTTCCTACTATATAGTACTAAGGTACCCAGGGCATAGGTACACCAGGGGTCTCCCATGGGCTGCAGCATGCATTGTGCCACCCATGGGAGCCCACTTAAACTCTGACTACAGGCCTGCCATCGCAGCCTGTGTGAGATGGAGCTTGCACCTCTCACGACTGATACATTTCCTTATATCTGAGGTCACTGCACTTAAATCATATAAGTCATCCCTATGGTAGGCCCTTCAGTCCTGATGGCAGGGTGCTTGGTTACAAGTGTGAGGGTGCCCCTGCATGAGCAGGACACCCCTACAAACCCCAGGGTTGATTCTCTAGGCTTTGTAAGTGCAGTCAGCCATTTTAGGGTATATAGTGGACATCAGTAATTACGAGATGTCTAACTATATAATGTGCACCGAACCTGGTCCTGTTTGGCATTACACATGTTGGAATCATACACAAACACCGATTCCGGTACTGGAAGAATGATCTCATGTACTGGACACCCCTGTACTCCTGGTAACAGCCTTTCAGAGTCTGACAGTAAGCTAGCGCTGCTGCCGACCACAGACACTATTCTGCCCTCCTGCTGCTGAGCCTAGCTCGAGCAGGGGAAGGTAAAACAAAAGGTTTCCTGTCACAGGGATTTGTGACCACCTTCCAAACAGGACTTGGGCTGGGGTGAGGGTGCTTTCCAGCACCACTAGACTGCTTTGAAGGGCACATTCGGTGCCCTTCTTGCATACTCTGGTTTGAGCCAGTTCAGGGAGCCGTTGGCTCCCGCTCTGTCCGAAACTGGACATGGGAGTATCCTCCCCTCTGTCCAGCCCCTCCTATGGGAGGGACCCCTGAGTCGTTCCAACCCTTTCCCTAGGGTACTTAAGGGCTCCCCTGAAAGTGGCTCCTCAGATTCGTCGTGGAACAAGACTCACCTCTGAAACCAAGACACTCTTTGACCATCTGGACACTTAGACTTTGACTAGAACCGAGACTACATCAAGGAAGATTCCTGCTGCTCCTGGTCTCGCCTTCCTTCAAGTCTTCTGTTTGTCTGTGTCTGTGCTCCATCTAGGTTCTCCAGAAGGGCTGTGGGCATCAAGGACACCCGAAGTAATCTCCCTTGGAGCGAATAAATCACTCCCCTGCATCTGCAGGCATCGCAACAAAGCTGACTGGTCTGCTGCTCCTGTTGTCCTACGGACTTCCCGAGGCCCAGTAACACCTGTCTTGTCTGCAATTTTTAGGGCAGTATGCCTCGTCGGAGCTGCTGGGACTAAATCCCTGGGCAAACCATCTACTTTCCATTGCCAAGGCTTGTTGGCTCTGCCCTCCAGAGATCTTTGAGCTACAAGAAGCTCCAGCCTCCTGCACCTCACCCCCTGAAGATCAGCATCCTTCCTGCATCCTCTGCATCTTGGGCCTCCATCTTTGGTGATCTTCCTGAGGTCCTCTAAAGGGTCCTCCTTTGCTTCAGTGGGCTCCCATCCTTGCCCGGGGTCTGCTCTGACTCTCCTGCACTTGATGAGACCCTTGAAGCTTGCCAGTCCCAACGTTTGCATCTTTTTGCTTTCCACTCCAGTTGCAGCTACCAAGGCTTGTTGGTGCTCCTGCCGGACACCGACCACCTGGACACCGACACTGAAGTGGGACAGCTCATGCACGGCTCCTGGTCTTCCTCAGCATCACCTGGTCCTCACAGCTGCAGCGACAAAGTCACAGTTGTTTCTTCTGAACCTCCCGACATCGGTGGGCATTGTGTCTCTTCGCCTCCTGCTCACCTACAAGTGGCATAGACTCTGTCCCCTCTGCTTGAAGGTTCTCCTCCTCAAGAATACACTCTTGGATTCCACTGGAATCCTTCACAGGCTTCTCCAGAGGCATTTTCTTTGAAGTATTGCCATTGCTGTCTATGGCGGTTTCCGACGTCACTTCACCCCTATGCACCCGGCTTCCCTGGTGCAGGTAACCTGGTTCCTGGGGCATCCACAGGTGGGGTGGCTCTCCAACTTCCCATCTTCCAAAAGGTTTCTTCGGGGTCCTCTGAGAAGGGTCCTTTTTCATTATAACTGCACCCACGACTTTTCCGTTGATTTCTACTGGACACACGATTGTGTTTCCCCTCTGCACACAGCCTCCGTAGGGTTCCTGGGTACTTACCTTGAGTGGTTCCTTGGGTCCCTGGCTCATCTGAGTCTTCTGCTTCAAGCCCGTTCTCCTTTGCAGTTCGCATTTCATTTTCTTAGTATATGGTTTGGTTTTCCCCTGGACACCAGTGTTTAATTGTGCTTCTTACCTGATTATTTTGAAGCATTCTTGTGTGTATTGTTGATATCTCCGGGTAGGAGATATACCAATGTGTTAGTGATTGTGCTGCATAATAAATAGACTTATTTTTATAAACACTATGTGGTTCTTTTTCATCTAATCTACACTCTCAATTAAATATGGTAAAACAAGCTGCTTTACACTCCTTCAAGGTTGGTCTGAAGACTGCTCTCCACAGCTACCACTTTGAGAACTTTCTATGGTTTTCCAAGACCACTGAAATCTCCATAAGGGTTGCCAGGATTAGTTCAAGGTGCCTCACTCCTGAGAGTGTGAACCATATACTAAGCCAGCCTCCTACAACCACCAACACCAGTTCTCCAATATACTTCTCCCACCAGGGCACAAGTCCTAAAAAACGAAGTGGGGCACTAACCAAGTTAGGCAGTATGTAAGTGACATCACAGCGCGAGACATCACAACCCATGACCTCACAGGAAGTGAAATCACCCAAAACGACATCAGATTCTAAGTCCTCGCATATGTTAAGCAGACCTGTCAGGAGTAGATTTGACAACATTACAATATTTAACAAATTAGATTTTTCTTCGGAGTTGAGCCAAAAAAGTGAAGCAACCCCGGTGCAAGATCTGGGCCTCCACTTCCACATTTATTCATTAAAACTCTGCCAGAAAGAAATGGTCAACAAGGAGAAATGTGACAGTAAATCTGTTCTGCTTACTTGGTTGCAAAGTCTGCATTTTAAAATATCTTATGGGGTTAAGGCACCAGCTGCAGAGATCTTTAGGTACTCAGTAAATCTCAGGGAATAATAATAATGGAAGGAGAACTCTGGAGGTCGATGCATTTGCTGGAGAGACAGGTGTTTTGTGTAGTCCCAGTTTGGAATCAAAGTAGCATAGCAGATGGATAAACTATTACTGCCGGTAATAATCGGGCGCTTTATTCTCGATCACTCGACGCGCGTCTGACGGGCCCTACGCGGGTCATGGTACGGGTGTGGCACGCGGCAAACTTGGCGATGGGGTGGAAGGATCGATTGACCCGGGCGACGCCACTGTATGCCTCTGAGCGGCTGGGCTCCCTGTGGACCTCGAAGGGCTTTGAGAAGTGGGACATGATAGGCATTAGCAGGGTGGGCGATCTCTGGACGAGGGGGGATTCAAAACGTTCGATGTGTTGCAGACGGAATTCCAGTTGCAGGACAGGGAGTACTTTCGATATCTGCAGGTCCGTCACGCGCTGGTCTCCGTATTCCCGGATGTTGCCTCCATCCCGGAGTACTCCCCTCTGGAAGATAGAGTGCTAGATGGGCATGTGCCGGACGGCACGATTTCCTTGATTTACAAAAAGCTCATCAACGATCGCTCGGGACTGTTGACTAGCCTTCGTGAGGCGTGGGTCGCCGATGGATTGGAGCTGGACGACGAGGACTGGGTGTCTGCGGTGGCCTCCCCGAAAGAGGTGGCCATACCGGCCCGCCTTCGCTTCGTCCAGCTCAAAATACTCCATAGGGTCTATGTTACGGGGCCGGGTCTGATGCGTATGGGATATTTCGTGGATGGGTTGTGTAAGCGTGGGTGTGGTTCCTCAGGGACCTTCGTCCATATTTTGTGGGAATATCCGGAGGTGGCGCGATTCTGGCGTGGTGTGCATGCGGTGTTGCAGGCGGTCACACATGTGCCGCTGCTTCCTGAGGCGAGGAGGTGTCTGCTAAATGTGTGGGAGCCGACTGATTACTCAGTGCCGCAGACGTGGTGGGTGACTCTGGGCTATATGGTGGCCAAGCGTGACATAGCGCAATTGTGGGGCTCCCAGAGGTCGCCAACGATCTCGGCATGGAAGGACAACATGGATTGGTGTATGTTTCGGGAAAAAGTGGTGTATGTCGCGAGAGGTAAGCCTGGGAAATGGGTGAAAGTGTGGGGCCCCTGGAACTCCTACTGTGGCGGAATTTGTACCCCGCCACTGACGCCTGATCTGGCACTGGCCCCGTCTCCCTAGTCTCCTTGTCTCCTTGGTTCTGGGTACTGAATCCACTTTGTTTCCGCTCCGGCCTGTCCCCCCCCGCTTTTCCTGTGGATCGGTAGGGTCCTCCCCAGGGGAGCTCATACTGCTGCTTCGACTTCTTGCTGCCTTGTGGATTTGTTTGTTATTTCTTACATAAAAATGGAACCTCCATCTGGGGGGTCCGGACGGTGTGGCCACCAACGTTTTTCTTTCCAACTCCTGTGATCTCTCTCACGCTGCAGCGTGTGTTTCCCACTTGTATTCTATGCTCTTATTGTTTGCTAGCGGCCGGCCCGAAGGTTGTAGGCCCATTTTTGTATCTCTTTTGACTTCTGTAATAAAGGTTTCAAAAAAAAAAAAAAAAAAAGTAGCATAGCAGGTTAATATGACTCCTGCAAAGCACTTTATGTGACACACAGATGACGGATTTTTGTTTTATGTAGATGGGTAAGTGGTTATTGCTTTTAACACAGAGATGCTTTTGTTACTTGCAGTTCATGAATTGTAATCCTCCTAACACACCACAGTAAGCCATGAAGGACACGTGACTCCTACACCTTGTAACCCTCACTCTCTGATGTAACTCATCCTGGAAATTGATTTACACACGGATGATTTGTTGGCAATTAATAATGTGTATGTGGGATGTAAAGTGCTCCGACACCCTGGATTGGGATGAGTGGCGCTATAAAATAAATAAGACAAAATAGTGGTATTTAAATTGTTATTTGTGTGAAGTTTAGGACAGACCAATACATCTGACACAACATAACGCAAGATGTGTGCTTAGACTATATCTGCAACATTGTCCTCATGTTCCAGGGCGAGGTGCAACTGCTCAAAATAAACATTTCAACAAACCATTGGCCTTTGAGTGGCGGACATGTGCAGCGCGAAACAGTCCAATAAGGTAGGGTCGGGGCTGAGGAGGGACAGGATGCAGACAGGAATCAACACGCTACCTCTCTTCCTTTTAAAAGGACGGCAGAGAAGAGTTTCTTTCAAGTTGTCCTGTTGTGGGTGATCAAAGTGGGGATTAACCAGAGGAAGCAGAGTGTGTAGTGGGTTTTGTCAGTGGAGATCTGGCTGCAGATGGTAGAATTACTCTGAAAGAGTGAGAAGAAAGAGCTCAGGATAGTTGTCAAACTTTGCTTAAAAAGTTCACGGGTGTTGTTTGGGAGAGATGAAGCCTTTTCACAAGTCAAAGATGAATTAACCTTTGAGGGTGGATTGATTTTGCAAGATAACCTCCGGCTATGGAATCAAGGGGTAGGAGAATAAGATGTAATCATCTGGGCTATGTGGGTTTGATTGGTTCTAAGAAAGGGTTAAGTTCATTTCATTGGTGGCCGTGTATGGATGGTGAGGTGGAGACATTCATTGCAGGTTGTGAGGGTGCAGCTTGGCAGATACATCCTTGTGTATGTGTAATACCCCTTTATCACAGGTAGTTCCCTGATTTGCCCTGGGAAAGACTAGGCAATGATTTTATTGGACCTATGTATTCTCCTAATGAAAATGTAAGATATTCCCTATTAATTGATGATAATCACTTAAAATCTGTCTACCATAAACTCATGAGTGACCGAAGTACCACGGTGGTGACGAGCACCCTTTTGAAACTATTTCACACTGAAGGTATACCCACATTGTTAGTCACTGACCGTGGAGCGCAGTTTAAGTCACACTATATGGAGACTTTTCTCTCTTCTTTGGGGATCAAACATTTAGCTATTGCTCTGTACAATCCACCAGGTAATGGAATGGTGGAAACAGTGAACTCCTCAAGAAAGGAAACATTCACTTGGCATTGTCTGAATAGGAAGCTAAAGCGACTGTGGATGAAAGAGAGTGGAGGTACCATTCTACTCCTCATTCAACCACAGGTGTCCCACCATTTGTAATGTGGAGGGAGCATCCTTCTTTAAGTGAACTGTCTCCATATTGGGTTTTGGAAAAGATTGGGGCATACCTGATGTTCATGAAGTACGTCACAGAGTTAAATATGTGCAATGTGAGAGCAGAGTGAATTATGACGGTCGGATGAAAGTCAAAGAGGTGAATTCTGAGGTGGGGACATGGTGTGAGTTAAGAGTCTGGTTGGATTTAGGAAGGGCCACTCTACATTTATTCAAAATCTGCTATTGTTCAAGTTTCTACTTTCTAAACACACTACGAGAATGGATGATGGGTGTTAGTGGCACAAGAGGAGGGTGTCTAAGGTATGGCCTGGTGTGGTGGATTGTATGAGTGGCACAAGTTCTAGGTTGCCCGAAAAGTTTGAACATCGATTAAATTGGTGAATGCTTAGAGGTGAGTTTTCAGGTCATGAAGTGACTGAGTCTAGCTCAGTGCTGAGTGAACAAATTACTAGTGAGGATTATTTTGCTGCTGGGGAAGGTTCATTGTTTCCTGAATGACCAGAGAAAGATATGTTGAGCGGGTGTCGCTGTGAAACAGGACACGACTAGCTGAGAGACCTACGTCTCTTCATGACGATGTTTTGTCTTAGATTCATTGTTAAACTTATTGTACTTTCAGTTTCTAGTCAATTACAGTTTATTATGATTCGGAACTCCTTGAAGTTCCACATGCAAAAGCAAAAAGACAACAGCAAATCATACAATTATTAAAAACAAGATAAAATACTTTCTAAAAGCGAACATTATAGTGGACTCATATTAATTGTATACAATGTACACAATGTATCGGCTAAAAGTCAGGATAAACCACACTCTGAGTATAATAATAATCTGTAACGTACTTTCGGGGATATTCTCAATAAAGTGGCGGTGAGAGGCTCCACTTCATAAACGCGAGGCTGCACCCTATTCTCAAGAATGAGGTGCAGCCTGGTGTTTCCCCCTGCGATGGCGCTAAGTTTCAAGACTTAGCGCCAACGCAGGCATCCTTGCACCAGATTGCAAGTGTGTCTGTGTGCAGGGGAGGGTTGTTTATGTACAGGAAGGTGCCCCTTCCTGCACATGAACATTCCTGAAATTCCATTTTGTTTTTTCCATGTGTGCTGCACAAGGCAGCACACACGGAAAAACCAAAGACGAGGAGAAATGAAGCATTTCTCCTCATTTCTCAACTTAAGACCAGGATTTTTCTGGTCTTAAGTTTGGCGCTGTTACCTATTATTGCCGCCCTTGATAATAGGTGGCAGCATCGATCACAATGGGTATTGCGGTGGAACGCCCTCCGCAACACCCACTGCACGCCCCTTTCATGCTAAATTTAGCGTGAAAGGGGCTTTATTCTCAAGGCAGCGTTAAGCCACTTAACGTGGCTTAAGGCCACCTTAAGTGAGTTAACGCTGCCTTGAGGATAAGGCGCTGACCCTATCGCCACAGTAGCGTCCGAAAAAGTGACATTCCCATGGTGATAGGGGCTTGAGAATATGCCCCAAAGTACGAATGCGCCAGAGTTGTGGGGAAGATGTGCGAAGCCTGACCAACCAACGAAATACAACGGGGGATGACTGAGTATGTACAGTGCCGAGTCCTGGCAACAAAAACTGGACGAATCCAACGACATGTATAATACAATTCCTTACGTATAAAGTGTAAATGCATCAGAGTTTTTGGAAATATACGGGACCCGATCAACATAGGTCATGCATTGTAAAGTATACATGAAAGTTCCATTTCTATACATTAGTGTAGCTCAGCAGCTCTAGGCAGTATAATTGCTATATGAACCGCAGCCGTACAATTCTTGAGAACCTGAAATTCAACTTATATCGTGCACATTTTTACCCTAGGGATCAAATTCAGCCTGATTAAAGCTGGGAAACTAATAAGATCCTATCTAAAAGAAATAAAGTTTGTTTAAAAAAGACAAAGATTTTGGAGCAAACTGCTTCAGAGGGTGGAGCCAAAGAGAATTCTGTGCCTCCAATGCTGAGGTAGTATTATACTCGGCGTCTCAATGGCTGTAAAGGGGGACAGACGAATGGCACGTGATTTAAGACTTGCACCCAATTTCCATAAAAGTCGCAGAGTCCGTCTTCCCTGGCTCGTCCCTCCCATGCTCATGTTATGATTCTTAAGGGGAGCAGGTTCCGCCGTAATAACGGAGGGGCATATTAGCAAGGGCTTCATCGCCGCTTTAGCGGCACTTTTTGCTGCTAAAGCGGCGATTTTTTTATCGCCCTATTAGCAAGCTGTCGCTAACAGCAGTTAGCGACAGCTTTCAGGCGATAGCGACCGGTTTGGGGCCCGCTTTGCATGTCAGCGATATTTATCGCTAATGACATGCAAAGTGGGCGTACCCAAACTGTTAGCTTCTGACAGCAGTCGCTAACACAGCTATCGCCTATTAGCAATGCAGGCTGTGCGATAAAAAAAGTCGCGCTAAGCGCGATTATCGCCAGAATCTAACACCTGCTCAAAACATTACTTACCTGTGTAATCAATGGGAGGTGGATTGTCAGGTTAGGTCCCAATTGGCGTTAATGCGTGAATATCGCTGGATTTCCAGTGATATTCACGCATTTAGCCGCTATCGCTGGATATTTTATCGCATTAGAGATAAACGTTGCTAATAGCGTGTTATCTCTGCGATAATATGCGACGATAGGCGGCGATAAAAAAAACGCGCTAAGCGCGTTTTGCAGAAAATACCGCATGTCCTTGCTAATATGCCCCAGAGCCCCTCTATGCCCTCCATGGGAAGGTTCCATGAGACGTCTGGTTGAGGGATTCTACGCGTGCTGCTATCCACTATCCTAGCATTCCCAGTGTGCCGTGAACACAGCGCCATGCCTCATAGATTGTTTTTTAATTCATAGTTTTTAAGAGGGCGCGCTTCGCTTTGCTCGATTCCAAACATGGCGAATGCCTTCTGGATCATTTCTAAAAACACTTTTACCCTCCAGACGCGAGGAAAGGCCATGTTTTAGCGCTGCTCGGATGGAGCTCATGTCAGTATTTAGTGGGGTATTACCCCATCCTAGGCCTGCGGCCAGAGCACACACGGTGGTTGAAGGAAGGCCGAATGCTGGAGCAGCTGCACAATTCAGGTTGCATATATGATGCCAAATGCGCCCATCCCCCTTCCCACAAAGTCCCATCCCCCTTCCCACAAAGTCCCAAAGCAGCTTATCCACTCCTTCACAAGCGTGATTTATGAAGGCGGAATCTTAATCGTATACGCCGGTGAAATGTGGGCAGAGTGTCATCGCCCGCCGCTTTTATATAACCCGCCAAGTGCAGAGGGCTGGGATATTGCCTGACGTTTACACTGACGAGTGTGATCTGTGCTAGAACAGGGACTTCAGAACATTCTCCCCAACTCTGGCTCTAACTTCATTGCACCCAGCTCACCTTTCCCCAGAAACCAATGCATGTTTTTCCTAACCACACATCCTCAGGACCTAAAGCCATGATTTTACTTTTCGAAATATTTATTTTTAGAAAATGTTCATCCGCATAATGGCCTAAGTCTTTGAGGCCTCGGCAAGCCTATTGGAGTTAAGTCTGACAGGATAGCTGATCCGCATAGAGTACATAACTCGATTTCATTGTTCCTAGCTCCGGAGGGTCCCCCTTACAGTGCCCCCCCTACTGGGCAAGTCATTGATGTACAGGGAGAGGAGGAGGGGTGCTAACAGGCGCCCTTGCTTCAACCCATGATGGGTTTCCCATTTTCTTGACAGACCCTGATTCCCACCCATCAGGACCTGAGTCCAGGTAAAGGAATGTGACGCTGTCACCGCCCTAAGCAGATGTGCGGGAATCCCCTTCAGGGTCAGATTCCTCCACAGTGTCCCCCGGTCAACCCTGTTGAAGGCTGTGGAGAAAGGTATAAAGGCAGCATACAAGGTCGTACCCTTAACCACTGGCTAGTTTTGAATTAAAGTTCGCAAAGCTGAGATATTATCTAGAGTTCCACCATGGTTACAAAATCCCACCTGCTCTGCAGGAACAGGATCGTTACCAAAAGCCCAGTCGTGAAGGTGGAGAAGAATACTCCTCGCAAACAGTTTTCTGGCCGCATCCGGTAGTGCAATCTGCCTAAAACTCGTGGGAGAAGTTTTAGAACCCTTTTTTAGGTCGAGCCTGGACAGCGCATGCGCTGTCGCAAGACCTGTAGTAAACAAAATACGGAGGGTCATTTGTCCTGCCACTTGCCATTGGGTCTTTCTGGCATTGCCCTTCTTATGTGGCTGATTGTTGGCTGGCGATCAGTCATGTAATTTCCGTTTTCTGCCGAGGCAGCACCGACTAAGTACAGTTTACTTACGCTGTACTTGTTTATTAGTTCCTTTGAGGACTACTTCTTTTATTTCATGGTAACGATTTAGCGCCAGCCAACGCTTCATAGCTTTGACATATACAGGCGTAGCACATTATGTAAAGCACAGCGCCCGCATTCATAATTACAATATGCGCGTCGCGCTTTAAGTTTAGCTCGGTATTATTTCTTTCGGAGCAGTTTTTACGAGCACTGCTCATGCTACATTATGCTGCCTCCCAGACCGCAATGCTACCCCCTGCCCCCCCCCCCTAATTGTTGCGTCTGCAGCCCCGATACTCTTTTTCGTTAAGTATGCCGCTGACCGCGGCCCCCGCAGGGGGCCACTCGGCGGTCGGCGCCTTAGTGGCCCCGGGGCCCCGGTCACCCCTCCCCACTCCATACTTCGGGGGGGGCGGGGGCAGGGTTCCTGATCGTGCCCCCCTCCGTGTAGGGGGCCGGAAGTGACGCGAAAGGCGCGTCACTTCCGGGCCCAGGTGTGAGGGGAAGGCTATTTAGCCTTCCCCCACCCTCACTGGCGACCTCTTTGTCGCCCACCTCGCCTGCCCTTACCTCGTCAGCATCGGTCCGCCGTTCGCGCCTCCTCGTGCTCCGCCGGCCCCCACGGCTTTGCGTTCGTCGCCTCCACGCTTTCTGGTGAGTCTTGCTGCACCCGCTCCGCCCCGGCCCTGTCCCTGGGCAGTACCAGGTCGACGGGGCCCTGTGGCGAGGATTGCCACGGGCGGAGGGGAGGCAAGATTGGGGGCTGGGGAGGCGGGGGTTTGGGCAAAAGAGCGCGATGCTTTATCTTTCCTGGACCGTTGCGGGGTTTGGGGAGCGCGGCCCGCGCAGGGGCCAGTTTCCGTGCCACGAGTGGCGAGATCGGCATTGGGTGCCGATTAGAGAGCTCCACGGCCTGCCTACTCCTGGGCATCGGGCATCGCTGTTGCAGAGAACTCGAGGGCAGCAGTGCAGGACCCGGGGCGGTTTAGCGCACTTTTTAGAGCATGGTGCTACTAGCGCATGGTTAAGGGGAGAGAATGTGGTCCGTCGGCCGCGCCGCCGCCCCTAGTGCGCAGTGCAGGATCGGGGGCGGGTTAGCGCACTTTGCGAGAGCATGGTGCCACTAACGCAAAGGTGAAGGGGAGAGAATGTGGTCCGTCGGCTGCGCCGGCGCCTCTGGTGCAGGAAACCAGGGTTCGAGCTCGAGGTCACACATCTTGTGTTTCTGGGCAAATCACTTATCTCCCCGTGCCTGTAGGTGTAATGTAAAGCGCTACAATATCTTTCGAGTGCGCGGTATATAAATACGCAGCAATAATAATTTGGCAAGTACGTTCCCCGGGTTTGGCCGCATCTTTGGGGCATGCCATGTGTAGCGCTCGGAGCGTCGGGACATCGGGCTCCACATCCGGGTTTTCCTGGGCAAATCACTTATCTCCTGATCTCCCTGTGCCTGAATGTGTAATGTAAAGCGCTCCAATATCTTTCGAGTGCGCGCTATATAAATACGCAGCAAATAAAGAATTTGGCAAGTTTGCTTCCCGTGGGGCCGCATCTTTGGGGCATGCTATGTGTAGCGCTCTCGGAGCGTCGGGTCATCGTGTTCCACATCCGGGTTTTCCTTCATGCTATGTTTAGCGCTCTCGGAGCGTCGGGACATCGTGCTCAACATTCGGGCTTTCCTGGGCGAATCATTTATCCTGGGCACATCACTTATCTCCTGATCTCCCCGTGCCTGAATGTGTAATGTAAAGCGCTCCAATATCTTTCAAGCCGCGCTATACAAATACGCAGCAAATAAATGATTGTGCAATTTCAATTGCCGTTGGGCCACATCTTTGGGGCGTGCACTGTGTAGCGTCTCGGAGGGTCGGGACGTCGTGCTCCACATCCGGGTTTTGCCTGGGTGGATCACTTAATCTCCCCGTGCGCAAATGCAACCGGTGCTCATTAAAGCGCCGTCATTTATGTCGCGCGGTGCTAACCTGCATGGGAAGCGTTAGGTAAATGTTTAAAGTCCGTCGCGCAGTACGCAACGTTAATGCAGGCAAGGGCTAAGTGGACGTGTAAAGCGCAACTATACATTCGCGCTGTACGCTCCGACAACAATAATTAGGTATCGCGACGGGCGCTCGATTTTAGCGCCGTCACACCTTCGCGCCAGTCAAACCTAATTTTAATTAGCCAAAAAATATTGCGCAATGGTAAGTCTGGTGCCTACGGTCATAAATGGTCTCACATGACAGGTTTTCGAGTCCTGGGAACGCTGTCAAAGTGTCATAAAGTGGCGAAATTTCGGGTTTGAGGGGGCACCGTTGCATCTGGCCGGGGGGGCGATGGCTAAATGTGTAACGTAAAATCAGGGTGTGGCGCAGGCGCGCACCAGTCGCCGTGGTTGGGGTGGGGGGTAGAGGCGAGCGAGGTGGGCATTGTAAGAAGTGTTATGTATGACCACCCGTTAGGCTCTCGTCTCTGTGCTCCAGATCTACCCCCCCCCAAAGGGCGGGCTGCGAGCCGCGGGTCGCGTCGTCATCCTGGGCAAAGCATTTATTCCCCGTGCCTCGAGTTGGGTCCGGGTGTAGGGACTGTAGCTCCAATGGCAGAACATCTGCTTAGCAGGCGGCAGGTAGCGGGATCGGTGCCCGCATGCCCCCAATATTAAAAGTGGATCCCCTTGGTTTCAGTCACTAACTAACCACAACGCAGATTGCGGACTGGTGGCGGCGCGGCCGCCCAGGGGGCGCGAACGCAGGTGGGAGCATCGTGGCTGCGTCCACATCCTGTGATAAGGGGCAAATCACTTATTTTCCCCGGGTAAGGTGTCCCATACACCCGGGCGACCTCGCGTGATGATTACCAAAGCAAATAATTACTAGTTGAGCATAGTGGCGCGTCTAGCACCTGTTACCCCGTCCCTGAATGATTAATGTACAGACGGTGACAATGCAGACAATTGTGTGACACGATAGGGAGCTCCAGCTCCATCTGCATACGTGGTGCTAGGGGAAGCGCTCCAAATCGGTCGCGCTGGATAGATGGTGCCATTATAGAGCCCTCTCTTTAAGGAGAGGCTGCGTGCTCTGCTGCCACTGCATAGGGCATGGCTCCCTCCCTGGTTAGGATGGCTCGGCATTACGTCTATTAGGCTTGCCAATTCCTCGCTGATTGAGCAGTTTTAGTTTGAAAACTAAAGGTGCAAAGTGTTGTGTGGTGCCAAGTTAAGGCGCTCCAAAAATTGAACATCACGGAATCTCCTTGACGGTGGTGTGGTCCGTCGGCTGCGCTACCGCCATTGGTGCGGGAATAGTTCTGCAGATAGCTCAGTTTGGTAGAGCGGGAAACACTTAATTGCAACGTCGTGGGTTTCAATTCACCGTCGTGGGTTTGATCCACGCAGTAGGCGCGAGGACTCATTGGCAGGTTTCGAGCCTCGTAGTCGCGTCCATTCCTGTGATTTTGGGCAAATCACTTATCCTCCCGTGCCTGAATCGGAAATGTACAGACGGTGCTATTTAAGGCGGGAGCTATAGCGCGGTGTAAAGGATCAATTACCGTCCGGCAGGGCGCACATTTTAGTGATCGCGGGTCCGTCGGCCTTTCGCCCGCGGGGCATACTTTGCAATGGCGGTCGCCCTCGCGAGCGAAGTAAATTAAAGGGGGTGCGGACGGCTTGAAGCCGCATACCCTGTGCCGTGGGAGCCGGTAGGAGTCTAGCGTGGGTTCACAGCCCCAATGCACCAGCACTGCAAGGCTGGGAGCTGCCTGGGTCCCCGCTGATCGCGGAAAGTGCAACCCCGGTGGCTCTCCCTGGTTAAGGTTAAGGTTATCGCCCCCCCTCCCGTCGGCTACGCTGCCGTTGAGGGTGGGGGGGGGCATGCAGTGGGCTGCGTGCGGCAGGCGCAATGGACCTGGCACGGGGATCGTTTAGTATGACACGAATCTTGTAAGCCCCGTGCTTGAATGTGTAATGTAAATAAGGTGCTCAGGTAAAGCGCTCCAACACCTTCAGGTCAGTTCGCGCTATATAATTCTGCAACATGTATTGCTGACTTCCTATATGGCAGATAAATGACACAAGTGCGTGCACTGTTCACATACGCGATTATGGGCATTAATAAAACCCCCGCACCTCAATGGAAAATCGGGTGCGGTGCTCGCGTGATCCGGTTTTGGGGATCGGGTAATATAATACGAATTTCTTAAGCACCCCCTGCGTGAGGATGTAATGTAAATACGGTGCTCATGTAAAGTGCTCCAAATGCCTTATTGTCGAGTTCGCACTATATAATATGCATCATGTAATTCCAGGCTTCCGATGAGGCAGCTACATGATACCAGTACATGCACTGTTCACATCAGGCGATTACGGGTATTACTAATCCCCCCACGCACCTCAAGGCTTAATCTGGTGCGGTGCTCGCGTGACCTGGAATGGGGATCGTGTTCTATGGTACGTATCTCTCACGCCCCCCGTACCTGTATTTGTAACGTAAAGACATTACTCATGTGAAGCGGTGCAATACCTTTGGCGTCTGGTTCGCGCAAATACAATATGCAACGTGTATGTGCTGGCTTGCTATAAGGCAGATACTTGATACAAGTGCAGGCATAGTTCGCAAGTTTTGCTCCAATACCTTCGGGTCGATTTCACGCTAGATAAATATGCAGCATGTATTGCTGGTTTCCTATAATGCAGACACATGATACAAGTGCACGTATTATTCACAAGAATTGCTTGTGCCCACATTCGCGCGCAGTAAATGAATACGGGCATTACGACACCCCCTGCACCCGAATAGGTTATTCAGTCGGTGCTTGTGTCCGGTGCTCGATTAATTTCGCGCACATTACGGTTTGAGCTAATCACTAATCGACCGTGCCCGAGTACGTATGTTAATACCTATGGCTCATGTACTGCACTCCAACACCTTCGGGCGGGTCACGCTGGGACTCTGGGAAGATAATTTAATATCCACGTGCCCGATGATGCATGTATATACAGTGCTCATGAACGGCGCGCGATTACCTTCGGATCGAGTTCACGCTGGGTTGCGATGCTAGGTAAATCAATGAATATCGCCGTGCCCGAATATGTATGCGAGCTGCTGGACCTGGTATGCCTGGGTTCCCGAGGGTGGTGGACCTGGCGGCTCATGATCTCACTCCCGTGCCCGAATATGTGTGTAAATATGTTGCTCATGCACAGCGTTGCCATAACTTCGGGTCGAGTTCGCGCGTCATAAAAGTGCTACTTACAGCAAGGGTCGCGCAGTCCGATCCCGACCACACGTGACCACGTGTCGCTCGTCTCCAACCTTTTGCTGAAAGGGGGCTTGGGTCGTTTGTCATTGTTGTTTGGCCTCGACACCCACCCCCCATTCCTTACGGCCTCGCCCTCCCAGGTGCATCAGTCCTTGGGCAGGGCGGACCATGGGGAGATAGTCCTAACGTAGAACGGTCATTGCCATGTTAGTGGCAGTTACACACGGGTCGCTGCCGACAGTCTAAAAGAGGTATGCTTAAGCCTGCAACTCGGCCCCGCCAACATGCTTATGTGGGCAGCCTTCAACGGTCACTGATATGGGGAACTCACACATATCTAACTGTAACCTAGACACCCGGGTGGGTGCCTAGTCGGGCAGGGCTACGCAACCAAGATAGAATGGTAGTTATTATCTAATGCTAAAGGAAGTCTGGTTTGAGCCACTAGATGGGTTAGATATGGGTGCAGCTCAGTGCCCCAATCGCATTGAATACGGGGACGCACTGACTTAGCGGCAAAGAATAAGTGGTCACCACATAGCGCATCACTAGGGCTTAAATCACGGCACAAGGTTACCAGCGTGATTGTCCAAGTGGTTGCGGGTGCGCCGCTCGCGAGCGGATGGCAACCCGTGGTTTACCTCTGTCTCAAATCGACCGATAGTTCATGGTTAAGCCGATTAGCCTGCAGAACACTGAGCGGGGCACCATAACCAAGAGTTAGGCATGCAGGAGGAGTAGCTGAAGGAACCATATAGGAATAGGTCCAGATGTACTTTGGGGGGCATTCCCATGCAACCAAAGACAGATTTCGGGTTGCTTCGATGAAGACCTTCCACCCGGTTTGTGGGTGGTATAGTTGTTATATAGCAAGTGTGCGGTCGTTCAAAGTTTGGTAAAGACCACGTAGAGCCCCAGGGCGTCAGGGCTTTATTGACCGTGCAGCATTCGCAACGTTCAGAATAAGGGCCGGTATTTGCACCAAAGTTTCCGGTTGGTTCCCACAGACTTGTCTGCCCCCAAGGTTATTCTCTAGGGGTAGAACTTGAGACTAAGGGGGCATTGCCTGCTTCGGCGGCACAAATAAGCGATAGCTACACCGGGATGGAGTTACCATACAGGTCCTGCCACCACTGGGTTCCCCCCAGGCGATGGGATCAATTTAGGTGGGACCTCGAAGTCTACTTTTCCTGGGAAGCTTCCAGCGGTAGGGCATTTAGCAACAGATAAGGTACCAGCGTGCGCACTGGGTCAGCAGCACCGTGCCCGGGGAGCACGCGCGTTGCCCTAACTCGGAGGCCCACCCAGAAGGGGGCCCGAGTAGCAAAACAGGTGAATAGGCTCCAGAGGCGGGCCTCCGGCCGTCAGCTGGGTGAAATCACCATCATTTGGAGATAGGCCCAGGTAGAATAGTGCTTTTCACAATGCCTAGAGGACCATTGCGGCTGGTGGCATTCTCCACCGGAATCACTGGTCGCGTACTGCAGCTGCGGAGACTGGGATCCTGGTTACGGACACTTTTACCGTTCTCAGGGGGCGCCGCCAGCCAGCATATGGGGGCTGCTGTCCCAATAACTGGGGTGTCAGCGGGGCAAACACAAGGGGACATTATGGCAATAGAACATTGGTCACGCCCAGGGTGCACTGAATCTCTACTTCAACGGAGCAGGAATTTGGCACCGCTGGGGATGCTCTGGGTTGTGGTGGGGGGCACCCCCCGCCACCCTCCTTCTGAGGAGCATGATGGGAAGGGCGTAGCAGGACTTAGTCAATCCTCAACGCGTGAACTTTACTGTCAGCGCGCAATGTTTAAGCTGGATAGATTCCCGAAGCTGGTACGCCTAGGGGGTTACATCACTGAGGGATCTGTAGGGGCATAATTCCCATAAGGAATAGGGGATGGTGCCCATGGTCACGCGCTGGCAGCGAGGAGCTCTCCTGTGCCCCGGGTTTAGCAATCAGAGGGGCTGGCCAAAGGTTAAGTAAACCCCTTCTCGCCTTCATAGCCTAAGAGGGCAGGCCCATAATTGTGAAGAGGGTAACCTGCCCGCATGGGGGGCGAATAGTTCTTGGCACATCTCCCCAGGCCCAATGGGTCCTTTATTTCAGCAGACCCTATTCCGATTAGGATAGCGTCTCGGGCCTTGGGGGCCTTGATGGGGCCATCTACAACACCAGGAGCTATAGCTCACTGGTAAGTCTTGGGTTCGAGTCCCGTAAACGCTGTCAAAGTGTCAGAAGTTGGCAAATTTCAAACTCTTCAACAACCTGGAGCCATAGCTCAATGGTAGGTCTTGTGCCTACGGTTGTAATGGTCTCACAGGACAAGGGTTCGAGTCCAGGAAACGCTGTCAAAGTGTCATAAGGTGGCAAAACTTCAGAATCATCTTTTTGGCCTGTGGATATAAGGGATCTCACAAGGTTTGAGTCCCGCTAGCGCTGTCACACTGTCATGAAGTGGCAGAATTTCAAACTCTCCCTTCTGCTAGGACGGTTCCCTTCCAGCTAGTCGCAGGAAGCCCTAGATAGGAGAGGTGGCAGGTAAGACTATAGCGGGTTGGTGGGGGGCCCTGGCTGCGACGGTTAGCCGCCTCCAGGGCTGTGGCGGAGTTACAGGGCGATCTGGAAGCAGGCCGGTACAAAGGGTACCTCTGCGCGGCACCACGTGGTGCCTGAGCCAAAACGAGGAGCCTCCAGAGAGGTCCCGGAAGCCGGTCGGCGCCCCGCTAGGCCTGTGGGCGGTTGTGGGCCTGAACAACCGGGGGTTTGCTATGCGACGCTCCGCCCCGAGAGGGGGGGTGTGAGTAGAATCTCAACGGCACGTGATCGAAAAAGAATCACTTGGGGGGCAGCACCTGCGGGTCGTTCCCGTGCTGCCCGGCTCATCAGGCGGGGCAGGTGAAGTAGATGGCCGCCTGCCCTTGGATCGCCCGTAAGATAACCCACCTATTACATATCCTGGAAATTATGTAATAAATCCTGCAGCATTTGTTACCCATCTACAACTGTTTCTTGTGTCTTCTTTGGGTAACCTAATTTGGGGGAGGGGGGTAAGCGGGGTGCCCCTGGGGGTACTATGCCGCTGACCGCGGCCCCCGCAGGGGGCCACTCGGCGGTCGGCGCCTTAGTGGCCCCGGGGCCCCGGTCACCCCTCCCCACTCCATACTTCGGGGGGGGCGGGGGCAGGGTTCCTGATCGTGCCCCCCTCCGTGTAGGGGGCCGGAAGTGACGCGAAAGGCGCGTCACTTCCGGGCCCAGGTGTGAGGGGAAGGCTATTTAGCCTTCCCCCACCCTCACTGGCGACCTCTTTGTCGCCCACCTCGCCCTTTTACCCTCCCTACCGCTTACCCGGCGTGGTGTGGTGGGGTGGGGTTTTTGGCTGAACGTTTTAATGTTTTTCTTTTCGTTGCAGGCGGAGTTACAGGGCGATCTGGAAGCAGGCCGGTACAAAGGGTACCTCTGCGCGGCACCACGTGGTGCCTGAGCCAAAACGAGGAGCCTCCAGAGAGGTCCCGGAAGCCGGTCGGCGCCCCGCTAGGCCTGTGGGCGGTTGTGGGCCTGAACAACCGGGGGTTTGCTATGCGACGCTCCGCCCCGAGAGGGGGGGTGTGAGTAGAATCTCAACGGCACGTGATCGAAAAAGAATCACTTGGGGGGCAGCACCTGCGGGTCGTTCCCGTGCTGCCCGGCTCATCAGGCGGGGCAGGTGAAGTAGATGGCCGCCTGCCCTTGGATCGCCCGTAAGATAACCCACCTATTACATATCCTGGAAATTATGTAATAAATCCTGCAGCATTTGTTACCCATCTACAACTGTTTCTTGTGTCTTCTTTGGGTAACCTAATTTGGGGGAGGGGGGTAAGCGGGGTGCCCCTGGGGGTACTATGTCAGCCGCGCGTTTCTTTTGCTGTGCACGACGCGGCTGCCAACCTCCATATTTTAATTAGTGGATTTGTTATTATTTCTTTGTTATTTCATTTGGACCAGTTTTTACGGGCACTGGACATGCTGGGTTATGTTATGCCGCCTCACCAACTGCATTTCACCCCCTCACTGCCCTCTGTGCCGTTTCATGTTGGACGCTCTCGCCCTTTGCTGTCTGCTCTCTCTCCTCCAGCAGGGCCGGACCCTGCGGCTCTATGCCAAACACAGCACAGTGTCCACCCGGCACTGGCCCGCCGGAAGTCCCGAGGAAGTGGGTCTCTGAGTGGACTACAATGTCCTCAGCAGTGCGGACCGGCGGTATCAGTGCCTGCACATGAGCCAGCACTGGAGCAGTGGGCAAAGCAAATTGGCAGCGCTGTATGACGAAGCTGCCTTTAAGCTCCGGGTGCGCACTGCTGCCCCGGGACCCCCCAGGCCTGTCTTTCCCCACCAGCATCTCTTTCACTACATCAAGAGGATTTACAGCTGCTGTAAACTGGGCTTCACCTGCAGGAAAAACAAGGATCTCCAGGGACGAGTAGTATTAGGTTAACATCTCTTCATACCACTGCGCAGTAGCCTCAAAGCGCATTTACCGGCCTTTGTCCCGAGACGTATATTGCTAATATAAAATTCTTTGAAAAAGTTAACATTACTTAAACTTCCCATAAATAGCAGAATCTCCCTAAGTTTCAATGACACAATTTCTTCACGGGTCGATGGAATTCTTCCTTCATTGAATTCTTCATAGGACCACTGGTCTCGCTGAATTTGATTGTCCAAATTTGTGTAGAATTTCGATGTTGTTGGTGCATGTTAGTGCAAATAATCTCTGTGGCCCCCCTCCCCCTCCCATTTCTCACATATGAGGTCCTGTTTTAATCAAAAAGAAACCTTTTTGATGAATGTTGTATGAAACATAAAAACATTTGTCTGCAAAATGTCTGTAATGTATTTTCACAAATCACACACATTAAAAATATATGTAAGGAAAACGGTATTTAAAACCATCTGTTTAATCTTTATTCAAGGCATCAGGCAGGGCAAGACTCTCTGCAGAACAGAGCTTGCTGGTGTCGATGCACATTGAAGTCCCATGACCACTATATGTCATTGTTATAGTTTAGAGTTTGTATCATACTCCTTAAAGCGTTGCACCCAATCGTATTTCAGGCATTACCAGTGCCATGAGTGTTGCAGGTTTGCTGTTTGCTAACGCGCCAACACAAAGTAATCACTGGTTGCTTCAAGGTGTTCCCAATATAGATATTAGAATAGGAAGAAACAAATGAACAATTCATTTTGATAAAATATTCATCAGAGGGTGTTTTAGTCATCTCTGCATGACGCTTGAGATAGCTTTGAAACACCATTATTAGACTGAAGGGGTTGCGAGCTGGAAGCGTTATACCAATGCTACAATAAAATAAAATGCAAACAATGAATACTAATTGTAGGACCCACATGCACCAGATGGTTATGGTGTTCTTCATCACTTGGGGTACTGGGGCCTCGGAAGCCCTCTGTTCTTGCTACGGTGTAGCTATCAACTGCGCAGCAGGTGCAAGAGCGCCGAGGCCCAGGGGTCATAGGGGCCCCCTGCATCCCACTCATAGCTGTCTTGTTTTTACCAAACCAGATGACAGGGGGACGTGTTCCTTTCTTGCATTAGGACCCTTGGTACCATTGCAGGAAATAGCGCTTTCTAGTTGAATCACACGTTTTATAGCGCATTTGGCTCACTCCGAGGTATGTAATCGACTGCCTGAGAAAATCTTGAGAGAGTGAAGCTTTGTGGGGATATATACACTGTGCAAAGTACACTCAGCCCAGGACCGTTTTCCGAGTACTTGCAAGAAGCTCTCTAGAGGGAGGCGGTGTTCTAAACTTTTATTGGCGGCACAGTGTCATGTATGTTATACGCATGCATCAGTTGTGCACGACGCCCAATGTGGCCCAAACTCTCACAAAATGCTTTCTATCATATATTTTGGGTTTGAGAAATGTAACACTATCAGAATTAGCGTAGAAAAATTATTTTAAATGTACCTCACGACTTTATGCTTTCAGTAGCCTCAAAGTCATCAGTCGACTTCTGGGGAGGCAGTCCAAGATGGGAGAGAGAAGAAGCATTTGCAATGCAATAGGTCTCGCATTCATGCAAGTTTAAGCTATTGGCATTATAAATGACAATGCCTTTTATTTATGTTTTAAAAACTAAAACACAAATAAAAGGCATGGTTATTTGTAATGTCAATAGCTCAAACTCGCGTACATGCGAGACCTATTGCATTGCAAATGCTTGTTGTATAGTGGTACCACCATACTTCCCTTCCAAGAGGGCCACATGGTCCCATGTGGGTAACAGCATTGAAACACCGGATAGAGAAAGAGAGCCCATGCCGGGATTCCTTGATAATGGCTACCGGGAGGTCACCCGGGCACATCGGCCCAGAGCTCCTTGCTCCTTCAATAAAGCACTCAGGGGCATATCAACAACAACCGGCGATAATTATCGCTAAGCGCACTTAGCGCTAAGATAATTTCGCCGGCTAGCGTTGATTTTTATCGCTGAGATAGCGTGCTATTAGCAATGCTTATCTCAATAGCGATAAAAATCCTCACGCTAACAGGCTAACGAGTGATTATCGCTGGAAACCCAGCGATAATCTCACGTTAGCTTGTTGATATGGACAGGCAAATTTAGCCATGATATCCTCTTTCCATAGGATATCATGGCTAAGTCTGAAAATTAGCAGACGTAAAAAAGCAGCGTTAACCGCGGTTAGCGCTGCTTTTTTTGTCTCTAACAGGGTTAGCGACATTCTTGATAATAGGAGAAATGTCGCTTAGCGACATTTCTCCTATTATTTTACTCTGGAACGCCCCCTTTGCATCTCATTAGAGATGCAAGGGGAAGCGTAGAGTAAAAGGGTGCTAACATGCAAATGTGCGTGTTAGCACTCTGTTGTTGATAGGGCGCTAGTTTTATCTCTCCTTTTTTGGCTTTTAAAGCCAAAAAAGCAGAGATAAAGCCCTTGTTGATATGCCCCTAAGTTTATTCAATTTTTGAACCTCCACTCCTGTACGTTCAGACGCCATAAGTCTTGTTCTTACCCACTTTAGTCGATTAATTAACTTTTGTCTCACTAATGCGGGCTGCTTAAATTGTTCCTTTGCTAGGAAGTTCAGCTACCGATTTAACTTTTTTACCTCCCATCGACTGCCGCTGAGTGGTTCGAACCAATAGCCCTTTTTTTGCCCCCACATGATCGGAATAGGGTTAGATGTTTCTCAAACCAAACAATAGAATTTTCCTGAGAAGGATCAGAACTTGCTTTTTTTACCAGCTCCACCAAGTTTGTCAAGTTTTTATTTGACAAAAAGGTACACCCATTTGTTTTTATTATATAATGGTATCATCTGTAGAATTCCAGGGCTCAAGCATCTTGAGTTCCAGATCTAAGTCCACAGAAAGAATACTGTGGTCACTCATAGTTGTTTGCGGACATGCTCCAAACAATTGATAAGATACCACCATGTAGTCGATTAAGTGCCCTCGGGAGGAATGAAGGGTAAAGGAAGCTGGAGAGGACTCTGGGATTCTCCCATTGAAGATGACGTTCTCAGACAAACCAAGGGGCATATTAACAAGCCAGGCGATAAAATTATCGCCGGTTTAGCGGAAGAAAACTGCCGCTAAAACGGCGATAATGGACTTGATAATATGCTCTATGGAATTCCAATTGAAGCCCATGTTAAATGTGAAGTCTATCCAGTGCCCCCCTTGCCTCGGGTTGGGGCAGTCTATCCAGCGCCCCCCTTGCCTCGGGTTGGGGCAGTCTATCCAGCGCCCCCCCCTTGCCTCGGGTTGGGGCAGTCTATCCAGCGCCCCCCTTGCCTCGGGTTGGGGCAGTCTATCCAGCGCCCCCCTTGCCTCGGGTTGGGGCAGTCTATCCAGCGCCCCCCTTGCCTCGGGTTGGGGCAGTCTATCCAGCGCCCCCCTTGCCTCGGGTTGGGGCAGTCTATCCAGCGCCCCCCCCTTGCCTCGGGTTGGGGCAGTCTATCCAGCGCCCCCCTTGCCTCGGGTTGGGGCAGTCTATCCAGCGCCCCCCTTGCCTCGGGTTGGGGCAGTCTATCCAGCGCCCCCCTTGCCTCGGGTTGGGGCAGTCTATCCAGCGCCCCCCTTGCCTCGGGTTGGGGCAGTCTATCCAGCGCCCCCCTTGCCTCGGGTTGGGGCAGTCTATCCAGCGCCCCCCTTGCCTCGGGTTGGGGCAGTCTATCCAGCGCCCCCCTTGCCTCGGGTTGGGGCAGTCTATCCAGCGCCCCCCTTGCCTCGGGTTGGGGCAGTCTATCCAGCGCCCCCCTTGCCTCGGGTTGGGGGCAGTCTATCCAGCGCCCCCCTTGCCTCTAGCAGTGCTCCATTTACTTTGACTGCTATGGTCTCTAAATATAAATCATCCAATCCTTGCCCTATTTCAGCGTTCTCTGGTCGAGAGCCCAATCCACCCTGTTGGTATCGCCCAGTATCCCCATGTCCATGAGCCCTTTCTTTTGCCCTTGTCTACTTAAAACTGGCGCTTCTCCTATGATAGGGAGAGGGGGAGAGTTTACTTCTAGGGACCCCGTCTCCTGCCAGCAAAAGATCCATCGATCTTCGACTCATTTCCCTTTGAAGGCTGCGTGGTATAATCGAAGTCTTCAGGGCATTGGAGAGCACCAGTCTTTTTGGGCTTGCACTTTGTAATACGCCAAATCTTTTTTTCTTCTCCTTCTGTATTTTTTGCCCATTGCCCTTCGGGTGAGGGGCATCCTTTCCTGATAAAACGTCGTCTGATTTAACCTTTGGCGGATTACCCACGGCGGGATCGTTTTGGGGACTGATATCCAAGCCTAAAAGGTAAGCCCTTTTTAAAACATAGGGAAGATGAATCGTGAATTCCCAGGTACAGATGGATTTGCGCTCTCCCCTTGGTCGGCGAGGCGACGAGGAACAAGACATCTCATCTAACTCTGCGATAACTTCAGGATGCCCAATAGCAGAAATTCCCGGGCACTCATGAGTTTCATTTCAACCACCTCATGTGACACCACTTTGTGGGTCTAGGAGGACTGAGGTTTCAAAATGTTATATTTTTTTTCTTTCCCTAAACATACGCCTGCTGAAGTGAGGGGCTGCACCCCATTAAAATTGGAGACAGCGCGTCCAAGACATGGTCGGAGTTAGCAATTGATTTTCTAGCAAAGTCAAAATTGAGGAAAAATCCTCTCCAGAGCATAAAGACTGTCAGAACTTGCCCTCCCCCATTTCTGCTAGTTCCCTCATTCATTAATCACCAAGAGGTTTGGCCCCTGTACTTGGGGATGGCTCTAATTGTACCTGTTAGACCTGGTACCATTGGCGCGAGTCTCCCTTCCATTTATTACTGATCACCTCCTCTGTTTTTGAGATGTCTTGCTGGTTTAGATGCTTTGGGCACTGTGCCACTGATATTCAGTGCCACAGTGCAAGTGCTCCCTATGTTAAATTGATGTATTGATTAGTTACTCCATGATTGGTTATTTGATTTACTTGTCAGACCCTAGTACAGTTCACCATGTGTGCCCAGGGCCTGTAGATCAAATGTTGCTGGTGGGCTTACAGCACTGGTTGTGCTACCCACAGAAGCAACCTGTAAGGTGTTTCTCAGGCCTGCCATTGCAGAGCCTGTGTGCAGTCTGGTACTGCCATGCTGACTGGGTAAGTGCACCTGCTGCAGATCAGGGCATACAAATTCTCCCTACTTCCACGGATAGAGTAATTTTACAGATACACGCACATGCACTCACCACACACTTGGGCCCATTTCACTAACACACGCTCAATTACTCTATTAGCGCTGGACATAAGAGAGAAAACTCCTAAATCACCCTGTATCTACAGTAAGGTCAATGCGATCAAATTGTTATTGTCCTGAGTCATGATAATCACATTAGAGTATTCATTAAACGACAAGAAATAACCACCAACACTGTAATTCAAATAATGGTATTTTTATCTAAAATTAGTTCAAATGAAAGTCAATCAATAGCAAATCATTATTCTCATAGTTACCTATTCTAGCTAAATGTCATAAATGGGTCAGGACAGGTCTCTCAGTAAAGTCTCCCGAGTCGCCGTCCTCACAGCATCGATCCTCACCAACGCAGGTTTGGGAAGAAGTGGCCTTAGACCCTCTCTAGGCTAACAATATTTATAATGGAACTTGCAAAATAAAGCAACATAAAAATTCTAAATGTTCATTGAGTCACCAAGCGAAACGAGCAGGAAAGGATGTTGCATCGCAACATTTGTAAGAACCTCCGCTCAGAAAAATCACAAAAATAAAAAGACGGAAGAAGGAAACTCGAGTTTTGCAAAAGATACTTTCATGAATATATTTCCTCGGAACCATAGCGAAGCCACCGCTGTAATCATAAAGTTCATTGTGGCTTTCTTCTCCTCCAAGGACAATTGGAAGCTTGCCTGGAGTCGCTGTCATCACGGAAACTTTCAAAACTCCAGCAGAGGCCATGGTCAGGTGACTTTCAACCACGTTCAGCAAAGCCTTTTCCGTCAAAATTCAATCACTCGAGTGCAGGCTGTAAACGGCAGCCATCTTTACTTAGGCCAAACGGACCATCTTAATTGAAAGAAACACAAACAACGTTACTACATCATCGCAATGATTAAACAGTGTTAATTCCCACTAATACCCTTATGTGTATGTAATTAACTAGCCATCTGCGACATAAATAAGCATTAGCACACGTTATTATTTAAAAGCATCAATACAAAACAAATAGCACACTTGTATTAAATAACTGCACATATTATTAAGCAACATATATGCATTCCCACGTGTAGTTTTCTCTTGTTAATAATATTGGTTAGTCAAAGTTTCTCACAAAATCAATAATTATCGATTATAGATTAATGATTTTAGTCATGACATATGGACAAAACCGGAGCTTAAAACTCGATAAATTTTCAACAGAAAACCCTGCTCCAGCAATCCCCCCTTTGGTGATATCATCACCATATAAAACAACCCAAAAAAAATGTTGTCCCATTTTAGGAGAAATTGAAAATGTATTTTCTTTTTTTTTTTTCAACACTACACACCAGACTCCCTTTCATCATCCCTCTTCGCCTCCAGGTAAACACTCTCCCTTAATTCTTCTAATTCTATCTCTTGTGGGTCTCTTTTTGACCTCTTTTGTTTCTTTTCCACATCTCTTCTAATTATTCTCTTTTTCCCTCCCCTGTTTTTACAACACAAACACCCCAATCTTAGTAACAATAAAGCAACAATTACACAGGTCAAAGGAAACAATATCTTACCTATAATAGTACTACCTATCTTAGCAATAAAACTCTTAACAGCAACTATCTTATTAGCTATTTTGGTCCAGATACTTTCAGCTTCCAGTGGTACTAATTCTTCATGCAAATCAGTAATATTTTTGATATAGACCTTCAGGTCTTTGCTTTCGTCAGGAATGTAAGTGCAACAATGTTGAACTTTCAGCATTCCACAAACTCCACCCTCCTTAGCCAATAGAATATCAAGGGCAAGTCGATTTTGCATAGACATGGCACGTACGGCAATCATCTCCGTATTCACCAAAAGAAACCCTCCAGCGGTACTTGTCGATAAGCGATCCACCACTGTTGACAGTTTCCGAATCCCATATGCAATCAAAGAAATTCCCACTGCTGGAATTAAAGCTCCAAATATATCACTAACTATTTCTGACCAAGTTTCTCCTAAAACGTGTTAGTAAGTTAATATGTTCTACATCTTCTATCCTATTTATATGAAAAATCTTCGGAAAGACCAGGCCCACATAACACGTGCCATACCAATGGTCAGGCAACCTGTAATAAGCCTTGTTCCCACAAACATAATACACTCCTGGGAAAACCGGATCTTCTCCTCCCTTGAAACCCCATCCTGTCGCAACAAAGTATGTATCATGGCATTCACTAGCCCCAACAAAATAATGATCATATTGGGATTTTCCCCTGGTAATGCATAGTTTACCTTTCTGCGGTGCATCTAAAGCCAAAGTTGGACTAGCCCCATTCCTCAATTCCTTTCCCATCTCAATGTCCCAAATTGTCTCACTCACTTTATATTTCCCTGCCTTATCATGCATGCTCTTTCTCCTTTCCTCCACCATGTTTAGGAAAGCCTTCTCCTCTTCTTTCAAACTGCAAGTTAAATTGTTCTTAAAAATGTAATCTAAAGTTAATTCTTCTTTCTCAATAAAAATCTCACCAAAAATGTTAGCTTCTTTAGCTGGATTCAGCTTCTTATTCATAGGCAAGTGCCCAAAAATATTATCTTTGTTAGACATAACATAATCTATTTTCCCTAGCAAATAAAAAACACTACTCAACACACTACATGAAATTCCATACGTAGCTGGTAAATGATGATAAGTAACACCCTCTGAAACGGATGCAGGTAATTGCATACATACGTAGCAATCCCTAACCTCCATTGTCTTTACGTATTCGTACAACAGCTTTGAAAAAACATTGCTAGAAAAATCATTAATTGACCTATCTTTATGTATGTAAATGTTACTAATTCTAGTTGGAACTACTTTTTGCGAACTCTTCTCTACATTAGTTACATTCTCAGTGTGTATTCCAAATGTATCTATTGTAACTCTAAAAGTAACTAATAAAGCTAGTACACCCCATAATAGCATTAATAATCCAGTACAGCAGCAGCACATTCTACACCATCTTTTTAAGAAGGCACATCTACTTTGATTATTTTCTATGTTAGCCATTTTACTACTTTGACCGTGTCTTTTGACTCAGCCTCTACTACTCCACTACTGGAACTTCTAGAACTCTGGATTACTTCAAACAGCTAAATTTCAGACTTTCTTCTTTTCACTTTTCTCCAAGTAACTCCTTCAGTTCACTCAATTTGGATATTCATCACTCTTCACTTCAACTTCTTCAACATCAAATTGTATTAGATCTCCAACAACATCCTCAGTATCCGACTTTTCTTCGATGTCAGTCAAGATAACTTTCAGGATTTCACCTGTATCTTCTTCAACCACTTCACGTATGGTCTCCTCTGGATTTCCCTGACTTTCTACCTCTTCACCATCAGACAGAGCCACGTACGTCCATTCCGGTGACCTATACTTCTGGTTAGGTTTTCTGATTCTTTTGATCTCCTCTGGTTCCTTTGACTCTTTTCGCTTTTCACCTTTTGCTGGATTTTGACTCGACACTTCGTTCACTTGTTCAGCTTTCGATGTATTTGCTCGTGTCAGTCTATATCTCAACCTCTTTATCCTGTTGTTAGGCCAAAGATCTCCTCTTACAACCTTTTTCGGTCTTACTTCTTTATTATTTCTTTCTCCAATCCAAGTTCTCTTTCTCAGAACTCGACCCTCTGATTTCTCATTCTCACTTTCATCTGATTCTGTCTCATTTGCCTCTTGTTCTTCAGCAGTTTCCTTTTGCTCCACAGTCTTTACCACCACTGATTGAGACTTCCCTATTTCTTTCCCTCCTCGGGTCTCCGAAACGCAATCTTCTTGCTGTCTACTTGTCCCTTCACCTAGCTTATCAGGAATGTTCCCTACACCTCCTCGGGGGTCTTCCGCAATCTGTCCCTCTCTATCTTCTACTGACCCTGCTTCTTCAGGTGTAATCTCAAGTGGATTCTCAACTTCTTCATCTGATTCAGGTGTAGTCACTGTGGAATTGCTCTTTTCTTTTCTGTTTTTTCCACTGCTCGTTGGAACTTCAGGCACTCTTACAGAATCCGATCTCTCTTCTGAGACTCTCAATGTTTCTCTTGAAGTCTCTCCTGGAAAGAAAGAATCACCTGACTCTCTTTCTCCTTCACCTCTTCCAGAATTCCAATTCCTTCTCACTGGCTCAGCCTCTGCATCATCACTGGAATCTGACTCTTCAAAATACTCCTTACCAGTTCCTTCCTTTGGATTTGGAACTCTCAGAGTATGACTCGCATGCACCCAGTTTTTCACACCAGCACACTTCACTGCAGTCGTCGTAGTTAGAATGACTTGTCTTGGCCTTCCCCACCTTGGAACCAAGCAATTTCTTCTTCTGTGTACTTTAATCCTCACCCAGTCTCCTGGACTCAGATCATGGGCTTGCTTCTTCTCAAGTGTTGTAGCGTCTTCTCCAACCTGGTGAAACACAGAATGAACTGCGTCAGCCAGGCCTTTACAGTAATCCAAAATCATGTCATCAGTTATTGTCATCAACTTATTGACAGGCACAAATGCATGTCGCATTGCACGTCCCATCAAGATCTCTAGGGACTCAAACCAGTAGTTCTATCTGGAGTAGATCTAATAGTCATTAGCACTAGAGGCAAGACATCCGGCCATTTCATTCCAGTTGCTAAACACATCTTACCAATTCGGTTTTTGATTGTGCCGTTCATCTGCTCTACAACACCAGAAGCCTCTGGTCTGTAAGCACAATGTAGCTTCTGCTGTATTCCCAATGCTTCACAAATTAAACTCATGAGTTCATTATAGAAGTGTCCACCTCTATCTGACTCAATTGTTACTGGAAACCCGTACCTAGGAATCAATTCTCTTAACAGTAACTTTGCTACTGTTATTCCATCATTTCTCCTAGTCGGATAGGCCTCCACCCATCTCGAGAACAAACAGACTACCACTAGAACATACCTCAATCTGTTCACTTGAGGCATTTCAATGAAATCAATTTGCATTCTCATAAAAGGACCACCTTCTCTGCCTATCGTTCCCAGACTCACCACTGTCTTTTTCCCAGTGTTAAATTGCTGGCAAATCAAACATCTTTGACAGATGCTTTCTGCAATCAACCTGAACTTTGCATTATACCAGGTCTGCCTAAAAGACCTGATCATCGCATCTCTTCCCAAATGTCCCTGGCCATGATACATTCTTGCCATTGTCGACAGCATCGAGTTTGGCATGACTGGTCTACCATCTCTATAGATCCAGACATGATCTGTCTCTCTTGGGGCACAACCTGCCTTGATCCAATCTTTCTTTTCTTCATTTCCTGCCTCATCCTGCAACTGTTTCACCTAATCCCACGTTTCTAGGACATTAGTAAACATCACAGAACAAAAAGACATTTCCTTTTCTCGTGCCTTATTGATCGATTGATTGTTTTTAGCACAATACTGTGCTATGTCATTGGCAAATCTATTACCAAGGGTAATGAAATCATCTCCTTGTCCATGTGCAGCACATTTCACAACTGCTAATTCTTTAGGCAGCTGTATCGCCTCAAGTAATTTCCCAATCACTTCAGCATTCTTTATTGGAGTCCCACTCGACGTCAAGAAACCTCTCTGTAGCCACAATTGGCCAAAATCATGCACAACTCCAAATCCGTACTGACTATCAGTCATCACAGTCACGCTCAGATTCTTCCCAATTTTGCAAGCTTTCGTCAATGCCACCAATTCAGCAACTTGAGCAGACTTCACTCCTTTCAATGGTGAAGCTTCCATAACTTCTGAAACTTTGCACACTGCATATGCTGCACATAGCACACCATCATCATTCCTCAGACATGATCCATCCACAAACAGCACATGATCACTCTCAGGCAATGGAAGATCCCTTATGTCTGGTCTCGGTTTTGTACAGTAATCAAGCACATCCAAACAATTATGATCAACTTCATCCTTTACACCCACATTTTCAGTATCAGGCAATAATGTTGCTGGATTCACATTCACACATCTCTCAAGGGTCACATTTGATGCTCCCAGAATGATTTTCTCATATTTAGTCAGCCGAACAATGTGACATATATTGAGTTCTGCTTCTTGTCAAAAGAATTGCCACATTATGAGGTACGAATACCCTTACAGGATATCCCATTATTATACCCTCACTCTGTTCCAAGCTTCTACATGTAGCAGCTACTGATTTCAGGCAACCTGGTAAACCCACAGCTACAGGGTCAAGTGTCGATGAGAAGTACGCAATAGGCCTTCTCAGTTGCCCATGCTTCTGGATTAACACTGAAAGTGCACATCCATTTCTCTCACTGCAGTATAACTCAAACTCTTTTTCATAGTCTGGCATTCCCAAAGCAGGGGCTTCACACATTCTGCTCTTCAACTCCTCAAATGCTGCCATTTGTTCCCCATCTAGTTCCAATGGGTCTTTCATCTCACTCTTTGTCAGCTTAATCAGTGGCTTTGCTATCAGGGAGAAATTACTAATCCACTGACGACAATAACCCACCATACCCAGGAACATTCTCACTTCCCTCTGGGTCCTTGGGGCTCTCATTCCCCTGATAATTTTGATCCTGTCATCAGTCACCTTTCTCAGACCCTTTTCAATATTGTGTCCAAGATAATGCACCTCTTTCTTGCAAAATTGCAATTTGGCTGGAGATACCTTTAACCCTCCATCTGCCAGATGATTCAGTAAAGCTATGGTATCTATTTCACAAGCTTCACGTGTCTTTGATGCCACAAGTAGGTCATCAATATATTGCACTAGTACTGAGCTTTCAGGCATGATCAAACTCTCCAATGACTTTTTCAATAACTGATTGAATATTGAAGGACTCTCTGTGTACCCCTGTGGGATTCGACACCATGCTAAAATACGCTGGCCAAACCTAAATGCAAAAATAGGCTGGCTGTCATGATGCAATGGAATTGAAAAGAAAGCATGACACAAATCAATCACTGTGTACCACTCAGCATCATGTGGAATCTGATACAAAATCACTGACGGATTTGGCACAATGGGACAACATGCCACCACAATTTTGTTAACCTTTCTCAAATCTTGTACAATCCTGAACTTCCCATTAGGCTTCTTTAGCCCCATTATCGGTGAATTACATGGGCTACTCAGTAATTCTCTGAAAACTCCTTGCTGGATCATTTTCTCAATTATAGGAGTTATTCCTTCAATTATTTCTGGTGTCATTTTGTACTGAGGAATATTAGGATAAGTAATTCCCTCTTTTACTGAAATTTTCACAGGATCTACATTATTCATCAATCCCACATCTTCTCCAGTAAAATCCCAAACCGTCGTTTTCACTGTGTCTCTCAGCTCTTGAGGCAGGTCCTCTGGATTAAACACAGCATATGTACCAACCATCTCACTCTCTCTATTATCCAGAGTCATTCGGTACAAAACATCCTCATCTGGTGTTTCAAATGCTTTTCCATCCGGTGTACAGAAAATAGTACAATTCATCTTGCACAATAAGTCCCTACCTAACAAGTTCACTGGACTAGTATCACAAACTATAAATCTGTGCATGTCTGAAAATTTCCCTATTCTCACCCTTACTGGTTCAGTAAGACGTGTCTTGATTTGTGTATTAGCTACACCAACTACTTGGATTGCTTCATCCGAGAGAGGAAGATTTCTAATATCTGCTGACCTGACAGTTGATCTCGTCGCTCCTGTGTCTACTAAAAAAGTAACACTTTCCTAATTTATTTTCCCATCTACAAATGGTCCTGCCTGGTCTATTTCTAGAGATGCACCAAGTATGCACTCTTCCTCCTCTCTTCGGCACCGTCAATAATCACCTTCGGACTCACTCCCTTCATTCTTTAACCAATACTGTTGTACCGGGTTAGAACGCCTTGGTTTGTTTACCTGCTCCTCATTGTAGAATCCCGAGTCCTGATTGTACTTTTGGGACCCTCTATTCTGCGGCAAGGGCGGTCTTGGCTCTTGGCTCTGCTGTCTCACAACCTTCTGTTGTTGCTGCTGTTGATTACACCCCTCAGTCTGCACCTGTTGATTTAAGGGTTTATTTTCGTTACTCACTAATGGTGGATTGGTACACTCGGATCTCCAATGTCCCAGTTGACCACAGTTGTGGCACGGGAATTTCTTTTTCGCTTCCTCTAAATTCTCCTTTCCTTTCCCTACATATCTGGGCCTATTCCCTGGATTATTTGCCTGTTCCACCAACTGTGCCTCTTGTCTCTCCGCAACTTTCACCTGTGCCCACATTGCCTTTTCTTTCAGCTTTCTCTGTTTTGCTTCAATTTCATCACTGAAGTACTTTGCATGTCTCAGGATCTCATCTATCTTCTTACTCTGCCAGTCCACTGTATGCTCACGAATTCTCTCACTAATCTCAGGTCTCAGGCCATATACAAATCTGTATACAAAATGACTCAAATCCATGTCACCCAGGTGTTCATCTCCACTGAACTGTTTGAAAGCCAATATCAGCCTTTCGTAAAAAGCATGAACTGATTCTTTTGCTTCCTGATGTGTTCGATCTATCTTAACCCAGTCTGTTTCTTTTGGAGGTACTTTATTTTTCAGGAACACAATTACCTGCTCGTACTTCTTCATCACCTCTGGATCTGGTGCTCCTGTTTTCGGATCTCTTGGATACTCCTTAGCAGGCCAATCTACAACTATTTTACACTCAGCCCACAAGTCTGCTGGAACAATTATATCAAACAGACTATTCAGGTCAATCCACAGCACTTTTGACAATTTCACAAACCTGTCTACCTGCCTATACCACTCGACGGGCTTTTCTCTCAATCGAGGGAAATCATTTGTAAATGATAAAATATCCTGTCTAGTCCATGGAACATGTACATATCCTCCTCCAGGTATTTCTCTCATAGGATAAGCATCCGCTGTTTTCTCTTTTTCTCTCACAGGAAATGCTGAATAAGTCCTGTCCACTGATTCTTGCCTTTCCTTGTACCACCTGTCCTTCCATCTTTCTACATCACCCCATTTCCGCAACAGGGAAATCATTTCCTTAATCTGCCCTGTTCTGCCAACATTATTTAGATTTTCTATGTCCTTTTCAGAAAAATCCACTCGATACGGTTTCTGCAGAGCCTTCACCTTATCCATATCGACTCCCAATTCACCCGCTATTCCTTTCAACCTGTCATGTGTACTCTTAGCCCTCCAAGTAATGCTTTTACACATATATAACAGCTCACCATCATGATGATCTTTCAGTATTTATGTAGTAACTGTCCCTGCAATAAGCTCCTCTAATTCTATGCGTAACCTGGCTACATCAACTGCTTGAGAATCTTTCTCTTTCTTTTGAAGAACTTTCAACCAATCATTCAAATCTTCAGCTGTTATTTCCGTAGACTTTTTCACTGCAACCACTTTCTCTGGCATCCTTTGTGGTTCCAAAATCGGCATCCCTGAACAACTAGTATCCAATCTTGAATTAGACTGCACCTCTAATCCTCCACTACAGGTGTCATGTCTTGACTGTCTCAAATCATCTCCTTCTGTCCTTATTCCTGTCTCTCCTGAAGGACCAGCCAAACTTGTTAATTTATTCCCAACATATGGAACCATCAAACCACTCTCACCCGTCCTCTGCTTATCAAAAATAGGCATAACCGGACCTATGGTTACAGGCACCGAAACAGCTTCCAAATTCTTTGTCAGTTCTCTAATCTTTTCAGTCAGTTCAGATGTAGTTCTGGCTAATTCTCTCGTATTCTCGTCACCACATCGATTCTCTATCTCTTTCTCTGAAAGAGCTACCACCTTTTAAATCAGGTGTCACAACTTCTGTCTTAATGATACGCAAAGTATCTCTTATTGGAGTAGCAACTGGTGTGCTCTCTTCTGGTTCTGGTCTATATGGAGGTGGTCTCTTGTAAATCATGTCGTCCAAGACCTCATCCTCATAATCATTAGCTCCATACCTTTTCACTTCTGCTTTAGGTACCCTTCCTGTTTCCTTTCTACCTTCCTTCTCTTCAATTGGCCTCATAGGATATAATCCTTCTGTCATACTAGCATCTCGCCATCTCCTCATTCGATCATGATGAGTTTCACGATCATATTTCCTCCCAAACATATACCTATAGTTGCCTCCAGACCTCTGTTTTTCTCGCTCATGTACTTCATCTTCCCATTCCACCAACGCCTCAAACTGTGTCGGCCTTGGTCTTGGTTCAAGACACAACATCTTTTCCCGTAAATTTCTCAACACGGCCATATTAAATGAACCATGCTCCGGGAAAGCCAAAACACCATCTTCCCTAGTGTACTTAACTCAATTGTCTAACCATATGCAGGTATGATACCCATATTTCGCAACCATGAAGGATGCAGGCGTTTTCGTTGGAGGTAACAGTTCACCCTCTCTTGTTCTAATGTCTTTATCCTTGTCAAACCATCTTTTTATTTTACCGAACAAGGATTTCTTCTTTTTCTCCTCTTGGTAATACATTTTAGCGTTTACCAAAACTTTCTAATCCTTTCCCTAACGCAACTGTACGGTACGATATTTCGTCCAATAACAGCGCGACTCACACCAACGCACCAATCCTGGAGCGTCTACGTCACTCTGTACTCCTTCCAATCCCTGCGCGGCTCACACCAACACACCAATCCCAGCGCGAGCACTGTTCTGATCCACTACCCAATCAGAGCGCGGTCTGTATGACGTCAGTAGTCGCTGCAGTCGCTCCTGCTCCTGTCTCCTGTCACTTGTCTACCCCTCCTTTACAAAGCCTTCTCAGTAGACTTCGTTTCAGATTCTACAAAATCTATTAGTTACAACATATAAACATCTCCATTGTCTGTTTCGCTAACCACAGAATAGTAAAGAAAATTCTCACAAGAATCCCGCTTCCCTCTAGAACAGCGCTTACCTCTGCTCCACTACGGAATAATTACTCTTGTTGACACAGTAGCACATCCCTCTACTCTGCCCTTCTAACATGCATTCATTAACTGTTTCCTCTAGGACTGCTCCAAAGAGTCTTACAATCAACTAAATGCTCATACATTCACGCACTTTCATACAAGAAAATGTAGTACATACACACAGAATCCTGCTTTTTCCGAGAACAGCCAACAATCTGCCCCACTACAGAATTATAACACACGTTAACCAAGCAGTGTATACCTCTGCCCAGTCCTTCAATCAAGCTCAGAGAATACCTATTACTTCTCCAGCGGTAAGTTTTAACGGCAAACCTTACGGATCCCTGGGACTTAAGACCAGAGTTTCACAGATACCTTTCGCTACCATACGCACTCCTTTTATACCGGAAATATGTCCCTAATAGTAACACACAACGATGTCACTAATTCCGAACCCAGACAATGTGACGCGCAACTTCAATTGTCACACGTTTTTCCTGCATACATACAGGACCAACAATCCCGTCTTTCCCGAGAGCAGCATACACTTCCCTCTGCCCTACTACGGAACTGCCACCAGCTTCCAAATTCCAGAAGCACTACATAAAACTCAATACAACGACTCCAACATATAGTATTAGTACATATACCAACATTATCAGTAAATCAATAAATCAAAAAGCCAATGTACAAGCAATCTATCAGATCAAGACAATAATCAAAACCATTACTCTGCTACCAGGAAATTGCTGCATATCAGGGCATACAAATTCTCCCTACTTCCAAGGATAGAGTAATTTCACAGATACACGCACATGCACTCACCACACACTTGGGCCCATTTCACTAACACACGCTCAATTACTCTATTAGCGCTGGACATAAGAGAGAAAACTCCTAAATCACCCTGTATCTACAGTAAGGTCAATGCGATCAAATTGTTATTGTCCTGAGTCATGATAATCACATTAGAGTATTCATTAAACGACAAGAAATAACCACCAACACTGTAATTCAAATAATGGTATTTTTATCTAAAATTAGTTCAAATGAAAGTCAATCAATAGCAAATCATTATTCTCATAGTTACCTATTCTAGCTAAATGTCATAAATGGGTCAGGACAGGTCTCTCAGTAAAGTCTCCCGAGTCGCCGTCCTCACAGCATCGATCCTCACCAACGCAGGTTTGGGAAGAAGTGGCCTTAGACCCTCTCTAGGCTAACAATATTTATAATGGAACTTGCAAAATAAAGCAACATAAAAATTCTAAATGTTCATTGAGTCACCAAGCGAAACGAGCAGGAAAGGATGTTGCATCGCAACATTTGTAAGAACCTCCGCTCAGAAAAATCACAAAAATAAAAAGACGGAAGAAGGAAACTCGAGTTTTGCAAAAGATACTTTCATGAATATATTTCCTCGGAACCATAGCGAAGCCACCGCTGTAATCACAAAGTTCATTGTGGCTTTCTTCTCCTCCAAGGACAATTGGAAGCTTGCCTGGAGTCACTGTCATCACGGAAACTTTCAAAACTCCAGCAGAGGCCATGGTCAGGTGACTTTCAACCACGTTCAGCAAAGCCTTTTCCGTCAAAATTCAATCACTCGAGTGCAGGCTGTAAACGGCAGCCATCTTTACTTAGGCCAAACGGACCATCTTAATTGAAAGAAACACAAACAACGTTACTACATCATCGCAATGATTAAACAGTGTTAATTCCCACTAATACCCTTATGTGTATGTAATTAACTAGCCATCTGCGACATAAATAAGCATTAGCACACGTTATTATTTAAAAGCATCAATACAAAACAAATAGCACACTTGTATTAAATAACTGCACATATTATTAAGCAACATATATGCATTCCCACGTGTAGTTTTCTCTTGTTAATAATATTGGTTAGTCAAAGTTTCTCACAAAATCAATAATTATCGATTATAGATTAATGATTTTAGTCATGACATATGGACAAAGCCGGAGCTTAAAACTCGATAAATTTTCAACAGAAAACCCTGCTCCAGCACACCCACTTGCCAGTCCCTAAACCTTCCCTTTTCTTCATATCAGACATCCCTATGGTAGGCCCAAGGGCAGGGTGCATTGTAAGGATAAGGTAGGACATGCCCTGGTGTGTGTGGCATGTCCTAATAGTGAATTTCAGCCATTTTCGTGTTTCTCTATTGCAAGGCTACCAGTCCCCGTAGGCCTGCATGGGCAGTTTGATTATAACACCTTTTAATCCTAACTGACCATGGGAACATGGTAGAAATTCGAGTTTAGTATGCCTGAACTCAGAATGTTAAAGTACCTCTTTTAATGAAGTTGGTTTTAACATTCTGTGTTTGAAAATACCACTTTTAGAAAGTAGGGGACATATTTACAATAACTGGTGCATCCCTGCATATCAGCAGGGATGCGCCAGTTATTGTGCGCCACAGCTCCGCCACCATGGATGCGCCGCATTTACAATGCGGCGCACCATGGGGCAAAAACGTCACGGATGCGTGACGCATCTGTGCCGCAAAAGTGGCGCATTGCTGGAGTTGCGTCGCAGTACAAAAAGGGGGTGGTGATGGACGGAGCATCAGAACCAATCAAACACTCACACCCAGTCAAAAGATCTGGGTTTGATCCATCACCGTTCTTTAGCCCACTCTGCCACCCCAGTTCAGACATGGCCATATGCAAATCAGTCTGACCCTGTGCCTCATGGGAACAGTCCAGCCCGAACTGCCAAGCCATGTCTTCCCTGGACCGGAAACAAGCTCCCTAGGACCGGTTTCTGGCATTTCAGCCGTCTTCAGCCAGGCTTGCTTGAATCCAGTGGCAAAGTGAGCAAGGGACTCATGTCTGAGCATACCCTGCCAACTTATGGCGAACAAAGCGGTACAAAAAGGGGGTGGTGATGGACGGAGCATCAGAACCAATCAAACACTCACACCCAGTCAAAAGATCTGGGTTTGATCCATCACCGTTCTTTAGCCCACTCTGCCACCCCAGTTCAGACATGGCCATATGCAAATCAGTCTGACCCTGTGCCTCATGGGAACAGTCCAGCCCGAACTGCCAAGCCATGTCTTCCCTGGACCGGAAACAAGCTCCCTAGGACCGGTTTCTGGCATTTCAGCCGTCTTCAGCCAGGCTTGCTTGAATCCAGTGGCAAAGTGAGCCAGGGACTCACGTCTGAGCATACCCTGCCAACTTATGGCGAACAAAGCGGTACAAAAGGAGGTGGTGATGGACGGAGCATCAGAACCAATCAAACACTCACACCCAGTCAACAGATCTGGGTTTCATCCATCACCGTTCTTTAGCCCACTCTGCCACCCCAGTTTAGACATGGCCATGTGCAAATCAGTCTGACCCTGTGCCTCATGGGAACAGTCCAGCCCGAACTGCCAAGCCATGCCTTCCCTGGAACGGAACCAAGCTTCCTAGGACCGGTTTCTGGCATTTCAGCCGTCTTCGGCCAGGCTTGCTTGAATCCAGTGGCAAAGTGAGCAAGGGACTTACGTCTGAGCATACCCTGCCAACTTATGGCGAACAAAGCAAAACCAAAGGAAATGATGGACGGAGTGTTGAACATTGCAAGCACTCACCCCCAGTTTAGTGAGCGTGACCATAGGGTTCATAAACTCACACGCAGAAAGAGGCGCTAAAATCAACTCGGTGCCAGCTACATTTGCCTCAGTATCAGCCGTAGTCTCTTCTGCATCCATTTGCATTTCTTCTACTTCTTCCGCAGGAAGGCGTTGGTCAACGATCTACATTTTGGAAGTAGGCTGCACTGGCTGATGTGTAGCGAAACGTTGCTGATGCGGGACTGAGCCCTGAGAAAGGATTGTAACTATACCCAGTCCCTCTTCTTTAACTACATCTATGAGCAACCCATGTCCTTACTTTTTACCATTCTGCCCCTCTCTCCTTTTGAGAGCATCGATAGAAAGGGGGGGGGGGTGGGTTTTCAACAGGGACAGGTGGGCTTGAGAAAGCTTCCTCCGGATAGTTAATAACAGTTTGAGGAGGGCTCCTGCAACCAGCTGCAGACCCAACCATGTCAGAGGATGCGACCAAGCAACCAGAATGCAGGCACCTGGAAGGCATCTTTGGGTAAATGCCCACAGATGCCCACTTTTGCTACAAGACCACAGAGGCCACTGACACCCTCTACTTTCCTGCTTTAGAAGCATTCAGAGGCGCTTTCCTTCTTCAAATTCTTCAAATCCTGCAGTGATTTCAACATTAAATTCAACTCTTTTCAGGGCGAGGACTCACCAGAAAGCAGAGGGGGCATAGAGCTCACTGGGGGGGGGGCAGGAGTGCGTACCAGGAGCAGCCCCCTCCTTACTGAGGTGCAAACTTTCAGTTTCTGTTCTAAGATTGGTTATTGATGGTGCGGTTTTAATTTGTTTCTTTATAATTGTATTGTCTTTAAAGGGGAGATGTGTAATATCCTATGATTTGATCTCTTTATTATTCTACTATGTATTGTCTCTTATTTTATGGATTGCTGTGCGTGACATTTTAGTGCACCCCTTCGATGTTCCAGACTGGACCTGTGAGGTAATGGGATGTATGATATGATGTGATTGTGCGACCTCACCGTGTAATACACTTAACAAACCCTTCAGTTCCACATGATTTCATCTGTAAAATCCTCAGCTCAACCCTGGGTGGCTGTGGCTCTGAGCAGCGAGGCTTACACAACCCTCGGTGGCTGTGGATCTGAGCAGCGAGGCTTACACAACCCTCGGTGGCTGTGGATCTGAGCAGCGAGGCTTACACAACCCTGAGTAGCTGTGGATCTGAGCAGTGAGGCTTACACAACCCTGGGCGGCTGTGGCTCTGAGCAGCGAGGCTTACACAACCCTGGGCGGCTGTGGCTCTGAGCAGCGAGGCTTACACAACCCTGGGCGGCTGTGGCTCTGAGCAGCGAGGCTTACATAGAGGAACATGTTTGAGGCATTTAAAAAGCATCAAAACAATTTAAGTAAAAATCGACACTCAAGAAATCTGACACCAATTTATAACAAGCATTGGCATAGCCAATAGGTCTTGCTTTTGGAACCTTTTAAGTATTTAGTTATGCAGCACAATATCCTTGGTGCAACAACATCAACTGTTGCATGACTAAACACTTATAAGGTCCCAAAGGTGAGACCTATTGGCAATCCAGTGAATCTAGGGAGTGTTAGAGCTGTGCAAGACAGACAGATGGGATGCAGGGGAGCAGTAGGGTGAGGAGGACCTCAGTTATGAACATAGTGTTGCTCCAACCCAGGAGACAAGGCTTAACTGAGAGGTGGTGAATAATGAGGTAGGGTTTCTCCTGAGTGCAACGCTGAATATGTTTTACGCAACATCTGGTTTAGTTAAAGGGGTGCGTCACTAGTGCATGGTGCATATCCTTTTCAGTGCTTTTTGTATTTTTGGAGAATAAAAAGCGAGTGATGTGATATCGATACAAAGTGCTTAAAACCTGGGGTAAAATATCCCCATCATGCACAACCTGACAGCGGTCTTTGCCCTTCTCGTCACAGACCTATGTTCTGCCGTTTTTTAAATTTTTGTTCATCTTTGTAAACTGGTGCATTCTTTTGGAGTGGTAAGGTAAAATAAATAAAAATAATTTAAAAGTGAGGAAAGTGCATTTTACATAGGGAGCGACCAAGAGCAAATGGCTGCTGCCAGGCCCTCACAAAATTGTAGAGGTTAAAAAAAATGCTTATGGACCGCAACGGGAGAGGTGAGGGTCAATGGTGGCGTTGGTGGGGGGAGAAGTCAACAGAGACAAACAATGTTGCGTGGGCGGGTGAGCGACTGAGGAGCCTGAGGCGGGGGAGGAATAATAAAATGGAAGCGACTTGGGAAGCAAAGGATGAGGTGGGGGCTGGGTGTGGGACCCGCTCTATACAGTCCGGTTGTTTACTTGTCACGCTTCGGTTCCCGTCCGGCTTAGGTTTCATGAGAGGCAGGGCGCACGCGCATGCGGGAAGAGGGGGTAAGGAGGAAAGAAGAAAGATGGGCTGGAGATGAAGGCATCCCAGTCACGTGGTGAGAAGCCTTTGATTTATGACCAAATGCTTGCGAGGCTGCAAGGACGAGGTGCGCGCACTTGGGAGAGTGAGAGGAAAGCCAGATGGCACCTTTGCTCGTGCCAGTGTAGGTAACCGCACGCTCTATGCCACCCAAAAAGCTGTGGTCGGCTTTTTAAAGCCCCCTCACTAAATGTCTTATCAGCACAGCGCATACGCTGACTCAGGCGAGACCTGAAAATAGACTGTCTTTTTATAAGAAAATACTAGAACAAAACAGATCCAGAGGAGGGTTCTGGAGATATAGATTTTACAAGCAACAAAATATCAAAGCGATTTCACACAACTGTGAACAAACCGTCGCAAAGTCAATGCACTGGACACTCAGAAACATTTTCAAAGAAACTTAGGTGAGTGTCAATGTGGTCGGTTAGGAGTACTTGGGGTGACCAGCACCAGCAGGGAGCTAGTCGGGGGACTAGCAAGTTCCTCCAGAGCAGCTACCTCCACGAAGAGGCAGTCTTCAAAGATTTTGGCCGCGTTGCAATGGATTCCTATGGAGTGGTCCTGATGCAAGCATGGGTGTTCTTTAAATGAAGCCCATATTCCTACCTACTATTTTGTTTTTAGGTCTCGCTGAGCCAGTGCATGCGCTGCTCTGCGAGACATTTAGTTAGTGGCTTTTCAAAGTGCTACCACAATCTTTTCCTGGCCTCAAGCTTGCGTTCACGAGCATGTGCACGCGCGCAGCCGCCATGTGGCTTTCATGGCTCATTAAGCCTTGCTCTCCCAAGCGCCTCGCTCTGCCCCTCCCCCACCGAAATGAAAACAATGATTACGGGTACCCATATTGCTTCAAAAAGACCTAGAACCTTCTGAAGTAAAGGAATGCATATTTATATTGTCTCCCTGCGTGTGTTACCAAGATTTTCTTAGAGCTAACACTGACCTCCAGTGTTCATTTTGTGAATTGCTTTTCTGTTATTGTAAAATTAATTGCCAGCCACCGGAAGTCCGAAAATTCTAGTCCACACACAGTTTAGAAGTATGAAGTGAATGAAAGTGTCAGAAAACCGTCCCTGCCTAGCAAGAAATGAACAGAGGTGGCTTATTTCTGTATACCTTTTTTATTAGAATGCCCTTCCTGGACGAGATCTAAATAGTCAATGCACTGGTGAATAGCGCTTGTAAATAAAATACTTAGATTTCCGCTTTGTTTTTCTCTCTTTTTAATGTCATTTATATTAGGGATTCCTTTACAATCCGTATTTGAGGCGCATGTCCACCAGTTACCCTTTTAAAGAAAGGATTTGTGTACATAACTATGTTGTACAGTCTTCGAATACCTGAAACAAGCATACACGAACACCTAGCTTCGGTTTTCTCGTTACAGACTATTTCTGACATTACGAATCAACTGTAATTAAAAAATGTGGCATTCCATTTTGCTGCATTCTGCTATTCCTTGCTGCGCCACTTAAGATGACGTATGCTTGTTTAAACAGAGGAGTCATTTACAAATGTCTACACTTGGCATTGTCTTCCTTGTGCGCAAGTTCCCAGATAGGTTGAGCCATATATGAAGCTCTGGGCCCAGAGACTGCCCTTTATTCGCATAGACGTTGCAGCGCTCGGGTGGTCAGCCCAGCAGGTGCTACTCACTCAGGCGGAAGGACCTGCCAAGGAGCTTTCACGTTGGCTGTTCTCTGAATAGCATGAGTTCTCGGCGATCTAAGACACGTTATGAGTCAGCGTGAAAATATCAAACTTAAATTTGTTTTTGTTTCGGTAGCTAGTGCAACATCCAAATGTTGGGTACGCTGGCTGGATGAGTGCCTTGGGGTTTAGATGGGAGTGTCTCTCTTGTGTCTTTTTTATGCAGCTGCTGCAATTTCTTGGTGAGTTTTGGCACCTCGGTGCACTGCGGACTGTAATTATTTATGTGGACAACATCACTGTGGGATTCCGTTCAGCTTGTTGTATTTGATTTAACGTTGTGCATCTCTAACACTGGTTCTGGAAGTCTGTGAAATGCTTTCAATTTGGGATTCCTGTATTCATATTAACCTTTATCAAGGGAGTAATAACACCACACCCATTAGAATATTTAGTTTTCTTTTATTTTCTCAACGTAAAAAAACTCTTATTATATAATCATAATGCATAATGTGCTTTTAGAGTAATTTAAAGATTGGCACCGTGCTGGCTCCTTTGTCCATAGTGGTATTAGCTTCGGGACAAACAAGCATTGGCATAGCCCGGTGGTTCCCAAACTGTGCGCCGCGGCACCGCAGTGCGCCGTTAGTAGCAGCCAGGGGCGCCGCGCACGTCTTTGGAATGTGCACATCATGTTGTGAGCTATTTAAAAGTTATGTGTCTTTTGACGCCCTACATGTCAGCCGGCGTCAGAAATAGTGGTATGGCCCAGTATTCATTATTATTCTTAGCTTTAGAGCCATTTGTGCGTGCCCGGCAGGACAGCACGATTTAATATCGCCATTTTTTTCTCCCTTTTTGAGATCGCGATCTGTCATGCTGGAAGAGCGGAAATGATTGCGAATCCCCAAATCAAACACACAAATTAGACTTTTTCAATGTGTTCCGGAAGGGCTTTGCTTTATTTCCAACAAGGTAAGGGCTAAGTTCCACAAAACATGTCACACACGACTGGAAATTAGCGATTCCTGCTCGAAAAGGAACCCAGCGCAAACATGCAATTAGGTGTTCAGTGCATAGTTTTGAAGTGATACCAAAAGTCTACAAACACTCACTGCCCTAGCTCAGAGTTTCGTGCGATCAGCAGAAGGTTGTCTTTGGGTGCGATTCACGGTGAAAGGGGGCTCTAGATTCTGGCATCAGATCGCGCTCTTTTCTTGAGATTTTGGAAGGGTGCTTTAATAGTAAATCTAGTTTTCGTAGGTACACAGTGTCACTGTTGTTTGATTATTAGAATTAAATAGAGGACCTTGCTGCCTACTACCACTGCTCTTTAGGTGGTAATATTTTAGAATGGGGTCCTGTTGTTTAGGGGCAAAAATACAAGTTGTTCCATTAGTCAAATTTGTAGTAAAGGACGATTGTCATGTGACACAGCTGCTGTTTCGTTCACATAGAGGATCTTTTTAGTCCTACTGACCAACTCGTAACAGACTCATGTATCGGTCTCCCCTTTTTTTCGGTTTCTGCTGAGCTTGCAATAAATCGAAGATAATTGCATTTTATTTTTATTTATACTGTCAGCCTTTGCTTTGTCATTGGCCTTTCAACAAGAGAACCTCGTTTAAATATACCTAGCTGCAGCGCAACACACAGGGAAGTGACACGCGCCACCTGTATAATCCGGAATCATGGTTTGGCCCAAGAGCGCGCGGCCGACATACGCTCGTACCTGTTCACGTAGCCTCCGTATACACAGGATGACTGTCGAGCTTTGCTGCGCCTCTGGGGACCCTCTTCACAAGTGACATCAAGTAGGTTGCTAGAATAATAGCAAAGACAAACTCCTGACCACCAAGCCCGTGTATTTTTAAAGAGGCCATCATATTTATCGTTTCCAGGGGGGACAGAAATGAAAAATTAAAATGTGACGAGGTATACCTGCAAAAATATTCAAAATGATGAGCATATAATAAGACACTTATTTTTCTCTACATTTGTCATTAAAAAGTACTCTTAATTGGGGCAAAAAGGCAGCGCCGAGTTTTGTCTGGTTCACCTGGTAAAACATAACACAACCAGTCGTACTGATGGAGCGGGTAAAATGTTTTCTTTTTATATACCCAATCCATTTATATAAGTTTATATTAAAATGATTAATAATTAATTCTAATAATTAATTGATTGATGTGATGGTAGTAAACCAACCTTATTAACAAAGAAAATACACGTGGGAATGCATTTGCATGGCTAAAATTAATAAGTGAACTAAGTTGTATGCATATTAAAACGATAAGTGTTGCTTGAGCAGTGTTAATGTGATTTGCGCTTAAATAAACCAGCATTAACGGCTTTGAATGTTGCATATGGCTAGATAAAAACATACACATAAGGGTATTAGCAAGGGAATAACACTGTTTTAATCATTTCTATGTATTAATTACGATTTTGTGTTTCTTTGCAATAAAAGCATACTAAAGAAACATTGGGGAATCCTAACTACGGGTGACCTCACCATTCCCCCCCCACGTTTTGCCTTTAAGCGAACACAAAACCTGAAGGATATCCTCATCAACACGAGACCAAGACACATCGACCACAAGGAGCAAAGAACTCTATGGGACCTTCCTCCGGTGAGAGGTCACTACCCTTGTGGCTCATGTGCTGTGTGCCACCAAACTGCAGTGATAAAAGAAGTGATCTTTTCAGACTCTTTCACTTGGAAGATCCAGAGACACACTAACTGTAACACTACTCATTGTATCTAGCTAATCACCTGTCCGTGTGATAAGAGATACATTGGCATGACCCTTAGACCAGTCAAGACACGCATAACAGAACATAAAAGCAATGTGAGATGCCAAAAGATCGCCACCCAACTCTACACTCACTGTAAAGAAAATAACCACAAACCAGACTCCCTAAGATGGCTAGTGCTTGAGTCCCACCCTAGGATCACGCATAAGGCACTGTTCAAGATAGAACAGAGATGGGTACATCGTCTTAGGGCAGACCTTGAAGGCCTTAATGGCCAAATTCCATGGGCGGCACTCAATGATAGATAGTTTTCCATCCATGGTCACTCCGTTTTCTGTTATACCACTCTACACGGAGTTTCCCTCCTTTCTCGCTTTACTGCCCTGTGACTAATTCCCCCCACTGGAAGTTAAGCGTTATTCCTTTTCACCTAATTATGTGAACACTATGGAGGTTTACTTTCATTTACCTCAACTAGATACCGCAGTGGTAGCCCCCCCCCCCCCCCCCCCCTGTTCTAGGTGGGGCACTCAGGACTTTATAAATTGTTCCAACATGAACATCTAAAGATTGGTGTCGCTTATTTACTGACCGCCATTTATCATACATTAACTACACACTTTGGCCACCCACATTAGATCACGTTTGGTAGATCGCGATTGTGATGCTTATTCCCTTGATCCTGGTAACACCACCACTGATTACTGGCATTTGCCCGATGTACATCATGACAGCCACATCTCAAGATGGCCGCCGTCTTCGACGTACCAACATCATACACTCAGCTTCACCCTTCACGCTTTGACGTAGAACACACCTCCCGGATGCCGGCCCGACCCCTCCCACATCGGTAAGTATTTCAGCATGGGACTCAGACCTGTGTTGTCCTTCCCGGTTCGAGCGGCGCCTGGGTAGGTTAACGGCCCATCCCGGCAGCACCTAATACGTGAGTGTTACGACAATGTTGATGTGTCTCTGTTTTCTTGCGGCGGGTGTTGGCAGCGGTATGGATGTGTACCCGTGACCTACGGGTACGGCGGTTTTCGCCGATTGAGTCTTGTACTGTGCTTGCGAGTGGCAATTGATACGCAGTGGTCTCTGCCTTCTAGCGAAGGTTTCAATACTTGGCGGCGTCAGCGGGTTGTACCAGCTGGGTGTCAGTCACACCTGCCGCACACGATGCTTGACCCATTACGGGTGACGGGGTTCCCCAGGTTCGCGACTGTGCATCTACGACACAGTATTACCCCCCATGTGTGGGCCTCTCGGATGCATAGGCTGTGCGCCGGTTAATCCCCGGACATCACTTTGAGGTCTGGCAATTGCGTGGCGGTGTATGTGCACTGAACAATGTCTTTATAGCACCAGCTGGAAAACACAATGTCCCGGCTGGATGTTGAGTGCACCACCGTTGCACCTCATTTTGACTCTCACTAGTTTTGGGGGGTCTCCTCGGTGCTCAACTACGTGTCTGTGTCATTGATCATATATTACCCCTGTCCGCATGACATGACCGCACTACGGGCGACACCTCTTTACTTGTACTTACACTACGTGTTGGGCTAGCTGCCCTGTGTTTTCTACTTTTTACTTTTCACTTTTTTCTTCCAATAGGACACCAGAATCTTGGTGTCCCGGTAGCGCAGCGAACACGGACAGAAGCAGGGATATACACTCTAATAGGTGAGTGCCCTACACCTCCATGATGTGAATACTAGTCCTGCACTGCAGCTACTACCGCACATCCAGTCTTCTGATTTTAAATGGTTCTTGTTTTTAATCTCACATTCACGTATAATAATTTCTATACTCTATTGTTTGATTACCTACACTTGGCTACAATTGGCACAGTCTATCATCACACCTTGTAGGAAGAGAGACCTTGTTTGTGATATATGTCCGGACAAGTACCAAATACTCTACACTGACCTGTGTCTTGGTTACCTTATTTCCTTCTCCTAGGTTCCCATTTGACACATGGCGAGATCGTTTTCCATAATACATGTGGCAGGTAACAAATGCACCCACCACATTGTGTAGATAGTTAACATTTCAATAGGTCCTGAAGAATTGCCAAGGATCACTAGGACCGCGAGGTATGAAACATGTTGACCACCACAGAAGAGCATAGCTAAGCCGATCCCTCACGTCAGCTAGCTGCCACTCTGTTTTTGTTTTTTAATCAAGTGGATAGCCATTCGCAATAAAGTCTCATTTTTGGATTATCCAACTTGTTTTAATCACCTACACGCATTCACATCTACACCACTAGACCCCTCACACGCACTACACCATACGGCCAGGAACAGAAGATCTCCGCTAAAGAGCCCCTTTAAGGGTGCCCGTCGGGTATTGCAGCGCCGACCCGACGAGGAGCAGGTCCATATGATGAAGCATGACACCTAGCTTGCTTGGTGTGTGAGGACCCTAGTTCCGACTAGAGGAACTCCTTTCCTCTTTCACACGGTCTCCTTGTTACTTACACCCTCTCTCTCCCTCTATCCTGAGGAACTGCATACTCTTCATTCTTTCGATCATAAAATGGATGCCTCTGCCACAGACACGGGTCTGGCCTCCTGCTGCTGACCGAAACTCCGGCAGGGGAGGCCTGGACAATAGGTTTCCTGTCCCAGGGAGGTGTAACTACCTCCCCAGACAGGCAGATGTGTATTGGGGCTGGGCGGGAGCAGTCTCTGGTGCTTTGAAGTCCTGCACTGGGGGCACACTTGGTGCATAGTCCAGTTCAAACCAGTTGCAGGGGCTACCTGCCCCTGCTCTGGCGCAAAACTGGACAAAGGAAATGGGTGTAACCACCCCTCTTTCCAAACCCTCCCATAGGTGGGTCCCTAGAGTATGTTCAACCCCCAAACTTTGTATAAGTATGGGAACACAGTCCTTGCGACTTTAGATTACCCCTGACGAACCTCTGCAACATATATCCTGGACCTTCGAAGTTCTACTTTGACTAGAAGACTGAAGAAATCTCCCTTGGGGTCAAGGAGTGACTCCCCTGCTTTGCAGGCACCAAAGAAGCAACTGACCAGTCTGCATCGCTGAAGCTCCCGCCGGATGCCGAAGTTTTTGCATCACCAGATGTGGATTTCCAGACTTCCCCGAAGCTACCCTCAGTCCACAGCAAAGCTGAGGCCCGTGGCTATCGTGGGTGATGTGGAATCGTGACCCCTGGACACCGTGAACTTTTGCGGCAACATCATCTTCCTGGTCTTCCTCGAAGTTGTGCTTTGGGCTCCGAGTAGCCCCAGCCTTGAGCATCTCCTGCACCGAAGATTTCTGGCCTCCACTTTCCAGTGCGACCGCTTGCGGCTCCTTCACGTTGGCTAGTAGGTCCCCACGAAGGCAACTCCTCTTCTGATTGAGGTTTCCTGGTTGCTTCAGATGGGCCCCGACTCATCTTCGCTGTGTGAGTCCCCCAGACCTTGCTTGTCTGCACCGCAGTCCTTTCTTTGATTTCCAGTGAATTGCTGTTGCCAAGGCTTGTTGGGTTCAATCTGGTCGCTGACACCGCAGCACTCGACAGACTTCGTGGGACAGCTCCAATCCAGCTCCTGGTCATCATCAGCACCTCCTGGACCTCGTGGCTGAAGAGTCAGGACACCCGTCAACTCACCTGAAGCACCTGACATCTGTGGGCATTGGTCCATCCTGCCCTCGGTCACTGGCTAGTGACCCAGACTCTGTCCCCTCTGCTTTCAGGTTCCTTCCATCCTAGATCCAGGCTAGGATCTCTTCGGACACCTCTTCACGGCAGCAGCAGTTCTTTGCAGGCTCCCATTGAAATCGACGACGCGACCCAACACCAAAAGACACCTATGCACCCGGCTTCCCTGGGTGAGGTAACTCGAGTACTCCGGTGCTCTCGTGGGTGCTAGCCCTAGAACTTCCTCAGTCCAAAGGGGTTTGGTCCTGACTCGATTAGAAGTGTCCCTAATCTTTAAATTTCAAACCGCGCCATTGCCCATAGAAGATAATAGGAACCCACGGTTGTGTTTCCACACTGCATACAGTCCCCGCGGGATCCCTGTGTCACTACCTTGGGTGGTTCCTTGGGGCCCCAGCGATTCTACAGGCTCTAGGCCTTGTGTCTATCCCAGTCGTGGTTCTTATACCACTTTTTTAGTATATGGTTTGGTACGCCCCTAGGGCCCAAACGTGTATTTGTGCTATTACTGATGATTGCTGACTTGTAACTTAAGTACTTCGAACTCCAGTCTCATAAAGAGACTAGAGGGGTGTGTGTTAACCTAAATACATATATTTTGAATATATACCTGGTGTGGTTGTCCTTTCATTTGGTCATTCAAGAGATTATAGACTGGTAAAACAAGCTGCTTTACATTCCTTCAAGACTCAGCCTGAAGGCTGCTCTCCATAGCTACCACTAGGATAGCTTTCAATAAAGGTTGTCTTTAACCAATTCACCATAAGGGGTTGTTTGGACTGATACAGGGTGCCCACTATAACTAGTGGACAGCATATATCAGGCCAACTTCTCACATTGGGGTACAGCGTGTGGGATTCCAGCTTGCTATTGTTTTACCAGCTAATCTCCAGTGGGTCCCTACCAGGAACCAGTGAGCTCCTTCCCTATAAATATGAGGATCTCTCCTTTGCTCAGCTTAGGGCCTTATGCACCATTAGGAAGCTGAAGACAGGCAAAAGTCCATCCACCCAGCATCTCATAAAGATACTGAAACTGGATGATATCACAGGTCCTAGTGGGCCTGATGATGTAGACAGTGTGGGTGGGGCAGCACCTGAGGTGGGTCCAGGGGTGGAAACTCCACTGACCCTACCTCTGATGCTGAACAGACTGGTGACAATGACCAAGATCTGGTGAACACAGACCATCAGGCCTGGAACTTCCTATTTGCTGTACTGGTTCACTTTGGAGTTGGCCAATACTCCCTCAGCTTAGTGCAACTGTTATATTGAAATCCGTCGGTTCGGGTTCACACGGGCTCATATATTTCAGATCCGATTCGAGTACGGCATGGGACCCGGCAGGGATGCCCGTTGTCCCCGCTACTATTCGCGTTAGCGGTGGAGCAGCTGGCGGCTCATATCCGCACGCACATTGATGTGGTGATCGAACTAGGCGATGGCATACACACCATCTCGCTCTACGCTGATGACCTGTTAATATACGCCAGAGACCTTCACGATATTCCTCCTTCTCTTGATCAAGCCCTTAGTCTTTTTGCGCGAGCCTCCAGGCTGCGAGTCAACCCAACAAAGTCCATACTCTCCCAGTTCCTAGGGGATACTCCGGATCCAGGCTACACACTCGGGGGGCACCGGTGGCCTGGTGCACTGACCCTTTTCGTTACTTAGGCGTTCGGGTTTATCGTGCCAAAGCTGACCTCTTTGATGGAAATGTTGTCCGAGCTACCACTGCGATTCGATCTCAGATGGGTTTCTGGAAAACTCTCCCATTGGCGATCTCTGGTAGAGTCACACTGGTTAAAATGGTGGTTCTTCCCCGCCTCCTTTATTATTTTGCCACACTACCCCTCATCATCTCCCCCCCCTTCTTCAAGCAGTGGGAAAGGGTAGTATGAGATTTCATATGGGGGACTTCACGCCATTGAGTGTCCATGGAAAAACGTATCTGCCTACTGAGCTGGGCGGCCTGGCGGTGCCCAATTTTGAGCATTACTACCTGGCCTTCCAGCTGCAATGGGTCGCCAAGTGGATGTCCCCCCGTTATATACTAGAACACTCATAGCTTCATTAGCGTCCAAATGGGGTGCACTTGCCCAGGAGCATCCCATACACCATACTTTGCAATACCTTCACGTGATGGGGAGTGGGAGACACCTCACGTGCTGGTTCGCATCCTCAGTTCGACAGCACACGGAAAAAGATCTCACTCGCTTTCGACTTCACTGGGAGGAGGCCCTGGGTAGAGCGTTTACCGATAGGGAATGGATGGCTGCCCGTAGCGGTCCGACCCGCATCCCCCGGATTCAACGATTCCGACAGATACAATTTTTCATACTGCATCAGGCCTACCTTACCCCAGCCCAAATAAACAGGCACTTCCTCCGCATAGATGCGGCTTGCCTCAGCTGCCGGCAATTAGATGCCGACTTGATACATATGCTTTGGGGATGCTCTGTCCTGACTGACTACTGGAACGCCGTGACAACTACCCTCATAAGCTGCACAGCCCGCACAATTCCCCCTACCTGGGAAGTCCATGTACTGCACCTTTTCGGCAGAAACAAGAAATATAGAGCTGCCACACGGTTTCTAGACCTAGGCCTAATAACAGCCAAGCGCCTGATCACTAAGCGCTGGAAATCCCCCCTACTGCCCCACCCTCTTGCTTGGCGCCGATCCTTATCCAACTGGGCGAGGGCGGAGGGTGCGATGCTGTGCAGAGAAGACCTGCTTGGTATTCGTATGTTCCCCCTATCACCTCAATGGGATGCGATGGTCTCCAAGACACGGGATCCATTCCCCACCTGCACCACAGAGGATTATCACTCAGGGTGCCTCCCCCACTGACGCGACTGCGGACTAACACTGACACCTAGACTGCCACTGCCCCTCTGCCACAGAACCCCGCTGCCACTGAGTCTTAGAGGTGTTTGCGGTCCTCCAGCGAAATTGGCTGCGGCGGCAGGTCGTGCGCGACTCTATCCTACCCTTCATTAGCTTTCGTTGTCCTCATTTTGTTGTGCCCTATGTCCCCGGTTACGTTTGAACTGCACTGCTCCTGCATTACTCACATACTACTCGATGCTGGGATTTGTCTTTCTTGGGACATTGCCGCAATCTTTGATGTAATTAATGCACCCTGAATTTTCATTGCCATGTTGTTATTAGACACAGTGTACCCAGCCGCTGGCAATTAATTTTCTCCTCTCCCCCTTTTTTCATCTGTTCCATGAGTGATCTTCTGACTGTATGTTTTATTGATAAATGTGCTAAAACAAAAAGGTTAATAAAAACGATTTAAACAAGAGGTTAGAAGAGAGTGTTGAGTAATAAATACATATATTTTATATATCTCTTGTGTGGTTCTCCTTTCATTTAGTGACTCAAGAGATTATAGACTGGTAAAACAAGCTGCTTTACATTCCTTCAAGACTTAGCCTGAAGGCTGCTCTCCCTAGCTACCACTAGGCTAGCTTTCAATAAAGGTTGTCTTAACCTATCACCATAAGGGGTTGTTTGGACTGATACAAGGCAATTACAGGGGTACTACTGGAGCACTACCGGCAACACTACTGACAGCACTAATGGGGCACAAGTGGGGGCACTACTGAGGCACTATTAGGAGCACCACTGGGACACTGCTGAGCACTCCTGGGAGCAGTACTGAGGCACAACTGAAACACTACTGGTGCACTATTGGTAACACTACTGGGGAACTGGGAGCACCACTGAGACACTACTGAGACACCACTGGTGCACAACTGGGAGCACTACTGAGGCACTACTGGAGCACTACTGGGAGAACTAGAGGGACCCCACTGAGCACTACCGAAGCAACACTGGAGCACTATTGAGCACTACTGAGGGCTCTACTGGAGCACTACTGGGACATTACAGGGGTAATACTGGAAACTACTGGAGCACTGCTGGGGCACTAGTGGGGCACTACTGAGCAATATTGGAACACTACTGGGAGCACTACTGGGACATTACAGGGATACTATTGGGGGCAATACTGGAGCACTACTGGAACTGGAGCACTACTGGAGTTCTACTCGTCTTTGATCCGGTGTTTAGAGCCTGCTGGATCCAGACACCTTGACTTGAGAATAAGATCCCAAAATAACAGAGAGAATGTACCCTGGTTATTGTGGAACCCCCAATAAAAAGGACCTACATTTTTTGCGCATTTTTTCCACATACCATTGTATTCGTTTCTGTTTTATTAACCACCATCTTCTTTGAATGTATAAAGTCTCCAAAACGGCATCATCGGCGAATTAGCAGCACAGGGACAGGGACGGGGACAAGGACAGGGACGGGGACAGGGACAGGGACGGGGACAAGGACAGGGACAGGGACGGGGACGGGGACAAGGACAGGGACAGGGACGGGGACGGGGACAGGGACAAGGATAGGGACAGGGACAAGGACAGGGACGGGGACAGGGACAGGGACGGGGACAGGGACGGGGACGGGGACAAGAACAGGGACGGGGACAAGGACAGGGACAGGGACGGGGACGGGGACAAGGACAGGGACAGGGACGGGGACGGGGACAGGGACAAGGATAGGGACAGGGACAAGGACAGGGACGGGGACAGGGACAGGGACGGGGACAGGGACGGGGACGGGGACAAGAACAGGGACAGGGACGGGGACGGGGACAAGGACAGGGACAGGGACGGGGACGGGGACGGGGACAGGGACAAGGACAGGGACAGGGACGGGGACGGGGACAGGGACAAGGATAGGGACAGGGACGGGGACAAGGACAGGGACAGGGACAAGGACAGGGACGGGGACGGGGACAGGGACGGGGACAAGGACAGGGACGGGGATGGGGACAGGGACGGGACGGGGACAGGGACATGGAGAGGGACGGGGACAAGGACAGGGACGGGGACAAGGACAGGGACGGGGACAAGGACAGGGACGGGGACAGGGACAGGGACAAGGACAGGGACGTGGAGAGGGACGGGGCGGCGGTGACGTATAGCAGCATAGGGACAGGGACGTGGACAGGGACAGGGACAGGTACAGGGACAGTGGCGGGGACAAGGACAGGGACAGGGATGGGGACGGGGACAAGGACAGGGACAGGGACGGGGACGGGGACAGGGACGGGGACAAGGACAGGGACGGGGACAAGGACAGGGACGGGGATGGGGACAGGGACGGGACGGGGACAGGGACATGGAGAGGGACGGGGACAAGGACAGGGACGGGGACAAGGACAGGGACGGGGACAAGGACAGGGACGGGGACAGGGACAGGGACAAGGACAGGGACGTGGAGAGGGACGGGGCGGCGGTGACGTATAGCAGCATAGGGACAGGGACGCGGACAGGGACAGGGACAGGGACAGTGGCGGGGCGGCGGTGACGTTAGGCACATCCGCCTGCAGGACCTGAAGGGTGCTATCAATGCCCTCGCTCCCTTCTCTCCCCTCCCCACCCTGTCCAGATATGTCACCCTAATGGACAGCTGCCTGGCAGGAGAGAGCGAGACCGTGCACGAGGACAAGTGTGCGCGCGCCCCCCTCACACAGGGCTGGATACTAATGCAGAGCCCAAGAGAGAGAAAAGAGAAGAAACAAAGAGGGACAGTGAGGGTAAATCTGCCAGCGGTGCGCGAGCGCGCGCGCGAGACTTATAGCCGCAAGGCTGGCAGTCAAAGGGCGAAGTTACTGTCAGACTTGTGCGCGTTTGGATTCAGGAAGGGCCGGGGGACGGCTGGGCAGTGAGTGAATTAGCGCTGCCCTTTAAAGCGCTAGTCCCCCCCCCCCTCCCCCCTGCAGAGGAAGGTGTCTCTCCCTTGGCTGGCATCTTAAGACCTGCACAGCTCAAAGATCCCTCACTGCAGCCTCTGGCACAGCGCCCCGAGGCGAGCGCTGTTTATTTTGGGCGCTGCGCCTGGGAAACGTTTCTTGACCTTTGATGTTGTGTCATTTTCTCGCCTTGGGGGCGGCTCAGAAGAAGGGGGGGGGGGGGGGGCGAGTGATTCGCCAGCGGCGGGCACAGCCGGGCTCCTCTCACCCGTGCAGGCAGGAGGGGTGGCAGGTGGCACAGCTCATCGGGGTGTTGGCACGCCCTCCTGTGGGACAGCTGGCGAGGCCACGTCAAGTGTGAGTAGCGGCTTGAAGGTTTCCCTGGAGTGAGCAGCGCTTTCTCGTGCTCACACAGCCAGGTGAGGGCAGAGTCTGGGGGCGGGGAAGTGGGGGGGGGGGGGGTCCTAGTGAGGTGAAGTCACTCTCTGGTCCTGTGGGTAGAGGGTTGGCGCGTCCTGGTGGTTGCATTGGCACAGCCTGGTGAGGGCAGAGTCTTTGGGGGGGGGGGGGGGGTTTCCCAGTGAAGTGAGGTCACTCCTGCATCCTCTGGTGTGGTAGTGTGTGCTCCTGTGGGTAGATAATTGCCACCTCGTTGTGGTTTTGTTGGCACAGTCTGTTGAGGGCAGAGGGTGGAGGTCACTCTGATGCTGTGGGCAGAAGTTTGAATATTTCCTTGGTGCCATGTTGGCACAGCCTGCTGTGGGCAGAAGTTTGATTTCCTTGGGGCCAGGTTGGCACAGCCTGCTGTGGTTAGAAGTTTGAAGATATCTTTGGTGCCATGTTGGCATATCTTGCTGTGGGCAGAAGTTTGAAGATATCTTTGGTGCCATATTGGCACAGCTTGCTGTGGGCAGAAGTTTGAAGATTTCCTTGGTACCATGTTGGCACAGCTTGTTGTGGGCAGAAGTTTGAAGATTTCTTTGGTGCCATGTTGACACAGCTTGCTGTGGGCAGAAGTTTGAAGATATCTTTGGTGCCATGTTGGCATAGCTTGCTGTGGGCAGAAGTTTGAAGATATCTTTGATGCCATGTTGGCACAGCTTGCTGTGGGAAGAAGTTTGAAGATTTCCTTGGGGCCAGGTTGGCACAGCCTGCTGTGGGCAGAAGTTTGATGATAACTTTGGTGCCATGTTGGCACAGCTTGCTGTGGGCAGAAGTTTGAAGATTTCCTTGGGGCCAGGTTGGCACAGCCTGCTGTGGGCAGAAGTTTGAAGATTTCCTTGGTGCCATGTTGGCACAGCTTGCTGTGGGCAGAAGTTTGAAGATATCTTTCGTGCCATATTGGCACAGCTTGCTGTGGGCAGAAGTTCATAGATTTCCTTGGTGCCATGTTGGCACAGCTTGCTGTGGGCAGAAGTTTGAAGATATATTTCGTGCCATATTGGCACGGCTTGCTGTGGGCAGAAGTTCATAGATTTCCTTGGTGTCATGTTGGCACAGCTTGCTGCGGGTAGAAGTTTGAAGAGTTCCTTGTGGCCATGGCTTACTGTGGGCGAAAGTTTTTAAGATTTCCTTGGTGCCATATTGGCACAGCTTGTTGTGGGCAGAAGTTCGTAGATTTCCTTGGTGCTTGCTGTGGGTAGAAACGCGAGGACTCTCTAGGTGTTGGCAAACCCGGTGTGGGCAGAAGTTAAGGTTTTGCTGAAGTGCTGCCGTCTAAGCCTGGTTACTACGGGATTTGTAAGGTCGCTGTAGTGTTATGTTGACTCAGTTGTGCATCTTATTTATTTATTTTTATAAAGTTTTATATAGCGCGAACAAGATCCCAAGGGATATCAGAGCGCTTAACAATCACATTAGAACAGAAAGGCTAATAACGTAACAATCACAAGTAAAATACACAAAAGAATCATAAAGTGCACGAGACTTCACATGGAAGATATGTTAAACACAGTAGAGTGTAACGACAAGGAAGAAAGAACAATGTCAACGGGCCCAGGGTTTAGTCCAATTAATGGAGGAGTTTATTCAACAGGAATCTTTTGACTTCCAGCTTGAACACCGTTGTTCTGGTGATTCTGCGTATTTCTGGAGGAAGAGAGTTCCATATCTTTGGAGCCGCGCCGGAGAAGGCTCTGTTAGAGGTTCTTTTTTTGTTAAGGATAGGTGGCTTCAAGAGTAAGGTAGTAGCGCTTCTGGAGGCTCTTACACCACAAGAAAGTTCAAGTTTTTGCGCCAGATACCTGGGTGTCATGAGGTGGATAGCTTTGTGTGTCATCGTGGCACTTTTTAGCTGGATTCGTGCTTCATAGGGGAGCCAATTTAGAGATTTTAGGACTGGCGAAACCACCTCGTTTAGAGTGGTGCTGTTGCTGCTGGTTGTTAGGTGCAGTCTGAAGGCATCTCTGGTGCTGTGTTGACACCCCCCCCCCCCCGCAGGCTGGAGGGTGAATGTCCATGGGTTTTGTGTTGCTAACCCCTGGGTAGTGGCTTGGAAGTTCTCCTCCTCCAGGTGCACGTTCTGTTGTGGTCAGTGGTTTGTTGTGTCTCACAGGTGTGTGTGAGCAGAGGGTGGAGGTTTGTTTAGTTTTGTGATGTGGCCGCCCTGAGTGAGCAGGAGTCTGCAGATCTTGGTATGGTTTTCACCAAGTCTGGTGTTGACAAATGTTTGCAGTTCTCCTGGCCCTCTTCTGCTGTAGCCTGGTTGGTGCAGAGGTCAAGGTTTGCTCCGCTTTGCGTTGGCACAGCTTGGCATCGACAGAACTCTGAACCAGTCTCTGACGCTGTACCGGTGCAGACTTTTATAAGCCGGAGTTTGAATGTCTCTCTGGCGCTGTGTTGGCAAAGCCAGCTCTTAGAAGACATCTCAACGTGTCTCTTCTTTGGCACAACACCCGGTGTGGGCAGAAAACTGATGGTGTCTCTGCCGTTGTGTTTGCAAGGTTGTCATCCTCAGACGGTGACCGGTCTCCTGATGTTGAGTTCACACAGCCTGGTGTGTATAGTGGCTTGAAGAATTTTCTGGTTGTAAATTGGCACTGCTGGCGGCTTTGAAAGGATGTAAGATGGTCTTTTTGGGGTGGTGTTGGCAGAGCCTGGTGTGGGTGGTGGTTTAATGTTCTGATATTGAGTTCACACAGCCTGGTGTGTATAGTGGCTTGAAGGTTCCCTTGGTTGTAAGTTGGCACTGCCTGCTTTGAAATGATGCAAGTTGGTATTTTGGGGGTGGTGTCGGCAGAGCCTGGTGTGGGTGGTGGTTTAACGTTCTCCTGATGTTGTGTTGATACAGTTGGTGTGTATAGTGGCTTGAAGGATTTTTGGGTTGTAAGTTGGCACTGCTGGCGGCTTTGAAACGATGTAAGATGCTATATATGGTGTGGTGTTGGCAGAGCCTGGTGTGGGTGGTAGTTTAATATTCTCCTGATGTTGTGTTGATACATCTTGGTGTGTGTAGTGGGTTGAAGGTTTCCTTAGTTGTAAGTTGGCACTGCCTGCTTTGAAAGGATGTAAGATGGTATATATGGTGTGGTGTTGGCAGAGCCTGGTGTGGGTGGTGGTTTAATGTTCTGATATTGAGTTCACACAGCCTGGTGTGTATAGTGGCTTGAAGGTTCCCTTGGTTGTAAGTTGGCACTACCTGCTTTGAAAGGATGTGAGATGGTATTTTTAGGGTGGTGTTGGCAGAGCCTGGTGTGGGTGGTGGTTTAACGTTCTCCTTATGTTGTGTTGATAGAGTTTGGTGTGGACAGACTCCTTTCAAGGGCCCCCTGGCGTTCTCCTGCACCCCCTGGTGTGGAGTGTCTGTAAGGTCTGACCTTCAGGAAGATATGGCGACCCTCACTAAGGTTGTGGCCGCCACCCTTGCAGTCGTCACCGTGTTCGTCATTGGACTCGTCATCGGAAGGTTTGCCATCGCTCCGGACCTCCCTGATTGGCTGCAACGGATGAGTCAGGATGGGGACCCCAAATACAGCCGAAGGCTCCTGGAGGAAATCAAGGCTGAGAACATTGACAAGAACCTCCGGTGAGTACCACGCGGAACCAGAGAAGTACCGGTCATAGGAACCAGGGGGGGAGGGTCTTACTGTGAGCAACACAGGAGAAGAGCATTACTGTCAGCAGCAGAGGCACAGTGCCTTACTGCCAGCAACAGAGGAAGAGGGGTCTTGCTGTGAGCAACAAAGGGGAAGGACATACTGTCAGCAACAGTGAAAGAGAGGTCTTACTGTCAGCAACACAGTAACAGTGACTAACTGTTAATAACATAGGAGCAAGAGTCCTACTGTCAGCAGCATTGGAAAAGGGACTTAATGTCAATAATAGAGGAACACAGACTTACTCTCAGCAACAGAGAAGAGGGGCATTACTGTTAGTAACACAGGAAAAGGGGTCTAACTGTCAGCAACAAGGGATCAGTAACCTACTGTAATTAACAGAGGACGAGGGGTCTTGCTGTTAGCAACACAAAGAGGGACTTAATGCTAGTAACACAGGAACAAGGGTGTTACTGTCAGTAACACAGGAACAGAGACTTACTGTCAGCAACAGAGAAGAGGGGTATTACTGTTAGCAACACAGGGAAAGGGTCTTACTGTTTATTTATTCATATTTATTTACTTATATAGCGCTAGAATCGACCCCCGAAGGGGTATCTCTGCGCTTAGGACGGACCGTGAGGATGTATTGCAGCGACAGCAGAATCAGGCGTTGAAAAGAGTGGTCTTCAGCAGCTCCCTAAATTGTAAGTGATCGGTGTATTGTCTCAAAAGTATGGGAAGCTCGTTCCAATATCGAGGACCAAGATGGGAGAGGGCTCTTCCTCCCAATCTAGCCTTTCTTACTCGAGGTACAACAAGGAGATGTTTGGCACCCGAGCGAAGGGTCTGGAAGGTACATAGGGCGTGAATTTCTCCGAGAGGTAAGAGGGGCCTAAATTAAGCAGTGACTTGTGGATAATGCAGCTGATCTTAAATCGTACCCGTTGGCGGATACGAAGCCAGTGCAGCTGCATAAGAAGAGGGCGGGAAGGAGTCCTAGGAGGAGCATTGAGGACCAGTCGCGCCGCCGTGTTCTGGACTACCTGCAGTCTGCTGAGCGGGGCATCATTAGCGGAGATCAGCAGGCCGTTACAGTAGTCCAGACGGCTTAATACAAGTGCCTGAATTAAAGTTTGCCGGGTTGCGTCAGGGAGCAGAGGGAAGACTCGAGGGAGCAGGCCTATTGTGTGGAAACAGGAACCTGCAGTTTGAGCAGCATGCTCCTTCAAAGTCAGGGCTTGGTCCAAACAAATACCCAAGCTTTAACCGTCAGCTTGGGGGCAGGATGAGGGCCTAGATCAATCGGCCACCATTCTGGCGTCCATAAGGACGAGGCTTCTCCGAAGAGCATAATCTCTGTTTTTCCCACATTGCACTGGAGGGAATTACTCTTCACCCAGTGGGAGATAGCTCTCATACCGTTAGAGAAGGCCGACTGCACAGAAGGAGAGAATTTGTCGAATGGAAAGAGCAGCTGAGTGTCGTCGGCATAGGATATGGGGATAAACCCATGCGTCCTCAGAAGATTGGCCAAAGGAGCGACACAGATGTTAAACAGTGTAGGGCTCAAACATGAGCCCTGAGGAACTCCCTTGGACAGTTCTGTTGGGGCTGAACGATACGGGCCTAAGTTGAGAATGTGGGAGCGAGCTGATAAAAAGCTTGTCATCCATTGTAAGGCCGATTTTCTTAGTCCGATCTCCTTTAGTCTTCTGAGCAATGTAGGATGTGATACTGTGTCGAACGCGGCAGATAGGCCCAATAGCACCAGAATCATAGAATGGCCCTTATCTGGGGTCATCCTGATGTTATCCGTGACCACTAGTAGTGCTGGTTCGGTGCTGTATTTGGGCCTAAAGCCGGACTGGGAGGGGTCTAAGCAGCCCGTGAGTTCGACATGATTAGAGAGATGAGTGTTGACGTGTTTCTCCATTAATTTGCTCAGAAATGGAAGGAGCGAAATAGGGCGGAGGTTGAGAGATCCGTCCAGGGGACTTTAGTGTTCTTGCGGATCGGTCTGACCTGTGCAACTCTCTATTCTAACGGTACATGGCCTTCTCTCAGGGAGCGATTAATGAGAGATTGAATCGAGGGAGACAGATCATTGGCCAAGGGAGGGATAACTTTAGCGGGGATGAGGTCCGAAGGGGATCCAGATTTTATCTTATAGATCAATAGTTGAACCTCTGCTGATGTAAGTGGGGGGAAGTGCTCTGTCAGCTGAGGATTTGTCTGTTTTAATTGGTCAAATGCCGTTAGGGTCTGCAGCTGGTTTCCTGCCGAGCTGATTTTTTCATAGATAAGCTCTATTTTCTGGGTGAAGTAGAGAGCAATATCATCACATAGCAATTGGGAAGGGGCCTCAGAACTTTCACAGACCTCAGGGCTGATGAAGGACTGAAGGATTTGATGCCAAATGTTAGGGGCGTTACCAGCCTGGGCTAATTGCAATGCTATATGAGTTTTTCGAGCTGTTTTAATGTTTTTATGATAGGTGGACAGAGTGGTATAGAACCGATCTCTGTCCTTCCCATCATGGGTAGCACGCCAACTCCTCTCATATTTCCTGCAAAGTTGTTTTTGGACTCGCAGCTGAGGCGAGAACCAAACTGCCTGTGGGCTTTTAGGATGAATACGGAGAGATTATAATGGGGCAATGTGGTCAACAGCTGTTGAGACAGCAGAGCTATATTTAGCTGACACTTCTTCTACATTGTCAGATACAGAGTTTTGAGGCCTTAAAAAGGAGGTTTGAAAGCTCTCTCAGGAGTCTTTCTGCCACTGCCTACGAGTGTGAAATGTGACCGATTTGGGTTTCTTAGGTTCTATTGGGTCCTGAATAAAAAATTCGATAGAGAAATAATCAGACCAGGTAAGTGGTTGGGGGGGTTCACACTGGATCCTGGGAGAATTTGAGAAAATTAAGTCTAATGTGTGGCCGGCTATGTGGGTTAGGCCTTCATTAGGCTTGGATAAGCCCAAAAGGGATAGATCTGCCAGGAGGGTCTGTGTATCTGCATTGGAAGGACATTCGCTATGAATGTTAAAATCACCTAAGAGTAGAAAATTACCACATGCAGACCTCAGTGAAGTGTTTAGGCAGGGGTCGGATGTCACACAGCAGGCTTTTCCATCCCTTCAGAGGTTTATCCACGGGAGTGTCTGTGTCCTGGCCAAGAAAGATGGCAGGTTCTGGGCTGTGGGAGATAGAATTGCAAAGCAGCCTAGAAGATCCCTTACAGGTCAGTATCGTCTCCACATGATTAACCTGGAATCAGCATACTCAACAAGAGAAAGGGCCTTCAGGAACTGGCCAGATCTCTGTCCGGCAAGGAGGGAGTGGGTCGGCCCGTAGAACCATTAACTCCTGTCTAGAGTAATGTATTTGCTGGAACGGGCCGTATTTAACAATGTATTGGCCAGGGTCCCTGGCTCCTGGCGACGTCCAGGCACGGACGGGTGCAGACGGGCTTGCCTTTGGTGCGCCCGCTGCACGCACCCGCTGCACGCGTCCGCTGCGCGCTCCGCTCTGCATGGGTTTTTATGGTGGAGAGTGGGGACTAGACCGCCAACCCTCAATCTGCCGGAAGCAGCCTCCCTCCACACGATCAGGACTAAGACCCGCGGTGGACCGGGGAGAGCAACCGGATGTAATGGCCACAAAGAACAATCAGGTAATTGACATGTTATTTTGACCTCCCGCACAGTTATTCACAAGCGAAGGCACAATATTTAATTCCAGGAGCAAAGTTAAAATATTTAGTGCACAGCAGTAACCAGCGTTAAAAGCAATTTAAAAATGATTATATCAGCATCAGAAGCGTCAAGCAGCTAGCGCGGAAATACATCTACCTCACGCGCGTCCACGCTGTTAGCAACACAGCAACAGGGATTTACTGTTAGTAACACAGGAAGAGGGGTCTTACTGTCAGCAACATGGGATCAGTAACTTACTGTCATTAACAGAGGACGAGGGGTCTTGCTGTTAGCAACACGGAAAGAGGGACTTAATACCAGCAACACAGGAACAAGGGTGTTACTGTTAGTAACACAGGAAGAGGGACTTACTTTTAGCAACACAGAATAAGGGACCTACTGTGAGCAACAGAGGAAGAGGGCTCTTACTGTCAGTAACACAGGATCTGAGACTTACTGTTAGTAACACATGAATGGGGATTTACTTTTAGCAACACAGGAAGAGGAACTTATTGTCAGCAACAGAGGAAAAGTGATCTTACTGTCGACAACACAGGAACAGTGAATTACTGTCATGTAGTTTCCACCAATCAGTTGGAACTGCACGTTTGTAGACAACATCAACTTAGGATGGTGCCAGAGAGATTCCATGCACCCGTGGGATATTTTGACCCTTGTACTGGCTAGTTTGCAGTGCCACCGTTACACTCGAACAGGGAGTCAACAGTTTTGGCAGCCACTGAACATGACAACGCTGGTCCCTCAGGAACCGTGGCGACAGACTTCAATCTTTCGCCCAGTCACTCATGCTTTCTTTTGCTCAGAGAAATATACAAAGAATACACAAAGGGGCGTTTTTAATATTTATTGAACCAGAATTATTCTTGTATAGAATATAGGCTGGCATGATTAATGCACAGAAGCAGATAAAAGTTATAATGAGTGTCAACACAGAAAATGAAACGAAGAGCTCCACCATCTTGTTGAGACAAGTTGTATGTGCATACATATAGAGGATAATGGCAATCGAGCGTACTCTAAAGAAGCTAACCCTAAGTTTCGTGGCTAGGGTGTGAATGTGCGTTCTGCCAAGAAAATCCCCTTAGGATGATCCAACACCTTTACCTGGAGGGTGAGAACTAGGGTCCTGTTTTGGCCACTAACTGGACACCCCTCACTGAGATGTCAGTCAGCTGCTAGACGAAAGCTTCAGCATGGAGGGACCCCCTCGAAGTCTTCAGAAGTGTCTCCTCTGATTATGTTAGGATGGCATCCTTGCCTCGAGTCGAGATTGTGATAGGGCAACCAATTAGCTGTGTTGCCTTATGGATGTAATAATAAAACTAGTTTGTGTTACCTCCGTGAGGGGCCTTGCACCAAATGCTGAGGCAGCATGATAGTATTCCCACAAAGTGTTCTGTGCCAGCAAGGTTGGTGTTTCTGTGAAAGCTACTCCAAACATCACAAAAGCAAAATGTGTGTCATACTTTAATGTGGAAAGAGAAAGCAACTTTAGGAAAAAGACAGCACAGACTCAGCATAGTATCCTACACCTACGACACCCAGCTCATCCTCTCTCTCACCAAGGACCCCATCAGCACCAGACTCAACTTCCAGCAAGGAATGGAAGATGTCGCATCCTGAATGAGCAGCAGCTGCCTGAAGCTCAACTCGTGGAAAACAGAGGTCCCAGTCCTCGGTCCCTCCCCCTCTTCTTGGGAAAAAATCGGGTGGCACACCACCCTCGGCAGCCCCCCGCCCCTACAGACCACGCCCGAAACCTCGGTATCATACTCGACTCCTCCCGCTCCATGGCCCGACAGGTCAATGCAGTCACCTTCACCTGCTTCAACACTCTCCGCATCCTCCGCAAGACCTTCAAATGGATCCGCCCGAAGTCAAGGAGGACCGCTGTCACCCCCGCACTCATAACCAGCAGACTGGACTACGGAAACTTCATCTACATCGGGATCAACAAGTTTCTGCTCTATAAACCCTAGACCGTAGAGAACACCGCAGCCAGACTCGTCTTCGGCATTCCTCGACGCAAACACATCACCCAACACCTGCCCAACCTCCACTGGCTCCCCATTGGGAAGAGAGTAACTTTCAAGACACTCACCCATGCCTACAAGTGCCTCCACTACACTGGACCTCAATATCTCAAAAATAGGATTTCCTTCAACATACCAAAGAGGAACCTCCGATCCGCCGACAGGTGGAAGAACCTTCTCCTACATCGCGGCCAATGCCTAAAATGAGCTGCCGATCAACACCAGGCGCACCACCACGCTGCACGTCTTCAGGAAGACCCTCAAGACATGGCTCTTCGACTGCCCCCCCTCCTCCAGCTCCTTGAGACCCTCATGGGTGAGAAGCACGCTAAATAATTCCCTGATTGATTGATTGATTAATTTGTGTGTATGCAGGATTGGTATTCTTTCCTACCTAGCCTAACTCGGGCACTTGCCCCCCCAGTCTTCATACGTATATTAGATAAAAGCTACTTAAAGCCAATCGGTCACACACGAGCATAAACGAAGATAATAAGAACTATCAATATTACAAGCATTTGAAAAGTGTTACACACGCGCATTCATGCCACTTGGCAGCTCAAAGCATAAAGAACTTGATATATACATTTACTTGTACATGTATATTACCTACTGGCGGTCGCCAGTAGGTAGTTATAGTTAGGACCTATTTTCCATAGGAAATCCGCAACATTCTATTTGGAACAACTTTGGCGCCGATTGACGAATGTTCGCGAAATTTTCAAAACTTTTGGTAGTCCTCAGTTCAGACTCGTGCCTTTTGCTTAAATGGTGTAAATCCGTTCAGTTGTTCCTGAGTAAATTACATTTAAAAGTACATATATATCTATGGCCTCGGAGGATCCGCGCACCCTATGCGCGCTCAGCGCGCACCCTGCCGTACACAAGCTGTATTTTAATTGGCTGTCAACACTCCAAATCAGGAAGTGTTGGCAGCCATCTTGTGCCTCGGTAGAACCGAAGCACCAGAAACCTAAGAAACAAAGGCACAAAACACAAAAAGGGGGCAGGGTAGAAACACCCTGACCCCCTAGGCCTGCTCAGGGGGTCCCACAAGGACACCCAGGGCCAAAAAAAGCATTAAAAAAAATCGGCGAGAATCGAGCACCCAGCGCGAATTTTGTCCGAAAAGTTTTAAAAAATGAACCGCGCTTCTTTCGTAATTGGCTCCCGGGGGTGCCAAATCCCGGGGGCATTTTAAAAAAATAGATAAATTAGAGATGCAAAGGGAAGCATAGTGAAAAAGGGTGCTAACATGCGATTTTGCAAGTTAGCACCCTGTTGTTGATAGGGCAATATTTTTATCTCCGCTTCTTTGGCTTTTAATGCCAAAAAAGCGGAGATAAACCCCTTGTTAATATGCCCCATCGTTCTAGGTGTGCTTTCATTTGCAAACTCTCTTCATATTTCCCGCATTGGTGCTGACAATCTTACTTAGGTGTTTGGAGCCCCATTCAGAGCTACAGAGAAACCATATAAACCACATCATAATAGGTAAGGGCCATTATTCGGTACTTATACCACCTGCCCGTTCATAATTTAAGACCTGACATTCATCAAAATATTTTATTGCTTGTTCAAATCTTCTTCACTGTGGTTTGTTGAAGCACTCACTCACTCGTAGCCACTGACCTCATCAGTGCTGGCAGTATCAAGCGCTTAGAAGCACTATTGTACCCTCTGTGAGTATCAAACAGGCATTACTTACCTTAGGGGGTGTCACATAAGGAAACTCTGTTTTGTATATAAATAATACATGATAACTCTATAGCATGAGTCTTTTTCCTCATTTTTCACTTGTGTGTATAGTCTGTCTCTCTATTATAAATAACCTCGTTGGAATATCGGATGATACTTTTAGGCCAAACCTTTTATTATTTGCACTATTCAGCCTGACGTTCCCCAGTGTGAGCGTGGGAGGCCTCAGGTATGACATGCACAGGGGATTCTTTAACGATGGACTCTTCTCCGGTGGCGGTTCTATGTTAAGCGTGGGTAGCAATAATCTTTTATATTGTCCGTCTTTAGTCCAGTCAATACTTCTATATGTTATATACTGTACGGGCTCACACAATTACAATTAATTGTTTACATGTTTTAGGTACCCCGTGGTTGGCTGTAATAAACTATTCTATTCGGCAAGGTCCTGAAGAAGGGGGTTTTCCATCTACTTTTAGCCCACCGAAACGCGCGTCAACCTTATTGTCAAACCCTGTTGTACCATCTTATCCGACAGGGTTGTGGAGGCTAATTAGTTCAAAGTCTCCCCATGACCCAGATATGAATATTGGTTTTGGGTGTAGTGTGAATGTGATGTGTGTGGTTGTGATTGAGTGAGTTTGAGAATTGTAACAAAAGAACAACTGTTTTGTATTTGTCATGGGTCCAAATTAAAATGTTATATCCGCCTACCAGGAGTTGGTAGTGACCAATCATGTATAAAGGAAAAAAACTAAATTTAAATGCAAATGTATGTTCTTAGTGTATTATAAAAAAATGGAAAAAAACTAAAGGTAATTTTGATGTAATTGTCTTGAATAATAAAATTATGATAAACAGATTATATTATTGAGGCGTTGAATTGTGTATACATTAATGTCAAGCCCATACTAGATTTTTTTCAAATAGTTAAAGAAATATAGGTCGTGAGGGAGCTTGTTCTATGTATATTTTCAGTCGTTTTCCCCTCTTCTCCCTGACCTTAGTCATCTGTAGAGGGGGTCCCCTTTGATAGTAATAGTTCTAAAAAAGTCTGGACATATGAGGTTGTAGAATGGTTTTACCGGTTCTGTGTAATTAGGAATGTATGTTCTGCCAAAATTTAAAAATCCTGATATGGATTTAGCCTGTTCAGAGTAATTGGAGGTTGGAGCAATGTACATTTTTCAAAAAAATGGGTTGCCAGTCTCTTGCCTTCACTTGACAGTTCATATCCCAAAAATAACTCACTGAGGTGGGCAATTTTTGATTTTTTTAAAATTGAATCTATGGCCCATGTGAGTGAACCCAACATTATACGGTTCACTGTGGTTAAGTATTCCATTACATCATCATCTGTTAAGTAAATGTTGTCGACATATGATAATGTCTGATCATCGAAGTTCTCAAGTAATTCTGTGACTCTGGCTGAAAACTGTCCAAGGTTATTCTTATACCCCTGGGGTAAATGGCAGAATTGTTCTGTGAGCCTAGCGCTGTGAAGGCAGTCAAATACCTGCTTCCCGGAGTTATGGTTGGCAGAAGAATCCATTAAAGATAGCTAGCTTTGTTTTGTATTTCTTCCGTACAGTGTTATTCATTAGTGCGGCTCTGTGTGCATTTTGTACTGCAGATGTGCGAGCAGCTGTGTTCAGGTGTCTGTAATCTAACACTAGATAATATGACTGATCTGGCTTCATCACAGGAAACGAAGGGTTGTTCAGGGAAGATGTGCAGTATTCAAGTTGTCTTTGGATCTCCCTAACTTGTTTTGCTTCATTTTTAATCGGGTATTGTCTCCAGGGTTGTGGGGTTGCCCTCAAAGGTGTGTCATGATAAGATGAACCATCCTCCCAACCTACATGCTTGAAGTATAACGCTGGAGCTAGTGTCAAAGCTCACTTTCTGCTCTAATGAATGTTTACATAATTCTGGAACAAGGTCGGAGAAAGCTGGTAAAATTACAGTTTCTTGTTTTGGCAATCCATTACGAAGTCAGGTAGCCAATCTTTTTCGGTCATCAAAATGTCATAACCCTGAGCTAGTTCCTCCCAAAAGAGCACATTTATAAATCTTGGTACGTCCTGCTCCAGCCGTAGATAAACTTCGTATAACCGACTTGGGATGCTTACCCTTGTATCAGGTGTTTCCACTGTGACATACTCACTCAGCACTACTCACACCAGACAATCCATCAGGTTCTGGCGAACTATTGAGACTTCTGCTGCACTTTCCAGCATTGTCAATGCCCATTACCTGTTCAAAATGAGAGTCCTTAAAATCCGGGGAATGTCTGACCTTTAGTCCAACTACTTTCTTATTGTTAAATTGAAGTTTCAATATTTGAGTTGTATCTTCTTTTTAAAATATTTATTCAGATGGGCGTTTTGGGTCCTTGCTTTGTTCCACATGCATTTCCGATCCCTGCTCTGCCCGTGCCGTGTAGTTCCTATAAACTTATATAGGATCTGCGCGCTTAGACAACATAGACTGTGGGATTGGTGTCCAGACTGATTCCAGATACCCCCACCTGATATGTTCGCCTGTACACCAGCTAGCTCAGAGTGCCACAATACACTCCTCTTACCAAGGAGAGCATAGTTCTTGGCAACTCTCGAACATGACAACTCTGATCCATCAGGGATCGTGGAAACAGTACAGTACTTTTCGCTCAGTCACTCGTGCTCACTTAGTCTCAGAGAGATACACAGAATAAACGGCGGGGACGTTTCAATAAGCGTTTATTGAACCAGTGTCATTCTAGTGTAAAATAGGTGTGCTGAAACAACCATAAGACAAAAACAGATATAAATGATTATAAGCACCAACAGAGTAAATGGATGGTAGATTTATACCATTGTGCTAAAACAATCAAGACAGGCAGGTATATAAATACATGACAGTAATAATGCGTACTCCTACAATGCAAACCTAACTAGATGTACCTAAGTGTACCTAGCATGTATGTAGGTGTTGAGCCAAGAATCCCCCTAGGATGAAGCCAATCCCATTACCTGAAGTGAGAAACTGGTGGAGGCCCGTCTTGGTCTTGAGATGAACACCCCGCGAGGGATGTCAGACCACTACGTGCTGGAGTGTCTGCGTGCAGGAGCGTCTCGCGTCAGTGTGTTAGCATGGAAGTATTTCTCCTCTGCCTATCCCAGCAGAGATCTGGTGTATATATACCCAAAAGGTACCCCCAGGCGTTCTACCTTGCTGTGTCATGTCGGCCGAGGATGACGTAAGCGATGACCCTTATCCATAGTTATAATGCAGAAGATGGTAATCCTTTGTGATTCTGAGAATCCTCATGCATAATTAATAAGGCTAGTTTTCAGGGAAAACCGTACGACATTTATACAGTAAAAGGTCAATACCAAAACCCGTTATGTAGTACAATGGTACGGTAAATGTAGGTGAAGGGTCAGGACACTGCTCAAGCCTATATTGGGGTACCCTACTAAACATAACAACCATCCTCCTTTCTCCGAACATCTGTCGGCTGGACCCTGAAAGGAACGAGAGGAGCGTGTATCAGTTTCCTGATAGCTGTCAGGTGGTTTAACATTATCACAGTTACATACGTTGTAATGTTTTTCTGTAGATGCCTGCATAGAAGACCCACCTCATGATTTGGTTTTGTCTTTATTTTTCTCACTTCTTCTTCGTGTTAGAGTCAGGTGCTTGCTTAGAGTTATCCTTCTCAGAATTACTTTTTACCTTTAGTTTCCCAGGTTTGGCTCCTAAATTATCTCTACCCAGCATAGCATAGGTTTCTTTGATAATTTTAAGCAATTTGTGCAGGGGGCAAATCCCTCAGGCCTTGGCGGATAGCTAACACTGCTGCTTCCCCTTTTATGTTGCTCAACATTATGGAAGATAATTGCAGAAACATTTCCCATCAGTTTCATTCCTAAATCCAGGGCAGGCGCTGCCCTGTGCTCGTTCTGTACCTGTTTTAATACCTCAGGTAGAACCGCCAAGGACGGGGGACCATGTGTTTTGGGATAAACTGCAGCAAAGATTGCACCCCTAGTGGCTCAACCTCTTACCGGGAGAGCCATCCCCATTGGCAAGGAAATTGTTAATATCCTATGCTTTCCCTGTGGGCAACACAGGAACAAGGTCTTACTGTCACCAACAAAGGAACAGTGACTTACTGTCACCAACACAGGAACAGGGACTTACTGTCACCAACACAGGAACAAGGACTTACTGTTAGTAACACAGGAACAATGGTCTTACTGTTAGCAACACAGGAACAGGGAGGTATTGTCAGCAACAAAGGAACAGTGACTTACTGTTAGTAACACAGGAACATGGACTTACCTTTTGCACCACAGTAACAGGGACTTACTGCCAGCACCAGAGGAAGAGGGGTTTTAATGTTAGCAAAACAGGGGCAGTGCCTAACTGTTAGTAACACTGAAAAAGGACTTACTGTTAGCAACACAGAAAGAGGGGTCTTAGTGTTAGCAACACTGGAACAGTAACTTACTGTTACTAGCAGAGAAACATGGGTCTTACTGTTAGCAATGTAGGAACAGGGACTGACTGTTAGTAACACAGGGATAAAAGTCGTACTGTTAGCAGCACAGGAACAGGGAATTACTGTCCGCAATGGAGGAAGAGGGGTCTTGCTGTCAACAACACAGGAACAGTGACTTAAGTTAGTCACACAGGAACAAGTGTCTTACTTTTAGCAACACAGGCACAGGTACTTACTGTCAGCAACAAAGAAAGAACAGTCTTACTGTCAGCTACACTAGGATACTGACTTACTGTCAGAAACACAGGAACAGATAACTACTGTTAGTAACACAGGGACCTACTGTGAGCAACAGAGGGAGACAAGTCTTAGTGTCATGAACAAGGAATAGGGACCTACTGATTGTAATACAGGAACAAGCTTCTTACTGTGAGAAACACAGGATTAGGATCTTACTGTCAGCAACACAGGAACAGGGACTTACTGGCATCAACACAGGAACAGATAACTACTACTAGTAATACAGGAACAGGGATGTACTGTGAGCAACAGAGGAAGAGGAGTCCTAGCGTCATGAACAAGGAATAGGGAACTACTGATAGTAACACAGGAACAAGCTTCTTACTGTTAGAAACACCGGATTCGGTTCTTACTGTCAACAACACTCGAACAGGGACTTACTGTTAGTAACCCAGGCACATGGGTCCTACTGTTAGCAACATAGAAGCAGGGACATACTGTCACCAACAGAAGAAGAGGAGTCTTACACAGGAACAGTGACTTTCTGTTAGTAACACAGGAGCAAGGGTCTTACTGTTCGCTACACAGGAACAGGCCTTACTGTCAGCAACAGAGGAAGAGGGGTCTTACTGTCAGTAACACAGGAACAATGATTACTGTTAGCAACAAGGGTCTTACTGTTTACTACACAGGAACAGGGACTTACTGTTGGCAGTAGAGGAAGATGGGTCTTACTGTCACCAACAGAGGAACAGTGACTTAGTAACATAGGAGCAGAGCCTTACACAGGGTCAACACAGGAGCATTAGACTTACTGTCTTCAACATGAAAACAGGGACTTACTGTCAGCACCACAGGAACCATAGCCTTACTGACAGCAGCACTCTTAGAGGGCCTTAATTTCAGTCACACAGGAACAAAGGCCTCACTCTAAGCAACACATGAAGAGAGGACTTACTGTTAGCAACATAGAAATGTGGTCTTTCTGTCAGCAACGTAGGAAAGAGCGACTTGCTGTCGGCAACAAAAAACAGGGTCTTACTGTCAGCAACACAAAATCAGGAGCCATTCTGTCAGCAACCCATCAACAGGGTTCTTATTATTAGAAATTCAGGTAAAGGATGTTAGTTTGAGCAATTCAGAAACACGGTCGTCCTGTTAGCAACATAGAAACAGGTTCATACTATTCATCAGCACAGTAGCAGGGCCTTACTGTCAGCAACAGAGGAACAGGGCTTTACTGTCAGCGACACAGGAATATGGCTTTACTGTCAGCAACACAGGAACAGGGCTTTACTGTCAGCGACACAGGAACAGGGCTTTACTGTCAGCGACACAGGAACAGGGCTTTACTGTCAGTGACACAGGAACAGGGCCTTCTTGTCAGCAACAGAGGAACAGGGCTTTACTGTCAGCGACACAGGAACAGGGCCTTGCTGTCAGCAACACAGGAACAGGGCTTTTCTGTCAGCCACAAAGAGGGGTCTAATTATTAAGAACACAGGTTAAGGGTCATATTTGAGCTACACTGAAACAAAACCTTACTATTCGCAACAAAAGTACAGGCCCTCCTCTTGCTGCAGCGAGAGTTAGGTTTAAATAAGTTTTATGTTTATGAATCTCGGTCCCTAAACCTCGCTGTGCCGGGTCGCTGTACCTTGGCCGTTGTGGCGAGAGGAGAAACACAAAGGGGCAGATTTACAAGAAACCAACGCATCCGTAGAGATGCGTCACTTTCCCTGCGCCAGCCTGCAAAACCCTTGCGCCACCATGGATGTGATGTATTTACAATACGGCGCACCATGGCGCAAGGATTGACAGATGCGTCAGAAATTCTGACTCATCTGTTGGCACAAAATTCACACATTGCAGGAGTCGTGTTGATTTCACTGCGTCACTTGTACGAGGCCTTCCTGCGTGGGAACGCCCACCCTGCATACATTATACCTGACGCAGGTGTAATGTGACGCAGGGCTTTACAACGTGACGCATCTCCCTAGATGAGTCACGTTGTAAATGAAACGCATTGTTTACGCCTCTGCAGCGTCACAAAAGTGACGCAACAGTGGCGCAAAAGTGATGCAAGGGGCTTGTAAATCTGCCCAAAACTATCTAAAATCACAGTTATTTAATATTAATATGTATTAGAGGGAGTCAATAAAGAGAGTTTGGAAATTTTTAAAAGATTTATTTTGTCTAAGTAAGCAATTCTTTTTTTTATTTTCGTCTATATTAAACAAAAGATAATAAGCGCTGCAAATCACAATAAAAATGTGTAGTGCTCACAATCAATAATAGTCGTGCACAGATTGATCAGCAAATGAGCGTGTTCCATAAAGGAAATGAAACCCTGTATTGAAGTAAAAGGGAACTTACAGTCAGAACTCATAAAGAGCTCCTTTTTCGAGCGAGGGTGAGAGCAAGCATGAAGCTACTTCGAATAATAGATCAATCAGAACGCCCCATTAAGAGAAGTTCAATAAAACTTGACAGAATCTCAAAGCAAATATGACTTTATGGACCTGATGTAGAACTCGGCGGAGAGGTCACTCCGTCATAGCGGTGACAGATATCCCGTCCGCCAAAATAGAAATCCCATTATATCCTTTTCGATTTATATTTCTGCGGACAAGATAGCCGTCACCGTTGTGAAGGAGTGACCCGTCCGGATATCTGTCACCGTTGTAAAGGAGTGACCCGTCCGGATATCCATCCCCGTTGTGAAGGAGTGACCCGTCCGGATATCTGTCACTGTTGTGAAGGAGTGACCCGTCCGGATATCCATCACCGTTGTGAAGGAGTGACCCGTCCGGATATCCGTCACCGTTGTGAAGGAGTGACCCGTCCGGATATCCGTCACCGTTGTGAAGGAGTGACCCGTCCGGATATCCGTCACCGTTGTGAAGGAGTGACCCGTCTGGCTATCCGTCACCGTTGTGAAGGAGTGACCCGTCCGGATATCCGTCACCGTTGTGAAGGAGTGACCCGTCCGGATATCTGTCACCGTTGTGAAGGAGTGACCCCTCTGGATGTCCGGCACCGTTATGAAGGAGTGAACCGTCCGGATATCCGTCACCGTTGTGAAGGAGTGACCCGTCGGGATATCCGGCACCGTTGTGAAGGAGTGAACCGTCTGGATATCCGTTACTGTTGTGAAGGAGTGACCCGTCCGGATAGCCGTCACCGTTGTGAAGGAGTGACCCGTCCGGATATCCGTCACCGTTGTGAAGGAGTGACCCGTCCGGATAGCCGTCACCGTTGTGAAGGAGTGACCCGTCTGGATAGTCGTCACCGTTGTGAAGGAGTGACCCGTCCGGATATCCGTCACCGTTGTGAAGGAGTGACCCGTCCGGATAGCCGTCACCATTGTGAAGGAGTGACCCGTCCGGATAGCCGTCACCGTTGTGAAGGAGTGACCCGTCCGGATATCCGTCACCGTTGTGAAGGAACAGAGCCTTACTGTCACCAACGCATAAACAAGGCTTTACTGTCAGCAACACAGGAACAGAGCCTTACTGTCAGCAACGCATAAACAAGGCCTTACTGTCAGCAACACAGGAACAGAGCCTTACTGTCAGCAACACAGAACTAAGGCCTTTCTGTGAGTAACACAGGAACACAGCCTTACTGTCAGCAACGCATAAACAAGGCCTTACTGTCAGCAACACAGAAACAGAGCCTTACTGTCAGCAACGCAGAAACAAAGCCTTACTGTGAGTAACACAGGAACAGAGCCTTACTGTCAGCAACGCATAAACAAGACCTTACTGTCAGCAACACAGGAACAGAGCCTCACTGTCAGCAATGCAGAACCAAGGCGTTACTGTCAGCAACACAAGAACAGAGCCTTACTGTCAGCAATGCATAAACAAGGCCTTACTGTCAGCAACACAGGAACAGAGCCTTACTGTCACCAACGCATAAACAAGGCCTTACTGTCAGCAACACAGGAACAGAGCCTTACTGTCACCAACGCATAAACAAGGCCTTACTGTCAGCAACACAGGAACAGAGCCTTACTGTCAGCAATGCAGAACCAAGGTGTTACTGTCAGCAACACAGGAACAGAGCCTTACTGTCAGCAATGCATAAACAAGACCTTACTGTCAGCAACACAGGAACAGAGCCTTACTGTCAGCAACGCAAAACCAAGGCCTTACTGTGAGTAACACAGGAACAGAGCCTTATTGTCAGCAATGCATAAACAAGGCCTTACTGTCAGCAACACAGGAACAGGTGCCTTACTGTCAGCAACGCAGAACCAAGGCATTACTGTCAGCAACACAGGAACAGAGCCTAACTGTCTGCAACGCAGAACCAGGGCGTTACTGTCAGCAACACAGGAACAGAGTCTTACTGTCAGCAATGCAGAAACAAGGCCTTACTGTGAGTAACACAGGAACAGAGCCTTACTGTCCACAACGCAGAACCAAGGCCTTACTGTGAGTAACAAAGGAAAACAGCCTTACTGTCAGCAATGCATAAACAAGGCCTTACTGTTAGCAACACAGGGACAGGAGCCTTACTGTCAGCAACGCAGAACCAAGGAGTTACAGTCAGCAACACAGGAACAGAGCCTTACTGTCAGCAACGCATAAACAAGACCTTACTGTCAGCAACACAGGAACAGAGCCTCACTGTCAGCAATGCAGAACCAAGGCGTTACTGTCAGCAACACAAGAACAGAGCCTTACTGTCAGCAATGCATAAACAAGGCATTACTGTCAGCAACACAGGAACAGAGCCTTACTGTCAGCAATGCAGAACCAAGGACTTACTGTGAGTAACACAGTAACAGAGTCTTACTGTCAGCAACGCATAAACAAGGCCTTACTGTCAGCAACACAGGAACAGAGCCTTACTGTCAGCAATGCAGAACCAAGGTGTTACTGTCAGCAACACAGGAACAGAGCCTTACTGTCAGCAATGCATAAACAAGACCTTACTGTCAGCAACACAGGAACAAAGCCTTACTGTCAGCAACGCAAAACCAAGGCCTTACTGTGAGTAACACAGGAGCAGAGCCTTACTGTCAGCAATGCATAAACAAGGCCTTACTGTCAGCAACACAGGAACAGGTGCCTTACTGTCAGCAACGCAGAACCAAGGCGTTACTGTCAGCAACACAGGAACAGAGCCTAGCTGTCTGCAACGCAGAACCAGGGCGTTACTGTCAGCAACACAGGAACAGAGCCTTACTGTCAGCAATGCAGAAACAAGGCCTTACTGTGAGTAACACAGGAACAGAGCCTTACTGTCCACAACGCAGAACCAAGGCCTTACTGTGAGTAACAAACGAAAACAGCCTTACTGTCAGCAATGCATAAACAAGGCCTTACTGTTAGCAACACAGGGACAGGAGCCTTACTGTCAGCAACGCAGAACCAAGGAGTTACAGTCAGCAACACAGGAACAGAGCCTAACTGTCAGCAACGCACAACCAGGGCGTTACTGTCAGCAACACAGTAACAGAGCCTTACTGTCAGCAATGCAGAAACAAGGCTTTACTGTGAGTAACACAGAAACAGAGCCAACTGTCCGCAACGCACAACCAGGGCGTTACTGTCAGCAACACAGTAACAGAGCCTTACTGTCAGCAACGCAAAAACAAGGCTTTACTGTGAGTAACACAGGAAGAGAGCCTTACTGTCCGCAGTGCAGGTACAGGGAACTTAAGTTTAAGTTTATTTTTATTATCATAGTTACTAAAAACCATTGTAATACAATAAAACAGCCAATAAAACCCATAAAACACACAATAAAATACAGTGCTACGCCTGCATATCTAGTAGTAGCACCTTGCAGAAATTATCGTGAAAACATTTTGTAGTTGCTTAGATGTAGTTGAAAAGAGCAGCATTGTCAGTTAAACGCCAGAGTCCTTGCATTGGGCCTCGTGCCGGGTCGGTTGGAAGTTGCACACTGTGAAAAAGTGCTTCAGGAGTATTTAAAGTGCCATCCCTAGGTTTCCTTCCCAGCTCAGCCTTAGGGATGTCGGTCGAGGTGATGGGGGGATGTTTGGGGCTGCCACCCCCTGAAGTGTCAGCTGCCCAGTAAGTAAGTTTAGTGAGTTGGGATTGTGCATGGTTACTAAACCCAAGGGAATAAGAAAAAGCAATTTAAAACACCCAGTGGATACAAAGGGTTGAAAATGTACATGGTTGAAATGACGGTAGTGGCATCCTCTTCCTAGCCGGGTGGTGGATGCTGAGTTCTCAAGTATATGTGGCTGCTATTGGGCCTTGGATTCAATACTTGAGTAGGTTCAGTTTCCAATGTCCCAGCAGTAGATTCCTAGGATGTCAACTAGCGACCTGGCTTCTTCTCCGGTCGGAGGCCAGTGGCATTGTTTGTTCAGCTAGCATAAGAATTCTTACCAGTCTGCAGTTCAGCTGTAGATCCCCTGGAACAGGCTTAGGTGCAAGATATCTTCTGTTCCGTTGTCGCACAAGTGGCAGGAAGTTTGAGTCAGCACACTCAACCAGGGCGGAAGGCTCTGGGTGCACGGGAGTAGACCCAGGCTGTACTTCAAGAATGTGAGAAGTTGGCCTGATATATGCTGTCCACTAGTTCTAGTGGGCACCTTGTATAAGTCCAAACAACCCCTTCTGGTGATAGGTTAAAAACAACCTTTATTGAAAGCTATCCTAGTGGCAGCTATGGAGAGCAGCCTTCAGGCTAAGTCTTGAAGGAATGTAAAGCAGCTTGTTTTACCAGTCTATAATCTCTTGAATGACCAAATGAAAGGACAACCACACCAGGTATATATTTAAAATATATGTATTTAGGATAAAACACACCCCTCTAGTCTCTTTATGAGACTGGAGTTCGAAGTACTTAAGTTACAAGCCAGTATTCAACAGTAAAAGCACAAATACACGTTTGGGCCCTAGGGACGTACCAAACCATATACCAATAAAGTGGTATAAGAACCACGACTGAACTAGACACAAGGCCTAGAGCCTGTAGAAGTGCTTGGACCACAAGGAACCATCCAAGGTAGTGACACAGGGGAACCACGGGGGACGCGTGCAGTGTGAGAACACAGCCGCAAATCGATGTTAACTTCTATGGGGAAAGTCGCAGGTGGAAATTAAGAGTTTAAGGACACTTAGAGGATGACTACGAGCGAACCCATTTGGACTTAGAGGTGTCTAGGGCCAACACCCACGTGAGCACCGGAGTACTCGAGTAACCTCACCCAGGGTAGCCGGGTGCATAGGTGTCAAATGGTGTTGGGTTGCGTCTCTGTTTTCAATGGAAGCTGCTCAGGAACTGCTGCTCCCATGAAGAGGAGAAGAGTCCGGAGAGATCGAAGCCTGGATCTAGGATGGAAGGAACCTGAAAGCAGAGGGGACAGAGTCTGGGTCACTTACCAGTGACCAAGGGCACGATAATCCAATGCCCACAGATGTCGGGTGCTTCAGGAGAGTTGAAGGGTGTTTTGACTCTTCAGCCACGAGGTCCAGGAAGCGCCGATGACAACCAGGAGCTGGATTCCAGCTGACCCACGAATTCTGTCCAGTGCTGCAGTGTTGGCGATTAGATTGGACCCAACAAGCCTTGGCAACGGCAAGTCACTTGGAAACAGAGAAAGGGCGACGGTGCAGACCAGCATGGTCTGGGGGACTCACCCAGTGAGGGTAAGTCGAGGCACGTCTGGAGTAACCAGAAAAGCTCAATCAGTAGAAGAGTTGCCTTCGTGGGGACCTACTAGCTAATGGGCTAGCGATCGCGAAGGAGCCTCGAGTGGTTGCACTGGAAACTGGCCCACGGGTCACTCGTGGTGTGGAGGCCAGCAATCTTCAGTGCAGGAGGTGCTCAAGGCTGGGGCTACTCGGAGCCCAAAGCACAACTTCGTGGAAGACCAAGAAGATGATGGATCAGCAAAAGATCGCGGTGTCCAGGGGTCACGGTTCCACGTCACCCACAATAGCCACAGGCCTCAGCTTTGCTGTGGACTCAGGGTAGCCTCTGGAAAGTCTGGAAATCTACCTCTGGGGATGCAGAGACTTCGGCGTCTGGCGGGAGCTTCAGAATTGCTGACCGGACAGTTGCTTCTTTGGTGCCTGCCAAGCAGGGGAGTCACTCCTTGACACCAAGGGAGATTTCTTCAGTCTTCTAAAGTTTGGGGGTTGGACATACTCTGGGGACCTACCTATGGGAGGGTTTGGAAAGAGGGGTGGTTACACCCATTTCCTTTGTCCAGTTTCGTGCCAGAGCAGGGGCAGGTAGCCCCTGCAACCGGTTTGATCTGGACTATGCACAGGGACACCAAGTGTGTCCCCAGTGCAGGACTTCAAAGCACCAGAGAGTGCTCCCACCCAGCCCCAATACACATCAGCCTGTCTGGGGAGGTGGTTACACCTCCCTGGGACAGGAAACCTATTGTCCAGGCCTCCCCTGCCGGAGTTTCAGTCAGCAGCAGGAGGCCAGACCCGTGTCTGTGGCAGTGGCATCCATTTTGTGATGCCAGAGCTGTAGAACGTTTTTACCGGGTTAGACCAGTGTGAACATGTCTCTCCCTCTAGAAGATGGAATGCTACCCCCGCTGCCACAACTGGCGGGGGGGGGGGGCGGTAGTATTCCACAGTGTTTGACACCAAACATGACATGTTTCCGTGCAGCCAGTCCAAAGTAAGCATTTACCGCGAGGTTATAATGCACTTAAGAGTATATGGTCAGGCTGGACCATAAACAGCATCAGGGGAGGTACTCCGAACGTTGCAGAGGGGTTCTGCTCATGCAGGGGCACCCTCTCACATAAAAACCAAACACTCTGCTTTCAGGATTGTTAATGCCTGCCATAGGAGTGACTTATTGGTTTTATAGGTGTGTGTAATGGTAGTGATATAGGTAGCCTATACCACTGTAAGGGGTGCAAACACCTCCTTACCCAAGCTGCAGTAGCAGACCTGTGGTGTCATTTTGGAGTGCTTCCCAGGGGTGGCATAATACATGCTTCAGTCCCTGGTAGGCCTCTGAGGTACCTATGCCCTAGGTACATAGTATACCATATACTAGGGGCTTATAAGGCACTTCAGAATCCAATTAGAAATTTATTTAATGCACATGGAACCATTTTAGAGAGGAAACAGCTAGGCTGGTGTCCTGATTAGCAGGGCCACAGCCAGGCTAAGGTCGAAAAACAGTGAAACACCAGCAAGCAAATAGTGGAGGTTCCCATGTGAAGCAGATGCTACTCTCCTAAACAACCCCCCCCCCAAAAAAAAAAAAACACAGGGACATTAAACTAACCTTGACCAGTTGAGTCTTCATGTTCTAAGTGGAAATACCTAGAGATTCCATCTGCAGTGGCATGGTTACTCCCAGGTCTATGTTCCACTGTAAAGTCCATCCCCTGTAGGGGAATGGACCACCTAAGCAGTTTGGGGTTTTCACCCTTCATTTGTTTTAGCCATAAGAGAGGATTATGGTCTGTCTGAACAAGGAAGTGAGTATCAAACAAGTATGGCCTCAACTTCTTCAGAGCCCAAACCACAGCAAACGCCTCCCTCTCAATGGCTAACCAACGTTTCTCTCTAGGGGTCAGCCTTCTGCTTATTAAAGCTACTGGCTGATCCTGACCTTCATCATTCAATTGTGACAGTACAGCCCCTACCCCCAATTCAGATGCATCAGTTTGAACTATGAACTTCTTGGAGTAGTCAGGACTCTGTAGGATGGGACCAGTGCACATGGCCTGCTTCAGGCCATCAAATGCCTTTTGACAGCTAGCTGTCCACTGAACCTTTTTGGGCATTTTCTTAGAAGTTATGCCATTCAGGGGTGTCACTATTGATCCATACCCTTTGACAAACCTCCTATAGTATCCAGTCAGGCCTAAGAAGGCTCTCACCTGAGTCTGGGTAGTTGGAGCAACCCAATCCATTATTGTCTGGATTTTGCTTTGCAATGGTTGAACCTGGCCTCCACCTACAAGGTGGCCCAGGTACACAACCTGACTCTGCCCTATCTGTCACATGGGGGCCTTGATAGTTAGGCCTGCTTTTTGCAGGGCCTCCAAAACATTCCTTCGGTGGACCAGGTGATCCTCCCAGGTGGAGCTAAAGACAGCAATATCATCCAGATAAACTGCACTGTAGGCTTCCAGACCTGTGAGAACTGTATTCACCAACCTTTAGAAAGTGTCAAGTGCATTCTTCAAGCCAAAGAACATTGTTGAAAGCAGCATTGAAATCAATAAAGCAGAGGTGTAGTGGAAGGTTTGCAGTCTTTGCTACGTTTATGAGTAGAGAATTTGCCAGGATGTTTGTGCTTTGCCTGACGTTTTGAGAAATCCTCTCTGATTTTGCGGTATTATCTTATTTGCGTCTGCCCAAGCTGTAAGTTCCTCTAGTTTTGTGCCTCACTGTTAATCAACAGCACCAGACGGTAATTTCCCGGTGAGGCCTTATCTCCGCTTTTGTGGATCGGAGCAATTGTCGAGACTTTCCATGATTCTGGAATCCAGCCAAGTGATCTCACTTCCAAAAATAGGGGGTGCGGGCGCTAGCCCATTCAGCGGCCCTCTGTTTGAACGGTGCTGGTGGTATGCCGTTTGGGCCCAGGGCCCCTTCCCTTCCCCCTTTTGCGATCTGTTGCTTTATTAAGAGTGTCCTTGAGGCGCTGGGATCGTTCTCAGGTGAGTTAGCTGTATCCAGCGTTTTTGGTGGGATCACCTTCTTTAGTGGGCGCCTGTGAAACATTCCCCCTTGTGTTGCCCTGGTTGTCTGAGTTCTCCGTTCTCCCACAGATTGAGAGTTAAAGTGCTCGCTTAGAAAGGTTGCCCAGGTTTCCTCTGATATATGGGAAGCAATTCCCCCATGCTGTGGGCGCATTATGGTGTTCACCGCCTTCCAAAAGCGAGCACTGTCATTGTCATTTATGTAATGGCGGAGCTTCGCCCAGGTCTCATCTTCCCGATCTCTGTTTGCTTCCCATTTCTACTTTCGGAGAGAGGTTCTTTGCTATTGCAGAAGTATGCGTAGAGTTGGATTCCCCGCGTGGTGTCGCAGAGATCCTAAGGTGCTGTTTATTGATTTTTTGAGATCCTTTCCTTTATCCCTTAGCGTTTTCGTGATCCTATTTCCCGTCCTGGGGTCCTGGCAGAGTTCCTTTTTGGGTGACGTGGCGTGAAGATCTGCTAGTGTAGCATCAAAGCGTTCCCAGTTGGTCATGTAGCTCTTTGTTGCTGTTGATTGTGAATGTGGGGGAAAGATTGCTGTTGCGGGCAGGGACTGAATGTTTTCTGCCACAAATTTAATTCTCCTAAAGTTTGTCGTGTAAATGGAGCTCTAGGCCACTTCTGCGTGGATGCAGGGAGGCGCATTTGCTGATAGGAGGGTTTCTTGTGGTTGGTGGCTGCTGTCCCCCTTATCCCCCATTCTGAACCACAGTATGCAGGGAAACGACGATAGACTGACAAACGTGTAATCTAATATTGAGGAGGTTGAATTAGAGTAGTGGGAGGCACAGGAGGAGAGTCTTCCGGGAATCTTCCATATAGAGCCCTGACATTAAGATGTTCCAGATCCTCTGAGGCGTCTGTTTTTACTATTCGTCTTCCCGTGGGAGGATCCGCTTTGAGCCGGTCTGTTACAAAGTAGGGATTGGATACGCACTTTATTCCCCTTGACGTGCCTAGGAGGTGCTGGTTCAGGTCCTCTAAACCAAGGAAGAAAGCTTGAGGTGTCTGACATGCTTATGTAGCTTGTTAATTGGCTGATTAGGTGTTCCGGGTCTTTTGCTTTGTGTTTTGGGTGGATGTATGCGTTGACTATCACTGCCTCATCTTGTACTCCTATGAGGGAAAGGGTGAGCTTGACTGCTGTAGTGGCCGATGAGGCAGAACCGACTGTCACTGCTGAATGCAGGATTTGGATACATAAGTTGCCAGCCCTCCAGAGGAGTGTCCAAGTTTTCCACCCTTTCCGGCCGGTGTTGCGAAGCACATAAAACCTTGTAAATGGGAAGGGTCTGTGAGCCAGCTTTCCTGCAGCAGAATAATGTCAACCGATTTGAGATACTGCAGGAACTCCAGGTCTGAGATTTTTGTTGCCAGTCCAATGACGTCCCATGAGCGGGGGCGAAGTACGGATTTCTTTCCTTAGTGCCTGCCTCCTTCAGTGTGTATTGTCCTTGGAGGCCCAGAAGGGCAGTTCTAGTTCTAGTAATCGTCCCAAGGTCTGGATGTATGTTTCGGGGGGCTGGTGCTGCCCAAGGGCTGGCTTGTTGGTTTTCCACCAAGGTTGGCCTCCCTCCGTTGTGGTGTTTGTCTCCAAGGCCCCTCTTAGCACTGAGTTGATGCACCTGAGATGGTTGGTTGCTACAGACCTCAGACTAGGGTGTAGCAGAGGCGATGGCTATATTAGGTTTTGGTGAGGGCCAATGTTAATTTCCCAGGGTTTGAAGGTACGGGGCTCTGCTAGAACTTTCTGGGCGATTGTAGTCGTTTTCCATGTAGCCCTGGTGGCCTCAGGCATGGAGGGGTTTGCAGGGCGGATGAACTCTATTGAGAGGAAGTCAGTTGAGTTTAAATCCACAAGGTTTGGGGTAGCACATAATAGCCTCAGGATGTTCCCCCTGTTCAGAATGTCATGGTTCCTTTTTGAGGTGTACAGTATGGAGTTTGTGGCAGGCTGCGTAATGCTCGGGCTTTGTGTTGGCTGAAGTAGCTCTCTGTCGGGCTGCGCAGTTACGCGTTGGCATTTGAGATGGATTTCCTTATTGCGTTGAAGTTGATCCTGCTCTCTTGGGCTTCTGTGTCTTAATGTTCTTGGCCTTTAAATTGCTTGTGGTAGGCCCTGTCAACAGCTGCTCTGGCGAGTGCAGATTGCAGAGTTGTTCATGGGCTGTGTGCTGCCGGCTACGCCCTGCAGTGTTGGATGAGGCCGAGCTGGAGCGGTGTGCCTCACACTCCTGCTTTGCCGATCTCTGTTGACTGCACGCAATGTTGTGACCCTGATGCCTTGGCCGAATGTGCACCTGATGTTTTGAGGGGGAGACTAGCCTCCTGGGCCTGTTTGGTTATCAGATGATTGTGATTCCCGATTTTGATTGCTTAAATCACGGGGCGTGGCATCTGTTTGGGCCTGTTGCTGGCAAAAAATGGGAAAAACGCCTATTTGGTTTGGGAAAGATTTCTGGTTCCTGCCTTTCCTTTTCTGCTGACGACGTTGTTTGGCGTTGAACTTTGGGCTATGAGTGCCTGCGTGATCCACCACAGATGATTCTTTGGAGGCTCCTATGGGCCATTGCTGTTTCGGGTACCTGAACCCTCCAGCTGATGATTTTGGAGCAGTTCTAAGTTGTTTGGGTTGTCGCCCCTTCTACTCTCCGGGCCGGGTTTGGTGTTCTTGCCTGTGGGGGGCGTGCGTGTGGAAGCTGTTGGTACATTCCTCAGGTCCTTGAGCATGGTGTTTAGCATTAAGGGGAGAGTGGAGAGTTTGCCCATGATATGGTTGCAGCCGCAGCTGAGTAGCACCTCAGATTGGGTTCTCTTTATTAAACCATTGAGATCCCCCAATTTCTCATCAATACCTGCAATGAACAGTGCCAGGGTGTTCAGCAGGGGCAGCTGGACGTCCATCTCGCCGGGCTAGTATTGGAGCGCTTCCACAGACAGCTGCATGTTACTTAGGAGGAGGCCCAGGCACTGCCAGCTTGTTCTTTGGTGCTCGCGTCCCCCTTGGTCTTCTCCCTAGGGACGTGGCAGTGACCGGCTGTGTTAACCTGGTGTCCCTTGGCGGGGAGTGCCCCATATTGGCGATCTAGTGGGTAGGAAGCTAGCATGTCCTCCCATTCGTGCGTGTTCAGATAAAAGAGGGTTGCCCGCTCCTCCTTGTGGTGTGCTGGGTCGTCGGGCCCACCGGCCCTGAGGGAAGTAGATCAGCCCAGGTGGGTGGCCAGGCCGCCACTGGAGTTGATGCATTGGCTTTGAAGACCAGGACACCGAGTCCGAAGCGGCATTGCTGTCGTGGTGATTGAGTCAAACAAGCCTCCGGTCGGAGTTCTGGCTGATGGTTCTCCATTCTCCGCTCCCTGATTGAGGATGTTGTGAGGGGTTGAATGTTGTGACTTGCCCCTTGGATGCAGCCCCATGGGCCTCCTGCCTTTGGATTGGTGGCTAGCTGTGCCGCCCCCCTTAGGTGAACAAGGGTGATGCCAATGCAAGTGCTGGGATATTGAGGATGGAGCCTCGGTTTGTTCTTGTTCTTCTGCTGTTTGATGTGCAGCTGCAGTCGAGGCTCCTGGTCGCCTGTTTAGAGATGAAGTTTGGTCCATTGTGGTAGCCGTGGGGTGTGTTGCCGAACATTGTTCGAAGAGGAGAGGAGGATGGCTGGATTGAGCCATTGTGAGCGATGTTGAAACGAGTCTTTACCGTTGGGTGAATGTGCCAAAGTGGACGGGCAGCTCTGCGTGGGTGGAGGTGACCCACTCTTGGGGCTGGGCGAGGAGTAAGGGCAGCTGCGGCTGTAGAAGTTGCAGGGCGGTCTGCAGGCCTTTGAGGGCAGCATTGCTCGAGTACAGAGCGGCTCCTACGTCTTTTAGGAAGCTACATTTTGTGTAGGTTTTCGGTTGAGTTGTATGTGCTTGTTATTTCAGACTGCCCCTCACTGCTTGGCATCACCCTGCCCTTTGACTCTGGCTCAGTTGCGATAAATGAAGCTTGGGCACTGTATTGAGGGGTGAGACATGGCTTTAGTTTCTTCCCTTCCCAGCTCGCCTAGGGAGTAATGGCCACCCTGGTCCTCTCTGACCTCATTTGATGTCCGGTGATCTCCCTTCAGTGGGCATTATGGTTCATGCACGCTGGGCAGTGCCCTGGTTAGCGCCGCTTCTGTTGCCCTAGGCCAGTGCTGGTGCCCCACTCCTTCCCTTGATTCCTTTGGTTCCTGGCCCGGTAGGTGAGTGCAGGGGGGGGCGCCTCTTGCCCTTTGCAGTGGCGGCTGACCTTCCCAGGTGTTCTTGTGGACTCAGCAGGGGTTCAGCAGAGACTCAGCACAGCGCTGTTGGCTCCCTTATAAAAATGGATTTAGGTGGTTGAGGGGTTCTCCTGGATTGGTGCGGCCCCCGTATCCCAAAGGGTTGCACTAGGGAGGGGTGAGTCTCTCTGATGCGCTTGCGGTAGGCCTGGCTGCTTGCCCCATCCTTTGTCCTGCTTTTTCCGTTCCTCTATCACTTCTGCTCGTGTCCTTCGATACCTGGGAGCCGCTGTGCTGAGGCTCTGTACAAAGATGGGAATGGCCGGGCGGGTTGAAGGGGCTTTCCAGATGCCCCCCACAGTGCCCTTCTCCCAGGAGCCTACCCCCACGGAGGTGGTTGGGTGTCCGGGAGTGACTCCTTGGCCCGCCTTCCCTTGCCTTCTTCCGCAGTTCCGTGGGCCCCTCTGATCTTTGGCTGGGGGGCTATGGGCAGCTGGGTCTGGGCTGGGGTGTTGACAGTGACTGTGGCGAGTGGCGCTCCCCAGTTGTGCCACAGGCTGCACCCGGTACTATCCGGACTGCCTCTGCGGGCAACGGGTGCTTACTCTCTGTGGCAGCTGACTACAGCTGCCACACTCGCATCTGTGACAGCTGACTACAGCTGCCACACTCGCATCTGTGACAGCTGACCACAGCTGCCACACTCGCATCTGTGACGGCTGACCACAGCTGCCACACTCGCATCTGTGACAGCTGACTACAGCTGCCACACTCGCATCTGTGACGGCTGACCACAGCTTCCACACTCGCATCTGTGGCAGCTGACCACAGCTGCCACACTCGCATCTGTGGCAGCTGACCACAGCTGCCACACTCGCATCTGTGGCAGCTGACTACCGCTGCCACACTCACATCTCTGGCAGCTGACCACAGCTGCCACACTCGCATCTGTGGCAGCTGACTACAGCTGCCACACTCGCATCTGTGACAGCTGACTACAGCTGCCACACTCGCATCTGTGACAGCTGACTACAGCTGCCACACTCGCATCTGTGGCAGCTGACCACAGCTGCCACACTCGCATCTGTGACAGCTGACTACAGCTGCCACACTCTCATCTGTGGCAGCTGACCACAGCTTCCACACTCGCATCTGTGGCAGCTGACCACAGCTGCCACACTCGCATCTGTGGCAGCTGACCACAGCTGCCACACTCGCATCTGTGGCAGCTGACTACCGCTGCCACACTCGCATCTCTGGCAGCTGGTCGCATAGCAAACCCCCCAGTTCTTCAGGCCCACAACCGCCCACAGGACTAGTGGGGCGCCGACACGGCTTCCGGGACCCTCCCCTGAGGCTCCTCGGTTTTGGCTCAGGCACCCCATACGGTGCCGTGCAGAGGTACCCTTTGTACCGGCCTGCTTCCAGATCGCCCTGTAACTCCGCCTGCAACGAAAAAAGAAACATTACAACGCTCTGAACTCCCCCACCCGACCCCTACGCCGGGTAAGCGGTAGGGAGGGATGCGGCGTGGTGGGCGACAAAGAGGTCGCCAGGAGGGTGGGGGAAGGCTAAATAGTCTCCCCTTCCCCAAAGGGGCCAGGAAGTGATGCACTTGGCCGTCACATCCGGCCACACGAGGAGAGGGGGACACCGGTCGGCATCCCCGCCCCCTCCCCTTGGGAGGGGGTGGGGAGGGGTGAATGGTGCCCCAACGGTACTAGGGCGCCGACCGCTATAGCGGCCCCCTGTGGGGGCCGCGGTCAGCGGCATAGCACCGCCAGGGGCACCCCTCTGTCCCCCCTCCCCCAAAATGCATACCCAAATAACACACACACAGACTGTTGAGTTGGGTAAAATTTGCTGCAGGTTTATTACATATTACAGTATGTAATGGGTGGGTTATCTTACGGGCGATCCAAGGGCAGGCAACCAACTGGGCCGCCTGCCCGCCTGATGAGCCGGGCAGCGCGGGAGCGAACCCCGTCTTTGCTGCCATCCAGGTGATTCTTTTCTAGGATCACGTGCCGTTGGTACCTTCTACTCACGCCCCTTCCCGGGGCAGAGCGTAGCATAGCAAACCCGCGGTTGTTCAGGCCCACAACCGCCCGAAGGACTATCGGGGCACCGACACGGCTTCTGGGACCCTCCCATGAGGTTCCTCGGATTTGGCTCTGGCACCCCCTATGGTGCCACGCAGAGGTACCCTTGGTACCGGCCTGCTTCCAGATCGCCCTGTAACGGTGCCAGAGCCAAATCCGTGAGTAGAAGTTACCAACGGTCACGTGATCCTGGAAGAGAATCACTTGGACGACAGCAAAGGCGGGGTTCGCCCCAGTGCTGCCCGGCTCATCAGGCGGGCAGGCGGCCCAGTTGGTTGCCTGCCCTTGGATCGCCCGTAAGATAACCCACCTATTACATAACGGTGTATGTAATAAACCTGCAGCATTTTGTACCCAATCAAACAGTCTGAGAGTGTGTTATTATTGGGTAATGTATTTTGTTGGAGGGGGGACTGAGGGGTGCAAATGGCGATACTATGCCGCTGACCGCGGCCCCCGCGGCGACAAGAGGTCGCCGGCATGGTGGGGGAGGGCTATATGGCCTCCCCCCATGCCCAGAGGAGCCCCGGAAGTGACGCCCGCCGCGTCACTTCCGGGCAGCAAAGAGGAGGGGGACACCGGCCGGAGTCCCTGCCCCCCAGGAGGGGCAGGCGGGGAGGGGTGACCGGTGCCCAGGCGACACTAGGGCGCCGACCGCTCTAGTGGCCCCCTGCGGGCGCCGCGGTCAGCGGCACTTGCGGTCGCTCATTCTGCTATATCACACCCAAGACACCGCCTCAACATATCAGAGCCTCCTCCTGACTTCTTGAGACTCCCCTCAACCCATCAGAGCCTCCTCCTGACTTCTTGAGACCCCCCTCAACCCATCAGAGCCTCCTCCTCATTTCTTGAGACCCCCTCAGCACATCAGAGCCTCCCCCTGACTTCTTGAGACCCCCTCAACACATCAGAGCCTCCTCCTCATTTCTTGAGACCCCCCTCAACACAACAGAGCCTCCTCCTCTCTCCTTGAGACCCCCCTCAACCCATCAGAGCCTCCCCCTTACTTCTTGAGACCCCCTCAGCACATCAGAGCCTCCCCCTGACTTCTTGAGATCCCCCTCAACACATCAGAGCCTCCACCTTATTTCTTGAGACCCCTCTCAACACATAAGAATCTCGTTCTCACTTCTTGAGACCCCCCTCAAGCCATCAGAGCCTCCTCCTCACTTCTTGAGACCTCCCTCAACACATTAGAGCCTCCTCCTCACTTCTTGAGACCTCCCTCAACCCATCAGAGCCTCCTTCTCATTTCTCGAGACCCCCCTCAACACATCAGAGCCTCCTCCTGACTTCTTGAGACCCCCTCAACACACAAGAGCCTCCTCCTGACTTCTTGAGACCCCCTCAGCACATCAGAGTCTCCTCCTGACTTCTTGAGACCCCCCTCAACCCATCGGAACCTCCTCCTCACTTCTTGAGACCCCCTCAACACATCAGAGCCTCCTCCTAACTTCTTGAATTCTGCAAGAAGCTGAAGACTTTGCACTTTGTATAAGCACCTTGGGTACCAAACACCAACACACCTTGCCCAAGCTCCTTGATACCCTCTTGAGTGATCAGTGCGCTACACAAATCAACATAACATAACTTCCCATAACATAACATGACATAACATAACATCTTTGAGTAACCCAGGAACAGGTTCATACTGCTCATCAACACAGTAACAGGGTGGTTAGTGTTAGCAATAGAGGAACAGGATCCTGCTTTCTGCCACACTGGAAGAGGGTTTTACTGTCAACCACACAAGTAAAAGTTCTTACCTTCAGGAACATACGTAAAAGGTCTTACCTTCAGGAACACAGGTAAAACGTCTTACCGTCAGGAACACAAGTAAAAGGTCTTACCGCCAGGAACACAGGTAAAAGGTCTTACCATCAGGAACACAGGTAAAAGGTCTTACCTTCCGGAACTCAAGTAAAAGTTCTTACCTTCCGGAACACAAGTAAAAGGTCTTACCTTCCGGAACACTGGTAAAAGGTCTTACCTTCAAGAAGACTAGTAAAAGATTTTACCTTCAGGAACACAAGTAAAAGGTCTTACGTTCAGGAACACAAGTAAAAGGTCTTATCTTCAGGAACACGGTACTGGGTCTTACCTTCAGGAACACAGGTACTGGTCTTGCCTTCAGGAACACAAGTATAAGATCTTACCTTCAGGAGCACGGATACTGTGTCTTTCCTTCAAGAACACGGGTACTGTGTCTTACTTTCAGCAATGCAAGTAAAAAAAGGTCTTGCCTTCAGGAACACAGATACTGGGTCTTATGTTCAGGAACCCGGGTACTGGGTCTGACCTTCAGGAACATGGGTACTAGGTCTTACCTTCAGGAATACAGGTACTGGTCTTACCTTCAGGAACACAAGTAAAAGGTCTTACCTTCAAAAACACGTGTACTGGGTCTTACCTTCAGAAACACGGGTACTGGGTCTTCCCTTCAGGAATACAGGTACTGGTCTTACCTTCAGGAACACGGGTACTGGGTCTTACCTTCAGGAACACTGGTACTGGGTCTTACCGTCAAGAACACATGTACTGGGTCTTACCTTCAGGAACACGGGTACTGGGTCTTATCTTCAGTAACACAAGTAAAAGGTCTTACCTTCAAGAACACGTGTACTGGGTCTTACCTTCAGGAGCACGGGTACTGGTTTTACCTTCAGGAACATGGGTACTGGGTCTTACCTTCAAGAACACGTGTACTGGGTCTTACCTTCAGGAACACGGGTACTGGGTCTTACTTTCAGGAATACAGGTACTGGTCTTAACTTCAGGAACACAAGTAAAAGGTCTTACCTTCAAGAACACGTGTACTGGGTCTTACCTTCAGGAACACGTGTACTGGGTCTTACCTTCAGGAACACGGGTACTTGGTCTTACCTTTAGGGACATAAGCAAAAGATCTTACCTTCAGGAACACAGGTACTGTGTCTTACCTTCAGGAACACAGGAGCGATCATTGTCAGCAGCACAGAGGAAGAGCATGTTATGCAAGAAATTAATAATTTGAGACCTCGTTGTCAGCGGCACAGGAAGGCTGACCATAGCGTACTTATACAGGTGTTGATGTAGCTCTGGCATGTTGTGCGGAATCCAAGTCCTTGCTGTATAAGGAAACATCACACGTGACCTTGAAGCATCAGGAAGGAATGGCCATCCTTTGGGGGACTCAGTTCCACAGAATTGGGGAGGGTGGAGCCAACAGGAAGCGTGAAATTTAAACTACGACGGTGTAATTCACATAATTATGGGAATCTCGCATAGCGGTTGTTATGCAATATTCCCAAATTACGCCATGTTGTGTAATTACACCTCAGTGCACAGCAGATTATAGCAGCGGTGTGAATGGGAGCGGCTATTGTTCACGGCACATGTGTTTTTCACACTCTTTGTTTAGCGTAAAATAAGTCCTTGTTACAAAATGCCAACGCTTAAAAATAGAGCTAAATGCCAGATTTGCATTTTGCAAAATTACACGTAATTTCCGCCACATTTTGCATAATTATGTGAAAGCAAATTGCGCGAAGTTTGCTCACCCCTATTGTTTACAAGCCCTTTCCGCGGGTGTCCAGTCTGACCAGCTCTCCTGTGATGGGGCCAGGCCTAGGAGCCAGTATTTCAAAGGCTCATAGAGTTCAGTGTCTTTAAAACATTACTTCTAGCTGTGGAGCCTGAGATGTGTTCTTAGCCGTTTTACTTCCTTATCGCCATATTTATACATCCTAATAATGTGGATTTGGTTCCCTGAAACCAGGCGGGTTCACTCACTAGATAGTGTACATCTTGGGTAATGCACATCCTGAGGGTGTATATCCTGGGTACTGCACATCCTGGGGTGCACATATGGGGGTGCACATCCTGGGTTGTGCAAATCTTGGGTGGTGAACATCTTGGGGTGTATTGCATATCCTGGGTAGTGCACATCCTGGGATGCACATCTTAGATGGTACACATCTGGGGGTGCACATCTGGGGGTGTACATCTTGGGGTTGCACATCCTGGGTGGTGCACATCTTGGGTAGTGCAGATCCTTGGGGAGCATTGCATATTCTGGGTAGTGCCCATTCTGGGGGTGCACATCCTGAGGGGTTCACATCTGGGGGCGCACATCCTGGGGTGCACATCCTGGGGGGTACACATCCTGAGGGTGCACATCCTGAGAGGTGCACATCCTGAGGGGTGCACATCCTGAGGGTGCATGTCCTGATGTGCACATCCTGGGTGGGGCTCATCCTGGGTGGGGCACATCTTGGGTGGCGTATATCCTGGGGTGCACATCCTTGGGGTGCACATCCTGGGAGTGCACATCTGGGGTTGCACATCCTGGGTGGTGCACATCTTGGGGAGTGCAGATCCTTGGGGAGCATTGCATATTCTGGGTAGTGCCCATTCTGGGGGTGCACATCCTGAGGGGTTCACATCTGGGGGCGCACATCCTGGGGTGTACACATCCTGAGGGTGCACATCCTGAGAGGTGCACATCCTGGGGGGTGCACATCCTGAGGGTGCATGTCCTGAGGTGCACATCCTGGGTGGTGCTCATCCTGGGTGGTGCACAACTTGGGTGGCGTATATGCTGGGGGTGCACATCATGGGTGGGGCACATCTTGGGTGGCGTATATCCTGGGGTGCACATCCTTGGGGTGCACATCCTGGGAGTGCACATCTGGGGTTGCATATCCTGGATAATGCACTATCTGGGTGGTGCACATCCTGGGGTGCACCTCCTAGGGGGTGCACATCCTCCCTGGGACACATCTTAGGAAATTACATCCTGTGGGGTATACAATGTGCATCCTGAGTTGTGTATTTTCTGGGTAGTGAACATCAGGGGGAGCACATCCTGGGTGGCACATATCCTGGGGTGCACATCCTTGGAATGCACATCCTTGGAATGCACATCTTGGGGTGCACATCTGGAGTTGCACATCCTTGATAATGCAGTTCCCGGGTGGTGCACATCCTGGTTGGTACATATTCTGGGGGTGCACATCGTGGGGAGTCCCGCCTGGGGAGTGCACTTCTTTGGGGTCCAGATCCTGGGGGTTGCACACACTAAGCCCCAATTTACCAAGGGTTGCATTAACGCAAGCCCTTAAGCAAGATTTACCAAGCCATCTCGAGTGGCGCAAGACGCTGCCTACAAAACCTCTGCGTTGGGAAGGTGTTCCATTGCCGGAGTTTGAGTGTTCCAACGCATCCACCCATGGATTTTGGTGCAATTTGAGATTTATTAAGAACAGTAAACCTAGGATTGCATCAAAATGGTAAGCCTTCCTAACAAAGGTGTAACGAGGAGAAATATGTTTATTTCTCCTCGTTTTTCCCTCTTTCCATGTGTGTTGCATTCTGAAGCACACATAGAAAGAAGAAAATGCCCCAGAGGATTGTTTTTGTACAGGAAGGAGTCCCGTCTCCTACAAACGCACAGGGTGCCTGCGTTGCCACTAGGCTGCACTCAGCGCCCCACTGCAGGGTGCCTGCGTTGGCACTAGGCTGCACTCAGCGCCCCACTGCCGGGAGACTGCAGGAAAGAGTCCGATCTCAATAGATATGGGTTATTCCTGCTCTCTCCATCGACGCAGCGCAGCTCAGCAAGCTGTCTTGCTGCATTACATGACTTTTAGTAAATCCGGGCCTGGGTTTTGTACCTGTGGAGCCTCATTTACAAGGAGGCGGCACCACCGGAGCGTCACTTTTCTGCATCTGCAGCACACATAGAAAGAGGAAAAAGCCTCTTGTGGTTGTGTTTGTGCAGGAAGGTTTCCCTTTCTGCACTAAAACAATCATCCCTGCAGTGCAGGTAATCCAGCGGCGTACCAACAACAGACACTCTACTACGATATACGCACCCGGGCCCAAAAAACACACAGTCGGGTAACCCGCTGGAGTCAAAGTTCAAACGTGGGTGATCATGATATCAAGATTAGTTATTCACCATTCCTAATTAACCTCTCACTGATCAGAAAGTTCTTTCCTCTGGTCGATGGACTATTAGTTGTACTAATTGATGGTGATAATGAACATAATTCTAACTTTTCTATACCTTTAAGTAAATAGCCACAGACTCGAGTAAGCTTTAAGTCTTTATCTAAATTAATTGCATGTGAACCACTTCAAAAATACAGCGCAGTCACCGTCACTCATAGGAGAGAAGAGTCAATTAATCAAGTCATCAACACATACTTCAAACTTGCAACGACTTATGTTCAGAAAGAAGAGGACAGAGAGAAAAGAACATCTACAAATGCATGAAATTATAGTTACTAAGGATGGTGTGAAGACCAACCCCCTGGCCAAAGGGCTGGTGAGGGTCCTCCGGGATAGTTCAGAGGACGAAGACTACAGGACAGGATGCAGGACAGGATAGTTGACCTCTCTAACACCAACGGTGGCGTCGCACCCGTCTCTGACACTCTCTTCCTCCTCGAGATTCTTCCGCAATCTTCTTTCTAACCCAATTAAATTAGGGTAGAGGGCTCTGCCTTCAGCTTCTTCATCAGCATCTCTCGCTACTCAGACAACACCAACGGCTCACAGCATCTCAGCATTGACGTCTTAACTAACTAACTAAAGGCTACCTCAGTTATCCCTATCGCTCCTCATGTGCCACCCACTAAAGTTTCAATATCGGAAAAATACTAAATCAGATTGGTCAGTGTGAGAAGTTGGCCTGGTATATGCTGGTCACTAGTTAAAGTGGCCACCTTGCACCAGTACAATTCGACTCTTATGGTAGATAGGTTTAAGACAACCTATTAAAAAAAGCTATCCTAGTGGTAGCTGTGGAGAGCAGCCTTCAGGCTAAGTCTCTAGAGGAATGTAAAGCAGCTTGTTTTAACTATTAATCTCTTGAATTACCAAACGAAAGAACACCACACAGGTATATATATGAAATATATGTATTTATTTCTAACACACTCTACTAATCTCTTTATGAGATTAGAAGTCAGGAACATATGCAAAAATCAACATTTCACAACAAGTTAAGCACAAATATGGCTGGGGCCCTAGGGGCGTACCAGACCATATACTAAAAAAGAGACTTAGAGATAACGACTTGAGAAGGGACAAGGCCTAGGGCCTTCAGAAGCACTGGGGCCTCAAGAAACCACCCAAGGCAGGTAAGTAAAGGACCCACGGGAGACGCATGCAGTGTGAGAACACAGCCGCGGATCCCAATGGACTTCAATGGAGCAAGTCGCGGTTGGAATTTTAAAGTTTTACTTCGGGAGAGTCTACAAGCAAGTCACTTACAGGGTAAGTAGTTCTAGAGCCAACACCTACAGGAGCACCGGAGTGCACGAGTTACCTCACCCAGGGAAGCCGGGTGCATAGGTGTCTTTTGGTTTCGGGTCACTGCGTCGTTTTCATTGGGAGCCAAAGAAGACTTGCTGCTTGTGAAGACAGGAGAAGTGTCTGGTGGAATCCAAGGCTGGATTAAGAAGAAGGAAGACCTGAAAGCAGAAGAGTTAGTGTTCAAAGTAACTTGGCAGTGACCCGGGGCAAGGAATCTGGATGCCCACAGTCGTCGGGTGATTTCAGGTGATCACGGGTGTCTTGACTCTTCAGCCACGAGGTCCAGGAGGCGTCGACGATGACCAGGAGCTGGATTTTGTGTGTCCCACAAAGCCTTCAGCTTACTGCGGTGTTGGCGACCAGGTTGGAACCAACAAGCCTTGGCAACAGCAAGTCTCGTGGAAAGTGTAAAAAGTCAGCAGTGCAGACCAGCATTGTCTGAGGGACTCACCCAGCGAGGGTAAGTCAGGGCAGGCCTGGAGCAACCAGGGGAGCCCTTTGGTTCTGTAGAAAAGTCTGCTGGGGACCCACAAGCCAACCGGCAAGTGATCACGAAGACGCCTCAGGAGGATTCACTCACCAGGAGCCCATGGTCACTCAGAACAAAGTAGGCCTCTGATCTTTGAAGAAAATCCTGCTGGAGGCTTGGACCACACGTGGTCCAATGCACAAGTTCGTAGAACATCGTGAAGGGGTTGAACTTGACAATAGTGCACGGTACCCGGGTATTGCTGTTCCTTGTCACTCGTGGGGTCCACTTGCCTCAGCTTCGCTGGGGACTCACGATGGCCATAGAGAAGTCAGGAAATCTACTTCTGGGGCTGCAGGGACTTTGGACTCCGGCGGTAGCGGGAAAGATTGCGACTGTTGATGCAAAGTTTTGGTGCCTGCCAAGCAGGGGAGTCACTCCTTGACTCCAAGGGAGATTCTTCAGTCTTCCAAAGGTAGTGGAACGTCGTAGGTCCAGGATTCTTCTTCAGAGCGTCATCCAGGGATATCTAGTTTGCAATGGCAAGGGTTCCCTAACTTATACTACAAGGAAGGGAGGGACTAACTCTATGACCCCTCCAATGGGGGGGTCAGGGGAGTAGGTGGCTACATCCACTTCCCTTTTTCCAGTTTCACGCCAGAGCAGGGGCGGGTAGCCCCTGAACAGGTTTGAGCTGGCATATGCACAGAGGAGCTTACTGCTCCCCCAGTGCAGGACTTCAAAGCACTCTAGGAGTGCACCCACCCAGCCCCAATACACTAAACCCTGTCTGGAAGGTGGTGACACCTCCCTGTGACAGGATGCCTATTGTTGGGCCTCCTCCACTGCGAGTTTCGGTCAGCAGCAGGAGGGCAGCCCAGTGTCTGTGCTGGTGGCATCCATTTTGTGATGCCAGGGCTCTTCAGGATTCTACCGTGTTTCCACAGTGGGTACATGTCTATCCCTCTAGAAGGGTGGGATCATACTCCCACACCAGTTACTGGTGTGGGGGTATGATTTCAAAGCATTTGACACCAAACACAACATGTTTTGATGCAGCCATTCCAAAGTTAGCATTTACCGCGAGGTTATAATGCACTTAAGAGTATATGGTTTAACCGCATCCACAAACAGCCACAGGGAATGGACTCTGAGAGCTGCAGAGGGGCCCTGCTCAGGCAGAGGCACCCCCTCACATGGAAACCAAGCACCCTGCCCTCAGGATTGATAGGGCCTGCCTTAGGGGTGACTGATAGGTTTATGTGTGTGTGTGTGTAGGTAGAGATATAGTGGACCTATATCTCAGTGAGGAGTGCTATCACTACCTCACCCAGGCTGCAGTAGCAGGCCTGTGGTGTCAGATTTAGTCTGCTTCCCAGGGGTGGCATAATACATGCTTCAGCCCCTGGTAGGCCTGTGAAGTACCTATGCCCTTGGTACCTAAGGTACCATATACTAGGGGCTCATAAGGTACCACAGTATCCAATCACTAGTGCATCTAATATGCACTCCAAGTTGTTTAGAGAGAACAGAGAGACTGGGGGCCTGATTAGCAGGGCCCCAGCCAGACTATAGCCAGAAACCAGTGTATACATCAGAAACAAAGTGGGGGCAATGTGAGACCGGCCTCGTGGCGTGGGCCCTCCCGACCAGCAAGTTACCCTGCAACCACGCCGAACCTCGTTGATACAGCCTTCCGGCTCCCGCGGGCCAACATCCCAAGGGCCTACCAGATCCCCAACACGCATGCCCGGCCGAGGGAGAGCGAAACCCCCCCCAAAACCAGACCGAGAGGCGCCGATCCTGTCACACCTCCGGTCTCTCCCCCGAGGGAGGTTTCGATCGACCACCAGGCTCCCGGGGAGCAGGCGCCTCGCCCGCTGGGTGTCTGGAGTCCCTCCCGGACCTACCTGAACAGATCAAAGGGCCGAGCGACAGGAAACCCCGACACACCGCCCCCCAGGCACCAGACCCCTCTCCGCGAGGACCCCGGACTTCAAAGAGGAGGGGGAGTATAACAAGGGGTGCTGAAGGGACGAAAGCAGAGAAGACCTGGACTGACGAGAGCCTGCTGACCTGGTCGCGGCTCGATCGCTCCCCGAACCGAAGAACGCTACCCGAACTCTGAACCATCTGAGCCCTGCTGACGCTGTCGCGGCTCCCCGAACTCTGAACCATCTGAGCCCTGCGGACGCTGTCGCGGCTCCCCGAACTCTGAACCATCTGAGCCCTGCTGACGCCGTCGCGGCTCCCCGAACTACGAACCTCCGGTGCCTGCTGAGTGACTCGCGGCCCGCTCCTCCAAGAGAAACGGCAGAGATTGCCGAGAGAAGCAACATCCCCTCAGCTCGAGGATTGAGAGCTGTGCTCCGAATACCTACACTGATGGACAGACTGTCCCGCTACCCCTTTTCCTTCATCACGAGATCGCTGCCGCTTGTGGCATCAATTCTGCACCTGCCTTCCGGATCATAAAGATCCCTGACAACTACCGATAAAAGTCTATTGTCTTACAACGAATTACTGTGTGGTGTACCTCTATCCGAAGAGAGAGTAAGCGCGGCGTGTGCGATCCTAGGTACGAGACCCTTCCAGGAAGGGCCTCCCCGCTCTTGCTCGGCATAACTCTGGCAAAGGTGGGCCTCCGGGTGGTCAGGAACGCATTCCGAAGCCTCCCCGGGGAACGCCTTCCAACATTTGGTGGCAGCGGTGGGATCCGAGCCAACACCTAGAGATCGTGCAGTAGACGGCTTACGCACTACCAAGAAGAAATGGAAGGAGAAACTTCCCTAGGTGCCGCAGGCACCAACCCGAGCACGACATTCCAAAAGGACCTGTTAGAATCTTATACGCACGAGAACTGAAACTATTTTGCAAAGACCTTGGAATCGCTACCACCGGACTAAGCACAAAAGAGGACTTCCAGGGGGCATTAAAAACCTGGGTCGAGGCGGGAACTCCCCGGACACAAACAGAAGGAGAGCCTCCCAACGAACCACAAAGCACCCCGGGGAGGAACGGCGCCCCGAAGGGGGCCTATCCCCAGAGGAACTAGCGGACCGAGAAAGAGGTCGCAACCACGAACTAGAACTAGCAAAATTAAAAATCGAAGGAGAGCTAAAACTGGCGGAAAAAAAGCTGGCAGTGGAACAGTTACGCCTACAAGGAGAACTCGAGGAAAAGAAACGACAAAGAGAACACGAAGAAAGAAAACTCCAACTGGAGCACGAACGTAGCCTGAAAGAGATCGAGCTCAAAGCGAAGAATGCGGAGGCCAGACCCTCGGAAACCCAACCCCTCTCCTCCACCGTGGAACCAAAGGTCCACATCCCCAAAGACGTGGTGAAAGAATACTATAAGAACGACGACATCCAGCAATGGTTCAAAGCCTACAAAGTCGCCATGACCTCCCACCGAGTCCCGCAGAAAGACTGGGGGGCTGGGCTGTGGGGCGGGTTCCTGAGCGAGGGGAGAGATACCCTGCTGGACCTGCCCTCCACGGTGATGAACTCCTACAGTCACATGAAAGAGGCCCTAGTAGCCAGATATGGGCTCACCCCTGAAATGTACCGGCAACGGTTTAGAGACTGCAAGAAGATACCCGGTACCACCTGGGTGGAGTACGTGAACTTTTACAGCCGGGCCTTGGACGGGTGGATCAAGGGCAGCAAGGTCTCCACCTTTGAGGAGCTGTTCGACCTAATCGCATGGGAACACTTGTCCGCTAATTGCTTTGTAGAGCTGCGCCAGCACCTCCTGGACAGCAAACTCACAGACCCTCGGAAACTGGCCGTCGAGGCTGACCGGTGGGTAAACACCCGGGCCTCCCGGGGCCCCGTGGGAGACTACAGTCGCCACAGTCAGGGACCCCCCCGCCAGAGGGGCGGAGGGAATCAAGGCCGGCCAAGGGAACTCCCGGGGGGATCCCCGCTCAGCTCCCCCAGAGGACAACCTCCGCCCTTTCCAGCTCCACCTCCGGCCAGCACCGGGCCACCGGGGAGGCCGGGGCCCCGAGTGAGGATCACCTGTTTCCGCTGCCAACAGACCGGACACTATGCCAGCGACCCTCAATGTCCCATGTACCAGCGAACCGCCACAACAACCCCGCCGGCTCGACAAATGGCCTCCGTAGCCCTGGGGGAAGAGATGGAAGACTCTGAAGAATGGGAACCAGCCGCCATGGCCTTGGTCTCCCTAGGGGACCGGGAGATGGTCCCCGGAACGTCCCTGCCCGCCAACACGAAGAAGTACCGACAGCAGGTAACGGTCAACGGTCACCGCGTCGAGGGCCTCCGGGACACGGGGGCGAGTGTCACGGCGGTTCATTGTCACCTGGTCTCCGAAGATCAGATCCTACCCGGCGCCTTTTGTCCCGTCATATCGTCAGACAATTCCGAGAGCCTCTGCCGGATGGCCCTAGTCCCCTTCGAATGGGGGGAAGTCACCGGCAAGTTAAAGGTGGCGGTCCGAACCTCCCAGCCCGTGGACTGCCTCCTGGGCAACGACCTTGAGAACTCCCCGTGGGGACAAGTGGAAAGAAGAGTCCATCTCGAGATGATGGGCCTACCCGAATGGGTATGCGCCACCACGCGCTCAATGACTCTCAGAGTGACTTCCTCCGAGGGGGGAGAAGCCATGCCGCTAAGCACCGCCACCATCCCCGAGGTCCAGAATACACCACCAGGGGCCACCGACCCCCTTCTGGACGAAACAACCGCTCCCGACGAAGGGTCCGTGCCTTCCGACCCCGAATCCCTGACCGAACTCGGGGACCTGCCAGAACTGGCCCAGTGGCACTGCGAAGGAGGCCCCTCCCGTGAAGAATTCTGCCAAGAACAATCCACCTGCCCGTCCCTCATTGGACCCCGACAACAGGCCGAGGCCCAAGCAGCAGGCGACCGGACCGGCACCCACTGGGTATACTGGGAAAACGGCCTCCTGTACAGCGAACAGAAGTCGGCCGAGTTGGGATCGGCCCGAGTACTAGATGTACCCCTGCGCTTCCGAAGTCTCCTCCTGGGCCTGGCCCATGATGTACCCCTGGCCGGACACTTAGGCCAAGATAAGACCTACCAACGACTCGTCACCCACTTCTATTGGCCCAAGATGCGAGCAAATGTGGAGGCCCACTGCAAGTCCTGCCCCATGTGCCAGGCCAGCGGAAAGAGTGGGGGCAAGCGCAAGGCTTCGCTACAACCCTTCCCAGTCGTCAGTACCCCTTTCTGAGCGGGTAGGAATCGACATCGTGGGACCACTGGACACCAAGACCGCCCAGGGCCACCGGTTCATCCTCGTCCTGGTGGATCATGCCACCCGTTACCCCGAAGCCATCCCTCTCCGCACCGTGACGGCCCCCGTGGTAGGCCGGGCCTTGATGGGGATCTTCTCCCGCGTGGGGTTCCCCCGCGAAGTCGTGAGTGACCGGAGTACGAACTTTATCTCCCAATATATGAGGTCCCTCTGGCAGCAGTGCGGAGTATCGTACAAGTTCACCACCCCGTACCACCCCCAAGGAAACGGCCTAGTCGAGCGCTTTAACAAAACACTGAAAGGAATGATCATGGGCCTCGAGGAACCCCTACGCCGGAGGTGGGACGTCCTCCTCCCATGCCTCCTGTTCGCCTACCGGGAGGTTCCACAAAAATCCCTGGGGTTCAGCCCATTCGAACTACTATATGGACACCCCGTTCAGGGACCCCTGAGCCTGGTCAAGGAGGGTTGGGAAACGACTCCCCGGGGAACCCCTCCGGATGGGTTCCGATACATCCTGGCGCTCCGCAACCAGACCCGGAAATTCCGAGAACTCGCAGAGGCGAACCTCGAAGCTAGCCAGGAAGAGATGAAGCGCTGGTATGACCAGAATGCTACGCTGGTCGAGTTTCAGCCAGGCCAACAAGTCTGGGTCATGTCCCCGGTGAAACCCTGCACCCTCCAAGATAAATGGACTGGACCCTTCAAGGTGGTCGAGCGGAAGAGCCATGTCACCTTTCTCGTCGATGTGCAGTCCCCGCGGAACCCCCTCAGGGTTCTCCACGTGAACCGCCTCAAACCCCACTTTGTACGGACAGAATTGAGTTTGCTCCTGGCCACCGACGATGGGGCCGAAGAAGACACCGAGCCCCATCCAGACCCCCTGGGGGCGAAAGAGACCGATGGTTCTGTGGAGGGGGTGAGACTATCAACCACCCTCACAGCCCAACAGTCCGACGACTGCCGCCAGCTACTAAGGCAGTTCGCGGACCTCTTCTCCCTAACCCCTGGGGTCACCAACTGGTGTGTCCACGACGTGAACACTGGCGACAGCCCGCCAGTGAGACACCGGGCCTATCGGGTCCCTGATCGGGTCCGAACCTGCATCCAGACCGAGGTGGCGAAGATGCTGGACCTCGGGGTGGTTGAACCCTCCGACAGCCCCTGGGCCAGCCCGGTAGTCCTGGTTCTGAAAACGGCTACCCCGGGTGTCGCCCCCGAGCTGAGGTTTGCGTGGACTACCGAGGGCTCAATGCGGTCACCCGAGCGGACGCTCACCCTATCCCCCGTGCCGATGAGCTCATTGACCGCCTCGGGGCCGCTCGCTACCTCAGCACCTTTGACCTGACTAGTGGATACTGGCAGATTGCCCTCACCGAGGGAGCCAAGGAGCGCTCCGCCTTCTCCACCCCGGATGGGCACTACCGCTTTAGGGTGATGCCGTTTGGAATGAAGAATGCCCCGGCCACCTTCCAGCGGCTGGTGAACAGGGTCCTGTCCGGACTAGAGGGGTTCAGCGCAGCATACCTCGACGATATAGCGGTATTCAGCTCCCAATGGACCGAGCACCTCCAGCACCTCCGACAAGTCCTGCTGGCTCTGCGCCAGGCCGGCCTCACCATCAAAGCCAGCAAACGTCAAATTGGGCACGGCTCCGTCACCTATCTGGGGCACCAGGTGGGAAGTGGGCAGGTCGCCCCCCTCCAACCGAAGATTGACGCCATCTTGTCCTGGGAACGACCCAAACGGAAGTCCGGGCCTTCCTGGGCCTCACCGGTTACTACCGGAGGTTTATTAAGAACTATGGCAGCATCGCAGGCCCCCTCACAGAACTAACCTCCAAAAAAACACCCCAAGAAAGTACACTGGACTCCCTCCTGCCAGAAGGCGTTCGACACCCTAAAGGCCACCATGTGCGCGGCGCCGGTGCTCAAAGCACCCGACTACGCCCAGGAGTTTGTGGTCCAGACGGACGCCTCGGAACACGGCATCGGGGCAGTCCTCTCCCAGTTCGACAACAAGGGCATAGATCGGCCCATAGCCTTCATCAGCCGAAGGTTGCTGCCCCGAGAACAGCGGTGGAGCACCATTGAGAGAGAGACCTTCGCAGTAGTCTGGGCCCTCAAAAAGCTACGGCCCTACCTGTTCGGAACACACTTCCGAGTACAAACGGATCACCGACCCTTGCGGTGGTTGATGCAGATTCGAGGGGAAAACCCCAAGTTGCTACGCTGGTCCATCTCCCTCCAGGGGATGGATTTCACGGTGGAACATCGCCCCGGGACGGACCACGCCAACGCGGACGGCCTGTCCCGATTCTTCCGCTTCAGCGAGGAGAACCCCCAAGTGGATGGGTAGTTCTCCCCGCCTTTCAGCTGGGGGGGGCACGTGTGAGACCGGCCTCGTGGCGTGGGCCCTCCCGACCAGCAAGTTACCCTGCAACCATGCCGAACCTCGTTGATACAGCCTTCCGGCTCCCGCGGGCCAACATCCCGAGGGCCGACCAGATCCCCAACACGCATGCCCGGCCGAGGGAGAGCAAACCCCCCCCCAAAACCAGACCGAGAGGCGCCGATCCTGTCACACCTCTGGTCTCTCCCCCGAGGGAGGTTTCGATCGACCACCAGGCTCCTGGGGAGCAGGCGCCTCGCCCGCTGGGTGTCTGGAGTCCCTCCCAGACCCACCTGAACAGATCAAAGGGCCGAGCGACAGGAAACCCCGACACACCGTCCCCCAGGCACCAGACCCCTCTCCGCGAGCACCCCGGACTTCAAAGAGGAGGGGGAGTATAACAAGGGGTACTGAAGGGACGAAAGCAGAGAAGACCTGGACTGACGAGAGCCTGCTGACCTGGTCGCGGCTCGATCACTCCCCGAACCGAAGAACGCTACCCGAACTCTGAACCATCTGAGCCCTGCTGACGCTGTCGCGGCTCCCCGAACTCTGAACCATCTGAGCCCTGCTGACGCTGTCGCGGCTCCCCGAACTCTGAACCATCTGAGCCCTGCTGACGCTGTCGCGGCTCCCCGAACTCTGAACCATCTGAGCCCTGCTGACGCTGTCGCGGCTCCCCGAACTCTGAACCATCTGAGCCCTGCTGACGCCGTCGCGGCTCCCCGAACTACGAACCTCCGGTGCCTGCTGAGTGACTCGCGGCCCGCTCCTCCAAGAGAAACGGCAGAGATTGCCGAGAGAAGCAACATCCCCTCAGCTCGAGGATTGAGAGCTGTGCGCCGGATACCTCGCAGAGACACTGATTCAAAGACTGTCCCGCTACCCCTTTTCCCTCATCACGAGATCGCTGCCGCTTGTGGCACCAATTCTGCACCTGCCTTCCGGATCATAAAGATCCCTGACAACTACCGATAAAAGTCTATTGTCTTACAACGAATTACTGTGTGGTGTCCCTCTATCCGAAGAGAGAGTAAGCGCGGCGTGTGCGATCCTAGGTACGAGACCCTTCCAGGAAGGGCCTCCCCGCTCTTGCTCGGCATAACTCTGGGAAAGGTGGGCCTCCGGGTGGTCAGGAACGCATTCCAAAGCCTCCCCGGGGAACGCCTTCCAACAGGCAACATAAGTGCAGATCCTACTCTCCTACAGTCAGGCAAGGGGGGAAAATCATCACACCATGCTTACATATCACTTTTTGAGTTAGCCCATTGTTAACAAACCCATCCCCTTAATTTTTATTCATGCTTTATTTTCCCACCCGCATTCACAGTTCATCTGCAACAAATGTTTGAAATTGAACATGTAGACTCATTCATTTAGAATTTTCACTGCCGGGTCTCAGGCTCAGGCATACTGCGACCTTGTCCTCTTCCCGACCCGCCTGTCATTTTTCCGGGTTCGCTTTCAGGAGTGATGCGCAAAGAGCACATGACTCAGCTCACTTCAGACATACACGAGAGGCCCAAATGCGCACTAGTGATAAAGTCAGAAAAGACAAATGTTACTTTCATAAATAAATGGTTGCCCTGTTTACCACCCGTCTCTACTCTAACCCCTTTTACCTATTAATACTTTCCCCGCATTAGCATTAGTAAAATAGCTTGTTTTTGCTTCGGCTAAGCAGGTGCCCTGCGCTCGAGTCTTTAAGACTCCATTTTAGTGCCTTCTGCTCATGCGCAAGAATTTCCCTCCAAACTTTAATACGTCATACTGCGTAGATGCAGTTGACGCATGCGCAGTAAAGATTTCCCTGTTAGAGGGGTTTTAGTAATTCGTTTGAGTTGGTTAGCGTTAGCAGACACATATACAAGCTTCACTAATGCATGTATTTATGTGGTGCGCGTTAGTTTCACACAATACGTAATTAATAACATGTTAGGGAGTTAAATCAGAGGATTGCTTCCGAGCAAGTCTCTCTTCTACGAGTCCTGGCTCCATCACAGGCACCCTTGCATTGGTGCTAGGCACGGGAATGGGACCGGAATGTGCCATATCTGTTAGATACAGCGCACTCCTGCCCTTTTATTTGCAGGGAAGGCCTGCGGCGCTGCCCTAGGTCATAATCATATAAATAAGGCCCTTAGCGTCCAGCCTCTTTGCCCAGACACATTTGTCAATAATGTGAACATGTCCATGGGAAGGAGATGTTCCCTTTGAATGTCTCGCCCCCAAGCACATGAGGGAAGCCCTCACTTGAATGTGTGTCCCCTGTGGGCGAGGGTGTGTTCAAGGGGCGGCGGCTGCTGTAATGTCATTAATCTGGCCCCTGGGTTAGATGCCCAGTTGTGGCCCTCAGAGACCTGCAGTACTACCCCAAAGTCTGCCTGTAACATGTTATGATCCTTTCAGGGCCACCTACAGTGTGAAGTGCCACATAAAACTCACATGACCTTTTCTTTGTTTCTTGTGTAGATTTTTCTCCAAAAAGCCTCACATTGCAGGCAGCTCCGAGGATGAGGAGGTCCTGGCTGGGTACATCCACGACACCTGGAAACAGGATCTCGACAGTGCCCGGATATACACCTACACGGTTCTACTCTCCTACCCCAACGCCAGTGACCCCAACTATGTGTCCATCTTACAAGAGGACGGAAGCGAGACGGAGGAGTCTGCCAAAAGCGAGAAGGTCCTCAGTCCGGAGCAGGACGACCCCTCCGTCGTGAACCCCTTCAACTCATACTCACCAGCAGGAGTGGTGGTGGTAAGTCAACATCGACAACTACTACCCTGAGTGGGATGCAGGCACCCTGACCTGATCGAAGAACGCCCGCTCTTGTAGAACCTCTCCGGGGCCACCGGCCACCGAAGCTCATAGAGGGGATCCTTTACCTGTCCCAAAAACCATCACACAACCAATCGGAAACTAGGCGCAGGCAGAGCGTCTCTTCAAAGGTAGAACTCAACAACGCAACAATTCCCAAACGCGAGTGCGTAAACAAACTAAAGGTTTTTAAGGGAAGTAACAGAATCCCAGAGGGAGGGACCAGAGAGCTGCTCATTGTATCTGATTGGACCAGGAAGCTTCATTCAAGGGATTCAGGAGAGGGGCGCTTCCTGTCTGGGTACCACGCAGCATCCTACTCCCTGTGGTAGATCTCTGGATGTAGTCTCCTCCACCGAAGCGAGAAGGCAAGGAACAGTCTACTCGTAGTTCCTGTCGGACATTCAAAATGGCCGCCAGTCAGGAGAACACAGGAAGTGCCAAACCAGAGAATAGGACTGACCCTCAGTGGGGAAAACTGGGGGCAAGTAGACAGATCACCCTGGGCAGGCATGAATAAAGAAGCGGGGTGAGTGTCTGCATGACCATTAGGCGTGAGATGGGGTAATTGTAAGACTATCGACTTAAAAAATATTTGGGGAAAAAGTATCCATGGGTACGCATAGATTTACAATTCTTACCTTTACAGCTATGGTCCTTGAAAAATCAAATATTCACAGAAAAAAGGAAACATTAAAGTGGATTTATATGTAGGTCTTCTAATAATAAAAAAAAGATGAAATTCACCAGTTATATATAACTAACATAATTAAAAAGTGCACTGTTTGACCTTTATTCAGCTGACACCTTCGTCATCGTTGCAGGTGACTTTAATACATCATTCGAACCTCTTGTTGATAATAAGTGGGACCTACAGGACAGTGAAGAGTTTTGCTGGGGTATTCCCCCCCTGGAGTTGTCCCCTATATCAAGATGCTCAGAAGTCGCCATTCAGATTAATTCCCTTTGCATGGAAAGGGGCCTGAGGGCTCTGAATGGTAGGATGCCAGGCGACCGCGAGGGCGCCTGTACATTTAATAATGGGCTGAGCAGGAGTCGAATTGATTACATCCTGGCTGATATGAAATTATGGCACTCCCTCGTTGACATGGAAATAGTGTCCCTTCCAGAGAGTGATCATAACCCCCTCTGTTTATCACATAAATGGTGGAAGGTGTACGGTGGTCCTGCTGAGGCCAGGGTATCGCCCCCTTCCGCTGTGGTCCCATCCAACGATATGCGTCGTCTGAGATGGTCCGGACTTATGGGGAACCCTACCACCTTATCAAAGATTATAGAGGAGGTGAATGGCTCCATCACTGCTATAGAGTCAGTTTTAGCGGCTGAGGGGAACCTGAGGGATGTAACATCAGCGCACGATAGTTTATTTGCAAAACTGAAATCCTATTTCTTCACAAAAGTGAGACCAGGACCAAGAGGCGCTAACCAACAAGCCTCTTGGTATAATAGAGAATGCAGGGAGGCAAGGCTATCGCTTGGGTCTGCCCTGAAGGGTGGCGATGTTAGCCTGGTACGGCATAGGAGAATCGTCTACAAGAGCTGTGTCGCTAAAGCTAAACGCCAATGGGATGGCAAAAAGTGGGAGGACCTCCTTGAAGCTAGTCTCCGGAATGATAGTAAATTATTCTGGAGTATTGTTAAGTGGGGTTCTGGTGCACAGTCTGAGTGTCCCCAAAATAATGTTTCCCATGAGAAGTGGGTGGACTACTTCAAACCGCAGTATGCTTCCCCTACCGATCCTTCTGATAGCTATGGGTCCCCCCAGTTGTTTAATCCAGAAGATAACTTTTCTATTTCTGAGGTTGATCTGGCACTGGTGGGAGTGGCATCTGGTAAGGCTCCCGGACCTGATGGTGTTCCTGCGGATGTCTTTCTGTATGACAAGCTAAAATGGGGGAGGTATATACAGCTGATTGCTAACGCGTTGGCACATGGAGCTCCAATTCCAAGCTCTTGGAAAGCCGCGGAAATAATTCCGGTGTACAAAAAGGGTGACCGTTCGCTTCCTGAGAATTATCGGCCTATCAGTTTGATTGATGCGATTCAAAAGATCACTGGTAGACTGATTTTAAATCGTGTTCATCTCTGGATTGCGTCAAATAATATTTTATCCCCATTTCAAGCCGGATTCCGCCAGCACATTAGCACTGTTGACCAAGTCTTCCGTTTTACTCTTCTCTATTGGAAGACTGTGGTCTTGGGTAAGGGAAATTTGTATGCAGTGTTCGTGGATCTAAGGGCTGCCTTTGATTTAGTCCCTCGTTCAAAACTGTGGCAGACTCTAAAAGATTTGGGGCTTCATGGCGGATTGTTGTCCCTAATCCAGAGGCTTCATGAAGATAATTTGGCTAGAATCAGATGGGGTGGCCAGGGCATGTTGACCGAGGATTTTCCGGTCCAGAGAGGTGTCAGGCAAGGCTGTGCAATGGCCCCCACTTTATTTTCCCTATATATTAACGACATAGCGGATCGGCTTTTGGAAGCACACGTTGACGCTCCCGTTCTTGGCAACACTAAGGTCCCAATTTTAATGTTCGCTGACGACACACTTTTAATTGCTAAGACACCTGGCGGCCTTCAGCGTTCATTAAATATTTTTGAGTCCTTCTGTGTTGATCGTGGCCTGGAGGTCAATATAAAAAAAACTAAGCTTATGACATTCAGGCCACACAAATCTTTTAGAAATCAATTTGTTTTGTTTAACAATCCACTAGAACAAGTGCAGGCTTTTAATTATCTTGGAGTTAATATCCAAAATAACTTTGCATGGAAGTTACAGAGAGATCTGACTACTCTAAAACACAGGCAGTTAGCTGGTGTACTAGCTGCTGAATTCAAAAAGTCTCCTTCGAAGCCCATTAGACCCGTGTTACAGGTCTATAGTGCCAAAGCGGTGAGCTCGGCTCTTTATGGTGCGGAACTGTGGGGGTACGAGAACCTGTCTTCCTTAACCATCTCGGAAAACAAGTTCTTGCGCAGTATCACCTCCCTCCCGCAGAGCACACCTTTAGTCCCCCTAAGGTATGACCTTGGGAAGAACTCTATAGCTGATGTAGCCAGGCTTCGACCTATCCTTTATTGGCGTCGCCTATGGACCACTCCGGCGCTGGCAGAGTATGCAGAGGGTTTTCTTGACATATTGGCGATGGTGGGCTCCCGGAAGATTGCTTGGCTTAACGAAACTAGAAAATCCCTTGAGGCTCTGGGGTTGAGCGAACTTTGGGATAACCCTACAGCAGCTATTTTTCCATCTAAAGCTCTCTTGAAGGAGAAATATTGGGAGCTGGTAAACACAAAGGTACTCTCTGCCACTAAACCCTTTTCGCTTTCGGACGAATTTATGAACATCAAACTCGTCCCTAGGCTAGAACACTTCTGGGATCTTGTAACCAAAGTTCTTGATAGGAAATTGTTTTTCCAGATGCGGGTGGGAGCGTTGCCCTTAAATTCATTTGTAGCCCAGTGGGAACCCCAGAAAAGTAATTTATGCCCCTTTTGCAAATCCCAGGTGGAAACATTAGTGCATAGGTTTTTTATATGCCCAGCTTACTCGGCCCCGAGGCGTGTGTGGTTGAAACCCGTTTGCCTATTATTGGGCACTAGACAGAGTGTTGAAGCAGGAAGGCTCCTTCGCACTTGCACTGACCCGGTAATTGTTGTGGGGGTTGCCAAATTTCTGGGGTGGGCATGGATTATAAGAGCTAAGAGTATCAGATAGTAAAGTCAGACATCTGGTATGTTTTACCCAATGATCTTTTTATTATATGCTTTTTTAAAACTTGTAAATATTTTAAGTAGCTTCGCTTTTACACTGATTCTTGTTAAATTATTTGTGTATTTTGTACCTGTACTTGTTTTGTCTCGCTTTTATGACTTTTGTCGAATAAAGCTGTTTGGATTGGATTGGAAAAAGTGCACCGCCATACATTTCAGATGTCATCAGCAATTTAATATGTGCCGTCATAAGCAGCGCCTCGCAGCAATGCAAGTTATGTCAGTTACATACAACTAGTGAATATCAGTGTTTTTTTTGTTTTAAAATGGCAGTTTTTTTAATTAGAATACCCACATATGATTTCACTTTGACCTTTGTTTTTCTCAGTGAATGTCTATTTTTTTTTAAGTAAAGTAATATCTTGTTATGCTACGTCTGCGGTCAACCGTCCTGTCATGTGCAGCTTTTGGCCGGGGTTGGCCACCCACCCAACCCCCTTCCAGGTCGCTCACGGAAGATGTTAAAATCCAGGGGCTTATTTAAGGGCCCATGAGTCACTTTTTGCGCCGCCGGTGCGTCACTTTTTGTGACGCACCAGTGGGGTAAAAAATGCACCATGTTGCGCCCTATTTACAAAGTGACACCTCTAGGTAGATGCGCCACTGACGCAGGTATAATGTATGCAAGGGGGCGTTCCGACGCAAGAAAGGGTCGTAGAAGTGACACTGTGAAAGCTATAAGATTTCACTGCGCCACTTCTAGGACGCAAATGCGTCAATATCGTACGCCTGCCTCACAGCAGGCGTAAGACTGACACAGGCACATTTAACATGGGACTTGCCCATGTGTAATGACCCATTGCTGAAGATGCATCACTTTTGTGACACTCCAGCAATGTGTCATTTTTGCGCCTACAGATTCGTCAAAAATACTGACGCATCTGTAACTCCTTGCGACATGATGCGCCATACTGTAAATCGGACGCATCATTGGTGTGGCAAGGAGTGCGCAATGAAAAGTGGTGCATCGCTGTTTTTTAGCAGCAGTGCGTCACTTTTCATAAATGAGGGCCTCAGTGTGAGAGACCAGCAGGACTGATAGGACAAAACTTTTATTTTGGCCCGCGTGGAGGTTTCGCTTGGACCATCCCATAGGGGCCAGGGGATAGAGGGTACCCATAACCAACTCTGTACCACTTTAGATTTTTTAAAGTTACAGGACATGGAGACTGAGTCTCTGTGTTCTGTAATGGCAGCTTCAACATGTTGGTTCATGTTGTGGCCAGCCAATGAGAGCACTCGGTGCCGGCAGACGGATATAAAGCTCTTGTGACCAATCAAAATACCATATTTTTTAATTTGAGGTCCCTGGGACCAGCTGTTCAGATAGATCTATTTTTTTAAACTTCATTTAGCAAAAAATGAATGAATTGTGGTCCGGTTCAAGGAGGACCTGACCTGGCAGTTCAGGTAAGACTGGTCTTATTGAACAGGGCAAGACTGATTTGCAGATGGCTGGTTCCAAGCAGAGGTGGCATGGTGGGCAACAAAACAATTTGTTAGAATGCCACCCCCAGTGACTGCCAATGGTTAGACTTGATGCAAACATTCCTTCAATCACTTTTTGTGTGTTTGATGCACCTCCTATGGTGAGGGGATCCTTTTCAAAAAGAAAATCCAGTTAAGGGATTTTCTTTTTGAAAATAAAAAAAGAATTCTGCTTGGTGCAGGGTTGCATCAATGCTGACGCAGCTCTGCAGCAAACAGCGGATTGCCTTGACAGGGACATTCGTGACGCAGTTTCTGACAATGTTTTATAAATGACCACCAGCTCGGTGGTCATTTATAAATTTGGAGGCCAGGGCCTCCACCAGGGCAACAGAGGAATTTATTCTGTTGCCCTGGCGGAACAACAGCCCGACTGCCGAGACTTAAGTAGGAGCCTCATGTATAATATTTGCACAGTGGCTACTGCCTTTGGTCATGCCCAGGGGAGTTGGCTACACACAGAGGGTTGGGTACAGGCCAACCCCTGCTGCCTACTGGTGAATGACGTGGTCAACAGGAGTTAGCTGCCCAGCCCTTGTGCAGTGGGGATTGGTTGCCTGCAGAGTGCAAGGCCTGGCGAATCCCTGCAGTCAACCCTTGGGCCGTGTGTAGTGGCTTTAGTTGCTCACGGAGGGTTGGGTGCGAGACTTTGCAGGACACTGATCCTGTGGCCAACTCTTACTGCGCTCGGCCGAAGGGCTTGACTGCTCACACAGAGTTAGACACAGGGGGGCTTATTTTCAGCCCATTGTACCACCGGCACATCACTTTTTGTGAATCACCGCTGGTGCAACCTTCTGCCCCATATTTACAACGACATGTAAACCCACCCAGCTGTGCAGGGTCGGTTTACATGTCCTTGTAAATTTGACCCCTTCGCACCCAACACTCTGTGTGAAAGGGGTGTGACATGGGTGTTGCTGTGGGTGTTCCCATGCAACACCAATGTATTCTGCCACATTTCCAGATTCACGAGAATTTGTAGACCCGGAAATGCGTCAGAACGCAGCGCCACCCCAGGGATGGTGTAGTGAGGCCCAACGAGGAGAAATACATTTCTCCTCATTTTTTCCTCTTTTTAGGGGGGCTGCATTCTGCAGCACACACAGGAAGAGTAAATCACCTATTTTTATTGTTTTTGTGTAGGAAGGTACCCCTTGTTGCACAGATAAAATCTCTCCACAACACAGGCACCCTTGCACCATTGCGCAAGAGTACCTGCGTGGCGCATGGCAGCCAATTGTGGGCCAGCACAGGGTAATGCACAGGGATGAATCATATTGTTGTAAATATGACGTATGGCTGTGTTTTGAAAGCGCTGCAGCGTGGAACAGCCAAAGGGCTTGCGGTGCCACGCTGCGGCACTTTCTTGTAAATAAACCCCCACGTCTGTTTACAGTGATGTCATCAATGATGTCATTTGGGATGTGACCAATGAGATCATTTAACATGTCATGAGGGATTACATATACAGGGCCACTGAAATTATGCAATTGTGCCGCCGCAGTATTATTCGCATAGTTATGGATGTGCCGCGGGAAGCAGCGTTTTACATCGCATGCTGTACAACGCATGTGATTACAACGCGGTCATTACAACAACGTGTTGTTACAATGCTAACCATTACAGCGCAAGTCGTTTCTATGACTTGCTGTAGGGGGCGCTCTAAACTAAGGAATAGTATAATTTACTATTCCCACACCTTCCTTACTGTTGCGCATGCTGGAGTTGGAATAGTAAATTATACTATTCCTAAATCCAGCAAGTTGTAGAAACGACTTCCGAGGTAATGGTATGCATTGTAACAGGGCGGTCGTTGTAACAACTGCGTTGTAATCGCACGCGTTGTACCGCATGCGATGTAACATCGTATATTCATGTGCCACTGTTGCCACATAATCCGTCACCTGCTCCATAATCTGCTGATTTTACCAAACAGTTATTATTTCTCACACAAACGGTTAAAAGTTACTAAAAATGCAGCGATACGTGTTGCACGTACTGGAAGGACCTTCGCAAAGGTTGACTGGTCCTGTTCTGTTTCTTATTGCTATATTTAGGTGTTAAACTGGTACCAATGAGGTGCAACCTATGCGCAGACAGTGTTAACAAGTGTAAAAGTGAAAATAAATGAATTAATACTATCACAAAGAGTGCCACATTACGCCACATATTATGCCTTTTCTTGCAGCATGATTTAGTCAACCCTGCTGCATAATTTGGCCCTCCCTGCCACACAATTCCAGTGGCCCTGGTAATATGTGATGTCATAAGCAGCGCATGGCAAGGGCCCAAGATATAGTTAGTTTACTAAACTATGGCATATGCGTTTCAGGGGTTTGGGTTTTTAACATTAGCTTCTTTTTCATTCCAAAAGCTAACAATAACTTCACTTTAACCGCTGTTTTTTCCAGGGAATTTCTGTAGGTTTTTTTCACGAGTTAAGGTCTTAGCAACTAACCGAACTATAACGAAACTCTGAACTTTTTTCTTTTTCAGTGCACATATATATATTTGTCTACCAAAATGTTACTATTTTAAAATGAGGGAGCTGATGTGGAAGGGGATCACTGTACTTATGCAAACGTCTCTCTGTTTAATATTTGTATCCCTTCTAAAAATATATTATGCCTCAAATCACTAACAACCCTCACCTCACCTTACATTTTTAACCCTGGTGTTTCATGCCTGCATTAGCATCTGAATGTTAATTAACCTCATGTGCTCTTGACAAAAGGCTTTAAATTTAACAGCTTCTATTCCATCAAAATGGCGTTCAGATGTTCTTCGCTTTTGTCTTGAATACCGAATGTTGGCACTCTAGTTGTTCATCAGAACTCTGTGGTGATGCTGACACTGATTACTAGGGAGTTAACGGGTTTTCATCAACACTCTAACCATAATTTGTATGACAAATCAAACCCTCTCATTTTGTCAATTTATAAGGGAAATGTTTGAAGTTTTACAGCTTTGAATCGATCAAGAAGGCGTTCAGGTGTGTTGCAATCTTGTAATAAATACAGAGGGTTAGCGCTCTAGTTGTTCATTGAAACACTGTGGGAGGCTGCTGTGGAACACTGGGGAGTTGATTGACTGGCGTTGAGTCTGTTGGAAGTATATGTTTTACGTAGAATGTCAGACTTTGTTCTCCTGTGGCTGGGGAAGATAGTGGGAACTTAAAGAAAATGTGCCTTTGGGGGTGGGCCCAGGGCCTGGCTGTAGGATCTGCTTCCCACCCGACCTCTCAGAGCTGGGATTAGAGCTCAGAGTCCAGTCTTTACTCTCACCTGAAGAGCTCACTCCTCTCAGAGCTGGGATTAGAGCTCAGAGTCCAGTCTTTACTCTCACCAGTAGAGCTCACTCCTCTCAGAGCTGGGATTAGAGCTCAGAGCCCAGTCTTTACTCTCACCTGTAGAGCTCATTCCTCTCAGAGCTGGGATTAGAGCTCAGAGTCCAGTCTTTACTCTCACCTGTAGAGCTCACTCCTCTCAGAGCTGGGATTAGAGCTCAGAGTCCAGTCTTTACTCTCACCTGAAGAGCTCACTCCTCTCAGAGCTGGGATTAGAGCTCAGAGTCCAGTCTTTACTCTCACCAGTAGAGCTCACTCCTCTCAGAGCTGGGATTAGAGCTCAGAGCCCAGTCTTTACTCTCACCTGTAGAGCTCATTCCTCTCAGAGCTGGGATTAGAGCTCAGAGTCCAGTCTTTAATCTCACCTGTAGAGCTCACTCCTCTCAGAGCTGAGATTAGAGCTCAGAGTCCAGTCTTTACTCTCACCAGTGGAGCTCACTCCTCTCAGAGTTGGGATTATAGCTGAGTACAGTATTTACTCTCACCAGTAGAGCTCACTCCTCTCAGAGCTGGGATTAGAGCTCAGAGCCCAGTCTTTACTCTCACCTGTAGAGCTCATTCCTCTCAGAGCTGGGATTAGAGCTCAGAGTCCAGTCTTTACTCTCACCTGTAGAGCTCACTCCTCTCAGAGCTGGGATTAGAGCTCAGAGTCCAGTCTTTACTCTCACCTGAAGAGCTCACTCCTCTCAGAGCTGGGATTAGAGCTCAGAGTCCAGTCTTTACTCTCACCAGTAGAGCTCACTCCTCTCAGAGCTGGGATTAGAGCTCAGAGCCCAGTCTTTACTCTCACCTGTAGAGCTCATTCCTCTCAGAGCTGGGATTAGAGCTCAGAGTCCAGTCTTTACTCTCACCTGTAGAGCTCACTCCTCTCAGAGCTGGGATTAGAGCTCAGAGTCCATTCTTTACTCTCATCTGTAGACATTACTCCTCTCAGGGCCGGGATTAGAGCTCAGAGTCCAGTCTTTACTCTCACCCGTAGAGCTCGCTCCTCTCAGAGCTGAGATTAGAGCTCAGAGTCCAGTCTTTACTCTCACCAGTGGAGCTCACTCCTCTCAGAGTTGGGATTATAGCTGAGTACAGTATTTACTCTCACCAGTGGAGCTCACTCCTCTCAGAGCCGGGATTAGAGCTCAGAGTCCAGTCTTTACTCTCACCAGTAAAACTCACTCCTCTCAGACCTGGCATTTTAGCTGAGTATAGTCTTTACTCTCACCTGTAGCGCTCACTCCTCTCAGAGCCGGGATTAGAGCTCAGAGTCCAGTCTTTACTCTCACCAGTGGAGCTCACTCCTCTCAGACCTGGCATTATAGCTGAGTATAGTCTTTACTCTCACCTGTAGCGCTCACTCCTCTCAGAGCCGGGATTAGAGCTCAGAGTCCAGTCTTTACTCTCACCAGTGGAGCTCACTCCTCTCAGAGCTGGGATTAGAGCTCAGAGTCCAGTCTTTACTCTCACCAGTGGAGCTCACTCCTCTCAGAGCTGAGATTAGAGCTCAGAGTCCAGTCTTTACTCTCACCAGTGGAGCTCACTCCTCTCAGAGTTGGGATTATAGCTGAGTACAGTACTTACTCTCACCAGTGGAGCTCACTCCTCTCAGAGCCAGGATCAGAGCTCAGAGTCCAGTCTTTACTCTCACCTGTAAAACTCACTCCTCTCAGACCTGGCATTATAGCTGAGTATAGTCTTTACTCTCACCTGTAGCGCTCACTCCTCTCAGAGCCGGGATTAGAGCTCAGAGTCCAGTCTTTACTCTCACCAGTGGAGCTCACTCCTCTCAGACCTGGCATTATAGCTGAGTATAGTCTTTACTCTCACCTGTAGCGCTCACTCCTCTCAGAGCCGGGATTAGAGCTCAGAGTCCAGTCTTTACTCTCACCAGTGGAGCTCACTCCTCTCAGAGCTGGGATTAGAGCTCAGAGTCCAGTCTTTACTCTCACCAGTGGAGCTCACTCCTCTCAGAGCTGAGATTAGAGCTCAGAGTCCAGTCTTTACTCTCACCAGTGGAGCTCACTCCTCTCAGAGCAGGGATTAGAGCTCAGAGTCCATTCTTTACTCTCACCTGTACACATCACTCCTCTCAGAGTTGGGATTAGAGCTCAGAGTCCAGTCTTTACTCTCACCTGTACACATCACTCCTCTCAGAGCTGGGATTAGAGCTCAGAGTCCATTCTTCACTCTCACCAATAGAGCTCACTCCTCTCAGAGCAGGGATTAGAGCTCAGAGTCCAGTCTTTACTCTCACCAGTAGCGCTCACTCCTCTCAGAGCTGGGATTAGAGCTCAGAGTCCAGTCTTTACTCTCACCAGTAGCGCTCACTCCTCTCAGAGCTGGGATTATAGCTGAGTACAGTACTTACTCTCACCAGTAGAGCTCACTCCTCTCAGAGCTAGGATAAGAGCTCAGAGTCCAGTCTTTACTCTCACCAGTAGAGCTCACTCCTCTCAGAGCTGGGATTAGAGCTCAGAGTCCAGTCTTTACGCTCACCAGTGGAGCTCACTCCTCTCAGAGCCGGGATTAGAGCTCAGAGTCCAGTCTTTACTCTCACCAGTGGAGCTCACTCCTCTCAGAGCCGGGATTAGAGCTCAGAGTCCATTCTTCACTCTCACCAATAGAGCTCACTCCTCTCAGAGCTGGGATTAGAGCTCAGAGTCCAGTCTTTACTCTTTTGAGTAGAGCTCACTCCTCTCAGAGCTGGGATTAGAGCTCAGAGTCCAGTCTTTACTCTTTTGAGTAGAGCTCACTCCTCTCAGAGCTGGGATTAGAGTTCAGAGTCAGGTCTTTACTCTCACCTGTACACATCACTCCTCTCAGAGTTGGGATTAGAGCTCTGAAGCCCTGCCTCAGGCCTTGCTCTTTCAGTTCCTTCTTCTTGTATGGGAAGGTGTTGGGTCTGGTAGGTCATGACTGTATCACAGGGCATCAGAGATCTCACCTGACACACCTTGACCTTTGTCTTGCATTTTAGGGTGATCTGGTTTACGTGAACTACGGCGACGTGGATGATTTCCATTACCTGACTCGGAACCTGACGCTGAATCTGACGGGGCTTGTGGCGATTGCGCGATATGGGAAGATATTCAGAGGAGACAAGGTAACCTGTGTGCCTGCTGTCATGGCCGACAGTGTCTGTCTGTGCTCTGGGGTGCTGGGAAATGGGGAGACGTGGAAGGTTCCGCGAATATTCTTCGCTATGTCTATTCTGCTGTGCTACCTGCCTTCTATATGTGCTTCTCTGTCTTTCTTCCCCAGTTCCATCTTCTCCCTCTTGATCCTGCAGTAACTACGAGGTCCCATAGAGCTGGTTGGGAGAAAGGAACCTGAGACTTACACGCTGGTGTGAAGGTTTTATTGTGCTCTGAGTATCTTTACAGGTTAGAGTCATGATTAGTATCCTCTGGTGATTACACCTGGGCTGGGGTCTGTGTGAATGCTGTATGTGCTTTCACTCAGGGGAACATTCTAGGGCCAACCAGAGGGTGTAGAGCACCTGTGATGTCATCATGGAATGTTGAGACTACAGCTGACTGATTTCAGAGAGTAGGCGGTGTCATCATGGAATGTTGAAGCTGAACTGACTGAAACCTACATTTCTGTATCATCATCATGGAATGTTATTTCTGAATGTGACTGAAAGCCTAGTGTCTGTGATATAATCACGGAGGGGCCGATTCACAGAACTAATCTGAGATAAAATGCTAAACTTACTACTTTTGGTATTCACAGATGGCATTTAGTAGTAGTAAAGTTAATTACCCCTTTTGGAAGAGTTTAAATGTTTTGGAATACCTTCCTTGGGGAGAGGGTGTTGTTTTCCTTGGTTACCAGGAATGCCTTGACTGGCAGGCGTTCCTGCTATGTTTGTGTTCAACTCATAGGATATTCTTGGGGGAGTTGGAGGACGGACAATGGAGGGTTAAGCTTTGTCCCTACGTGCTCCTCAGCTAATAAACATAAGACTGGAATGGCTGCATTAGTGCTTCATGACGACACTCTGTGATCTCATCACAGAGTGTTGAGGCTTTAGCTGACTGACAGCAGAGTGTTTGATGTCATCACAGAGTGTTGAGTCTGGAGCTGACTAAAGCCTTTTTTTCAAAGCAATCGTTGAAAGAAATTACACTTGAAGGAGCTGTTACATGTGCTAGAGCTAAAGGTGTGCACGAGAATTATGCGCGAGCATGACAGTATTGTTGCACTCGCGCCACCTACTCGTGGTTTCTCATTTGAAATAATTCTATGTTTCCTGTACACTGGACACTAGCCTGGAAGTTACTGCACGTTCGTGTCTGTACTATGAATTGCATTTGCATATATACTCAACTGCGGGGTAGCTCGCGGACACTGTGATGGTTGAAATGTAAGGGGTGTGTATATAGGGGCTGGGGTGGATGTTGCTGGACTGAGTTGTTTTCTGGGACTTGATAGAGCTGCCATCCTATATCCATAAAGTCACCTTGTGTTCAACGCATCAGGTGCCTCAGGAGGTTTCCTCTGGGTTGTGAATACAACGCACATGTGCACCAGGAGCTGTGAAGCAGGGCTTGTGATGAGCACTCACTGAAGGTGGTCCAGGGTAGAGTTTTATATTTTAGAAACCTTATCTGGGACCCCTCTCATGTTAGCTCATTAGCTGGATGCCAGACTGACTGAGTGTTACTGAATTCTGATGTTGATGAGGTGCTTGGGTGAGAGGAGGAAAGACCCTTTGATCAATAGGAAACCCATCACTAGAAGATGACCCATGACCCTGACTGATGAGCCAGCCGACCATTGGACGTATGAATGAGTACATGCTGGCACGTGAGCGAAGTGTGTTCCTTGCACCGCCAGAGACCATTAGTGCTAGAGTGTGGACCATCAGTGTGACACTGTCCTGAGGGAGAGGTGGTGCTGGAGAAGGAAGCGGTTTGCGGTGTTCTCAAGAATGTTTCTCCTTCATGCTCTTGTTGCTAGGGATTAATGCAGTAATCTAGACTGTAAGAGGTTGTGGGGGAATGTTGCTGTTTGAAGTGTGACAGTTGGTTAGAGGCCTCTGTGGCTGAGGTCTCTAAAGGATTAACTGTTAAATAAATGGCTAACAACCTCATCATGAAGCAGTGCAGCATTTATTTAAGGTGAAGGCTTTACCTCATTTTGGCGATGAGTGAAAATTCTTCACATCCTGCTGGCTGAGAGACCTCAACACAGCAAGTACATCACTGCGGAGTAAACTTCACGGAGAAGTAAAATTCAGAAACTTGCGTTTGGCAAGTTTCCTCAACCCAACCTCAGCTGCTACCCTCTATGATTCAGTGACACAAGAGCTCCGGGGAGAGTTTTCCCAAAAGGCGGCTGGTCCAAGGACAAGAATCTGAACACAGGAGTTGTTTACACAAGGTGCCTAGTGCCTGGAATCGTGTCAATCTACGAGGGGCACTTCATCGTTTTCAGCTTTGGCATGTGCCCCGACAAACAGGTACTATTAGAGAGAGGGGACTTATGCGCCGATCGTGTGCCAATTGCTTATGCGCATTACTTGCCTGGCCTTGCCTGACTCTGCACGTCGTGAAATGATGCACCTCACGAAACGCGCTACGTGTGGTCCTGCCATTTTGAGTGAGGTCCGGTGCTCAACCACTCAGTTTTTCATTCCCTCTTCAGTTTCTACATCACGACGCATGGCGAGCATGATGCTACGCACGTGGCGCCCATTTTGGTTGTGGTCCGCTTTCCGCATTGACAGTATTTGCTGCTCTTCTTTTTCAATTTCACTGATCCGCACAGCTCAGTTGCTATTCTGATTCTGACAGTTTCACACCTACGTTGCGTATGGTTTTACCTCTCTGAAAAATGTAATTATCTCCCATCTTTGTTTGGAAGTTCACCATCTTCATGTTGGGCATTCCCCCAACGCTGATGCACACAGCTTGCCTCTGCATTCTTCCTCTTCTTCATCAGATCAGGTAATTTTATGAAAGGTAGTGTTTCACCACGTTCATCTCTTCCACGGTGACATGCACAGCATGTTCTATGGATGGACTTGTTTAACAATTGTATTCAATTGTGAGGGAACATTATAGCTTCTCGTTTAGTTCAGTGACCAAACTTATATTTGACCTTTTCTAAATTTTATTCTCTGTTGAAACAAGGATTCAAGAGACCTTCTCCCTAAATTTATTAGAGCTTTAAGGGTTGTTGCTAGGTCTAAAAGAGGGCTACAGTATGCAAAATGTTACTGCTCCTCCGTTCTTTTTAACCTCCCCAGGTGATCCTACTATTCCTTGGTTAAAGTGGAAGAAGGTGTATGCTAATTATGCTAGAGTATGTGTCACTTCCTTGAGCGCCGAAAGGAAGTCACCATTATGTATGCATTGCTTAGGTTCTACGGGGCAGGAGGTGTTTGAACATCTCCCAGAACTTCCAGACAGTTAGAGGTCCATTAGGATGACGGGCGGAAAAGCACCCGACTGCCATGGTAGCGGGAAAACACTGCCTGCCAGGAGCACGGGAAAACCGCCGGTCCAATTATTATGCTCCGCAGTGGAAATCCGACAGCGGCGGTCGGATAGCGGCGGTTAACATTGTGGTGGGCTGTGCTGCCAGCAGCACCGCCGCGATGTCCAAACAAGCATGTCCTGCATGTCCCTGCCCTGTGTACTGACTTAGTCCAGACGTGTAGAGGATCTTTAGATGTTTATTTGTGGTTGGTTAAAAGTCATCCAATACAATCCAATACAAGACAGTACAAGACCAATCATAGACCCCACCAGGAGCAGCCAGTGTGGTGCTCAGCCCTTCTCAACTGACATCTCTGGCTCCCAACATTCTGTACTACATCATAAGATGAACATTCCACTTCCAAAGCAAGAGATGCAATGCATAACAACAAAGCCAGGATATTACATATCCCCTTTCCTTCCATATAAAACAATGAAGAAAGAAAAGAGAACAAAAAGATTGAAAAAACACAAAGAGTAAATAAGAAACACCGCAAACCATTGAGGAAACAGAACAACCAAAAGAAGAAGTGAAAACATAAGTGAAGAAAACAGAGAAGAAATTCAAAAGATGATAATGCCATAAAAATGACAAAAGGTGACACACCATCCCCTTTTCCTCACAACAACAATAACAGAAAGATAAAATACCAAGCGACTACCTCCAAATATACCTACTGGTCAGGCAAGTATAAAAAGAAACAAGTCAAAGCACAACACAATGACCAACAGACAAAGGCAGACGGAGAAGAGAACCTCCAAAGAACAAAAGAACACCATAGTGAGAGAAAATCAGAGAAAAATAGAATCCTGAATTCACAGATAAAATCAATGAAAGATAACAAGAGGAAAACTGAGCTGTAAAGGAAAATGATGAGTCAATTTAAGCTAAATCACACAAAATTCCCATTACATGAAAACTTCAATAAACTGTCAAATACAACTTGTGTAGGGTAAACAAATGAGACAAGAGGTGACCGTGTATAGACAACTAGTGTGGAGCCTCCACACTGTGCACTAAAGCAACATAAAAATTAGCTTATCAGGTAGGAACCCGAGTACATGGGTAGGAACCCGTGACAGTGTGCACTGAAAAGAAAGAAATACCCTGGATGTAAATTATTGTGCACTGAGCAGATGGGAATGTGACCCATATGAGACGCCTCATGCAGAGGTCATATTGTGCACCAGTAGACGAGCAAGAACCCTTACGTAACACCACGTGTGAAAGTAAGGAACTCGTACCCGGGAAAACCACCTTACAAACCCGCAAGTACGATTCGTACAGAAACACCATTTCCGTACAAATCATAAAAAACACCGACCGGCTAAAATATACCCACAATTCCGATCCGGGACACCGCGTACGCGACGTCCGGACGGAGTTAGGCAGCGTTTTACGGACCAGCAAGTACGAATCGTACCCACAGCACTTCGCACGGCAATATTTTTACGGGACCCAAAAAGTACCGGAAAAGCTAAGTACGCCACGATGCACGGCGAAAAGGAGGCCCGGTACGCACCGTACCCCCGTCCCTACACATCCGCACCGTACCCCCACCCTTATAGGTACGGAGCGTACCCCCACCCCACCCCGTATGTACGGAGCGTACCCCCACCCCACCCCGTATGTACGGTGCGTACCCCCACCCCCGTAGGTACGGAGCGTACCCCCACCCCCCTGTATGTACGGAGCGTACCCCCACCCCACCCCGTATGTACGGTGCGTACCCCCACCCCCCGTAGGTACGGTGCGTACCCCCAGCGGGGGGGGTGGGGGTACGCTCCATAGCTACGGGGTGGGGTGGGGGTACGCTCCGTACATATGGGGGGTGGGGGTATGCTCCGTACCTACGGGGTGGGGTGGGGGTACGCTCCGTACCTACGGGGGTGGGGGTACGCACCGTACCTACGGGGGTGGGGGTATGGTGCGGACGTGTAGGGATGGGGGTACGCTCCGTGCCTATGGGGGTGGGGTGGGGGTACGGCGCGTACATGGGGGAGGCTGGGGGTACGGCACGTACATTGGAGGGCTGGGGGGGTGTTCGGCGCGTATGCGGGCACATGTTTGGACGTCTCCATGGTTGCTATGGGAGTTCGCTCCGTACGGTGTTTTTTCCATACGGTTGTGCATTCGGACGGACGGAACGGATCGTACTTGCGCGCTCGGACTTCAGTTTCCCGATTCGTACGTAAAACTGTCCGGGGACGTGTTGGACACTTTTTCCGACCCGAAGACGTGATTTCTACCGTTTAGTACAGTGGGTACATGTCATTCCCTCTAGAAGGGTGGGATCATACTCCCACACCAGTTACTGGTGTGGGGGTATGATTCCAAGTTGTTTGACACCAAACACGACATGTTTTGATGCAGTCATCCCAAAGTTAGCATTTACCGCGAGGTTATAATGCACTTAAGAGTATATGTTTTAACGGCATCCACAAACAGCAGCAGAGAATAGACTCTTCCAGCTGCAGAGGGGTCCTGCTCATGCAGATCACCCCCTCACATAGTTAACCAAGCACCCTGCCCTCAGGATTGATAGGGCCTGCAATAGGGATGGCTGATAGGTTTATATGTGTGTGTATGGTGAGATATAGGAACCTATACCTCAGTGAGGAGTGCTAACACTACCTCACACAGGCTGCAGTAGCAGGCCTGTGGTGTCAGATTGAGAATGCTTCCCAGGGGTGGCATAATACATGTTGCAGCCCCTGGTAGGCCTGTGAAGTACCAATGCCCTAGGTACCTAAGGTACCATATACTAGGGGCTCATAAGGTACCACAGTATCCAATCATTAGTGCATCTTATATGCACACCAAGTTGTTTAGAGAGATCAGTGAGACTGGGGCCCTGATTAGCAGGGACCCAGCCAGACTGTAGCCAGAAACCAGTGTATACATCAGAAAAAAAGTGGGGGCAACATAAGTGCAGATCCTACTCTCCTACAACCCCTCACTCTCCTGAACCTGTGTCTCCCTTCTCTCTTGTCTCCTGCACCCCTCACTCTCCTGAACCTGTGTGTCTCCCCCTGTCTCTTGTCTCCTGCACCCCTCCCTCTCCTGGAGCTGTGTGTCTCCCTCCTTTGTTGTCTCCTGCACCCCTCACTCTCCTGACACCAACTGTCTTACTCCCTCCTCAGGTGCATAACGCAGAGGCCTTTGGCTGTGCAGGAGTGATCCTTTACTCCGACCCTGCAGACTATGTCTCGGGGACAGATGCCAGGGTGTACCCAGAGGACTGGTGGCTCCCTGGCACGGGGGCCCAACGAGGAAGCATCCTGCGGACATATGGGGACCCCTTGACCCCTTTCTACCCTTCTATTGGTAAGTAGTCCCTCCCTCGAGGGCTGTGTGTCTGTCTGTGGACCAGGGATTATGTTCAAAGCGAGGGCCCCGGGCGAAGAGGGAAACGCCCTCTCCACCTGGGGTGAGTGTGTGTGTGTGTGTGTTGGGGGGTAGAAAACAAGCAAAGGGAGGGATGAAGGCATGGGGTTGTGAGGTGGGGCCACCCGGCTGGCGTCTTCCATCATTAACTCCTCATAAATCTTCCTCGCCACCAAAGTTACGTAGTGAGATTTAGCTCCGTACCAGAACCCTCCAAAGCAAATTAGCATCCCAAACCTCCCCAACATGACCTACCACCGTCACTTCTGACCCAGTATAAGGTGAGGGTCGACCCACCCCACTTCCTGTAGAACTACCAAGCCCCAAGAACCACATGAAGCTGATAACCAAACAGGGAGGGAGGGTTGGGAAGTCATATGGCGAGGAAGACAATTCTCAGAGTAATGAAGATTACCGGCAAGTAACTGGGGCATTACCTTCTTGTAAGTCTTCCTCGCCACCAGAGTTACGAAGTGAGCACATACCCAGGCCAAGCGGCTTCATGGAAACTCACAAGAAACCACAGACTGCGGGATAATGCAAAACAAGGAGGTGTAATCCAAAAACGAAACAGATTGACAACAATCAAGAAGAAGCACAGAAGGTGAGAACAACAAGAGCCAGTAAAACCAGCCCCGGCACCTACCTCAACAAGGCCTCCCTCAGAAGGACCACCCAACACCACCCGGCAGTGATCCATGAACATGTGCGGGGAGGACCAGAGCTGCTCTACAGCTATCCACCGTAGAGACTCCAAGGATCGAGACCCATGAGACAGACAGACCTCAGGCAGACTGACCTAGCACCTGGGCAGACACCTCAGAACTCTGTGAACCTCAGGCCAACAAGATAGGCTGCATAAACCACCCACTAAGGGTGGAGAGAGAAGGTGTATGACCAGACCGGACAGGACCAAAAGTGACAAACAAGGTGGCACAGCAGCAAAAAGATACAGTCCACTCCAAAAACAGCAACACCGCCTGTCAGACAACCAAAAGCGAGAGAGCAGAATCCACCCCAGACACAATGACCGGAGGGAAAGTAGGCAACATGTACCCCGGGAACAGTGGACAAACGAGGGGACCACGGGCAGAAACGTACGACTCGGATGCCGCAAAACGGTCTGGCAGGACCCTCAAGAATGAAGGGGAGAACAGAAGGTCCCCAGCACCCCAATCCGATCAGCAAATATGAGGGCCACCAAAAGCACCACCTGCATGGCGAGGAACATGAAGTTCACGGACCCCAGGGGCTCAAAGTAACCCTCCAGAAGGGCCCGCAACACCAATGGAAGATCCTATAATGACGCACGGCAAAAGAGCTCAGGATGCTGTAGGAAACAACGTCGGAGCAACCTGGCTACCAAAGGAACCAAACCGTTCAACAGAGGACAGCGGGACACCCGCAATGCTGCCCACTGAGCCCGAAGAGCAGAATGGGCCAGGCCCACGGCAAAGTCATCAGAAAAAATGAACACCCTCAAAGGGTCTACAGAAACAGAGTCCAACCCCTTAGAAACACACCAACAAGAATAAGACCATCAATGGCGAGAATAAGACAGAAGAGTAGCCGGGCAACGGGCGCCCTGAAGCAACTCCACCACCTCCAGGGAGCAACTCCGAGACAGCAGGCACAACAACCCCAGAGCCAGGCCCGAAGATGAAGATGACGCAGAACCCCCGTGGGAAGCAAAAGGCCTGCAATGGTCAAGAAAGATCCGAGAACGTCCAGAACTACTGGACAGCCACCACCCTCAGCAGAGGAAACCAAGGGCAGCAAACTCCGCCGGGCACTAACAACAGAACAAATGCCCAGTCCCGGTGAATCTTGCACAGAACTTGCACAATCAAAGGAAATGGAGGAGAAGTGTAAAGCAGGGAGCCCGGCCAACGGAACAACATCACATCCAGCTGCCAGCACACCCCCGTGCATGGGAGGAGCGTGCAGAAGCGAGGCAGGCAAGCATCGACCAAACAGATCCACTATCGGGCACCCAAACTGTTCCACCAACACATGGGATAAAACCTCCGACAGGGAGAAGGAAGCCATGGGAGGAACGACCCCGCTCAGGAGATCCGCCATGCAGAACATGCCTTGCCTGAGTGACAACACTGACACCTCTGCCCAATGACAGAAACTCCTGTGGAAGGAGCCAAAGGGAGTGAACCCTGCAACCCCCTGGTGATTGAGGTAGCCCATCACCAGCTGAATGACACACCGGCCTAGAACACGATGCCCCTGAAGGGCCCATGCAAACCCCAGACAAGCCAAACGAATGGCCTTCATTACCAGGAAGATGGACGAGCAACCCGATTGCAGGCAACCCAACGAACCTTCACAGATCGGGAAACCAAGTTGACCCCAAGCCTCTCAAGCTTGCATCGATTGAAACCACCGGGGAAGGTAACACCAGAAAAGGAAGACCTCCGGAGAGAATGGGCTCCACCAACCACCAACCCAGATTGGGCCAATCCAGCAGAGACACTACAACAGGCAGAACGTAATTCGTGGAACAAGGAGCCCACTAGGACAAGAGACGGTTCATCAACAGGTGCAGATGAAGACGAGCTCAGGGAAGCACATTGATAGACGTAGACAAAATCAACCCCAGCACTCTCAACCACAGAAGGACAGGGGCAAGCGGAGATGGTGTACCCAGCGCGATACACAGGCAGCAAGAAAAAGGCTACAATCCACAGACCCCTCAAACAACATCAAACATGCCGAGAAACACTTCAGGCCAATCCGTGGAATGGAAGTGAAAAACAGACACCATCTGGGACGAAGTGGGCCTCACATGCCTCTGCCACACGATGCCCCTGAACCCACCGCACTTATTGATAGCCACTCCCCTGAAGCGTGTATTTCTTCAGAAGCAGGAAGTGGAAAGAAGCGCCGACAAGGTTCCATCCCAGTCCTCCTCGGCTCCCAAGCACCCGGCACCACATGACCACAATGAACAGCACATGCTCGGATGCCGCGGGCTTCAGGAGACATGGCCATGTCTCAAAGCTAAAGAATGCGCTCGCTTATCTATAATGCTGACCGCACACATTGCTCTCCAATGCACACAGCGTAACGCAAACGTGTAGGGCATATACAAAAAAAATAGGACAGACTTACAGGAGCAAAAAATACCAATTCTGGGAAAACTGTTGGTAGGCGAGAAACAATAGATGGAGCAAGGAAGATTACCAGTAAGTAACCGAGGCATCACTTAGGTCTGTCAGTGCTACTTCTCAGCAGAGCCCTTGGCTGACCTTGGCACCTGGCAATAAGTCTTGGCAGCAGCAGGGCAGGCAGAGATCTGCCCGCTAGGTGCTCGACGCTGGGAGCATCTGTAAAGATGCGTCAGTTTCCCTGCGCCAGCCTGCAAAACCCTTGCGCTACCATGGATACCCCGTATTTACAATACGGTGCACCGTGGCGCAACGATTGACAGATGCGTAAGAAATTCTGACGCATCTGTTGGCTCAAAAGTCATGCCTCCACGTCGGGACAGACCGCCAACCGTGAACACAACCGTATTTACCGCCAATAAGAACCTCTTATTTGATCTGTGGTCAGAATGAGATCTATGGTCAGGGTGAGATCTGTGGTCAGGATGAGATCTGTGGTGATGAGAGCTGTGACCAGAGTTCTGTGGTCAGGATTAGATCTGTGGTGATGAAATCTATGGTCAGGATGAGATCTGTGGTCAGGATGAGATCTGTGGTGATGAGATCTGTGGTCAGATTGAGATCTGTGGTGATGAGATCTGTGGTCAGGATGAGATATGTGGTAATGAGATCTGTGGTCAGGATGTCATCTGTAGTCAGGATGAGATCTGTGGTCAGGGTGAGATCTGTGGTGATGAGTTCTATGGCCAGGATGAGATCTGTGGTGATGAGATGTGTGGTCAGGATGAGATCTGTGGTCAGGATGAGATCTGTGGTGATGAGATCTGTGGTCAGGATGAGATCTGTGGTGATAAGGTCTGTGGTCAGGATGAGAACTGTGGTGATGAGATCAGTGGTCAGAATGAGATATGTGGTGATGAGATCTGTGGTAAGGATTAGATCTGTGTTGATGAGAACTGTGGTCAGGATGAGATCTGTGGTCAGGATGAGATCTGTGGTGATGAGATCAGTAGTCAGGATGAGATCTGTGGTGATGAGGTCTGTGGTCAAGATGTGATCTGTGGTCAGGGTGAGATCTGTGGTAAGAGTGAGATCTGTGGTCAGGATGGGATATTTGGTGATGAGAGCTGTGACCAAAGTTCTGTGGTCAGGATTAGATCTGTGGGAAAGAGATCTATGGTCAGGATGAGATCTGTGGTCAGGATGAGATCTGTGGTGATGAGATCTGTGGTCAGATTGAGATCTGTGGTGATGAGATCTGTGGTCAGGATGAGATATGTGGTCAGGATTAGATATGTGGTGATGAGATCTGTGATCAGAATGTGATCCGTTGTCAGGATGAGATCTGTGGTCAGGGTGAGATCTGTGGTCAGGATGAGATCTGTGGTGATGAGTTCTATAGCCAGGATGGGATCTGTGGTCAGGATGAGATTTGTGATGATGAGATGTGTGGTCAGGACAATATCTGTGGTGATGAGATCTATGGTCAGGATGAGATCTGTGGTCAGGATGAGATCTGTGGTGATGAGATCTGTGGTCAGATTGAGATCTGTGATGATGAGATCTGTGGTCAGGATGAGATATGTGATAATGAGATCTGTGGTCAGGATGTCATCCGTAGTCAGGATGAGATCTGTGGTCAGGGTGAGATCTGTGATCAGGATAAGATCTGTGGTGATGAGTTCTATGGCCAGGATGGGATCTGTGGTCAGGATGAGATCTGTGGTGATGAGATGTGTGGTCAGGATGAGATCTGTGGTCAGGATGAGATCTGTGGTGATGAGATCTGTGGTCAGGATGAGATCTGTGGTGATAAGGTCTGTGGTCAGGATGAGAACTGTGGTGATGAGATCAGTGGTCAGAATGAGATATGTGGTGATGAGATCTGTGGTAAGGATTAGATCTGTGTTGAGAACTGTGGTCAGGATGAGATCTGTGGTCAGGATGAGATCTGTGGTTATGAGATCAGTAATCAGGATGAGATCTGTGGTGATGAGGACTGTGGTCAAGATGTGATCTGTGGTCAGGGTGAGATCTGTGGTAAGAGTGAGATCTGTGGTCAGGATGGGATCTTTGGTGATGAGAGCTGTGACCAAAGTTCTGTGGTCAGGATTAGATCTGTGGTGAAGAGATCTAAGGTCAGGATGAGATCTGTGGTCAGGATGAGATCTGTGGTGATGAGATCTGTGGTCAGATTGAGATCTGTGGTGATGAGATCTGTGGTCAGGATGAGATATCTGGTTCAGTCCAGTTCTGGTGCACTTTGTTTACGTGATGCAGGCTTCTTCTTTCAGGGTGCAGGGCAGAGTCATCAGACGCTCCACAGGGGGCGGAGCTGGCATTGTGGGGGCAGAGCACATTCCTATTCAGAGTCCAGGTGTACTCCTCCCACCCATCTACCTGTCAATCTTCCTATTCACCACCAGGCTACCTAGCCCTGCCCATCTGGGTTTCCCCAGCCATGTCACTCACACAAGCTAGACAGCAGATACACATCACGCAGAGGCGGGCTGAAATGGTTAGGCAAGCAAAGGCCAACTTTCTAAAAGTGGCATTTGCAAACGCAGAATATTAAAATAAACCTTACGAAAAGATGTACCTTATTATTCCGAGTTCAGGCATACTAAACTCGATCTTCTACCATGTTCCCTGGGCATGTTAGGATCATAGGATGTAACAATCTCAACAGCCCATTCTGGCCTATGAGAACAGGCTAGCCTTACAATAGTGAAAAACATGGCTGTAATTCACTATTAGGACATGCCACACACATCAGGGCTTGTCCTACCTTATGCTTACAACACACCCTGCCCTTGGGCCTACCATAGGGGTGACTAACATGAAGTTAAGGGAAGGTTTAGGGACTGGCAAGTGTGTGCACTTGCCAGTCAGCATGTCAGTACCAGACTGCACGCAGGTTCTGCGATGGCAGACCCTAGACACATTTTATCAGGCCGCTTCTGTGGGTGGCACAACCAGTGCTGCAAGCCAACCAGCGGCATTTGTATTTACACGCCCTGGCACTCCTGGTGCACTTTACTGGGGTCTGACAGTAAACCAAATAAGCCAATCATGGAATCCAACCAACATAGCAATTTACAATGGGGAGAGCATATGCACTTTAGCACTGATCAGCAGTGGTAAAGTGCCCAGAGTCATAAAACAGCCAACAACAGGTCAGAAAAATGAAGTTCACGGACCCCAGGGGCTCAAAGTAACCCTCCAGAAGGGCCCGCAACACCAATGGAAGATCCTATAATGACGCACGGCAAAAGAGCTCAGGATGCTGTAGGAAACAACGTCGGAGCAACCTGGCTACCAAAGGAACCAAACCGTTCAACAGAGGACAGCGGGACACCCGCAATGCTGCCCACTGAGCCCGAAGAGCAGAATGGGCCAGGCCCACGGCAAAGTCATCAGAAAAAATGAACACCCTCAAAGGGTCTACAGAAACAGAGTCCAACCCCTTAGAAACACACCAACAAGAATAAGACCATCAATGGCGAGAATAAGACAGAAGAGTAGCCGGGCAACGGGCGCCCTGAAGCAACTCCACCACCTCCAGGGAGCAACTCCGAGACAGCAGGCACAACAACCCCAGAGCCAGGCCCGAAGATGAAGATGACGCAGAACCCCCGTGGGAAGCAAAAGGCCTGCAATGGTCAAGAAAGATCCGAGAACGTCCAGAACTACTGGACAGCCACCACCCTCAGCAGAGGAAACCAAGGGCAGCAAACTCCGCCGGGCACTAACAACAGAACAAATGCCCAGTCCCGGTGAATCTTGCACAGAACTTGCACAATCAAAGGAAATGGAGGAGAAGTGTAAAGCAGGGAGCCCGGCCAACGGAACAACATCACATCCAGCTGCCAGCACACCCCCGTGCATGGGAGGAGCGTGCAGAAGCGAGGCAGGCAAGCATCGACCAAACAGATCCACTATCGGGCACCCAAACTGTTCCACCAACACATGGGATAAAACCTCCGACAGGGAGAAGGAAGCCATGGGAGGAACGACCCCGCTCAGGAGATCCGCCATGCAGAACATGCCTTGCCTGAGTGACAACACTGACACCTCTGCCCAATGACAGAAACTCCTGTGGAAGGAGCCAAAGGGAGTGAACCCTGCAACCCCCTGGTGATTGAGGTAGCCCATCACCAGCTGAATGACACACCGGCCTAGAACACGATGCCCCTGAAGGGCCCATGCAAACCCCAGACAAGCCAAACGAATGGCCTTCATTACCAGGAAGATGGACGAGCAACCCGATTGCAGGCAACCCAACGAACCTTCACAGATCGGGAAACCAAGTTGACCCCAAGCCTCTCAAGCTTGCATCGATTGAAACCACCGGGGAAGGTAACACCAGAAAAGGAAGACCTCCGGAGAGAATGGGCTCCACCAACCACCAACCCAGATTGGGCCAATCCAGCAGAGACACTACAACAGGCAGAACGTAATTCGTGGAACAAGGAGCCCACTAGGACAAGAGACGGTTCATCAACAGGTGCAGATGAAGACGAGCTCAGGGAAGCACATTGATAGACGTAGACAAAATCAACCCCAGCACTCTCAACCACAGAAGGACAGGGGCAAGCGGAGATGGTGTACCCAGCGCGATACACAGGCAGCAAGAAAAAGGCTACAATCCACAGACCCCTCAAACAACATCAAACATGCCGAGAAACACTTCAGGCCAATCCGTGGAATGGAAGTGAAAAACAGACACCATCTGGGACGAAGTGGGCCTCACATGCCTCTGCCACACGATGCCCCTGAACCCACCGCACTTATTGATAGCCACTCCCCTGAAGCGTGTATTTCTTCAGAAGCAGGAAGTGGAAAGAAGCGCCGACAAGGTTCCATCCCAGTCCTCCTCGGCTCCCAAGCACCCGGCACCACATGACCACAATGAACAGCACATGCTCGGATGCCGCGGGCTTCAGGAGACATGGCCATGTCTCAAAGCTAAAGAATGCGCTCGCTTATCTATAATGCTGACCGCACACATTGCTCTCCAATGCACACAGCGTAACGCAAACGTGTAGGGCATATACAAAAAAAATAGGACAGACTTACAGGAGCAAAAAATACCAATTCTGGGAAAACTGTTGGTAGGCGAGAAACAATAGATGGAGCAAGGAAGATTACCAGTAAGTAACCGAGGCATCACTTAGGTCTGTCAGTGCTACTTCTCAGCAGAGCCCTTGGCTGACCTTGGCACCTGGCAATAAGTCTTGGCAGCAGCAGGGCAGGCAGAGATCTGCCCGCTAGGTGCTCGACACTGGGAGCATCTGTAAAGATGCGTCAGTTTCCCTGCGCCAGCCTGCAAAACCCTTGCGCTACCATGGATACCCCGTATTTACAATACGGTGCACCGTGGCGCAACGATTGACAGATGCGTCAGAAATTCTGACGCATCTGTTGGCTCAAAAGTCATGCCTCCACGTCGGGACAGACCGCCAACCGTGAACACAACCGTATTTACCGCCAATAAGAACCTCTTATTTGATCTGTGGTCAGAATGAGATCTATGGTCAGGGTGAGATCTGTGGTCAGGATGAGATCTGTGGTGATGAGAGCTGTGACCAGAGTTCTGTGGTCAGGATTAGATCTGTGGTGATGAAATCTATGGTCAGGATGAGATCTGTGGTCAGGATGAGATCTGTGGTGATGAGATCTGTGGTCAGATTGAGATCTGTGGTGATGAGATCTGTGGTCAGGATGAGATATGTGGTAATGAGATCTGTGGTCAGGATGTCATCTGTAGTCAGGATGAGATCTGTGGTCAGGGTGAGATCTGTGGTGATGAGTTCTATGGCCAGGATGAGATCTGTGGTGATGAGATGTGTGGTCAGGATGAGATCTGTGGTCAGGATGAGATCTGTGGTGATGAGATCTGTGGTCAGGATGAGATCTGTGGTGATAAGGTCTGTGGTCAGGATGAGAACTGTGGTGATGAGATCAGTGGTCAGAATGAGATATGTGGTGATGAGATCTGTGGTAAGGATTAGATCTGTGTTGATGAGAACTGTGGTCAGGATGAGATCTGTGGTCAGGATGAGATCTGTGGTGATGAGATCAGTAGTCAGGATGAGATCTGTGGTGATGAGGTCTGTGGTCAAGATGTGATCTGTGGTCAGGGTGAGATCTGTGGTAAGAGTGAGATCTGTGGTCAGGATGGGATCTTTGGTGATGAGAGCTGTGACCAAAGTTCTGTGGTCAGGATTAGATCTGTGGGAAAGAGATCTATGGTCAGGATGAGATCTGTGGTCAGGATGAGATCTGTGGTGATGAGATCTGTGGTCAGATTGAGATCTGTGGTGATGAGATCTGTGGTCAGGATGAGATATGTGGTCAGGATTAGATATGTGGTGATGAGATCTGTGATCAGAATGTGATCCGTTGTCAGGATGAGATCTGTGGTCAGGGTGAGATCTGTGGTCAGGATGAGATCTGTGGTGATGAGTTCTATAGCCAGGATGGGATCTGTGGTCAGGATGAGATTTGTGATGATGAGATGTGTGGTCAGGACAATATCTGTGGTGATGAGATCTATGGTCAGGATGAGATCTGTGGTCAGGATGAGATCTGTGGTGATGAGATCTGTGGTCAGATTGAGATCTGTGATGATGAGATCTGTGGTCAGGATGAGATATGTGATAATGAGATCTGTGGTCAGGATGTCATCCGTAGTCAGGATGAGATCTGTGGTCAGGGTGAGATCTGTGATCAGGATAAGATCTGTGGTGATGAGTTCTATGGCCAGGATGGGATCTGTGGTCAGGATGAGATCTGTGGTGATGAGATGTGTGGTCAGGATGAGATCTGTGGTCAGGATGAGATCTGTGGTGATGAGATCTGTGGTCAGGATGAGATCTGTGGTGATAAGGTCTGTGGTCAGGATGAGAACTGTGGTGATGAGATCAGTGGTCAGAATGAGATATGTGGTGATGAGATCTGTGGTAAGGATTAGATCTGTGTTGAGAACTGTGGTCAGGATGAGATCTGTGGTCAGGATGAGATCTGTGGTTATGAGATCAGTAATCAGGATGAGATCTGTGGTGATGAGGACTGTGGTCAAGATGTGATCTGTGGTCAGGGTGAGATCTGTGGTAAGAGTGAGATCTGTGGTCAGGATGGGATCTTTGGTGATGAGAGCTGTGACCAAAGTTCTGTGGTCAGGATTAGATCTGTGGTGAAGAGATCTAAGGTCAGGATGAGATCTGTGGTCAGGATGAGATCTGTGGTGATGAGATCTGTGGTCAGATTGAGATCTGTGGTGATGAGATCTGTGGTCAGGATGAGATATCTGGTCAGGATGAGATATGTGGTGATGAGATCTGTGATCAGAATGTGATCCGTTGTCAGGATGAGATCTGTGGTCAGGGTGAGATCTGTGGTCAGGATGAGATCTGTGGTGATGAGTTCTATAGCCAGGATGGGATCTGTGGTCAGGATGAGATTTGTGATGATGAGATGTGTGGTCAGGACGATATCTGTGGTGATGAGATCTATGGTCAGGATGAGATCTGTGGTCAAGATGAGATCTGTGGTGATGAGATCTGTGGTCAAGATAAGATCTGTGGTGATGAGATCTGTGGTCAGGATGAGATCTGTGGTGATAAGATCAGTGGTCAGGATGAGATCTGTGGTGATGAGATCTGTGGTCAGGATGTGATCTGTGGTCAGGATGAGATCTGTGGTCAGGGTGAGATCTGTGGTCAGGATAAGATCTGTGGTGATGAGTTCTGTGGTCAGGATGAGATCTGTGGTGATGAGATCATTGGTCAGGATGAGATCTGTGGTGATGAGATCTGTGGTCAGGATTAGATCTGTGGTGATAAGATCTGTGTTCAGGATGAGATCTGTGGTGATGAGATCTGTGGTCAGGATGAGATCTGTGGTGATGAGATCAGTGGTCAGGATGAGATCTGTCTTGATGAAATCTGTGGTCAGGATGTGATCTGTGGTCAGGATGAGATCTGTGGTCAGGGTGAGATCTGTGGTTAGGATGAGATCTGTGGTAATGAGATGTGTGATCAGAGATCTGTGGTCAGGATTAGATCTGTGATCAGAGATCTGTGGTCAGGATTAGATCTGTGGTGATGTGATCTATGGTCAGGATGATATCTGTGGTCAGAATGAGATCTGTGGTGATGAGATCTGTGATCAGAGATCTGTGGTCAGGATTAGATCTGTGGTGAAGAGATCTGTGTTCAGGATGAGATCTGTGGTGATGAGATAAGTGGTCAGGATGTGATCTGTGGTCAGTATGAGATCTGTGGTCAGGGTGAGATCTGTGGTTAGGATGAGATCTGTGGTGATGAGATCAGAGATCTGTGGTCAGGATTAGATCTGTGGTGATGAGATCTATGGCCAGGATGAAATCTGTGGCCAGGATGAGATCTGTGGTGATGAGATCTGTGGTCAGGATGAGATCTGTGGTGATGGGGTCTGTGGTCAGGATGAGAAATGTGGTGATGAGATCGGTGGTCAGGATGTGATCCGTGGTCAGGATGAGATCTGTGGTCAGGGTGAGATCTGTGGTCAGGATGAGATCTGTGGTGATGAGATCTGTGACCAGGATGGGATCTGTAGTAATGATGAGATCTGTGGTGATGAGATGTGTGGTATGGATGGGATGTGTGGTGATGAGGTCTGTGATCAGGATGAGATCTGTGGTGATGAGATGTGTCATCAGGATTAACCCTGGGCGTAGTTTGTGCAGTTACGTTATGCTACACTACGCAAAGTGCACTTCGCACTACGCAAGCTACGCTTAGCTACGCGAGCTGTGTAGTGCTGTAGGGAAAATGCTGTTCGCACTGATTGCACAGTGCTGGATGCTTGTCCGCACTGTGCAATCATTGCAAACGGCATCTTGCACAGTGCAAGCGGTCGTTTTCTGCCGCTCGAGTAGATTTGTACTTGAGCGGCAGTTTTCTCAACGTGAACTGGTAGTTTCTCATCACAAGCGGTCACGAGCACACGCGACCACTCGCAATGAGAAACCTGACCTCCCGGCGTTTAGAATCTCGCCGGGAGGTTTATTTTCCACGCTTGCGATCGGCAACTTGATGTTGCTGATCGCGAACGAGGAATAAGTCTCGCCGGGGTGTCATTTTGCTTGCTCGCGGTCACCAACTTGACGGTGAGGACCGGGAGCAAGCAAAAAATGCCCGCTAAGCATTTTTGCACTGTGCCACCTGCAATTCGCATAGCGCATAGTTGTGCAAACTACGCGAGCATAGCGTAGTCCTACGCCCAGCGTTAGTCAGGAGGAGATCTGTGGTGATGAGATCTGTGGTCAGAGATCTGTGGTGATGAGATCTCTGGTCAGAAATCTGTGGTGTGGATTAGATCTGTGGTCAAGATGAGATCTATGGTCGGGATGAGATCTGTGGTGATGAGATCTGTGGTGTGGATGAGATCTGTGGTGATGAGATCTGTGGTCAGGATGAGATCTGTGGTGATGAGATCTATGGTCAGGATGAGATCAGTGATCAGGATGAGATCTGTGGTCAGGATGAGATCAGTGTTGATGAGATGTGTGTTCAGGATGAGATCTGTGGTGATGAGGTCTGTGGTCAGGATGAAATCAGTGGTCAGGATGAGATCTGTGGTCAGGATGAGATCTGTGGTCATTGATGAGATCTGTGATGATGAGACCTGTGGTCAGGATGGAATCTGTGTTGATGAGATCTGTGATCAGGATGTGATCTGTGGTCAGGATGAGATCTGTGGTCAGGATGAGATCTGTGGTAATGAGATGTGTTGTCAGGTTGAGGTCTGTGGTGTTGCGATCTGTGGTCAGGATGGCATCAGTGGCAAGGATGAGATCGGTGGTCGGGATGAGATTTGTGGTCAGAATGAGATCTGTGGCGATGAGATCTGTGGTCAGGATGAGATCTATGGTGAGGAGATCTGTGGTCATGATGTGATCTGTGGTCAGGATGAGATATGTGGTCAGGATGAGATCTGTGGTGATGAGATCTGTGGTCACAGATCTGTGGTCAAGGATCTGTGGTGATGAGATCAGTGGTCAGAGAAATGTGGTCAGGATTAGATCTGTAATTCTGAGATCTGTAGTCAGGATGAGATCTGTGGTCAGGATGAGTTCTATGGTGAGGAGATCTGTGGTCAGGATGTGATCCGTGGTCAAGATGAGATCTGTGGTCAGGACGAGATCTTTGGTCAGGGTGAGATCTCTGATCAGGAGGAGATCTGGAGTCAGGATGAAATCTGTGGTGATGAGATCTGTGGTCAGGATAAGATCTGCGGTGATGAGATCTGTGGTCAGGTTGAGATCTGTGGTCAAGATGAGATCTGTGATCAGGATGAGATCTGTGGTCAGGTTGAGGTCTGTGGTCAGGGTGAGATTTTTGGTCAGGATGAGATCTGTGGTGATGAGATCTGTGGCCAGGATGGGATCTGTGGTCAGGATGAGATATGTGGTGATGAGATCTGTGGTCAGGATTAGATCTGTGGTCAAGATGAGATCTGTGGTCAGGATGAGACCTGTGGTCCCAATGAGATCTTTGGTGATGAGATCTGTGGTCACGGTTGTTAGAAATGAGAAGACTCTGGTTGGCGCAGGCAAGTACCAGCGACAAGCAGGGACCCTTTTTTTCTAGTCAGGGCGAAGGATGACTCCTCAGAATAACCCCTGCTCACCCTCTAGGTGCGCGGCGCGAGCAGTCAAGGCTAAACCTCAGGCGTACACGGTTAAGCAATTGCAATTAGACATACAGCAAACCCCTTGCATGCACCATAAACGGACACCAGTCAGGTTGTATACGAAAATAAGCTTTTTATATAGTTTCAGCAGAGTTAGTACACGGCCCAGTAATGGTGAAACGGTTTGCCACAATTTCTATAAATACGGAACAAGTTCTCTTTATGTGGAAAGTTCTTATGCGGGCACAAACGTGACTGCGGGCCTCAGCGCACTTCGCGCTGGGGCGGCAACGGGAAGCACGCGGGAGACGACAGGGAAAACAGAAAGGTGCGGACACTGGATCCGATGCGAGCTCGCGGTCGAGTTCGTAAGTACAGTACCTCGTCTCTTTTTGTGAAGGCGGGTGCGGAATTTCAGTGGCTCTTCGTTAGAAGGGCGAGGCTTCCACACTTCACGAGGGGGGTCTGGTCCTTCAGGCTCACGGCAAGAGCGGGGTGTTACAGGTGGCAAGTGAACAAAGCGGGGCAGCCGGGCACGCAGTCAATGTCCGGGCCGTCCGAGGCTTGGAGATGCTCATAACGCCGATTCCGGAGGGAGGGTGAAGGTGCGCAGCGAGCCTCCGGTGAGCGAGGTGACGGGGCAGCCCAGCACGTCATCGGGGGAGCGGCTCAGATCGAGCGAGGCTCTTCCCAAGGCAGGGGCGGCTAAGCAGTCAGGTCAAGGCTCAAGGAGGGGCTGGGGGCACGAGAGTCACGGCTCCGGCGAGGGAAGGAACACCACAGTCCAGCGGCGGGCGAGTGAAGGTCAGGTTGAGCCCAATGGTCCTGGGGCTTAGTTCAGGGGGCAAGCTCGCTTCCAAGCCCTTGGAGATCATTTTGAAAAGCATAAGTTTCTTGAAAGTAAAGCAAAGTCTTCAGCAAAAGGTTCCTCTTCTCTCCTTTGGCAGCAAGGTCACCACTGCAGGCCAGTCCCCCAGGATAGGGACAGTCTTCCTCCTTACAGCTTTCCCGGGGCCTCCTCCTCAGGCAGAGATTCTTCTTGGGTCAAAAGCAGATCTGATTTCTTAGGAGCAGGGCTCCTACATTTATACTACATTTCTTTTGTTCTCCCAGGCCAGGGGGGCCCTTGCCTAGTTCAGTCCAGTTCTGGTGCACTTTGTTTACGTGATGCAGGCTTCTTCTTTCAGGGTGCAGGGCAGAGTCATCAGACGCTCCACAGGGGGCGGAGCTGGCATTGTGGGGGCAGAGCACATTCCTATTCAGAGTCCAGGTGTACTCCTCCCACCCATCTACCTGTCAATCTTCCTATTCACCACCAGGCTACCTAGCCCTGCCCATCTGGGTTTCCCCAGCCATGTCACTCACACAAGCTAGACAGCAGATACACATCACGCAGAGGCGGGCTGAAATGGTTAGGCAAGCAAAGGCCAACTTTCTAAAAGTGGCATTTGCAAACGCAGAATATTAAAATAAACCTTACGAAAAGATGTACCTTATTATTCCGAGTTCAGGCATACTAAACTCGATCTTCTACCATGTTCCCTGGGCATGTTAGGATCATAGGATGTAACAATCTCAACAGCCCATTCTGGCCTATGAGAACAGGCTAGCCTTACAATAGTGAAAAACATGGCTGTAATTCACTATTAGGACATGCCACACACATCAGGGCTTGTCCTACCTTATGCTTACAACACACCCTGCCCTTGGGCCTACCATAGGGGTGACTAACATGAAGTTAAGGGAAGGTTTAGGGACTGGCAAGTGTGTGCACTTGCCAGTCAGCATGTCAGTACCAGACTGCACGCAGGTTCTGCGATGGCAGACCCTAGACACATTTTATCAGGCCGCTTCTGTGGGTGGCACAACCAGTGCTGCAAGCCAACCAGCGGCATTTGTATTTACACGCCCTGGCACTCCTGGTGCACTTTACTGGGGTCTGACAGTAAACCAAATAAGCCAATCATGGAATCCAACCAACATAGCAATTTACAATGGGGAGAGCATATGCACTTTAGCACTGATCAGCAGTGGTAAAGTGCCCAGAGTCATAAAACAGCCAACAACAGGTCAGAAAAAATGCAGGAGGAAGGGAAAAAGTTTAGGGATGACCCTGCAAAAAGGGCCAAGTCCAATACTACCCCCTTCCAGCCAAAACGCAGGGCAGACCAATCACCACCGTGATGGTCTTCCCTGCTTGGGGCGATAGAACGAGGACCTGGCCCGCAACTGCAGGGGCAGACTCCAGTTCTACGCCAATCTGAACTTATTGGACTCCCTCTGTCCATACTCTCAGGGCCCACCAAGCCAATCCATGGGGAACCCTTCTCCTCACCTGTGGACACCACCTGTGCAGCACCTAACCTTAACTGGCTCACAGGTGTGTCCCAACAGACAGACAGCAAAATGCCACAGTGGCCACTGACAGTAGTCAGTGATGAGACCCAGGCCTTATGCCTCTCAGGGCTCTCAAACCTCTGTGGTGCCAGGGAGCGGGGGGCAGTAGCCCCAGGTGCTTGGCAACCTTTGTCCATTCTCCCTCCTGTCAGGTCAGGTATGACATCCTGGCACTGACTCACCAGCCCCAGGCCTGTACCCGGCGGCTGGACCAAAGACTGGGGTGGCCTCTCCCACACCCGGTCCTCCTCCTTGGGGCTCTGAACCCTCCCACTTGGAGTGGTACCCCCTTCCAGAATTGCCAGGGCACCTGTGGCAGGTGTCCTGTGCAATTCGCCCACCAGTTCAGGGGTTCTATCCTGCAACTGGGTGTCCAGGTCAGGGGGGACACCCTGAACCTGGCCCTCCAACCTAGGGTCTAAACCCTTCAGTTGAGCCGGGGTCAGAGGCGAGGACTCCCTCCCTCTGCACCCCCTTCCAGATGGCTGTACCCTCCCAACTGGAATGGTACCCCTAGAAGCAACATGGGTCAGGACACAGATTACAGTTGTCCCACCCTCCAGGTCAGATAACACCTGAACCTGGCTTCCCAACCCTGGGACCAACCCATGCGGTTGAACGCTCGCCTGGCGCACCAGGACTTCCCGGGGAGCACGCATGCCCCCCTGAGGGTGACACATAACTCATGTGTCATTTGACAGTCTGCCTGCCGCAGATCTCCCGACCCCTGTCCATCTGACAGTGCCTGAAGATCCCCCAGGACAGAAGTGGTGTCACCATGGTCATTCACTGGTGCTGCAGCCCTTCTGGCTGGCCCCTGACCCATTGGTTCTTCCACTGGGGACCCTTTCTCCCTCTCACCCCTCAATCTGGACTTCTGCACCCTCCCAACTGGAGCGGTACTGCCAGACACCAGAACTGAGGGAGGCCTGCTTACAGACACTCCCCGTTCACCAGACACTAGGGGATCCCACACAACGGGCAGCCCCTCAGGACAGACTAGGCTCCCCACCTGGTGTTCCCTTAAAGAACCATCCAATTTCTGAGACTGAGGTTGGGCACTACCGGGACATAACCCATTCTCACTCCTTCCCCTTAAAGACAGGACATGAGGCCCTACACCCCTCTCACTACTACAGGACCTAGTTGGGCTACTCTGAGCCACTTCCACCACACTGGGTGTGAAGATACCTGAACCACTCCTTTTGGGATCACTCCCCAATGCCTTTCCAGACCCTCTGGACTCCACCAAAAGGTCTGCCTCCAATGTGAGCTCCCTGCGGTCAGAGAACTCACTCTGCCACAGGTGTTGGCATAGCTCTGGAAAACAGGGACTTACAATATGCTCTCCCTCAATTGGATCACACAGCCCCCTAGCAGGGTTAACCAAACAATCCTTCACCTCCCCATCCAGTGCCTCACACATGTACTCCACACCCCTCCCCTGAGACTGGCAAGAAAGTATCTGACTGTCTTTGTCACACAACCCACACTCTTCTGGGCGGTCTTCACACTCACATACCAGGACTTCAATTATGGGGGAATCCCTCTCCCTGCACCTCTCATCTAGAGTCAGTAGAGTGTCCCTCCCACCACTAGGACCATGAACCCCTGCACTAGTTACCCTATTCCCTTCAGGGACACTGCGCACTACTGGAGCTACCTCATGTCCTTGAACCTCCTGGTGTATGTTAACCCCCTCCTTCAAGTCAGGGGCCAAGTCTCTGGGTGTGCGTACTACTCTCTCAGCACTAACAGATTCAATGTTGCTGCCACCATCTGAGCAGGATTCCTCCTCCCACTCAGAAAAGCTCAATCTCTGAGCTACTCACCTTTCTTGTTGCTGGGCTCAGACACTCATGGCCTCAAGCCTCTCGAGCTCCATATCAAACTTCCTCATTATCAAGTCATGCTCCATTTGCATTTTCTTTTCTTCCAGAGCCAGCTTTTTGCTTTCCAGCTCCTGTTGTCCATTTAGTTTCGCCATCTCTATCTCATGAGCTCTGGTTTCCTTCCTGTCGGCCAACTCCTCTGGCGACAGGCCTCTGCCCAAGCGAGTGATGCCCTCTGCCCGCTCAATTTCCTCCACCTCATCAGAGTCTTTTCTTGACTCAACCCAGGCCCTCAGCGCCTTGCAAAGATCTACTTTGAGCTTACATCCAACAGCGGGGACTTTGAATTTTCTGCAGAAGCCCTTCAGCTGGGCCTTGGTGTAGCTCTCTAATCTCTCTTCTTCCCATTCCATATCATCCATTCCAAAGACTATAGAGGCTGCCCTTCCTGCAGGGAGTGAACCAGGCATGGTTTCTCAAAAAGTGGAGATTCTTGGCAAAACAAAAAAAATCAATAGTATTGTGGCTGCGTTACTGGTCTGCACTCACTATGTGTGATCAATGATCCACTGTATGCAAACTACAAATGCAAATCCGAAAATCCTCACCGCTGCCACCAATGTTAGAAATGAGGGGGCTCTGGTTGGTGCGGGCAAGTACCAGCGACAAGCAGGGACCCTTTTTTTCTGGTCAGGGCGAAGGATGACTCCTCAGAATAACCCCTGCTCACCCTCTAGGTGCGCGGCGCGAGCAGTCAAGGCTAAACCTCAGGCGTACACGGTTAAGCAATTGCAATTAGACATACAGCAAACCCCTTGCATGCACCATAAACGGACACCAGTCAGGTTGTATACGAAAATAAGCTTTTTATATAGTTTCAGCAGAGTTAGTACACGGCCCAGTAACGGTGAAACGGTGGGGCCACAATTTCTATAAATACGGAACAAGTTCTCTTTATGCGGAAAGTTCTTATGCGGGCACAAAGGTGACTGCGGGCCTCAGCGCACTTCGCGCTGGGGCGGCAACCGGGAAGCAAGCAGCAGACAGGGAAAACAGAACGGTGCGGACCCTGGATCCGATGCGAGCTCGCGGTCGAGTTCGTAAGTACAGTACCTCGTCTCTTTTCGTGAAGGCGGTGCGGGATTTCAGCGGCTCTTCGTTAGAAGGGCGAGGCGGCGTCCTGGGCTTCCACACTTCACGAGGGGGGTCTGGTCCTTCTGGCTCACGGCAAGAGCGGGGTGTTACAGGTGGCAAGTGAACAAAGCAGGGCAGCCGGGCACGCAGTCTACGTCCGGGACGTCCGAGGCTTGAAGATGCTCATAACGCCGATTCCGGCGGGAGGGTGAAGGTGCGCAGTGAGCCTCCGGCGAGCGAGGTGACGGGGCAGCCAAGCACGGCGTCGGGGGAACTGCTCAGATCGAGCGAGGCTCTTCCCAAGGCAGGGGCGGCTAAGCAGTCAGATCACGGCTCAAGGAGGGGCTGGGGGCACGAGAGTCACGGCTCCGGCGAGGGAAGGAACACCACAGTCCAGCGGCGGGCGAGTGACGGTCAGGTTGAGCCCAATGGTCCTGGGGCTCAGTTCAGGGGGCAAGCTCGCTTCCAAGCCCTTGGAGATCATTTTGAAAAGCACAAGTTTCTTGAAAGTAAAAGTAAAGCAAAGTCTTCAGCAAAAGGTTCCTCTTCTCTCCTTTGGCAGCAAGGACACCACTGCAGGCCAATCCCCCAGGATAGGGACAGTCTTCCTCCTACAGCTTTCCCGGGGCCTCCTCCTCAGGCAGAGATTCTTCTTGGGTCAAAAGCGGATCTGATTTCTTAAGAGCAGGGCTCCTACATTTATACTACATTTCTTTTGTTCTCCCAGGCCAGGGGGGCCCTTGCCTAGTTCAGTCCAGTTCTGGAGCACTTTGTTGACGCGATGCAGGCTTTTTCTTTCAGAGTGCAGGGCAGAGTCATCAGACGCTCCACAGGGGGCGGAGCCGGCATTGAGGGGGCAGAGCACTGTCCTATTCAGAGCCTAGGAGCACTCCTCCCACCCATCTACCTGTCAATCTTCCTATTCACCACCAGGCTACCTAGCCCTGCCCATCTGGGTTTCCCCAGCCCTGTCACTCACACAAGCTAGACAGCAGATACACATCACGCAGAGGCGGGCTGAAATGGTTAGGCAAGCAAAGGCCAACTTTCTAAAAGTGGCATTTGAAAACGCAGAATATTAAAATAAACCTTACGAAAAGATGTACCTTATTATTCCGAGTTCAGGCATACTAAACTCGATCTTCTACCATGTTCCCTGGGCATGTTAGGATCATAGGATGTAACAATCTTAACAGCCCATTCTGGCCTATGAGAACAGGCTAGCTTTACAATAGTGAAAAACGAAAATGGCTGTAATTCACTATTAGGACATGCCACACACATCAGGGCTTGTCCTACCTTATGCTTACAACGCACCCTGCCCTTAGGCCTACCGTAGGGGTGACTAACATGAAGTTAAGGGAAGGTTTAGGGACTGGCAAGTGTGTGCACTTGTCAGTCAGCATGTCAGTACCAGACTGCACGCAGGTTCTGCGATGGCAGACCTAGACACATTTTACCAGGCCGCTTCTGTGGGTGGCACAACCAGTGCTGCAAGCCCACCAGCGGCATTTGTATTTACATGCCCTGGCACTCCGGGTGCACTTTACTGGGGTCTGACAGTAAACCAAATAAGCCAAACATGGAATCCAACCAACATAGCAATTTACAATGGGGAGAGCATATTATACACTTTAGCACTGATCAGCAGTGGTAAAGTGCCCAGAGTCATAAAACAGCCAACAACGGGTCAGAAAAAATGCAGGAGGAAGGCAAAAAGTTTAGGGATGACCCTGCAAAAAGGGCCAAGTCCAACAACGGTGAGATCAGTGGTGATGAGATCTGTGGTCAGGATGAGATCAGCAGGCAGGATGAGATTTGTGGTGATGAGGTCTGTGGTAAGGATGAGATCTGTGGTGATGAGATGTGTGGTCTGCATGGGATCAGTGGTCTGGATGAGATCTGTGGTCAGGATGAGATCTCTGGTCAGGATGAGAACTGTGGTGATGAGATCAGAGATCAGGATGAGATCTGTGGTCAGGATGAGATCAGCGGTCAGGATGAGATCTGTGGTCAGGATGAGATCTGTGGTCAGAATGAGATCTGTGGCGATGAGATCTGTGGTCAGGATGTAATCTGTGGTCAGGATGAGATCTGTGGTCAGGATGAGATCTGTGGTCGGGAAAAGATTTGTGGCCAGGATGAGATCTGAGGTCAGGAGATCTGTGGTGATGAGATCTGTGGTCAGGATGAGATCTGTGGTCAGGGTGAGATCTGTGGTCAGGATGAGATCTGTGGTCGGGATAAGATTTGTGGCCAGGATGAGATCTGAGGTCAGGAGATCTGTGGTCTGAGATCTGTGGTCAGGATGAGATCTGTGGTCAGGGTGGGATCTGTGGCCAGGATGAGATCTGTGGTGATGAGAACTGTGGTCAGGATGAGATCTGTGGTTAGGATGTGATCTGAGGTCAGGATGAGATCTGTGGTCAGGATGCGATCTGTGGTCAGGATGAGATATGTGGTCAGGATGAGATTTGTGGTCAGGATGAGATCTGTGGTGATGAAATCTGTGGCCAGGATGCGATCTGTGGTCAGGATGAGATATGTGGTCAGGGTGAGATCTGATGTCAGGATGAGATCTGTGGTCAGGATGCGATCTGTGGTCAGGATGAGATATGTGGTCAGGATGAGATTTGTGGTCAGGATGAGATCTGTGGTGATGAAATCTGTGGCCAGGATGCGATCTGTGGTCAGGATGCTATCTGTGGTCAGGATGTGAACTGTGGTCAGGATGAGATTTGTGGTCAGGATGAGATCTGTGGTGATGAGATCTGTGGTCAGGATACGATCTGTGGTCAGGATGCGATCTGTGGCGATGAGATCTGTGGTCAGGATGTAATCTGTGGTCAGGATGAGATCTGTGGTCAGCATGAGATCTGTGGTCGGGATAAGATTTGTGGCCAGGATGAGATCTGAGGTCAGGAGATCTGTGGTGATGAGATCTGTGGTCAGGATGAGATCTGTGGTCAGGGTGAGATCTGTGGTCAGGATGAGATCTGTGGTCGGGATAAGATTTGTGGCCAGGATGAGATCTGTGGCCAGGATGAGATCTGTGGTGATGAGAACTGTGGTCAGGATGAGATCTGTGGTTAGGATGTGATCTGAGGTCAGGATGAGATCTGTGGTCAGGATGAGATATGTGGTCAGGATGAGATTTGTGGTCAGGATGATATCTGTGGTGATGAAATCTGTGGCCAGGATGCGATCTGTGGTCAGGATGAGATATGTGGTCAGGGTGAGATCTGAGGTCAGGATGAGATCTGTGGTCAGGATGCGATCTGTGGTCAGGATGAGATATGTGGTCAGGATGAGATTTGTGGTCAGGATGAGATCTGTGGTGATGAAATCTGTGGCCAGGATGCTATCTGTGGTCAGGATGTGAACTGTGGTCAGGATGAGATTTGTGGTCAGGATGAGATCTGTGGTGATGAGATCTGTGGTCAGGATACGATCTGTGGTCAGGATGCGATCTGAGGTCAGGATCAGATCTGTGGTGATGTGATCTGTGGTGATGAAATCTGTGGTCAGGATGAGATCTGTGCTGATGAGGTCTGTTGTGAGGATCAGATCTTTTGTGATGAGATGTGTGGTCGGATGAGATCTGTGGTGTTGAGATATCTGGTCAGGATGAGATCTCTGGTCAGGATGAGATCTCTGGTCAGGATAAGAACTGTGGTGATGAGATCTGTGGTCAGGATGATATCTGTGGCGATGCGTTTTGTGGTCAGGATGAGATCTGTAGTCAGGATGAGGTCTGTGGTCAGGATTAGATCTTTGGTGATGAGATCTGTGGACAGACTTAGATCTGTGGTGATGAGATCTGTGGTCAGGATGAGATATGTGGTTGGGATGAGATCCATGGTTAGGATGAGAATTGTGGTCAGGATGAGATCTGTGGTCAGGATGAGATCTGTGGTGATGAGATTTGTGGTCAGGATGAGATCCATGGTTTGGATGAGAACTGTGGTCAGGATGAGATCTGTGGTCAGGATGAGATCTGTAGTGATGAGATCTGTGGCCAGGATGAGATCTGTGTTTAGGATGAGATCTGTGGTGATGAGATCTGTGTACAGGATGAGATATGTGGTAATGTGATCTGTGGTCAGGATGAGATCTGTGGTGATGAGATCTGTGGTCAGGATGAGACCTCTGGTTAGGATGGGATCTGTGGTCAGGATGAGGTCTGTGGTCAGGATGAGGTCTGTGGTCAGAATGAGATCTGTGGTCAGGATGAGATCTGTGGCCATGATGAGATCTGTGGTCGGGATGAAATCAGTGTTTAGGATGAGATCTGTGGTCAGGATGAGTTCTGTGCTGATCCGATCTGTGGCCAGGATGAGATCTGTGGTGATGAGATCTGTGGTCAGGGTGAGATCTGTGGTGATGAGATCTGTGGTCAGGATGAGATCCGTGGTTAGGATGAGATCCGTGGTTAGGATGAGAACTGTGGTCAGGATGAGATCTGTGTTTCGGATGAGATCTGTGGTCAGGATTAGATCTGTGATGATGTGATCTGTGGTCAGGATGAGATCTGTGGTGATGAGATCTGTGGTGATGAGATCTGTGGTCAGGATTAGATCTGTGGTGATGAGATCTGTGGTCAGGTTGAGATCTGTGGTCAAGATGAGATCTGTGATCAGGATGAGATCTGTGGTCAGGTTGAGATCTGTGGTCAGGGTGAGATTTGTGGTCAGGATGAGATCTATGGTGAAGAGATCTGTCGCCAGGATGGGATCTGTGGTCAGGATGAGATCTGTGGAGTTGAGATCTGTGGTCAGGATGACATCTATGGTGATGAGGTGTGTGGTCAGGATGAGATCTGTGGTGATGAGATCTGTGGTCAGAGATCTGTGGTGATGAGATCTGTGGTCAGGATTAGATCTGTGGTCAAGATGAGATCTGTGGTCAGAGATCTGTGGTGATGATATCTGTGGTAAGGATTAGATCTGTGGTCAAGATGAGATCTGTGGTCAGGATGAGACCTGTGGTCACGATGAGATCTGTGGTGATGAGATCTGTGGTTAGGGTGAGATCAGTGGTAATGAGATCTGTGGTCAGGATGTGATCTGTGGTCAAGATGAGATCTGTGGTCAGGGTGAGATCTGTGGTTAGGATGAGATCTGTGGTGATGAGATCTGTGATCAGAGATCTGTGGTCAGGATTAGATCTGTGATCAGAGATCTGTGGTCAGGATTAGATCTGTGGTGATGTGATCTATGGTCAGGATGAGATCTGTGGTGATGAGATCTGTGATCCGAGATCTGTGGTCAGGGTTAGATCTGTGGTGAAGAGATCTGTGTTCACGATGAGATCTGTGGTGATGAGATCAGTGGTCAGGATGTGATCTGTGGTCAGAATGAGATCTGTGGTCAGGGTGAGATCTGTGGTTAGGATGAGATCTGTGGTAATGAGATCAGAGATCTGTGGTCAGGATTAGATCTGAGGTGATGAGATCTATGGCCAGGATGAGATCTGTGGCCAGGATGAGATCTGTGGTGAGGAGATCTGTGGTCAGGATAAGATCTGTGGTGATGGGATCTGTGGTCAGGATGAGAAATGTGGTGATGAGATCTGTGGTCAGGATGTGATCCGTGGTCAGGATGAGATCTGTGGTCAGGGTGAGATCTGTGGTCAGGATGAGATCTGTGGTGATGAGATCTGTGGCCAGGATGGGATCTGTGGTAATGATGAGATCTGTGGTGATGAGATGTGTGGTCAGGATGAGATATGTGGTGTTGAGGTCTGTGATCAGGATGAGATCTGTGGTGATGAGATGTGTCATCAGGATTAAACCTGGGCGTAGTTTGCGTAGTTACGTTACGCTACACTACGCAAAGTGCACTTCGCACTACGTAAGCTACGCTTAGCTACGCGAGCTGTGTAGTGCCGTAGGGAAAATGCTGTTCGCACTAATTGCACAGTGCCGGATGCTTGTCCGCACTGTGCAATCATTGCAAACGACATCTTGCACAGTGCAAGCGGTCGTTTTCTGAAGCTCGAGTAGATTTGTACTCGAGCGGCAGTTTTCTCAACGTGAACTGGTAGTTTCTCATCACAAGCGGTCGCGAGCATATGCGACCACTCGCAATGAGAAACCTGACCTCCCTGCGTTGAGAATCTTGCCGGGAGGTTTATTTACCACGCTCGCGATCGACAACTTGATGTTTCTGATCGCGAACGAGGAAAAAGTCTCGCCGGGGTGTCATTTTGCTTGCTCGCGGTCACCAACTTGACGGTGAGGACCGGGAGCAAGCAAAAAATGCCTGCCACGCATTTTTGCACTGTGCCACGTGCAATTTGCGAGGCGCATAGTTGCGCAAAATATGCAAGCATAGCGTAGTCCTACGCCCAGCGTTAGTCAGGATGACATCTGTGGTGATAAGAGCTGTGGTCAGAGATCTGTGGTGATGAGATCTGTGGTCAGAAATATTAGATCCATAGTCAAGATGAGATATATGGTCGGGATGAGATCTGTGGTGATGAGATCTGTGGTGAGAATGAGATCTGTGGTGATGAGATCTGTGGTCAGGATGTGATCTGTGGTCAGGATGAGATCTGTGGTGATGAGATCTGTGGTCAGGATGAGATCAGTGGTCAGGATGAGATCTGTGGTCAGGATGAGATCAGTGTTGATGAGATGTATGGTCAGGATGAGATCTGTGGTGATGAGGTCTGTGGTCAGGATGAAAACAGTGGTCAGGATGAGATCTCTGGTCAGGATCAGATCTCTGGTCAGGATGAGATCTGTGATGATGAGATCTGTGGTCAGGATGGGATTTGTGGTGATGAGATCTGTGATCAGGATGTGATCTGAGGTCAGGATGAGATCTGTGGTCAAGATGAGATCTGTGATTATGAGATGTGTTGTCAGGATGAGATCTGTGGTGTTGAGATCTGTGGTCAGGATGGAATCTGTGGTCAGGATGAGATCGGTGGTCAGGAGGAGATTTGTGTTCAGAATGAGATCTGTGGCGATGAGATCTGTGGTCAGGATACGATCTATGGTGAGGAGATCTGTGGTCATGATGTGATCTGTGGTCAGGATGAGATCTGTGGTCAGGATGAGATCTGTGGTCAGGATGAGATCTGTGATCAGGATGAGATCTGGAGTCAGGATGAGATCTGTGGTGATGAGATCTGTGGTCACAGATCTGTGGTCAAAGATCTGTGGTGATGAGATCAGTGGTCAGAGATCTGTGGTCAGGATTAGATCTGTGATTCTGAGATCTGTAGTCAGGATGAGATCTGTGATCAGGATGAGATCTATGGTGAGGAGATCTGTGATCAGGATGTGATCTATGGTCAAGATGAGATCTGTGGTCAGGATGAGATCTGTGGTCAGGGTGAGATCTGGAGTCAGGATGAAATCCGTGGTGATGAGATCTGTGGTCAGGATTAAATCTGCGGTGATGAGATCTCTGGTCAGGTTGAGATCTGTGGTCAAGATGAGATCTGTGATCAGGATGAGATCTGTGGTCAGGTTAAGATCTGTGTTCAGGGTGAGATTTGTGGTCAGGATGAGATCTGTGGTGATGAGATCTGTGGCCAGGATGGGATCTGTGGTCAGGATGAGATCTGTGGTGTTGAGATCTGTGGTCAGGATGAGATCTATGATGATGAGGTGTGTGGTCAGGATGAGATCTGTGGTGATGAGATCTGTGGTCAGAGATCTGTGGTGATGAGATCTGTGGTCAGAGATCTGTGGTGATGAGATTTGTGGTCAGGATGAGACCTGTGGTTACAATGAGATCTGTGGTGATGAGATCTGTGGTCACGGTGAGATCAGTGGTGATGAGATCTGTGGTCAGGATGTGATATGTGGTCAGGATGAGATCTGTGGTGATGAGATCTATGTCAGGATGAGATCTGTGGTGATGAGATCAGAGATCAGGATGAGATCTGTGGTCAGGATGAGATGTGTGGTCAGGATGAGATCTGTGGTGATACGATGTTTGGTCAGGATGAGATCTGTGGTCAGGATGAGATCTGTGGTCAGAATCGGATCTGTGGCGATGAGATCTGTGGTCAGGATGAGATCTATGGTGATCAGATCTGTGGTCAGAATGTAATCTGTGGTCAGGATGAGATCTGAGGTCAGGAGATCTGTGGTGATGAGATCTGTGGTCAGGATGAGATCTGTGGTCTGAGATCTGTGGTCAGGATGAGATCTGTGGTCAGGGTGAGATCTGTGGCCAGGATGAGATCTGTGGTGAAGAGGTCTGTGGTCAGGATGAGATCTGTGGTGATGAGAACTGTGGTCAGGATGAGATCTGTGGTGATGAGAACTGTGGTCAGGATGAGATCTGTGGTTTGGATTTGATCTGTGGTCATGATGAGAACACAGGATGTGATCTGTGATCAGGATGAGTTCTGTGGTCAGGATGAGATCTGTGGTCAGGATGAGATCTGTGGCCAGGATGAGATATGTGGCCAGGATGAGATCAGAGGTCAGGATGAGGTCTGTGGTCAGGATGAGGTCTGTGGTCAGAATGAGATCTGTGGTCAGGATGAGATCTGTGGCCATGATGAGATCTGTGGTCGGGATGAAATCAGTGTTCAGGATGAGATCTGTGGTCAGGATGAGTTCTGTGCTGATCCGATCTGTGGCCAGGATGAGATCTGTGGTGATGAGATCTGTGGTCAGGGTGAGATCTGTGGTGATGAGATCTGTGGTCAGGATGAGATCCGTGGTTAGGATGAGATCCGTGGTTAGGATGAGAACTGTGGTCAGGATGAGATCTGTGTTTCGGATGAGATCTGTGGTCAGGATTAGATCTGTGATGATGTGATCTGTGGTCAGGATGAGATCTGTGGTGATGAGATCTGTGGTGATGAGATCTGTGGTCAGGATTAGATCTGTGGTGATGAGATCTGTGGTCAGGTTGAGATCTGTGGTCAAGATGAGATCTGTGATCAGGATGAGATCTGTGGTCAGGTTGAGATCTGTGGTCAGGGTGAGATTTGTGGTCAGGATGAGATCTATGGTGAAGAGATCTGTCGCCAGGATGGGATCTGTGGTCAGGATGAGATCTGTGGAGTTGAGATCTGTGGTCAGGATGACATCTATGGTGATGAGGTGTGTGGTCAGGATGAGATCTGTGGTGATGAGATCTGTGGTCAGAGATCTGTGGTGATGAGATCTGTGGTCAGGATTAGATCTGTGGTCAAGATGAGATCTGTGGTCAGAGATCTGTGGTGATGATATCTGTGGTAAGGATTAGATCTGTGGTCAAGATGTGATCTGTGGTCAGGGTGAGATCTGTGGTTAGGATGAGATCTGTGGTGATGAGATCTGTGATCAGAGATCTGTGGTCAGGATTAGATCTGTGATCAGAGATCTGTGGTCAGGATTAGATCTGTGGTGATGTGATCTATGGTCAGGATGAGATCTGTGGTGATGAGATCTGTGATCAGAGATCTGTGGTCAGGGTTAGATCTGTGGTGAAGAGATCTGTGTTCACGATGAGATCTGTGGTGATGAGATCAGTGGTCAGGATGTGATCTGTGGTCAGAATGAGATCTGTGGTCAGGGTGAGATCTGTGGTTAGGATGAGATCTGTGGTAATGAGATCAGAGATCTGTGGTCAGGATTAGATCTGAGGTGATGAGATCTATGGCCAGGATGAGATCTGTGGCCAGGATGAGATCTGTGGTGAGGAGATCTGTGGTCAGGATAAGATCTGTGGTGATGGGATCTGTGGTCAGGATGAGAAATGTGGTGATGAGATCTGTGGTCAGGATGTGATCCGTGGTCAGGATGAGATCTGTGGTCAGGGTGAGATCTGTGGTCAGGATGAGATCTGTGGTGATGAGATCTGTGGCCAGGATGGGATCTGTGGTAATGATGAGATCTGTGGTGATGAGATGTGTGGTCAGGATGAGATATGTGGTGTTGAGGTCTGTGATCAGGATGAGATCTGTGGTGATGAGATGTGTCATCAGGATTAAACCTGGGCGTAGTTTGCGTAGTTACGTTACGCTACACTACGCAAAGTGCACTTCGCACTACGTAAGCTACGCTTAGCTACGCGAGCTGTGTAGTGCCGTAGGGAAAATGCTGTTCGCACTAATTGCACAGTGCCGGATGCTTGTCCGCACTGTGCAATCATTGCAAACGACATCTTGCACAGTGCAAGCGGTCGTTTTCTGAAGCTCGAGTAGATTTGTACTCGAGCGGCAGTTTTCTCAACGTGAACTGGTAGTTTCTCATCACAAGCGGTCGCGAGCATATGCGACCACTCGCAATGAGAAACCTGACCTCCCTGCGTTGAGAATCTTGCCGGGAGGTTTATTTACCACGCTCGCGATCGACAACTTGATGTTTCTAATCGCGAACGAGGAAAAAGTCTCGCCGGGGTGTCATTTTGCTTGCTCGCGGTCACCAACTTGACGGTGAGGACAGGGAGCAAGCAAAAAATGCCTGCCACGCATTTTTGCACTGTGCCACGTGCAATTTGCGAGGCGCATAGTTGCGCAAAATATGCAAGCATAGCGTAGTCCTACGCCCAGCGTTAGTCAGGATGACATCTGTGGTGATAAGAGCTGTGGTCAGAGATCTGTGGTGATGAGATCTGTGGTCAGAAATATTAGATCCATAGTCAAGATGAGATATATGGTCGGGATGAGATCTGTGGTGATGAGATCTGTGGTGAGAATGAGATCTGTGGTGATGAGATCTGTGGTCAGGATGTGATCTGTGGTCAGGATGAGATCTGTGGGGATGAGATCTGTGGTCAGGATGAGATCAGTGGTCAGGATGAGATCTGTGGTCAGGATGAGATCAGTGTTGATGAGATGTATGGTCAGGATGAGATCTGTGGTGATGAGGTCTGTGGTCAGGATGAAAACAGTGGTCAGGATGAGATCTCTGGTCAGGATCAGATCTCTGGTCAGGATGAGATCTGTGATGATGAGATCTGTGGTCAGGATGGGATTTGTGGTGATGAGATCTGTGATCAGGATGTGATCTGAGGTCAGGATGAGATCTGTGGTCAAGATGAGATCTGTGATTATGAGATGTGTTGTCAGGATGAGATCTGTGGTGTTGAGATCTGTGGTCAGGATGGAATCTGTGGTCAGGATGAGATCGGTGGTCAGGATGAGATTTGTGGTCAGAATGAGATCTGTGGTGATGAGATCTGTGGTCAGGATACGATCTATGGTGAGGAGATCTGTGGTCATGATGTGATCTGTGGTCAGGATGAGATCTGTGGTCAGGATGAGATCTGTGATCAGGATGAGATCTGGAGTCAGGATGAGATCTGTGGTGATGAGATCTGTGGTCACAGATCTGTGGTCAAAGATCTGTGGTGATGAGATCAGTGGTCAGAGATCTGTGGTCAGGATTAGATCTGTGATTCTGAGATCTGTAGTCAGGATGAGATCTGTGATCAGGATGAGATCTATGGTGAGGAGATCTGTGATCAGGATGTGATCTATGGTCAAGATGAGATCTGTGGTCAGGATGAGATCTGTGGTCAGGGTGAGATCTGGAGTCAGGATGAAATCCGTGGTGATGAGATCTGTGGTCAGGATTAAATCTGCGGTGATGAGATCTCTGGTCAGGTTGAGATCTGTGGTCAAGATGAGATCTGTGATCAGGATGAGATCTGTGGTCAGGTTAAGATCTGTGTTCAGGGTGAGATTTGTGGTCAGGATGAGATCTGTGGTGATGAGATCTGTGGCCAGGATGGGATCTGTGGTCAGGATGAGATCTGTGGTGTTGAGATCTGTGGTCAGGATGAGATCTATGGTGATGAGGTGTGTGGTCAGGATGAGATCTGTGGTGATGAGATCTGTGGTCAGAGATCTGTGGTGATGAGATCTGTGGTCAGAGATCTGTGGTGATGAGATTTGTGGTCAGGATGAGACCTGTGGTTACAATGAGATCTGTGGTGATGAGATCTGTGGTCACGGTGAGATCAGTGGTGATGAGATCTGTGGTCAGGATGTGATATGTGGTCAGGATGAGATCTGTGGTGATGAGATCTATGTCAGGATGAGATCTGTGGTGATGAGATCAGAGATCAGGATGAGATCTGTGGTCAGGATGAGATGTGTGGTCAGGATGAGATCTGTGGTGATACGATGTTTGGTCAGGATGAGATCTGTGGTCAGGATGAGATCTGTGGTCAGAATCGGATCTGTGGCGATGAGATCTGTGGTCAGGATGAGATCTATGGTGATCAGATCTGTGGTCAGAATGTAATCTGTGGTCAGGATGAGATCTGAGGTCAGGAGATCTGTGGTGATGAGATCTGTGGTCAGGATGAGATCTGTGGTCTGAGATCTGTGGTCAGGATGAGATCTGTGGTCAGGGTGAGATCTGTGGCCAGGATGAGATCTGTGGTGAAGAGGTCTGTGGTCAGGATGAGATCTGTGGTGATGAGAACTGTGGTCAGGATGAGATCTGTGGTGATGAGAACTGTGGTCAGGATGAGATCTGTGGTTTGGATTTGATCTGTGGTCAGGATGAGAACACAGGATGTGATCTGTGATCAGGATGAGTTCTGTGGTCAGGATGAGATCTGTGGTCAGGATGAGATCTGTGGCCAGGATGAGATATGTGGCCAGGATGAGATCAGAGGTCAGGATGAGGTCTGTGGTCAGGATGAGGTCTGTGGTCAAAATGAGATCTGTGGTCAGGATGATATCTGTGGCCATGATGAGATCTGTGGTCGGGATGAAATCAGTGTTCAGGATGAGATCTGTGGTCAGGATGAGTTCTGTGCTGATCCGATCTGTGGCCAGGATGAGATCTGTGGTGATGAGATCTGTGGTCAGGGTGAGATCTGTGGTGATGAGATCTGTGGTCAGGATGAGATCCGTGGTTAGGATGAGATCCGTGGTTAGGATGAGAACTGTGGTCAGGATGAGATCTGTGTTTCGGATGAGATCTGTGGTCAGGATTAGATCTGTGATGATGTGATCTGTGGTCAGGATGAGATCTGTGGTGATGAGATCTGTGGTGATGAGATCTGTGGTCAGGATTAGATCTGTGGTGATGAGATCTGTGGTCAGGTTGAGATCTGTGGTCAAGATGAGATCTGTGATCAGGATGAGATCTGTGGTCAGGTTGAGATCTGTGGTCAGGGTGAGATTTGTGGTCAGGATGAGATCTATGGTGAAGAGATCTGTCGCCAGGATGGGATCTGTGGTCAGGATGAGATCTGTGGAGTTGAGATCTGTGGTCAGGATGACATCTATGGTGATGAGGTGTGTGGTCAGGATGAGATCTGTGGTGATGAGATCTGTGGTCAGAGATCTGTGGTGATGAGATCTGTGGTCAGGATTAGATCTGTGGTCAAGATTAGATCTGTGGTCAGAGATCTGTGGTGATGATATCTGTGGTAAGGATTAGATCTGTGGTCAAGATGAGATCTGTGGTCAGGATGAGACCTGTGGTCACGATGAGATCTGTGGTGATGAGATCTGTGGTTAGGGTGAGATCAGTGGTAATGAGATCTGTGGTCAGGATGTGATCTGTGGTCAAGATGAGATCTGTGGTCAGGGTGAGATCTGTGGTTAGGATGAGATCTGTGGTGATGAGATCTGTGATCAGAGATCTGTGGTCAGGATTAGATCTGTGATCAGAGATCTGTGGTCAGGATTAGATCTGTGGTGATGTGATCTATGGTCAGGATGAGATCTGTGGTGATGAGATCTGTGATCAGAGATCTGTGGTCAGGGTTAGATCTGTGGTGAAGAGATCTGTGTTCACGATGAGATCTGTGGTGATGAGATCAGTGGTCAGGATGTGATCTGTGGTCAGAATGAGATCTGTGGTCAGGGTGAGATCTGTGGTTAGGATGAGATCTGTGGTAATGAGATCAGAGATCTGTGGTCAGGATTAGATCTGAGGTGATGAGATCTATGGCCAGGATGAGATCTGTGGCCAGGATGAGATCTGTGGTGAGGAGATCTGTGGTCAGGATAAGATCTGTGGTGATGAGATCTGTGGTCAGGATGTGATCCGTGGTCAGGATGAGATCTGTGGTCAGGGTGAGATCTGTGGTCAGGATGAGATCTGTGGTGATGAGATCTGTGGCCAGGATGGGATCTGTGGTAATGATGAGATCTGTGGTGATGAGATGTGTGGTCAGGATGAGATATGTGGTGTTGAGGTCTGTGATCAGGATGAGATCTGTGGTGATGAGATGTGTCATCAGGATTAAACCTGGGCGTAGTTTGCGTAGTTACGTTACGCTACACTACGCAAAGTGCACTTCGCACTACGTAAGCTACGCTTAGCTACGCGAGCTGTGTAGTGCCGTAGGGAAAATGCTGTTCGCACTAATTGCACAGTGCCGGATGCTTGTCCGCACTGTGCAATCATTGCAAACGACATCTTGCACAGTGCAAGCGGTCGTTTTCTGAAGCTCGAGTAGATTTGTACTCGAGCGGCAGTTTTCTCAACGTGAACTGGTAGTTTCTCATCACAAGCGGTCGCGAGCATATGCGACCACTCGCAATGAGAAACCTGACCTCCCTGCGTTGAGAATCTTGCCGGGAGGTTTATTTACCACGCTCGCGATCGACAACTTGATGTTTCTGATCGCGAACGAGGAAAAAGTCTCGCCGGGGTGTCATTTTGCTTGCTCGCGGTCACCAACTTGACGGTGAGGACCGGGAGCAAGCAAAAAATGCCTGCCACGCATTTTTGCACTGTGCCACGTGCAATTTGCGAGGCGCATAGTTGCGCAAAATATGCAAGCATAGCGTAGTCCTACGCCCAGCGTTAGTCAGGATGACATCTGTGGTGATAAGAGCTGTGGTCAGAGATCTGTGGTGATGAGATCTGTGGTCAGAAATATTAGATCCATAGTCAAGATGAGATATATGGTCGGGATGAGATCTGTGGTGATGAGATCTGTGGTGAGAATGAGATCTGTGGTGATGAGATCTGTGGTCAGGATGTGATCTGTGGTCAGGATGAGATCTGTGGGGATGAGATCTGTGGTCAGGATGAGATCAGTGGTCAGGATGAGATCTGTGGTCAGGATGAGATCAGTGTTGATGAGATGTATGGTCAGGATGAGATCTGTGGTGATGAGGTCTGTGGTCAGGATGAAAACAGTGGTCAGGATGAGATCTCTGGTCAGGATCAGATCTCTGGTCAGGATGAGATCTGTGATGATGAGATCTGTGGTCAGGATGGGATTTGTGGTGATGAGATCTGTGATCAGGATGTGATCTGAGGTCAGGATGAGATCTGTGGTCAAGATGAGATCTGTGATTATGAGATGTGTTGTCAGGATGAGATCTGTGGTGTTGAGATCTGTGGTCAGGATGGAATCTGTGGTCAGGATGAGATCGGTGGTCAGGATGAGATTTGTGGTCAGAATGAGATCTGTGGCGATGAGATCTGTGGTCAGGATACGATCTATGGTGAGGAGATCTGTGGTCATGATGTGATCTGTGGTCAGGATGAGATCTGTGGTCAGGATGAGATCTGTGGTCAGGATGAGATCTGTGATCAGGATGAGATCTGGAGTCAGGATGAGATCTGTGGTGATGAGATCTGTGGTCACAGATCTGTGGTCAAAGATCTGTGGTGATGAGATGAGTGGTCAGAGATCTGTGGTCAGGATTAGATCTGTGATTCTGAGATCTTTAGTCAGGATGAGATCTGTGATCAGGATGAGATCTATGGTGAGGAGATCTGTGATCAGGATGTGATCTATGGTCAAGATGAGATCTGTGGTCAGGATGAGATCTGTGGTCAGGGTGAGATCTGGAGTCCGGATGAAATCCGTGGTGATGAGATCTGTGGTCAGGATTAAATCTGCGGTGATGAGATCTCTGGTCAGGTTGAGATCTGTGGTCAAGATGAGATCTGTGGCCAGGATGAGATCTGTGTTTAGGATGAGATCTGTGGTGATGAGATCTGTGTACAGGATGATATATGTGGTAATGTGATCTGTGGTCAGGATGAGATCTGTGGTGATGAGATCTGTGGTCAGGATGAGACCTCTGGTTAGGATGGGATCTGTGGTCAGGATGAGGTCTGTGGTCAGGATGAGGTCTGTGGTCAGAATGAGATCTGTGGTCAGGATGAGATCTGTGGCCATGATGAGATCTGTGGTCGGGATGAAATCAGTGTTCAGGATGAGATCTGTGGTCAGGATGAGTTCTGTGCTGATCCGATCTGTGGCCAGGATGAGATATGTGGTGATGAGATCTGTGGTCAGGGTGAGATCTGTGGTGATGAGATCTGTGGTCAGGATGAGATCCGTGGTTAGGATGAGATCCGTGGTTAGGATGAGAACTGTGGTCAGGATGAGATCTGTGTTTCGGATGAGATCTGTGGTCAGGATTAGATCTGTGATGATGTGATCTGTGGTCAGGATGAGATCTGTGGTGATGAGATCTGTGGTGATGAGATCTGTGGTCAGGATTAGATCTGTGGTGATGAGATCTGTGGTCAGGTTGAGATCTGTGGTCAAGATGAGATCTGTGATCAGGATGAGATCTGTGGTCAGGTTGAGATCTGTGGTCAGGGTGAGATTTGTGGTCAGGATGAGATCTATGGTGAAGAGATCTGTCGCCAGGATGGGATCTGTGGTCAGGATGAGATCTGTGGAGTTGAGATCTGTGGTCAGGATGACATCTATGGTGATGAGGTGTGTGGTCAGGATGAGATCTGTGGTGATGAGATCTGTGGTCAGAGATCTGTGGTGATGAGATCTGTGGTCAGGATTAGATCTGTGGTCAAGATGAGATCTGTGGTCAGAGATCTGTGGTGATGATATCTGTGGTAAGGATTAGATCTGTGGTCGAGATGAGATCTGTGGTCAGGATGAGACCTGTGGTCACGATGAGATCTGTGGTGATGAGATCTGTGGTTAGGGTGAGATCAGTGGTAATGAGATCTGTGGTCAGGATGTGATCTGTGGTCAAGATGAGATCTGTGGTCAGGGTGAGATCTGTGGTTAGGATGAGATCTGTGGTGATGAGATCTGTGATCAGAGATCTGTGGTCAGGATTAGATCTGTGATCAGAGATCTGTGGTCAGGATTAGATCTGTGGTGATGTGATCTATGGTCAGGATGAGATCTGTGGTGATGAGATCTGTGATCAGAGATCTGTGGTCAGGGTTAGATCTGTGGTGAAGAGATCTGTGTTCACGATGAGATCTGTGGTGATGAGATCAGTGGTCAGGATGTGATCTGTGGTCAGAATGAGATCTGTGGTCAGGGTGAGATCTGTGGTTAGGATGAGATCTGTGGTAATGAGATCAGAGATCTGTGGTCAGGATTAGATCTGAGGTGATGAGATCTATGGCCAGGATGAGATCTGTGGCCAGGATGAGATCTGTGGTGAGGAGATCTGTGGTCAGGATAAGATCTGTGGTGATGGGATCTGTGGTCAGGATGAGAAATGTGGTGATGAGATCTGTGGTCAGGATGTGATCCGTGGTCAGGATGAGATCTGTGGTCAGGGTGAGATCTGTGGTCAGGATGAGATCTGTGGTGATGAGATCTGTGGCCAGGATGGGATCTGTGGTAATGATGAGATCTGTGGTGATGAGATGTGTGGTCAGGATGAGATATGTGGTGTTGAGGTCTGTGATCAGGATGAGATCTGTGGTGATGAGATGTGTCATCAGGATTAAACCTGGGCGTAGTTTGCGTAGTTACGTTACGCTACACTACGCAAAGTGCACTTCGCACTACGTAAGCTACGCTTAGCTACGCGAGCTGTGTAGTGCCGTAGGGAAAATGCTGTTCGCACTAATTGCACAGTGCCGGATGCTTGTCCGCACTGTGCAATCATTGCAAACGACATCTTGCACAGTGCAAGCGGTCGTTTTCTGAAGCTCGAGTAGATTTGTACTCGAGCGGCAGTTTTCTCAACGTGAACTGGTAGTTTCTCATCACAAGCGGTCGCGAGCATATGCGACCACTCGCAATGAGAAACCTGACCTCCCTGCGTTGAGAATCTTGCCGGGAGGTTTATTTACCACGCTCGCGATCGACAACTTGATGTTTCTGATCGCGAACGAGGAAAAAGTCTCGCCGGGGTGTCATTTTGCTTGCTCGCGGTCACCAACTTGACGGTGAGGACCGGGAGCAAGCAAAAAATGCCTGCCACGCATTTTTGCACTGTGCCGCGTGCAATTTGCGAGGCGCATAGTTGCGCAAAATATGCAAGCATAGCGTAGTCCTACGCCCAGCGTTAGTCAGGATGACATCTGTGGTGATAAGAGCTGTGGTCAGAGATCTGTGGTGATGAGATCTGTGGTCAGAAATATTAGATCCATAGTCAAGATGAGATATATGGTCGGGATGAGATCTGTGGTGATGAGATCTGTGGTGAGAATGAGATCTGTGGTGATGAGATCTGTGGTCAGGATGTGATCTGTGGTCAGGATGAGATCTGTGGTGATGAGATCTGTGGTCAGGATGAGATCAGTGGTCAGGATGAGATCTGTGGTCAGGATGAGATCAGTGTTGATGAGATGTATGGTCAGGAGGAGATCTGTGGTGATGAGGTCTGTGGTCAGGATGAAAACAGTGGTCAGGATGAGATCTCTGGTCAGGATCAGATCTCTGGTCAGGATGAGATCTGTGATGATGAGATCTGTGGTCAGGATGGGATTTGTGGTGATGAGATCTGTGATCAGGATGTGATCTGAGGTCAGGATGAGATCTGTGGTCAAGATGAGATCTGTGATTATGAGATGTGTTGTCAGGATGAGATCTGTGGTGTTGAGATCTGTGGTCAGGATGGAATCTGTGGTCAGGATGAGATCGGTGGTCAGGATGAGATTTGTGGTCAGAATGAGATCTGTGGCGATGAGATCTGTGGTCAGGATACGATCTATGGTGAGGAGATCTGTGGTCATGATGTGATCTGTGGTCAGGATGAGATCTGTGGTCAGGATGAGATCTGTGGTCAGGATGAGATCTGTGATCAGGATGAGATCTGGAGTCAGGATGAGATCTGTGGTGATGAGATCTGTGGTCACAGATCTGTGGTCAAAGATCTGTAGTGATGAGATCAGTGGTCAGAGATCTGTGGTCAGGATTAGATCTGTGATTCTGAGATCTGTAGTCAGGATGAGATCTGTGATCAGGATGAGATCTATGGTGAGGAGATCTGTGATCAGGATGTGATCTATGGTCAAGATGAGATCTGTGGTCAGGATGAGATCTGTGGTCAGGGTGAGATCTGGAGTCAGGATGAAATCCGTGGTGATGAGATCTGTGGTCAGGATTAAATCTGCGGTGATGAGATCTCTGGTCAGGTTGAGATCTGTGGTCAAGATGAGATCTGTGATCAGGATGAGATCTGTGGTCAGGTTAAGATCTGTGTTCAGGGTGAGATTTGTGTTCAGGATGAGATCTGTGGTGATGAGATCTGTGGCCAGGATGGGATCTGTGGTCAGGATGAGATCTGTGGTGTTGAGATCTGTGGTCAGGATGAGATCTATGGTGATGAGGTGTGTGGTCAGGATGAGATCTGTGGTGATGAGATCTGTGGTCAGAGATCTGTGGTGATGAGATCTGTGGTCAGAGATCTGTGGTGATGAGATTTGTGGTCAGGATGAGACCTGTGGTTACAATGAGATCCGTGGTGATGAGATCTGTGGTCACGGTGAGATCAGTGGTGATGAGATCTGTGGTCAGGATGTGATATGTGGTCAGGATGAGATCTGTGGTGATGAGATCTATGTCAGGATGAGATCTGTGGTGATGAGATCAGAGATCAGGATGAGATCTGTGGTCAGGATGAGATGTGTGGTCAGGATGAGATCTGTGGTGATACGATGTTTGGTCAGGATGAGATCTGTGGTCAGGATGAGATCTGTGGTCAGAATCGGATCTGTGGCGATGAGATCTGTGGTCAGGATGAGATCTATGGTGATCAGATCTGTGGTCAGAATGTAATCTGTGGTCAGGATGAGATCTGAGGTCAGGAGATCTGTGGTGATGAGATCTGTGGTCAGGATGAGATCTGTGGTCTGAGATCTGTGGTCAGGATGAGATCTGTGGTCAGGGTGAGATCTGTGGCCAGGATGAGATCTGTGGTGAAGAGGTCTGTGGTCAGGATGAGATCTGTGGTGATGAGAACTGTGGTCAGGATGAGATCTGTGGTGATGAGAACTGTGGTCAGGATGAGATCTGTGGTTTGGATTTGATCTGTGGTCAGGATGAGAACACAGGATGTGATCTGTGATCAGGATGAGTTCTGTGGTCAGGATGAGATCTGTGGTCAGGATGAGATCTGTGGCCAGGATGAGATATGTGGCCAGGATGAGATCAGAGGTCAGGATGAGATATGTGGTCAGGATGAGATCTGTGATCGGGATGAGATTTGTGGCCAGGGTGAGATCTGAGGTCAGGATGAGATCTGTGGTAAAGAGATCTGTGGTCAGGATGAGATCTGTGGTCAGGATGCGATCTGTGGTCAGGATGAGATATGTGGTCAGGATGAGATTTGTGGTCAGGATGCGATCTGTGGTCAGGATGCTATCTGTGGTCAGGATGTGAACTGTGGTCAGGATGAGATTTGTGGTCAGGATGAGATCTGTGGTCAGGATACGATCTGTGGTCAGGATGCGATCTGAGGTCAGGATCAGATCTGTGGTGATGTGATCTGTGGTGATGAAATCTGTGGTCAGGATGGGATCTGTGCTGATGAGATCTGTTGTGAGGATCAGATCTGTTGTGATGAGATGTGTGGTCGGATGAGATCTGTGGTGTTGAGATCTCTCATCAGGATGAGATCTCTGGTCAGGATGAGATCTTTGGTCAGGATGAGAACTGTGGTGATGAGATCTGTGATCAGGATGATATCTGTGGCGATGAGTTTTGTGGTCAGGATGAGATCTGTAGTCAGGATGAGATCTGTGGTGATGAGATTAGTGGTCAGGATGAGATCTGTGGTCAGGATGAGATCTGTGGTCAGGATGAGATCTGTGGTCAGGATGGGATATGTGGTCAAGATGAGATCTGTGGTCAGGATGAGGTCTGTGGTCAGGATTCAATCTTTGGTGATGAGATCTGTGGTCAGACTGAGATCTGTGGTGATGAGATCTGTGGACAGGATGAGATCCGTGGTTAGGATGAGATCCGTGGTTAGGATGAGAATTGTGGTCTGGATGAGATCTGTGGTCAGGATGAGATCTGTGGTGATGAGATTTGTGGTCAGGATGAGATCCATGGTTTGGATGAGAACTGTGGTCAGGGTGAGATCTGTGGTGATGGATCTGTGGTCAGGATGAGATATGTGTTCAGGATGAGATCTGTGGTGATGAGATCTGTGGACAGGATGAGATATGTGGTAATGTGATCTGTGGTCAGGATGAGATCTGTGGTGATGAGATCTGTGGTCAGGATGAGAGCTCTGGTTAGGATGGGATCTGTGGTCAGGATGAGGTCTGTGGTCAGGATGAGATCTGTGGTCAGGATGAGATCTGTGGCCATGATGAGATCTGTGGTCGGGATGAAATCAGTGTTAAGGATGAGACCTGTGGTCAGGATGAGTTCTGTGCAGATCCGATCTGTGGCCAGGATGAGATCTGTGGTGATGAGATCTGTGGTCAGGGTGAGATCTGTGGTCAGGATGAGGTCTGTGGACAGGATTAGATCTGTGTTGATGAGATCTGTGGTCAGGATGAGATCTGTGGTGATGAGATCTGTGGTCAAAATGAGATTCGTGGTTAGGGTGAGATCCGTGGTTAGGATGAGATCCGTGGTTAGGATGAGAACTGTGGTCAGGATGAGATCTGTGGTTAGGATGAGATCTGTGGTTCGGATGAGATCTGTGGTCAGGATTAGATCTGTGGTGATGAGATCTGTGGTCAGGATGAGATCTGTGGTCAGGATGAGATCCCTGGGGATGAGATCTGTGGTCAGGATTAGATCTGTGGTGATGAGATCTGTGGTCAGGATGAGATCTGTGGTGATGAGATATGTGGTAAGGATGAAATCTGTGGTTAGGATGAGAACTGTGGTCAGGATGAGATCTGTGGTCAGGATGATATCTGTGGTGATGAGATCTGTGGTCAGGATGAGATCCGTGGTCAGGATGAGATCCGTGGTTTGGATGAGATCTGTGGTCAGGATGAGATCTGTGGTGATGAGATCTGTGGCCAGGATGAGATCTGTGTTCAGGATGAAATCTGTGGTGAGATCTGTGGACAGGATGTGATCTGTGGTGATGTGATCTGTGGTCAGGATGAGATCTGTGGTGATGAAATCTTTGCTCAAGATGAGACGTCTGTTTAGGATGAGATCTGTGGTCAGGATGAGGTCTGTGGTCAGGATGAGATCTGTGGCCAAAATGAGATCTGTGGTGATGAGATCAGTGTTCAGGGTGAGATCTGTGGTCAGGATGAGATCTGTGGTCGGGATGAGATCTGTGGTCAGGTTGAGATCTGTGGTGATGAGATCTTTGGTCAGGATGGGATCTGCGGTGATGTGATCTGTGGTGATGAGATCTATGCTCAAGAGCAGATCACTGGTCAGGATGAGACCTGTGGTCAAGATGAGATTTGTGGCCAGGATGAGGTCTATGGTGATGAGATATGAGGTACAAATGAGATCTGTGGTGATGAGATCTGTGCTCAAGAGGAGATCTGTGGTCGGGATGACATCTGTGGTCAGGATGAGATACGTGGTCAGGATGAGATCCGTGGTGATGAGATCTGTGGTCAGGATGAGATCTGTGGTGATGAGATCTGTGGTCAGGATGGGATCTGTGGTTAGGATGAGAACTCTGATCAGGATGAGATGTGTAATCAGGATGAGATCTGTGGTGATGAGATCTGTGGTCAGGATGAGAACCATGGTTCGGATGAGAACTGTGGTCAGGATGAGATCTGTGGTCAGGATGAGAACTGTGGTGATGAGATATGTGGCCAGGATGAGATCTGTGTTCAGGATGAGATCTGCGGTAATGAGATCTGTGGCCAGGATGAGATCTGTGGTGATGTGATCTGTGGTCAGGATAAGATCTGAGGTGATGAGATCTGTGGTCAGGATGTGACCTCTGGTTAGGATAAGATCTGTGGTGAGGATGAGGTTTATGGTCAGGATGAGATCTGTGTCCAAAATGAGATCTGTGGTGATGAGGTCAGTGTTCAGGATTAGATCTGCGGTCAGGGTGAGATCTGTGGTTGAGATAAGATCTGTGGTCACGATTAGATCTGTGGTGATGAGATCTGTGGTCAGGATGAGTTCTGTGGTGATGAGATATGTGGTCAAGGTGACATCTTTGGTCAGGATGAGATCTGTGGTCAGGATGAGATCTGTGGTTAAGGTGAGATCTGTGGTGATGAGATCTGTGGTCAGGATTAGATCTGTGGTGATGAGATCTGTGGTCAGGATGAGATCTGTGGTGATGAGATATGTGGTAAGGATGAAATCTGTGGTTAGGATGAGAACTGTGGTCAGGATGAGATCTGTGGTCAGGATGATATCTGGGGTGATGAGATCTGTGGTCAGGATGAGATCCGTGGTCAGGATGAGATCCGTGGTTTGGATGAGATCTGTGGTCAGGATGAGATCTGTGGTGATGAGATCTGTGGCCAGGATGAGATCTGTGGTCAGGATGAGAACTGTGGTGATGAGATCTGTGGCCAGGATGAGATCTGTGTTCAGGATGAGATCTGCGGTAATGAGATCTGTGGACAGGATGAGATCTGTGGTGATGTGATCTGTGGTCAGGATAAGATCTGAGGTGGTGAGATCTGTGGTCAGGATGTGACCTCTGGTTAGGATAAGATCTGTGGTCAGGATGAGGTTTATGATCAGGATGAGATCTGTGTCCAAAATGAGATCTGTGGTGATGAGGTCAGTGTTCAGGATTAGATCTGCGGTCAGGGTGAGATCTGTGGTTGAGATAAGATATGTGGTCACGATTAGATCTGTGGTGATGAGATCTGTGGTCAGGATGAGTTCTGTGGTGATGAGATATGTGGTCAAGGTGACATCTTTGGTCAGGATGAGATCTGTGGTCAGGATGAGGTCTGTGGTGATGAATTCTGTGGTCAGGTTGGGATTTGTGGACAGGATGAGATCTGTGGTGATGAAATCTGTGCTCAAGAGGAGATCTGTAGTCGGGATGAGATCAGTGGTCAGGATGTGATCTGTGGTGATGAGATCTGTGATCAGGATGAGATCTGTAGTGATGAGATCTGTGGTCAGAATGCGATCTTTTGTGAGGAAATCTGTGGTCGGGATGAAATCTGTGGTCGGGATGAAATCTGTGGTCGGGATGAAATCTGTGGTCAGAATGCGATCTGTGGTCTGGATGAGATCTGTGGTGATGAGATCCGTGGTCAGGGGGAGATCTGTGGTGATGAGATCTGGGGTCAGAATATGATCTGTGGTGATGAGGTGTATGCTCAAGAGGAGAACTGTTGTCAGGATGAGATCTGTGGTCAGGATGAGATCTGTGGTCAGGATGAGATCTGTGGTGAAGAGATCTGTGGTCAGGATGAGATCTGTGTTCAAGATGAGATCTGTGGTGATGAGATCTGTGGACAGGATGAGATCTGTGATGATGTGATCTGTGGTCAGGATGAGATCTGTGGTGGTGAGATCTGTGGTCAGGATGAGACGTCTGGTTAGGATGAGATCTGTGGTCAGGATGAGGTATGTGGTCAGAATGAGATCTCTGTCCAAGATGAGATCTGTGGTGATGAGATCAGTGTTCAGGATGAGATCTGTGGTCAGGATGAAATCTGTGGTCGGGATGAGATCTGTAGTCAGGATGAGATCTGTGGTGATGAGATCTGTGATCTGTGGTCAGGGTGAGATCTGTGGTGATGAGATCTGAGGTCAGGATGGTGTAGGAGAGTAGGATCTGCTTCACATGGGTACCCCCACCTTTTGCTGGTGTTTCACTGTTTTTTCGACTTTAGTCTGGCTGTGGCCCTGCTAATCAGGACCACAGCCTAGCTTCTTTCTCTCTAAAATGGTTTCCATGCACATTAGGTACATATCTAATTGGATTCTGGAGTGCCTTATAAGCCCCTAGTATATGGTATACTATGTACCTAGGGCATAGGTACCTCAGAGGCCTTCCAGGGGCTGCAGCATTGTTAGACCTGGCACCTTGGCGTGAATCTCCCTTCCACTTTTTGTCGCTGTGCCTCATGTGTTTTTATGGTGTTGGCCGCTCAGCGCACTGTGCCACTGCCAACCAGTGCCACAGTGCAAGTGCTCCCTATGTAAAATGTATATGTTGGTTGGATTCCATGATTGGCTTATTTGGTTTACTGTCAGACCCCAGTAAAGTGCACCAGGAGTGCCAGGGCGTGTAAATACAAATGCCGCTGGTGGGCTTGCAGCACTGGTTGTGCCACCCACAGAAGCGGCCTGGTAAAATGTGTCTAGGTCTGCCATCGCAGAACCTGCGTGCAGTCTGGTACTGACATGCTGACTGACAAGTGCACACACTTGCCAGTCCCTAAACCTTCCCTTAACTTCATGTTAGTCACCCCTACGGTAGGCCTAAGGGCAGGGTGCGTTGTAAGCATAAGGTAGGACAAGCCCTGATGTGTGTGGCATGTCCTAATAGTGAATTACAGCCATTTTCGTTTTTCACTATTGTAAAGCTAGCCTGTTCTCATAGGCCAGAATGGGCTGTTAAGATTGTTACATCCTATGATCCTAACATGCCCTGGGAACATGGTAGAAGATCGAGTTTAGTATGCCTGAACTCAGAATAATAAGGTACATCTTTTCGTAAGGTTCATTTTAATATTCTGCGTTTGCAAATGCCACTTTTAGGAAGTTGGCCTTTGTTTGCATAACCATTTCAGCCCGCCTCTGCGTGATGTGTATCTGCTGTCTGGCTTGTGTGAGTGACAGGGCTGGGGAAACCCAGATGGGCAGGGCTAGGTGGCCTGGTGGTGAATAGAAAGATTGACAGGTAGATGGGTGGGAGGAGAACACCTGGACTCTGAATAGGACTGTGCTCTGCCACCACAATGCCGGCTCCGCCCCCTGTGGAGCGTCTGATGACTCTGCCCTGCACCCTGAAAGAAGATGCCTGCATCACGTCAACAAAGTGCTCCAGAACTGGACTGAACTAGGCAAGGGCCCCCCTGGCCTGGGAGAACAAAAGATTTGTGGTATAAAAGAAGGAGACCTGATCCTAAGAAATTAGATCCGCTTTTGACCCAAGAAGAATCTCTGCCTGAGGAGGAGGCACCGGGAAAGCTGTAAGGAGGAAGACTGTCCCTATCCTGGGGGACTGGCCTGCAGTGGTGACCTTGCTGCCAAAGGAGAGAAGAGGAACCTTTTGCTGAAGACACTGCTTTACTTTTACTTTCAAGAAACTTGTGCTTTTCAAAATGATCTCCAAGGGCTTGGAAGCGAGCTTGCCCCCTGAACTGAGCCCCAGGACCATTGGGCTCAACCTGACCTTCACTCGCCCGCCGCTGGACTGTGGTGTTCCTTCCCTTGCCGGAGCCGTGACTCTCGTGCCCCCAGCCCCTCCTTGAGCCGTGACCTGACTGCTTAGCCGCCCCTGCCTTGGGAAGAGCCTCGCTCGATCTGAGCCGCTCCCCTGAAGCCGCGCTGAGCTGCCCCGTCACCTCGCTCGCCGGAGGCTCGCTGCGCACCTTCACCCTCCCGTCGGAATCGGCGTTGTGAGCATCTCCAAGCCTCAGACGGCCCGGACGTAGACTGCGTGCCTGGCTGCCCCACTTTGTTCACTTGCCAACTGTAACACCCTGCTCTTGCCGTGAGCCAGAAGGACCAGACCCCCCTCGTGAAGTGTGGAAGCCCCGGACGCCGCCTCGCCCTTCTAATGAAGAGCCGCTGAAATCCCGCACCCGCCTTCAAAAAAAGAGGCAAGTTACTGTACTTACGAACTCGACCGCGAGGTCGCATCGGATCCAGGGTCCGCACCGTAAGAACTTTCCGCATAAAGAGAACTTGTTCCGTATTTATAGAAAATGTGGCCCCACCGTTTCACCGTTACTGGGCCGTGTACTAACTCTGCTGAAACTATATAAAAAGCTTATTTTCGTATACAACCTGACTGGTGTCCATTTGTGGTGCATGCAAGGGGTTTGCTGTATGTCTAATTGCAATTGCTTAACCGTGTACGCCTGAGGTTTAGCCTTGACTGCTCGCGCCACACACCTAGAGGGTGAGCAGGGGTTATTCTGAGGAGTCATCCTTCGCCCTGACTAGAAGTAAAGGGTCCCTGCTTGTCGCTGGTACTTACCTGCGCCAACCAGAGCCCCCTCATTTCTAACAAGCATGTATTATGCCACCCCTGGGAAGCACTCCAAAATGGCACCACAGGTCTGCTACTGCAGCCTGGGTAAGGGTGTGCATGAACCCCTTACTGTGGTATAGGCTAGCTATATCACTACCCTATACAGACACACATAAACCTATAAGCCACTCCTAAGGCAGGCCTTGACAATCCTGAAGGCAGAGTGCTTGGTTTTATGTGAGAGGGTGCCCAAGCATGAGCTGACCCCCTCTGCAGCTTTCGGAAATACTTCCTTATGGCTGTTCTGGGATACAGCCATACCATATACTCTTAAGTGCATTATAACCTTGCGGTAATTGCTAACTTTGGAATGGCTGCATAAAAACATGTCGTGTTTGGTGTCAAACGCTTTGAAATACTATCCCCCCCAATTCTGGCGGGGGGGGGGGGTAGCATTCCACCCTTCTAGAGGGAGAGACATGTTCACACTGGCTAAACCCGGTAGGACTTTCCTGAGCCCTGGCATCACAAAATGGATGCCTCTGCCACAGACATGGGTCTGTGGCAGAGGCAGGGGAGGCCTGGACAATAGGTTTCCTGTCGAAGAGAGGTGTGACCACCTCCCCAGACAGGCTGATGTGTATTGGGGCTGGGCGGGAGCACTCTCTGGTGCTTTGAAGTCCTGCACTGGGGGCACGTTTGCTGTCCCTGTGCATAGCCCAGTTCAAACCGGTTGAAGGGGCTACCTGCCCCTGCTCTGGCGCGAAACTGGACAAAGGAAATGGGTGTAACCACCCCTCTTTTCAAGCTGTGAGAATTTGGCCTGGTATATGCTGGTCACTAGTTAACATGGCCACCTTGCACCAGTACAATTCGACTCTTATGGTAGATAGGTTTAAGACAACCTTTTAAAAAAAGCTATCCTAGTGGTAGCTGTGGAGAGCAGACTTCAGGCTAAGTCTTTAGAGGAATGTAAAGCAACTTGTTTTACCTTATAATCTCTTGAATTACTAAATTAAAGGACACCACACAGGTATATATATAAAATATATATGTATTTATTTCTAACACACTACTAATCTCTTTATGAGATTAGAAGTCAGAAACATATGCACAAATCAATATTTCACAAGTTAAGCACAAATATGGCCGGGGCCCTAGAGGCGCACCAGACCATATACTAAAAAAGAGACTTAGGAATATCGACTTGCGAGGGGACAAGGCCTAGGGCCTTCAGAAGCGCTGGGGCCTCACTAATCCACCCAAGGCAGGTAAGTAAAGGACCCACGGGAGACGCATGCAGTGTGAGAACACAGCCGCGGATCCCAATTGACTTTAATGGAGCAAGTCGCGGTTGGAATTTTTAAGTTTTAGGGTACTTCTGGAGAGTCTACAAGCAAGTCACTTACAGGGTAAGTGGTTCTAGAGCCAACACCCACAGGAACACCGTAGTGCTGGAGTTACCTCACCCAGGGAAGCCGGCTGCATAGGTGTCTTTTGGTGTCGGGTCGCGGCGTCGTTTTCAAAGGGAGCCAAAAAAGACTTGCTGCTTGTGAAGACAGGAGAAGTGTCCATTGGAATCCATGGCTGGATTCAGAAGAAAGAAGACCTGAAAGCAGAAGGGACAGTGTTCAAAGTCACTTGGCAGTGACCCGGTGCAAGGAAGATGGATGCCCACAGTCGTCGGGTGATTTCAAGTGATCACGGGTGTCTTGACTCTTCAGCCACAAGGTCCAGGAGGCGTTGATGACAGCCAGGAGCTGGATTCGGCGTGTCCCATGAAGTCTGCAGCTTACTGCGGTGTCGTGACCAGATTTGAGCCAACAAGCCTTGGCAACAGCAAGTCTTGTGGAAAGAGTAAAAAGTCAGCTGTGCAGACCAGCAAGGCCTGAGGGACTCACCCAGCACGGGTAAGTCAGGGCAGGCCTGGAGCAACCAGGGGAGCTCTTTGGAAATGTAGAAAGGTCTTCTGGGGACCCACAAGCCAACCGGCAAGGGATCGTGAAGAAGCCTCAGGAGGATTCACTCCCTAGGAGCCCACGGTCACTCGGGACAAGGTAGGCCTCTGATCTTCGGAGGAAATCCTGCTGGAGGATTGGACCACATGTGGTCCAATGCACAAATTCGTAGAACGGCGTGAAGGGGTGCACTTGAAAATAGTGCACTGTACTGTTGCTATTCCTCGTCACTCGTGGGGTCCACCTGCCTCAGCGTCGCTGGGGACTCACGATGGACTTGGAGAAGTCAGGAAATCCACTTCCGGGGCTGCAGGACCTTCAGACACTGGCGGGAACGGGAAAGATTGCGACTGTTGATGCAAAGTTTTGGTGCCTGCCAAGCAGGGGAGTCACTCCTTGACTCCAAGGGAGATTCTTCAGTCTTCCAGATGTAGTGGAACGTCAAAGGTCCAGGATTCTTCTTCCGAGCGTCGTCCAGGGATATCTAGTTTGCAATGGCAAGGGTTCCCTAACTTATACTAGAAGGAAGGGAGGGACTAGCTCTATGGCCCCACCTATGGGAGGGTCAGGCGAGTGGGTGGCTACACCCACTTCCCTTTGTCCAGTTTTGTGCCAGAGCAGGGGCAGGTAGCCCCTGAACCGGTTTGAGCTGGCATATGCACAGAGGAGCCTACTGCTCCCCCAGTGCAGGACTTCAAAGCACTCTAGGAGTGCACCCATCCAGCCCCAGTACACTAAACCCTGTCTGGGAGGTGGTTGCACCTCCCTGTGACAGGATGCCTATTGTTGGGCCTCCCCCACTGCGAGTTTCGGTCAGCAGGAGGAGGGCAGCCCAGTGTCTGTGACTGGTGGCATCCATTTTGTGATGCCAGGGCTCTTCAGGATTCTTCGTGAGGAAGAAGCTATCCAGGAAACATCAAGATGGAGCCCCGGGACGCGGCAGCTCAGGTAAGTAATTTTTCTTTATCTAACGTTTATAGTAATTGTAAAATGAGGGCGGGAGGGAGGCGGGTGGCGGGTAACTCTGCTCCGCCGCGGGGTGTGCGTAGTCTGTCCCTGCTACGCCTACTTTGCGCAGCGCGAAGTGGGCAGTACTACGCACACTCCGTGGACGGAGCGGAGCACTGCGCCCACCCTTAGTCTTGATGCAGTCATCCCAGAGTTAGCATTTACCGCGAGGTTATAATGCACTTAAGAGTATATGGTTTAACCACATCCACAAACAGCCACAGAGAATGGACTCTGCGAGCTGCAAAGGGGCCCTGCTCAGGCAGAGGCACCCCCTCACATGGAAACCAAGCACCTTGCCCTCAGGATTGATAGGGCCTGCCTTAGGGGTGACTGATAGGTTTATATGTGTGTGCAGGTAGAGATATAGTGAACCTATATCTCAGTGAGGAGTGCTAACACTACCTCACCCAGGCTGCAGTAGCAGGCCTGTGGTGTCAGATTTAGTCTGCTTCCCAGGGGTGGCATAATACATGCTTCAGCCCCTGGTAGGCCTGTGAAGTACCTATGCCCTTGGTACCTAAGGTACCATATACTAGGAGCTCATAAGGTACCACAGTATCCAATCACTAGTGCATCTAATATGCACTCCAAGTTGTTTAGAGAGAACAGAGAGGCTGGGGCCGTGGACACCGTGAACTTTTGCAGCAACACTATCTTCCTGGTCCTCCTTGAAGTTGTGCTTTGGGCTCCGAGTAGCCCCAGCCCTGAGCACCTCCTGCACTGAAGATTGTTGGCCTCCACTCCACGAGTGACCCGTGTGCCAGCTTCAAGTGCAACCGCTCAAGGCTCCTTCGCGATCACTAGCCTGTTGGCTAGCAGGTCCCCACGAAGGCAACTCCTTTTTTGCTTGGGCTTTTCTGGTTGCTCCAGAAGTGCACTTACTTACCCTCGCTGGGTAAGTTCCTCAGACCTTGCTGGTCTGCACCGCAGTCCTTTCTCTAAATTCTAGTGACTTGCCGTTGCCAAGGCTTGTTGGGTCCAATCTGATCGCCGACACCGCAGCACTCGACAGACTTTATAGTACAGCTCGAATCTGACTCGTGGACTTTGTTGACGCCTCCTGGACCTCATGGCTGAAGAGTCAAGACATCCATCAACTCACCTGAAGCACCCAACATCTGTGGGCATTGGTCCATCCTGCCCTAGGTCACTGGCAAGTGACCCAGACTCTGTCCCCTCTGCTTTCAGGTTCCTCACATCCTAGATCCAGGCTTGGATCTCTTTGGACACTTCTCCTCTTCACGGCAGCAGCAGTTCTTTGCAGGCTCCCATTGAAATCAACGACGCGACCCAACACCAAAAGACACCTATGCACCCGGCTTTCCTGGGTGAGGTAACTCGAGTACTCCGGTGCTCTCGTGGGTGCTAGCCCTAGAACTAACTAAGTCCAAAAGGTTTTGCTCCTGACTCGATTAGAAGTGTCCCTAATCTTTAAATTTCCAACCGCGACATTGCCCATAGTAGATAACGGGAACCCGCTGTTGTGTTTACACACTGCATACAGTCCCCGTGGGTCCCCTGTGTCACTACCTTGGGTGGTTCCTTAGGGTCCCAGCAATTCTAGAGCCTATAGGCCTAGTGTCTATCCCAGTCGTGGTTCTTATACCACTTTTTTGGTATATGGTTTGGTACGCCCCTAGGGCACAAACGTGTATTTGTGCTATTACTGATAATTGCTAACTTGTAAACAAAGTACTTTGAACTCCAGTCACATAAAGAGACTAGAAGGGTGTGTTTTATACTAAATACATATATTTTAAATATATACCTGGTGTGGTTGTGTTTTCATTTGATCATTCAAGAGATTATAGACTGGTAAAACAAGCTGCTTTACATTCCTTCAAGACTTAGCCTGAAGGGTGCTCTCCATAGCTACCACTAGGATAGCTTTCAGTAAAGGTTGTCTTTAACTTATCACCATAAGGGGTTGTTTGGACTGATACAAGGTGCCCACTAGAACTAGTGGACAGCATATATCAGGCCACCTTCTCACACTGGGGTCCTGATTAGCAGAATCCCAGTCAAACTAAGTCGAAAACCAGCAAAACACCAGGAACTAAGTGGGGGTAACCATGCAGTCAGATTCCACCTTCCTACACAAAACATGTACTAAGAAAGTGGTATAACAACCTTGACTAGACACAGTCCTTAGAGCACGTAGAATCACTGGGACCCTAAGGAACCACCTAAGGTAGTGACACAGGGGACCCACGGAGGACATGTGCAGTGTGAGAACACAGGCGCGAGCTCGGCACAATCCTAGGGGATAGTCGCGGTTGGAATTTTAAAGATTAAGGACACTTCGGAGAGGACTTTAAGCAAACCCTTTTAAACATAGAAGGTTCTAAGGCCAGCACCCTTGAGAGTACCAAGGTACCTGTGTTACTTATCCCAGAGGAGCCGGGTGCATAGGGGTCAAGTGGTGTTGGAAGCCTTCGTCGTTTTTAATGGCGTGTTGCGGAAAAGTGCTGCTGCCGGGAAGATGAAAAGTGTCCGGTGAGATCCAAGCCAGGATCCGAGGTGAGAAGAACCTGAAAATAGAGGGGACAGCGTCTGGATCACTTGCCAGTGACCAGGTGCACGATAGACGAATGCCCACCAATGTTGTTTGCTTCAGGTGAGAAGATGCGATGCTTGACACCGCTGCCACCAATGTGAGAAGTTGGCCTGGTACTAGGTGCCCACTTTAATTATTCTTCAGCATATACCAGGCCAACGTCTCACAGTGGTGGCCTCAGATGTGACACAAACAGTGTCAGGAACTGAGGATATTCAGTGCCCAGTGAGCACTGTCTCTGGCTGCAGACCCCACTGGGACATCCCCTCACTCCTGACAAGAAATACTACAACAAAACAAATGCAAAAATGCACATTTTGTAACTTTTTGTCACACTTCATTATAGTGAATACAATAGAAACAAGCACTGGCAAAGCATGCTCCCCCCCTCCCCCCCCCTTTCCCCCCAAAAAATGTGGCTTTTGGTAGCAGACAAGTGTACCGAGACCAGGTTAGAAACCATTTTTAGTTTTAATGCACATCAGAGAAACATATAACTCTTTTTAGTCCCAAGCAAAGGTACCTATAGGCCGTGGATTACTGCAATCTGAAGACATATTTTAAGCATACAAAGATGACTGAAAAATTTAAATAGGATAAAAATTGGGGAAAAAAAACCAACAATTGGGAAAGTAAAGTGTTGGCCCAGCATCCCTGGGAGTGAAGGGCTCTTCTTTTTAGGTGAATGTGACATGTGGTGAGGAGAGATGCTGTCACTCAGCAGAAGGCAACCTTTGGGGCAAGGGGGACGAAGCTAACCCACTGGTTCACACATTTCACTGCATTGGGAGGGAGCAACATATGAGTGACTGTTGAACAGACCAATGGAGGAAGAGAGCTCAAAGTGAGGCAGCTAAAGCTGTTTCTGTGCCATACCTAATGATGTGTTTGAACAAAATAGTCAAAAAAGAATGAGGAGTAGAGAATAGAAGGAGAGAGAGAGAGGGGTGAGAGCGAGACAGAGAGAGAGAGAAGGAAACAGAGAGAGAGGGGGAGACTGAGAGACATGAGAGAGAGAGAGAAAGACAGAGAGAGAGAGAGAGATGGAAGGAGGAGAGAGAGAGAGGGGTGAGAGAGGGAGACAGAGAGAGAGAGACTGTGAGAAGTTGGCCTGGTATATGCTGTCCACTAGTTCTAGCGGGCACCTTACACCAGTCCAGACAACCCCTTATTGGTGATAGGTTAAATACAACCTTTATTGAAAGCTATCCTAGTGGTAGCTATGGAGAGGCGCCTTCAGGCTAAGTCTTGAAGGAATGTAAAGCAGCTTGTTTTACCAGTCTATAATCTCTAGAGTCACTAAATGAAAGGAGACCACACCTGGTATATATATAAAATATATGTATTTATTGCTAGACAAACCCCTCTAGTCTCTTTATGAGGCTAGAGGCAAAAGCCCATAAGTTACACTTCAAATAAACAGTAAAGTAGCACGAAATACACGCTAGGTCCTAGGGGCGAGCCAAACCATATACTAAAATACTGGTATAAGAACTACGACTTAACTAGACACAAGGCCTAGAGCCTCTAGAATCGCTGGGACCCCAAGGAACCACCCACGGTAGTGACACAGGGTACCCACGGGGGCTGTGTGCAGTGTGAGAACACAGCAGCGAGCTCCCGTTAGCTTCTATGGGGAAAGTCGCGGTTAGATTTTTAAAGATAAAGGACACTTAGAGGTGGACTAGGACCAAACCCTTTTGGACTTAGACAGTTCTAGGGTCAACACCCACAGGATCACCAGAGTACTCGAGTTACCTCACCCAGGGAAGCCGGGTGCACAGGTGTCAAATGGTGTTGGGTCGCTTCGTCGCTTTCAATGGGAGCTGGCGAAGAAGTGCTGCTGCCGGTAAGATGCGAAGTGTCCGAAGGGATCCAAGCCTGGATGGGAGATGTGAAGAACCTGAAAGCAGAGGGAACAGACTCTGGGTCACTAGCCAATGAACAGCAAGGCGATGAGCAGATGCCCACCGATGTTGGGTGTTTTCAGGTGAAGAAGGTGAAGCTTGACTCCTCAGCCACGAGGACCAAGAGGCGTCCAGACCAACCAGGAGCTGGATTCGATCTGTCCCACAAAGGATGTCGAGTGCTGCAGCGTTGGTGCCCGGATTGGACACAACAAGCCTTGGCAACAACAACCCACGCAGAAAGGTGAAAGATGCTTTGGTGCGGACCAGCAAGGTCCGAGGGACTCCACCAGTGAGGAGGACTGAGAGCACATCCGGAACAACCAGGGAAGCCCAAAGAAAGTCAAAGTTACCTTCACCGGGACAAACCAGTCGACGGACCAGGGATCGCGAAGGGACCTCAAGAGGAATCACAAAATGGCGGCCCATGGGTCACTCGGAGTGACCAGGCCGACAATCCTCAGTGGATTTTCTGTTTGGGGTCTGGGCTACAAGTAACCCAATGCACAGCTTCTGGAGACGTCGAGAAGCTGACGCACTTGCAAATGTGCACGGTGTCTAAGGGTTCTGGTTCCACGTTACCCACGAGGGCTGCGGGTCTCAGCTTTGCTGGGGACTCGGGTCAGCCTCCGGGAAGTCTTGCAAAGTCTTCGGCGTCCAATGGGAGCTTCGGAGATGCAGACCGGACAGATGCGTCTTCTGTGCCTGCCAAACAGGAGAGTAACTTCTTTACTCCAAGGGAGATTCTTCAGTCATCTGGCGTTGAACAGATCATTGAAGTTCCAGGATTTAGTTTCAAGTTTCGTCCAGGGATATCTAAAGTCCTGTTGCCAGGGGTTCCTACTTTATACCCAAGGAAGGGGTTGGACTAACTCAGGGGACCCACCTATGGGAGGGTTTGGAAAGAGGGGTGGCTACACCCATTTCCTTTGTCCAGTTTCACGCCAGAGCAGGGGCTGGCAGCCCCTGTGACCGGTTTGAACTGGACTATGCACAGGGAGATCAAATGTGCCCCCAGTGCAGGACTTCAAAGCACTCTCAGAGTGCACACACCAAGCCCCAATACACTAAAGCCTGTCAGGGAGGTGGTGACAGGGCTCTTTTAAGTTGGTACTGGGTATACCGCTGCTGTTATGTCTCTCCCTCTAGAAGGGTGAAATCATACTCCCACACCAGTTTCTGGTGTGGGGGTATGATTCCAAGGTGTTTGACACCAAACACAACATGTTTCCGTGCAGCCAGTCCAAAGTTAGCATTTACCGTTGGGTTATAATGCACTTAAGAGTATACGGTCACAGACAATCCCAGAGAAGAGATTCCGAAGGCTGCAGAGGGGCTCAGCTCATGCGTGGGCACACTCTCACACAAAACCAAGCACCCTGTCTTCAGGATTGATAAGACCTGCCATAGGGGTGACTGATAGGTTTCTATGTGCAATTATAGGTGAAATATAGTGGTGTATGCACTATCTTACCCAGGCTGCAGTAGCAGACCTGTGGTGTCATTTTGAAGGGCTTCCCAGGGGTGGCATAATAAATGCTTCAAAAGTATCAAGTAGAAACCTCTAAACCGGCCTATTCACTTTTGCAATTGATCTCTAGAGATTCTGCAGAATCTCTAGAGATCAATTGAAAAAGTGAATAGGCCGGTTTAGAGGTTTCTACTTGATACTTTTGTGCTTTCTCCCTCCTCTAGGGCCTTAATTAAAATAGGGAGACCTTCACTCATTACATAATACATGCTTCAGCCCCTGGTAGGCCTCTGGGGTACCTATGCCCTGGGTACATAGTATACTATATACTAGGGACTTATAAGGGCACCTCAGAATCCAATCTTGTATGTACCTAAGTGGGGGTACCCATGTGAAGCAGATCCTACTCTCCTACAGAGACGCTCTTATATTCACGGTTGTTTAGAAAGCTCCGGGCTACAATCTGGATGCAGTCACAAATGCGCTATATCCACGTATCATGGTGAAAGTGTCTCCTGTGAGGAGATTGGCGGTTTACGGACATTTCGTTTATCAAAAGAATCAGAAAGATAAATAACCTTGAAAGTTACAATGTGTGATTCAGACAGATAGAAAGAGCTGCGTGCTACACCATGAGTCCATGCTCAGCTCCCTATGTCCATGCTCAGCCCTCTGTGTCCACGCTCGGCCCCCTGTGTCCACGCTCGGCCCCCTGTGTCCATGCTCGGCCCCCTGTGTCCATGCTCGACCCCCTGTGTCCTTGCTCAGCCTCCTGTGTCCATGCTCAGCCCCCTGAGGTCCATGCTCAGTCCACTAAATCCACCTTCAGTCCCCTGTGTCCAGGATCACCCCCCTGTGTCCACGCTCAGTCCCCTGAGGCCATGTTCAGCCCCCCTTTGTCCATGCTCAGCATCCCAGTCCATGCTCACACCCCTGTGTCCATGCTCAGCCCCCTGTGTCCATGCTCAGCCCCCTGTGTCCACGCTCAGCCCCCTGTTTCCATAGTCAGCCCCCGGGTCCATGCTCAGCCCCCTCGTCCATACTCTGCCCCCTGTGTCCATGCTTAGCCCCCTGAGGTCCACGCTCAGCCCTCTGTGTCCACGTTTAGCACCCAGTGTCCACGCTCAGCCCCCTGTGGCTACGCTCGGCCCCATGTGCCCATGCTCGGCCCCCTGTGTCCACGCTCAGTCCCCTGTGTCCATGCTCAGCCCCCTGTGTCCATTTTCAGCCCTCCCCAGGACATGCTCTGCCCCCGTGTCCATGCTCAGCCCCCGTGTCCACGCTCAGGCCCCTGTGTCCATGCTCAGCCCCCTGAGGTCCACGTACAGTCCACTGTGTCCACCCTCAGTCCCCTGTGTCCACGCTCTGCCCCCGTGTCCATGCTCCACCCCCGTGACCTCGCACAGCCCCCTGTGTTAACGCTCAGCCCCCTGTGTCCATTCTCAGCCCCCTGTGTCCACGCTCAGCCCCCTGTGTCCACGCTCAGCTCCCGATGTCCACGCTCAGTCCCCTGTGTCCACGCCCAGCCCCCCTGTGTCCACGCTCTGCCCCGTGTTCACGCTCAGCCCCCTGTGTCCACGCTCAGCCCCCTGTGTCCATGATCAGCCCCGTGTGTCCATGCTCAGCCCCCTGTGTCCACGCTCTGCCCCCGTGTCCACGCTCAGCCGCCCGTGTCCACGCTCAGCCCCCTGTGTCCATGCTCTGCCCCCTGTGTCCATGCTCAGCCCCCTGTGTCCACGCTCAGCCCCCTGTGTCCATGCTCAGCCCCCTGTGTCCACGCTCCGCCCCCGTGTCCACGCTCAGCCCCCCGTGTCCGCGCTCAGCCCCCTGTGTCCATGCTCCGCCCCCTGTGTCCATGCTCGGCCCCCTGTGTCCATGCTCAGCCCCCTGTGTCCATTTTCAGCCCTCCCCAGGACATGCTCAGCCCCCGTGTCCACGCTCAGCCCCCGTGTCCACGCTCAGCCCCCTGTGTCCATGCTTGGCCCCCTGTGTCCACGCTCAGCCCCCTGTGTCCACGCTCAGCTCCCGATGTCCACGCTCAGTCCCCTGTGTCCACGCTCAGCCCCCCTGTGTCCACGCTCTGCCCCGTGTCCACGCTCAGCCCCCTGTGTCCACGCTCAGCTCCCTGTGTCCACGCTCAGCCCCCCTGTGTCCACGCTCAGCCCCCTGTGTCCACACTCCGCCCCCGTGTCCACGCTCAGCCCCCCGTGTCCACGCTCTGCCCCCTGTGTCCATGCTCGGCCCCCTGTGTTCATGCTCAGCCCCCTGTGTCCAAGCTCAGCCCCTTGTGTCCATGCTCAGCCCGCTATGTCCACGCTCCGCCCCCTGTGTCCACGCTCCGCCCCCGTGTCCACGCTCAGCCCCCTGTGTCCATGCTCGGCCCCCTGTGTCCATGCTCGGCCCCCTGTGTCCATGCTCAGCCCCCTGTGTCCATTTTCAGCCCTCCCCAGGACATGCTCAGCCCCCGTGTCCACGCTCAGCCCCCTGTGTCCATGCTCAGCCCCCTGAGGTCCACGTACAGTCCCCTATGTCCACCCTCAGTCCCCTGTGTCCACGCTCCGCCCCCCGTGTCCACGCTCCACCCCCGTGTCCTCGCACAGCCCCCTGTGTTAACGCTCAGCCCCCTGTGTCCACGCTTGGCCCCCTGTGTCCACGCTCAGCCCCCTGTGTCCACGCTCAGCTCCCGTTGTCCACGCTCAGTCCCCTGTGTCCACGCTCAGCCCCCCTGTGTCCACGCTCTGCCCCGTGTCCACGCTCAGCCCCCTGTGTCCACGCTCAGCTCCCTGTGTCCATGCTCAGCCCCCTGTGTCCACGCTCAGTCCCCTGTGTCCACCCTCAGTCCCCTGTGTCCACGCTCCGCCCCCATGTCCACACTCCACCCCCCGTGTCCTCGCTCAGCCCCCTGTGTCCATGCTCAGCCCCCTGTGTCCATGCTTGGCCTCCTGTGTCCACGCTCAGCCCCCTGTGTCCACGCTCAGCTCCTGATGTCCACGCTCAGTCCCTTGTGTCCATGGTCAGCCCCCCTGTGGCCACACTCCGCCCCCGTGTCCACGCTCAGCCCCCCGTGTCCACGCTCAGCCCCCTGTGTCCATGCTCAGCCCTCTGTGTCCACGCTCGGCCCCCTGTGTCCACGCTCAGCCCCCTGTGTCCATGCTCAGCCCCCTGTGTCCACGCTCAGCCCCCTGTGTCCACGCTCCGCCCCAGTGTCCACGCTCAGCCCCCTGTGTCCATGCTCGGCCCCCTGTGTCCACGCTCAGCCCCCGTGTCCACGCTCCGCCCCCCTGTGTCTATGCTCAGTCCCTTGAGGTCTTGCTGCTCACTGCTCCTGGGAATGGATCCCATGAAGGGAGATCTGAGGGTGTGATCCCTTAGGGGCGGTACTTGATCCAGCCCTCCCTGTAATCTCCCCATCCACACTTAATGTTTATGCCTGAAAGACGGATTCGGTTTCTTTTTCAGACTCAGCCTTCTTCTGGGATGAAAAGGATCTACGATTACCCTCTATTCCCTTGACTCCGATTGGCTACAACGACGCAGTAAAATACATGAGGTAGGTCTCAGTTCAGGGGCTCAGTCACTTTCTCGACTCATGCCCCAATACTTCCATGTAAATTGTACCATTCACTATCCAGAAATCTAGAGTACAGAGGCCAGTAATCTTGAGTACAGAGGCCAGTAATCTAGAGTACAGAGGCCAGTAATCTAGAGTACAGGGGCCAGTAATCTAGAGTACAGAGGCCAGTAATCTAGAGTACAGAGGCCAGTAATCTAGAGTACAGAGGCCAGTAATCTTGAGTACAGAGGTGAGAGGAGTTGGCCTAATGGCTAGGGCAGTTGACCTCAAATCTGGGGAACCGGGTTGGAGTCTAGGCAAGGACGCGCAACATCCTGTGATTCTGGGCAAATCACTTAATCTCCCAGTGCCTAAAAAAAAAGAATGTGTCCTCATGTAACGCAACTGGTGCTCATGTAACGCAACTGGTGCACTTGTAAAGCGCTCTGATAACCGATACCTTCGGGTCAAGTTTGTGCTATATAAAACTCCTGAAAAAAAAAAAAAGAATAATCTAGAGTACAGACGCCAGTAATCTACAATACAGAGGCCAGTAATCTAGGGGCCGATTCACAGAACTAATCTGAGATAAAATCCTAAATTTACTACTTTTGGTATTCACAGAAGGCATTTAGTGGTAGTAAAGTTAGGATACCTAACTTTACTACTACTAAATGCCTTCTGTGAATACCAACAGTAGTTAGTTTAGGATATTATCTCAGATTAGTTCTGTGAATCGGCCCCTAGATTTCTGTTCCTAAAAGCATACATTGCCATTGTAATCTCTGGGTCTGAAGGGAACTACTTTGTGTACAGATGTGCTCATTGTGAAAGGACAGAATGTCGTCAATCACTATAAATATAGCCAATGGCTGAAGTGGGCTGACCCACTGCCCTATGTGCTGGGCTGTAGTGGACTGAAGAAAATGTTAATGGTAAAATAACGTCAGTACATGTGGCCTCGTGGATGGAACTGCGGACCTAGTGGGCTGGAGAGACAGTTTCAAATCATGGCATGGCGCTTGATACAACATTGTGTGATGCTGGGCAAATCATGTACCTAGAACTCTGTTTGTGTAATCCCCCCATGATGTACACAGTTTTGTAGATTGTCTCCTACCCGCCCAAGTAATGTCCAGCGCTCCAATGATTTCTAGGAAAGTGCATGTTATATAAACACCAGTCCATCCATCCATAACAAAGTATTGGAGGGCGGGGGCAGCTTGCAAGCCCCTAAAAGTGCATTGTATAATCTTAGTCAAATAAAAAGGTCTTGTCTGCCAAACGGAATTAAAGTTTAAAAGGACTGAGGGGCATATTTACAAAAAAATGTCAGAGCACAGTGCTACGCCAAATTTAGCACATTTAGTACATTTTAGAACGTAGCGCGCTCACTTGGAGCACTATAGTATATTTTAGACTCTCCCGTTTTGTTATTTGTGTTTGATGCTTATTTTGCTATTTGCCCCTTGTTTTATCTGTCATTCCACCGCCGCATACGTGCACTTTAAAAAACTTGAGTTCACCGCGTTTGGAGCGGGCCCTTACCTCCATCTCAAACCACTCTGTACTTGGCATTGTAACAACGGCGGACATCTTGGGTGAGGGTTGAGCAGCGGAGCGGTCTAGTCGTCATAAGGACGCTAGACCGGTACTTAAGACGGTCATGCTGACGCGCAGCGGGTACGCGCGGCGGGTTCGCCAGAGCATCGCCGGAGTCACGCCAGAGTCCAGCCTGTCTGCGCCCGTCCGCGCACGGACGGGCCCGGAGGCCTGGTCGTCTGGCAATAGGCGCACTTATTCCACAGAGGATCTGCGCAGGTTGGGTCTGGGTGTTGATCGCAGCCTCAGTCGCCCCCGCTTGACCGGAGGGAGATACAGGAAATCCTGCTGGTACGCGTTGTTGTCCGTCCAGCTGTGGCAGGAGACCGGGCCTGCAACGCACCACCGGCGCGTGAGATGAGAAAGTGTCCCTGTTCGGGCGCCATTCATGTGGTAAATAATTTAATTACCGGGACTTAATTTGATACAGAAAAATAATAAAAATAGCTCAGTAAAATAAGAGGCAAAATCCGTGATATTAGAGGTTAGGAATGGGCTTTATTCCAATGGACGATTTCGAAATCGTGGACTCCAGGTTCCATCACCACGGAGGCTCAGGAAGTGAAGTACATACTTTATTGATAAGTAATTACTTTTATACAATAGGCATTACAGTGAAGCAAATGCAAGAGGCGTAACGATTGATAGTAGAGATAGAACATACATGCGTAGCAAAAGTGGGCGTAACTGGGTGTAATTAAAGAACGTCATCAGGTATGATGTCATAATAGGGTGGTTCCATGAAAGAATTTTGCAATGTCAGCAGAAATACTTGGCAGAAATGCGCGCGTAGCAGCATGACGTATGATTGACGTGCAACTAGGGGGTGAAGGGGACTTGACATTTAGCTCTACATGTGGAGACAAGAAGTCTGGGGGGTCAAGTCAACCTAATCCCAAATCATATCTAACATCCTATGTTTAAAGAACTATGTTATCCAAGAGAGAGGTCTCTTAGAGTAGAATCTTATTCTATACTGACTATACTGACTGTTAGTGCGTGTACAAGCGTCTAAGTGTCTACACTAGATGCGAGGGCAGAAGTCTTCCATGATAATAGGGCTATGAATTACTTGCATAAAGACAGAGAAGCCGGGCCTTTGCTCGGTAACTGGAAGAATGTTTACTTAAACTACTAGACAGGAATGCATTGGGCAGGGAGCGGAGCAGATAATTTTGAAAGTGAAATACAGTTTTTGGCAGGCAGCAAGCTGATGTCAGGCACCGTGAGCCGCGCAGGGAATGAGACAAAGTTCATGGTCACAGATGCAGGCTCAGACTGGAGCTTTCAGAGGCAGAAAGCAGGGAAAGGCTTGATGGCAGAATCAGGGCCTACTCGCCTGAACTGCAAAATGGAGTAACTGAGCCATATAAAGTCGGTGGCCTTTCGTACTTAGGAATCGAATATCCAGCCCATTCATGGCGGATCTGAAAGAGGACATGTTGACGGTGGACGCACATGTATTTGCGTCTTCATAACTGGAACTGGAGGGAACATACATGTACTTGTAACATGCACATAGAACCGTTGGGGTCCAAGATAGGGGACATAACTGACCAGAAAAATCCATATTTCCACAGTTTGGTCCGACGCTAGGTCCTAACGTGTATTTGTGCTACTTTACTGTTATATTTATAGTGTAACTTATGTGTTTTTTGCCTCTAGCCTCATAAATAGACTTGAGGGGTGTGTTTAGTAATAACTACATATATTTTATATATACCTGGTGTGGTCTCCTTTCATTTGGTCACTCAAGAGATTATAGACTGATAAAACAAGCTGCTTTACATTCCTTCAAGACTTAACCTGAAGGCTGCTCTCCATAGCTACCTCTGGGATAGCTTTCAATAAAGGTTGTCTTTAACCTATCATCAGTTAAGGGGTTGTTTGGACTGGTGAAAGGTGCCCACTATAACTAGTGGACAGCATATACGAAGCTAACTTCTCACACAAGAGGATCAGGGACATGCTCCAGAGTCATTGTGGGTGTGCGCTGTGCTATGCTTAATTGTGCATGTGTGCCATTGTGCCCATCTCCCCCGTCCCCCAGTCCCTGGTCATTACTCACCCTGTTGCTATTGTGTCAGCTCCTGTCGAGCAGTGTTTGGTTCCCCAACTCCTGCCACCTTCTCCCCACTGATGACTGTGGACACCGTTTCCTCCATTTCCTCCATCTCGTCCATCTCGTCCAGCTCCTCCTGTGGCGCTGGTCTGCCACCTCCAGTCTGCATTGCTGCCTTCCGGTTGTTGCCGAGTTTCGGCTTGGTTTTGCGCTTCACATCATTCCAGCGCCCCTTGACCTCGTCCATTGTCCTCTTCAGCACTCCGACTGCATTCATCTTGTCCACGATGGTCTGCCATAGTCCATTTTCTGTTGCCAATGACACAGTGGAGGTGACGAACAGTAGTTGATGGTGTTCTGTCACCTCCGTTGTCAGGATCCTGTTTTCCTGTGGACTGAACCTCGTCTTCCTTTTCTTCTTGTCCTATCCCTTCCCTGACCCCGAGGTCCCGGCCTGGTCGTCCGGGGGGCTTGTGGGGTTCTGGTCATCGTCTGTTCCTGCTCCGGCTACCTCCATTGTGCTTCGCAGTTGTTTTGTTTCTGTTTGTGTTTTATTTCTGCTTTTATGGTGATTTTTCCCGCCTGACGTGTGTGAATTGCAGGCCTGGTACAGCTTATTGCTGATTTTGTCATCGCGGTTGGACCCATTGCCACTCTTTACGCATTCGGGTTTTGATTTTTATCGCTGTCCCGGTAATGTTTTCGCGGACATTTGACACGTTCTCAGGAAACTATCGCATGTTACCGCCGTGTTGAGAATACGATGTTAACACAGAGTTATTTTCCCGCGATAGACGGTGATAAATGAAATTGCGTTAACCTATTTTGGCGATGATTATCGCACGTTCTTGAGAATATACCCCTTTGAGTGGAAGGAGATGGAGGTCAGGGCTTCCTCTCCAAGCTCTCTGGCTGGAGGGTGGACAGATTGACTTGTGGTGGGACAGTCCTTCCTCTCACCTACAGGGACTCTAGTTTACAGACGTGTGTCATCAGTCGCCCACCTGGGTCAGGCTGTGTTTAAAGTCTTCGAAGAGTCTCACAGACAGGGAAATCCCCAGGGACTCAGCAGAGACTTTTTTCCTCAGGCCTTGTCCCTCAATGCGTCCCACAGCCCTTCTAGGTTCTTTAGCTGATAATAATCACATTAACAGCGTCACAAAAAGCGCAACGCTGAATATGCACCATTCGTAACAGTAAACACCAGATCCCATGGACGTGGCTGATCATCACCTGGGTAGTTCTGTGAGATCCTACATAAGTCTCAGACTCACACGGTTTTTCTATAGCGGATCTTATCTTCCAGTGTGGACAGGTGGCGAGACGCATGTAGAGCAGTTAGGGCTCTGTTCACTGTGACAAGTGTTACATATATGATTCCTTTCACATGTGTACTGGACTCTGCTCCTGTCTTCATGCTGCATGTGTACGCAGCAGTGAGGTCTCCTCAGCGCCTGGCCCTTTGTAAAGTGGTGTGACGTCTGCACTACACACCATTCTCAAATAAATAAAATAAAGGTCCATCCTCCTGTGCCTCTTGCATCAGCCCCTCCAGTCCTTCAAGGTCAGCCAGCAGCAGTCCAGTGCTGAGGAGAACTGAAGTATTGTAATCTATTTAAAACTGGTTGATTTTTTTATTTATTTAGTAAAATAGGAGGCGAGGCGGTTCCCCCTTCCTGGCGAGGCGCACTTAACATCTCCTACAGAATTGGGCCCGGCTTCAGTTCACCCCATGAAAAAAGGTAAGACATTTTTAACCTTCCTCCAACACTTTCGTCCACACTGCCTGAAGGCTGCTCTCCACAGCTACCACTTAGAGAGCTTCCTAAGGTTGTCTAAGACCTCCTAAATCACCATAAAGGTTGTCTGGATTAGTGCAGGGTGCTACACTGAAATAAGTGAGCACCATATACTACGCCAGCCTCCTACAGTGGGTAGGACAGGAAAGAGGTGCATTGGGAGAGCTGTGTTTGCGTGGGACAGGACTGAGGTGCATTGGCAGAGCTGTGTGTGGGTAGGACAGGACTGAGGTGAATTGGCCAAGCTGTGTGTGGATAGAACAGGACTGAGGTGCATTGGCAGAGCTGTGTGTAGGTAGGACAGGGCTGAGGTACATTGGCAGAGCTGTGTGTGGGTAGGACAGGACTGAGGTGCATTGGCAGAGCTGTGTGGGTAGGACAGGACTGAGGTGCATCGGACAGAACTGTGTGTGGGTAGGACAGGACTGAGGTGCATTGGCAGAGCTGTGTGTGGGTAGGAGAGGACTGAGGTACATTGGCAGAGCTGTGTGTGGGTAGGACAGGACTGAGGTGCATTGGCAGAGCTGTGTGTGGGTAGGACAGGACTGAGGTGCATCGGACAGAACTGTGTGTGGGTAGGACGGGACTGAGGTGCATTGGCAGAGCTGTGTGTGAGTAGGACAGGACTGAGGTGCATCGGGCAGAGCTGTGTGTGCATAGGACAGGAAAGAGGTGCATTGGGAGAGCTGTGAGTGCGTGGGACAGGACTGAGGTGCATTGGCATAGCTGTGTGTGAGTAGGACAGGACTGAAGTGCATTGGCAGAGCTGTGTGTGGGTAGTACAGGACTGAGGTGCATTGGCAGAGCTGTGTGTGGGTGGGACAGGAGTGAGGTGCATTGGTACAGCTGGGTGTGGGTGGGACAGGACTGATGTGCATTGGCAGGGCTGGGTCTGGGTAGGACAGGACTGAGGTGCATTGGCAGAGCTGTGTGTGGGTAAGACAGGACTGAAGTGCATTGGCAGAGCTGTGTGTACGTAGCACAGGACAGAGGTGCATTGGACGAGCTGTGTGTGGGTAGGAGAGGACTGAGGTGGATTGGCAGAGCCGGGTGTGGGTGGGACAGGACTGATGTGCATTGGCAGGGCTGGGTCTGGGTAGGACAGGACTGAGGTGCATTGGCAGAGCTGTGTGTGGGTAAGACAGGACTGAGGTGCATTGACAGAGCTGTGTGTGGGTAGAACCGGACTGAGGTGCATTTTCAGAGCTGTGAGTGGGTAAGACAGGACTGAGGTGCATTGGCAGAGCTGTGTGTGCGTAGGACAGGACTGAGGTGCATTTTCAGAGCTGTGTGTGGGTAGGACAGGACTGAGGTGCATTGGCAGAGCTGCATGTGGATAGGACAGGACTGAAGTGCATTGGCAGAGCTGTGTGTGGGTAGGATAGGACTGAAGTGCATTGGCAGAGCTGTGTGTACGTAGCACAGGACTGAGGTGCATTGGCAGAGCTGCATGTGGATAGGACAGGACTGAAGTGCATTGGCAGAGCTGTGTGTACGTAGCACAGGACTGAGGTGCATTGGCAGAGCAGGGTGTGGGTGGGACAGGATTGATGTGCATTGGCAGGGCTGGGTCTGGGTAGGACAGGACTGAGGTGCATTGGCAGAGCTGTGTATGGGTAAGACAGGACTGAGGTGCATTGGCAGAGCTGTGTGTGGGTAGAACAGGAAAGAGGGTTCCCGGAGTCTAGGGCTCAGGGCCCGTTTCAGGTTCGTGCATAATGCAGCTGGCAGGTTTCAGGGTGGTTTGGCTCGATTTTGGCCAGATTTGGCTGATTTTGGGGTGTTTTTGTAGGTTGGGGGGTGGGGATGTTTGGGTGAAAAGTCGTACTTGTTCCAGTGGATGGATTTTGTTCTTTCTTGCTGAGATTGTTGGGAATCAGGGAAACTAGTGTCCCAGTGAATTTGAAGATGATCGAAGCAGTGGAAGTGCTGAAAAGAGCATTTTCTGTGAAGGCCCGGTTTGCAATGTTATCCAATGGGCGGTGTTGGGGTGCGTGGAGAAGTGGTTTTTAGGGGGTTCCAGTTGCTCGAGGGGAACGGGGCTTCTGTGACTGGTGAGTGGTGAGTGATGGGAAGGGTGTTTTAGGCAATGTCGAGGAAGGGAAACCGCTGCCATAGAGGCCCATGTTAAACGTGAGTTTTGCATGTTTTTGGGGTTCGATGGTAGGGTGTTGCAGGTGGTTCCGAGTGGATTTGCTTAGCTGGGATCAGAGTTGGGAAGGTCTAGTTTTGATTGCAAGTGGTTTGAAAAAAATCAATGGAGGGGAAGGGGTGTTTTGGGCCTAGTTTCAGGGTGCGTTTTGACGCGATTTTAGGCCTTTTGGAGCCCAGTTCTAGATGTTCTGCACGCTCCTAGGGGCATATTATCAAGAAACAGAGTTAAAATTATCGCCGCTTTAGCGGCAGAAAACTGCAGCTAAAGCAGCGATAATGGTCTTGATAATATGCCCTTGAGAATTCCCATAGAAGTCCATGTTCTGGTGTCAACTTGGGCTTCTATGGGAATTCTCTGCGGCATATTATCAAGCCCATTATCGACGCTTTAGTGGCAGTTTTCTGCCGCTAAAGCGGCGATAATTTTAACTCCATGCTTGATAATATGCCCCATAATGAGATGCTTGTTGATTCCAGTGTAGAGGTGTTCTTGTAGTGTACTTTGCTGGTAACAAAGATGCGGGGGACGGTTTTCTGGGTGTTGACTGAAAGCCATTTGAGCATCTTTCTCAGAATCTCCCGGGTTTGGAAGCGTGAGTCAGTGACACCTGTGACTTGGGCTGTTATGTCAAGTTTACAGTCGACGGCGACACTAAGGTTCTTGGCGACACTAAGGTTCAGTCAGAAATAGAGGAGCTCACCCCAAAGATCATGACTTCAGTCTTGTTGGGGTTCAATGGCAGGCAGTCGAACTGTCTCCATCATTCACCGGTCATTGTGATATATCTATTCTAGGCAGATTCAGGAGAGGGGAGAGAAGCACTGAGAGCTGGAGGGGCTCGCAGTGCTCTAGATTCTGTGTGTGAATGGTGAACATTTGAATATCTCTAGTATGAGTGAGGGTGAGTATATCAATGCACGAGTGCTCATGCGTGGGGTTTTTTGTGCATGTGTGTGGAGCATGGCCATTCTGGTGTGGGTGTTTCGGTGGCCGTCATTCGTTGGAGTCTGTTGTGAATGTGCTGTATGTTTGGCTGCTTGTGGTGGGAGCCTGTATGTGGTTGGTTATGCGTTCATTAAACCAAATGGGTGTGAAAATATCTTGATAAAATAACATAGTACATTATTTGTGGCACGCAAGCAGCATGTGCTTTCTGAATGTGTATGTAATGCATCTTTGGGTCCAGAAGTTAGAAGGACCACAGGCTCGGCAGCTTCTGTGCATACATCCTCGGCTGAGTGACCTCTCACTGCAAGAGAGGGCCTTATCGAAGCTAGTCCTATGCAGTGAAATGTACAAAGCAAATAAACACTATTTTGAAATTTCGACCACATAGAACAGATGATATATTGTCTTAAAAATGTTACATAGTTTGTTTTAATATAGCTGCATAAAGTATGTGCTGTGATGTACACAGAGATTGTCCATTTATCTGAAAATCATATTTTGTTTGTGGTAACATTTTAGAGACGTCCATATTAAAATATACCCGTTCATTGAATTATTTAGCTCTGAGGTCATTTTGGATCATTGGCATTATTTCCACAGTGTGTATATCATGCCACATCGCATCACCCCTGGAAGCCCTTTGCTGGCCTGAGTTATGATCAGTCCCTTTATGAGAAGGTGCAATAAGGCAAAAGGTTAGATCACTATAGCCAGGGCCACTGACATTATACAGCAGGGGCGGACCAGATTATGTGGCAGGGTTGAAAAAATTGTGCGTCAAGAAAAGCCAAATATTGTGGCGTAATGAGCCACATTTGGTGACAGTATTACCTCATTATTTTATCATTTTTTTACACTTGTTAACACTGTTTGAGCACAGCTTGCACCCCGTTGATAGATGTTTGACACCCACGTACGCAACAGAAAGGAGACAAGGCAACCTTTGCAGCGGACCCTCGACACGACTTAAAGCATGTTTAGTAACTCTTGGTTTATTTACGCTACACATTTTTTAAATTTCACTCTCCCAGGAACTTACATGAGGATTCACCTCAATTCAGGACTGCCAACATAAAGGGGACCACCAAGGTGTTGTTTGTGTCTTTCAATCAGTAGCTTTAGAGCACAGAAGCGTCCCAGATCTAGCACATTGTCCGGGCTGGGCTGTTACTAAGTCTGAAGTAGCTTTATCTCCCAGCCGTGAAACGGAACGGTGGGAAGTCACCTCAGGGATTGGCAAAGGGGCTCTGTAAAGATTTAAAGAGTAGCCTTGGTGGGGGTACTTCTGTCTTGTCTGTCTTTCCTCCAAGGATGTCACTGAAATCTCCACATGAACCACTGCAGCACAGCAGGTACCTGGATGCAAAGCCCTTATCCTTTCCATAAACTCTGATCCAAAGCCAATGACCAACATTACAGCCCTTATCCTTCCCATAAACTTGGATCCGAAGCCGGTGACCAACATTACAGCCCTTATCCTTCCCCAAAACTTGGATCCAAAGCCAATGACCAACATTACAGCCCTTATCCTCCCCACAAACTCTGTTACAAAGCCGGTGACCAACATTACAGCCTGATCCTTTCCATAAACTCTGATCCAAAGCCGGTGACCAACATTACAGCCCTTCTCCTTTCCATAAACTCTGATCCAAAGCCAATGACCAACATTACAGCCCTTATCCTTCCCATGAACTTGGATCCTAAGCCGGTGACCCACATTACAGTCCTTATCCTTCCCATAAACTCTGATCCAAAGCCTGTGACCAATATTACAGCCTTTATCCTTCCCATAAACTCTGATCAAAAGCCCGTGGCCAACATTGCAGCCCTTATCCTTTCCATAAACTCTGATCCAAAGCCCGTGACCAACATTATAGCCTGATCCTTTCCATAAACTCTGATCCAAAGCCCGCTACCAACATTACAGCCCTTATCCTTTCCATAAACTCTGATCCGAAGCCGGTGACCCACAATACAGCCCCAATCCTTCCCATAAACTCTGATCCGAAGCCGGTGACCCACATTACAGCCCTAATCCTTCCCATAAACTCTGATCCGAAGCTGATGAGCAACACTACAGCCTTATCCTTCCCATAAACTCAGATCCGGAGCCAGTGACCAACATTACAGCCCTTATCCTTCCAATAAACTCTGATCCAAAGCCCATGACCAACATTACAGCCTGATCCTTCCCATAAACTCTGATCCAAAGCCCGTGGCCAACATTACAGCCCTTATCCGTTTCATAAACTCTGACCCAAAGCCCGTGACCAACAGTACAGCCTGATCCTTTCCATAAACTCTGACCCAAAGCCCATGACCAATATTACAACCCTTATCCTTCCCATAAACTCAGATCCAAAGCCCATGACCGACATTACAGCCCTTATCCTCCCCACAAACTCTGCCCCAAAGCCGGTGACCAACATTACAGCCCTTATCCTTTCCATAAACCCTGATCCAAAGCCTGTGACCAACATTACAGCCTGATCCTTTCCATAAACTCCGATCCAAAGCCCGTGACCAACATTACAGCTTGATCCTTTCCATAAACTCCGATCCAAATCCCGTGACCAACATTACAGCCCTTATCCTTCCCATAAACTCTGATCCGAAGCCGGTGACCCACATTACAGCCCTTATCCTTTCCATAAACTCTGAACTGAAGCTGATGACCAACATTACAGCCCTGATCCTTTCCATAAACTCTGATCCAAAGCCCATGACCAACATTACAGCCCTTATCCTTCCCATAAACTCTGATCCAAAGCTCATGACAATCATTACAGCCTTATCCTTCCCATAAACTCCGATCCAAAGCCCATGACCAACATTACAGCCCTTATCCTTCCCATAAACTCTGATCCGATGCCGATGACCCACATTACAGCCCTTATTCTTTCCATAAACTCTGATCTGAAGCTGATGACCAACATTACAGCCCTGATCGTTTCCATAAACTCTGATCCAAAGCCCATGACCAACATTACAGCTTGATCCTTCCCATAAACTCTGATCCAAAGCCCATGACCGACATTACAGCCATTATTCTTCCCATAAACTCTGATCTGAAGCCGTTGACCAACATTACAGCCCTTATCCTTTCCATAAACTCTGAACCGAAGCCGGTGACCAACATTACAGCCTCATCCTTTCCATAAACTCTGATCTGAAGCTGGTGACCAACATTACAGCCCCGATCCTTTCCATAAACTCTGATCCAAAGCCCATGACCGACATTACAGCCATTATTCTTCCCATAAACTCTGATCTGAAGCCGTTGACCAGCATTACAGCCCTTATCCTTTCCATAATCTCTGAACTGAAGCCGGTGACCAACATTACAGCCTCATCCTTTCCATAAACTCTGATCCGAAGCTGGTGACCAACATTACAGCCTTATCCTTCCCATAAACGCCGATCCAAAGCCCATGCCCAACATTACAGCCTTATCCTTTCCATAAACTCCGATCCAAGCCCATGACTAACATTACAGCCTTATCCTTGCCATAAACTCTGATCCAAAGCCTATGACCAACATTACAGCTTGATCCTTTCCATAAACTCTGATCCAAAGCCCGTGACCAACATTACTGCCCAGATCCTTCTCATAAACTCTGATCTGAAGCCGGTGACCAACATTACAGCCATTATCCTTCCCATAAACTCTGATCAGAAGCCGGTGACCAATATTCCAGCCCTGATCCTTCCCATCAACTCTGATCCAAAGCCTGTGACCAACATTACAGCCCTTATCCTTTCCATAAACTCCGATCCAAAGCCCGTGACCAACATTACAGCCTGATCCTTCCCATAAACTCTGATCCAAAGCCCATGACCAACATTACAGCCTCATCCTTTCCATAAACTCTGATTCAAAGCCGGTGACCAACATTACAGCCCTTATTCTTTCCATAAACTCCTATTTGAAGCCCGTGACCAACATTACAGCCTTATCCTTTCCATAAACTCCGATCCAAAGCCCATGACCAACATTACAGCCTTATCTTTGCCATAAACTCTGATCCAAAGCCTATGACCAACATTACAGCTTGATCCTTTCCATAAACTCTGATCCAAAGCCCGTGACCAACATTACAGCCCAGATCCTTCTCATAAACTCTGATCCGAAGCCCGTGACCAACATTACAGCCCAGATCCTTCCCATAAACTCTGATCAGAAGCCGGTGACCAACATTACAGCCCTGATCCTTTCCATAAACTCTGATCCAAAGCCCGTGACCAACATTACAGCCCTTATCCTTCAGATAAACTCTGATCTGAAGCCGGTGACCTACATTACAGCCTGATCTGTTTCATAAACTCTGATCCAAAGCCCGTGAGCGACATTACAGCCTTTATCCTTTCCATTAACTCTGATTCAAAGCCCGTGACCAACATTACAGCCTTATCCGTTCCATAAACTCTAATCCAAAGCCCATGACCAACATTACAGCCGGTATCCATTCCATAAACTCCGATTCAAAGCCGGTGACCAACATTACAGCCTGATCCTTTCCATAAACTCCGATAAAAAGCCAGTGACCAAGAGTACAGCCCTTACCTTTCCATAAACTCTGATTCAAAGCCCGTGAACAACTTTAAAGCCTCATCCTTTCCATAAACTCTGATCCAAAGCCCGTGACCAACATTACTGCCCTTGTCCTTCCCATAAACCCCGATCCAAAGCCGGTGACCAACATTACAGCCCTTATCCTTTCATTAACACCGATCCAAAGCCCATGACCAATATTACAGCCCTTATCCTTTCCATAAAGTCTGATCCAAAGCCCTGATTCAAAGCCTGTGACCAACATTACAGCCTGATCCTTTCTATAAACTCTGATCCGAAGCCCATGACCAACCTTACAGCCTGATCCTTTCCATAAACTGCGATCCAAAGCCCTTGACCAACATTACAGCCCTTATCCTTCTGATAAACTCTGATCCAAAGCCCATGACCAACATTACAGCCCTTACCTTTCCACAAACTCTGATCCAAAGCCCATGACCAACATTACAGCCCTTATCCTTTCCATAAACTCTGATCCAAAGCCCATGACCAACATTACAGCCTGTTCCTTCACATAAACTCAGATGCAAAGCCGGTGACCAACATTACAGCCTTTATCCTTCCCATAAACTCTGATCAAAAAGCCCGTGGCCAACATTAAAGCCCTTATCCTTTCCAAAAACTGTGGTCAAAAGCTCGTGGCCAACATTACAGCCCTTATCCTTTCCATAAACTCTGATCTAAAGCCTGTGACTAACATTACAGCCTCATCCTTTCCATAAACTCTGATCCGAAGGCGGTGACCAACATTACAGCCTCATTCTTTCCATAAACTCCGATCCGAAGCCTGTGACCAACATTACAGCCTGATCCTTCCCATAAACTCTGATCCAAAGCCCATGACCAACATTATAACCTCATCCTTTCCATAAACTCTGATTCGAAGCCGGTGACCAACATTACAGCCCTTATTCTTTCCATAAACTCCTATTTGAAGCCCGTGACCAATATTACAGCCTGATCCTTTCCATAAACCCTGATCCGAAGCCCGTGATCAACATTACAGGCCTTATCCTTTCCATAAACTCAGATCCGAAGCCGGTGACTAACATTACAGCCTAATCCTTTCCATAAACTCCGATCCAAAGCCCGTGACCAACATTACAGCCCTTATCCTTTCCATAAACTCAGATCCGAAGCCGGAGACCAGCATTACAGCCTGATCCTTTCCATAAACTCTGATCTGAAGCCCATGACCAACATTACATCCCTTATCCTTTCCATATACTCTGATCCAAAGCCTTGACCAACATTACAGCCTTATCCTTCCCATAAACTCTGATCCAATGCCCATGACCAACATTACAGCCTTATCCTTCCCATAAACTCTGATCCAAAGCCCGTGACCAACATTACAGCCCTGATCCTTCCCATAAATTCTGATCCAAAGCCTGTGACCAACATTACAGCCCTTATCCATTCCATAAACTCTGATCCAAAGCCTGTGACCAACATCACAGCCCTTATCCTTTCCATAAACTCTGATCCAAAGCCTGTGACCAAGATTACAGCCTTATCCTTCCCATAAACCCTGATCCAAAGCCCATGACCAACATTACAGCCTGATCCTTCACATAAACTCTGATCCAAAGCCTGTGACCAACATTACAGCCTTTATCCTTTCCCATAAACTCTGATCAAAAGCCCGTGGCCAACATTACAGCCCTTATCCTTCCCATAAACTCTGATCCGAAGCCGGTGACCAACATTACAGACCTTATCCTTCCCATAAACTCTGATCCGAAGCCGGTGACCAACATTAAAGCCCTTATCCTTTCCATAAATTCTGATCCGAAGCCGGTGACCAACATTACAGTCTCATCCTTTCCATAAACTCCTATCCGAAGCTGGTGACCAACATTACAGCCCTTATCCTTTCCGTAAACTGTGATCCGAAGCCGGTGACCAACATTACAACCTCATCCTTTCCATAAATTCTGATCCGAAGCCGGTGACCAACATTACAGTCTCATCTTTTCCATATTTCCGATCCGAAGCTGGTGACCCACATTACAGCCCTTATCCTTCCAATAAACTCTGATCCAAAGCCCATTATCAACATTACAGCCCTTATCCTTCCCATAAACTCTGATCCGAAGCCGGTGACCAACATTACAGCCCTGATCCTTCCCATAAACTCTGATCCAAAGCCCGTGACCAACATTACAACCCTTATCCTTCCCATAAACTCTGATCCAAACCCGTGACCAACATTACAGCCCTGATCCTTTCCATAAACTCTGATCCGAAGCCCGTGACCAACATTACAGCCCTTATCCTTCCCATAAACTCTGATCCGAAGCCCGTGACCAACATTACAGCCCTTATCCTTCCCATAAACTCTGATCCGAAGCCCGTGACCAACATTACAGCCTCATCCTTTCCATAAACTCTGATCCGAAGCCGGTGACCAACATTACAGCCTCATCCTTTCCATAAACTCTGATCCAAAGCCGGTGACCAACATTACAGCCTCATCTTTTCCATAAATTCTGATCCGAAGCCGGTGACCAACATTACAGCCCTGATCCTTCCCCTAAACTCTGATCCAAAGCCCGTGACCAACATTACAACCCTTATCCTTCCCATAAACTCTGATCCAAAGCCCGTGACCAACATTACAGCCCTGATCCTTTCCATAAACTCTGATCCGAAGCCCGTGACCAACATTACAGCCCTTATCCTTCCCATAAACTCTGATCCGAAGCCGGTGACCAACATTACAGCCCTAATCCTTCCCATAAACTCTGATCCGAAGCCGGTGACCAACATTACAGCCCTGATCCTTTCCATAAACTCTGATCCAAAGCCCGTGACTAACATTACAGCCCTGATCCTTTTCATAAACTCTGATCCAAAGCCCGTGACCAACATTACAACCCTTATCCTTCCCATAAACTCAGATCCGAAGCCGGTGACCCACATTACAGCCTGATCCTTCCCATAAACTCTGATCGAAAGCCCGTGGCCAACATTACAGCCCTTATCCGTTCCAATAAACTCTGATCCGAAGCCGGTGACCCACATTACAGCCCTAATCCTTTCCATAAACTCCGATCCGAAGCTGATGAGCGACACTACAGCCTTATCCTTCTCATAAACTGTGATCCAAAGCCCATGACCAACATTACTAGCCACAGAAAAACCATGTGGTCCAAAGCGGTCTAGAGTGGAAGTCCACAGTCTTCTCCTGCAGTGGATGTTGATGGTAGGGTGCTGACCTCTGGCTCGCACTGTCATCTTCAGGACCTATTTCAAGGCATAGCATTGCCCCATCCGTTGTTTGTAGCTTTATGTCAATGAACTGACGATCACTTGATTGGCTCGAGCGGTACTTTTGCTGAATGTCTCTTTGGACGCTGATGTGATTCCCGACTGATGATAGAGGAACAACTGTTGAAGCAATTTGGGGTGCGCCAGGTAATGAAGTCCAAACACTCCTGAAGTTTCAAAACCTTTTTTTGTACTTATTCTTTTCTTTTTTTCAATAGAACAGTCAGCTCAGCCAACGGGTTTCGTTCCAACAGTAGGAACTATATCAGGGTTTAAATAACAGTAATATCTAATTCCATTGGCCGCGATATTCAGTGTAGTATCACCAGCTTATTGCGCCGGATGAAGCGGGTATTCCCAGGGCATCATCATGCCCGTACACGGCTACCTCGTCAGTGATTCTTTCCGTTCAGCGTCCACGCGTAAGTTATGTGCCTCTGTTGTCTTCTTTTTGGTTTGACTGGTATTAACCTTTAGGGGTTTGGCGGGAGACCTCCTGCGAATTGTTCATGGGTCAGACCATCTGCTTTTCGTTTCCATTGGCTTGGGCTACATGATACAACGCGTACCATCACAACGCGGTATGTTACATCGCGGTTTTGACAACGCAAGTCGTTACATCGACTTGCGTTGGAGGGCGCTGGATTTAGGAATAGTGTGAATTACTATTCCAACTCCAGTCTACGTACAGTAGGGAAGGTGTTGGAATAGTAATTCACACTATTCCTTAGTCTAGAGCGCCCTCCAGTGCAAGTCGGTGTAACGACTTTCGTTGTAAAAACCACGATGTAACCATACCGCGTTGTAATGGTTGCGTGGTAAAGGATGTTTCCCGTTGGCGACAATCACCTGGTCACTTTAGTAAGAGTGACCTGGATTCTAGCTTCCTTTGCAGGGTTTTCAGGTGTTTGATTTTTTCATCTGAACGTGGTCGATGTGGTCTGGCGGGAGGTTCTTTGCCACTCCTGGGTCGGCCTCTGCTTCAGGCTCCTATGTCCAGCTGAGGGGTGCTGATGTTCATTCGATCAGTTATTTGTCCCGGATTCTGCCTCCATCCACCACTCGTTCTGCAGTCCTGGGCTTGAGTCTGACTTGGTCTCCAGCCTTTCCGATGTTGTACCCTTGGTGGCTTTCTTCCTTCCCCAGAGGGAGTGGCATATGGGTGAGCTCCTTCCTTGTCCTGGGCCATGAGGTGCTCACGTGACCTACAGTGCATCGTTCCATTGGACTAGAATGTTTGGTGGATTTTGACATTTTCTTCGGGTGTGTGGTGATAGCACTGCTCTCTTTGTGTTTGTCTGGGGTTAGATTGTGGCTCATCAGGAAGCGGTAATTACCTCCAGCACCTCTGACACCTTCCCTCGATTCGCTGTACTGTCTGAGCTCATCTCCTCTGTCTTCTCTTCCATTTCAGCAAAATCAGACTCTACGTCCAGACCTACAACGTAAGGAAGCAGATCAAGAATGTGATTGGCTACATCCGAGGAGTGCACGAGCCAGGTGAGGCCGCGAGCTGCTTCAGTGAAGGCCAGATGCTGAATGAGGAGGATGTGGGCAGTAAATCGAACCATTGTGATGTCAAGGTGCTCAGAGGTCACTGTGACCTTTAAATCCATTAAGGGACACATGGACACCATTGTCAAGAAAGGCCACTGACTCCATCTAGTTTACCGCATGCCACGCCCAATGGCTCAAACATTGCTTTATTCTAAAATTGTTGTACAGCCTGTAGGTCCTGATGAACTACTCACCTTCCCAATCCTGTGCCAGCATAAGCAGCCCCCTCACTCCTCACCCTGTCTGCTGGGAGCAGCCGATCCCTCTGTTCCTCACTCTCACTGCCTGGGTAGGCGGGGCCCTCTGAATCTCACCTTCTTAGCTGGTCCTTCACCTCTCGCATCACCAGATCTCTTGAGACCAGCAGATCCCTGTATTTCATAACTCTCTTCCTGGATCAGCAGATCCCTCTGTGTCTCACCCTCTCTGCTTGGATCAGCGGGGCCCTCTGTCTCTCGCCCTCTCTAGATCAGCAGGACCCTCTGTCTCTCACACTCTCTGCTTGGATCAGCGGGCCCTCTGTCTCTCACCCTCTCTGCTTGGATCAGTGGGTCCCTCTGTCTCTCACCCTCTCTGCTTGGATCAGCGGGTCCCTTTGTCTCTCACCCTCTCTGCATGGATCAGTGAGTCCCTCTGTCTCTCACCCTCTCTGCTTGGATCAGTGAGTCCCTCTGTCTCTCACCCTCTCTGCTTGGATCAGTGGGTCCCTCTGTCTCTCACCCTCTCTGCTTGGATCAGTGGGTCCCTCTGTTCGTCACCCTCTCTGCTTGGATCTGCGGGTCCCTCTGTCTGTCACGCTCTTTGCTTGGATCAGCAGGCCCTCTGTCTCCAACACTCTCTGCTTGTATAAGTGGGTCCCTCTGTCTCTCACCCTCTCTGCTTGGATCAGCGGGTCCCTCTGTCTCTCACACTCTCTGCTTGGATCAGTGGGTCCCTCTGTCTCTCACCCTCTCTGCTTGGATCCGCAGTGCCCTCTGTCTCTCACACTCTCTGCTTGGATCAGCAGGTCCCTCTGTCTCTCACCCTCTCTGCTTGGATCAGCAGGCCCTCTGTCTCTCACCCTCTCTGCTTGGATCAGTGGGTCCCTCTGTCCCTCACCCTCTCTGCTTGGATCTGCGGGGCCCTCTGTCTCTCACCCTCTCTGCTTGGATCAGTGTGTCCCTCTGTCTCTCACCCTCTCTGCTTGGATCAGCAGATCCCTCTGTCTCTCACCCTCTCTGCTTGGATCTGCGGGCCCTCTGTTCCTCATCCTCTCTGCTTGTATCAGAATATATCTTTGTCCCTCATTCTTCTTGTCAGGTTAAGCAGATTTCTTCCTCCCTAACAAAAAAATGATTAGCACCCACTATTTTTTGATTAGCTCCAATAATCCATTGAAATCGAGATAGAGTATTGCAATATTGATTAAGTCTCAACAGGTTTTCTAAATCCCATTAGATAGATCGCGATCAAATGTATGGTGATACTTTTGTTGATTTTGAAACGCTTTATTCTTTACAAATATGATCCTCCAAAAGTAGCCAGCGCGTTTCGTCCTGTCTTGGGACTTCTTCAGGGCTTATGTTTAATTCAATAACTTTCTTGTTTCGGACACATATTTTTTATTTTCTAGGGTTCCAATAGAATGTTGATCTTTAGAATTCGAATATTAATCATCGATCCTAGGTTGCAATTGGATTCATCTGAAATAAGTTCTTGCCCATGTTGGCCACCGCACCATTTCAATTGATTAGTAGTTGTGCACGGTTAAAATCCACGTGCAATCCCCTTCGTTAGAATCCTCACAATCTTTGCAGGAATTTGACCTTGTCCTCTCTGGATCAGCAGATTTTTCTTGATCAGCAGATCCTTCTGTCACTCACCCTCTTTGGATCAGCAGGTCTCCATGTCCCTCGCCCTTCCTGCCTGCATCGGCTGTTCCTTCTGCCCCTCACTGTCCTAGCCTGGATGGACAGCCCTCTATCCTCACACCCATACTGCCTGGTTCTTGTTCTGTCCCTCCATGTATAGGTAATCGCTCTACCCGCATCTCACCCCCTCCCTCTGTCTGGATCTGCCCTCCCTCTGCCCCATGATCTGCCCCTCCATGAATGGGCAGTGTCTCTACCCTCACCCCCTGCCTTGTGAGATCTTGTGCCCTGTTTCTTTTTTAAATGTACAAAAAAAACTTGGAAAAGTCTTTATGAAGAAACACGTGTCGGTTGCCTGTTTATATTGGAGAACACATCTGGATCAAGGAATGTGAATCACTGTGGAGGCAATAAATCACTTTCAATATAACCTCAACTTTACATGAGGAAACGTGTTGTTCATTTAATACGTTGAACGCTTTTGGACTACTGTGTTTGCTTCAGTATTGTTCTCTAACTTCCGCTGAGTTTGTCTGCCCTGGAGTTCAAAGATCCTGCCAGGTGCTGGGGGATCAGGGAAAGGCCCTGTGTATTCAGCCATCTCCAGAGATGTAGAGCCTGCTGGCACAAGACCCAGGACCCCACTTTGCCCTGTTTGTTGCAGTACAACACGTTGTGCTGTCTGTGAGAACATGTATCCCTTCTACCTTGATGGCTTGAAGGAATGCCTTCAGTCCCAAGGAAACCGCTCATAGCTCCAGCAGGTTGATGTGAAGGCAAACTTCCATGGGAGACCAGAGTCCTCGGATCTCCCCCTCTCCCAGGTAGTCTCCCCAACCAAGCAACAATGCCTCTGCCATGACCATGAGCTCTGCATGCAGTAGAGAGAGGGGTCTTTTGCAGGTCTAACCATGGTTGGACATCTACCACTGCCGATCTTGCCCAGTCTCCTCCAACACTTGGATGGACTCTGACAGTTCCCCTAGTTGCTGAGCTCACTAACACTTCAGATTCCACTGTTGAGCCCGAATGTGTCACCTGGCGTGGCCCACAAGCAAGATGGAGGAGGCCAATGGGCCAGAAGCCTCAGTGCTGCTCTCACTGAGACCCAGGTCAAGGGTTGAAACATGGGGATCACTGTCCAGATGTCCTGCACTCATTGTTGCAGCATATCCAGAATGGCTCCGATGGAGGGGAGCCGTTGTGAAGGAGGCAGGTGTGTCTTCGGCAAATTTATGGAAAATCACAAGAATGTTAACAGGTCGACCACCACCTAGAGATGGTGTACAACTGCTCGCGGTGTGCCCACATTCAGTAGTCAGTCGTCGAGTTATGGGAAGACTGGCATTCCCAACCTCTGCAGATAGCTGCAACCACCACCATCACCCAAGGTGCGCTGATAAGGCCAAAAAAGAGCACCGAGAACTGAAAATAATCTTGACCTACTTGAAACCTGGTAGCGCCTGTGGGTTTGCAGGACGGGGATGTGGAAATAGGCATTGTGCGCATCCAATGCCACCATCCAGTCTCCCGGATTCAGGGCAGACACAACTTTTTCCAGAGTGAGCATTGTGAACTTTCTCTTCTGGATGAAGAGTCTCAGAGGACGAAGATCTAGGTTAGGGTGAAGGCCTTCTTCTTTCTTCAGCACCAGGAAATTATGGGAGTAGCAGCCAGTCCTGATCTCTGATGCTGAAACCCTCTCTATCGCTCCCTTTTTCAAGAGAGCCTGAGGTTCCTCGTGGAGTATGGACAAGTGGTCCTCCGGGAGGTGTGCTGTGTGAGACATATAGAGGAGGTGTGACAGAGATAAGGGGTAGTCCTGTTGCAGGATCTGGAGCAGCCATTGACGGTGCACAATGCTTTTCCATCTATGGTGGGGAAAGGTGATGCAGGATGCAACCGTGCGATAGTGTGCTGCCGAGGGCAAACTACAGTGGTTTTGCGGCGGCTGCACAAGAAGTTGTGGTCTGGAAAGCAGCTTGCCTCTGGCGGCCTGCACGCCGTTGGACTCTTCATGAAAAGGACTGGGAAGCCTTCTGCTCCTGAGGCACATATTGGCATTGCCTCTGCTGGTATCCCATTTTGAAGCCTCGAAAGGGGAGAGGTTACTAGGAGAACTGCTCAAGAGGCTGGTCCTCCAATCTTGTCTCATCAGAGCCCACACCCATCCTTTCCTGTTATATCCCGAGACCCCGCCTCTCCAAGTGCATCATGAGACCCTGGACCCGGCCTCTCCTTCTATCCTCAGTCTTTATGTTTGTCTGTTCCATAGACGCCAGAAAACCCAGTCTGTTCTGGTCTATCCTCCAATCATTCCTCTCCAACGGTATCACAGATTCCTCTAATCCAGCCTCACGTGCTCAGCTCTGATACCGCCAGATGCAACATCTTTCTGTTGTCTTCAGCCCTCCTGATGTGTTACCCAAACCACAATTTCTTGCTCTGTGCTAAGATTTTCTCATCCCCATTATACCCTCAGTCATTCACTCAGTGCCTGATTCACAAAGGTAAACTTACGCATTTGTGCAAGTTTAGTCCTTTTCAGTATTCGCAAAACCGATAATCTCTCATCTCTAGCCTCAATCATTGACTCAGCTTCTCAGCTTCTTTTCTGTAGCCTCAGTCATTGACTCAGCCTCTCCCATCTAGCCTCAGTCATTGACTCGGCTTCTCAGCTTATTTTCTGTAGCCTCAGTCATTGACTCAGCCTCTCCTCTCTAGCCTCAATCATTGCCTCAACTTCTCAGCTTCTCCTCTGTGGCCTCAATCATTGCCTCAGCTTCTCAGCTTCTCTTCTGTAGCCTTAATCATTGAATTAACTTCTCAGCTTCTACTCTGTAGCCTCAATCATTGCCTCAGCTTGTCAGCTTCTCTTCTGTAGCCTCAATCATTGCCTCAACTTCTCAGCTTCTCCTCTGTAGCCCCAATCATTGCCTCAGCTTCTCAGCTTCTCTTCTGTAGCCTCAACCACTGCCTCAGCTCCTCAGCTTCTCTTCTGTAGCCTCAATCATTGACTCAGCTTCTCCTCTGTAGCCTCAGTCATTGACTCAGCTTCTCTTCTGTAGCCTCAGTCATTGACTCAGCCTCTCCTGTCTAGCCTCAATGATTGACTCAGCTTCTCCTCTCTAGCCTCAATCATTGACTCAGCTTCTCCTCTGTAGCCTCAGTCATTGACTCAGCTTCTCCTCTGTAGCCTCAGTCATTGACTCAGCCTCTCCTGTCCAGCCTCTATCATTGACTCAGCTTCTCCTCTGTAGCCCTAGTCATTGAGTCAGATTCTCCTGTGTAGCCTCAATCATTGACTCAGCCTCTTCTCTCTAGCCTCAATCATTGGCTCAGCTATGCCTCTCTAGCCCCAATCATTGACTCAGCTTATCAGCCTCTTCTCTCTAGCCTCAATCATTGACTCAGCCTCTCTTTTCTAGCCTCAATTATTGACTCAGCTTCTTCTCTTCTGTCCTCAGACCGGTACGTGATGCTTGGCAATCACCGCGACGCCTGGGTGTTCGGTGCCATTGACCCCTCCAGTGGGACCGCAGCCATGATGGAACTCAGCCGTGCCATGGGACGGCTTCTTAAGGATGGTAAGAAGTGTCTGGGAAATACAGCACAATCTGGCACAGGGATATGTGTCACTGCAGGTGTGCACAATTTCTATGATAAATGCACATACACACACCTCCAAGACACTGGGGTCTAAGTATCATTGACATCCCACAGATTCTGGGGCAAGAAAGTTTAGAGACGGAGAACGTTCCCCTGCATGGATCCTGAGAGTGTGCGCCGCTGCCCTGAGTTCACTATCACAAGCTGATTTTTGGCAAGCATGTCAGCACACATGGCAGTCATGGATGTGTGTTGGAGGCATGTTTGACAGAGTGGGGATCTGCAGTCTGGATGGCACAAGAAGAGCAGGTTATTTAGATATAACCGTAGCTCAATCCCGACTAGCCGTGGCCCAGAGCAGTCCGGCTTAACTCGAAGGAAAACATGGGACTCATTTATGGGGTCTTGGCATCGGGCAGCACAGCAGGTCACCTTGCTGTGCTTCCCTTCGTCAAAGTGAAAGGGCAGGACTGCACCGTATTTATCCAACACGGTGCATCCTGTCCTTTCCTCTGCACTGAGGCCATGTGGCACCATGCTGCCAGGGGGCCTGTGTTGTCAGCAGGATTGTTTTTCTGCAGGAAGGGGAACATTCCTGCACAAAACCAATCCTGGGAGGCTTCTTCCTCTTTCATTGAATGCTGCAGAATGCAAGATTTTAGCGCTTCCCAGGTTTGCACGATTTTATAAATCTTGGAAAGCGTCAAAATCCTTGGGTGTTGCGTGGGAGAACCCACCATGACGCCCGTGGAGCGCCTCCCTAGCGCAGAGTAAGGCAACGCAGTGACCTGCGCTGCCTCGCCTTACTCCATATCTATGAGGCCGTTCAAAGCCAAGCAGAGTGGCTTTGCGTGGCCTCGTAAATATGATTTCATAGTTGATGCCGCCAGAGCATCACAATAAGTGATGCTCCGGCGGTGCAAGGGGCTGATAAATGTGCCCCAAGTGTAGAGCATTTATCAGCACCAAAACAGTCAATAAGTAAGACACACAACACAATAAAAATCCCACTCGAACAAATGATACTAGAGTCGAAATCAACAAAAATCAGATGCTTTTTGAGCCTCAAACACAAGTGTCCAGGGCAAACTCAAAGTGTCAGAAGTCGGGGTCAAATACAGGTGTTTGGTGCGTCCGGTCAAGATTTACCTTTGCACTTAGAAATGTTCTCATTCTTCGTCTTGCCGACAATGAGGTCAGCAGGTCCTCTGCAGCAGGAGTCCAGCCTTGGGTTCGACACGACGGATCAGCAAAGTCCAGGAGTCCAGTGAAAGCCTTGGTTCTCGATGGCGTTCTAGGCAACCCACAAATTGGCAAGTAGTGGTAGTCTATGACCCCCTGAGTTTCTGTTAAAAAAACATTATAATTGGGCCATGGCTCTCATGTTGCAGTTCTGTTGCAAAGAAGAATAAACTCTAGCACTAGCCAAGGGTCCAAGACCTGAGAGGGACCTATCAGGGGCTAGGACGAGATCGCTTGGCTACAGCACAAGTCCACAGCTAGACCATAGCAAACCGGTCAGCTGGGCCCCTTGCAAGTGCAGGCTTTTTTAGTTTTTGTGTCCCTGAAGCTTAACAGGAGGCTAGCCAACGAGCCCTTGGAGTCCTCTCACTGGTCCTTGGCACAAGTGGGAGCAGGTCCAGCCCTTGGGGTCTCTCTCCACAGATTCAACAGCAGGAGCCTTCCATTTCTTTCTGAAGTCCTCTCTTGGTCCTGTAGGTGCAGCAGGTGCATTTCCCGAGCAGGTGGCAATGAACAATCCCACAGTGCATCTCTCTGTCCAAATCCAAGATGTTGGGTGTGGTGTTGTGAGACTATGTACTCTAGAATCCTTGCAGTTCTGGGCGGACTCAACAAGGAATTATATAACTTGCTGCAAGGTGCTAAGGTGTGGTTATTAACGGTTATAACGTAATGAGAGGGCAGTGTGTGATTGAATGCTGAGGAATAAAGATGTACAATCCAGAGCTCCTTGTGCGACATATTCCTCTGCATGCTCCCGGAGCTGGGGAGGACCCTACATCAGAGCCCTTCTTTCCTGGGACAAAGCCCTAGGCACACCCCTGAAGTGTATCCAGCATGATGAGCCACTCGTCCTGGAAAACCAGTTTTTCAAAAGATTTTCCCCCTCTGGAGGAGAAACCAGCCTGTATACCTACACAAAGGAACAGGCAAGCTAAGGTGCGACTCACATTTGCCTTACAGAGGTGGTAGCCCCTTTGAAGTTGGACCATCTGTGACCACCACCCTTGGGCCATCCTTGCAGGAGGAGGTTGCATCCTTTGCCTCCAGCAGCTCCCCTTCCTGGGAGTGTGCCTCACCTCTTGCCTCCAGCAGCTCCCCTTCCTGGGAGTGTGCCGCACCTCTTCCCTCCAGCAGCTCCCCTTCCTGGGAGTGTGCCGCACCTCATGCCTCCAGCAGCTCCCCTTCCTGGGAGTGTGCCGCACCTCTTCCCTCCAGCAGCTGCCCTTCCTGGGAGTGTGCCGCACCTCTTCCCTCCAGCAGCTCCCCTTCCTGGGAGTGTGCCGCACCTCTTGCCTCCAGCAGCTCCCCTTTCTGGGAGTGTGCCGTACCTCTTCCCTCCAGCAGCGCCCCTTCCTGGGAATGTGCCGCACCTCTTCCCTCCAGCAGCTCCCCTTCCTGGGAGTGTGCCGCACCTCTTCCCTCCAGCAGCTGCCCTTCCTGGGAGTGTGCCGCACCTCTTCCCTCCAGCAGCTCCCCTTCCTGGGAGTGTGCCGCACCTCTTGCCTCCAGCAGCTCCCCTTTCTGGGAGTGTGCCGCACCTCTTGCCTCCAGCAGCTCCCCTTCCTGGGAGTGTGCCGCACCTCTTGCCTCCAGCAGCTCCCCTACCTGGGAGTGTGCCGCACCTCTTGCCTCCAGCAGCTCCCCTTCCTGGGAGTGTGCCGCACCTCTTGCCTCCAGCAGCTCCCCTTCCTGGGAGTGTGCCTCACCTCTTCCCTCCAGCAGCTGCCCTTCCTGGGAGTGTGCCGCACCTCTTGCCTCCAGCAGCTCCCCTTCCTGGGAGTGTGCCGCACCTCTTGCCACCAGCAGCTCCCCTTCCTGGGAGTGTGCCGCACCTCTTCCCTCCAGCAGCTCCCTTTCCTGGGAGTGTGCCGCACCTCTTGCCTCCAGCAGCTGCCCTTCCTGGGAGTGTGCCGCACCTCTTGCCTCCAGCAGCTCCACTTCCTGGGAGTGTGCCGCACCTCTTCCCTCCAGCAGCTCCCCTTCCTGGGAGTGTGCCGCACCTGTTGCCTCCAGCAGCTCCCCTTTCTGGGAGTGTGCCGCACCTCTTGCCTCCAGCAGCTCCCCTTCCTGGGAGTGTGCCGCACCTCTTGCCTCCAGCAGCTCCCCTACCTGGGAGTGTGCCGCACCTCTTGCCTCCAGCAGCTCCCCTTCCTGGGAGTGTGCCGCACCTCTTGCCTCCAGCAGCTCCCCTTCCTGGGAGTGTGCCTCACCTCTTCCCTCCAGCAGCTGCCCTTCCTGGGAGTGTGCCGCACCTCTTGCCTCCAGCAGCTCCCCTTCCTGGGAGTGTGCCGCACCTCTTGCCACCAGCAGCTCCCCTTCCTGGGAGTGTGCCGCACCTCTTCCCTCCAGCAGCTCCCTTTCCTGGGAGTGTGCCGCACCTCTTGCCTCCAGCAGCTGCCCTTCCTGGGAGTGTGCCGCACCTCTTGCCTCCAGCAGCTTCCCTTCCTGGGAGTGTGCCGCACCTCTTGCCTCCAGCAGCTCCCCTTCCTGGGAGTGTGCCTCACCTCTTGCGTCCAGCAGCTGCCCTTCCTTGGAGTGTGCCGCACCTCTTGCCTCCAGCAGCTCGCCTTCCTGGGAGTGTGCCTCACCTCTTCCCTCCAGCAGCTGCCCTTCCTGGGAGTGTGCCGCACCTCTTGCCTCCAGCAGCTCCCCTTCCTGGGAGTGTGCCGCACCTCTTGCCTCCAGCAGCTCCCCTTCCTGGGAGTGTGCCTCACCTCTTGCGTCCAGCAGCTGCCCTTCCTGGGAGTGTGCCTCACCTCTTGCCTCCAGCAGCTCCCCTTCCTGGGAGTGTGCCTCACCTCTTCCCTCCAGCAGCTGCCCTTCCTGGGAGTGTGCTGCACCTTTTGCCTCCAGCAGCTCCCCTTCCTGGGAGGTTGCCGCACCTCATGCCTCCAGCAGCTCGCCTTCCTGGGAGTGTGCCACACCTCTTGCCTCCAGCAGCTGCCCTTCCTGGGAGTGTGCCGCACCTCATGCCTCCAGCAGCTCGCCTTCCTGGGAGTGTGCCGCACCTCTTCCCTCCAGCAGCTCCCCTTCCTGGGAGTGTGCCGCACCTCATGCCTCCAGCAGCTCGCCTTCCTGGGAGTGTGCCACACCTCTTGCCTCCAGCAGCTGCCCTTCCTGGGAGTGTGCCGCACCTCATGCCTCCAGCAGCTCGCCTTCCTGGGAGTGTGCCGCACCTCTTCCCTCCAGCAGCTCCCCTTCCTGGGAGTGTGCCGCACCTCTTCCCTCCAGCAGCTCCCTTTCCTGGGAGTGTGCCGCACCTCTTGCCTCCAGCAGCTGCCCTTCCTGGGAGTGTGCCGCACATCTTGCCTCCAGCAGCTCCCCTTCCTGGGAGTGTGCCACACCTCTTGCCTGCAGCAGCTCCCCTTCCTGGGAGTGTGCCTCACCTCTTCCCTCCAGAAGCTCCCCTTCCTGGGAGTGTGCTGCACCTCTTGCCTCCAGCAGCTCCCCTTCCTGGGAGTGTGCCGCACCTCTTGCCTCCAGCAGCTCGCCTTCCTGGGAGTGTGCCACACCTCTTGCCTCCAGCAGCTGCCCTTCCTGGGAGTGTGCTGTACCTCATGCCTCCAGCAGCTCCCCTTCCTGGGAGTGTGCCGCACCTCATGCTTCCAGCAGCTCGCCTTCCTGGGAGTGTACCGCACCTCTTCCCTCCAGCAGCTCCCCTTCCTGGGAGTGTGCCGCACCTCTTGCCTCCAGCAGCTCCCCTTTCTGGGAGTGTGCCGCACCTCATGCCTCCAGCAGCTCCCCTTCCTGGGAGTGTGCCGCACCTCATGCCTCCAGCAGCTCCCCTTCCTGGGAGTGTGCTGCACCTCTTGCCTCCAGCAGCTCCCCTTCCTGGGAGTGTGCCGCAGGGAAGACATGGCTTGGCAGTTCGGGCTGGACTGTTCCCATGAGGCACAGGGTCAAGACTGATTTGCATATGGCCATGTCTAAACTGGGGTGGTGTAGTGGGCAAAAGAACGATGGATTTAACCCAGATCTCTTGACTGGGGGAGAATGTATGCATTGTCAGCCTTCCGTCCATCAATTGTTTGTTGTAACGCTTTTCGCCCTAAGTGGGATGGGTATTCCCAGACGTGGGACCCGTGCTCACTACGCCACTGGAGTCAAGCTATCCTGGCTGATGACGACTGATAGCCAGAAACCGGTCCTAGGATGCTTGATTCCGGTCAAGGGACAACATGGCTTGGCAGTTCGGGCTGGACTGTTCCCATGAGGCACAGGGTCAAGACTGATTTGCATATGGCCATGTCTGAACTGGGGTGGCGTAGTGGGCAAAAGAACGATGGATTTAACCCAGATCTCTTGACTGGGGGAGAATGTCTGCATTGTCAGCATTCCGTCTATCATTTGTTTGTTGTAACGCACCTCATGCCTCCAGCAGCTCCCCTTCCTGGGAGTGTGCCGCACCTCTTGCCTCCAGCAGCTCCCCTTCCTGGGAGTGTGCCGCACCTCTTCCCTGCAGCAGCTCCCCTTCCTGGGAGTGTGCCGCACCTCATGCCTCCAGCAGCTCCCCTTCCTGGGAGTGTACCGCACCTCTTCCCTCCAGCAGCTCCCCTTCCTGGGAGTGTGCTGTACCTCTTCCCTGCAGCAGCTGCCCTTCCTGGGAGTGTGCTGCACCTCATGCCTCCAGCAGCTCCCCTTCCTGGGAGTGTGCTGCACCTCTTGCCTCCAGCAGCTCGCCTTCCTGGGAGTCTGCCGCACCTCTTAGCAGGAGGGCATCAGGCTGTCATGTGCGGTAACTGCCGCAGTATTTCAGAAGTGGCTACTAGAAGTTTGGGACAAGAAAGTTGTGACTTTCAAAATGTAAATTGGTATTAAACATTACCTTAAGTACAACTTCAGCATTAAGTCATGTCTAACGTAACAATTAATTTCATACCCCGGAGTACTATCTTTGGTGGCCCCGTATGGACCCTCCTACAGTGAAAAGGACAATTTGAAGTTTGATTTGATTTGATTTTTGATTTGATTTTATAATTTTATATAGCGCTGAATCACCCCGAGGGGTATCTCTGCGCTAGCAACAGCGAGCTGTCTTGAACTAGAAAAGATATGTCTTCATCAGCTTTCTGAAACGGAAAAGGGGCATTTCCATGCGGAGGTAAAGGGGAAGACTATTCCAAAACATAGGAGCCAAGTACGAAAAGGCCTTACCACCAGAACGGGCTTTCTTTATTCTAGGAACAGAGAGAAGTTTTTTAGATCCTGATCTGAGAGAGGATATAGGATGATACATTCCCAGTTTCCTAGTAAGATAACGAGGACTAAGTTCGTTTAGAGCCTTAAAAATCATGCAGCCTGTTTTAAATTGCACTCTTTTTCTAATTGGCAGCCAATGTAGTTCATGCAATAAAGGCAGCGAGGGGGTCCTAGCGGGAGAATCGGTTACCAGACGAGCAGCCGTATTTTGAATAACCTGCAATTTGTCCAATGAGGCGGCATGAGCAGAAAGAAGAAGAGCATTGCAATAATCGATCTTGCTCATGAGCAGTGCTTGAATTAAAGTCTTCCTGGTGGAGAGTGGAAGCAATGGAAAAACTCTTCTGAGTAGACTTAAGATGTGATAGCAAGACCCAGTAGTAATATTAACATGGGTTTGTATCGTAAGTTTCTTATCAAGCTTAATGCCTAGATTATTAACTACCTCTTTAGGAGCAGGGGCTTTACCCAGCTCCTCAGGCCACCATCTAGGTGACCAACAGATGTCAGCACGTCCGAACAACAGGATCTCAGATTTCTCAGAGTTTAACTGGAGATAGTTAGTTTTCATCCAGGAGGCAATAGCCATCATACCCTGAGAAAAGATGGTTTGTATATCGGATCTCGTTTTATCGAAGGTGAGGAGGAGCTGGGTATCGTCTGCGTAGGAAATGGGGTTAAACCCCAGATCCCTCATCAGTTTCGCCAGAGGCGTCACATAGATGTTAAATAGAGTAGGGCTCAAACATGAGCCCTGCGGGACGCCTCTGGTAACCTGTGTGGGAGCCGATGAAAAAGGACCCATAGACACTGCCTGAGTACGGTTGGACAAAAAATTTGACAACCAGCTCAATGCAGATCCGTCACTGTCAGGACATGTAAAGTGTAAAAGGATCATGTGTTCTCTCTAACATTTGTTACCCTGCTTTATGGGCTACTAAGGCCTTCCCTATGGGTGACTTATAAATGTTAAACAGGAAGGTAAAGACTCGGCAAAGAGTTTATCGTGCATGTGGGGTTGAGAGTGGCAGGCCTAGAGCCGTGGCAGAATAGGGGCTGCCGTCCAGTCCGGACATTGAACTTACAGCCCTGGGTACACTCTGTACCATATATGAGGGGCTTATAGGAAAGTTAAATGTGACAATCAGGGATTACCCAATTGTACGTATACTTTTGAGGAGTCAGAGCACATGCGTGGGGGTCTTGTCAGCAGGGCCCAGTGCCCTTCATAGTTGCAATACCAGCATCGTCGGTCCAAATATTTAGGGGGGTGAAGGGGGTAATCATACAAAAAAACGGCCTTGACGTACGCAGTATCCAGGATGATCTCACTATTCGTAAAGATCCAAAAACCTGCCCTTTCCTCTTTTACGAATTGTCCTGCTTCTTCAGCCACATCCTTTGGCGCCAACACTGCCTTTAGGGTGGTATTTGCGCTTTAGAGATCAGTTTAATTCATTCATTCAGTCATTCACTGGTGAGGGGGTTGTACTTTGCGAGCTCGTCCCCAGGCAGGGCATAGGATCCCGCAGAGGATGCACTAAGTGTAGGAAGGTGGGATCTGACTGCATGGTCGCCCCCACTTTTTTCCTGGTGTTTTGCGGGATTTCGACTTAGTTTGGCTGGGATCCTGCTAATAAGGGGTTGTTTGGACTGGTGCAAGGTACCCACTATAACTAGTGGACAGCATATGCCAGGCCAACTTCTCACACAAAGGTCACCCTGGAGCACCCCCTGCTGACAGGTAGGGGGTGAAACCTTGTGAAGTCTGGTGACTCGCAGCTTCGCAGATTTTGTTTTAATTCTCTTCAGTTTTCCAGACTGCTAAACTTGTGGCGTTTGACATATACGAGCAGCCTCTGGGGGCCTTTGAAGTAGTGGAACACTGTTCTCACTGCGACGAAGGGCCGCACTGGGTAGAGGACGACATCTCTGTTCTTTTCCACTACTCTGGAAAATGAACCCCCTTCACTGATCCCTGCCCCCAAACAGCACTTGAGTCCACTTGGCACTAGCGCCCCGGTACTGTCTACCCACAGATTATCCAGAAGGGTGGGCAGGTCTAACTGCATCCCTGGGGAGGTTCGAAAAGTCTGGAAACATTGCCACATTCACTGAGGTAAAATCTTTGCACTCCCTCGTCATGTAAAGCAGGGACTTAAGCAGAAAAGCAAACAGGAGGGGGGGTCAAAACAGGGCAGGATGGAACACGTGCACTGTCCAGGGCAGGAACCCCCATCCTTGGAGCAAGCCCCTCCCACATCAAACATGACCGGAGACTTCAGGTCACACTATTAGGACACCCCTTGGAAAGTCTCTCAGCACCCCATTACCTGTGAATTTCAATCCTTTTAGGAAACGGACCAACCAGCATTGTAGCCTGGATTAGTTCTCTATGCAGATTAAAGCAAACACTGGGTGTCCCCGGATGCTCTGTGCCTTTCCCTTTGGGTTCTGAAGGAATGACTCCTACTCCCATGTCAGAGGCCTGCGACGGCAGCACAGAGGGATGTCTGAAGTCAGGAGGGCTCAGTCCCAGTGCTAGGCACAGGGGCCGTCTGATGCCACAAAGATGTCCTGTACTCCGGGGTCCAAATGGCCGTGGAAGCTTCCGGGAGATTAGAATAGTTAAGAGGGCAACTATGAATCCTGCAGTGGTTAAAAACAGTTAGTGGTACCTGGGGGCCTCCAAAGGAACCAATCTGGGCCTGGGTAGTGGGAACGTCTAAGTCCAGCACAGCCTAGACTGGGGCCCGGGAGGTTCTAGCTACACTCCTGAAGCCCGATTCACAAAGGTAAATTACACTTTTGAGTAAGCTAACTACTTTTGGAATTCACAAACTCTGAGTGTAAACTTGCTACTGATATATGCCATACATGTCTCCAACCCTGGAGCATAGCAATTGGCTCACTCTTGTGTGGGTGGGTGACGTCCTTCCCTAAACTCCTCCCTCAACCCCTTTTACTCCCCCCTAATCCCACCCCCTTTAGTAGCACGCCTGCTCCATCTCTCACCTGTTGTGTCCTGCTGGACACAGTCTAGTGTTTCTGCCAGCCACTCCCCCGAGGGCTGGCCCACACACACCCCCTCACCGATCCAACACGGGTGTCACCAGTCAGGTGACCCCGCTAATAAAAGGGCCCGAGTGCACGTGCTCGTGGCTAGTCATCCGTACCACCTATCCATGTGTCCGCGTGGTCATTCCTCCATTATGTGGGCCTAGGGCCCAGAACATAACACTGGCGACGAGCGGGTTTCACCCGCGTGTGCAGCCGCCGCTTGTGAAGGTGGCGTGAACGACCTGTGCTGCCCGTGTCTCGGGCGCCCCCTGCAGCTGGCACAGATCAGTTGAAGTCCCGCGGGGCGTACAAAGAGCCCTGCTGTGCAAGTGCGGTGATCGGGAGCTCCACCACGCACCTGCGGTGGCCGTCGATACATAGCGGCGCCTACACCGAAAGTGTCCTGAGACTCCGGCGTGGCGAGAGAGGAGCCGGTGGCAAGCCCTGCCACCGACTTGCTGAGCCCCCAACAGAGGCACGAGCCGAGCGGCGCCCACCCACATCGGCCGCGCTGATCCAGCGGACGCAAGGTGAGCCCCCTGTGAAGCGAGGGAGAAGGGAGTAGCTGCCCGCCTCAGCAAGGAATAGACAGTGTGCCCGCAAGGGGCCAGCCGTCTTCGGTGTCCGCTCAAGCCCCATTGCAGCGCATGCATGAGAGAGGCTGCTGCGGGCAGGGAGAGAAAGGATCAGACAGCGGCCGACGGCAAACTTAGAGATCCCTCGTCGGAGTGCACCGACAGAGTATGGAGGGCCATGTGAGCGACCGTAATGCTGGGCGGGCGCGGCCGGTCCGTGGTGTGCTAATAACCCCGCTCATCAGCAGCAAAGACTAGCCCCAATTCTAAAACACACATCCAAACAAAAATAAATATAAAAGACATTTCTCCAACCTACACAATGGCCGTGGAGCCACAGGGACTGCTGGTGCGAGGCACTGGAGCCCGAGAACGTTCAGGAGTGTCTGCAGCGGCCGTGTAGAGGGGAACACTCAGGGCGAGTTGCCTGTTGGTTCTTGCCTGCAGAGACACGACGAGCTGCAGCAACAAGTTACCGATCGAGATTCCAGGGTGAAAGTAGACTGCCGGGGACAGCGGTAACAAGCCAACAGCACCGCCCAGTGGTCGGAAGTGGTACCGCACCGAAAGGACGACCTCATTGTTTTTCAAAACCAATAAACAGACACTGGCCCAGCCATTCCTACAGCCTCACAATCTTCTACGATACAGCCACCCAAAGGGCTCTCATTCTTAAAAGAGACGAGCTGCCCGGAATGAGATAAAGCTGGTGACCCCTAGCAAACAGTATAAGCACACCGAGATATAACAGGAAACACTACACCCTCACTCCAGAATTGAGGAGGACAGTAGGATAAGCACATTCAGGGCAGCCAAACCCACTATGCATAAGGAAAGGCGGCAGCGAAAATAAAACAGGACTGGCCCGAAGAGCATGCTGCATCATTCTCCCTCACCAGACCCAGGCACCCTGAAACACCGGAATACAATTTCACGGAGACACAGAGAGCACAAAGGAAACAGAGAGGGTGAGGAGAGCGTTGTGCACGCCACCTGTCATTGGTCTGCCACCTACCCACAAGAAAGTTACCAAGGGTCCCATTCTCCACAGCAGCCATCTCGTAAATTCCTACGGAGACCCAATGCACGACTGCACCAGAGTGAGACAACTCAGACTGTTTTCTAACAGAGAGGCGGTGCAGATGAGCTCAGGGGGAGTCTCCATAGAGAATGCTAATTCTCACGCCTGACTGCTAGGCCCAACGTTGGCAGCCAAGAAAGCTATCCTAGCAGTGAAAAGGAAACTTAGCAACTCTCCCTCCTACACAAGGGGAAGACCATTTTCATGCTCCTGATAGCAGGACGTCATCACTGAAACAAAGACCAAACTGAGCGAAAGGGCATAAGGACAGAGGAAGTATCGAAGGGCCAAACAAGGTCCAGCGCAGGTGACAGGACGGCGAAATAATAAAACCCAAGCAGCCACGGCGCACAGGAGAAACCCCCAGGCCGGCAGAGAGAGAAGAGATTCCCCAGGCTGGTGGAGAAAGAAGACGAGACCACCCAGGCTGGTGGAGAGAGAAGAAGAGACCCCCCAGGCTGGTGGAGAAAGAAGAAGAGATCCCCCGGGCTGGTGGAGAGAGAAGAAGAGACCCCCAGGCTGGTGGAGAGAGAAGAAGAGACCCCCAGGCCGGTGGAGAGAAGAAGAGACCCCCAGGCCGGTGGAGAGAGTGAGAAACCCCCCAGGCCAGTGGAGTGACTGAGAGACCCCCAGGCTGGTGGAGAGAGAAAAAGAGACCCCACAGACCAGTGGAGAGAGAAGAGACCCCCAGGCTAGTGGAGAGAAGAAGAGACCCCCAGGCCGGTGGAGAGAGTGAGAGACCCCCCCCAGGCCAGTGGAGTGAGTGAGAGACCCCCCAGGCTGGTGGAGAGAGAAGAAGAGACCCCACGGACCGGTGGAGAGAGAAAAAGGGACCCACAGGCTGGTGGAGAGAAGAAGAGAATCCCCAGGCCGGTGGAGAGAGAGAGACCCCCGACCAGGAGAGAGAGAGACACCCTGATGCCACTACCAATGCATCCCGTCGCAGTAAAGAGAACCTGGCTGATATTTCTCAGAAAAGTAAGAGACAAGCATATACACTAGTTGTGGCAAGTGACCACCACAGAAAGAAAAAGCAAGTAGACAGCACCACTGCTGCCAGAGCAGAGGCAAGGAAAAGAGGAGACGGAAGGGCGATTACCCGCCATCTGCAAAGCACCAAGGAAATTCCCAGAAGGGAGAGGGGCCCTGTGTGGTCCGAAAGCAGGAGGAAGAGAGATTGTAATCACCCAACCTGCATCAAAATCGCCCAACAGGGAGCTAGTGATTATTCAGGGAGTGCCCCCGCTATTGCCTTAAAGACTGTGGTGTGCAACGGTCCATTTGCAGGCAGGAGGAGAATCCAGCACTCCGAGTGGCGCGTCACCACTACTGACGCAAGAAAAGGGAGATAATTACCTCCCACAGCAACCCTAAATCACAGCCGGACTATACGGATCCCTCAAAGCACGCCTACTTCCACTACCATCGCTGAAATTGGCGGGCGCACCTGAGAAGACGCCCTATCCTACCTGACCGGACCGGTGAGAGATCGGTGGCGGGAGCAAATGTATAGCCCAGAGAACACACGGAGTGAGCAGGAGGTCCCTGTGAGATTTCGTGGCCCTATCGCCACATTTCAGAGCAGGTGTAGAAGCGACTTGCATTGCGCGGCTACTGCAACACGATGCCACTGCAACACTATGCCATTGCAGCACGATGCCACTGCAACATGATGCCATTGCAGCACGATGTCACTGCAACACGATGCCATTGCAGCATGATGCCACTGCAACACAATGCCATTGCAGCACGATGCCACTGCAACACGATGTCATTGCAGCAAGATGCCACTGCAGCAAAATGCCACTGCAGCAAGAAGCGACCTGCATTACAAGTCTGTTGACACATTTTAGAGAAGATAAGGAGTGGCGAGATATAGGACAGTGAAAGTCCTATTCCAGGAAAACGGACGACAACAAGTGAGCAGTGGGAATCAACGAAAGGGGACTAGAACAAGTACTCGCACGATCACCTGAGTGCACCTTCTAAGATACGACAGCCACTGGGGTGGGGTGACATCATTCTTCATAGTGACCGTCATCCACCTGTCGCCGGCTGCTTAAAGGAAAGGGCATCCCTGTTCTACTTACACAAATGCCAAATCAGAAGAACTGCACCAAGTGTCCGACGAGTATCATGACTGCCAAGATTCGCCAGTCATCCCTACTCACTGCTAGTTATCACCAGATGTGCTGCGAGTCGTCTCATGGCATCCACTCCATATCTGTCATGTGCATCACTACCATCCTTGGAGCTTCAAGTACAACAACTGGAGTCCCACACCACTCGCCAGAACAATCGACGATCCGAAAATGCAGTGACCATCTGTTTAACCGGCGCATGTTCTGATCCTGGTAGCGAGGGCATGTTTCTGACCAAGACACATCCACCCCTGAAGTTTGCACGAGTGACGAGGCAGTGGCTCCAGAGTCAGAGCCCATATGCAGTCCCAGGGCAACTCATCCAAGGGGATGGACTTTACTGTGCCCCACCAATGGATTCCAGGAGGTAGCCAGGCCATCTAACCGAGAATTTCAACAGGTCACAGAAGGCCAAGTCTGTCGTCAAAGGATCAAGCGACGCAATCGTCCGGTGTGGCAGTGGACTCATCTATACGCTCCTGATGCACCCATGTTGAACAATACACACTAATCGCCTCACAGCAAGAGTACGCTGGACCGATGAACATCACGTAGGTGGACCATCCCTCAACTGAAGCGAAGCCGAAAGGTCCGGATATCATCAGCACTGTGTTCGTCCCCAGATATACCTGGTTAAAGTATGGACATGTGCCAAGATGTCTTGATGCTCACAGCTGCACCTGTCCACCGCTGTCCTGCGAACTACATCTCTGAACTGTGAGGCTTCCATTTCTTTTAGTTTGTTTTTCTCATTTTCTTTCCATAGGTTGGACGCTTTTGTTTGTTGTCTTTTCATTTTATTAAAATTTGGGAGGAATGTTGTGTCCTGCTGGACACAGTCTAGTGTTTCTGCCAGCCACTCCCCCGAGGGCTGGCCCACACACACCCCCTCACCGATCCAACACGGGTGTCACCAGTCAGGTGACCCCGCTAATAAAAGGGCCCGAGTGCACGTGCTCGTGGCTAGTCATCCGTACCACCTATCCATGTGTCCGCGTGGTCATTCCTCCATTATGTGGGCCTAGGGCCCAGAACATAACATCACCCACTGCCCTGTGCTCCTCCCACATTTACTGCTTTAATCTGCACCTTCAGCTGCGGAGGCTGTGCAGTCGGGACCGAGGACTCTGCACATCTTAGCACAGACGAAACCTACATTTAGCAGTAGGTTTTGTGGCACGTAACTCAGGGCTCGAGTCGGGGTACCACGCGGGTGGACGGCGTCCCCCCACTTATTTTACCAGGTGGACGCCGTCCCCCCTGCCCAACAGCTGGGCTTTCAATGATGGCGTTACTTGCCCGCTCGGCCGCCCCGTCGATCTCCCGAGTACATGGCTGGCTGTCAATCCTATCAAAATTCTGCTTTGCCCTTTGAACCTGCCCCCATGGCCTTGTAACCTTTCTTATGTTGAACCTGGGCAGGAGCGCGTTGAGACCTCATACGTCAGCCCCTGTTATGCAACAGAGGTCGACCAAAGAGGCCACAAAAGTATGGGGGAGGGGCGCAGCAAGGGACGGGACACACAAGGTGTTCTGTTAAGAAGAAACTCTCACACACGGCCCTTTGATGCAATTTAATACATTCACTGCCTGTTCGATTGTTAGCAGGGACAGGGGGAAAGGAACTTTCTTTCTCAGGATGTTAAAAAACACACGAGCATTTCAATACCTCACGGTCTTTAAAAATGTAAAAATCGGCTTGCAACCATAAGAAACTTTTCAGATATAAAAATACATTTACATTCCTACATAAAATGTACATCACCAGTAAAAGGAAACATGTTTAATTTTAAGTCCCCAAACAGGTATTTAAAAACAAGCATTTACAATGCAACGGTCTCGGCATTGTTAAAGTTAGAGCTATTGGCATTGCTCATGACATTATTTTTGTTTATGTTTTTGTTTTTAGAACATTTAAAGAAACGGCATTGTTATTTACAATGTCAATAGCTGTTTGTTACTTGTTTGTTCCTGGAAGTGTGAACTATAATTACACAGTGAAGGGTATTAAGCAACACAGTGTAAGTATAATATACCACACAATCTATAATGCACAATACGAGAAGTGTTCTACATTTTCAACATAATACACAATGCAGCACAATTCTAATGCACTATAAATGGAAGGTACTACATGGTTAAATACATGTTTAATCTAATATAATACACACTAATATACCAAACGCGTCATGAACGGCCCCCTATAATCTACTTTGCACAAAATATTCTGTGGCACACTACATCAACAAATGAACAACTTGAGGTGATGTATTTTGCAACGGACAGCACAATGTATTGTAATGTACTTGGAAATACACATACGGCATAATGTTCTAAACTGTATTTGCTAAAGAATATACAATGTAGTGCACTAAACTTGCCGCACGCGACCATGTAATATACTATGATTTCAATGTACAATACTATGTAGTTATATTTGTGATGTACAACGTCATGTAATACACCATAGACATGGGGTGTTGGGGGAGGGGGGGAGGGGTTGGGAGCATCTCCCCCGTCTGGGCACGGACAATTCTAATTTGTACCTGGTGGGCGCTGTAGGAAATGACACATGTGAGCTTAAACGGTGGAATGGAATGGTGCACCGACTAGTTGGAAGAGGCCAGGACTGAAATCAAGCACACCGCATCACCTGACCCCCCCCTGCACCCTCACCTTTCCCCCCCCATCATTTAGTGACGCCCCACGGTGTCACTCACCTCCTTCAAGTTCTCCATCCCAAGGTCTCCTTCCGGGTCACCACCCCTCTTCTGCCCCCAGGGGTCAGTTCAGGGGCCCGTAGCAGGGCGCACACAGGGGGGCAGTGCCACAGGGCACCCAGCGGGCATCAGTTCTCTCAGGGCTGTAGAGGGCACCTCTTTTCTTGCCATACACAAGCGAGGCTTTCCATCCCTGGTGTGCACTTGGGTAGGGGGGGGCGGTCAAGGTGACACTCTTTCACAGTGGCACGTGTCAGCAGAAGCCAGAGGTGAGAGCGGACGCGCTGCTGCCGGACATAGCCCCAGCCCTTCCAATGTGCCGAGGTACAGAGATAACCCGCACTCATGCTCCAGGGGGGGCACAAACCACAAGAAGTGACCTTGCTTTAAATATTCTCCTTTTGTATCCAGGGAACGGGAAAGCGCGCGATGTGTGCAAGATCACACGCCTGGGCGGCGCTGAGACTCCCATTTACACGAATCCTGTAAGATAGTGAGACGATGGTGGTCGTGTGACAAGGGGTCAGCTGTGATACACAGGGGGAGGAGAGGAGACATAGGGGGTGGAGGGAAGACACAGGGGGTGGAGGAGAGACAAGGGGGGTGGAGGAGAGACACGGGGGCTGGTGGTGAGACACGGGGGTCAGCAGTGAGAAACAGGGGGTGAGTGGTGAGACTGGGAGGAGGGGGATACGGAGATGATGAATGGCAAAGAGAGAGGGAGGGAGAGAGAGACAGGCATGACTGAGAAGAGGAGGCAGTGCGTATAGCAATACAAAACAATAAGACTGAGTGAATGGCGGAATGAAGACAGAAAAGAAGGACTAACCGCAAGACGAAAATAGCGAGGTAACTGAGAGAAGGAAGAAAGGGGACGGAATAATCAAGAAAGGAATGCCAAAGTGAATCACATGGAAGGAAGGAAAGAGAAGCCAAGAAATACATTAGGTGAACGTTATAGAGAGAGGGAAGGGCAGCTGTAGATTAAGGAACCTGAAGCCGATTAAGTAACAAAAGGGTAAGAGTGTAGAAAAGAGGAGAGAAGAAAGGAGGGAATGGAAGAAATCGTGTAAAGGGGAGAGAGGGGAGAGCAAGCAGGGCACCACTGCCTTTCTCCGAGGCGAAGCAGAAATGCCTCGGAGAAAGGCAGCGGCGGTTTCGGATTCGGGGGCGTGTTCTCCTCTTGCCATTGGCTGGAGGAGATAATTAGACTTCTTGAAAAAAACACGCCCCCGAATCCGAAAAGGACGGGGCCTGTTCAGAGTGACGGACCTCTTCTCCAATGGCTGGCCAGCATTCAAGAGGCCAGCCAATGGAGAACAGGGGAGAAGAGGGGCGGGTTCAAGCCCCTCTTCTCCAAGTCATTAAATCTCGGGTCGAGACTGCGCAAGCGCAGCCTTCGAGCCGAGACCTAATAACGTTATTTGCATTAAAGAGGCGGTAACACACAGAGAATGACGCTACATTCCACAGTGGGTTAACATGGCCCCCCAGGTGAAGCAGTACTCCCTGTAATAAGAGGGGACTACCTTTTGTGATGTCACTTCCTGTCGTGACATCACTTCCGGTGACACCACTTAACTTGGAGTGTCCCCCCACTTCTTTTTTTAGGACTTGTGCCCTTGGTATGCCTTTTGGTATGCTACAGAACATACTATAAAGTGCAGTTTGAGAATCATGCCCTAGGTGTCCATGATACACCGCGTAGTCAGCCAGCACCTGGATCACCTGCACAATCCTCTGGAATTCTCCTCCAGCTGGTGCATAAGGTAGCTGTGCCTTCCAAACAGGTGGCACAGAAATGAATCAGAACCCCGTTCACTAGCCATTGAAAAGTCACGGAGACTTTGTTTATCCTGAACAGCATAGCTTAGAACCTAGCCCTCCGTGTTGGAGAACGCCATTTCCTCCTTAGCAGCAGTGTAAAGGGAATCTGGTTGGAAATGTGTCTTGATAACTGTCTTGAAGCCTTGATAATCTATGCAGTGATAAAAGTGGAGATATAGAACCAGGTCAGCCCACGGGCTTGTGATAACAGATGAACATGCAGATCCGAGTCCACCCACAGGTATGTGATAAGAGGCACACATGCAAATCTGAGTCGACCCATGAGTATGTGATAACAGGTGCACACGCAGATCTGAGTCGACCAACAGGTATGTGATAACAGGTGCACATGCAGATCTGAGTCGACCCATGAGTATGTGATAACAGGTGCACACGCAGATCTGAATCGACCCACGGGTATGTGATACCAGGTACACACGCAGATCTAAGTCACCCCAAGGGTCAATGATATTAGGTGCACATGCAGATCTAAGTCGACCCACGGGTCCATGATAACAGGTGCACATGCAGATCTGAGTCGACCCATGGGTATGTGATAACAGGTGAACACGCCGATCTAAGTCACCCCAAAGGTCAATGATAACAGGTGCGCATGCAGATGTGAGTCAACCCACAGGTATGTGAAAACAGATGAACGTGCAGATCTAAGTCACCCCAAGGGTCCATGATAATAGGTGCACACGCAGATCCGAGTCGACCCACGGGTATGTGATAACAGGTGCACATGCAGGTCCGAGTCGACCCATGGGTATGTGATAACAGGTGCACACGCAGATCTGAGTCGACCCACGGGTATGTGATACCAGGTGCACACGCAGATCTGAGTCGACCCATGGGTATGTGATAACAGGTGCACACGCAGATCTGAGTCGACCCACGGGTATGTGATACCAGGTGCACACGCAGATCTGAGTCGACCCATGGGTATGTGATAACAGGTGCACACACAGATCTGAGTCGACCCACGGGTATTTGGTAGCATATACATGGTATGGCATATCCTTTTATACTGTTGTAGTGTACATTTTACATTGATCAGGAAGTATCATCTCTCACCCATTTACTACGTATCTGCAGAGAGTCACATTACACCACAGTGTTCCCGTCCCAGCTGTTCAGTCGCTATCCTCTGACATAGGCTCTTCCTGTGGGGGTTCGCAGATATTGCCCCGGAATGTGTTCCATCTTCCCCACACCCGGGTCCATTTTTTGGGGCATCCCTGGTGGATAAAAAAATATTTCTCAGTTATCATTGCGCTGTCCATATCTCGACACCACTGTCGACAGTTAGGGGTCATTCTTGAGCCCCATTGCTGTGCTATATTGCGCTTTGCCAATGCCATGCCCAGTGCTGCCCAGTCTTGAGCCGCATGGTTGAGATCTGTAGGTTCCCAAATGTTGAGCAGACATCTCTTTGGTTCCGGTTGAGCCATGACTCCAGTAACCTGAGAGATCGTGTGCATGATAGCCTCCCAGTAGGGTGTGATTGCCCTGCATTCCCAAATTGTGTGCCAAAAACTACCTGGTGCGCCACACTGTCGAAGGCAAAGTGGAGTGTCTGTCCTGCCTAATCTATGTTGGAGTATTAGCGTGTAATAAGTGCGGTGTAGTATTTTCAATTGTACTAGTTTTAGTTTAGAGGGTATCGCTACTTCTCTTGGGGACACAATTGCCTCCTGCCAGTCCGCCTCATCCAATTCTCCCACGTCAGCCTCCCATCGCTCCTTAAGAGCTGTTGTGGGGCACGGCTGATTATTGACTATTTTTTTTTCGGTATGTTTGGGAGATGGCTTTTTTGTTCAAGCGGTCCGTTAGTAGTCGGTCCTCTAATGGTGAGGCCTCCGGCAGCTGTGTATCAGCTGGGATTACTGCCATGAGTGCATGTCTGATCTGCATATACCTGAAGGTTTCCGCCCGTGCCAAACCATAGGTGACTTGCAGCTGAGCGAACGGGACAACCTCGCCTTTTTTCCACAGATCTCCCTCCCTTGAGATGCCTATCAAGTCCCATTGTCTGAATCCCTTGGTGTTTCGCAGTTTCCCTAGTTTCCGGGTGTCCCATAATGGTGTAGCTTGCGTTAAAATTCCTTCCAAACCCAGTGCTCGCTGTGCCGCGTGCCAGACATGGACTGTGTGTGCCGTTGGACCTGTGAGAGCCGTCTTCCTGGATCTATTGTATCGTACCCCCATAATCCCTTCAGCTTCTAGGAGGTGCCTATCCATGCAGAACACTGGCTCTTCCGGTGGTGCATGAAGCCATTGATTGATCACAATGAGCTGTGATGCCCAGTAACACATTTTTATATTGGGGAGGGCGTGCCGCCATCATACCAGCTCTTCACTAGTTTCTGCATGGCCATACGGGCAGACCTCCCATCCCATAACAGATTGGTTACCTCGGTATTTATCATTGTAAAGTATGCGGGGGAAACCTGGAACAGGGTGCTTTGTAAGACATATAGGAATCTGGGTAGTGCCATCATCTTAAATAGGACTGCTCTGTCCAGTAGTGTAGGTGGTAGTGATCGCCAGTGTTTGACACCGCGGCGGAACCATGCTAGGGGCTTCACAAGGTTTTCTTCAGCGAAGTGCGTGGCCATATATGCCGAGGTATTTAAATCCCTTGTCAGCAATCTGGATTTTGCAGTTGCGCTGAAGCCGTGGCGTGGGGCAGTGAAGTATATAGAGAAGCGATTTAGCCCAATATATAGTATAGCCCGTGACCCGTCCATATGCGTTGCATATATCCAGTAGGCAGTTAATGGAGCGCAATGGGAATGCCAGATATAGTAACATGTCGTCCACATATAGCGAGATGCAGTCCTCACATCCCATAGTCCATTTTAGCCCACGGAAGAACGGATCCTGCCGTATCCACACTGCCAGTGGTTCCAGCACTATTGCAAATAAGAGTGGTGAGAGGGCGCAGCCCTGCATCGCCCCATTTCCCAGAGGGAAGTCTTCTGAGATGTGCCCGTTAACCACAACTTGCACCAGGGGTTTTCTATATAGCAATTGCACCCATTCGCCGAATTTGGGGCCGAAACCCATATGTCAGAGGACCACAAAGAAAAAGGGCCATTCGACCATATCGAACGCCATACGCATGTTGAGGGAGAGAATATCTGCGTCTTCTTCAATAGTAGACCTCGCGCCATAACACTATGAAGTCTCCTGAGATTCAGTGCTGTGCTTCAGTTTGGCATAAATCCGGACTGGTCCGGGTGGATCACTGTTGTAAGATATGGCAGCAGTCTCATGGCCAGTGCTTTAGCCAGTATTTTAGCTTCTGCATTTATTAAGGATATCGAACTGTAGGACATGCATTCCTCCGGCGGCTTGCCCGGCTTACGGATTGCAACTATTGTCGCTAGGCGCTTATCTCTAGGCAGCTCTCCTGTTTTTAAACTTTCCTTGTACATGTTTGTGAAGTAGGTGTGGTGTGAGCTGAGTTGCTGCTTTTTTATAAAATTCTACTGGGATGACATTGGGTCCTAGGGCTTTTCCTGTATGCAGTGCTCCTGTCGCTAAGGTGAGCTCATCTGGGGTCAGATCTGCTTCCAGCGCTTGAGTAGCGTCACTAGATAGTGTGGACATTTGAATATCTTTTTAGAAAGGCTAACTTGTCTCCTACTGTCTTTGTGGCCGTGGGCGTATATATTTTTTCGTAGTGGGCGGCTAATGTGCCAACTATTTGCTGAGGGTCTGAGGTCATATTCCCATTCTCTAATGTGAGTTGGGCTAGCCATCGGCTAGCTCTTTCCCTTCTATCTAGCCAGGCTAAGAGCTTGTCTGCTTTATCACCTAATTCGTAAATAGTGTGCTGCGTGTTGATGAGTTTGGATTTTGCTTCTTCCCATGCAAAGGCCCTGTATTCCTGTTGTGCTAAATGTAACATATGCGCCGTGTCATCATCGGTGTCTATGGTATGGTCTGCCTCCGCCTGGGCTACCCCTTGTTCTAAAATCTCAATCTGCTGTCTTTGCAATTTTTTATGCCTTGCAACTAGTGAGATTGCCTGGCCACGTAATACAGTTTTATATGCCTCCCACAGCATCGTCGAAGAGGAGTGTTCATTTTCGGCAAAATATTGTTCTATGGATGTGAGCAAACCCTTCCCAATCTTTCGATTTTTAAGATATCCAGGGTGTAGTGGGAACCGCCGGCATCTTACCGTCGCGTGAGATGTGTATGCGATGTGCACTGGCGAGTGGTCAGAGATGCCCCTGGGTAAGTGTAGGATCTCTGATATCCTCTCCAGCCCCGCTGCCAGTGTACATATGTAGTCTATTCTAGAAAGACTATCATGAACTCCCGAGTGTCGGTCCTGAGGGTGCCTGGCTCTCCAGACGTCAATGAGACCAATAGCTTAAACAAAGTCCACTAATTTGAGGTTTGCACTATTAGGGTCTCTAGGGGGTTTTCTATCCAAGGATGCGTCTATCGTAGCATTAAAATCCCCTCCCACAATGAGCTCACCCTGCGGGAGTGATAGTAAAATTTTCCCAGTGCCGGGAAGGTTGCCTGATGTAGCGTCGTGGGATATAGACTGATACTAGATTATATGATCGTACCTCCCTTTGACACGATATCGCTGCAAATCGTCCTTGATCATCTATCCAAGACCCAGTGAGTGTCAGTGGGAAGCGTTTGTTAACCAGGATCCCCACCCCCGAGAACCGGAGGTAAATTCAGAGTGCACTGCCATTTTGTAGCCCCATCTATCCAGGGCCTTACAGGCCGAGCCCGTCAAGTGTGATTCTTGTAGTAGTGCCACAGCCGGATGCCTGCGTTTAATGTATTCGAAGACCAGTCCTCTCTTTATCTTGTCCCCCAATCCATTTACATTCCAGGACAACACAGTAAAAGGAAGCGGCACCCCTCTAGAGTTCGAGGATTGGGTGGTTGGACCGTCAGTGAGTGTGTCCGTGTGCCTCATATGTGATATCTTCTATGTAAGGGTGTAAAGCACCCTGTATTATCCATTTCGTGTTACCACCATGTAAGCCATCCATTATAGTTCTATGTATCTGTAGAAAACTAAATAATAACCCTCGTAACTGACCGTTACCCCCATCCCACCTCCCTGCCTCCCTGCAAGGCGAACTTAGAACTACTCGCCACCCCAACGTAGCAGAGTGCTTGATTCCCACACCTTCATACTTGCGTGAGGGGGGAGAGCCGTGCATCAATATCCTTAGGTTCCCCACTAAGTTGTGTGTATTATAACGGCCATGTACCCACAGTTCATTGGCACAGCTGCAATTACAAATGTCTTCAGCAACAACAGTCCGGTGTTCATTAAGACCTGGGAATTAGACCTCTCACATCAAAGTACAGCGTTATCCGGGCTTTGTGTCTACTTCGCTGGGGGTTGTCATCACTGAGTCTCAAGGTCCCGGAAATACTATCTCAGTCTGAGTTCTCGTCGCATTCTGTTGCGTGCCACCTGAGGCCTCCAATGCCTTTGATCCCAACGGCGCTGTTGTCATGGTCGGAGATCTCTGTCTTTGCCACTGTCTTCTGGGCCCTGCGGCAGGGAGCCATCCCTCCAGCCAGTCTTGGGCTTCCTCATGTGTTGTAAAAAAACAGTTTTTTCCTTCCGCCTCCACCCTCACCTTTGCAGGGAACAACATTGCATATTTAAGTTCCCGCTTGCGCAGTTCTTTCTTGACTTTCAAGAAATTACGTTGTTGCTTGGTCACCGCTGCCATGTAGTCTGGATAAAGGGTCACCTTGCAGTTTTCAACGTATATTGGGGGGGCAACGTGCGCTGCATGTAGAATTGCATCCCGGTCTCGGAAATTGAATATGCGTGCTAGTATGGGCCTGGGGGGGGGTCCCGGTCGAGGTCTTCCTCCTGGAACCCGGTGGGCTCTTTCCACCGAGAAGAAGCTGGACAGACAACGCGGATGTAGTTGAGTTTTAATGAGGTCTTCCACGAAGAGGTCTAAGGCCGGCCCCCGCACACTCTCCGGTACTCCGACCAGGCACACGTTATTTTGTCTCTAGCAGCCATCTTGATCGTCAAGCTTGTCTGCCATTTGTTTGTGTGCCAGTTCCAATTTTAGGACTTGCTGTTGTAAAGCCACCATGTCTGTGGAGAGTGCTGCTGTGGTAATTTCAACCTCCGCCATTCTCGTACTCATCTTGGAAACATCAATCAATCAAAGCATTTGTAAAGCGCACTACATACCCGTGAGGGTCTCAAGGCGCTGGGGGGGGAGCTGCTACTGTTCGAAGAGCCAGGTCTTGAGGAGTCTTCTGAAGGTCAGAAGGTCTTGGGTCTGTCGTAGGCTCAGTGGGAGGGGGATCCAGGTCTTGGCGGCGAGGTGGGAGAATGATCCGCTGCCGGCGGTCACTCTTCGGAAGCGGGGGAAGGTGGCGAGGGCGCGGTCTGCAGAGTGGAGCTAGCGGGTGGGGGTGTAGAGGCTGAGTCGGCTGTTGAGGTACGCTGGTCCAGTGTTGTCGAGTGCCTTGTGTGTGTGGGTGAGGAGTTTGAAGGTTATCCTCTTGTTGACAGGGAGCCTGTGCAAGTCTCTCAGGTTGGGTGTGATGTGGCTGTGGTGAGGGATGTCGAGGATCAGGTGTGCGGAGGCGTTCTGGATGCGTTGGAGCCGTCTCACGAGTTTGGCCGAGGTTCCTGCATAGAGGGCGTTCCCGTAGTCCAGTCTGCTGCTGACGAGGGCCTGGGTAACCGTACTTCTTGTTTCAGTGGGGATCCACTTGAAGATCCTGCAGAGCATGCGGAGGGTGTTGAAGCAGGAGGATCTTTGTGCATCATCGACACGCAGTAGTGTAATGTCTGTGGAGATAGTGCCAATAGATGTTTGAACCTGGTGTAAGGCGGCCATGACGTCCTGCAAGGTGACCTCCTTAGGTTTCGCGGTCTGTGAGCTGTCGCCACGTTCTGTGGGTGTCTCTTGTGTGACCGGCTGGTATTTTTGATAGGTATATTTGTCCAGCTTGTTGCTTTGCACCACGCATTGTCCACATCCTCCCATGATGCCCATCACACCGGCCAGCGCCGTCAATCACCTGGGGGGGAACAGTATTTGCCGCTGCCTGCCTGCGGGAACAAATGCCACGCGCGGCCTTTCATTTTTCATGTTTCCACCTGTGCATATCCAGAGCAGGTTGTGTTACAGGTGTCCAATCCTGCGTAGCTATCAGTTCAGCCTCGCTGTCCCCACTCAGAGCTCTCTGCGGGTTATGTCTCCTCCTGCAAGTCTATTAGGCTCTGTCAGTGTTGCCTTGACTCACTGACCTGTTGGAGGTCCTCTCTCTAGTGGTGTGTCTCCCCTTAGCATAGCTCCCTTCGGGATCTCGTGGTTCAGTTAAGCATGGGAGATGTGCGCCACTACGTACTTGGTGTCACTTTCATATTGTGGTGCTTAATGTAGGACCGCCCGGTGGTGGCTTTTGGACGCAAGTGAGTTAATGGCCCAGGGAGTGCAGAGCCGCTTAGTCGTGGTTCAATCCCCCTCAGTAGGAACTTCGTTGAGCCAGCTTGAGTCAGCCATGTCCCATTTCCGCACGGAAGCCGGCACCGAGAGCGCACCTCCGCCGCGCGTTACGGGCCATCATGGATAGTGGAACGGGATGTAGGCCTCCTGTAAGCTGCCCACGGTCTCTCGCCTATGCCCGGATTAGTAAGCAGAGGGTGCACCGGCCCCAGAGAGGCCCCAAGACACGATTCTTTTCCTCCGGGCTTGCCGACAGGGGTGTGGTGCCTGGGAGTCTGTTCTGGTCTGGGGAGATGTGTCGATGTTCCCCACGCCGCGTTGTGCAGTCTGGTCTGCAGCGGTCGCTGGGGTTTTATGCATTGTACTGGTCCTTTTCACATCAGCGTAGATCTAGGCCAGTTTCGCCCCCATCTGAGGTTGCGCTCGATCTACACGAGGCACCGGCTTTTCTTCAGCGTCCAGGCCGCAATTACTTCTCCATGGTCTAATTCACTGCCGGTTGTTTCTGCAGAGCTCAAACTGGCACAAGCTGCGCAGGTGATGTTCCAGAGCCGTCTTCGTCACTTGGATCGCGATAAGCCGTTGGATAAGTGAAAGGATTAGCAGGGAGAACCTCCGTCGATCTCGGAGCCCTCCTAGGTTGCGGCCATCTTCGTTGGCTGCTAGCCACGTCCCCAAAATGCCTTCTTAGCCTGCTGGACAAGGGACATGATACAGAACAGCTACCCGATTGCTATCCTCAAACAGCTAAAACCAGCACTAAGGACACACCTGCTACAAACCCACACAATACTGCTCACTCTTCTACAAAACAAAGTCACACTATCGCCAAAGCACATTATTTAAACTGTCTACTAATAAATGCTCGATCGCTCTCTAAAAACAAACATCACATCCACGACCTTCTCACTGACACAAAACCAGACATACTATTCATAAGTGAATCATGGTTGGGAGATGCTATGGCTCCAGTCCTGCATTAAGACGTTCCTCTAGGCTATCCAACGATCACCCAAAATCGTATAGGCAAAAAAGGAGGTGGCCTAGCTGCTGTGTTCAGACCAACATTGCGTACCACTAAAGTTGAAAACTTCTCCATAAAAGATTGTGAGGCTCTTCTCACCAGACGGAATCCTACTCCGTCTTCCTCCTGTAATTTCCTGCTCCTTTACAGACCTCTGCCTAGCAACGCAACATTCCCAGACACACTTCTAGACACAGTTTCAAACCTGACAGCACTACACTCCAACCTACGTATTCTGGGTGACCTCAACATTTGGTTTGACAAACCCAATATACCCCATCTGAAAAAACAATCATCGCTAGTCTAGACGAACTGAACCTGCATCAGATTGTCCACAGATCCACACCCATCACTAGACACATCCTAGATGTCATTTTTGCTGATACCGAACTAGTTACCTTTCAAACTATAACTCCGGCAGCATGGTCAGACCACCATTGGCTTGCTTCCAACATAAAACAACACTAAGCGACGCACCTAAAACCACCTTACGTGCACCCACCTATCGACCGTGGAACAAACTCAATTTGGAACACTTAGAAACACAACTAACATCCAGTACAGATCTAGAAACAATAAATTATGTTCAAAAACTATACGAGTGGCTACAGGAGACTTTTGATATCTTGATACCACTAAAAATGACACAACAGAACAAAAGAAAATAAGCACCTTGAAGAAATACAGAGATAAAAGACATAAACAACAAATCAGAAGCTGCAACGTGCCTGGCTCAAAACAAACAGCTACCAAGGCAAACTTCGCCTACAGAAAATCAACAGATTATACAAGTCGGCTATCAAAAAAGCAAAGAAAAGATACAATTCAGACAGAATTCAAAAATGCTAAATGTGCAAATAAAGAATTCTATAAAATACTCAATGAATTTTGTAAACCAAACTGTCTAGAAGGAGCTCATCCTGTTACTCAAGATTTCACAGACAAACTGGCAAATCGTTACACGGCCAAAGCAGACACGTTGGACTCGTACTTAAAACAAAGACAAAGCACCAGCACTAACCCTTGTACAAAACAACAATCCAAGAATACTCTAACCCAGGCTCTCTGCTCCTTGCAACACATCTCACACAATGAATTTCTGGACCTGGTCAAAGCAAGCAGGCCTGCCGGCAGCCCTTCTGACCCGTGTCCACCGCAAACCTTCAAGAGAATTCTTCTAAAAACCTCTGCTGCCACTCCAGTAAGAAGAGTCATCAACAACTCCTTAACTACCGGAATATTTCCAGATGAACTCAAAAACTCATACATGCGCCCATTATTGAAGAAAACAAACTTGGACCCGCTGAACCCTGACAACTACAAACCGATTACAAATGGACCTTTCCTCTGCAAACTGATAGAAAGAGCAGCGTTCGCCCAGAAGTCACAATTCATTTAGGACAATGCCATGCTTTGAATTCCAAACGGGATTCCGTCCGGAAAGAGGCACAGAATCTGCCCCCCTTGCCACCTGGGATGACCTGAAGAACACAGTTGACTGCAACGGGGTTGCTGCGCTACTTCTCTTGGACCTCGCAGCTGCTTTTGACACAGTTGGCCATGACACTCTGAAACAAAGACTCTATGAAGCCGGCATAGAGGGAACTGCTCTAGACTGGATCACATCCTACCTTCACAACAGAACTAATGTCATCCATACCCCACCTTTCTCATCCAAACCGTACTCCACAAACGCAGGGGGTCCCTCAAGGCTCTATCATCTCGCCCATGCTTTTCAACATCAACATGAAGTCATTACCGGCAATGATCAATCAATTTCACCTCACGTGCAATATCTATGCAGCTGACACTCAAATACTCCTTCAACTGGTATGCCAGTGCATCGATGGATGACGTGGTGCCATCTCAAATTGAATGCTTCCAAAGCAGAAATACTCATGTGTGGTGATTGGAAACCCTGTGACCTGCTCACCGCCTGGCCTGATGATCTGGGAACACCACTTCAGTATCAAAGGAAGTAAGAAACCTAGGAATGACCATGGACTCCAAGCTATTGATAAATGCCCAAGTGGACAAACTAGCAAGATCAAGCTCTGCGACACATCTTCCCCCACCTGAGATTTCCACACAAGGTCCAAGCTACCATCTCCCTTGTTCTGTCCAAACTTGATTATGCCAATAGCCTCTACCACGGGTCGACTTTAACAACTATGAAAAGACTGCAACGGATTCAGAACTCGGCTGCCAGACTACTCTTACATATAAAACCACGAGACCACATCTCCCCTGCCTTGAAAGCCCTACATAGGTTAGCGTTTGCCAGAAGATCCACGTTCAAGCTGCTTTGTATAACCCACAAAGTGATACATGAAATGGGACCGCCCTTCATCAGGAATAAAATCACAAAACATATTCAACAAAGGAACCTCTGCTCTAGAGAGGCACCTCGCCTCAAAATCCCAAGATACAAGAAAAAAAACATGGGTGGCACATCCTTCTCTGTTGAAGCAGCCAAACTTTGGAACTCTATACCCCCCAACATAAGATCCACGGACAGACACCTTCTTCGGAAAACCTCTGAAGAATTGGATCTTCCTCACATAACTATCATACGCAAACATAAATATACAGCATATCCTTCTGTATACAAGCATTTGTTTGTACTATAGATATGTACCTACATATGTCTATTGCATTCTATAAATGTGTAGAATAATTATATATTTTACAAAATATATATATAAAGATATTCATTAGTTCTGCAAAAACAAATGTGCATATTACTGATAGCTACTTTATTCTAGTGACTGCATAAATACTTAAATCTTTTATCATAAATATTTATCTATAATTGCTTCACTATTGAATTACAAACAACAGCAAAATAGGTATATAAACAAATAAATAGAATTAATTTTAAGTACAACAACACTTGAAAGCTGGAGTTTTTTTAATGCATCTTTGATCTACATATACCTACTTACTTTATGCATCAATATACCTTCCATATACTTATGGATCTATATATTTCGTACTTTTTTTTATTCAGCATAACCAATGAACTACCCTATTTGCTACCCTATACCTGTCTCAATATATCCTCAACCTCAACTCTCTGACTCATCTCAAACTGTTTTCTACCACTCGTTCTAATCCACTACCCTATTTCTCACCCTATATCTCTATCAATATATCCTCTACCTCCATTCTCTCATTCATTCCAAACCACCACTACTATGATCCCAAAATAACCCTTCCTAAACGCTTCCCTACTCTACCCCTTCTTGCATTATCTCATAACTCATTTAGTATTCCAATCCCCTCAAACAACCCTTCCCTCTGACTCTTCCCCCTCCACAACCCTTTTACTGATCCCAAGCCTCCTCCTACGCTACGACCTCCAGAACAAAAAGAAATGTCTAAGTCCTACCCTCTTCTGTCCCTCCACTATCCTTTTCAATCCAAATACCAGACTAACATGTCCACCTCTCAAATTAATTTCATATTTCACTACAATAATTCAACACTTATCTTTTATGGGTTTCGGAGTAGCGTCCTTATCGCCAGAAAAGCGCTTCAACACTTCATCTGGGATAGCAAGTGGTATATAAATACAAACCTTTTTCCCTCTTCTATCCCTCCACTAACCCTCTGAATCCAAATAACTGACTAACATGTCCACCACTCAAATTAATTTCATATTTCACTATAATAGTTCCCCACTAATCCTTTGCGGGTTCCGGAGTAGCGTGCTACTCACCTAAAAAGCAATTTGTCGCCTCGTCAGGGGTAGTGAGCGCTATATAAAGGCAAATACAACACAATACAATAGTTTGTCCCTCATTAATTTCGATGGGGCCAGTAATGGGAGTTATGAGTTCAGTGGAATCACGGCTACGAGAGGATCTCACCTGCTTCAAGGAAGTGAATGTACCGGGTGGAATACGGGGGAGAACATCTGGCAATTGGTGCAGTAAGTCTGTTACCTGCATTTTAGTCTCCAAAATGCATCACCCTTCTTTTTACCCCTATTGAATTATCTGGGCCCCTGGTAATGGACATTTCATGTGTATGGAGAATAGTGGGTATTGTTAATAGCAGCGCGTGACGAGGGCGTAGTACGTGCACTTCAGCAATGGTGACCTTACTTTCTTGGCACATACCTTCTCCCGCACTGGATGCAGCTGGCTCCTTTAAGGCATTTCGTGGTGCCCATCTCACAGTGGCTCCAGAACCTCTGAGCACAATGACTTCAACACCATCCACATGGTGTGTAGATACTGTTTGGTTTTAGGCTGGACCTAAGCGTCCACCACCCACACACCAAAGGACTGCTTCCCTGCTTCCACTGGGGGACCCCTACGCCCACCCTGCACGTGGAACAGCAGGTTGGACATCACCCCAGGACAGTCTCTTTCTGTGGACTGTTGACCACAGTTAAAGCATCCTTCCCAGGGCTTGCTCTGGGAATTCTGGGCTCCTTCAGACTTGGGTTTAGTCCCTCACTGTCCACATGCACCATCCCAACACAGCTCAAACAAGTCTGTGTGAGCCCTGTGTCCCTTTCATTATTGTATTCTTAGCTCTGATTTAAGCCCTTAAGAGACATCAGTTCACCTTCCCAGATTCGACATATAAAAAATAAAACATATTTTAATGTTTTCTGTACATCCAGAAACATATTTGCATGCTGTAAACTGTCCTAAATTGTTTCTGTCAGACCAGGATCTGTCCCAATTCTGTGACAGTCCAGCCCACAACAAGGGGGAGACACTAGACCTCATCATAGCGAAAACGAGCACTGTATCACTAGGATCCATCAGCCCATGTGACTGGACGGACACTTACAGCATTCTCTTCTCCATCAATATCGAGGTAACCCCAAAAAGGGGCCAACCCCCAAAAACAAAACAATGGAAAAGGAATATACAAAGTATCAACCCCATCCACCTGGTAAATGGATGCAACTCCGCCCTGATCCCCACGACAGACATGGCTGACGTCCATGACCTCACAGTCTTTTACAATTCCAGTATGCTTGAAATCCTTGACTCTGCAGCGCCCCTCCAAGAAAAAAACGTTTCCTCCAAAATCTCCAAACCATGGTTCAACGAGAACCTGAACTCTGATCGGCGCAAGCTAAGATCAGCAGAGCGACTCTGGAAATCGACCCCTCCGCTGATCTCCTCCGCTGATCTCCTCCTCTTTCTCCCAATTCCGTCTTTGTTTCGGACTCTGTTCTTTGAGCTGAAAAAACATTTATATTACTTCCTGTTCATGGAACTGACATGGCGGCTGCTCACCGGACTGCAAGTGCCAGAAGCTTAAAATATTTAAAAAAGACATAAAAACTCTTTTTTGCCCATGTTCGCTCTGGTCATACTCACAAAAAACAAACATTTTTGAACAAATTTAGCTTTTTGAAAGTTTGGAAATCCCTTTGGAAACAACAAAAAACAAGCATTTGCAATGCAATTGGTCGCGCCTTTGTGACCTTATATGTTTTTAGCTATGCAGCACATTAGCCTGGGCGCTGAAACATCTACTGTTCTTTTGCATGGAGGGAAAGTGAGCACCAAACTGCGTGATACGCCAGGTTTGGGAACACATGGAGAGAAATATTGCCTTTCAGCGGGAAATGGTATAGTCCAAAGCTCCGTTTTTAATATAAAATCAGGGCCTTCGGTGGTCATATCACTGAAAATACAAGATTTGAAAAAAATAAGCACCTTAAATTACAGAAATATTATCGTCTATGGGTGCTTGTGAAAGATAATTTCTATGGACTGAAATCTAGAGAATGCTACAGTGATTCTGGTATTTTACTGATCGCTGCTGGTCGTTTTCTATCAAGAAAGTTAAATAGAGGCAGTTGCCAGAAAAATAAAAAAAAAAAGAAAGTCTCTCAGCAAAAAGCAATTCTAGTATTTTACTGACCTCTACTGGTTATTTTCTATCAATACAGTTAACTAGAAGCAGTTGAACAGAAAAAAAAGTCCCTAAGCGGAAGCAGACAAGTCCTAGGGCTGATCTCCAGAGTCCACAAAGTACATACAAATAAAAGTATATAAGTATATCCTTAAGTACATACAAGAGGTCTCAAATGCTCGACCTAAAAAAGCGCTCAGCCGATACTGCAAAAAGCCACAAGGTGGCGCCAGAGGGCAACCAACGGCCACATCTGTTTTAAATGTGTAGTAATTGAAAGAATGATGTGGCATTGACTGTAGATGGTGTGTTATTATTCAATATTATATGAATATCGATTATGATAAATAATTTTATTTATTTATCTGGGAGCGTCACAAAGTGCTGCACATCCCCAAGACTTCAGGCCGGAGGTCCAGGGTGCACCTAGATCTGGCATGCCACTGTGCTTAACAATGTCAGATGTATTATATTGTATTGCAACCATTCATATAGCGCTTACTACGCCGGGGCTTTAATCTAACTCGAGCAGTATTAGACGCAAGAGCTTTTAATTTAAAATTGAAACTGATTAGACGCGAGAGCTTTTAATTTGAAATTGAAACTGATGTTGTTGCTGTTTTAACTTTTTGCTCTCTTGCACTTTAACTTGCTCTTTGCACTGCCGGGAGCTGTGTTATAGCTCCGGGGGCGGGAACCCCCATTGTACGGAGGTTGGAAACATCATTGAGGGAATTTTACGCTCAGGTCAGCTTCCTTGGCATCGACGCACGCCCGACTTGAAAAGGGGCGGATGACGCGACCCCGCAACGGACGCGCGCAGTGGGCGCGCCGCTGGCGCGCCAAGTGCACACCTAAGGCAAGCCCATCTGTGCCCGTCTGCGCCCGGCCGGGGCCACGGGCCAGAACCCCTGCCGGTTTAATAATGGAAAGGTGTTCCTACACCGCTGACCCGATCAATATAAATGCCCCCACTGTCTTTTTAAACTCTGTCCTGCTATGAAAACCCCCTTAGCTTTACCTTCTCAGACTACTGTCAAAATGTTTTTACTTAATTGTTAATCGATGCCTAAGCACTCCATAGGAATTCAGCTTCTGTTGGAAGAAGAGAGCCCTGATGAGCTGTTTTTAACAGAAACTCGGCTAAACAGTGAGGCTGACCCAGCCATTGTGCGAGCTCTACCCTCAGGCTATGCTGCCCAGAGGCGGGACCGGGAGCTGGGCAGAGGAGGCAAATGGCAATTAGTTACAAAACTGAATTTGATTGCCGCATTTCTGTAAGTCTCCTTCCCGACTGCGAGAGTTTTTTTTTCGCTATCGGATTTTCACACATTTGCACCTTCTCGGGGATCTTAATCTATCGCCCTCCAGGCCCCCTTGGCCAATTTCGCAACGATCTTCTTGAGATAGCGGACAAATTTGCTAGCACACTCCCCAATTTTACCCTATTAGGTGATCTTAATCTTCATTTTGAGAACACCTCACACCCAGCTACATGTGAGTTGGTCGAAGGCCTGGGAGAGTTTCAACTTAATCAAAAAGTTGGGGGCCCCACTCACTTTAAAAGTAATTTACTTGACCCCATCTTCTCTAATCTTGAGAATCTTCTAGTCGGGGGACCCTATCCCAGTGCCCTGGACTGACCACTTCTTAATTTCATTCACCTGGCCCTCTCATGCGCCCATTAAACTGCCGGTAGTAACCAAAAGACAGGCACGCGTATGGTCAAAACTCCCGATAGAGTCCTGGGTGAGAATGCTTGAAAACACTATACCAACACCTGATTTAAATCCCACCACTGCAAATGATAAATTTAATGCATGGTTGGAGTCATCATTGGATTTTGTCCTGCGCAAAAAATAGATTTGTAATAAGGTAGGAGCCAATCGAAATCCTTGGTACTCTCCCAAACTTCGTGAACTCAAACAATCTTGTAAAAAGCTTGAAAGAAGAAGGAGAAAGGATTTCTCAGTACTCAACAAAGACAAAAATAGAGAGGACAGAAGAAGTTACAAAGCTGAAATAAAATCGTCTCAGGCTCTCTATTTTGAAGAGAGAATTACATCGGCCTCCAACTCCCTACGCGAAATCTTTTGCATTGCAAAATCACTTCTCCAATACCCCGCCTCTCCCATTGTATCTGACGATACCTTATTTCGCTGTAATCAAATGGCAGAATTTTTCTTCAATAAAATACAGGATACATATTCCGCTTTCCCCCAGGCTATAGTTCAACACAATGCATTATCTATGGACATTATGCCCCAAGATAGAGAATGCTTATTTGCAGAAATTCCTCCTCTGAATCTGCCCACTCTGCGAGGGATTCTCAGCCAATTAAAATCCGGATCTCCCATGGATTCCTCCCCCCCCACCATCCTCAATCTAGTCGTGGAGACTGTGTCCCCAGTTATTCTTGACTTGATTAACACCTCATTCCTGATGGGACTTGTTCCCCCCTCTTGGAAACAAGCAGTGGTCAAAGCACTATTAAAAAAACCCAATCTGGATCCTGAAGTGTGGGGGAACTACCGCCCCATCTCACCACTGCCAGGAATTAGCAAAATTACAGAGAAGCATTTTAACTCTGCTCTTTTTGCTCTTTTGGAAAATAACAACTGTCTCCACCCTTCGCAGATGGGATTTAGACCTCAACAAGGTACGGAGACTGCCGTCCTGGCAGTGGTAGAGGAATGCAGAAAAATCCTAGATGGCGGAGGCTGCGCTGCCATCATTCTTTTAGATCTCAGCGCAGCCTTCGACACGGTTAACCACCAGCTGCTGATCCAGAGACTTAGGGATGTGGGAGTGGTCGGGACAGCTCTGAAATGGTTGCAGTTGTTTCTGGAGGATAGATCTTTTGAAGTTTTTTGGAAGATGAAACCACCTCAGAACGGATGCCTCTGAGATGTGGGGTCGCTCAGGGATCCTCCCTATTCAATATCTATATGAGGTCCCTGGCTGAAGTAGTTCTACCTTTCGGAGTCCAGATTGTCACCTATGCCGACGACACCCAGCTGGTTGTCTCTTTCAATCAGCTGGACAGTACTGGACATGGTCTAACACGGTACTTTGAAAGGTTTCAATATGGATGGAATGTTGCTATCTGAAACTCAACGGGGTGAAGACAGAGCTGATGGTCCTTGGCAACTCTGCCACCCCGAACGTGAGACCACTCCGGCCAAGCTGCCTTGGTCCAGTCCCTCTCCCCAAAGACCAGATTAAGAGCTTGGGCGTGTGGCTCGACCGAAATCTTGATCTCAAGGTGCAAGCACGGAAGGTTTCAGCCAGATGCTTTGGGATCTTAAGGATGATACGGGAAATCCTCCCTCTGCTACCTTTTTCGGCCAGATGACTGATGGTGCAAGCATTGATCCTTGATGGTGCAAGCATTGATCCTTGATGGTGCAAGCATTGATCCCTGATGGTGCAAGCATTGATCCCTGATGGTGCAAGCATTGATCCCTGATGGTGCAAGCATTGATCCCTAATGGTGCAAGCATTGATCCCTGATGGTGCAAGCATTGATCCCTGATGGTGCAAGCATTGATCCCTGATGGTGCAAGCATTGATCCCTGATGGTGCAAGCATTGATCTCTGATGGTGCAAGCATTGATCTCTGATGGTGCAAGCATTGATCCCTGATGGTGCAAGCATTGATCCCTGATGGTGCAAGCATTGATCTCTGATGGTGCAAGCATTGATCCCTGATGGTGCAAGCATTGATCGCTGCTGGTGCAAGCATTGATCCCTGATGGTGCAAGCATTGATCTCTGATGGTGCAAGCATTGATCCCTGATGGTGCAAGCATTGATCCCATCAGATCCCTGATGGTGCAAGCATTGATCCCTGATGGTGCAAGCATTGATCTCTGATGGTGCAAGCATTGATCCCTGATGGTGCAAACATTGATCCCTGATGGTGCAAGCATTGATCCCTGATGGTGCAAGCATTGATCCCTGATGGTTCAAGCATTGATCCCTGATGGTGCAAACATTGATCCCTGATGGTTCAAGCATTGATCCCTGATGGTGCAAACATTGATCCCTGATGGTGCAAGCATTGATCCCTGATGGTGCAAGCATTGATCCCTGATGGTGCAAGCATTGATCCCTGATGGTTCAAGCATTGATCCCTGATGGTGCAAGCATTGATCCCTGATGGTGCAAGCATTGATCCCTGATGGTGCAAGCATTGATCCCTGATGGTGCAAGCATTGATCCCTGATGGTTCAAGCATTGATCCCTGATGGTGCAAGCATTGATCCCTGATGGTGCAAGCATTGATCCCTGATGGTGCAAGCATTGATCCCTGATGGTGCAAACATTGATCCCTGATGGTGCAAGCATTAATCCTTTCCCGGCTTGACTATGCCAACGCCCTCTATTTAGGAGCCCCATGCTGTACCACAAAAAAATTACAGATTGTGCAAAACTGTGTAGCACGTTTGCTCCTGAACATTCATAACCGTTTATTGGCTAAACCTGCCCTTGCTGCTCTTCACTGGCTTCCTGTTCAGGAGGGGATCCAGTTCAAGGCGTTGCGCACGGCACACAAAGCACTATCAGGCAAGGGACCGCCAATCATCCGCTCTATCATTCTGCCCTACCGTTCTAATAGGGCCTTGAGGTCGGACAATAAACATCTGGTGGTAGTACCAAAAATCAGAAGATTGAGTAGGGGAGGGCGTCTCTTTTCATATAATGTTGCCAAACTTTGGAATCGCCTTACCCTCCAGACCCGTCTTGAACCAAACTATCAGATTTTTCGAAAACAAATTAAAACCCTTCTCTTTCCCTAAATATCGCTCTGAGCCTTTTGACTGCACTGCTAGTAGCGCTGGGATGCCCTCGGGTAACCATGCGCTTTAGAAATGCTGTTTCAATTCAATTCAATGTAATCACCGATATCACCGTAGAGTGCTGAGGAATTCATACAACAGGAAGATTCTAAAGGTCAAGGCAGACGTTTTCAAAACCCAGCTGAACTAAGCCATCAACCGCCTCAAAAAACTATTCGAAATCGTCAAACAACAAGCGCGCAACAAGCCTAACTCCATGGAACCAAGCGATTCGGCTACACCGAACTGCGATGAGCTGGCCAATTACTTCCTAGAAAAGACAAAATCCATTGAACTCGACATCCAATCTGGGAAGGCCTTTCCACAACCTATTGCTCATGATACTAAATTCTACTCTCAGATCAAGGTCCATTTTAGTACTCCGACCGAAACCACAAAAAACAATGCCTCTTAGCACACCTTCTCGCCCATCCCTGAACAAGAAATCTATAACACTCTTCTAACGATGAACCCCTAAAATCACTTCTCGGACCTCTTACCTCCTTCTTTATTCAAAATGATAAAAACCTCTATTCTACCCCTACGGTCAAAGATTGTAAACGCCTCTCTGAGACAAGGCTCCATACCGGAGTTTCTTAAAGTAGGGCAGGTCACACCTATACTAAAGAAATCCGACTCCCTCCCCACTGATCTCAACAACTACGCCCTATATCCAACATTTCTTTGGCGACATTTCTGGCAAAATGTGTTCAAATACAACTATGCGACCACATCGAGAATTACAACCTCCTAGACAAACACCAATCCGGCTTCCGTCAAGGTCACAGCACTGAATCTGCACTCACCCACATAATGGACGACATACTAAAAATGCTAGACCGCGACGAATCAGGTCTATTGATACTTCTTGACTTATCCTCCGCTTTCGATACGGTGAAGCATGACAACCTACTGTCCCTACTGGAACGAAGGATGGGCCTTATGGGCCCAGTGTTACAATGGTTCACCTCCTTCCTAAATAACAGAACCCAAAGAATCAAGATGAAGCACTCACTCGCTCAACCCTCCATGGTCACCATAGGGGTTCCACAGGGCTCAGCACTCTCTCCAATTCTTTTAATCTACTCATTGAACCCTTTGCAAACACACTGAACTCTGCGAACATTCTATATCACCTATATGCGGACGACACTCAACTGTTTATGAAAATCTCCCAACCAGAAGACTTCATCTCCCTCAGCGCTATTCAACAGAATACTCAAAGATGGCTCACTGGCAACCACCTCATGCTTAACACCAAAAAAGCGGAATTCCTTCTCATCTCCCCTCCCAATCACACACACAAGATAGACTTATGGTTGAAGCATCTAACTTCCTTTGACTGTGCCCCCCACATCATTGACTCCGGGAAATCCCTGGGAGTCTCCATAGACAAACACCTGAACATGCATGCGCAAATCTCTAATGCCACGAAAGGAGCTAATAATCAGTTGAGTATACTAAGGAAACTCAAGCCCTTCCTTCCACAGAACAACTTAAAAAAGGGCGGTACAAGCCCTAGTGCTACCAAGATTGGACTATAGAAGCACCACCCTATGCGGTCTCCCCAAATACAAGCTTGCCCCACTGAGGGCTTGGCTTAACCTGCGGCCAGACTGGTCTCAGGAACTAAAAGAAATGACCACATTTCTCCAACCTTGAAAGTTTTGAACTGGCTGCCCTACGAGGCAAGAATTCACCTAAAATTGCCTGCATGACCCACAAAGCCCTGCATAGCAACACCCCAAGGTACTCAGCACTAAAGCTAGAGCGATCAGGAGGATGCAGACGATTGCGTAGCCCGAGTTAATTACTACTGAAACCACTAGCCTTCCACAAAAAGAGAACTGGTTGCAGAGCATTTTCAGGGATCGCTCTGAAGATTTGGAACTCCCTACCTCCAGTGGTTCGCGGAATCACTTCCTTTACCTCCTTCAAAAAAGAAGTAAAAATGCTTCTAATGAACAAATTCACATCCTTAGACTTTAATTCTATGTTGACTACCAGTCATCTATACTAGCAGATGGTGAAGAAGGATTCTCGCAGGTGGTGAATAAGGCTTTTGCAGATGTGCTGGTGATGAAGAAGGCTTCCTGCAGATGTGCAGATGGTGAAGAAGACTTCCTGCAGATCTGCAGGTGGTGAAGAAGGCTTCTTACAGATGTGCAGATGGTGAAGAAGGCTACCTGCAGATGTGCACATGGTGAAGAAGGTTTCTTGCGGATGTGCTGGTGCCGAAGAAGGCTTCCTGCAGATGTACAGGTGGTGAAGAAGGCTTTTTGCAGATGTGCAGGTGGTGAAGAAGGCTTCTTGCCGATCTGCACATAGTGAAAAAGGATTCTTGCAGATGTGCAGGTGGTGAAGAAGGCTTCTCACAGGTGGTGAAGAAGGCTTCTTGCAGGTGTGCAGGTGGTGCAGAACGTTTCTCGCAGGTGGTGAATAAGGCTTTTGCAGATGTGCAGGTGGTGAAGAAGGCTTCTTTCCAATGTGCAGGCTGTGAAGGCTTCTTCTTGCAGATGTGTAGGTGGTGAAGAAGGCTTCTTGCAGATGTGCAGTTGGTGAAAAAGGCTTCTTGCAGATGTAGAGATGGTGAAGAAGGCTTCTTTCAGAAGTGCAGGTGGTGAAAAATGCTTCTTGCAGGTTTGTAGGTGGTGTAGAAGGGTTCTTGCAGATGTGCAGGTGGTTCATGGATCGGCCCTCCTGGGGTTCTCCAAGACTGGCCTTATATGCTCTCTTTTTCTAGCGCATCTGCCAGAAGAACTATTAAAAGCTGCTTTGTTTCTCTTCTGGATGAACCACCCAATGATGCCAGAGTTCTGACAGGCGAGTGTCCAACACTTGGTTCAGCCAAACGTTCTCTCCCTCTCATGCGTTGCTGCCTCCCTCCCACTCACAGAGGCATGCAGGCCTCCTGGGAGATAGAATGGGTTTACTGGTGGCTTTGTGAACAAGGCAGAGTTCAGCATGTAGGAGAACTGCCAGCAGCCTCTATAATGCAATCCCACAGTAGCACTTGTCGCACTGAGGGCAGGGATCTCTGCAGGGCTCTGCCTTCTCTGCCTCAGTCAGATTCTGCAAGTGGCACGCCAGTCCACACACCCTCATCCTTGCAATCATGTCAGCACCAGATGAGGTCCCAGCAGGATCCTTAAATCATGGGAGCGAGGAGGGTTGTAGTGCTTGGGAGCTTCAGGCATGGAGTACTGGTTGTTTCACAGATTCCAGCACCTTCTTTCAACTTCGCAGCAGTCACACATTTCTTCTCTTCTGTCAGCCTCGCTCCTTGTTTACACACTCACATTTCTTCTCTTCTGTCAGCCTCGCTCCTTGTTTACACACTCACATTTCTTCTCTTCTGTAGCCTCGCTCCTTGTTTGCGCACTCACATTTCTTCTCTTCTGTCAGCCTCGCTCCTTGTTTGCGCACTCACATTTCTTCTCTTCTGTAGCCTCGCTCCTTGTTTACACACTCACATTTCTTCTCTTCTGTAGCCTCGCTCCTTGTTTGCACACTCACATTTCTTCTCTTCTGTAGCTCGCTCCTTGTTTGCAAACTAACATTTCTTCTATCAGCCTCGCTCCTTGTTTACACACTCACATTTCTTCTCTTCTGTCAGCCTCGCTCCTTGTTTGCACACTCACATTTCTTCTCTTCTAACAGCCTCGCTCGTTGTTCGCGCACTCACATTTCTTCTCTTCTGTCAGCCTCGCTCCTTGTTTACACACTTACATTTCTTCTCTTCTGTTAGCCTCGCTCCTTGTTTGCACACTCACATTTCTTCTCTTCTGTCAGCCTCGCTCCTTGTTTGCGCTCTCACATTTCTTCTCTTCTGTCAGCTTCGCTCCTTGTTTGCGCACTCACATTTCTTCTCTTCTGTCAGCCTCGCTCCTTGTTTGCGCTCTCACATTTCTTCTCTTCTGTCAGCTTCACTCTGTGTTTGCGCACTCACATTTCTTCTCTTCTGTCAGCCTCGCTCCTTGTTTGCGCTCTCACATTTCTTCTCTTCTGTCAGCTTCACTCCTTGTTTGCACACTCACATTTCTTCTCTTCTGTCAGCTTCACTCTGTGTTTGCGCACTCACATTTCTTTACTTCTGTCAGCCTCGCTCCTTGTTCGCGCATACACATTTCTTCTGTCAGCCTCGCTCCTTGTTTGCACACTCACACTTCTTCTCCTCTGTAGCCTCACTCCTTGTTTGCACACTCACATTTCTTCTCTTCTGTAGCCTCGCTCCTCGTTTGCATATTCACATTTCTTCTCTTCTGTCAGCTTCACTCCGTTTGCACACTCACATTTCTTCTTTTCTGTAGCCTTGCTCCTTGTTTGCACACTCACAATTCTTTTCCTCTGCAGCCTTGCTCCTTGTTTGCACACTCACATTTCTTTTCTTCTGTCAGCCTCGCTCCTTGTTTGCGCACTCACATTTCTTCTCTTCTGTAGCCTCGCTCCTTGTTTGCACACTCACACTTCTTCTCCTCTGTAGCCTCACTCCTTGTTTACACACTCACATTTCTTCTCTTCTATAGCCTCGCTCCTCATTTACACACTCACATTTCTTCTCTTCTGTCAGCATCACTCTGTGTTTGCACACTCACATTTCTTCTTTTCTGTAGTCTCGCTCCTTGTTTGCGCACTCACATTTCTTCTCTTCTGTCAGCCTCGCTCCTTGTTTGCGCACTCACATTTCTTCTCTTCTGTCAGCCTCGCTACTTGTTGGCGCACTCACATTTCTTCTCTTCTGTAGCCTCGCTCCTTGTTTGCTCACTCACATTTCTTCTCTTCTGTCAGCCTTGCTCCTTGTTTGCACACTCACATTTCTTCTCTTCTGTCAGCATCGCTCCTTGTTTGCGCACTCACATTTCTTCTCTTCTGTAGCCTCGCTCCTTGTTTGCTCACTCACATTTCTTCTCTTCTGTAGCCTCGCTCCTTGTTTGCACACTCACACTTCTTCTCCTCTGTAGCCTCACTCCTTGTTTACACACTCACATTTCTTCTCTTCTATAGCCTCGCTCCTCATTTACACACTCACATTTCTTCTCTTCTGTCAGCATCACTCTGTGTTTGCACACTCACATTTCTTCTTTTCTGTAGTCTCGCTCCTTGTTTGCGCACTCACATTTCTTCTCTTCTGTCAGCCTCGCTCCTTGTTTGCGCACTCACATTTCTTCTCTTCTGTCAGCCTCGCTACTTGTTGGCGCACTCACATTTCTTCTCTTCTGTAGCCTCGCTCCTTGTTTGCTCAGTCACATTTCTTCTCTTCTGTCAGCCTTGCTCCTTGTTTGCACACTCACATTTCTTTTCTTTCCTCACCCAGTCTTATTCCAGCTGCTCTCTCCTGAGCTTAGGTCATCTGTAGTTCCTTTTCTTACTTCCTAACATCAAGAGCAGTCATGTCACAGTCTGAGGTCCTGCAGAAACAGAGGTGGGTGGAGGGGCTCAGGTGGGAAGATAAGTCAATGGGGTGAACCTTCACCACAGGAGCCAGGTGGTGATGGGCAGGTCACAGGTATCATCCCAGCAAGGCTGTTTTAGCTTTCCATCCTTCCACAGACCAGTAGTCTGAGTACCATAAATATGGGCAATGGTAACTTCTGCAATTTTTGGTGCTTAGAAACGGCAGAAGTGCAGCATGAAGCACTATATGAAACACATTTTTATTCATGGGTTTCTTCTTCCGGATAAGCAGGGTTGTCATCATTTCTGGCCCTAAAGGCCAATATTCCCCACCTGTGCCAGCACAAAACATCTAGTCAGTAATGTTTTGAAGCACCACTGTGCTCCCTGCCCCTTCATCTACATGCTGCCCTCAACCCCCTTTCCTAAGTGAGGTGCCCTACCTGGGGCGAGAAGGTCCAGACATGGGTCCGGTGCTCACTGTGCCATTGGACTCAAGCTGTGCCTCACTTATGTGACCCAAACAGGCTGAAGCTGGTCTGTTGGTGCTTGTGCTGCCATCTAAAGTGAGCCTGAGTTGCAATGTCAGGATGGACTGTTCCTATTGGAGCAGGGACAAGACTGGTCTGCATATGGATGGCCAATGTCTGGAGGGCTTCCACTTAATTACCTGTGACTGAGCTTAAACACACCAAGGTTTGTTGTTTCCTTTACTTCTGACCATTTCCCACTGTCCCACTCATGACCGAAGAGACTGATTCAACAGATATGAGCCCCTTCTGCTGAGAAAGAGAGTGGATGGTGAGTAAAAAAGCCTCAATTAATTTTGAATGCTGGCAGTTGTCTGGGTCCATTTCATTCAATTTTTTTGCTGCCCGTGCCATTACAGACATGGAACTACTCTGTGTAGTTCCCCGTCATTGGGCAACTTTTATGACAATGACAGCTCCCTCTTCTCCAAAAGTTGTCTCTCTTCCTCGCTCCTTCCTTCTCACTCTCTCATTATCCCTCTCCCTGTCTCTCCTTGGCTGCTCTTTCTTTTCTGTCCATTGTACAGTGTCCCTCTCACTTGCCTAGCCTGTCACTATGTCTCCCTCCTCCAATTCTCATTGTCTCCCTGGCTCTGTTTTCTGTTTCTCCTCCCCTACTCTCTCTCCTCTTCTACATGTAATTCACACTCTTTTTCTTCTCTCTCTATCTTCCCGTCTCTCTCCTCACTCTCTCCCTCTCCCTTTATTTCCCCGTCTCTTTCCTCACTCCCTCTCTTTCCCTCTATTTTCCCTCTCTCTTCTCAGTCTCTCTCTCTCCCTATATCTCCTTGTCTCTCATGTCACTCCCTCTCCCTCTCCATCTTCCTGTCCCTCCTCACTCTCCCATCTCTCTTCTCACTCACTCTCTCTCCCTATATCTCCTCAACGCTCTCCTCACTTACTCACTCTCCCTCTATCTCCCCATCTCACTTGTCGCTTTCTCTCACTTTACTCACTCTCTCTCCATCTTCCCATCTCTCCCGCTATCTCTGATCTCTTTCCTCACTCACTCTCTCTCCCTCTATATCCTCATCTCTCTCCGCACTCACTCTCTCTCTCCCTTTATCTCCCTGTCTCTCACGTCACTCACTCTCTCCCCATCTTCTCATCTCTCCTCACTCTCTGTAGTGCCAGAGGCACTCCCATGTATTGAGATCACATGGTGACCTTCGACTACCATTGGTTTAATTGATGTTATGTGTTTTAATCCACTGCACTTGCATTTTGTGTCTCCTTGTAGCTTCAGAGTGGGAGTGTTTGCTTTCTACAGCCTTGGAAGGAACAGAATGTGTGAGATGTGCGTTTGAAAGCATGAGAGAGAGAGAGAGAGAGAAAGGTGTGAAATGTACTTCTCTGTCTCGGAGTGTAGTGTTATAGGCAGTGGTGCCCAAATGTGCATTATGTTGCACATTGGGAAGTTTTATGAAGTTTTTACTATCGGCTGACATGCCTAAACTCCATCTTGAATTCTGACTCTGACTAGCTTGAGCTTTGCACACAATCACGCGGGCCCCCAGGTTACTCACATTATTTAGGTTATTCATGTTCAAGATTGTTTTCTGTACTTTTGGAGATGTTTTCTACTTTCTCAAGCTTCACTAAGATAAGGGGCTAGAAAATGTGGGAGTGAAGAAGAATACACGAAAAGTCCTATAACTTTGGGATGCTTGTGGGAGTTTGGCCAACTCCAGTAAGTTTTCTTGGCACAGATGAGTGCACTGAGAATATTATAAAACTGGGGTCTGTTTGCTTGGAAAGCGGGATTTTGTTTTGACCTGAAGGGACGGACGCGTCTTATTCAGTGTGGGAGTTCCCGGCTTGCTGAGTCTCTCGACCCCGGCTGTGAATCCCCCAGTCTGGTGTGGGCCTAGATGAATTTATTGCAGCTGGTGATGTATTTTCTCTGATTATTGGCATGGTGATGTGTGAGTGTGTCTGTGTGCACATTCAAGTCTCCGCGTTTTGGGACCCCCCTTTTTTCTCAGCCCCCGCTTGACGAATCACCCCGAGACTTTCAGGGTAGGAGCTGAGCGGAGCACCCCATTAGTTTTGAAACTTTCGCGAGGATTCATCAACCGGTGCCAAAGTTATTCAAAATAGAATTTTCAGATTTCCTATGGAAACTCGGTCTTAACTATAACTAAATACTGGCGACCGCCAGTAGATAATTTACATATACATAATTACATGTTGTCTCATTTGACATCTGAGAATGCCATTCTGCTAGAGAGTGTTGCACAAATCAAACCCCACGCTTTATTCTGAAAACTGTCTTTTTGACGTGCCTCCTTTTATGAGAGTGACACCCCTTTCCAGGTGTGTTCTTGCTTCTCCGTATGTGTGCGTCTGTGGGGGAGTGCTGCATTTCTATTATTTGGGAGTGTGAAGCTGGACACTCTCCCACTATCACCCATCTCTCTTCTCACTCACTCTCTCTCTCTCTATAGCTCCTCGACGCTCTCCTCAATCACTCCCTTTCCCTCTATCTCCCATCTCTCTTCTCACTTACTCTCTCTCCCTATATTTCCTGGATGCTCTCCTCACTAATTCACTCTCCCTCTATCTCCCTGTCTCACTTGTCACTCACTCTCTCTCCATCTTTCCATCTCTCCTCACTCTCCCGCTCTCTCGGACCTCTTTACTCCCTCACTCTCATTCTCTATCTGCCAGGCTCTGTTCTCACTCTTTTTCCCTTTATCTCCCCGGCTCTCTCCTCACTCTCTCTCTCTCTCTCTCTCTCTCTCTCTCTCTCTCTCTCTCTCTCTCTCTCTCTCTCTCTCTCTCTCTCGATCTCCTCATCTCACTCATCTTATACTCCCTCTACCAGTCATTCACGTCACTCATTCACTCTCCATCTTCCCATCCTCCCCACTCTCCCGCAGGAGGGGCCGTACAGATAAGAGCGGTGGGCCTGGTGGGCCAGGTTGGGGGTGATTTGACAGACGACAACAAGGGAAAATTAATTATTTATTTAATTTTCCCTCTCCCTCGTCTGTTGAATCCCCCCTCACCCGGTCCCACCCCCTCTCTTACCTGCACAGGCTTCTCCTGCTCTCCTGCTCTCTCCCATCCCTCTCCTCTCTAGCTCTCCCCATATCTCCCCGCCTCACTCATCACTCACTCTCACTCCATCTTCCTATCTCTCCTCACTCTCCCGCTATCTACCCGTCTCACTCATCACTCACTCTCTCTCCCTCACTTCACTCACTCTCTCTCCATCTTCCAATCTGTCCTCACTCTCCTGCTATCTCTGATCTCTTTCCTCTCTCTCTCTCTCTCTCTCTCTGTATCTATCTGCCAGGCTCTATCCTCACTCTTTCTCCCTTTATCTCCCCAGCTTTCTCCTCACTCTATCTCTTTATGTCTCCTCAGAGCTCTCCTCACTCTTGTGGAAATATGGATTTTTCTGGTCAGTTATGTCCCCTATCTTGGACCCCAACGGTTCTATGTGCATGTTACAAGTACATGTATGTTTCCTCCAGTTCCAGTTATGAAGACGCAAATACATGTGCGTCCACCGTTAACATGTCCTCTTTCAGATCCGCCATGAATGGGCCGGATATTCCATTCCTAAGTACGAAAGGCCACCGCCTTTATATGGTTCACTTATGCCATTTTACAGTCCAGGCAAGTAGGCCCTGATTCTGTCATCAAGCTTTTCTTGCTTTCTGTCTCTGAAGCTCCAGTCCGAGCCTGCATCTGTGACCATGAACTTTGTCTCATCCTCTGCGCGGCTCTCGATGTCTGACATCAGCTTGCTGCCTGCCAAGAACTGTATTTCACCTTCGAAAATTATCTGCTCCGCTCCCTGCCCAATGCATTCCTGTCTAGTAGCTTAAGTAAACATTCTGCCAGCTACTGAGCAAAGGCCCGGCTTCTCTGTCTTTATGCAAGTAATTCATAGCCCTGTTACCATGGAAGATTCCTGCCCTCGCATCTAGTGTAGACACTTAGACGCTTGTACACGCACTAACAGTCAGTATAGTTAGTATAGAATAAGATTCTACTCCAAGAAGGCCTCTCTTTTGGATAACATAGTTCTTTAAACATAGGATGTTAGATATGATTTGGGATTAGGTTGACTTGACCCTCCAGACATTTGTCGCCACATGAAGAGCTAAATGTCAAGTCCCCTTCACCCCCTAGCGGCACGTCAATCACACGTCATGCTGCTGCGCGCGCATTTCTGCCAAGTATTTCTGCTGACATTGCGAAATTCTTTCATGTAACCACCCTCTTATGACATCACATCTGATGACGTTCTTTAGACACACCCAGTTACGCCTATCTTTGCCACGTATGAATATATTATCTCCACTATCAATTGTTACGCCTCTTGTATTTGCTTCACTGTAATGCTTATTGTATAAAAGTAATTGATTGTCAATAACGTATGTACTTCACTTCCTGAACCTTCGTGGTTATGGAACCTGGAGCAACCGATTATAATCGACCATTGGAATAAAGCCCATTCCGAACCTCTAATACCACGGATTCTGCCTCTTATTTACTGAGCTATTTTATTATGTTTCTGTATCAAATTAAGTCCCGGTAATTAAATTATTTACCACATGAATGGCGCCCGAACAGGGACACTTTCTCATCTCACGCGCCGGCGGTGCGTTGCAGGCCCGGTCTCCTGCCACAGCTGGACGGACAACAACGCGTACCAGCAGGATTTCCTGTATCTCCCTCCGGTCAAGCGGGGGCGACTGAGGCTGCGATCAACACCCAGACGAGGCGGTGAGAAGTGCGAAGTATCCCGACCAGAGCCTAGCTGAGAGAGCAAGATCCGAGGTATACAGAGGCCCACCAGTTTCCGAAGTCCCAAGTCAAGTCCGGTTTCCGAAGTGTTCAAGTCGAGTCCAGTCCAGTTCAAGTTCAGTTCAGATCCGTTCCGAGGCCTTCCGTTCCGAGCTACCCGGTGAGTACCATTACTGGGGAGGCGTTCTGACGTGCACATAGGTTGTGCCGGTCAAGACGGGTTTGGGTACACAAATCCGGTCTGCACTGTTTCAGCAGTGTATCTGTACTGTTTAGCAGTATATCTAGTATATCAAGTATATAAATTCAGAATAATTCAGTTAAATGTCGAGTATTATGTTTTAGTGATTAAGTTTTTCTTAGATCATCGTCATCATCACCGTTGCTCATTTTAAATGTTAAATGTTAAATGTATTGATACGTCCTGCATATTGTGGTATGAATGACTGTTCATTATTGTGTGTTATTGTATTAAGTTTGTTCAAAATCAAGTAGCAGACCAGTTCTCAATATGCCGCTCTTTTCGAAATTAAGACAGATCACAACTAGAAAAGGGGTACTCAAAGAAGCTGTTCCTATTCCTCCTAGGGACACTCCAGGGTACTTCATGTATCATAAACACGGCCTAGACGCTATATTATTTCTCGATTTATGGGTAGACTACACTAAGGAATTACCAGAAAGTCAGAGGTGGCCCGCAACTGGGACCTGGGATGCAGAGTGCATCGTGAAAGTAGAGGAAGAATTATGGAAAAAGAAAGCTAGACAATCACAGAAAGATGCCATTGAATTATGGCGTAAAGAATCGTATAGACGAACAGAAAAAGCACGTAGACAGGAAGAGAAGAGTAAAGAGAATTCAAATAAAGTTCAAGAAAATCTACTAATTGAAGAAGGTACACGAGTAAAATCAGAACAAGTAGACAGACAAAGACATGCCCTTATGAAGGGTATGTATCCCCTTCTGGCCGAGGGATTACCTAAGGCTACTGCGGGGATACCAAAAGACTTGCCACCCCCATTATTTCCAATAAAGGTACATCCTAAGGGGCATCCTAGAACCGCAGAAGATGTTTTTCTTTCCTCATATTTAGATGACGCAGCTCCCGAGTATGCTAACCCCGCCCCACATAGACCGTTGGCCGGGGAGGTTCAACGCCAAGATCCTGTATCCTTACAGCATCAAATCCTGACACAAGTCCCGGCAAGCACGTCCGTTTCCACATCTGTTCCTACAGCTACTTCTATAGCTGTGTTGTCCACACCTATAGTTGCTGTATCGCGTTCTACGAATCCTTTCACGCCCGATACTCCAGACGGGGCTACCGGAGGTGCTACCAATATTTTTTCTACGCCACCCAGAATAAATAAACTTACCTTTCAAGAGTCAGCACATCCACGTACCCCCAAACTCATAAATGCCCGCACGCTTAAGGAACTTCTAGTAGATTGTAGATATGACCCTGTGCCCGGCAAAGAGGACAAAATGATTCTGGCATCATTACGTATCAGACGAGCCGCGGTGTATTTAGGGAAGTTACCAGGAATGACTATGCATCTAGATAAAATATATCATTATGTCCAAACAGGGCGAGACTCTGAATGTATTAACAGAGCTATGGAATACCAGAAAGTGGAGATACAGGGGGAACTGTTACGTTTCCTCATAAATTGCGTAATCAGAAATCAAGACCGATCGGGGGTAGATCCGGAAATAATGCAAACTCTTACCAGATGGAGCCAGAATATATCAGAAGGGAGACATGATAGACAAAAATGTATAATAGCCATGTGCAGAAAGATCCGTAAAGAAATAGAACGCCTACACGAAGAAAGATTAACGGTAGACCAGTTTGAACAAAACGAGGAGGAAGAAGGATCAGGACTGTCCACAGGACAGTCAGAAACCATAGCCTATGTAGGTAGAGGAAGATCTTGTAATAGTACTAGATATTTTACTGACCCGATACGTCCGATATGTCCAGATAATAACAGGAATTTCCAAACACCTATAATAAATATGAGATCCCCCGAGCATTCGTTCCAAGCCGCTGACAAATTACTGCGAGAACGAAGGGGTTATCATTTTCTCGACTCTATGGATGAACAAGAATTAGCCAGGTCAGCCGTTCATTGGATTGACAGTCCCAGAAAATATGGTGATGATACAGTAGCACACACATTTTTGAACCTCACCCCAGATGAACAGCGTTTAGCTGGGATTTATATGATTCAACAACTTCTTATACTATATAAAAGCCAACATTCAGATCCTGGTCCCTTACCTGATATATTGACTGAATTACTCACGAATAAATGGAAAGGTTCAGGTACTAAGTTGATTAAGGAAATACTAGAATCTAGAAAACAGTACATTCTTTTTGTATGTCCAGAACATGTTTCATTGCCCATCAAGGAAAGACCGATGTATTACATGGACAGACAGAATCCCTTACGAGAAGTACACCCAATAAAGGGCGAAGATAATCAGTTTAAACGTGTATATGTATATACGCCCATATCGAAAATAGAATTGTTAGAAATGAAGAAAGTGGTACCCAGTCATGACAAAGACCCAGCGGGTTTCCACCGAGAAATTAAAGATATGTTACTCATGGGAGAGTATACCTATCCCGACATTATGACAATATTAAAGGTATTAATGCCCGCTGGCATTTATGAAAAACTCAAGGAAAAAGAGTGGGAGGTAGGAGACCAAAAGATAGAGTGGACAGCATTAGAAAATGAAGAAAAGGCCCGAGGTCCAGGTTCGGGGCTTGGGGACAAAACTAAAGCACTACCAGGTTTACTAGTACAGGTACTGCCACGTTTATTAACTACGAAAAAGGAAGACTGGGGTGCAATTTCAGCCTGTAAACAAAAGCAAGATGAAGACACTAGTGATTTCTATGCCCGATTCGAAAAATGTTTTGGTATAAATAGTGGTATAAAAGCAAGTAGCGAGTCATACCCACATCTGTTTGTGACAAAATTAGTTGAAAATTCTTTGCCCCAAGTGAAGAATAGAGTATTAAAATTCGAGAGTACATGGCAAGGTAATACCCCATCACAAATGTTACAAATGTTACAGTATCATTACAATAGAATTAGAGAGGAACAAGAACATGAACAAAGACGCATGAAAGACACAAAGATGAAAATGCTAGTCTCTCAGACAGTTCCAGCTGAAGGACATAAAAAGGGTACGACACATTCCGGTGATTCAGCAGGACCTGTAAAAGGGACATGCAACTATTGTAAAAGGCCAGGTCATTACGTACACGATTGTCCAGTTTTAAAACATAATATCGCTATAGGTAATACAAAAGAAAGACCACGGCCACCCAGACAGGATCAGAATGAACAAGGAGCACCGCAGCATGCACAGGCCATGCCAGCTCCACAACAGTCTATACAGTTTGTGCCAGCCGCACCAGCATTGCCGGCTGCTGCCACACAAACCACGACACGACAGCTGTACCAGACCGCACAGTATGACTATCCTGATTATCAACGATACGCATGAACCAGCCTAGAGAGGGAAGTTGACTTACCCCTTATCGAGGTCCCTGTAGACCAAGAAGGACCTTATGTACATAGTGAATTATTAGGCCAAGATAGAAAATTTTTACTCGATACAGGGGCAAGTCGAACAACCATAAAACGTAGTGAAGTTCCAGGGGCACCCCTCTCAGGCTCACAGAATATTTCCCTTGGTTTTTCAGGAAAACCTATTGTTAATGAAGTATCACAGCCTCTTCCACTTACGATAGGACCCTTGACCAGAACTACAGATTTATTGCTTACTAAATCATGTCCAGAAAACTTGTTAGGAATAAAAACACTGAAAGCTCTAGGAGCTATAATATGTTGTTCTCCGGAAGGAGTAAGATTGTTTTTACGTGATTTCAAAGGTCATTATGTGTCTCGAGATATGGATTCCCGACTGCAGACTTTACCGACACATCTATGGGCACAAGGCCCTACAGATGTTGGTTGCATGAACATTACACCATATCGAGTCACACTAAAGGCAGGAGTGGTACTACCACGAATGCGACAATACAAGTTACCCCCAGATGCTGTAATGGCTTTACTGCAAATCATTGACGAACTTATTGGCCAAGGAGTGGTTGTGGAGACCGACTCCAATGTATGTAATTCACCGATAATTCCGATTCTTAAACGAACTGATCCAAAGGCTCCCCCAGTATATCGATTGGTAATTGATCTGCGCGAATTAAATAAATGTATTGTACCACAATACCCCGTAGTTCCAGACATCTCTTCATTACTGACAGCTATTGATTCCGAAGCAACATTCTTTACTGTAATTGATCTCAAGAATGCCTTTTTCAGCGTCCCAATAGATCCGGAAAGCCAATATTTGTTCGGATTTAGTTTAAATGGACGTAGCTTTAAATTCACACGCGCACCTCAAGGATTTACAGAAAGCCCCAGCATCTATAGCCAAGCACTGAAACGAGAACTCGACAGTATCCACATGCCAGTCAACACTGCTTTGCTTCAATATGTCGATGATCTGCTGATCACCGCCCGAAGCGAACCTGAATGTGAAAAAGCATCACTGACGGTTTTACAATTTCTAGCCGAAAAGGGGCACAAGGTGTCCCCTTCTAAGCTGCAATTCTGTGTCCAGCGAGTTATTTACCTTGGTCACTCGCTGTCCAAGGAGGGAAGGCAGCTTACACCCGACCGCATTCAGTTAATAGATAACATGCCAATACCCAAGACACAAAAGGAGGTGCGGGCTTTCATAGGCCTCACTTCATATTGTAGGCAGTGGATCCCTCAGTATGCATTTCTAGCAAAACCACTCATTCAATTAACAACACAGGAGGCAGCCACATCGACTGTTCTCCCTTGGACTCAGGAACACACACTAGCTTTTGAAAGCCTAAAGAAAGCTTTATGTCAAGCACCTGTTTTAGCAACACCATGTTACAGAAAACATTTTACACTCTTTGTTACAGAACGAGAAGGTACTGCCTTGTCAGTACTCACACAGGAACAAGCAGGATCACACAAACCGTGTGCTTATTTTTCTAGTACATTAGATCCCGTAGCTCAGGCTCTGCCTGCGTGCCTGAAATCAGTGGCAGCGACAGCTTTAGCAATCAGACAAAGCGATGCCATAGTGTTAGGACATCCATTGACAGTACAAGTACCACACGCAGTAGAGGTTCTTGTGAATCGAACGCAAACACAACACTTGACTATAGCACGACTTACAGGGTATGAACTAACATTGTTTCAGCCACATATAGAAATCAGACGTTGTAACACATTGAATCCTGCCACACTTTTACCTGTAAATGGAACAGACCCATTAGCCCATGATTGTATTGATGTTATTACAATAACGACGAAACCCAGACAAGACTTGACAGATGTCCCATTGTCAGATCCAGACCTGACGTTGTATGTAGATGGTTCATGTATGAGAACAAGTACAGGAGAGTTAGTGGCCGCTTACGCAGTCACAACAGACACTGAAATTATTGAAACCAAGTGTATAAATACCTTGTCCGCTCAAGCAGCAGAGCTCGTCGCTCTGACACAAGCCTGTATTCAAGCCACAAATAAAAAAGTCAACATATACACTGATTCACGTTATGCATTCGGAGTTGTACATGACTTCGGCGTGCTGTGGCGAGAGAGAGGTTATTTAACTTCTCACGGTGCCCACATTCAGCACGGACCCCTCATTCATGCCTTATTAGATGCAATACATTTGCCCATTGCAATATCGATTATGAAATGTAAAGCTCATACGAAAATTACTGATATCATTTCTCAAGGCAATGATCTAGCTGACAGAACAGCTAAACAGACTGCTCAAACTCAAACATCCGACATGACAAAGACAATAGTCCAGACACCAACACATTGCATGATGGTTAAGGATCCCGCTCTTGATGTAATTGACATACAGACACATGCTACTCCAGACGAAATAAGGAAATGGACTGAATTAGGAGGGATCCAAACGGATCAAGGATGGATGACGAAGGAAAAATCTGTGTGGTTCCTTCCTGATTCAATGGTCCAAGTCATTATTAACACTGTCCATAGTCCAGCGCATCTAGGAGAGAAAGCTATGCTAGACAGCATTCAACATATTTGGTTCAACAAGCATTTACGAGCAGCAGCGAAACACAAAGTTCGTACCTGTATGATATGTTGTCAGTTCAACCCAGGAAAAATCATTCCCGTAGAGCAGGGTGGATTTCAGCCCCCTGATCACCCTTTTGAAGTCCTCCAGATGGATTATATCCAGATGGAACGATGTCGAGGATTCAAATATGTTCTCGTAGTTGTCTGTGCTCTTTCCCGTTGGACCGAAGCGTACCCGGTATCAGATTACACTGCCCCGACTACTGCCAAGCAGCTAGTTTGAGAATTCTTCCCACGATACGGTTTACCACGTGCTGTCTACTCAGATAACGGCCAGCCGTTCTCATCCGAATTAATGAAACACGTTTCACTTTTGCTAGGATATCAGTGGAAGTTTCATTGTGTCCGACACCCCGAGGCAGCAGGTCTCGTGGAACGACATAATCAAACTTTGAAAATCAGACTGTCCAAAATATGCAGGGAGAAAGGTGTCGACTGGGTAGTAGCATTACCAGTTGCACTCTTTTACATGAGAATGGTAGCACACTCTCGAACAGGGCTATCCCCGTATGAGGTGATCTTTGGCAGACCACCAAATATGTGGGGGACGCCTATACCACGTAAAATAACTGATATTGACTGTAATATGCTGACAGATTATTTGGCTTCCTTGATGTCTGCACTACAATCTTGTCGTTCACAGGTAGCTGCAGCTTTTCCTAACAACACTGAAGTGAAACCCCATGACGTAATTCCGGGGGATCTCGTTTTCGTGAGGAATTTTGATCGAAAGACTCAGCTGGAACCTAGGTGGCGGTCACCTCAGCTCGTGTTATTAACGACGAGGACAGCCGTGAAGATCGAGGGTCGAAAAGGCTGGATTCATTCAAGTCATATCAAGAAATTTTATGGACTACCATCAGATATAAAAACTACACCTTGTGTGTCTTCACCCATTGACTCAAAACTTCCTTTTGTTGAAAAGAGTAATGCCGAACATTATAAACTAAAGCTCAGGTCCAATCAGTCAAGCAATTTGATTGTTTAAGTCCTCTCCGAGGTGAAGCGGTTGAATTGTCTCTGACATGTATCCCTTGGACCTGAATAGAGAATACACCCGAAAAATGCTGAAACGACAGGCGTACTGTAAATCACTGCGTAGTCATTGTACAGTGACGTTATTAATTTCGTTTTTCCTTAGTCTTTTAATAATTACTGCAAGTATATTGTTGCACATATGTTATCCTATTTCTAGACATGTTTATAATATTACTGCTGAACATTCTTTTAGTGAATTACCTCCGCATGAATTGTCATACAGATTTGCGCTGCGCAATAACACTTTTATTAGTATGTTACATCATTCCCATCAGGTTAGCAATGCTACAAATTGTTGGATATGTGGCCGACTCCCTCCCTATCAGAACTATAAAGGAATTCTACCTCTTTTTCCATATCCGTTCACACATAACGGCTCCTGTGGAGCATGGTTTAGTTTAATTAATTCCCAAGATTCGAACTCTGCAGTTTATCAAGACAATGGGGTATGGGGAAATCTGAACTTAGTTTTACTTAAAGTCTGCCACCCCAACAAGGAGGGACTTCCCAAAGGAACAGGAACTGATCTAGAAAATGAAGTATATGGATTAGGTAATTTTACGCTTAATCTCCTGATCTTGAATGTCGAATCCGAAGCTAATCCAAGTTTGCCCGCCATGTCAGTCTTTCCAGTAAAAGGTGAATTATGTGTAAGAAAGAATGGTTCCATACATATGGGCCATAGTAGATGCACCACTGTAATAGAGTTCAGTGATCAAGGCAAGTCTACATTTAGAGCTTCCCGCCATTCCTATTTTATATGTGGTCAGACGGCATATGTACGTTTGCCTCTAGATTGGGATGGTACTTGCTACATTGGATTCCTTTTGCCACCTGTTTTCCTAGCTCCTCCTGATTATCACAGAAATACTCATTTAGTACACAATAGAGAAAGGAGAGATCTCCCAATAGTCGACTACACTGAAACAGCATGGGAAAAATACACAGATTTCAATAAAGGTCTCTTTCCCTATATAGGTACCGTTACTAATAGTAAGCTGATACGTAGATTGACTAGAACCCTTGAAGCAGTAGTGAACGAAACTATTTCCGCCTTAGGCAATTTAACAGAAGAGCAGTCTGCTATGCGGATTGTTGCGCTTCAAAATCGTCTTGTCCTTGACGTCATCCTGGCCGATAGGGGCGGAGCTTGTAGGGTCATCGGATCAAGCTGTTGCATTTTCATACCAGAAAATTCGCCATCTGTATATAAAGCTATAACGCACCTTCATAAGATTGTAAGCCAGATACACCAGAATCCAGGCACCTGGACTTGGTCCGGTTGGTTTTGGAGCGTGTTATCAGCCTGGGGATGGAGAGTCCTATCCTTCCTAGGTATTGGCTTTCTCATACTATTCAGTTGCTGCTTATGCCTGCAATGTGGACCAGCGATTTGTGGTCTGTGTGCCACATCGTGCATTCCACATCAAGATTTTCATTCAAGATCCCGGAAGAAGAAAGAAGAACAAATGATGCTATATGAACAAATCAATGGATTAATGAAGATTGATATCTCTTGACGGGCAAGTAGGGGACAAGGAGGGAATGTGGAAATATGGATTTTTCTGGTCAGTTATGTCCCCTATCTTGGACCCCAACGGTTCTATGTGCATGTTACAAGTACATGTATGTTTCCTCCAGTTCCAGTTATGAAGACGCAAATACATGTGCGTCCACCGTTAACATGTCCTCTTTCAGATCCGCCATGAATGGGCCGGATATTCCATTCCTAAGTACGAAAGGCCACCGCCTTTATATGGTTCACTTATGCCATTTTACAGTCCAGGCAAGTAGGCCCTGATTCTGTCATCAAGCTTTTCTTGCTTTCTGTCTCTGAAGCTCCAGTCCGAGCCTGCATCTGTGACCATGAACTTTGTCTCATCCTCTGCGCGGCTCTCGATGTCTGACATCAGCTTGCTGCCTGCCAAGAACTGTATTTCACCTTCGAAAATTATCTGCTCCGCTCCCTGCCCAATGCATTCCTGTCTAGTAGCTTAAGTAAACATTCTGCCAGCTACTGAGCAAAGGCCCGGCTTCTCTGTCTTTATGCAAGTAATTCATAGCCCTGTTACCATGGAAGATTCCTGCCCTCGCATCTAGTGTAGACACTTAGACGCTTGTACACGCACTAACAGTCAGTATAGTTAGTATAGAATAAGATTCTACTCCAAGAAGGCCTCTCTTTTGGATAACATAGTTCTTTAAACATAGGATGTTAGATATGATTTGGGATTAGGTTGACTTGACCCTCCAGACATTTGTCGCCACATGAAGAGCTAAATGTCAAGTCCCCTTCACCCCCTAGCGGCACGTCAATCACACGTCATGCTGCTGCGCGCGCATTTCTGCCAAGTATTTCTGCTGACATTGCGAAATTCTTTCATGTAACCACCCTCTTATGACATCACATCTGATGACGTTCTTTAGACACACCCAGTTACGCCTATCTTTGCCACGTATGAATATATTATCTCCACTATCAATTGTTACGCCTCTTGTATTTGCTTCACTGTAATGCTTATTGTATAAAAGTAATTGATTGTCAATAACGTATGTACTTCACTTCCTGAACCTTCGTGGTGATGGAACCTGGAGCAACCGATTATAATCGACCATTGGAATAAAGCCCATTCCGAACCTCTAATACCACGGATTCTGCCTCTTATTTACTGAGCTATTTTATTATGTTTCTGTATCAAATTAAGTCCCGGTAATTAAATTATTTACCACACTCTCTCCCTTCATCTCCCCAGCTCTCTCCTCTCTTTATGTCTCCTCAGAGCTCTCCTCACTCTCTCCCTTTATCTCCCCAGCTCTCTCCTCACTCTATCTCTTTATGTCTCCTCGGAGCTCTCCTCACTCTCTCCATCTTCCCATCTCTCCTCACTCTCCCACTGCCTCCGATCTCTTTCCTCTCTCTTTCCTCTCTCTCTATCTCCCCAGCTCTCTCCTCACTCTATCTCTTTATGTCTCCTCAGAGCTCTCCTCACTCTCTCCCTTTATCTCCCCAGCTCTCTCCTCACTCTATCTCTTTATGTCTCCTCAGAGCTCTCCTCACTCTCTCCCTTCATCTCCCCATCTCTATTTCTCCTAACTCCCTCTCTATCTCTCCCCAGGTTGGAGGCCACGTCGATCCATACTGTTCTGTAGCTGGGGCGCGGAAGAGTATAACCTCATTGGCTCATCAGAGTGGGTTGAGGTAGGTGTGTCGCATCGTGTTGCATCATTTATCTAACACTTAACACTCCTATGTGGGGCGCTGAAGCTCTTGCCCACATGAGCAGTACAGTAAGCTGTGTAGGGTGTGTGGTTAGGTGGATGTGGTTTTTGTTTTGATCCTATGTGGGAAGTGTTTCCATGCTGTGTGTGATGACCACCGAGGTGCAGTTGCGGGACGCAGGCCGTAGCAGTGTTTTGAGTGAGGAAGTGTGAGACACAGACGCACAGTTTTGATGGTTTTCAGTTTGCTGGTAGCTGTGAACTGCTCTGCGGGACCCTTCATGGCCTTTCGTAGGATATAGTCTGCTGAGTTGGCTACTGCACTGGGTTGTCCAATCTGAGAATTGTGCACAGTTGTGGTCGCGTGCTGGAATGTTTGAAGGGACAGAGAAGCATCCCATATTGGAATGTCTTTGTGAGCCGTAAAGAAGCAGTCAGATTCTATGCGTATGTGGAACCTGCAATCGTGGACGATCTTAAAGTCCTTCTGATTGTCCAGTGACGTGTGACGGATCTCTTTGGATTTCCATGCCTGTTCATTTGGTGAGGGCTTGTTGATTTGCTGTGCAGTGCTGCTGGTGCAGCCCGGTATGTCTTATGTGAGTTTCATAGGTATAAGTTGTAATTAGATGCTGATCACTGTGTATTATGATTTTATTGTTATTGTGAGCGATAACTGTTACATATACAAGTACAGAACTATACAATGCCCTTTTTAGTTTACACGCATGATGGAAGCAGTTTGCTGGTTGAGATCTTTACACTCCGGGGGTTGTAAGCTGAGGATTGTGAACTGTTTTGTGGGCTGTGTTGCCAGGACGTGGGTGATGCCGTTATGGAAGTGGCCATGTGTTCAACTGACTTCAGAAGTGTATACGGTCCCGAGTGCTTCCAGCGCTGGCTGGTAGTGAGTTCCAGAGCGTTGTGGCTTGTATGGACTTTGTGTTTTCATTGTGTAGAAGGCAGTCTTTGTGACGTTGTTAGTATGCAGTATAAAGGATAGGTCTGAATCAATGGTTACTCCTTGGTTTCTTACTTCTCTTGATATGGGAGGGACTTAAAGGTCCTTAGGCCCTGTTGTAGTGAGCTGGTACTTTTGCTATTTTCCGCAGGCCATACTCTCTGTGTTTGCATGTGTCATTGGCTATCCATCATCCATGCATTTATGGCACGTAGGCAGTCATTGAGTTGTGAGTTGTAGAGCTCTTTGGTGCGATCCATTTTTAAAATGATTTGGGTGTCATCTGCATAGTACCAGGTGAGGTTATGTGATTTAATCAGATTTTGTACAGGGGTTAGGCTGATGTTGAATAATAGAGGAGATATGATGGATCCCTGAGGGACACCACAGTGTTGTGTGCGAGGCGATGATGTGAAAGAAGGTAGGTAGACAACACTTTGGCAGTCTGTGAGCACTTTCAGAGACTCCTAGACTGTTGATCCTTTGCAGTAGTGTGTGGTGATAGACAGTTTCAAATGCAGGTGATAAATCCAGAAGTTACAAGGCGGCTTCTCCATGTTTGTCCACTGTGAGTCTTAGGTCATCCCCGGTGGATACGATGGCTGATTCTGTGCCTGGTCTGAAGCCGGACTCTTGGTCTGACATTAAGCCATCATTTTCTATGAAGTTGGAGAACTGGGTAAACACTGCTCTATCAAAATGTTCCCCAAGAATGGTCTACCTGAGATGGGCTTGTCGTTTGCTGCGTCTGATGGTTTTCTTTTGAGGATACCCTGATGTATAAGGTTTTCAGCTCCGTTGGGAATGAACCTAAGTCCTCTGACTTGAGGAGGGGTCTGGCCGCCCCCCCCTGCACAGGTTGAGCGAAAGACACCTCTGAAGGTTCTCGGTGGCGCTGGGTCTGAAGGTGATCCCGATGATCTGACTGCCATGAGGATATCGAGGGAATCTTTTTGTGGCAATGGATTGAAAGTTTGCGTTGATGGATGATTGCTGGTTTCTCTTTCCGTGGTTGTTAAATATTGTATAGTTGTGGTGTTGTCTGCTTTTTCCATCAAGTAATTTTCAATCTTTTAATTTTTTTTAGATCAATTAATTGGAGGTTTTGTCACACAAGTCTTGTGATTGTGGTGTTTCTGTGTTTAGGCACTCTGGATTGTGGAATTCTGTTAGAATTTTACGAAGTTCTTTAGTAGGGCAGTCTGCTCCAGTTACACGCGTGGAGTAGCGGTGCCTTTATGTAGTTACGGTGGCTCTTTTTTAGGCTCTGTTATAGCTCCTGTTAGAAATTGGGTTGTTGGTTGAGTGGAGTTTGAGCCCTAGGCAAGCAACTGCCAAAATCATAGTCAGGGTAAGAGGTAGGCAAACCTTAAATTAACCTGTGCTCACCCTCTAATAGTTTGGCACAGAGCAGTCAGGCTAAACTTAGAGGCAATGTGTAAAGTATTTGTGGGACACTTCAAACAGTTAAACTGTGAAAACACCACACAAAAAGATTCCACAACAGGTCAGAAGAATAGAGCTTAATTGAATAAATAAAACAAGATCAAAATGACAAAAATTCAATAAGTAGAACTTGAGAAATTGATTTATAAAGTTTAAAATGAAAAATAGCACCTAGAAGCAAAAAGCACTATTGGGGATATCCGTCAATCTAGACTAGGACAAAGTCAAAAGTTCAGGCTGATTGTGATGGAGTGCAGGCCCGCTACAGGGACCCAGTTAGACCACCTGAACCAAAGTACCTTAAACCTGGTTGTGGAGCGACGCATTGGATCCGCGTCAAAGATGCGTCACACAGCAGAGGCAATGGTCAGTTACAAGATGCGATGAGACTGTGATGTGGGGTCCTGATGCGTCGAGAACCCTGTCGACGGGGCTGGCAATGTGAAGGCTGGCCTTGAGTTTGCGAGACGCATTGGAGAGGAAGCATCAGCTCCAATGGGTGATGAAGGTGTGATACGGAGGTTCGTCGTCGTCATTGTCGAAGTTGCCTACGACGAGGGATGCGAGGCTCTTATGCCAGGAAAAGTGTTGCGCAGTGGCGGTTCTGAAGGCGATGCGTCGGTCCCAAGAAGCGGGATGCAGTGGCGATGCGAGTCTATTGCAGAGGGTCCAATACATGCAAAAGTGACAATGCTTGAAGATCTGCCCCTCACTGCTGACCAGTGCTAAGTCTATGTGCTGTCTCCTCTTAACATGGTGACGGTGTATACACAATTGGAATATTTAATGTTCTTGTAGGTCCCTTGTACAGTGGTACACATATACCCAGGGCTTGTAAATTAGATGCTAATAGTGGGTGTGCAGCTCCGATTGTGCCACTTATACACGTAGGGACATATTTACAAGGAAGTAATGCAGCGCAGTGCCGCAAACCATTGGGCTGCACTGCGTTACTTTAGGGGCAAAGGAAAACGCAAAGGAAAAAGTCATATTTACAACAGTATCCCTGAGCTCTCCCCTGCGCTGGCGCACAATTGGCTGCCATGCGCCAATGCAGACACCCTTGCACCAAGGTGCAAGGGTGCCTGCGCTGCGGGGATGATTGTTTTTGTGCAGGAATGAACACCTTCCTGCACAAAAAGAATCTTGAGAGGTGTTTTCCTCTTTCTATGTGTCCTGCAGAATGTAGCACGCATAGAAAAAGGAAAAAACAAGGAGAAATAAAAGTATTTCACCTTGTTGAGCCTCATTACTCCTCCCCTGGGGAGGCGTAGTATTGTGGCTCATTCCCAGGCTTACGAAACATTGTAAATCTGGGAATGCTGCAGAATCCATGTGTGTTTCGTGGGATCACCTAGAGCAACACCCATGGAACGCCCCTTTCATGTCACCCTACCAGGGGCCAAGGGAAGAAGCAGACGGATTCCTAACCCTGCAAAGACCTCTTTGGGTTCCTCTATGAGCGTCAAGAATGAACTCCCCGTGTTGAATGAACATTTAGAGTGCGATGGCTTAGCGGGATCCTACCCTAGGTCATAGAGTGCGATGGCAGAGTGGGATCCTACCCTAGGTCATAGAGCGATGGCAGAGTGGGATCCTACCCTAGGTCATAGAGTGCAATGGCAGAGTGGGATCCTACCCTAGGTCATAGAGTGCGATGGCAGAGTGGGATCCTACCCTAGGTCATAGAGTGCGATGGCAGAGCGGGATCCTACCCTAGGTCAATCAGTGCGATGGCAGAGTGGGATCCTACCCTAGGTCATAGAGTGCGATGGCAGAGTGGGATCCTACCCTAGGTCATAGAGTGCGATGGCAGAGTGGGATCCTACCCTAGGTCATAGAGTGCGATGGCAGAGCGGGATCCTACCCTAGGTCAATCAGTGCGATGGCAGAGTGGGATCCTACCCTAGGTCATAGAGTGCGATGGCAGAGTGGGATCCTACCCTAGGTCATAGAGTGAGATGGCAGAGTGGGATCCTACCTAGGTCATACAGCGCGATGGCAGAGCGGGATCCTACCTAGGTCATAGAGTGCGATGGCAGAGCGGGATCCTACCCTAGGTCATAGAGTGCGATGGCAGAGTGGGATCCTACCCTAGGTCATAGAGCGATGGCAGAGTGGGATCCTACCCTAGGTCAATCAGTGCGATGGCAGAGTGGGATCCTACCCTAGGTCATAGAGTGCGATGGCAGAGCGGGACCCTACCCTAGGTCATAGAGTGCAATGGCAGAGCGGCATACTACCCTAGGTCATAGAGAGCGATGGCAGAGTGGGATCCTACCCCAGGTCATAGAGTGCGATGGCAGAGTGGGATCCTACCCTAGGTCATAGAGCGCGATGGCAGAGTGGGATCCTACCCTAGGTCAGAGAGAGCGATGGCAGAGTAGGATCTTACCCTAGGTCAGAGAGTGAGATGGCAGAGTGGGATCCTACCTTAGGTCATAGAGTGCGATGGCAGAGTGGGATCCTACCCTAGGTCATAGAGCGATGGCAGAGTGGGATCCTACCCTAGGTCATAGAGTGCGATGGCAGAGTGGGATCCTACCCTAGGTCATAGAGTGCGATGGCAGAGTGGGATCCTACCCTAGGTCATAGAGTGCGATGGCAGAGCGGGATCCTACCCTAGGTCAATCAGTGCGATGGCAGAGTGGGATCCTACCCTAGGTCATAGAGTGCGATGGCAGAGTGGGATCCTACCCTAGGTCATAGAGTGCGATGGCAGAGTGGGATCCTACCCTAGGTCATAGAGTGCAATGGCAGAGTGGGATCCTACCTAGGTCATACAGCGCGATGGCAGAGCGGGATCCTACCTAGGTCATAGAGTGCGATGGCAGAGCGGGATCCTACCCTAGGTCATAGAGTGCGATGGCAGAGTGGGATCCTACCCTAGGTCATAGAGCGATGGCAGAGTGGGATCCTACCCTAGGTCAATCAGTGCGATGGCAGAGTGGGATCCTACCCTAGGTCATAGAGCGCGATGGCAGAGTGGGATCCTACCCTAGGTCAGAGAGAGCGATGGCAGAGTAGGATCTTACCCTAGGTCAGAGAGTGAGATGGCAGAGTGGGATCCTACCTTAGGTCAGAGAGAGCGATGGCAGAGTAGGATCTTACCCTAGGTCATAGAGTGCGATGGCAGAGTGGGATCTTCCCCTAGGTCAGAGAGTGCGATGGCAGAGTAGGATCTTACCCTAGGTCATAGAGTACGATGGCAGAGTGGGATCCTACCCTAGGTCATACAGTGCGATGGCAGAGTGGGATCCTACCCTAGGTCATAGAGTGCGATGGCAGAGCGGGATCCTACCCAGGGTCATAGAGTGCGATGACAGAGTGGATCCTACCCTAGGTCATAGAGTGCGATGGCAGAGCGGGATCCTACCCTAGGTCATACAGTGCGATGGCAGAGTGGGATCCTACCCTAGGTCATAGAGTGCGATGGCAGACTGGATCCTACCCTAGGTCATAAAGTGCGATGGCAGAGTGGGATCCTACCTAGGTCATAGAGTGCGATGGCAGAGCGGGATCCTACCCTAGGTCATAGAGTGCGATGGCAGAGCGGGATCCTACCCTAGGTCATACAGTGCGATGGCAGAGTGGGATCCTGCCCTAGGTCATACAGTGCGATGGCAGAGTGGGATCCTACCCTAGGTCATAGAGTGCGATGGCAGACTGGATCCTACCCTAGGTCATAAAGTGCGATGGCAGAGTGGATCCTACCCCAGGTCATAGAGTGCGATGGCAGAGTGGGATCCTACCCTAGGTCAATCACTGCGATGGCAGAGTGGAATCCTACCCTAGGTCATAGAGTGCGATGGCAGAGTGGGATCCTACCCTAGGTCATAGAGTGCAATGGCAGAGCGGGATCCTACCCTAGGTCATAGAGCGCGATGGCAGAGTGGGATCCTACCCTAGGTCAGAGAGAGCGATGGCAGAGCGGGATCCTTCCCTAGGTCAGAGAGTGAGATGGCAGAGTGGCATCCTACCCTAGGTCGTAGAGTGCGATGGCAGAGTGGGATCCTACCTTAGGTCATAGAGTGCGATGGCAGAGTGGGATCCTACCCTAGGTCATAGAGCGCGATGGCAGAGTGGGATCCTACCCTATGTCACAGAGCGCAATGGCAGAGTGGGATCCTACCCTATGTCACAGAGTGCGATGGCAGAGTGGGATCCTACCTTAGGTCATAGAGTGCGATGGCAGAGTGGGATCCTACCCTAGGTCATAGAGCGCGATGGCAGAGCGGGATCCTACCCTATGTCACAGAGCGCAATGGCAGAGTGGGATCCTACCCTATGTCACAGAGCGCGATGGCAGAGTGGGATCCTACCCCAGGTCATAGAGTGCGATGGCAGAGTGGGATCCTACCCCAGGTCATAGAGTGCGATGGCAGAGTGGGATGCTACCTTAGGTCATAGAGTGCGATGGCAGAGTGGGATCCTACCCTAGGTCATGCAGTGCGATGGCAGAGCGGGATCCTACCTTAGGTCATAGAGTGCGATGGCAGAGTGGGATCTTACCCTAGGTCAGAGAGTGAGATGGCAGAGTGGGATCCTACCCTAGGTCGTAGAGTGCGATGGCAGAGTGGGATCCTACCTTAGGTCATAGAGTGCGATGGCAGAGTGGGATCCTACCCTAGGTCATACAGTGCGATGGCAGAGCGGGATCCTACCTTAGGTCATAGAGTGCGATGGCAGAGTGGGATCCTACCCTAGGTCATACAGTGCGATGGCAGAGTGGGATCCTACCCTAGGTCATAGAGTGCGATGGCAGAGTAGGATCTTACCCTAGGTCATAGAGTACGATGGCAGAGTGGGATCCTACCCTAGGTCAGAGAGTGAGATGGCAGAGTAGGATCCTACCCTAGGTCGTAGAGTGCGATGGCAGAGTGGGATCCTACCCTAGGTCATACAGTGCGATGGCAGAGCGGGATCCTACCTTAGGTCATAGAGTGCGATGGCAGAGTGGGATCCTACCCTAGGTCATACAGTGCGATGGCAGAGTGGGATCCTACCCTAGGTCGTAGAGTGCGATGGCAGAGTGGGATCCTAACCTAGGTCATACAGTGCGATGGCAGAGCGGGATCCTACCCTAGGTCATAGACTGCGATGGCAGAGTGGGATCCTACCCTAGGTCATAAAGTGCGATGGCAGAGTGGGATCCTACCCTAGGTCACAGAGCGCGATGGCAGAGTGGGATCCTACCCTAAGTCATAGAGTGCGATGGCAGAGTGGGATCCTACCCTAGGTCACAGAGCGCGATGGCAGAGTGGGATCCTACCCTAGGTCAGAGAGTGCGATGGCAGAGTGGGATCCTACCCTAGGTCATAGAGTGCGATGGCAGAGTGGGATCCTACCCTAGGTCATAGAGAGCGAAGGCAGAGCGGATACTACCCTAGGTCATAGAGCGATGGCAGAGTGGGATCCTACCCTATGTCACAGAGCGCGATGGCAGAGTGGGATCCTACCCTAGGTCAGAGAGTGCGATGGCAGAGTGGGATCCTACCCTAGGTCATAGAGTGCGATGGCAGAGTGGGATCTTACCCTAGGTCATAGAGAGCGAAGGCAGAGCGGATACTACCCTAGGTCATAGAGCGATGGCAGAGTGGGATCCTACCCTATGTCACAGAGCGCGATGGCAGAGTGGGATCCTACCCCAGGTCATAGAGTGCGATGGCAGAGTGGGATCCTACCCCAGGTCATAGAGTGCAATGGCAGAGTGGGATCCTACCCCAGGTCATAGAGTGCGATGGCAGAGTGGGATCCTACCTTAGGTCATAGAGTGCGATGACAGAGTGGGATCCTGCCTTAGGTCATAGAGTGCGATGGCAGAGCGGGATCCTACCCTAGGTCATACAGTGCGATGGCAGAGTGGGATCCTACCCTAGGTCATAGAGTGCGATGGCAGAGCGGGATCCTACCCCAGGTCACAGAGCGCGATGGCAGAGCGGGATCCTACCCTAGGTCATACAGTGCGATGGCAGAGTGGGATCCTACCCCAGGTCATAGAGTGCGATGGCAGAGTGGGATCCTACCCCAGGTCATAGAGTGCGATGGCAGAGTGGGATCCTACCCCAGGTCATAGAGTGCGATGGCAGAGTGGGATCCTACCCCAGGTCATAGAGTGCGATGGCAGAGTGGGATCCTACCCCAGGTCATAGAGTGCGATGGCAGAGTGGGATCCTACCCCAGGTCATAGAGTGCGATGGCAGAGCGGGATCCCACCCTAGGTCATACAGTGGGTGCATGCGTGCTGGATGTAAAAAAATTAAAAATACGCTATGAATTTGCACCTCAGTTACCAAGCCTTGGCTAAATATTTTGCCACCAAGATACAGATAAACATCTAATTATGGCATTGTACGTTATATCGCTCCATTAGGCCCCCGGATCGAAGACCACAGCACTAGCCAGGTGGGAATCGAAATTTGGTAAACAGCAGTCCCCCAAGGATTGGCAGGATATATTTGAACAGGGCATGCGGCTAGCAGCACAGCTGGCCCTCACCTCCCATTAATTATCCTTGTGTAACCGAACGGGGATGGCCATAATATCCATTGGCAAGGCCATGGCCTTCAGCACCAGCCACAGCTTGTTCTGTGGGACCAGGTCAAAGGCAGATTTCAAATCGACGAAGGCCACAAAGAGGCGTTCTCTGCCTATTTGCACCAATTTCCAGCATATTATAAGAAATCGAGGGACCCGGTCTACGCTGCTGGTTCTCTTTCTGAAGTCAGCCTGCATTGGCGGGAGTACGTTATTCTCAGTGATCCAGTCAAAGACTGAATCCAGAACCAGCCGGCAACACACCTTTTGTGTGGAGTCTATTATGCTTGTAGGCCTGTAGTTTGTCAGTGAGAATTTGCTTCCCTTCTTGTATGTGGGCACAACCACGGCCTTCTTCCAAGAAGTTGAAATCGGGTCCCAGTGCTTTGCCTTGTGTAATGGCATTACGGGTCAGGTCGACATCACTTCGATCGAACGCAAGGGCATCTTGATGAATGTCCTATTCTGTTAAATCTCGGCTATTAAGGGAGTCTAGTGGACTCACTGAGTATCAGCTCAGAAAGTGTTGGAAACAAGCAGTCGGGGATACATAATTAGACAGTTCTTGGGTCATTCCTGGCCTCCCTGAGACGCAAGTGTACAAAATTTGCGAGTCTTGGGCTGCTCATGAACTAAGCATTTCCCTCCATCTGCTGTCATCCCAGTCCCTTGTTGCCTTTAGCTGGTTTCCTTCTAGGCCTTGCACGATACTTTTATCAGACCTAGATTGTTTGACATGACTGCTGCCCCTGGCTGCCTTTGCGCTTGTCAACAGGCCTTATTGAACCACCAACAGCTTGATTGCTCTAGCTGGTGTGTCTAGTAGTCTGGGATAAGGGAGCTAAAAAGATAAAACTTGCATGAATGCTGCTTGCCTCCTGGATGTTGGTGTTTGTGGCCAGAGTGGAATAGAGTTTGTGGTGGCCTTTACAAGATCCAAAGTGATAATAGACACTACATCACAACACGCTGCGACGTAGAGCCATTTAAGATTGCGCTTATTATTGGATTGCTGAAGCTGCTCCCCTGGAGTACGTGACAAATGGACCACTAATGTGTCGTCCCTTAATGGATAGCACTGGAGGCACAGAGGGTTGTGGTCGCACTCTAGTCTAGGGGTAACTGCATGTCAACCACCTTGGGCCACAGCCTTAAATCGATAAATATATCATCAATGCAGCTCTCCTGGTTAGGCTTGTTATATGTATCGGCCCCTTTGCTGTCCGCTTTTGTTCTCTCATTGGCGGCCCTCAATCCATGCTCAAATGATCAGGACTTCAGCTTGAGTCCATCTTTTTACAGGAGGTAGGTCAAGTTGGGGGACACCCCATGACTCGTCCTCCTCCTGAGATGGGTCCATTGTAATCTACCAGCTTGAATGTTGTATTGAAGTCTCCAGTGATTACTACCTTATGGGTATTTGATATGTTTCTCCCAGGATATCAAGTGTTTCAGACCTTTTACCACTTCTCATCCATCTAGCATATATGTTGTAACACAAATTCATTTTTCACTTCTGTGAGGCCTAGTCCTCTCACAGGTTAACATTTGGGAATTCCTTAATACACTTTTAAGCTGTAATTCCTGATTAGAAAGAAGTAGTTGGGTCGTAGAATGGTAAAGACAAATCCTCTTTACTGGTAAAGTTAGATTTGACATTAATATTATAGAAATGACACTTTTAGAAAGTGGACATTTCTCTGCTCTTACAGCTCTGTGTGCCTGCAGCCGGTCTCCAATACACGTCTGGCGTGGGGGACAGCTACACTTTGTGCATTCCCTCTAGACAACCACAAACACAGAAAGGTTAGGTGTGTCTATGTACTCATCTGCATTCTGATGGCCCTTCCTGGGCTGGAAGGGAGGGAGGAACTGACACTTACACCCGAATAGGCAGTGTCTTGTCCCCACACAAAGGGAAGGTAACCCCATACAGTTAGTCTGGAGCCAGGGCTAAGAAAAAGTGTATTCTGTGCACTTCAAAGACCCTTCTTTGAAGTCACCCCCACATTGAAAGGCACAACTGGGTATAAGTACTGGGGCTCTGACCCCACCAAACCAGTCACTTCTGGACCTACAGCTGGACTCTATCAGAAGAACTGCTGCGCTGCATCAAGGACTGACCCTCTGCTGGACTGCTGACCAGGGAGGCCTGCTTTTCTCTTGCGTTGCCCTGCTGCCTGCTGCGCTGCATCAAGGACTGACACTCTGCTGGACTGCTGACCAGGGAGGCCTGCTTTTCTCTTGCGTTGCCCTGCTGCCTGCTGTGCTGCATCAAGGACTGACCCTCTGCTGGACTGCTGACCAGGGAGGCCTGCTTTTCTCTTGCGTTGCCCTGCTGCCTGCTGCGCTGCATCAAGGACTGACCCTCTGATGGACTGCTGACCAGGGAGGCCTGCTTTTCTCTTGCGTTGCCCTGCTGCCTGCGGCGCTGCATCAAGGACTGACCCTCTGCTGGACTGCTGACTAGGGAGGCCTGCTTTTCTCTTGCGTTGCCCTGCTGCCTGCTGCGTTGCATCAAGGACTGACCCTCTGCTGGACTGCTGACCAGGGAGGCCTGCTTTTCTCTTGCGTTGCCCTGCTGCCTGCTGTGCTGCATCAAGGACTGACACTCTGCTGGACTGCTGACCAGGGAGGCCTGCTTTTCTCTTGCGTTGCCCTGCTGCCTGCGGCGCTGCATCAAGGACTGACACTCTGCTGGACTACTGACTAGGGAGGCCTGCTCTTCTCTTGCGTTGCCCTGCTGCCTGCTGCGCTGCATCAAGGACTGACACTCTGCTGGACTGCTGACTAGGGAGGCCTGCTTTTCTCTTGCGTTGCCCTGCTGCCTGCGGCGCTGCATCAAGGACTGACCCTCTGCTGGACTGCTGACCAGGGAGGCCTGCTTTTCTCTTGCGTTGCCCTGCTGCCTGCTACGCTGCATCAAGGACTGACCCTCTGCTGGACTGCTGACCAGGGAGGCCTGCTTTTCTCTTGCGTTGCCCCGCTGCCTGCGGCGCTGCATCAAGGACTGACACTGCTGGACTGCTGACCAGGGAGGCCTGCTTTTCTCTTGCGTTGCCCTGCTGCCTGCTGCGCTGCATCAAGGACTGACCCTCTGCTGGACTGCTGACCAGGGAGGCCTGCTTTTCTCTTGCGTTGCCCTGCTGCCTGCGGCGCTGCATCAAGGACTGACACTCTGCTGGACTGCTGACCAGGGAGGCCTGCTTTTCTCTTGCGTTGCCCTGCTGCCTGCTGCGCTGCATCAAGGACTGACCCTCTGCTGGACTGCTGACTAGGGAGGCCTGCTTTTCTCTTGCGTTGCCCTGCTGCCTGCTGCACTGCATCAAGGACTGACCCTCTGCTGGACTGCTGACCAGGGAGGCCTGCTTTTCTCTTGCGTTGCCCCGCTGCCTGCGGCGCTGCATCAAGGACTGACACTGCTGGACTGCTGACCAGGGAGGCCTGCTTTTCTCTTGCGTTGCCCTGCTGCCTGCTGCGCTGCATCAAGGACTGACCCTCTGCTGGACTGCTGACCAGGGAGGCCTGCTTTTCTCTTGCGTTGCCCTGCTGCCTGCTGCGCTGCATCAAGGACTGACCTTCTGCTGGACTGCTGACCAGGGAGGCCTGCTTTTCTCTTGCGTTGCCCTGCTGCCTGCGGCGCTGCATCAAGGACTGACCCTCTGCTGGACTGCTGACCAGGGAGGCCTGCTTTTCTCTTGCGTTGCCCTGCTGCCTGCTGCGCTGCATCAAGGACTGACCCTCTGCTGGACTGCTGACCAGGGAGGCCTGCTTTTCTCTTGCGTTGCCCTGCTGTCTGCTGCGCTGCATCAAGGACTGACCCTCTGCTGGACTGCTGGCTAGGGAGGCCTGCTTTTCTCTTGCGTTGCCCTGCTGCCTGCGGCGCTGCATCAAGGACTGACACTGCTGGACTGCTGACCAGGGAGGCCTGCTTTTCTCTTGCGTTGCCCTGCTGCCTGCTGCGCTGCATCAAGGACTGACCCTCTGCTGGACTGCTGACCAGGGAGGCCTGCTTTTCTCTTGTGTTGCCCTGCTGCCTGCGGCGCTGCATCAAGGACTGACCCTCTGCTGGACTGCTGACTAGGGAGGCCTGCTTTTCTCTTGTGTTGCCCTGCTGCCTGCGGCGCTGCATCAAGGACTGACCCTCTGCTGGACTGCTGACCAGGGAGGCCTGCTTTTCTCTTGCGTTGCCCTGCTGCCTGCTGCGCTGCATCAAGGACTGACCCTCTGCTGGACTGCTGACCAGGGAGGCCTGCTTTTCTCTTGCGTTGCCCTGCTGCCTGCGGCGCTGCATTAAGGACTGACCCTCTGCTGGACTGCTGACCAGGGAGGCCTGCTTTTCTCTTGCGTTGCCCTGCTGCCTGCGGCGCTGCATCAAGGACTGACCCTCTGCTGGACTGCTGACCAGGGAGGCCTGCTTTTCTCTTGCGTTGCCCTGCTGCCTGCGGCGCTGCATCAAGGACTGACACTGCTGGACTGCTGACCAGGGAGGCCTGCTTTTCTCTTGCGTTGCCCTGCTGCCTGCGGCGCTGCATCAAGGACTGACACTGCTGGACTGCTGACCAGGGAGGCCTGCTTTTCTCTTGCGTTGCCCTGCTGCCTGCTGCGCTGCATCAAGGACTGACCCTCTGCTGGACTGCTGACCAGGGAGGCCTGCTTTTCTCTTGCGTTGCCCTGCTGCCTGCTGCGCTGCATCAAGGACTGACCCTCTGCTGGACTGCTGACCAGGGAGGCCTGCTTTTCTCTTGCGTTGCCCTGCTGCCTGCTGCGCTGCATCAAGGACTGACCCTCTGCTGGACTGCTGACCAGGGAGGCCTGCTTTTCTCTTGCGTTGCCCTGCTGCCTGCGGCGCTGCATCAAGGACTGACCCTCTGCTGGACTGCTGACCAGGGAGGCCTGCTTTTCTCTTGCGTTGCCCTGCTGCCTGCGGCGCTGCATCAAGGACTGACCCTCTGCTAGACTGCTGACTAGGGAGGCCTGCTTTTCTCTTGCGTTGCCCTGCTGCCTGCGGCGCTGCATCAAGGACTGACCCTCTGCTAGACTGCTGACTAGGGAGGCCTGCTTTCCTCTTGCGTTGCCCTGCTGCCTGCGGCGCTGCATCAAGGACTGACACTGCTGGACTGCTGACTAGGGAGGCCTGCTTTTCTCTTGCGTTGCCCTGCTGCCTGCGGCGCTGCATCAAGGACTGACCCTCTGCTAGACTGCTGACTAGGGAGGCCTGCTTTCCTCTTGCGTTGCCCTGCTGCCTGCGGCGCTGCATCAAGGACTGACACTGCTGACTAGGGAGGCCTGCTTTCCTCTTGCGTTGCCCTGCTGCCTGCTGCGCTCTGACCCTGCTGAGGGTGAGCTGGACTCTGCCTTGCATTGAAGTGATCTCCAAGGGCTTGTTGACTTGCCTCCTGTTGCTTGAGACTCAGGGATATCAACGTCACGACCCCGGCTCCTGTGCCTGTTTCACTGAAGTGAACCCAGATACTTCCATCAAAGAAATCAGCTCATCTCCAGTCTGCGTGTAGCCGAACTGGTGCATAGACCCTGTTGCAAGAGTAGAATCGCCTCATCATTCTCAGAACTAACACATCGCCTTGAGAGCCCAAGGCATCAGAACCGTGCATCTTCGCCGCACCAGTTTGGAGTCTTTTTGTGGTGTTTTCTTTGTATTACTGTATGTGTATGTTACACAAATACTTTACACATGGGGGCATGTGTACAAGCCCCTATCACCATCATAACGTCACTTTCAGTGACCTTGTGGTGGCGATAGGGGCCTCGCCTTATTTAAAAGGCAGTGTTAAGCCACTTAAAGTGGTTTAACGCTGCCTTATAAACATTCCCTCCTTAAACACTACGCTTAGCGTGAAAGGGGTGGGCAATGGGTGTTGTGGTGGGCGTTCGACACCAACACCCATTGATTTTGCTGCTGCCTCATATTTACAAGGGCAGCGTAAATAGGAGGCAGCGCCAAAATTAAGACCAGGAAAAAGCTGGTCTTAAGTTGGTGAAACGAGGAGAAATGCTTTATATATCCTCGTTTTTGCTTTTTCAATGTGTGCGGCCTTGTGCAACACACATGGAAAAAGCTAAATGCCTTGGATTGTTTATCTGTAGGAAGGTGTCCCTTCCTGCACATAAACAGTCCGTGAAAAGAACTGACATTTTGTAACTTCCATGGTGCAGCCTTGCGTTTCTGAAGTGGCGGAGTGCGGCGTTAAGTCAAGGAGGCTATCGGCACGCTCCGCCACTTCCTTGTACATATGCCCCATTGTGTTTTTAAATTTTTTTTTTATCCTCATATGACCTCTGTAGCTTAAGTAATCTCTCTGTCTAATCCACCCCTGCTGCTCGTTGCTTGGGGGTCCAGTCTTAGCCGATGTTCTTGCGGGAACCACCCGCACAACACACCATGAGCTGAACAAGAAGTATAATCATTGGACACTAGGTAGCAATCAAATGAGGGTCTAACAGATTCCAAAATAACCCAAGTTCAGTTCTTTCTCTGTATACATTAACCTTCTGATCTGAACCCCTAAAGTATCTCAGAGAGTTCCACCAGGCTGTCCAAGTGGGGGAAGCCGCCGGACGCCCTAACTTACAAATCTCCCTCCTTGCCAGAAGGAGCAAATAAAACACCAATTTATTCTTCACCCCCGTGAGGTCCAGCGCCCCGTCGGGCATCAATACTTTGCCAAACAAGATAACAGAAGGGCTTACCTCCGTCTCAATGCCCAGGGCGTACGACAGAGTCTTACCCACGTTGCCCCAGAACTCCTGAATCAGGGGATATCATCCGCCTTCTGGGCACCACATCTCATGCACTTTGCTTCTCCATTGCCCTTAATTGTGGAAAGTTTTAGTGGGGACTAGTATATCCTATGGAGCGTAAAAAAGTGTTTTCTCCTTAGTGCAGCAGATGTAATCAACGGGTAAAGTGTGTCTAAAGATACTTGCCATAGATTTTTCAGCTCCTCACTCGGCAAGCACTTCTCCCAGACCAAAGGTGGATGTTCCAGCATCCTATCGGCTGCAGCAAGGAGATGATTCTACCACTGAGCTACTTCCTTCCTTTTCGGGTTCAAATCTTATAACTCGTCTTCCATGGAATTGTCCTCCAGGGAAAGCCAGTGTTGACTCTTCCAGCGTGATGACCTTTGATAGTTCTTAAACCTAGAGAGCGCGCCGCGAGTAAGATTCCTCCACAAATCCCAGGAAAAACATTTGCTACCGTCCATAATTTCCTTCCAGTGTGCAACGCCGGCATCTTTCAACGGCTGAACTAGAGCGTCTAAAAGGCACTCTGGTGTTCCTGGAGAGTCCCACACAGGTGCCCATTCACTGTAAAAGGACAATCCCAGACAGACCCGGCAATCCGGCCATAACTTAGCCGCCGCATACAGAATCTTGAGCCGGACCTTTTTAAAGAATTTAGGAGCACCAAACCTATACATAAAGCCTTCCTCAGCCAGGTCTAGCAGCTTAGCTTTAAACATGCTGCCAATGAGCGAGCTGTCTGGCCTAAGAAGTAACATCCCACAATTCCTTAATTGATACGCCCAGCAGTAGAGCTGAAGATCCGGTGAGCTCATACCACAGTGCAAGAGTTTACGCCTTAGTTTCTTCCAGGACAACCTGATCCCTTTGCCTGCCCAGATAAAAGAAGAAATCTTGTCCTGTATTTTAAGTAATCCACCCTTATGGAATCCCAAAGCAATGTTATTAAAGAGGTAAGCATACTTGGGAAGGACACACATTTTAATCAAGTTGACCCGCCCAAAATGGGATAGCCGGATGTTCTACCACCTTTTCAATAGTACATCCACCTCCTTGGAGACTCTCTCTAAGTTCATTTTGGGGATGTCTCTAAGATCCTGAGTTATTGTTACTCCAAGGTATCTTAACTCCTTGGAGAGCCTCACCCCTTGAGCTGCAATGTTCCAGGCCATGATTTCTGTCTTATCGTTGTTAACCTCTTAGCCAGACAGATTACCAAAAGCCTGAACTTCAATAAGCAATTCAGATAAAGTAGGATTCACGTTAGATGATAATAAAATCAAATTGTGCATGCAGGGCTAGCTTCCTCGTGAACCCATTTGCAACAATTCTGCCTTAGACTCTGGACCAGAGGCTCAATATAAAAATCCAAAAGGATAGGAGACAGCGGGCACCCCTGCCTTGTACCGTGCTCTAATGTGACCGCAGCGGAGAGGCTACCATTGACCAGAATCTGAGCCCGGGGGGCTTTATATATTTTCTTAAGGACCTCCCTAAAAATATCTCCAAAGCCAAAAGCCTTCAAAGCCCTGTTCAGGTGGTGCCAGTTGACTCGGTCAAAGGCTTTTGCTGCGTCGATGGTAATAACTGAGAGAGGGACACTTTGTGCTGTTGCAAGATCGATCGAGCCAATTAAGGTATAAACCAAATTCAACATCTGCCTACCCGGAACGAAGCCCTTTTGATCTTCCTAAATTATCGGCCCCACGATCTTACAAAGCCGGGCATTCAGTATCCCTGCAAAGGTCTTATAATTACAATTCAATAATGATATTGGCCGGTAAGACTGGCACTAGATCGGGTCCTTCCCGTACTTCAGAATCAGTGAGATGACAGCATCATTCCACGAGTCAAGTAAAGGAGAGGCCCCCCTTAGAATTTCTTTAAATTATTTCAAGCAGTTTGGAATTATTTCATCGGTTAGTAGAGTGTAAATCTCAATTGGAATCGCATCCAGTCCTGCAACTTCCCTTTCTTAGCTTTACTGAGGACAGCAAGTATTTCATTCCCTGTTATATCATGGCAAGTATTCTTTGGCTATCCAAATTCAGCTTTGGGAGCTGTTCCCCAGCAATCCAATGGTCTATAACGTCTTCCTCAACTGATTAATCCTCCTGATATAAATCTTGAAAGGATTTGATACGAGCCTGCTCGATATCCCCTTTGTCTTCCACAGTTTGGCTGCCCTGTTTGATCTTGCCGATAGACTTGCACGATCTATCTTCTCTACTCTTCATGGCAAGGAGTTTGCCACAATTCTCTCCCTGGTCAAAGTCCTTCATTTTGCTTAATTCCGACTTCTGAAGCATGATCTCTTCAGTTGTAAGTCTAAACTTCTTCTGGAGATCTTCGACCTTGCCTAGTAAGCTAACCTTCTCAGTGCCAGAAGCCCGCCCAGCCTTTAAAGCTGCCTCAGCCATTACTGTCTGCTCCTCCAAGTCAGCCGTCTCCCTTTTTTCAGATCTAGCCCAACCCGCAGCGGCACCCTTTAAGATGCCTCTCAACCAAGCCTTAAAGGCATCCCATACTGTATACAGGGGGTGCCAAATCCAGTTTGCCCTGGAAAAAGATAGCTGTTTTCCTCTTTATCATATCTGGGATAGATGGTTGTAGGAAAAATCTCCTATTCAGAGTCCATCTCCTCACAGTAAGCTGTGAGGGAAGTTCTATGTTCAGGGCTATTGCCCCATGATCAGAGAGATGAATAGGTAAATATTCTATTCCCCTTACTTTTCTTAGTTCCGGAATTTCTATAAAGATGTAGTCAATCCTCGGGTACTGTTCATTTTTCTTACTGTAAAAGGAATTTTCCCTGGCATCTCCCTTTTTCTTCTGCCAGACATCACAAAGGTTAAGATTTTTCAATATTACAGAAAGATGGGATTTAACCGAGGTGACGCAATCTGAGTTCTAGGGGAGGATCCATCTAGTTTATTATTTAGAAGGACATTGAAGTATCCACCAAGTATCAAGGGGGCTTCAAAATCTGCCAGAGAAACACAAAGTTATTTAGAGGGGTGATATCATCTTCATTAGGGCCATAATAATTGGCCAGCGTGTAGGTGACACCCTGGCTCCTCACCTCTGCTATTACCCAACGTCCTCTCTCGTCCACCTGCTTGTTGATTAGCTCTACCCCTGAATTTGAAAAAATGATGACCACCCCTTACGAACAGCATTGGTGATCTGAGGCTACAATCTTATCGACCCCTCTTTGCCTATCAAACAATGCCTTACCTTCCGAACTCAACAGGTGAGTCTCTTGGAGAATAGGAATCCTGGCTGAGCCGTCCTTAAGATATTGCAAGACCAGGCGCTGTCTTCTTTTAACTCCCAGGCCATAGAATTTCAAGACAACCACCTCCCCCAGGACGAGATCTACCCCCATCATCGTCGTGTTTCCACCCCAGGCTACATCTACAGGCAGTTAAGTCACAGGAGGTCCCTATTATGGATTTTTTTTTCTCCCAATGTCCCTCACCCACACACGTGCCAGGCCCCCCTCACCTCCCTCCCCACCCCTGGGAATCCTCCCTGACTACTTATGGCAATTAACAATTGCCACTTTGAGCCACAACCCACTATCCCATAAAAAAGAAAAGCAAAGAAACCCAAAGTTATCTTAACCAGAAAAACTGAACTCCCTCCAAGACCTTAAAACCTCATTTAGCTGAGGGTTTATTATGTACCAAAAAACTATCGACTTCCTCAGTGGATCGAAAATTGTACATCTTGTTAGCCCACATCACTTTCAAAAAGGCAGGAAATCTTAACTGCACCTGACTATCCAGCCACTTTCCCAGCTCCCACCTTCTGTCCTCAGTTACACGAGAGATGTCTGACCTTATTCTAAAAGTTGCGTCTTGTACCTGAATACTCTTATGCTTAAGAGCTGCCCCAAGCAATTGTTCCTTAAGAAGGAATGATTGAATGTATTCCAGGATTTTCCTGAGCTTCTTCCGTCCGGGGTTCAGTGTGAATGGGTCTCTATGTACCCGTTGAATCTCAGTTTCCCAAACAGATGCAGAAGCGACATGTGGGAAAGCTTTTGTCAGAATCTCTTTAACAAAGGTTTTCATATTGTCTCCTTCCAATTCTTCTTTCAGGTCGAGGATCCTAATGTTGTTTTTTCTGGAGTTGTTTTCTAGTCTCTCTAGTCTATCAAATAGATCCCTTTCCCTTTCCTTCAACCTGGCCACTTCCTGCGTGTTGTCCTTCACGTCTAACCTCAGCTTCCCCACGTTATTCTCCAATTCCTCCATACAGTGCGCTACCTCTGACACATTTTCCTCTAGGCTAGTGCATGTGTCTTGGGTCTTCTTTTGATTGATTTCTGAGGTTGAAAAGCGTTCCTTAATCTCCAAAGATAACTGGCTCAACTGGGTCAACATCCCTTGTATTGGATCTGAGCCTAGAGCAGCCATGGGGGCCGCCACTATAGATGCATTTCCTGTCAGGTCACCTTCCTTCTGTCGTCCTCCCTCTGGTGCCAAAGCTAGACAGCCTAAGGCTGAAAATCTATTTGACGCAGGGGTGGCAGAATTTAATGTCAACGGGTCCCCTGACACAGGAACCCTTTGCTATGTTGTTTCCATAGCACCCTGCGGATTAAGTTTGAAAAAAGATCTAAGCGAGGGGGTCCCGTTTGCAGGTACTGGGGCAGTTTTTTTCTTTTTCTCCATTACAGGGGTGGTTTTCCCTGACTTAGCTGGCAGCTCCCTATATTTGTTCTTAACCAGTGAGACCCCCGAAAGTGGACTGGGCTGACTACTCCGAAGGGGGAAGGTTCTCTCCCAAGGAAGGTACTAGATCTTAAGTTGTATCTTTTTCCTAATATTATTTCAGTGTCAGGGATGAGACTGGTAGGAACAAAAGATGGTGTTTTATATTGCATTAGGCGATGACTCTTAGCAATCTGCTTTTTCCCCCCCACAATGCTGCAATTCCACCTCCATAGACCTGGAGACCACATCATGCCTTATGTTATCCCCTTAACCCGATTTAAAACCTTAGCAGGGCAGGTTTTTAATGAACAACCCTCTAGGACCGCCAAAGGCGAAATAAACAGCTCTGTTAGAAAACCGCCAGCACCCTGGGCTCTAACTGGGGAGCAGCGTATGCAGCGTTGTAGTGTCACCAATGAGGGGGGCGAGACGTGATTGCTGGTGAGGATTCTTATATTTATTAGAGTTGTAGACATACGGCCCACGAGGAGCAAACAGAGAGCACAACTCGCCGCTAGCGTCCTCGCGCTCTTTTCCCTTCCTCTCGCCGCCCCCCGACGTCACAGCCATCCTCGACATCGGATTGGCCACGAGGTCAGGAGGCGACACAACAAAGAAAGAGGACTACTACTGCTACCCACATCTCGTACGTTAACTCACGTACGACATCTCCCTCCTTTAACAAAAATAGGAAACATACATAACTTCACTTCATAACAAAGTCTTCGAACCTCTTGGGAGCTCTGATATGCCTTGTTGGCATGCTCGGAGTAACATACTGGGGTGATCCCACCCCGCCAGTGCCTGTACCATCTTGGCCTGAACTCATTACACTGTGATTGTCACCCTTCACTGTTTTGGGGCTGCTCCCACTCCGGCCCTCGGCACCCCTGACGCCGTGCCACGTATTTTCACACCGGTCTGCACTTCCATGTCCAGTCCGCCCTCGTATAGAGGGCGTATCCCCACTCTCATCATCACCAGTGATTCCATCATTGGCCTCGTGGTCCTGCCACTCATACACACTGTCACTGCTCTCGGCCTCACGCACCTGACTGCCTCTCATGATGATTTCCTCTTGGCCAGCCTTGAGCCTGACAATGTCGTCCTTGCTACGCCATCCCCCTCCTTCCAAACAGACTGCTCCTCTTGTCACTCCTTGCACTCGTACAGGGGTTTGAAATACAGATTCTCCTTTCATCACCTTGTTCGGTTTCTTCACCAGTACCCAATCCCCCTGCACTATATCTTTAGCTTTGGCTCTGTTTACCATATCAGCATACCGTTTGTTGCTTTCCTGTTTAGCCACAATTCTTTCTTTGACTCTCAACCTCTCATCAGGTACCACCTCAGTTTCCTCCCTCACGTCATACCACTTGTTAAATTTGGGGGTAAGCTCACTCATACACCTCCTCCCTCTCATCAAGTAGAACGGAGTGTGCCCCGTAACTACATTAGGCGTGTGATGAAAAGTGTGCATCTTGTCCGCCAGAAAAGCTTTCACATCCATGTTGGAGGCAACTGCTTGTTGCACACCCTCTTTGAGGAATCTATTCATCCGCTCAACCTGCCCATTGCTCTTCGGGCTGTATAGAGGGGTCTTCTCTTGCTTGATTCCCAACCTGGCCAGGAAGTCCTTCATCTGCCTGGACACCAGCTGGGTGCCATTGTCGGATACCATAATCTTCGGCTGCCCCTCAATCGCGAAAATTTTCTTCAGCGCCTTGATCACTCGTTCAGTGGTAACCTCCCTGACGAACTTGTAGTGGATCCACTTGGAGAAGTAATCCGTGAGAACGATGAGATGTCTGCAGTCGTCTGGCAGCAGGGTAAACGGGCCAGCGAAATCAATGGCAATCTTGTTCCACGGAGCGGCAGGTATGTCCACCAGCTGCAGGTCCCCTTTCGCAGTCTTCCAGTGCTTGTCGGCCCTTAAGCATGGTCCGCACCGATCTATGAAGCTGCAAACGTCGCTGCACATCCCTGGCCACCAGTAGTATTGCTTGAGGAGATTTTTGGTGGCAGTACCGCCCGGGTGGCCCCTGTGAGCTATCCTGATTAGCTTGTCTCTCAGACCTTCCGGAGGCACAAACAACTCGTGTCTCTTCACAAAGCCACCCTCGATGGTAAGTTCAGCGCTAACCTGTTGGAAACTCCTGAGTGCTCCGTGCAAGTTCCGGACCGGGGGCCAACGGGCCGTCATGTGATCCATCACCCTACGAATAGTCATGTCCTTCTCCTGGGCCGACAGCCACTCTTCCTCAGATATGGACCCCTCGCAAATGGCCGTTGCGTCCACCATTGCCACCACGCATTCCGTGTCGTCCAGGGAACCGTCCTCCTCACCAGTGACCGGCATGCGTGATAGGCAATCCGCCCTGCAATTGAGGCCACCCTTGATGTGTCTGATGACGAAGTGATACTCCTGCAGCTTGGACAGTAAACGTAGAAGCCTCGAGCTGGCTTTCCCATTGCCGCGACCTTCACCGTCCATCATATATATCAAGGGTTTGTGGTCAGTGACCAGTTCGAACTCCATGCTCCACAGATAATTCTTCAGTTTCTCCACGGCCCAAACGCACGCGAGTGTCTCCCGCTCTATGGTGCTGTAGTGCTTCTCTGCTTCACTCAATGACCGGGATATGAATGCGACCGTGTTCTCCTTCTTCCCTTGGAACTGGCAAAACACTGCGCCGATACCCTTGGCGCTAGCGTCGACCGTGATCACGTTTCGGAGGTCCTTGTTGTACGGTTGTAACACTGGAGCCGCCACGATGGCCTGCTTGACGGATTCGAAAGCATCGAGTTGTTCCTGCGCCCATGTGTATTTTTCGTTCTTCCGCAGCAGTTTCCTTAGAGGCTCCACCGTGGTCGCGTATCCCTGCATGAATTTGGAGTAGTACTCACTGAGCCCCAGGAACGATCGCAAGGCTCTTTGTCTCCTGGACAGGGAGCATCTCGTATGGCCCTCACTAAGTCATCTTTGGGCGCAATGCCCTCTGGGGTCAGCACGTGCCCTAAGTATTCGATCTTGCCCTCCACTAACTTGCATTTGTCCTTGGAGACCATCATCCCTTTTTCCCGCAGCACCTCCAGCACTCTGCCCAGCAGCTCCAGGTGCCCCTTCTCATCTTCCGTGTGGACCAGAATGTCGTCCTGGAAGGCTTCAACACCCTTCATGTCGCAGAAGAGCAGATCCATTAGCTTTTGGAAGACACCTGAGGCCGATGCAAGGCCGAACGGAAGACGGACGTACCTGTACGCTCCGAACGGGGTAATAAAGGTGGTCAGTTTCTTGCAATCCTCCGTGAGGCACACCTGGTGGTACACGGACTTCAGGTCTATCAGAGTGAAGAACCTCGATCCTGACGTGGAAGACAAGATCTCTTGAATGTTGGGCAGTGGATGGCAGTTCACCAGGATATTTCTGTTCAAGGATCGCAGGTCCACACACAGCCGAATGTCCCCTGTCCTCTTCTTCTTGGACACCACGATTGCGGACACCCACTCTAATGCACCTGCTTCCTCTATCACTCCCTCCTTTTTCAGCCTATCTAGAACAGCCTTCAGCTCCCCCCTGACAGAGAGGGGAACCGTTCTGACCTTGTGCTTTATTGGCACGGCACCCTCTTTCAACCGTATGGCGTGCACGAATCCTCTCACACACCCCACCTTGTTTTCAAAGACGGAGTCAAATTTGCCGATGACCTCAGCTAAGCCCTCATTCAATTCATCCGGCTGCACGTAGTTGATCCAATCATCCCTCAGAACTATGGGATCTTCAGCCCCAGGGACTAGCATCACACCCAGCTTCGCCAGGTCCTTCCACCCCACAAGGCTCCTCCCTTTTTCAGCCACATATATCTTCGTTCTCACCGTCCGCCCTCTAAAGGTGAGGGTGTCCCAGAAGTACCCCATCATCACTATGTCTTGTTCCCCAAAGGCCTTCGGATTCACATCAGTCTCATGCAATCGCACACCCCGCCATTTCAAATCAAATGTCGTATCAGATATCAGGGTAATAGGGGAACCAGAATCGGCCGTAAATGGCAGTTCAACTGCACCAATCAGGACGGAGCCAATAGGCCCCTTCACTCTACCATCCTCAGCATCTATGGACAGCACGATGTCCGCATCCGCATCCACATCACTATCGCTCACCGAGCTCACTTTCATGCCCCCACCAGGTCTCCTGGCTTTACATACTGCCGCGAAGTGGCCCACCTTCTTGCACTTAGAACAGCTTTTGGACAGGGCCGGGCAGGTCCTGCTATCCGCCAAGTGGTCCCTCGACCCACATCTAAAACAAGCGAGCGGCCTCCTGCCTCCCCCTCTATCACTCGCCGCCTTATCTGGAGTCTTGGGTGCACTTTTATGTCTGTCCTGCACATAGAACACATTTGAAGCCTGACTTGTGCTCGCAAGTTCCTTAGTGGACACCATGGAGCGCTCAACGGCCTTAGCAATGGCCACCACATCCTTCAGCGAAGGGTTCCTGCAAGAAAGCAACCGTTCCTGCACCTTCTTAGAATGGCAGTAGAACACCACCTGGTCCCTGATGTAGGTATCAGTCATCTCCGCAAATTCACAGTCTTGGGCCAAAACGCGTAGACATGCAATATACTCCTCGATAGTCTCTCCTTCCTCCTGTTTCCGCAATGTAAATTTATGGTGCCCCACCATGATGTTACTCTCCTCAGAATACTGCAGTTCAAGCCGCTTAACCGCCTCCTGGTACTCATTCAGAGGAGCGAGGGCTCCCGGGGGGTCCACATAGACCGGTAAGCTGTCGAAAACCTCTTGGCCAGCCTTCCCCAACAGTCCGAATAACAGTGATTTCTTTAGCTCGGGGCTATACCCCTTGCCATCAATGGAGACGATATAGTTCTCAAATGCGCGCAGCCAACCCTTCCACTTCATGCACGGCTTACCAGGGGAGTCCAGGAAGAGAGGAGGCACGCAGATATTGATGGGCTGCGCCATGGCCGGAGATCAGGCACCACACCCGGAGCAGGGCCAGGAGGAACAGGAGCAGAAGCAACTCAGGAGACTCCCAGACAGCGCAGAAGAGCACCCCAGCACACAGGAGCGTAGCAGACCACGAACACACCGGCCGCTCCCCCACCGAAGCACACCAGAGATGGGGATTAGGCTGGTACCCACGGCACACTGCCTGGGACTCAAGCGGCAGGGATCGCCAAAGGACAGCAAATCAGCGCTCCCCCCGCAGCAGCTCACCGGAGACAGCTCACGTGGTCACCAGGGGCGCAGCGCGCGATAGCGCACTACATGTAGCAGACGTCAAGGCAGGGACCGGCAGTATCGAAAGCATCCAGCAGTCAGGAGCAGGGGCGAGGAATCATCAAGGACGGAGCTCTCCGAGTATAATCAAGCGAGGAGGCATCGGCACGCCACCGCAGCAGTAAAGAAACACCAGGCTCGCCGGAACTCACTCGTGGGCCGCAGTAGAAGCTTTAACCCTCGTCGCCATTTGTAGTGTCACCAATGAGGGAGGCGAGACGTGATTGCTGGTGAGGATTCTTATATTTATTAGAGTTGTAGACATACGGCCCACGAGGAGCAAACAGAGAGCACAACTTGCCGCTAGCGTCCTCGCGCTCTTTTCCCTTCCTCTCGCCGCCCCCCGACGTCACAGCTATCCTCGACATCGGATTGGCCACGACGTCAGGAGGCGACACAACAAAGAAAGAGGACTACTACTGCTACCCACATCTCGTACGTTAACTCACGTACGACAAGCGTGTACAGGCTCCGCCAGAGCCGACCGAGTGACAAGGGGTCAGCTCCAAAGAACAAGTCAGGGATCAGCGGGACTCTCCGCACTCCAGCAGCCCTAAGGAGCCGCAAAGGGGGACCATCGCACATCCCAATGAACGGAGATGGAAGCCGCCGGAAAAGTCCAGGCTTCTGAGCGCCTGAATGCCTGAATGCGCCCCAAGATTGAACAGACTCTCCCCATCACCACAATGGCGGCTCCACTTCACGCCTCGTAGTCTCCCCACCAGCTCGCAGCGCCCAGACAGAGCGTATAGATCCTGGGCTCGCGGAAAGCGCACCCAATGCGCTCCTCTCCACCCCGCCGCCTCGCTGCCCAGTGGCCGCAACCAGGAAACACAGGAGAAATCAGCGGTCGAGATCCAGAAAAGGCCTCATCCAGATCCACCAAAGTCCAATGCGTGGGGGGCGTGAAACGCGCCGGGGAGACCCAGACCGTAACCAGCACGAGGAGGCACAAACGGGCAGAAAGAAAACGGCAGCCACAGCCCCACAGCTTCAGCGGGAGTCCATATCAATGAGGTTAGTGGAGAGCAACTCGTGACCGGCTACCTAGCTGGCCGCCATGTTGCCTCCAACTCAATTGTAAGGTACATCCTGCCCCATTGTGTCTTAAGTAAACCTTGGTGGAGTTAGAGGAGTTCTGAAGTGACCAGAAAACTCTGCCACACTATGCGGAGTGCATTACGTCACACCACTCGCGCTAATTTTTAGATTAAGGTGTTTGTCCAAAGCGAACAGCACCATGCACAGCACAAGAGGGCACGGCTTCCTTTCTGCTGCTCGAGTAGTTTTTCTACTCGAGCAGCAGCTTCCTCAACCTAAGTGGCAGCATGTACAGCACAAGAGAGCGCTGCTTTTTTCTGCTGCCTGAGTAGATGTTCTACTCGAGCAGCATCTACCTTAGCGATAACTGCACCATGTGCAGCACAAGAGGGCGCTGCTTCTTTCTGCTGCTCAAGCAGCTGTTCTACTCGAGCGGCAGCTTCCTCAACGTGAGTGGCACCATGTACAGCACAAGAGGGCGCTGCTTCTTTCGACCGCTTGAGTTGATGCTCTACTTGAGCAGCAGCTTCCTCAACGTGAGTGGCACCATGTACAGCACAAGAGGGTGCTGTTTCTCTCTGCCGCTTGAGTAGATGTTTTACTTGAGCGGCAGCTTCTTCAATGCGAACCGCACCATGCACTCCCAAGAGGGCGCTGCTTCTTTCTGTCGCTTGAGTAGATGCTCTACTCGAGGGGCAGCTTCTTTAATGTGAGCGGCACCATGTACAGCACAAGAGGTCTCCGCTTCTTTCTACCGCTTGAGTAGATGTTCTATTCGAGCAGCAATTTCCTCAACGTGAGTGGCACCATGTACAGCACAAGAGGGCTCCGCTTTTTTCTACCGCTCGAGTAGATGTTCTACTCGAGTGGCAGCTTCCTCAACATGAGTGGCACCATGGCCAGCACAAGAGGGCGCTGCTTCTTTCTGCCACTCGAGTAGATGTTCTACTTGAGCTCCAGTCTCTTCAACATGAGTGGCACCATGTACAGCACAAGAGGGCTCTGCTTCTTTCTGCTGCTCGAGCAGCTGTTCTACTCGAGCAGAAGCTTTCTCAACATGGACGGCACCATGTATAGCACAAGAGGGCACTTCTTCTATCTGCTGCTGGAGAAGCTGTTCTACTCGAGCCTTCAAGGGATTTGTTGAAAACTAAGTTGTACAACTTGCTTATAGGATAAACATATACCTATAAATGAGATCAATCTTGTATCATAGATTCCAAACAGTTATATATTATGCATTAGTCATATATATATATATGGATCTCTTTTTATGTTGATTTTAAAACTGTTAAACAATCAAAATAGGAAAAAGAACAGACAAAAGGTGTGTGAAGAACAAAATTCATTTATATCAGCAAATGGTAATAAGGGTACGTAAAAATGAGACAGTTATATAGCAAAAAGGGGAGAAGGTTCTACATTCAATGGTTACTCCACTTCAAAATATATCAAACACTTTTTCAGAGATATTTAAACATTTATCTAGAAAGAAGTGTGACGGTCGACGTTTCGGCAATTACGAAGAGCGTTTTACTTGCTTCCCTCGAGAGTTGCTGGCATAAGTACAGCAGTCTCCTCAGTTGAGTCGCGACTCAACTGAGGAGACTGCTGTACTTATGCCAGCAACTCTCGAGGGAAGCAAGTAAAACGCTAATTGGCGCTGACTCACCTGAGTGAACAGATGTATCACTGCTAGCTATCTTCAGTAGCAGTTCGTAACGCCCGTATGCCGCATTCCGTCCGTGTATTCATACAGTACCGTTAACACGGCCGTAGTTGACTGTTTAAAATTCTGGAATCAAAAAGTGTCTATTGTCAATCAAGACGTTGTGATTCAACCCAAACACACAGGAAGCAAGATATTTGCGACTTTTCCTGTAAGCACTGAAGTCACAATTCCAATTGATTTACACATCACGAGGGGTCAACTTTTAACTACCAGTCCTGAAGATGGTCTTACAAAATTGCATATAAAGACCGAAACGTCGACCGTCACACTTCTTTCTAGATAAATGTTTAAATATCTCTGAAAAAGTGTTTGATATATTTTGAAGTGGAGTAACCATTGAATGTAGAACCTTCTCCCCTTTTTGCTATATAACTGTCTCATTTTTACGTACCCTTATTACCATTTGCTGATATAAATGAATTTTGTTCTTCACACACCTTTTGTCTGTTCTTTTTCCTATTTTGATTGTTTAACAGTTTTAAAATCAACATAAAAAGAGATCCATATATATATATATGACTAATGCATAATATATAACTGTTTGGAAGCTATGATACAAGATTGATCTCATTTATAGGTATATGTTTATCCTATAAGCAAGTTGTACAACTTAGTTTTCAACAAATCCCTTGAAGGCACAACTTACCCATACATATTATCTGCCCAAGCCCTCAAGGGTATATTGGGTCATCCATTACACAGATTGTGTTCTACTCGAGCGGCAGCTTCCTCAACTTGAGTTGCACCATGTACAGCAGAAGAGGGCGCTGCTTCTTTCTGCTGCTCGATTAGATGTTCTACATGAGCTGCAGCTTCCTCAACGCTAACAGCACCATGTACAGCACAAGAGGGCGCTGCTTTTCTGCTGCTCGAGTAGATGTTCTCCTCGAGCGGCAGCTTCCTCAACGCTAAAGGCACCATGTACAGCACAAGAGGTCTCCGCTTCTTTCTACCGCTTGAGTAGATGTTCTTCTCGAGCGGCAGCTTCCTCAACGCTAACGGCACCATGTACAGCACAAGAGGGCGCTGCTTCTTTCTGCTGCTCGAGTAGGTGTTCTACTCGAGTGGCAGCTTCCTCAACGTGAGTGGCACCATGAGCATGCTTGTTTCCGCCGATTGAGTAGATGTAATGGGAACCTCAAAGGCAGTACCTGCACGGCATGGACTGCTGCATTGCATGCACACGGGGGCCCATGGTGTGCCACCCTGTGCGCATCCACATGGCGTGAGGCACCAGGGGGCCCTGTAGGGCTCCCTTTGTTTCCCCAGTGCCACACATTTCATGGCGGTCACACTGCCATGAAAGTGTGGCAGTGAGGAAACTCTTAATATGCTTGGTGGGGCCGCAGCGGCCCTGTCAAGCATATTACGGCTTCAGGACCAGCGCGCAACTGCCAGGGAACGGCGGTCACAGGTAGACCCAACCGCCCTAGTCGTAATAGGGAGACCACCACCGTGGACTGCCAGGCTTCTTATAAGGCCCTAAGGCTTTCGGATGGTAGGTTCCAGAATAGCATATATCAGAAGAGTATGTGGGGTGGAGGCGGCAGTGCCAGTCAGTGCTTTGTAAACACGTGTCAGTCCCCGGCCAACTGGATGGCGATGAGGATCAGATGGGGGTCTGTCTAGGCTGATTGTATCAGGTGCTAGAGTGAGGACCTTCTTGAGGGGGCAGTGGAACAATGGGGCTGTCACCAGTGCATCCTTACATGGGTCCATTCTGCGGACCACCATTGAGCTGATGTGTATTCTATTAGTCCTGGACAGGGTATGTGAGTCACTCCTGCGTACGTTCAATGCTTGCTGGAGTGCAGCAGTGGCAGTCTCAGTATGAGTGACTCCATTACCTCCTCGACTGTCTTCCTCATCTAAATCCGCACTGGTGAAGCGTGCTAGAAAAATAAGAGGCTTCAAGATGGCCGCCCGCTAGGTCCATTCTCATGGTACAAGAACGGGTCACATACACGTCACTTCCTGTTCACCCCACATCACCACACGGAGCTGTTTCCAGCGTAGTGTCCTCATTCTCCCCACACACACCACTCTCAGCTGTTTCCAGTGAAATGTGCTCATTCACCCCACAAACACAGACACATACACAGGTGTTTCTATTGCAGTGTCCTCATTCACCCCACAAACAGAGACACACACAGGTGTTTCTAGTGCAGTGTCCTCATTCACCCCACAAACAGAGACACACACAGGTGTTTCTAGTGCAGTGTCCTCATTCACCCCACAAACAGAGACACACACAGGTGTTTCTAGTGCAGTGTCCTCATTCACCCCACAGAGACACACACAGGTGGTTGTAGAGCAGTGCCCTCATTCACCCCACAGAGACACACACAGGTGTTTCCAGCGTAGTGTCCTCATTCTCCCCACACACACCACTCTGAGCTGTTTCCAGTGAAATGTGCTCATTCACCCCACAAACACAGACAGCCATAGCTGTTTCTAGTGCAGTGTCCTCATTCACCCCACAAACAGAGACACACTCAGGTGTTTCTAGTGCTGTGTCCTCATTCACCCCACAAACAAAGTCTCACACAGGTGTTTCTAGTGCAGTGTCCTCATTCACCCCACAAACAGAGACACATACACAGGTGTTTCTAGTGCAGTGTCCTCATTCACCCCACAAACAGAGACACATACACAGGTGTTTCTATTGCAGTGTCCTCATTCACCCCACAAACAGAGACACACACAGGTGTTTCTATTGCAGTGTCCTCATTCACCCCACAAACAGAGACACACACAGGTGTTTCTAGTGCTGTGTCCTCATTCACCCCACAAACAGAGACACACACAGGTGTTTCCAGCGTAGTGTCCTCATTCTCCCCACACACACCACTCTGAGCTGTTTCCAGTGAAATGTGCTCATTCACCCCACAAACACAGACAGCCATAGCTGTTTCTAGTGCAGTGTCCTAATTCACCCCACAAACAGAGACACACTCAGGTGTTTCTAGTGCAGTGCCCTCATTCACCCCACAAACAGAGACACACTCAGGTGTTTCTAGTGCAGTGTCCTCATTCACCCCACAAACAGAGACACACACAGGTGTTTCTAGTGCTGTGTCCTCATTCACCCCACAAACAGAGACACACACAGGTGTTTCTAGTGCAGTGTCCTCATTCACCCCACAAACAGAGACACACACAGGTGTTTCTAGTGCAGTGTCCTCATTCATCCCACAAACAGAGACACACACAGGTGTTTCCAGCGTAGTGTCCTCATTCTCCCCACACACACCACTCTGAGCTGTTTCCAGTGAAATGTGCTCATTCACCCCACAAACACAGACAGCCATAGCTGTTTCTAGTGCAGTGTCCTAATTCACCCCACAAACAGAGACACACTCAGGTGTTTCTAGTGCTGTGTCCTCATTCACCCCACAAACAAAGTCTCACACAGGTGTTTCTAGTGCAGTGTCCTCATTCACCCCACAAACAGAGACACACACAGGTGTTTCTAGTGCAGTGTCCTCATTCACCCCACAAACAGAGACACACACAGGTGTTTCTAGTGCAGTGTCCTCATTCATCCCACAAACAGAGACACACACACAGGTGTTTCTAGTGCAGTGTCCTCATTCACCCCACAAACAGAGACACACTCAGGTGTTTCTAGTGCAGTGTCCTCATTCACCCCACAAACAAAGACACACACAGGTGTTTCTAGTGCAGTGTCCTCATTCACCCCACAAACAGAGACACATACACAGGTGTTTCTAGTGCAGTGTCCTCATTCACCCCACAAACAGAGACACACACAGGTGTTTCTAGTGCAGTGTCCTCATTCACCCCACAAACAAAGTCTCACACAGGTGTTTCTAGTGCAGTGTCCTCATTCACCCCACAAACAGAGACACACACAGGTGTTTCTAGTGCAGTGTCCTCATTCACCCCACAAACAGAGACACACACAGGTGTTTCTATTGCAGTGTCCTCATTCACCCCACAAACAGAGACACACACAGGTGTTTCTAGTGCAGTGTCCTCATTCACCCCACAAACAAAGTCACACACAGGTGTTTCTAGTGCAGTGTCCTCATTCACCCCACAAACACAGACACACACAGGTGTTTGTAGAGCAGTGCCCTCATTCACCCCACAAACAGAGACACACTCAGGTGTTTCTAGTGCAGTGTCCTCATTCACCCCACAAACAGAGACACACTCAGGTGTTTCTAGTGCTGTGTCCTCATTCACCCCACAAACAGAGACACACTCAGGTGTTTCTAGTGCAGTGTCCTCATTCACCCCACACACAGAGACACACACAGGTGTTTCGAGTGCAGTGTCCTCATTCACCCCACAAACAGAGACACACACAGGTGTTTCTATTGCAGTGTCCTCATTCACCCCAAAGAGACACACACAGGTGTTTCTAGTGCAGTGTCCTCATTCACCCCACAAACAGAGACACACACAGGTGTTTCTAGTGCAGTGTCCTCATTCACCCCACAGAGACACCCACAGGTGTTTCTAGTGCAGTGTCCTCATTCACCCCACAAACAGAGACACACACACAGGTGTTTCTAGTGCTGTGTCCTCATTCACCCCACAAACAGAGACACACACAGGTGTTTCTAGTGCAGTGTCCTCATTCACCCCAGAGAGACACACACAGGTGTTTGTAGAGCAGTGTCCTCATTCACCCCACAGAGACACACACAGGTGTTTCTAGTGCTGTGCCCTCATTCACCCTGCAAACACAGACACACACAGGTGTTTGTAGAGCAGTGCCCTCATTCACCCCACAAACAGAGACACACTCAGGTGTTTCTAGTGCAGTGTCCTCATTCACCCTACAAACAGAGACACACACACAGGTGTTTCTATTGCAGTGTCCTCATTCACCCCAGAGAGACACACACAGGTGTTTGTAGAGCAGTGTCCTCATTCACCCCACAAACAAAGACACACACAGGTGTTTCTAGTGCAGTGTCCTCATTCACCCCACAAACAGAGACACACACAGGTGTTTCTAGTGCAGTGTCCTCATTCACCCCACAAACAAAGTCTCACACAGGTGTTTCTAGTGCAGTGTCCTCATTCACCCCACAAACAGAGACACATACACAGGTGTTTCTAGTGCAGTGTCCTCATTCACCCCACAAACAGAGACACACACAGGTGTTTCTAGTGCAGTGTCCTCATTCACCCCACAAACAAAGTCTCACACAGGTGTTTCTAGTGCAGTGTCCTCATTCACCTCACAAACAGAGACACACACAGGTGTTTCTAGTGCAGTGTCCTCATTCACCCCACAAACAGAGACACACACAGGTGTTTCTAGTGCAGTGTCCTCATTCACCCCACAAACAGAGACACACATAGGTGTTTCTAGTGCAGTGTCCTCATTCACCCCACAAACAGAGACACACACACAGGTGTTTCTAGTGCAGTGTCCTCATTCACCCCACAAACAGAGACACACGCAGGTGTTTCTAGTGCAGTGTCCTCATTCACCCCACAAACAGAGACACACACAGGTGTTTCTAGTGCAGTGTCCTCATTCACCCCACAAACAGAGACACACACAGGTGTTTCTAGTGCAGTGTCCTCATTCACCCCACAAACAGACACGCACAGGTGTTTCTAGTGCAGTGTCCTCATTCACCCCACAAACAGAGACACACACAGGTGTTTCTAGTGCAGTGTCCTCATTCACCCCACAAACAGAGACACACACAGGTGTTTCTAGTGCAGTGTCCTCATTCACCCCACAAACAGAGACACACACAGGTGTTTCTAGTGCAGTGTCCTCATTCACCCCACACACAGAGACACACACAGGTGTTTCTAGTGCAGTGTCCTCATTCACCCCACAAACAGAGACACACACAGGTGTTTCTAGTGCAGTGTCCTCATTCACCCCACAAACAGAGACACACACAGGTGTTTCTAGTGCAGTGTCCTCATTCACCCCACAAACAGAGACACACACAGGTGTTTCTAGTGCTGTGTCCTCATTCACCCCACAAACAGACACACACACAGGTGTTTCTAGTGCAGTGTCCTCATTCACCCCACAAACAGAGACACACACAGGTGTTTCTAGTGCAGTGTCCTCATTCATCCCACAAACAGAGACACTACACTAGGCTCAATGCTGCATCCTCATTTACCCAGTGGTCACTGACACTACCTGAGCTGTTGCCATGGTTACGGTGTCACTACGCTCTCACTGCCTTACACTAAACACTGCATCATTGTTGGCCCCATGTTGACCTCAGTCTGACCAGTGATCATGCCCTCTAATTCCCACAGTCTGTGATTTGGCTCCATGAGGGTTGTACGGGAGGGGGTTGGGTTGTGATTGTGGTGTAGTAATAAGGCAGGAGTAGTGTAAAGACATGTTCTCTCTTCCCAGGAGATGTCCAAGGTGCTGGGCTCCAGGGCCGTTGCCTACCTTAACGTTGACCTGGCTCTAGAAGGTGAGTGCCCGCAGAGTGAGAGGTTAGGTTTGAAAACATTAGGAATCTTAATCCATTGACATGACATGATGGTGGCAGCTGCTAGGCATGCTGGGATACCTTGGTTTAGCTCATGTTGTTCCGTATTCTTTACTGTGTCTGGATGTGTGTGGATTGTGGAGTGGTCTTCATGTGAGACCCCGAGCAGCGCACAACGTAGGGTCTCCTGCAGGGGGCTCTGCGACAGTCTGTGATGATTTCATCAGCAATGTTGCAGTGTCCTCCCATCACTGGCAGGACACAGCCCACCCATGGCGGTATCTAATTCACTGGAAATAAAACATACTAATGCAGACTTGTCATTACACCATTTCTGAAGGGGGACCCCAAAGTACACAACTGTCTTCTGAAACAATACCAGTGATTCCCCAACAAACAGGGGGTCTTCTTCCTGCGCTGAGGGGACACTTCTGTACTGTTTCTATATGGGACACCCTGGGTGCAATGATGGAGCGTTCCACTTCTAGTTCATGGATGAGGTGAAGGGCGTTCATTTAAATGGAGCTGGTTTAAGACAATCGAACAGTCCATTCCTAATATGGGGGTGACATGACAGGACAGTTGATTACTATGATCGGAGTGAGTGATGGAGTGGTCCTTGGGTGAGATAATGGAACTGTCCATTTCTATTATGGGGGTTACATTGATCCAGCGGCGTACCAACAACAGATACTCTACTACCATATACTCACCGGGCCCATAAACAACACACACACTCGAGTACACCGCTGGAGTCAAAGTTTATATGTGTGATCACAATATCAGGATTAGTTATTCTTAACTAACCTTTCACTGATCAAAAAGTTATTTCCTCTGGTCGATGGACCATTAGTTGAACTAATTGATAGTGATAATGAACATAACTCTAACTTTTCTATACTTTGAATTAAATAACCACAGACTCAGGAAAGTTTTAAGTCTTTATCTAAATTAAATTCATGTGAACCACTTCAAAAACACCGTACAGACACCATCACTCGTAGGAGAGAAAATGTAATTAATTAATCATCAAACACATACTTCGAACTCTTGCAATGCCTTATGCTCAGAAAAGGAGAGAACAGAGAGAAAATAACATCTACAAATACACAAAATTATATTTACCAAGAATGTTGTGAAGAACAACCCCCTGGCCAAAGGGCTGCTAAGGGTCCCCCGGGATAGTTCAGGGGACAAAAACTTCAGGACAGGATAGTTGACCTTTCTAGAATACCGACGACTGCGCCGCAACCCTCTCTGACACGCTCTTCCTCCTCGAGATTCTTCTGCGATCTTCTGATCTAAGCCAATTAAATTAGGATAGAAAGTTCTGCTTCAGGCTCTGCATTCGGGTCTTCATCCGCATCTCACAGCATCTCTCCCAGCATCAGCATCACCCGCTACACCGACAGCATCCCGGGCTCTGCAGCATTCAGCGAATCTTCATCTGAATAACTAACTAAAGCTATCTCAATAATACCTTTCGTTCTTCATGTACCACCCACTAAAGTTTCAATATCATAAAACTAAGAAATCTAATTGGTCAGGGAAGGGGGGAGGATCATCTCACCATGCTTCCATGTCACTTTATTCAGTTAGACCATTGGTCATAAACCCATCCCCTTAATTGTTATTCATAACTTTTATTTCCCGCCCGCATTCACATTTCATCTGCAACGTTTGTTAAAATCTAGCATGTGGATCCATGCAGTTGGACTTTTCGCCGCCAGTACTCAGGCCTTTGACTTTTATCCGAACTCTGTGTCATCCTTCCGGGTTCTCTTTCAGTCGTCAAGCGCAGTCCTCACATGGCTCAGCTCACTTCAGACATACACGAGAGGCCCAAATGCGCACTAGTGATAAAGTCAGAAAATAAACATTTTACTTTCATAAATAAATGGTTTCACTGTACACCACCCATCTCTACTCTAACCCCTTTACTTATTACTACTTTCCCGCATTAGCATTAGTAAAATAGCTCGTTTTTGCTTCGGCTAAGCAGGTGCCCTGCACATGAGTCTTTAAGACTCCATTTTAGTGCCTTCTGCTCATGCCCATGAATTTCTCTCAAAGCATTATTTCGTCACATTGCGTAGATGCCGTTGACGCATGCGCAGTAAAGATTTCCCTGTTAAAAGCTGTTTAGTCCTTCGTTCGTGTTATTTGTGTTAGCAAACCCGTAGGCTAGCTTCACAAACCCGCATGTTCATGTGGTGTGCATTAGTTTTACACAAAACTTAATTAATAACATGTTAGTGAGTTAAACGAGCAGATTGCTTACGAGCAAGTCTCTTTTCTACGAATCTTGCTCCATCAACATGACAGAACAGTTGATTTCTATGATAGGAGTGAGTGATGGAGTGGTCCTTGGGTGAGATAATGGAACAGTCCATTATTTGTGTGCTTAAAAGAGGGGTGGATGCCCTTTGCTCACTGTCTCTGATTGTAAATTTGTCTTCATCTCAGGGAATGCCACCTTCAGGGCGAAGGCGACCCCTCTTCTTAACTCACTTCTCTATGAGGCGGCAAAGAAGGTGAGTCTGACGATGGAGGCCTGAAGTTCCCAGCTTCACTTTGGAGATATGTTTTTATTTGTGAAATTGTAACACAACACATGTCCCATTCAGTGCCAGGATGTCCGCAAAATGGGTAATAGCCCAAGATTTCAGACAAGGGCTCTAAGGCTTATCTGAAGAAAGAGCAGGTCTTGGAGGACTGTCTCTTGGTCCAGAAGTGGAAGTCTGCAAAGAGGGAATGTGGGTGGGCTCTTATTGAGAGACTGCGGGGTCTCTAAGAGTCGAAGGCACGTAGGACCATTTACACGCTGGTTGTGGCCTTTGAGGCATGCGCTTGCGTAGGGTGTTCGAGGCATGCATGACTGGTGTCTTCATGGAGGGAATGGAAACAACCTTGGCATGGGGGACATTGATCTTTGTATGAATGGGCACTGCTCTTTGGGTGAAGGGAGGCTGATTTTGGGGTGAACATGGTCTGGTCTTGGGGTGAAAAGGGCAGTGGGTTAATAGAGCATGTTTGGGACATGCACTGGCCTTGCTTTTAATGGGTTGATTTGGCAAAGGTTTCGGAGAGAAGTAAGGCTTCTGCTGCGGTGAAGGGGCATTGATCTTGGGGTCTGGTATTAAAGGAAACCCCGCCTGGTGTTCGTTTGAGGTGTTGGGTTGGACGCCCCAGTGTATGGAGGCCCTGCTTGTGATGTTGGTGCTTGTACCAAGGCCTTTGCTTCGGCTCTGGGGTGAAGGGTCATTGGTCTTGAAATGTGGTGATCGGGGGGTGTGCTTTTGGTGCAGCAATGGTGTGAATGATTTTCACGCCAGGGGAGGGGCTTTATGACAGTTTACTGTCTGACCAAGGATGGAGCGCTGTGGTTGGACCAATTTGTTGTCAACAGGAGTGAAGGGGCGTCAGTCCTCAGGTAGGGTGGTAGAGATGTCCATTTGGAGTTACCAGGGGGTGAAGGGGCATTGGTGCTGGGGTCGAGTGTTGGGGTCTTTCCACATGTGTTGCCATTGGCGGGTGCGGAGACCACATCCATTCAGTTCCACTGTATGACATGGAAGCTCAGACTTGGAGTAATGCTCAGGGTGTGAGTCTGAGGTGAAGGGGCATCTGGCCCTGGGTGGAGGTTTGGCCTCTTTAATGCCATTGTGTGGAGAAAGGGTTTGGTCTGGAGAAAAGATAGTGGGTTGTGTGTTCATTGGATGAAGGAGAATACAACAAAGTGAAGAATACTAAAAGGTGATGGATGGAATGCTTGAGTCCACCTTTTCTTGGGCTACCATGCCACCTTTATCATTCGATGAAGGGGCGTTGGTCCCGGGGTAAAGTGCTGGAGCTGTGCCCACATGGTTCCTGCATGGGTGGTTGAAGGGGTATTGTTGGGTTTGTGCCTACATGGTTGCAATATTGGGGTGACGGAGCTTCGGTCCAGGGTCTGAAGTGTAGGGGTTTTGCCCACATGGTTCCTCAATGGTTTCAAGGGGCTTTGGTCCTCGGGTGAGCTGTTGAGGCTGTGCCCAGATAGTTCCCACTTGGGCTCAAGGGGCATCAGTCCTTGGGTGAAGGGCATTGAGTCTCTTACATTCTTCCCTTTTCTTCACGAGGTTGAGAATCCTAACCCATCTGAGGTCGCGGCGGGCAGGAAGAGGGTGTATGACACTTGGCTGGCAAACATCCCTTCGAAGCACGACAAGTCCGTCCCAGGGTATGTGCCTTTCTGGTACCGTTGAGGGGGGAGGGGGCTTGGGTGGTGAAGACCCATACCAGATGCAGAAGTTCAGGAGCAGTTTGGGGAGGTGGAAGTTGAGAGGTTGAGGTCTGTCAAACCTGAGCCCGCCTTAAGATGGAGGCCCCGGCTCATCGCTTCCTTCTTTCTGCAGCATTGACGGCCCCGGCTCTGGCAGTGACCACGCGCCGTTCCTGCTCATCACTGGCATCTCTGTGGCAGATCTGCGGTACACCCATGACAAGGTAAGCCTTACCTCCCCACTGTCCCGCTCCCCTGCATGGAGAGCCTTAGATGTCATGCACAGAGCAGCCGGTGGGGCTCTGGGGCTGTGGGGATATCAGCCCTGCTCTTCACCAACTCTGGTTACAAATCTTTACAGAGCTTTTACTAACTTATTCTGAGGCGGTAGAGACTCGGGAAGGGTTTATTGGGCTCATAGAGGCCCCGCCGAGCCAAGATAGAATATTTACCTCACATGTTAGCATGAGCGGGACCACAGAACACCACAGGGAGGCACCGGGCACCGGGCCCGACACGATCCCTGGGCACCGTTTGAAACATGATGCAGCGGTTGGGGCTCTAGATGTAAACCTGCTCTGCCATGCGGTGCCCTTAGGAGCCCCGGTGCCAAGGGGGCTGAACGTGTGCCTATATGAACAGAACAGGGCAACAAGCAAGTATCGGCCAATCAGCTTAATAGATACCGGGCAAAAAGTTTACACAAAGTGGATCGTAAGTAAAGATACTCACTGGAAAGACAGAAATGTAACCATGATTCGCTGGAGCCAGGTGGGGTTCCCATATCTGCACTAATCTTTGCTGACGACGCTATTCTGCTGTCGCAGCCACCGAGGGGGATCAAAGGTCACTACTCACTAGACAGCTTCAGAAATTACTGCAGACTAAAGGGCCTTGAAATAAACACCTGTAGGAAGAAACACATGGCACTGAGACCGCATAAGGGCTTCGAAGGAGACAAAATACATGGCACTGAGACCGCATAAGGGCTTCGAAGGAGACAAAATACATGGCACTGAGACCGCATAAGGGCTTCAAAGGAGACAACATACATGGCACTGAGACCGCATAAGGGCTTCAAAGCAGACAATATACATGGCACTGAGACCGCATAAGGGCTTCAAAGGAGACAAAATACATGGCACTGAGACCGCATAAGTTCTTCGAAGGAGACAAAATACATGACACTGAGAACGCATAAGGGCCTCAAAGGAGACGAAAAACATGGCACTGAGACCGCATAAGGGCAGAAAGGAGACGAAATACATGGCACTGAGACCGAATAAGGGCTTCAAAGGAGACGAAATACATGACACTGAGAACGCATAAGGGCCTCAAAGGAGACGAAAAACATGGCACTGAGACCGCATAAGGGCAGAAAAGAGACGAAATACATGGCACTTAGACCGCATAAGGGCTTCAAAGGAGACGAAATACATGACACTGAGACCGCATAAGGGCTTCAAAGGAGACAAAATACATGGCACTTAGAACGCATAAGGGCTTCAAAGGAGACGAAATACATGGCACTTAGAACGCATAAGGGCTTCAAAGGAGACGAAATACATGGCACTTAGAACACATAAGGGCTTCAAAGGAAACGAAATACATGGCACTTAGACTGCATAAGGGCTTCAAATGAGACGAAATACATGGCACTTAGACCGCATAAGGGCTTCAAAGAAGACGAAATACATGGCACTGAGACCGCATAAGGGCTTCAAATGAGACGAAATACATGGCACTGAGACCGCATAAGGGCTTCAAAGGAGACGAAATACATGGCACTGAGACCGCATAAGGGCTTCAAGGGAGACGAAATACATGGCACATAGACCGCATAAGGGCTTCAAAGGAGACAAAATACATGGCACTTAGACCGCATAAGGGCTTCAAAGGAGACAAAATACATGGCATTTAGACCGCATAAGGGCTTCAAAGGAGACATACCTGTTGACCAAAACTTATTAAAACATGTGTCAAACTTTAGCTCCTTTGGAATTACAATCGATGCAAAACTTTAATGGAAACCTCACGCCAATAAAGCAAAGGTAGTACCCCTTCAAAACTCCACGCCACTTATAAAAAAGCATCAGGCGACCAATTACAAGGCAGTGTCTCCAGCAGGGGAAGTTTATAGATTCATGGCCCAAACAGCACCCCATTGTGGGGAAGAATTGTGGGGAGGGGAAAATGTAAGTTCTCTTGTAGTAGGAGGGAACAAAACAATCCAGATGTTGTTGCGTCTTCCCAAAAATGCACCCCTGATTTAAATATTCTATGATGTTGGATTTAAGAGACTCGATCATCTAGCTGTCTTGAGACCTTCCTCGGAAGAACTGAGGGCCATATTAGCAAGGACCTGCGATAATCATCGCAAAGCGCGCTCAGCGCTGTATTTTTTATTGCCAGCTATCGCTGGTTTAGTTCGCGGCGATAACACATTATTATCAACGTTTATCTCCAAGGCGATAATAAACCAGTGATAGTCGCGATTCTCCATCAATAACGCGGGAATTCCAGCGATGAATTCCCATCGCTAAGGAAAAGGTCGCTTATAGGCAGGTGAGGATTCAGCCGTAGAATCCACCTCCCATAGAAAATAATGGCTAAATCAGGATTTTAGCAGGTGTTAAAATCCAGCGATAATCGCGGTTAGCGCAAGTTTTTTTATCGCTTCGCAGGCATTGCTAATAGGGAGAAGTTGTGTTAGCGGCTTCTTCCTATTAGTTTTAGTGAGGAACGCCCACTTTGCATGTCATTAGCGATAAATATCGCTGACATGCAAAGCGGTAAAAAAAAGTCCACTTTCGCCATTAGGGTGTCGCTAACAGTTGTTAGCGACAGGTTGCTAATAGGGCGATAAAAATATCACCGCTTTATCGGCAAAAAGTGCAGCTAAAGCGACGATACTGCCCTTGCTAATATGGCCCCCAGTCCCTACAAGCAAGGACTGAAGGAGCCCCTGGAACTCGAGGGTCGGCTCACTTTCCCGTGGTTCCGCCACCTGCAGACCTGGTTTAGCACCTGAGTAGTTTCTGGAATATCCCGAGCTTACTGACGTCATGCTCCAAGAACTGGGAATATTTACTAAACAGTGAGAATCTCCACCCAGGAGCGGCATGACTCTCCGCCCAATTCATAGCATTTAAACTACAGCCACATTTCGAGCCCACTTTGCAAAGACCCTTCAGATTGGCTCGAGCATGGCCGCATAGTGTCCTGGCCCAATATCAGGGGGGAAGCCGACCGCACTCTATGCACTTTAAATGCCAAAGAAATGGCTGCTGATGCTCTGTCCCTCTGCCCGGCGCGCGCCCCTCTGAGAACGAAATAGATTAAACCAATATTTCGAAGTGTGGGGATCTGGAAATATGGAGAGGTTCTGAGAATATTAAAACAAGCATTGGCATAGCCAATAGGTCTCGCCTTTGGGACCTTATAAGTGTTTAGCCATGCAACACGTGATGTTGTTGCACCAAGGATATTGTGCTGCATAACGAAACACTTATAAAGTCCCAAAGGCGAGAACTATTGGCTATGCCAATGCTTGTTTATATAGAGACCTCTGCTGTTGCTGCAGACATTGTTACCTGCAGGTAACAAGTTCAAATCTTTGTCATATAGTTCAGTGATTCGTGGTCCTGCATCGAGGATGTGCATGCAAACAACCAGGCAAACGTTAGGAAACTCGGCGTTTTTAATATAAATGGCTGGACATTCTTACAACGCATATTTTCTGCATACAAAGTTTAGAAAGGTAAAAAAACATAGCCCCGCCTCTTGCCCCGCCTCCAGTCCACTGCCTATTTTTGGTGAATACCAGCACTTATGTTTTTCCATTGAAAGCACTGATGTATGTAATTATGTAAATGGTCTTAAAAAACTTGTGAAAAACTCGGGCATGCCGGAGATAAGACTCCAGACACTGCCCAGCCGAGCCCCCAACACCTCGAGCTGCAGCAGTCCCGGTTGAGACACACAACGGGGGGGGCTGGGCGTTGCGCGCCTGCATGGAATCATCTGGTATCCTTACTCTAGAAATCTTTTAGAACCTGCATTACACAGGCAAAGTACTGCATAGCCAGCCAGGCCTAAGTAAGGAACAGTCCAGAAAGATCTTTCAGTTTTTCAGTTTTTTTCAATTTTATATAGCGCAAAATCGTCCCGAAGCGCTTTACTTGAGCACAGTTTATTTGCTGTTGTATCTTTAACCCCTTCCCCGCTCATGACGGAACCGTTCCGTCATGAGCCACGGTTGCCGTGTGCTCATGACGGAACGGTTCCGTCATGACACGACCGTTGGCGGCCGCTCCGCCTACGCGGCGCTGTTTCCCCGCCTGTGCGGGGGGACAACGCAAATGGGCGGACTCATGACGGAACCGTTCCGTCATGAGCACAGCTCAACCGTGGCTCATGACGGAGCGGCTCCGTCATGAGCACAGGCCCACCGCGCTGCCCCCCTGCCCCCCCCAACGCTGCAGCGGAATGTCCTCAGCAGCGAAGGGGTTAAGACACGGGGAGATTGAGTGAGTTATCCAGAACCACAGGATGTCGAGCCTATGCCGAGGCTCGAACTTGGCATTTCACATTCCATATCCAAAAAAATGCAGCTCTGTTCATTAAGCCACACCCCTCCCCTTTAATGCGTAATATTACCCTGGCAGAGAGTTACCGCTCTGGAAACTGGCCCTCAAAGAGAGACTGCTATCAATCATGTTGTTTCACTTCTTCGAGCGTCTGTTTGTAGACCCCGAAGTTACATTCTACAGTGAAACTTGTCTTTAAGCGGTGGCGGCGGGTCTGGGTGAGGAATGTGGGAGTGGAAGAGGAGAGTAGCTGTTAGTGACAAGCGGTGGCAGTCCTAAAATGGCGATGCCTACCTGAGCAGCGGCCTGAAGTGCATACTGTCCGTCCGAGGAGACCTAATGCATCTTTGGTGAAAAGCAAAGCGCTCCAAGGAACGGCGCGGTCAGGGGATGGTGGTCCGATACAGCTAAACAACAAACACAGCGGGCTGGGGCTCAGAGGTTCGCATAAACAAGTGCGCGCGCCTGGCGCTGAAAGTAGGCAGCAGGGGGAGGGGAGAGGAGGGGGCCTGCGCCTGTTTCCCTTGCGAGAGCGAGCAGGAACCATATGTTTGTAATTAACACATGGTTTGAAAGCTCGCTCCCGCAAGGGAATCGCCAGACGTGCACTCGTTGCCATTGGAAGCAATGCAACGCGTGCACGTTTTTGCCTGCAAAGCTGTGCCGATGGCTAAAGGTCTTTTTCCTAGGCAGCGCATGCGCGCTGCGTAGGCGAGACGTAATCAGATACATCACAGAGGATTGTTTTTGGTGTTAGTAGAGATCTGTTTGCTGTGAGTCATTTACGTGGAAAGGATGGTTAGAAGTTTTAAAATGCAGGAATGGACAAAGATTTTTAAACATTTTAGTAGCTTTTAGCCATCTTATAAGGCAGTGATGTAAAAACATCACAAGTGTATATGTATCATTATATCATATCTGCTGTATGTTATGTTATTGTGGCACTTTTCTCGATTAATTGTGCTGTATTGTGCTTTTTATGGTTATTTTAACCGAAATAAAGCTATTTGTTGATGATGACTCGGAAATTAAGTATATCATGAAGCTTGATGTGTTCACTACCAGTCCTGCATGGAAGCCCGCACTCCATCAAAGGGCCTCTTCACCTGGCACCACAAGGTACCAGAACCGTAAGTGCAGGTTGAATTGGACATCAGAAGTACGTGTACAAGAGTGCGAGCCCAAATACAACATAATGACTTAAAGAGAAGCAAGCTTCTAATGATGAGCAGAATACATAGTTGAGCCCATGTAATAACAAGGGCGGTGACGACCCGGCTATTCTCCGCCTAACCTTCTGTTCCTCAGCAGGTCTCCACCAGCCTTTGCCTCCCAACAGCGCACAATCTTCCCCACTTTCATTACAAGCTGAGAAACATCAAACCTTGAATGTCTTTTAACTTCAAAACTTGTTCTTTTAGCAGTATCACAATCTCCCCTTTGAATTTGTTTAGGTTTTGTGTATGAGTTTTTGTCATAATATATCTTAGATTTATCTTTTTTCTTTTACTTATGTTCTCACACGTTGTTACATTTCATACCTGCCTAGGCCGGAAAGGTTTAGCAATACGCCGCCCCGCCTCTTAGCAATCACATGGGGGTGCCGCTTGTTGTTGAGTGTGGCATGTTTAAAACTTTGCTTTCCACGTATTCTTTCACAACTTGACTGTGTCAATAGTATTTGAACCGCTTCTGTTATAGTTCTATTATCTTGTTCCAGCAGTCCATTAGACAGTGGCTAATACAAAGCTACCACATATTGAACTATGCCAGACCCTTAAAAAATGTTTTTATATTTTCAGAAACGATTCGTGTACATTGTCCAACGCTAGAACTTTTGGTAAACCTTCTAACGCAAACACTCTTCTTGAAATGTTGTTGGTGGCCTCAGTAGTTATTTCCTTAATAAAATTAGTAAATCCAAGAACTGTAATATATCTTTCTTGCTCTGATAAACAATTACATTATCCTAAAATTAAATAGCAATTTATGCCATGGATTTTCTGGCATAATGACCTTATTGAGAAGAGTTTCCTAAATTTGCCAATGTTTTCCGGATAATATGCACTTGCAACCAGCAGTGATATATTTTTCTCCCATGAATCAATTCTTGACCAATTAACTTGACTCTAAAGAATTTTCTTGGTAGCTGCGATGCGTAAATCACCTTCGTGGACTGCCCGTACTAATTTGTTCTTCAAGTTTTCAAGCTGCCCAAATAAATAAGCTCTTAAAACAATGTCAAGTGTCTAGATTTTATTCACATATTGCCTGGTGAAAGTTTCTGAAAACTTCTGTCATATCTCTGAAACTTCCCCTGGTATTTAGGATCTTAATGAAGTCTTAGCATTGTTTATCCCTGTGACATTCCTCCATCCATTCTTCGGTGTTGTAACTCGAGAATACTCCTTTACGGCACCACTTACCACCACCAAACGTTCGTCAGCAAACCATTCATTCTCACATTCATGTTTCCAACTATTAAATGGTGATCGAGAAAGACCACCAACAAGAGATTCAATTTTAAAACTAAACTCTTGCAACAAAGAAATCAATCTGATCAAATGAGAGGAGCCTTTGCCAACACCTTCTTCTCCCATTCGATGGACCAACAGCTTGCGATCGGTGTATAATTTAAATCTTCTGTCCCCACGATATGTCTTCAAATGGTTGACAGCCGACACCCAGGCCCACACCTCTCTTGCAGTTGTATCATCCTTAGCTTCTTTCCCCTTTACTGTTCTTGAAATAAATGTTACTGTTGTTTCTTCGGCATTCACTGTCTGACATAAGAGCGCTCTTTGTCCTACGGCTCTCCTGTCTAAAATGACTTCCCATAAAACTCCTTGAATATATGGTTTCAGAGCATTGGGATTCCCTGACCAGTGTTTGACGCCTTGGAATGCTCTGTTTTGCTCTGATTCCCAAATTAACTTTTGATTCTTCCTTAGACGGTCTTTCAACGGTTCAGATATTGACAAACAAGACAAACCTAACATTTGTTCAGCTCAAGAAAGGAGAGGATAACAAGAAGACATCCCTTTGGGTCGACTGCTTTTTTTTAAAATCGTGCTGACCCAAATATCCACTTTCCTTAACTCTGATCTTACATTTGCTTCTCCGAACAGTCACGACACACTCTTTTAAAATGCCTGTCCTAAGATATCATCATATTGTTCAATAGTTGAGGTAAAAATCAAAATGTTGTCCTGCTACATCAGTACACCAGATACTTTCTTAAAAGTGTGTCCATTATCTTCTGGCAGGCACTGGTGGCAGAGGGTAGTTCCATAAAGCCTTATAGCCCATTTCTGAGGGATATAAAGGTTGCTAAAGGCCCTCAACCCACATTATAAGACCGAGCCGCAGGTGAGGACCCAATAGCGAGGGAGAGGGCTTTTAACAACTGGTATAGCCAGAGGCAGAAGGGTTATAAGGCTATTAGAACATTTCACCCACTAGGAGTAGAATGACCTAACACAAAAAGAACCCCCTTTGGGTCAATCCACACTCAACATAGCTCACTTACACATGGAACCTAAAATCACCAGTATGATGACAGTGGACAAAGAGACAGTGCAATCAAAAATGCTTCTAATGTACAAGATACCAATTTATTAAATAGCACATATGCAAGTATCTATAAATAACAATATACCAATATTTACAATTTAAAAAATATACAGTCCCTATCTGAACTACATATAACATAAAAAGAGCGACCCTTGACTTCCTGGTAGGTCGCCCCCTCCCCCCTGCTGCAGCACCGCCTGCACCCCCGCTGAAGTGTCCTGATCGCCGCCGAAGCTCGAGGCCCTCCACCACCCTCAGGCCTCCACCTGCGCCTCATCCCTGGTGGCCAGTGGTGGCCTTGGTTTGTATCTGCTCTACAGTTCCTTTCTGCCTATCTGCTCCTCTCCTGTGCCCCCCCCCCCTCGTCTGATTCTGTGCCTCGTTTTCTTTTACTGCTGCCCTTTGATTCTGTGCCCCGTTTCTCATTACTGCTGCTCCCTTGATTCTGTGCCCCGTTTTTATTGTACTGCTGCCCCCTTTGATTCTGTGCCCCATTTTTCTTGCACTGCTGCCCCCTTGATTCTGTGCCCCGTTTTTCTTGCACTGCTGCCCCCTTGATTCTGTGCCTTGTTCTCTTGTACTGCTGCCCCCTTGACTCTGTGCCTCAGTTTCATTTACTGCTGCCCTTTGATTCTGTGCCGCGTTTCTCTTCACTGGTGCCCCCTGGATTCCGTGCCCCTCTCGCTGCCCTCTCGACCCCTACCCCTGCCTTTCTCCTCCCCGCGATTGCCCCGCTACACTCCCCGGCCCCTGTACCCGCCGCTGCCTCCCCTGCGGCCCCGCCCCTTCCGCGCCCATTCGCTCCACCCGTCCCTCGCCTCCAGCCTCCCAGCTGCTCCTCCCTCCCCACCTCCCCATATATAGCGGCCGCTGCGCGGTGAGGAGAGCGACCCTTGACCTTCCTGGTAGGTCGCTCACCCCCCCGCTGCAGCGCCACCTACCCCCCGTTGAAGTGTCCTGATCGCCGCCGAAGCTCGAGGCCCTCCACCACCCGCAGGCCTCCACCTGCGCCTCATCCCTGGTGGCCAGTGGTGGCCTTGGTTTGTATCCGCTCTACAGTTCCTTTCTGCCTATCCGCTTCTCTCCTGTGCCCCCCGCCCCCTCATCTGATTCTGTGCCTCGTTTTCTTTTACTGCTGCCCTTTGATTCTGTGCCCCGTTTCTCTTTTCTGCTGCCCCCTTGATTCTGTGCCCCGTTTTTATTGTACTGCTGCCCCCTTGATTCTGTGCCTCGTTCTCTTGTACTGCTGCCCCCTTGACTCTGTGCCTCAGTTTCTTTTACTGCTGCCCTTTGATTCTGTGCCCCGTTTCTCTTCACTGCTGCCCCCTTAATTCTGTGCCCCTCTCACTGCCCTCTCGACCCCTACCCCTGCCTTTCTCCTCCCCGCGATCGCCCCACTCCGCTCCCCGGCGCCCGTACCTGCTGCTGCCTCCCCTGCGGCCCTGCCCCCTCCGTGCCCATTCGCTACACCCGTCCCTTGCCTCCCGCCTCCCAGCTGCTCCTCGCTCCCAACCTTCCCATATATGGCGGCCGCTGCACGGCCTCGCGCCGGGGGGTGCGCCTAAGGCAAGCCCGTCTGCGCCCGGACCGCGCCCAGCGCCAGCAGCCACGAGGAACGCCGCCTCCGCTACGACGCCAACACCCTTGTCGCTCTCAACCCAGGAAGGACCCACACCTGCTGCAAGGCCGCCCCGAAGCGCACCCACGGTCCCTTCACCTGCCAGAACTGCAGCTTCTCCTGCCGCGAAAGCGCCAAGACGCCTGCCACGACGGAACCCAACCAGCTTAGATGCATCCTGATCAACACCCGCTCCGCACACAAACACGCCGTCGAACTCTGGGACCTACTCGACACCGCATCACTGGACGTCGCCTTCCTGACCGTGACCTGGATGAACGAAGCCTCCTCGCCAGACATCGCCATAGCCATTCCAGACGGGTACAAGATCACCCGCAGAGACCGCACCAACAGGGCTGGAGGAGGAATCGCCATCGTCCACAAAAACACCATCAGGGTCTCAACAAACACCAACGACACCCTCAGCACCGCCGAACACATGCACTTCCAGATCCACACAGACCCCAAGACCACCCTAAGAGGCACCCTCGTCTACAGACCGCCAGGAGCCCGGCCTCAATTCTGCGACTCCATCGCCGAACTTATCAGCACGCACGCGCTGACCTCCACCGACTACATTCTCCTTGGAGACCTGAACTATCACCTGGAGAACAACAACGACAACAACTCCTCCACCCTGATCGACAACCTCGCCAACCTCGGACTGAAACAGCTCATCACGACGCCGACCCACATCGCCGGCCACACGCTAGATGCCATCTTCTCCTCAAGCCCCCACGTCACCTTCAGCCACGCCTCCAAACTCACCTGGACAGACCACCACTGCATCCACTTCTCCTTCCGAAAACCCCTCACACACCACCGCACACTACAGACCCCCCGCCGCTGCTGGGGCAAAGTCACTGAAGAACATCTACAGACAAGCCTCGCACTCAACCCTCCAACTAACCCCACCAACCCCGATGAGGGTTCACTCACCCTCAAACGCTGGATGAATGACTGCGCCAACACCGTAGCCCCGCTGAAAAAACCCACCAGCAAAGACACCAGCAAAAGAGTCAGCTGGTTCACCCACTCAAAACGCACCTGCCGTAAACTGGAGAACATATGGCACAGCGACAAGATGCCGGACAGCCGCACTGCCCACAAAGACGCCATCCGCAACCACCACCACCTCATTAGGACCGCCAAAAGGACCTCCTTCACAGACCGCCTTGACAACAACGCACACAACAGCAAGGAGCTCTTCACCATCGTGAAGGAGCTCTCCAACCCCAGCTCCAGTGCCAACGTCATCCCACCATCGCAAGCCCTGTGCGACTCCCTCGCCACCTTCTTTCACCAGAAAATCGCCGACAGCTTCAAACCCCGGACGACCCCTGCAGACCTCGCCGCACGGGACCCACCGCACCCCACCGCCCACGACACCCTGACAACCTGGGCCAACGTGAGCATCGAGGACACAATCAAGACCATGGGCACAATCCACTCAGGATCCCCTTCCGACCCTCTCCCGCACCACATCTTCAACAAAGCCAGCAACTCCATCGCACCCCACATGCACAAAATCATCAACCTCTCCTTCGAGACTGCCACCTTCCCTGAGAACTGGAAGCACGCAGAGATCAACGCCCTACTGAAGAAACCCGAGGCGGACCCGAGCGACCTCAAGAACCTCCGACCCATCTCCCTGCTTCCGTTCCCAGTAAAGGTCATCAAGAAGATAGTTAACACCCAGCTCACCCGTCACCTCGAAGACAACAACATCCTGGACCCGTCCCAATCAGGATTCCGCAGCAACCACAGCACCGAGACCACCCTCATCGCCGCCACAGACGACATAAGGATCCTTCTAGACAACGGCGAGACGGCGGCTCTCATCCTCCTGGATCTCTCTGCAGCCTTCGACACCGTCTGCCACCGTACACTACGCACGCGACTCCAAGAAGCAGGGATCCGGGAGAAAGCCTTGGAATGGACCACCTCCTTTCTATTCGGCAGAACCCAGAGAGTCCGCCTCCCCCGTTCTGGTCCGATGCCTCCGAGATCATCTGCGGCGTCCCTCAAAGATCTTCTCTCAGCCCGACGCTGTTCAACGTCTACATGGCACCACTAGCACGCATCGCCCGACAACACGACCTCAACATAATCTCCTATGCCGCCGACACACAGCTGATCCTCTCCCTCACCAAGGACCCTCTCACCGCCAAATCCAACCTCCTCCAGGGAATGAAGGCCGTCGCCGACTGGATGGAGGATAGCCGCCTTAAACTGAACACAGACAAGACGGAGATCCTCATCCTTGGGTCCAACCCCTCAGCATGGTACGACTTATGGTGGCCCGCAGAACTGGGGACCCCCCGGCACCCACCGACCACGCACGCAACCTGGGAATCATCCTAGACTCAAAACTCATCATGACCAAACAAGTCAACGCAGTCTCCTCCACCTGATTCAACACCTTCCGCATGCTCCGCAAGATCTACAGATGGATCCCGACAGACACAAGGAAAACAGTCACCCAGGCCCTAGTCAGCAGCAAACTCGACTATGGAAACGCCCTCTACGCCGGAGCCCCGTCCAAGCTCATCAACAGACTGCAGAGAATCCAGAACGCCTCTGCACGCCTGATCCTCGACATCCCGCGCCGCGACCACATCACCCCCCACCTGAGGAACCTGCACTGGCTCCCCGTCGACAGGAGAATCTCCTTCAAGCTCCTGATCCATGCACACAAGTCACTCCACAAGACCGGACCAGCCTATCTCAACAATTGACTCTCCTTCTACGTACCCAACAGGAAACTCCGCTCCTCTCCGCTGACCACGCCCTGGCCACGGACCCGCGCATCTGTAGAACAACTTCCGGAGGCAGATCCTTCTCCCACCGCGCCACCAGGACCTGGAACACCCTCCCACTCTACCTACGACAAACCGAAGACCTGCTGACCTTCAGGAGACAACTCAAGACCTGGCTCTTCGACCAATAGCAGCAGAACCCCCCCGCCCCCCCAGTGCCTTGAAACCCTCACGGGTACGTAGTGAGCTTTACAAATTACTTGATGATTGATTGAAAGTAAAAATCTTGAAAAGGTAGAAACCTTATCACACTATTAAAATCCTAATGCTAAAATGAATTGGGGAAACAAGTCGGAAAAATAATTCCAAATCACAGAAAAGTCCTACTGAATCAACAACAAATCAATTGTAATCATCTTAGAACATTATTTTATAGCTCATATTTAATACAATTGTCTTCATAGATTTAGAGTAGACTTTTCTTCTCAGTGGATCAACAAGTTTCGGTGGGCATTCATTTATGGCCATCACCTTCTTCAGGAAAAAAACAAATACAATTCCCAATATCAATAATAAATCTTGACAGATGTGTAAATTATTTAGATCCGTAAAGTCGGACTTTACGGATTCACGGAGGTATACACCCCGTGGCATTTCTTGGCATAATACAGATCCTGCAACGGGACTGTTTTTATTCTCGTAAAGAGATTCGAGCGAAGGGCCATTATACTCTTGACCAATCATATCAGAGATTAAGATTTGAATATTCTCATATCATCCGGGTGATAAGGCTGCAAGACAGTTCCGGCTATTGATATTTGCGATCCTTTGACTTGAGGAAAACTTAATCGAAACAAAAGTTTGATCGCTACTTGGTTTGTTGGAGGTACTGGAATTAACGGCATACTCTCCGTGTGGCTTGTGGTATTTGGAGGCTATTTATGCCCAGATCTGAATTATTTACACATCTGTCAAGATTTATTATTGATATTGGGAATTATATTAGTTTTTTTCCTGCAGAATCTCTTAGATAGATTTTGATTATTGCGCTACTAAAACACGATAAAGCTCCTTTTTCCCAGATTTTACAGCAACGGTCCAGGCGGCCAGAAGGGAATTCCTGCCAGTTAAGTTCCAGCTCCAGAAAGCGGTGACCAAATATGCTCCCAGCACTCAGCCCCATGCGCCAGACTTCCCTCTGGCTCCCAGCACACAGCCCCATGCGCCAGACTTCCCTCTTACTCCCAGCACTCGGCCCCATGCACTGGACTTCCCTCTGACTCGCAGCACTCTGCCCAATGCGCTGGACATCCCTCTGGCTCCCAGCACTCGGCCCCATGCGCTGGACTTCCCTCTGACTCCCAGCACTCGGCTCCATGCGCTGGACTTCCCTCTGACTCCCAGCACTCGGCCCCAAGCGCTGGACTTCCCTCTGACTCCCAGCACTCGGCTCCATGCGCTGGACTTCCCTCTGGCTCCCAGCACTCGGCCCCATGCGCTGGACTCCCCTCTGACTCCCAGCACTCGGCCCATTGCGCTAGACTTCCCTCTGGCTCCCAGCACTCGGCCCCATGCGCTGGACTTCCCTCTGACTCCCAGCACTCAGCCCCATGCGCTGGACATCCCTCTGGCTCCCAGCACTCGGCCCCATGCGCTGGACTTCCCTCTGACTCCCAGCACTCGGCCCCATGCTCTGGACTTCCCTCTGACTCCCAGCACTCAGCCCCATGCGCTGGACTTCCCTCTGGCTCCCAGCACTCGGTCCCATGCGCTGCACTTCCCTCTGACTCCCAGCACTCGGGCCCATGCGCTGGACTTCCCTCTGACTCCCAGCACTCGGCCCAATGCGCTGGACTTCCCTCTGGCTCCCAGCACTCGGCCCCATGCGCTGGACTTCCTTCTGGCTCCCAGCACTCAGCCCCATGCGCTAGACTTCACTCTGGCTCCCAGCACTCGGCCCCATGCACTGGACTTCCCTCTGACTCGCAGCACTCGGCCCCATGCACTGGACTTCCCTCTGACTCCCAGCACTCGGCCCCATGCACTGGACTTCCCTCTGACTCGCAGCACTCGGCCCCATGCACTGGACTTCCCTCTGGCTCCCAGCACTCGGCCCCATGCGCTGGACTTCCCTCTGACTCCCAGCACTCGGCCCCATGCTCTGGACTTCCCTCTGACTCCCAGCACTCGGGCCCATGCGCTGGACTTCCCTCTGACTCCCAGCACTCGGCCCAATGCGCTGGACTTCCCTCTGGCTCCCAGCACTCGGCCCCATGCGCTGGACTTCCTTCTGGCTCCCAGCACTCAGCCCCATGCGCCAGACTTCCCTCTTACTCCCAGCACTCGGCCCCATGCACTGGACTTCCCTCTGACTCGCAGCACTCGGCCCCATGTGCTGGACTTCCCTCTGGCTCCCAGCACTCGGCCCCATGCGCTGGACTTCCCTCTGACTCCCAGCACTCGGCCCCATGCGCTGGACTTCCCTCTGACACCCAGCACTCAGCCCCATGCGCTGGACATCCCTCTGGCTCCCAGCACTCGGCCCCATGCGCTGGACTTCCTTCTGACTCCCAGCACTCGGCCCCATGCGCTGGACTTCCCTCTGACTCCCAGCACTATCCCTCTGGCTCCCAGCACTCGGCCCCATGCGCTGGACTTCCTTCTGACTCCCAGCACTCGGCCCCATGCGCTGGACTTCCCTCTGGCTCCCAGCACTCGGCCCCATGCGCTGGACTTCCCTCTGACTTCCAGCACTCGGCCCCATGCACTGGACTTCCCTCTGACTCGCAGCACTCTGCCCAATGCGCTGGACTTCCCTCTGGCTCCCAGCACTCGGCCCCATGCGCTGGACTTCCCTCTGACTTCCAGCACTCGGCCCCATGCGCTGGACTTTCCTCTGGCTCCCAGCACTCGGCCCCATGCGCTGGACTTCCCTCTGGCTCCCAGCACTCAGCCCCATGCGCTGGACTTCCCTCTGACTCCCAGCACTCAGCCCCATGCACTGGACTTCCCTCTGACTCCCAGCACTCGGCTCCATGCGCTGGACTTCCCTCTGACTCCCAGCACTCGGCCCCAAGCGCTGGACTTCCCTCTGGCTCCCAGCACTCGGCCCAATGCGCTGGACTTCCCTCTGGCTCCCAGCACTCGGCCCCATGCGCTGGACTTCCCTCTGATTCCCAGCACTCAGCCCCATGTGCTGGACTTCCCTCTGGCTCCCAGCACTCGGCCCCATGCGCTGGACTTCCCTCTGACTCCCAGCACTCCGCCCCATGCGCTGGACTTCTCTCTGACTCCCAGCACTCAGCCCCATGCGCTGGACATCCCTCTGGCTCCCAGCACTCGGCCCCATGCGCTGGACTTCCCTCTGACTCCCAGCACTCGGCCCAATGCGCTGGACTTCCCTCTGGCTCCCAGCACTCGGCCCCATGCGCTGGACTTCCCTCTGACTCCCAGCACTCGGCCCCAAGCGCTGGACTTCCCTCTGGCTCCCAGCACTCGGCCCCATGCGCTGGACTTCCCTCTGGCTCCCAGCACTCGGCCCCATGCGCTGGACTTCCCTCTGACTCCCAGCACTCAGCCCCATGCGCTGGACATCCCTCTGGCTCCCAGCACTCCGCCCCATGCGCTGGACTTCCCTCTGACTCCCAGCACTCGGCCCCATGCGCTGGACTTCCCTCTGACTTCCAGCACTCGGCCCCATGCGCTGGACTTTCCTCTGGCTCCCAGCACTCGGCCCCATGCGCTGGACTTCCCTCTGGCTCCCAGCACTCAGCCCCATGCGCTGGACTTCCCTCTGACTCCCAGCACTCAGCCCCATGCACTGGACTTCCCTCTGACTCCCAGCACTCGGCTCCATGCGCTGGACTTCCCTCTGACTCCCAGCACTCGGCCCCAAGCGCTGGACTTCCCTCTGGCTCCCAGCACTCGGCCCAATGCGCTGGACTTCCCTCTGGCTCCCAGCACTCGGCCCCATGCGCTGGACTTCCCTCTGATTCCCAGCACTCAGCCCCATGTGCTGGACTTCCCTCTGGCTCCCAGCACTCGGCCCCATGCGCTGGACTTCCCTCTGACTCCCAGCACTCCGCCCCATGCGCTGGACTTCTCTCTGACTCCCAGCACTCAGCCCCATGCGCTGGACATCCCTCTGGCTCCCAGCACTCGGCCCCATGCGCTGGACTTCCCTCTGACTCCCAGCACTCGGACCAATGCGCTGGACTTCCCTCTGGCTCCCAGCACTCAGCCCCATGCGCTGGACTTCCCTCTGATTCCCAGCACTCAGCCCCATGCGCTGGACTTCCCTCTGGCTCCCAGCACTCGGCCCCATGCGCTGGACTTCTCTCTGACTCCCAGCACTCGGCCCCATGCGCTGGACTTCCCTTTACAGCGGTGAAGTTTGCTGGGAATCTGAGTCCGTGCAGGCCCAGACTCGGTGATCCTATACCTTTATGGCCGGGCAATGTCACAGCTAAAGGATCGGGTCACTAGATGGTCCAGGCTGCCACTGTCCATGGCAGACAGGGTGGTAGCTATGAAAACTGCGGTTTTACCTATGTTTCTTTATCTGTTTATCAACACACCAAGTATGCTGGCGCGACACATCATTAATGCACTTAGAACGACTGACAACACACGTGTGAGTTGGAAAGCAGCCTCGACTCCTTAGCAAACACTCACTCTCCCATACATATGAGGTGGGTTCGGAGCACCGGGCATGGAGCTTGGCTACCTTTGCACGCAGGCCCACTGCGCACATTACTGGTACCACCACCATTATATGCTGCATTTGGATTGAACTCAGTGATATGCGCCCACTCCCGCTAGATGCCCTTCTTCCTCATACACGTACCCGTGCTAATATATTTGGATTTATTACCATTCACAGCACCACAAGGGCTTGGCGCCTTCTTGGGGCATGCACCAACAAGCTTCCCTTGTACGTGTTGGTGTTCCCTTTGCTGTTTCACCCGGCCATATCACTCACACAAGAGCCGCACTCACACAAGCTATTGGCAGGGCAGGTCTAAAGATGACGGGTGACATGTACACTGTGTTGGCATTCATCACTCTAGAAGACAGCGCCTGCACGCAGCGCCATACCACCTTACTTATGTACATGTACTACTGCCTTATGGCGGTGCTGCATGCAGTGCCCCAATTATCCTGGTGAACATCCGATGCTGAAAGTACTAAACACATTGTTATCCAACCCCACATATATTACTAAACTATGCATCTCAGCACAGGGAGGCAGACCCAAGGCCTTGGACCCAGCTCTTGCACAGTGGAGTGCTGTCGTGGACCCGCCACTGGAGCCTGCTGAATGGATCATTATTTGTAAGCAGATGTGCATTCTTACACCTGTCTGTCTGTAACACCACTGGTGCTTATGTAAAGCGCTCTCATACCTTCGGGCGAGTTTGCGCAATATAAAACCCACCCCCCCAAACAAAAAGTGGAACTCACGTATAATTCATTTTCATTAACTGTATCACAGCCCGCTAAACTATTTCTGTTTGGGGGCATATTTACAAGCCCCTTGCACCACCCAAGAGTCACTTTTTTTAATTCTCCCATGGCGCACAGTGCAGGCCTATGTCTACAAGGCCACGCAAAGCCACCCAGCGTGGCTTTCCATGGCCTTGTAGATAAAGTGTAAGGCCACGCAGCGCAAGTTGCTGCGTTGCCTACACTGCGGCAGGGAGGCTTGTCATGGCTGTTACTGCCAGTGTTCCCACCCAACACCCATGGATATTGACACCGCCCCAGATTTACAACACAGGGTGAATATAGAGCACCGCCAACAACGCACGCCTTCCCAGAGCAGGCGTAACTAGGAGAAATGCTTACATTTCCACTTGTGCTGCATTCTACAGCACATATAGAAAGAGGAAAATGCCTCGTAGGATTGTTTCAATGCAGGAAGGTGTCCCTTCCTGCAGAAAACAATCCTGCATGCAAAGGAGGCACCTGCTCAATGGTGTATGGGTGCCTGCATTGGCGCTCGGCTGCCGAAACAGTGCCAGCGCAGGGTGAAAGGATAGGAATGCACCGTATTGGATAAATACTGTGTATTCCTGGCCTTTCACTTTGGCATAGTGCATCGCAGCAAGGCGCCTGGCTGCGCTGCTCTATGCCAAATTGTCATAAATGAGGCCCTTACTCTTGAGTCTTGAGGGAAGGTTCTTTAAAGACGAGACAGGAGCTACTCAGGTAAAGGAGGGCATCTTCTTTCTTACATGTTAGGCAATCACGTACAGCGTTAGATACATGGGTCCAGTGAGGTCTTCACTCCCACCAGTTGTCGCACAGGAAACTGCGCTCACTCGTCAACCCCACCTCGTGATCATGAGTTTGTGACGGAACATGAAAAATAAACCATCTTTCTTTTTCATTTTGTAGAAATCTCAGCAGAACATAGAAACTACAAAACATAGGAGCTGTAACTCCTATCCAACAACTTATTCTGCTTTCACAACTAACAATTCTGTGCTTGACTTAAAAATAAAAGAGAAGGGGGCGTGGCGTGCAGCCGACCAAGATGACCGCACATTGAGCGAGCTCCGCTAGCCGACAGTGTGAAGCCCCCTGGAAATATCCGTAATGATCTGTTGGTCATTGTATCGGGGCCTTATAATCACACAAGCCCTGGGGTGACGGAGCTAAAATGAGACACACGCACATTTGGCTAGTGGTTATGGGCCGGAAGTCCAGACCGACCTCCGCCCATTTATTTATCTCCTCTGGCCATGCCTGGCCAGAGGGTGATACAATATATGTTGGTGCTTCCGGGCTAAGGGTCTTGGCATGTAGCCTTCAAGGCAACTATACCGCTACATCCCATCCCAAATCAGTAATTAAACAAGATCATAAGAGGCTAACATATAAAGTCTGTAAGCCTTCGACTCAGCCTCGGATTGGGCCTCAGTTTGCACCACTAGTGGTAGCTGCCACGACTCGTCTGGTGATCATCAGGAGATCTGATGGTAGTATCAGTCGCGGTGGTTTCAGCCTTGGCGGCCATCGGTAAAGGCGGGTTCACCGTGTCTTGAACGACCTCAGGGCTTGGTGGCTGGCTCTCAGCGATGGCTCCTCCACCCTCCACAAGACCGGGAGACTCCCGGCAGGGTTGGTGTCGTGCACTCGCTTGAACCATGAAATGATCCTGGGGATGACTTAGTTACCCTTCTGTGCCGTGACGGCGGTCCCGTTGGTCCTGAGTACAGTCCATTTTTCGGACTCATAAGCAGTGCGGAACTTGCCTCCGCTACGTCAAGCTCTTATACGAATGGTGCAGCCTGGCAGGATGGTCCTTGTCTTGGCTTTTCTTTTCTTGCTGGCTCACTCATTGGTAGCCATCCTTTTCCTTTGAGTGATGGCAGGGTCATTGGGTACCGAGACCTAACCTTCCACGGCTAGGATGGTGTCTCGCCGGGTCCCTGCGAGCATCAGTGATCAGGGTGACCTCTGGGTGGTGCAGTGTGGAGAACTGCGATATTCCCTGAGAAGCCGGTGCATCGCTACTTCCGGGTCTATTTGTTTGGAGACGGCGGTCCGCAGGATCTTGTTTAGGGTTCTCATGAAGCACTCTGCTTCTCCGTTGGCCTGTGGCCACTGTGGGGTGATCCAGTGGTGGTGGATCCCTAGTGACGCTAACATGTTTTTGAACTCTGCTCCTTGAAACCGGGGTCCGTTGTCGGACTTGATCTCCTGCGGTAGTCCGAACAAAGAGAAGGTTCTTTCTAGTACGGGTTGGAGGTGAGCAAATGAAGTGGATGCGATGACCTCAGCGACCGGGTATTTGGTGAAGCTGTCGATAATCATGGCAGTTACTCAGCCATCAGGGAAGCTTCCAAAGTCTATACCACAGGGTCGTCGCTGGGTCTTCGGTCAGTAGCGGGGCAGGGTGTTCCTGACTACTTGTGAGCTGGCACGGTCGGCAGTTCCTTACGAGCGTGTCCACTGCAGCTTCAAGCCCGGGGAACCACACTTTCTCTCGCATGCTGGATTTCATCCGTATCGTCCCTTGGTGACCCTCGTGTGCTAGGGCTATGGCCCGCTCTTGGAGACTTGCAGGGATGACTATTTGGGAACCCCTTAGCACTATTCCATCTGCCGTAGTGCTCAGTTCATCACGCACTCTCCAGAGCTTGCTCAGTCTGTCCTTTTCTGGCGCGATCCATCCATTCGCTCCTTGTAGAAAATCCTCCCACAACCCCTTTTGGAGTGAATGTGCACGCTCATTAACACGGCATCCGTTTGTGTCCCGGCTTTCACCTCATTTAAGGTGATGGCTCGCGGGCAGGCCCAATGAGATATCATCTCACGTACTCCTCCGTCCTCACTTCTTGGTCACCGCCGTCCCCGGCTGTCTCTGGCGGGTGGCATGATAGGAAGTCTGCCAGGTTCTTCGCTCCAGGTCGATACACCACCTCCATCTGGTAGTGCTGGAGCTGTATGGCCCATCGTTCGATCCTAGGTGGAGGGTGTGGCGCCATGCCTTTAAACAGTGAGAGTAGTGGCTGGTGGTTGGTCATCACCCGAAATGGATGTCCACTGACGTATAGATAAAAATGGTTGTAGGCCCACTTAATGGGCAATGCCTCCCTCTCGATCTGAGAGTACCGGGACTATGTTGGTGTGAGCGCCTTACTCGCGAAGGGGAGTGGGGTCCATTTTCCAGGTTTGGTTTCCTGAGACAGGAGGGCTCCTAGCCTGATGCGGCTAGCGTCCACAATGAGTTCAGTCATCAGCGTGGTGTCAAAGTACGCCATAGTGGTTCCTAGCAGGGCATCCTTAATTTTCTGGAAAGCGTTGTCTTCCTCTTTGCCCCACTTCCAGGTTGCGTCTTTCTTCGTCAGGGTGCGCAGCAGTTCCGCCAGCGTGGCTAGGTTCGGTATGAACCTCCTGCAGTATCTGGCCATCCCAAGGAAGCTTCTGACCTCTGATGCCGTTGTCGGAGCAGGGGCTTGTTGTATGGCTTGTGACTTCCTTGTGTCTACCCTGACGCCATCCTGGCTGATGACAAACCCGAAGAACTCAATCGACTTCTGGAAAAACAAACACTTGTTGTGAGAAGTCGGCCTGGTATATGCTGACCACTAATTAAAGTGGGCACCTTGTACCAGTCCAAACAACCCTTATTGATGATTAGGTTAAAGACAACCTTTATTGAAAGCTATCCTAGTGGTAGCTATGGAGAGCAGCCTTCAGGATAAGTCTCGAAGGAATGTAAAGCAGCTTGTTTTACCAGATTAGAACCGCCTGAATGACCAAATGAAAGGAGAACCACACAAGAAATATATAAAATATATGTATTTATTACTAAACACTCTCTACTAATCTCTTTATGAGATTAGAGAACAAAGCACACAATATTAAATCACTAGAACGACAGTAAATTGCACAATACACAGTGGGCTTCAGGGGGAGACCAAACCATATACTAAGAAAGTGGTATAACAACCACGACTTAACTAGACACAGTGCCTAGAGCACGTAGAATCGCTGGGACCCCAAGGAACTACCCAAGGTAGTGACACAGCGGACCCACGGGGGACGCGTGCAGTGTGTGAACACAGGTGCAAGCTCCGTACAACTCGATGGGAAAGTCGCAGTTGGAATTTTAAAGACTAAGGACACTTCGGGGAGGACTTTGACCAAACCCTTTCAAACATAGAAGGTTCTAAGGCCAGCACAATTGAGAGTACCAAGGTACCCGTGTTACCTATCCCAGAGCAGTCAGGTGAATAGGGGTCAAGTGATGTCAGAAACCTTCGTCGTTTTCAATGGCGTGATGCGAAAAAGTGCTGCTGCCGGGAAGATGAAAAGTGTCCGGTGATGAGAAGAACCTGAAAGCAGAGGTGACAGAGTCTGGGTCACTTGCCAGTGACCAGGGGCACGACAGACAAATACCCACCGATGTTGGGTGTTTCAGGTGAGAAGAGGTGAAGCTTGACTCCACAGCAGCCACGGGGACCATGAGATGTTGACGATAACCAAAGTCCAGAGGTGTCGAGTGCTGGGGGGTCAGTGTCCGGAATTGATCACCAACAAGCCTTGGCAACTGCAACCCAAGCGGTCAGAGGAAAGATGCTTCGGTGAGGACCAGCAAGGTCCTGGGGACTCTCCAAGTGATAGAGAGTCAGAGCACATCTGGAGCAACCAGGAAAGCCACAGAAAGTCAAAGTTTCCTTCACGGGGACCCACAGGTCAACGGACCAGGGATCACAAAGGGACCTCGAGCTGAATCACAAAATTCCCACGGAACACTCGTAGGGCCCGATTCACAGAACTAACTTAAGACAAAATCCTAAACTTCCTACCATTTTGGTATTCACAGAAGGCACTTACTCATTTCGGTATTCACAGAAGTCCTAACTTTGGGACTCCTAAATGCCTTCTGTGAATACCGAAAGTCTTAAAGTTAGGATTTTTCTCCGTTTAGGAGTCCTAAAGTTAGGACTCCTAACTTTACTACTCCTAAACTGAATGCCAAAATGGTAGTAAGTTTAGGATTTTGTCTTAAGTTAGTTCTGTGAATCGGGCCCGTGGAGTGTAGGCCGGAAATCTTCGGTGGAATTACTGCTCGGGGTCTAGACTACAAGTATCCTAAAGCACAGTCTCAGGGATCACCAAAAAGCATATGCTGCTGCAAAAGAACGCGGTGCACAGGAGTTCGGGTTGCACGGTCCCCACGAGGGATACGGGCCTCAGAATTGCTGAGAGCACAGATCAACCTCAGATACTTCGGGAACCCACCTCTTGTGTTGCAAAAATCTTCGGAGTCCTCAGGAGCTCAGGAGATGCAAACCGGTCAGATGAGTTTTAGGTGTCTGCCTTGCAGGGGAGTAACTCCTTTACTCCAAGGGAGATTCTTCAGTCATCCAGCATCGTGCAGATTGTTGAAGTACTTGGTTTCTGTAGCAGAGTTTAGTCCATATAAAATCTAAAGTCCTGTAGTCAGGGGTTCCTACTTTATACCCAAGGAAGGGGTGGGACAAACTCTGGGGACCCACCTATGGGAGGGTCAGGACAGAGGAGTGGCTACACCCATGTCCTTTGTCCACTTTTGCGCCAGAGCAGGAGCAAATGGCTCCTGCAACCGGTTTGAGCTGGATTATGCACAGGGACACCAAATGTTCCCCCTAGTGCAGACTTCAAAGCACTCTCAGAGTGCACCCACCCAGCCCCAATATACTAAAGCCTATCTGGGAGGGGGTCACACCTCCCTGTGACAGGAAACCTATTGTCAGGCCGTCCTCTGCTCGAGTCCAGCTGCAGGACGGCAGACTCATGTCTGTGGCTGGCAGCATCCAGTTTGCGATGCCCAGGTTCTGAAAAGCTGGTACCGGATGTACCAGTGTTCACTTAAGTCCCTCTAATAGGGTGGAATCATACCTCCCACACCAGTTACTGGTGTGGAGGTATGATTCTAAGGTGTTTGACACCAAACACGACATATTTCTATGCAGCCGTTTTCAAGTTAGCATTTACCACGAGGTTATAATGCACTTAAATATAGAAATAGTTGGCTGCATCACAAACAACCCCGGAAAATATGTTCCGAAGGCTGCAGAGGGGCTCTGCTCATGCAGGGGCACCCTCTCACATAAAACCCGGGCACCCTGCCTTCAGGATTGATAAGGCCTACCATAGGGGTGACTGATAGATTTATATGTGCAGTGATATAGTGAACCTATATCTAAGTACGAGGTGCATGAACCACCTTACACAGGTTGCTGTAGCAGACCTGTGGTGTCATTTTGAATGGTCTCCCAAGGGTGGCATAATACATGCTGCAGCCTCTGTGAGGCCTCTGGGGTACCCATGCCCTAGGTACATAGTATACCATATACTAGGGACTGATAAGGGTACACCAGAATCCAATCTGGAGTGTACCTAAAGTACATGCAATCAATTTAGAGGAGAAAGCAGCTAGACTGGGGTCCTGGATAGCAGGATCCCAGCCAGACTGAAGTCGAAAACAGTGAAACATCAGCAAAAAGTGGGGGTAACTATAAGAAGCAGATCCTACTCTCCTACACTTGTCATGGTGAAGAGTGATTCCGTGCTCAGCAAGACATTGGAGTGTAGCTCGGAGGTGGCGATGGTGTTCTTTCATGGTGGCGGAGTGTCAGGATGTCATCACTGACATTGAGTACTCCCTGGAGTCCTGACAGCACCTCCCCGACAGCGTTCTGGAAAATGTCTGATGCTGACGAGATACCAAAATTGAGTCTTTTTGTAACGGTGGAGGCCGAGAAGGTAGTGATATACCGGCTCTCGTCAGCTAGCCTCAGTTGGTGGTATCCTGCGTTGAGATCCAGCTTAGGGAACCAGCGAGATCCATTGAGGTCGGCCAATATGTCATGGACTGTGGGCGTTAAATGTCTTTCACGCTTGATCACCTGGTGGGACAGGCGCATGTCGATGCACAGCCGGATTTTCCCTGGCTTCTTCAGCTTCTCCCCAATTGCCATAGGGCATACCCAGGGCGTCGGCCCTGTGACCTTTTCAATAACGTCTTGCCATTCTAGTTCCTGCAGTTCTTGTTCCTCGAGTGGCCTCAGGTGGAAAGGAATGCTTCTATGTCTCAAGGCTACCGGCTTTACTGCTTTCTCAATATGTAGCTTTATTTGGGCTGTCTTAAGGCATCCGAGGCCTCTGCACAGTTGCGGAAATAAGTTTAGGACGTCTTCGGGTTGCAGTGTCTTGATGGTGTTTGCAAGTGTGACTAATCCAAGGTCTTCGGCCATGTGTGTTTCTCTACTAGAATGTCCGCCTCTCTGTTGACCACGTGGAAGGTGGTTGTGACTTCGTGTCCTTCTGCTTTGACTTGGACAGTCATCTTCCCTTTCAGTAGGAGAGGGGTTTGACTGCCATACGTGAGGAGCCTGACATGCGACGGGGACAATGCGGGTCGTTGCTTGAGCAATTTCGATGGCGCAGGTGGGTTGCGGGCACCCCTTCTGCTTGAGGTCACTTGCGAACGAAATCTGGTAGCATTCGCCTTCTTCGTCTGTTGATGAGTCCTCAAGGTAATGCCTTTGTCTGGTGGGTATCCTGACTGGTCTGGCGTTATTGGGCTCATCCAATGACAGTTGTTTGACTGCCTTCTACGGCGGCCGTCGTCCTCTGGCCCCCTCGGATCCTCAGACCTCCTCCACACACCACAGTGAAGTGATTAGGTGTACCACACTTGGAGCACGTTCGCCCTTGTGCCGGACATTCCTCCTGCAGGTGTTCTTCGTTTCCGCAGTAGCCGCAGTGTGGTCGTCTCGCTCATCTCCCCTGCCACCAGCCTCAGGTGCTTTTGTTCTGGGATCGGAGTCCGTTCACTCGTTCTGTCTTAACTGTGGGAGGTTTCTCCGCTTGTTGGGTGATCGCCATATCCATTGCCTTCACCCTGGCGTCTGACAGATCATGAGACCTGGCCAGGATGAGGATCTCTTCTAGGGTAATACCCGGTTGTCGTAAGATAAGGGTCTGGAGGTTCGTGTTCCTGCACCCTTGTATCACTTGAGTCGGAGGTAGAGGAAGTTCCATGCCTTGGCAGCAATGAGGGAGAGAAGTGTCCCCTTGATCTGGTCTTCTTTATGCATGGTACTGTTGCAAGGGAGAGCTGGACCGAGCGGAGGGATCTTTGGGGTGCGTGGAACGTGAGGCGGATGTTCATGTAGGCGTGTCTGGGGTTGTGGAGGGCTTTGTGGGTGTGGGTGAGGAGCTTGAAGGTGATTCTCTTCTCGATGGGGGGCCAGTGTAGAGTCCGTAGGTGTTGGCTGATATGGCAGTGGTGTGGTAGGTTGAGGACTAGTCTGACGGCTGCACTCTAGACGTTCTGTAGTTTGCGGGTGAGGTTCTTGTTGATTTCGGCATCGAGTGCATTGCCGTAGTCTAGTCTGCTGCTGATTAAGGCGTGGTTGACGGGTTTCCTGTTTGAGGGGAATATATTTGAGGGTCTTATGGAGTAGGCGGAGGGTGTGGTAGCAGGAAGAGGTGACAGCGTTGATCTGGCGGTCCAATTTGAACCCAGAGTCCAGGATGATTCCGAGGTTGCGTGCGAGGTCTGTGGGGGAGGGAGGTTTCCCGAGGGCAGGGGGCCACCAGGTGTCGTTCCAGGCGTCTGGGTATGGGCCCATGATGAGCACCTCCATTTTGTCCGTGTTGAGTTGTAGGCAGCTGTTCTTCATCCATCTGGTGACTGCTTCCATACCGTCTTGAAAATTATGTTTGGGGAGGTGGGTTTCATTGGACACAGAGAGGATGAGTTGGGTGTCGTCTGTGTACAATAAGATTTTGAGTCCTTGAGATCTGACGATAGAGGCGAACAGGGCCATGTAGACGTTGAACAGGGTCGGGCTGATGGAGGAGCCTTGGGGGACTCCGCAGGTGGTTGGTGTGGGTTCCGAGAGCAAAGGAGGGATTCTGACGTGTTGTGTTCTGCCAGAGAGGAAGGAACGGATCCAATCAGGGGTCTTGTTCCGGATTCCGGCTTCATGGAGTCTGCGGGCTAGGGTTTGATGAGAGACTTTATCGAAGGCTGTGGGAAGGTCTAGGAGAATAAGGGCCACAGTCTCTCCTGTGTCGAGGAGGGAGCGGATGTCGTCTGTCGCAGCGAGCCGGGCGATTTTGGTGCTATGGTTCAATCAATCAGTCAATCAGGGGTTTATAAGCGCGCTACTGATAATGTTAATGTTAATTTAAGATTTATAGAGCGCACAGCTACTCAACAGAGTGTCCCGGCGCTGTGACAGAAGAGACAAAGCGCAAAGACTCAGAGACCAAGATTAGTTAAGATGATAAGTTATGGTAGTTGTTGAAACATCCAGGTTTTTAACTGCTTTCTGAACTCCAGAAGGGTCGTGGTCTGTCTCAGGGATAAAGGCAGGATATTCCAAGCGCGGGACACTTGCACATGGAAAGACCGACCTCCGCAGCGGGCTCTACAGAAACTCGACGCCATGATCAGATATTGATGGGCTGATCTAAGCGATCTGCGTGGGATGTCGTAAAAGATTCTTTTCCGGATGTAATGTGCCCCCAGCCCATGCAGAGCTTTGACGGCAAGGGTTAGGGCATTTGAAGAGAATTCTGTACCGGACCAGGAGCCAATGCAATTTCTTCAGATCGTGGGAAATCCGTTCTCTGGCTACTAACTTCAGGACTGCTCTGGCCGCTGAGTTCTCCGGGAGGCCAAAGTATAGGAGATTAACATAGTCCAATCTGGAAGTGATAAGGGGCTGCACGACTAACCCCCTGTGAGGGTCTCAAGGCGCTGGGGGGGTGCAGCTCCAGATCAGTCGAAGAGCCAGGTCTTGAGGTCCTTCCTGAACGTGTGCAGGGTCGGGGAGCGTCTGATGTTCACGGGATTACAAGACACATACATTTACATTTACATTTACAGGGAGCTCGTTCCAAGTCTTGGCTGTGATGTAGAAGGCTCTCCCGCCTGCTCTGTTTCTGCAGATGCGGGGGACCTCTGCCAGGATTAAGTCGGCGGATCGAAGGTTTCTCTTGGGTACGTGGAAGGAGACTCTCTTGTTGAGGTATTTGGGTCCGATGTTGTGGAGGGATTTGTAGGCGTGGGTGAGGAGTTTGAAGGTAACCCTCTTCTCGACGGGGAGCCAGTGGAGGTCTCGTAGGTGTTGGGTCATGTGCTCGTGACGCGGTGTCCCGAGGACGAGTCTGGCTGCGGTGTTCTGGATGGTTTGGAGTTTGTGTAGAGGAGTTCTGTTGATTCAGACGTAGAGGGCGTTGCCATAGTCCAGTTTGCTGGCTATGGGCGCGTGGGTGACGGTCCTTCTGCAATCAGGGGGGATCCATTTGAAGGTCTTTGGGAAGATGCGCAAGCAGTTGAAGCTGGTGGAAGCGACGGCGTTGATCTGGCGGTTCATGGAGAGGGAGGAGTCGAGGATGATGCCGTGGTTTTGTGCGTGGTCTGTGGGGGGGGGGTGGACTGCCGAGGGCGGAGGGCCACCAGGTGTTGTCCCAGGCAGAGGGGCAGGGTTCGAGGATCAGGACCTTGGTTTTCTCTGAGTTGAGCTTCAAGCAGCTGTCTTTCGTCCAGGCTGCGACGTCCTTCATTCCTTCCTGGAAGCAGAGTCTGGTGTCTTCGGGATTCTTCGTGAGTGAGAGGATGAGCTGGGTGTCATCAGCGTAGGATACTATGCTGAACCCATGCTGTCTGACGATGGTGGCGAGGGGGGCCATGTAGATATTGAAGAGCGTGGGGCTGAGCGATGATCCTTGGGGTACTTCTCAGTTGATCTCTGTGGGTTCAGAGAGGAAGGGAGGGAGTCTGATTCTCTGGGTTCTGCCGCAGAGAAAGGATTGGATCCAGTCAAGGGCGGCTCCCAGTATCCCCGTGTTGTGAAGTCTGGCTGCGAGCGTGCGATGTGAGACGGTGTCGAAGGCTGCGGAGAGGTCTAGAAGGATGAGGGCTGCAGTGTGTCCCTGGTCGAATAGCATGCGGATGTCATCAGTGGCCGCGAGGAGGGCGGTCTTGGTGCTGTGGTTGCTGGGGAATCCAGACTGGGAGGCTAGGATGAAGTTCTCTTCAAAGAAGACGGTCAGCTGAGCGTTTACGAGTCTCTCGGTGACTTTGGCCACGAAGGGGACGAGAGAGATGGGCCGGTAGTTTTTCAGGTCCGTTGGTTCGGCCGTAGGTTTCTTGAGGAGGGGTTTAACCTCCGCCCAATTCCAGTTGCCTGGGAAGGTGCCGGATCTGAGGGAGGCGTTGGTGGCCTGTCCTAGTTTGGGTGCGATGGCGGCAACGGCCCAATGGAAGATGTGCGGTAGTCAGGGGTCCGTCAGGGCTCCTGAGTGGGTTTTCTTCATGGTAATGGTCTGTACTTCCGTGATGCCAGGTCACACCCCGCTCCGGCTCACAGCGCGGGTCGCGCCATCAACGCTGCAGACTTGCTCCGTGCTCCACCGGCCCGACAGGCCAGGAGATGAGCACCACACAGCCGGCGTGGCACAGGGTGGGCAGGACATCGATGATGGCCAGCAGAACGCCCACCCTCATCTCCAGTGTAACGGGGCCTTATAATCGCACAGACCCTGGGGGGACAGCTAAAATTAGACACACGCACACTCGGCTAGTGGTTATGGGCCGGAAGTCCCGAGCGACCTTCGCCCTTTTATTTATCTCTTCTGGCCACACCTGGCCGGAGGGTGAAACAATATATGGTGGTGCTTCCGGGCTGAGGTTCGCTCCCTGGCCTGATGGGTCTGTCGCACGGGGAGTGTGGGATGCTGGGGGCCACCACACTGGGAATTGTTGTGGCCAGGCGGGCCCACTCGGGTGCAGGACACACCTGGCTGTCAAGAGAGATGGTGGGGCTGGTAGACGGACGACGCCGGGAGACGACCCTGACCCGGCGAAGCCTCTGAAGCCGGGTACAGTGCGGGGTGGGTGAACCTGGCCAACACATCAGCATACCAGAGCGGACTACACTTAACGGAGGCCCCCCTCCGACTTACCAGAGATAAGAACTGGTTAGGGGCTAGTGCTGGAAATGGTCCACACCAAGTGCACCCACTTGGGTCAGTCCAACCAAATCTGATAAATACACAGTCGCAATTGGACAGCCGGGTGAGGTTGGGGGAAAGTCTGAGGACTCATCGGCAATGGGAGGGAGCGACTCCACACCAAAGCACTCACTGAAAGACATCATGAAAGCTATGAGAGATCTTCGGGGCACCCTTGAACCAAAACTAGACACGGTCACTGAGGAAGTGAACTTGCTTTGCGCTGATCTTTGCAAAATAGCAGATCAAGTTGGTTCGCATTGAGGATCAGGAAGGAAGGGCAAGACGCAACAACATCCATGTGGTGGGGGTCCCATAGAGGGCAGAGGGTCAATCAGTTGATCTTTTTCTTGAAGAGCTAATCCTCCATACCCTCTGATCCAAGTGCCTGTCAAATTACTTTCAGTCAAACAAGCACATAGAGATCTGGGACCGCCACTGTGCGCCCCCCCCCATGCACAATCATAGCCTGAATACGGAACTTTAGGGACCGCGATGCAATTCTACAAGCTTGCCAGTTCGTGCTGGACTGTTCCCATGAGGCACAGGGTCAGACTGATTTGCATATGGCCATGTCTGAACTGGGGTGGCAGAGTGGGCTAAAGAACGGTGATGGATCAAACCCAGATCTGTTGACTGGGTGTGAGTGTTTGATTGGTTCTGATGCTCCGTCCATCACCACCCCCTTTTGTATCGCAATTCTACAAGCGGCACGCTCATCATGGAGACCTACAAAATGAAAACACAACAATCCAATTTTTTCCAGACTTCACCGTTTAAATGCAACACCAAAGAAGGTCATTTGATATGGTCAAGAAAGCCCTGAGAGACGAAAATCTCAAATACATGATGCTATTCCCTGCCAAGCTCAAGGTCCTGATGGGAGGGAAACAGTTTTTCTTCATGTCGCCAAAAGAAACCTGGGACTGGCTGGAGGGCTGGAGGGTTGCCGACTGGGGGAACAACCAGAGGAAAACAAATGTCCAGAAGGGCCGACCTCCAGAGGTGAGCGACCCGGCGTCTCCAGCTGGCCAATCAAACCAAGAAACAGAAAGAGACGAAAGTTGACAGATGGCGTATGGAGCTCCCCATTTCTTGAGCTCCTCATACATCAGATGAGGCCAAGCCATGGGAAGACGGATCTATGTCTATTATGAGCTTACGCCATATAACAAGGTGGTAGTTGGACCAATGCATATGCAGGCCAAGGGCAACATGATTTGAAGGGGTTAACCATGATTCGATAACTTTGAGTCAGTGGCGTACCGCCTCCTAATTGTTTAATGCATAGTTTTGGGTGATAGGCACTCTGCAGGTTGGGAATGTGGGGGGGTCTCTCTCACTAAGCAGGGATGCAGGGAGGGGGGTATTTAAGGCTTTAATTGATTACTGTGTTTGGTTCTGCAGTTATGCTTAGTGTATGCATAGTACAAACACTCAGAACCTCAACGGAAGATGGGACGGTATTGACAGCCACTAATGGAGGTCCCTAAACAAGCAACCGTACGAATATGGTCTTGTAACGTAAACGGATTGGAGAATAACATTAAATGTACCCTAGTCCTGCAACACATTAAACGTCACCTCCTTGACATCATACTGTTACAAGAGACGAACCTGAAGGGGAATCATTACAAGGCCCTAGACCAATTTGTATACAAACTAGTAGCCCACTTGGGGTATTCAACCAGTTTCCGCGGGATGAGCATCCTGGTTAGGAAACTCTTGCCATTCACGATAAGGAAAACATGGTGGTACATGCTGGGGTGTCACGTGGCCTTGTCTGGCATTTGGGAGGGCCGATCATTAAACCTCTGTTCCTTAAAAAATCCACCCAAACTACATGCGGCTATCCTTCCACAAATGAGTGCTCTACTCCTGAAACTGCCCAACGGGATCCTCCTTGTAGGGGGAGACAAGAACATCGAGATGACCCAGTGCTGGATCGACTTGGTTCAGCAAGTAGCCAAGCTGGGGGGGAGAACTCTCCTTGACTTTACCTTAGCGTTGGGCCTGACAGACCTGTGGAGAATCCAGAACCCTCTCTTAAAGCAATACACCTATTACTCAGTGCCCCGTGGGTCATTTTCACACATTGGCTATTTCTTTACACGACATGACCAAGTTGGAAGCTTTCAAGGCTTTGAACACTTGGCGCGGGGCATATCAGACCACTCGCTGGTGCGAGTGTCACTTAGGGGACCCACAGTTCACACCAACAGCTACCCTAGACTAGACCCCTGGTATTTGAGAGATAGGGACATCGAAGACAAGCTGAACTTGGGGGCAGAGTTGTACTTTAAGGAAAACAATGGACCAATCTCCTCTCCATGCATCCTATGGGAGGCTTTTAAGCAGTGATATGAGGCCAGGCTCAGGCCCTGATAGGTTGGAAGAGAAAGGAGACACAAGTTGCATGGAACACGATAAAAGAGGACATTCTGATGTTGCAGACAGAGGTGACTGGGGAGCGTAGCGCCGACCTCCAACACAGATTAGCACTGAGGCAGCACGACATGAGGAACCTGGCTGATGAAACGGCCCGATCATACGGGCTGGCCACACAGCGCCGACTCTACAAGGTCAGCGACAAGGCCTCCAAACTACTGGCTTGGCTGGAAAAGAGGGATAGGGATAGGTCTTGGGTGGTGGTAGTTAGAGATCGGGGGCTGCCCTACGTACGACAAGTGCAGAGATCGCGGACACCTTTGCTTCATACTATGAGAGCCTCTACAGGCCAATTAGCAGGAGGTCAAACACTGAGGAGCTCCTGAGTGATTTTATCATCCTGACACTCTCGGGTGAGGCCAGGGACAGTCTTGAAGCCGAACAGACAGAGGAGGAGAGAGCAACAGCCCTGGGTTCTTTGCAGTCCAGGAAGGCGGCAGAGCCTAACGGCCTGCCGGTCAAGTTATACAAGGGTCTTTCAAGTCAAATCACAGGGCCAATGCTGGAGATGTTCCTAGTGGCAGTGTGTTCTGAGCGGCAGTGGAGGCGGGATCCCTCCCGGAAGACCAACGAACCACCACGATAGTGGTCATTCACAAAACTGGCCAGCCTCCCGAGGTCTGCGAATCCTACAGACCAATCTCTCGCCTAAATATGGAGGTGAAGATCCTTGCGAAAGCCCTGGATGCGAGACTCATGGTGGTCCTCCCAGACATTAGTCACGTAGACCAGTCGGGCTTCATGCCACGAAGGAGTACCAGACTCAACTTGCGCAGAATGTATAGAGTTCTTCACATGACGAGTGAGCCCTCAACTCAGCAGAAAGCACTGATGGCCCTGGACGCTTCCATGGCATTCGATAGTATAGAATGGGCATACCTATTCGCCACTCTAGCAAGATTGGGAAATTCTGCACGTGGGTTAAACTGCTTTACCAGGGCCCGCTAGCCAGGGTGCGAGTCAGCGGTGCGCTTTCTCGGGTCATCGCGCTGGGCAGGGGCACCAGACTGGGATGCCCACTGTCGCCCCTCCTTTTTACCTCGGCCCTGGAGCCACTGACAGTATGGATATGAGGTGAGCTGCTGATCGTCGGATGGATGCGACGAACCATCTCCCCATATGCAGACAACATAGTCCTCTATTTTTCCAGACCATATACCTCCATAGCGTGCAACCCAAATATTTTTTAACTATGCAGGAGTTATGTGGGATAGAACATAAACTGGGATAAACCATTAAAATTTCCCCTGTCTGGACCCCGCTAGGACTCCCATCAATGTGTGCGGCACCGATAGTATCGGAAGGCTTTAAATACCTTGGGATATTTGTAACCAGAGATCAGCACTTATTCCTGCAGCAACACTTCATCCCACAGCTGCATGGCCTCTGCGCAGACACAGAACAATGGCAGACCCTCCCTCTATGACTAGTGGGCAGGGCGGCACTGTACAAAATGATGGCCCTTCCCAGACTGTTCTATGCCTTACAAAAGACACCTTATCAGGTCCCACAAACCTTCTTCAATCAAATTGCTCAAGATCTCCGATCACTAGTCTGGCAAGGGGGAGCACCACGTTTAGCCCTGCGCAAGTTACAAAGAGTTATCTATGATGGCGGTCTGGCCATCCTGGACATCAAAAACTACTATTGGGCCTCACAACTGCTGATGGTCCACGACGGGGCATACACAGACCAGAGTGAGCCGGCCTATAGGGTCGACCGAGCTGCTATGCCAGCCGGGAATCATGAAATCGTCCTATACGCCCGCAAAAAGGAAATAGCGCTACCAATACATACATACTGAGACAGTGGTGAGGAGCTGGGCTGAAGCCAATCGATAATAGAGTTGGCAATCTAGATTGACAGCTTTGATCCTTCTTTGGCATAGTGACCAGCTGGGGAGGTGTCTGGACTGCAGGGGTTGGCACAGTGGGAAAAGATAAGAATTGAGCGCCCGGGAAGCATATGGAGAAACGGCTCGATGCTCCCCTTTGAGGCCCTTAGTCAGGAGTTTGATCTCTCCCCCACCCAGAGACTTCACTATTTCCAGCTCGGACACGCTCTTGGGAAGCATATCCGAGAAGGCACACACCTCCTCGACTCTTCCCCCCTGGAGGACAGACTGCTGGCTGACACCATCCCAGAACAAGCATTGGCATGGCCAATAGGTCTCGCTTTTGGGACCTTATAAGTGTTTAGTTATGCAACTGTTGCATGGCTAAACACTTATAAGGTCCCAAAGGCGAGACCTATTGGCTATGCCAATGCTTGTTATAGGTGTGTTTGAAATGCACTACTAACAAGCTGTAGCCTGATGACTGACGAGGAGGGAGGGGAGAAGGGAGGGGGAGTGAGAGCACAGAGCAGGGGGTGGTGGCAGAGAGCACCTCGCGGACAGCAAGCCTGTGTTTACAATACCTAGTGGGGGTGGGGTCATGGCCTTCACAGACGTCTGCCAAAGGCTTTTTAAATGTTAGCTCGTCACTAACTAAAATGCCAGTGCCTCATGAAATCAGTATCCCGTGTCCTTTGTCTAAATAAAACTCACCGTGAAAACGAAGAGGACGTGCCCCACTGCTGCTTAAAACCCAGGTGTACGCGCGGTATATTTAAATTAACAAAGGGCTTCCGACTGCTCGCGTCTCTAAATGCAAGTACAAAACAAGCATTGGCCGCGCGGCCGTGAAATTAACGCCGCGCGGCCATGAAAGACAAAGTGAGCCACAGGGAAGGCTGGCATATGGTGAGCACTTTCGCGGCCACTTTTATGTTCTCAGTGGCCGCGCGGCTTACTGAGAACATCAAAGCGGCCGCGAAACTGATGAGCAGGCTAACAAATGGTGTGCGCGCCCGGCGCACATGCACTGTAGTTGGCGGCCTGAAAATCACTAGTTTGCACTTCCAAATCCCGCTTTCTATAGCTCTCGCCAGAGCAGCGCTAAAGCGCTGGCTCAGGCGAGATCTAAAAAGGAATATCAGTGATCTACTGGACACTAATGAACAACTCCCCCGACTTGATGGGACAACTCAGACGCACTTGGACAGAGGCCATTGGTGATATTGATGACGAAGAAAGGGAGGAGGTCCTGCGAGGCCTCCGAGACATCGCGACCCTAGCTAGATTTAGGTTAATCCAGCTGAAGGTCCTACATCCCTCGTATTACTCACGAATCCTGCTGCATAAATTAGAAAAGGGGGAGACACCCCAGTGTTCAAGAGGAGGGATCCTTTTACCAAATCCTCTTGGACTGCCTCGTCCTTCAAGGGTATTAGAGAGGGGTGACGGACAGACTGGCCGGACCCTCGGGTGAGAGTGCCAATGAATGCAAAGTGGTTAATCATGTTCCTCCAGGGAGAGGGAGAGCGGCCACGACAGACTAAGATCTGGGTAGCACTGGCAACAGGGGCGGCCAAAAGAAATATAGCAAGGAGAAAGGGGTCCCACATCCTCCAATGGTAGCAGGGTGGGAAGCTGATATGGACTGGTGCCAGAGGGCAGAGAAAGTGATCTATAAGGCAAGAGGGTGCCCCAAAAAAGGGGAGAAAATACAGAGGAACAACATTGGGGTCATGAGGTAGCCGGGGAAAGCATATAGGACACTATATAATAAAACCAAGGATACTCCCGGACACTCACAAATTGGGGGGCTACCTTGCTCACCATGTACGGCCACTCCTAGGGGAACAGCAACACATGGCAATATGAGAAGATGTGTGTACTAAACGTTCAGCTCGTATACTGTAGGATGAGCTTGTTTAATAAAAATATATATTTTTAAATTAAAAATGAAAGAGAGATATAAACATGGGGGCAGATTTTTGAGCCCCTTGCGCCACTTTTGCGTCACTTTTCCCATGTTAAAAGTGACGCAAAAGTGGCGCAAGGGGCTCATAAATCTGCCCCAAGATGTTTATACTGTTTTTAACAATGAAGTTTCATTGAGTTGACCTAGGTAGGCATAGTTGTGTTTTCAATAGCATTTTAAATGGTTGTGAGGTGGAGGGTCTGACTGTCCTGCTCTCTCAGAGTAATTTCCAGTGGCTGAGATTAATTCAAGCATTCCATCCATCACTGTTTTGTATGATATAATGTTCTTACATTAGATTGTCTTCGCAGCGCTATGTCATTGGGCTGCTGCTGAAAAGCCCTGTCTCTCTTCTGCTTCTCTTAGAGTTACTCCATCGCCTCCTACCCCATGTACCACTCGGTGTATGAGACGTACGACTTGGTCTCGCGACTGATGGACAGGGGCTTTAAGTACCACCAGGCCGTGGCCCGGATGTGGGGGGAGATGGCCCTGGCCCTGGCGGATAGGGTCATCCTGAGGCTGGACTGTCTGGAGTATGCGACCACCCTGGAGAGGATCGTCGCCGAGCTGGAAACCACCCAAGGATCCCTGCTGAGGAGCCGGAACATCACTCTGGGTATGACGTCAGGGGGGTGGAGAGGGAGGTAGGCCAGTCTGCTGCTCCAGCACTTCCTGGAGGCAGTGGCCAAGCACGAGCGTCCTGAGTCCTACTACAAGAAGTGATGATGGACCCTCTGCCTCTTGGGGTGGTAATCAGAGCTATCCATCATTGGGGTGTGTTGGCCCCTCCCCCTACTGGGCCCGGGTGTCACTGCACCTGCTGCACTAACGATAGCTGGAGCTTTCCAAGAGCCTCACTCCACCTGCCTTTCCCTCTCACCAACCTCTCTCCTTCCCTCCCTAGCCTCTGCCCTACTTTCACCCTCTCTACTCCCTGTTGCTTCCTCTCTTCCCTCCGGCTTCTCACTTTTTCTTCCATCTTTCCTCTCTTTCTCTTACTATCTCTCCACTTGTTCTAGTCCCCTTGCTCTACCCTCAATGCTCCTGTATTCTGTCTATTCTGTCTACAGCCCACCCTCCTCTGCTCCTTGTGTCCCCTTCATCTATCTGTTTCATCTCTTTCATCCCCCCTTTTCTTTCACATCTATATCTTGTCTCAGCGCCTTTATTTCTGTCTCCTCAATCTTGTTCTTTTATTTCTGGCCCTTTTCTATTCCTTTTGCCAATCCCATTTTCTAATCGTTACCTCCGTTTCCTGTTCTGTCACTTTTCCTCTCCTATCTTTTATCTTTCCTTTTATTCTTTTGTTGTCTCTTCTCAAGTTCCACCCAAACTCCCCCCCCCCCCTTCCTAATTCCTCCACCCTGTCCCTTTCCACCAGCAGTGAACAGTGCCAGGGCACAGACAGGCTCTGTATGGAAACCACTCCCAGCGAGTGACATGTGATCTAACCCTAGTTGGTCCCGGTGCCGCTGCACTCACTGCACCACTGTTGCTTATGCTGTCCCAGTCTCTGCAGACTCCGATGCTTTCAGAGCAGGACGGGCTGCCATGACTGTCCCATTCCATCTGTGGCCCCCTGTGGCGTGCGGCTGGTGTGCACATGAGGGCCGGAGCTGCTTCGGGCTCTTAGTCCCACTCTGGTGCTGGCCCCGGTGTTGGATACAAAGGAGTTACAAGGGGTGGGGGGGGGGGGGGGGAGTGCGGAGGGACTAAGGAGGGGGCAGTGAAGAGGGGCTGTCATGGGATTGGAGGTTGACAGACAGGCGGGTTCCAGGGATGACAGGGGGAAGAGGGGCAGGTGGGGTGTCCAGCTCCTTGTATGTAAGAATGGGTTCTGTTTCCGGCACACACACAGTCATACAGAGACACATGTGCACAAATACAAACATCATCACACAGCACACATATGAACCCACAGACACGCCAAGACACGTGCACACACATTATTTGCGTGGTGACACCGGCATACAGAGGTCGAGTCTCACAAACAGACACACACGCAGCCAGCTTCACATGCACACACATGCAGGCACACAGCCACCTACTCACATGCACACACATGCAGGCACACAGCCACCTACACACGTGCACACATGGACATATATCGGCACGCCAGCGCACGCACACACATATGGATATGCATGCTTACCCATGCATAGACATGTCAAGCCACACCCTCGCACACAGTCATGGCCAAAAGCCCACTGTGAGGAAATGCGTTTTATGATAAGGCCTGGCTGTGCCGCCTGACCGTGCAATGAACTCACACACCTGCCTCGGCTTCGAGCCGTCAGGCAACGAGCGCAAAGCAGGTAGAAGTGCAAACTCACTGAAAAAGAAAAAAACACAACACAAAGGAAATTCAAAAGCAAATTATAAACACAGGTCTCATTTTATGAATATTTAAACACCAAAATAAACAAAATCCATAAGAGGCTTCATCAAGCACATCGTAAAGCACAGCTTTTCGCTTAGAATGCAAACAGGCAACTACCGCAGTTACTTTTAAAACTTTTAAAGTCTTTTGTACAGTTGTGTTCAGCTACTCTGGCTCGCTTTGGGCAACCAGCTCCAGCAGGGAGCATGCCACAGAGGCCAGTGAGGCTTCGTAAGACGGTTGCCTTGCAGCCACAGAGGCCCCAGTCCAGGTCCGCGCTCTATGGGCAGCCATCGAAGGAGTGGTCCTGACGCAAGGCTTACAGTATGGGATGTTGAAGATGCTGAAGGATGCTTCGGAGGCTTTCCTGGTCACCGGGGCTCTTCCTGGGGCCACCCCTCGGTCCACAAACACTGTGGGGCAACTTTGGCCACAGAGGCCGATGCCCAGCGAAGTCCTGGTGAAGTCCAGCCAAAAAACAGTTGGCACTGGTCTATGGTCTCAGGTCACAGCAAAAACACTGGCTCCCTTTAACTGAGGCTAGTGTACATCTTGGGTGACCAAACTGCCCTCCAACAACTCTTCCAGGTCTAGGAGACTCAGGCGCAATTTTCAAGTGTCTGGACTTAGTCTCCCTGGCTGCGATTCAGTGGTCAGTGACGATCTAGTGATTGTGGCAACTGACTCTCCAAGGAGGCTTCTTCACATTTTGTGGCCCTGGAACTGTGACTCTTGGCGTCACTTCTTCTGTCTTGGGCTCGGTGATGACTTTCTTTGAGCCGGACACCACAGGCAGAGTCCTCTCTGTGCTGGCCGAAGGAGCAGCGGCTGCAGTCCAGTCTTTGGTGCAGCCTCTTTTCGTGGTCTGGGGAACAGCAGGGTAGTCCTTTTTCGGCTCTCTCCCCAGTGCAGATGTGATCTGAGGTCTGGGTGCCACTTTTTATGGATGCGGTGACTACTAGTCAAAGGGCTACCTGGTCCCCTCCCAACTGATGACGACTTCCTGCAAAGTGTGGCATCCAGCTATCCCAGAGTGCAACTGTCTGCCCACTCCCAAGATGGCTGAACCCTTTTCTTGGTGTGTGGAGCTTGGTAGCCCACCGTAGAGGTGTGGCTACATGAGGGCTACACGGCCATGGGTAAACTGTTCCCCTCTCGCGGCCCCTGACGCTAACCAGTCTACCAGCACAAAAGAGCTGCCCCCCTCGTCTGTGCCCACTATTTGCCCTTCAATGGCGGCTTCCCCTTTGAAGCTTGCCTTTTGAGCTCACCCCCTGTGTGGCTTCCTGCCAGGGAGATGTAACACCTCATCCAATGGCAGGCCTCTATTATGTCATTTCCTGGGAGTCCTTCACACTTCTCCCCAGGAGGGCAGAAGGCTGTCTTCTTGCCAGCATCTGCGAACGGCCACTGGAAAACTCAGGCAACAGAGGGGCAACTTTCTAAAGTTTCCTTTTACTCAAAAGTTTCATCAAATTCGACTTGGGCATTTAATCTTCTCCAATCATTGTTTTGATAGCTCGAGGTACCAACTTCGGTAGTTTCATTCAGAAGTTAGCACAGCTGAGTTGTCAGGGTTTAATCCTGTACGCACCAACGGGGCTACTAGACTTTCCATAGTAAAAATGACAATTTGAGGGTTTTACTGTTAGGACATATCAGCACCCTGGCTCAGGGCTCGACAGGCCTACCTTAGTGGTGACTTATATATAAGAAAGAATTCTGAAATTAGATCCGGGCATAGACTCCAAATTCATTAGTACATTTTATTGTTTCACAACATGTCCACCATATGACACGTTTTGGCCAAGCCTGGCCTCGCTCACATACGCGCTGCAAGCTAAAACGTCTCTTTTTGTATTCACTCCGTGCTTGAGCGTAAGCGATAGTAACTAACAACAGACTATACATTGTTCAATCTTGCTACTGACAGAAGACAGACTTAAAATTTGCATGATGGCACAATAGCAACACCATTATGTCAATACACTAAAATCATGAAAGTGTGACATACAGAGTGATAACATCTATATATAAAACATCCATAATTACAAGAATAAATATGTACATTAGGGAGACTGTTGGAAGGCGGACCCCGAGGAGTCGGTACGACCACCAAGGGGGGGCCCTCACACTGCACGAAGTAGCCGAGCGCTGCCGAGAAGTCTCCTGAGAGATCCTTCTCTTATCACGTACTAGCACAGTAACACCACCACACAGGACTCAAGGAGGTTGTCTTGTGACAAGCAATTCTTTATCAGCAATAAAAAGGTTACGAGGTCAATATTTACACGAAGGGATCGAGGGATCCACCAAAAGTCTCAGTGTCTCTTTGGAAGGGTCGGGGTAGCGGGACAGTCTTTGGCAGGAATGCGGTACGAGGGTACCTGGGGCCCAGTTCTTATCCTCAAGCTGGAGGACCTCCGGATCTCGGATGGGTCGAGCCGCGACGGCGTCAGCAGGGCTCTGGCGTACAGTTCGTGGAGAGCCGCGATCAAATCAGCAGGGCTCTCAAGATGGTTTCTGCTCAGCTCGAGCCGCGACGTCGTCAGCAGGGCTCCTAGGAAGGTTTCAGCGAGGTTGGGCCGCGACGGCGTCAGCAGGGCTCTGATGTTCCAGGTGGTTCAGAAAGGGTTCACAAGAAGGAGCCGCGACGCAGTCAGCAGGGCTCGTGATGGTTCCGACAAGAGTTCTTCTCCGTAGGGTCAGCCGCGATTCAATCAGCAGGGCTCTCGACTCCGGGATACAACTGCCGAGCTGTGGTGGGGTCGCCCCAGATATAGGTCTGGAGCCCTTTGATGTCCGGACCTATGCGCCCGAGGGGGCGGAGTGGCCGGGTGGAGGTGGCCAGACGCCCAGCAGGGGAGGCGCCAGGCCCATGGGAGTTGCAGGGCGATCACACCTCGAAAGGGGAGGACAGTTGGGGGTCCCATCGATACTGTCCTCCGCCGGGGGCGATGAATGGTTCCTGCGGCACCCCCTGGCTAGTTCGTGGTGCCTCGATGTCGGGGCTTCGCTGGGGTCGAGGCCGGGTTGAGCGGGGGTGCACGGTGTGACGTGGATGCCAACAAGATGGCGGAGCCACGAGGAGTATGCGACCACGTGCAGCTCCGGGTGAAGGGCCTTGGTGCAGTTCAGACAGGTGGCCCGTGAAGGCCGGGGTGGGGAACGGGCACAATCCAGGGGGTTAAGGACCACGCCACGCGGCCGGGTCCAACAGGCGTCCCCCCCAGCCGAAGGCATGGAGAGTCACCCATCTCCTTGGGGATTCTCCTCGTCAAGGCGGAAGAAGCGGGACAGGCCGTCGGCGTTGGCGTGGTCATTGCCGGGCCGGTGCTCGACGTCAAAGTCCATCCCTTGTAGCGAGATGGACCACCGCAGCAGCTTGGGGTTCTCGCCCCGCATTTGCATTAACCATTGCAAGGGCCGGTGGTCGGTCTGGACCCGGAAGTGGGTGCCAAAGAGGTAGGGCCGGAGCTTCTTGAGGGCCCACACCACAGCGAAGGCCTCACGCTCAATAGTGCTCCAGCGTTGCTCTCGGGGCAGTAGTCGTCGGCTGATGAAGGCCACTGGTCGGTCGAGCCCCTTTTCGTCGGCTTGGGATAGGACGGCCCCGATCCCATACTCAGAGGCGTCTGTCTGTACCACGAACTCCTTCTGGTAGTCCGGGGCCTGCAGCACCGGAGCAGTACACATGGCTGTCTTTAGGGTGTCGAAGGCTGTTTGGCAGCGGGGGGTCCAGTGTACCTTCTTGGGCTGCTTTTTGGACGTTAGCTCTGTGAGGGGGCCAACAATGCTCCCATAGTCCCGGATAAACCGCCGGTAGTATCCGGTGAGGCCCAGGAAGGCCCGGACAGCGGTCTGGGTAGTGGGGGGTTCCCAGGTCTGGATGGCATCTATCTTCGCTTGGAGGGGGGCCACCTGCCCGCTCCCCACTTGATGGCCCAGGTAGGTCACGGATCCGTGGCCTATTTGACATTTGCTGGCCTTGATCGTGAGTCCGGCCCGCTGGAGGGCGGCCAGGACGGCCTTCAGGTGGAGGAGGTGCTCGGCCCAGTGGTTGCTGTACACGGCAATGTCATCTAAGTAGGCCGCGCTGACGGCCTCAAGCCCGGCCAACACCTTGTTCACCAGTCTTTGGAAGGTGGCCGGGGCGTTCTTCATTCCGAAGGGCATCACCCGAAAGTGGTAATGCCCATCCGGGGTCGAAAAGGCGGATCTTTCTTGGGCGCCGGGGGTGAGCTGGATTTGCCAGTACCCGGCGGTGAGGTCCAGCGCGCTCAAGTAGCGAGCGGCCCCTAGGCGGTCGATGAGTTCGTCGGCCCAGGGTATCGGGTGTGCGTCTGTCTTGGTTACTGCATTCAGGGCTCGGTAGTCCACGCAGAATCGCAACTCTGGGGGGTGACCGGGAGCTGCGGCCTTGGGCACCAGGACGACAGGGCTGGCCCACGGGCTGTCGGATGGCTCGATGACCCCCAGGGCCAGCATCTTCGCTACTTCGGCCTGGATGCAGGCCCGCACTCGGTTAGGCACCCGGTAGGCTCTGTGTCGTATGGGGGGGCTCTCCCCGGTGTCGACGTCGTGGACGCACCAGTGGGTCACCCCCGGGGTGAGAGAGAAGAGGGTTGCGTAGTCCCACAGTAATTGCTGGCAGTCGTTGCGCTGTTCCGGGGTCAGGGACGAGGCGAGTTGGACCCCTTCGATTGATCCATCGTGAATGTCGGATTGCAAGAGGTCGGGCAAGGGCTCGGAATCGTCCTCGCCCCCTTCGTCAGTCGCCAGCAGCAGGCTCAGTTCGGTCCGGGCGAAGTGGGGTTTTAGCCTGTTAGCATGTAGGACCCGGAGGGGGTTCCGGGGGGACTCCAGATCGACCAGGTAGGTGACGGGACTTTTCTTCTCCACCACCTTGAAGGGCCCGGTCCACTTGTCCTGGAGGGCGCCGGGTTCGACCGGGGCCATGACCCATACTTTCTGACCTGGCTCGAATTCTATAGTAGAGGTGTTGCGATCGTACCACCGCTTCATGTCCTCCTGGCTGGCCTCGAGGTTGGCTTCGGCCATGGCTCGGAACCTGCGGGTCTGGTTTCGGAGGGTCAGGAGGTATCGGTAGACGTCAGGAGGGGCGCCTCGGGGCTTCATCTCCCAGCCCTCCTTGACCAGGCTGAGCGGTCCGCGGACCGGGTGTCCATACAATAGTTCAAACGGGCTGAACCCCAGGGACTTCTGCGGGACATCCCGATAGGCAAACAGGAGGCAGGGCAGCAGGACATCCCATTTCCGCCTGAGGGGTTCTTCCAGGCCCTGGATCATCCCTATTAATGTTCGGTTGAACCGCTCAACCAGTCCGTTCCCCTGAGGGTGATAGGGGGTCGTGAACTTGTATGTGACCCCGCACTGTTGCCACAGGGACCGCATGTACCTGGAGATAAAGTTCGTGCCGCGGTCGCTCACCACTTCGCTGGGGAATCCCACTCGGGAGAAGATCCCCATCAAGGCCCGGCCGACCACAGGGGCCGTTATAGTTCTTAGCGGGACCGCCTCCGGGTACCTGGTGGCGTGGTCCACGAGGACCAGGATGAAGCGGTGGCCCAGGGCGGTTTGGGGGTCCAGGGGTCCCACAATATCGATTCCGACCCGTTCGAACGGGGTGTTGACGGCTGGAAAGGGCTGGAGGGGGGCCTTGACCCGACCCCCCGTCTTTCCGCTGGCTTGGCAGGTCTGGCAGGACCGGCAGTGGTTGTCCACATCTCTCCGCATCCGGGGCCAGTAGAAGTGGGTCACCAGACGACTGTACGTTTTGTCTTGCCCCAAGTGTCCGGCGAGGGGCACATCATGGGCCAGGTTGAGAAGGAACTCCCGGAAGCGGAGGGGGACCACCAACACGCGGCTGGCCCCGAGTTCTGCTACTTTCTGTTCACTGTACAACAGGCCCTCGGCCCAGTAGACCCAGTGGGTGCCGGTCTGGTCACCGTTGGCTTGTGCGGTCGCCTGTTGTCGGACCCCTTCGAGAGAGGGACAGGACTGTTGTTCTTGCTGGAACTGCTCTCGGGTGGGGCCCCCTTCGTGTCGCCATTGTGTCAGCTCGGGGAGGGCGCTCGGAGAAGCCATCTCTTCGGGGGAGGATTCGCTGGGTCCAGGGTCGGTGTCCGCCTCCTCCTCGCTGCTGGTGGGAGGGGGTGTGAGCCCCTCGAGTTGGGCGGTCCCGCAGGTCGAGGATGAGCGGGGGGCCTGGGTGGTCATGGACCGGGTGATGGCGCAGGCCCAATCAGCCAGTCCCAACATTCGGAGGTGCTCTCGTCGCTCTACTTGAGCCCAGGGGGAACTTTCCAAGTCGTTCCCCAGGAGGCAGTCGACCGGGGCGTCGTCGCGCACTGTCACCTTCAGCAGGCCCGTCACCCCTCCCCACTCGAAGGGGACCAGGGCCATCTGGCATAGGCTTTCACTGTTGTCGGCCGTCCGTACGGGGCGCAGCGCATTCGGTAGAATCTGTTCAGGGGTCACCAGGTGGCAGCGGACAGCGGTGATACTGGCGCCTGTGTCACGAAGGGCTTCGGCCCGTTGTCCATTGACCGTGACCTGCTGCCGGTACTTCTGGGTGTTGGTTGGGATGGGGGTGCAGGGTACCATCTCTCGGCTACCCAGGCAGACCAGGGACATGGCTGCCGGCTCCCACTCAGTGTTCTCTCGGTCGAGGGCCTCCTCTTCCTCTTCTCCTCCCCCCAAGGCGGCGGCTGTCAGCTGCCGGGGCGGGGGCCCGCCGGCCCCGTTTCTTCGGTTCAGGGGGCAGGCCGGATCGCTGGCAAAGTGTCCGGTTTGTTGGCAGCCGTAGCAGGTCACGGGTGGCCGTGGTCCGGGTCGGGCCGGGCCCACCCTTCGGGCTAGGCTCGGGGAGAGATGTGGCTGCGGTGGCCCTCGAGGGGGGCTCCTGGGGGCCCCGGCGGGAGGGTCTCGGTTCCTGTTCGGCCCTCCCCCCCCACCGCGCTGGCGGGGGGGTCCGTTGGGGTTCCTCTGGTACTCCCCCATTGAGTTCCGGGGGACCCGGGAGTTGACCCATCGATCGGCCTCGACGGCAAGTTTTCGCGGGTCGGTCATTTTGCTGTCGAGGAGGTGCTGTCTCAGTTCCACGAAGCAATTGTTGGAAAGGTGTTCCCACACGATGAGGTCGACCAGCTGCCCGTAGGTGGTTACTTTGCTCCCTTTGATCCACCCTTCTAGGGCCCGACTGAAAAAGTCCACATACTCCACCCATGTGGTACCCGGGATTTTCTTGCAGTCTCTGAACCGCTGGCGGTACATTTCCGCTGTTAGCCCGTAGCGGGTGAGCAGGGCCTCCTTCATGTGATCGTAGGAGGTCATCACCTCCTCCGGTAGCTGGAGCAGCGTGTCCCGCCCCTCACTCAGGAACCGCCCCCACAGGCCCGCGCCCCAGTCTTTTCGGGGCACCCGATGAGAGGTCATGGCCACCTCGTAGGCCTTGAACCATTGTTGGATGTCGTCATTCTTGTAATACTCCTTGACGACCTCTTTCGGGATATGTACCTTGGCCTCGGAAGGCGGTAGAGTGTCTCTAGTACTGGGGGTGTCGGTCCCTCCGTTCTTGGCCTTGATCTCGAGCTCCTTGAGACTGCGCTCGTGCTCAAGAGTTAGTTTCTTTTCCTCCAACTCCCGGTGTCGTCTCTTCTCCTCTATCTCTTCTTGAAGGCGCAGCTGCTCTAGGGCCAGTTTCTTTTCTGCCAGCTGGAGTTCGCCGTCCAGCCGCAGTCGGGCGAGCTCTAGCTCGTGGCTCCGGACCTTTTCCCGCTCTCGTATTTCTTCTTCGGAGAGGCCGGTTTCTAGGCTCTTTCTTCCTCCGGTTGCCGGAGTCCGTGCAGTTGCTGTGGTCTCAGTCAGGGGCAAGGGCCCTTCTTCCTGGGAGGGGCCTGCCCCGGCCTCCAACCATGCCCTCAGAGCTTTCTGCATCTCCTCTTTGGTACCTAGGCTGGTGGTTGCAATGCCTTTGTCTTTGCAGAACTGTTTTAATTCTTTGTGCGTATATTCTTCCAGCCGTTCGGGCTGGAATTCCATTGTCGCGCTGTTTTCCTGGCTGCTCATGATGCTGTTCGTTTGGATGGGTAGCTAGTGGGTACTGGCTGGTACGTACTGCGTTCGGCTCGGATCCCGTCGCTGGCCACCAAATGTTGGAAGGCGGACCCCGAGGAGTCGGTACGACCACCAAGGCGGGGCCCTCACACTGCACGAAGTAGCCGAGCGCTGCCGAGAAGTCTCCTGAGAGATCCTTCTCTTATCACGTACTAGCACAGTAACACCACCACACAGGACTCAAGGAGGTTGTCTTGTGACAAGCAATTCTTTATCAGCAATAAAAAGGTTACGAGGTCAATATTTACACGAAGGGATCGAGGGATCCACCAAAAGTCTCAGTGTCTCTTTGGAAGGGTCGGGGTAGCGGGACAGTCTTTGGCAGGAATGCGGTACGAGGGTACCTGGGGCCCAGTTCTTATCCTCAAGCTGGAGGACCTCCGGATCTCGGATGGGTCGAGCCGCGACGGCGTCAGCAGGGCTCTGGCGTACAGTTCGTGGAGAGCCGCGATCAAATCAGCAGGGCTCTCAAGATGGTTTCTGCTCAGCTCGAGCCGCGACGTCGTCAGCAGGGCTCCTAGGAAGGTTTCAGCGAGGTTGGGCCGCGACGGCGTCAGCAGGGCTCCGATGTTCCAGGTGGTTCAGAAAGGGTTCACAAGAAGGAGCCGCGACGCAGTCAGCAGGGCTCGTGATGGTTCCGACAAGAGTTCTTCTCCGTAGGGTCAGCCGCGATTCAATCAGCAGGGCTCTCGACTCCGGGATACAACTGCCGAGCTGTGGTGGGGTCGCCCCAGATATAGGTCTGGAGCCCTTTGATGTCCGGACCTATGCGCCCGAGGGGGCGGAGTGGCCGGGTGGAGGTGGCCAGACGCCCAGCAGGGGAGGCGCCAGGCCCATGGGAGTTGCAGGGCGATCACACCTCGAGAGGGGAGGACAGTTGGGGGTCCCATCGATACTGTCCTCCGCCGGGGGCGATGAATGGTTCCTGCGGCACCCCCTGGCTAGTTCGTGGTGCCTCGATGTCGGGGCTTCGCTGGGGTCGAGGCCGGGTTGAGCGGGGGTGCACGGTGTGACGTGGATGCCAACAAGATGGCGGAGCCACGAGGAGTATGCGACCACGTGCAGCTCCGGGTGAAGGGCCTTGGTGCAGTTCAGACAGGTGGCCCGTGAAGGCCGGGGTGGGGAACGGGCACAATCCAGGGGGTTAAGGACCACGCCACGCGGCCGGGTCCAACAGAGACCATGCCAAATTGGTTCAGTGGGCAGGGTCTTGCAAATAGTTAATAAGTATACAAAGATGGAAGCAGCAGATAGTTAAATGTAAATCAGTGTGTTAATAAATGAATAACATATATATATATTACAAGCATTGGCATAGCCAATAGGTCTCACCTTTGGGACCTTATAAGTGTTTAGTTATGCAGCACATTATAAACAGGCTATGCGCCATGGGTGGGACAAAGAGATGCTAGGTGTTGGACAGCCTAAAATAAATAAAGCCAGCAAGCAGAAAGCAAGCTACTGTGAATTGCAAAACATGACCTTGTGTTTTTTCCACCAACACATGGATCTTTGAGTCCTAAACGCCTTCTGGTATTACAGTTGTAACAACACGAATGTGTCTGCAGTAGGAAATTAAAAAACGAAGGGGCCCGAGCTGGTGTTGGAGCCTTTTACTCAACAGCAACAAGCAGTGTGGACAGGGGCGGTCGTGAGGGAAGATGGCCTGCCTATTGTGTGGGTCATTTTGGGTAGCTTGGTGTGAAAGGCTGTGTGTGCGCCTACTCTGGTGCTCGGACAGGCCTCGGTTATGTGGGGTGGCTTCTCTAAGGAGATGGTGTGTTGAAGGAGTGGGTCAGTTGGCAGCTGTGGGGAAGGAACTCTGGGGGAGGGCTGCGTGTTGAGGTGATCTTGACAGAATGTGTAAAGCTCGGGGCACTCCCCGTTAGAGCCATGTCTATGTTCCTGTTGGGAAGGAGTCTCTTACAGAGGCACAACACAGTGATATCAGGAGCTGTGTGTGGAGGAGGTCTGGGTGATACCAAGAACTGTGTGTGGAGGAGGTCTGGGGGATACCAAGACCTGTGTGTGGAGGTGGTCTGAAGACAGGATTTCAGGGATGGGCACTTCTTGTTGTCGAAGTATCTCTGTTTTACGAGGAAGCCTTTTACAGTGAGGTACAACACGGCAGTATTGGGGGTCCGTGTGGGGAGGTGGTTTGGAGGCCGACTATGGTGCCAGCCTAGTTCTCGAGGTCCCTGTTCTTACGCTGGTTGGGAGCCTCTTCTAGATGAAGAATAGGGTGGTACCTGAGGCTGTGGTGGTGATCTGTAGAGGGGGGAGAGTTTAGATGTCTTGCCTGTGTCTGTATTGAGCCTCTTATACACATAGAACGGGGTGGTGAGGGGTGCTAAGCAATGTGGGTCATGTGTACGGCAGGGGTTATGTGTGTATGAGGGGGCGACAGAAGACTCGTACCTATGTGAGACATTGACATGGTGCCGTTGCCCGCCTTGGACTCGTTGTGAATGACCACAGCGGCGGTGTTCCTGTGGGCAGCGTTGAAGACCTTTTCCTTAAAAGTGCAGCCCCCTCAGGCCACCAGAGCGATCCACGACCCGGCGACGCTGCGAGCTGTCTCCGTAGCGGCCACTTTCTGTGCTCCCCAGCACCATCAGGTTACTAACCAGGTCCGTGTAGGCCATTTTCACCAGCGCCATGTACCACTCCAGTGAGCGGCCCAGACAGGGCGCCGAGCAGCCCAGCACAATCAGCACGGCGGCCAGGGGAGCCCGCACTCCCGCCATGGCCCTCGGTGAGAGGCAGGGCTCTACCAGGTTCAGGGTGAAGAGAAGCAGAAAGCCGCGTACAAGGTAGACGATGGTGGAAGGAAACCACCAGGCCCGGAAATGTGAGGCAAGGGAAGGGGATAGCAGACCAGGTCAAACGGGAGAAAGGGTACCAGCAGCCAAATCTGAAAGCCTGAACAGGAAGCTTCCTACTTTTAGAACAAACACACAGCATGCAGGAGGAGGAGACGTGAAAAGGGGGAGGCCGGTGTACAGGCCTGAGAGCAGAGAGGGGGAGCACGGGGTGAAGGGAGGAGACATGCAAGGAGGCCTGAACGGTTTCAGTGAGAAGTAGAAAGAGGAATGCAGCTGCCACCCTGCGCAAAGCAACCAAAAATATTTTTCGAAGCGCGTCCGCAAAAGTGAAAGTGACTGTGCTGTGTTTAATTAGTAACATGATCCGACGAGGGAGGAATGCAGCTGCCACCCTGCGCAAAGCGCGTCCGCAAAAGTGAAAGTGACCGTGCTGTGTTTAATTAGTAACATGATCCAACGAGGGAGAAATGCAGCTGCCACCCTGCACGCCGCTGCTCGCTCCCGAGAGCAAAACGCCATGGGAGTAAACCTTTAGAGAAGAGGTGGGAAATGCACCCACCTTTGGCCATTTGCGTGCTTCCATTATTGAAAGCCACACGCAAAGGCCAATCGAATGTGTGGGAGTTGTCAGACCCACACGGAGAAGTTTCGGGAAAGTTTGGAGTGCTCACAAGAAGCCTCCCATAGAGTAGTGAAAGGGAGGTCTGGACTGTGTCATTAGCTTAAATGTCAAAGTCGAGTCGGCAGTTTAAAGCTGCTCTACCAGCCTGCAGTGGCCGACCAGGAGCCATGTTTACATTTGTCATACTGGTGGTGCCACAATAAGTGCTGCAGGCTACGATGGACACTTTAACTTACAGGCCCTGGGCACCCCTGGTACCATATACCTATCACTTTTAAACTTTATTTAGGCTGTAAGCCATAAAAGCACACAGAATAAAACATAAATAAAACAGGTGACATTTACAGTATAAATGTGCAAAATTTAATACAATAATATAACCAATGAAGCAGCCTATGGCTCCTTGCTATGAAGCGGGCCCCTACAGCGTAAGGACTTAATGCAATTTGTCTGATGGTGCCCGATAGCTCCCTAGACTTAAGTTAATTGTTGACATAATTGCAAATCCAGCTCTGCTGAAGCTAAGCGGGTGTGGCTTTCTGGTCAATAAAAGGTTAAAAGAATATAAAACTCTACAAGCCTTAGCCCTCCTATTCTCCAACGATGGTACAGCTGCCATGTTGCTGTTCACCACTGTACAAGATTCTTATGAGGAATAATCCGCTTCTACCTTATTCTTCACGCACTCATCAGAAAACAAGAGAGAGCAAAGATTGACACCCTGCATGTGTCGTATCTCGGAATCCTGAGTGCTTCCTTAGGTTCCCTAACTCCCAATTTCCGACAGAGCGGAATAATCCAGCACCTCCTTTGCGGCACTTAGATTGGGCAGAAGAAGATAGTGTGCTCAATGGTTTCTTTTTGATCCCCACAGGCCGAGCAATGCAGCTCCTCTGCCCATAGTCCACGCTCCCACGTTGCCGTCAAAGCCCGGAGAGGTAAAGTTCCATGCCGGAACTGCAAGTAGAGACGCCTGGCTGGAGGGGGTTCTATTTCGTCCAGGAAGTCCTCTAGCTTGAAGGAATCCTTAGCTGTGAGAAAAGCATTTGTTAGAGTTCCCCGGCTGCAATGGCTGTGCATGCGAGCATCTCTATATTGCCAGTATCCAGCTTTAATAAGTAATTTGGAACTAGCCCCGGCCTGGACCGAGATATTGCATAGACCCTCAAGGCTGATGGCGATTACGTGCTTTAGCCATGGAATTCTTCTAGAGCCCACTTGGGACAAGATTTCCTCTAACCCCTGTCAATAAGCGTATAGCTCCGGGTGACCCAGCTCCTCCTGCAATAAAGTATGGAGCGCAGGGCTGATTTGTCTGAGATATTTCTGGCCCCAAGGTCCAGTCTAAGTTGAACCAGAGCAGTGCCTACTGGTAAACCGACCAGCTGTCGTATAAAGCGATTTTCCACCATTTCCAGTGCGGTCGTACCCGGATGTCCCCACAGCTCGGCATCATACGCAGCAGTCCCCATGGCTTTAAGATTGTAAATTTGGACGGCTGGTAGAATAGGGCGCGACTGTGAACTGGTGACATATTGAGAATGCCTCCCACTGCTTGCTCGGTTTTTAATCATCGCTGTGTAATGTGAGCTGGCCACCCCAGGTGTTCTGTACGTGTGAGGCCTTAGTACACACATGTATGGACGCGTTCTAATGGGCCCTTGCCGAGTGGGATGTGTCGTGGTCGAAGGCCCAGGATGAAGCACCATACACTTGGTTTTACTTACATTGATCTCCAGTCCGCTCGTCCTGCAGAAGCGATCGAACTGATTTAGAAGCGTCTGGAGTCCCATCGGGGGTTTGGAGATCAGTGAGGCATCGTCAGCAAACATGAGGGCACATACTTATCAGTAAGTTACCTTAAGCCAATTGGGACATGCCAATTTAATATACACTTGTAAGTGTCAGAGCGCTGGCCACGAGGTCTGGTTAGCAGGCCTCAGTGCACTCTCAGTCTTTACACCAGTACCTAATGGCGAACAAGTGGGCAGAGGGTGGGTGCGAGCCTGCGAAAAGGACCTTTACTCCCATACACACACAGGCAGACACAGACACATGTACACACAAGCATACATATATGCTCACTCATGTCGTGTGTGTCACACACACACATGCACACACGCACACATGGACAGACGAGGCACGCACATATACTCATACACCATCACACGCGCACACGCTGTACCTCAAACTGACGGGTTCTCGTTTCCTGATTCCCAGACGGGGTCCGAAGAGCCGCTGCTGACTTCCGCTCGGCGGCAGAGAGTCTACATGAGAAGATTGGGAGCCTCGACCTGAAGAAGTAGGTGCGAGTAGAGCTTAATGTGTAAAAGAATAAATTATGGGGCGTAAGATTCGCTCAGAAACCAACAATAGTGCCATCAAAGGTCAAAGGGCTGAATGCCAAGGGTACGTGGTCCCGATTCCACCTCATGTCTCTTTCATCCACCACCGCACACTCCCTGCACCTTCCTCTCTTGCAGGGTCTTTTTCATCCTTGCTTTCTCCCTTTGTAACTGTTTTTCCTATTTTCCCTTCCTCCTTCTTTCCACCTTTTGTGTTTTATTCTCTCTTGCTTTTGGAAAAAGTACAATGAGGAAAAATAAATGCGGGGCCGTACCTGCAACCACCTGCTTAAATTAAGCACTGGGTGTGAGCCGAGGTCTTTCAGTGTGCGGAGGAAGGAATCTTGGCAGAAGGCAGACTACCCACGCCCTCCCCCCCAACACACTCAGTACAACACCCCCGCTGACCCCCCTCCACTCATATAAGGTACCTGGCAGTCTCAGCCTGAAGAAGAGAAGCAGTGCTCTCTCCTGGATGCTCTCCGTCAGGGGGCCCCACCCGCTCATGTAGGGAGCCTGGCAGTCTCGGCCTGAAGAAGAGAAGCAGTGCTCTCTCCAGGATGCTCTCCGCCAGGGGGCCCCACCCGCTCATGTAGGGAGCCTGGCAGTCTCGGCCTGAAGAAGAGAAGCAGCGCTCTCTCCTGGATGCTCTCCGCCAGGGGGCCCCACCCACTCATGTACGGTACCTGGCAGTCTCGGCCTGAAGAAGAGAAGCAGTGCTCTCTCAAGGATGCTCTCCGTCAGGGGGCCCCACCCGCTCATGTAGGGTGTCAGGCTTGGCCTGAAGAAGAGAAGCAGTGCTCTCTCCTGGATGCTCTCCGTCAGGGGGCCCCACCCGCTCAAGTAGGGAGCCTGGCAGTCTCGGCCTGAAGAAGACAAGCAGCGCTCTCTCCTGGATGCTCTCCGTCAGGGGGCCCCACCCACTCATGTAGGGTGTCAGTCTCGGCCTGAAGAAGAGAAGCAGTGCTCTCTCCAGGATGCTCTCCGTCAGGGGGCCCCACCCACTCATGTAGGGAGCCACGCTCAGACTGAAGAGAAACAAATAAGTGATTTTGTTTCTTTTCAGTCCTGGCTCTGCGGAGGGTGAGCTCAGAGTGTGCTGCATGGACACTGCAGCTGCTTTAGAGACACGCTGAGGGGGCCCCCTTCATATAGAGAAGACTGGGGCCCCCCTCATCACAAAAGTAGTGCCCCTCAGTGACACCTAGAGGCACGCAGGAGCAGTGCTACAAAAAGCTCGGGATCCATTCTAGTGCCGGAGGGGATCTTCTAGGGGGAGGAATCTGCAGCAAGATGCAGGATCTGTAATGTTGGGCCTCAGGCCCACATCATACAAATGACATAATGTGGGTTAGTGTAATAACTGGCCACGAGCACGTGCACCCGGGTCCATTTATTGGCGGGGCCACGTCACTCGTGACACCCGTGATGGATGGGTGTGGGGGTGCAGTGTGTCCAGCCCTCAAGGGAGTGGCTGGGAGTACAGCTTCCTGCGGAGCACTAGAACGTGTCCCGCAGGACACTACATTCCTCTCCAACTTTATTGAAGAACATACAAAACGTTAGTCCAACCTGTGGGGACAAAACAAACAGTTAACTAAATACCACAGGGTCCATCAGTCTTCTGATTCAGGTGGCAGGACGACGTCAGACAGGAGCTGGTGACTTTGCTTGCAGCGGGACCATCTCGGCAGGCACCCGTAGTTTAACCTGAGGGGTTCAGGACACGACCGCTGGCTTGGAGACGTCCGCTGCATACCGTCAGTTCACTGGTGATGACATGTCTTGCATAGCACCCATCTTGCTGATGTCGGTGATGGTCTGTGGTGTTCTAACAGTTCCCTTAGTGGGTTGCGTCATGAACTTGGATGGAGTCACAGGTAAGAGTTCACGGAGGTGTTGCCTGATCAAATGTCTCTGTTGAACCGCTTGGCTGTAACCGATAACCTCTTGGTGGGGCAATGTCTTTTCTCCCTCTCCCGCCTGGGGAGGCCCGTTTTCGGGGTTGCTGCGGGACTGCAGGAGGGCTGCGCTGGGGCCGCTTTTGTGCCGACTGGGGGCAGCTGCAAGACCGCCGAGGAGCCGTTACTAAGTCACAACCCTCTCGGGGGGAAATGTCTTGGCCGATGCTTGCTCCTGCTACTGCGGTTCTGGGGTGTTACCGGTTCACAGGTAGCCTCTGGTCTCTTTTCTCGGCTGGTGTGGCAACAACATGAGACTCCAGTCCATCGATACTCTGGGAGTGGTGTTTGACGCATGTGCTAATGGCTGGCATGATGGCGGTTGCCAGCCATGGGGTGACTCGGGATGACAGGTTGTGGTGACTTGCTGGGAGAGTTGGATGTCAGGAGGGACTTGGCAGCCCTGTGCCTCCGCCTTGCTGAGGTTGAGTTTCAGTGGTGGCGTGACACGTAGAGTGTGTGGATCCTCTCTTGCCTGGCTTGAGGCGGTGTGAGGAAAGACACTCGGTGCTGATTTTTACCGATGGCCTCTGCAGTCAGGAGCAGGGATGCCATTTGACTTAGACTGCTGACACTCTGGGGTGGACGGTCGCCTGGGGAAGCGTTGGGATGATACACGGTTTGCGTTTGCTGCGGCTTATGTTCGGTTCTCCCGTGAGGCTGTATCCAGGGACGCCGATTGACGCTCACCTGGGGAAGTATTGGGATGAGACTCGGTTTGCGCTTGCTGCGGGTTACTCTTGGTTCTCACTTGGTGCTGTCTCCAGGGCCGTCAGTCCGCCTTGGTGGCTGACTGGTGTGTCAGGGTGTGTTCTCGGCTTGCTGTACAAGTCCTCGGTCTTCTCCCGATGTTGGTCTGTTCAGCCTACCTGTGTTCATCCGGTCTTAGTGACAGGGCTGTCACTCTCTTTTTGTCTGCGAGGGCGTTGCGCTTGGACCTCGAGGCGGCGAGGCTTCTGCCTTTGTTTCGGGGTGCTTGTCCGGACTGGTCAGTTGGGGTGACGTGCTCCTTGCTTGCTGGGCGACTTGATGTCCAATCCCGTGTTGTCGGTTGTTGGAGCACTTGTTGCTTTGGCAGCGTGCCATGTGGAGTGTGCGACTACTCTCTTGCCTGTCGTGGGTCACTGCCGACTCCGTCCTGAGGTGGTGCGAGGGAAGACACTCTGTGTTGCCTTCGGCCCACTGCGGGGCTTCGATGGGGCGGGGGAACCATCTTTTACCACGCAACCATTACAACGCGGTATGGTTACATCGTGGTTTTTACAACGAAAGTCGTTACACCGACTTGCACTGGAGGGCGCTCTAGACTAAGGAATAGTGTGAATTACTATTCCAACACCTACCCTACTGTACGTAGACTGGACTGGAGTTGGAATAGTAATTCACACTATTCCTAAATCCAGCGCCCTCCAACGCAAGTCGATGTAACGACTTGCGTTGTCAAAACCGCGATGTAACATACCGCGTTGTGATGGTACGCGTTGTACCATCATACATCCATGGGGCGGTGGAGACGTGGATGCTCTCCTACCTGCATTCAGCAGTGCTTCTTTGTGGAGATGTCTCTGTCTCCTGGGTGCTCGCCCATTCATCAGGTTCACCGGCGCTGTCTTCTGCGCGCATCTGACATAGCGCGCTCTGTCTTCTTCTTGGGCGCTTTCTTCTGGCAAGTGGTATGCTTGCGGTGTTGCTTGTGATTATTTCTGTGTACCAGGAGGAGCGAGTGAGGCGATCTCTCCTCCGGCGGTGGTGTTGGGCAGCGACGTGTGTTGCGTGCTTTGCACCAGTCTTTCTTGTGCTTTTGGTGGGGATGGCTACCTTGAGACGTTGCTGCCTGGCTGGTCGTCTGCTTTTGCTGGTGGTGGCTGTCTTTGGTGTTGCTTCCTTTCTGTGGATAGTGGAAATCATGGTGACAAGTCCGCTGGATTTCTGTGGAGAGGTCCGCTGTTCTGGGCGCCTGTCCGTGCAGTCACCTTCGCTGGAGCCTGTTCTTGTGCCCTTCTGGTTTCGTGCCCTCGGTTCTCTTCTCGGACGTCCTCTTCTGACACTTGTGTGCCCATTAGTCTTCCTTGCGGTGGTAGTCGTTCACCGCCTGGGGTGTATGTCACAGTTTTTTCGCTTGTGGTGGCATCAGACAGCCACTCGAGGTTTGTGTATAGCGCACTTCTTTGTGTTCCCTTATGTCCTTGGGGACTTTTCCTCCTCTTCTCAGGCTGATACTTGGTGAGCCTTTTCTGTGTGTGGGTTCTTGGGTCTCTTTGCTGAGAACTTAAGATTCTCCCCTTCATTTGGAGCCTTTCAGTTCAATGCAGGAGCACTGCTGGATTAAGTCCTTGACTGCCTGTCTTTCTCCTGCTTAGTGTGGCTGCTGGGCTCATTCAGCTAACATATTTGTGAGGCAGAGTTTTGGTGGCCTGGCAGAGCTCTCTTCACATTCACCTTTTGGCCCTGACAGCCTTCAGTGTTGCTGGCGTTTCCTTGCTTGTTGGTCCCGTTTTTTGTTTGGCTCTCTTTTTTTTGTTACTGGTGCAGTAATGCGCAATGGCCACTAGGTGGCAGTACCGTACTATTCATAGGCCCGGGAGGCTGTCCTGATGCTCCGGGCTTAGCGGGCCATGGAGGACTCCGGAGCATCACCGAGAGACATCCCTGGGAGGCGCCTCGCAGGAGGGTCAGGGGCCTTGGACCATGGAGCCACAGGTCTTTGAGGACAGCTACGGGCTCTCTTTGTTTATTATGACTGCTGTGCACTCTTCTTGTCGGGTGGCTTTTGAAGGGCAGTCTCTTTAACCCCTTCCCCGCTCATGACGGAACCGCTCCGTCATGCCACGACCGTTGGCGGCCGCTCCGCCCACGCGGCGCTGTTTCCCCGCCTGTGCGGGGGGACAACGCAACTGGGCGGAGTCATGACGGAACCGCTCCGTCATGAGCACAGCTCAACCGTGGCTCATGACGGAGTGGCTCCGTCATGAGCACAGCGCCACCGCGCTGCCCTCCCGCACCTCCCAGCGCTGCGGCGGAATTCCCGCCGCAGCGAAGGGGTTAACACTTGCTGTGTTCCTTCGAAGAGGGGTCACTGCAGCTGCTCTCGAGTGCGTCTCTGTTCCTTATTTGCCAAGCTGCGTCTGGCAGTGTTCTTCTCTTGCTAATGCAGTCCTTGCCGGGGCTGCTGCACATGCAGGATTTCCTCGGTGTGGACGTTGTAGCGTTTTAATAAATGCTCATTATCATGTTAGCGCGCTCGCGCTTAGTAAACACGGGAGCCGGTGGTTTGGTTTGTACACGCGGCTCCGACCCCCTGCAGAGGCCACGCCTCTTTATTAAATACCCACTAGCGTCTGACGTTACGCGTCAGCACCTGCGCACTCCGGCAGCGCTGTTGGCTAGAACGCCTCATCGCGCGCCGGACATTACAGACGTGTGGGCGCCCTGTACCTGCCGGTGCCTTCTCTCCACACAGGGGTGAGATGCGCTTGCGGGCGGGTGGAACTCTCTTTGCGGTCTCTTTACACCGGTCTTCCCGGTAGGTGGTGCTTCTTGTTTCGTCGCCGAGGGTTTATCAAAACAGACGCTGCGCACTTCGGGCAGCTAGCGCCTCGCACTCACATGCAGCCCTCGCTCCTCCTTTCATCATTCGCTCAGGGTGCTGCAGGCCTCGGAGGTGTGTGGTGAACACGCCGGTGCAGGGTCCTCGCTCGCAGCCTTCTAACTCCTCCAGGTGCCGCTTTACACCTGTGCGCGCGGGCAGCTTGTCTAACGATTGCAGGTGAGAGGCCTGACCTTTGAGGGGAGCTGCTGGCCCCCACTCACTCACTGGCAGGTAGGGGCGCAGCTGGCCTTTGAGGGGAGCTAATGGCCGCCACTCACTCACAAGCAGGTAGGGGTGCGGCCGACCTTTGAGGGGAGCTGCTGGCCGCCACTCACTCACCGGCAGGTAGGGGTGCGGCTGACCTTTGAGGGGAGCTGCTGGCCGCCACTCACTCACCGGCAGGTAGGGGTGCGGCCGACCTTTGAGGGGAGCTGCTGGCCGCCACTCACTCACCGGCAGGTAGGGGCAGGGCCGGCCTTTGAGGGGAGCTGCTGGCTGCCACTCACTCACTGGCAGATAGGGGCGCGGCCGGCCTTTGAGGGGAGCTGCTGGCCACCACTCACTCACTGGCAGGTAGGTGCGCGACCGGCCTTTGAGAGGAGCTGCTGGCCGCCACTCACTCACCGGCAGGTAGGGGCAGGGCCGGCCTATGAGGGGAGCTACTGGCCGCCACTCACTCATCGGCAGGTAGGGGCGTGGCCGGCCTTTGAGGTGAGCTGCTGGCTGCCACTCACTCACCGACAGGTAGGGGTGCGGCCGGCCTTTGAGGGGAGCTGCTGGCTGCCACTCACTCACCGGCAGGTAGGGGCGCGGCCGGCCTTTGAGGGGAGCTGCTGGCCGCCACTCACTCACTGGCAGGTAGGGGCGCGGCCGGCCTGTGAGGGGAGCTGCTGGCTGCCACTCACTCACCGGCAGGTAGGGGCAGGGCCGGCCTTCGAGGGGAGCTGCTGGCTGCCACTCACTCACCGGCAGATAGGGGCGCGGCCGGCCTTTGAGGGGAGCTGCTGGCCGCCACTCACTCACTGGCAGGTAGGGGCGCGGCCGGCCTTTGAGGGGAGCTGCTGGCCGCCACTCACTCACCGGCAGGTAGGGGCAGGGCCGGCCTATGAGGGGAGCTACTGGCCGCCACTCACTCATCGGCAGGTAGGGGCGTGGCCGGCCTTTGAGGGGAGCTGCTGGCTGCCACTCACTCACCGGCAGGTAGGGGGGCGGCCGGCCTTTGAGGGGAGCTGCTGGCCGCCACTCACTCACTGGCAGGTAGGGGCGCGGCCGGCCTTTGAGGGGAGCTGCTGGCTGCCACTCACTCACTGGCAGGTAGGGGCAGGGCCGGCCTTTGAGGGGAGCTGCTGGCTGCCACTCACTCACCGGCAGGTAGGGGCAGGGCCGGCCTTTGAGGGGAGCTGCTGGCTGCCACTCACTCACCGGCAGGTAGGGGCGCGGCCGGATTCAACTCTCTTGCTGGGGCCGCTGCCGGTGAGGGCCGTTGGCTGCGCTCGCATGGAACTCTCATGCTGGAGTGGTTGTGCTGTTCTGGCTTGCAGCCTACTTCCCTTCACGTTGATCAGCCTCGCCGGCCTCTCGGCCTTCGGGTCTTTGACAGTGCTTTCCCCCTGGCTCGTCGACCTGCTAGGACAGTTCATCACTGCCGGGTAGGCTCTGGTTGTATGGGCAAGGGAATGGGTGAAGTTGCGGGGTTCACGCTTACCCAAGGACTGGCCGTTCACTCCCTTCCCCTTCTGGCATCAGGGGATTGAGGCACGGCTGGACTCCAATTGTCGCTCCATGGGCTGCTGAGAGTGGCGTCATGCCAGCTCCCCTCTTCCGGTGCTGGTGGCCGTGGTTATCACCGTGGGGGCGCCGTCTCTCAGGCACGATTCCTTTTCTTCCCCCACGAGGAACGATGAGGTGCCAGGCTTCGGGCACGCGGGGTCAACTACCCACCTAGTCGCCAGTGTAATGTTGTGCCTCAAGCCCACATCCTACAAATGATTAACACTAACATCATGAGGGTTAGTGTAATAACTGGCCACGAGCACGTGCACCCAGGCCCATTTATTGGCGGGGCCACGTCACTCGTGGCACCCGTGATGGATGGGTGTGGGGGTGCAGTGTGTCCAGCCCTCAAGGGAGTGGCTTGGAGTACACCTTCCTGCGGAACACTAGAACGTGTCCCAGAAACAGCTTTACCAGAGGTAAGTAACTTGTCCGTCTTGTATATCATGCATGGTGCTGCGAGGGATGTCTTGCACACCATGTGTACTGCTGTGAAGGACATTCCTGCGATGGATGCCTCATGCACCATGGTTGTTGTTGTGAAGGCTGTCTCACACACAATGCCTGTCCCTGTGAAATATGTCTCATATACCATTTAAGTTACTGGGAAGGACATTGTGAGTACCATAACTTGCATACACTTGTTATTTTGAAGGATGTCTTGTATACATAACATGCACTGGCTTTGAGAGGGCATGGCACACCCTCTAAGAGGAGCCAGTGTTCCCTCGTGGCCTCAGCTCCTTCTCATCCAGACCGCCTGGGATAGGCTACTCCTCGGTAGCTCAATACCCAGACGTACATGGATCGGGCATAGGATGGGAGGGCCTAGGTGGCATGACCTTGAGGGTGTTCCTGCTGAGTGAGGCACTGTGCTTCAGTTTCCCCTGGGGTTGTGATGCGTGAGTATGAGTTTTGTTTCAGGAGGGCTTTATGTTGCAATAGGCCCCACCCTGAGGGTACCAGGGACCCCTTCCACAAGCCTCTGCTGGAGCACGCATCGCAGAGGGTACCCAGAAAGGATGCTCTCCAGATCCTCATGTGTAGGTTTGGTCCTCCAGGGTGGAGTATCCTACCCTGCGCCTCATCCAGGCACCCAGCAGCTACAGGCTGCTCTACCAGCTGACACTTGAGAGGAGAGCTTGCCCCTGTGCCTGGGTTCAGTCTGGTAGGCAGCCGAAGGTCTGGGCTGGCACCATCAGTCGCTTGTGCCGCTCCGCCATTAATGATCCTTCCGTTTACCTATGGAAACCTTCTTACAACTTTTACTTCCTCTAGATCGGAAAGTTTGATATTCTTCCCCAGCGGGCCAATCTATGGTCCTCATTACACCATCCAATCAGTAGTAGCACCAGGCAGTGTGACAAAGGTCAGGGGCTTAATCAACTCAAACTTATGGGCCGCACTTACATGGAATTCCTTGTTCATGTAAAATATTAGCATTCCCCAATCACTATCACGGTTCAGTGGTTTACCCACATCTGTTGTCGAAGGGTAGGCACATGCTCAGTGCTTAATTTGAACCAGTGGTTTCTGCTGCTCGGCATCAGCACTTTTTTTTGATACTCGAATTTTTATTTTCTTGTGAAAAACAAACTCAAAGAACACATATAACAATCCGATTGAACTGGCATAAAAGTGACAAATCATGGAATCAATGACAGTCAATAACAAGACCCCCCATCCCCTCCCTTGGCCTCCTGCTCCCCCTACCCGTACCCCCCTCCCTAGAATAAGCCCCTAACCATTTCCCCCATACCCTGCGGAACGTTTTGGGACATCCCCGTGCAGCATACAACGTCTGTTCTTCTGCGGCACACCAGTCCACGCCCCTTCTCCATTTAGCACATTTGGGTGGATCAGTCTGTTTCCAGGCGGATGCGATATCCCTTTTAGCCACTACCAGAGCAGTAGTTAGGAGATATTTGTCATTGCGGGAGCCATCCAAACCATCCGTTATCCCCAGCAAAGCCATTTTGGGGTCATGGGGGACCTCCCACCCCAGGACCTCTGTTAATTCAAGTTCAATCTCACCCCAGTAGCTCCCCAAGCGCAGACAATTCCAGACCATATGGAAGAAGTCCGCCGGGTCTACCCCACAGCGGGAGCATGAAGCATCCGGGAAAATGCCTGCATGATAGAGGTGCGCCGGGGTCAGGTAGGCAGCATGCAGGTAATAAAGCTGGATGAGCCGCAGTCTAGCCGATGTGGTAATCGTCCTGGGGGCCATAAGGGCGTCCCTCCAGTCAGCTTCATCCAATGGACCCACCCACGTCTCCCAGCGCTGCCTCAGTCCATCCCAGTTCACCGGGATGTTATTAACCAGGGAACGATAAATACGGGAAATTCCTCCCTTCCCAAGATACCCCAGCATCACCTGAGCCTCAGGCGGGCTGTGGTCGGGAATTCGTGAATCCAGAGGGACGTGAGTCTGGACCGCATGGCGCAGCTGGAGGTATTTATAGAATTGCGAAGGGTGTAACGCAAATCGACCCTGAAGCTCCTGAAAGGAACACATGCGGCTCCCCCGCCACAAGTCACCCAAACGAGATATCCCAAGAAGGTCCCAAGCTCGAAACCCTCTAATCCCGCCACCTCCCGCAGCCAAGTACTATGCCAAAGTGGTGTAACTAGGGTCAGTGTCCTTGACCAGCGGGTATGCCGTAGAGCGGCACGCCGTGCCAAAAAGGGGGCCCGCGGATCACCGCCCCGTGGAGCATGTTTTGGGCATCAGCACTTTATTGTCAATGCCGCTCTTATGACAGCTGGCCACATGGTGGCACTGTTTGTCTTATATTTTTGAGGGACACGACAGCTGTTGTTTAGTAATTAAGTATACATTCAAATCATCTAATGCCTGCCACCCAAAGCTATAAGAATAGCTTAGGCGGCATGTATTAGTCACTTCAATGATTATTTAAACTCTGAATTGTCATGTTGCATGAGTGTGACGGCTAGGAGTGATAGTACTGTGATTGACTGTGCTAGTGGGAGCAATGGGTGGTACCAGCTGCAGTGGCCTACTAATAAGGGCCTGGCACTTCTTTTTTTACAAATTAAGCCCTGCACACGCTGTTCCGCTAAGTGAAGCGTGTGTGCAGCCCCGCATATCCAAGGGCACTGCAGACCTCTTTGCTCAATCTCGTCTGGCGGAACGACACATCTCCCTCTAAGAAGTTCAACACCGACTGCTGGGAGTCACATAACTAGTTAGCATGGAGGAGTCGCGCTCATTGTCATATTTAACCAATAAAATCACTCCACCAACTAAGAACAGCCATGCACCACAACCCACAGATTCGAGAAATGGCTATCAGTCTGTCGTTACTTTCTGTGTCTGGACTGGGTGACGGTTCTAGTGATGAGTCAAATTCAGCCATAGCCTCCATTCCATCAATTCCTTTAAATTCCTTAAAATGCAGCTTTGTAACCATACTCACCCCCGTACCCAAAGACTGTTCAGCGAGTCATGGAACTAAAGCCATCAGATGACTAGTCGGCATCATTTATGGTCGGAACTACGATGTTATCTGAACATCTTTGAACATCTGACTTTCGTTCTTGATTAATGACATTCTTGGGAAATACTTTCTCTATGGTTCAAGAATTTCACCCCTAGCAGCACAATACGAAAAGGCCCCGGCCGCTCCTCTTAATCATGGCTCCAGTTCTATCCTGTTCCATTATTCCGAACTGAAGTATTCAGGTCCTCAAAATTCCAGTACTGTTGTTTTTCGTCATTACCTACCAGAGTCGAGGGTGGGTACTTTGTGCATCTGCTGCCTTCCTTGGATGTGGTAGCCGTTTCTTAGGCTCCCTCTCTGGAATCGACCCTGAGTCCCCATTACCTGTTTTCAACAAGGTAGGCACAGAAAGTACCTTTAAAAGTTGATGGGCAGACATCTGAATGTATTGTCACTGTCACAGGTATGTGCGATCGGCCCGAGGCTATCTAGAGTCACCTATGTGGCCGGGCGAGTCTGGATTGATTTTGGTATGATAAATGCACGTATCCCGGAGGTCAGGGCCTGACTGTATCTATTAGGTCTAGAACAACCACGGTTATCCAAGTAAGAGATGGCATAATCAAAGGCATCATAACTGATGTAATGAGCCATTCACAGTTTCTCTGCACCAGCCATGTGTACTTACAAGAGTACGGTTAATGTTTGAGACAAGCATGTGTTACTGTCAGGACCAACCAGGTACTTGCACCTGCTGGAGTGGGAGCGGTGTGCCTGACCAGGACTGACCTTCACCCCTCTTGAGAGCCTGCTATAAGAGCCCCCGGTCACATAGGCACCAGCGGGTTGAGGTGCAGCCTGAACAAGACACAGGGGTGCAGATCTGGGTGGCAGGGACACCTCACAGAGCGGTCGTATTGAGCTGCTGCAGAAATGTGTTGAGTGGAGAAGGGCAACATCCTACAAATTGGAGGAATTTCACTTGCCATTTGTGTTATTCATGCCCACCGAGTGACGGAGATGGGTATTCAAGCATTTGTATCAGACCACCTGGAGCCCTGGCTAGGCTGCAAGCTTCCAGGAATTCTGAGTACTGAGTAACACCTGGAAGTGATGTTTTTTGATTTTTATTTTAAGTACATAACATCATCAGTGACGTTGGCATGTCACATTTTGCACCACCCTGTGTGCGTGGTAAATGTCTCACAGATGTAATTATGCACGCTTCAAATTATACTTTTATGCCCTGCCCTAGTTCCAGGTGTGCACTGCCCTGGGAACTGGGACGGTATCTTTTTCTTCTGCTTCTGAGTACTACTTTTACTGTTAATGTATCTTTTGGATATATGGTACAGCGCCACAAAGCCTGAAATGGACTTGTCTGCACTAATCAAAAGCCATAAATGAATAAATATTTTCTTTTCAAAATGAGGAGTTGTGAAAGGCAGTGCCTTGATAGTTTATAACGTTGTTACGCCCTCTACAACTCAGGGCCTCCTTCAGGGCTTTGGCAGAACCCTATAAATCCTAGATATGGCGGCTGTCCCGTGCCGGGGAGCAGATTCATCTCTCCGCTGACCTGGTGGGATGAGGGGCCACCTTCTAAGAGCTTAAGAAGATCAAAATGGGGCTAAATAAAGGGGAGTGGCCACTGATGTGACCCAGTGGTCTGTGGCAAACATGAACCACTGGATTAAGGGTTACCCATGGTAACTCAGTGGTTCCCCCAACTTTAAATAGAGTTTGGGAGGGCCACTGGATTGTAGCATTCCTCTCGGCCCCCCAAACCCCGACTGAGGTCTACAGTCCATACTGTTTTGATACTGTTTAATAGTTATGGTTCTTTTTTGTTTTAAATAAAGCTGATATTCAAAATGTAAAACTAAAGTACTTTTGTGACTGTCTATGTTCCACAAGTGAAGGATTCATTGTGTTTCTGTCTCTGTTGCAGCCCCTTAGAAGTCCGCAGAGTGAATGACCAACTCTGGAGAGAGCGTTCATTGACCCGTTGGGCATAGCTGGAGAGCCCACCTACAGGTACTGAGGTACCCCGGGGTGCCTCAGGAATATAAGGGCTGGTGGTACACTGAGGGGGGCTGTGGTCCACAAATTCCCGGTATAGGAGGCACTCCAGGATGGTTCTCCACGAATACAGGGACAGGAGGTACTGGTGGATGACCCCAACCCTCAAATAATGCAGCTTAAATAAATATTGGGGGTACTCTTGGAGGCCTCAAAAGTACAGGTAGTATGGGTACTCAGGGAGTGTGCCCACAAATGCAAGGACAGGAGGTACTGGTGGGTGAAACTCTCCCCTCCAAATATAGCCAATATACAAATTGGGGGTATTATGGGATTCCCCGAAGTGCAGACACTGAGGCAGACGAAGATAAGCCCCCAAATACAGGTATTGGAGATACTGCCGCACGTCATAACACATGTATGTGCTGTGGTACTTCTCAGGGACTTGAGACAATGCGTTGTGCCCTACCCAAACAGAGGGGCTGGGAGTCAGTTGCCCTTTATAATGTCTCTGTAGCATGTGACTTGGCATGTTTATGTCCCTGTGCTATGGGTGCTGGGCCTCTTTAAGTTCCTGTCTGTAGCACGTGACTTGGCATGTTTATGTTCCTGTGCTGTGGGTGCTGGTCCTCTTTCAGTTCCTGCTGTAGCACGTGACTTGGCATGTTTATGTCCATGTGCTGTGGGTGCTGGTCCTCTTTAAGTTCCTGCTGTAGCACGTGACTTGGCATGTGTATGTCCCTGTGCTATGGGTGCTGGTCCTCTTTAAGTTCCTGCTGTATGGGAGTTAGTTCTGTAGTTCACAAATAGGGTGGTCGGTGCCCTGAAGGTGATGGCTTGGCAGATCAGGCTGGGCTGTTCCCATAAGGATCAGGGTCAAGACTGATTTGCATATGGCTGGGTCCAAACAGGGGGGTGTCATGGTGTGCAAGAGCACAATGGCTTGGGAAGCAGCCCGAGTGACTGCCAATGGATGAGATTAATTCAAGCACTTCATCCTTCACCTTGCTGTTTTCGCATCTGTAGATGATGATTGGTTTCCTATAGCGGAAGTAAAGTGTGGGTGATATAGTGTAGGTGAGAGACAGTGCCAGCGTCTCCACTTGTTGGTGGTAAGAGGAGTGGCTGAGGAACTATTTGTGGAAAATATCCTGTTTAACACCTTTGGTGTGTTAAGAGCAGTGAGTGATGCCCTACTGGAGTGAGATAGTGTGGTTGATGATCTGTATGCGGTAAAAGATGTGGTTCATGCCCTCTCTGTGGTAAGTCATGTGGTTCATGCCCTATAGTTGGTAAGTGGTGTGGTACTGCCCTGTAGTTGGAACGTGGTGTGGTTGATGGCCTGTAATTGGTAATAGGTGTTGTTGAGTGGTAAGTGGTGTAATTGATGCTCTATAGTTGGTAAGTGGTGTGGTAATGCCCTGTAGTTGGTAAGTGGTGTGGTTGATGCCCTATAGTTGGTAAGTGATGTGGTTGATACCCTGTAGTTGGTAAGTTGTGTGGTTGATGCCCTGTAGTTGGTAAGAGGTGTGGTTGAGGCCCTGTTGTTGTTGGTAAGAGGTGTGATTCATGCTCTCTCTGTTATAGGAGGTGTGGTTCATGCCCTCCCTGTGGTAAGTGTTTGGTTGAATCCTCTAGGTGGTAAAAGGTGTGGTCAATGCCCTGTTGTTGGTAAAAGGTGTGGTCGATGTCCTGCATATGATAAGCAGAGTGGTTGATGCGCTGTATGTATAACGTGTGGTTCATGCCCTGTAGGCAGGCAGTAGTGTGGTTGATGCCCTCCAGGTGTTAGGAACAGTGATTGTATGTTGAAGATAATCATCCTGAAGCCTTCTTGGTGGTAGTGCCATGGCTGATGCTCTGTATATGGCGGCATTGTGGTTTGGGCCCTGTAGGTAGGCGATAACCTGACTAATGCTCTGTAGGTGAGAAGGGATGTTCTCTATGCGTGAAATACTGTAGGTGGTAAGAGGTGTCCTCTATATGTGAAATGGGGTAGGTGGTAAGGGGTGTCCTCTGTGTGAAATGGGGTAGGTGGTAAGAGGTGTCCTCTGTGTGTGAAATGGGGTAGGTGGTAAGGGGTGTCCTTCATGCATGAAATGGGGTAGGTGGTAAGAGGTGTCCTCTGTGTGTGAAATGGGGTAGGTGGTAAGGGGTTTTCTCTATGCGTGAAATGGGGTAGGTGGTAAGAGGTGTCCTTCATGCATGAAATGGGGTAGGTGGTATAGGGGTATCCTCTATGCATGAAATGGGTTTGGTGGTAAGAGGTGTCTTCTGTGCGTGAAATGGGGTAGGTGGTAAGAGGTGTCCTGTGTGTCTGAAATGGGGTAGTGGGGTAGGTGGTAAGGCGTGTCCTCTGTGTGTGAAATGGGGTAGGTGGTAAGAGATATTCCTCTGTGTGTGAAACGGGGTAGTTGGTAAGAGGTGTCCTCTGTGTGGGAAATGCGGTATGTGTTAAGGAGTGTCCTCTGTGTGTGAAATGTGGAAGTTGGTAAGAGGTTTCCTCTGTGCGTGAAATGGGGTAGGTGGTAAGGGGTTTCCTCTGTGCGTGAAATGGGTAGGTGGTAAGTGGTGTGTCTCTTGTCTATAGCTTGGGGAGGCAAGGCTCCTTGGGCAGTGAGAGCCGAGAAAGGAGAGGCTTCGAAACAAAGGATTTGGAAGACTGCCGCTCCGGTGTGGTGCGGTAAGGGGGAGGGGGGTAACAGATTGGTCTGTTATTCACCTAGTCAGCCCCTCATTGTACTGTAAGTCACCTTGACTTTGCGGACTTTGTCGAGGACCTTCTCTTTGAATTGTTTGGTATACTTTTGTTTATTCCCTGGATAGTTTTGCGTCCTTTCCTCCAGGGCAGGGGTATAGAGTTCAGGGTTCTGGATGTGTGGTGCCTCAGTATTTGTGCTATTTAGGGCAGCGGCGGCACTTGCTGAGTGCCTTCGCGCCCGGTGCTTTTCTCACGACCAGCCTTCTGGTTATTTGACGGACTACTGTAGGGGCAGTCTCTGTGATATATCTTATCCTGAAACGAAGTCCCACACCACATCTAGGTATTATTTAGAGCTGAATACAGAGCCAGGCACTGTGTCTAAAGGTGTCTCAGAAAGGAGTTACCCAGCGGCCAGTCTTGTTACATTTAGTAATCATTCAACTACAATAAGCAAATTCAGGTATGAGATCGCCCCTTACTCCATGGAGTTAGTCACACAGCAGTCTGGGCAATCTGAGGAAAAAGAGAATCAGCCCGCCAAGGGGGGTCCACCAAAGCTAAATACATCTGTACTTGGTGCCCCTGCCACTGAGGTACCAATGGGCAAAAGATACAAATTAAGATTGAGAACCTCCTGCGCACCAACCTAAACAGCCTTGTAAAGCAAAGGAGACTTCAGTAAATATTCCCAAGCATAGGAAACCTCTCTATAAATCTGGGAAATCTACTCCTGTGAAGGGCAGGAAGAAAAATAAGAACCAGCTCCTCTCAAATTGACTCCCTCACTTAGGTCGTACTTTATGGTTAACACTCAGGGCAATATGGAATCCGTAAAACAGGCTGCATCAGTGCCAGTGTCAGGCGAATCCCTGGAACGAAATCCTGCCATTTCTCTTTCTAACCGATTCTCTCCGTTAAGTGAGACAGCCACTGTGGCGGGGGGGCTGTCAAGATGAACGAGATGAGCTAGGGGACACGTCTTCAGTGGTAGCAGTACAGAGCTCGGACACATTACATGGGATGCTAAGGCAGATATCGACGGAGATTGGAGTTTGCTTCTCCACCTCCGAAACAAATCAGAAGAAGATTCAAGATACCTGCAACAGCTTAGAGGAAAACTTGTCGGCTCTGACGCATCGGATGGAGGCACTTGGCAGAGAGATTGGAGAGGCTCGAAAATATCTAGAGAAGGAACAATATCAGGATTTTAGACTTAAAAGAAGGGCTGGAAGGTGATAATTTAAAATCTTATGTTATAGACATTTTGACTAAAGCCTTCCCCCAGGTCGCCACAGCCCCTGTTTGGGAAACTGAGATTCAGCGAGTCCATAGGGACCCCTTTAAGTTGAATTCTGCTCGGAAAAAGCCTAGTAAAGACCTAGTATAAATCCAATCCTATCTTCTTAAGGAACAACTATTGGGGGCGGCCCTTAAAGTTAAGACTATACAGGTCCAGGATTAGGCCTGGGCGGTATATTCCGTTCCGCTAGCGGAATTTACTGAATTTGGTAATTTTGTGTTACGCGGAGAACGTGGAATTGCCCAAAATTCTGCGTTCCGCGGCTTTGCGGAATTTTTTGCTTGTTCGCGTTCCCAAAATGCGTGTTCCCGAGATATTCCCCCCCCGAGCACGCAAACAGCGATCGCGGACAGGAAAAACGTATCGCAAACAAGCAATTCCGCGTTGTTGGACAGGCCACACGAAGGGCTTGCTCCCTCCCCGCACGACAGGGCCCGAGCTCCGGCCCACCAGGCATAACCCACGAAAAGCACCTGTACCCCGTCTCCCGACGGATCTTCTGCCCTCGGACCTCTACTCATCACGGGGCCCAGCCCCACCGGCTCCCCCGGCCGGGTCAAGCCGCCATCTTGGGCCCTGCACCACGAGGCCGCGTGGCCTCGGCCCGACCCTAACCCCGGGCCTGGCCGACCCCGACATCCCGGCACCACCCTCCACCCAGGAGGTGAGCGGACCACTTGGCAGGTCAATGGGAGAACGAAGTGTCAAGAGCTCTTCCCCCCGCCAGGTGCCGATCGCCTCCAGCTCCCCCAGGCGCGGGCTCCACCCCCTGCTGGGTGTCTGGACACCTTCATCCCGGGCCCTCCGACCTCCAAGTGCGAGGGTCCGGACATCAAAGGGCGCCTGCCCTATAACTGGGGCAACTCCGGAGCAGGAAGGCAGTTGTATCCTGGAGTCGAGAGACACCGAGAGAACTCAGCCTTGACGGACTACTGGCGCTGCCGTAGCCGCTCTTGTGAACCATCGTCCTGCCTGCTGGCGCTGCCGCGGCTCTCTGCAACATCCATCCTCGTCGGGACCTGCTGGCGCTGCCGCGGCCCGTTGTAACGACCATCCTCGTCGGGACCTGCTGGCGCTGCCGCGGCCCGTTGTAACGACCATCCTCACCGGGACCTGCTGGCGCTGCCGCGGACCGTACATCGACCATCTTTCCGGGACCTGCTGGCGCTGCCGCGGACCGTGTACCGACATCTCAACCGGGACCTGCTGGCGCTGCCGCGGCCCGTACCAACTAAACCACCAAGCTCGAGGATTGTGAGCTGATCATCCCCTCATCCGAACTACCTGACTGGTAGACAGACTGTCCCGCTACCCCTTACCCTGCTTTGAGAGACTTGAATCGAGGGGACCCCTGGGTCCAGACCTCCTTGTACCATTCAACCGTACCTTAAGAAGTGCTTATAAAGAACACTGAACCTTACCCGTGTGTGGTATCTGTCTGTGGGGGGGGAAGTTACTTGTCTGTACGATCGCTGGAGACGGCTCTCCCCGGAGACCTCTCCTCCTGACCCCGGCCGACCCTCCCGGTCCGTCTACCCTTTCTAACATTGGTGGCCAGCGGCGCGATCCGAATCAACGCGTAATCGTACAGAGAGTAGCTCACCCCACGACAAAAAAACACGATGTCAGCCAAAGATAGCAGCTCCACCGAGAATTTCCAAATGGATAAATTAGAAGAATACAACCACCGCGAACTGAGACAATTCTGCATAGAACTTGGCATTGCTACCACCGGCCTGAGTACCAAGGATGATCTAAAGCACGCCCTAGAGTCATGGACAGAAACGGGGGTCGCCGGACCCTCCGACCAAAGCAGCATCACACCAGAGGGGAACGCCACGGCTCCCGAGGAGCGGGGAACGGGCCTCTCGCAGGAGGAGATCCGAGAAAGAGAAAGAACCAGATTGCACGAGTTGGAAATGGCACGACTCAAGATGGATGGGGAACTCAAGTTAGCTGAACAGAAACTCAACCTCGAGCATATGCGGCTCCGAGATGAACGAGAAGAGAAACAGAGACAGAGAGAGCTGGAGGAGAAAAAAATAACGCTCGAGCACGAGCGCCAACTAGCAGAGATAGAACTTCGGAAACAGAATAAAGAACTGGGGGTGCCTGAGCGACCACACACCCCGGGGCCAATCGAGAAAAAAGTCCACATCCCCAAGGATGTTGTCCGCGAGTATGTCCGAGAAGACGACATACAACAGTGGTTTAAAGCCTACGAGATCGCCATGACCTCCCACCGGATCGACCGGAGTGATTGGGGAGCCGGACTTTGGGGGAGGTTTATCAACGAGGGTCGCGATGCCCTACTGCAGCTCCCAGATCACCAAATGTCGTCCTACGACCACATGAAGGCTGCCCTCCTCACCCGCTACGGCCTCACACCCGAGATGTACCGCCAGAGGTTCAGAGATTGCACCCGGATCCCAGGTACAACTTGGGTAGAATACGTGAACTATTTCAGCCGTGCCTTCGAGGGTTGGATAAAGGGGAGCCATGTCACCACCTACGAACAACTCTTTAACCTTATGGTATGGGAGCACCTGTCGAACAACTGCTTCGTCGAGCTCAGGCAGCACCTCCTCGACAGTAAGCTGACTGACCCCCGGCAGCTCGCCGCCGAAGCTGACCGATGGGAAAGCACCCGAGTGGGCCGGAGGGGGCCACACGAACAGAACAGAAGCAACCAAGGCCAGCACCGTCCTCGGGGAGGAGGAGGGGGCCAGGGGCGAGGGAGAGACGCCTTGCCAGCAACACCCGTGGCCAGCACCCCGCCTCCGGCCGGCCGGGGCAACCCCCCGTGGCGTCCTGGGGTCCGAACCAACGTCACGTGCCACCGATGCCAGCGAGTCGGCCACTACGCCAATGACCCGAGCTGCCCGCAGAACCAAACACCCAAGCCCCGCCAGGTAGCTGCCGCCGCCCTGGGGGAAGAGCAATCATCGGAGGAACCAGAAGAGTATGAGCCGGCCCAGCAAGAGTGGGAACCGGCCGCCATGGTCCTGGCGTGCTTAGGGGGAAGAGACATGGTCCCGCGGGCTCCCCTACCCGCTAACACCAGGAAATACGGTCAGTGGGTGACCATTAATGGACAGCGAGCCGAGGCCTTGCGTGACACAGGCGCCAGTGTGACGGCCGTCCGCTGTCACCTGGTGAAGCCCGAGCAGATCCTGCCGAACATTCTCTGCCCCGTCCGCTCGGCAGACAACTCTGAAAGTATGTGTCAAATGGCCTGCGTCCCATTCGAATGGGGAGGGGTCTCCGGCCTGTTGAAGGTGACGGTCCGGGACGATGCCCCCGTGGACTGCCTCCTGGGGAATGACCTCGAGAGTTCCCCGTGGGCCACCGTTGAGAGAAGAGAGCACCTGGGGATGCTGGGCCTCCCGGACTGGGCCTGCATAACCACCCGGTCCATGGCCGCCCGTGCCGTCCCTCGATCAGAAGAACCGGAATGGCCGGCACCTCCGCCCCCGGTCGCCCCAGTAGAAGACAACGACAATGCCTGCCTCCCAGACCCGACGACCACAGGGGACGCGCCACCCCAGGACCTTCCTGACCTGGCTCAGTGGCGTCAAGAAGGGGGGCCCACCCAAGAACAGTTCCGCCAGGAACAAAAGACCTGTCCCTCCCTCGAGGGACTCCGCCAACAAGCCAGAGCCCAGAACGCAGGGGACTCCACCGGAACTCACTGGGTCTACTGGGATAACGACCTGCTATACAGCGAGCAAAGAATCGCCGAGCTGGGGGCCGGTCGAGTACTGGTGGTACCTCTCCGCTTCAGAGACTTTCTGCTCAACCTGGCCCACGATGTCCCCCTGGCTGGACACCTGGGCCAGGACAAAACGTACAGCCGCCTAGTGACCCACTTTTTCTGGCCGAAAATGAGGAACGACGTCCTGAACCACTGCCGATCTTGCCCCACATGCCAAGCAGCGGGAAGAGTGGTCGGAAGCTGAAAGCCCCTCTGCAACCCTTCCCTGTGGTCACCACCCCGTTCGAGAGGGTGGGGATAGACATTGTGGGGCCTCTGGACCCCCGCACGGCACAAGGACACAGGTTCATCTTAGTACTGGTGGACCATGCCACCCGCTACCCCGAGGCGGTGCCCCTACGGACCGTGACAGCTCCGGTGGTTGGCCGGGCCCTAATGGGGATCTTCTCCCGGGTAGGCTTCCCCCGAGAAGTCGTCAGCGACCGAGGCACGAACTTTATATCCAAATACATGAAGTCCCTCTGGCAACAATGCGGGGTCACCTACAGATTCACGACCCCCTATCACCCCCAAGGGAACGGACTAGTGGAGCGTTTTAACCGCACTCTCAAGGGGATGATTGGGGGATTGGAAGAGCCCCTCCGTCGCCAGTGGGATGTACTACTCCCGTGCCTCCTCTTCGCCTACCGAGAAGTTCCCCAGAAGTCCCTCGGTTTTAGCCCTTTCGAACTCCTGTACGGGCACCCTGTGCGAGGGCCCCTCAGCCTAGTAAAAGAAGGTTGGGAGATGGCCCCCCTAAAGACCCCTCCAGACGTCTTCAAATACATCCTGGCCCTACGCAATCAGACCCGGCGCTTCAGAGAGATGGCCAAAGCGAACCTCGAGGCCAGCCAGGAGGACATGAAGAGGTGGTATGATCACCATGCCTCCTCCGTTGAGTTCGAGCCTGGACAACAAGTATGGGTGATGTCCCCCACCGAACCATGTGCCTTGCAAGATAAGTGGACGGGGCCCTTCAAAGTGGTCGAGCGCAAAAGCCCCGTCACTTACCTCATCGACCTGGGGACCTCCCGGAACCCCCTCCGGGTCCTCCACACCAACCGACTCAAACCACACTTTGTGCGCTCAGAACTCAGCCTCCTGATGGCTACGGACAGTGGGGCAGAGGAAGACTCCGAACCCCTCCCGGATCTTCTGAAAACTCAGGAGAATGACGGTTCCGTGGACGGGGTCCGGCTCTCTGACGCCCTCACTTCGGAGCAACGCCAGGGCTGCCGGAACCTCCTGCTGCAGTTCGCTACCCTGTTCTCCCTCACCCCCGGGGTCACCCCTTGGTGTTTGCACGACGTGGACACCGGGGACAGTCCCCCTGTCCGACACCGGGCCTACCGCGTACCAGATCGGGTACGGGCCTGCATACAGGAGGAAGTGGCCAAGATGCTCACAATCGGGGTCATCGAGCCCTCAGACAGTCCCTGGGCCAGTCCGGTTGTATTGGTTCCCAAAGCCGCTGCCCCCGGCACCGCACCTGAACTGAGATTCTGCGTCGACTACCGGGGCTTGAACGCTGTCACCCGGACCGACGCTCATCCGATTCCCCGAGCAGACGAGCTGATCGACCGGCTGGGGGCCGCCCGCTACCTTAGTATCTTCGACCTAACAGCGGGCTACTGGCAGATCAGCCTCACACCCAGGGCTCAGGAACGGTCAGCCTTCTCTACCCCCGATGGCCACTACCAATTCAAGGTCATGCCCTTCGGCATGAAGAATGCCCCCGCCACGTTTCAACGCCTCGTGAACCAGGTCTTGGCGGGGCTCGAAGAGTTCAGCGCTGCCTACCTGGACGATATCGCTGTATACAGCCGCCACTGGCCCGACCACCTCCGTCACCTCCAAGAGGTCCTACAGGCCCTCCAGCGGGCCGGCCTCACAATTAAGGCCGGCAAGTGCCAAATTGGCCAAGGGTCTGTGACCTACCTTGGGCACCAAGTGGGAAGCGGCCTGGTGGCCCCGCTACAACTTAAGATTGCTGCCATCCAGTCCTGCCAGCCCCCCGTCACCCAGACCGAGGTCCGAGCCTTCTTGGGGCTCACCGGCTACTACCGGCGGTTCGTGAAAGACTACGGCAGCATCGTGGGGCCCCTCACGGGTCTCACGTCCAAGAACCAGCCGAAGCGGGTTAACTGGACCCCCGATTGTCAAGCGGCCTTCGAGAAGCTGAAGGCCGCCCTGTGCACCGCCCCTGTGCTCCAGGCCCCCGATTACAGTCAGGAATTCGTGGTACAGACCGACGCCTCCGACCACGGCATCGGAGCCGTCCTTTCTCAGTTAAACCCCGAGGGTCATGACCAGCCGGTGGCCTTCATCAGTCGACGTCTCCTGGCCCGAGAACAGCGCTGGAGCACCATCGAGAGGGAGGCCTTCGCAGTGGTGTGGGCCCTCAAAAAGCTCCGGCCCTATCTCTTCGGTACCCACTTCCGGGTACAAACCGACCATCGACCCCTGCAGTGGCTGATGCAGATGCGGGGGGAGAACCCAAAACTCTTGCGCTGGTCCATTTCCCTGCAGGGAATGGACTTCACTGTGGAGCACCGACCAGGCCAAGACCACGCCAACGCGGATGGCCTGTCCCGCTTTTTCCGCCTCGACGAAGAGAGTCCCCAAGGAGATGGGTGACTCTCCCCGCCTTCAGCTGGGGGGGACGCATGTTGGACAGGCCACACGAAGGGCTTGCTCCCTCCCCGCACGACAGGGCCCGAGCTCCGGCCCACCAGGCATAACCCACGAAAAGCACCTGTACCCCGTCTCCCGACGGATCTTCTGCCCTCGGACCTCTACTCATCACGGGGCCCAGCCCCACCGGCTCCCCCGGCCGGGTCAAGCCGCCATCTTGGGCCCTGCACCACGAGGCCGCGTGGCCTCGGCCCGACCCTAACCCCGGGCCTGGCCGGCCCCGACATCCCGGCACCACCCTCCACCCAGGAGGTGAGCGGACCACTTGGCAGGTCAATGGGAGAACGAAGTGTCAAGAGCTCTTCCCCCCGCCAGGTGCCGATCGCCTCCAGCTCCCCCAGGCGCAGGCTCCACCCCCTGCTGGGTGTCTGGACACCTTCATCCCGGGCCCTCCGACCTCCAAGTGCGAGGGTCCGGACATCAAAGGGCGCCTGCCCTATAACTGGGGCAACTCCGGAGCAGGAAGGCAGTTGTATCCTGGAGTCGAGAGACACCGAGAGAACTCAGCCTTGACGGACTACTGGCGCTGCCGAAGCCGCTCTTGTGAACCATCGTCCTGCCTGCTGGCGCTGCCGCGGCTCTCTGCAACATCCATCCTCGTCGGGACCTGCTGGCGCTGCCGCGGCCCGTTGTAACGACCATCCTCGTCGGGACCTGCTGGCGCTGCCGCGGCCCGTTGTAACGACCATCCTCACCGGGACCTGCTGGCGCTGCCGCGGACCGTACATCGACCATCTTTCTGGGACCTGCTGGCGCTGCCGCGGACTGTGTACCGACATCTCAACCGGGACCTGCTGGCGCTGCCGCGGCCCATACCAACTAAACCACCAAGCTCGAGGATTGTGAGCTGATCATCCCCTCATCCGAACTACCTGACTGGTAGACAGACTGTCCCGCTACCCCTTACCCTGCTTTGAGAGACTTGAATCGAGGGGACCCCTGGGTCCAGACCTCCTTGTACCATTCAACCGTACCTTAAGAAGTGCTTATAAAGAACACTGAACCTTACCCGTGTGTGGTATCTGTCTGTGGGGGGGGAAGTTACTTGTCTGTACGATCGCTGGAGACGGCTCTCCCCGGAGACCTCTCCTCCTGACCCCGGCCGACCCTCCCGGTCCGTCTACCCTTTCTAACACGCGTGTTTGCGGAATTTCTGTGTGTTCGCCGAGATTTTTTACTGTTTCGCGTAGCTTCGCGTAGCGCGACAACGCAAATTCCACCCACCTCTATCCAGGATGCCTCCTTCAGAATACAGTCAGATATTTCCCGGGTTACGGAAGATAGGAGATGGGAATTGAGTAAGCAGATGGATACATTAAGGGACGAGGGAGCTCAAGTTCAGCTGCGGTTTCCTGCAATTCTAAAAGTTGTATGGGCTAATAAAATGTATAACTTTAGGTTCCCGGAGGAATTAGATAGCTTCTTGGCACAAACCAAATCCAACTTATATTTTATAGATTAAGGAAATCAACGTCTATTGTTATTTTGGTTTTTCTATTTATGTAGGAGGCTGGAGGGCTCCGGCTCGAAAGGCAATAGTCTATTGCCGATGGGTAGTCAGGGAGGGTTCCTGTGGGAGGGTTGGGGGATTTTTCATGTTTGTTGGTGGGGAGCATTGGGAAAAAATAAAAAAAAGATGACATAACAACAGTCTCATGTGACATAACAACCTCCAGTGAGTGCAGCAGAGGGTGGAGTCAGGACAATGGTTGGGGATACATTAGCTCGGGGAGGGAATCGGCATCTTGAATTTTTAAGTTGGAATGTTAATGGTTTAAGAGTTAGAGGAAGACAGCGCCTGATTCTCCAGTACATAAAAAATAGTTCCGCTAGGATCCTTATGATCCAGGAGACCCATCTCTTACAATCAGAATTTAAAGCATTATTTGGTAAACAAAGATGGGTTGATAAGATTATAGCCTAGGACCAGCTATGTTGCTCGAAGGGGGTTGCTGTTATACTTAAAGCGAATTCAGGAGTCGAGCTCATTAAATCCCAGGTAGATAATAGAGGACGCTGGGTTATTGCGGAAATTAAATGTCAGGAGTCTAAATACACTCGAGCTAGTCAATATGGTCCTAATGAGGGCGACATCATGCCTCTGAACAATCTTTGTCTTGCCTTGGTCAATTATGAGGCTCCTCTGATATTGGGAGGAGACTTCAATGTGCTTTTAAATAACAAGCTAGATAGGTCCCCCCTTGAACACATGTAGCAGTGCCGCACGTTAAAGCTCATCTTTTGACTATGCTAACATTTTTTAACCTCTGTGATGTATGGCAGAAAAAAATGGGTGAGATTAGGGAGTACTCCTTTTGTAGTAAGAAGAATTCTCTTAATTCCAGAATTGATTATATATTTATGGAGCACTCAGAACTCGATAAAGTAAGTTTAATCGAATATTTGCTCATGCACCTTTCTGATCAGGGTGCCATAGCTCTCACTTTGAACTCCCTCTAGAGTTCCCCCTGAGGAGATGGACTTTAAATAGGTGATTTCTTCTGCAATCTTCAACTCCAGGTTTTTTTAGTTTAGAAACAGCTATCTTCTTTCAAGACAACTTGGGCTCGGCCCCTTTGCATATTGTGTGGGATACCTTTAAGGCTTGGCTGAGAGGGACACTAAAAGGGGCAGTTATGGGCTGGGCTAGGGCCGAGAGGAAAGAGCTGGCTGACTTAGAACTACAGCTAGCAGGGGCAGAAGCAGACCTCCTGGAACAGAGAATGGTAACTTAATAAAGAGAGTGGAAGAGTTGCAGTTGAACTTCAGACTTAAGTCTGAAGAGATTTTACTTCAAAAATGGGAGGCTAGTAAAATGAGTGATATTGAGCAAGGGGAGAACTGTGGCAAGCTTCTCGCCATGAAGAGCAGAGTTGATAGATCTTATAATTACATTAGTAAGATTAAAGTTGGCACACACACCACAGAGGATAAAGGGAATATAGAACAGGCTTTTGCGCAATTCTTCCAGGAGCTATATCGAGAAGATCTTCAGGTTGCGGAGGAACACATTGATAGTTGGCTCAAGGAGAAACAGCTTCCATAAATAACTGAGGATAGTCAAAAAATTCTTAGACTAGAAATAACAGGGAGTGAGATATTAACTGTTCTAGACAGAGCTAAGAAAGGGAAAGCGGCAGGCCCCGATGCGATCCCGATTGAGGTTTATGCCATATTGAGGGAAGAGGTTATCCCGGTCTGGTTGAAACTGTATAATGAGACCTTAGAGGGCACCTCCCCTTTACCGGACTCCTGGAGTGATGCGGTTATTACTCTGAGTCTGAAGCCCGGCACGGATCCGACCCAGTGCCAGTCACATCGGCCAATTTCATTATTAAATGTCGATTATAAAATCTTTGCAGGGATTTTGAATATTCAGCTTTGTAAGATCATAGGACCAATAATCCACGAAGATCAAAAGGGTTTTCTTCCGGGCAGGCTGATGTCGGAACTGGTGCACACTTTAATTGGGGCGGCTGATCTGGCATCGTCACAGGGTCTCCGTCTTTCAATTATTACTGTCGACGCGGCCAAAGCCTTCGACTGTGTGAATTGGCAACGGTTTTAGGGAAGTTCTAAAAATATATATAAATCCCCCCGAGCTCAGATTCTGGTTATTGGTAGCCATTCTCCTGTTGTTAAAATAGGGCGTGGCACTAGGCAGGGCTGCCCATTGTCCCCCATTCCTTTTGATGTATATATCGAGCCTTTAGCCCGGAGTTTAAGACTGAATAAGAAGATTGCTCCTTTTGCAGTAAATTGGTTTGTGGGGAAATTAGCGCTATACTCAGATGACTTAATTTTATTATCCTCAAATGTCAACATTACACTTCTGGAGCTTCTTGTTGAAGCCCAGATCTTTGGGAAATTCTTGGGCTATGAAATTAATAACGACAAGACTGAGGTAATGGCATGGCACATCGCTGATCAGGAGGGGATTTTCGCCAGGGAGCTCAGCTATCTTGGAGTTATAATAACCCAGGATCTCGGAGAAATTCCAAAAACTAATTTAGACAGAGTTTCGAAAGAGGTTGATGTTATATTAAAAAGATGGCAGAATATCCCGCTCCCCAAGTACGGACGGGTTAACTTGATTAAAATGTGCGTGCTTCCGAAATATACTTATCTGTTTAATAACATCCCGAGCATTTGCAAAAGTTGACCTACTTAAAATTCAGGGCAAGATATCCTCCTTTATTTGGGCAGTTAAAGGAATCAGGCTGTCCTGGAAAAAAAATTAAGGCGCATCGGGGCATGGGCTTACCATACCTCCAGCTGTATTGTTGGGCCTACCAACTAAAAAACTGTAAGATGTTACTGCTTACTCCAGATGACTCGCTGATTGGCACTATGTTTAAAGCTATGTTAGTTGGCATAGAGGAGCAAGGATTTATGTATAAATTTGGCACCTTTAAATTTTTGGAAAAAAAAAGTCTGAAGACGTGGCTGACAAGTTATGATCAGACTGTCAATACTGCTTGGGACTTTCCTACTATAGCGATTGTGCCCCAGTGTGGGATTCCCCTGGAACACCGGAGTGTCTTTTGGATATTCTAAGCCATTAAAAGAGGCTGGAGTCTCACACTGGAAGGACATCGTATGGGTAATAAATGTCACTCTTGGGACTTTTGGAGTCACATTACGAGTGGAGCTCTGTCTAGGTTTAAGATCTATCAGATTTCATCCTGGTGTAAGAGTCAACGCTGGTCCCTTTTGGAAGAAAATCCCATGGAAAATGAACTACAAGATTTGGCCCCAAGGAAGAAAGAAGTGGCTCACTGGTTTAACCATCTCCTGGCTGCAGTAGACAGAAAGATGGAAAAGCCATACCGGGTCTGGGAGAATTACTTGCCGAGTGAAGAGCTGAAAGATTTCTGGCAAGTATCTCTAGACATTCTTTACCCACTGATTAGATCTGCCGCACTCAGGAGAAACCACTTTTTCACATTCCACAGGATATACTCGTCCCCTCTAGGCCTGGGAGGTAAATTCCGTTCCGCTCGTGGAATTTGCAGAATTTCGGTAATTTCGCGTTCCGCGGATGTTGGACTTGGCCCTTCTGGCAGGTTTACCCCTAAAACTTTTTGCTGTTAATTGTGACCTGGTGTTAGTAATTTTTGACTTCTGCGCACTTTACCGCTGTGTCCCAGGGTAAAGTGCGTGCGTGTAGTGAGGTTGGCCTGCCCTCCCATAGGAAGGCATGGGGGAATGTATGTGTCCCTGGTAGTTCCTGATGCGTGGGGAGTGCAGGAGCGAGTTTGGTATGTGCGGACTCGTGTGATTAAATGCTGCGCGATGATGTGTGCGGCGTTACTGTAGCTAGTATGGAAGTGCCACTTCTAGACGCTGGCATAAATGTGCAGTGACTGCCTGGCGCGTGATTGGCTGGCTGAGGTCATGTGATGGGCTAGGGAATCCCCAGTCTCAGGAGGAGTCCCCCAGTGGTGAATGGGGAGATCAGCAGCCAGATGGGTGGGAGGAGTACACCTAGGACCTGAATAGGGCTGGGCTTTCCCCACACAATGCTGGCTCCGCCCCCTGTGGTGCGACTGATGACCCTGGCCTGCTCTGTGAATAGGGAGAGGGGCTGAGCAAAACAAAGTGCTCAAGAACCAGTTGCATCTGGTTCGCCCCTCCCCTGCACCTTGGGACAAAGGTATTATGTGTATAAAAAGGGGCTGTGTCCCCTTACAAAATGTTCTTCTCTGATCCTAATTGACTTTTCCCTGGCCTTGGCCTTTGTTGAAAGGGGGGAACTGCTTCCCTGGACTGGGGGCGGTTGATTTGATTCCCTGGAGGGCGCTTTGCTTAGCGCTGTGCTTTTCGTAGCAGCTCAGGGATTCCCCGACGTGTGGAGGATTCCCCCGTGCTCCGAAGAATTGTGGGAGCCCACCCCGCATATTTGTGCCATCGCGGGTGCCCACCCCGCTTATTTCCTTGTCCTAATTGCGGGAGCCCACCCCGCATACTTGTGCCGCCTTAAGGAGTGATTTGCTTATAGCGGGTGCCCACCCCACGTTTTTATATCCCTTGGTGAGCGGATGCCCACCCCGCGTTCATGTGCTGGAAGCGGGAGCCTACCCCGTTATTGACTTTGTTTTACTGAAGGCGGGAGCCTACATCGCATTGCTGCCTTCCCAAGAACGAAACTCACCGCCGCAGGCCAGAGTCTCCCCCACGTCATCTCTCTGCCGCGCTGGGATTGGCCCAGCGGGAGAGAGTGTTGCCCACGTGATCAGAGGCTCGACCGAGGGAGCCGCGTTGGGAGGAGAGGAAGCGCGAGCCTTCCCCGAAGCCGCCGCGGAAGCCTGAGACGGACGGGGCTCTCATGTGGAAGAGAGAGCCCCGCACGACGAAGACTGGGACCGGAGCAGCGAGGCCGCCCCAGCGTGTCCGGAAGTACTGCCCGGTAAGTGAGGGCGTCCCCGCAGGTCTCCTCGGCCCCGCGCAGCGCTGTTCTCTGTTCAAAGCCCAGAGAAGGCTCCAACGTATGGGGGCATTAGGCATGTCCAGAGCCCGGTGAGGCTCCAACGTTGGCCCCATTGTTTGTTTAGAGCCTAGAGAGGCTCCAGCGACGGGGCAAATTGTTTGATAACGAGTCCCCCGAGCGGGACTCCAATGAGGCGGGCATTCTTGGTTAAGAGCCAGAGGGCTCCAACGTCCCCCGCATTGTTTGGTTTAGAGCGCTAGTGCGCTCCAACGTGACTGGGACATATTTGTGTTCAAGAGCCTAGAAGGCTCCCACGCCGTTTTGGGGGCATTCTTCTTTTAGAGCCTAGGTGACTCCAGTGCTGTATATTGTTTTGAGAAGGCACAGTGGTGCCCCAGCATTTTCCCAGCTGCCCAGCACTTAGTGGGCAGCTGCAACGTTTAGGTTGTGGCCTTTACGCTTTGGCTTGCGCAGCCTGCGCAGTCTTGCCCTGACTCTGCTGGACAAAGGGCGTTTGAGCCCCTGAGAGCCCAAGTTGGCCTGGGGACAGTTTCCCTGTGTTGTGCCCTCCCCTAGGGTACCTGGTGATTTTTATATATGTACTTTTGCGCAATGTGCCTTCCCTTTATGCTATGTTTATTTCTAACTGTGCCTATGCGTAGGAGATGGTTTTCCCTAGTATAGGTTACAACTAGTAAGTTCATGGTTCCCTGCATAATATTTTCCTAAGGTGGTTAGGGTTGCGTAGGTGGTACTTACCTGTTACCAGTGGTTACTGGTTGTGCGCTACATTTTCTAATTGGTGCTACAGTGATTGTATGTGCTATGTTCTAAAGTGTTATTCCTACCAAGTGTTAGTTCTAAAAGTGCTTATTCCTGACAGTGGTCCATGAGGCCCTGTCCCATGTAGATAATCCCCCTGTAAATTCTGGCCGTGCCAGTTGGCACAGTGTAAATTGTGTGAATATTATCTAATGTGTTTTGGTATAATACAAAGGCTATTTTTATATAATACCTTGTGTGGAGTTTCTTTTGTGGTGGGCCTTGGGTGTTGTTGCTGGGTGCGCGCGTAAACGCTTTACACATTGCCTCCGGGATAAGCCTGACTGCTCGTGCCAAGCTACCAAGGGGGTGAGCAGGGGTTATCTTTGGCGTGTAACTCCCCAGTCCTGACTTAGAGTGGTGGTTTCTGCCTGGCTTTGGCGCAAGCCCTAGCCAACCAGAAATCCCATTTCTAACAGCGGAGAACGTGGAATTGCTAAAAATTCTGCTATACACGGCTTTGCAGAATGTTTTGCTTGTTCGCGCTTTCAAAAAGCGTGTTTGCAAGATATTTCTCCCCGAGCACGCAAACAGCGTTCGCGAACAAGAAAAAAGCATCGCGAATGGGCGAAACAAGCAATTCCACATGTTCGTGGAATTTTTGCGTGCTCGTGGAGATTTTTTACAGTTTCGCGTAGCTTTGCATAGCGCGACTACGCAAATTCCGCCCACCCTTAGTCCCCTCTTAAAATATCCAGAATAAAGGGCGGTGGAGAAGCTAGCTGTCTGAGATGTGGCTTCCAGAATGCAGATGATGTCCACGTTTTCGCCTGATGCCCTAAGATACAAGAATGCTGGAGTTGGGTGGGTAAGACTGTCTCCAGGGTCCTGGGTACCGTTGTGGAGGTGAGCCCATCTCTTATTTTATTTGGTATTGTATCCGTGTCAAGGGGGGGGGGGGCAGGCCCGGTGGGGTTGCAACACAAATTGGTGTTTTATCTGATTCTGCTGGTCAGGAGAGAGATTTGCAAATTGTGGCCTCAGGTGGTGCCCCCCTACTTGGAATGCCTGGTGGAATCCTGTAGGATACTTTAGAGCCTTAGATCAGAGGGTAAGTGTATATAGAGAAAGGCCAGATACTGGGTTATTTTGGAACTTGTTGGATGATTCACCTTCTGACTAGATTAGATTAAGGTACAGAATAAATTCCAATGATTGAAACCTCTGGGTCAGCTCAGGTTGTGCGCAATGGGTGGTCCCCGTAAGAACACCAGCTGAGATTGGAACCACCAAATTATATGCACCAAAGGTGGATCAGGTCAAAAGGTTGCTAAAGCTACGGAGGTCATAGGAAGAAAAAAAAAAGAAGAAAAAAAAGAGGTGTCCTCTGTGCGTGAAATGGGGTAGGTGTTAAGTGGTGTGTCTCATGCCCTGTTGTTGATAAGAGGTGTGGTTGAGGCCCTCTCTGTGGTAAGTGGTGTGATTGATGCCCTGTAGTTGGTAAGTGGTATGGTTAATGCCCTGCAGGATGGAGATAGTGTGGTTGATATCCTGTAGTTGGTAAGAGGTGTGGTTGAGGCCCTGTTGTTGTTGGCAAGAGGTGTGATTCATGCTTTCTCTGTTATAAGAGGTGTGGTTCATGCCCTCTCTGTGGTAAGTGTGTATGGATTCATTATCGAATTATTATCCATATGTTGTTAAAATGAGGGGGTTCTTCAGCAGCTGTGCCTGTAAGCACCATCTCTGGCATACATCTGTGTGATTTATTGTTGTGAGTGTGTAAAATATAAAACTCCAATGAGATGTTCTCCTGAGTGACACTGGCTGAGGAGACTGTTGTTCTTGGGTGTATTATGAGTCCTGGGCAGGTCACATTATTGTCTTTGTTATGTCTTGGTTGTATAAATGTACAATTATGTCATCTCTGGGGATATGAATTGGTAGATTGCTATTCTCGATCATTGTGCATTGATTTTATGAATTTGTGAAATTGTTTCTCCTTAATGAATGCGGTTGTTGACCCTGGAACTAGGAACTGCTTGATGGGTGTGCTGGTTCCTTGGTCTGGCAGAATACATTTCAGAGCTGTTGTTCCAGGGTTTTATGAAACGGTGGGACTGCCCCCAGGGGGGTGGGGTGGTGCTGTCTCACTGTATACTCCTTGGTGGTATCGTTTATTTTTTAGTATCGTCGGGCTTTTGTCCGCAGGTTATAAGAGTTATTTTTGTTGATGTTATTTTTTTCGATAATGTATTCATAGTCCCTGTGTTGTTTTCTTCAGTGGGTTCTTTGCGTAGAGTTCCATGGGTCAGTAGTGTTCTCGTCCATAGGTTTCATAGGCGTGTGGTGTTTTCTTCAGTGGGCTCTTTGCGTAGAGTTCCATGGGTTGGTAGTGTTCTCGTCCATAGGTTTCATAGGCGTGTGTTTTCTTCAGTGGGCTCTTTGCGTAGAGTTCCATGGGTTGGTAGTGTTCTCGTCCATAGGTTTCATAGGCGTGTGTTGTTTTCTTCAGTGGGCTCTTTGCGTAGAGTTCCATGGGTTGGTAGTGTTCTCGTCCACAGGTTTCATAGGCGTGTGGTGTTTTCTTCAGTGGGCTCTTTGCGTAGAGTTCCATGGGTTGGTAGTGTTCTCGTCCATAGTTTTCATAGGTGTGTGTTGTTTTCTTCAGTGGGCTCTTTGCGTAGAGTTCCATGGGTTGGTAGTGTTCTCGTCCACAGGTTTCATAGGCATGTGTTGTTTTCTTCAGTGGGCTCTTTGCGTAGAGTTCCATGGGTTGGTAGTGTTCTCGTCCATAGGTTTCATAGGCGTGTGTTGTTTTCTTCAGTGGGCTCTTTGCGTAGAGTTCCATGGGTTGGTAGTGTTCTCGTCCATAGGTTTCATAGGCGTGTGGTGTTTTCTTCAGTGGGCTCTTTGCGTAGAGTTCCATGGGTCAGTAGTGTTCTCGTCCATAGGTTTCATAGGCGTGTGGTGTTTTCTTCAGTGGGCTCTTTGCGTAGAGTTCCATGGGTTGGTAGTGTTCTCGTCCATAGGTTTCATAGGCGTGTGTTTTCTTCAGTGGGCTCTTTGCGTAGAGTTCCATGGGTTGGTAGTGTTCTCGTCCATAGGTTTCATAGGCGTGTGTTGTTTTCTTCAGTGGGCTCTTTGCGTAGAGTTCCATGGGTTGGTAGTGTTCTCGTCCACAGGTTTCATAGGCGTGTGGTGTTTTCTTCAGTGGGCTCTTTGCGTAGAGTTCCATGGGTTGGTAGTGTTCTCGTCCATAGTTTTCATAGGTGTGTGTTGTTTTCTTCAGTGGGCTCTTTGCGTAGAGTTCCATGGGTTGGTAGTGTTCTCGTCCACAGGTTTCATAGGCATGTGTTGTTTTCTTCAGTGGGCTCTTTGCGTAGAGTTCCATGGGTTGGTAGTGTTCTCGTCCATAGGTTTCATAGGCGTGTGTTGTTTTCTTCAGTGGGCTCTTTGCGTAGAGTTCCATGGGTTGGTAGTGTTCTCGTCCATAGGTTTCATAGGCGTGTGGTGTTTTCTTCAGTGGGCTCTTTGCGTAGAGTTCCATGGGTCAGTAGTGTTCTCGTCCATAGGTTTCATAGGCGTGTGGTGTTTTCTTCAGTGGGCTCTTTGCGTAGAGTTCCATGGGTTGGTAGTGTTCTCGTCCATAGGTTTCATAGGCGTGTGTTGTTTTCTTCAGTGGGTTCTTTGCGTAGAGTTCCATGGGTCGGTAGTGTTCTCGTCCACAGGTTTCATAGGCGTGTGTTGTTTTCTTCAGTGGGTTCTTTGCGTAGAGTTCCATGGGTTGGTAGTGTTCTTGTCCATAGGTTTCATAGGCGTGTGTTGTTTTCTTCAGTGGGCTCTTTGCGTAGAGTTCCATGGGTTGGTAGTGTTCTCGTCCATAGGTTTCATAGGCGTGTGTTGTTTTCTTCAGTGGGTTCTTTGCGTAGAGTTCCATGGGTCGGTAGTGTTCTCGTCCACAGGTTTCATAGGCGTGTGTTGTTTTCTTCAGTGGGCTCTTTGCGTAGAGTTCCATGGGTTGGTAGTGTTCTCGTCCACAGGTTTCATAGGCGTGTGGTGTTTTCTTCAGCGGGCTCTTTGCGTAGAGTTCCATGGGTCGGTAGTGTTCTCGTCCATAGGTTTCATAGGCGTGTGTTGTTTTCTTCAGTGGGCTCTTTGCGTAGAGTTCCATGGGTCGGTAGTGTTCTTGTCCATAGGTTTCATAGGCGTGTGTTGTTTTCTTCAGTGGGCTCTTTGCGTAGAGTTCCATGGGTTGGTAGTGTTCTCGTCCACAGGTTTCATAGGCGTGTGGTGTTTTCTTCAGCGGGCTCTTTGTGTAGAGTTCCATGGGTTGGTAGTGTTCTCGTCCATAGGTTTCATAGGCGTGTGGTGTTTTCTTCAGTGGGCTCTTTGCGTAGAGTTCCATGGGTCGGTAGTGTTCTCGTCCACAGGTTTCATAGGCGTGTGGTGTTTTCTTCAGTGGGCTCTTTGCGTAGAGTTCCATGGGTTGGTAGTGTTCTTGTCCATAGGTTTCATAGGCGTGTGTTGTTTTCTTCAGTGGGCTCTTTGCGTAGAGTTCCATGGGATGGTAGTGTTCTCGTCCACAGGTTTCATAGGCGTGTGGTGTTTTCTTCAGTGGGCTCTTTGCGTAGAGTTCCATGGGTTGGTAGTGTTCTCGTCCACAGGTTTCATAGGCGTGTGTTGTTTTCTTCAGTGGGCTCTTTGCGTAGAGTTCCATGGGTTGGTAGTGTTCTCGTCCATAGGTTTCATAGGCGTGTGTTGTTTTCTTCAGTGGGCTCTTTGCGTAGAGTTCCATGGGTTGGTAGTGTTCTTGTCCATAGGTTTCATAGGCGTGTGTTGTTTTCTTCAGTGGGCTCTTTGCGTAGAGTTCCATGGGTCAGTAGTGTTCTCGTCCATAGGTTTCATAGGCGTGTGTTGTTTTCTTCAGTGGGCTCTTTGCGTAGAGTTCCATGGGTTGGTAGTAATCTCGTCCATAGGTTTCATAGGCGTGTGTTGTTTTCTTCAGTGGGCTCTTTGCGTAGAGTTCCATGGGTTGGTAGTGTTCTCGTCCACAGGTTTCATAGGCGTGTGGTGTTTTCTTCAGCGGGCTCTTTGCGTAGAGTTCCATGGGTTGGTAGTGTTCTCGTCCATAGGTTTCATAGGCGTGTGGTGTTTTCTTCAGTGGGCTCTTTGCGTAGAGTTCCATGGGTCGGTAGTGTTCTTGTCCATAGGTTTCATAGGCGTGTGTTGTTTTCTTCAGTGGGCTCTTTGCGTAGAGTTCCATGGGTTGGTAGTGTTCTCGTCCACAGGTTTCATAGGCGTGTGGTGTTTTCTTCAGTGGGCTCTTTGCGTAGAGTTCCATGGGTCGGTAGTGTTCTCGTCCATAGGTTTCATAGGCGTGTGGTGTTTTCTTCAGCGGGCTCTTTGCGTAGAGTTCCATGGGTCGGTAGTGTTCTCGTCCATAGGTTTCATAGGCGTGTGTTGTTTTCTTCAGTGGGCTCTTTGCGTAGAGTTCCATGGGTTGGTAGTGTTCTCGTCCACAGGTTTCATAGGCGTGTGTTGTTTTCTTCAGTGGGCATCTTTGCGTAGAGTTCCATGGGTTGGTAGTGTTCTCGTCCATAGGTTTCATAGGCGTGTGTTGTTTTCTTCAGTGGGCTCTTTGCGTAGAGTTCCATGGGTCAGTAGTGTTCTCGTCCATAGGTTTCATAGGCGTGTGGTGTTTTCTTCAGCGGGCTCTTTGCGTAGAGTTCCATGGGTTGGTAGTGTTCTCGTCCACAGGTTTCATAGGCGTGTGGTGTTTTCTTCAGCGGGCTCTTTGCGTAGAGTTCCATGGGTTGGTAGTGTTCTCGTCCATAGGTTTCATAGGCGTGTGGTGTTTTCTTCAGTGGGCTCTTTGCATAGAGTTCCATGGGTCGGTAGTGTTCTCGTCCACAGGTTTCATAGGCGTGTGGTGTTTTCTTCAGTGGGCTCTTTGCGTAGAGTTCCATGGGTTGGTAGTGTTCTTGTCCATAGGTTTTATAGGCGTGTGTTGTTTTCTTCAGTGGGCTCTTTGCGTAGAGTTCCATGGGTTGGTAGTGTTCTCGTCCACAGGTTTCATAGGCGTGTGGTGTTTTCTTCAGTGGGCTCTTTGCGTAGAGTTCCATGGGTTGGTAGTGTTCTCGTCCACAGGTTTCATAGGCGTGTGTTGTTTTCTTCAGTGGGCTCTTTGCGTAGAGTTCCATGGGTTGGTAGTGTTCTCGTCCATAGGTTTCATAGGCGTGTGTTGTTTTCTTCAGTGGGCTCTTTGCATAGAGTTCCATGGGTTGGTAGTGTTCTTGTCCATAGGTTTCATAGGCGTGTGTTGTTTTCTTCAGTGGGCTCTTTACGTAGAGTTCCATGGGTCAGTAGTGTTCTCGTCCATAGGTTTCATAGGCGTGTGTTGTTTTCTTCAGTGGGCTCTTTGCGTAGAGTTCCATGGGTTGGTAGTGTTCTCGTCCACAGGTTTCATAGGCGTGTGTTGTTTTCTTCAGTGGGCTCTTTGCGTAGAGTTCCATGGGTTGGTAGTGTTCTCGTCCACAGGTTTCATAGGCGTGTGGTGTTTTCTTCAGCGGGCTCTTTGCGTAGAGTTCCATGGGTTGGTAGTGTTCTCGTCCATAGGTTTCATAGGCGTGTGGTGTTTTCTTCAGTGGGCTCTTTGCGTAGAGTTCCATGGGTCGGTAGTGTTCTTGTCCATAGGTTTCATAGGCGTGTGTTGTTTTCTTCAGTGGGCTCTTTGCGTAGAGTTCCATGGGTTGGTAGTGTTCTCGTCCACAGGTTTCATAGGCGTGTGGTGGTGTGGTGTTTTCTTCAGTGGGCTCTTTGCGTAGAGTTCCATGGGTCGGTAGTGTTCTCGTCCATAGGTTTCATAGGCGTGTGGTGTTTTCTTCAGCGGGCTCTTTGCGTAGAGTTCCATGGGTCGGTAGTGTTCTCGTCCATAGGTTTCATAGGCGTGTGTTGTTTTCTTCAGTGGGCTCTTTGCGTAGAGTTCCATGGGTTGGTAGTGTTCTCGTCCACAGGTTTCATAGGCGTGTGTTGTTTTCTTCAGTGGGCATCTTTGCGTAGAGTTCCATGGGTTGGTAGTGTTCTCGTCCATAGGTTTCATAGGCGTGTGTTGTTTTCTTCAGTGGGCTCTTTGCGTAGAGTTCCATGGGTCAGTAGTGTTCTCGTCCATAGGTTTCATAGGCGTGTGGTGTTTTCTTCAGCGGGCTCTTTGCGTAGAGTTCCATGGGTCGGTAGTGTTCTCGTCCATAGGTTTCATAGGCGTGTGGTGTTTTCTTCAGCGGGCTCTTTGCGTAGAGTTCCATGGGTTGGTAGTGTTCTCGTCCACAGGTTTCATAGGCGTGTGTTGTTTTCTTCAGTGGGCTCTTTGCGTAGAGTTCCATGGGTTGGTAGTGTTCTCGTCCACAGGTTTCATAGGCGTGTGTTGTTTTCTTCAGTGGGCTCTTTGCGTAGAGTTCCATGGGCTGGTAGTGTTCTCGTCCACAGGTTTCATAGGCGTGTGTTGTTTTCTTCAGTGGGCTCTTTGCGTAGAGTTCCATGGGTCGGTAGTGTTCTCGTCCATAGGTTTCATAGGCGTGTGGTGTTTTCTTCAGTGGGCTCTTTGCGTAGAGTTCCATGGGTTGGTAGTGTTCTCGTCCACAGGTTTCATAGGCGTGTGTTGTTTTCTTCAGTGGGCTCTTTGCGTAGAGTTCCATGGGTTGGTAGTGTTCTCGTCCATAGGTTTCATAGGCGTGTGTTGTTTTCTTCAGTGGGCTCTTTGCGTAGAGTTCCATGGGTTGGTAGTGTTCTCGTCCATAGGTTTCATAGGCATGTGTTGTTTTCTTCAGTGGGCTCTTTGCGTAGAGTTCCATGGGTTGGTAGTGTTCTCGTCCACAGGTTTCATAGGCGTGTGTTGTTTTCTTCAGTGGGCTCTTTGCGTAGAGTTCCATGGGTTGGTAGTGTTCTCGTCCACAGGTTTCATAGGCGTGTGTTGTTTTCTTCAGTGGGCTCTTTGCGTAGAGTTCCATGGGCTGGTAGTGTTCTCGTCCACAGGTTTGATAGGCGTGTGTTGTTTTCTTCAGTGGGCTCTTTGCGTAGAGTTCCATGGATTGGTAGTGTTCTCGTCCATAGGTTTCATAGGCGTGTGTTGTTTTCTTCAGTGGGCTCTTTGCGTAGAGTTCCATGGGTTGGTAGTGTTCTCGTCCACAGGTTTCATAGGCGTGTGTTGTTTTCTTCAGTGGGCTCTTTGCGTAGAGTTCCATGGGTTGGTAGTGTTCTCGTCCACAGGTTTCATAGGCGTGTGGTGTTTTCTTCAGCGGGCTCTTTGCGTAGAGTTCCATGGGTCGGTAGTGTTCTTGTCCATAGGTTTCATAGGCGTGTGTTGTTTTCTTCAGTGGGCTCTTTGCGTAGAGTTCCATGGGTTGGTAGTGTTCTCGTCCACAGGTTTCATAGGCATGTGTTGTTTTCTTCAGTGGGCTCTTTGTGTAGAGTTCCATGGGTTGGTAGTGTTCTCGTCCACAGGTTTCATAGGCGTGTGTTGTTTTCTTCAGTGGGCTCTTTGCGTAGAGTTCCATGGGTTGGTAGTGTTCTCGTCCATAGGTTTCATAGGCGTGTGTTGTTTTCTTCAGTGGGCTCTTTGCGTAGAATTCCATGGGTTGGTAGTGTTCTCGTCCATAGGTTTCATAGGCGTGTGTTGTTTTCTTCAGTGGGCTCTTTGCGTAGAGTTCCATGGGTTGGTAGTGTTCTCGTCCATAGGTTTCATAGGCGTGTGGTGTTTTCTTCAGTGGGTTCTTTGCGTAGAGTTCCATGGGTTGGTAGTGTTCTCGTCCATAGGTTTCATAGGTGTGTGTTGTTTTCTTCAGTGGGCTCCTTACGTAGAGTTCCATGGGTCAGTAGTGTTCTCGTCCATAGGTTTCATAGGCGTGTGGTGTTTTCTTCAGCGGGCTCTTTGCGTTGAGTTGCATGGGTCGGTAGTGTTCTCGTCCACAGGTTTCATAGGCGTGTGTTGTTTTCTTCAGTGGGCTCTTTGCATAGAGTTCCATGGGTTGGTAGTGTTCTCGTCCACAGGTTTCATAGGCGTGTGTTGTTTTCTTCAGTGGGCTCTTTGCGTAGAGTTCCATGGGTTGGTAGTGTTCTTGTCCATAGGTTTCATAGGCGTGTGTTGTTTTCTTCAGTGGGCTCTTTGCGTAGAGTTCCATGGGTCGGTAGTGTTCTCGTCCATAGGTTTCATAGGCGTGTGTTGTTTTCTTCAGTGGGCTCTTTGCGTAGAGTTCCATGGGTTGGTAGTGTTCTCGTCCACAGGTTTCATAGGCGTGTGTTGTTTTCTTCAGTGGGCTCTTTGTGTAGAGTTCCATTGGTTGGTAGTGTTCTCGTCCACAGGTTTCATAGGCGTGTGTTGTTTTCTTCAGTGGGCTCTTTGCGTAGAGTTCCATGGGTTGGTACTGTTCTCGTCCATAGGTTTCATAGGCGTGTGTTGTTTTCTTCAGTGGGCTCTTTGCGTAGAGTTCCATGGGTTGGTAGTGTTCTCGTCCATAGGTTTCATAGGCGTGTGGTGTTTTCTTCAGTGGGTTCTTTGCGTAGAGTTCCATGGGTTGGTAGTGTTCTCGTCCATAGGTTTCATAGGTGTGTGTTGTTTTCTTCAGTGGGCTCCTTACGTAGAGTTCCATGGGTCAGTAGTGTTCTCGTCCATAGGTTTCATAGGCGTGTGGTGTTTTCTTCAGCGGGCTCTTTGCGTAGAGTTCCATGAGTTGGTAGTGTTCTCGTCCACAGGTTTCATAGGCGTGTGTTGTTTTCTTCAGTGGGCTCTTTGCATAGAGTTCCATGGGTTGGTAGTGTTCTCGTCCACAGGTTTCATAGGCGTGTGTTGTTTTCTTCAGTGGGCTCTTTGCGTAGAGTTCCATGGGTTGGTAGTGTTCTCGTCCATAGGTTTCATAGGCGTGTGTTGTTTTCTTCAGTGGGCTCTTTGCGTAGAGTTCCATGGGTTGGTAGTGTTCTCGTCCACAGGTTTCATAGGCGTGTGTTGTTTTCTTCAGTGGGCTCTTTGCGTAGAGTTCCATGGGTTGGTAGTGTTCTCGTCCATAGGTTTCATAGGCGTGTGTTGTTTTCTTCAGTGGGCTCTTTGCGTAGAGTTCCATGGGTTGGTAGTGTTCTCGTCCATAGGTTTCATAGGCGTGTGGTGTTTTCTTCAGTGGGCTCTTTGCGTAGAGTTCCATGGGTTGGTAGTGTTCTCGTCCATAGGTTTCATAGGTGTGTGTTGTTTTCTTCAGTGGGCTACTTACGTAGAGTTCCATGGGTCAGTAGTGTTCTCGTCCATAGGTTTCATAGGCGTGTGGTGTTTTCTTCAGCGGGCTCTTTGCGTAGAGTTCCATGGGTTGGTAGTGTTCTCGTCCACAGGTTTCATAGGCGTGTGTTGTTTTCTTCAGTGGGCTCTTTGCATAGAGTTCCATGGGTTGGTAGTGTTCTCGTCCACAGGTTTCATAGGCGTGTGTTGTTTTCTTCAGTGGGCTCTTTGCGTAGAGTTCCATGGGTTGGTAGTGTTCTCGTCCATAGGTTTCATAGGCGTGTGTTGTTTTCTTCAGTGGGCTCTTTGCGTAGAGTTCCATGGGTTGGTAGTGTTCTCGTCCACAGGTTTCATAGGCGTGTGTTGTTTTCTTCAGTGGGCTCTTTGCGTAGATTTCCATGGGTTGGTAGTGTTCTCGTCCATAGGTTTCATAGGCGTGTGTTGTTTTCTTCAGTGGGCTCTTTGCGTAGAGTTCCATGGGTTGGTAGTGTTCTCGTCCATAGGTTTCATAGGCGTGTGGTGTTTTCTTCAGTGGGTTCTTTGCGTAGAGTTCCATGGGTTGGTAGTGTTCTCGTCCATAGGTTTCATAGGTGTGCGTTGTTTTCTTCAGTGGGCTCCTTACGTAGAGTTCCTTGGGTCAGTAGTGTTCTCGTCCATAGGTTTCATAGGCGTGTGTTGTTTTCTTCAGCGGGCTCTTTGCGTAGAGTTCCATGGGTTGGTAGTGTTCTCGTCCACAGGTTTCATAGGCGTGTGTTGTTTTCTTCAGTGGGCTCTTTGCATAGAGTTCCATGGGTTGGTAGTGTTCTCGTCCACAGGTTTCATAGGCGTGTGTTGTTTCCTTCAGTGGGCTCTTTGCGTAGAGTTCCATGGGTTGGTAGTGTTCTTGTCCATAGGTTTCATAGGCGTGTGTTGTTTTCTTCAGTGGGCTCTTTGCGTAGAGTTCCATGGGTTGGTAGTGTTCTCGTCCATAGGTTTCATAGGCGTGTGTTGTTTTCTTCAGTGGGCTCTTTGTGTAGAGTTCCATGGGTTGGTAGTGTTCTCGTCCACAGGTTTCATAGGCGTGTGTTGTTTTCTTCAGTGGGCTCTTTGCGTAGAGTTCCATGGGTTGGTACTGTTCTCGTCCATAGGTTTCATAGGCGTGTGTTGTTTTCTTCAGTGGGCTCTTTGCGTAGAGTTCCATGGGTTGGTAGTGTTCTCGTCCATAGGTTTCATAGGCGTGTGGTGTTTTCTTCAGTGGGTTCTTTGCGTAGAGTTCCATGGGTTGGTAGTGTTCTCGTCCATAGGTTTCATAGGTGTGTGTTGTTTTCTTCAGTGGGCTCCTTACGTAGAGTTCCATGGGTCAGTAGTGTTCTCGTCCATAGGTTTCATAGGCGTGTGGTGTTTTCTTCAGCGGGCTCTTTGCGTAGAGTTCCATGAGTTGGTAGTGTTCTCGTCCACAGGTTTCATAGGCGTGTGTTGTTTTCTTCAGTGGGCTCTTTGCATAGAGTTCCATGGGTTGGTAGTGTTCTCGTCCACAGGTTTCATAGGCGTGTGTTGTTTTCTTCAGTGGGCTCTTTGCGTAGAGTTCCATGGGTTGGTAGTGTTCTCGTCCATAGGTTTCATAGGCGTGTGTTGTTTTCTTCAGTGGGCTCTTTGCGTAGAGTTCCATGGGTTGGTAGTGTTCTCGTCCACAGGTTTCATAGGCGTGTGTTGTTTTCTTCAGTGGGCTCTTTGCGTAGAGTTCCATGGGTTGGTAGTGTTCTCGTCCATAGGTTTCATAGGCGTGTGTTGTTTTCTTCAGTGGGCTCTTTGCGTAGAGTTCCATGGGTTGGTAGTGTTCTCGTCCATAGGTTTCATAGGCGTGTGGTGTTTTCTTCAGTGGGCTCTTTGCGTAGAGTTCCATGGGTTGGTAGTGTTCTCGTCCATAGGTTTCATAGGTGTGTGTTGTTTTCTTCAGTGGGCTCCTTACGTAGAGTTCCATGGGTCAGTAGTGTTCTCGTCCATAGGTTTCATAGGCGTGTGGTGTTTTCTTCAGCGGGCTCTTTGCGTAGAGTTCCATGGGTTGGTAGTGTTCTCGTCCACAGGTTTCATAGGCGTGTGTTGTTTTCTTCAGTGGGCTCTTTGCATAGAGTTCCATGGGTTGGTAGTGTTCTCGTCCACAGGTTTCATAGGCGTGTGTTGTTTTCTTCAGTGGGCTCTTTGCGTAGAGTTCCATGGGTTGGTAGTGTTCTCGTCCATAGGTTTCATAGGCGTGTGTTGTTTTCTTCAGTGGGCTCTTTGCGTAGAGTTCCATGGGTTGGTAGTGTTCTCGTCCACAGGTTTCATAGGCGTGTGTTGTTTTCTTCAGTGGGCTCTTTGCGTAGATTTCCATGGGTTGGTAGTGTTCTCGTCCATAGGTTTCATAGGCGTGTGTTGTTTTCTTCAGTGGGCTCTTTGCGTAGAGTTCCATGGGTTGGTAGTGTTCTCGTCCATAGGTTTCATAGGCGTGTGGTGTTTTCTTCAGTGGGTTCTTTGCGTAGAGTTCCATGGGTTGGTAGTGTTCTCGTCCATAGGTTTCATAGGTGTGTGTTGTTTTCTTCAGTGGGCTCCTTACGTAGAGTTCCTTGGGTCAGTAGTGTTCTCGTCCATAGGTTTCATAGGCGTGTGTTGTTTTCTTCAGCGGGCTCTTTGCGTAGAGTTCCATGGGTTGGTAGTGTTCTCGTCCACAGGTTTCATAGGCGTGTGTTGTTTTCTTCAGTGGGCTCTTTGCATAGAGTTCCATGGGTTGGTAGTGTTCTCGTCCACAGGTTTCATAGGCGTGTGTTGTTTCCTTCAGTGGGCTCTTTGCGTAGAGTTCCATGGGTTGGTAGTGTTCTTGTCCATAGGTTTCATAGGCGTGTGTTGTTTTCTTCAGTGGGCTCTTTGCGTAGAGTTCCATGGGTTGGTAGTGTTCTCGTCCATAGGTTTCATAGGCGTGTGTTGTTTTCTTCAGTGGGCTCATTGCGTAGAGTTCCATGGGTTGGTAGTGTTCTCGTCCATAGGTTTCATAGGCGTGTGTTGTTTTCTTCAGTGGGCTCTTTGCGTAGAGTTCCATGGGTTGGTAGTGTTCTCGTCCATAGGTTTCATAGGCGTGTTGTGTACCAGTTGGGACATTGCTGTTCCTTGTTTTCTGTTGATTGATAGGTTGCTGGTAGCTCTTCGATTGAACAACTTGCTACTGCTGGTAATCTGAGGTTTTAGTCTGAAGTGGTTTTTGCTCATGGCTGCTATGACTTGTTGGGCTGTGTAAATGTTGGTTGCATGAACTCTCCGGATGGTACGAATGGGTAGGATTGTAGCCCAGGAGTTCAATGGATTGGTGGTCTGGGGTTTCTGAGTTGTTTTACATGGAGGAGTTGTTGCCTGATGGTGTGTGAATTGCCTGGTTAGTTCTTCCGATGTTTTGTGGGTGACTGAGCTCGTGTCCTGCTGGTACAGTGTGATTGTGGTTGACACCTTGTGCCCCCATTGGTACATTAGGTGTGTGACGCTCTAACTCTGTCCCATGCTAATCTTGTGTGTCTCTTTTACCCTTCATTGCTTTCTCCAGACACGTCATTTACGCTCCAAGCCAGCACAACAGCTATGCCGCCTCCAGCTTCCCAGGGCTGGCTTCCGCTCTCTTCGACATCGAAAATGATGTGCAGCAGACGGTGCGCTGGGATCAAGTGAAGAAGCAGATTTCCATCATCATCTTCACCATCCAATCAGCTGCTAGCACCCTGCGAGATGCAAGTGATATTGGAGGATTATAGACTGGACAAATGGCCAGTCATGGACCACCAGCACCTTGAGACCATCACAGGTGATTTGCTGTGCTTTATAAATCCTGATTGATTGATTGACCAAATCAGTGAAATCCACCTTAGAAGACACCGAAACATGCAACACTGTGTACCTCAGAGGAAATACAATGTGGATATGATGAGAAGCAACTAACAAAGCACACTACATGGAACACCAATGATAAACAAACAACCCAGGACACCTCAGAAGACAAGAATGAGAAACAAACAATGCAGATAATTGTGAGAAACAACTAACAAAGCACACTACATGAGACAACAATGAGACACAAACAACCCAGGACACCTCAGAAGACAATAATGAGAAACAAACAATGTAGACATTTATGAGAAACAACTAACAAAGCACTCTACATGAAACACCAATGATAAACAAACAACTGAGGACACCTCAGAAGACAAGAATGAGAAACAAACAATGTAGACATTTATGAGAAACAACTAACAAAGCACTCTACATGAGACAACAATGAGACACAAACAACCCAGGACACCTCAGAAGACAAGAATGAGAAACAAACAATGTAGACATTTATGAGAAACAAACATATGAGCAAACTTCAGGAGACCTCACTGAGAAACAAACAACACAGGACTCATCAGAAGAGAACAATGAGAAACAACACAAACACCAATGTGAAACAAACAGTGTAGAAATGATGAGAAACAACTAACAAAGCACATTACATGAGACACCAATGAGAAACAAACACTGTAGCCCACCTTAAAAGATCGCATCATCCCATTGATCTATGGATGAAGCATCTAACTGCTCTCGACTGCTCTCCTCACATTATAGACCCTGCAGGATCTCTGGTAATAACACTCAGCAACAACCTGAACATGCAGGAGCGCATCAGTACCGTCACCAAAGGGGAGAATTATCAGATGATATGAGCATTTTAAGGAAATTAAAACCCTTCCGCATCCATGGCGACCCCAAATCAGCGGCCCAGGTGCTAGTCACTCCCAGATTGGGCTATGGAAGTGCAACCCTTTGTGGCCTTCTCATATCCACGCTGGCATCTCCAAGGGATTCTCTTAGCGCTGCCGCCAGGCTCATCACAGGAGCAAAAAGAAACAAACACATCTCCCCGGATCTAAAATTCTTGAACTGGCTCCCATATGAGGCAAGAATACTACTAAACATGGCTGACATGACTCACAAGGCCTTACACTTCAACACACCAAGGTACGTGGCACAACAATTAGAATTATCTGGTGGAGACAGATCCTCTCAAAGCACCTCGTTGCTAAAACCACAGATATTCCACGGACATTGTCCTGAAAATTTGGAACACTCTGGCTCCGGAAATCAAACTGACCACTTCCGCTGCTTCCTTCAAAACAGAAGTGAAATCACTACTGATGAACACATTTCTGCTCTAGGTTCACACATTTTGAGTCATGATCTTCACCCATGAGTACTATTCGTCAGTAGGATCATGTACATCTCCCTCTTGACTTGTCCTATGAAGGCTGCTTTCCTCAATTTGCTATCTTACAGTGTGTACCTTTCTAATTTATGCGGCTGTTCTCTTGTTTCTTACTTGTTATTTACTTCATATCACCTGTAAAGTGCTCTGATACTCTCAGGTCATGCTTGGGCCATATAAAACTTTATATTTAAATGTTTGCAAAACCTAACCTCAGCCTGAAATGTTTACATGTCCCTCCTGCGGACAAGCACCCCCTCAACAGCATCTGCACCATCATCCAGTTCACATTCAAAAGACATCGGTGTCAGGTCACCTGCTGCGTTGCCTGTGATGTGGGTCCGCACGGTACCATGTGTTGCACTGCTGCTAATATACAATAGCCACCTTCACGCCTGCATGTGGGTCTGCGCGGTTCCTGGTGTTGTACCGCTGCTGATATGCAATGGCCCTTTTCACGCCTCTGATGTGGGTCTGTTCGGAGCCATGTTTTGCAGCACTGCTAATATACAACTGCCTTTTTCACGCCAGCAAAGTGGTCTGCACTGTGCCAGGTGTTGCACCGCTGCTAATATACAATAGTCACTTTTACGCTTGCGATGGTTGTCTGCACAGTGCCAGGTGTTGCACCGCTGCTAATATACAATAGTCACTTTTACGCTTGCGATGGTTGTCTGCACAGTGCCAGGTGTTGTGCTATTGCAGATCAGCAGTGGCACCTTTCACGCTTGGCCCGCTGAGCTGTTTGTTGGCTGTTCATTATAGATCCCTTTTTTCTGTTACTACTCTGTCTTTTCCTTTCTAGCTGGGGTTGTGTGTGTATGCAGGGAGTCTGCACGGTGCCAGGTGTTGCACCACTGCTGATAAGCAATGGCCTCTTTCATGCTTGTGATGTGGGTCTGCACTGTGCCTGGTGTTGCACCCCTGCTGATATTCATGGCCCCTTTCACGCTTGGCCTGCTGAGTCGTTTGTCAGCTGTTCATTATAGATCCCTTTTTTCTGTTACTACTCTCTTTTCCTTTCTGGTTGTGGTTGTGTGTATATGTGGGGAGTCTGCATGGTGACAGGTGTTGCACTGCTGCTGACATGCTATGGCCTCTTTCACGCCTGCAATGTGGGTCTGCACTGTGCCAGGTGTTGCACCACTGCTAATATGCAATGGCCTCTTTCACGCCTGCGATGTGGGTCCGCACTGCACCAGGTGTTGCACCAAAGCTGATATGCAATGGCCTCTTTCACGCTTATGATGTGGGTCTGCACAGTGGCAGGTATTGCACCGCCGCTGATATTCTATGGCCTCTTTCACACCTGCGATGTTGGTCTGCACTGTGCCAGGTGTTGCACCGCTGATAATATGCAACGGCCTCTTTCACGCCTTCGATGTGGGTCTGCCTTCTGCCAGGTTTTGAACCGCTGCTGATATGCAGTGGTCTCTTTCACGCCTGCTGTGTGGGTCTGCACTGCGCCAGGTGTTGCACCGCTGCTGATATGCAGTGGTCTCTTTCACGCCTGCTGTGTGGGTCTGCACTGCGCCAGGTGTTGCACTGCTGCTGATATGCAATGGCCTCTTTCACTCCTGCGATCTGGGTCTGCACAGTGCCATGCATTGTACCGCTGCTAATATGCAACGGCCTCTTTCACGCCTGCGATGTGGGTCCGCACTGCACCAGGTGTTGCACAGCTGCTAATATGCAACCGCCTCTTTCACGCCTGCGATGTGGGTCTACACTGCCTCAGGTGTTGCACCACTGCTGATATGCAATGGCCTCTTTCATGCTTGTGATGTGGGTCTGCAGTGTGCCAGGTGTTGCACCGTTGCTAATATGCAACGGCCTCTTTCACACCTGTGATGTAAGTCTGCACGGTGACAGGTGTTGCTCTGCTGCTAATATGCAAAAGCCTTTTTCACGCCTGCAATATGGGTCTTCACTGCGCCAGGTGTTGCACCACTGCTGATATGCAATGGCCTCTTTCACACTTGTGATGTTGGTCGGCACGGTTCCAGGTGTTGCACTACTGCTGATATGCTATGGCCTCTTTCACGCCTGCGATGTTGGTCTGCACTGTGCCAGGTGTTGCACTGCTGCTGATATGCAGTGGCCTCTTTCACGCCTGCTGTGTGGGTCTGCACTGCGCCAGGTGTTGCACCGCTGCTGATATGCAATGGCCTCTTTCACTCCTGCGATCTGGGTCTGCACGGTGCCATGTGTTGCACCGCTGCTGATATGCAACGGCCTCTTTCACGCCTGCGATGTGGGTCTGCACTGCTTCAGGTGTTGCACCACTGCTGATATGCAATGAACTCTTTCACACCTGTGATGTGGGTCTGCACGGTGGCAGGTGCTGCACCGCTGCTAATATGCAATGGCCTCTTTCTCTTCTGCGATGTGGGTCTTCACTGCGCCAGGTGTTGCACCACTGCAGATATGCAACGGCCTCTTCATGCTTGTTATGTTGGTCTGCACTGCACCAGGTGTTGCACCACTGCTGATATGCAATGGCCTCTTTCACGCTTGTGATGTTGGTCTGCACTGCACCAGGTTTTGCACCAATGCTGATATGCAATGGCCTGTTTCTCTTCTGCGGTGTGGGTCTGCACTGCCTCAGGTGTTGCACCACTGCTGATATGCAACGGCCTCTTCATGCTTGGTATGTTGGTGTGCACTGCACCAAGTGTTGCACCACTGCTGATATGCAATGGCCTCTTTCACGCTTGTGATGTTGGTCTGCACTGCACCAGGTGTTGCACCACTGCTGATATGCAATAGACTCTGTCACACCTGTGATGTGGGTCTGCACTGCACCAGGTGTTGCACCGCTGCTAATATGCAATGGCTTCTTTCTCTTCTGTGAGGTGGGTCTGCACTGTGCCAGGTGTTGCACCGCTGCTGATATGCAATGGCCTCTTTCACACCTGTGATGTTGGTCGGCGCGGTTCCAGGTGTTGCACCACTGCTGATATGCAATAGACTCTTTCACGCTTGCGATCTGGGTCTGCACGGTGCCAGGTGTTGCACCGCTGCTGATATGCAATGGCCTCTGTCACACCTGTGATGTTGGTCGGCGCGGTTCCAGGTGTTGCACCGCTGCTAATATGCAATAGCCTCTTTCTCTTCTGTGAGGTGGGTCTGCACTGTGCCAGGTGTTGCACCGCTGCTGATATGCAATGGCCTCTTTCACACTTGTGATGTTGGTCGGCGCGGTTCCAGGTGTTGCACCACTGCTGATATGCAATAGACTCTGTCACACCTGTGATGTGGGTCTGCACTGCACCAGGTGTTGCACCGCTGCTAATATGCAATGGCCTCTTTCTCTTCGGTGAGGTGGGTCTGCACTGTGCCAGGTGTTGCACCGCTGCTGATATGCAATGGCCTCTTTCACACTTGTGATGTTGGTCGGCGCGGTTCCAGGTGTTGCACCGCTGCTGATATGCAATGGCCTCTTTCACGCTTGTGATGTTGGTCTGCACTGCACCAGGTGTTGCACCACTGCTGATATGCAATAGACTCTGTCACACCTGTGATGTGGGTCTGCACTGCACCAGGTGTTGCACCGCTGCTAATATGCAATGGCCTCTTTCTCTTCGGTGAGGTGGGTCTGCACTGTGCCAGGTGTTGCACCGCTGCTGATATGCAATGGCCTCTTTCACACTTGTGATGTTGGTCGGCGCGGTTCCAGGTGTTGCACCGCTGCTGATATGCAATAGACTCTTTCACGCGTGCGATGTGGCTCTGCACAAGACCTGGTGTTTTAGCGCTGCTTATTTGCAATGGCGCCTTTCACGCTTGGCCTGCTGAGGCGTTTGTCTGTTGTTCGTTATAGATCCGTTTTTTTATGTTACTTCTCTGTCTTTTCCTTTCTGTCTGTTATTATGTGTGTATTTAAGGAGGTCTTTGCCAGAAGCAGGACTAGCATTGTTGTACTCTATCCAGCCCCAAACCATTTTCAGATCCACACACACTTGTGTTGTGTCATCTGTCAGGGCTACTTTGAGTTGTGTGGAAATATGAGCATGTATGTGATCCCTGTCGCTTGGAGCCACCTCTTCACTTTCAGGAATGAGAGCCTGTTTTGTTGAACTACAACTTTTTCTGGAATACGAATTTACCTTAAGAAAACAAGAGGCATTTGCAAAACCGGAACAATTGGTTTAATTAAATGCTTCAGCCGGGAAACAGTCACAGAAATGTGTCTGAAGACTGTGCCAACATACATTCATTCCGAGTGCCATTAAATACAGTCTTTGGGACACCATAAAACAATTTAGATCTTCTGTTAGAGGAAGGAATGCGGGCTTAGTCATGGACCCGTAAATGAGGCCACCTGATGGCGAATGCAGGTGGGTCTCGACCTTGCGTGGACACAATGAGGGCTAGTGAGTGAAGTGTCCAGATGTCCGGTATAGGGGAGAGCGTGATCACTGCATGTACTGTGTCTGTTGTGGTCTGATTGCCTGAGTGTTCATAATGTCATGTGGCATCTAACTTTATGGGGTTTTGGGAATGTGCGCACACCTCCGGCCATGTGTGCTTTATTGGGGCCCATCTTCTGGGATCATTGTGGTCTTGCTGCCTATCTGTGTGACTGATTATGGTTTTTCCTGTGGGCGTGTTTGTCCAACAGGTTGCGTGCCACTCCACCTGTGATCTGTCAATCAATAGCCTGAGGCCTTGCTCACAGGCCTGCCTGATCACATATTTCTTACTCGAGGTTGATGGAGAGGTCATCTCGGGAGAGCTACTTAATCTTATTTTTGAATATACATGTATCGTTGCATAGATTGACATCAATATTACCTTGTGGATATAATCAGGAACCAACCTAAACTTGACATCATGTACTCTCAAGTGTCCCGTCTTCCATGTACCACTGGTCTCAGGGGGCCCGCGGTGCCGGTGGTGGTCTGGCAGGGACCCGTGTTGAGGGACACTACCAGCTCCGGTGGTATTTCCAACAGAGAGAGGGCGTATTCCCTCAGACTATTTGACTTACTCCTCCATATTTTCCTGATCTTGTTTCTAGGACTCTGTGCACCTTACCATTGCTAACCAGTGCTAAACTGCGTGTGCTCATGCCTTAAAGTATGGTAACAATGGCTTATCCCTCAATTGGCATATTTAATTCACTTAGAAGCATTACCTGTGCTACTAGTGGGCCTGCAGCTCTGATTGTGCCACCCACTTAAGTAGCACTTCAGACATGTCTCAGGTCAGCCACTGTATCCTGTGTGTGCAGTTTATACTGCCATGTCGACATGGCAAAATAAACCTCTTGCCAGGCCCAAATCCTACTTTTGAACTCACATAAGTCACCCCTCGGGTAGTCTGTACACAGACCAGAGGGCAGGATGCAGTGTATTTAAAAGGTAGGTCAAGTACTTTTATGTCTTACAGGTTGTGGTCATGAAAAACTCTCCAATTCATTTTTCACTACTGCAAGACCTGCCTGGCCCAAAGGACAACATTGAATTTACCTTATTACTTTAAACTGGGAGCAGGTAGGCAGTTCATGTTTGGTGTCTTTGGAATTGTACTAAAAAAGTATCTTTAATGGTAAAGTGGGATTTTAAGATAGAACTTTGAAACTGTCGCTTTTGGAAAGTTGGCATTTTTCTACCTTAGCCATTTTGTCCCTGTAGCCTATCTCTTGGTCACATGACTAGGTGTAGTTGTTAGCTGTGATAAATGTTTTGTTGGTTGACTGGGGTGTGAGCCCTGGTCAAGCAACAGCCACATTTTCTTGCAGGGTGAACCACAAAAAGTCACTAAATTAACCTGTGCTTAACCCTGGGTAGCTTGTCACAAAAAGCAACCAGGCTAAACTTAGAGGCAATGTGCAAAGTATTTATGCAGCACACAAACAGTAATAAAGTGAAAACACAACAAAAGAGAACTCCCACACCAACCTAAAAAAATTATTTGACACCAAAAAGGCCAAGATTCCTATCAGTAGAACTGGACTTATGAACGTCAAAAGTTTTTAGTGAAAACTAGCACCTAAAAGATCAAAGCAACAACTGTAGACATCTAGTCACATGTGACCGGATCAAAGTTGAAAAATATGGCCGGCCGTGATGGAATGAGGTTCAGAAACAAGAAGTGGATTGAGCCCAGTCAGCGCTTACATTAGGACTTAAACGAAATTTGGAGAAAAATGATTGAGGAGCTAATGTTCTGCAGGAGGTGTTCGAAGACGGAGCATTATCGAAAATATAGAAGCATATTTACAAGCTGGCGATAAAAAATTATCGCTTTTGCGGCCGTTTTTGGCCGAAAAGCGGCAATAATTTTATCGCCTAATTAGCAAGGCCACGCTAACCCGTGAAACCTTGCTTTAGCATCGCGATTCCTAACGCCCAGCTTTGCATCTCTAATGAGATGCAAAGTGGGCGTTCCTGACCTAACATGACAGGAGAAATGTCGCTAAGCGACATTTCTCCTATCATCAAGCCCCATGCTATGAAGCATAGCGTCAGGAAAAGTAGCGATAACCCCTGTTATCGCTACTTTCCTTACGCCTGCTTCAGGACTGACTTAGCCATGATATCCTATGGAAGGTGGATATCATGGCTAAGTTTGTGGGGTCCTATTAGCAAGCTAACGCCACACTACGTGAGATTATCGCTGGGTTTCCAGTTATATTCTTACGTTAGGCAGTTAGCGTGAGGATTTTGATCGCTGAGGAGATAAGCGTTGCTAGTAGGACGCTATCTCAGCGATAAAAATCCACGTTACCCGGCGTTAATTATCCTCACGCTATGAGCGTTGAGCGATAATTATCGCCGGTTGTTGCTGATATGCCCCATAGTTCCCAGGCAACATATAATCATACAAATATAAATATAGTACAATAAATGAGTTCAAAGGGTAACTAATAAAAACAATTATATTTAATCAAAAGAACAAATACATTGACAAATCATTAAGAATGCATCAAATTTATGACATAAGTTAATCCATATTACAAAGAAATATATTGTAATTAAAAAACAATGAGTGGCAGAAATAAATTCTTCGACGCGCGTTTCGGCACTGTGAGTGCCTTCATCAGGAGTTGCCACCAATAAGCATAAAATTGATTAAAAGAGCATTTAGAACTCATTCTTGTCATTATTACATTCAGTTTCTTTACATCATAATTATAAAGCTGTGTTACAGGCTGCTGTGAACTAATGAGCATTTAGTTACATGTTACAATGAACAACATTTGGATAAATTCTTAAAGGATAGAAAAGACATCTAGAAAAGATGAAGGTAAGTAAGAATATAGATAAGTGAAGACATAATAGAGTAGACCAAATTCCCATAGATTTGCCTATATATGTATCTGTATATCTCTTTGTGAGTCACCAATGTGCTAATAAAAAAGTTGTCTTTAAAGTATAAACCTTTAAGATAAAGCTTCTATGGCTTACTAGTCTTAAAAATATGTGAGGTTTCAGACTTTACACGATGTAAAGAGCTCAGGATATAGGAGAAAATTCTCACTCTAAAAAATGGAAATGTAACAATGTATAAAAAGTAAGTTCTTAGTTGATAATTTGTTATACACTTTTTTAACGATTACTAAAATTCAATGATAGTAACCTACTGTTGGTTGAGAGACGTAGATGCTGATAAAAGAACCGAAGGAAGGAACTTCTCATTCGGATTTTCTTTGTTTAATTAAAATCTAAAATATGAAGGACTCATATGATATAAGGGCAAAAAAAGAAGAGTCTTTCTATGGTCTTAGAAAAGTCTACTTAGATAATTAATGGTAAAGATCTAGAAAATAGGGCTCTATATTACAAGCAGTAGTTGGTGAATAGAGTCTAGTGGAACTGCCCCCCACCTTTTGTTTGGTGACATCTGGCGGTATCAGGGTGAACTGGCACTCTGTCCAGCCACTACCCTCCTACTGGTAGCCAGTGGCTACTGGAGTAGTGGGACTCCTGTAAACTGTGCCAAGACCTCAGGCACCTGTGAGCAGACCGCTGATGCCACTAGAGCAGTGTCCTCACTCAGGACGGGGGGCACTTCGGTTACACTGAGTGGGGGTTATGGGGCTGATCAAGAACCTTTGACTTCGCATCATATGTTGAAATTATATCATTTCAATACAAAGATTGGTATCGAGGCTCTAGAGACTGAGAGCAGCCCTGTGCAACACGGTCTGTAATATGCAATGCTAACTGTGTGTTTTCAGGTTAACTGTGTTTTATAGTGCTTGGCGTCTAGGTGCCTATAGTGCCTGGCGTCTAGATGCCTATAGTGCTTGGCGTCTAGGTGCCTATAGTGCTTGGCGTCTAGGTGCCTATAGTGCTTGGCGTCTAGTGTTTGGGGTCAGAACTCTGGCACAGAGGGTTGTAGAGACATCTGGTTTTCACTGTTTATCCTAGTTTCATGTGTAGTATAATTATCTTGTGTGCACTAAAGTACGTTTCTTTTATAAAAGTAAAGCACTGACTAGACATTGATTTTATGAGCTGTTAGTATGGTGTACACTGTATTCTGAATGTCTAACCCCACCGCACCTCCTTGAGTAAGCCTTGGACCGCTCTGTCTCGCTACCCTGAGAGTGTCAAGTGCTGTAGAGTACTTTGTTATCCAGTTTTGGGTCCACTAGTACTTAGGCCCCAGGACACCAGCGCGGGAACACTCCAGCTGATGCAAATCAAGCACAGTAACCTCTGAGTGCCCGGGTGCCCAGGACGCTAGGTATAACACCAGTGCACCCCACGCCAGTGCACTCACACACCAGTGCAGTCACATGAATGTGCAGCTCCACACCAGTGCACTCACACACCAGTGCATCTTCACACCAATGCACTCACCACCGGTACAATCACAAACCAGTATACCTCCACACCAGTGCACTCACACACCAGAGAACCTCCACACCATTGCACTCACATACCAGTGCACTCACAAACCAGTGCACTCACACACCAGTGTACTCACACACAAGAGCACCTCCACACAGTGCACCTTCACACCAGTGCATTCACACACCAGTGCACTTGCACACTATTGCACTCACACACCAGTGCACCTTCACACTAGTGCACAAACACACCTGTGCACACACCAGTGCACTCACACACCAGTGCATCTTCACACCAGTGCACTCACAACCGGTACACTCACAAACCAGTATACCTCCACACCATTGCACTCACATACCAGTGCACACATACCAGTGCACTCACACACCAGTGCACCTTCACACAGTGCACCTTCACACCAGTGCTCTTACACACCAGTGCATTCACACACCAGTGCACTTGCACACCATTGCACTCACACACCAGTGCACCTTCACACTAGTGCACAAACACACCCGTTCACTCACACACCAGTGCATCCACACACCAGTGCATCCACATGCCAATGCACTCACACACAAGTGCACTCACATCCCAGTGCACTCACACCCCAGTGCACTCACATACCAGTGCACCTTCACCCCAGTGAACTCACATCCCAGTGCACTCACACCCCAATGCACTCGCACACCTGTGCACCTTCACACCAGTGCACTCACACACCAGTGCACTCACACACCAGTGCATTCACACACCTGTGTACTCACACACCAGAGAACCTTCACGCCAGCATCCTGTACTGTGCTCTATCAACATCTGTAGGGTGGCCACTCCACCATAGCTTATGGCTTGCAAGTAAAGGTCCATTTGGGTTCAGCCCACCTTCCAGGACGAAGTCCAGGCCCCTTGAGTCTCTTGTAGTTTTTAGGTCTCGTCTAGGCAGAGCTTGCGCTGTCTCTTCGAGACATGCTGTATTCTGGATATGGGCATTAAGAAGCACCCATCTCTCTAATTGGCTCCTTTTACCGTCCTTTGTAAATAGCTGCTTTTCATTGGTAAATTTGGTCACTAGTCCTTACGTTTTTTTTGTAACCTCCCATGAGGACAGCCCCACTTACATGTAGTTTAATCGCCATGTTATATATTACCATCTGAGCTTTTTTTCCGATAAGCCTTCTTCAGGATCCAGGAACGGAATCACGCCCATGCTTGCTCCCGCTCCTCGCTATTCTCCTCATAATTATGAACAACTGCTCTTTATATTTACTAACGCTTGCCTGTCCTGCTTTCACTTTAAATACAGTGGCAGAACAGATTTTTTTATTTTACAATTTTAAAACACAAAGGGGCACATGCATCATCGTTTTCTTGTGCTCGCAAAGGGGCAGATTTGCAGAATCTGCCCCTTTGCAACCGCAATGTTTGCATTTGGGATGCATCATCCCAAATGGAAAAATCGGAAATTGCGATTGCATTTAAGGAATCGCATGTGCGATTCCTTAAATGCAATGCTAGAAGCAATTTAAAATTGTGATTTCGCTAATTGGGATGGAAATTAAGGAAAAATAAAACACGTCGGTAATTTGCAAAAACTTTCAAAAATCCAATAAAGTGCATTTTTCAAAGTTAGATGTTACACGTGTGTGCGCAACATGGATGCACATGACTATTTCAGGGGTGGAACAGGGTGTCCTTTTAACACCCTGGCACCCATGAAATTGCATGCGCAATTTGTGAGTACCTAATGGGTACTCACAAATTGCGCATTGCATTGCGCATTGCCCGCCATCTCTCTCACCCTCCTTGTGGCTTCAACTTCCTCCTTCCATCTCTCCCTACTTCCGAGTTGCTTGCCTGCCCGCTCCCCCGGTCGGCTACTCTGTTTAAAAAAATACACATGCTTTTGTGTTACTTTTGTTTATTTTCAGATCCATCCCCAATTGATATAATACCAGTCCTAATGCTCTCTTTTAGTAATGGACCCTGGACGTCTGAGCACTCGCAGGCGCAGTGATGCACTCCTATTGCATCCTTCAATGAACTGGCAGTCATTCGCACTCCTATACATATTGGCGACGAGGATGGGATTTATTTCCCGAGTCCATTCAAGGATTAGGGTTGGTCATATCAGTTTTTACATCAACTCTGGCGCGCAAACCAAATATCCTGAGGGATCTTCTATGCCGCAGCAGTGTACGATCACAGCAGTCTCCTTCCACCCAGACTTTAGCTCATGAAAATGCCTGGTGGTGCTTACTGCTCAGCTCACCTTCCTACCGCACTGCACGTACGGTTAGTCAGGCATAAAGGGGAGTGCAGATCTTACAGAACAGAGACACTGAGGATTTTACAGTACAGAGACACTGCGGATCTTACAGTACAGAGACACTGCGACTTTTAAACTTCAGAGACCCTGTAGATCTTACCTTACAGAGACACTGTGGAATGTACCATACAGAAACACTGCAGATCTTACGGTACAGAGACACTGCGCATCTTACGGTGCAGAGACACTGTGGATCTTTCAGTACAGAGACACTGCGGATCTTACCGTACAGAGACACTGCGGATCTTACAGTACAGACACTGTGGATCTTACAGTACAGAGACACTGCGGATCTCACGGTACAGAGACACTGCGGATCTTACCATACAGAGACACTGCGGATCTTACCGTACAGAGACACTGTGGATCTTACAGTACAGAGACACTGCGGATCTTACAGTACAGAGACACTGCGGATCTTACCGTACAGCGACACTGTGGATCTTACAGTACAGAGACACTGCTGATCTTACAGTACAGAGACACTGTGTATCTTACAGTACAGAGACACTGCGCATCTCACAGTACAGAGACACTGTGTATCTTACAGTACAGAGACACTGCGCATCTCACAGTACAGAGACACTGCGCATCTTACAGTGCAGAGACACTGCGGATCCTACAGTACAGAGACACTGTGGATCTTACAGTACAGAGACACTGCGGATCTTACCGGACAGAGACACTGCGGATCTTACCGTACAGAGACACTGCAGATCTTACAGTACAGAGACACTGTGGATCTTACCCTAAGGAGACACTGTGGATCTTACCGTACAGAGACACTGCGGATCTTACCGTACAGAGACACTGTGGATCTGACAGTACAGAGACACTGCGGATCTTACAGTGCAGAGACACTGTGGATCTTTCAGTACAGAGACACTGCGCATCTTTCAGTACAGAGACACTGCGGATCTCACAGTACAGAGACACTGCGGATCTTACAGTACAGAGATACTGCGGATCTCACAGTACAGAGACACTGCGGATCTTACAGTACAGAGACACTGCGGATCTTACCGTACAGAGACACTGTGGATCTTACAGTACAGAGACACTGTGGATTGTACAGTACAGAGACACTGCCGAGCCTACAGTAGAGAGACACTGCGAATTTTAACCTTCAGCGACCCTGTAGATCTTACCTTACAGAGACACTGCGGAACGTACCGTACAGAAACACTGCAGATCTTACGGTACAGAGACACTGCGCATCTTACAGTACAGAGACACTGTGGATCTTTCAGTACTGAGACACTGCAGATCTTTCAGTACAGAGACACTGTGGATCATACAGTACAGAGACACTGCGGAGCCTACAGTACAGAGACACTGCGGATCCTACAGTACAGAGACACTGCGAATTTTAAACATCAGAGACTCTGTAGATCTTACCTTACAGAGACACTGCGGAACGTACCATACAGAAACACTGCAGATCTTACGGTACAGAGACACTGCGAATCTTACGGTACAGAGACACTGTGGATCTTTCAGTACTGAGACACTGCAGATCTTACCGTACAGAAACACTGTGTGTTGGAAGGCGTTCCCCGGGGAGGCTGCGGAATGTGTTCCTGACCACCCTGAGGCCCACCTTTCCCAGAGTTAGGCCGAGCAAGAGCAGGGAGGCCCTTCCTGGAAGGGTCTCGCACCTAGGATCGCACGCGCTGCGCTTACTCTCTCTTCGGATAGAGGGACACCACACAGTAGTTCGTTATAAGGCAATAAGCTTTTATCGGTAGTTGTCAGGGATCTTTATGATCCGGCAGGCAGGTGCCGAATTAATGCCACAAGCGGCAGCGATCTTGTGATGATGGGAAAAGGGGTAGCGGGACAGTCTTTCAATCAGTGTCTCTGCGAGGTATCCGGCGCACAGCTCTCAATCTTCGAGCTGAGGGGATGTTGCTTCTCTCGGCAATCTCTTCCGATTCTCTTGGAGGAGCGGGCCGCGAGTCACTCAGCAGGCACCGGAGAGTCGTAGTTCAGGGAGCTGCGACGGCGTCAGCAGGGCTCAGATGGTTCAGCGTTCGGGGAGCCGCGACGGCGTCAGCAGGGCTCAGATGGTTCAGAATTCGAGGAGCCGCGACGGCGTCAGCAGGGCTCAGATGGTTCAGCGTTCGGGGAGCCGCGACGGCGTCAGCAGGGCTCAGATGGTTTCAGAATTCGAGGAGCCGCGACGGCGTCAGCAGGGCTCAGATGGTTCAGCGTTCGGGGAGCCGCGACGGCGTCAGCAGGGCTCAGATGGTTTCAGAGTTCGGATAGCGTTTCTTCTGTTCGGTGAGCGATCGAGCCGCGACCAGGTCCGCAGGCTCACGTCAGTCCAGGTCTTCTCTGCCTCTCGTCCCTTTAGCACCCCTTGTTATACTCCCCCTCCTCTTTGAAGTCTGGAGTCCTCGCGGAGAGGGGTCTGGTGCCTGGGGGGGCGAGGTGTCGGGGTTTCCTGTCGCTCAGCCCCTTGATCTGTTCAGATGTGTCCGGGAGGGACCCCAGACGCCCAGCAGGAGAGGCGCCCGCTCACCGGGGGCCTGGTGGCCGATCGAAACCTCCCTCGGGGAAGAGTCCAGAGGTGTGACAGAGTCGGCGCCTCTCGGTCTGGTTTGGGGGGGGGGGTTAGTTCTCCCTCGGCCGGGCATGCGTGTTGGGGATCTGGTCGTCCCTCGGGATGTTGGTCCACGGAGGCCGGAAGGCCGTGCCCACGAGGTTCGGCGTGTTTGTAGTGTGACTTGCTGGTCGGGAGGGCCCACGCCACGAGGCCGGTCTCACACGTGCCCCCCCCCAGCTGAAAGGCGGGGAGAACTACCCATCCACTTGGGAGTTCTCCTCGCTGAAGCGGAAGAATCGGGACAGGCCGTCCGCGTTGGCGTGGTCAGTCCCGGGGCGATGTTCCACAGTGAAATCCATCCCCTGGAGAGAGATGGACCAGCGTAGCAGCTTGGGGTTTTCCCCTCGCATCTGCATCAACCACCGCAGGGGTCGATGATCTGTTTGCACTCGGAAGTGTGTTCCGAACAGGTAGGGCCGTAGCTTTTTGAGAGCCCAGACTACGGCGAACGTCTCACGTTCAATCGTGCTCCACCGCTGTTCCCGGGGCAGTAACCTTCGGCTGATGAAGGCTATGGGCTGATCGATGCCTTTGTCGTCGTATTGTGAGAGGACTGCCCCGATGCCGTGTTCCGAGGCGTCCATCTGGACCACAAACTCCTGGGTGTAGTCGGGTGCTTTGAGTACTGGGGCCGCGCACATTGCAGCCTTTAGGGTGTCGAACGCCTTCTCGCAGGCGGGAGTCCAGTGTATTTTCTTGGGGTGTTTTTTGGAGGTTAGTTCTGTGAGAGGGCCTGCGATGCTGCCATAGTTTTTAATGAACCTTCGGTAGTAGCCGGTGAGGCCCAGGAAGGCTCGGACTTCCGTTTGGGTTGTAGGGGGTTCCCAGGACAAGATGGTGTCGATCTTCGGCTGGAGGGGGGCGACTTGCCCACTCCCCACCTGGTGCCCCAGATAAGTTACGGAGCCGTGCCCAATTTGACATTTACTAGCTTTGATGGTGAGGCCGGCCCGGCGTAGAGCCAGCAGGACTTGACGGAGGTGCTGGAGGTGCTCGGTCCATTGGGAGCTGAAGACCGCTATGTCGTCAAGGTATGCTGCGCTGAACCCCTCTAGTCCGGCCAGGACCCTGTTCACCAGCCGCTGGAAGGTGGCCGGGGCATTTTTCATTCCGAACGGCATCACCCTAAAGCGGTAGTGCCCATCCGGGGTGGAGAAGGCGGAGCGCTCCTTGGCTCCCTCGGTGAGGGCAATCTGCCAGTATCCACTGGTCAGGTCGAAGGTGCTGAGGTAGCAGGCGGCCCCAAGGCGGTCAATGAGTTTGTCGGCACGGGGGATAGGGTGAGCGTCTGCTCGGGTGACCGCATTGAGGCCTCGGTAGTCCACGCAGAATCTCAGCTCGGGGGCAACACCCGGGGTAGTCGCTTTCGGAACCAGGACTACCGGGCTGGCCCAGGGGCTGTCGGAGGGTTCAATCACCCCAAGGTCTAACATCTTTGCCACCTCGGTCTGGATGCAGGTCCGGACCCGATCAGGGACCCGGTAGGCCCGATGTCTCACTAGCGGGCTGTCTCCGGTGTCCACGTCGTGGACACACCAGCTGGTGACCCCGGGGGTCAGGGAGAAGAGATCTGCGAACTGCCCAAGTAGATGGCGGCAGTCGTCGGTCTGTTGGGCTGTGAGGGCGGTCGACAGTATCACTTCCTCCACGGATCCATCGGTTTCCTTCGCCCCCAGGGGGTCTGGGAGGGGCTCGGTGTCTTCTTCGGTCCCATCGTCGGTGGCCAGGAGTAGACTCAATTCGGTCCGCACAAAGTGGGGCTTGAGGCGGTTCACGTGGAGAACCCGGAGGGGGTTCCGCTGGGACTGTACATCGATGAGATAGGTGACTTGGCTCTTCCGCTCGATCACCTTGAAGGGTCCAGTCCATTTATCCTGGAGAGCGCAGGGTCTCACCGGGGCCATGACCCAGACTTGTTAGCCTGGCTGAAACTCGACCAGCGTAGCATTCTGGTCATACCAGCGCTTCATCTCTTCTTGACTGGCCTCGAGGTTCGCTTCTGCGAGTTCCCTGAATTTTCGGGTCTGGTTGCGGAGCGCCAGGATGTATCGGAACACGTCTGGAGGGGTCCCCCGGGGGGTTGCTTCCCACCCCTCCTTGACCAGGCTCAGGGGTCCTCGGACGGGGTGTCCATATAACAGTTCGAATGGGCTGAACCCCAGGGATTTTTGGGGGACCTCCCGGTAGGCGAACAGGAGACATGGGAGGAGGACGTCCCACCTCCAGCGTAGGGGTTCCTCGAGGCCCATGATCATCCCTTTCAGTGTCTTGTTAAAGCGCTTGACTAGGCCATTTCCTTGTGGGTGGTACGGGGTGGTGAATTTGTACGATACTCCGCACTGCTGCCAGAGGGACTTCATATATCGGGAGATAAAGTTCGTACCCCGGTCACTCACGACTTCGCGGGGGAACCCCATGCGGGAGAAGATCCCCATCAAGGCCCGGCCCACCACGGGGGCCGTTACGGTGCGGAGAGGGATGGCTTCGGGGTAACGGGTGGCATGGTCCACTAGGACGAGGATGAACCGGTGGCCCTGGGCGGTCTTAGGGTCCAGTGGTCCGACAACGTCGATTCCTACCCGCTCAAAAGGGGTACTGACGACGGGGAAGGGTTGGAGCGGAGCCTTGCGCTTTCCCCCACTCTTTCCGCTGGCTTAGCACGTGGGGCAGGACTTGCAGTGGGCCTCCACATTTGCTCGCATCTTGGGCCAGTAGAAGTGGGTGACGAGTCGCTGGTATGTCTTATCTTGGCCTAAGTGTCCGGCCAGGGGTACATCATGGGCCAGGCCCAGGAGAAGACTTCGGAAGCGTAGGGGTACTACTAGTACTCGGGCCGATCCCAACTCGGCCGACTTCTGTTCACTGTACAGCAGTCCGTTCTCCCAGTATACCCAGTGGGTGCCAGTCTGGTCGCCTGCTGCTTGGGCCTCGGCCTGTTGTCGGGGTCCAATGAGGGACGGGCAGGTGGATTGTTCTTGGCAGAACTCTTCACGGGAGGGGCCCCCTTCGCAGGGCCACGGGGCCAGTTCTGGCAAGTCCCCGAGTTTGGTCAGGGTTGCGGGGTCGGAAGGCCCGGATTCTTCGCCGGGAGCGGTTGGTCCTTCCAGAAGGGGGTCGTTGGCCTCTGTTGGTGTATCCTGGCTCTCGGGGATGGTGGCGGTGTTCAGGGGCATGGCCTCTCCCCCCTCGGAGGAAGGCGCCCGGAGAGTCATCGAGCGCGTAGTGGCGCATACCCACTCGGGTAGGCCCATCATCTCAAGGTGGGCCCTTCGTTCCACTTGTCCCCACGGGGAGTTCTCCAGGTCGTTGCTCAGGAGGCAGTCCACGGGCTGGGAGGTTCGGATCGCTACTTTTAACTTGCCGGTGACTCCCCCCCATTCGAAGGGGACGAGGGCCATCCGGCAGAGGCTCTCGGAATTGTCTGATGAGATGACGGGGCAAAAGGCGTCAGGCAGGATCTGATCCTCGGAAATCAGGTGACAGTGGACCGCCGTGACACTCGCCCCCGTGTCCCGGAGCCCCTCGATGCGGTGACCGTTGACCGTCACCTGCTGTCGGTACTTCTTCGTGTTGGCGGGCAGGGGTGTTCCGGGGACCATCTCCCGGTCCCCTAGGGAGACCAAGGCCATGGCGGCTGGTTCCCATTCTTCGGAGTCTTCCATCTCTTCCCCCAGGGCTACAGAGGCCATCTGTCGAGCCGGCGGGGTCGTGGTGGTGGGCCGCTGGTACAGGGGACACTGAGGGTCACTGGCATAGTGTCCGGTCTGCTGGCAGCGGAAACATGTGATTCTCCCTCGGGGTCCCGGCCTCCCTGGGGGCCCGGTGCTGGCCGGAGGCGGAGCTGGAAAGGGCGGAGATTGTCCTCTGGGAGGGCTGAGCGGGGATCCCCCCGGGAGCTCCCTTTGCCGGCCTTGGTTCCCTCCGCCCCTCTGGCGGGGGGGTCCCTGATTGTGGCGACCGTAGTCTCCCACGGGGCCCCGGGAGGTCCGGGTGTTCACCCACAGGTCAGCCTCGACGGCCAGTTTCCGAGGGTCTGTGAGTTTGCTGTCCAGGAGGTGCTGGCGCAGCTCTACGAAGCAATTCGCGGCCAAGTGTTCCCATGCGATTAGGTCGAACAGCTCCTCAAAAGTGGAGACCTTGCTGCCCTTGATCCATCCGTCCAAGGCCCGGCTGTAAAAGTTCACGTACTCCACCCATGTAGTACCGGGTATCTTTTTGCAGTCTCTAAACCGTTGCCGGTACATTTCCGGGGTGAGCCCATATCTGGCTACCAGGGCCTCTTTCATGTGACTGTAGGAGTTCATCACGGTGGAGGGCAGGTCCAGCAGGGTATCTCTCCCCTCACTCAGGAACCGGCCCCACAGCCCAGCTCCCCAGTCTTTCTGCGGGACTCGGTGGGAGGTCATGGCGACTTCGTAGGCCTTGAACCATTGCTGAATATCGTCGTTCTTATAGTATTCTTTCACCACATCCTTGGGGATGTGGACCTTCGGTTCCACGGTGGAGGAGATGGGTTGTGTTTCCGAGGGTCGGGCCTCCGCCCTCTTGGCCTTGAGCTCGATTTCTTTTAGGCTACGTTCGTGCTCTAGTTGGAGTTTCTTTTCTTCGTGTTCTCTCTGTCGTTTCTTTTCCTCTAGTTCTCTGTGTAGGCGTAACTGTTCTACTGCCAGTTTTTTCTCAGCTAGTTTTATCTCTCCTTCGATTTTTAGTTTTGCTAGTTCCAGTTCGTGGTTGCGACTTCTTTCTCGGTCCGCTAGTTCCTCTGGGGATAGGCCCCCCTCGGGGGCGCCGTTCCTCCCCGGGCTGCTTCGTGGTTCGTTGGGGTGCTCTCCTTCTGCTTGCGACCGGGGAGTTTCTGCCTCGACCCAGGTTTTTAATGCCCCCTGGAAGTCCTCTTTCATGCTTAGTCCGGTGGTAGCGATTCCAAAGTCTTTGCAAAATTGTTTCAGTTCTCGGTGCGTATACGATTCTAACTGGTCTTTTTGAAATGCCGTGCTTGGGTTGGTGCCTGCGGCACCTAGGGAAGTTTCTCCTTCCATTCTTCTTGGTGGTGCGTCAGCCGTCTACTGCACGATCTCTAGGTGTTGGCTCGGATCCCGTCGCCTGCCACCAAATGTTGGAAGGCGTTCCCCGGGGAGGCTGCGGAATGTGTTCCTGACCACCCTGAGGCCCACCTTTCCCAGAGTTAGGCCGAGCAAGAGCAGGGAGGCCCTTCCTGGAAGGGTCTCGCACCTAGGATTGCACGCGCTGCGCTTACTCTCTCTTCGGATAGAGGGACACCACACAGTAGTTCGTTATAAGGCAATAAGCTTTTATCGGTAGTTGTCAGGGATCTTTATGATCCGGCAGGCAGGTGCCGAATTAATGCCACAAGCGGCAGCGATCTTGTGATGATGGGAAAAGGGGTAGCGGGACAGTCTTTCAATCAGTGTCTCTGCGAGGTATCCGGCGCACAGCTCTCAATCTTCGAGCTGAGGGGATGTTGCTTCTCTCGGCAATCTCTGCCGATTCTCTTGGAGGAGCGGGCCGCGAGTCACTCAGCAGGCACCGGAGAGTCGTAGTTCAGGGAGCCGCGACGGCTTCAGCAGGGCTCAGATGGTTCAGCGTTCGGGGAGCCGCGACGGCGTCAGCAGGGCTCAGATGGTTCAGAATTCGAGGAGCCGCGACGGCGTCAGCAGGGCTCAGATGGTTCAGCGTTCGGGGAGCCGCGACGGCGTCAGCAGGGCTCAGATGGTTTCAGAATTCGAGGAGCCGCGACGGCGTCAGCAGGGCTCAGATGGTTCAGCGTTCGGGGAGCCGCGACGGCGTCAGCAGGGCTCAGATGGTTTCAGAGTTCGGATAGCATTTCTTCTGTTCGGTGAGCGATCGAGCCGCGACCAGGTCCGCAGGCTCTCGTCAGTCCAGGTCTTCTCTGCCTCTCGTCCCTTCAGCACCCCTTGTTATATTCCCCCTCCTCTTTGAAGTCCGGAGTCCTCGCGGAGAGGGGTCTCGTGCCTGGGGGGGCGAGGTGTCGGGGTTTCCTGTCGCTCAGCCCCTTGATCTGTTCAGATGTGTCCGGGAGGGACCCCAGACGCCCAGCAGGAGAGGCGCCCGCTCACCGGGGGCCTGGTGGCCGATCGAAACCTCCCTCGGGGAAGAGTCCAGAGGTGTGACAGAGTCGGCACCTCTCGGTCTGGTTTGGGGGGGGGCTTCGTTCTCCCTCGGCCGGGCATGCGTGTTGGGGATCTGGTCGGCCCTCGGGATGTTGGTCCACGGAGGCCGGAAGGCCGTGCCCACGAGGTTCGGCGTGTTTGTAGTGTGACTTGCTGGTCGGGAGGGCCCACGCCACGAGGCCGGTCTCACACTGTGGATCTTTCAGTACAGAGACACTGCGGATCTTACGGTACAAAGACACTGCGGATCTCACAGTACAGAGATACTGCTGATCCTACAGTAGAGACACTGCAAATTTTAACCTTCAGAGACCCTGTAGATTTTACCTTACAGAGACACTGCGGAACGTACTGTACAGAGACACTGCGGATCTTACAGTACAGAGACACTGTGGATCGTACAGTACAGAGACACTGCGGAGCCTACAGTACAGAGACACTGCGGATCCTACAGTACAGAGACACTGCGGATCTTTCCGTACAGAGACACTGCAGATCTTACCGTACAGAGACACTGTGCATCTTTCAGTACAGAGACACTGTGGATCTTACAGTACAGAGACACTGCGGATCTTACCGTACAGAGACACTGTGGATCTTTCAGTACAGAGACACTGCGGATCTTTCAGTACAGAGACACTGCAGATCTTACAGTACAGAGACACTGTGGATCGTACAGTACAGAGACACTGAGGATCCTTCAGTACAGAGACACTGTGAATTTGAACCTTCAGAGACCCTGTAGATCTTACCTTACAGAGACACTGCAGAACGTACCGTACAGAAACACTGCAGATCTTACGGTACAGAGACACTGCGCATCTTACAGTACAGAGACACTGCGGATCTTACGGTACAGAGACACTGTGGATCTTTCAGTACTGAGACACTGCAGATCTTACCGTACAGAAACACTGTGGATCTTTCAGTACAGAGACACTGCGGATCATTCAGTACAGAGACACTGCGGATCTTTCGGTACAAAGAAACTGTGGATCTCACAGTACAGAGACTCTGCCGATCCTACAGTACAGAGACACTGCAAATTTTAACCTTCAGAGACCCTGTAGATTTTACCTTACAGAGACACTGCGGAACGTACTGTACAGAGACACTGCGGATCTTACCGTACAGAGACACTGCGGATCTTTCCGTACAGAGACACTGCAGATCTTACCGTACAGAGACACTGCACATCTTACAGTACAGAGACACTGCACATCTAACAGTACAGAGACACTGTGGATCTTACGGTACAGAGACACTGTGGATCTTTCAGTACTGAGACACTGCAGATCTTACCGTACAGAGACACTGTGGATCTTTCAGTACAGAGACACTGCGGATCATTCAGTACAGAGACTCTGCGGATCTTGTGGTACAAAGACACTGTGGAGCCTACAGTACAGAGACACTGCCGATCCTACAGTACAGAGACACTGCAGATCTTACCGTACAGAGACACTGCGGACCTTACAGTACAGAGACACTGTGTAGCTTACTGTACAGAGACCAGCGGATCTTACAGTAGAGACACTGCAGATTTTACCGTACAGAGACACTGTGGATCTTTCAGTACAGAGACACTGCGGATCATTCAGTACAGAGACACTGCGGATCTTGTGGTACATCGACACTGCGGATCTTACAGTACAGAGACACTGCGGATCTTACTGTACAGAGACACTGTAGATCTTACCGTACAGAGACACTGCGGACCTTACAGTACAGAGACACTGTGTAGCTTACTGTACAGAGACCAGCGGATCTTACAGTAGAGACACTGCGGATCTTACCGTACAGAGACACTGCAGCTCTTACAGTACAGAGACACTGAGGATCCTACAGTACAGATGCAAAAACAACAGTTGATGGACAGAATGCAGAACAATGTCATACTTTCACCCCAGTACAGAGATCTGGGCCTAAATCCATCGTTTTTTTGCTCACCATGCCATTCCAGTTATAACCCAGCTGTATGCAAATCAGTCTTGACCCTGTGCCTCATGGGAACAGTCCAGCCTGAACTGCTAAGCCAGGTCCTCCCTGTACTGGAAACAAGCATCCTAGGACCGGTTTCAGGGCCCGATTCACAGAACTAACTTAAGACAAAATCCTAAACTTACTACCATTTTCGTATTCACAGAAGGCACTTACGCATTTTGGTATTCACAGAAGACACTTACTCACTTCGGTATTCACAGAAGTTAGGAGTCCTAACTTTAGGACTCCTAAATGTCTTCTGTGAATACCAAAAGTCTTAAAATTAGGATTTTTCTCAGTTTAGGAGTCCTAAAGTTAGGACTCCTAGCTTTACAACTACTAAACGGAGAAAAATCCTAATTTTAAGGCTTTCGGTATTCACAGAAGGCATTTAGGAGTCCTAAAGTTAGGACTCCTAACTTCTGTGAATACCAAAATAAGTAAGTGCCTTCTGTGAATACCAAAATTGTAGTAAGTTTAGGATTTTGTCTTAAGTTAGTTCTGTGAATCGGGCCCTCAGAGTTTCACCCCTCTTCTACTAGGATAGCTTGATTCCAGTGGCATGGAGAGCACGGCACCCACGTCTGGGCATACCCGTCCCACTCGGGGTGACAAATGCAAAAACAACAGTTGATGGACAGAATGCAGAACAATGTCATACATTCACCCCAGTACAGAGATCTGGGCCTAAATCCATCATTTTTTCCCTCACCGTGCCATTCCAGTTTGAACCCAGAATGATGATGGATTAAACCCAGATCAGGTGACTGGGGGTGAGTGCCTGCAATGTTCAACACTCCGTCCATCATCCCCTTTAGTTTTGCTTTGTTCGCCCTAAGTTGGCAGGGTATGCCCAGACGTGGGTCCCTTGCTCACTTTGCCACTGGATTCAAGCTAGCCTGGCTGATGACGGCTGATTAGCCAGAAACCGGTCCCAGGATGCTTGTTTCCCGTCCAGGGAAGACACAGTTCGGGCTGGACTGTTCCCATGAGGCACAGGGTCAGACTGATTTGCATATAGCCATGTCTGAACTGGGGTGGCGGAGTGAGCTAAAGAATGATAATGGATTAAAACCAGTTCAGTTGACTGGGGGCGCGTGCTTGCAATGTTCAACACTCCGTCCATCATCCCCTTTGGTTTTGCTTTGTTCGCCCTAAGTTGGCAGGGTATACTCAGACGTAGGCCCCTTGCTCACTTTGCCACTGGATTCAAGCTAGCCTGGCTGATGGTGGCTGATTAGCCAGAAACCGGTCCCAGGATGCTTGTTTCTGGTCCAGGGAAGACATGGCTCGGCAGTTCGGGCTGGACTGTTCCCATGAGGCACAGGGTCAGACTGATTTGCATATGGCCATGTCTGAACTGGGGTGGTGGAGTGAGCTAAAGAATGATGATGGAATAAACCCAGATCAGTTGACTGGGGGTGAGTGCTTGCAATGTTCAACACTCCGTCCATCATCCCCTTTGGTTTTGCCCTCTTACAGTACAGAGACACTGCGGATCTTACCTTACAGAGACACTGTGGATTTTACAGTACAGAGACCCTGCGTTTCTTACCATACAGAGACACAGCAGATCTTACGTACAGAGACAACGCAAATCTTACTGTACAGAGACACTGCAGATCTTACAGTACAGAGACACTGCGGATCTTACCGTACAGAGACACTGAGGATCTTACCGTACAGAGACACTGCGGATCTTACAGCCCAGAGACACAGCAGATCTTATAGTACAGAGACACTGCGGATCTTACAGTACAGAGACACTGCGGATCTTACCGTACAGAGACACTGCGGATCTTACAGCCCAGAGACACAGCAGATCTTATAGTACAGAGACACTGCGGATCTTACAGCCCAGAGACACTGCAGATCTTACAGTACAGAGACACTGCGGATCCTACAGTACAGAGACTCTGCATATCTTACAGTACAGAGACACTGCCGATCCTTCAGTATAAAGACACAGCGGATATTACAGTACAGAGACACTGCGGATCTGTTAGTACAGAGACACTGCAAATCTTACAGTACGTAGAGACTGCGGATTTTGCTGTACAGAGAAAATGGGGATCTTACCGTACAGAGGCACTGTGGGGCAGATTTATGAGCCCCTTGCGCCACTTTTGCGTCACTTTTAACATGCGAAAAGTGACGCAAAAGTGGCGCAAGGGGCTCATAAATCTGCCCCTGTGAATCTTACAGTACAGAGACACTGGATCTTACAGTACAGAGACACTGCGGATCTTATAGTACAGAGACACTGCAAATCTTACAGTACATAGAGACTGCGGATCTTGCTGTACAGAGAAAATGGGGATCTTACCGTACAGAGGCACTGTGAATCTTACACTACAGAGACACTGCGGATCTTACCGTACCGAGGCACTGTGAATCTTACAGTACAGAGACACTGTGGCTCTTACAGTACAGAGACACTGCGGATGTTACTGTACATAGACATGGTGGATCTTACCATACAGAAACACTGCGGATCCTACAGTACAGAGACACTGCGGATCTTACAGCCCAGAGACACAGAAGATCTTACCGTACAGAGACACTGCGGATCTTACAGCCCAGAGACACTGCAGATCTTACAGTACAGAGACACTGCAGATCCTACAGTACAGAGACACAGCGGATATTACAGTACAGAGACACTGCGGATCTTATAGTACAGAGACACTGCATATCTTACAGTACATAGAGACTGCGGATCTTGCTGTACAGAGAAAATGGGGATCTTACCGTACAGAGGCACTGTGGATTTTACAGTACAGAGACCCTGCGTTTCTTACCATACAGAGACACAGCAGATCTTACGTACAGAGACAACGCAAATCTTACTGTACAGAGACACTGCGGATCTTACCGTACAGAGACACTGCGGATCTTACCGTACAGAGACACTGCGGATCTTACAGCCCAGAGACACAGCAGATCTTATAGTACAGAGACACTGCGGATCTTACAGCCCAGAGACACTGCAGATCTTACAGTACAGAGACACTGCCGATCCTACAGTATAAAGACACAGCGGATATTACAGTACAGAGACACTGCGGTTCTTATAGTACAGAGACACTGCAAATCTTACAGTACGTAGAGATTGCGGATCTTGCTGTACAGAGAAAATGGGGATCTTACCGTACAGAGGCACTGTGAATCTTACACTACAGAGACACTACGGCTCTTACCGTACAAAGGCACTGTGAATCTTACAGTACAGAAGACACTGCGGATCGTACAGTTCAGAAATACTGCGGATCGTACAGTACAGAGACACTGAGGATCCTACAGTACAGAGACACTGCGGATCCTATAGTAAATCAACACTCCAGATCGGACACCACATACACACTGCGGATCCTACAGCACAGAGACACTGCGGATCTTATAGTACAGAGACACTGCAAATCTTACAGCCCAGAGACACAGCAGATCTTACAGTACAGAGACACTGCGGATCTTACAGCCCAGAGACACTGCAGATCTTACAGTACAGAGACACTGCGGATCCTACAGTACAGAGACTCTGCAGATCTTACAGTACAGAGACACTGCCGATCCTACAGTACAGAGACACAGCGGATCTTACAGTACAGAGAGACTGGATCTTACAGTACAGAAAAACTGCAGATCTTATAGTACAGAGACACTGCAAATCTTACAGTACATAGAGACTGCGGATCTTGCTGTACAGAGAAAATGGGGATCTTACCATACAGAGACACTGTGAATCTTACACTACAGAGGCACTGCGGCTCTTACCGTAAAGAGGCACTGTGAATCTTGCAGTACAGAAACACTGCGGATCCTACAGTACAGAAGACACTGCGGATCGTACAGTGCAGAGACACTGCAGACACTACAGTACAGAGACACTGCGGATCTTACAGTACATAGACACTGCAGATCTTATCTCACAGAGACACTGCGGATCTTACAGTACAGAGACACTGCGGATCTTACCGTACAGAGACACTGCGGATCTTACCGCACAGAGACACTGCGGATCTTACAGTACAGAGACACTGCGGATCTTACAGTACATAGAGACTGCGGATCTTGCTGTACAGAGAAAATGGGGATCTTACCGTACAGAGGCACTGTGAATCTTACACTACAGAGACACTGCGGCTCTTACCGTAAAGAGGCACTGTGAATCTTGCAGTACAGAAACACTGCGGATCCTACAGTACAAAAGACACTGCGGATTGTACAGTACAGAGACACTGAGGATCCTACAGTAAAGAAACACTGCAGATCGGACACCACATACACACTGCGGATCCTACAGCACAGAGACACTGCGGATCTTTCCATACAGAGGTACTGCGGATCTTATGATACAGAAACACAGTGGATCTTAAAGTGCAGTGACACTGTGGATCTTACAGTACAGAGACACTGCAGATCCTACAGTACAGAGACACTGCGCATCTTACAGTGCAGAGACACTGCGGATCCTACAGTACAGAGACACTGCGGATCTTACAGTACAGAGACACTGCGGATCTTACAGTACAGAGACACTGCGGATCTTACAGTACAGAGACACTGCGGATCTTACAGTACAGAGACACTGCGGATCTTACCGTACAGAGACACTGCAGATCTTACAGTACAGAGACACTGCGGATCTTATCCCACAGAGACACTGCGGATATTACAGTGCAGAGACACTGCGCATCTTTCAGTACAGAGACATTGCAGAGCCTCAGTACAGAGACACTGCAGATCCTACAGTACAGAGACACTGTGGCTCTTATCCCACAGAGACACTGTGGATCGTACCGTACAGAGACACTGCGGATCATACCGTACAGAGACACTGCGGATCATATCGTACTGAGACAGTGCGGAGCCTACAGTTCAGAGACACTGCGGATCTTACCGTACAGAGACACTGCGGATCTTACAGTACAGAGACACTGCGGATCTTACAGTACAGAGACACTGCGGATCTTACCGTACAGAGACACTGCGGATCATACCGTACAGAGACACTGCGGATCCTACAGTACAGAGACACAGTTTATTTCTTGTTGCTGTCTACGCTCTTTGTTTTGTGGTAAATAAAATATTACGCTCTCAGAATTTTTAGTATATAAATAAGATCATGCATAAAGCAAGAGGCTGAGTCTGTGGTATCAGGTTCATAAAGGGCTTTATTCCAATAACTCGAGTCAAAGGGAGAATATTACCATCACCAAAAAGGATCTGGAAGGGGACTCAAAAGTATTCTCAATATTCTCAAAACATTATTCACAGAGTACAGTATATATACATTTCTCAATTGTACGTAAGCAAAAGAGCAAGAGAGAATGAGATAAGAGCATGTGGGCGTGTAAGTAGGCGTGAAGGTGGGCGTCCATGTGGGCGTCCACTTGATGATAATGGGTAATTTGTCATGTGTGGGTGGATACCTGGAGGGGGTTGCGTGATCTGCTGGAATTGTACTGGAACTTTGCCTTACTTGTGCTCAACTCGAGCATGACGTGTAACTGACGTGGGGAGGGTTGCTATGCAACCGGACAAGTCTGGAAGTGAGGCCTTCAGTGAGTGAGGCCTTCAGTGTCAGGACGACCAGCACATCTTGTATTATCTGATATCCGATGTCTGGAGCAGGGACTGATTTGTGACATAGGTTGCTCATCACCAAGAGCCGATGTGGCATCTATTTCTTCATTTACTTCATTTACTGCAGAGGCCTTACATGGGGGCTATGGGCTTTTTACTGACGTGAGCTTTGCAATCTCACAAAGAGAGACAGTAAGGCTGGGCTCCCTCCTTGCAGATGGGTCGCGTTCATTCCTCCTTCACCAGGCAAGAATGTGGTTTCAGTAAGAGTAAGCAGATAACCGTGCTCAATACTGTCTCGGCACCTCGGTCGGGGCCCCTTTGGCTGAGGCCCAAGTGTGCAAGGCCAAGGAGACGTAGCTGCAGCTTTCAGAGCGTTCTGAGGCATGAAACCTCTTTTCGGCTCTGGCTGAGCCATAAACATGAGCTTCATGAAAATGCAGGAAAACATGATGAAAAACGTGTAGGCCTCAATACAGATTTGTCGTTTCTCTCATGGGAGACTGGATGATGGCAGGCCACGTTATAGCATAAGCATCATGATAGAAAGGCCATGGAGGGGAAATACATAGGTTACATGTATGTGCATATAAGCGTTGGGGGGGGCACATGGGGACACATAGGCCTCATAGATTTTTATTTTCCTCATTCCCTCCTTGTACCCTAGTGAACCCCCTATGTAACGTCTATTTTCATGAGACAGTCGATCTGTTCTTGCAGCATTATTTTTCCATTTTCAATGCTTTGTAAATAGGGATGTGGAACACATGCAGTAGCACACAGGCCACAATGGCCGGGCCACACTGCAGACATAGGCAACAACTGAATATCATTAATAGTATCAACCCACAGACGGTCAACACTTTCCATCCCCAAGCCGATATTAATCCCCAGAGCCAACCGGACCATGTCCACGTGCCTGGGTCTTGATGTATGTTTTGGGCAATCTTGTGGAGCCTTGTTATTGCTTTGTATTCTTTGGCATCACCGTTGATGGATGTCATTAAGGCAAACCATGCTCCGCAAGAACCATTATGGGAGAACGGAAAAGGAAAAAGAGGCAACACTCCCTTTACCTTCTGATACGGGGGAAATCGGCCACAGACCCAGCAGTCTGTAGCATTGCTAGTCTGATGTGAATGGTGCAGCATCTGAATAAAGGTATTGTTGCGTAAGGCAAGTCGATATGATAGCTCATGGGATGGCAGATCACTAAATGTGTGCTTTATGGTATCATTAGTGGAGGAGTATAAGAGTGAGGCAATAGGAGGAAAAATAGCATGTAGTATTAAGCTGATACATATTATCGTGATGCACAGAAGAGATAGAAAAATTACAGTCACTATACATCTACCACGTAATATTTTACAGTATTTGTTTTTTATCAATGTTATTGTCCAAGATCTTATGCAAGCCAGAATACATGTTCAACCGCTTCACCACCTAGTGGACTTAATTGATCAAACGGGTTCTGACTTTTTAGATCTAAGTTTAGCTTTGTGGAAACTTCTGGGGAGTCTCCTCTAGAAAATGGTGTTCAAAGTCTTTCCTTTGTAAAAGAGTGGTGAAGGTGCAACCATCCTTTCCGCCCTTTGACTTTAACGGCCGTCCCCGTGGTCCAGAGCACTGACTTTGGCGCCTTCCATCCAGGAGCGATGGAGTATTCTTTGACCTGGGTGTTGTCAGGGAAGGCGGCAGCAACCTGCGAACAACAAGAGAGTAGTGCAGACATCAAGGAAGCCAGGTAATCTGTCAGCATCAGTAATCTTTTAGGCATTGGAGTGCCCCACATATTTGGTGGTCTACCAAAGACCACTTCATAGGGAGATAAGCCTGTTCTAGAATGAGCTACCATTCGCATGTAAAAGAGGGCAACCGGCAGGGCTACCATCCAATCTACACCTTTGTCTGCGCAAATTTTTAATGTCTGTTTATGTCTTTCTACAAGGCCTGCTGCTTCAGGATGTCGCACACAATGGAATTTCCAGGTATACCCTAACAGAAGGGACACCTGCTTCATTAGTACCAGGACATATTTGTAACCTCTACATCTGTTTATTTGGATATAATCCATTTGGAGCACTTCAAAAGGGTGGTCAGGTGGATGGAATCCACCTTGTTCCATCGGAATGCCTTTACCTGCATTGAATTGGCAACAGATCATACATGTTCTGACCTTTTGTTTCGCTGCTGCACGCAGGTGCTTGTTGAACCATATATTCTGTAAGCTATCTATCATTGCTTTCTCTCCTAAGTGTGCAGGACTATGTGCGGTATTTATAATCACTTGTACCATGGTATCAGGAAGAAACCATGTGGATTTGCCCTTTGTCATCCAACCTTGATCAGTCAGTACCCCTCCTTGTTCCGATCATTTCTTTAATTCGTCCATAGTAGCATGTGTCTGTATGTCTTGTACATCCTTGGAAGGATCCCTAACTGTCATGGCTTTGGACACTTATTGAACCTGTAACTTTGTCATGTCTAGTGGGGTCTGAGCTGTCTGTTTAGCTGTTCGGTCTGCCAGATCATTGCCTTGGGAAATGGTATCTGTGGCTCTAGTATGTGCTTTACATTTTAGGATAGCTATGGCTGTTGGTAAATGTATTGCTTCCAGTAGGGCTTGAATATGGGGCCATGCTGTATCTTGACCCCATGAGAGGTCAAGAAACCTCTTTCTCGCCAGAGAATCGGTGTAAATGTTTACTCTCAGGTGCTTAGCTCTTATGCACGCTTGTGTCAGGGCGATGAGCTCTGCTGCTTGTGCTGACAATATGTCTATTCTTTTAGTCTCTATTATTACAGTATCAGTAGTCACTGCATATGCTGCCACTAATTCTGCCGCCCCTGTCCTCATGCATGAGCCGTCAACTTATAGTGTTAGGTCGGGGTCTGGGAGTGCAACGTCTGTCAAGTCTTGTCTTGGTTTAGTCACGGTATGTATTACTTCAACACAGTCGTGTGGTGAAACGCTTTCTGTACTGGAGGGCAAAAGGGTAGCAGGATTCAGTATGTTGCATCGTCTGATCTCTATGTGTGGTTGAAATAACGTTGGCTCATAGCCTGTCAGTCTAGCTACAGTCAGGTGTTGTGTTTGTGTCCGGTTCAAGAGAACCTCTACTGCGTGTGGTACTTGTACTGTCAGAGGGTGGCCCAGCACTATCAAGTCACTTTGTCTTATGGCTAAGGCCGTTGCTGCAACTGATTTTAGGCACGTAGGCAAAGCCTGTGCTACTGGGTCTAATGTACTAGAAAAATAAGCACAGGGCTCGTGTTTTCCTGCATGATCTTGTGTTAGGACAGATAGTGCTGTTCCATCCCGCTCTGTCACAAAAAGCATAAACGATTTGTTGTAATCAGGGTTTGCTAAAACTGGTGCTTGACATAAAGCTCTCTTTAATTCTTCAAATGCCACAGTGTGTTCTTGTGTCCAAGGGAGGACTTTAGTAGAAGCTGTATTAGGGGCTTGGACTAATTCCCCTGAAAGATCACAATAAAACATGAGAAAAAGGGGAAAGCACCATACCTATTTCCTTGGCTTAATTTCTAAGGGGGCTAATTTCTAAGGGGCTTAATTTCTTAAGGGGCTAGCGGGAAGCGAACCTCCTCAGGGGCCAGCAGAAAGCCAATATTCTCCTCCTTCCCCCCCTTTTTGACAGGAGGAAATCTGAAACAGATTTCACTGCTGTCAAACACTATCAAACCCTGTGTCTTGTCAACACTATTAATCCCTGTGTGTAGCTACTGGGCGTAAGCAAAATTATAGGAGATACACAGCGTATTTGAAACGGCGAGAAATCCTTCAAATTAATGTACAAACCTCATTGTGTTAGCTCATAAGCTGGCCAAATGACATCTCATATGCAAATGTCCCTATTACATGAACCTACACCAACCTGAAGTCAATATTAATGCTAGGAGGCCCTAATAGGAATGCTAAATTACCTAAATATTCGGAAAACCAAGTTTAAGAACAGTTGTTAATGTTGATAATTAATAATTCATCTGCTAAAGAAATCAGTCATTTTGCAATAATTTCCACCTATACAATAAACAGCCTAATTTAAAAACAAGTCAACTTTTGGGGCCACCACTTACAAGAATGAGCTTACTAAAGCAAACTTTAAAAAGGAAATCCTGTCAGATATTTTCTCATTACCCTAAATACCGAGCCTCATTTGTCACTCTGGGGTGGCAGTCCTTATTTAAAACAGGCCTTTCAAGAGTTAAGATGCGAGTGCACAGATCATTATAGTTCCTTAATGTCCAATCTGGAAACATATGACCGAGGCTGCCTGTCTATAAGAGAAAGGCAGTCATGTGATACATATTGTAGTCTTGCATAACTTTTTTCTTCTGTTATTCATCTCCAATACCAATTAGACATACACTGATAACGTGTTGTCTGCTATTTTGACAGCATGATAAAGGAAATATCATGTCTGTGAAATTTAGTAATTGTGAACAAGTTCCAGCCAAGCGCAGCGCAAAGATTTACGTCGTCACGTCCATCTCTGTAACGCCCAGGAGAACTTGTATTAATGCCAAACATACTGGTCAATACAACACAAAAACAAAACATATATAAAATACATATGCCAAGCCATCAGTATACCAAGCACAGAAAGCATAGACAATTACACTAACATATATAAATGAGCAGCGATGCGCAATTACAGTACCTACAGCTCAGAGGCGAACATTCTGGCCTGCTTAATTTGTCAGGCTTATAATCAATAACTGATTTACCTGCCCCATACACCCCCATCTGAAATCACCGTGTCAAGTCTGACACACAGAATCAGCAAGAATAATCAAAAACGAAGAACACACGAACCTGTTTTTTTTTTTTTTATAAAAATGAGCTATGCATCTTCGTCAACACAATGTACCCTAATGTCCCAGACGAAGACGCACCTCTCATCTCTCCTCACAGACTTTTAACCACTGGATCATTTATCCAATGCAACTGGTGGCAGCTTGTGGCCACAATTAAAAAATGTCTGAATTTGAAAATCGTTTTTATATAGGCATATAGCCCTTAAAATTCCAAGCAAGAGCAACATTTTACTTTCTGGCCAGAAGCAATATAACATTTGCTAAAAAATAAAACAAATCTTCTCCATAGACATTTCCCCGGGGCACTGGTTTAGCACAGAATAGACCAAGGGAATCTTTCTCGACTTACATTTCTCAGCTGCCCTGTCTTATCAGAGAAGCTAAAAATAGCCCCTCAGCGCGGCCTGAGCCTGGGCTGCCAGCCAACTTTTTTGTTGTTCCTACTCCTGGCCCCCAAGGCTCTCCGGCTGCAGGCATTACACAGATGCGATGTCAGAGAAGCTTTCTAAGCAGTGCCTCTGTTCTGCTCCTCTCACCGGCCCCCACCTACACTGGCTACAAGGTCAGAATCTGTCTCCGATTTCTGTATCACATACTGCTCTACACAGCCCCCACCTTCTCCTCACTCTGAAGCTGTCAAAGACAAAAAGACTACTCAATTCCATAAAAACTGCAATAATTCGCCCAATTGAAAAATTATTTTTATATACAATTTGCTCTCTGGGGGTCATAATCTTACCGACTTGACCCAGCACATTGGCTCACTGGACCACCAAGAACACAAACCTGTATTCTTGAACAATTTGCAAATTCGAAATACCCACAATTCTTTTTTCAAGCTAAACTTTTCACTAATTATTTTTTCGTTAACACTTTGTACATTAGGGGTGTCATCAAATCACAGGTGTTGCTATTACCCTAGCTACACCCCTCTCAAGTCCCTTTTAACAACGTAATCAAATGTTGGACCATGAAAACACCAGCTATGCGCTGTTCGTTTGGTGGGAGGCTCAAGAACCTTTGGGCTACTATATCATTATTATATGTATCGTGGTACTTGCGGTGGCACTCTAACTGGACCTTCTACTGGGGCCACTCTTGCTAGGTCCTCTGAAAGGACGGGATAAATACCAGCAACGTCAGTATTTCTTTCTCTGTCAGCCTGCGCTCATTTTACCTGCTCCACTTCCTCCTGTAACATCTTTTCCTTGGCTTTTCCAGACTCCAGTCTACTTCTCTCTGCTTCGTGAAACACTTACTCTGTCCTCCTATGTGAGTCCTTGCGCCAAAACTCAATGGCATCCTTCCGAGCTGGTCTACATTTTCTCTTTCATAAGAGTGTTTCGTTGTCTGTCTACTTGTTCTGCTTTTACTCGGATACCTTCCTCAACTAATACGTTTTCTCGGGCTTTGTCTGAATCCTCCCTACTTTTCTCTTCTTTTCTGAGCGCTTTCTCTGTGCGTCTATGCAATTCTTTACGCCATAATTCAATGGCATTTTTCTGTGACTGTCTGGCTGTCTTTTTCCATAACTCTTCTTCTACTCTCATGATGCAATCTGCATCCCAGGTCCCAGCTGCGGGCCACCTCTGACTTTCTGGTAAATCCTTGGTGTAGTCCACCCATAAATCAAGAAATAATACGGCATCTAGGCCATGCTCATGATACATAAAGTACCCTGGAGTGTCCCTAGGTGGAATGGGAACAGCTTCCTCGAGTACCCCTTTTTTAGTTTTGATCTGTCTTAATTTTGAAAAGAACGGCATCTTTAAACTTTGCTACTTGATTTTGAACACAATAAATTACAATAAACACAATAATGAACACTCATTCATACCACAATTTTTAAAACATATTAAAACATTTAACATTTAACGAACGATGATAACTAATAGGAAACTAGTTACTGACATAATACTAACACTAGAGAATACTGAATTATATGCAAGACATACTAGATATACTGCTAAACAGTACAGATACACTGCTGAAACAGTGCAGACCGGATTTGTGTACCCAAACCCGTCTTGACCGGCACAACCTAATGTGCACGTCTAACTGCCTCCCCAGCAACGGTACTCACCGGGTAGCACGGAACGGAAGGCCTCGGAACTGAACTGGACCAGACCAAACTGGACTGGACTGGACTCGACTCGTGACTTGGATACTTCGGAACTTCGGAATCTGGTGGGCCTCTGTATACCTCGGACACAGCTCTCTCGCAGGTGGGCTCTGGGTAGGACAATCTGCGTTCCTCACCGCCTCGTATGGATGCCTGGTCGCAGTCTGTCCCCTTCGTTGGCCTGAGGGAGTTGGCAGGAAGACCCGCGACGTGCGCGCTTGAAGTCCGTCACGGCTATGGAAGGGGGCAAAACTGGACCTTCATCTCCGGCGTGTGGGGAAAGAGATGTAACTGTTCGGGCGCCATTATGTGGTAAATAAAATATTACGCTCTCAGAATTTTTAGTATATAAATAAGATCATGCATAAAGCAAGAGGCTGAGTCTGTGGTATCAGGTTCATAAAGGGCTTTATTCCAATAACTCGAGTCAAAGGGAGAATATTACCATCACCAAAAAGGATCTGGAAGGGGACTCAAAAGTATTCTCAATATTCTCAAAACATTATTCACAGAGTACAGTATATATACATTTCTCAATTGTACGTAAGCAAAAGAGCAAGAGAGAATGAGATAAGAGCATGTGGGCGTGTAAGTAGGCGTGAAGGTGGGCGTCCATGTGGGCGTCCACTTGATGATAATGGGTAATTTGTCATGTGTGGGTGGATACCTGGAGGGGGTTGCGTGATCTGCTGGAATTGTACTGGAACTTTGCCTTACTTGTGCTCAACTCGAGCATGACGTGTAACTGACGTGGGGAGGGTTGCTATGCAACCGGACAAGTCTGGAAGTGAGGCCTTCAGTGAGTGAGGCCTTCAGTGTCAGGACGACCAGCACATCTTGTATTATCTGATATCCGATGTCTGGAGCAGGGACTGATTTGTGACATAGGTTGCTCATCACCAAGAGCCGATGTGGCATCTATTTCTTCATTTACTTCATTTACTGCAGAGGCCTTACATGGGGGCTATGGGCTTTTTACTGACGTGAGCTTTGCAATCTCACAAAGAGAGACAGTAAGGCTGGGCTCCCTCCTTGCAGATGGGTCGCGTTCATTCCTCCTTCACCAGGCAAGAATGTGGTTTCAGTAAGAGTAAGCAGATAACCGTGCTCAATACTGTCTCGGCACCTCGGTCGGGGCCCCTTTGGCTGAGGCCCAAGTGTGCAAGGCCAAGGAGACGTAGCTGCAGCTTTCAGAGCGTTCTGAGGCATGAAACCTCTTTTCAGCTCTGGCTGAGCCATAAACATGGGCTTCATGAAAATGCAGGAAAACATGATGAAAAACGTGTAGGCCTCAATACAGATTTGTCGTTTCTCTCATGGGAGACTGGATGATGGCAGGCCACGTTATAGCATAAGCATCATGATAGAAAGGCCATGGAGGGGAAATACATAGGTTACATGTATGTGCATATAAGCGTTGGGGGGGGCACATGGGGACACATAGGCCTCATAGATTTTTATTTTCCTCAGTTTGCCATTAGTGTCTTCTGAAGTGTACTGCGTTATTTAATTCTTTTTGCTGTCTATGCTCTGTGTTGGTCATTGCAGTCTTCTGGTTCTGAGGTGCACTGCGTTGTTTATTTCTTTTGGTGTCTACACTTTTTGTTTCTCATTGGTATCTTCTGAAATGCACGCCGTTGTCTATTTCTTATTGCTGTCTACGCTCTTTGTTTGTCATAGGTGTCTTCTGCGGTGCGCTGAATTGTTTATTTCTTATTGCTGACTACACTCTTTGTCATTGCAGTCTTCTGGTTCTGAGTTGCACTGCGTTGTTTATTTCTTATTGGTGTCTACACTGTTTGTTTGGAACAAAGGTGTAGTGCGCGCACAACCGTAAATGATTATTGAGATTTTGTTGTTGAATCGTGCTCCGGGGTATCACTCTCCGAAAGTGAGTGTCGATATGAATTGTAAGGTGCACCCCCAACCTGGGGTGTGTCCCCCTGGCACTGATAATAGTCCTCAGAAGAGGTTTCCAAATTTAAAGAAAATTGCTGTCGGGTTTTTTTTAAAACACAAAGCTTTATTGTTCATTTGAAGTTTCATAAAGCTTGGAAACGTGTGGCGATTCATATGCGCTTTAAACAATTGTTTGAACTTCCATATTTTGTTTCCCAATGCATTTCGGCATTATATGCCTTCGTCAGGGGAAATCTAAAGAGGACAAAAGTGAGTGTGAGAATGGGGTATGGGGACTGATGGTTATTAGTTTAAAACAGTGGGGGTCAAAGCTATAGGTGGTTGTGAAATTAACATTGGTGTGCCTACTGTTATGCGTGAATGCTCTCTACCGAAAAAGGCTGTGAAATATAGAAACCGATCTAATAAAGGTGGACCCCTGTGTGGTAAAACTGAATTCGGTGACTAGTAAACACCCGTGGCTGAAAACATCAGTAATGCAGAATGTGTGACAATTATTAGTTGACAGGATCGAGTGAAAACGTTCAAACGAGGTGAAAGAAGATAGAAGTCTAAAGCGTGACGTGATAGCCTTAAAAGGATAATGCGCGGGAGCCAGTTGCTAAACTCTTACCAAGTATTTGTGAAGTCTTCGTATCAACCGGCGATGCGCGGAATGAGTGCTCGCTACGGATCTCAACCCGGAAGTATAAATAATTCTATGAGGTGTGACGTAAATAGTGCGATAGACAGAGTAAACAGACTATGGTGATAGATAAGAGAATGAGAACAGACTGAGATCGATGTCAATAATGTAAAAAATGTAAAGAATAAGTATATAGGTGTATGTGAATAGAAATAAAAGTGTTATATAGTGAAAATATGTTAAAAGAGGATGTATGAGGAAAATGGGAGGAAATATGTGTGAAGGTTTCAAAGGATGAAACCATGGTGTTACACGAGTGAACAGGAATCTCTAATTCTGAATTAGAGATTCTGCATTTATATTTAGTACTTATATCTTGCATTTGTACTCTCGTTATGTATTATTTGATGAACATTACCTTCGTTGATTCCATTGTTCAGATTCGCAATATTTTTAAATATGGTTCATTTTACCATTGAACACACTCGATTTTCTTTTTTATTGATGTTCCTGTTCACTCGTGTAACACCATGGTTTCATCCTTGTTTATTTCTTTTTCCTGTCTACACTGTTTGTTTCTCATTGGTGTTTTTTGTGGTGTGCTGCCTTGTTTACTTCTTTTTGATTTCTACACTATTTGTTTCTGTAGAAAGCTGGCTCTGTATATACTGTACCAAAGTGAGGTGTAGTGTGCACAGAGTCCAGTGGATCCCCAAAGGTAGGCACCTCACTCTCTATTTGTGGTAGTGCGGTCGAGCAGTAAGGCATTATTAGAGGACCGTGTTAAGCATTTGTTGTACACACTCAGTCAGAAAATGAATTTGCACACTCAAGAACTGAACTTCAGACCAATTGTTTTTGTATAAAAATATTTTTTTAGTTATTTTATTTTCTAGAACCAAGCAAGCATGGCAGAGGTATGCAATAAATACTTTACAGTAGAAATGCAGTTGTGACACAGTTTGGGTTGCAATTGTATATGCACTTTGTTTTCATTACAGGATTGTTTCTGAAAATGCAATGCTTTGGAAATACAGTACATATACTTTGTATTGGCGTTTTAGTAAAATGACCAGTTGATTACTTTGTAGATTACTTTCCTTACACAGTACAGTATACTTAGATACTGCACTGGGACATTTCCTGTAAACAGGTAAGTAAAAGCGTTTTTGTTAGTTAGTAGAATTTGAATAGGATTTCTTAGGTTTTCCAACTCCACACTTTGAAACTTTTCATAGAAAAACAGTCAATGTTATCCTATGGAGGAAAATAGTGTTATTGGTTAACAGGTAAGTACTTTGTTGTGGTAGTTGGTATTCTGGGGTTAGACTCTGGTGTCCCCCAGGGTCAGTGATGCACTCTTGTTACACCTTCAGCGGCACTAGGGCGGCCGGGTGCACAGTGCTGAGGCTCAATGTTTTCTAATGGGGGATAGGGAGCCTCCGGTTGGTGGCTGCTGACGAGCAGGCCACTGGGTTGTGGGAGCAAAGCTCCTGGACTTAAGCTCAGGGCAAATGGGGGATTAGACCAGCACAAAAGATTCACCCTCAGCGGCACTGGGGCGGTCGGGTGCAGAGTGCTGTTTTGGCATCGGGAGCCCTGTAGCTTTCAATGGGGAGTCTCCGGTTTGCAAACACACTGCAGGCTCGGGGACGAAGGTCTTCTGGTTGCGACCTCCACTTGGAGAGGTAAGTTGGGATGCTGGGGGTTGGTTAGGCACCATTGAATGGGCCACCCAAGACCGTGGGGCATTGGCTGCAGGGGTGCCTTTTAGGGTTGGATCTTCTCACGAGCCTCTGGTCTCGGTTGGGGGAACCTTCCGGTTTGCAGCTGCAGGTGTCGGCTGGAGGCTAAGGGCACATCAGGGATCACTGGATCTCGGGTCAGGATCGCCGAGGAGACCTCCTCTTGGTGTTGGGTCACTCGGGCCGTGGGCTTCAGGTGCAGAGTGGTGCAGACCCGCGGATCCTTGCGGAGCTGGAGTCTGTTGATGAACAAATATGGTGTTCATGGGAGACAATGTCTTTGGGATGGAAGGCAGGCAGGTCCTCCGGGTTTCAAGAGGTTACTGGCTACTGGACACACCGGGATTTTGCTGGAGCAGGTTCGAGGTGGAGACAGGCAGGTACGGCTGGGGCCAAGGCAGTGGGCATCCTCCTCTTGCTAGCTTCGGCATGGCTGTTTGGTCCTTCTTTTTTTCTTCTTCTGGTTTCTTGTCTGAGGAAGCAAGGTTCAGGGTTGCCCCATAATTCTAGATTTAGGGGTGTTACAGGTAGGTAAAAGGTTGGGACCATTGGGTCCCTTCCTTCGGGTGGATACACCCCGTATTATGACACCCTCCAGTGGGAGGGGGGCATACAGCCTTTCCCTGGTTGGCTGGGTCCCCCATCTACAAGATGGCGGGGACTGAGAGTTGTGCTTTACCTTGCCTCCCCCACCTGAGGGATGGAGTTGGCAGAGGTGGGCACCCCTCTCTTCCTCAGTTGTTTTTCCCACCGGTTCTCCCGTCTAAAGTGGGGGGTAGAACCAGTGGGGACCAGTTGCTGAAAGCAGCAAGTGGCCTGGGGAAGCTCACAAAGGCAGCAAGCCTTTGAAGCTTCCCCTTCGTGAACCCTGCCCATCCTGGGGTAGGAGGCTTGGCACCTCGTCCCAGGATGTGCATTGCTTCAGGCCCCCGAGAGCAGCAGGCTCTCAACCCAGGGGTCCAGAAACATGTCTGGTGGTGGCAGCTGAAAGCAGCCATTCAGCCTGGACACTAGTGGTAGGTTAGTTTTCAAGGGGCATCTCTAAAATGCCCTCTGTGTGCATTTTTCATTAAATCCCACACTAGCATCAGTGTGGGTTTAATGTGCTGAGACGTTGGATACCAAACTTCTCCGTTTTCAGTGTAGCCATTATGGTGCTGTGTAGTTTGTAATGCCACACTCCCAGCACCATATACTCTTAATGGCAGGACAGCACTTACAATGTCTAAGAATGGACTTAGACACTGTAGGGGTACAGGGCTCCTGCACCTGTACCCTCATCACTGGTATAGGGCACCCAGCTAGAGGGGTGACTGATATGGTTCAGTGACTAAATATCGAGGGACATAATATCGAATGCCCAAAATATCGACGCCAAAATATAGAAGGACAGAATATCGACTCCCTATCTACAAACAGGTAAGTACTAAAATATTGATTCCAAAATATAGAATGTTAAAATATAGTTAGCTAAAATATCGAATTTTTCAAATGTATTAAAAATAATATACAAGTAATTAAATATTAAAAACAATTCAATAAAACATACTTAATATAATATAAAAAAGCTTAAAATGTAAACATAATAAAAGTAATGTAAAAAAAGTAGAGATGTTGTTGGATAGTGAGAGTGTAAAATTTACTATTCCCACTCCAGTGAGTGCAACAGTAGGGAAAACGTTGGATAGTGTAGGGGTAAAAATTACTATTCCCACTCCAAAGAGTGCAACAGTAGGGAAAGCGTTGGATAGCGGGAAGGTAAAAATTACTATTCCCACTCCAGTGAGTGCAACAGTAGGGAAAGCGTTGGATAGCGTAGGGGTAAAAATTACTATTCCCACTGCAGTGAGTGCAACAGTAGGGAAAGCTTTGGATAGCGTAGGGGTACAAATTACTATTCCCACTCCAGTAAGTGAAACAGTAGGGAAAGTGTTGGATAGCGGGAAGGGAAAAATTACTATTCCCACTGCAGTGAGTGCAACAGTAGGGAAAGCGTTGGATAGCGTAGGGGTAAAAATTACTATTCCCACTGCAGTGAGTGCAACAGTAGGGAAAGCTTTGGATAGCGTAGGGGTAACAATTACTATTCCCACTCCAAAGAGTGTATCAGTAGGGAAAGAGTTGGATAGCGGGAGGGTAAAAAATACTATTCCCACTCCTGAGAGTGCAAAAGTAGGGAAAGTAATGATTTTATTTTAAAATAAAATTACATTAATTACCAATACCAATACAAAGTTAATTAAAAATAATTACCAATTAATAAAAATTAAATATCATTGAAAAAAACTTAATTACCAATTAATAAAAATTAATTACCAATTAATAATTAATTATCAATACATATAAATAAAAATTAATATTTACTTTATTACAATGAATTTACTTCTCACCCAGTTCCCCTATAAACCCACAACCCACTCCCAATAATAAAAAATACAATTAACATTATCAATTAATCAATTAATAAAAATTATTTAGCAATTAATAAAAATTAATTACCAATTCATACAAATTAATTACCAATTAATTAAAATTAATTACCAATTAATAATTATTTATCAATTGTCAATACACATAAATAAAAAAAAATATATTTACTTTATTACAATTAATTTACTTCCCACCCAATTCCCCTATAAACCCACAACCCGCTCCTAATAATAAAAAATAAAATTAACATAATTATCAATTAATCAATTAATAAAAAGAATTTTGCAAATAATTACCAATTAATTCTCAATCAATTCATTATCAAAACATATTAATATTATTAATATTTAATTAACCATAATTCAATTACTTCCCACCCTATTCTCCTATAAACCCACAACCCGCTACGGAATTAAATGACGCAAAAATTAAATTACATAACGTTCATTAGTTTTAAAAAATTAAACATACATTACAAAAATAATACATAATTTTAACACATATACTACCATACATAACACTAAAATAATCTATATTATAGAGATCTATATTTTTAAATTCGATATTATGGAAATCGATATTTCATACCCCAATTTCGATATTCTGACCTATTTATATTTTGATAATTTGATATTCTGTCCACTCTATATTTAAAATTCGATATTCTGGGCAGTCGATATTTCTGAATCGATATTTAGGGTGTTCACCGACTGATATATGCCGGGGCAGTAGGTTGTAGGCATGGCACACAGGGATGTGTGCCATTTCGACTCTTCACTTTGTTCTGCACCAAGACACACAGCCTGCACAGGCAGTGTGTGTGTGTCAGGGTCCAGGGCCTCCGAGGGTGGCACAGTGAGTGCTGCAGCCCTTCTCTGGTCACAGTGCCCTGGGTACCTGTGGTACCATTTACCTGTGGCCAGAGGTGCCAATTGGGTTTTGTTTTCAATGCAGTTTTAGGGCAAGAACATAGTCCCTGGGTACCCGATTAGCAGCAGCCCAGGGCACACTCAGTCAAAGCACATCAGCAGTTCAGCAAAAAGTAGGGGCAACCATGCAGAAAGAGGGCACTTTCTCACAGTTTCACATTGGTGTTTTCTGAGGTGTGCGGTGTTGTTTCTTTTTGCTGCCTACACTTGTTTGTTTCTCATTGGTATCTTCTGAGGTGCGCTACATCGTTCATTTCTAATTGCTGTCTGCACTATTTATTTCTCATTGGTGTCTTCTGAGGTGCATATGGCATATGTTGTTTATTATTTGTTACTCTCTATGCTCTTTGTTTCTCATTGGTGTCTTCTGAGGTGTGCTGTATTGTTTTATTTCTTATTGCTGTGTACGCTCTTTGTCACTGGAGTCTTCTGAGGTGCACTGTGTTGAGTTTTTCTTGTTGCTGTGTACACTGTTTGTTTCTCATTGGTATTTTCTGAGAAGCACGGCCTTGTTTATTTCTTATTGCTATCTACGCTCTTTGTTTGTCATTGGTCTCTTCTGAGGTGTGCTGCATTTTCTATTTTTTACTGCTGTCTGTGCTCTTTGTTTGTCATTGGTGTCTTTTAAGGTGTGCTGCTAGTTTATTTCTTATTGTTGTCTACGCTCGTTGTGATTGGTGTCTGCTGAGGTGTACTGCGTTGTTTCTTTCTCACTTTATTTTATTTATAAAGTTTTATATAGCGCGAACAAGATCCCGAAGGATATAAGAGCGCTTTACAAAAGGATGGAAGGAAGGACATAAATGCAATATCGACATCTAGTAAGAACACAAAACAGGAATAAATGCATAATTAGAAGACAAATAAGTCAAGGAGAGTAATACAATAAACAGGTATATAGCGGGTAACAAGGGGGCACACTCTGTGCTAAAGAAGAGCAGCGTCAGAATGGTGGTGCAATAGTTGTGGGACAAAGGACTACGAGCAAGTGAGCCTCGTCAATTAAGGTAAGAACTTATTCATAAGGAATCTTTAAGCTTCCAGTTTGAAAGCAGTTGTTGAAGAGATTCTGCGTACTTCCGGTGGAAGAGAGTTCCAGATCTTTGGGGCAGCCCCGGAGAAGGCTCGGTGACAAGTTCTCTTTTTGCTAAGGATAAGTGGTTTCAGGAGGAAAGTGTCAGCGCTGCTTGAGGCTCTACCACCACAGGATAATTCAAGCTTTTGCACTAGGTACCTGGGAGTTTTGAAATGCAGGGCTTTGTGCGTCAGAAAGGCAATCTTTAACTGAATTCGAGCTTTTAGTACTGGGGAAATGTGCTTATTTCGTTTGGTACCTGTGTCCAGTCTAGCTGCCGCGTTCAGTGATGCCCTTAGTGGAGCCAGGGTATATTTGGGAAGGCCACAGAGCGTATCGCTGCCATAGTCTAGCCTCTGTAAAACAAGCGCTTGGACCACCTGCTTGAAGTCAGATTGTGGAAGGAATGGTTTGATATTTCTAAGTGTCTTCATCAAGTGATTAGCTCCCTTGCACACATTTCTGATGTGATTTTTCATATTCAGGTGCTTGTCCAGGGTGATTCCTAGAGATTTGGCTGAGTCTATGATGAGAGGGGTGCACTTGAAAGCAGTGAGGTGATTCAGCCAAAGGTCTGGCTTGGGGATGTGGTTCGGAGGCGAGATGAGAAGGAATTCAGTTTGGGAGGTGTTGAGCAGGAGATGGGTCTCAGTTAACCAATTTTGAGTAGAGGTCAGGGTAGTGTTGAGTGAGATGATGTTATCCGGGGATGAGATTTTCAAATAAAGTTGCGTATCGTCCGCATACATATGGAAGAGAATGTTCGTGGAATTTAGTGAAATAGCTAATGGCTCCAGGAAAAAGGTTGAAGAGGATAGGAGATAGGGCGGACCCTTGGGGGACCCCCATGAGTACTGGAGAGGGCTGGGAGAGGGAGTGGTTTGCCTTGACTCTTTGTGATCTGTGGTGGAGGAAGGACGAGAACCATTGCAGCACCCGACCCAAGAAACCCATCCTGTTCTTCAGAATGTATAAGAGACTGTCATGAATAACCGTGTCGAATGCGGAGGAAAGGTCAAGGAGCATTAGGAGGCAGGAATCATTTTGGTCGAGCGTTTTTAAAATGTCATCCATAACGTGAGTGAGGGCCGATTCAGTGCTGTGCCCCTTCCAAAAGCCAGATTGATGCTGTTTCAGGAGTTGGAAGTTCTCAATGTGAGCGCAAAGTTGGGATTGTACTTATTTTCTAGGAGTTTGTCTAGGGGGGGGATGTTGGCGATAGGGCAGAAGTTATTGAGGTCAGCTTTATCTGCGTTCGGTTTTTTTAGAATAGGTGACACCTGAGCTGCTTTTAGGCAGTCAGGGATCGTGCCTTGTGATAGAGAAGCGTTTACAGTCCTTGTCCAGGTGGGGAGGAGCACATTCTTGATTTCTTTGAAGATGGCCGGGGGCAATGGGTACCTGAAGTGGTTGGATGGGTTGATGTTCTGAAGAATCTTGTTGATTTCTTTTTCACTGAATGGGGTAAAGGTGCCCCATGCCGTATTATTCTTAGTGTTCAGACTTATAGCTTTGCACTTTTCTAAGGGGTCAAGGGGTGGTGCGGACCCAGAGGATGGCAGGAGAGCCTTCTTAGAGGTGAGCTCAATGGTGAGGAGTCTTGATTTCTCAGAGAAGAAAGCAGCAAGTCTGTCGCATGAGGGTGGGCTGCCTCCAGAGTCAGAGTGTTTTGGACCTACCACTGATTGCTGTTTTACCAATTCAAAACGTTTCCTGAGGCGGTTCGCAGCTTGATCGAGTTGGAGTTTGAAGTAGTCGGCTTTAGTGCTCTTGGTTTGTTTGTTGTAGAAGCGCCTGACCTCTCTCGGGAGTTTTCGTTGGTCCAGGGAGGGTTTGGATTTCCAGGAGCGTTCAGCTGCCCTGAGGTTGTGGCGTTCCGTGGTTAAATTGTCGTTGTACCACGGTTTGGATATTTTTGTTGAGGCGTTTTTCTGTTGGAATGGTGCAATGTCATCCATGATCTTGGAGATGGTCAAATTGTAGGAGTCGGTGAGCAACTGAACCTCAACCGAGTCAGCTTGGGAGGAGAGGGCAGATTTACAGTGGGCTGCTAGTTCATCTGAGTTTATTGATCTGAGGTTCCTTTTCCAGATCTTTGATTTCGTTGATTGACCTCTCCTCATCGACACCTCCCTGTTTATATAACACAGGATGCCGTGGTGATCGGACCAATCGCAAGGGGTAGTGGTATCCAAGGTGATGGTCTGCCCTTTCAAGATAATGAGGTCTAGAGTTTCTCCTTTATTGTGAGTTGGTTGGTCACAGTGCTGAGTGAGATCTTGATTGTTTAGGAATGATTTAAGGCAAGATACAGCGAGGTCATTGGGGTTAGACCAGTGAGGGTTGAAATCACCCAGGAAGATTTGGGACACGGCTGAGTCGACACTGCTAGTGATGATTTCCATTAGTTGCTCAATGAAGGGGAGATTGTCACCCAGGGGGTGGTAAAAGGTGAGAAGTTTGCGAACCGGCAGGTTATTACTTGAGCTGCTGAGACAGAGGTATTCACAGGAGGAGGGCGATGAGGACTCCATGTGAGAAATCAAGTGTGTTTCTATAAATACAGGCCAGGCCACCACCCAGTTTCCGAACTCTGTCTAGCCAGATTATGTCGTGAGTAGGAGGTACTAGGGGGTCTAAGATAGGAGTGGAGGTGGGATTTAGCCATGTTTCAGTGAGGATGATAATGTCTAAATCCTTGTGTTGGATGAGGTTGAAGATATCGCAGGCGTGTTTACTGGCTGACCTGCAACTGAGTCGTACACTTTTAAGTCAAACGGATTTATGAGTGAAGGAGTCTGGAAGACATTAACTCTCGTGAGGTTGTCTTTATTGATTACTCTAAGTTTTTGAAGGGGTTCTCTATCCGGATTTGAATGGATGGCTTGTATTTGTCTCGTCGGGATCATTGGACGCCAAGTGGGTCTCGAATCTTCTGGGGCGGGAGGGAGCGTTAGGTAGGGGTATGGTTTTCATGACGAAGGGGGCTCAAGGCTGCCCCATGCGATCACTAACCCTAGGGGAGGCTCTGGGCAGATTCGCAGGGGTGAGGAAGGAGCTTATAACGGGGAAAAGATAATTTGAGAGGGCTTTAGTGAAACAGTGCAACTGGAGAGATATATCATCCAGGCGCGCGACCACATCTGAAAGGGGTAGCGGGTGTGTTGGGAATGCTAGCGTAGAGGGGGGGCCTCGGTGTAAGCCCGTGGGGTCCAAAGAGATGGTTAGTAGTTCCTGGGAAGGGAGTTGATCATTTGGTACTAGCGGAGCTCCATGGCCTTTGGATATCGAAGTTGGAGCATTAGTGAGGGTGGTATGGCCATTGAACTGAGGGTCAGGTACGATCCAAACAGGGAGGAGTGGGTTTGACCGATCACGGTTGGTAGAGGGCATTTGCCCTGACTCCAGCATAGTATGAGGTGTGGGGGGAGGGATGAGGGTAGAGGGAAGAGGGATCATTCATTGAAGGCACTGACAGTAGGTCATACGGGGATCTCTCTGATCGAGGAACGGATAGAATCAATCTGGCTGACTGTGTTCCTCAGAGTCGGAGGTCTAGACGGTTGGGGGACGTCAGCTGGGAACAGAGCCGCTCAATGGTCATCTAGCAGTGAAGAGTGCTTTGGATAGAGTGAGGATCTCCCCGAAGTGGTGGGGGGAGGACTGGTAGTGTCCTGAGTGATGGTAGGGTGAGTGTAGGTGTCATTGGGTTTCGCCGAGACTGCGTTTTGAGTAACGGGAAGAGATTGGCTATCTTAAATAGATTGACATTAGTAGCTTGGATGAGGATGATACCATTGTTAGAGAGGGTGGGGTTGAGCTTTGAGCGTGTACAAGGGCGCTGTTGATAGTTTGAGACCATGAGGTGTTTTTCTGCTACCTGATATTCGGAGCATAGAGTTGAAGACTTTTCGCCAACATGCTCTTTTCCTGGTGTAGAAAATAACGTCATTACTCTACTACCTTTGGGGCATATCAGCAACGAGGCGATATAAAATTATCGCCACTTTTGCGTCCATTTTCAGTAGAAAAGCAGTGATAATTTTATAGCCTAATCAGCAAGGTCACACTATCGCGTGAAACCTTGCATTAGCGCCCGTATTCCTAGCGCCCAGCTTTGCATCTCTAATGAGATGCAAAGTGGGCGTTCCTGACCTGACATGACAGGAGAAATGTCGCTAAGCGACATTTCTCCTATCATCAAGCCCCACGCTATGAAGCATAGCGGCAAGAAAAGTAGTGATAACCCCTGTTATCGCTACTTTCCTTACGCCTGCTTCAGGACTGACTTGGCCATGATAATCTCACGTTTGGCAGTTAGCGCTAGGATTTTTATCACTTTTGAGATAAGCGTTGCAAATAGCACACTATCTCAGCGATAAAAATCCACATTAGCCGGCGATAATTATCCTAGCGCTAAGTGCGCTTAGCGATAATTATCGCCGGTTGTTGCTGATATGCACCTTTGTTTGTACAGAAGTAGACGTCCAAGATTAAAGTTTCAGACCTAGCCCTGAGTATGTCATGCTTGTGTTTTTTGGCGGCATTTTATGATAGGTTGGGTGGGTAGTTGATAATGAATGCATTAGATCCTGAGGGATCAGAACTTAACTCCGTTATAAAAGTGTGTCTATTGGCCGGTGGTAATGTCTTATCAGAGGAACATGGATGGTGTTAAGAGGAGAATTCCTGAACCAAAAGTGTGGGATAATGTCAGCATGCCCACTCCAAGATGGCCACCACGAGCAGTGGATAGAACCAGCCCTTTTCTCATTCTATGCCCAGCCGTGTGGGATAATGTCAACATGCCCACTCCAAGATGGCCACCAAAAGCAGCGTGTGGGATCAACCCATTTCACTTTCAGTGCCCAGCCCAGCATAGAGACCAGGGAGGGGGCCATCAGGTTTAATTTCCATGATTAGAGGACAAAAAGGATGCCCGAGAAAAACAATGAGGAAAAACAAAATGGGCGTCCCTCAATTTAGGCATCCGAGCCAGGGAAACACCCCAACAACCAAACAAGCCCAGCAAGAGTCAAAGCCCAGATCGGGTTTGCAAGTTGAGCGCAATCCGACCTGCAGATCAGAAGGACCAGGCGACTCCTGCAAGCAGGCCAAAGCAGCAGTGAACTCTGACAACACACGTAGTACAAGCTCTCTCCAGTGTGGGCTTCGGCCTGAGGCGAGCGCGACAACCCAGTGACGGGGGCACTGAGCAGGAGTAGGTCACCCAATTGTGCGTGCGCTCCGGAATTCTGCCAGATAAAGTATTAATTGAGGGGGCGCCCAGAGCTTTAAAGATCACAAAAACTGTGAGCGCCAGTCACAGCCCCAAGTCAAACGGAGCGTGTCCCCACTGTGTTGCTCATTTCTTGGCGTCTAAATTGCTTCTCATTGAAGTCTCCTGAGGTATTCTGCAGTGTTTCACTTTGATGTTTTCTTAGGTATACTTCATTGTTTGTTTCTCATTAGTGTCTTTTGTGGTGAGCTGCATTGTTTGATTCACACTGGTTTTTGTGTTGATTATTCTCTTGTTGATGTCTACATTGTTTCTTTTTGATTTCTTCTGAGGTGTGCAGCGCTATTTGTTTCTCATTGGTGTCTTCTGAGGGGTGCTGCTTTGTTTGTTCCTCATTGGTTTATATGTTGTATGTTTCTCATTGGTGTCTTTTGAGGTGGGCCCTCAGTGTTTCTCTTTGGTGTGTTTTTGGACGTGTTGTGTTGTTTGTTTGTCTTTGGTGTCTGTGTGTTTTCTTGTTGCTATCTTTTGAGGTGTGCTACATTGTTTTTTTCTCATTCTTGCCTCCTGAGGTGTCCCGGGTTGTTTGTGTCTCATTGGTGTCTCATGTAGTGTGCGTTGTTAGTTGTTTCTCATCTATATATGCATTGTTAGTTTCACATTGGTGTCTGTGTTGTTTGTCATAGTTCTCTTCTGAGGAGTCCTGCATTGTGTGTTTCTCAGTGAGGTCTCCTGAAGCTTGCTGATATGTTTGTTTCTTGTAAATGTCTACATTGTTTGTTTCTCATTCTTGTCTTCTGAGGTGTCCTCGGTTGTTTGTTTATCATTGGTGTTTCATGTAGAGTGCTTTGTTCGTTGTTTCTCATAATTATCTACATTGTTTGTTTCTCATTATTGTCTTCTGAGGTGTCCTGGGTTGTTTGTGTCTCATTGCTGTCTCATGTAGTGTGCTTTGTTCGTTGTTTCTCATAATTATCTACATTGTTTGTTTCTCATTCTTGTCTTCTGAGGTGTCCTGGGGTGTTTGTGTCTCTCATTGTTGTCTCATGTAGTGTGCTTTGTTAGTTGTTTCTCATAATTATCTACATTGTTTGTTTCTCATTATTGTCTTCTGATGTGTCCTGGGTTGTTAGTTTCTCATTGGTGTCTCATGTAGTGTGCTTTGTTAGTTATTTCTCATCCATATCTACATTGTTTACTTCTCATTTATTCCCGCCGAGTTACACAGTATTGCATATTTCTGGGGTGGATTACACTGATCAATCATGATTTACAAAAGCACAGCAAATCACCCGTGATGGTCTCAAGGTGCTGGTGGTCCATGACTGGCCATTTGTGCAGTCTATAATCCTCCAATATCACTTGCATCTCGCAGGGTGCTAGCAGCTGATTGGATGGTGAAGATAATGATGGAAATCTGCTTCTTCACTTGATCCCAGTGCACTGTCTGCTGCACATCATTCTCGATGTCGAAGAGAGCGGAAGCCAGCCCCGGGAAGCTGGAGGCGGCATAGCTGTTGTGCTGGCTTGGAGCGTAAATGACGTGTCTGGAGAAAGCAATGAAGGGTAAAAGAGACACGGAAGATTAGCAAGTGACAGAGTGAGAGCATCACACACCTAAGGTACCAGTGGGGGCACAAGGTGTCAACCACAATCACACTGTACCAGCAGGACACGAGCTCAGTCACCCACAAAAAATCGGGACAACTAACCAGGCAATTCACACACCATCAGGCAACAACTCCTCCATGTAAAACAACTCAGAAACCCCAGACTACCAATCAATCCAACCCCTGGACTACAATCCTACCCATTCGTACCAGCCCATCCATTCATACAACTTGATAACAACAGTCAACCAATTACTGTAACCCATGGAAGAAAACCCCAAGAATCCCCAAGCCAGTGAAAATGTGTTCCACAGCCCACGGCACTTGCATCTTCCCTGGCTCCATGAAGGAGGCACCGCTGGTTTCCTTGTCTAAGACGGGCAGGGACTAGGGGTGGGCGGAATTTGCGAAATCCACTTTCGCAAATTATCGCGAAAATGTTAAAAATGATCGCAAACACGCGGAAATATCGCGAAGATGCGGAAGTTTTTTTCCCGCATGTTCGCGAGATTTTCTGCATGGTTGCGGCTCGCCAACTTACCCATGTGGTTGCTCGCGGGCGCGGCCATCTTGTTTTCAGTTGTCTCGCGGTGCATGATCGCGAGAAGAAAGACGTGATCGTGCGACGCATGACGTCACTGCGGGCGAGAACTGACGCGAGGCAGCGCAAATGGCTAAAAACAATACATCATCTCATGGAGAACGCGACCGGATCAAGAAAACTTGTCGGCGAAGGCAGGGATTCAGGTAAGGCAATCACGCGCGTGCAAGAATGTATTATTTTACAGCGCGAGCAAGAAACAAATTATCGCCAAGCTGCGGAATGCGGAAATTTTGACATTTTCGAGCTTTCTGCGGAACGCGAAAATGTCAAATTATCTCAATTTCCGCGAACGGAACGAAATTTTAGCCCAGGCCTAGCAGGGACCCGCTGGAAGTTGGCTCTCATCGGCCCCCAGGCCTTGATGGCACCTGACTATAAGATCCTCAGTAAAGTATTGGCCACGTGCTTACTGGCCTGTATCTCGCATTTGATCAAAAATTGGTTCATCCCAGGGAGATCTACATCACTTAATTTAGGGCAACTTCATAGGTTATTTGAGGGGGCCCTGGAGCTACAGCCCCATGCTGCTAGTCTGGTTCCGTGAAAAGGCGTTTCTTGCACTAGAATGGACATTTACATTCACGGTACTGAGGAAGATGGGGGACTGATTCAGCAGGCTGTTACTGTACACACAGCCAACAGCCAGAGTCAAAATTGGAAAGCTGACTTCTGCTCCGATCCTGGTGCAGTTACCTAGAAGGGTAAACCCAAATAAAGTCACTGGGACCTGGGTATCAAACAGCACATAGGAACATGGACCCAGTGGATAGTTTCATATACATAAAGAGAGAATATTTACTTACAATGAATGAATAAGACATAGTGTACTTAGTGTACAGTGTTATTTAATCACACTGGACTCATAATGATTCATACATGTGTTAACACAGTGTTAAAAACAGTGTCCCAGCAGGGGAGAGGGAAGGTAGGGGTGTTGTGATTAAGGTGAGGATGAGGGAGTGAATGAACGAAAGGGTGATTCATACAGTAAATTGTTTACACAACAGGAAGGCTCATAGATAAGCCAAATTAATCGCACAATATCCATAATTCTAGTCGCCATGATCAAATAACAAAAACACTGATTCATCGCTGTTGTTACAACTGGCTAATGTATCAGATGTCAACGTTTCGACCCCTAGAGGATTGTAGGTTAGTGAGTCCCTTATGCCAGGGTCTTCCTCAGGACAGTGGAGGTGAAAAAGGGGGGAAGGGTTGATTCCTGGGAAAAAGATGAGAAATCTTTGAAACTTAAGTTCTCCCAAAAGGAAAAATAGAAAGAATCGAGGGTCTAAGCCCGCTTCTTTACCCTGAAAAAAGCCCTTGTTGGGCCTGGGCGTGAAGAAGATAGGCGCGTAGGCTCCAGTGAGGCGAGCGAGAACAGAACAACCTGCAGAAGACATGAGTAGGTTCAGTGAGGAAACTGGAACCCACTATAATCGTTTAGGAAAGTTGGGCCCAGAAAGGATACTTACACAAGAGGGTCTAAGCTCCTAATAATCTGCACAGTGGCCGGGAGTATATCTCAGCATGGGCCTTGAACTAATTGCAGTTCCTTAATTAAATCACAATGGGCAATGAATCTCCGTAAGAAGGACTCTCTAGAGAAAGGGGGGGGAGAGAAGGGGTAAAGAATCCTGGTCTAATTAACACCCTACAGACATTGAATTTGAAATGAATAAAACTGCACACAACCCTGGATCATGGCGTCGGTCCCAGTTTTGGTCATGGGATATGAAAGGTGCGTGGCATTATAGGGCGCTGCATGGGAGAGCGCGCCTCAGTTGTATATGAAATAAGTAGTCTTAATAATGGAAGCACAGTCGTGAATTTAAAGGCAGGGGCTTCGGAGTTAATATGTGCCCACATAGATCATATGTGGGTAGTCGTCGCTCGTCAAACAATGAAACTGCAGCTGCATGTGGTTTCCAAAAGGAAGCCGAGCGCTGGACACAGTTACGCTTGCATAAAGGAGTGCGCTGACATGCGTAGAGGGCTTCAAAGCTTATAGCTGTAAAGGTGGAAGAAATACACTTATCTCAGTCTGACTCTGCTGGACGGAAAACTCGCCCATCACTCTTTGGTTAAACGAGCGTACTAGTCACAACACAATGGATAAGCAGTGATTGTGAAATCAGTCCTACTTTGAACAAGTGGGCCAAGGTCCGTAAAGGGCTTCGAGTCTATGGTAACCCCCAGCCCTTACGGTCACTCTAGTGATCTAAAGTAAACTAACAAAGGCTCACCGCCGCTCAGCAGTGGGTCTCCGTCCGAGGCTGGAACAGGAGCCTTTGCTCCCAGGCCGCCTGGAGCCGAGTGACGCGCGGACATGTCAGAGTGCAAGACTTGAGTGACGGAGCAAAGGCTCACCGCCGCTCAGCAGTGCGTCTCCGTCCAAGGCTGGAACAGGAGCATTTGCTCTCAGGCCGCCTGGAGCTGAGTGACACGCGGACATGTCAGAGTGCAAGACTTGAGTGATGGAGCAAAGGCTCACCGCCGCTCAGCAGTGCGTCTCTGTCCGAGGCTGGAACAGAAGCCTTTGCTCCCAGGCCGCCTGGAGCCGAGTGACGCGCGGACATGTCAGAGTGCAAGACTTGAGTGATGGAAGAAAGGCTCACCGCCGCTCAGCAGTGCGTCTCCGTCTGAGGCTGGAACAGGAGCCTTTGCTCCCAGGCCGCCTGGAGCCGAGTGACACGCGGACATGTCAGAGTGCAAGACTTGAGTGATGGAGCAAAGGCTCACCTCCGCTCAGCAGTGTGTCTCCGTCCGAGGCTAAAACAGAAGCCTTTGCTCCCAGGCCGCCTGGAGCCGAGTGACGCGCTGACATGTCAGAGTACAAGACTTGAGTGATGGAAGAAAGGCTCACCGCCGTTCAGCAGGGCGTCTCCGTCCGAGGCTGGAACAGGAGCCTTTGCTCCCAGGCCGCCTGGAGCCGAGTGACGCGCGGACATGTCAGAGTGCAAGACTTGAGTGATGGAAGAAAGGCTCACCGCCGCTCAGCAGTGCGTCTCCGTCTGAGGCTGGAACAGGAGCCTTTGCTCCCAGGCCGCCTGGAGCCGAGTGACGCGCGGACATGTCAGAGTGCAAGACTTGAGTGATGGAAGAAAGGCTCACCGCCGTTCAGCAGGGCGTCTCCGTCCGAGGCTGGAACAGGAGCCTTTGCTCCCAGGCCGCCTGGAGCCGAGTGACGCGCTGACATGTCAGAGTGCAAGACTTGAGTGACGGAGCAAAGGCTCACCGCCGCTCAGCGGTGCGTCTCCGTCCAAGGCTGGAACAGGAGCCTTTGCTCCCAGGCCGCCTGGAGCTGAGTGGCGCGCGGACATGTCAGAGTGCAAGACTTGAGAGATGGAAGAAAGGCTCACCGCCGCTCAGCAGTGCGTCTCCATCTGAGGCTGGAACAGGAGCCTTTGCTCCCAGGCCGCCTGGAGCTGAGTGACGCGCGGACATGTCAGAGTGCAAGACTTGAGTGACGGAGCAAAGGCTCACTGCCGCTCAGCAGTGCGTCTCCGTCCGAGGCTGGAACAGGAGCCTTTGCTCCCAGGCCGCCTGGAGCCGAGTGACGCGCGGACATGTCAGAGTGCAAGACTTAAGTGATGGAAGAAAGGCTCACTGCCGCTCAGCAGTGCGTCTCCGTCTGAGGCTGGAACAGGAGCCTTTGCTCCCAGGCCGCCTGGAGCAGAGTGACGCGCGGACATGTCAGAGTGCAAGACTTGAGTGATGGAAGAAAGGCTCACCGCCGTTCAGCAGGGCGTCTCCGTCCGAGGCTGGAACAGGAGCCTTTGCTCCCAGGCCGCCTGGAGCCGAGTGACGCGCTGACATGTCAGAGTGCAAGACTTGAGTGACGGAGCAAAGGCTCACCGCCGCTCAGCGGTGCGTCTCCGTCCAAGGCTGGAACAGGAACCTTTGCTCCCAGGCCGCCTGGAGCCGAGTGACGCGCGGACATGTCAGAGTGCAAGACTTGAGTGGTGGAAGAAAGGCTCACCGCCGCTCAGCAGTGCGTCTCCGTCTGAGGCTGGAACAGGAGCCTTTGCTCCCAGGCCGCCTGGAGCCGAGTGACACGCGGACATGTTAGAATGAAAGTCTCCGACTTGAGTGACGGAGCAAAGGCTCGCCGAACATGTCGAATGTGACTGACTCTCAAAACATTCGAAACGTAAAGTTACCACTTAAAGTAACATAAATTATGGTAAAACCCGCATAGCATTGTATAAATTAGAGGGCAGAGAAACTGATGGCCTCTGAAAATTCCAATTCTAACAGAATTCCGAAGCCAAAGTACATGTTAATTAATGAAGGAAACGATGACGGCATTATGAACATTTGCCAGAACATCTAGTTTTTGCATATGCAATACGAACTGAATACCACTGTGGTGTGTATATCTAGGCAACAGACAACCATTTGTGTCAGTTACCATCTTTACATTTCAACAAAGTACATGACTAGGGTAAATAAAAATGAACATATATGCAAGTTGTGCCTTCATATGGAGGCAGACACTATACACTACAACAAATAAATACGTTTAGATAGAAGTACAACAGGTGGAGTATTGGCCTGTACTACGCAGTGTGCATTGTGTGTCAAATAAAGTAAGTGACAAAAAATGGAAATAGATGTTTTCACGAGTTACCTCATTGTATTGATTAAATAAACACTTGTAACATGTATGTTTGTACACAGGAAACGGAAATGCAAAGATACTTCCTGTGTTAGATGTTATTATACTTTAAGTCAAAATACAAAAAAAACAAAACAACAAAAAACACAACAAGGGAAAAAAAGCAGCATCAGCAGAATACATTGTTTGCATAACATAGTTCAAATAGGCAAAGTGTGCTGATGTCATTGCCCTTAACGTGTGTACACATTCTCAAAAAGGACGTTAGGCGTGCACGGCTACCCTAGTATTCAGTGCCCAGTTTGATCTGGCCGTCTCGTGCTGATCTCTGTAGACAAGGATCAGTGCAATCATTCATGTGCCAGACAGGCTAGTTGGGCACGGCTAACTTCAGATTCATTCAAGCCATTGTTGATGGGGTCAAGAAGGGGCATCCATTTGCATTCCCTTATGTCCAGTATTGTCCCAATATTGCCTCCCCTTGGACCCAGGGAGGCCTTTTCAAGGATTATCCAACGGAGTTCGTCAGGGCTATGATCGGCATTGCGGAAGTGTTCAACGAGGGGTGCTCCCTGGACCCCACATCTAATTGGACTGCAATGTTGCAGGATCCTGGCCTTCACCTTCTGTTGCGTTTGACCTATATACAGGAGGGCACATGGACACATGATGACGTAGATGACATTTGTTGAATTGCAATTTGTGAGGGATTTTAGATGGATTACATGATGTTTGTATGTGAATTCTTGAGTCTGGATCATTGTTCTGCATGCCTTGCAATGTCCGCATTTGAAATGCCCTTGTGCAGGTTCCACATTGATTGAATTGATGGTTCCGCATCAGTCTCCAGAAAAGAGCACGCGATGTGGTCCTTTACACTTTTAGCTTTCTTAAACGAGTGCATAGGGAGGTTGATTTGGTCAATGTCTTCTGATATAGGGCCCCAATAGCTATTGATCACCTTTTTGATCACGTGACTTTGTGTCATGAGAGTAGTGACACATATCATCCTTTGCATGGGTTCCTCTGTTTTTTGTTTCGGTGTCAGCAGGCTCTCTCATGGGCTATACCAAGCCCTTTTCTGTGCTTTCCTTGTCAGCTTCCTTCGGTATCCTCTCTCCTCCAGTCGTTGGCTTGGGTCCGTTGATTGTGCAAAATAGTCCGTTTTCTTTGTGCAGTTCCTGCGAAGCCGCAAAAACTGTCCAAATGGAAGGTTGTCTCTGAGACCTCGCGGGTGGTAGCTATTATATCTTAGCAGGGAATTTCTCTCCGCCGGTTTCCGATACAGAGTTGTATATAAATGGTTGTCTTCATTTTTGATAGTGATGTCCAAAAAGTCAATTTCATTCGGATTAGAATGTACAGTGAACTGGATGTCAGAGCTTCTTCCATTGAGCCAAGAGTGGAAGTTGCTTAGTTCCATAGAGTTGCCCATCCAGATCATCAGTGCATCATTGATTTACCGTCTCCAAAAGGACACCTTGGAGATGTAGGGGTTAACGTCACTGAAAACGAATGATCTTTCATAGTGATCCATAAAAATGATAGCTAGATCGGGTGCAAATGCCGCCCCCATAGCTGCTCCTTTAGAAACAACCGTAGGATCCAAAGAAATTCCGCATCATTGCTAGACGTAGAAGATCAATGATGAATTCAGTGGGCACCGGCATGGGTGCTGATCGTTGGTTCAATGCCTCCGCCATCACATCCAGAGCAGCTTGTTGGGGTATGCTGGTGTATAACGATACAACATCGCAGGTCACCAAAAGTTGGTCATATGGATTACAGGGGCAATGATCAATCAAATGTATGGTCTGCATTGTATCCCTTAGGTAGGCACGAGTTGTCTCTGCTATCGGTTTAAGGAAATGGTCTGTGTATCTGCACAGTGGTTCGAGCATAGATCCACATCCCGGGACTATGGGACGCCCAGGTGGTTTCAGTGGGTCCTTGTGGATCTTCGGTAAGGTATACAGGGTAGGGAGCCATGGGTATTTTTGGTTGAGGTACTGGAACTCGTGGTTAGTCAAAAAACCCTGTTCAAGGCTCTTAGTGGTCAGGGTTCAATATATTATTCGCGAGTTCCTTTGAAGGGTCCGCACTCAGCCTCCTGTAGCTCACTCCATCTTGTAGTTGATGCATGATTTCCGTCTTGTAGTTCAAGACATCCCGTACCACGATGGTGCCACCCTTATCCGCTGGCTTAGTCACTGTTTCCTTGTTATTTTTAAGGGAAACAAGCGCCTCTTTCTCCATCTTGGTGATATTATACTTTGTGTGTTTGGAATCTTTGAGTATCTTGGAAACATCCCACAAGACAACGCTTTCATAGGCAAGAATTTTGTTAGTCATTTTATGGCCTGGTAGAACAAAAGTTGAGGGAGTCTGTAGTCCTGTCTGTGAAGATAGTGGGGATGGTGGAGAGTGTTTGAAAAAGTATCTGAGATGGATTATTCGAAAGAAGCGATGTAGTTCAGTTTTAAGGGCAAATTCATTAGGGTGGGCTGTGGGCACAAAAGAAAGACCCTTGCTAAGGACGTTGATTTCATCTTTTAGTGTGTAGGAAGAGATGTTCACTACAGGGTTCTGTGGTCTTCTCACCATCTGTACGTCTGGATTTCCCTGTGGTTCTCTGGTTGGAAATGGAGCTGTTTCTGAGTTTTGCTGCGTCCTCTCTCCCAGTTGCCGCTGGCAGGTTGGTGTCCCCTCTGGATTCCTCTGGGCCAAGGTCCCCCTCTGCCTCTGGGTGGTCTCCATTGGCCTTCTCCTAAACAAGGCTGATAGGGTCCCTGAGGTTGGTGCCAGTTGTCCTGGTAGTTGTAATCACCACTGGTTCCTGGTTGCTCGTTGTCACTGTCAGTGCTATATGACGAATCAGAAAAGGTTGTGTAGTTTCTGCGATCCTGGTGTGGCGTTGAACGCGACAGCGATATGAACTGTTGCCACTGCTTTTTGTGCTGGTGACGTAGCCCCTAGCGCAGAGATTTCACCAGTCGGCACGGGATGGGGATTGACACTTCGTGCACAGATACACGCTGCTCCGCTATATGCAGGTGTATGTGAAAGGTACATGCCCTGGTGCAGATTCAATCCTGGGAGTTTCGACTATGTTTAAGGCGTCTGGGAGGGAATTGGGCTAAGAGATGCTTATTTCTTCTACATCTGGGCTGCCCGTGAAATAGTGGTTGCGAACTCCTACTGAATAATGTGGGAAGCTCGCGCATGTTGGTACTTGGGCATCAATATATATAATTCCCCCGGTTTTGGAACTGGCACATCCTGGTTGGCGGAGACAGTGCCCTAACCAGGCAGTACCACCCACTCCCATCAGGGGCGGGTGATTACACTCACTGTATAACCTGCGCTCACTCTTGGGTAACTTGGCACGGAGCAGTCAGGCTTACCACAAAGGCAATGTGTACAGCATTAGCACAGCACTCACTCACAAATACAATGAGGTTAACAAAAGAGACTTCCCACGTGATGTAGGTAAATAAAGTTTGCATTCAACACACACAATAATCAACATAACATGAACATCACATATCTCTGGACATAAATCACACTTGGGAATATTACTAGCCATACTAGGTCCAGCCGTGTTGAAATGACATCAGTAGTATGCACACTTGGAAGAATCCTACTCTACCCTCCAACAGCACCCTTATGCTGTGCAACACATTGTCAAACCTAGGCCCACCCTGGCAATTCATATAATTTAATATCACGTAGCTATGCGGTGCACCCTTCACCACAATGAGATTGGAAATATTTACAAACAAAGATTTATAACACTTTTAAGCAGCACCGCAGACGAGTCCGCATGGGTAAAACCAATGCCAAATGTAGTGTTCTTCTGGCAAGAAATCAACATTTAAAGTAACACTGGTTGCCAGTCTCATCAATCACAGGAAGTCCGCAGACTGTCACTCCCACCCACAAACACACACTCACTCAGCACCAATATGCGATGCAATAGATTTCTCTCAGTTTAGGAGTATTAAAGTTAGGAGTCCTAACTTTACTACTCCTAAACTGAGAAAAATCCTAATTTTAAGGCTTTCGGTATTCACAGAAGGCATTTAGGAGTCCTAAAGTTAGGACTCCTAACTTCTGTGAATACCGAAATGAGTAAGTGCCTTCTGTGAATACCAAAATGAGTAAGTGCCTTCTGTGAATACCAAAATGGTAGTAAGTTTAGAATTTTGTCTTAAGTTAGTTCTGTGAATCGGGCCCTATAGGAGCAAGTGCGCCTACACCGGCCTGCAATGGCAGGCTGGACAATTGGTTAAAAACACCATAGGTGCCAGTACGCACACCCCGGCCTGCAATGGCAAGCTGAACACATGGTTAAAAGCACCATAGGTGCCAGTACGCACACCCCGGCCTGCAATGGCAAGCTGAATACATGATTAAAAGCACCATAGGTGCCAGTACGCACACCCCGGCCCTGCAATGGAAGGCTGGACAAATTTTTAGGAACATCATAGATCCAAGTGCACACACCAACCTGCAATGGCAGGCTGTGACATGTTTACAACCATCAGGTAAGCACCAGTTCCTAACATGGATTGGAACGGTGCACACACTTTAACTCTGCATTTGCAGTGGGGAAGTGCCCAGAATCTTAAGGCCACAAGCAGAGAATCAGCAAAACCCAGGAGGTGTCCTATGGGAGGAGCCTACCCCCCTAGGTAAGGAAAACCCACATGGGGGGTTTCAGTACCTGTGCAGATAACATGCATGTGTACCTACCCAGTTGCCCACCTACCATGTGCTTCACCCCTCCGGACCTACCCTGGGGCAGCTCTGGTGGTAGTGTAAGGCCTGCTCAGGGTTGGCTGTGGAATGAGAAATGTCACCCTAAGCATGATACATGTTTGACAGGCTACTCTGGTTGTTGACACCGTCAGTGCTGTGACACACTACTAGCTACTGCAGTACCCGCCCTGGGTATGTGGTGTACCTTTTTACAGGGCACTCACAGGTACGACACCTAAACCACTTCCTGGCTTGTGTATGAAGGTTGAACGCACTTCCCATTGTAGTTTCCAGAGCCCTGCTGCCATGAAAAGAGAGTTGGCAAAGACCAGAAGGACAAAAAGCAAAAAGCTTTAGGGAAATCCCCTAAGAAGGGACATGTCCAACCCCCAGGGATCCACTGGGGGGCAGCCTCAAGAGAGCAGTGCCCCCTTCAACCTCAAATGACCTTTTGGTGCTCACTCCTCTCTCGGTGCAGGGTGGAGGTGCGTTGTCTAAAATGGTGATGCTGCCGAGACTCCTTTATTATTTAATGAACATGTCTATTATTACCCCCAGTGGAATGTTCCACGTATTCGATGGCATGCTGGGGGACTCGCTCTGGAATGAAGGTGGGCGCAAAATTGCTCAATTGCCTACAGCTGCAGGGGGCCTCGGGCCCCGTATTTTGAGCACTACCACCCAGTGACGTAACTCGAATGACTAGCTCACTCTCATGTGGGTCTTAGTCTGGCTGAGGAATGGACCACATTGGGCAGGGAGCTACGATACATCGCTGGCCACACATTCCAATAGTCTTTTCTGCTTAGCCTATGAGTGTTACAGCAGGGCCATGAGGTGCTCGCCGGGCACCCTGCCATATACACCTGACATCGCGCGTAGCATTCTCACTGGCTTTCTCACAGCTGCAGGCAGGGAGGGAGGGGCTGGCGACCAGGGAGTCCTTGGGAGTGTGCATCTTGGGGGATCTGTGCCAAGACAACTCTCTTATCACGTCTGCTATGCTGCCACAGCAGACTACATTTCAGGCTGGCCAGTTCTTATGCACCATTGACTAGCTGCCGAAACCGAATGCCTCTGGAGTGCAGTGGCCACCGAGCTGATGATACAATCCTTGACTCAGGCTTTGTTTACCCTGAGAAGTGGATGACAACTGGCCTCCCTGATCGTGAGAGCCATTCTTGACCCAAAAGTAGACCTATTAGCCAGCCGGAAGGGTCATTGGGACACAATCTACGCTACCCACTGACTCCTAAGGAATGACAACAAATGCTCCAATACAGCAGCATCTGGCACGCATCGGGGGGGCTGGGTGGGAGGTTATGGGCATTATTAAAAAAAAGAAAATAACTTACTTTACCACAGCGTCTCTCTGTCGTCTCTGGGATGAAACCAGAAGCAATCAGCCAGGCTCCCCTGACCAATCACAACACTGCAATGCAGCTTTGTGATTGGTAAGCACCCAGGCTTCCCTGACCAATCACAACACTGCAATGCAGCTTTGTGATTGGTCTGAGCACTGTGGTTCAGCGCTCAGCCAGGGACAGGGGGCCTGGCCATGTTCTCCATGCATGTAATGCAGCCTGCATGAGGAACATGTGAAGTGCACATGACTGGGGAGAGGTATGAACAGTGGCCAGGGCGGCTGACCCCGGAGCATGGGGCTCACGGCTCAATCCTGGCTCTGGCAGCAGCTCAGTTCAGCACCATGTGACTCTGGTCAACGGCTCCCTTCATCTTCCTGAGGGCCCCCAGCACCTTGAGACCGTCAGGGGTGATTTGTTTGCGCTTTACAAATACTGGGTTATTTTTATTATTACTGTTTGGACAGCCCGAGAGGCAATGCTGCAATAGGCCACACTGGAATTGGCGGCATTGCACAGAGAGGAGTTGCGGGACCTCACCGTCCTCCCCGAGCGACTGGTTGGGATGATTTATTGAATGCTTTTGGGAGTGAAACCGACTCAGCGTCATAGCCACCACGCGTGTGCGCACCAACACATACTCATTCCTGGGGCCAGACCCTGTTGATCCCGATGGGGCGGATGCGTAGTAATCCAAACACAAGCGTAAATGTAAATGTAAATCAAAAGTAGGCCTTATACGGTTTGTTAGTTTACAGGTTATTCTTGAAATCCCATATTTGCAGCGATGGCTTCCCACAGGACCAATGTCCTCGACCGCGGTTGATATTTGCTATACATGTAATACTTTGGACAATGTTTTTCTCTTTTGTCAATTCACACTGTCTTATAACTCGAAAAAGATGTGGGGAAAAACACGCCTCTTGTCACCTACATGGCTTTAGACCATGTTGTCTTCCAGTGCAGCAACCGCACCTCTTATCATGCACAGTGCAACCACTGTACGTCTTACCAACTAGGCATCACCAACCACACCTCCTACCACCCACAGGACATCAGCCACACTTATTCGCACATACACAGGGTCAATCACCCAATCTCCCAGTATCAACACATCTCCCACGATGGGCATCAACCACACCTCTTACCACCTACACAGCGTCAACCATGCTATCTCCTAGTCACAGTGTATCAGCCACACCTCTGAATACATTCAAGGCTTCAACCGCACAATCTCCCACCTAGAGAGCATCACCCACTCTTACCATGGAACGTGGAGCACTCATGCTATCTCCACCCTATCAGCAACACCTCTTACCACCTACACATCAACCAGGCTATTTCCAACCTATAGTGCATCAACCACACCTCTTACCACCTTCAGGGTATGAACCAGGCCTCTTGCTGTCTATGTCTATGTAACACTAATTAAACTTTATACCATGTAGAGGGAATCAACCACACTATCTCCCTTCTCCAGTACCTCAACCACACCTCTTGTCCATTACCGGGAATCAACCAAACCTCTTATCACCTTCAGGCCATTCAACCACACCTCATATCACCTAGAGTTTCAATCACACTACCTCTCACCCACAGCGCATCAACAGCACCTCTTACCACCTTCAGGATATGAACCATACCTCTTGCTGCCTATGTCTACGTCACACTAATCACACATCGTTCCACCTAGAAGTAATGAGCCACACTATCTCCCTTCTCCAGTACATCAACCACACCTCTTGCCACCTACAGGGATTCAACCAAACCTCTTATCACTTTCAAGCCATCAACCACACCTGGAATCACACAGAGTTTCAATCACACTACCTCCTGCCCACAGAGTATCAACAGCACCTCTTACCACCTTCAGGGTATGGACCATACCTCTTTCCTCATATGTCTATATCACACAAATCACACTAATGACACCTCATACCCACCTAGAGGAAATCAACCACACTTCTCCCTTCTCCAGTACATTAACCACACCTCTTACCACCTACAGGAAATCAATCACACTACCTCCCACCCACAAAGCATTAACAGCACCTTCTTTACACCTCTAGGATATGAACCACTGGATGAGTTGTGTTCTCCAACACTGGATGAGTTGTGCTCTCCCACGCTGGATGCTTTGTGTTCTCCCAACCTGGATGAGTTGTGTTCTCCAACACTGGATGAGTTGTGTTCTCCACCTTGGATGAGCTGTGTTCTCCCATGCTGGATGAGCTGTATTCTCCCACGATGGATGAGCTGTGTTCTCCCACATTGGATGAGCTGTGTTCTCCCACGCTGGATGAGTTGTTTTTTCCACCTTGGATGAGTTGTGTTCTCCCATGCTGGATGAGCTGTGTTCTCCATCACATGATGAGTTGTGTTCTCCCATGCTGGATGAGTTGTGTTCTCCACCATTGGATGAGTTGTGTTCTCCCACCGCCAGATGAGAGGCGTTTACCACTAGATGAGTTTTGCTTTCCACCTGGGATGAGTTTGTGTTCTCCCAACACTGGATAAGTTGTATTCTCCCAACATTGGATGAATTGTGTTCTACATCTTGGATTAGATGTGTTCTCCCACCAATGGATGAGTTGTGTTATGCCACCACCGGATGAGTTGTGTTTTCCCACTTCTGGATTAGTTTTGTTCTCATCCTCCAGATTAATTGTGTTCTCCCACTACTGGATACGTTGTGTTCCCCCACCCCTTGATAAGTTGCCTTCTCCCATCGCTGGATGAGTTGTGTTTAACCACCATCGAATGAGCTGTGTTCTCCCACCACCGGATGAGTTGTGTTTACCACTGGATGAGTTGTGTTCTCCCACCACTGGATGAGTTGTGTTCTCCATCACCAGATGAGTTGTGTTATCCACCTTGGATGAGTTTAGTTCTTCCACTACTGGATGAGTTGTGTTCTTACACCACTGGATGAGTTGTGTTGTCCACCATTGGATGAGTTGTGTGCTCCATCACCAGATACGTTGTCTTCTCCCAACATTTGATGAGTTGTGTTCTCCCACCTCTGGATGTGTTGTGTTCTTCCAACATTGGATGAGTTGTGTTTACCACCAGATGAGTTGTGCTCTCCCACCACTAGATGAGTTGTGTTTTTCCACCACTGGATGAGTTGTGCTCTCCCACCACTGGGTAACTTGTGTTCTCTCACCACTGGATGATCTGTATAGTCCAACCACTAGATGATTTGTGTTCTGCCACCACCGATGAGTTGTGTTTAACACCAGATAAGTTGTGTTCTCCATCACCAGATAACTTGTGTTCTCCATCTTGGATAAGCTTTGTTCTCCACCACTGGATATGTGTGTTCTCTCACCACTGGATACATGTGTGCTCCCACCACTGGATGAGTTGTGCTTTCCCACCACTGGATGAGTTGTGCTTTCCCATCACTGGATGAGTTTTGACCTCCCACCACTGGATGAGTTGTGACCTCCCACCACTGGATGATTTATTTTCCTCCACCACTGGATGATTTCTGCTGTCCACCACTAGATGAGTTGTGTTCTCCATCACCAGATGAGTTTGTGTTCTCCCATGCTGAATGAGTTGTGTTTCCACCACTTGTTGAGTTGTGTCTCCATCACTGGATAAGTTGCGTTCTCCATCACCAGATGAGTTGTGTTCTCCATCACCAGATGAGTTGTGTTCTCCACCCCTGGATGAGTTGTGCTCTCCCACCACTGGATGAGATGTGTTCTCCCACCACTGGATGAGATGTGTTCTCCCACCACTGGATGAGTGGTGTCTCCACCACTGGATGAGTTGTGTCTCTACCACTCGTTCAGTTGGGTCTCCACCTTGGATGAATTGTGTTCTCGCACCATTGGATGAGTTGTGTTATTCTGACACAACTCCCTTTCCTGGACATGTACTTTGGTATCACACTCCTCTACCTGCATTTGGGGACTCACCTGGCATACTTCTGGCGTCACCAGCAGTACCACATGTACCTATGATCAGAGTGCTCCACCTGATGTACCTGTAGAACATGCATTTCGGGGCTCAGCCTCTAGTACCTTTAGTACATCTACTTGCTGTATTTTTTGGGACACCCCTAGAGTACCTAAATGCTTGTATTTGCTGTTTTTGGTATCTCATCCTCCAGTACCTACAGGCCCTGTATTTGTAGGTAACATCCTTCTCAGAATACCTCCAATTCCTGTGTTCCTGCCCCCATAGTAACTCCAGTTCCACTATTTGGGTATGGCACACCACATTGTCTCAAGTATCTGTAGTTTTGGGGCAACTACAGAGTACCACAGTACATATGTATGGGTATCAGTTCCTGCTATATCTCAGATACCTGTGTTTGGAGTATTTGTGAGGGATCATTGAGGAGTATCCTGGTACCTGTATTTTCAGTGCACCCCTATATTACCCTGAGTTTTATTTCACTGTATCTGCAATGGGGTCACCTACAAGTATCTCCAGACTCTATTTGTGGAGCACATTCGTGCAGTGCCTCCTATACCTGCATTTGTGGAGCATAACCCCCTTCAGGGTACCACCAGCCCCCTTATTCTCAAGGCACCCCCGAGTACCACAGTACCTGTATGTGGGCTCTTCAGCTATGCCCAGCGGGTCAATGAATGCTCTCTCCAGCTGCATCAGTTGGTCATTCACTCTGCGGACTTCTAAGGGGCTGCAACAGAGACAGAAACACAATGAATCCTTCACTTGTGAAACACCGACAGTCACACTTCAAATGCATCTAAATTTTAAGTTTTGAGTAGCGGTTTAATTAAAAAACAAACTATGACACTGTTAAAACAAAATAAAAGACTGAGGGCATCTTTCATGGTTTGGTAGACCAGGAGAAGCGGTGGTCCTCCTACTCTATGAACCTCTGTTTAGGGTAGAGGGAACTGCTGGTTTATCATTGGTAACCCCTGACTCACCAACAACTAGAGGACCGCAGAGTCACAGTGGCGGTCATCCTCCTTTGTTAAGCCCTTAGTGGGCAGCCCACCATCCCAGCAGTTCAGTGGAGGGATGTCCTCTGCTCCTATGCTGGTGAATTGCCACTATATCTAGAGATATTTGCCTGCACATCAGGAATCTCTCTTGTTAGAGTCGGGGATCTCTGGTTGGCGCAAGGTTGCCCTTGTGTCAAGCAGGAACCCTCTCCTTCTGGTTGGCGCAAGGTTGCCCTTGTGTCAAGCAGGAACCCTCTCCTCCACGTCAGGGCGCAGGATAACCCCTCGCGAATGACCCTTGCTCACCCTCTAGGTGCGTGGCGTGAGCAGCCAAGGCGATTCCTCAGGCGTTGTTGGTTAAGCACTTACAATCGTACACACAGTAAATACATCAATCCCCCCAGAAACGGACACCAGACTTGGATATATATAAAAATACGATTCTTTATGTAAAAATAAGGTATATATATCTCAACAGACTTATCACAAGACCAATAACGTTTTCGCTAGGCCACCAGGTTATACAGCAGGCAAATGTTCTGGGTTCGTAGTTTCAAATGGATAGTTCGTAGTCTCTTTACTTGTAGTTCCAGTACTCACAGAGATCGACTCCTGCGAACGGGGAAATAAGGCGTTGCGGGCCCCGAGCCCGATACTGGAACTTCTTTCGTGATGTGGAGAGTCGGCACAGGTCGGTGCGACTCTCAGCTTGGGAAGTGTTCTTGGGTCCTCAATCAGCAGGTGTGGGCAAGTAGGCAGGCGCGGCCCGCGACCCTTTAGCACGGCGGTGCAAGAGGGTCTCCACAGCGGGGGCGGCGCGGCCTGAGATGTCCGAGGATAGCGAAGCGGGGTCACAGGGCACGGTCAGTGCAGCTGGATGACCCGGCGTAGATCACAGTCGTCGGACGGCTTCCGGCAGGAGGGGCGATAGCACGTTCAGCGCACTCCAATGGCAGGCGGTGACAGGGATGCAGGCGGCCTGGCCCGGGGACAGAGAGCGGCTCGGGACGGAGCGGGGCTCTCACGGGCTTGAGGCAGGCGAGCTTCTGGGTGTCACGGCCCTAGGAGGGGCGATGAGGGGCGCAGTCTCTTTCCAGCGGGAGGCACACACGGCTCGAATTGGAGGACGAGCAAAAGCACAGAGAACCCACTGTTCCTGGGGTTCAGTTCAGGGGGCAAGCTCAGATCAAGCCCTTGGAGAATGTTCAAGCACAAAGTAGCAAAGTCTTTTCAGTAAGTCTCTTCCTCTCCTCTCTCAGCAAGGCAAGCAGCAGGCCAGCTCCTCCGGCGTCTTCTTCTCCTTCTAGTCGGGCAGAGGTTCTTTGTGGTAAACAGGATTCTGATTTCTTAGGAGCCAGGCTCCTACTTTTATACACCAATTCTTTTGTTCTTTAGCGCCAGGGGGCCTAGGCCTGGCTCAGTCCAGTTCTGGAGCACTTTGTTATGGTGACTCTGCTCTTTCCTTTCAGCAGCAGGGCAGAGACATCAGCCGCCCCACAGGGGGTGGCGCCGGCTTTGTGGTGGCAGAGCACAGGTCTATTCAAGAGTCAAGGTGTACTCCTCCCACCCATCCAGGTGGAATCTCTCTATCCACCACCTGGCAGCCAACCTGTCTCTGGGGATTCCCCAACCCTGCTCCTTACTGTTGCTGGGCAGAACACACACACATACAGCAGAGGCGGACTGAGATGGTCAGGTCAGTAAACACTAACTTTCTAAAAGTAGTATTTACAAACCCAGGATATTAAAATAAACTTGACTACAAGAAGTATTTTATCATCCTGAGTTCAGGCATACTAAACTTGACACTTCTACCATGCTCTCTGAGTCTACTGGGGTCACAGCGTTGGCGTGATCCCAGCAGCCCATTCTGGCCTATGAAGAGCAGGTAGCCTTCAATAGTGAAAAACGACAAGGGCTGTAATTCACTACTAAGACATGCCACACACACCAGGGCATGTCTTACCTTATGCCTACAATGCACCCTGCCCTTGGGCCTACCAGAGGGGTGGCTAATATGTAGGTAAGGGAAGGTTTAGGGACTGGCAAGTGGGGGCACTTGCGCAGTCAGCGCGACGGTCCCGGACCGCGCACAGGGTCTGCGGTGGCAGGCCCTAGACACATTTTACAAGGCCGCTTCCGTGGGTGGCGCAACCAGCGCTGCAAGCCCACCAGCAGCATTGGCATTCACAAGCCCTGGCACCCCTGGTGCACTTTACTGGGGACTGACAGTGAATCCAATAAACCAATCATGGACATCAATTACAGGTACACTTTACCTAGGGAGCACTTGCACTGCGGCACGGATTAGCCGTGGCGCAGTGCCCTGAGCGGACAACACCAGCAAAACAGTCGAGGCACACCATCAAAAAGTGGAAGGGAAACTCACGCCAAGGTGCCAGGTCTAACATCTCTGTTTTAAGGGAGCAGTAAATGGGACATATTTAGGTCCTGCCTGCGACAGCTCATGCACTGCATGTGCTCTCGCTTGCAAGAGATATTGTATACACCAATGGGCTTGCAGACAGCCCCCTGCTTTACATTTGTTGGCTTCATTGCTACTCTTATATGTTACCTTCTAATTGTACAATGTGCACTGGCTTCACTTCCGCTTCTTTTTGCTGGAGCATGGACCAAGTACTGATTGCTTCAGTTTAATTGCTGGCCTTCCTCTGATCATGCCGTGATCGTACTATGCAGATTGGAGATTGTTCCCCTGCCGAAGCGTAACGCGGTGTATTTACACGTTATTCACAGATATAGATAGTTCATTTCTATCTACAACACTAAATGACAGCCATTGTGCAGTTCTTACCGCGAAGCCACGTGTTTATTCTATACACGGATTGAACGTTACATCGAGTCTGTTTATTTGAACTGAACTGGAATTAATTACCGGCTTCTAGTTGAGTCGTCCCTCACAGGGCACCCAGCCTGGGCGCCCTGTAAGCTATTTCTTTCACTTTTAGCACGGTGACACTATATATCCATAATATCTGAACCGCTTGCTGACCAGGTGTTCCCACATTAGATTGTCCTGAAGAGACCCTTTACTTCAGACAGGGTCCAAACGCCGTTGACGAGATAGGCGAATCAAAATATTTTTTGACACTTGAAATGAATGAGTGTCATAGATCATTCTAATTCTTTCTTTTTGATCGCCTTTATAACGATAAATTGAAACCGTTGTATGTGGTATAGTTTTCTGATATTTCTTTTTTATGTCTATTCACTGGTTTCACTGGGACACTTTTTTCACAAATGTGTACTAAGATTTTGCTTTGTTTTTGTTAGTAAGATTGTCATTTATCTGTGTATTGTGAATTTGTATATTGTGAAATTGTTTTTGTAATTTTCAAAGTGCTCGTTTATTGTGGAATATAAAAAATGTTTTTCTACCTTAAGTCTGACGTGTGAGGTTAACTTCCCTTTCTGACGCCACTTTTAACCCTTTTATTTATTGTAATTTTTGCTGTAAATCATATTATTAAGTATCAATCCACTCGAGCCATTGTTTCCTCTTATAAACATGCTGTGATTGAGGCACTAATTTTATGTTTTTCTTCTTTCCGGTCGTCCTTATTCAACCTTTTGCCATTGGTAGCTATGGTTTACTATGTCATACGTACTTCAAAGAAGCCCTTTTGGACTTTGAAATGAACGTTTATTTTGAAAACGGGTGTTCTTTTACTGGGACAACAGGTGTTATTTGCTTCCAAATATATTTTCACTAATACATGGGAGCAATTGCAGCCCTTATGTGATAGAATGTTTTGCCAAATGTCATTTTTTTTTCTTTTTCACACAAGGAGAGATTAACTAATTTGTTCAGTGTCAGTGGGCACACAGGGGTTACTGGACCCAACCGTGGAGGTCTTTTTACTTCTGATGTCCCGGGGTCCGACCTTCTATGGATCCTGAGTAACTGGTCCAATTACCCCTTCTGCACTTGATCCTTAGTGGCAAATGTGAATGAGCAGTCTATTGCTCCCTCGAGGGGGAGGTGTGGATACAGATTAGTAACACGACTCATAACTCAAAAATCATGCAGCAGCAGCAATAAATCAATATCCGGTGAAATACTACTTGCAACCAATAAAAGGATTCAATTTCTGATTGTATTCATTCAAAGTAAAGTTACGATATTCACAGACAAGAACACTGAGACAATCATAGGTGAGTAAATCGGTGTATAGGAAATGTTACATACGCCAGAGGACTACAAGGTGTAGGAGTCACAAGTCATCCATACTGGTAGACGTCCTTTGCAGCAGGCACATTAACCCTCTGTGCTACCTTACCATGAGTCAAAACTTCCACTAGACAAACCTCCACATCTCTCCAGGAAGAGCATTAATCACCAGAGTTATCTTGACATTTGTATTGTTGTCTGAAAATTGCTGGAGGCACGGAGTGAAGCAGTAGATGCTTTTAAAATCATAATATACTTCAAACATGACGCCCCCACCCAAAGTCAGTCCCAGGTGTGGATGCATTAATTGCACCGCCCTTGAGCCAGCCCTGTCGGTCAACCTATGTGCAGTGTTGTAAATGGGCAGCTACTGCAAGGTACTGAGGACCTCCACTCCTTTAACTTGAAAGGGTGAGAGCCAGCACTTCTAAGCACTGGTGCAAAGCGATTTAATGGGAGAGTACCGGCACTTCTCAGCACAGGTGCAAAACGTTTAATGGGAGAGTACCGGCACTTCTCACCACTGGTGCAAAACATTTAATGGGAGAGTGCAGGCACTTCAAGGCACTGAGTACTGGTGCAAAACGCTTAATGGGAGAGTACCGGCACTTCTGAGCATTTGTGCAAAATGTTTAATGGGACAGTACCAGCACTTCTAGGTGCTGCTGTAGTACATTGAGCAGGAGAGTAATTGCACTCCTCAGCACTGGTGCAAAACGTTTAATGTGAGTCCTGGCACTTCTCAGCACTGGTGCAAAACATTTAATGGTAGAGTGCAGGCACTTCTAAGCACTGGTACAAAACATTTAATAGGAAAGTAGCACCACTTCTCAGCACTAGATCAAATGTTTAATTGGAGAGTACTGGCACTACTCAGCACTGGTACATGAAGCTTAATGGGAGAGTACCAGCACTTGCCAGCAGTGCTGCAGTACATTTAATGAGAGAGTACTGGCACTTTTCAGCACAGGTGCAAAACACTTAACGGGAGAGTACCGACACTTCTCACCACTGGTGCAAAACATTTAATGGGAGAGTACCGACACTTCTCACCACTGGTGCAAAACATTTAATGGGAGAGTACCAACACTTCTCACCACTGGTGCAAAACGTTTAATGGGAGAGTACAGGCATGCCACGGCACTGAGCACTGGTGCAAAAAGCTTAATGGGAGAGTACCAGCACGTCTCACCACTGATGCAGTACATTTAATGGGAGGGTACCGGCACTTTTCAGCACTGGTGCAAAATGTTTAAGGCGAGAACGCCACTTCTGAGCGCTGGTGCAAAATGCTTCATGGGAGAGTACCGCCACTTCTCAGCACTGATGCAAACGTTTTAATGGGAGAGTACCGCTCTGGACCCTAAATTAGACATGAGCAAACACATCAAGAATAACGCAAAGAGCGCCTTCCTGAACCTTAAACTACTCAATAAAATAAAACCCTTCATCCCCCCGAACGACCTCAAACAAGCCACTCAATCCCTGGGAACGCAACCCTCACAGGATCAGCAAAATCTCATCTAGCTCCGCTCAGAACAACTCTGAATGCAGCAGCCAGAATGGTCTCCGGAGTTAAAAAATATGAACATAACTCACTGGCACTCAGAGAGCTCGAACGACTCCCAATCGAAATGCGTGCCAACTTCAGAACTGCCTGCCTCACCCACAAAGCGCTGCACACAGGGAGACCCGGATACCTGGCCTCCAAACTCCAGAAGGCCGGTCAGACAAGAAGCCTAAGGAGCACCAACACTCTGCTCCTCATCCCTCCTAAAACCCGCAAACAAAAAAACGCATCTCGTTCCTTCGCAGGAAATGCGCCCAAAATCTGGAACTCCATTCCAGTCCATATCAGGACTAACCCCTCCTACTTAAATTACAAAAGGCAGCTCAAAGACCTCCTCCTCAAGCGATCTCTCCCACAACAGCACACCGACACTTTGACATTAAGACCTCAACCTCACTCTCCTCAGGACTACCTCCTCTAACCCCCCCCTACCGGATCCAATCCCGTCATAAGTCACTGTGCTTTTGCGGCGACACTACGTGAAGCGACATGAGACAGTGTACAGACTACTGCTCTTCATCTTTTAAACTCGCCGTGAGGGGAACGGCTCCTTATCATCCCACGCTTGCCTGAACTCTGCTATCGCCATACTCTGAGCCGTGAGGGGAACGGCACTGAAACCTCGCCGATACCGGACCACAACTCCCAGGGGGCTTTGCGCCTGGAGTGCACCGGACATCACCTGAGGGCGTTGGAAGCCCGTAAAAGCTCCGAGAGCCTCCTGCAGCGCGGGACGCTCTGCTCTTCATCTTTTAAACTCGCCGTGAGGGGAACGGCTCCTTATCATCCCACGCTTGCCTGAACTCTGCTATCGCCATACTCTGAGCCGTGAGGGGAACGGCACTGAAACCTCGCCGATACCGGACCACAACTCCCAGGGGGCTTTGCGCCTGGAGTGCACCGGACATCACCTGAGGGCGTTGGAAGCCCGTAAAAGCTCCGAGAGCCTCCTGCAGCGCGGGACGCTCTGCTCTTCATCTTTTAAACTCGCCGTGAGGGGAACGGCTCCTTATCATCCCACGCTTGCCTGAACTCTGCTATCGCCATACTCTGAGCCGTGAGGGGAACGGCACTGAAACCTCGCCGATACCGGACCACAACTCCCAGGGGGCTTTGCGCCTGGAGTGCACCGGACATCATCTGAGGGCGTTGGAAGCCCGTAAAAGCTCCGAGAGCCTCCTGCAGCGCGGGACGCTCTGCTCTTCATCTTTTAAACTCGCCGTGAGGGGAACGGCTCCTTATCATCCCACGCTTCTCTCCCCCGCCGTCGCCTGTCACCGCGACCGCTGTGAGGGGAGAGCGACCGGCGGGACTTCACTACCCAGGTCCCCTTGCAACCTTTCGTGAACCGGAAGGAAACCCCACGGACCTTGCGCGCCCGGAGGCGCTACTTAATCGATCGAGCCCCCCGCGACGCGGGACCGCGCGCGGGCTAAGCCCGGGCAAAGGGCGGGCCCTCTGTGGCCCTCAGAGGCACAAAGAGGCCGGGCTGGGCCACATCTATTGCCATAAAAATCAAGGTACTGTAATCCGATTGGTTTTCCAAACTATCGTGATCCACTGGTGAGGCTGAGTGGTGGACAACGTTTTTAACACTTATATACTGGTCATTGATTCCTTGAAGTATAAGCAGGGGACCTTAATCTATTCTTTTGATGTGCCTCGACCACTCGGGCAGTGAAGTACTAAATTGTGACTGTAATTTGCGCATTTTGTGTGGGATACACTGAGAGAAGGGGGACTGTGACCGATAGGGTACCATGGCTTCCAAACCTAAAACAAGATCATCGAAGAGAAAACCAAGTACCCCATCGGTGGCCAAACAAACTGGATCGAATATCACTAATGTAGTTGGACACCTAGCCCCCCCCACTGCCATAGATCTCATGCTACGTAAGGTCATTGGGGCAGTGGATGGGGAGATTGAGCGCGCTGAGAGACGCCTCTCGATGACCCCTACAAACAACCCCCACTCACAAATACAGAGTACACTCTCGCAGGTGTTAGATATAAATCTTTGTGACAGCTCACAGGACAATACCAATGATATTTCATCTGAAAATGTGCCATGCGGCCAACTGGTATCAGAGATTGACCCCCCCCCTTGCTAGGTCAGCAAAAAGACTATTTGTACCAAAACATAGACCACCTAAAAGGCGCACAAAGAATATGCATGCAAGGAAATTAAAATCAATTAACATGGGTGGGAAGACACTAGAAGATGAGATTATAGAAGTAGATGTGCAAGGTCCACTAATCCCGCCAGGATGGCTCCAACCGGTAATAAGTGACCTTCAAAAACATTTAGAAACCTTCATTATCTCACAAATAAAACCTTTAATTAGCAAAATTGATAAAATCACTAATGAATTGCAAAAGTTAGGGAGACTGAAGGAAAATGTAAATCCCATCTCTATTGGAAACCCAACTTCAATTGAAACCCCCTCCTCAAGGATATTACCCATGAATAATAACTGCACAAGCAATGAGCCATGTACTAACGCCCAGGTTCATGTGCCGCCTAAAACTATAGCCCACTCGCAGAACAGAGGCTTTATTGAAAATGTGAAAGAACCTAGCGCTAGACCCCAGGTTCCGCAAAGTAGGGCGCAGACGTTGTTAGGGCAGGTCGTTTCTCACAGCCAGGTAAATAAACAACAAAAAGACTATGAGAGCAAAGGAGAAACTCTCCCCCCCCTCGTGTAAATTTACCCCCCCAAACAAGCCCCTATGTTGTGGTACTTGCTGGGGTGCCTGAACTGAGGATGGGTCAAAAAGAGCCATACTTAGATTTAAAAAACAAGATTATTAATTGGCTTAATATACACAGACCGCTCCGGGGGCAGGAAAGGGGAGAAATTATTCACGTGAGGAGAGTATCATGGCTGGGGACCAGAGAGAAGGATATTGAGGGGGACTGTGTCATTGTAAATTTTAGGAATCCGGGTCTAGTGGAATATATATTGGGTAACTTTAATAAAAATGTAACTAGTACTGTACAGGCTATGCCATTAGGTTATTTCTATCTGAGAAATAGAAACACATATCCCTTGGCCCAAAATCAGGGAAGGAGGGAAGGAGGAATAGACGATTATAGGAAAAGAAAACCTGAATATAGTCACTTCTCATCACTGGATCTGGATGGCCTGCAGTGGAAAAACAGATTCAGTCCCCTTCAATACCTGGACGAAAACGACTGACTAACCAACCCAGATATACAACCTGTGGGGAAAGAAACTAGAATGACCAGGGATAACATTGACTTAACTCCTACAGGAAGATATACACCGAACCCCCAGGAAGGCTCCCAGCAAAATCAGAATGGGGAGATACAAGATACCCGGCCTGAAGAGAGAGAGGCAGACGCTCTCCATATTTGTGATTCAAACTTGATAGGGAAACAGGGGGGAAAGGTGAAAATCACATCCTGGAATATAGCAGGTTTGGCAGGAAAAATAGCTAATGCAGATTTTAGAAATCAATTAAGGGAATCCCATATAGTAGCTCTACAGGAGACTTGGGCGGTTGAGCCCGACCTCTATCATTTGGAGGGTTACAAGCTATTTTTTGTCCCTGCACAAGAGAGTAGGGCAGGCAGAGCTAAAGGAGGCCTAATAATTTATGCTGATATTAATTTAAAGGGGAGATGGATAGTGCCATCCTGGACCTCAAAAAATTTGCAAGCAATAATATTTCATGGCTATGGGATGAAGGTACAACTATTTAATATTTATAACTCAGGCTCAGGAAGCGGCACTAAAACCGTGCTAGAGGAACTAGACACTAGATTACAACAGGAAGCCGATTCAAGGAAAGGCGGTGTAGATCCATTTGTCCTCTTAATGGGAGATTTAAATTGCCATTTATGCCCATATTTAACCTCAGTAACCACGGACTGGGATCTTTGTCCAGTTAGTAAAGGGCCACACTTCGAGCACAGCTCGGAGGGTACATCACTTACAAAATTAATAGGTAGTCACTCATTAGTACATACCATGGATGTAGTAATCCCAGGGCCAAAGGCTACCTTGGTACCAACTTTTAAAGGCAGGGGATGTTCGTCTATTATAGACTACATCCTGATAACTGCCTTTGCCAAACAATGGGTGGGGATGGTATGCACTAAATGGAGTCCCTTTAGTGATCACAATCCCTTATTTATAGAAATACTCTGCAGGGGTTATGTTGAAATGAATAAACAGCTAGATATTATCTTACAGCCTTCAGATCAAGGAAGGCGCTTAAAATGGGCAAAAATCAATGCCTCAGAATTTTATATTGCACTGATAGTAAAGGGGAAAAAGTGGGTTGAAGAGTGTCTAGATTTTAAAATAGAAGGAGCTGATTTAGTATCTGCCTTCAGCGAACTAACTAAATTGGCCGAAAAATTATTGGAGGCGAAAGGTCCTAGAAAATCTGGGACCCACCCAAGATGGTTTGACGCAAGTTGTGCACGAGCGTTAAGAAATCTAAAATTAAGCCTTAAAGTAATTCCAAGGGACACAGTGGAAGTGGTAAAGTGTAGGAAAATTTATAACATTAAGATCAAAGAAAGGAAGGCTTCCCTAAAAGCAGAACTATGGGCTGACTTAAGAGAGGCCGGTGAAAACAGGGATTTTATTGAATTCTGGAAAATCATAAATAGGCCCTGTTTTCACGACCAAAATGCCCCAGTTATTAGCACAAATATCCTCCCGCAGCAATGGATGACCCACTTCGAGAGCCTTTATAACCAGTCTAAAGATCCTAAACATAAAGGGGAATGGGATGGTAATAGGAGCTGGGTGCAGGATTTTACACTCTCCGAGATTATCCAGGCAATTAAAGGGTTGACTCCAAATAAAGCCCCCGGGCCTGATGGCACCCCCCCAGATTTGTATAGAAGTAATATTGACTTGTGGGCCCCAATTTTAACGAGGGTGTTAAATGCAGCTATCAAGACAGGACTCCCTAGGTCGTGGTCCACCGCCTTAATTGTACCTATTTTCAAGAAGGGAAATAGGGACAATCCTCAGTGTTACAGACCCATATCACTGATCGACGTTTCTGCCAAAATACTGGGGCGGGTGATCCTAAACCGCTTAATGATCTGGACAGAAGAGCACCATACAATAGTGGATACCCAGTATGGTTTTAGAGCAGGAAAGTCGACCAGTGACCAATGTTTAAATTTATACCTTTTGGTCGCTAAATACACCAGAGCGAGCAATGGTACTATATATATGGGTTTTATGGATCTGGCGGCGGCCTTTGACAATGTAAATAGAAGTAAACTTTGGGAAAGGATGAGCACTTTGGGGATTGACCAGGGACTTATAAGTATCCTAAGAGAATTACACTGGAACACCACAGCCAGGGTTCGCTTTAGTATGGAGGGGGGGCAAACTGACTCCTTTCCATGCTCTAGCGGAGTAAGGCAGGGATGCATTCTTGCCCCCTTCCTTTTCTCATTATACATTAATGACCTGGAGTCATGCCTCATAGCCCGGGCGGTGGACTGCCCCAAGGTACGGAAGCGTCAAATACCGGTACTATTGTACGCAGATGACGCAGTCCTGCTCGCCCGGACACCGAGAAGTCTCCAATCTCTGATCAATGGATTTGTGGTCTTCATGGAAAAATTAGATCTGTCCGTGAATTTGACCAAGTCCTTTGCACTGATTGCAGGCAAAAAACCCATCAAAAAACCGGTGTTTAAAATCGGGACTCATACCATGGGCATTGTAACCACCTTCCCATATTTAGGTCTATTACTTGATGGCAAGATGCAATTTGACAAATTACTAGAGGAACACTGTACTAAATTGGCTTCCTCATGTGGTGCAATTATGAACTTTGCACAGAGGCTGGGACGTTGGTCCCCAGAGCAAATAATGAGCTTGTATCGCTCAATAAGCACAGCCAAAGCAGTATATGGAGCCGAGGTTTGGGGCTTTAGGGATGCCAAACAGTTACAATTAGAGGAAGACAAATTCATCCGTAGAATCCTCAAGATCCCACACTCAATACCAGCTGAAATTGCACATTCCGAACTCGGAATTCCGTATATTGTAGATCAGGTCAAGATTAGACCGGTCTTGGCTTGGCTTAGTATTTGGGCTAACCCGGAGGCTGTATTAAGCCAAGAAATCCTCTCTGACTGTATACAAATGGACAAAGGGATGTCAATCCCTTGGCTGAATTATGTTAAACTAACTTTAGAGTCCGTAGGTCAGCACACCCTTTTTAGCACCCCTGCATTAATCACAAGGAACAATAAATTACAAATCAAAAGACTGTTGCTTGACAATTTGGAGAGGCTTAGGGAGACTAAAGCTTTTGCACTAAAACGGTCAGTGGTAGCACACTCCTTAGTTAAAGAGGCACCGGGTATGGAACCGTACCTATTTCTGATGTATAATCACCAGGATAGGTGTTTAATGTGCCGTTTTAGGCTCAATTTGTTGCAAAATATTTTAGCTTATCCGTCTGGTTTTACTGCAACTATTGAGCAGAAGGGTGCCTGCGGCTGCGACAACATGTCTCCGCAGGACACCCTTCATTTTGTATTATTATGTCCATTTTATTGTTACCCAAGGCGTATGTTTCTGGTTGAAATCTTAAAAAATGGAAAATTTCGGCATGCTAAAATAGCTCTGCTGTTTCTACAGAGAGCAAATGATATGCATACCTTATGTTCAGTAATAGGTTTTCTAAAAGCGGCAGTAAGACTAAGAAACACCAGAGACTAACCTATCATGAATAATATATTGATTCTTTTTTTTTTGTATTTTAACAGGGTGATAGATGGTTAATTTTGATATTGATGTGATAAAAAATCATGTATGTTTCTGTGTTTTAAAATATGTACTTTTTATGATGATTTTTAACCATCGAAATAAAGAATTAATTGATTGATTGATTGATACTGTGATAATATATCTTACGAATGTCACTGTGATCTCTACGACGAGACTATGCAATGCGTCTTGAGGCACTGTACATATTACTGTGTTAATGTATCATACAAATGTTAAGGCTGTAAAGCACTCCGATACCTCCGAGTCTGGCTAGCGCTATATAAAGCTCTTAAATAAAATAAAATAGCACCGGCACTTCTGAGAACTGATGCATAATTCCTAATGATAGGGTACCAGTATAATGGTACAATGGAAAGATGCCTCTTGGACCACGGCTTAACAAATCTTATTCACTACATAGGTCTAAACTTATTACCTACCTATCTGCTCGGCAGATGAGCTGGAATTCTCGTTCCTACTTGATCAGGTGGGTAAACAAGCACAAAAAAAGTTCTTCATTAATGCAGATTTACTTTATACTTTAGTTTTTTCAAAGTTGACACACGTATATTTTCATATGCTGTTCCGGGAGCCGAGACGCCTTGGAAAGAGACTGCAGGAATACTACATTGGCCCTTATCAAAGAGGCGCATACAACGCATGCAGTGACAAGATCGAGGACACTTATATTATTCCAGACCAGGGTCCGGACCAGATTGGGCCCGTAGAACCTCCTATTGCCATATTCGCCTTCTGCTCCGCTTGCCCTGACAGAGTTCAACCTTTGAACGAAACGCGTTTGCTGATGTTGTGCGCAAATCCCATGGATTGTTTAAAATAAAGATTTATATATTTTTGCAACGAAGACACTGATCAAGCTTCTTTATTGACGTTACATTACCCTGGGAGTGCACCGCTCCATTGTTCTCAAGACCCCTCGTCTAGTTAGCCAACTACTTACTGTGGAATGTCTATAGGAAGAGCACTGCCGGTGCCAGGCTGAGGCCGGGTGATGGGGCACACGAGCGGAGGTCCAGGACATTTGCAGGTGGGGGAGGACCCCACAGGCCCCTCTCGAAGCCCCACGCACCCTAATTCACAAACTGGCCTTGGGAGGGCACTGCTGTACAGCAAACACACTTATTTCCGCACCCCTGAGATCCCCGAAGTTCCTGGAATGGGTGTTTCTGGGAGGAGGGGCGAGCTGGAGGTTACTCGGTTCTTGCTTATTCCTGCCTCTGAACTTTGGTGTTTATCCAACTCGCGAGCCTTTCAGAAAAGACAGAAGATTTATCTGTTCCTCGTGACTAGTCTTGTGCTTCCTCCTTTTCTTCACCAGATTTTAGGTCTCGCCTGCTGTCAGCACTTGTCCGTTGGGTGGGGTTCTGTTTACAGAAAGGGGCTTGGAGCCCGCCGATTGCTTCCCATTCGTCAGCTTCATTGTCACTCTTCCTTGCTGCATCTTCATTGGCCAGTCTCATCACACACTTGTAGCTATGCTCATGCTCTACCTTATCCTGAAACAGGCATGACACTTCATTAATCAGCAGACATTGCTGTTTCCTTAACATCTGCAGTTTGCAACTTGTACGTACGGCGTGTTGCATTTCATTGCTTAGTTTAATCTGTGTGCAAACAGCCTCCATCTTTGATGACATGCCTGTTTAAAATCTGTGCCTAACCGGAGCATGCTAACAAGCTTCATACAACTCTACTCCACTCCATGCCACACAATTCCCCTCCACGCTACACAATCTCACACAATTCCACTACAAACAATGAGTCATAAATCCCTTCCTTGCCACACAATGCCACACAAATTCACTCTGCTCCACAGCACTCCACTCCACTCCACACAACACAATTCCACTCCACTGCACACAACTTCACACAATTTTACTCCACTCCATGCCACACAATTCAACTCCACTCCATGCCATTGAACGCCACACAATGCCACTCTGATCTGTTCCAATCTTTTCTAAATCGTTCCATACCATACAATGCCACTCCGCTCTACACCACATGTTGAAACACAATTTTATTCCACACCACACAATGCTACACAATTTCACTCCATGCAATTCCACACAATTCCACTCCATGCCAGTCCACACCTCACAATGCCACACACAATCCCTCTCCAGTCCCTTCCACAAAATGCCACACAATTCCACTCCACTGCACACCACACAATGCCACACATTTCCACTCAACTCCATGCCATACAATTGCTCTCCACTCTACTCAATGTCATTCAATTCCACGCCATTCCACTCCAATTCACACAATGCCACACAATTCAACTCTACTTCACACAATTCCACACAACTCCACTCCACACAATATCATCTCACACCACAAAATGCCACTCCACTCCAAGCCACACGATGTCACAGCACTCTACATCAAACAATGTCACTCCACTCTACGCCACACAGTACCACAAGATTCCACTCCACATCACATAATGCCTCACCGCACCATGCCGCACAATGTCACACCACTCCACTCCAAGCAACAAAATAACTCTACGTGACACAATGCCTCTCCACTCCCCACAACTCCATTCCACTCCATACAATTCCATGCCAATCCACTCATTTCCACTCCACTGCAGTCCACTCTTCTGCACTCAACACAATACCACTCCACTCCACTCCACACAATGCCACTCTCAGCCACTCCACTCCATGCCACTCGACTTCACACCACTCCATGCCACACAGTGAAACTCCACTCCACTCAATGCCACGCCACTCTATGCCGCACAATACCACTCCGCACCACACCACCAAACACCACTCTGCTCCTTGCCACTGCACGCCACACAAAGCCATTCTGCTCCACGCCACACAATGACGCTCTATTCCATTGCACTCATTGGTATTCCACTCTATACCACATAATAACATTCTACTCCACTCTAGTCAAAGACACTTCCCTCCAATCCACTCAATTACACATTGTTGCACTCCACTCAATTTTAGTTGTATTTATATAACGCTTACTACCCCTAATGAGGCGGCTTCACTTGACTCAATGCCACTCCACCAAAGACAACAGATCTCACATTGTCAAAGCTTGTTATTTTTGCATGGTTTGCTCTCCCTTAGAGAATCTTGAAATTCTCAGATGATGACGCTGTGCTTTATAAAAATGAAAGAACATAATATAACATCTCCTTGTAGGGAGTTGCTCTTACATTTCACACTGAGGGCTCGTCTCCCAAACAATCAGCAACACACTTGGATTCTTCTTTTGCTAAAGTTCCCGGGTTGCGAGAGTGCATCCCTGTCTTTTGTCTTTGTCCCCACTGCTCCGCTCTTTCCCGTCCTCCCTTGGTTGTGCCATAGAAACTCACAGACGATCTAACTCTTCGATTGTTGTATCCGCAAGACCAGGACCAGAGGAAGATCGTTTCCCTACCTCGCCGCGAAAACCTGGAACACCCTGCCCCACCTTAGGCGAGCCCCTTCGCTGACCCAATTCAGGAAGGATCTCAAGACCCTGCTCTTCGACTGAACCGCAGCACCCAGTCGGACCTCCAGCCCCCTTAACCCCCAGCACCTTCAGACCCTCACAGGGGAGTAGTCGCACTTAGCAAGTACTGATTGATTGAGTAATTGTCGGATCAGAACAGCATTTCATGATGAGGCTTCTTGTGGATCAGTTCTTATTTATTCACACTAATCAATCTTGATTAATCAATCACTAACAGGAGGTTGTGGTACCAAACATGTGGCCTCAATATCATCTGACAAAAATACAGTGCTTTCAATACGATTAACCAAAGTATTAGTCGGCTGCAGTTATAACTAGTGACTCTACACCCAATGAGTGATATTTTTGAAAAAAGATATACATGTCACACAATATTTTGGTTAAAACCTATTCTGACAACTCTGGGGTGAGAATAATCCCAGTTTGTACTGGTTACCTGGACCTTTCTCTGATGGACTGGGGGAGAAGTGAGGGTAAAGACAAGTTCAACATGTGCGTGACGTTCCACTTGTGTCAGAGGACGGGGGATGATTTTCCAGCAAGATACCTCCCCCTCACACTGAAAGACTCTCGGCCACCACCCAGTGCTTAATTTGAGATGGTGGGGGCAATGGGGCCCACTGGCACTTATTTCTGAAGACCAGAAATTATTGTTCCTCATCAGACTTTGATGCAGAACAAGAGAGAGAAAAACACTTAAGGAGGAAGAGAAAGAAAGAAAAACAGTGATGGGGGAAAGTAAGGATGAAAGCGAACCTGCAAGAGTGCACTGAAGGGGCTGGGAGCGTGCAGCGGTGGATGAAAGAGACTTGAGGTGGAAGGGCTGGAAGCGTGCAGCGGTGGATGAAAGAGACTTGAGGTGGAAGGGCTGGGACCGTGCAGCGGTGGGTGGAAGAGACGTAAGGTGGAGGGGCTGGGAGCGTGCGGCGGAGAATGAAAGAGATGTGAGGTGGAGGGGCTGGGAGCGTGCAGCGGTGGATGGAAGAGATGTGAGGTGGAGGGACTGGGAGCGTGCGGTGATGAAAGAGACTGAGGTGGAAGGGCTGGGAGCGTGCAGTGGTGGATGAAAGAGACTGAGGTGGAAGGGCTGGGAGCGTGCTGTGGTGGATGAAAGAGACATGAGGTGGAGGGGCTGGGAGCGTGCAGCTGTGGATGAAAGAGACATGAGGTGGAAGGGCTGGGAGTGTGAAGCAGTGGATGAAAGAAACGTGAGGTGGAGGCGCTGGGAGCATGCAGCGGTGGATTAAAGAGACGTGAGGTGGAGGGGCTGGGAGCGTGCTGTGGTGGATGAAAGACATGAGGTGGAGGGGCTGGGAGCATGCAGCGGTGGATGAAAGAGACTTGAGGTGGAAGGGCTGGGAGCGCGCAGCAGTGGATGAAAGAGACGTGAGGTGGAGGGGCTGGGAGTGTGCAGCGGTGGATGGAAGAGACGTGAGGTGGAGGGGCTGGGAGCGTGTGGCGGAGGATGAAAGATGTGAGGTGGAGGGGCTGGGAGTGTGTGGCAGTGGATGGAAAAGACGTGAGGTGGAGGGTCTGGGAGCGTGCGGTGGTGGATGAAAGAGACTCAGGTGGAAGGGCTGGGAGCGTGCAGTGGTGGATGAAAGAGACTGAGGTGGAAGGGCTGGGAGCATGCTGTGGTGGATGAAAGAGACATGAGGTGGAGGGGCTGGGAGCATGCAGCGGTGGATGAAAGAGACATGAGGTGGAATGGCTGGGAGCGTGCAGCAGTGGATGAAAGACGTGAGGTGGAGGGGCTGAGAGCATGCAGCGGTGGAGAAGTGTGGCTCAATGATTAGAGCGGCAGACCCTGATGCAGAGGTCTAGCCTGGGACCAGGGTTCAATTCCCCGCCTCGGCGGGTCTTGGGCTCAAACATTCCACGGACTTGATAATTCTCATCTCGGTGCCATTCCAATCATGGAGTCCCACTCTGCAACTCTGGGCAATAGCTTGCTTAATCTCCACAACGGCCCCCACAACGCTAAGGATGCCTGGCCTCCACCTTGGGGATGCCCAGGAGTTGACGCTTCACAGGGAAAGCCAGGATGGGTTCCACAGCGGTATTCGTACAAGCGCCTTGAGACCCTTGCGGGTGAGTAGTGCGCTATACAAGTATCAATTTACATTTTACATTTACATGAAAGACATGAGGTGGAGGGGCTGGGAGCATGCAGCGGTGGATGAAAGAGACATGGGGTGGAGGGGCTGAGAGCGTGCTGTGGTGGATAAAAGAGACATGAGGTGGAAGGGCTGGGAGTGTGCAGCGGTGGATGAAAGACGTGAGGTGGAGGGGCTGGGAGCATGCTGTGGTGGATGAAAGACATGAGGTGGAGGGGCTGGGAGCGTGCAGTGGTGGATGAAAGAGACGTGAGGTGGAGGGGTTGGGAGCATGCAGCGGTGGATAAAAGACGTGAGGTGGAGGGGCTGGGAGCATGCAGCGGTGGATAAAAGAGACTTGAGGTGGAAGGGCTGGGAGCGTGCAGCAGTGGATGAAAGAGACGTGAGGTGGAGGGGCTGGGAGTGTGCAGCGGTGGATTGAAGAGACGTGAGGTGGAGGGGCTGGGAGCGTGTGGCGGAGGATGAAAGATGTGAGGTGAAGGGGCTGGGAGCGTGTGGCAGTGGATGGAAAAGGCGTGAGGTGGAGGGGCTGAGAGCGTGCTGTGGTGGATAAAAGAGACATGAGGTGGAAGGGCTGGGAGTGTGCAGCGGTGGATGAAAGACGTGAGGTGGAGGGGCTGGGAGCGTGCTGTGGTGGATGAAAGACATGAGGTGGAGGGGCTGGGAGCATGCAGCGGTGGATAAAAGGTGTGAGGTGGAGGGGCTGGGAGCATGCAGCGGTGGATAAAAGAGACTTGAGGTGGAAGGGCTGGGAGCGTGCAGCAGTGGATGAAAGAGACGTGAGGTGGAGGGGCTGGGAGTGTGCAGCGGTGGATGGAAGAGACGTGAGGTGGAGGGGCTGGGAGCGTGTGGCGGAGGATGAAAGATGTGAGGTGGAGGGGCTGGGAGCATGTGGCAGTGGATGGAAAAGACGTGAGGTGGAGGGTATGGGAGCGTGCAGCGGTGGATGGAAGAGACGTGAGGTGGAGGGGCTGGGAGTGTGCAGTGGTGGATGGAAGAGATGTGAGGTGGAGGGGCTGGGAACGCGTCGTGGTGGACAAAAGAGACGTGAGGTGGAGGGGCTGGGAGCGTGCAGCAGTGCATGGAAGGGACGTGAGGTGGAGGTGCTGGGAGTGTGCGGCAGTGGGTGAGACGTGAGGTGGAGGGGCTGGGAGCGTGCGGCAGAGTAAGAAAGACACGTGAGGTGGAGAAGCTGAGAGCGTGCAACGGTGGATGAAAGGGATGTGAGGTGGAGGGGCTGGGAGCGTGCGGCAGAGTAAGAAAGACACGTGAGGTGGAGAAGCTGAGAGCGTGCAACGGTGGATGAAAGAGACGTGAGGTGGAGGGGCTGGGAGCGTGCGGTGGTGGATGAAAGACATGAGGTGGAGCAGCTGGGATGGTGCGTCGGTGGATGAAAGATGTGAGGTGGAAGTGCTGGGAGCGTGGGGCGGTGGATGAAAGACTTGAGATGGAGGGGCTGGGAACATGCAGAGGTGGATAAAAGAGACTTGAGGTGGAGGGGCTGGGAGCGTGCAGCGGTAGATAAAAAAGACATGAGGTGGAGGGGCTGAGAGCGTGCGGTGGTGGATGAAAGGGACTTGAGGTGGAGGGGCTGGGAGCCTATGGTGGTGGATGAAAGAGATGTGAGGTGAAGGGTCTGGGAGCATGCGGGGGTGGATGAAAGAGACGTGAGGTGGAGGGCCTGGGAGCGTGCGGTGGTGGATGAAAGAGACGTGAGGTGGAGGTGCTGGGAGCTTGCGGTGGTGGATAAAAGACACATGAGGTGGAAACGTGATCTTCGTCAGCACCGTCTGAGGGCTTCTGAGCAAACCTGTGGGTGCTGGCACGTAGTCTTCTACACATTAACCACTACTCGCACCTACTTCTTCAGGTCGAGGCTTCCAATCTTCTTATGTAGGGTCTCTGCCGCTGACCGGAAGTCAGCGGTGGCTCTTCGGACCCCATCTGGAAATCAGGAAACGAGAACCAGTCAGTTAGGTGCCTATGTTCGCGGGTACATGACTATATGCATCTATGAGTCTGGAAATATGTATATGTAGGTGTATTTATTTTTGGGGAGTTTTATATAGCGCTTACATGACCCGAGGGGTATCAGTGCGCTTTACAACAGCATGCATGTATAGAAGCATAAACATTAAAACATTAGAGTACAGTGAGTAGCATTTAAAGTGCTGAAGGTCCCATAGATCGAGGTCATTGACCAGATGCATAGAGATGACGCTTGAGGAGAAGTTCTTTTAGTTGTCTCTTGAAGTTCATGAAGGAGGGATTAGTCCTAATGTGGGAGGGAGGGAGTTCCAGATTTTTGGGGCGTTTCCAGAGAAAGAGCGGTAGAGGGCTTTTTGTTTATGCCTTTTTGGGGGGATTAAGAGGAGCGAGTTGGAGCTTCTTAGGTTTCTTGATTGCCCAGCTTTTGTGAGTTTGGCAGCTCGGTAGTCCGGTTTGCCTGTGTAGAGCTTAATGGGTGAGACAGGCAGTTTTGAAGGCGCAGTGAGCTTCAATGGGTAGCCATTTTAGGTCCTGTAATGCAGGGGTGATGTGGTCGTATTTATTTGTACCTGTGACCATTCTTGCTGCTGTGTTTAGGTTGGTTCTCATGGGGGCTATGTATGTTTTAAGTGTCCCAGGTAGTGTGGCATTTCCATAGTCAAGTCTGGAGAGAACTATAAATTGGGTTGCGATTTTTCGGTCATTGGGGGGCATGAAAGGTTTGATTTTGTTGAGGAGTTTTAGGTTGTAGAGGGCGCCTTTTGCTGTAGAGTTTATGTGGGAGCTCATGTTGAGACTTGCGTCTCGAGAGATCCCTAGTGATTTATCTGAGATTGCTGGGGTAAGTTTGTAGTTTAAGGAGTCAAGATTGTTCATCCATTCTTGGTCCTGAGGGGGTTGTTCGCGATTGGAGAAGACAAGGATTTTGGTTTCGTTATGGGTGAAGTTTTTCTGTGTTGGGATTGAGGGTGATGGGCTAGGGAGAGCTCAATATTAGTGATTTTGTCATTGAAAAATTTGGCCGGGTTGTTACACTGAAGTTTGGAGGCAGGGAGGTTAACTTTGGTGGAGTTGGAGGTCTGTTTCTGTATGATGTTGAAAAGTTCTTTAGGCGGTTTTTGGTTTTGTCTAGCGCATTCCGGAAGAAGGAGGTTTTTTCCTTGATTATGTGTTTTTTGTAATTACTACTTTCTATTCTGAGCTGGGAGAGGTTGTTTGTGGATGGGTTTCCTCTCCAGAGTCTCTCAGCGGCTCTTACTTTTCTTCTTTCTGAGTTGAAGTCTTTGTTGAACCAGGCTCTGGGAGGGATGTCTCTGATTCTTTTCAGTTTCAAGGGGGCTAGTTGGTCAAGAGCAGTTGTCATTGTCCTGTTGTACAGTGTAGTGAGCTCGACTGTGTTGAAGTTGTCTGTGGAGGGAGGGAGATGTGATGTTATGGTTTCTTCGAGGACAGGGAGCGGGATGGCATTGAGGTTTCTGCTCCTTTGATGGGTAATTTGTGTTTTGATTGGTGGAGTTGCGGTTTGATTCATGTTGAATATATTGATGCGGTGGTCTGACCAGTCGGTTGGGAGAATGTTATTGATGGTTATTGCTTCGTTTTTGGCTGTGATTGCATCTAAGGAAGAGCCTTTGTTGTGGGTTTGACCCTTGCGGTGTTGGGTGAGCTCATTTGTGAGAAGGAGTTAATTTAGTGACTGTATAACAGTGTCTTTCATTATTTCAGGGGAGGTTGAAATCACCCAGGATGATGTTGTCAGTGTTGGATAGGGAGCAATGTGTAAGTAGGTCAGATATTTGTTCTCCGAATGGAAGAGAATTTTTTGGGGGGTGGTAGATGAGATGGCATTTTCTAACTTTGTTGTTTTGACGTGTTATGTTAGTGTTGAGGTATTCGAAGGTAGAGAAGGAGTGGGTTTTGATTTCAACTATATTGATGTTGTTCTTATGGATGATGGCAATGCTGCCACCGTTTTGGTCTATTCTATCTTTTTTAATGATGGAGAAGCCCGGGGGGCTAGAAGGTCAAGGAGGGGATATGATGTTTCATTGAGCCAGGTTTCGGTGAGGAACGCGATGTCAATGTTGCGACTCAGTATGGCATCAGCCAACAATATTGCGTGCTTGACTGCGGATCTGCAGTTTATACAAGCATGCAGTTGACCTTGCCGCTGTGGAATGGTTTTGGGAGGAGGGGTGAGCTTGGGGAGTGGTTGTGTGCTGGAAGGGAAGTCTTGTAGACCTAGGGTGGTTTTGGCTCTGCCTATTCCGGTGATTACCTGTATGTTGGAGGGGGGGGTTTGGGTTGTTCTGGGTTCATAGGTTTTAGCGAGAGTCATTGCCTCTCTCAGAGACATCTCAGGATTCGCTCTTTTTGGTCTGAGAGATTGGGTGTGTTAGAATCGGGGGTCTCTGGTTGGCGCAGATATGCACTTGCGACAAGCAGGGACCCTCTCCTCCAAGTCAGGGCAAAGGATTACTCTCAGAAAATAACCCCTGCTCACCCTCTAGGTAGTGTGGCGTGAGCAGTCAGGCTAAACTCCAGAGTACATAGGGTTAAGCATTTGCAATGTCCCACAATAATCCCCAACCCACCACACAGAGGCACCAGACTGTATTTGTAAAAATATATCTCTTTATATAGGATTCTCAAGCAGGCTTCAATTACAGTCCTTTAGGCTTTAAAAAAAAAAACGGTTCCAGTTACTGTCAAAATGTTCCAATTCTTTAAGAGGATGCCACAGTTCTTATAAATGCAAGACTTTGTTGTTTACTGCACTTCTTTTAGGTCTGTGCGCTTCGTAGCGCTCTTTGTACGCTTCGTACCGCTTTACAGGAAGAGCCCCACTATACCTCACGCTTCCCGCGTGAGCAAGCATATGGGGCGGTCAATTTCAATGAAGTACGCGACGTACTGTTCGCTTAGAATGAGGTGCACAGTTCTGAATCTTTTGACTTTAGCAGGTGCGAGGCGTACGGGGCCTTCCTGCCCCAGCCCAGAAGTCTCAGCGCCTCCAAGCAGCAGTACGAGGCGCACAGGCTCTCCGACTGGAGTCGTACGCTGCGGATAGACTGAAATTAAACTAGGAAGCGCACAGTTCTCTACAATGCAGCCGTACGCTGCGTATAAGCCACAGTACCTTGCTTTCTCTTGGCGGTTCGAGGCGAATCAGCAGGCGTAAAGGGGGCGTCCCACGTCGCGGTGCGGTCCTGCTTCTCGGAGGACAGCGGTGCATTGTGGGGCAGCTCTTGACCTCGATGTCCGTCTCGATTTTGAAGAGGGAGGGGGCGGCGGCTTGAGGTGAATCCAGCGGCGAGGCGCTGTCAGCAGGGCGTCGTCCTGGAGAGGCGAGCTCAGGTGCAGGCAGTCTTCACGGTGTGCTCTACAGCTCGGGGGCCACGGACTCACGTTGTTTGGACCGGACGGTCCGTTCTTGCGGTGCGAGCTCCGGCTCGAGGGGGCAGCAGTTCGCGGTGCTCGGGGCAGGCCGTTACAATGCTAACTGCGGCACAGTCGTTCAGAGGTCACTTTGCTCGGCGGGATGGGGGGCACAGGCTCTCAGAGTGCGGGACAGATTCCCAGTCACACTCAGGTCTCTGGAGTCAGCGCTGAAGGGGGAAATACACCAGCAGCAGCTTCCTTCTTCAAGGGAGGGGTAGCGCCCACTGTTCCTGGGGCGCGGTTCAGGGGGCAAGTTCACCAGCAAGCCCTTGGAGATTGTTTCAGATGCACAAGTGAAATAAAAAGTCTTTCAGTCTTTTCTTCCTCTCTCCTTCTTACAGCAAGGCACCCACCACAGGCCAGTCTCTCAGGCTAGAGACAGTGTTTCTCCTTGTAGCTTTCCCAGGTCCTTCTCTTCGGGCAGAGGTTCTTCTTGGCGTCAACAGGATCTAATTTATTAGGAGCAGGGCCCCTTCTTTTATACACAGTTTCTTTTGTTCTTTGTGGCCAGGGGGCCTGTGCCTGGCTCAGTCCAGTTTTGGAGCGCTTTGTTGTGGTGACTCTGCTCTTTCCTTTCAGTGCACAGGGCAGAGACATCAGACGCTCCACAGGGGGCGGAGCTGGCATTGTGGTGGCAGAGCACAGGTCTATTCAGAGTCAAGGTGTTCTCTTCCCACCCATCCTGGTGTAATCTCTCTATTCACCACCTGGCAGCCAGCCTGTCTCCTGGAATTCCCCAGCCCTGCCCCTCACTGAAACTAGGCAGCACACACACACACAGCAGAGGCAGACTGAAATGGTTAGGCAAGTAAATACTATCTTTCTAAAAGTAGTATTTACAAACACAGGATATTAAAATAAACTTTACTAAAAGAAGTATTTTATTATTCTGAGTTCAGGCATACTAAACTTGACTTTCTACCATGCTCTCTGAGTCCGCTGGGATTACAGCGTGTAGTAATTCCAGCAGCCCATTTTGGCCTATGGAGAGCAGGTAGCCTTTCAATAGTGAAAAACGAAAATGGCTGTAGTTCACTATTAGGACATGCCACACACATCAGGGCATGTCCTACCTTATGCTTACAATGCACCCTGCCCTTGAGACTACCATAGGGGTGACTAATATGTAGTTAAGGGAAGGTTTAGGGACTGGCAAGTACCAGACTGCACGCAGGTTCTGCAATGGCAGACCTTAGACACATTTTACTAGGCCGCTTCTGTGGGTGGCACAACCAGTGCTGCGAGCCCACCAGCAGCATTGGCATTCACAAGCCCTGGCACTCCTGGTGCACTTTACTAGGGGCTGATAGTAAACCAAATAAGCCAAACATGGACACCAATCAATGTATACCGTACAATAGGGAGAGCACATGCACCTTAGCACTGGTCAGCAGTGGTAAAGTGCCCAGAGTCATGAAACAGCCAACAACAGGTCAGAAAAAATACAGGAGGAAGGCAAAACGTCCAGGGATGACCCTGCAGAAAGGGCCAGGTCCAACAGGGTGTTGCAAGGGGTTGAACGCCAGCTGGTCATCTGGTGATTGGGCAGTTGAGGTGGCTCACTGATGTTTATGAGGGAGGGGAGTATTGAGTGTTGGGTGGGGAAAAGGGAGGCTTTGGTGTTGAGAAGGATTTTGTTTATGACCTCCGTGATTGTGTTGATTTGGCTATGGAGATGGGACAGGTTTTCAGTTATGGTTATGAGGTGCATGGGGGTCATTGGTAAGAGTGTTGAGTTGTTTTTCTATGCGTGTGAGGCGTTCAGTTAGTTCTGCCATTGACTCTAGGTTAGGGGTAGGGGGAGGGCAGGGTTTGGGGGCAGATTCTACTGAGGGTGTGGGTTGGGACAGGAGGGTCGAGGGTTGGTAGGATTAGGGGAACTGGAGAGACATGCATCTTCTGATGGGCGGTGGTGGGGGGATTGGGGAGAGTGCTTCTCGAGTGTATTGGTGTTGTTTTGTCTGCGGGTTGGGCGTTGGCTAGGCAGGTGTTGATGTTACCGTGGGTATGGAGATTGGGGTAGATGTATTGGGTGGGATGAGGGGGTGAGACAGGGCGCGATGTATTGAGGTGGGAGGTGTGGTTGTGGGGATGGCAATGGAGGGAAGAGAGAGGTCTGGTATGGGGGTAGAGTGTAGGTATGAGGGGTTCAGTAGTTGAGGTTTTGCTGCAGGTTTCATGGCTGTTTATTCTTGGGTCAGGTTCTGGGGGGTGTGTTGGGAAGGGGTAGGGTAGTTGGACGGGGTAGAGATGGAGTTTCGCAGCTTGGGGAAGGCGAGTTCAAATTGGCGAGGATTGAAGTCATTGGCTTGGACCATGACTTTGCCATTTCTGTATACTGTTATGGTGGCGTTAATTCTGAATGGAGAAGACTTGGAGATAGTCAGTATTTGGCCGTAAGGGATGTTGGTGGTTTTGGTAATTTGCAGGTGGTTAGCTAAGGTATTTCTCCATTTGGCCTGGTGGGTGGTGTAGAAGATGAGATCTGTTTTTGTCTTACATTTGGAAGAGTTATGGTAGAGGTCAGTTATGAGTGTTTCAGGGTGTTGCTTGAGCAGTCTGTGTTTAAAGATTTTGGCGGCATTAGCTGAGAGGTTGGGTGGGTAGGAGATGGAAGAGGAGTGGGGACCGTGGTGTTTAAGGTTGGTGAGAAGTAGGGGGTGGGGGTTACTGGGGTGTTATGGTCGCATTTTCTTATGTTGGTTGACATCTTCCTGATTAAGGGGTAGAGAGGAAGGGGAAACACACCTGGGGTTTCTGGATTGACGGGTAACTACAGGGATGGGGGCCACAGTGAAGTTGGGTAAGGGAAAACCCTAGGGCAGAGGGTCACTCGGGAGGGAGGAGAGGGATTCAAGTGGTTCCTGGGTTTAGGTAGGGAGAGCGACGGAGGGCAGTTTCAAGTCTGGGGCTGAGCTCATTGGGGGGGGGGGGTTGAATGTGTAGGGGTGTAGTCACATGGACCATTTCCGGATGGCTGTCCCTTAAAGGGCTTTAGAGAAAGGTTGAGTCTTAGTATAGTTTTTTTTTTTTGATAAACAATTTTTATTCATTATACAAAAGAAAAGCACCAACCAATCCGCACCGTATTACAATGATCGAGGTTTGCAAGCACGAGTTCTCAACACCCAACATGCAGACATTAATAGAGCAGAAATAATATGTAGACAGTCAAACCCCTCACAGTTAGACCCCCCTCCCAACTAATTCCCCCAAATTCTGCGATATTTCTTAAGACAACCACGTGCTGCGTACATGACTTTCTCTTGTGTGGCACACCAGTCCACTCCATTCCGCCAGCGCCACACCCCTGGGGGCTCGGGGCATTTCCAAGAGGCCACAATGTCTCTTTTAGCTACCACCATAGCTGTAGTAAAGAACAGTTTTTCGTTGCGCGACCCGTCCAGCCCATCCGTGATGCCCAGGAGCATGTGTTTTGGGTTGTGTGGAACTTCCCACCCCAAGACTTCAGAGAGTTCATCCTCGATGCACCGCCAAAATCCTGCCAAGAGGGGACAAGCCCAAACCATGTGGAGGAAGTCAGCAGGCTCATGTCCACACCTGGTACAGGCGGAGGACGGACTAAGCCATGCGCGATGAAGGCGTGCAGGGGTAAGGTATGCAGCATGTAGATAGTAGAGCTGTACCATGCGCAGCCTAGTGGAGGCAGTGACCGTTCTGGGGGCCATAAGGGCGTCCCGCCAGTCTTCCTCCTCCAAGGGACCCACCCAGTCCACCCATTGCGCCCTCAGTCGGTCCAAGGAAGTCGGGGTATTGTTAATCAGTGTACGGTAAATGCGGGAAATGCCACCTCTCCCCAAGTCCCCAAACATAATCTGGGCTTCAGGCGGGCTATGATCTGGCAACCTCGTGCCTGTTGTGAGATGTGAGCGTAGGGCATGTCGCAGCTGGAGGTAGCGAACAAATTGTGAGGAATGCAGTGAGTACCTGGTTCAGAGACCTTCAAAGGAATGCATATGGTCCCCCACCCACACGCCCCCAAGCTGCGTGATGCCGATGAGGTCCCAAGCTTGGAATCCCCGAAGCCCAGTCACCTCCCTGAGCCAGGTCCCGTGCCACAAAGGTGTACATTGGGTCAGCGTATGTGTCCAGTTGGTGTGTCGCAGAGCCGCCCGCCAGGCCAGTAACACTGAACGTGTCACCTCTGGAAGACGGGCTGGAATCGGGGTCCCATATAGAAAGGATTGGATTCTAGCAAAGCCCAGCTCCCCCAGTTCAAGCCTATAGGCCGGGTCGGACCACCCCCCATTGAACCAGTCATGTATTTTATTTTTATTTTTTATTGAATTTTTCAATAAACATACATTATGGTCGTCTCATTCAGGACAGTTTCCACAGAAATAGTACATTGTGAGGATCTAAACATCATGTCACCCAAGATTACACAGTGGGGTGGTCATCCGCAGATTGATAGTACATACACAATGCAATGGTCAATTCAGCAGGTCTCTCGGAGTAAGTTAGGATTATCACGCAGGTATGCCATAAAGGGCTCCCAAATATCCGATGGCTTCGACTTATTCGGCAGTTCTTCAGCATATAATATAAAATTGTCTCTACAGTATGTGGCATCTTGCAACCAATTCGCTAACGTGGGGGCTAGTTTACTGTCCCAGAACATAGACACCCTACGTTTTGCCAAGAGTAACAATATAGCAGTCAGCTTCTTCTTCTTTGAGTTCATCGGTATATTCAGCCCCAATAAAGACAACTGCGGTGTACACTCCAATGTGCAGGTGGATAACACACCCAAATGATGAGTTACAAACTCCCAATATTCCCTTATCCTATCACAATACCATGCTAGATGTACGAAGTCCGCACGGTCCACCCTACATCTCCTACACCGCACATCGTCCTGCAACCCATATTTATGTAATTTGGTCGGCGTGTAGTAGGCTTGATGGATATATTTGTAGTGGATAATACGGAGATTACCGTTAGGTGTAAGGAGCGTGATTAGCGCACAGCATGCTTCCCAATCTGCATCTGTCAGCGGTGAGTCTAATGGTGTGTTCCATTTATCCCGGGCATTATGTGTCTGCGGTGAAAGGTGTTGCCGGGTGTGTGTGACTATGCTAGTCAGTGGTATTGGGTCTGCGTCACCCTCCTCCACCGCTAAGTGTGGCAAATATCTCACCGGGTGGTACCAATAATGTGCGTATTGTGCTTGGACGCATAAATAGTATAAATAAATATCCGGGACTTCAAAGCCGCCTGATTCATATGGTAGGGACATGATACTAAGACCAATGCGGGCCCTTTTCCCGGTCCATATCAGTCTGCTGAAATTAGATCGTATCCGTCGAAATATGGGGGTAGGTGGCCTTATCGGTATATTAATGAAGAGATATAGTAGCTTGGGCAGCAGTATCATCTTTATTAGTGATATTCTGTCCGCTAGGGACAAAGATAGTGCGATCCATCTCGTTATTTCTGTTTCTATGCGGTCTATTGTGACTCCGTAATTGTGTCTCAGCACCACTTCCGCATCCCGATGTATCCAGATCCCTAGATATTTGATAGGGTCATCATGCCAAACAAGGGGTGAACCAGTCATGTATGGAGAGAAGTCGTGTGGCCAAGTAGTATAGGTAAAGGTGAGTCATTCCCAACCCTCCGAACGAGGGGATCCTGCAAGTACTGAGCGCTAGTCTGGACCTACCCCTTCCCCACAAGAACATGCTGGCTAAGCCGTCAGGTTCACGGAACCAGGCTCTGGGAAAGCACATGGGGGTGTTCTGAAGCATATAAAGAAAGCGGGAAAGCACCATAATTTTAAATGGGGCCAGCCTCCCCATGGGGTTGAGGGGTAGCGACTGCCACCGCTGGAGATCCGTCCTGACCCGCTTTACCAGCGGAGTGACATTAAGGGGGCAACTGAGCTCAGGCAGGAAGGCCACACAGATCCCGAGGTATTTGAATGATTGACGGCGTAGAGGTATTTCGAGCTGCCAGTCAAAGCATTCTCGTGAGAGGTGAAGGCGAACTAGGACCGATTTATGGGGATTCAATCGGAGGCCAGAGGCCTGTGCAAAGGACTGTAAGATACGTAAACAGTGGGGACCAGACCGGGCGGGATCTGCGATATCAGGTAGATAAGGACGTCGTCCGTGTAGAGGGCGATTTTATCTGGTTCAGCATTGGGTCACTCCCAGCCCCGCACCTGATCGCAAGACCGCATCAAGGCCGCCAAGGGCTCCATCACTAAGGTGAAAAGCAGGGGAGATAGGGGACAGCCTTGCCTCGTCCCTCTACAGACCGAGAAGGGCTTCGACAGGACTCCGTTTACTAGAACACGAGCCCTCGGGAGAGCGTACAGGACCTTGACAATGGCCCAAAAGCGGGGACCGAGTCCCATCATATCAAGAACATCGTGGAGAAAGCCCCAGTCCACCGAGTCGAAGGCCTTCTCAAAGTCTACCAGGAGAAGCGCTAGGTATGGGGTGAGGAGGTGTCGGTGGGCCAAGGCGGAGTGCAATCTGCCGGGTGCCACGAGAGGGCATAAACCCGCATTGGTCAGGGTGGACCAATCTAGACAAATGAGGTTTGAGGCGCTGGGCAAGGAGGGTGGTGAACAGTTTGCCCTCAGTGTTGATGAGGGAAAAGGGGCACTAGTCTGCGCATTGTGGTGATGGGGGTTGGGATTTCGGGAGGACTACAATGGTGGCTATGTCCGTTTCCTGGGGGAAAGAGCCTCTCTCCACCGCCTCGCGAAATAACGCATCCAGGTGGGGGATGAGAACATCTCAGAATTGGGAATAGTATTCCTGGGGAAGGCCGTCAGGACCCGGTGTTTTGCCGGATGACACAAGAGCGATTGCGTCGCCAATTTCCTCGCGGGAAATGGGGCGATCCAGAAAGACCCGAGCGGCGGCGTCCACACATGGAAGGCGGCCCCCCTCCACGTCCAGCAGATCCGCCAGGGACAGGGATGGGGTTCGGGCCTCGTAGAGCTTATGGTAGTAGGCGACACAATGACCCGTCCGGTGCTGCTATTTCAGGGATGATACGGTTCGTCCTAGGATACGTAGCCAGGCGGTGAAGGAGCGAACTATTCTTGTCACCCCATCCATACACCCTGGCCACTGAGGAGTGCCAGAGGAGTTTGGCCGCGTCCAGCGACAGCTGTTTGATCTCCGACCTGAGCCGGCTCAGAAGTCTCGTGGTGGAGGCATCTGGGGAACGGGCCGAGGCACGTTCGAGGTGCAGAGCCTGCACCTCTCGCAAGGTAAACTGCTCCAGCTGGGCTTGTTGCCGGAGCTTGAGTTGACCCTTGGCGACCCCCCAATCGTGGCCTTACCCTCCTCCCACAGGGTGCCAGGGGAAGACAAGGAGCCCTCATTAGAAAGAAAGTACTGTATTAGCTCCTGCCTCACCACCCTCCCGAAACACTTGTCTTGGAGAAACCAGGCATTAAACCGCCAAGTTTGTCGGACTGAGGCGGGGGGGGACCCGCACGGATCATCACTGGCGAGTGGTCAGAGATACCTCTCGGAAGAAGCGAGATGTCTTGAATCAGCAGACAATCCGTAGAGGGAACAAAGATGGCGTCGATGCGTGCCTGTGTATGGTGTGCCGCTGAGGTGTGCATGAACTGTTTAGAGTGGGGGGTGCCATAAACGCCAGGCATCGCATAGACCTAGCGACGCGGACTAAGACCTCAGCTTTTTGGCCTGTGCAATTCTTCCAGGGGATGGAGGGCCCGTTGTGTCAAGGTCAGGTGATGAGACCGCATTAAAGTCACCCCCGAGAAATATGGGGCCAGCGGGCAGGGACGCCAGGAGGTCAACAGACTGAGCTAGAACCTTCGTCAGCATCAAGGGGGGAGAGTAAAGGGACACCAGATTGAGTGGGTTGCCGTTTAGCGTGCCACTAAGGGTTGCGAAAGTGCCCTGGGCATCAAGAGTCGTCTGGACAGTCACCAGAGGAAGGGAGCGTTTCACCTGGATCGCCACCCCTCGGGAACCCCTTGTAAAGCCTGAGTGCCACACTCTGTCATAGCCGTACCGCCTTAAGAAGGGACAGCGATTACCCAGCAGGTGGGTTTCTTGTAGGAGTAAGATGTCCGCCCCTAAGCGCTGCGCAAACCTGAGGGAAGCCATGCTCTTGAAGCGATCCAAGAGACCATTAACGTTCCATGACATAATGCGCAGGGGGGCGTTTATCAATGGTGTGTCAGACATAGTGCTTGGGATGTTAGTGGGAGTACAAGTCTGAAAGGGGAGGCCCATTCCGGTTGCCCTATCGGGGGTACGTCAGGGAGCTTCGTGGATACTAGTGTGGCAGAGCCAAAACAACCAAAACATAAGAACCGGTCAATTGGGGCCTCCGAAGGGAGATCTGCATGTCTCATGGAGCGCAAATTCAGGTGCCGTGGGAAAGCTGGTGCAGTGGAAGGAAAAGAAAGAAAAAGAACCAAAAATACAATTGAAACCCGGGACAACGGTCCCACCCCCTCATCCCCCTTCCCCCCCCACCCTACACTTCAGGAACGGAAGCATCTGTCGCCCTAACAATCAACCAATGAGTAACAACCAAACTAAAATGCTTGGGAATGGGATAGCGTGGAGGACCCCTCCTCATGTCCGGATATGTGTATATAAGTCCATCTGGAAAAGAAGAATGATCTGGGTTGGAGCACCGCCTCCAGCCGCGGAGCTAGGCCCGGTGGGCACAAACCAGTTCAAGCAGGATCGTGCAGGAGCATCAGGCTACGGGAGAGGTTCGAGTTCGGAAGGTCGACCACCGGGGGCCCGGGCGAAGCACCCCCTCCATCCAGGCAGCCAGAAGAGCCGGAGCGCCCCCCAGTCGAGGCTCCCCCGAGGAGAGACACCGGCCGCCATGACTGTCCCGGCGGGGAGGCCGAACGGGCCTCTCTCTGCCCACGGCACCTGAGGAGCAAAAGGACCAGGCCGGTCGGGACCTCCCTCCGCCCCTCCGAGTCCAGCGCCCGAACCCCGGCCCGGCAGGGGGGTGCTCCTCCGTCGCCCAGGTCCAGGCCGCCGTCGGGTCAAAGGACAGTGTTTTGTTTGCGAACACCACACGCAGACGAGCCGGGAAGAGGAGCCGGTATTGAATGTCTTAGTATAGTTTTAGTGGGAATAGTAGCCTAGTCTTTAGTCCGCTTCTTCCGGTGGGAGTGGTCATCTATGCTTGGGTGTTGGGAGGGCTTAAGTTCACTGGCGGAGGAGCAAGCAAGGTTAGAGTTGATGATGAAGCAGTATTGTAGGAGGGGGTAGAGGGGTTAGATGTCTGAGGGAGACCAGTCCAAGATGGCCGCCATAGCAGGAAGTTGCTCTCAGTCCTCTTTCAAGTGATCTGTGGGGAAAGAGCAGTGAGAGAGTAGGGTGAGGGGGAGGGAAAGTGAGAAAGGTCTAGTGCTGGGTAGAGTAGTTAAAATGGATGCCGTTTGTCAGGGGGAACACCGACCGGGGTGGGGGGGATCTGCTAGTACCCCTCCTTGTGGACACATGAGAAGCACAGCTAGTTAGTTCATTAACCCCCCCAATCCCATCAGAGACCCTTCCTTTATGGCAAAGGCAGCACGTCCGGTCGTCCGATGTGTGCAAAGTGATAGATTTTTTTTTTGTTGCAGGAAACTAGACGGGGGGTAGACTGTCCCTTCCTGATCGCTTTTGTTTAGTAGTTGTTTGTGCCGGTGGGGGTGTGGAGCCGTGCAGAGAGCGAGTAGAGAGGCAGTAAGCTTGGTATTCACATGTGTTGCCAGATGTTAGTTTGAGGGAAGAATCGTCGGGGGTGTACTGTCCCCCTGTGATCATTTCTTAGCCTGGCTGGTAGCTATTTAAGCCAGCAGGAGTGTGGGACCAAGCAGGTGTACCAATGCGGGGAAAGTCAGGAGAAGAGGAGGAGTGGAGGTCAGGGATGATCGTTGGCCCTTCGGCCGGTCGGGCCTCTTCACGAGGCGGCACAACAGTTCTGACGTATCGGGCCCCCTAGGAATCGGTGTTGAATAACTACCGCTGCTGCGGGTGGGGCAAGGGCACACCCTTACCTTGTTATTGAGTCTGCAGCATAGAGATCCGAGCGATCAGGCACTTCCGAAAGGCAGTGCGTCTGCTCAGATGGACAGGGCTCATCGAGAACCCCCTAGAGCCAAGCTGTGAGACGTTGGCCTGGTATATGATGTTCACTAATTAAAGTGACCACCTTGTACCATGCCAAGCAACCCTTATGGTGTGGTTGTAAGTCAAACTTTTCGGACCAGCTGCCCTAGTGGTAGCGTAGGCTAAGCAGTCTTTGAGGCTAAACTCGTGAAACGTGTTAAGCAAGCTGTTTTACCATATGTAACCCCCCTTTATACCAATGAAAGGACACCACACAGATATATATTCAAAATATATATGTATTTATTACTCAAAGTATCCCCTAGACTCTTTATGAGCACAGGAGCACAAATCGTTAAACAAGAAAGTATCACAATATACAGAAGTTGCACTTTATATGGATGGGCCCTGGTGGCCGCTCAAACCATATACTAAAATAGTGGTATAAGTACCACGAACAGGAAAGGGAGAAGGCCTAGGGCCTCTAAAATCGCTGGGCCTACAAGGAGCTAACTTCAGTTAGTGACCAGGAGGTCCACGGGTCGTGTGTGCAGTGAGGAAAGTTACACGCGGGCTCCCATAGGTTTTCAATGGGTGCGTAAAAGTTCAAAAGTTACTGCTAGAAGGCTCTACTGGTTGGACTACGAAATCAAGACTTCAAACCTAGACATTAGAGATGTTACTCTACACTTGGGCACCGGAGTGCCAGCTTTACCTCACCCACAGGAAGCGGGTGCATAGGTCTCGAAGTGCGTCGGGTTTCGTCTATCTGTTCAATGGAGCCTGACGACAAAGATGCTGCAGGCGGTCGGTCCAGAAGAGATGCGGTGGATCCAAGGGTGGATCGGAAGTGTAGAAGACCTGTAAGCAGAGGGGACAGTGTTCACAGTCACTAGCCAGTGACCAGCGTGGCACCAGGTAGGTACCAGGCGATGTCGGGTGCAAACAGGTTAGGAGGTGTAGCTTGTCTCTGCAGCCACGTGGTCCCTGAAGGTCGACGACGTCCAGGAGTCGGTTCACGAGCTGTCCCACGCAGGCTCTCACTGTCGGCGGTGTCGGCGACTCAGAAGAAGCAAACAAGCCTTGGCAAAAGCAGGAGTCGCAGGAATCGAAGAAAGCTGTTAGCTCTGACCAGCAAGGTCAGAGGGGCTGCTCCTTTGGAGGGAAGCAGGGGTCAGTCTGGAGCAACCAGACCAGCATCGTAGTTTTCAAAAAGGTTCGCCAAGATGGCCACTAGCCAACGGGCCAGGGTCCGGTTAGGCGCATCGAGTCGCAAAGTGCAGAGGGGACCCACGCAGATCGTGGAGATGCTGGAGGACTCACCTTTGGTGCAGATGCTGCTCGGATGTTGGGCTTCTCAGGACCCAAAGCACAACTCGGAGGGAGCCTCTGTTGTCGCGCTTGCAGCTTGTCGAGTGTCTTCCAAGATGGCCGGCTCCACGTGTCTCGGTGCCTCCACGGGTTCCTTCTTTGCAGGGACTGTGGATCGGGCTGTGAGAGGTCTGGAGGTCTAGTTCTTGTTGGTCTCTGGGCTCGGGCTCCGGCAGGAGGTGGCGGCAAATGCTGGATGGTGCTTGCGTTAGCAAGATGGTCACTCCCTGACCATAGGGGAGATTTACTTCAGTCTTCTGTGCAGCAGAACGTCGAAGTTCCCGTCTTCTTCTTAGTTTCAAGTTGATTCCAGGATGTCTGAAGTCTTAGGACACAGCTCCTACCTTTAAGCGGATTCTAGGGGACGGACTACCTGCTAGGTCCCTCCCTAAGGGTGGGACCAGGAAGGGGGGTGGTTACACCCCCAATCCTTTGTCCAGCTCGCCCCAGGTCTGGGGCTGGTGTGCCCCAGGACCGGTTTGAACTGGCATATGCACCGAGGCTCCTTGTGAGCCTCAGGCATGTCTGATTCCATTCAAGCCCTACCTGACCAATACACAAAATCCTGTCTGGGGTGGTGCTCGCACCTCCCTTGGCAGGACACCCTTTGTCCACGTCTCCCAAGCTGGAAGGACTCCCAGCAGCAGGAGGGCAGACTTGTGTCTGCGGTGGCAGCGTCCATTTTGTGGAGCTGAGGCTATGTCTGATTTTACCCGGGTTTCAGGTTCTGTACATGTCGTGTCCCTCTAGAAGGGTGGAATGCTAACCCCGTCGCCAGAATTGGCTAGGGGTTAGTATTCCAATTCGTATGACACCTTACTCGACATGTTTTGATAAAGCCAAACCAAAGATAGCATTTAACCGCGAGGTTCATAATTCACTTAAGAGTATATGGTATGGCGATATCTGGAAACGGTAGAAGGAAGTTGTTCCAACCACTGCAGACAGGCTCAGCTCATGCCAGAGCACCATCTCACATGAAACCAAGCACTCTGCCTTCAGGATTGTTAAGGCCTGCCATAGGAGTGACTTATAGGTTAATATGTGTCCCATTTAAGGTTAGGTATAGGTATACTACACCTAAGTAAGAGGTGGTTACACCAACTTACCCCAGCTGAGTGATCAGCCAGTTGTGTCAAATTGTTAGGCCAGGCCAGGGGTGGCACAATAAATGCTTCAGCCCCTGGTAGGCCTTAGATACACCAATGCCCTAGGTACCTAGTGTACACTGGTACAGGGGCTCACAGGGTGATCCAATTCCAATTGGTTATGCACCTAAAGTGCATAGTGTCAATTTAGTAGAGAGAACAGCAGGCTGGGGGTCTGATTAGCAGGCCCACAGCCTCAGTATGTCAAAAACCAGTGAAGCAAAAAGCAAACATTTGGGGTGACCATAGGATAGCAGACCCTACTCTCCTACACAACCCCCCCCCAAACGCAGGGACATTAAACTAGCCTTGACCAGTCTCGTCTTCATGTCCTAAGTGGAAGTACCTGGGGAGACCATCTGCATTCCCATAGTCTGTACCTGGCCGGTGCTCCACTGTAAAGTCCATCCCCTGTAGGAAAATGGACCACCTAAGCAGTTTGGGGTTTTCACCCTTCATCTGATTTAGCCACAAGAGGGGCTTATGGTCGGTCTGAATCTTGAAGTGAGTGCCAAACAAGTATGGCCTCAGCTTCTTCAGGGCCCACACCACAGCAAAGGCCTCCCTCTCAATAGATGACCAATTCTTCTCTCTGGGGGTCAACCTTCTGCTAATAAAAGCAATGGGTTGGTCTTGACCATCTATATTAAGTTGTGACAGCACAGCTCCCACACCCAACTCAGAAGCATCTGTTTGGACAATAAACTCTTTGGAGTAGTCAGGACTTTTCAGGATAGGTGCAGAGCACATGGCCTTCTTCAGGTCATCAAATGCCTTTTGACAGCTTACTGTCCACTGAACCTTTTTGGGCATCTTTTTGGATGTCACAATGGACCCATAGTTCTTAACAAACTTCCTGTAGTACCCAGTCAAGCCCAAGAAAGCTCGGACTTGTGTCTGGGTGGTTGGAGGAGACCAGTCCTTGATGGATTGTATCTTACTCTCCAGTGGTTGAACTTGGCCCCAAGTACACAACCTTACTCTGCCCTATCTGGCACTTAGTAGCCTTGATAGTGAGGCCTGCCTTTTGCAGAGCCTCAAGTACCTTCTTCAGGTGGATCAGGTGATCCTCCCAGGTGGAGCTAAAGACAGCAATGTCATCAAGATATGCTGCACAAAAGTCATCCAACCCAGTAAGGACTTGATTCACCAACCTTTGGAAGGTGGCAGGTGCATTCTTCAGACCAAAGGGCATCACCAAAAATTGGTAGTGCCCTCCTGGGGTTGAAAATGCTGTTTTGGCCTTAGACTCCTCAGCTAACCTGATTTGCCAATAGCCAGCTGTCAAATCAAATGTGCTCAAAAACTTAGCAGAAGCCAGTTTATCTATGAGCTCATCTGCCCTTGGAATAGGATGTGCATCTGTCCTAGTGACAGCATTGAGTCCTCTGTAATCCACACAGAACCTCATCTCTCTCTTGCCATCTTTGGTGTGAGGTTTGGGGACCAGAACCACTGGGCTAGCCCAGGGGCTCTCTGAGGGCTCAATGACACCCAGTTCCAGCATTTTGTGTACCTCAGCCTTTATACAGTCCCTGACATGGTCAGGTTGCCTGTAAAGTTTGTTCTTCACAGGAAGACTGTCACCGGTGTCCACCACATGGGTACACCAGTCAGTTTGACTAGGTATCAGTGAGAACATATGCTGAAATGATTGTAGAACCTGTCTACATTCAATTTGATGATGCTCAGTGAGGTTGCCTCCAAGGGTCACTCCTTCAACTGAACCATCTTCAGGGTTCTGAGACAACAAGTCTGGGAGAGGGTCACTCTCTTCCTCCTGTCCCTCATCTGTAGCCATGAGCAAGCCCATGTCTGCCCTGTCAACATATGCTTTTAACCTGTTAACATGGAGTACCCTGTGGGGACTCCTGGGAGTGCCTAGGTCCACCAAGTAGGTAACCTCTCCCTTCTTTTCCAGGATTGTATGGGGTCCAGACCATTTGTCTTGGAGTGCTGCTGGGGCCACTGGCTCCAACACCCATACCTTCTGTCCTGGCTGAAACTCAACCAAGACAGCCTTTTGGTCATGCCAAGCTTTCTGTAAGGCCTGGATTGCCTCAAGGTTTTTGGATGCCTTCTCCATATACTCAGCCATCCTGGAGCGGAGACCAAGTACATAGTCCACTATGTCTTGCTTAGACTTTTTGAGAGGTAACTCCCATCCTTCCCTCACCAGACATAGGGGGCCTCTTACAGGGTGCCCAAACAACAATTCAAAGGGGCTGTAGCCAACTCCTTTTTGTGGGACCTTTCTGTAAGCAAACAGAAGGCAGGGTAGAAGGATGTCCCATCTTCGCCTGAGCTTTTCAGGTAATCTTTTGATCATACCCTTTAGGGTCTTGTTGAATCTCTCAACAAGCCCATTGTATTGTGGGTGATAAGGAGTGGTGAACTTGTAGTTGACACCACATTCCTTCCACATAGCTGTCACGTATCATGACATGAAGTTGGTACCTCTGTCAGAAACCACCTCCTTAGGAAACCCCACTCTGGAGAATACTCCCAGTAGGGCCCTGGCCACAACAGGAGCTGTTGTGGTCCTAAGGGGAATTGCCTCTGGATACCTGGTGGCATGATCCACTACCACCAGTCTAAATCTGTGCCCAGATACAGTGGGGGGATCCATGGGACCCACTATATCTATTACCACTCTTTCAAAGGGAACCCCCACCACAGGTAGTGGTATTAGGGGGACCTTTGTTGTGCCACCTGATTTGCCACTGGCTTGGCAGGTCACACAGGAGCGACAAAACTCCTTGGTATCTTCATTCATGTGAGGCAAGTGAAAGTGAGGGACAAGCCTGTCCCAAGTCTTGTTCTGGCCTAAGTGTCCTGCTAGAGGAATATCATGGGCCAAGGTAAGAAGGAAGCCCCTAAATTGCAGAGGTATAACCAACCTCCTGGTTGCACCAGGTTTTGGGTCTCTAGCCTCTGAATAAAGGAGCCCATTATCCCAATACACTTTATGGGTACCTTGAGCATTCCCAGCAGCCTCAGCAGCAGCCAGCTGTCTGAGGGGTTCAAGAGATGGACAGGATAACTGAGCCTGCCCCAAGTCAGCCCTGGAAGGTCCCCCTGTCCCCAGAAACTCAACCTGGTCAGGTTCAAGCTCTTCAGGGACAGTTCCTTCAGGGTTCTCTAGATCATCCTCCTGGGAAGACTGATCATCACTTGGAGGCAGGGGGGAAGGCACAGCCTTAACCCTCCTGTTCTTCTTCTTGGTAGGTGCTTGGTCCATTGTTCCAGGATACAAGACCTGAGGTTCAGTAAGGCACTTTTTGGCCTGTGACCTGGTCACAGCAAGGACATGTGGTGATATACCTAACATCTCTGCATGTGTCCTGTACTCCACTTCAGACCATAGAGAACTCTCTAGGTCATTGCCCAACAAACATTCTACTGGGAGGTCTGCACTAACCACAACCCTTTTGAGGCCAGTTACCCCTCCCCATGAGAAGTTAACAATAGCCACACTATGGGAAGTAGTGGTATTGCTGGCATTGGTCACCAGGTAATTCTCACCTGGTATGTACTGTCCAGGATCCACAAAGCCTGGTGTCACCATAGTGACACTGGCACATGTGTCCCTGTAGGCTTGAGCCACTTTTGTATTTATCAATGGAGTCTGTCTGTACTTGCCCAGATTACTGGGGCTCACAGTCAGGGACAAATCCATGTCCCCATCACAGATCAAGACTGCCTGTGTAAGGGTTCTGTCTAAGTCAGAATCTCCTTCAGTTCCCATAGTGATTCCCACTACACCCTTTGTCTGGGGACCAACACTGCTAACAGTACTACTGGGAGCAGGTGCCTTAAGGGCAACAGTGTTGGTGGCTCCACCCTTCTTACAATCACTAGTCCAGTGAGTTGTATTCTTGCAAGATTTGCACCAGGGTTTCTTTGGACCTTCTTTCTTCTTTCCTTTAGATTGTTGGGACCCACCCTCATTAGTACTAGTTTGGGGCCCTGTTGAAGACTTCTGGTCTTTGGATTTCTGATCACCACCCTTTTGGTCTGTTTTCTTCTGATCACCCCCTTGGCCCTGGTTCTGGTTCTTTTGCTTAACCCTGGTTCTGACCCATTTGGTTCCTCTGTTGAAAAAACCTGGCGCGAATCCATCTATTCTCGCAAATTATCGGCCCATTTCCCTCCTGCCTTACTTGTCTAAAATTCTAGAAGCACATGTCACTGCCTGCCTCTCGCAATTTATCGAGGAATCCAATTTCTTAGAATTAAATCAAGCCGGCTTTAGACCAGCCCATTCCACCGAGGCTGTCATTCTCGCCGTGATGGATAACCTCAGAATTAACGCCGACAGAGGTCTCTCCCAGGCCCTGGTCCTATTGGACCTGTCGGCGGCATTCGACACGGTGGACCATGCCATCTTACTCCACCGTGTCGAGTCAGCAGGAATCCATGGGCTTGCTCTGACCTGGGTTAGGTCTTTCCTTGAGGGAAGATCTCAAGCTGTCAAATTGGGCCCTTTTACAGCTCCTAGCACCCCGCTACTCTGTGGCGTCCCCCAAGGATCCTCTTTGTCCCCCCTCCTCTTTAATTTGTACCTTCAACCCCTTATTCACTCCTTGGGTAGGTGGGACGTCACTGTGTTCAACTATGCGGATGACTTACAAATTATTTTTCCACTCACCTCCCCTGACGCTACCACTAATTTCCAAATGGTCATGCTACACATCCAGCATTGGATGAACCAAAACCAACTGAAGCTCAACCCAGGTAAAACTGAGCTCCTCCTTCCCGGGAGGAGCGCCGCCCACTGGGGCCCTCAGTTCTGGCCTTCTGAGCTCGGCCCTCCGCCTTTACCAGCTGACTGTGTAAAGAGCCTTGGAGTCATTATTGACTCTCAGCTCACTCTCAAGGCTCAGGTGAGCGCCGTAACTTCCGCCTGTATGTTCCAGCTCTACCGGATACGGAAAGTCTCCTACCTTCTGACCCCGGAAGCCTTGCTACAGGTGATAATAGCCCTGGTGATGTCCCGCCTGGACTTCTCCAATTCCCTGTACCTCGGCCTCCCTAAATCCTTGCTATCTAGGCTCCAGCTCATTCAAAACCAGGCTGCAAGACTTGTCTTTAGAATCCCTAGATGGCAGTCAGCCAGACCCTTGTTACTCCAACTACACTGGCTGCCCATCAGTGAAAGAATAGCCTTTAAGGTCTATTGCCTGGCTTTTAAAGCTCGGTCAGGCCTCTGTCCAGCTTTCCTGAAATCTCTGGTCATCCCTTACTGTCCCTCCCGCACTCTGAGGTCCATTCATCTCCAGCTCCTAGTCATCCCTCGCTTTAAACTTTCTAGATTAGGCGGCCGCAGCTTTTCTTACCTGGCTCCCAAGCTGTGGAACTCTCTCCCTCCCCTCCTTAAGGCTGAGTCCTCTCTCCTGCCTTTTAGGAAATCACTGAAAACTCTGCTTTTCTCACATGCCCGTTAAGCCTCTCTGTACATCCCCGTGGTCTATCAGCGCCAGGAAACTTATGGTGACAGCGCGCTCTATAAATTCCCCTTAACATTAACATTAACATTGTCTGCCTTCTTTCCCAATTCTTGGGGAGAGGTCAGATCCGAGTCAACCAAGTGTTGATGCAGTTGCTGGTTTTGACAATTATTTAAAATTTGTTCTCTCATCATCAAATTGTACAATCCTGTATAATCTGAAACCTTACTTCCCAGCAACCAACCCTCCAAAGCCTTAGTGGCACATTCAATGTATTCAGACCAGTCCTGAGTCTGTGTCTTCTGGGTGTCTCTGAACATTAACCTGTACTGCTCAGTGGTTAAGCCTAACCCATCAACCAGGACACTCTTCAGGGCTCTGTAGTTTCTGACATCCTCCTCTCTAACAGTGAGGAGTCTATCTCTGCCTCTACCTTCAAAGGAGAGCCATAAGATTGCTGCCCACTGGTCCTCAGGAACCTGCTGCACTTTGCAGGCTCTCTCAAGAGCAGTCATCCACTTGTGGATATCATCCCCACTTTTGTAGGGGGGCACAACCTTGGACAGGTTCCTATTATCAAAGACCCTATCTTTGTCCCTAGGGACAATGCTGCCACCAGTGGGTATAGACCCACTCTCTCTAGGTTGCCTAGCCTTGTTCAGTTTCTCTTCCATCAGGGCTACTTCTAGCTCCTGTTTCCTGATCCTCAGATGAGCTTCCTGCATTCTGGCCTCATGCTCCCTCCTCTGAGGGCTGGTCATCCTTCTTCTGGACTGACCCTGAGAGCCTCTAGAGGCATGAGAGGCATTAGAGTCACCTGAGTGATTCCTCTGTCTCCCAAACCCCTGGTTAAGTCCACTGGGGAAATTCAATGGGGGGAACCCATTGTCATTCCCTAATAGTCTTAAGTTAGCTGTGCCAAGTATAACACTTGGCACTGGGCTATTTCTCCCATCAGAATTATTACTACTATCAGACTCATCCGCTTTGTCATCCTTGTCCCTATGCTGATCCTCATCATCTGAAGGCTGATTCTCACCTAAGGGGCTACTGTTAGGAAGGGGTGCTTCAGTAGCATCTTCAGAAGGAGGGCCTCCTGTTCCAGTCCCTAAGGGGCCTAACTGGCAAGCTTTCTTGAGAGCTCTCTGATCTTCATCAGTTTGCAAGAGTTCTCTGAGTTCAGCAGAGGTAGGGTTCCTGGGCTGTTTAAGGCCCCTGGAATTAGCCAACTGCCTGAGCTCATTCTGGTTTAGGGTAGCAAAGATGGATGGTGCCCTCTGGGGGTCACTCTCGACAGAGATGGGTACGTTGGACCCCTCTGCCCCAGCCATTGCTCTTAAGTGTGGGTGGATGTGTTGCAACTACCTACACTTGGGTTTTCCTACTAAACCTATCTAGTAGTTGTAGTCAGGGTGTGCTACTCCCTTTTCTCTACAACAACTAAGTTCAGTAGAACTTAAGTATATAACTAACTTGTTTTATATGTACCTAAAGGTACCTTTATGATCTTTCAATTGGTAACAAAGAGATTACAGAGGTAAAACAACAGCAAGCTCAAATCCCAACCGCTGCTCACCAATGTGAGAAGTTGGCCTGGTATATGATGTTCACTAATTAAAGTGACCACCTTGTACCATGCCAAGCAACCCTTATGGTGTGGTTGTAAGTCAACCTTTTCGGACCAGCTGCCCTAGTGGTAGCGTAGGCTAAGCAGTCTTTGAGGCTAAACTCGTTTAGGCATGTAAAGCAAGCTGTTTTACCATATGTAACCCCCCTTTATACCAATGAAAGGACACCACACAGATATATATTCAAAATATATATGTATTTATTACTCAAAGTATCCCCTAGACTCTTTATGAGCACAGGAGCACAAATCGTTAAACAAGAAAGTATCACAATATACAGAAGTCGCACTTTATATGGATAGGCCCTGGTGGCCGCTCAAACCATATACTAAAATAGTGGTATAAGTACCACGAACAGGAAAGGGAGAAGGCCTAGGGCCTCTAGAATCGCTGGGCCTACAAGGAGCTAACTTCACTTAGTGACCAGGAGGTCCACGGGTCGCGTGTGCAGTGAGGAAAGTTACACGCGGGCTCCCATAGGTTTTCAATGGGTGCGTAAAAGTTCAAAAGTTACTGCTAGAAGGGTCTTCTGGTTGGACTACGAAATCAAGACTTCAAACCTAGACATTAGAGATGTTACTCTACACTTGGGCACCGGAGTGCCAACTTTACCTCACCCACAGGAAGCGGGTGCATAGGTCTCGAAGTGCGTCGGGTTTCGCCTATCTGTTCAATGGAGCCTGACGACAAAGATGCTGCAGGCGGTCGGTCCAGAAGAGATGCGGTGGATCCAAGGGTGGATCGGAAGTGTAGAAGACCTGTAAGCAGAGGGGACAGTGTTCACAGTCACTAGCCAGTGACCAGCGTGGCACCAGGTAGGTACCAGGCGATGTCGGGTGCAAACAGGTTAGGAGGTGTAGCTTGTCTCTACAGCCACGTGGTCCCTGAAGGTCGACGACGTCCAGGAGTCGGTTCACGAGCTGTTCCACGCAGGCTCTCGCTGTCGGCGGTGTCGGCGACTCAGAAGAAGCAAACAAGCCTTGGCAAAAGCAGGAGTCGCAGGAATCGAAGAAAGCTGTTAGCTCTGACCAGCAAGGTCAGAGGGGCTGCTCCTTTGGAGGGAAGCAGGGGCCAGTCTGGAACAACCAGACCAGTGTCATAGTTTTCAAAAAGGTTCGCAAAGAGGGCCACTAGCCAACGGGCCAGGGTCCGGTTAGGCGCGTCGAGTCGCCAAGTGCAGAGGGGCCCCACGCAGATCGTGGAGATGCTGGAGGGCTCACCTTTGGTGCAGATGCTGCTCGGATGTTGGGCTTCTCAGGACCCAAAGCACAACTCGGAAGGAGCCTCTGTTGTCGCGCTTGCAGCTTGTCGAGTGTCTTCCAAGATGGCTGGCTCCACGTGTCTCGGTGCCTCCACGGGTTCCTTCTTTGCAGGGACTGTGGGTCGGGCTGTGAGAGGTCTGGAGGTCCAGTTCTTGTCGGTTTCTGGGCTCGGGCTCCAGCGGGAGGCGGCGGCAAAGCAGACGTCGATTTGCTGGATGGTGCTTGCGTTAGCAAGATGGTCACTCCCTGACCATAGGGGAGATTTCCTTCAGTCTTCTGTGCAGCAGAACGTCGAAGTTCCCGTCTTCCTAGTTTCAAGTTGATTCCAGGATGTCTGAAGTCTTAGGACACAGCTCCTACCTTTAAGCGGATTCTAGGGGCCGGACTACTTGCTAGGTCCCTCCCTAAGGGTGGGACCAGGAAGGGGGGTGGTTACACCCCCAATCCTTTGTCCAGCGCGCCCCAGGTCTGGGGCTGGTGTGCCCCAGGACCGGTTTGAACTGGCATATGCACCGAGGCTCCTTGTGAGCCTCAGGCATGTCTGATTCCATTCAAGCCCTACCTGACCAATACACAAAATCCTGTCTGGGGTGGTGCTCGCACCTCCCCTGGCAGGAAACCCTTTGTCCACGTCTCCCAAGCTGGAAGGACTCCCAGCAGCAGGAGGGCAGACTTGTGTCTGTGGTAGTAGCGTCCATTTTGTGGAGCTGAGGCTATGTCTGATTTTACCCAGGTTTCAGGCTCTGTACATGTCATGTCCCTCTAGAAGGGTGGAATGCTAACCCCGTCGCCAGAATTGGCGAGGGGTTAGTATTCCAATTCGTATGACACCTTACTCGACATGTTTTGATAAAGCCAAACCAAAGATAGCATTTAACCACGAGGTTCATAATGCACTTAAGAGTATATGGTATGGCGATATCTGGAAACGGGAGAACGAAGTTGTTCCGACCACTGCAGACAGGCTCAGCTCATGCCAGAGCACCATCTCACATGAAACCAAGCACTCTGCCTTCAGGATTGTTAAGGCCTGCCATAGGAGTGACTTATAGGTTAATGTGTGTCCCATTTAAGGTTAGGTATAGGTATACTACACCTAAGTAAGAGGTGGTTACACCAACTTACCCCAGCTGAGTGATCAGCCAGTTGTGTCAAATTGTTAGGCCAGGCCAGGGGTGGCACAATACATGCTTCAGCCCCTAGTAGGCCTTAGATACACCAATGCCCTAGGTACCTAGTGTACACTGGTACAGGGGCTCACAGGGTGATCCAATTCCAATTGGTTATGCACCTAGGGTGCATAGTGTCAATTTAGTAGAGAGAACAGCAGGCTGGGGGTCTGATTAGCAGGCCCACAGCCTCAGTATGTCAAAAACCAGTGAAGCAAAAAGCAAAAATTTGGGGTGACCATAGGATAGCAGACCCTACTCTCCTACACAAGCCAGTTGCAGCGCGCAAATCGTAGGCCCACTCTCCCTGTCCCGGAGTTAGACATTGACTCGGGACCCAAGCAGAGAGAAGGGGTCGTGGGCAGCTCCTCCTGTGCTGTGTCGTCCCCATGAAGGCGTCCGCCTCGGCGAGAAATCAGCAGATCCAGGTGGCAGCGTTCCCGCAGACCACTGAACCTCGGAGGCGAGGCGGTCCGCGAAGGGACAGTCAATCCGACGAGATAGCCACGACACCCACACAGGATGCGGGGGGCACCTCCGACGAGAGGTGGTTACTAGTAGGTCAACGGGAGTCGTCATGTCAAGGTGGAGCAGGGCCCTGCTAGACCTCGAGTCCAATGTCGCAGGTCGAGTAAGGGCGTCTCCGGGGTCCGATAGGAAGCCCGCTATCATCGTGGTTAGTCAGGAGCAGGAAATCGCGGCCTGTATCCTCCGCCATTTGGGTTCGGATACCCTAGGTCGCAGGCGTAGAGCTATTAATTATGCTAATTTGACTGATATCTTGGTTTGTTTGGTTCGATGGGCTGGGTTCTCTCGGGATTTATGGCGATACCTTACCCTCAGAGCACTCGGGAAGAGCTCCTTCTCCATCGGCCATTTTGTTTTTGTTTGCAGTGTATGTCTGTGGGTTCATGTGTGTACATGTGTCTCCATGAGTGGCCATGTGTTTCTTGAGTCAGACATGTGGCACTGTGTTTGCAACAGCAAGTGTGCATTTATGTGTGACTTGCACTCTGCACCCTCACTGCAGCAGTGAGCTGAGTACAGAACCTAAACACCTACAACAGTGAGCCAAAGGTACTCTCTGCACTCTTCCTACAGTTGTGCGCTAAGTGTGACACATGCATATGCGTCCTCTCTGCAGCCGCGTGCTTAGTGTGACACCTACACCCTCTCTGCAGCAGTGGGCTAAGTGTGACACCTGAATCTACACCCTTTATGCAGCAGTGACCTAAGTGTGACACATGCATCTGCAACCTCTCTTTACCAGTGAGCTAAGTGTGACACCTGCATCTGCGCCCTCTCGGCAGCAGTGAGCTAAGTGTGACACCTGCCTCTGCACCCTCTCTGCGTCAATGAGCTAAGTGTGACACCTGAATCTTCACCCTTTCGGCATCAGTGTGGTAGAGTGACACATACGTATGTACCCTCTGCAGCAGTGAGCTACGTGTGACACCTGCATCTGCGCACTCTTCTCTTTGCAGCAGTGACATAAGTGTGACACCTCCATCTGCACCCTCTCTGCAGCAGTGACCTAAGTGTGACACCTGCATCTGTGCCCTTTCTGCACCAGTGAGCTAAGTGTGACACCTGCATCTGCACCCTCACTACAGCAGTGAGATGAGTATGGAACCTGCACACCTACAACAGTGAGCCAAGGGTACTCTGCACTCTCCCTGCAGCCGTGTGCTAAGTGTGACACCTGCATCTGCACCCTCTCTGCAGCTGTGAGCTAGGTGTGACACATTGTTGGACTTGGCCCTTTTTGCAGGGTCATTCCTAAACTTTTTTCCTTCCTCCTGCATTTTTTCTGAACTGTTGTTGGCTGTTTTATGACTCTGGGCGCCATACCACTGCTGATCAGTGCTAAAGTGCATATGCTCTCCCTATTGTAAAATATATGTTGGTTGGATTCCATGATTGACTTATTTGGTTTACTGTCAGCCCCTAGTAAAGTGCACCAGGTATGCCCGGGCGTATAAATACAAATACCGCTGGTGGGCTTGCAGCACTGGTTGTGCCACCCAGAGAAGCGGCCTGGTAAAATGTGTCTAAGGTCTGCCATTGCAGAACCTGCGTGCAGTCTGGTACTGTCATGCTGACTGGGCTAGTGCACACACTTGCCAGTCCCTAAACCTTCCCTTAACTTCATGTTAGTCACCCCTATGGAAGGCCCAAGGGCAGGGTGTGTTGTAAGCATAAGGTAGGACAAGCCCTGATGTGTGTGGCATGTCCTAATAGTGAATTACAGCCAATTTCGTTTTTCACTATTGTAAGGCTACCTGTTCTCATAGGCCAGAATGGGCTGTTAAGATTGTTACATCCTATGATCCTAACCGACCCAGGGAACATGGTAGAAATTCGAGTTTAGTATGCCTGAACTCAGTATAATAAAATACATCTTTTAGTAAAGTTTATTTTAATATTCTGTGTTTGCAAATACCACTTTTAGAAAGCTGGTATTTGCTTGCCTAACCATTTCAGCCCGCCTCTGCTATGATGTGTATCTGCTGTCTGGTTTCTGTGAGTGACAGGAATGGGGAATTCCATAGGGCAGGGCTAGGTAGCCTGGCGGTGAATAGAAAGATTGACATCCAGATGGGTGGGAGGAGTGCACCTGGACTCTGAATAGGGTTATGCTCTGCCACCACAATGCTGGCTCCACCTCCTGTGGAGCGGCTTATGTCTCTGCCCTGCACCCTGAATGGAAAGTCAGAGACATGTCAACAAAGTGCTCAGGAACTGGTTCTGGCTGGGCAAAGGCCCCTCTACCCCAGAGGAACAAAGGAATTAGGGGTATAAGTATTGGGACCCTGCTCCCAAGAAATTAGATCCTGCTTGACAAGAAGAACCTCTGCCTGAGGGGAAGGAACTGCTGAAGGAGAGGAGAAAGACTACAAAAGACTTTATTTCAACTTGTGCTTAAAAAGATCTCCAAGGGCCTGAGTAGAGCTGGCCTCCTGTTAAGAAGTCCCAGGAACAAAAGGACTTCACCCCCAGCTTCCCCCTGATCTCTGCTCTGTGAGTTCGGCCCTTCCTAGAGTGCAGGAACCAGTTGTGGGGCCTCTGGAAGTTGTGCCTGCTGTTGGGAAGCTGGCCGAGAAAAAAGAAACCAAAGATCCCACTTTTTCACGCACAGCCGGCTTAGCAAGAAAATTCCAGTCGCACCGCTCGTTAGCGTGCAGAATTTTATCTCTGAGGAACTCGTCGCAGAGCCTGCTGCCGCTGAGTCCGATCAGCGCTGGGAAAATCGTCGCCCCGCTTGTTAGCGGGCCGAATTTGATCGCTACCAGCCCCGATCCCCGCTCCGCCTGTTAGCAGGCAGAATTCTATCGCTGCGAACATCGTCGCTGAGCCAGATCAGCGCTGGAAAAATCGTCGCTCCGCTCGTTAGCGGGCTGAATTCGATCGCTGCGGACATCGCCGCACATCCAGCCAAGATCACCGCTCCGCCTGTCAGCGGGAAGAATTCTATCGCTGCGAACTTCGTCGCAGAGCCTGCCGCTGCTGTGTGGAATCGTCGCAGCACAGTCAAAATCATCGCACCGCTCGTTAGTGTGAGGAATTGGATCGCTGTGAAAATCGTCGCAGGCCCAACCAAGATAACCGCTGGTGAAATTGTCGCCCCGCTCGTTAGCCGGCCGAATTTTGTCGCATCGTGCCTTAGCGAGGAAATTTCTACCAGATATGCTACGCCTTGATTGTCAACGCCGGAGTGCCGCTAAGAACTTTTGTCGCATCCCCAGGTACTGTGGGTTAAAACTGACACTAAGGTGAATGATTTTGTCGCTAACCTAAGAACTCTTTCTGAAATCATATTCTTGAACTGTGTATGTCCTTTTTGTTGTTATTTGGTCTTGTGCTAAGTCCTTATATATAAAGATCACTATTTTTGATATAAATCTAGTGTGGTGTCCATTTGTGGTGTTGTCACTGAGTTACTGTATATGGTCACAAATGCTTAACCTATATAACGCCCAATAAGTCTTGTCTGCTCGCGCCAAGCTACCTAGAGTGTGAGCAGGGGTTATTTTAAGAGGGTAATCCCCTTATCCTGACTAGAGGAGAGGGTCCCTGCTTAAACAAGTACTTACCGGTGCCGACCAGAGACCCCCAATTCTAACACACATACATATGCACCATCTCTGCAGCAGTGAGCTAAGTGTGACACCTGCATCTGCACTCTCTATGCAGCAGTGACCTAAGTGTGACACCTCCATCTGCACCCTCTCAGCTGCAGTGAGCTAAGTGTGACATGTACATCTGCACCCTCTCGGCAGCTGTGAGTTACATTTGGCACCAGCATCTGCACCCTCTGGGCAGTAGTGACTTAAGCGTGGCACTTGCATCTGCACCCTCTCTGCAGCAGTGACCTAAGTGTGATACCTGCATCTCCACCCTCTCGGCAGCAGTGAGCTAAGTGTGAAACCCACATCTGTGCCCTCTCTGCACCAATGAGCTAAGTGTGACACCTCCATCTGCACCCTCTTTGCAGCAGTGAGCTACGTGTGACACTTGGATGTGCACCCTCTATGCAGCAGTGACCTAAGTGTCACACCTGCATCTGCAACCTCTCTGCAGCAGTGAGCTAAGTGTGACACGTACATCTGCACCCTCTCGGCAGCTGTGAGTTACGTTTGGCACCTGCATCTGCACCCTCTCTGCAGATGTGAGCTAAGTGTGACACACACATATGCACCCTTGTAGGAGAGTAGGATCTGAACTTATGTTGCCCCCACTTTTTTTTCTGATGTATACACTGGTTTCTGGCTATAGTCTGGCTGGGCCCCTGCTAATCAGGGCCCCAGTCTCTCCGTTCTCTCTAAACAACTTGGTGTGCATATTAGATGCACTAGTGATTGGATACTGTGGTACCTTATGAGCCCCTAGTATATGGTACCTTAGGTGCCTAGGGCATTGGTACTTCACAGGCCTACCAGGGGCTGCAGCATGTATTATGCCACCCCTGGGAAGCATTCTCAATCTGACACCACAGGCCTGCTACTGCAGCCTGGGTGAGGTAGTGTTAGCACTCCTCACTGAGGTATAGGTTCCTATATCTCACCATACACACACATATAAACCTATCAGCCACCCCTATAGCAGGCCCTATCAATCCTGAGGGCAGGGTGTTTGGTTTACTATGTGAGGGGGTGCTTCTGCATGAGCAGGACCCCTCTGCAGCTGGCAGAGTCTATTCTCTACTGCTGTTTGTGGATGCGGTTAAACCATATACTCTTAAGTGCATTATAACCTCGCGATAAATGCTAACTTTGGAATGACTGCATCAAGACATGTCGTGTTTGGTGTCAAACAGCTTGGAATCATACCCCCACACCAGTAACTGGTGTGGGAGTATGATCCCACCCTTCTAGAGGGGATGACATGTACCCACTGTACTAAACGGTAGAAATCTGAAAGAGCCCTGGCATCACAAAATGGATGCCACCAGCACAGACACCGGGCTGCACTCCTGCTGCTGACCGAAACTCACAGTGGAGGAAGCCCAACAAAAGGCATCCTGTCACAGGGAGGTGTCACCACCTTCCAGACAGGATTTAGTGTATTGGGGCTGGGTGGGTGCACTCTTAGAGTGCTTTGAAGTCCTGCACTGGGGGAGCAGTAGGCTCCTCTGTGCATATGCCAGCTCAAACCGGTTCAGGGGCTACCTGCCCCTGCTCTGGCACGAAACTGGACAAAGGAAAGTGGGTGTAACCACCCACTACCCTGACCCTCCCAGAGGAGTGGTCATAGAGCTAGTCCCTCCCATATCTTCACTATAAGATAGCAAGCATTGCCAATGCAATTCAGATTACCCTGGACGACGCTCTACAAAGAAGAATCCTGGCCCTTCGACGTTCCACTATCTCTGAAAGACTGAAGAATCTCCCTTGGAGTCAAGGAGTGACTCCCCTGCTTGGCAGGCACCAAAAACCTTAATCAACGGTTGCAAACTTTTCTGCTCCTGCCGAAGTTCGAAGTCCCTGCTGCCCTGGAAGTAGATTTCCTGACTTCTCGACGGCCATTGTGAGTCCCCAACGAAGCTGTGGCGAGTGGACCCCACGTGTGACGAGGAACAGCAATACCTGGGGACCGTGCATTATTGTCGAGTGCAAACCCTAAACAACGTTCTACGAACTTGTGCATTGGACCATTTGTGGCCCACGCCTCCAGCAGGTCTTGCACTAAACTCAGCTGCCTACCCCGTTCCGAGTGACCGTGGGCTCCCGTGAAGCATTTCCTGAGGCGGCATCTTCGCAATCACTTGCCCGTTGGCTAGTGGGTTCCCTGAAGACTTTCTCATTGACTCAAAGGGCTTTCCTGGTTGCTCCAGGCCTGCCCTCACTTACCCTTGCAGGGTGAGTCCATCAGACCTTGCTGGTCTGCATCATCGACTTTCTTCAGTCTACACGAGACTTGCAGTTGCCAAGGCTTGTTGGCTCCAATCCGGTTGCCGACACCGTCATCAGCTGCAGACGTTGTGGTACACTCGGAATCCAGCTGCTGGTCATCGTCGATCCCTCCTGGACCTCGTGAGCGAAGAGTCAAAACACCATCAATGACCTGAATCGACGCAACATCTGTGGTCATCCATCTTACTGGCCACCGGTCACTGGCAAGTGACCTTGAACACTGTCCCTTCAATTTTCAGGTCTTCCACATCTTCAATCCATCTTCAGGTTCCAGCGGACACTTCTTCAGTCGTCGCAAGCAGCAAGTCTTCTTTGGTCTCCATTGAAAACAGCGCCTCGACCCGACACCAAAAGACACCTATGCACCCGGCTTCCCTGGGTGAGGTAACTCGTGCACTCCAGTGCCCTAGTGTGTGTTGGCCCTCAAAGTACTTACCTTGTAAGTGGCTTGCTTGTTGACTTCCTCGAAGTGCCCTAGAACTTTAAAATTCAAACCGCGACTTGCTCCATTGAAACCAATAGGGAACCCACGGCTGTGTTTAGACACTGCACGTGTCTCCCGTGGGCTTGTTACTTACCTGCTAACACTGCAGTAGTGAAACCCCAGCGATTCCCCAGGCCCTAGGCCTTGTCATTTTGCAAGTCGACATCCTTAACCCATTTTTTTTAGTATATGGTCTGGTACGCCCCTAGGGCTCCAGCCATATTTGTGCTTAATTTATTGTGAAACGTTGACATTTGAATGTGTACCTGGCTTCTAATCTCATAAAGAGATTAGTAGAGTGTGTCTAGAAATAAATACATATATATTTGATATATATACCTGTGTGGTGTCCTTTCATTTGGTAATTCAAGAGATTATAAGGTAAAACAAGCTGCTTTACATTCCTCAGAGACTTAGCCTGAAGGCTGCTCTCCACAGCTACCACTAGGATAGCTTTCTTTAAAAGGTTGTCTTAAACCTATCTACCATAAGAGTCGAATTGGACTGGTGCAAGGTGGCCACTATAACTAGTGACCAGCATATGCCAGGCCAACTTCTCACATTGGTGGGCAGCGTGTGGGATTCCAGCTTGCCATTGTTTTACCAGAAAATCTCTATTTGAATTACTAATTGAAAACCACTAAAGGTACTCAAGGTACATATAAAGTCAAGCTAGTATCAATAAGTTCTACTGAACTTAGAGCAGTTTGTGAAGGGATAAGCACACCCTTGCTACAGCTCAAGCTAGGTTCAGTAGGCCTCAACTAGTGTAGGTTGTACAACACTGCACAACACTAGTATGTCTCACCAAGGTGGAACCAGAGGGACCACCCCATCTCAGTACAAAGACATAGCCTACACTGACCTGAAGGCCTTATGCTTTGAAAGACAACTGAGGGTAGGCAGGAGTCCCTCCTCACAACACCTGATAGATCTGTTAGTAGCAGATGATCTGAAACTGGCTCTAGGAGCTAGTGGGTCTGCATCAGGGAGTGGGTCAACCATAGTCTCTGGGTCTGATGATGAAAACCAAGATGACCTGGAGTCTGTGATTGAAGGGCCAGACCCAGAAAGGTCTGAACAGAACAGAGGAATTCTCCTTAAGAGAACTGACAGAGTGGAAGAAAGGCCTAGGTCCCCCTCAAGGGACTCTGACCATTCATACCACTCTGGAAGAGAATCTGTTCCACAGAGGAACTCACACTATCCCAGAGAGAGACCTCCTCTGACAGAAGGTTCAAGATGCTCCAGTATGAGGAAGCTAGGTTTGCCCTCAGAACCAAGCAATTGCCCTTAGATAGAGAAGCCTTTGAGCTCCAGAGAGCTTCTAAGAAGGAGGGGTTTGATACCCCTGGTGGCAGCAACAGTGTCCCTAGAGGCAGAGATTACATTCCAGACCATAGGAACATGTCCAAGGCTGTTCCTCCCTACCAGAGTGGGGATGATATCCACAAATGGATAACTGCTATGGAGAGGCCCTGTAAAGTTCAACAGGTCCCCCAGACACAGTGGGCAGCAATCTTGTGGTTCTCCTTTTCAGATAAAGGTAGAGACAAGCTCCTCACTGTTAGAGAAGAGGATGCTAATGATTATGAAGCCCTGAAGAGTGTTTTGATAGATGGGTTTGACTTAACCACTGAACAGTACAGGTTGAAGTTCAGAGATACCCAGAAAGCACAGACTCAGGATTGGACTGACTTTGTTGATTGTGCAACCAAGGCTCTAGAAGGTTGGCTGGTGGGTAGTAGAGTAACTGATTTTAAGGGATTGTATAATCTTATAATGAGAGAACAGATCCTTAATAATTGCCAAAACCAGTTGTTGCATCAGTACCTGGTGGACTCTGATCTGACCTCTCCCCGAGAATTGGGAAAGAAGGCACACAAATGGGTCAGAACCAGGGTGAGGCAGAAAACCCAGAACCAAGGTGGTGACACTAAGAAGCAAGATCCTAAAGGCTCAGATAAAGGTGGGGATAAGTCAAAAGACCAGAAGTCTTCACAAGGGCCCCATAAATCTGCATCTGGTGGGGATTCACAATCCAACAAGGGAAAAGGCCAAAAGAAGCCCCGGTGCAAATTCTGTAAACAGAAAAGGCACTGGACTTCAGATTGTAACAAGTCCAAAGACCAAACCACCACCACTCCAGCCCCTAAGGCAACTGTTCCCCCTAGTGCAGTCATTGGTGGAGGTAGTACTCAGAATAAGGGTGTAGTAGGGTTGACCCTGGGTTCTGATGTGGACTCTGGCCTAGTCAGAGTACCAACACAGGCATTGCTAGTTTGTGAGGGAGACCTTGATATGTCCTTCCTAGTGAGCCCCAGTAATCTGGGCAAGTACAAACAGCAGCCTATCATAAATGGCAAACAGGCTTTGGCATTCTGGGAGACAGGTGCTAGTGTCACCATGGTGGCAGAGGATCTAGTGGACCCTGCACAGATCATCCTGGGTGAAATGTACCAGGTTACCAATGCAAGCAATGTCAGGACCAACCATAGTCTGGCAGCTGTGAATTTCTCCTGGGGAGGGGTAACTGGCCTCAAAAAGGTAGTAGTCAGTAGGCCTGGGCGGCAAATTCCGTTCCGCTCGCGTAATTTGCGTAATTTGCGTAATTTCGCGTTCCGCGGAGAACGCGAAATTGCTCAAAAGTCTGCTTTCCGCGATTTCGTGAAATTTTTGCTTGTTCGCGTTCTCAAAATGCATGTTCGCGAGATATTTCTCCTCGAGCACGCAAACAGCAATTGCGAACAGGAAAAAAGCATCGCGAACAAGCAATTCCGCGTGTTCGCGGAATTTCTGCGTGTTCGCGGAGATTTTTTACCGTTTCGCGGAGATTTGCGTAACGCAATTGCGCAAATTCCGCCCACCCCTAGTAGTCAGTGCAGACCTCCCTGTCGAATGTTTGTTGGGCAATGATCTGGAGACTTCAGCTTGGTCTGAAGTAGAATTATGGACTCATGCTGAGATGTTGGGCATACCTGCAGAGGTATTTGCTGTGACCAGGTCACAAGCCAGAATGCATAAAGCTGAACCAGCTCTGGATCCTGAAACTATGGACCAGATGCTACCCAAGAGGAGGAGCAGTAGGGTTAAGGCTGGGCCTTCCCCTCTGTCTCAGATCTCAGATTCCCCTCCTGAGGGAGGGGAAGCAGATACTGAAGAAGGAACTGCCCCAGAGGAACTTTAGCCTGGTCAGGGTGAGTTCTTGGGGGCAGGGGGACCTTCCAGGGAAGATCTGAGCAAAGAGCAACAGTGCTGCCCCACTCTTGAACCCCTCAGACAGCAGGCTGCTGCTGAGGCTGCTGGGAGTGCTAGTGGGTCCCATAAGGTTTATTGGGATGAGGGGTGCCTATATTCTGAGGCTAAAGATCCTACCCCTGGAGCCACCAGGAGGTTGGTAATACCTCAGAAGTTTAGGGGGTTCCTCTTGACCCTAGCACATGATATCCCATTGGAAGGACACTTGGGCCAAAACAAGACCTGGGACAGACTTGTACCACATTTTCATTGGCCACACATGTCTGAGGACACCAAGGAGTTTTGTCGCTCCTGTGTCACTTGCCAAGCCAGTGGCAAGTCAGGTGGCACAACAAAGGCCCCCCCTGATACCACTACCTGTGGTGGGGGTTCCCTTTGAAAGGGTAGGGATTGACATTGTTGGTCCCCTTGACCCACCAACTGCATCTGGGCACAGATGTATACTGGTGGTAGTGGATCATGCCACCAGGTATCCAGAAGCTATACCCCTAAGGACTACCACAGCTCCTGTGGTAGTAAGAGCCCTCATTGGAGTTTTCTCCAGAGTGGGTTTCCCTAAGGAGGTCATCTCTGACAGAGATTCCAACTTTATGTCAGGATATCTAACTGCAATGTGGAAGGAGTGTGGTGTCAACTACAAGTTCACTACTCCCTATCACCCACAATGCAATGGGTTAGTTGAGAGATTCAACAAAACCCTACAGGGAATGATTAAAGGCCTCCCAGAAAAGCTTAGGAGAAAATGGGACTTTTTACTTCCCTGCCTTCTGTTTGCATACAGGGAGGTTCCACAAAAGGGGGTTGGCTACAGCCCTTTTGAACTTCTGTTTGGGCACCCTGTTAGAGGACCCTTATGTCTGGTGAAGGAGGGATGGGAGTTGCCTCTCAAACCTCCCAAACAGGATGTGATGGACTATGTACTTGGTCTCCGCTCCCGGATGTCAGAGTATATGAAGAAGGCAACTAAAAACCTTGAGGCAAGCCAAGAATTACAAAAAGCTTGGCATGACCAAAAGGCTGCCCTGACTGTTTATCAGCCAGGCCAGAAAGTGTGGGTGTTGGAGCCTGTGGCCCCAGCAGCTCTCCGGGACAAATGGAGTGGCCCCCATACAATTGTTGAGAAAAAGGGAGAGGTCCCCTACTTGGTAGATCTTGGCACTCCCAGGAGCCCCCTTAGGGTGCTCCATGTCAACAGACTTAAGCCATATGTGGACAGGGCTGACATGAGCTTGCTCATGGCAACTGATGAGGACCAGGAGGAGGAGAGTGACCCTCTCCCTGACCCGCTCTCACAGAACCCTGATGATGGGTCAGTTGATGGTGTTGCTTTGGCAAGCCGCCTCACTGAGCATCAGCAGACTGAACGTAGACAAGTGCTACGACAGTTTAGACATATGTTTAGCCTGACCCCAAGTCAGACTTCCTGGTGCACCCATGAGGTGGACACTGGAGACAGTCTGCCTGTAAAGAATAAAATCTACAGGCAACCTGACCATGTCAGGGATTGCATCAGGACTGAAGTCCAGAAAATGTTGGAGCTAGGTGTTATTGAGCCTTCAGATAGCCCTTGGGCTAGCCCAGTAGTCCTTGTGCCAAAACCTCATACCCAGGGTGGTAAGAAAGAGATGAGGGGCCTGATTCACAGAACTAACAAGAAAAAATCATAAACTTACTACCATTTTGGTATTCACAGAAGACACTTACTCACTTTGGTATTCACAGAAGTTAGGACTCCTAACTTTAGGACTCCTAAATGCCTTCTGTGAATACCGAAAGTCTTAAAGTTAGGATTTTTCTCAGGTTAGGAGTCCTAAAGTTAGGAGTCCTAACTTCTGTGAATACCGAAATGAGAAAGTGCCTTCTGTGAATACCAAAATGAGTAAGTGCCTTCTGTGAATACCAAAATGGTAGTAAGTTTAGGATATTGTCTTAAGTTAGTTCTGTGAATCGGGCCCGAGGTTTTGTGTTGACTACAGGGGCCTCAATGCAGTCACCAGGACTGATGACTACCCAATACCAAGGGCAGATGAACTAATAGACACTTTGGCCTCAGCCAAGTATCTCAGTACATTTGACCTTACAGCTGGTTACTGGCAAATCAAGTTAGCTGATGATGCCAAGGCTAAAACAGCATTTTCGACCCCTGGTGGGCACTATCACTTTGTGGTAATGCCCTTTGGTTTGAAGAATGCACCTGCCATTTTTCAGAGGTTGGTGAAAAAGTTCTGACTGGTATGGAAACTTATTGCTCAGCTTATCTTAATGATATTGCTGTCTTTAGTTCCACCTGGCAGGATCACCTGGACCACCTCAGGAATGTACTGGAGGCCCTGCAGAAAGCAGGCCTCACTATCAAGGCCACTAAGTGCCCTATAGGGCAGAGTCAGGTTGTGTACCTGGGCTACCTTGTAGGTGGAGGCCAGGTTCGACCATTGCAGAGCAAAATCCAGACCATAATGGAATGGGTAGCTCCAACCACCCAGACACAGGTGAGAGCCTTCTTGGGCCTGACTGGGTACTATAGGAAGTTTGTTAAGGGATATGGATCTATGGTGACCCCCTTAAATGATCTGACCTCCAAGAAAATGCCAAAAAAGTGGTCAAAAGGCATTTGACGACCTCAAGCAGGCAATGTGCACTGCCCCCATCTTACAGAGTCCAGATTACAAAAAGAAGTTCATTGTTCAAACAGATGCTTCAGAGCTGGGTGTGGGAGCTGTACTGTCTCAACTTAATGATGAAGGTCCAGACCAGCCAGTAGCTTTCATAAGCAGAAGGCTGACCCCTAGAGAGAAACGTTGGTCAGCTATTGAGAGGGAGGCCTTTGCTGTGGTGTGGGCCCTGAAGAAGCTGAGGCCATACTTGTTTGGCACTCACTTCATAGTTCAGACTGACCACAAGCCCCTCCTATGGCTCAAACAGATGAAAGGTGAAAATCCTAAACTGCTCAGGTGGTCCATTTCCCTACAGGGGATGGGCTATACAGTGGAACATAGACCTGGGACCCAACATGCCAATGCAGATGGACTCTCAAGGTATTTCCACTTAGAACATGAAGACTCAACTGGTCAAGGTTAGTTTAATGTCCCTGCGTTTGGGGGGGGGTTGTGTAGGAGAGTAGGATCTGCACTTATGTTGCCCCCACTTTGTTTCTGATGTATACACTGGTTTCTGGCTATAGTCTGGCTGGGCTCCTGCTAATCAGGGCCCCAGTCTCTCCGTTCTCTCTTAACAACTTGGTGTGCATATTAGATGCACTAGTGATTGGATACTGTGGTACCTTATGAGCCCCTAGTATATGGTACCTTAGGTGCCTAGGGCATTGGTACTCCACAGGCCTACCAGGGGCTGCAGCATGTATTATGCCACCCCTGGGAAGCATTCACAATCTGACACCACAGGCCTGCTACTGCAGCTTGTGTGAGGTAGTGTTAGCACTCCTCACTAAGGTATAGGTTCCTATATCTCACCATACACACACATTTAAACCTATCAGCCACCCCTATAGCAGGCCCTATCAATTCTGAGGGCAGGGTGCTTGGTTTACTATGTGAGGGGGGCTTCTGCATGAGCAGGACCCCTCTGCAGCTGGCAGAGTCTATTCTCTGTTGCTATTTGTGGATGCGGTTAAACCATATACTCTTAAGTGCATTATAATCTTGCGGTAAATGCTAACTTTGGAATGACTGCAGCAAAACATGTTGTGTTTGGTGTCAAACAACTTGGAATCATACCCCCAAACCAGTAACTGGTGTGGGAGTATGATCCCACCCTTTTAGAGGGGATGACATGTACCCACTGTACTAAACGGTAGAAATCTTCTAGAGCCCTGGCATCACAAAATGGATGCCACCAGCACAGACACTGGGCTGCCCTCCTGCTGCTGGCCGAAACTCGCAGTGGAGGAAGCCCAACAAAAGGTATCCTGTCACAAGGAGGTGTCACCACCTCCCAGGCAGGATTTAGTGTATTGGGGCTGGGTGGGTGCACTCCTAGAGTGCTTTGAAGTCCTGCACTGGGGGAGCAGTAGGCTCCTCTGTGCATATGCCAGCTCAAACCGGTTCAGGGGCTACCTGCCCCTGCTCTGGCGTGGAACTGGACAAAGGGAAGTGGGTGTAACCACCCCCTACCGTGACCCTCCTAGAGGAGTGGTGATAGAGCTAGTCCCACCCCTATCTTCACTATAAGATAGCAAGCATTGCCATTGCAAAGCAGATAACCCTGGACGATGCTCTACAAAGAAGAATCCTGGCCCTTCGACGTTCCACTACCTTTGGAAGACAGAAGAATCTCCCTTGGAGTCAAGGAGTGACTCCCCTGCTTGGCAGGCACCAAAAACCTTAATAAACGGTTGCAAACTTTCCCACTCCCGCCGGAGTTCGAAGTCCCTGCTGCCCCAGAAGTGGATTTCCTGACCTCTCGGCGGCCATTGTGAGTCCCCAGCAGAGCTGTGGTGAGTGGACCCCAGGAGTGACGAGGAACAGCAATACCCGGGGATCGTGCACTATTGTCGAGTGCAAACCCCAAACAATGTTCTACGAACTTGTGCTTTGGACCATTTGTGGCCCAAGCCTCCAGCAGGTCTTGCTCCAAAAATCAGCTGCCTACCCTGCCCCGAGCGACCGTGGGCTCCTGTGAAAAATTTCCTGAGGCGGCATCTTCACGATCACTTGCCCATTGGCTAGTGGGTCCACCAAAGACATTCTCATCAACTCAAAGGGCTCTCCTGGTTGCTCCAGGCTTGCCCTCACTTACCCTTGCAGGGTGAGTCCTTCAGACCTTGCTGGTCTGCATCATCCACTTTCTTCAGTCTACACGAGACTTGCAGTTGCCAAGGCTTGTTGGCTCCAATCCAGTTGCTGACACAGTCATCAGCTGCAGACGTCATGGGGCACTCCGAATCCAGCTGCTGGTCATTGTCAATCCCTCCTGGACCTCGTGAGCGAAGAGACAAATCACCATCGACGACCTGAAGCGGCGCGACATCAGTGGTCATCCATCCTGCTGGCCACCGGTCACTGACAAGTGACTTTGAACACTGTCCCCTCAATTTTCAGGTCCTCTTCATCTTCAATCCACCTTCGGATTCCAGCGGACACCTCTTCAGTCGTCTCAAGCAGCAAGTCTTCTTTGGTCTACATTGAAAACAGCGCCTCGACCCGACACCAAAAGACACCTATGCACCCGGCTTCCGTGGGTGAGGTAATTTGTGCACTTCGGTGCCCTAGTGTGTGTTGGCCCTCGAAGTACTTACCTTGTAAGTGGCTTGCTTGTTGACTTCCTCGAAGTGCCCTAGAACTTTAAAATTCAAACCGCGACTTGCTCCATTGAAACCAATAGGGAACCCGCGGCTGTGTTTAGACACTGCACGCGTCTCCCGTGGGCTTGTTACTTACCTGCTAACACTGCAGTAGTGAAGCCCCAGCGATTCCACAGGCCCTAGGCCTTGTCATTTTGCAAGTCGATATCCTTAACCCATTTTTTTAGTATATGGTCTGGTATGCCCGTAGAGCTCCAGCCATATTTGTGCTTAATTTATTGTGAAACGTTGACATTTGAATGTGTACCTGGCTTCTAATCTCATAAAGAGATTAGTAGAGTGTGTCTAGAAATAAATACATATATATTTGATATATATACCTGTGTGGTGTCCTTTCATTTGGTAATACAAGAGATTATAAGCTAAAACACGCTGCTTTACATTCCTCAGAGACTTAGCCTGAAGGCTGCTCTCCACAGCTACCACTAGGATAGCTTTCTTTAAAAGGTTGTCTTACACCTATCTACCATAAGAGTCGAATTGGACTGGTGCAAGGTGGCCACTATAACTAGTGACCAGCATATGCCAGGCCAACTTCTCACAGCAGCTGTTTCGAAAATATGGCCATCGGGGAATAGATCTCCAGTAGTGAGTAGGTTATAATGTCGAAGTGCAGTGTGAATGGGCATTGGGCAGCAGCTACGGGAAAGGTTTGCGCTGCTGCGTCCTCCGTCCCGCCTGCTATTGATTCTACTTGGGATGTGTGAGACACAAAACTCCCACTGCTCTTCCAGTGCAGCAGGGAGACCTGTAACTGCTCCTGCGGCCGCTGTAACTCTAAAAACACTTCCCTCTAGTGGCCAGCCCGCGGATGCAATACTCGGATGCAGCGCTCCTCTCCACGGCCCCATCTGGTTTGGCCATCTTCTCAGAATCCGTACCCTCGCTGAGGATTTCTGGGAAGGCTATGTTTTTCCCAAGGCAAGATGATCTCCGCCATTGTAGACTCAACAGGTCTGTTCCTAAGCCAATATGAAGAAGTCATTGCAACTTCCTTTTTCAAGCCTATTAAAAGGGGAGAAATGTAACTAATCTTTGCGTCGCAACACTTCCAGTTCAGACCATCTCTTGACCAATTGGACAGCAAGATTATTTTCCACTGGATCTAAAGATATTTTCTCAGCTTGGTTGCAATTCCCAGAGTCAAAGAAATACATTTACAAATTTCCAGGTGAACAGATTCTAAACTAGAAGCGTACCCTATTTTCCATAAGCAATCCACAATTTGAATTACATGACATAGAGTAGTGTCTCAAGAGATAGCGACAAATCAGCGTTGCAACACTTTTCATGAATGAGGTCCAGGGATGAGCCCTACCTTATTGATAGGCCGCATTCCTGCCCTGTAGTTTTGTCACAGGGCAGCGCAGCAACATTCCATGCAGCGCTGTCCAGCACCAAAACCTTTTGAAATAAGACCCCAAGTGTTTGCACCAATTTTAAGACCAGCTATTTTCTACTCTTAAAAAACTGCCTCTAACTGCAGTAAGAGGCAGTTTTTTTGGTTCTGCACTATACAAGGAATACCTTGTAAATATGGCGAAGTGGGGTTAGCGGCAGTTTTTGCACGGGAACGCCTACCTTACATCTCATTTTCGTTAACTCCCGCTAACAGAAGTGGTGATATCAAAAATGCACGTTTGCGCCAGAAAACTTCCACTAACTGAGGTTAGCAACAACTTGTAAATAAGGCGATAAAAAAATAGCTGCCGTAACGTTCAAAACTTGACGATACGGCGGCGTTAAATCTTTGTACATATGCCCCCTTGTATTTCCAGGAACGTCCATCACAGTAAATCATGTAAATGCATTGAACATATTGGAGCCGTACATCAAACGTTCAACAAATTGCAAAGTGGGATTTTGGTTCTTAAAATTAAATAGATAAACTATCCCTTTTTCTCCTATCGACTAAGGGTCATTTTGTGGTTTTACCTGGCGGTAACTGCCAGTAAAAACTTGCCACTTCATTCCGCACTCTAAAGAGGGTGGGTGGACAAATTGCAAACCCTCCGATGGCCCTTCTGCTGTTGGGCCACTGGAGGTGTATGTCAGCGACAGAGATGAAGAACAGTGCGTTGTCGACATAGTGATGGTCTGACTCTATCTGAGGAGGGCGGAGCTTCAGTTATCTGAGGGGGCACTCTGACACCACTGGAGAACCCTCTCTGCCAAACTCTAGATCAGACCTTACTGTGAGAAGCACAGGGCAGATAAGCACATTCTCCTAATCCGTCCCTCACATATAAAGCTCTCCATGCTGGGAAGAGGGACAGTGGGAGGTAAGGCTTACCTTGTCATAGGAGTACCACATATCTGCCACAGAGATGCCAGTGATGAGCAGGAAGGGTGCGTGGTCACTGCCAGAGCCGGGGCCGTCAATGCTGCAGAAGGAAAGAAGCGATGAGCAAGAGAGGGGACCGCTGATGCGGAGGTCTCCCTCCTAAGGCAGGTCCAGGTAGGAATCTCAGAGTGACTCACCCATCATTTGTTTTTAATAACCAATGTTATTCGTTTTTTCAGGACAAACAAACATCAGCTATCATTTATTAACGTAAGTACAATATCAATTGGCTTTCACAATACGTAATAACAAATTTTGCAATCACTAATATTCCGAACCAGGACAGAATGACTGTACTTAAGTACTTTTCAACTTCAGTCTACCCTGAGCTGCTCTTAAACTCCTACAACTGATGTTGGTCTTCATCACCAAAGCCCCGCCCACTCACAAGTACCGGAAAGCTACGTACCCTGGGACAGGCTTGTCATACTGCGAGGGAGTGGTCGCCAGCCAAGTGTCGAACACCGTCTTTCTACCCGCCGCGACCTCAGATGTGTTGGGATTCTCAACCTCATGGAGAAAAGGGAAGACTGTAAGAGACCAGCAACCCAGACTCAATGCCCCTTCAACCTGTGCTGGAACCACGAGGGCACAAACCCAACACTTCACCCCAGAATCAGTGCCCCTTCAACCTTTGCTGGAGCCATGAGGGCACAAACCCAACACTTCACCCCAGGATCAGTGCCCCTTCAACCGGTGCTGGAACCATGAGGGCACAAACCCAACACTTCACCCCAGGATCAGTGCCCCTTCAACCGGTGCTGGAACCATGAGGGCACATACCCAACACTTCACCCCAAGATCAGTGCCCCTTCAACCGGTGCTGAAACCATGAGGGCACATACCCAACACTTCACCCCAGGATCAGTGCCCCTTCAACCGGTGCTGGAACCATGAGGGCACAAATCTAACACTTCACCCCAGGATCAGAACTGATGCTCCTTCACCCAAGATGGCATCAGATAGGTACAACCACAGCACTACATTCCAGGTTGAATGCCTTGGCCACAATGAAAACAACACATTGCCCCCTAGGCATCTTCCCAGGAGTGAAGCTCAATTACTCCATTGTTGCATCGAAATGATATCCTAGAATACCACACTCCAGGGCTAAAGCACCATCACCCCGTAGTGGTACCAAGAGGACATGCCACAAACACCCACAAACACCCACATCATCAACAGTGCCTTTGTACCCTCATGCACACACCCCTCATCTCAAAAGATCACCAGCCATGTTTTCCCTTCACATCAGTGATTCAGGGGTAATTGTTTTGCATCTAATATATGAAGCTGCAATCCTTACCCCTGTGCAACCCTGGTGGGTCATTTCTGTGTTCCTACATTCTGACCTGATGAGGGGTGCTGAAGCTACACTGGATATTCTAATAACATTTGGGGGCACTTGGAAGATTTCAGGGAAGTAGGTGCTTAGGGGCTCATTATGATGACGGGATGATCGCCACCGCAGGGTCACAATGTGATTCACCCACCGCCAAATTAGGATGGCGGTAGGAATCACATTGGTTCCGCGGCAGACAGAAAATCCATCCGCCATGGTCCCGCAAGGTGGTCCTTTTCCGCCCGCCTTGCGGAAATCGGAACCAGTGCATCATTGTGGCGGTGCCGTGCAGGCAGCGCCGTAGTGATTAGCATGAGCCCTTCCGCCTGTCTCTTTGCGGCGGGGAGCCCGCCACAAACAGACAGGCGGAGACTGGCTTTGGGGGCACGTTGTGGGCCAGCTCTGTGGGGGGTGCACTGGGGGAGTACCTATGGTACCCCTCTACATTTCTATGCACACGGTGGCATTTTCACATTGCGGACGGTGCTGCAGCAAGCAGCACCCTCCGCAATGTGAAAAGGCCAGGATTGGGTTGGTGGGACCGCTGCACGTCTGGCGGGAGGTCCCATCCCCGTTATGATTGCCGGCGGGTGGACTGATGTCCGCCCGCCATCATAATGAGCCCCTAAGTTCTCACTTCATCAGCACATCGTTATCTTCACCAGTTCTGAAGTTTCCTTGAAGCATGTGACGATGAGTCGCTTCATGCATGAACCCTGGTAATGCCTGTCATCATAACTTTGCGCGCCATCCTCAGTTCTCTCAGGTACAGTGATTTGTGCGGTCACTTTTATAATTATCCTTCCGATACTGTAGATATTAGTTAGCACTGCACGTCTCACCTTCATCGAAGTTCAGGTCAAATTACACAAGTTTGTTTTGTGTTTTCAAGGCCATCAGCTATGCTATTGATGAATTCCACAGATTGGTCCCTGTTGTAATATAGTTTGTAATTAGCGTGATCCCTTCACCTTTCTTTCCCTCTCCCATCTTCCACCCCCCCTGCTCTCTTCCCCTTGGTATCTCCCTTCTTAGAATCTTGAGTGAAGCTCAACTTAGAATGTTGGCACTCTGCCAGTCAGATGGTGCTAGAGAACCAGTTAATAGAGATCATTACTTACTTGCTGGAGTTTTCATCATTTTAACATTTTGGCGACGATCCATACTCCTTCCATACTGCGCTAGGGGCAGTTTCTGGTTCTCTCCCCTTTTACTACCTGCTTCACCAACTGCTTCTACGGAGTCCTGCTTTGCTGATTTTTCAAGTCACATGCAAGTCTTTGCCTGTTCTTTCTTCAGACGTTGCGGAGAGTGCTGCACTGACGATTTATTGATTTTGGCTGGTTCTCCATTTTATTTCTGAAGAGGAGCTTTTAAGCGCTTTGGTGCTGCTCCTGTAGGTGAGGAGTACTGGCTTTTGACTCCTTGTCCTCGGTCTCCAATGAGTGTTTATTTCTTCAAGAACGGAGCGTCCGGCACTCTTGCAAGAAACGCATTTAATGGGCACAACCACAAAAGCACTAGACAGATGGGGGTTCAAGATGGCGATACATTCGGAGTTCACGACGGGGTCCAGAGGGGTGGGCATATTAGTCAACAAACGTTCTCCCCTGATTCTGGTTGACTCTCGTAGGGAGGACCATGGCCGCTTTGCGGCACTGACCTGCCAATGGGAAGGGAAATTGTACAATTTGGTGACCGTCTACATCCCCCCGACACTACACCAGGCCTCCTTTAGGGCATTGGGTGAATTCCTGCTGGCGCTACCACAAGGGGAGCTTATCATGGGCGGGGACTTTAATGCAACCATGGACCCGACACTGGATAGGTCTTCATACAGGGAACATGGCAGCGCCACCCCCATTCTGCGAGAATTCACAGAGGCATTGGGCCTCGTAGACACCTGGAGGACGTACCGGCAAGAGGAGAGACAGTACACATTTCATTCTGGGGCCCACAACACCCTTTCCCGCATAGATTACATTTTCACGTCACCCGCAGGGTTCAAGGGAATGACTGAAGTGTCGCACCTACCCAGGGGTATTTCGGACCACTCACCGGTGGTCATTAAGTTTGCGACCTTTGACTCGCGTAAACGCACTGTGTTCCCAGTCCACCCCGGCTATCTCAAAATCCCTAAAATCAGCAAGGCCCTTAAAGCGTCGACCAAACAATATTTCACTGAAAATAAAGATTCTGTGAGGAGCCCGACGACACTCTGGGAGGCTTTTAAAACAGTCCTTCGCGGACAGGCAATCTCCATAATTACCGATCACAAGAAAACCCAGCGGCGGGCGGTGCTGGAGCTCGAGCGGGGGGTGAGTGAGGCTGAGGCAATCCATGCAACACAAGCAGATGATGATTCGGCACATAAAGTCCGCATGGCGCAGCAGGAATATAGGTCCCATCTTTGGGAGGGAGCACGAGCTAAACAGGTGGCGACTCAACATACGATTTATGAACTGGGGGACAAAGCAGGCAAACTGCTGGCCTGGCTTGAGAAAGGGGACCGCGCGGCGCGATGGGTGGCTCGGAATCGGCTAGACTCCGGGGAATTTACGTCAGAGCCACGGCGAATAGCAGGGGCCTTCGCGGCCCATTACAGAATGATATATACGCCTGAGGCCTCCTCTACCGTTGCAGATAATGAGGCCTTCCTTCGGGACATTGCAATGCCACGGCTGACCCCATCTGGGGTGGAGGCCCTGGAGGCGGACCTGACGGCTGAGGAGCTCACACTGGCGATTCTGGCCCTTCGCGCCGGAAAGGCGATGGGGCCCAACGGAATTCCGATTGAATTCTATAAGAAGAGCGCCTCCCTCGTGGTCCTGCACTTACTTGCCATGTATAGGAACAGTCTATCGACCGGGATCCTGCCTCGCGATCAGAGGATCGCTACGATAGTGGCGATCCCGAAACCTAACAAACCGGCGCACGAGTGCGCATCTTATCGCCCGATTTCGTTGTTGAACGCAGAGGCGAAGATTCTAGCCAAGGTGCTGGCGACAAGACTACAGCCATACCTCTCGACCCTGGTACACCCGGACCAGTCGGGATTTATGCCTCACCGAAACACAGCTCTGAATATACGGCGTCTCCACGGGATTATCGCGTGCCGCTCCTCGATAGAGGAGGACGCGGCCATCCTATCATTGGATGCACGGATGGCGTTCAATAGGGTGATATGGCCTTTCCTTTTTGCCGTTCTCCGCCACCTGGGACTTGGCCCCAAGATTTGCGCATGGATCCGGCTTCTGTACACCCAGCCACTTGCACAAGTGGTAGTAAACGGTCACGTCTCGGACGCCTTTCCGTTGGGACGAGGGACGCGACAGGGCTGCCCCCTTTCCCCGCTCCTTTTTGCTCTGGCTCTGGAGCCTTTGGCGGCGTGGGTGCGACAGGACCCGGTGATCCGGGGCCTCAAATGGACGATGGGATGGGAAGATCGTATTTCCCTATATGTGGACGACGTCCTGCTATACCTGGCCTCGCCGGCGCGTTCCATTGCCTGCCTCCTGGACATTTGTGCGTCATACGGGAAGAGGTCCGGCTATGAGATCAACTGGGAGAAATCCATCGTCTATATGCTCCGAGGCTCCCCGCCTCGGCTCCCGAGGGGCTGCGATATTCGGGTGGTCAAGGAAGGATTCAAATATCTCGGCATCTATGTAACTGCGGATAACGACAAATTTGTAGCTGAAAATCTAATGAAGCCCCTACAAAGGCTTCGTACTGACGTCAAGCACTGGCGCTCCCTGCCCCTGACACTGCTGGGAAGGGCTTCTCTTTTCAAAATGTTGGCCCTCCCTAGATTCCTCTACGTACTACAAAACACCCCTTTCTCGGTTGCGCCTTCGTATTTCGCGGCCGTCAACGCGGAGGTCACCGGCCTCTTGTGGGAGGACAAGGCGCCTCGGATAGCTCTCCACAAGCTCACCAGTGGGTGGTACGATGGCGGTATAGCCCTCCCAGACATCAAAACGTATTACTGGGCGTCGCAACTTATGGTTATAAATCAATGGCTTCATATGCCTGGAGACGACCCTGCGTATCGTATGGATAGGCAGCTGCTGGGGGCAGAGGGGGTTGTGGGAGCGCTATACAACCCCAAGAGAGGTCGCGTTCCGGCAGGGCCCGCATCGCATACCCTCCGGATATGGTTTGCGGCACAGCGGACTATGGGATGGGCGGGGAGGATTACCCAGGCTACGCCTCTCTGGGAGACAAAACAGCTTGGGGTGCTACGCACCACCAAGGGATTCCACCAGTGGGATCTAATTGGCATCTCCAGGGTCGGTGACCTCTGGAAGAAGGGAGAGGTGGTCACTTTCCCCCAACTACAGGCAGACTACGACTTGGCAGACACCGAACGTTTCCGGTACTTGCAAATTCGCCACGCACTTCGGGCGGCGATTCCACCCGGGACACGGCTCCCGGAGTCATCGCCGCTAGAAGATCGGCTCCTCACGGAACACCTAACTCAAAGAGCGACGTCCCTAACCTACTGGAAAATAATAAACAATCGCCCTGACCCTTTTTTGACCCTTAAGAGTAAATGGGAGGCAGAACTGGGAGACTTGGATGAAGCGGAGTGGCAGTCTGCGCTCTCCTCCCCTAAAGAGGTGGGCATATCGTCCAGACTAAGGCTGGTCCAACTTAAAATTCTACACCGCACATATTACACCCATACACTCCTATTTAAATTGCAGCGGGCGGACTCCCCACAGTGTCTTAGGCAATGTGGGCAGGAAGGAACTTTCTTTCACACCCTCTGGGAGTGCCCAGTCATAGCGCTTTACTGGAAGGGAGTATTGCACACGCTCTCCCGGGTGACCAAAGTCCTGACGCTCCCGAAGCCTCGGAGGTGTCTACTCAATATCTGGGAACAGACAGACCACAAGAGAGTGACACAGCTCTGGGTGACGCTGGGGCTCATGCTGGCAAAACGCAATATAGCCCAGCGATGGGGATCGGGGCAGTCGCCTACCCTGGCGCAATGGATCCAGGACATGGACTCTGTAATGGTGGTTGAAAAAACTGTATATATGCATAGAGGTTGCCCCAAAAAGTGGTCCCAGGTGTGGGGTGGGTGGAATATTTATAGAGGTAATATATGTGAACCCCCTCACGATGCCTCAGACTCTGAACTCAGTGAACAAGAATAGCCAACCTATCGCTAGCCATAGTGGGGGATGGAAGCAAATGTATGATGCATATGGAGCGTCTTTATATATTAACTGTGCCCGTACTGAATTGTTGCAATACTTCTGGGCTAATTTCCTGCTAAGCCTGATACCAAGATGTGTTGTTTTTTGTTTGCAAAACTTAATAAAAATATTCAAAAAAAAAAAAAAAGAACGGAGCGTCCAACTCTGTTGTGTGGGATCCTCAGCGTGTGAGGCGCGTCACGACCGATTATCTGAAATTCAGCTCGTCAGTGCCACGTAATGACTGCTGGTGATTTCTCGGTGTATTGAGGCGTTTCCTGTCATTTTCAGTCACCGTCATTTAACCGAGGAATATTCACATCCTATGGAATTCCAATCTCCGTTTCCTGCTGAGTGATTTTTGCACGCTTCACTCCTCTCTGGCTGTGTGTCGTTGTGGCTGAGTGCTGGAGCACCTTTACGAAGAGATTTCCAGGTTTTGTGTGCCCTCACGTCTCCACACAGCTGATTCCTGGCGTTCGGCTGACAGTTTACTCGTCAGCTGAGGAGAATTGTGGTGCGTCTTCGACCTGTTCCCAGCAGGCGGCAGTATTCTCCACAGCAGCTCTTTTCTCTGCCGTCCAGATTGCTGCAGGACTGGGAGAGCGGCGTTCGGGTGTCAGTTCCCCAAATGTCAGTTTCCTCGTCAGCTGAGGAGTTTTGCTGCGCCACATACAGCTCTCTTCCCTGCAGGTGGCAGGTTGTCATCACAGCGGCTGTAGATCTTTGCTTTTATATCATTTCAGATGCAGGGGTTAAACATCCTACCCAGCATTTATCCTACAACGTGCCTTCCATCGCTGATGGGCACAGCTTTCCCAGTCAATTGTACATATTGGGAACCACCACAAACTTTAACTTAGTGTGTCCATGTCTATGACTCACAATTTTGCCTGGTTTAACGCGGATAGGCACAGCACCCGTACTACATTTGAAACCTAGTAGTTATAAATTTAAAAGAGAGTTCTTCAGCTTTGTATTTCTTTTATCTTTTCTTCTCCGTTGTTTCATTTTTCCTTGATATTATTACTGCAATTTTGTTTTATTTCTCTGACCTCTTTTTTTGTCTTTCAATTTTTCATCTCCTTCTGCTTTTTCTTATCATGGCTTCTTTTGCAATGTCTCAACCTCCTTCTTTCCTTAATGAGGAGGGTGAATCGCTTATTCCTTGAAAGAAATGGGTGAACCTTTTTGAGTCATATTTCATAGCTATAGGAGGTGATATATTCTCTAATGTACGTAAACAACATATTCTTTTGCATAATTTAGGCAAACATGCAAGAGAAATTTATGATGATTTACCTGAACTTGCTTAAATCTACAACCGGACATATTCCCACCAACAAGCAAGAGCCGGCATAAGCAGCCACATCCCCCACTCCACCCAGGTGCAGCTAATATATGTCACTCTCCCCCCAACGTCGCTCTATGTCATTGCCATGGTGCCCATATTTTCTCCCATTTTTTCCACTATCCCCTACTCTTGTACACTGTTTCTTCAGCTCGCTGGCACGAGTCAAGGTCCTTATCCCACTCTCCCAGCGACGGTGACAGAGGCGCTCCCCACCCTCTGGCAATGTTCCTTTTGGCAATCCCTGCTAGAAGGGCCAACCATATACCAACGTGTTTGCCAATGCGCCTGGGCCAATCAGAGTCCTCATGAATCATCAGGAGAAGCCATTTAGCGTCCATTGGAACCGTCACTCCCGACATCCTAGTCATTACATCTGTAACTTTTTGCCAAAACAGGGAAATTTCCTGGCATTCCCACAGAATGTGGAAGAAAGTCCCTTCCTGCTGGCACTCCCTGGCACACAGCACTGACAGCGCCCTGCCCCATTTATACAAATGCGTCCGGGGAAAGTAGGTACGATGAAGTATCTTGAGTTGTATTAACCTAAATCTTGAACAAATTGCAATCTCTCTTGGACTCTGTATTGCCTCCTGCCATTCCTCGTTGTCTATAGCCCCCTGGTCTACCGTCCATGCCGCTCGCAAGGTCGCTAAGGGGTCTGGTGCATTATTTATTAATTTGCGATATACTGTGGATGTCGCTTTGTCAGGGATGGGATCTAGTAGCAACTTATCTTCTAGGGGGGAGTGATCTGGGACAAGAGTACTGCACTGGAGAAACCTCTGATCCGCCGAAACACCGTGCATCCACAGAGCCAGAACAAGTGGAAGAGCCTTCTCCTACAACGCGGCCAAGACCTGGAACGAGCTCCCGATCGACGTCAGACGTGCCCCCTCCCTGACCATCTTCAAGAAGACTCTGAAGACGTGGCTCTTCGATTGAACGGAGCGGACTGTCCCCCTCTCCCTCAGTGTCTTGAGACCCTCACGGGTGAGTACAAAGCTTACAATTCCCCTGATTGATTGATTAACTGGATGTAACTTCATAGGGCATGCAGCAGTTTGACGTAGTGATATCTCTGCGTCTGATTTAGGTTGTATTCCCGCTGCAGGTCTTCAAAAGCGAGCGGAGCCTCCCCCTTTCACACATTGCCCAGGTACTCAATGCCTATCATTTGCCACCCTCTGAAGCCCGTTAGTGCGGCTACTTCTTTCAGTGAATCCCTAACCCATAGTGGGGTTCAACTAGTCAGTTTCGCGGTCCAGCCTGATATCTACTGGGCTCTCTCGAACACCGAACCACCATCCCTGTGTGCGCTGGCCACTCCGGGCACGCCCTCCGGGAGTACAAAAGTGGTTCGCAATTTCCTCTCGGCCTGCTGGCTCTGTCCACTTTATAAGCTGGCTCATTGGCCTCTGCGTAAACCCAGTCGTTTATAACCATTAACTGCGAGGCCCAGTAGTACAGCCTAATGACCGGAACCGCCAGGCCACCGTCATGCACTCACTTTTTGTAGTTTATGAAGCGCTATTCTGGGAGAACCACCCTGCCGCAGCAATGTTCTGCCTTACTGGGCTACCCGCTTAAAGACTGACGGGGGAAATGTGTATGGGGTGTTGTGGAGAACATACAAGAGGCATGGCGAAAGCCAACATTTTCAAAAGAGCTGCCCTTCCCATAAGAGACAATGGGAGGGCACTAGGCCTGGGTGGTGAACTTCGCTCTGTCCGTGGAGTTCGCAGAGTTTTCTGCACTCCGCGGAGCTTGCGGAGTGCAGAAAACTCTGCTTGGCAATGTGCAGTGGAGTTTTTTCCCCGCCTGCGATCGCGAATGGTAAGTTCGTGAGCGCGAGCTGCCGCTCCGGTAGAATTTCTACCCGAGCGGCAGGAATACCAACACAAACTGCAGTTCGCACTGCACTCCGCCACTCACGGAACTTCACAGAGTTTTCTTGTAACTTCGCGGAGTTCCGCGTGGCGAAACTCCGCGAACTACGCCCAGGCATAGAGGGCACGCCAGTGGTGTACATCAGTACTGAACTGATCAATCTAGGGATCAAGATTATTTTCCGGGAACGTCGCTTGGTTTCATGTAACGTAGATGCCCAGGTACTTAAATCCCTCCTTCATGACTGAGGCTGCGCACCTCGTCATTATCTTAGGTGGAGGACCTGATAACGGGAAAACCACTGATTTGGACCAATTAATGGTGTAGCCCGAGTAACTCCCAAACAGCTCAAAGATGTGGAGTACTCTTGCCATTGAGTAGTACGGCCTTGCTAGGTACAGGAGTATGTCATCTGCATAGAGCAAAAGTCGCTCTTCCCACCCTCCTGGTGCTTCCATGCCTCAGATCATCGGGTCTTTCCTGATCCAATTCGCCAGTGGCTCCAATGCGAGGACGAACAGTAATGGGGATGGGGACAGCCCTGTCTAGTGCCTCTCCACAGCCGGAAGGGCCAGTCAACGCCCCAGTAACTTGCACTCGGGCCTGAGGTTTCCTGTATAGCAACTTTACCCAACTACAGAAGTGAGGGCCAAAGCCCAGCCTACGGAGTGCTGAAAGCGGATATGGCCATTCTATACTGTTAAACGCCATTGATGCGTCCAGCGCCATCAGTGCCTTCTTCTGGGCCGCAGGGTCCCTCATATATGTAGCACTCCATATAGCCACCGCAAATTGTGGTGAGTGCTTCTGTTTGGCATAAAGCCTGATTGATCCACATGGATCACTTCTGAGATGACCGGAGCCAATCTGTTGGCCAAGGCCTTGGCCAACACCTTCGCCTCCACGTTGATCAGGGAGACTGAAAGATAGGAGCTACACTGATTAGGAGGTTTTCTCGTCTTGTATATTACCACAATTGTGGCAGCTCGCTGGTCCAACGGGAGTTGTCCCTTTTCTCTTGCCTCTGACAACATGTTTAGTAACGGTGGTACTATTATAGTGGCCTGACATTTGTGTATTCCGACGGAAGTCCATTTGGACCTGCTGCCATACCTGAATTCAGGGATCGAAGAGCTTCTGCCAACTCCTCATCTGTGAGGTCGGCCTCTAATGTCTCGGGTGCTTCCTCAGATAGCGTGGGCATGGAAAAGTCCTTTACCAGTTCCTCGCAGTCGTTTTCTGACCTGGTGCTGATGGGTGCATAATCCCCTTTAAAGTGGGCGGCAAAGGCTTCGACCATTTCTGTACTTGTTGTTCTCAGTGCCCCTGTTTTGTCTCACACCCCAATCACCCACGATCGTTCTCTATCGCACTTCTCCAGCCAGGCAAGAAGTTTCGATACTTTGTCCCCCACATCACATAAGCGATGCTGCATCACCAGGGCGTACGCTCTCGCTTCACTGTCTGCCATGGCGCACAGGTCTCGATGTCGCAATGCTAGCCTGTGGCGTAAGTCAATATTAGTCCCAGTCACCACCTCCTCCTCCATATGCGCTATTTCCTGCTCTAATGACTTGATTTGCAGGGTCTCTTCTTTCTTTTTGGCCCCAATAGGCGCCTGTGCCTGCCCCCTCAACACCGTCTTGTAAGCCTCCCATAAGGTTATGTGTGAGTCTACTGTCCCAATGTTCTCCCTAAAGTAGGGCTACGAGCCCTCTTGGATTTGGTCTCTGAGTGTTGGATCGCATAGGTGCCGGGGGTCAATCCTTGGGAATGCTGCTCTGTCCAGGAACGGGCCCTCAATTACCACACCCACTGGGGAGTGATCCGAAATAACTCTTGCCATATGTTTTTGATTTGTAAATTCTCCCACCCTATCATTTTTAGAGAAGGAGCCATGGTGCGCAGTGTAGTGTGTGTACTGTCACGTCAGCGGGTTGTACGCCCGCCACAGGTCTACCATGTCCATGGCTGTTGTGGTAAATTTAAATTACCTAGACTTAATTTATGCGGTAAAATACAATACGAATAACTCAGTAAAAATAAGAGGCAGAATCCGTGGTATTCGAGGGTATAATAGGGTATTTATTCCTTACAAAGGAATGATGGTTCGAACCAGGCAATCGAGTTCCGTCACCACGAAGGTTCAGGAAGGGATCAGCAATACATTATTGACAGGTTAAAGTATATATAGTAATGCATTACAGTAAAGACAGATGCAGGAGGCGTAACAGCTGATAAGAATACACATACGTAATAGAAAAGGCGTTACAATAGGCGTGCATAGAGGCGTATACTAAAAACGTCATTATGATGATGACACAAGTGGGTGGATCCATAAGAGAATCCTGCAAAGTCAGCAAAAATACATGGCAGAGATGCGCGCGCAGCCGTATGACGTGTGATTGACGTGTAACTAGAGGGTGAAGGGAACTTGACATTTAGCCCTACATGAGGAGACAGAAGTCTGGGGTGTCAGGACAACCTAGTCCTAAATCATATCTAATATCTTGTGTTTAAGGAACTATATTATCTAGAAGGAAAGGTCTTCTCGGACAGATCCTATTCTATACTGACTGCTAGTGCGTGTACAAGTGTCTAAGTGTCTACATGAGATGCGAGGGGGGCATGGGCCTACCATGGTAACGAGAGTCATGAATTACTTGCACGGAGACAGTAAGGCCGGGCCCTTTGCTCTGCAGCTAGAGGGATGTTTACCTACGCTACGTAGACAGGAATGCATTTCTTGAGGAGCGAAACAGATAACTTGAAGGCTGAATACAGTTTTGGCAGGCAACAGGCCGGGCTAGGCACCGTTAGCCGCGCAGGAAGTAAGACAAGGTTCATGGATACAGATGCAGGTTCAGGCTGGAGCATTTCAGAGGCAGAAGCAGGAAAAAGCTCGATGGCAGAATTCAGGGCCTACCTTGCCAGAGCTGGAAAACGTGAAAAGTATACCATATAAAGACGGTGGCAAGGCATACTTAGGAACGGAATATCTGGCCCATTCATGGCAGATATGAAAGAGTACATATTAACGTTGGACACAATTGTATTTGCGTCTTCATAGCTTGAAGTGGAGGGAACATACATGTACTTGTAGCATGTACATGGAGCCGTTGGGGTCTAGATAGGGGACACAATTGACCATAAAAATTCATATTTCCTCACTGTAATGAAGCCCAACTGGTCACGCCCCACTTTCCGACTCGTTCGAGTGCATGTTCGGTCAAGCTCCGGGTCCATGACTGCATTCATGTCCCCACCTATCAGAAGGATGCCTAGGGGCAGTTCCATCAAAAGAACTGATCTTAGGGAAGGCGATGGTATGAAGCCCCGCGGGCATATAAATCGAGCACAGTGTGATCAAACGCCCCTCCCATTTACCCGCTGCTGCTATACAGCAGCCTGTATTGTCTGCCTAAGTATCCATTATAACTAGGGGTAGCGTGTTACAGGTCAGGATTACCACCCCTCGAGCCCCAGTCAAGGGTCCGGAGTGGGCCACCAGCCTATACCCAAAGCAGTCCAGAGCTTTACATTTACTCCCTTTCAGATGCGACTCCTGTATCAACACTACATCTGGGGAGTGCCTCTTAATGTGTTGAAGGACAAGTGTGTGTTTAATTTTGTTCCCCAAACCATTTACATTCCAGGTCCATACCTGTAAGCTAGCCAGATTTACCATAACGTCAGGTTGGAAAATACACACTTGCGAATCCTCCCCTCCCTCGAAACAATCTTGCGACTACCTGCTGTACTGCTGTACTGTCCGGCTATGGTCTTGAGCGAACATACAAACACATGCAATAAAACTAAACATTTTACCCAACTCCCCCCTCCCTGCAGCCCTGCTAGGTGAGTAGCAAACCTCCTACCTCCTAAACATGCAGCGTGCTTGTCGCCAAAACTGCACATTAGAAAATATTAGTGAGGGGTGGTGAGCCAGCCTCCAGCGTGAAGTAAAGGGATTCTGCAGTGGGATATAATCAAACCCTTCTTTAAAATGTCTCGAAAGCAACCTTGTCTATCAGTTCACTTTTTGGGCCCCTGTGATGGACCATAAGAATTACAGCATGGCTGGTGTCTATTTGGTGCCCCCCTACAAGTAGGCCCTCGCTCGTACAATGTTACCCCTGGACTTCCCCGCTTCCTCCCCCGGTGACCCCAGGAAGGAAAGATTCAGATTCAGTGCCTAGGGCAGCGTCCCTTTTGTCACTTAACCGCTTGCTGTACTTGGCTGTCGGGTGCAAGACCTGCTCCTCAAGACGCTTGGTTTTGGACTGCAATCCCCCAATCCCTACCTCTGCCGTGGACACCTTTTCAGACATTTTCCGGAGGTCAGCTCGAAGAAAATTTGCCTCCTTGGTGACGGAATCCAACTTTGGTTCCAGGGTCCCAAGCAGGTCCCTAATTGCCATCATGATGTCTTTCACGGAGGGGTCTGGGGTCTGGTCGTCCTGCTCGATCAGTGGTACCCCCCCTGTTGCACCCTCCTCACGGCCCATAGCCACAGTGTATTTATCAATATGATTAGCTTAGTATGGCCCCACCGTCTTGTTGCGTCCCATGATCGCGGTTTATATGCCTTCAGCAGTATACGCAGGGTCTGGGAAGTGTTCTGTCTCTGGCCAGAGTATTCGGCCATGATACTCCCAGCCTAGGCCTCTGCTGTGTATATCCCTTAATTGTACGCTTCACTACAAGACCACAGGACTTCCAGGGCCTCCCGTCAGACAGCAGACGCTGATCTTGTCGTCCCAGCCACTCAAGGGAACCCTCGTTCGCCAGCACTCTATCAGAGCGCCCCAGGCTCGCGCGCTTTCTGCGATGCAGGACTCCATATATCTGCTTTCTGCTTACTGCAGTTTGCGTGCCTCCACGTATTGTTTTACCAGACCAGGCAGCCATCTGGTGGCATCAGCGCAGGGAGGGTGAAGCGTATCTTCAGCTCCCAGACAGCCTCCAAGTCACGCAGCCGGGTGGGTCTCATTGCCAGCGTTATCCTCCGACCCAGCATCTGCGCCCAATCTTGGCGCCCAAACCGGCCTAAACAAGGTCCAATGAATGGAGCGAGGCAGCCCCGCCGGTCTGCCTCTGCCTCTGCCGCCGGTCTCTTATATCATCAGCTGTTTGCGGCCTCACTCCCACCGGAGAGGGGCACTCCGCAAAACTCCACCCTGGGGTACACTGCCATCTCACCCTGCGCGGCCCGCCATACCTCGCCCTCTCGGAGCAAGTGACAGGCACCCGTCTCTCACAGACCCACACGGGGGGCACCATCTTATCTTCACGGGCCGCATTACCTTCGCGCCACTTGCTCAGTCCGGTGCCGTCACTCGGGGGCCTCTGCTCACATGGGGGCCGCCGCCGCGTCTCATCAGCTGTCCATTTCTGCTCGCCTCCAAAACAGCGGATTATGTCGGATTTTACGGGCTTGGTCGCTGGCAACCAGCTCAGCTAACTTAGATGTCGGCCATCTTCCACGGCTGCTGGCCACGCCCTCAATTTCACCAATTTTTGAGTTTCTTTAAAACAATCAATTCCAGTAAATGTCCCTCAGTCTTACACATACTCCTAACTCTTTCCAAAACCACCGCCCAATCAGCTCATTAAAAGCTCTGAAAGTGCAGTTCCTCATCACGTTCTTCTAACTCCGTGCCCTTTTCACCCCAAAGTACACACAGAACAGTGCCCATTCACCCAAAGATCGTGGTTCCTCCAGTTAAGACCAGTTTCTGTACCAGCAATCATGCATACCTCATCGCCTGACTCAAACATGTCATGTTCAATCCAATATCCATCACCACATAAAAATGCCAAACTGCTTGCACAAAAAAGCCATGCCAAAAACGGTGCCACTTGCACTCCAGCATCAATGTCTCTTCCAAATCAATACTACAGTACACGTTACCACCACCAAGCTGCACTTCATCCCAAAAGCAGTGACCAATTACTGACCAAGTGGGGCCATTTTAGCTCAAGACCAGTGGCATGTCACTAAGTAATGCATCAAAAGACAAGCTCGCTACCACCTCCTGAAAAAGCAGTGTCCTCTTTACACCAAGAAGAATGCTCGACTCACATCAGGACCAGCGTGTCCTTAAACAAAGGGTGGCTCCAATGAGAAAGTCCCACACAACCACTTGGAAGACCAGTTCTCCCTTCACCTCAAGAGGAGCAAGGAAAGATCAAGCGATGGCCAGTGCTCTCTGCACGAGACCAGCAGCTTCTTCATGCCAAGGCCTGTATCCTCAGCACACCAAAGACCAGTTCTTTTTTCATGCCAAGTTCTGTGCCCTTATCACACCAACATCAGTTATTTCTTCATGCAAGATGTGTACCCTCACCATGCCAAGATGCATCTTCTGCCTGTCAAAATCCACATCATCACTCCACCAAGATCAGTGCCTTCCTCATGCAAAGACTTGCACCCTCACCAACCAAAACCTATTCTTTGTTCATGACAAGACTAGCACCCTCACCAAATTACAACTAGTTCCTTCTTCATGCCCCATCACACCAAGACCAGTTGTCTGTTCATGACAATATCTGGACCTCATCACACCAAGAGCAGTTCTTTCTTCATGCCAAGACCTCTCCCCTCGTCAAATGAGAAAAGTTCCTTCTCCATGCCAACACCTGTACTCTAAGATGTACCCTCATCACATCATGAGCAGTTCTGTCTTCATGCCAGGGCCTGTACCCTCATCACACAAAGGCCAGTTCTTTCTTCATGCCAAGACCTCTCCCCTCGCCACATGAGAAGAGTTCCTTCTCCATGGTAAGACCTGTACCCTCACCATACCAAAAGGAATATGCTACTTACCAGTGTGCATCTGTTCTTGCCATGTAGAGCTGCAGATCTACACACTTTTGCATAGATCGCCATCTGGTGTTGGGCCCGGATGTTTGCAGTTTGTTTTTCCTCTTGGAAAGTCTTTGGAAGTCACGAGGTCGGTGACTCCTCCCTTGGTTCGTATTGCGCATGGGCTTCGGCTCCATCCTCAGATTGTTTTTCGCCAGCAGGGAAATGATGGAGCTTTGTAAGAAACAGGAAAGATGCCAATGTGTGCTGTATCTAAATAAGATAAAACTGTAAAAGATACAGGTAGCCGGGGAGGCGGGTGGACGTGTGTAGATCTGCAGCTCTACATGCCAAGAACAGATGCATACTGGTAAGTAGCATATTCTGTTCGAGGCATATGAGCTGCAGATTACACACTTTTGCATAGACTATATAGCAGTTCCCAACCGTAGCGGCGACCACCGGTATCTGTTGCAGTGGTTTGAAAAAGAGTTTTGAGTACAGCCTGGCCCACACTAGCTTGTTGCTTGGTTTGCACATCTACACAATAGTGTTTGGTGAAAGTGCGGTGTTGACCATGTAGCTGCCTTGCAGATATCATCTAATGGGATGTTCCCTAGAAAAGCCATAGAAGCCCCTATCTTTCGTGTAGAGTGGGCTTTAGGGGGAACAGATAGCGTTCGTTTTGCCTTGTGCCAAGCAGGTCCCTAATTGCCATCATGATGTCTTTCACGGAGGGGTCTGGGGTCTGGTCGTCCTGCTCGATCAGTGGTACCCCCCCTGTTGCACCCTCCTCACGGCCAATAGCCACAGTGTATTTATCAATATGATTAGCTTAGTATGGCCCCACCGTCTTGTTGCGTCCCATGATCGCGGTTTATATGCCTTCAGCAGTATACGCAGGGCCTGGGAAGTGTTCTGTCTCTGGCCAGAGTATTCGGCCATGATACTCCCAGCCTAGGCCTCTGCTGTGTATATCCCTTAATTGTACGCTTCACTACAAGACCACAGGACTTCCAGGGCCTCCCGTCAGACAGCAGACGCTGATCTTGTCGTCCCAGCCACTCAAGGGAACCCTCGTTCGCCAGCACTCTATCAGAGCGCCCCAGGCTCGCGCGCTTTCTGCGATGCAGGACTCCATATATCTGCTTTCTGCTTACTGCAGTTTGCGTGCCTCCACGTATTGTTTTACCAGACCAGGCAGCCATCTTGTGGCATCAGCGCAGGGAGGGTGAAGCGTATCTTCAGCTACCAGACAGCCTCCAAGTAACGCAGCCGGGTGGGTCTCATTGCCAGCGTTATCCTCCGACCCAGCATCTGCGCCCAATCTTGGCGCACACACCGACCCAAACAAGGTCCAATGAATGGAGCGAGGCAGCCCCACCGGTCTGCCTCTGCCTCTGGCGCCGGTCTCTTATATCATCAGCTGTTTGCGGCCTCACTCCCACCGGAGAGGGGCACTCCGCAAAACTCCACCCTGGGGTACACTGCCATCTCACCCTGCGCGGCCCGCCGTACCTCGCCCTCTCGGAGCAAGTGACAGGCACCCGTCTCTCACAGACCCACACGGGGGGCACCATCTTATCTTCACGGGCCGCATTACCTTCGCGCCACTTGCTCAGTCTGGTGCCGTCACTCGGGGGCCTCTGCTCACATGGGGGCCGCCGCCGCGTCTCATCAGCTGTCCATTTCTGCTCGCCTCCAAAACAGCGGATTATGTCGGATTTTACGGGCTTGGTCGCTGGCAACCAGCTCAGCTAACTTAGATGTCGGCCATCTTCCACGGCTGCTGGCCACGCCCTCAATTTCACCAATTTTTGAGTTTCTTTAAAACAATCAATTCCAGTAAATGTCCCTCAGTCTTACACATACTCCTAACTCTTTCCAAAACCACCGCCCAATCAGCTCATTAAAAGCTCTGAAAGTGCAGTTCCTCATCACGTTCTTCTAACTCCGTGCCCTTTTCACCCCAAAGTACACACAGAACAGTGCCCATTCACCCAAAGATCGTGGTTCCTCCAGTTAAGACCAGTTTCTGTACCAGCAATCATGCATACCTCATCGCCTGACTCAAACATGTCATGTTCAATCCAATATCCATCACCACATAAAAATGCCAAACTGCTTGCACAAAAAAGCCATGCCAAAAACGGTGCCACTTGCACTCCAGCATCAATGTCTCTTCCAAATCAATACTACAGTACACGTTACCACCACCAAGCTGCACTTCATCCCAAAAGCAGTGACCAATTACTGACCAAGTGGGGCCATTTTAGCTCAAGACCAGTGGCATGTCACTAAGTAATGCATCAAAAGACAAGCTCGCTACCACCTCCTGAAAAAGCAGTGTCCTCTTTACACCAAGAAGAATGCTCGACTCACATCAGGACCCGCGTGTCCTTAAACGAAGGGTGGCTCCAATGAGAAAGTCCCACACAACCACTTGGAAGACCAGTTCTCCCTTCACCTCAAGAGGAGCAAGGAAAGATCAAGCGATGGCCAGTGCTCTCTGCACGAGACCAGCAGCTTCTTCATGCCAAGGCCTGTATCCTCAGCACACCAAAGACCAGTTCTTTTTTCATGCCAAGTTCTGTGCCCTTATCACACCAACATCAGTTATTTCTTCATGCAAGATGTGTACCCTCACCATGCCAAGATGCATCTTCTGCCTGTCAAAATCCACATCATCACTCCACCAAGATCAGTGCCTTCCTCATGCAAAGACTTGCACCCTCACCAACCAAAACCTATTCTTTGTTCATGACAAGACTAGCACCCTCACCAAATTACAACTAGTTCCTTCTTCATGCCCCATCACACCAAGACCAGTTGTCTGTTCATGACAATATCTGGACCTCATCACACCAAGAGCAGTTCTTTCTTCATGCCAAGACCTCTCCCCTCGTCAAATGAGAAAAGTTCCTTCTCCATGCCAACACCTGTACTCTAAGATGTACCCTCATCACATCATGAGCAGTTCTGTCTTCATGCCAGGGCCTGTACCCTCATCACACAAAGGCCAGTTCTTTCTTCATGCCAAGACCTCTCCCCTCGCCACATGAGAAGAGTTCCTTCTCCATGGTAAGACCTGTACCCTCACCATACCAAAAGGAATATGCTACTTACCAGTGTGCATCTGTTCTTGCCATGTAGAGCTGCAGATCTACACACTTTTGCATAGATCGCCATCTGGTGTTGGGCCCGGATGTTTGCAGTTTGTTTTTCCTCTTGGAAAGTCTTTGGAAGTCACGAGGTCGGTGACTCCTCCCTTGGTTCGTATTGCGCATGGGCTTCGGCTCCATCCTCAGATTGTTTTTCGCCAGCAGGGAAATGATGGAGCTTTGTAAGAAACAGGAAAGATGCCAATGTGTGCTGTATCTAAATAAGATAAAACTGTAAAAGATACAGGTAGCCGGGGAGGCGGGTGGACGTGTGTAGATCTGCAGCTCTACATGCCAAGAATAGATGCATACTGGTAAGTAGCATATTCTGTTCGAGGCATATGAGCTGCAGATTACACACTTTTGCATAGACTATATAGCAGTTCCCAACCGTAGCGGCGACCACCGGTATCTGTTGCAGTGGTTTGAAAAAGAGTTTTGAGTACAGCCTGGCCCACACTAGCTTGTTGCTTGGTTTGCACATCTACACAATAGTGTTTGGTGAAAGTGCGGTGTTGACCATGTAGCTGCCTTGCAGATATCATCTAATGGGATGTTCCCTAGAAAAGCCATAGAAGCCCCTATCTTTCGTGTAGAGTGGGCTTTAGGGGGAACAGATAGCGTTCGTTTTGCCTTGTGGTAGCAAATCTGTATGCATTTTACAATCCACCTAGCTATCCCCGATTTTGAGATGGGGTTGCCTTTATGAGGTGGAGAGAAAGAGACAAACAGTTGTTTTGTCTTTCTGAAAGGTTGTGTTCTCTGGATATAGTAAAGTAAGGCCCTTTTCACATCCAGTGTGTGTAGAGCCCTTTCTGCAACAGTTCGAGGTTGCGAGAAAAAAAACGGTAATTCTACCAATTGGTTTAGATGAAAGGGTGAAATGACTTTAGGTAGGAATTTTGGGTTGGTACGGAGGACAACCTTGTTCTGGTGCATTTGGAGAAAAGGTTCTTGTATGGTAAGTGCTTGTATCTCACTGACCCTTCTAAGGGAAGTGATGGCTACAAGGAAAGCTGTTTTCCATGTGAGAAATTGCAGTTCACATTTATGCAAAGGTTCAAAAGGAGGTCCCATTAGCCTTGTGAGAACTATATTTAAGTTCCACACAGGTGAGGATGGTACTCTGGGGGGAATTATTCTTTTGAGGCCTTCCATGAAGGCTTTAATGGCAGGCACTCTAAAAAGTGATAGGTGCTGTCTGTTTTGTAGGTAAGCGGCAATTGCTGCGAGGTGTAGCCGAATAGATGTATATGCTAGGTTACACCTTTGTAGATGGAGTAAGTAGCGTATGATGTGCTGTATAGATACGTCTAGAGGGTTGATTGTGTTGTTATGGCAATAAACAACAAATCTTTTCCACTTTGCAGCGTAGCAGGCTCTAGTGGTAGGGCGTCTAGCTTCTCTGATGACGTTCATACAGTCAGGGGGAAGGTTAAGGTATCCGAATTCTAGGATCTCAGGAGCCAGATCGCAAGGTTGAGCTGAGCTGGGTCTGGGTGTCTGATCTCTCCATGGTTCTGGGTTAGGAGGCATGGTGAGAGGTGTAACTTTTGGTGTGGCACTACCGAGAGTTCCAGCAGCGTGGTGTACCACGGTTGTCTGGCCCATGTTGGAGCTACTAGAATCAGTGTGAGGGAGTGCTGTTGTAGCTTTCGCACCACTAATCGAATTAGTGGGAGAGGTGGAAAGGCGTACGCAAATTTGCCTGACCAGTTCATCCATATCACATTGCCTTTGGACAATGGGTGTGGGTATCTGGCGGCGAAGCTTGGGCATTTTTTGTTTTCGTGGGTGGCGAAGAGGTCTAGGTGTGGATGCCCCCACATCTGAAAGAACGGGTGAAGAACCTGCGGGTGAAGTTCCCACTCGTGGATCTGCTGCGTCTGTCTGCTGAGCAGACCTGCCATGGTGTTTTGGACTCCTGGGACATGTTGGGCTAGGAGAAAGATTTTGTGTGGAATTGCCCATCTCCATATGCTCTGTGCTAGTTGAGAGATCTGTGGAGAGTGTGTGCCGCCTTGTTTTTGAATGTAGTACATGGCCGTCATGTTGTCTGTGCGAATAAGGACAGCCTTGCCTAAAATCTGTGTCTGAAAGGATTTTAGGGCTAGAAAGATTGCCAGTAACTCCAGATGGTTGATGTGGAGTAACTTTTGTTGCGGCGTCCATGTGCCCTGCACTGTGAGGTGTAATAGATGAGCTCCCCAGCCGGAGAGCAATGCGTCTGTTGTTAGCATTATTTGTGGAACCGGGTCCAGGAACGGTCGACCTCTGGAAAGATTTGTGGTGTTCTACCACTGCAGAGAGCGATGGGTGCGACCGTCTACCAACACCAGATCCGTCAGTTGCCCCTGGGCCTGGTTCCATTGGCGCGCTAAGCACTCTTGGAGTGGACGCATCTGGAGTCTTGCATGAGGCACTATGAAAATGCAAGAGGCCATCATCCCTATTAGTTGCATAAACACTCTTGCTGGGAGGGAGTGTTGAGGTATGAATCTTTGATGCAAAGCCTGAATGCTTGCAATCCTGGCAGAATTGTGGTAGGCTATGGCTTTTGAGGTGTCTATGGTGGCACCGAGGTATTGCTTTGTGTGGGATGGTATTAGCTAGGACTTTTGGTGGTTCACTGTGAAACCTAGCTGGTGAAGTAGTTGGATTGTAGTGGCGGTGTGATGTACACATTGGTTGTAGGACGCGCCTTTTATTGGCAGAGGGGAGATGTGGAGACGAGCAGCCTGTGTCAGGAGACTGAGGGGTGCAGGAGAGATGGTACAGGAGAGATGTGGAGACAAGCTGCATACGTCAGAAGACTGAGGGGTGCAGGAGAGATGGTACAGGAGAGATGTGGAGACAAGCAGCCTGTGTCAGGAGACTGAGGGGTGCAGGAGAGATGGTACAGGAGAGATGTGGAGACAAGCTGCATACGTCAGAAGACTGAGGGGTGCAGGAGAGATGGTACAGGAGAGATGTGGAGACGAGCAGCCTGTGTCAGGAGACTGAGGGGTGCAGGAGAGATGGTACAGGAGAGATGTGGAGACAAGCAGCCTGGGTCAGGAGACTGAGGGGTGTAGGAGAGATGGCAAGGGAGAGATATGGACACAGGCAGCCTGTCTCAGCAGACTGAGGGGTGCACCAGAGATGGTACAGGAGAGATGTGAAGACAAGCAGCCTATGTCAGGAGACTAGGGGTGCCAGAGGGATGGTACAGGAGAGATGTGGAAACAAGCAGTCGGGGTCAGGAGACTGAGGGGTGCACCAGAGATGGTACAGGAGAGATATGGAAACAAGCAGTCTTTGTCAGGAGACTATGGGGTGCAGGAGAGATGGTACAGGAGAGATGTGGAGACAAGCAGTCTTTGTCAGGAGACTGTGGGGTGCAGGAGTGATGGTACAGAGGAGATGTGGAGACGAGCAGCCTGTGTCAGGAGACTGAGGGGTGCAGGAGAGATGGTACAGGAGAGATGTGGAGACAAGCAGCCAGGGTCAGGAGACTGAGGGGTGTAGGAGAGATGGTACAGGAGAGATGTGGGGCGAGGAGCAGCCTGTGTCAGGAGACAGAGGGGTGCAGGAGAGATGGTACAGGAGAGATGTGGAGATGAGTAGCCTGGGTCAGGAGACTGAGGGGTGCAGGAGAGATGGTACAGGAGAGATGTGGCGAGGAGCAGCCTGTGTCAGGAGACTGAGGGGTTCAGGAGAGATGATACAGGAGAGATGTGGAGACAAGCTACATACGTCAGAAGACTGAGGGGTGCAGGAGAGAAGGTACAGGGGAGATGTGGAGACGAGCAGCCTGGGTCAGGAGACTGAGGGGTGCCGGAGGGATGGTACAGGAGAGATGTGGAGACAAGCAGTCTTTGTCAGGAGACTGAGGGGTGCAGGAGAGATGGTACAGGAGAGATGTGGAGACAAGCAGTCTTTGTCAGGAGACTGAGGGGTGCAGGAGAGATGGTACAGGAGAGATGTGGAGACAAGCAGTCTTTGTCAGGAGACTGAGGGGTGCAGGAGAGATGGCAGAGGGGAGATGTGGAGACGAGCAGCCTGTGTCAGGAGACGGAGGGGTGCAGGAGAGATGGTACAGGAGAGATGTGGAGTCAAGCAGCCTGTGTCAGAAGACTGAGGGGTGCAGGAGAGATGGTACAGGAGAGATGTAGAGACAAGCTGCATACGTCAGAAGACTGAGGGGTGCAGGAGAGAAGGTACAGGGGAGATGTGGAGATGAGCAGCCTGTGTCAGGAGACTAAGGGGTGCAGGAGAGATGGTACAGGAGAGATGTGGAGTCGAGCAGCCTGTGTTCGGAGACTGAGGGGTGCAGGAGAGATGGTACAGGAGAGATGTTGAGACGAGCAGCCTGTGCCAGGAGACTGAGGGGTGCAGGAGAGATGGTACAGGAGAGATGTGGCGAGGAGCAGCCTGTGTCAGGAGACTGAGGGGTGCAGGAGAGAAGGTACAGGAGAGATGTGGAGACAAGCAGCCTGTGTCAGGACACTGAGGGCTGCAGGAGAGATGGCACAGGAGAGATGTGGAAACAAGCTGCATACATCAGAAGACTGAGGGGTGCAGGAGAGATGGTACAGGAGAGATGTGGAGACGAGCAGCCTGTGTCAGGAGACTGAGGGGTGCAGGAGAGATGGCAGAGGGGAGATGTGGAGACGAGCAGCCTGTGTCAGGAGACTGAGGGGTGCAGGAGAGATGGTACAGGAGAGATGTGGAGACAAGCTGCATACGGCAGAAGACTGAGGGGTGCAGGAGAGATGGTACAGGGGAGATGTGGAGATGAGCAGCCTGTGTCAGGAGACTTAGGGGTGCAGGAGAGATGGTACAGGAGAGATGTGGAGACAAGCAGCCTGTGTCAGGAGACTGAGGGGTGCAGGAGAGATGGTACAGGAGAGATGTGGAGACAATCAGCCTGTGTCAGGCCACTGAAGGGTGCAGGAGAGATGGCACAGGAGAGATGTGGAGACAAGCTGCATACGTCAGAAGACTGAGGGGTGCAGGAGAGATGGTACCGGAGAGATGTGGAGACAAGCAGCCTGCGCCAGAAGACTGAGGGGTGCAGGAGAGATGGTACAGGGGAGATGTGGAGACAAGCTGCATACGTCAGAAGACTGAGGTGTGCAGGAGAGATGGTACAGGAGAGATGTGGAGTCGAGCAGCATGTGTCAGGAGACTGAGGGGTGCAGGAGAGATGGTACAGGTCAGATATGGAGACAAGCAGTCAGGGTCAGGAGACTGAGGGGTGCAGGAGAGATGGTACAGGAGAGATATGGAGACAAGCAGCCTGTGCCAGAAGACTGAGGGGTGCAGGAGAGATGGTACAGGGGAGATGTGGAGACAAGCTGCATACGTCAGAAGACTGAGGGGTGCAGGAGAGATGGTACAGGAGGGATGTGGAGTCGAGCAGCCTGTGTCAGGAGACTATGGGGTGCGAGAGAGATGGTAGAGGAGACATGTGGAGACAAGCAGCCTGGGTCAGGAAACTGAGGGGTGCGGGAGAGATGGTACAGGAGAGATACGGAGATGAGCAGCCTGGGTCAGGAGACTGAGGGGTGCAGGAAGGATGCTACAGGAGAGATGTGGGGACAAGCTGCCTGCGTCTGAAGACTGAGGGGTGCAGGAGAGATGGTACAGGAGAGATGTGGCGAGGAGCAGCCTGTGTCAGGAGACTGAGGGGTGCAGGGGAGAAGGTACAGGGGAGATGTGGAGACCAGCAGCCTGTGTCAGGCCACTGAGGGGTGCAGGAGAGATGGCAGAGGGGAGATGTGGAGTCGAGCAGCCTGGGTCAGGAGACTGAGGGGTGCAGGAGAGATGGTACAGGGGCGATGTGGAGACGCGCAGCCTGTGCCAGGAGACTGAGGGGTGCAGGAGAGATGGTACAGGAGAGATGTGGAGACAAGCAACCTGTGTCAGGACACTGAGGGGTGCAGGAGAGATGGCACAGGGGAGATGTGGAGACAAGCTGCATACGTCAGGAGACTGAGGGGTGCAGGAGAGATGGTACAGGAGAGATGTGACGAGGAGCAGCCTGTGTCAGGATACTGAGGGGTGCAGGAGAGATAGTACAGGAGAGATATGGAGACAAGCAGTCGGGGTCAGGAGACTGAGGGGTGCAGGAGAGATGGTACAGGAGAGATGTGACGAGGAGCAGCCTGTGTCAGTAGACTGAGGGGTGCACCAGAGATGGTACAGGAGAGATGTGAAGACAAGCAGCCTATGTCAGGAGACTGAGGGGTGCCGGAGGGATGGCACAGGAGAGATGTGGAGACAAGCTGCATACGTCAGAAGACTGAGGGGTGCAGGAGAGAAGGTACAGGTGAGATGTGGAGACGAGCAGCCTGTGTCAGGCCACTGAGGGGTGCAGGAGAGATGGTACAGGAGAGATATGGAGACAAGCAGTCTTTGTTAGGAGACTATGGGGTGCGAGAGAGATGGTAGAGGAGAGATGTCGAGACGAGCAGCCTGTGTCAGGAAACTGAGGGGTGCGGGAGAGATGGTACAGGAGAGATGTGGAGACAAGCAGCCTGTGTCAGGAGACTGATGGGTGCAGGAGAGAAGGTACAGGGGAGATGTGGAGATGAGCAGCCTGTGTCAGGAGACTGAGGGGTGCAGGAGAGATGGTACAGGAGAGATGTGGAGTCGAGCAGCCTGTGTCAGGTGACTGAGGGGTACAGGAGAGATGGTACAGGAGAGATGTGGAGTCGAGCAGCCTGGGTCAGGAGACTGAGGGGTGCAGGAGAGATGGTACAGGGGCGATGTGGAGACGAGCAGCCTGTGCCAGGAGACTGAGGGGTGCAGGAGAGATGGTACAGGAGAGATGTGGCGAGGAGCAGCCTGTGTCAGGAGACTGAGGGGTGTAGGAGAGATGTGGAGACAAGCAGCCTGTGTCAGGAGACTGAGGGGTGCAGGAGAGATGGTACAGGAGAGATGTGGAGACAAGCAACCTGTGTCAGGACACTGAGGGGTGCAGGAGAGATGGCACAGGGGAGATGTGGAGACAAGCTGCATACGTCAGAAGACTGAGGGGTGCAGGAGAGATGCTACAGGAGAGATGTGGAGTCGAGCAGCCTGTGTCAGGAGATTGAGGGGTGCAGGAGAGATGGTACAGGAGAGATATGGAGACAAGCAGTCGGGGTCAGGAGACTGAGGGGTGCAGGAGAGATGGTACAGGAGAGATGTGACGAGGAGCAGCCTGTGTCAGGATACTGAGGGGTGCAGGAGAGATAGTAAAGGAGAGATATGGAGACAAGCAGTCGGGGTCAGGAGACTGAGGGGTGCAGGAGAGATGGTGCAGGAGAGATGTGACGAGGAGCAGCCTGTGTCAGTAGACTGAGGGGTGCACCAGAGATGGTACAGGAGAGATGTGAAGACAAGCAGCCTATGTCAGGAGACTGAGGGGTGCCGGAGGGATGGCACAGGAGAGATGTGGAGACAAGCTGCATACGTCAGAAGACTGAGGGGTGCAGGAGAGAAGGTACAGGTGAGATGTGGAGACGAGCAGCCTGTGTCAGGCCACTGAGGGGTGCAGGAGAGATGGTACAGGAGAGATATGGAGACAAGCAGTCTTTGTTAGGAGACTATGGGGTGCGAGAGAGATGGTAGAGGAGAGATGTCGAGACGAGCAGCCTGTGTCAGGAAACTGAGGGGTGCGGGCGAGATGGTACAGGAGAGATACGGAGATGAGCAGCCTGGGTCAGGAGACTATGGGGTGCAGGAAGGATGGTACAGGAGAGATGTGGAGACAAGCTGCCTGCGTCTGAAGACTGAGGGGTGCAGGAGAGATGTGGCGAGGAGCAGCCTGTGTCAGGAGACTGAGGGGTGAAGGAGAGATGGTACAGGAGAGATGTGGAGACAAGCAGCCTGTGTCAGGAGACTGAGGGGTGCAGGAGAGATGGTACAGGAGAGATGTGGAGTCGAGCAGCCTGTGTCAGGTGACTGAGGGGTACAGGAGAGATGGTACAGGAGAGATGTGGAGTCGAGCAGCCTGGGTCAGGAGACTGAGGGGTGCAGGAGAGATGGTACAGGGGCGATGTGGAGACGAGCAGCCTGTGCCAGGAGACTGAGGGGTGCAGGAGAGATGGTACAGGAGAGATGTGGCGAGGAGCAGCCTGTGTCAGGAGACTGAGGGGTGTAGGAGAGATGTGGAGACAAGCAGCCTGTGTCAGAAGACTGAGGGGTGCAGGAGAGATGGTACAGGAGAGATGTGGAGACAAGCAACCTGTGTCAGGACACTGAGGGGTGCAGGAGACATGGCACAGGGGATATGTGGAGACAAGCTGCATACGTCAGAAGACTGAGGGGTGCAGGAGAGATGCTACAGGAGAGATGTGGAGTCGAGCAGCCTGTGTCAGGAGATTGAGGGGTGCAGGAGAGATGGTACAGGAGAGATATGGAGACAAGCAGTCTGGGTCAGGAGACTGAGGGGTGCAGGAGAGATGGTACAGGAGAGATGTGACGAGGAGCAGCCTGTGTCAGGATACTGAGGGGTGCAGGAGAGATAGTACAGGAGAGATATGGAGACAAGCAGTCGGGGTCAGGAGACTGAGGGGTGCAGGAGAGATGGTACAGGAGAGATGTGACGAGGAGCAGCCTGTGTCAGTAGACTGAGGGGTGCACCAGAGATGGTACAGGAGAGATGTGAAGACAAGCAGCCTATGTCAGGAGACTGAGGGGTGCCGGAGGGATGGCACAGGAGAGATGTGGAGACAAGCTGCATACGTCAGAAGACTGAGGGGTGCAGGAGAGAAGGTACAGGTGAGATGTGGAGACGAGCAGCCTGTGTCAGGCCACTGAGGGGTGCAGGAGAGATGGTACAGGAGAGATATGGAGACAAGCAGTCTTTGTTAGGAGACTATGGGGTGCGAGAGAGATGGTAGAGGAGAGATGTCGAGACGAGCAGCCTGTGTCAGGAAACTGAGGGGTGCGGGAGAGATGGTACAGGAGAGATACGGAGATGAGCAGCCTGGGTCAGGAGACTATGGGGTGCAGGAAGGATGGTACAGGAGAGATGTGGAGACAAGCTGCCTGCGTCTGAAGACTGAGGGGTGCAGGAGAGATGTGGCGAGGAGCAGCCTGTGTCAGGAGACTGAGGGGTGAAGGAGAGATGGTACAGGAGAGATGTGGAGACAAGCAGCCTGTGTCAGGAGACTGAGGGGTGCAAGAGAGATGGTACAGGAGAGCCGTGGAGACAAGCAGCCTGTGTCAGGCCACTGAGGGGTGCAGGAGAGATGGTACAGGAGAGATGTGGAGACAAGCAGCCTGCGCCAGAAGACTGAGTGGGTGCAGGAGAGATGGTACAGGGGAGATGTGGAGACAAGCTGCATACGTCAGAAGACTGAGGCGTGCAGGAGAGATGGTACAGGAGAGATGTGGAGTCGAGCAGAATGTGTCAGGAGACTGAGGGGTGCAAGAGAGATGGTACAGGAGAGATGTGGAGACAAGCAGCCTGTGTCAGGACACGGATAGGTGCAGGAGAGATGGCACAGGAGAGATGTGGTGACAAGCTGCCTGTGTCAGGAGACTGAGGGGTGCAGGAGAGATGGTACAGGAGAGATATGGAGACAAGCTGCCTGTGTCAGGAGACTGAGGGGTGCAGGAGAGATGGTACAGGAGAGATGTGGAGACAAGCAGCCTGTGTCAGGAGACTGAGGGGTGCAGGAGAGATGGTACAGGAGAGATGTGGAGACAAGCAGCCTGTGTCAGGACATGGATAGGTGCAGGAGAGATGGCACAGGAGAGATGTGGAGACAAGCTGCATACGTCAGAAAACTGAGGGGTGCAGGAGAGATGGTACAGGAGAGATGTGGAGACAAGCAGCCTGCGCCAGAAGGCTGAGGGGTGCAGGAGAGATGGTACAGGGGAGATGTGGAGACAAGCTGCATACGTCAGAAGACTGAGGGGTGCAGGAGAGATGGTACAGGAGAGATGTGGAGTCGAGCAGCATGTGTCAGGAAACTGAGGGGCGCAGGAGAGATGGTACAGGAGAGATATGGAGACAAGCAGTCGGGGTCAGGAGACTGAGGGGTGCAGGAGAGATGGTACAGGAGAGATAGGGAGACAAGCAGCCTGCGCCAGAAGACTGAGGGGTGCAGGAGAGATGGTACAGGGGAGATGTGGAGACAAGCTGCATACGTCAGAAGACTGAGGGGTGCAGGAGAGATGGTACAGGAGAGATGTGGAGTCGAGCAGCCTGTGTCAGGAGACTGAGGGGTGCAGGAGAGATGGTACAGGAGAGATATGGAGACAAGCAGTCGGGTCAGGAGACTGAGGGGTGCAGGAGAGATGGTACAGGAGACATATGGAGACAAGCAGTCGATGTCAGGAGACTGAGGGGTGCAGGAGAGATGGTACAGGAGAGATGTGATGAGGAGCAGCCTGTGTCAGCAGACTGAGGGGTGCACCAGAGATGGTACAGGAGAAATGTGAAGACAAGCAGCCTATGTCAGGAGACTGAGGGGTGCCGGAGGGATGGTACAGGAGAGATGTGGAGACAAGCAGTCGGGGTCAGGAGACAGAGGGGTGCACCAGAGATGGTACAGGAGAGATATGGAGACAAGCAGTCTTTGTCAGGAGACTATGGGGTGCGAGAGAGATGGTAGAGGAGAGATGTGGTGACGAGCAGCCTGTGTCAGGAAACTGAGGGGTGCGGGAGAGATGGTACAGGAGAGATACGGAGATGAGCAGCCTGGGTCAGGAGACTGAGGGGTGCCGGAGGGATGGTACAGGAGAGATGTGGAGACAAGCAGCTGGGGTCAGGAGACTGAGGGGAAAACAGAGATGGTACAGGAGAGATGTGGAGTCAAGCAGCCTGTGTCAGAAGACTGAGGGGTGCAGGAGAGATAGTACAGGGGAGCTGTGGAGATGAGCAGCCTGTGTCAGGAGACTGAGGGGAAAATAGAGATGGTCAGGCCTGGGCATAGTTCGCAGAGTTTTACTACACAGAACTCCGCAAAGTTACAAAAAACTCCTCGAAGTTTCTCGAGTGGTGGAGTTCAGTGCGAACTTCGGCTGGTGCTGGTATTCCTGCTGCTCGGGCAGAAATTATACCTGGGCGGCAGCTCGCGCTTGCAAACTTACTGTTCGCACTCGCGAACTTACCGTTAGCGATCATGAGCGGGCAAAAAACTCTGCTGCACAACGTGAAGCGGAGTTTTCTGCATTCCGCTAGCTCTGGGGAGTGTGGAGTGCAGAAAACTCCGCAAACTCTGTGAACAGAGCGAAGTTCTCCGCCCAGGCCTAGAGATGGTACAGGAGAGATGTGGAGACAGGCAGGCTGCATCAAGAGACTGAGGGGTGCAGGAGGGATGGTAGAGGAGAGATGTGGAGACAAGCAGTCTTTGTCAGGAGACTGAGGGGTGTGAGAGGGATGGTAGAGGAGAGATGTGGAGACAAGCTGCATACGTCAGAAGACTGAGGGGTGCAGGAGAGATGGTACAGGAGAGATGTGGAGACGAGCAGCCTGGGTCAGGAGACTGAGGGGTGTGAGAGGGATGGTAGAGGAGAGATGTGGAGACAAGCAGTCGGGGTCAGGAGACTGAGGGGTGCACCAGAGATGGTACAGGAGAGATGTGGAGATAGGCAGGCTGCGTCAAGAGACTGAGGGGTGCAGGAGGGATGGTAGAGGAGAGATGTGGAGATGAGCAGCCTGTGTCAGGACACTGAGGGGTGCAGGAGAGATGGCATAGGAGAGATGTGGAGACGAGCAGCCTGGGTCAGGAGACTGAGGGGTGTGAGAGGGATGGTAGTGGAGAGATGTGGAGACAAGCAGTCGAGGTCAGGAGACTGAGGGGTGCACCAGAGATGGTACTGGAGAGATGTGGAGACAGGCAGGCTGCGTCAAGAGACTGAGGGGTGCAGGAGGGATGGTAAAGGAGAGATGTGGAGATGAGCAGCATGGGTCAAGAGACTGAGGGGTGCAGGAGAGATGGTACAGGAGAGATGTGGAGATGAGCAGCCTGTGTCAGGAGACTGAGGGGTGCAGGAGAGATGGTACAGGAGAGATGTGGAGACGAGCAGCCTGGGTCAGGAGACTGAGGGGTGCAGGAGAGATGGCACAGGAGAGATGTGGAGACGAGCAGCCTGGGTCAGGAGACTGAGGGGTGTGAGAGGGATGGTAGAGGAGAGATGTGGAGACAAGCAGTTGGGGTCAGGAGACTGAGGGGTGCACCAGAGATGGTACAGGAGAGATGTGGAGACAGGCAGGCTGCGTCAAGAGACTGAGGGGTGCAGGAGGGATGGTAGAGGAGAGATGTGGAGACGAGCAGCCTGGGTCAGGAGACTGAGGTGTGTGAGAGGGATGGTAGAGGAGAGATGTGGAGACAAGCAGTCGGGGTCAGTAGACTGAGGGGTGTGAGAGGGATGATAGAGGAGAGATGTGGAGACAAGCAGTTGGGGTCAGGAGACTGAGGGGTGCACCAGAGATGGTACAGGAGAGATGTGGAGACGAGCAGCCTGGGTCAGGAGACTGAGGGGTGCAGGAGAGATGGCACAGGTGAGATGTGGAGACGAGCAGCCTGGGTCAGGAGACTGAGGTGTGTGAGAGGGATGGTAGAGGAGACGGAATGGAATCCAACCTTGGCAGGGGAGATAGAGTTGTGCGCTCCCAGCCTCAGCAGATTAACGGATACAGGAGGGATGGCACAGGAGAGAGGGAGGAGAGAGATGGCCAGAACCAAGAAACTGAGATGTATTGAAAGATCAGAGAAAGGACGAGCAAGAGAGGGGGCGTGGCGCAGAGGGAGAGACAGAGACAGAGGAAGGAGAGAAACATGAAAAGAGAATGAGGGCTTGGTCATGAAATATAATGAAAGAGGGAAAGTGAGAGGGTCAGGAAGGCTGAAAAGGCAGTGAGCCTATTCAGGATCAGGGGAGAGACGTCTAGCTCCTCTCATCTCCCACGGTACATGTTCTTTAGGCACTAGACAGCGCCCGTGCATACAACACGGGGAGAGCCCACCCTGCTCCACACGTTTGATGCATTTCAATTGAAAAGAGGGTCTCGCCACATAAGGCCCGGCTCACAAAGGTTAACTTACCCTTTTGTGTCAGTTACTAGTTTTCGCTACTCACAAAGGTAAGTCATTACTAGTAAAGCTAGACTTTTGATCTAAGTTTGTGAATACCTAAAAGTAGTAAACTTCCTCAAAAGCGTAAGTTTACCTTTGTGACGCTGTCACCAGAAACCCTCACTTGACATAACATGATCATGACTGAGCGCCAGGGAAGGGCGTTCATTCACCGAAGAAGCGAGTCCTTTGCTCAGACCGCCCGAAGTATCGAGCGCGGAACCCCCGCCCTGCTCTGTTACGCGTCGGGCTGCACGGCGAGCACCAAACACACGTATTACCACAGAGCGAACACCGGGGGCCACAGCAAATCCGTCTATCTGTGTAACACCCGAAGAGCTGTGTGCAGTGTCCGCGCAGCCCCAGGGCGGAGCTCTCGTCCACAGCAGACAGGGTGCTGGGCCGGTGAACCTGTTTATCTGTGACTGAAACCTGTGTTCACCTGTGAGAGCGTGATGGTACGGAGGAGATCAGAGTACCGCCCTCAGTGCGGGGTGAGATGAGGGATCCGGTCCCATCACCTGCACAGCCGGCCCTCAGCGCACCCCGCCACTGGCTCTTGTGGTGATGCTTGGAGTGTTGGTGTCTGTGGCTGTGGGAAGCCCGGGGCTGGATCACAGCTGGAAGGAGGGTGGGGCCCTTGGTGGGGCCCTAACAGGGCCTATCAGGCTGCCAGGGAGGGTGGGGCCCTCGGTGAGGCCCAAACAGGACCTATCAGGCAGCTCAGGCTGCGAGGGAGGGTGGGGCCCAAACAGGACCTATCAGGCTGCCAGGGAGGGTGGGGCCCTCGGTGAGGCCCAAACAGGACCTATGAGGCTGCGAGGGAGGGTGGGGCCTTCGGTGGGGCCCAAACAAGATCTATCAGGCTGCCAGGGAGGGTGGGTCCCTCGGTGAGGCCCAAACAGGACCTATCAGGCTGCGAGGAAGGGTGGGGCCCTCGGTGAGGCCCAAACAGGACCTATCAGGCTGCCAGGGAGGATGGGGCCCTCGGTGAGGCCCAAACAGGACCTATCAGGCTGCGAGGGAGGGTGGGGCCTTCGGTGGGGCCCAAACAAGATCTATCAGGCTGCGCGGGAGGGCGAGGCCCTCGGTGGGGCCCAAAGAGGATCTATCAGGCTGCCAGGGAGGATGGGGCCCAAACAGGACCTATCAGGCATCGAGGAAGGGTGGGGCCTTCGGTGGGGCCCAAACAGGATCTATCAGGCTGCGGCTGTCACCTAAGGGCCCAGGATGAAACAAAGGTACCCGAGTGGCTCCTGAGCCTTGTATAAAGATCCTGTCCTCCTACGACCTGTCTCTAAACCACATACATCCCTTTGCGGAGTATGATGGCTTCTGTGCCACTATCTATGTTAAATGCACCAAAACCATAGATGTCACAAGCCTTGGTTATAGCACCCCTTCCCTGCCCCTTGGACTGAGCCATGCGCCTCTCTCTGTCCAGCTCTCCTCGGACACTCTCCCCGGCGGGACGTTTTACTCTAAGATTAATGATTCTGTCATCTCTCTGGAGACAAGTGAAGCCTCGTCACGCGGCCCTTGGCCTCTTGCCTCTTCTATATCATTGGCTCCCTGTACTCAACATCCCTGCAGACCAATGAGAGCATTGTGCCCCACCTCTCCATCTGGACAATGTCCCACTGATGCCCCCCACTCTGGCACTAATGGTCTCTGCTGTGCAAGGAAAACACATCGCTCACGCGCCAGCACGTATTCCTTCATACGTCCTACTGGCTCATCACCCAGGGTCATGGGTCATCGTCTAGTGATGTGTTTAACTAGGATCTGATGGTTAATCTGTTATCTGCTGATCAAAGGGTCCAACTCTCTGTAATATGTAGTAATGTAGTTGTTTAATATGTATATGGCTTTAAGGAATTTTGGGTTGGAATGTTCTGTGTAGTGGTGTTCTTTTCACTGTGGGTTGAGAGGGCATTATTTGATTGCCAGCAGTTGATCCAGGAGTGGATGGTCGTGAGTCCTGCTTTTGAAATTTCTTTATTAAGAACCTACTACAAATATTGGCGACGATCTGGGATTGATGATGGACTCACCGACATTGAGAAAATAAGACCGCAGGTCAAGGAAAGTGGATTTATATATTTTTTTTTTTTTTTTTTTGCCTAACGTAACTCTTGAAGATCAAGATTTACTGCATGGTGCATTTGATCTGCTGTGGAGCCGTGTTGTGTTTCGGCTTAATGGTAACATCCACACCTACTCTGCTTGATTCTTGGACCGGAGGGTGAGGGCCTGATCTGGACTCTACTCTACTTGTTTGGGAACCTGTGGTTCCGATTTTCACGAAAAGGAAGAAAAGAGAAGTAGAAACTTCGTGCGACGTGTGTGAACTCGTATGTGAGTAAATTCCACGTACCTCGAGTTCACCGTTGGAGTCTGCTTCGGCCGCATTTTTCGAGCGGCGCGGACATTCTCTTGTGATCTCAGAAATTCATTGCGCGTCATCTGGAACTATTCGTAACGTGTGAAGTCACACGCAGGGTCACGCAACGTGATCCAACGCGCCGCCATTTTGGATTGGTATCGTAGCAACAACAAAAGCTTCGTTTTAACGCGTTGGCAGTCTGTTCTTGGATCGTATTGGGGCTTATTTGCTGGAAACACTTTACGCAAACACTGGAGAGTTATTGAATAAACGGACACATTAGTATTTGACTCATTTTAATATTTGTAAAGTATAATGGCTTCCAGTAATAGTAGTAATGTAATGCAGCCGCCCCCGTTTTTAGAGATACCCGGAAAACCCATCAAACCTTGGCGTAAATGGTTCAGAATTTTTGAAAATTATCTTGAGGCCATTGATGCTACCAAATATCCTGCAGCACGTAAAAAAGCATTGTTATTTAACCATTTGGGTAATGCGGGTCAAGAAGTTTTTGATAATTTACCCATTTACCCTGCACCTTCACGTGATGATACTTGGGATATGTATAAAGAGGCATTAGCACGAATGGGAAGACAATATGTGGATGAACCATCGGTTATGGTTGAGAGACATAATTTCTTTAAAAGGAAGCAATCCTCTGATGAATCAATTGAAGACTATTTAGCAGTGTTGCGTGTTTTTGCAGCTAAATGTGGATTTGGAAATTATTTAGATACTGCTCTTCGTGATCAGTTGGTTTTTAATTGTTTCAACAAGAAAATTCAGGAACGCATTTTGACATGCAAGGATCCTTCTTTAGATGAAGTTATGGACATAGCCAGAAGTATTGAACGTTCAGTAGTTTCTTCAAAAATTTTATCGGAGTCTACGACTACTACCAACACTTCAACGTCCAGTGTGAATGTTGTCGAAATGTCTTCCAAAATGAATGAAACGAATGTAAATTTAGTCTCACATAAAAATGTTGTGAAGAAGAGTTATGATAAAAGAGTGGGTGGGACCTGTTATAGATGCGGCTCTAAGTTTCATTTGGGTAATTTTCCAAATTGTCCGGCTCAGGGCAGGCGATGTAACAACTGCAAAAGAGTAGGACATTTTTATAATGTATGCCACGCTAGCAAAGCAAAACTTAGAGTTAGCCAACTTGAAGTGGAGAACGATATTTTGTCTGAGGCTGTAAGCAATGTATCTATAGCATCGATTGAAGTCAATATGTTAGGGAACTCGGGTAGACGTTGCAAGGGTCCTTTGTGTGATGTTAATATAGGGGCCATCAATTTAAATGTTATGGCTGACTCAGGGTCTCCTATAACAATTCTTGCTGAAAAAACCTTCCATAAATTTTGGTCAGGAAAGTTGTTAAAGACTACCACTATTAATCCAAAAGCATTTGGTGAATATGATATAATCATGAAAGGCTATTTTGATGATAGTATTTTATTTAAAGGAAGGAGTATTTACACAAAAATTTATGTGGCTGTCAATGGTCGCGACATTTTAGGATGGCAAGATCAAGCTCTGTTAGGGATTATGTTAAGACCAGGACATGATGAGCCGGTTACGATTGGCGATATGCCGGTCCTTGCGGTTCAAGAAACTATCTTGGATAGTTTTACACAAAAGTTGTTAGAGAAGTTTCCTGATGTATTCTCAAACAAGGTTGGCTTAATTAAAGATTTCGAACACACTATTAGGTTGAAAAGTAGCGCTATTCCAGTGATACAGAAGGTTAGACCTGTACCTATTTCAGCTAGAGAAGATCTCAGGAAATTGTTAGAAGACATGTGTTCTCAGGGTATAATTAAACAGGTTGAGTCCTCTGAATGGATTTCGGCTGCAGTGGTGGCACGAAAGAGTTCTGGCGATATACGTTTGTGTGCGGATTTAAGAGTACTTAATCGGAATATCTTGGTGGATTGCCATCCTCTCCCTAGAATACATGAAATGTTGGCCAGAATTGGGGGTAGTAAGTTCTTTTCTACTATCGATTTACGTTCTGCGTATCATCAGATACCTTTAGCTGAAAGTTCTCAACATCTTACAACTTTTGTAACACCTTTTGGTGTATACATGTACAAGCGGATGCCGTTTGGATTGGCATCCGCAGCTAGTGTGTTTCAACGGCTAATGGATGAAATTTTTGGGAATCTGGAGGGTATACAAACTTTCCAGGATGATATTTTAGTGCATACAGAGAGTGTGGAACAACATGTTATGTTGTTGGAGAGTGTTTTGCGGAAGTTACATTTACATGGGATGACAGTGAACATTAACAAATGTAAATTTTTAACGCAGGAAGTCAATTATTTAGGACATAACATTTCAGCGGAAGGCATAAAACCTAAGGTGTCCTTATTGAAAGGTATCAACGATGCTAGTGTTCCTAAGGATAAAGATTCACTTAGGTCCTTTTTGGGGTTGAGTGAATATTATGCAAGGTTTGTTCAAGGATATGCAGTCATCGTACAACCTTTGAGAGATCTTCTAAAGAAGAATGCAAAATATATTTGGTCGGATGAATGCCAAAAAGTTTTTGAATCTGTAAAAAAAATGATTATCTCAGCTCCTGCTATTAAGCCATTTACACAAGGAGCCAAATGCATTATTACGGTGGATGCAAGTGCTAAAGGTTTGGGGGCGGTTCTTAGCCAAATGTTAGATGGTAAGGAATGCACCATTGCTTTTGCTTCACGCACATTAAATAGTGCTGAAAAGAATTATAGCACGATTGAGCGAGAAGCACTAGCATGCTCTTGGGCTTCAGAGAAATTTAAAATGTATATTTGGGGTACAAGATTTGAATTGCACACGGATCACAAACCTTTGATTTACATGCTGGGTGATAGCTGTTCTAATAAGGCTTCTTCAAGATTAATAAGGATCTTATCTAGGTTACAGGAGTTTAACTTTGATATTAAATATATTCCGGGTGGAAAGAATGTAAGGGCGGATTGTTTGTCTAGGTTGCCGACAACAGAGGATGACGACAGTGGAAAAGTAGAATGGGAAGATGTGGAGTATGTATTTACTGTCAATGATGTTAATGAACAACTTAAGATATCGGAAAAGGATTGGGTTGAGTGCTGTGGAAGGGATGATTGCATGGTTCAAGTAAAGAAATGTCTTGTTGAGGGGTGGCCATGTGATAGGGGGATGTCTACAGAGTTGAGATGTTTTGCTCAGGTGGCATCGGAATTGTCATTGGTTAATGATATATTGTTGAGACAAGACTTGTTTGTTCCTCCAGTTGGTCTCAGGTCCAAGATTGTTTCATTGGCTCATGAGGGACATTTAGGAATATCAGCTACAGTGAAGAAGATCAGACAGATTTATTGGTGGCCTGGTATTGACGGACAGGTTAAGAGATATGTAGAAATGTGTGCAGAATGTTTGTGTTCAGACAAACATTGGAAAACTTCAACAGCTCCTTTGTGCCCAGTGGATTGGCCTAACAATGCGTGGGAAAAAATTGGACTCGATTTTACAGGGCCATTTAATGTTTTGGGTGGTGACAAAAGGTATTTAGTGGTTGCAATCGATTATTATTCTAAGTGGTTGTATTTTGCTTTGGTGCGATGTGCAGATTCTTCTTCTGTTATTGTATTTTTAAAAAATTTATTCTACACTGAAGGAAGAGTTAAGGAAGTGGTGACTGATAATGGGTCCCATTTCGTCTCTGAGGAATTTACTAATTTTCTCAGTAAACATGATGTCAAGCACATTAGAGTACCAGTGTATAGTCCGGCTTCAAATGGATTGGTGGAAAGGGCGAATAGATTGATTAAAGAAGGGGTTCAAACAGCTGTAGCTAATAAATTGGATGTGGCGGATTATTTGCATTTTAAGGTTTGGAATTATAACATTACTCCACAAAGCACCACTGGAGTTGCACCTTTTGTTTTGTTAAGAGGAAGAAGACCCATTTCTGCAATTAGTCCAACTTGGTTGTTGGACAAATGTGATCGCTTTCACAATATTGACTTACATGTGGTAAGGGAACATGTTAAAGGAAAACAGAATAGTTATAAAAAAAATTATGATAGTAGAATGCATGTGAAAGAAGGGACATTGCAAGTTGGAGATTGGGTTTTAATTAAGAAACCTAAGAAGGTCAGTAAAGGATGTTCTAAATTTTCCGAACCTGTAAAAGTTGTGACAATCTATAAGACAGCTGTCTTACTTCAGGACAGGGGATGGTGGAATAGTAATGCCTTAGTGAAGGTAACGAAGGAACAGGCAAAAATCATTTTACAAAAAAGTGATTTGTGTAAAAGGGGGGAAAGACAGGATTGGTTTGATTTGGATGCTCTAACGCACATTGATAGGAGTTGTGATAACTTTGACAGAGGTGATGTTCAAAATAATGTGGAAAGGGTAGTACCATCATTTAGTACAAGTCCTGGTGGGGGTGGAGACAATTCAATCAGAAGCAGTTCAAGAGTGAGATCTGCTCCCATTCACTCCAGAGATTATGTGTACTATTGATCATGTGTTATTTATGTAAGAGTTTTCTTTTTATTGTTTTATTATGGAAAGGGGGGTGTGTAATATGTAGTAATGTAGTTGTTTAATATGTATATGGCTTTAAGGAATTTTGGGTTGGAATGTTCTGTGTAGTGGTGTTCTTTTCACTGTGGGTTGAGAGGGCATTATTTGATTGCCAGCAGTTGATCCAGGAGTGGATGGTCGTGAGTCCTGCTTTTGAAATAAACATCATTCTACTTTTTACTTCTGATTGGAAATTCTTTATTAAGAACCTACTACACTCTCACCCACGCACCTCAGCAATGTAAGCCTTCAGTAGCGCTCAGTCAGGTCGAACATTCAGCAGTCTGGGGTCCATCCAATGAACTAACATGAGGGGGGCCTGATAAGGGGTCTAAAATGCAAACCTCTACCCGGTACCACTTTAAATGAGTGACCCTCAGGAGATCTCCTGCACAGCTTCTTCAAGAACAACATCTCTCAACAAACCACATACATAGTCTGCACCAGCTCATGATGACACCCTGTCACCAGTCAGCCTCAGTCTCAGCATTCCATGATGGCATCACAGATGCTTTGCTATCAGTCAGCTTTAGTCTCAACATTACGTGATGACATCACAGAAGCTCTGTTAACAGCTAGCTCCAGTCTCACCATTACATGATAAAACAACAGTTGATGGACAGAATGCAGAACAATGTCATACATTCCCCCCAGTACAGAGATCTGGGCCTAAATCCATCGTTTTTTTGCCCACCATGCCATTCCAGTTTGAACCCAGCCATATGCAAATCAGTCTTGACCCTGTGGCTCATGGGAACAGTCCAGCCCAAACTGCCAGGCTAGGTCCTCCCTTGACTGGAAACAAGCATCCTAGGACCGGTTTCAGGGTTTCACCCCTCGTCAGCCAGGACAGCTTGACTCCAGTGGGAATCACTGACATAACATTGAAGAAAAAATATTGAACACAGAAATATCAATGTAAAAATATCGACACCCTACCTTTGAAATGTAAATAACAAAAATACATGAAGACATTTTACAGTCATTTTCAGTCTCAACATTCTGTGATGGCATCACAGAAGCTCTGGTATCAGCCAGCTTCAGTCTCAACATTCCAGGATGACATCACAGAGGCTCTGTTATCAGCCAGCTTCAGTCTCAACATTTCATGATGACATCACAGAAACTCTGGTATCTGCCAGCTTCAGTCTTAACATTCCATGATGACATCACAGATGCTCTCATTAGTCAGCTTCAGTCTCAACATTCTGTGATAACGTCACAGACACTCAGCCTTTAGTCACTTTCAAACACAACTTTCAATGATGACAACACAGACACTCTAAATGTAGTCTCTTCCAAACCCCTCTTTCCATGGTGACATCACACACACACTGCTGTCAGTCAGTTTCTGTCATAATATTCTGTGATGACATCACATACACTCTATGAGACAGCTTCAGTCTCAGCATTCTATGATGACATCACAGACACCCTATTATCAGTCAGCTTTACTTTCAACATTCCAAGATGACATCACAGATGCTCTCTTATTAGTCAGCTTCAGTCTCAACATTCTGTGATAACGTCACGGACACTCAGCCTTTAGTCATTTTCAAAGACAACTCTCAACAATGACATCACATACACTCTGCTGTTAGTCACTTCCAAACCCCTCATTCCATGATGACAACACAGACACACTGCTGTATGTTAGCTTCTGTCATAATGTTCTGTGATGACATCACATACACTCTATTAGTCAGTTTCAGTATCAGCATTCCATGATGTCATCACAGACACTCTGATATTAGCCAGCTTCAGTTGCAACATTCCACAATGACATCACAGAGGCTCTGTTTTCAGCCAACTTCAGTCTCAACAGTCTACGATGACATCACAGATGCCCTTTTATCGATCAGCTTCAGTCTCAACACTCAGTGATGACATCGCAGACACTATGTTTCAGTCAGCTTCTGTCTGAACAATCTGTGATGATATCACAGACACTAGGCTTTCAATCACATTCAGAATGAACATTCCATGACGACATCACATAAATGTCGATTGCAGTCAGTACAGCTTTAACATTCCATGATGACATCACAAACGTTCTGTTATGAGTCAGCCTCACTTTTAACATTCTTTAATGACATCACAGGCACTTTGATGTCAGTCAGCTTTAGTTTCAACAGTCTATGATGATATCACAGACACTCTCCTTTCCGTCAGTTAATATTCAACATTCCATGATGACATCACAGGTGCTCTACACCCTCTGGTTGGCCCTAGAATGTTCCCCTGAGTGTAAGCACATACAGCATTCACACAGACCCCAGCCCAGGTGTAATCACCAGAGGATACTAATCATGGCTCCAACCTGTAAAGATACTCCGAGCACAATAAAACCTTCACACCCGCGTGTAAGTCTCAGGTTCCTATCTCCCAACCAGCTCTATGGGACCTCGTAGTTACTACAGGATCAAGAGGGAGAAGATAGAACTCGGAAGAAAAGACAGAGAAGCACATATAGAAGGCAGGTAGCACAGAGGAACAGACAGAGCAAAGGATATTTGTGGAACCTTCCAGGTCTCCCCATTTCCCAGCACCCCGGCGCACAGACAGACACTGTCGGCCATGACAGCAGGCACACAGGTTACCTTGTCTCCTCTGAATATCTTCCCATATCGCGCAATCGCCACAAGCCCCGTCAGATTCAGCGTCAGGTTCCGAGTCAGGTAATGGAAATCATTCACGTCGCCGTAGTTCACGTAAACCAGATCACCCTAAAATGCAAGACAAAGGTCAAGGTGTGTCAGGTGAGATCTCTGATGCCCTGTGATACAGTCATGACCTACCAGACCCAACACCTTCCCATACAAGAAGAATGAATTTAAAGAGCAAGGCCTGAGGCAGGGCTTCAGAGCTCTAATCCCAACTCTGAGAGGAGTGATGTGTACAGGTGAGAGTAAAGACCTGACTCTGAGCTCTAATCCCAGCTCTGAGAGGAGTGAGCGCTACTGGCAAGAATAACGAACAGACTATGAGCTCTAATCCCTGCTCTGAGAGGAGTGAGCTCTACTGATGAGAGTAAAGACTGGACTCTGAGGTCTAATCCCAGCTCTGGAAGGAGTGAGCTCCACTGGTGAGAGTAAAGACTGTACTCTGAGGTCTAAACCCAGCTCTGAGAGGAGTGAGCTCTACAGGTGAGAGTAAAGACCTGACTCTGAGCTCTAATCCCAGCTCTGAGTGGAGTGAGTGCTACTGGCAAGAATAACGAACAGACTATGAGCTCTAATCCCTGCTCTGAGAGGAGTGAGCTCTACTGATGAGAGTAAAGACTGGACTCTGAGGTCTAAACCCAGCTCTGAGAGGAGTGAGCTCTACTGGTGAGAGTAGACCGGGCTCTGAGCTCAAATCCCTGGTCTGAGAGGAGTGAGCTCCGCTGGTGAGAATAAAGACTGGACTCTGAGCTCTAATCCCAGCTCTGAGAGGAGTGAGCTCTACTGATGAGAGTAAAGACCGAAGTCCGAGTTCTGATCACAGCTCTGAGAGGAGAGAGCTCTACTGATGAGAGTAAAGACCGAAGTCCGGGCTCTAATCCCAGCTCTGAGAGGAGTGAGCTCTACAGGTGAGAGTAAAGACCTGACTCTGAGCTCTAATCCCAGCTCTGAAAGGAGTGAGCGCTACTGTTGAGAGTAAAGACTGGACTCTGAGCCCTAATCCCAGCTCTGAGAGGAGGGAACTCCACTGGTGGGAGTAAAGACCGAAGTCCGATCTCTAATCCCAGCTCTGAGAGGAGTGAGCTCTACTGATGATAGTAAAGACCAAAGTCCGAGCTCTAATCCCAGCTCTGAGAGGAGTAAGCTCTATTGATGAGTGATGGAAGGCGGACCCCGGGGGAGTCGGAGAGACCACCCAGGGGGGCCCCCCACACTGTACGAAGTAGCCGAGTGCTGCTGAGAAGCCTCCTAGGAGAGGTCTTTCTCCTATTCCGTACTAGCACAGTAACACCACCACACAGGACTCGAGGATGTTTATCAAGACGAGCAATTCTTTATCAGCATTTAGGAAGTTACGGTTATCGATATATACAAGGGGGGATCGAGGGATCCGCAAGAGTCTCAAAGTCTTTGGTAGGGACGGGGTAGCGGGACAGTCTTTAGTAGCAGCTGGGTACGAGGGTACCTTAGGCCCAGTTCTTGATCCTCAAGCTGGAGGGACTCCGGGTCTCGGAGTGGTCGAGCAGCGACGGCGTCAGCAGGGCTCTGGCGATCAGTTCGTGGAGCTTGAGCCGCGACTAGGTCAGCAGGGCTCTTAAGGTGGTTCAGTTCAGCTCGAGCCGCGACGACGTCAGCAGGGCTCTGGTGGAGGTTTCAGCGAGGTTGGGCCGCGACAGCGTCAGCAGGGCTCCAATGTTCCGTGAGGTTCCTTGTCTCAATAAGTTGGAGCCGCGATGCAGTCAGCAGGGCTCGTGGTAGTGTCAGCAAGAGTTCTTCTCCGTAGGGTCAGCCGCGATTCCATCAGCAGGGCTCTTGACTCCGGGATACAACTGCTGTCCCATTGCGGGGTTGCCCCAGATATAGGTCTGGAGCCCTTTGATGTCCGGACCCTTGCGCCTGGGGGTCGAGAGGCCGGGCTGGGAGAGGCCAGACGCCCAGCGGGAGAGGCGCCAGGCCCGGGGAGGCCGGAGGACGATCGCACCTAGGTGTTGAGGGACGGTGGGGGTCCCATCGAAACTCTCCTCCTCCGGGAGTGGGGAAGTGGCCATGCGGGGCCCCCTGGCCAGATCTTGGTGCCTCGATGTCAGGGCTTCACTGGGGCCGAGGCCGGAGGGAGCCGGGCTGCGTGAGCTGGTGCGTGGAGCAAGCATGGGGGGGACCCCGAAGGGATGAGGGGTCCCTGTGAGGCCTGGAAAAGGAGGCCGCTGAAGCGGGTGTAGGAAAACGGGTACAATCCAAGGGGGACCTCGAAGGGAGGAGGGGTCCCTGGCGGCCTGAAATGGCGGCCCGTGTAGGCCGGTGCGGGGGACGAGCACAATCCAAGAGGGTTAAGACCACGCCACGAGGCCGGGTCCAACAGGCGTCCCCCCCAGCCGAAGGCAGGGAGAGTCCCCCATTTCCTTGGGGGTTCTCCTCATCGAGGCGGAAGAAGCGGGACAGGCCGTCGGCGTTGGCGTGGTCATTGCCGGGCCGGTGTTCAACAGAGAAGTCCATCCCTTGCAGCGAGATGGACCATCGCAGCAGCTTGGGGTTCTCGCCCCTCATTTGCATTAACCACCGCAAGGGCCGGTGGTCGGTCTGGACCCGGAAGTGGGTGCCGAAGAGATAGGGCCGGAGCTTTTTGAGGGCCCACACTACAGCGAAGGCCGGCCGCTCGATGGTGCTCCACCGCTGCTCCCGGGGCAGCAGCCGTCGGCTGATGAAGGCCACGGGTCTGTCGAGTCCCTCCGAATCCACCTGGGACAGGACGGCCCCAATTCCATATTCGGAGGCGTCCGTCTGCACCACGAACTCCTTGCTGTAGTCAGGGGCCTGTAGCACGGGGGCAGGGCACATCGCCGTTTTGAGAGTCTTGAAGGCCGTCTGGCAGCGGGGGGTCCAGTGTACCTTCTTGGGCTGCTTTTTTGACGTGAGCTCTGTGAGGGGGCCGACAATGCTCCCATAGTCTCTGATGAATCGCCGGTAGTACCCGGTGAGGCTCAGGAAGGCCCGGACAGCTGTCTGGGTGGTGGGGGGTTCCCACACCTGGATGGCATCCATTTTCGGTTGGAGGGGAGCCACCTGACCGCTCCCTACTTGATGGCCCAGATAGGTCACCGATCCTTGGCCTATCTGGCATTTGCTGGCCTTGATCGTGAGCCCGGCCCCTTGGAGGGCGGCCAGGACTGCTTTGAGGTGCCCCAGGTGCTCAGCCCAGTGGCTGCTGTATACGGAAATGTCATCTAAATAAGCCGCGCTGAAGGCCTCTAGCCCGGCCAGGACCTTGTTCACTAGTCTCTGGAAGGTGGGCGGGGCGTTCTTCATGACGAAGGGCATCACCCGAAAGTAGTAGTGCCCACCAGGGGTGGAGAAAGCGGATCTCTCTTGGGCACCGGGGGTGAGCTGGGTCTGCCAGTACCCGGTGGTGAGGTCAAAAGTGCCTAAGCGGTCGATGAGCTCGTCGGCCCGGGGAAGAGGATGGGCATCGGTCTCAGTAACAGCGTTCAGGGCCCGGTAGCCCACACAAAATCGTAGTTCCGGGGGGGTGCCTGGTGCGGCGGCCTTTGGCACCAGGACGACGGGACTGGCCCACGGGCTGTCGGAGGGCTCGATGACCCCGAGGGCCAGCATCTTCGCCACCTCAGCCTGGATGCAGGCCCGCACCCGGTCGGGTACTCTGTAGGCTGTGTGTCGCACGGGGGGACTGTTCCCAGTGTCGACGTCGTGGGCACACCATGGAGTCACCCCCGGAGTGAGGGAGAAGAGGGCCGCAAAGGGCTGCAACAGTTGCTGACAGTCGTGGTGCTGTTCCGAGGTCAGGGAGGAGGCGAGGAGGACGCCTTTGATGGTCCCGTCGTGGTCGCTGGTCCGCAGGAGGTCGGGTAGGGGCTCGGAGTCGCCTTCGCCCCCGTCGTCGGTCGCTAGCAGTAGGCTTAGTTCGGTCCGGGCAAAGTGGGGCTTGAGCCGGTTAGCGTGTAGAACCCGGAGGGGGTTCCGGGGAGACTCCATGTCGATTAGGTAGGTGACAGGGCTCTTCTTTTCCCCCACCTTGAAGGGCCCGGTCCATTTGTCCTGGAGGGCGCAGGGGTCAACCGGTGACATGACCCAGACTTGCTGGCCCGGCTCAAACTCGATGGTAGAGGCGTTTTGATCGTACCATCTTTTCATGTCCTCTTGGCTGGCCTCGAGGTTGGCTTCGGCCAGGGCTCGGACCCTTCGTGTCTGGTTTCGTAGATGTCGGGAGGGGCATCTCGGGGCTTCGTCTCCCAGCCCTCTTTGACCAGGCTGAGGGGTCCTCGGACTGGATGCCCGTACAACAATTCGAAAGGGCTGAACCCCAGGGATTTCTGCAGGACCTCCCGATAGGCAAACAGGAGGCACGGCAGCAGGACATCCCATCTCCGCCGTAGGGGTTCTTCCAGGCCCTTGATCATGCCTTTCAAGGTTCCACTGGCCCCCAGTTCTGCAATCTTCTGCTCACTGTACAGTAGTCCTTCGGCCCAATAGACCCAGTGGGTTCCGGTCTGGTCACCGTTGGCTTGCGAGGCCGCTTGCTGCCGGACTCCTTCAAGGTAGGGGCAGGTCTTCTGTTCCCGCAAGAACTGTTCTCTGGTGGGGCCCCCATCGTGGCGCCATTGGGCAGACTCCGGGAGTGTGCCGAGAGAGGCGATCTCGTCCGGGGGGGGCACCGCGGGTCTGGCATCGGTGTCCGCTTCTTCCTTGCTGGAGGCAGGTGGGGGCACGGGCCCCTCGGGCTCGACGGTGTCGGCGGCCATGGACGAACGGGGGGCCTGGGCGGCCAGGGACCGGGTGGTGGCGCAGGCCCATTCGGGTAGTCCTAGCATTCGGAGATGCTCTCGCCGCTCCACTTGAGCCCAGGGGGAACTCTCGAGGTCGTTCCCCAGGAGGCAGTCCACCGGAGCGTCGTCGCGGACGGTCACCTTCAGCATGCCCGTCAACCCTCCCCATTCGAAGGGAATCTGGGCCATCTGGCACATGCTCTCGCCGTTGTCGGCCGTCCGGACGGGGCATAGCACATTCGGCAGGATCTGTTCGGGGCCCACCAGGTGGCAGCGGACAGCGGTGACACTGGCTCCGGTGTCACGGAGGGCTTTGGCCCGTCGGCCATTGATAGTGACCCACTGTTGGTACTTCTGGGTGTTGCTCGGGATGGGTGTTTGGGGCACCATTTCTCGGCTGCCCAGGCAGACCAGGGACATGGCCGCCGGCTCCCACTCAGTGGACCCCCCGTCGAGGGGTTCTTCCCCTTCCTCCCCTTCTCCCAGGGCGGCAGCCGCTAGTTGTCGGGGCGGGGGCCCGCTGGTCCCACTTTGTCGGTTCATGGGGCAGGCAGGGTCGCTGGCATAGTGTCCTGTTTGTTGGCAGCCGTAGCAGGTTATCGTGGGCCGGGGTCCGGTTTTGGCTGGCGCCGTCCCTCTTCGGGCTAGGTTCGGGGAGGTGTGTTGCTGAGGCGGCCCCCGAGGCGGACTCCGGGGCGGCCCGGCACGGCTGGGAGGTCCCGATTCCTGTTCGACCCTCCTCCCCCGCCGCGCTGGCGGGGGGGTCCGGTGGGGTTTCGCTGGTACTCCCCCATCGAGCTCCGGGGGACTCGGGTGTTGACCCAACGATCGGCCTCGGCGGCGAGCTTCCGCGGCTCCGTAAGCTTGCTGTCGAGGAGGTGTTGTCTTAGCTCCACGAAGCAGTTGTCGGAGAGGTGTTCCCAAATAATTAGGTCGACCAGCTGCCCGTAGGTGGTGACCTTGCTCCCCTTGATCCAACCTTCTAGGGCCCTGCTGAAAAAGTCAACATACTCTACCCACGTGGTACCGGGGATTTTCTTGCAGTCTCTGAAACGCTGGCGGTACATTTCCGCGGTTAGTCCATAGCGGGTGAGCAGGGCCTCCTTCATATGGTCGTACGAGGTCATCACCTCTTCCGGGAGCTGGAGTAGGGTGTCTCGGCACTCGCTAAGGAACCGACCCCATAGGCCGGCACCCCAATCCTTCCGGGGTACCCGATGGGAGGTCATGGCCACTTCGTACGCCTTAAACCACTGCTGGATGTCGTCGTTTTTATAGTACTCCTTGACGACATCTTTGGGAATATGGACCTTGGCTTCGGTGGGCGGCAGAGCGTCTCTATTGCTGGGGGTGCCGGTCTCCCCCTTCTGGGCCTTGAGCTCGAGTTCTTTGAGGCCCCGCTCGTGTTCGAGGGTCAGCCTTTTCTCCTCCAGCTCTCGATGCCGCTTCTTCTCCTCTATCTCCTCTTGTAGCCGTAGCTGTTCCATGGCCAATTTCTTTTCGGCCAGCAGGAGTTCGCCGTCCAGCCGAAGTCGTGCGAGCTCTAGCTCATGGGTCCGGACCTTCTCCCGCTCTCGTATTTCTTCCGCGGAGAGGCCGGTTTCCAGGCTGTTTCTCCCTCCGTTCGCTGGGGTCGGTGCTGGTGGCGTGGCTGCATTCAGGGGCAGGGGACCTTCACTCTGGGAGGGACCCGCCTCGGACTCTATCCAGGTTCTCAGGGCTTTCTGCATCTCTTCCTTGGTACCTAGGCCGGTGGTCGTAATGCCCTTGTCCTTTCAGAACTGTTTTAACTCTTTGTGCGTGTACTCTTCCAATTGTTCTGGTTGGAACTCCATGGTCTCTGTTCGTCTGGATGGATAGCGAGTGGGTTACTTGCTTGTACGATCTGTGTTCGGCTCGGATCCCGTCGCTGGCCACCAAATGTTGGAAGGCGGAACCCGGGGGAGTCGGAGAGACCACCCAGGGGGGCCCCCCACACTGTACGAAGTAGCCAAGTGCTGCTGAGAAGCCTCCTAGGAGAGGTCTTTCTCCTATTCCGTACTAGCACAGTAACACCACCACACAGGACTCGAGGATGTTTATCAAGACGAGCAATTCTTTATCAGCATTTAGGAAGTTACGGTTATCGATATATACAAGGGGGGATCGAGGGATCCGCAAGAGTCTCAAAGTCTTTGGTAGGGACGGGGTAGCGGGACAGTCTTTAGTAGCAGCTGGGTACGAGGGTACCTTAGGCCCAGTTCTTGATCCTCAAGCTGGAGGGACTCCGGGTCTCGGAGTGGTCGAGCAGCGACGGCGTCAGCAGGGCTCTGGCGATTAGTTCGGGGAGCTTGAGCCGCGACTAGGTCAGCAGGGCTCTTAAGGTGGTTCAGTTCAGCTCGAGCCGCGACGACGTCAGCAGGGCTCTGGTGGAGGTTTCAGCGAGGTTGGGCCGCGACAGCGTCAGCAGGGCTCCGATGTTCCGTGAGGTTCCTTGTCTCAATAAGGTGGAGCCGCAACGCAGTCAGCAGGGCTCGTGGTAGTGTCAGCAAGAGTTCTTCTCCGTAGGGTCACCTGCGATTCCATCAGCAGGGCTCTTGACTCCGGGATACAACTGCTGTCCCATTGCGGGGTTGCCCCAGATATAGGTCTGGAGCCCTTTGATGTCCGGACCCTTGCGCCTGGGGGGGCAGAGAGGCCGGGCTGGGAGAGGCCAGATGCCCAGCGGGAGAGGCGCCAGGCCCGGGGAGGCCGGAGGACGATCGCACCTAGGTGTTGAGGGACGGTGGGGGTCCCATCAAAACTCTCCTCCTCCGGGAGTGGGGAAGTGGCCATGCGGAGCCCCCTGGCCAGATCTTGGTGCCTCGATGTCGGGGCTTCGCTGGGGCCGAGGCCGGAGGGAGCCGGGCTGCGTGGGCTGGTGCGTGGAGCAAGCATGGCGGGACCCCGAAGGGATGAGGGGTCCCTGTGCAGCCTGGAAAAGGAGGCCGCTGAGGCGGGTGTAGGAAAACGGGTACAATCTGAGGGGGACCTCGAAGGGAGGAGGGGTCCCTGGCGGCCTGAAATGGCGGCCCGTGTAGGCCGGTGCGGGGGATGAGCACAATCCAAGAGGGTTAAGACCACGCCACGAGGCCGGGTCCAACAATAAGAGTAAAGACCTGACTCTGAGCTCTAATCCCAGCTCTGAGAGGAGTGAGCTCTACTGATGAGAGTAAAGACTGGACTCTGAGGTCTAATCCCAGCTCTGGAAGGAGTGAGCTCTACTGGTGGGAGTAAAGACTGTACTCTGAGGTCTAATCCCAGCTCTGAGAGGAGTGAGCTCTACTGGTGAGAGTAGACCGGGCTCTGAGCTCAAATCCCTGGTCTGAGAGGAGTGCGCTCCACTGGTGAGAGTAAAGACTGGACTCTGAGCTCTAATCCCAGCTCTGAGAGGAGTGAGCTCTACTGATGAGAGTAAAGACCGAAGTCCGAGTTCTAATCCCAGCTCTGAGAAGAGAGAGCTCTACTGATGAGAGTAAAGACCAAAGTCCGGGCTCTAATCCCAGCTCTGAGAGGAGTGAGCTCTACAGGTGAGAGTAAAGACCTGACTCTGAGCTCTAATCCCAGCTCTGAAAGGAGTGAGCGCTACTGGTGAGAGTAAAGACTGGACTCTGAGCCCTAATCCCAGCTCTGGGAGGAGGGAACTCCACTGGTGGGAGTAAAGACCCAAGTCCGATCTCTAATCCCAGCTCTGAGAGGAGTGAGCTCTACTGATGATAGTAAACACCGAAGTCCGAGCTCTAATCCCAGCTCTGAGAGGAGTGAGCTCTATTGATGAGAGTACAGACCTGACTCTGAGCTCTAATCCCAGCTCTGAGGTGAGTGATCTGTACAGGTGAGAGTAAAGACTGTACTCTGAGCTCTAATCCCAGCTCTGAGAGGAGTGAGCGCTACTGGTGGGAGGAAAGAGCGGACTCTGAGCTCTAATCCCTGCTCTGAAAGGAGTGAGCTCTACAGGTGAGAGTAAAGACTGAAGGCTGAGGTCTAATTCCAGCTCTGAGAAGAGTGAGCTCTACAGATGAGAGTAAAGACTATACTCAGCTATAATGCCAGCTCTGAGAAGAGTGAGTTTTACTGGTGAGAGTAAAGACTGGACTCTGGGCACTAATCCCAGCTCTGAGAGGAGTGAGCTCTACAGGTGAGAGTAAAGACCTGACTCTGAGCTCTAATCCTAGCTCTGAGGTGAGTGAGCGCTACTGGTGAGAGTAAAAACTGGACTCTGAGCTCTAATCCCAGCGTTGAGATGAGTGATGTGTACAGGCGAGAGTAAAGACTGGACTCAGTGCTATAATCCCAGCTCTGAGGTGAGTGAGCGCTACTGGTGAGAGTAAAGACTGGACTTTGAGCTCTAATCCCAGCTCTGAGGTGAGTGAGCGCTACTGGTGAGAGTAAAGACTGGACTCTGAGCTCTAATCCCAGTTCTGAGAGGAGTGAGCGCTACAGGTGAGAGTAAAGACTGGACTCTGAGCTCTAATCTCAGCTCTGAGAGGAGTGAGCTCTACTGGTGAGAGGAAAGAGCGGACTCTGAGCTCTAATCCCGGCTCTGAGAGGAGTGAGCTCTACTGGTGAGAGGAAAGAGCGGACTCTGAGCTCTAATCCTGGCTCTGAGAGGAGTGAGCTCTACAGGTGAGAGTAAAGACTGGACTCTGAGCTCTAATCCCAGCTCTGAGAGGTGTGAGCTCTACAGGTGAGAGTAAAGACTGGACTCTGAGCTCTAATCCCGGCTCTGAGAGGAGTGAGCTCTACTGGTGAGAGGAAAGAGCGGACTCTGAGCTCTAATCCTGGCTCTGAGAGCAGTGAGCTCTACAGGTGAGAGTAAAGACTGGACTCTGAGCTCTAATCCCAGCTCTGAGAGGTGTGAGCTCTACTGGTGAGAGTAAAGACTGGACTCTGAGCTCTAATCCCAGCTCTGAGAGGAGTGAGCTCTACTGGTGAGAATAAAGACTGGACTCTGAGCTCTAATCCCAGCTCTGAGAGGAGTGAGCTCTACTGGTGAGAGTAAAGACTGGACTCTGAGCTCTAATCCCAGCTCTGAGAGGAGTGAGCTCTACTGGTGAGAGTAAAGACTGGACTCTGAGCTCTAATCCCAGTTCTGAGAGGTGTGAGCTCCACTGGTATCTTAAAGTGTCCTCCTATGACCCAGAGTGCCTGCTGGGCCCATGGAGGGGCTGGACCTGCGGCGTTGTCTTTATGCCTACTGTTGGAGTCCCGAAGCTACTGGAAGCCTGTGTGACCCTGCAGACGCAGAAGTCAAATCAGAATGCAGGAAGCTGAGGGCCAGCTGTGCATTGCTATGTCCAGGAAGAGCTGGGACTTGCCCATGTGCTTCACTTGACTGGACTTGCAGGGGTTGAAACCCAATAAACTGCAGCTGCGGGTTTACATCAGCATTAGAGGGCCCTGCTTGGGATAGGAAGTGACTACCGAGGAGATGACACAGCACTGGAGGCAAGAGTGCCCCCACAGCATGCTGGTGAGAGCCACTGTACTAATAAACGGTAGCTCACACTTCAATTACTAGAGTGCAAAGGTCAACTTCCGGTTCAGTATCACAGTAGAGCACAACTGACTTACAAAAACACGTTTTACAGCATCATCTATTGCATGTCACAATTGTTTTTCACAGGGAAACGTTTCTCCTAATAGTTATGACATATCTACAGTGTGATACCACCTTGCTGCATACATGTAAACCCTTGCATCCTGGTTTTGGTTAAACACTTTTTTTAAAGCAAATACACATGAATACATGCCGGTAAACAACCTTTACAACGCAACTTTTACAACGCACTACCATTACAACACAACTGTTACAACGCAAGTGGATTTACAACGCATGCCATTACAACGCAAGTCTTTACATCGACTTGCGCTAGATGGCGTGCTAACATTACAAATAGTGTAGTTTACTATCCCAACACCTTCCCTACTGTTAAGTGGACTAGAGTTGGAATAGTAAATTACACTTTTCTAATGTTAGCACGCCATCTAGCGCAAGTCGATGTAAAGACTTGCGTTGTAATGGCATAGCGTTGTAAATCCACTTGCGTTGTAAAAGTTTCGTTGTAACAGCACGCGTTGTAACGTCATACATCCATACATGCCATGGCATAAACCAACAGGTGGCTGCGTAGCGTATAAAATACTGTCAATTACCATTCTCCACGGGGGGGCATCATGAGTGCCTCCAGTGAGCCATGAGCCCCCCATGCCCAACAAGGAAATAAACTGCATATCGCACTCCGACACTCTGCATTAATATTATTTTAAAGTGTGTAAACATATACGTATGTATGTATGTATAGATGCACACATATACAGAGTAGGAGAGTGGAATATGAAATGTATTACCATTGTTGTTCAGATATATATTGAGCATACATTGTCGAGGATATTATATACATGCATGCTCAACAATATATGCTCGACAACAATTTATCTACGTGCCCAAGAATGTCAATGCCACATGGAGGAAAATGCTGTGTGGTACCCGGATGGGACGTGTGTTGTAATCAATGTCTGGCAGCCGAGGTGTCGGTTAGGATGATTTATTGAGTCTTACTTGCTGGTTAGTACATCCATAACTAGGCCCCTAGAGCAGCCCCACCAGGAGCGGCCTCCCTGCTGCTCCGCCCATACTCCAGCTGACACACGTCACCTCACAGGCTCCCAAGCATTCCATTCCATCACCACTCCAACATCCCACACAGCACACTCACACTGGCTGAGCAGCGAGGACTAGAGCACCAGGGGAGATGCAGAGATAATAACACCCGATAGAACACCCGAGCATTCCATTCCACCACCGGGCACGCCAACATCCCACACAGCACACTCACACTGGCTGAGCAGCTAGGGCCAGAGCACCAGGGGAGATGCAGAGATATTAACACCCGATAGAACACCGAGCATTCCATTCCACCACGGCGCACTCCAACATCCCACGCAGCACACTAACACTGGCTGAGCAGCTAGGGCCAAAGCACCAGGGGAGAAGCATAGACACATAAACAAGATAAAACACAGGGCCCCTCTCCTCCCTTGAATGAAGCTTCCTGGTCCATCATATACAATGAGCGGCTCCCTGGTCCCTCCCTCTGGGATTCTGTTACTTGCCTTAAAAACCTTTAGTTTGTTCACACACTGGTGTTTGGGAATTGTTGTGTTGTTGAGTTCTACCTTTGAGAATGCACCAAAACATGAGGGTGGATACGTGGGGACACCCACACTCCACCAATGGAACACCTTCCCAATGCAGAGTACTTGTAGGAAGCATCTTGCATTACTCTAGATTGACTGACCACCCAGAGCCACTCGAGATGGCTTAGTAAATCTTGCTTAAGGGCTTGCGTTAACGCAACCCTTGGTAAATCGGGGTACATTGTGTGCAATCCCCAGGATCTGGACCCCAAAGTAGTACACTCTCCAGGCTGGACTCCCCACGATGTGCACTCCCCAGAATATGTACCACCCAGGATGTGTACCACCCGGGAACTGCATTACCCAGGATGCACAACCCCAGATATACACCCCAGGTTGTGCATCCCAAGAATGTGCACCTCAGGATATGTAGCACCCAGGATGTGCACCACTCAGGCAGTGCATTATCCAGGATGTGCAACCCCACATGTGCACCCCCAGGAAATACACAACTCAGGATGCACTCAGGGTGTGCATTGTAAACCCCCCAGGATGTGCACCTCTAAGGAGGTGCACCCAGAATGTGTACCACCCAGAATGTGCACTGCCGGGATGTGCAATAATATAGGGAGCACTTGCACTGTGGTACTGGTTGGCAGTGGCACAGTGCTCTGAGCAGCCAACACCAGCAAAACACATGAGGCACAGCGACAAAGTGGAAGGGAGACTCACGCCAAGGTGCCAGGTCTAACAGTGGGTCCCTAGAGTATGTCCAACCCCCAAAATTTGTATAAGTATGGGAACCCAGTCCTTGAGACTTTAAATTACCCTGGACGAAACTCTGAAACATATATCCTGGACCTTTGACGTTCTATTTCAACTAGAAGACTGAAGAAATTGATCGACAAATTATGTGGCAGTGTTATGTGGCAGTGTTAAGTAAATTATGCAGCAAGAATGGTCAAATTATGCAGCATTGTGCGACACATTCTGTGATAGTATTACTTCATTATTTTATCATTTTAAAACTTGTTAACACTGTCTGGGAATTAGTTGCAACTCATTAGTACCAGTTTAATACCCAAACACAGCAATAAACTATGAAAAGGTAACCAGTCAACCTTTGCAAAGGGCCTTCCCATGCACGGAAACACATGTCGCTGGTTTTTAGGAACTTTGAACTGTTTGAGCTGGAGTTGTTTTTTTTAATCTCCAGATTATGCAGCAGATGATGGATTATGTGGCAAATGTAGTGAATCTATAACTATGCAAAAATTGCTGTGACCACACAATTACACAATTCCAGTGGCCCTGGTAAAAGGCAAAAGAGTGAGAGGGTGAGGGAGGAGGGTGAGGTAAAGAGAGGGAAGATAGTGTGGAAGAGGGTGCTGAGGTGGAGACAGGAAGGCTGGTGAGGCAGAGAGAGAAGGATGAGTTGGAGGAGGATGCACAGGAGTGAGAGGATGATGAGGTGGGGAGAGAGACGAGAGTGAGGCAGGGAGAGAGAAGAGGACAAGGTGAAGAGAAAAGGGTATGAGGTGGGAAGATGGGGTGAGGTTGGCAGGAGAGCATGGTCAAGTGGAAAGTGAGATGGGTGAGGTGGAGACAGATGTGGGTGAAGTGGCCAGAAAGGATGTTATGGTGGAAAGAGAGGAGGGTGAGGTGGAGACAGAGGAGGGTGGGGTGGAGGAAAAGGTGGGTGAGGCAGAGAGAAAGGAAAGCGAGGCAGATAGAGCAGAAGAGAGAAAGCACAAATGCACAAACTCCCAGATATACACAATTAAATGTAATAGCCAGGAGCCCTCCGATAGATAGAGTATGCAGCTCATCTGGGAGAAGTGAGGCAGCTCCATGCATCTTCATGGCCAACCCATGCATCTACCCAGCCAACCAATGCACCTTCATGGCCAACCCATGCATCTTCATGGCCAACCCATGCATTTTCATGGCCAACCCATGCATTTTCAAGGCCAACCCACGCATCTCCAAGGACCTCACAGACCCGAATCCTGAAGCAGGAGACCCATGCTTCTTCAAGGTCCATCCATGCATCTTCACGACTCTCTCATGCTTGTTCACATTCCACCCATGCTGGAGAGTGCTGAAGTAACTGAACAGAAGTAGATGAGGCTGCTGGACTAACTGTGGAGATAGAGTGTGCTGGAGTAACTGTGGGGCGGAGAGTTCTGGAGTAACTGTGGGGTGGAGAGTTCTGTAGTAACTTTGGAGGTGGAGCTGCTGGAGTAAGAGTGGGGAAGGAGAGTGCTGGAGTAACTGTGGGGGTGGAGAGTTCTGGAGTAACTTTGGGCTGGAGAGTGCTGGAGTAACTTTGGGATGGAGAGTGCTGGCGTAAATGTGGGGGTAGAGAGTTCTGGTGTAACTTTGAAGTGGAGAGTGCTGGAGTAACTGTGGGAGTGGCGAGTGCTGGAGGAACTGTGGGAATAAAGAGTGCTGGAGTAATTGTGGGGGTGGAGAGTGCTGGAGAAACTGTGGGGGGTGGAGAGTTCTGGAGTAACTTTGGGGTGGAGAGTGCAGGTGTAACTGTGGGGGGGAGTGGTAGAGTAACTGTGGGGTAAAGAGTGCTGCAGGAACTGTGGGGGTGGAGAGTGCTGGAGGAACTGTGGGGGGAGAATGTTGGAGTAACTGTGGGGGTGGAGAGTGCTGGCGTAACTTTGGGGTGGAGAACTCTGGAGTAACCTTGGGGTGGAGAGTGCTTCAGGAACTGTGTGAATAACGAGTGCTGGAGTAACTGTGGGAATCCAGAGTTCTGGAGTAACTTTGGGGTGGAGAGTTCTGAAGTAACTTTGGGGTGGAGAGTGCTGGAGTAACTGTGGGGTTGGAGAGTTCTGGAGTAACTTTGCGGTGGAGAGTGCTGGAGTAACTTGGGGTGGAGAGTGTTGGCGTAACTGTGGGGTGGAGAGGTCTGGATTACGTTTGGGGTGGAGAGTGCTGGAGTAACTGTGGGGGTGGAGCGTGCTGGAGGAACTGTGGGAATAAAGAGTGCTGGAGTAACTGTGGAGATCCAGAGTGCTGGAGTAATTCTGGGGGTGGAGAGTGCTGGAGTAACTGTGTGGGTGGAGAGTTCTGGAGTAACTTTGGGGTGGAGAGTGCTTCAGGAACTGTGGAGGTGGAGAGTGCTGGAGTAACTGTGGGAATGGAGAGTGCTGGAGTAATTGTGGGGGTGGGGAATACCAGAGTAACTGTGGGGGTGGAGATTTCTGGAGTAACTTTGGGAATGGGGAGTTCTGGAGTAACTGTGGGGGGAGAGTGCTGGTGTAACTGTGGGGGTGGAGGGTGCTAGAGTAACTGTGGGAATGGAGAGTGCTGGAGTAATTGTGGGGGTGGAGAGATCTGGAGTAACTGGGGGTGGAGAGTGCTGGAGTAACTGTGGGAATGAAGAGTGCTGGAGTAACTGCGGTGGTGGAGAGTGCTGGAGAAACTGTGAGGGTGAAGAGTGCTGGAGTAACTGTGGGGATGGATAGTTCTGGAGTAACTTTGGGGTGGAGAGTGCTGGCATAACTGTGGGGGTGAAGAGTGCTGGAGTAACTATGGGGGGTGAGAGTTCTGGAGTAACTCTTGGGGTAGAGAGTGCTGGGGGAACTGTAGGGGTGGTGAATGCTGGAGTAACTGTGAGGGTGGAGAGTTATAGAGTAACTGCGGGGGTGGAAAGCACTGGAATAACTGTGGGCAATGGAGAGTGCTGGAGTAATTGTGGGGGTGGAGAGTGCTGGAGTAACTGTGGGAATGGAGAGTGCTGGAGTAATTGCGGGGGTGGAGAGTGCTGGAGTAACTGTGGGAATGAAGAGTGCTGGAGTAACTGTGGGGGTGGTGAGTGCTGGAGAAACTGTGGGGGTGTAGAGTGCTGGAGTAACTGTGGGGGTGAAGAGTGCTGGAGTAACTGTGGGGATGGAGAGTGCTGGAGTAACTTTGTGGTGGAGAATGCTGGCATAACTGTGGTGGTGAAGAGTGCTGGAGTAACTGTGGGGGTTGAGAGTTCTGGAGTAACTTTGGGGTGGAGTGCTGGAGTAACTTTGGGGTGGAGAATGCTGGCGTAACTGTGGGGGTGGAGAGGTCTGGAGCAACTTTGGGATGAAGAGTGCTGGAGTAACTGGGAGTGAAGAGTGCTAGAGGAACTGTGGGAATAAAGAGTAATGGAGTAACTGTGGGGATCGAGAGTGCTGGAGTAATTGTGGGGATGGAGAGTGCTGGCGTAACTGTGGGGGTGAAGAGTGTTGGAGTAACTGTGGAGATGGAGAGTGCTGGAGGAACTGTGGAAATAAAGAGCGCTGGAGTAACTGTGGAGATCGAGAGGGCTGGAGTAATTTTGGGGGTGGAGAGTGCTGGAGTAACTGTGGGGGTGGAGAGTTCTGGAGTAACTTTGGGATGGATGGTGCTGGCGTTACTCTGGGGGTGGAGAGTACTGGAGTAACTGTGGGAATGGAGAGTGCTGGAGTAACTGTGGGGGTGAAGAGTGCTGGAGTAACTGTGGGGGTGGAGAATGCTTGCGTAACTTTGGGATAGAGAGTACTGGAGTAACTTTGGGGAGGAGAGTGCTTTAGGAACTGTGGGAATAAAGGGTGCTGGAGTAACTGTGGGGGTGAAGAGTGCTGGAGTTACTGTGGGGGTGGAGAATGCTGGCGTAACTTTGGGGTGGAGAGAACTGGAGTAACTTTGGGGTGGAGAGTGCTTTAGGGACTGTGGGAATAAAGGGTGCTGGAGTAACTGTGGGGATCGAGAGTGCTGGAGTAACTGTAGGAATGGAGAGTACTGGAGTAACTTTGGGATGGAGAGTGCTTTAGGAACTGTGGGAATAAAGGGTGCTGGAGTAACTGTGGGGATCAGGAGTGCTGGAGTAACTGTGGGAATGAGGAGTGCGGGAGTAATTGTGGGGGTGGAGAGTACTGGAGTAACTGTGGGGGTGGAGAGTTCCGAAGTAATTGTGGTGGTGGAGAGTTCTGGAGTAACTGTGGGGAAGGAGAGTGCTGGAGTAACTGTGGGAATGAAGAGTGCTGGAGTAACTGTGGGTGTGGAGAGTGCTGGAGTAACTGTGGGTGCTAAGAGTGCTGGAGTAATTGTGGTGATGGAGAGTGCTGCCATAACTACGGGAGTGGAGAATGCTGGAGTAACTGTGGGAATGGAGAGTGATGGAGTAACTGTGGGGGTGGAGAGTTCTGGAGTAACTGTGGGGGGGAGAGTGCTAGCGTAACTGCGGGGGTGAAGAGTGCTGGAGTAACTGCGGAGTGGAGAGTGCTGGAGTAATTGTGGCGGTGGAGAGTTCTGGAGTAACTGTGGGGGTGGGTAGTGCTGGAGGAACTGGGTGTGGAGAATGCTGGAGTAACAGTGGGGTAGACGGTTGTGAAGGTACTGTACGGGCGGTGAGTGTTGGAGTCACTGTGGGGATTGAGAGTGCTGAAGGAACTGTGGGGGTGGAGAGTGCTGGAGAAACTGTGGGGGTGAAGAGTGATGGAGGAACTATAGGAGTGTAGAATGTTGGAATAATTGTGGGGGTAGAGGGTGCTGGAGTAACTGTGGGAATGAAGAGTGCTGGAGTAACTGTGGGGGTGGAGAGTGCTAGAGTAACCGTGAGGCTGAAGAGTGCTGGAGTAACTGTAGGTGTGGAGAGTATTGGGGCAACTGTAGGGGTGGAGAATGCTGGAGTAACTGTGGGGGTGGAAAGTGCTGAAGGAACTGTAGGGGTGGAGAGTGCTGGAGTAACTGTGGGGGTGAAGAGTGATGGAGGAACTATAGGAGTGTAGAATGTTGGAATAATTGTGGGGGTAGAGGGTGCTGGAGTAACTGTGGGAATGAAGAGTGCTGGAGTAACTGTGGGGGTGGAGAGTGCTAGAGTAACCGTGAGGCTGAAGAGTGCTGGAGTAACTGTAGGTGTGGAGAGTATTGGGGCAACTGTAGGGGTGGAGAATGCTGGAGTAACTGTGGGGGTGGAAAGTGCTGAAGGAACTGTAGGGGTGGAGAGTGCTGGAGTAACTGTGGGGGTGGAGAGTTCCAGAGTAACTGTGGGGATAGAGAGTGCTGGAGTAACTGTGGGAATGCAGAGTGCTGGAGTAGCTGTGGGGGTGGAGAGTGCTGGAGTAACTTTGGGGGTGAAGAGTGCTAGAGTAACTGTGGGGGTGGAAAGTTCAGAGTAACTGTGGGGGTGGAGAGTGCTGGAGGAACTGTAGGGGTGGAGAATGCTGGAATAACTGGGGGTAGAGGGTGCTGAAGGAACTGTAGGGGTGGAGAGTGCTGGAGTAACAGTGGGGGTGGAGAGTGCTGAAGGAACTGTAGGGGTGGAGCGTGCTGGAGTAACAGTGGGGTTGGAGAGTTCTGGAGTAACTTTGGGGTGGAGAGTGCTGGAGTAACTTTGGGGTGGAGAGTGCTGGAGTAACTGTGGGGGTGGAGAGTGCTGGAGGAAGTGTGGGAATAAAGAGCGCTGGAAAAATTGTGGGGATCAAGAGTGCTGGAGTGATTGTGGGGGTGGAGAGTGCTGGAGTAACTGTGGGGGGTGGAGAGTTCTGGAGTAACTTTGGGGTGGAGAGTGCTGGAGTAACTGGGGGTGGAGAGTGCTGGAGTATCTGTGGGAATGAAGAGTACTTGAGTAACTATGGGGGTGGAGAGTGCTGGCATAACTTTGGAGTGGAGAGCTCTGGAGAAACTTTGTGGTGGAGAGTGCTTCAGGAACTGTGTGAATAAAGAGTGCTGGTGTAACTGTGGGGATCGAGAGTTCTGGAGTAACTTTGGGGTGGACAGTTGTGTTGTAAATGTGGTGGTGGAGAGTGCAGGAGTAACTGTGGGGTTGGAGAGTTCTGGAGTAACTTTGGGGTGGAGAGTGCTGGAGTAATTTTGTGGTGGAGAGTGTTGGTAAAACTGTGGGGGTGAAGAGTTCTAGATTAACTTTATGGTGGCGAGTGCTGGAGTAACTGTGGGAATTGAGAGTGCTGGAGGAACTGTGGGAATAAAGAGTGCTGGAGTAACTGTGGGAATCGAGAGTGCTGGAGTAATTCTGGGGGTGCTGGAGTAACTGTGGGGGTGGAGAGTTCTGGAGTAGCTTTGTGATGGAGAGTACATGTGTAACTCTGGGGGTGGAGAGTGCTGGAGTAACTGTGGAGGTGAAGAGTGCTGGAGTATCTGTACGGGTGGAGAGTGCTGGCGTAACTTTGGGGTGGAGAGTTCTGGAGTAGCTTTGAGGTGGAGAGTGCTTCAGGAACAGTGGGTAGAGGGTGCTGGAGTAACTGTGGGGGTGGAGAGTTCTTGAGTAATTGTGGGGTGGAGTGTTCTGGAGTAACTGTGGGTATGGAGATTTCCGGATTATCTTTGGAGTGGAGAGTACTGGAGTAACTGTGGGGGGAGAGTGCTGGCGTAAGTGCGGAGGTGGAGAGTGCTGGTGTAACTGTGGGGGTGAAGAGTGCTGGAGTAACTGTGGGGGTGGAGAGTTCTAGAGTAACAGTAGGGGTGGAGAGTGCTGGAGTTATTTTGAGGGTGGAGTGTACTGGAGTAACTGTGGGGATGGAATGTTCTGGAGTAACTTTGTGGTGGAGAGTGCTGGCATAACTGAGGGGGTGAAGAGTGCTGGAGTAACTGTGGGGGTGGAGAGATCTAGAGTAACAGTAGGGGTGGAGATTGCTGGGGGAATTGTAGGGGTGGAGAATGCTGGAGTAACTGTGAGGCTGGAGAGTGCTTGAGTGACTGTGGGGGTGGAGAGTGCTGTCGTAACTGCGGGGGTGGAGAATGCTGGAGTAACTGTGGGAATGGCGAGTGATAGAGTAACTGTGGGGGTGGAGAGTTGTGGAGTAACTGTTGGGGGAGAGTGCTGGAGTAAATGTGGGAATGGAGAGTGATGGAGTAACTGGGGGTGGAGTGTTCTGTAGTAACTGTGGGGGAGAGTGCTAGCATAACTGCGGGGGTGGAGAGTGCAGGAGTAACTGTGGGAATAGAGATTGCTGGAGTAATTGTGGGGATGGAGAGTTCTGGAATAACTTTGAGGTGGAGAGTGCTGGTTTAACTGTGTGGGTGGAGAGTGCTGGAGGAACTGTAGGGGTGGAGAATTTCTGGTGGAACTGTGGGGCTGGAGAGTGCTGGAGTAACTGTGGGGGTAGAGGGTGCTGAAGGAACTGTAGGGGTGGTGAGTGCTGGAGGAACTGTGGGGGGGAGAGTGCTGGAGGAACTATAGGGGTGAGAATGTTGCAGCAATTGTGGGGGTAGAGAATACTGGAGTAACTGTGGGGGTAGAGGGTGCTGACGGAACTGTCAGGGTGGTGACTTTTGGAGTAACTGTGGGGGTGGAGAATGCTGGAGTAACTGTGGGAATGGCGAGTGATGAAGTAACTGTGGGGGTGGAGAGTTCTTGAGTAACTGTGGGGTAAGAGTGCAAGAGTAACTGCGGGGGTGGAGAGTGCTGGAGTAACTCTGTAAATGGAGAGTGCTGGAGTACTACTGGGGGTGGAGTGTACTGGAGTAACTGTGGGGTGGAGAGTTCCTAAGTAATTTTGGGGGTGGAGAGTTCTGGAGTAACTGTGGGGGTGGAGAGTGCTGGAGTAACTGTGGGAATGAAGAGTGATGGAGTATCTGTGGGGGTAGAGAGTGCTGGAGTAACTGTGGGGGTGAAGAGTGCTGGACTAACTGTGGGGATGGAGAGTTCTGAAGTAACTTTGGGGTGGAGAGTGCTGGCATAACTGTGGGGGTGAAAAGTGCTAGGGTAACTGTGGGAATGAAGAGTGCTGGAGTAACTGTGGGGGTAGAGAGTGCTGGAGTAACTGTGGGGTGAAGAGTGCTGGACAAACTGTGGGGATGGAGAGTTCTGGAGTAACTTTGGGGTGGAGAGTGCTGGCATAACTGTGGGGGTGAAGAGTGCTGGAGTAACTGTGGGGGTGCAGAGTTCTGGAGTAACTGCAGGATTGGAGAGTGCTGGAGTAACTGTGGGAATGAAGAGTGCTGGAGTAACTGTGGGGGTAGAGAGTGCTGGAGTAACTGTGGGGGTGAAGAGTGCTGGACTAACTGTGGGGATGGAAAGTTCTGGAGTAATTTTGGGGTGGAGAGTGATGGCATAACTGTGGGGGTGAAGAGTACTGGAGTAACTGTGGGAATGAAGAGTGCTGGAGTAACTGTGGGGGTAGAGAGTGCTGGGGAACTGTAGGGGTGGAGAATGCTGAAGTAACTGTGAGGGTGTAGAGTGCTGGAGTAACTGTGGGGGTGAAGAGTGCTGGCATAACTGTGGGGGTGGAGAATGAAGGAGTAACTGTGGGAATGGAGAGTGATGGAGTAACTGTGGGGTTGGTGAGTTCTGGAGTAACTGTGGGGGAGAGTGGAATAACTCTGGGGGAGAGTGCTTGAGTAACAGTAGGAATGGAGAGCACTGGTGTAATTGTGGGGGTGGAGAGTACTGGAGTAAATGTGGGGGTGGAGAGTGCTGGGGTAATAGTGGGAGTGAACAGTGCACGAGTAACTGTGGCGGTGGAGAGTTCTGGAGTAACTTTGAGGTGGAGAGTGATGGTGTAACTGTGTGGGTGGAGAGTGCTGGTGTGAACTGTGGGGGTGGAAAATGAAGAAGTAATTGTGGGAATGGAGAAAGAAGGAGTCACTGTGGGGGTGGTGAGTTCTGGACTAACTGTGGGGGGAGAGTGGAGTAACTGTGGGGGGGAGAGTGCTTGAGTAACAGTGGGAATGGAGAGCGCTGGAGTAATTGTGGGGGTGGAGAGTTCTGGAGTAATTGTGGCAGTAGAGAGTTCTGGAGTAACGTTGGGGGTGGGTCATGCTAGAGTAACTGTGGGAATGAAGAGTGCTGGAGTAACTGGGGGTGGAGAGTGCTGGAGTAAATATGGGGGTGTAGAGTGCTGGAGTAACTGTGAAAGTGAAGAGTGCTGGAGTAACTGTGGGGAAGGAGAGTTCTGGAGTAACTTTGAGATGGAGAGTGCTGGCGTAACTGTGTGGGTGGAGAGTGCTGGAGGAACTCTAAGGGTGGAGAATGCTGGAGGAACCGTGGGAGTGGAGAATGCTGGAGTAACTTTGGGGGTAGAGGGTGCTGAAGGAACT